>NW_023416286.1:63020812-65933312 GCF_014176215.1 Rousettus aegyptiacus
TTTCATTAAATTTATTTCTAGGTATTTTATTGCTTTTGTTGCAATTGCAAAAGGAATTATTTTTTCCACTTTTTTTTCCCTCACACTTCATTATTAGAGTATAGGAAATCTATGGATTTTTGAATGTTGATTTTGTGTCTAGAGATTTTACTGTATTTGCTTATTGTGGAGTCTTTAGGGTTTTCTATATAAAGAATCATGTTATCTGTAAATAGTGACAGTTTGGCTTTTTTGTTTCCTATTTGGATGCCTTTTATATCTTTCTCTTGTCTGATTGCACTCACTAGGACTTCTAATGTTATATTGAATAACAGTGGTGACCAACATCATTTATTGAAGAGATTATCCTTTGCCCATTTTATATTTTTGGCACTCTTGCCCAAGATCAGTTGATCATGTATACGTGTGGGGTTATTTCTGGGTTCACTATTCCATTCTAGTGGTCCATGTGTCTGTGTTTATGCCAGTACTATATTGTTTTGGTTACTATAACTTTGTAATGTAATTTGGAATTAGAAAATATGAATCTTTAGCTGGAAGCGTTACTCATCTTAACTCCATGCATGTTTTGTTTAGTTTAGTTTAGTTTTGTTTTGTTTTGGTCAAACCCAAGAGGCAGAAACTATGAGTCTTTTTTATTAAACACTACTGAAGTACCTATCCAATATTATTTGCCTGGCTTTATTACTGATTTGTTTTTCTGTGTCGAATATATATAGAAATCACATCAATAAATCATAATGATAGAGAACATAGGCTAGGCATCAGACAATAAATATCGTATTGCTTCCCTATCACTTTTAATCTGTATGGACACTAGGCAAGTTAAACTACATATACTATAGAGATATCATGAGAAATAAATCAATTTAAAAAGAAATGAACATTGACATAGATGTGATATATACAATAGCATATATATACATACATATATAACTATATTTGTGTGTATATTATACACATTATACATATTATATATTTTCTGTGTGTAATATATTTCATATATGCATGTATGTGTGTGTGTATATATATATACACATATATATATATATAATCAAGAAAATGAGAATTTTATTGTTTATTACACATTAAAATCCTCATTCCCTTGGTTATAATACTCTGGGAACAAATAATTTCAGGTTCTACACACATATTTCTCATAAGTAAAAAATAATTAAGAATATATAAATATGATTTTTGATGTGCTGTTTAAAAATAAACAATAAAAAATGGTTATTTCTTTTCATATATCATTTAATATGCATATCTTCACAGATGTTTCCAAGTCTCTCAAAAGTTATACTTGATTTCTTGAATTTGACTGATAACCTTGATTGTGGAAATCATTATGAGTACCTTTACTTCAATGAAATGATTCTCCAGGCTTTTTTATTACTACGATTATTTAGTCTATCTTGAGGTTTACCATTGTTTTGCTATTCCACACCTTGCTAGCTATATTTTGGAACCACAGTTGAGATACTAATACAGTAATAGCAATTTAGAGCTAGAAGGGAGGCACCTTGACTGTCACTTAGTTTAACTTTTTCATTTCTACATAAGAGGAAAATAGTTCCCAGAGAGACAAAGTGACTCATCTACACCTTGGTAGCCTCCCTCCTGGAGAATTTTTGGAGTGCTTACGTGTTCAGTACTCCTTTAACAAGCAGATGTTCATGAACATCGATCCTCATCTCTCTTTATCTTTCTACCATTACCTTGCCTTCTTCGACCTATTTATTTTCTTGTCTATCATTATAAAACTTTACATTCTTTCTTCACCCTGTTTATCCTTTCCAACAAAAAAAAACAAAAACAGGCTCCCTATCACTGGCAAGGACAAGTTGGTTTTAAGTTTGTACTAACTCTATAGAATCAATGCAGAGCATTTACTTCTGCTTAACACTATTATGGTGTGAAGGAGAGTAAAGATAATTTTTAAAAATTGTTTTAAACAGGTAAAATATAATTGAAAGTGACTGAAGAAAATAAGCTGAATTGTAGACATGAGATCACTAAAATACCAACAAAATTAATATACTAAAACTATTACAGACTTCAGAATATTAGAGTCTAACCTTGTAATTTGTGAATCTGAGCCAAAAACTACATTAGGAGCTATGCAGCCATTATATTTTCTAAGTTTAAAAGAGATTATCATGCTCGATTGCTATACATTCTAACTTAGGTAAATTTATATTTCTTTTCAAATGAAACATTTATCAAGTCAAATAAATTAATCAAAACTGTGTTTTTGTAACACATAATTGGTTAAGCCAGAAACCAAAAGAAAATTCACTCAAATATACTGATAACTCTATCAATTCATCTTGTATGTTATGGATGATAAATTCCTAAACTCAATTCTTCCTTAGCACATTGATTCCATCTTTATTACAAAGTGCTTCAGTGTGTCTCTAGTGTGAAGATTCTAAGTGAGGAGGGAACTTATTGTTTCTGTGAAGATTCTTCATTCATGTAAGCACCCTATTAGTATGGGCAAAATTAACTTTATTATGAGTATCCTGTCTTGTGCTTTTGAGTAAAACATACACTTAATCACTGATATGATCATAAAATCTAGTCCGTGAAGTACTATAATAATTTCATAAGAGCTTAGGGTGGTTGTTTCTTCCCTTACTAACATTTTAAATACTGTCTCATCATGCCTCACTTTTGCAGAAAACCCTGAGGAGTGATAAATTAAGGCTCACAACAGAAACTGCTCTTATTTATTAAGTACTTTTACCTATCACTTTTTTAACAAACCATTCTCTTGTTCTTGAAACATTTAATACTAAATAATGCCTAAGGCAATTAATCTTTAGGATGGGAGGAATAGTGACACTATGAAAAAGAGAAAACAGATATTGAATTTAACTTAGTGAAGCAGAGTATTTGATGCAGTATTTTAGGCCACATAACTCTTAATGGACAGTCTTTCTCAATGAGGGCAACCAAGAAAATGATGGGAAAAAAAAAAAATGTTCTCAGCAAGTCACGCTATACATTATGAAAATCAAATCAACACTTGGCCTTCATTGTTTGGATTTTTAAAAAAAAGGTATTATTAAAGGTACCAAAAAAATCGCAAATCTCAATGACAATGTAGGAGAAAAGGTGCAAACTATTATGAGAATAGAAGAAATCAAAAGAAAGGCAAATGTATTGAATGATAAGTAAAAAATTGAAAGCCTAATTGATTAAAAGTGATTTTGACAATCTATTGGATTAGTATGGTGCATTTATCTCTTCAAATGTGCAGGGTTTGTTCAAGAATATAATTTATAAGCTCTATATAAAGAAATTATATTACAGGGTGGAGATAAACACTATTTCCGGACAATTTTACATATCTTCCTGTAGCCATGACTAATCTTTTTCTTTCCTCCTTTTCCAACAAAAAAAGAAATGTTCTTTCTACACCCCAAGGTCAATCTCTCTATATTTATCAAGGACCTTGTTCCTTATCTTAGAGCTTCTCTGTTTCCTGTCGTCCATCTCTCATTTACTGACCAAAGGAACCACCATTAGTATCTTCTACATAAAACAAACATGAAAAGTAAACTAACACAAATATCTTAAATCCTCTCCAATCTCTATATCATTTGGGGCACCTTTCCAGCCAAATTTCTTACCTCTAATTCTTAACCTCATGTTACTCTGTTTCTTTTATTAAATTTCTATCACATAAATCCTCAGAAATTGATACTTTTAGAAGTCTCCAATGATCTCTGTGTTGTCAAATCTTATGGTCACTCTAGGGCTTCACCTTTCTGGTTATCTCATCTTATTGTTCTTGACATAGTTAACCGGTCCCTCCTTTATAATCATTTGCCTCTGTGACACAGCTTACTTTTGTTTGTCCTTCTTTCTAAATGTCTGCCCTTTCTCCGCCTCCTTTGTGAACTATTGTTCTGCATGACCTTGAAAAAGTATAGTTTCTGAATCACCCTGACTTCAATACAATAGTTTAAATACAACATTTTTCTGTATCTATAAAACTATATTTCCCATTGTGCTTTAACCAATTAGCTTGTTTAAGAATATATTATTCACCAATAATAACATTTAGACATTCAGCTATTTCTCCTTTTGAAAATTATGAATTTATACTGAACATTCAAGAAATATAAATAATACTTATTAAACAGAATTTCTAAAAGAAAAAACATTTTAAAATTCTATATAAATTTTTGTTCATTTATAATAAAATTTGATCAGAACTATCTGAATTTTTACCTATTTTTAGTTATAGCATATAGCTTCTATATTTATTTTGCTAAAGGTAACAGATTACTATTATTTATAAACAGCATGGCAAGAGTTGCTATATGGGCCCGGTTTGATACAATATATATCACGATACAATATATATCACGAACTGTTTGCATCTAATGCCTCACAAAGTTCTATTAAACCTAACAGACACAATAGATTCCATAATTTAAACACAAAAAATAATAAATATTTTATGTAAGAGTGAAGACAGAAAATAGCTCAGGTTTATTATTATCCTGAGGAGACATATGATTTCTTAAGCCTATATAAATAAATCTATTTATTTATAAAAGTATCAGTAAATAACAAAGTAAAGGCCATTATGAAATTCTCCAAATCTTAACAAAGAAAGATAACATCTTAAATTCAAACATTGAGATTACAAATAAAATTACTTAAACCCAAACATTCCCTTAATCTCCAAAACTTTAGCACACAGGTATAACGACACAGACACACAAATATTTCAATAAATAACTCATTCTAATAACCATCAACATCATATAAACACCAACTTCATAAGAATCGTTTAACAAAAAAGACGTAAGTACAACCTTTGATATAAGCTTATGTGTTCAGACATAATTAGACATCTACATCACTGCATATTATTATTCAGTAACTTCTAGATAGCAAATAGTAGAAGTAGTAAAATCTAACTTTTTAGTCAGTAATTTTAGCCACTTAGTTTTGCTATTAGAAATAAGGCAGTAATTTATATATTTATATCAAAATCCTTATTCTCATCCCTAACTTTTCCTTAGGAAGTTAAATAGTGCACTTTTTACAAAATTTATTTTATTTTTAGAGCTATGACTTCTGTAATTTCTCCTAACATTAGTTCATGGGCTTACTATACAAACATATTTCATATATGTTCAGGGGCACTCCTGGTTACAATATATTTATGGAGGGTATTGAATTGAGTTCACTATTTGTTTAATCTATTATTATATAATTTACCTTCTCTAAATCCATTTATATATTTGGTCTTTTGTCATAGAAATTGATTGTTGTGTCCATAGTTTCTACTACTATTTGAAACCTGTCCTGCTATATGTTATCTGTTAATAGTTTTATTAATTGATATATGACATTTAAGTGACATATGATTTGTGAGATAAAAGTCCTTGAATGTTGATATGATTTTATTGCCAGTTGTATTCTTCATCAATAATGACCCATTCTTTTTTAATGCTTTTAAAAATTGCATTTTACTATTTAATTTTAATATTTTGATCACTGTTTCATTTACATAGTGCAACCTTTTCTCATCTTCTTTAAAATTCTCTAAATCCATTTATTTTAGGTTTGTCTCATACTAACAGTATATATTTCTTTTTTAAATTTTTGACCCAGTTGAAATCAATCATCCCTTAAAATTATTCTCCTAAATGATATATTTAGCTTTACTTTTATCATCTTAAATATTTTTGTTTTTGTATCTTTGCCATATTTTGCTGAAGACATTTATGTCATTCCTTACTGTAATTTAGAATATACATATTTTCGCTAATATACCAGAAAGCTTTAAATATACTTAAATATGCATTTCCCTGTTAGCATAATGGATAATACTAAATCTTTCTTATACCCTCTATTTAAGAAAAGGAACTTAATTTTTTTTTAATTTCACTTATCTTTCCTTTTGTCAATGCCTTGGTTTTGAATTCAGGTTGTAATTTTTAATTTATTACTTTTAGATATCTTATGGCAATCACATTCCAATTCACATGTATAGAGTATGATTAAACAAATAAAATTAAATCTTGATTTACATTTATTCCTCTGCTTTGTGGACAGAACATTTATATTTCTATTTCTTGAAAGTTCAGTTTTTGATTCATGTGTTTAATTGGCTAAAAAAATGACTTTTCTCAAATTTTTCAGGAATAGTAACAAAAATCGTTTACTATCCAAGGCTTGTATATTTTAAAACTCTCCCATTCATTTGTGTTTTTAATGTTCTTTGCTCACTATTTTTTTTTTAAATCTTATACTGTTGTCTTTTCATCTCATCTTCATTTCTCATTCTCTCTTAAACACAAAACAAAAAAACAATAGCACAAATTCAATGTTCTCTATATTTCACTTCTGATTCCTATAATGACATAAATTGAAATCATGTACAACCTGACATGATGCAATGAAAAAGAATGTGATATCGATTCTGTGATACTATTGTCAAAATGTGTTACTTGAATCGAATCACGAGGAAACATCAGAAACATAAACTGAAGTATTCCAAAAGAAAAAAAAAAAAAGAATAAGAAAAGGATGAAAGTTGAAATTGAAAGCAAGGAAGGAAAAAAAATGAAACAAGAAAAGAAATGAAAATAAAGAAAAAAAGAAAAGGGAATAAATTAGGAGGAAGAGAGGGAGATAAAAAAAATAAAAAACATTGGCTAGTAATCCTTAAAAATGTCATGGTCAAGTTAAGAAAAGTTCGAAGATCTCTTCCTGACACAAGTATACTAAAGGGATTGGACAATTACAGTTCAAGATCCTAAACTTGATCTCTTTGTTGTTAATGGGACTATCCTTGAAACTTTAATGAAGATTTGAGGATTAGATGGCAGGAATGTATCATTGTTAATTTTTAGTTTTGATGGTTTTACCGTGAATGTAAAACTGAGGGTCCCTATGACTTTAATTAAATTTAGTTTTAAAATCATAGCTCTAGAAATCCTCTTTCTCTCTTTCCCTTTATCCCTTCCCCAGACCCTGTCCCCAGAGACCTAGCTTTAACCCCAGATAATCAACAGCCCTGAGGCAACAGAAGACAGTAGCCTGGACCTGACTAATGGTCACAAGACCCAGACCTCTGGCAGGCTAAAGATAACATCTTGACCCAAGATATGTTTCAGTTCCTGAGCCTTAAATTGGAACAACCCTCTGGCTGCTTTCCCATAAGACCATACAGAGGGACATAGGAATAAAATCTCAGAAATGTAATGAAGACCTGAGCAAATGATTTATTACTCTGACCTCACCTCTGCCACAGCTACTACCCCAAAGCCCTAAACCATGGTATCTTGGCCCAATATAATCTGTAACTTACATACCATTTGGAAGTCAAGTTTTGAGCATGAGCTTCTTGACTCCATATTGGCCAATTTAATATTAAACCATTTTTTCTTTCTATACTACAAACTCCTGCCCCTAAATTTCTTTGGGCCATTGCATGTGGACAGGCAGAGACACACACACAAAATCGATGTTCCAGTAACACATGTATTGTATGTGCAGGGAATATCCACTAAAGCTGGGTTTTTTAACCTCATGCTATCATTACTGACTTTTGGGTCAAACATTTTTGTTTGAGGGTTTCCTATGAATTATAGGATTTAGCAACATTCCTGGCCTGTAGTGACTAAATGCCAGTAGCCCCCACCTCATTTGTGTCCCAGAAACAAAACAAAAATGTTTCTAGATACTATCAAATGTTCCATAAAGGATAAAATTGCCCCTAGTTGAGAACCTAAGTTCACAGCTGAATATCAAATGGTTTAGGATCTACGAACCTCAGAAAAGTTTAAGCAGAAAAAATACAGAGAGAAAAGAATCTTAAAACAATATCTATAACTTGGTAAAAACCAAACATACAAAGAAAATCTTAAAAAGACACAAGAGAAATAAATATTATTCAGGTAAGCAATGATACAGGTGATGGCTTTCTTTTCATTTAAAAAATAAAAAGTGAGGCCAGAAAACAATGAAGTGATTAAAGGAAAAAAAATACAAATCCATATTTCTAAAATAAAGAAAACATCAAAACATTTGCAGGAAAAATTTGATTAATTTGTTACCGGCAAACCTGCAATAAAAGAAATGCGAACAAAATTTTTCAGGTTGAAGGGAAGTGACACAAATGAAAAATTCAATTCTAGAAAAAGAAATAAAGAGAAAAATTATAACTATGAAGTAAATATAAAAGACTAGATTTTTTATCTCTTAATTTCTTTGAAAGGCAACTGAAAGAAAAATGATAACATTTAATAACTGGGTTCATAATGTATATGGATAAAATTATATCACAAAGAATAAGGAAGAAATAAAGGAAATATACTCGTCGGTTTTCTACAGTATATGTGAAGTAATAAAAAAAAAAATTACTACCAAGGCAGAATTTAGATTAGTTAAGAATAAGATAATGATTGTTGTAATCAACAAACATGTTAATAAGGCACAGAAATGCAGCTATAAAGTAGATGAAATACTAAAATTTCAGTTAAACAAAAACAGAAGATATGAGAAATGAGCAAGTAGGAAAACAATAGCAATGTTTCATTTAACCCAAACATATATGATATATATTTCTATAGATATAAATACATACATATCTGTAAATTCATTAAATACAAATGAAATAAATTATCCAATTAAAGGCAGAAATAGTCATAGTAAATAAAAACGCAAGACCCAGGAAGATACTGTCTATCGACTCTTCATTTTTAATATAAAGACATAGATAGATTGAAAGTAAACATAGACAAAGATAGACCATGATCACAGTAAGCATTAGAAAGCTCATATGGATATGTTAACAGAAGAAAATATAGACCAAAAGAGAGGATGCATTACCAGAGAAAAAGGGGGCCATTTCACAATAATGAAATAATTAATTCATAAAAAAGTAGTACTTTTCCAAAAGGTGTCTGAAGCTAAAACCAGAGCTTCAAAACACATAAAGAAAAATTAACAAAATTAAGGAAAGAAATAGATAAATTAAAAATCATTGTTTAAGATTACAATGATTGTTCATAACTGAGAGAACAATTTTTTGTCTTACTAACAAAAAGTCAGTATGGTTACAGAATATTTAAACCACATCAAACTACATCAAACAAATGCAAAAGTGAACAATTTTTTCTTGTGCAATTAAAATATTCAACCTAGGATATAGATAGTCTCTTCAACAAATGGTGTTGGCAAAATTGGATATGTACATGCAAAAAAAATGGAACTGGACACATATCATACGCAAAATCAATTCAAAAACAGATTAAAGACTTAAACCTGACACCTGCAATCATAAAATTCCTGGAAGAAAACATATGAGAAAGCTCTCTGACATTGGTCTTTACAATGACTTTTTTGGATCTGACACCAAAAATATAGGCAACAAAAGGAAAAATAAATCCATGGAACTACATGAAATTAAAAAGCTTCTGTAAAATGAATGAATGAATGAATGAATGCATGCATGCATAAATAAATAAAAACTTCTCCCAAAGGAAACCATCAACAAAATTAAAAGGCAACCTAAAGAAATGGGAAAAAATATTTGCAAACCATTTATCTCATAAGGGGTTAATATTCAAAATATATAATGAAATCTTACAATTCATAAGCAAAAGAATATAACTCAATTAAAAAATGGGCAGAGGACCTGAATAGATTTTTTTTTTCCCAAAGAGGACATACAATGGCCAACGGGTATATGAAAAGTTGTTCCACATCACTAATCATCAGGTAAATGAAAATTGAAACCATAATAAGATGTCATCTCACACCTGTTAGAATGACTATTATTTCGAAAATAAGAAAAATATAAGTACTGGTAAAAATGGATATGACTTAAATAATAAAAATAATACATGTTGATAACAAGTGTTGGCCAGGTTGTAGAGTAAAGGGAACCCTGGTGTGTCATTGATAGGAATGTACCAGTATTATGGAATGCAGAATAGAGATTCCTCCAAAAATTAAAAATAGAACTACCATATAGTCCAAGAATTCCACTTCTGGGTATATATACAAAGGAATTGAAATAAGGACTTTAAAGAGATATCTACACTCTTATGTTTATTGCAGTGTTATCTATAATAGCCAAGATATGGAAACAACATAAATGTCAGTCAACAAATGAATGGATAAAGAAATGTGGCATATATATACAATAAAGTACCATTTAGCCTTAGCTCGTGTGTGCGCAGACACACACACACACACACATACACACACACACGTGCGCGTGCGCGGGCAGAAATCCTGACATTTACAACATGGATGGATGATCTTGGAAGATACTGTGTTAAGTGAAATAAGCTAGACCCAGGAAAGCAAATATTGCATGATCTCACTTATATGTAGAACATTAAAAAGACAAACAAACAAAAACAAAACAAAACAAAAAGCCAAATTCATAACAAGGAGTAGAATGGTGGTTACCAGAGGCTAGGGTGTTGGAAGAAAAGGAGTATCATGGGGAAGTTATTGTTTAATAGGTACAGAGTTTCAGTTTTGAAAGATTAAAATAGTCTGGAGATGTATGGTGGTGATGATTGCACACAATATGAATGTATTGAATTCCACTAAATTCCACACTTAAAAATGGTTAAGATTGTAAGTTTTATGTAATGCATATTTTAACATACACACACACACACAAAAATCATGCACTAATCCAAATATTAAGTTCCAATAAATTTCAAGTTTTAGATATCATAGAGTATATTCTCAACCAGAGCAGAATTTAATTTGTAAACAATGGCATACAAGATACCTAGACAACCATCAAATAGCTGTAAATTTAAAAAAAACAAAAATTACTTTTTAAATATCCTATAGTTCATAAAAGACATCAACAGAGAATTTAGAAAATAAACCAAAATGATCAAACTATCATAAAATAATATCATTTGTGGGTGGAGTTAAGATTATGTTGAGAGAATAGTTTGATCACTTTAAGAGCTTGTATTGAAAAAACCATATAGATTTAAAAGTCAACTAAAGAACAAGAGAATTATAAGAAAACTAAAGTGGAAAAATGAAGTACTTGAGATAATGGAAGAAAAAAATTAAATTGAAAACAAATACTAGAAAAAAAATGCAAGGTGAAAAGTCATTCCTTTGAAAAGATTCATAAAATTGTTAAACCTTAGCAAGACTAATTAGGGAAAAAAAAAGATCAAAGAGGGAATATCAGTAAAAATCCTGAAGATATTCAAATGATAATAATTGAATGTTACAAATAAACTTATGCTCACAAATTTGACAGATAAGGTAATATTTTTGAAAGAGACAAATTACCAAAGCTTAGTTAGGAAGAAAATAGGTAATCTGGATTGTTCTATATCTATTAAACAAATTAAATTTATACTTTAAAACTTCTATCATAGAAAGTTTGATGAATTCTATCAAACATTTGAGGAAGAAATAATGTCAGTTGTATATAAATTCTCTCAGTTGACAAAAAGAATAACCACACTAACTTATTATTTCAACACTACTCTAATATCAAAAATTTGCCAAAGACAGTGACAAAAACAATTACAAACAACTATAACTCATGAACAGAGACATGAAAATTCTCTTAAAAGTATTTAAAAATCATATCCAGCAATGTATAAAAAAATAATAAATACATCGCGAGTAAGTGGAGCCTATTGTGGTAATGAAATATTATTTTAACATCTAAAATATATCAATGTATTTTAACTGATTAATAAAAGAAAAAAGATAAAGCCATATGATTATCTCAATAGATGGAGAAAACATTTTATATAAAATTAAACAAGTAATTATGATAAAATCTCATGGCAGATTAAGAATAGAAAAAAACCTTCAGTTTACAGAGGAGCATCTACAGAATACTACTGTAAACATCACATTTTATGAATATATACTGAATAAGTTTCCCTAAGATTGGAAACAAAGCACATATGTCTTTGCAACTTCTATTTAACAATGTACTAGAAGTCTGATCCAATACAATACAGCAAAAAATAAGAAAATGTAAAATCTGGGAGGAAAAGAAAAAAAGGTCTATATTTACATACAATATGACTATTTATGTAGAAAATCATGAGAAACTTATAAAACAGGACACGATATCCATACATAAAAGTAAGTTCTATTTCTATATACAATTCTATTTGTTGACATTGAAAAATAATTTAACAAAGACAGACAAAATTTATACCCTGGAATCTATTAACCATTGCTGTGAAAAATTAAGTAAGACCTAAATCTAGATTCATGAATTTGAAGGGTCAATAGTCTTATGATGCTAATTATGCCAAATTTAATTATTAGATTTAATACCAAACAAAATCCTGGCAGATATTTTAAAGAAAATGACAAGTTGATTTTAAAATTTATATGAGACTTCACAGGCCCTAGAAAAGATTTTAAAAATAATGATAAAGAAGCACAAAACTGGAGAAGTTAATATTCCCAGCTCAAGACTTATCAAAAGCTACCCTAGTCGAAATAGTGTGATATTGGTATAAATGAAGATATGTAAATCAGTGGGGCAAAACAGAAATTTACTGACATGTATTTTATCACTGATTATCGACAAAAGGCATCAAGACAATTCAAAGTGGAAAGAAAAAAATGTTTGCAACAAAAGGTGATAGAACAATTTTGTAAGCATACAGGAAAAACAAAAACAGCTTAAGCCCTAAATCACACCATACACACAAGTTAATTTCAGGTATATAACAGTTTTAAGTGTGACATGTAAAACTATAAAAATCTAGAATGAAACATAAGAGAATATCTTTCTCATGTTGAGGAAGGAAAGAATTTTTACACAGGACATGATAAATATAAAATAAAGATAATTAATATTAGGATTCCTTCAAAATAAAAAAAAATCTCATCAAAAGACTGTTAAAAAAATAAAACAACACACTACAGACCAGGATAACATATTCAAAATATTCCTGACAAAGAGCTTGCATCCTGAATATGTAAAGAAATCCTACACATCAGTACTCAAAAGACAACAAAATTTGGAAATAACAGAAGGACTTGAACAGATACTTCAAAAAAGAAGATACACAAGTGACCGTGATGTACATGAAAATGTGCCTAGAATTATGTGGAAAATGAAAAATTAAAGCCACTGGAATAGGGAAAAAAAAAAAAAAAGACAACACTAAATGTTGATGAGCATATGAAGCAACTGAAGCTCACGTAATTGGCTGATGGGAGACTAAAATAGTATACACATTCTTGAAAACTGTTCCAGTTTCTTATGATGTTAAACATTCGAATAGTCTATCACTTAGCAATTCCATTCCTAGGCATGAAGAAAAATGAAAATATGTCCACAATAAAGCATTTACACAAATGTTTATAACACCATCACTAAAAGTAACTAAAATGTAAAAAAAGAAAACTAATGTTTATCCATAGGAAAATAGGTAAAAACAAAAACTTGTAGTATATTCATACTATGGAATACTATGCAGTAATAAAAATAATGAACTAGCAATACATACAACATGAATCTCAAAAATATATGTGATATAAAAAAGCCACATGAAACGTATAAATTTCAAGAACAGTCGAAACCAGAAATAGAGATAGACTTAAGAAATGCCATTGCCTGTGGGGATCGGAAAGGAACAGAGGGAACTTTCTGGGTATAGAAATAGTCTGTATTATATAAAGTTTTTGCTATATGGGTATATATATTTCCCAAAACTCATCAAATTGTACACTTAACACCTATGTATTTTAACATATGTAAAGTTTCCTTCAATAAGACAATGCTAAAAAATAAAAATAATAGTCAGATGATGATGAAATACTAAGACTGAAAACAGTGGCTAAACTGAATCATTAAGAAAAGCATAATATATGATTTGTAGTTCGCAACTGTACTGGAAATCTAGAAGCAGCAGAATTTATTTTATGTCTTCAGAGTTAAGTCATTTTGGAATACCACAAAAACTGAGATTTACATCAAGAAAAATAATCATGCTTTTCCTTCGCTTATGTCATAGTAATAGCTGCTTTGGTCACACTGATCAAGGATTTGATTCTATACGTCAATTTTAACTGATTAGGGATTTTTGCCAATTTTGATTCCTATTCATATGTACAATGTAAAACACTGCTATTATTTTACAGTAGAAAGTACCATGATTAGAACAAAGTAGGCAGTCCTTATTTTATTGGGACTAATTTTCCATCATTCTATTGTGTCATGAAAGAGTGACTGATTCTATGTACATGTTGGAATACTGATTGCCATGGTTGTAATGGCTAGTGGAAAAGTATACATTTTGCAAATAGAAAAGACTGTAGAGAAAGATTAAACAAGATTTCATTGCTTAGATAGAATATAATATTAAGAGCTGAAAAAGGCTGATGAAGTTTGAAGCTGTATCTTTTTTATTTTTTGCTTTCTTCCATGGTTACTAGAAACTAGTTAGAAATGCATGTCGAAACTCAACTCATGGAAGATGGTCTGTCATCATCTGTTATCAGTCTTCCTTATCAATTTTTGCCTTCGCATTTTCTAAAATTAATACTGGATTTTGGAAACACAATAAAAACAATTCAAATGGATATTTTTTAAAACACCAACACAAATATTTCATTTTATTTTTCCATTGTGCGATGTGATTCTATTTAATACTTATTCACATTTCTAGATAATGTTAAATAGCTAGCGTCTTACAGATTAGAGAAAAGTCAAGCGTGCCTTGGTAAGCACTACATGTTGTCCATTATGTGGTAAGTCTAGAAACTAAACTATTTTTTCAACAAATTTTAAAATATATCTATCAGCTATATCAATTTTAGGATTAGATTAAACATGCATTTTTTTTACTTGAAAATAAGCAGTTGAAAAATTTCAGTTCACTAGAATGAATTTCTCAGTATAAATTGATGTAAGAATACTTGCTCTTTTCTCTTTCTTTGAAGTTTTCAGTAACTTTGTTCTTTAAAAAGCTAAATGTATTGTTGTGATTACATTATTCATGATATGATTTAATTGTTCATAGAATAATTTAGTTGGTCATATGGTAAACTTTTTTCCACCTTGATAGAGAACACTGGTCCTTATTCTAGGCTCAAACCAGAAAGAGTTAGAAAGCAAAAGTAAGTGCATAAATAAACCTTTTAAAGGCAGAGATTTCAGAAAAAAGTAACGATAGTGAAATTGGAAGACTTAAGGAAAGCTATTTATGTTACTCTGAGGAATACAAATCAATAAAAGTTCATGGCTGAAAGGTTCTCATTGATTGGAACATATTGGTAGCACAGTCATTTCAAACCCCAATGTAGTTTGCCAACCACACCACATTTTCTGATTGTATCCAATAAAACGTTATGACCTCAAAATAGCTATCTATAGTATAAGTTTCTTGAATGACTTTATTTTTTATTCTAACATAACTATGCTGAAATACATCTGAAATACAGTTTCAAAAAAACTATAAATTCTTTTTATTTAAATATATCAAAGCTGACTTTATGAATGTGGTTGAGAAACATTAATCATTTAGAGGTGTCGTAAAAAACAAAACAGAAATACCTGAATGTATTTCTAGATATTACTTAAATTTCCTATGAATGCAGTTTTTCAGAATGCTATGCACTAATCCTCTGTTAATTCTTTAGTCATA
Organism: Rousettus aegyptiacus; assembly: GCF_014176215.1. Classification (NCBI taxonomy): domain Eukaryota; kingdom Metazoa; phylum Chordata; class Mammalia; order Chiroptera; family Pteropodidae; genus Rousettus; species Rousettus aegyptiacus. The sequence continues at coordinate 63,036,469 of NW_023416286.1, forward strand.
TCTAATCCAGTGGAAGCTACTGTATAACTCTTCATGCTGCAGCACCAGTGTAGCCTTAATGGGTCTTAGTGTAAGAGTAGGGAATCACTTTTCTAAGACGCTTTCATTTCAATGCTGCTTTAAAAAATGATCCTCTGTAAGCACTGTTGATAGATCTATCGTAAAATCAACTATGATACTTTAACTGAAAAAAGAAATAAAACCTCTCCTGGAAAAGAGTCTTATCCACAGGTCTTACATTTCCAGATAGAGAAGACAAACCTCAAAAGGATAGCTTGAGAAATCAGGAACTAGATGTCAAAATTTCTTGAATGAATTTCTAATGTTTCTCAAATTAACAAAAAATTAACATTATTTTTATAATTTTTAAATACATTCCATTAATTTACTGCTCAAGGCATTGCTCAGTCTACAGATACACTTGTATTACATTCACCACCTTGACTTTACACAAGTGGGGATCTGTTCATGAAAACTAACCTATATAGATAAGTAATACTAACATCATCACACTAAATTGTAAGCTACGAGAAGGCAGACTCAGTTGTTTTGTACAATGCTGTCCTTCTGACGTCTCGAACAGTAACTGTCCTAAAGGAGGCAGCCAATAAATATCTGTTAATAAATGAATATATATGAAATGAAGTTCTCTAAGCTCTATATTATCTCATAAAGGTAATTTAAACCCTCTGGTTCACTGACTGCATTCAGAGTCTTAAGTGTTTAAACACATTGCTTCATCTTCCAGAAGTAATACTTTCCCCCACTTCATTCATCAGATCTCAGCTCAAACATCACTTCCCTAATGGCTGAAGCCTAGATTATATGCACCTATTATGTGCATTCATTGCACCTTCACATTTTCTATCTTCATATCACATTTTGTTTATAAGTTCATTGTGTATATCCTCCACAAGACTAAGGTCTAAGGTCCCAAAAGTCAGGTAGGTATCTAATGTGTATTCCCTGGACTCAATCAATATATCTTTCATGTATATTTTTTAAAAAGCATTATTAATCATTACATACAGTTATAAATCATAATAAGTATAAACCCAAAAGGCAAATAAATACCAGAAGAAACATAGAAAAACAGAATACACGAGTATATTCTAGCATAGATTTATGATGAACCCTGTCTAAAATACAACACCAGATTTTTCTATATATCTAAACATGTATCTGACAAATGGAGCTTGAAAAGTCAAAAAGGAAAAGTATGGGCATTCTTAAGAGGTTAGACTTAAAAAAAAAGAAAACTAGAGCAAAAGGGAAGAGAATCAAAAGCTATAAAATAAAAATAACATTTGGAACTCTTCAACAAAATATGAAATACTCTAATCTAGGGATAACCTTAAAGTTTGAAATCCAATATGATAGGAAAGATTGGGCTTCTTTTCATTTAGTATAGGAAACATGTCATTCATTATGTTTAGATGTTACAAAGGGCAACATTAAATTCCCTACAGTGGGCTTATCAACCTTAGCACTATTGACATTTTGGGCTGCAAAATTTCTGTTATGATAATGAAAAATGGCTTCAAAATTGAAAAATGTCACCTGAGGTATAAAACTGCCCCTTGGTTGTTATATAGAGTTAAGGCATATTTAACTGAAAGCATAGAAGCTAGCAATCAAGTGACGATTTTACAGATAATTTAATGATATTTATATTTCATTGCTCACCTTTAAATATAATATCCCATTAAAATATTAGTATTTTAACTTTTAAGCAAACATTGGTCTGAAAAACCTCTGCTGTAAGACAGAAGATTCAGAGATAACAAAATATAAGTGCCTGATTTGATATACTAGAACAGAGAATAAAGAAATCTAAATGCTTCTCTCATCATTGCCTGTATTCTGTCAGACCTTAAGAACCCCTCTGTAAATTTTGTCCCTCACTTTCCTCATCTTTAAATTAAAGGCATAAATTATTTGATTTCTTAATCTATTTCAACTCTAATATTTCATGATCATATGATACCATCTTGTGTATATTTTAGAATCAATTAAATAAAAGCAACCACTCTTCTTGATACATGGATCATAATGCAACAAAGCTGATATTAAACATAGTAAGATTTTTACAGATTGCATAATTTTTAAAGGTTTTCCTCCATCAAAAGTTATTAGTCTCAATAACCAGTAAAAGATGCCTGAAATTCTACTATTAGAAACTAATCATTTTGTTTTTTTTTGACTTAAGACAGTTAATTTTCAAATTGTGTTCTATAGAGACTCCAGGGTATGTGTTAGAGGGCAACTAAGAATGTAAGGAGGTAAGGCTCTAGATCCTCTCTAAAAATTCAGAGAATACTGAAACTTTCATCATTTTATTTATTAATGTTCAACAACAACAACAAAAGTGTTTAAACTCAAGATTTGGCTAGATATAAAAACCACCGGAATGTATTATTTCAGTATGTGTGTGTGTATCATTTTTTGCAAGCATCTGAAGGGCTATTAAATCATGTGTAGTTCATTGGTAATGGTCTGCATATTCATTCATTCTTCTTTCTAAAGCAGTCTTGTCAAGGGAGATGGTGCTTCTCTATAGAACAGTGTCTGGGGGTAAACAAGCTTAGAAAGTCAGACATAAAAACACTAGTAATACTACGTGTAGGATTATGTCATGACATCCTACTAAATGGGCAGATGGCAGTGTGCTGACAGCTGCATGGTTTTGAAACAGGCTCATATATCGATACCCAATAGGAGCCAATGCATACATTATCACACCAAGGAAAGGTCGATAGGTTTCATATGGATGAAAGGAAGAGCTGTAAGAGTTGCAGAGCTAGTAGCATAAGCTATGAGGAGTTGATCTCTTTCTTTTGAAAAAATGAAAAGCAATTTTTACACAGCGTCTCTAAAAATGATATCATCCTTAAACATTACTGGATTCAAGATGAATAAAATGTCTGCAGTCAATATGCTTAAGCTGCAAAAATAGCCGCAGTGCATAAAAATATTTTTTCAAGAACATCTGGATTTTTTTTTAAGTTACTCATTATAAAACACTACTGTTGTAATACTTCGTAAATTATTTGCATAATAATTTACTTTGAGGTACAAGAACTCTTAATGGATTATTCTTTGGAAATCTCTGTAGAAGACTGAAAATCTTTACTACTACAGTAAGAGATTAGTTCAAATATTGTATTTCGCTAATTTAGTTATCAACAGGTAAACCTCACTTATAAAACAAATTGAACTACTCCAAAACAACCTTCCCTCTACCCTCTTCCTTGACCCCTTCTACTTTTTCTTTCTCCTACATTTTCACTTCCCTCTCTTCCCATTCTTTTAGGCACAGCCTCCTCCTTAGGCAAGGTGCCTGTGGCAAGTTCCCAAAGCACTCTCTCCCATTGCATTTATTTCAGCCCTCCTCCCTGTGTTATAGACTCCTGTGGATAGGGTTGGTCCCACTTACAGTTTCATTCCTAGTTTCTGCCACTGTTGGTGGTATGTATACGGCAGCATTGAAGAGAAATTCTTTAAACTAAAAAATTAATCAGTTTTGAACAGGTTTATCTAACAAACAAATTGAGAGACTACAATAAAGTATTGTGCTTCCTCTTTAATAAGATAGAGCAAATCACTTTTTCAAGGTGATATTCATAAGGGATAAAATTGACATTCAAATAAAAAGTGGCATCCAAATACTTGGTATCAGTCTTATACCAACCAATAATCATGATTCTTTTACAAAAAATTTAGGACTGAAAAGAAGCAACCTATTCTCTCACTATAAACTAATTTTTTCACTATGTAAAGAACAGTTACAATGTGAAATGATGATGTATAAGAGTAACTGGTACTACTACTATACTACACTACTACTATATGAATACTGTACTTCTACTCTATACCACTGCAGTACTTAATATACTACCATACTGTATTGATACTATATTATACGATACTACCACTATACTACTACTGTTAGTACTATTATGTTACTACGATACCATGTTACTACTACTATTACTATAATTGTGGGCTAATTCTATAACTAAAAATAAAAGTATTTTGCTCAACTACAATGATTTCTCCAAAGTGATTGAGAATATAGCACCTAAGGCTATATTTTCTACAAGTCTATAAAGAATAACTATGTTATAAAAAGCAGATTTCTGGTCATTAAAAAATTTTTATGAAAATGAGTTAAATTTTCTTTCCAACACACCTCTCTTTAATAAATAATCTCAGAGTTGATTGAACCTAAAGATATAATTTCCAATTATATGAGCAACAAGATTCAGAGAAAACTTTTAAATTAGAAAACTATTTCTAAATACCACCTTATCTCCGTACTGTTATATTTACTAAAATATATATTTAACTAAGGATTTTGTTTATCACTATTTCTTTGATATTACTAATTTTTTCTTCACTTTGAAATTTGGAATCAATGTCAAAGTATTACATCAACTCTTATGGGAAAAGATCACTTTTCCCCTCTGAAAAATAAACCAGGAACCTAATTCTCAACAGGCAAAAGAAAGAATTTGTCTAATTGTATGCAGTTTCTCTTTGAGTGGAGCTTTTTTTTTTTAATTAAGGTATGACATACTAATACTAAAGGCATTAATCTGTTGTAATCTATTTATGTGTATGTACACACATAATAAATATACATAAAGAAATCTGTTATACTGTCACCAGACACTGTCTGTTTTTAAAGTTTCTTCTTACAGTAATTGTATTTTGAATTGTCAATCATACTCTCATACCTACTTCAGATGCACAAAATTATAATGAAGTACATATCCTCTACTTTTACCTGTCTTCACTTCAACAATTTCTCTGATTTCAAGAGAAATATACATTTTTCCATTAATGTTATCCATTTTCTCAAAATCCTCTTTGATTCCCATAAATACTGAGAACATTTATCTCATTCTTGAGTACTTTTAAAACTTTCTTTAGAGCATTTGAGATGAGACTGGCCAATTTGATAAAAGAAAATAGGAAAGTGCATGAAGGAGAAATAACGGTGGACTATAACTGCAGAGATACTCAAGTGTTCAGAAATTACACTTTGGGTCTCTCCTTCATCTTGTCTTGAGTAAAGAGCCATTCAAAAGTCAGTGGATAGGGAAGTCTAAGCATGCAAGTACTCCTCTCTGTGAATTTGCACTTCGTAGATCTAGGTGTCCTAAAGCTGCTTCACTTATTCCAATGGTATTACTTGAACATCACATTCACTTTACATGTTTACATCTATTCCAAGAAATACTAATTTACTAAATTCATCGTTAATCAAAGTGAAACTTAAAAAAAAGAAACCCTTATGTATAGCTTGAATTTGTTACACGAGAGAATGTGGTGAAACCACATTTAGTATTTTACAAACATGGCATAATAGTTGATGTTTTATTCTTCAACATCAAACATGCAATTTAAAGTTATAACTTGAAAGGTTGTGAAATGAATCTGACGATATGCTGAAATTTCATTTGCTTATATAATTTAATTAATTGCATGTGCATATCTGGAGAGAGGCTAGGTAATGTGTAAAGTTCCTTGCAACCATATGTGTACTTTACATGTAATGGCTGGGGAGCAATATAAACCCTTTTGTATAGAAAGAAACAGTTTCCCACATGCCATGTAATTGTGCATAGGTTTAACTCTCCACTATGCTTCCTTAAGCCAACAGGGAAAGATAATAGGGATAGATAGGAATGATGATATTTAAAGGGTCCAGGTAAACCACAATTAAACATGACCTAATTTAACCATGATCTAATAAACCTCTATAAAGTACTATTATCTCTATTTTGCTGATGAAAAGATAGAAACTTGAAGAATTTAAATAACTATTTCCAAATCATGCATCTAGAAATTTTTTTTTATTTTAACCAAGTTTTATCTCTCACAGGAGAATAATAACCATATGCTCATAAAAGATTGTTATAGATTAAGTTAGTAAATACAGGAAAAGCACTCAAACATGTTAATAATATTTACTATTTTTTATTAATATTCTGTAGTCTTCAAAGGAATGGCTCCTTTCTTCATAAAGCCTCACAGATAGAACAAAATTGTAAGAAATGAACAAAGAACCCTTGTTTGTGCATTCCTGCTTTAAGCAAAATTGTATTTACTCATTAAGATTAAATGGCCCCCCCAAAAATTCAAACTCATAGTGATTTTCACAGTTTAAAAATATCTAAGAATTCTTTGTTGAGATGTAATACTAAAACCCATTAAGTAAACAGGCTACACTGTATTTAAAACAAACAAAAAAAATTTCAAAGCCCGAACATTAAAGACACTAATTATTGTATCATAAGAATAGAATCCATGAATTTATTACTAGCATTCTTTTGTGTGGATGATCACTGTATATTGATGGTCACAGCAACCCTCCCTCCCCCTCCCCCAAAAAAACAACCTTATATCACCCTTGGCCTTATGAGCAAATCCTGTGTTCTTCAAATCTCCCCAGAGATGATCTATTATAGCCTTTTTCAATATTAGAGGCAGGAGTTTCAAGAATACTATCCTTGATTTTTTTCTCACTAAAATTAATTTGAAAATCCACATAGTAACCAAAGGTTATTCAAAAACAAAGGTAACTGCTACATTTTCGGGAATTTCAAAAGCCAATTGAGGTCACATTGGTAGCTTGAAATTGACCATGGTGAGAAAATGTATACCATTATACCACAGAAACTGGCAAATGCTACAAATCAGGGCTTTTTAATTTTCCCCAGGGAGAAAGTTGTTAAAAAATTTACCAGCACGTCACAGTTCCAAATCCACCCTTCCTATTAAGACAAAATAAAATAAAAAACAATAACCACAACAAAATGTTCATATTACTAGTGCTCTCTATTGATAAGAGAACGTTAACCATATATTGAAAGAACCTTGACTTTCCAAGGCTAAATAGCCCATGCTAATTTTGGTTACTGTTCATTTTTTTTTAACTTTTTTAAAATTAAGTTTATTGGGGTGAATAATTTTCAACAAAGAAGCCAAAAATATACAATGGAGAAAAGAAACCTTCTTCAACAAATGGTGCTGGAAAAATTGGAAAACCACATGTAAATGAATGAAACTAGACTGCTGTGACCATATACCAAAGTTAACTCAAAAAGGATCAAAGACCTAAATATAATTCATTTTTACTCTGATAAGAATCACATTCTTTTCTCCTTTTACCCAGTCTCTCAAAAATTACCATCTCTTCTTAAAAAAAAAAAAGTATATACAGAGACTATCCCTATTTTGCCTTTCAGCTATCGTGTCCCCTTGGTCTCACTCTTCAGACTACTGCCATCTTGTCTGAAAGTCAGACAGCTCTCTTCAAGGTACAGAAGACATTGTATGCACCACACCAAATTCTGTTAACCAGGCTGGTGGGCCAGATTTCTCCCCCAGCTGTTAGGTTCTTGGCTGCTAGATGAATGCCTTCCTTCAGATGAGTGTCCTTCTCTAGATGAATGAACTTCCTGCCTAAAGGCTTATGTTTGCAGTCACTGGCCACTCCTGAGTTGGCCCATAACCGATGACTGATTGATGTAGAGTTATAATATCCCAGGCCATTTGTCTCAACACTCTGGTGCAAATTCATATTCTAGAGCTTCCCTGGAATCATGCTGCAGTCAGACTCCATGTGACCTTGTGATCTCCTCCCCTATCATGATGAGAAGGTTCTTCAGTGAGCACTCCCTCGATAAATTGCTACCACCAGAATCTCAGCTTCCAGGGAACCTGATCTTAAACAAAAGTCGATGTAATCTGCTTTCCAAAGCCATTAACCTCTTCTCAATCTTCACCCTTCTAAGACTCTATGTAACTTCCAAAATTATTGATTGCTATACCCTTCTTGAAACTCTATCTTTCCAAGTTAAAATAAGATTCTCATATGGTTTTCAGTGCAATACTTTCATTCTTTCCCACTATGTTTGACTAGAGCATCTGTTCCATTCTCTTATCTTTTACATCTTACCTTGATAAAATCTACCATGAAGCTTCAATATCAGATAAATGCAAAACTCCTAAATGTATATTATATCTCTATGTCTAAAATAGTATTTCCCAAAATCCTGATCACCTTCTTGTGTTCCTTATTTATCAAAGGCATCACAGTCCCTGAAGCCACCAAAGCTTGAAATTTTGAAGTGCATTCATTTTTAATCTTTAATGTTCTCCCTTACTTTTTTTAAAAATAATTATTTCTTTTTCAATTATAGCTGAAATACAACTGTAGAGGTGTACAACATAGCAATTAGATGTTTATATAACTTACAAATTGATCACCCTGATAAATCTATTACCCATCTGGTATCACACATAGTTATTACATTATTATTGACTATATTCCCTATGCTGTACTTTACATCCCCATGACTATTCTGTTACTACCTATTTGTACTTCTTAATCCCTTCCCCTCTTGCAGAACACTCCCCAAACCTCATCTCCATTTGACAACATCAAATGTTCTCTGTATAAGAGTTTGTTTTGTTTGTTCATTTATTTTCTCCTTTAGATTTCCCATATAAGTGAAATCATATACCATTTGTCTTTCTCTGTCTGACTTACTCCACTCAGCAAAACACCCTCTAGCTCCGTCCATGTTGTTGCAGATGGCAAGGTTTCATTCTTTTTTATGGGGATAGGGAGTAATATACCATTGTATATATGTACCACCTCTTCTTTATCCATTCAACCACTGATGGACACTCAGGTTGCCTCCATTTCTTGGCTATTATAGATAAAACTGCAATGAGCATATGGATACACATGTCCCTTCAGAGTAACGTTTTTGGTTTCTTCAGATAAATACCCAGACGTTCTCCTTTATTTCTTATACCAGTCAGTCACTAAGTCATAGCAATAGGAACTACATTTTATTTTTGCAGCTGTTTCCTCCTTTTCATTAGGATCACATCTGGAAAGTATATTATTCACCAGAAACATTTCAGATATCTCCAAATGCATCTCTCTTCTTTTAATATGCTGGGCCAGTCTCTTATGCATCATATGGCCATTACAGTTGTTTTTCTAAAAATATAACTCCATCATTTTCCTATTTAAGAGCTTTAGATATCTCCACATTTTTTGTAAGAAATGTTCCAATTTTCTTTAAAGCAGCATCCAAAGACTATTACAAGTTGAAGAAAATTGTTTTTTGTTCCATATTCTGCCAACTTCAATCAGAAGACCTTTGATCGACCAACACCAATCTGCTTGCCATTCCAAAATTACAACATAAATTTGAATATTTCTGTGGCTATGTTCATATTTCTCCCTTTTCCCACAAAGCTGCTGCCCCTTCACACACTGGGCTATGTGACTCCTTACTTGGCTAAATTCCAATGGTTCACTTTCTATGTAGTATTTTAGCCAATGTGTTCCCCTCCCTTGTGAACTCATGATACATATTTTATATATTTATTATTAAAGTTGGATAGTATGATATACTTGTACTTTTGTGTATACATTGTCCTTCCTAGACTGTTCACTATAAATACCTAGAAACATGAGGATTGTTAATTATTATTTGTATGTTTCTTCTGGTGTGCAGCACAGGGCTTTACACACAATAGTTGCTCAATAAATGTTAGAATTCAATTCTAAAATCATTAATTATGTAGTCAGTTAGCAGTCAGTACTACAGCAGATTTATTTTTTCTATTCAAATAAAACCATAAAATATTAAAGTAAAATAAAAACAGACCAATAAACTCTCAAAGTAACACAGTCATTGAAATACTGCCAAACAAAATGACATGGCTAGCGATATAAAAGCATTAATTGCCACAAGATGATGTAATTCATGTTATGCTAATTTACTTTCATGCTACGGTCTTAGGAGAAGTCCATTTACCCAGATGATAAAATGAATTAAAACATATCCTGAAAGGAATTCAAATATTAAAGCTCATATCTCTTCATTTTTAATATTAGCCTTAGCTCAGATGTTTTGAAAATCTTAGCAACATGCATAAAATTAAAATATAGGCTGACACTGAGAATATAAAATAAATATCATTCTTATGAGTCTTGGCTTCATGAGATTTCTTTTTAAAAACACACACACAATTATCAGAAGTATAATTCAAATCACAGAATTATAAAACTCTAAGGAAAAATAAACTATTTTAAAATAATAATCTTTTGAAATAAAAGGCTTTTATTTTTCCACTCTTTATTTCCCTTTTATTTCCTTTATGCCATCAACCAGATAAATGTTAAGTAAATTCCTTATTTCTAAATATGTTTACACTCCTTTGCTTTAAACCCAAATATTTCTAAACTAGAGAAGAACACTGTTTTGAACCTTAGAATATAATCTGATTCTTTGAAGCTTAGCTATGCATGGTATGTACAAAAATCAAAGAAAATGTCAAAAATCACTCTATTAAATAAGGCCATGTTCACACAGTGAAAGGATGGAATCCAGATTCAAATACTTCTTCAAAATGGTTTATCTTCCCTAGCACAAACTGAAATTGTTTTTGTGCAATTGACAGTGTAAATTACTAAGTTCAGTTGATACTAAAATATCCTTAAAAGTTAGTGTGCATCTTGATAAATTAAACAGAACGTCAGTCTGACCAAATATTCAAAAACTCATTGAAATAGTTTTTAATTGCATTTTTGTTTGTTCTACTTGAGACAGTGGCCCCCTCCATTCTTTCCTTCCTTTGGTTTTCTAAGCTACTCTAAATTACTAGTGTAAACTCAATACCTTTTAACTTATTTCTGCAAAGAGTAAATACATTTAGTATTATGCACTGGCCCCTCTGTTAAAGCTGACTACCACTGCATAAGTTGAATTTCTATCTATAATACTTAAGTGGGACAAAATATTTTAGATGATATACACGGTATTTAGCACAGTATATTACTTTGAAAAACGGATGATTTTTTTTTTTTATGTAAAATGCTATTGAAGAACTCACTTAAATGTAAGTATTCAATTTTCTACCTCGAGCCCAAAAGCTCTCTTTGCTGGCATAAGGCATTTTTCTTTATCTAGCATGCCTGATACTGCAAGTCCCTTTCTCACTCCATATTCTGCAAGACATGCTCAGATTCTCTTCCCATTCAATTTATGACATGATTCATTGAATGCTACAGCCTACTTGAGATTTTTTTAAAAAATATTTTCCAGCCCTGTAGTAGAAATCCATTTTTCCAATAAATGTAGTGATGACCCTGTCAGCTAAGTATCCTAATTCATCTGTCTATTGAGAAAGCTCTTCCCTGCAGGCTCCCTCACAATTCATATATGGATTGTTCTGTATGTATTAGCATCTTCAGAGAGACTAACTTCTGCACTTATTTAAAAATAATAAAATACATATATTATAATTACAGAAGCAGTTGATAATAATCCATTTTAAATATTATGAACACATATTTCTGGTTCTCTGGAATTTATCTACAGTTATGAGATGAAAGAATTTATAAAAGACAGTATACTACCAGAGCACTAAAGATGAGCACATTCTTTAGACTCACATCATGCTGTTACCAGCAGAAAATTTTCTAACAGATATATTTACTCTTAAGTTAGAAATATATCCAAAGTGCTTAAAATTGATACTTGAATATTGGTCAATATTTAAAAGCATCTAAATATGCTTTTTTAAAAGCATGAAAAGCATAAAAATAAGAATACATATATCATATGTGACTAGCATCAGAAGTTATAAAATTTAAGTAAAATTCCTCTAATTGTTCTTATATCAGTCCAGATCAGCATAGTAGGCTTACATGTATGGATTCATTTCTAAACAGAAAAACTGTCACAATATACAAAATATATTGTAAATATGAAATCGCATGGTCACATGTGATTAACTCTCAGTAAAGGAGAACAAACAAAGCCAGTTTCCCTTGTGGTCTCACATATTGTTTGTATAATCTGTTAGTCTATTTTATTCTCAGAAGGTTTTATGAAAGGGGTGTTCTAACTTACTGCAAACTTCATTATACGCTGAAGCCCTTAATACAGTTTTCCTAAAATTTATAACCAGCAGTGGACATTGACAGCTTCACCTTCCTCAACCAGGTTTAGCTAGCCTACTCCATCATCCACACACACTTTCATACACTCAAGAGTTATTGAGTATCTCCTGTGTGTGATACATTGAGCAAGATGTCAAATGATACAAAACTCAAAACTCTGGTAAGGAAATCTGGTAAGGAAGACAGCAATGTTTAACTGTAGTAATAACACAAAACATGGTATCTAACTGACTAAAGTGGGAACAAACAAAAAAGCTTGGGAAACGCAACAGGAAACAGTTGCCATTGTGCTGAGTCACTTGAATATGACTATCACAGGCAGAAATGTGGGGAGGTAATTCTAATCCAGAAAAATGGCTTGAACTATTACAGAGAAGAATGACGTGTATGGCAGATCTTAGGCATCATTAACAATTCATGATTACTGGTACAAAGGAAATAGACTCTTAAAAGGAGAGAAATTATTAAAAGCAAGTTCCAGATCGTGATATAGGAAGGGCCTTATCATGTATCACTTCCAAATTAGACTTTACCAATTATTAGTGAGTTGTATAGAAACTTTGTTTCAGTAAATTCTGAAACTTTCTGATACTAAATACATACCATCACAAAAGAAATCACAGCCACACCTTTTTTGATGACTTAAAATTCATTTACCCTCTCATAACACATCAAAATAGGCAGGGTTATTAAACTGGAAGATTTTTTTATGTCTCCAGGGTAATAAAATATAGATAATTTTGGTACGGATTCCAAAACTATGGGTTGAAATAATTGTATATTCACATATTTCTGAAGCTCTCCTTTCAGTCCAGAACAGCTCAGTAGGCCAACATGTATGTATTAGTTTCTAAACAGAAAAACTGAACTATCTTCCCAAAGCACTTGATGAGAATAAAGGATTGTTTGAACCAGCTTATTTCGTCTATAGTCAGGAAACTCCTTCCAAAAACTCACCTGATAATATTTAAGAAAATGTTATTAACTTTCAATCATATGTAAACAAAGGAAGTATTGCCTCCACAATTCTATACCCTTCTCCAAATCAGCCAGAAAGAAATAGTATTCAACGCTGATGTGGATGCAAAGAAGTGGCTTTTCATGGATTGCCAGTGGTGGTGAATTTTGCTAAAATCTTTTGGAAAATAATATATTTGAATATCAAATGTCTAGAAATCTAAAAGTAAATATAACAATCTGAGAAATCCTACAGAAATTCCAATATATGTACACAAAGATGTATATGTTGTTCTTCATTGCATATTGTTTGTAGGGGCTACAAAAAATCATAAATGTTCATTTAGAAGGAAGTGACTAAATCAATTTGGCAAAAGCATGTTACTGAATGCTATGCAATTACTGAAAAACATGAGTGAGATATTCACACATCAGCTATTGAAATGACTACAATAGATAATGAGTGAAAAAATTAGAATTTAATTGGTAATATAGAAATTAACCACATTCTGGTAAATATCATCACTAAGAAAACCTTATGGTGAGTATTTACGTATATAGGGCCATGTAAAACATGGTATAATGTTAATAATTCTGGCTATTGGCATTATGAGAATGAAACACATACTAGCATTTTATCCCAAGCTTTGAATCTATTAAATGGTTAAGAGGCCTGGGGAAAGAGCTGGTGACCCACATTCCTGATAGAAAATGTTGACCATTCTCCTGAAGCTTCTTAACTTACTATACTACCCTCTGACTCATGATGATGACAACATCTCCTAACTTACAGAAAAAATAAATGTCCCTGACTAGGAAATTCATCATCTTCCTACCTAGTGACATACAAAATTGTCCATATTCCTTCCCAGGCTTTTCTTCTATCCCAGAAGAATAAGAGATCCCTCTGCACCCAACACAAATGTGTACTGCTGTGTACCGTGGATCTTCTCCTACCCCCTCTACCTGATGTCAGCATTTACAATCCTTCCCAGTCCTTCTACCTAATCCTTCCCTTTCATCAGTAATGATGCATAAAACACTTTTCTTAAAAACAAGACCAACAAAACGACACAACTTCTTCTGACATAATGTACCTCTCCTGGTGTGTTATTAAAATTATTTAATAATCAGTATGGCCCCAATCATAAAAGGGCCTGAGGTCCCCTCTGAACCAAGAGTTCCTTTTAGTTACTGGATCCTGGATGGTCACTGAGTTCTTGGAGAATGTCTACGGCAGCGGGCATGGCAGGGGTCATGAGGAAAGCCTGGGTGCTAGCTAGCTACTTCATTTTCCACTGTATTGAAAGTTAAATTTTGAAAGTTGAAATTTCAAAATTTTGACAAAAAAGATAGACATTCCACTGTTTACTACCTGAATCTAACCTTATTTACAATCCCATCTCTTTTCTTTCACAGTAAAATTCTTGAAATAAAAGTCTACCAGACTATAATTACAATTATTTGTTAAACTCCTATTTATCACCACTATACACCTATTATGATGGCCACAATTTTGAACACTGACTATGCCAAATGCTGTTAAGATATGGAGCAACAGGGACTCATATATTGCTGATATGAATGCAAAATGGTACAGATACTTTGGAAGACAGTTCAGCAGTTTCTTACAAAACTACACATACTCTCACCATATGATAGTATTTGCACTCAATTTTTCTCAAAAGGAGCTGAAAACTTATATCCACGCAAAACCTATACAATATGTTTATAGTAGTTTTTTTCATAACTTGGAAGTAACCAAGATGTCCTTCAGAAGGTGAATAGATAAACTGTGGCACATGTAGACAATGGAATATATTCAGTGCTAAAAAGAAATAAGCTATCTCTCCTTGAAAAGACATGGAGTAAATTTAAACGTCTATTGTTAAGTGAAAGAAGCCAGTCTGAAAAGGCTTTACAGTATGAGTCCAACTATATGACATTCTGGAAAAGGTAAAACCTCGGACAGTGAAAAGATCAGTGGTTGCCAGAGGATACAGTGGGAGGTGGGGAGGAATGAACAGGTGGAGCACTTAGGATCTTTAGGGCAGTGAAACTACTCTGTATGATACTGTCCTGATGAACTGGTGTCTTTACACATTTGTTCAGACCCATAAAATGTACACCAAGAGGGAACTCTATGGTAAATTATGGACTTTGCATAATTATGATGTGTCAATGTAAGCTCATCAGTTGGAACAAATGTGCCACTCAGGTGGGGTAGAATGGAATATTGATAATGAGGGAAGCTCTGCATGTGTAGGGGGCTATATAAGAAATCTCTGTACCTTCCTCTGAATTTTACTGTAAACATAAAACCACTCAAAATAAGATTTAAAAAGCACAGTGCAATATAGAGATGCTGTATTATCGAATTGTACACTTAAAACCATAATTTTACTTGCCAATGTCACCTCAATACATTTAAAAAATCCTAGTTATCCCTCAGTTCATGACTGTTCAGTTCATTCCACAGATAATCACTGAAATATTTGATTTTAGGTACTTATTAATATCCTAATTGCCAAAAATAAGCTATATTATCAAATATGTCTGATAAATAGCCTCTCTACTCCACATGTCACTTCACTTTTGCATATGTCTCCTCTTAGTTCCAATACATTATTCTCTCCAGGTTCATTTACTACATCTTCTAATGCTCTGCTCTGGTGATTCAATGTTCATATCTTGAGCTTCCTGGATTTCTCTCCAAGTAACCGCATTCATGTCATTTTTTCACCTTTGATCATGACAACCAAAATCATAGCTTGATCTCTCATTTCTCTTGAGATTCAGACTCATAATCTCTGACTGCCCACTCATCTTATTAGAACCAGCTTCCATCCTGCAGCAAAGGTAACTCTACCTCAGAGTGTGATGAGTATTGCATAACTGTCTAACTATATAACAATTATTAATGTGAAATACTGTTTAACAGATTTATGCAGGTGTAAAAGTTAAATAAGTGGAAGTCACACAGAATTTACCAAGACACAACTCAATGTAGTGTTCTACAGCTAAGGAATGATAGAAAGCCAACAACGGACTGTTGTCTAGGGTCTCTTTGGGATCATTGATTTGAGATTTTGTTTCTTTCCTTTTTTGTTAATTTAATGTTTCCCCTATGGCCTCACAGGCTAACGAAGCTTCAAAAGAACCTGCCATAGTCCCAGACTGTAACTTATTCCAAAAGAGCTGGGTCATTAAGCTAATGGTCTCTGGATGAGCATCTCCTCTAATAAGCATAAAGGTGATCTTGACCCGTATTGTCATTCAGGGAATAACTTTCCTGATTCCCAATAACAAAACCATAATTGAGTCACACACATGAAAGGCAATCAGATCAAAAAGTTTTGGTTAATTTAGCTTTCCTGTAAAATGGAGTCTTGTCAAGGTTCTTTTTAAAATAGGGGTTTCTAATCTAGACAGTCATTGACATCTCAGAAATTCATGACAGATATAAACAATTTAGGAGATTTTAAATTGGCCTCAGGAGTAAGAAAAAAAAATATTTTTTATTTCAAATGTCAATTTATCATATATCATAATTTTAATTTCTGTTATAAGGATTTTTAAAACCTTCAATTATTCAAAACCTTCAAACTACTCAATTTGGCAAAATATTTGCAAAATCATTCTAGAAAACTAAACAATCTGACATGTTATAGAAGCAGACTTTTTATCTGAGCACAACAAAAATAATTTAAGTGTAAATCAAATGGTTTGACTACAAATATATGTTGTCCTAGTCAATGAAATATCAGTCACTTGGCATAAAGCAAAGGATTCTAAAGAATGCAAATATTAACATGGTGGCAAATATGAATGAAAAGAGTCTTTTAAAACATAAAATAAACCTCAAAATATGTATCTCAGGTGAAATTTTAAAGTGCATTAAAATTTACCTTG
This sequence comes from Rousettus aegyptiacus, assembly GCF_014176215.1. Lineage (NCBI taxonomy): Eukaryota > Metazoa > Chordata > Mammalia > Chiroptera > Pteropodidae > Rousettus > Rousettus aegyptiacus. Next base: position 63,053,339 of record NW_023416286.1, read on the forward strand.
GGATTAAATTAGCACTTATGTTGTAAAATAAATTCATAATTAAAGAGCACATGAAATGTATTTGTTATACCAGAAAGAATTAATCTGTGAATCAGTATATATTTTTAATTGAAACTGATTAATAATAATATGAAGGGCTATATTTCAGGGAGAATATGTATTTTTGTATATGTGACCAGATGTAAATCCACAGTGACACCAAATAAATGCATGCCCCTGTTTTTAGAAACAGAGGAAAAAAAATGTTCTGTACTACAAATAAAAAAAGCGTTCATAAATGTAATGTGTGGGTAATATCAATCTCCTATATAACCACAGTAATATCAGTAATAATGTCAAACTCCTATAGTACATCACCATTCAAAGTTTTCTAATTACATTAAAAGAGCATCGCTATTATTATTTTTCTAATGAGCACTTACTAACATTCAATATTTAAATATAGTATTCTTTTCCATCCAGCTTCCCCCGCCACCACTTCAGATGCATCTGTTTTCATCTTTAAAGAAACTACAAAATAGTATAACTATGGTAGGTTAAAACATTAGTGAATCAGTTGTGCTTGAAATATTGAGAAGCTGTAGATCTAAAACATTTACCATCAGAGTCTTTCACTTCCTGTTATAAAGGATTTTAGCCAATTTCCTCTTTAATTAATGTAATACAAGTTTTGATTTCCTAAACAGATATGTCTTTTTCCAAATATTTTGGATTAATAGTCCAAGTTTTCCAGTGATACAGACTCAATAGGGTATAAATAGTAATGAAAAAGTAAGGTGTAGAGTTTTATTTTTTAACTGTCGCTTTTGGTATTTCAAATTAATAAAACATTTTGAAAAAACATATGAAATCTCTAGTATGCCTTTAACAAGATTTAATATTTAATTTTGCTCCATTTGATTCATCATTCTCTTTCTCCTCTCTCTCCCATGTACATATGCTTTAGTGTATATATTCCAAGAACAAAAGAATTCTCTTATTTAACCATAAAACAATGCTCAAAATCTGGAAATTTAACATTATTAGAATTCTATCCCAATGATTTCCTTCATGCTTTTTTTTTTTTCTGAGTCCAAGATCAAAGCCAGGATCCTATATTTAGTTATCACTACTTTTTTAATCCATTTTAATCCAAAAGCAAGTGTTTCTCAGCTTTCGTCATTCCTCCATTTGATTTTTGAAGAATACAGCCAATTCTTTGATAGAATCCCCCTCAAGTTGAGGTTAAGTGTTGTTTTCTCATTGGTAAGGTGTATGTCCCTTTGGCAAGAATACCACAGAAGTAATGTGTCTTTCTAGGTATCATATCGGGAAGCGTATGATGTCACTTTATCCTAGTATCAATAATAACTGATGATTGAACCGAGGTGCTGTACACTAGATTTATTCACTGTAAAGTTCATATATGCTTCTTTTATAATTAATACATACTTTGACACTACATCAATATGATGCTCATCATCAAAATTTTACTTGTTAATTATAGGACAAATCAATAATTATTGGCTGAATCAATTATTACTATAACAGCTACAATAGTGATTTCTAACCTCTTCATTCCTTCTATATTTATTTATTGATATTCTATTGCAGGGAAGAGCTATTCCTTCTCTCCCATTTTTTGGTGTAGTCATCCATTCATTCACTCATTCATATCAGTGTAGACTCATGGATTCCCATTTTTTAAATTAGACTTACTCTTTTATGTTCTTATCTGTTTATGATATTCAAGTTGTACTAGATTTGCCTATTTGGAGCCTCTTCAATCTGGATCTTGGTGCTCTTAACATGTCCCTATCATTCTTTGAGAAATTCTTTACTATCCAGCATAAGAGTTCTAGGCTCATTTCGTACTTTCTCTGCCTAGACCCTAGACCCTCCATTTCTCCAAGGAACCCTGATTACTTTTATTAAAGAATGATATTTAAAAAATAGGATCTATGCAATAGATATGACAATTGCTATTGATGTGATTGATATTGTTCCTAGTTACTCTCAATAGATATAGAAAGTGTTTGTGTTTGTGTGTGTATATCAATTCTCTACATATTTGTATATCTATCTACAGTATACTTAAACACCATTAATACTTATAGTTTAAATTCCAATATAATACAACAAAGTTCATTTTAGTATTCCCTTTTCCACATTGGTATTATAATATCTAACAGTTGGGAAATGTCCCCCATTATTCTCAAAGTATTTATTAGATCAAGTCTAAAATAACAGAAAATGGTTTCAGGATTGCTAACACATTACACTAAAAAATAAAACGAACTCTACTGATTGTGTTCAATATTTGTTTACAGTTACTATGTATGTATGTATGTATTGAGAGGTAAAGAGTGAGTACTTATATACAGTCAAATGCACAAATGTTTGCATACCAATGAGTTTTGGCAAGTATATGCTTTGGCAAGAATATCGCCATCACTCCAGAAAATTCACTTCCCCACTATCCACCAAGTAACAATGCTCTGTTTTTCTCTGCCATTAGATTATATATCCATGTGTAAATACTTCCTGTAAATGGAATCTTACTACACATACTCATTGTCCTGATTTCACTCAGCACAATGTTTTCGACATTTACTTGTTGTTTCCTGTATAAGTAGTTCCTATATAGTGGTACATAGAATTCATTATATAAACATACCACAACTTGTTAATCCTGCCCTTCTACACTTTGTTGATGAATATTTGTATTTTCCCACATTTGCCTTTTAGAGTATTAATACTGTGAATATTTGTGAACAAGAATTTTTTTGGAGATATATTTTCATTTCTCTTACCAATGTTTTCTCTTACCAATTGAACTGCTTTGCCAACTTTGTTGAAAACTAATTGACCTTAATCTCTTGTTTCAGTGATTTAATTGTTTATTCAAATGCCAATTCGATATTGTCTTAAATTGTGTAGTTTTAATTTAAATTTTGATATCAGGTAGTATAAGTCTTGTAATCAGAGACATCATTTTAAATATTGTTTTGATAATACTATGTTCTTTGTATTTCTATGTAGATTTCTGAATCGATTTGTCATTTCTATAAAACAGGTTGATGAAATTATGATTGTCATTGCATGGAATCTATATATTAATTTGGGGATGAATTGACATCTTAACAATATTAAGTGTTGTAATCTATAGACATTACATTTTTCTCCAATTACTCAAATAAAATTCTTGATGGACAGGCATGACTTTTCTTACAATACTTTAAAAATATCCATTATCTTTTGTCTTATATTGATTCTGAAGAAAAGTAGTTATTGTTACCCAGTATATAATGCATTGATTTTAATCTAGTTGCTTTCAAGTTTTTCTATTCATCTTCAGTTTCTAAAAGTCTTCTTCTGAGACATTTGGGTCATTTTGTTTCTTTATAACATGCTTTGAGTTTGCTGATCTACTTTGTTCTTTAGGTTGTTTGTTTTTCGCCACATTCAGAAATCAGTCTTTTATTTCTTCGAATACATTTTCTGTCCCATGTATTTTTCTTCTTCTTCTGCATCTCCGATTGCATATATAGCAGCTGTGCTATATGTCCCTGGTTTCTAGTTGTCGTTGTTGTTAAGAAAATGACATTTTATTATATGTTATCCGAGCTGGGTTTTTTAAATCATTTAATTAGGATAAGTGCTATTGATTTGAATTCAAATTTACTTACTCTTTCTAAGCCTTTCTCCAACATCAATGAAATAATTCTAGTAAAAGTTTAGTTTTAGATATTTTAAAATTCTATAATTTCCATTTTGGTATTCTTGATATATAGATGTTGCTATTTCACATCTGTTCTTTCAATATAAACTTATTTTCTTTTAAGTGCTTGAACATATTTAATATGACCACTTTAAAGTCCTTATCTAACTGCAACAAGTGCACATCTCCAGTTTACGGGTTTGTTTAATACTACCTATTTTTTGCTGTTAATGTTATGTCCTATTTCTCATATTTCTTTGCATGTATATTAATGTTTTATTCTTAAACTGAATCTAGTGGACACAATATATTCTCACGATTCTGTTATCTTCCTCTGAAGAATATTGTTTTTATTTATGGCAAGCAGTTAACTTGGCTGGACTGACTCCAAACTCTGTTTCTCCCATGGTGAACAGCAGCTTAGCTCACTACACTACTCACTCCTTTAGTCCTCCAGCTATTATGATGAGATGTTTTGAGTCTCCACGTAAGCACAGTTAAGGAGTGAGCTAAAGACTTAAGAGTTCACCTGCAGATGTGAGGTTTCTGTTCTCTGTGGTTTCCTTGCTTATTGCATTCTCCTTTCACTTTCAAGCTTCTCTGTTGACTCAAACCTCATCATTTGGCTCTTCAAGCCAGTAAGACCGTGGCTTCTGGCTGGAGTTCTAGTCACCTGGTGTCTTGTGACCTTGGAGTGCCCTCTGACAAAAAGCCTTATAAATATGAACTTCACCCAGCAAAATTCTCTTCCTTTAAGGGTCAAATCCCTGTCAATCTCTGCTTTCTTTGGATTGTTTTCCTGTGAATTCAAATAGCTGTTTTTATATTTTCCCCAGAGTTTATAATTCTTTAGTTTCAGCTTTGCTGCTATTACTGGAATTGGAACCAAGTGGTTCATTTTTTATTTCAATCATCATAAGGCATTATGATTCAAATATTTTCAATCTATAAAAACTGGCGGCTCTTTTTCTTACTCTGCCAGGAATAGTGCTATGCTATATAGTATATATACACATGTGCTTCAACACCACTCACGAGCATATAATTTAATTTAATTTTAAAAATAACATTGAAGATAAGCATATTTATCTCATTTCATATAGTGACAAGGGAAGCTGAAAGATATTCTTGCTTGGGCAAGTTTGAAAAGCTAGAAACAGAGTAAAAATCAATCACAGCCATACCACACTCTACTGCTATTCGTTCAAACTCTTCCCTCTACAAACGACTACATATTAAACATGTAATCTGAAAATGTTAAAACCATTGATGAATACCCCAAGTAAGCAGTATAATTCAGTTGTTAAGGTTAGGGGCTTCAGAATAAGAGAAGCTTAGTTTTTAGTACTGTCTCATCAGCTACTCCCTACGTATAGGATCAAAACTACAAAATAGAATGATAGCAATAACATTAAATTGTCAGAATTCAATGTGATAATATTTCATACAGGATATCTGATATACATAGAAAGTGCTCAATAAATATTAAATTTTATAGTAACTATTAATGAGTTTTATTTCAAAATACTAAGGATTTAATCTTACAAAAGAATTTTTAAAACTATCTCATGATGTATTTATGCCAGATTTGATTTATTGCAGCTGGATAAAAGTATTCCAATAATACAAAATGGGAAAGAGAAAGGCAATGAACATTTATCGGAAGTGCACTATGTACCAATCATTGATATAGGTATTTTCAAATATAATATTGTATTTTATTTTCACAACACTGTAAACATAACTTCCATTTTCACAGATATGAAGACTAAAGTTTAGAAAACTTAAAGTAACTTAATCACTATCATAAACTGTTAAGTGTCTCAGTCACTGATAGAACCTTAATCTGCTTAATACATTCACTTCCCCATGTTGCTAAATTGGACTACTGTGATCTATAGTGAGTACTGAGTCTTTTAAAATTCTTATTATTAAAACACTCTCTGGTATTTAAGTGCTTTCTAGACTTCATTTCCTCAGTCTCTCCCCTGTTACCCCCCCTCAACTTAATGTCTTAATTTTTTTTCATTTAAAATTTCATGTCAACATAATTCAATTATAACATGATCTTTCTGTCTTTCTCTGTATCCACTTATTTCATTTTTATTGGATTGGTTCCAAAATGTAGTTTTATGATCCTCAAAAACCTTTCACATAGCACATAATCACATATTATATATTTTAGGCAGTGAGAAGAGTGAATTAGACTTATAGAGTCTTATCCATTCCCTGAAGATTTTAACTGCATTGGTTTTATTAAATCACATATGAATGCTTACTATTTCACCTAGCTAATGCACTCTGTACTAGCCCACAATTCCAGATAGTCCTGAAGAACGGTCTCAATCAGAAGACTGCAGAACATACGACACCATATTAATACTTCAAAATGGTTCAACCATTAGAAAAATGGTTTTAGAAATAGAATGATACATATCAGGCATTATATGTAACAGTATAAACATTAGTTATGGAAGTATTAAAAGAACCGATTTGACATAAATGAAACATTAATCTAATAAGGGAGTAAGCATCCAATTACATATAATGATACTGGACAAAGGGTGACTATGACATTGGATTCTACATAAAAGTACTCACCCTTTTAGACTTCAAATTGGTTTCATGCAATTTGTGATACTTGCTACAGTTTGAGTCATATTTTTTTAATTAATAAAAGATTATAGTTCAAAATGAACTGTCAATCTCAATTTGCAGAAAATAAGAGATACAAAATGGTATATAATAGAACAGGAATTAAACGAAATTAGTTCTTGTCTCAGCTCTGCCTCTCAGATTTAAGGATATTCCATAACAATTATTTGACGGAGTTGAAATGAAGTTATCCATTTAATTTCTTATATATTTTTGTAATTGTACTCTAATTTAGGATGGGTTATCTGGAGTCTGTTGAATTGTAATTCATATCTGTGGAACGTTAAGCAAACAAAAAGAACATATTTGTTTAAAATGTGATTTTTATATGCAGGTATAGGCTATGGCAAGTGAACTAAGTCTATGAATATTGACATGATGATTCTTTTCCATGTATTGGCAGTTTGGGGGATAGTGGCATAACATATTAAACTTTTGACAACATACTGAAATGACTCCTTACCTCCTGCTCTTTTATAATTTAACAATATAAAACCTTTGTTAAGTACTACTTTCATTAACACAATCTGTTATTTCATCACTTATCTTAGTTTTCTTACATTGTCCCTTATAATACTAATTCCTATTTCTACAATGGTTTAGTAGATGTCAGAAACTAAATATTTAAGGAACTTCATCCTTATTTAAGTAAATTATTCTATAATGCTTATAATGGCTAATGACGTTTAAAAAACTTCACAGACATAGTGGAATTACATTAAACTGAAAAGATCTTTGATTTACTATATGTATCCTAACATGAAGTTTCTAAAACTTAGAGAAAGAGAGAGCTACCAAGTCTTTGGATCATAATCAAATGATTTGGACAGAGTACGGGAACATTCTAGGTGATTATCATTTTCATTCTCCTTCAACAACAAACTTTTCTATTTTTCACTTTTCTATTCATCACCATTTAGCAGGACTAACTGAATGCCTGAGATCAACTTCCTGTCACCACTTAGCACTTGCCTGGCCTTTGGCAAGTTTCCTTGAGATCTCTATCTCTCAGTTTCTTCATCTGTAATAGTTCTATCTTGCAGGGTTGCTCCAAGAATTAAATGAGATAGTATATGTAATGACTAAAACAAGATTGAGATAATAGCATTCACTCAATATGATGGTTATTAGGTATACTCTTCCTTTGAAGATTCATCAAATTTATAATGAGAAAAAAAGGAATATTATTTATAATATGCCCTTCACCTCCACTACTACTGTAATCTTATATCTATCTTCTCAAACAAATTCAACAAGTACTAGTTCGAATACTATCATATAACAAATCTTTCACCTCTCTGAACTCTGTAATATTTGTTTGCTACATTATCTGTTTTTGGAAAGCGATCACATACTATTCTACACAATGCAAAAGATTTTTTATATAGGTATCATTTATCTCCAATTCATTTTTAATATTCTTAAGAGGAAAGGCTTCAACTTATATTGCCTTTGTTCTTTAAGACTTTCTTGGGAAAAATGAGTTATCTGACAGACCTCTGTCCATACTGTAGAGTACAAGTATAACTGAATTGACAGAACACAGAGTGGGATTTCACAGATGTCTTTCTCAAACCACAAATGAAGAGCAAGTATGTAGTCTCTAGATACCCCAACACTGAAGTCATTCATGTCACAGTGAACTATGAATCATCAGCCATCAACTTGAGCTGTTTTATAGCACTGAGTTCCTGATTCATTTGTCAGGAAAAGATAGACAGACAATGAAACTAGTATACCAATGACTGTGAGCTGACCCTTTGTTTTTGTAGGAGTGAGAGAAGATGAAATTTAATTTGCTTTACTTTCCTCTGAAGTCATGCACGTAGGAGAGAGACAAGTTCTGAATGAGATAAGAAATAAAGCATTAAACTTCACATTTGAACATAAGAATACTGCCAATGAGGCAAGTTACATAAATCTTTTCGATTACAAGATAATATTAAAATCCCATGTGAAAGCTTCTTTTACTTACTAGGAAAAAATAATTTCATAACTAAAGAAAAATAGTTTGTATTTTACATTTTTTGACACATTATACCATGATTTTTACTTTAATTCCTTTTTCTTGCATATTTAAAAACTTCAAGCCGGTCTCCACTCATAGCCACGAATGCAAAAATCCCATAAACATAATAATAAATTGATTTCAGCAATGCAAAAACAGAATTGTATGTAATATCTAAGTTGGATTTAGTCTAGGAATAAAGATTAGTTAGCATTAAACAGTATAATTAATCATATAAAGAGACTAGAAGTAATCACATGATCATCGTAATACATTAAGGAAATTTACTTTTATAAAGGTATCATTCACAATAAAAATTCTCAGCAAACTAAGAATAGAAGGGAACTCTATCTGATATAAGATATACAAAATCTACAGAAAACCTCACATTTAACTGGTGAATAATTAAAACTATCACTTTGAAGACAAGAAGAACCACTATCTTCACTTTTATCCAATATTGTCGGAAGTTTCAGACGACGAAGCAAAGCAAGAAAAATAAAGTATATAAGAATTAGAAAGAAAGGGAAAAAAAACCTTTTCCTATATAAAATCATTGTATACCAAAAAAAATTACAGGGACATTTATAGAATTAACTAAGGAGTTCTACAAGGTCGTTGGACACAAAATTGACATACAAAATAAGTTATATTCCTAGTTGCCAGTAACAGCAAAAAAAAACCCCAAAAAACAAAATTTTAATAAATTATAATAGCATAAATGAAAATCAATTTAGCTGTTCTGGGAATAACTATAAATATATGTGTAAGACATTATCTGAGAAAATTATAAAATTTTACTAAGAAACAGTAAAAAAGTAACAAGAGTTAACCAATCAAGACCAATCAAGATATATGTGTGTGTGTGTGTGTGTGTATATATGCATATACATATATACACGCACACACACACACATAATGTTCATTGTCTGAAAGCTGAAATATTGTAGAGGTGAATACAATATAATCCCATCCAAACTTCCAATAAATCTGACAGAGTGTGACAAGCTGATTTTAAAATATATATGGAATTGCAGGCATCAAAGCACTATTGAAGAACAAGGCTCAACCACATATACGAACTTATTGTAAAGATCTACTACTTAAGAAATTATGGTATTGGCCAAAGCACAGACATTTGGACCAATGGAAGACAAAAAAAAGCTCAGAATCAGATTTATTTATTTATGAACACTTGATAAATGAAATATTCAGCACTTTTGAGCATTGGGGAAAAGCAGGCGTTACAGAAAATGGTTTGGAGTCAAATGAAATCCATTAAAACAAGAATAAAATAAATGGGATTTTCATGGCCTTCTGTATAAAATTCAGGTGTAGGTATTCCTATATATGAAATACGTATCCATAATACTTTGAGAAAATTGTTCGAGCACATATCTTTACTTCTGGGGCTAAGGACTAATTTTTCAAACCCCAAAGCACTAATCATAGAGTAAATAATTGATAAATTCTATTATATGAAAATTGAGAACATTTGAGTATCACAGTTCACCATGAAGATAGTGAAAACACATACCACAATATGGGAGAAGATATTATGTCAATTAATGAGGGACTAGAAAAACCACAACAATAACAAAATTCTTGCAAGTATTAACAATAAGACAAAGACAACCTTAAGAAAATGGGCACTCTACAAATAGAGAATACAAATAGTCAATAACCATTAGGAATGGGGCCAATGTAAATTAAGACAAGTAAGCCATTATAAACTTACTGAGCAAAAGTTTTTTAATTAATTATTTTTATGGTGACATTGGTTAACAAGATCCAATGTTTCAGCTATACGTTTTAACAGTAAGGCATATATATATATATATATATTAACATTGTGCATTCACCTCCCCTAGATAGATTTTTTTCTTTCACCACATATTTGACCCCTTTTACCCTGTCTATCCCCCAACCCTTACCCTCTGGTAACCACTAGGCTATTGTCCATGCCCATGAATCTCTGTTTGTTTCCCCGTTCATTTGTTGCTTTTAGGTTTATATGGCACATATAAACAAAACTTTTAAATGACAATACTGTTGGTGAGGATATAGATAAAAAGCCTCATTTCATGCTGGTAGAATTGGTACAACCTTATTGAAATGCCATGTGGCATTATCTAGTAATTCTGAGAGTATGAAAAAATTACAATACAGCAATTTCACTCCTCAGTATACACTGTAGAGAGACATACATGTGTGCAATAGTATATACACACAAGAAAGCTCTTGGCAATATCGTTCTTAATAGCCTCACAGTGGAAACACCCAAATGTCCATCAGCAGTAAAATAGATCAACAAATTGTGTTATGGTCATAAAATATTCAGCTATTAAAATGAATAAACCACAGTTGCGCATATTAAAACAGATGGATCTTACAAACATAATATTGAGCATCAAATGTTAAACACGACATAATATAGTATAATACCTGTTCAAAAACAGGTAAAACTATTTAAGGATGCATATACAGAATATATTTACACACACACACATATATAAACACATACACACACATATATGTAAATGTGAGGGAATGATTCTCAGTAAAATGAGGAATATTAGTTACATCTGGGGGAACAGAGGGGTTACTCTCTGGGAGGGCTCCTATGCTTTCTGGTGGGGAAGAATCTATTTTGCTGCTAAATTCTATCTTCTGATTTGATAGTGTCTACATGATGTTCACTTTAAATACATTCATTTAGTGCACATATATGTTTTATGTTATGTGTCATATTTAATGATAAATATAAATAATTTGAGAACTGTAACATTTAATTGTAGCTATAATATTTATGCAAAAAAAATTGCTTTATGAGGTTCATGTTAACAGTATCAGTTATATATAAGCACCACTATTCATAGTAAATAGAAAGATAAAAAGTTGAGTTCTGTACAAACCAATGAGCAAATAATTTACAAATCTCAGAAGCAAACAATATGGGCTTATCTTCAAATCTCTCTCCATCAACTGTAACTTAGAATAAAAAATAAACAACTTCCCCATGCCATATATCAATTGTATTTGGTAACAGTGTTCCCCAGATACTAATTTCACCTAGAAGGCTACACAATTTATTCCAATAATATATCCCAATAATCCAGTGACAAAACACCTTTTTAGATGAGTTTCTCTTAATAAACCACAAAAGTATATACGTATAAAATGAAATACTACTCTGGCCAGGATTATAAACACATAAATCCCATCACATATTTTTTAAAAAAGTGAATAGCTTGCATAAACTAGAGTGAAAAGATAGTCATAAGAAAATGAAAAAATATGGATAAAGATGTCTTTATCACATAAAGCATGTTGTAGGAACAAGAGAGACTATAGAATTTTATTTTCAGTGGCTTAGGACTGACATTGATCAGTTTAAGTGCAATTCATTATGATTCTCCATAATTTAATTAAATGTTTCCAGAAAATAAAAGTAAAGCCTTCCTCCTGGACCTTTCATCAACTTCTCTTTTTTAATCTAAAAAAAAAAAAAATTTTTAATAGACACAATTACTATAGAACCCATCAGGTGGTATTTAATTTTACACATTTTTACAAGAAATTCTTGCCTTCTTCCTATACATAATTTCCCATTCCAAAAACTGGTATCATGGATTCTTAAGCCTCCTCGCACTTAACACTAAACAGGCTGACTTTTCTGGGAAAGAACTCACACATACTTATGGTCTTATTCCATCCAGTGCAATGGTGCCACCTACAGACATGACTGCACATTTCCACAAGCTTCTCAGAAAGAATTCAAAATAAGTGCTACAGTGATCAGTTTCAAAAGATGTAGTTCTTACCCTGATTCTTTAAATCTTATAACATTTGTTCTTTTTCTACTATAATATACTGTAAAAAAAATTCATTCCAGTTATGTACCATGAAAATGTAACAAGTAAAATTTTTTCATTTATAATCCAGATGAGTTCAAATCCTATGCCTAAAGATAGAACAATATATCTAGAGATGGCATTACATTTTGGTATTTTGAGGTAAATTACAAAATAAAATGGAAGAGGTACATGATGACATGGGTCTTCCGACAAAGTGCTTAAAACCAAGCTAAAATTTAAAATTAGTCCAGGTAAAATAATTCCAGTTGAATTAGTTCCTTAATTGTATGAGCAGACTTTCACAACAAAAATTATTCACATAGGAGAGATGGGGAAAGAAAAAGATAGGTGTTGAGGACAAGTACTTGATATCTTCTCCTTTAATTCTCATACCTCCTCACCCTCCGAGGAAAGTTTTAAAGGAGCCACCTGCACCCCAATTAACTTCCCAAGGCCACACTGCTCAAAAGTAACAGGTCAAGGATTCCGATCCATGATGTCTAACCTCAACTGTAAACCTCAGAGGAAATCTTCCACAACTTTAAAAACAGGTGACAGGATCTGGCATCCTCACTTTTCTAGGATAATTCACAGAAAATGTCTTCTATGTAGCTTTAAAATATGCATTATTACACACCAACTGCTGAGCTCTGCTGCGTTGGATGTTTTCCTTGTAATGACATACTATAAATAAAAATTGTAATAAAATATAATCCAGGAAACAGCTGGTTCCTGGATGAAGGCGCATAAATGACTAAGTAGTTAATTATCTTCCCCTTGATTTCAATGCTGGGCGAATTTACCCTTTCTTAAACTAGACAAAATGGGAACCAGCAATAAGTAACCCTCCCTCTAAAACTAAATCCCTTCTTAGTCTTCCCCATGCTATTTGTCCAGTCATAGCTTTCCTATCAAGAGAAGAAGGAAAGTATCTCCAAGGAAGAAAAAAAACATCTCCTACAATTTTCCAATAGCCATCCATTTATGCATTCATTGCCTATGCATCCTTTCTTTCAATAAATACTTTCTGGTGTCTACCTTGCCTGTCATAGGTAGAGAGCACACAAATTTAAACAAGACAAACACAGTCCTTGCCTGCAAAGAGCTTACAGTATAGCAGAAGGATGCGTATGGGAGGCAGTACAGTCAAATACAAATAAATTACGTGTAGTAAAGCATCATTAAATATTTACTAAATGAAGCCCTTTCTGGCTAACTTAGCCCCTATTGATCTCTCCCTCTGATCTCTCTGAGGACCAGCGCATTTACGTTGTGTAATATTATTTAGCTAGGTAAGCTTCTGGAGAAATGGGATAATGAGTTACATTGTTTTGCTATTCAGACAATCAAGTAAGTACTCAGCAAGTAAGTATTTTATAATATGCTCCCAGTAGTAGAAAAAGTGAGAGGGAGGAAGGGGTTGAGAGAAAGCAGAAATAGAGGAAGAGGGGATTTCATTTTAGTTATTCCTTGGGGAAAATAAAACAGTTCTAACTTGCGAAAAAAATCCATTCCATGTAAGCGGGAACTGAGTGGAAAAACACAAATCTAGGTGGAGTCACTAACTACTCTGTTATAGTCCTGAGTGAAAATCACACCCCATGGAGGGTGGGAAGGCACTGCTGGAGCCAGGGCCAGCATATCCCAGCACACTCACTTAGAAATCATAAAGTCCACATTTTCATTACCTTGGGTCATATGATTTATGTGTCTGTGGAAGCAGCACATTGCCTAGTATACCAACTACATCAATTTTTTTGTGGTAATGATACTATAAAGATACAAGTGTTAGAAGAATTCAAGAAGAGAAAGGAAAATAGGGAAATAAAAAGAGTTACATTGCCTTCTTTTTCTTATCTGCCAAGAGCAATACATGTTCTGGGCTGCTATGGTCTCTTTCTTTAATGAAAGTGGTAGCCTTTCTAGTTATTCTATTGTACACTCATTTGTGCTGGTCTTTTAAAACTAGTATGGAAGACAACTAGAATGCATGTAATATCTATAATGTTCTTGGAATCTTCCAAATGCATGTCAGAGAGAAAAGTAGACCCCAGGTGTTTGTCATCTTCATGCAAAATGGCATTGATTCAACAAATAAAGTGGCAATAGCACATAAACTCTATGGCATTCAACAAGAACTCGAGAATAAATTTCATTATATTTGTAAAAATACTAAATATTATGGCATCAGGCTCCTTTATCATACACCCTGTTAAAACTGAATGTATAATGTCTATGAATCAGAGATATATAAATATGGATATGGATATATAAAGAGAGATGTGAAGACAAATAGAAATATATATGTGTTAGAATTTCAGGAGTGTGTACATAAGTATTCCTGAAAGCTATATTAAACCTTTCAGTTAAGATAATTTGAGGAGTTCTGGCCAAGATGGTGGGGTAGGTAAATCTATGCATATCACCTCCCATGACTGCATTAAAACTGCAACTCAGTTATGAACTAGTCAACCTAGATAACGATCCGAAGAACTCCTATAAATGGAAATATAAAGAGGAGACCAAATCACAACTGGAAGGAGGAGCAGAGATGGGAAACAGGCTGGTCCCACACCTCCATGTGGTGCTTAAGCACTGGAAATAGAGACATTCCTAACCAGCCCCCACCACCACCACCAGGAAGCAAAGGGACCTAGCCCCACACCAGGACTCCCCAACCCAGTATTCCAATGCCAGGAAGAGAAGTCCCCACAAAAATCTGACAGTCAAAATCAGTGGGGATTCTGACCACTCAAGTGAGATGGAAGGATCCTGGAAATCCAGATGAGCCCTTAAAGGGCCCACACACAGACTCACTCGCACTCACCTTGGGCTTCGGCAGAAGGTCAGCAGCTCAGGAGGTACAAGAAACAAACAAGGAAATACTGAGTTGTGTGGCTTTGGAGTGAGGGCTGGAGGGACAGCCGCCATTGTCCCTTCATCGGGCCCTCCTCCCATGCAGCCTACAGTTTGGCACCATCTTGACTTTGTTGAAATCCCTTACAGATGGCCAATTCTGAAATTGAATTATTGGCCTGGTGAGATTGGCTCGCTCCATTGTTACTCCCTGAGCACCTGCCCTACACAACCTGAAAATTTCCCTTGGCAAACTCACTGCCTGGCAACCAGCCCCACACTGCACTTTGCACAGGGGGCCATTTGAGAGCAATCAATAGTCCTTGGCTTGTGTGTACCTAAAAGGAACACTTTTGGTGGCAGGCAACCAGCCCCAGTCGAGTTGCAGTATCTCTTAAATAAATCGCAGGTGTCTACAGGCCAGAGATGGGCAGCAATTGGCCCTAATGTGATCTTAGAATTTGCAAGTGGCCACAGGGTCACATCTGGATCTGTATTGGCCTCTTGAAATCCTCTGGCTTTAGCCAGGTGACTCCCTGAGATCCTGCCCCACCCAACTCACTATGTATATTCATGACTTGGTAACCAGCCCCACCTAGTCCTCTCTGTAGGAGGCTCTTTTAGCAACAATCAACAGGCCTCACCTCACACATCTCCAGAGACAATCCTGTGGACAACCAGTTCCAGCTTGAGTTGCTGTATTTCTTGAACAAACCTTGGGTTTCTGTGAGCCTGAGGCAGACTGTGCCTAGCCTCACTGTGATCTGAGACTTTTATAAGAAGCCACAAGCTCAGCACTGGTTTCACCCACTTGCCTCTAGGTCCAGCTCATGCAGCGACCAACCATGGATCACTCTGTAGCTCCTACCAGGTAACCCAGAGTGATCACTGGCAGCAGTTGACCTTGGCCAGCATGGGCTCCCCTCCCAAGGGGCCATAGAACCAAAAGACCCAGAGGCTGGTCTCAGATCACAGCAGAGCACTACCTTATTAGCCCTTCAATAAGCACACCCAAAGAGAGGTCTCAACAGGTACACGAGTCTGCTGGGGAAAATTTCACTCGATGGGGTCACCCCTCAGGCAGCTGCTTATACACTGTTAGCATGGACAGTCCTCACAGCTAGTCAGCCTGAGAGTCCTATCCACTGACGTACTAATAGCAATCAAGGTTTAACTACAATAAGACATCACATACAGCTCACACAAGGGACACTCCTGGAGCTGGCACAGATGATCAGGGAGACTGTGCCACTAGGCCACACAGGACACCTACTCCGTAAAGTTACCTGGTCAAGACTAGGGGCATAACAAAGAGACCTAATGCAAAGAAACAAGAAGAGAGGCAATTACAACAGGAAAGCAAAGAAACACGTTGCAAATGAAACAATAGGAAAAAATTCCAGAAAAATAACTAAACAGAATGGAGGCAAGCAATCTACCAGATACAGAGTTCTAAACACTGGTTATAAGGATGCTCAATGTACTTAAGGAAAGAATAGATGATCTCAGTAAGGACTTCAACAGAGAGACAGTAGGCATAAAAAGGACATAGAAGCCATAAAAAAAAAAAACATTCAGAAATAAAGAAAACAATAACTGAAATGAACAATACACTAGGAGGAATCAATAGGAGATAGATGAAGCAGAGGATCAAATCGGCAATTTGGAAGACAAGGTAGCAGAAAATACACAATCAAACAGCAAAAAGCAAAAAGAATTAAAAAAAAAAATAAGGAAAGTTAAGAGAGCTCTGGGATAACACCAAGCATACCAGCATTTGCATCATAGGGGTACAAAAAAAGAGAAGAAGAGAGGATAATGTATTGAGAACCTATTTCAAGGAATAATGAAAGGAAAATTCCCTAATCTGGAGAAAGAAGTAGACATACAAGTCCAGAAAGCACAGAGTCCCAAACAAGAGGACCAAAGAGGCCCACACCAAGACACATCATCATTAAAATGCCAAAGGGTAAAGACAAAAAGAAAATCTTAAAAGCAGCAAGAGAATGACAGCTAATTACTTACAAGGGTATTAAGAATGTCAGCTAATGTCTCAACAGAAATTTTGCAGACCTGAAGAGACTGATACAAAATATTCAAAGTGCTGAAAAGCAAGAATTTACAACCAAGACTACTCTACTCAGAAAGGCTATCAATTAGAATGGAAGGTGAGATAAAGAACTTCCCTGACAGGAAAAAGCTAAATGAATTCATGACCCACAAGCCAGTAATACAAGAAATGTCAAAAGAACTTCTTTAAAAAGAAGGGGAGGGAAACATAAATATGAATAAAATGGCAATAACTATATACCTATCAATAATCTTTAAATGTAAATGGATTAAATGTTCCAATCGAAAGGCAGAGTGTAGCCTGATGAATAAGAAAACAAAACACATATATATACTGTCTACAACAGACACATTTCAGATTGAAAGACACAAAAAGACTGAAAGTAAACAGTTGGGAAATATATTTCATACAAATTAAAAGAAAAAAAAAAAAAAGCTGGGCATATAACCATAGTAAACATTTATGCACCCAACATAGGAGCACATAAATATCTAAGGCAAAAAATTGACCAACGTAAAGGGAGAGGTTGACAGCAATACAATCATAGTAGGGAATGTAAACACCCCATTGAAACCAGTGAATAGATCTTGCAGACAGAAAATCAACAAGGAAATAGTGGCCTTGGCCTTACATGTTACACTAGATCAGATTGATTTAACTGACATTTTCAGAGTGTTTCACCCGAAAGCAGCAGAATATACGTTCTTCTCAAGTGTACATGGAACATTTTCCAAGATAAACAACATGTTAGACCACAAAACAAGTCTCAGTAAATTTAAGAATACTAAAATCATATCGAGCTTATTCTCCAAGCACAATGGTATGAAACTAGGTATCAATTACAAAAAAATTAAAAAGTTAAAATATGCAAACACATGGAGGCTAAATAACATGCTACTAAACAATAAATGGGTTAACAATGAGATCAAGAAAGAAATCAAAAGACACCATGAGAAAAATTTTCATTTGAAAACACAATGACCTAGAATCTATGGGACACAGCAAAAGCAGTCTTAAGAGGAATATTCATTGCAATATAGGTCCATCTCAAGAAACAAGAATAATCTCAAATAAATACTCTAACTTCATACCTAAAGGAATTTAAAAAAATAACATAAAACAAAGTCCAATGTAAGTGGAAGGAAATAATAAAAATCAGAGTGTAAATAAACAAAATATAGTAAAAAATATCAATACAAAAGATTGATAAATTCAAGAGCTGGTTCTTTGAAAAGATAAACAAAATCGACAAACCTTTAACCAGACTCATCAAGAAAAAAAAAAAGAGAGAGAGGACTCAAATTTAAAAAAAATAAATCAGAAATAAAAGAGAAGTGACAACTGACTCCACAGAACTAAAAAAAAAAAAAAAAAAAAAAACTGTAAGAAAATACCACAAGCAATTATATACCAACAAATTGGAAAATCTATTAAAAAGTGTATAAATTCTTAGAAACATACAATCTCTAAGACTGAGTCAAGATGAAACAGAAAATCTGAACCACTCAATTATCACTAACAAATTGAATCGGTAATCAAAAAACTCCCAAAAAACAAGTCCTAGACCAGATGGTTTCACAGGTGAATTTTACCAAACTTACAATGAAGAATTAACACTTATTCCTCTCAAACTATTCTAAAAAATTCAAGAAGATGGAAGGCTCCCAAACTCATTTTATGAGGTCACCATTAACCTGATTCCAAAACCATACAAAGACATTACAAAAAAAAAAAAAAAAATATATATATATATATATATATATATAGGCAGACGTTCCTGATGAATGTACATGAAAAAATTCTCAACGAACTATTAAGCAAATCTAATTCAGCAATACATCAAAAATTCATACATCATTATCAAGTTAGATTTATTCCTGAGATGTAAGGGTGGTTCAATATCTACAAATCAATTAATGTGATATACCACATTAACAAATTAAAAAATAAAAATTATATGATTATATCAATAGATGCAGAAAAAGCATTTGACAAAATCAAGCATTCAGTTATAATAAAAACTCTCAGTAAAGTGGGAATAGAGGGAACATACCCCAATATAATAAAGGCTATATTATGACAAACCCACAGATAACATCATACTCAATGGTGAAAAGCTAAAAGTATTTTCCCTAAGATCAGGAATAAGACAGGATGTTCCCTTTCTCTGCTTCTATTCAACATAATATCGGAATTCCTAGCCACAGCAATCAGACAAGAAAAAGAAATAAAAGGCATCAGAATTAGAAGGGAAGAAGTAAAACTGTCATTATTTGTAGATGACATGATATTATATAGAAAAACCCCTAAAGATTCCACCAAAAAACTGTTAGACCTGATAAATAAATTCAATAAAGTATCAGGATAGAAAACTAATATTTGGAAATTGGTTTCATTTCTATACACTAAGAATAAACTATCAGAAAGAGAAATTAAAAAAACAAACCCATTTATAATTGCATCCAAAAAAAAAAAAAAAGAAAAAACCTAGGAGGTAAAAAGTCTATACTCTGAAAATTGTGAGTCACTGAGGAAAGAAAGTGAAGAAGATAAAAATGAATCTGAAACACATACCATGCCCATGAATAGGAAGAATCAATATTGTTAAAATATCATTACTACCCAAAGCAATCTATAGATTCGATACAATCCCTATCAAAATACCAATCGGCATTTTTCACAGAACTAGAACAAATAATCCTAAAATTTATATGAAACTATAAAGACCCCAAATAGCCCTGGCAATCTTGAAAAAAAAAGAACAAAGTTGTATATATCAAGCTACCTATATCAAACTATACTACAAAGCTATAGTAATCAAGACCGCATGGCAATGGCATAAAGAGACGCATAGATCAATGTAAAAGAATTGAGAGCCCAGAAATAAATCCATGCCTATATGGTTATTTAATCTATGACAAAGGAGGCAAGAATATACAATGGGGTAAAGACAATCTATTCAATAAATGGTGTTGGGGAAACTGGACAAAACATGCAAAAAAATGAAAATAGACTGTCTTCTTACACCATATACAAGAATAAAGTCAAATTGAAGACTTAAATGTAAGACCTGAAATAATAAAAACCCTAGGAGAAAACATTGGCAACAAACTCTGAGATTGCTCTTAGTAAAATTTTTATGATAGATTTCCTTAAGCAAGGGAAACAAATGAAAATATAAACAAATGGGACTACATCATCTAAAAAGTTTTTATACAACAAAGGAAATCATTAACAAAACGAAAAGACGACCTACTGAATGGGAGAAAACATTTGCCTATGACACTAATAAGGTGTTAATATATCCAAAATTTATAAAAAACACACAACACCAAAAAAAAATCCAATTAAAAAATGTGCAAAGGAACTGAATAGGCATTTTTCCAAAGAAGATATACAGATGGCTAATAGACATGTGAAAAGATGCTTGACATCACCAATCATCAGATAAATGCAAATTAAAACCACAATGAGATATCTCCTCACACCTGTCAGAATTGCTGTCATCAATAAATTGAAAAACAAGTGTTGGCAAGGATGTAAAGAAAAGAGACCCTGGTACACTGTTGGTAAGATTACAAACTGGTACTGCCACTATGAAAAACAGTTTGGAGGTTCCTCAAAAAATTAAACATAGAACTTCCTTATGACCTGGAAATTCCACTTCTGGGTGTATTTACACAAAGAAAACTGAAACACTAATTTGAAAAGATTTATGCACCCCTATGTTCACTGCAGCACTATTTACAATAGCCAAGATCTGAAAGGAACCTAAGTGCCCATCAATAGATGACTGAATAAAGAAGAAGTTATATACAATATATAGAATAGAATATTACTCAGCCATAAGAAAAAAAAGAAATCTTACCATTTATAACAACATGAAATATACATAGAGAGTATTATGCTAAGTAAAATATGTCAGACAGATAAAAACAAATACCATATGATTTCACTTGTATGTGGAATCTAAGGATTCCACAGTAAATAAACAAAAGATAAACAGACTCACATATGCAGAGAACAAACTGGTATTGCCAGATGGGAAGGGGGTTGAGGGCCTAGGTGAAAAAAGTAAAGGAATTCAGAAGTACAAACTGGTAGTTACACAATAATCACAGCAATGTGAAGTACAGCATAGGGGATATAGTCAATGATATTATTGTAATTTCTATGTATGGTGCCAGACTAATAGGGATATCACTTCATAAATTATGTAAGTGTCTAACCGCTATGCTGCACACCTGAAACCAGTATAAAATAATATTGAACATCAACTCTCACTGAAAAATAAAAATTAAAAAAATATCATTTGAAAATGTTAACCTAAATATTAATTATCTTATCAAAACCAATGTTCACATTGATAGGATTTAACATTTGGGGGAAAGGAGGTATTTTTAATTCTGAATTAGTCAAATCTCAAAAAAATGCTTTACTTTTTTATTAATTTGGCTTTCTAATTTAATTAGGTTATTTCTAATTCAAATATCTTCCTTTTACACAAAGAGGAGATACTGGAAGAAATTTAAATAAGGTCAGTTTTTCTAAATACCTCCCTTTATTTCCAATACTTAGTACACCTCATTTGCCCCTTCCTCCTTCCTACCCTCCCACCCGGGAGTGTAAAACACGTATGAGGACACTCTGATATTGACTCTAAGGACTTCTGGATTGCCCAGTACTAACCCTTTCTTTGTTCCGACTATCTAGTAAAGAATATGATTCTGTTCTGTGAATGCTCTTTACTTTAGCAAGGTCTGGAGGTTCCCGCTGTCATGTTAAACAAGAGTTGGAGACTTGGCAGCCCAATGCATGGCTGCTTCTGTACCACACCACAGCAGCCCGAATCTTGGCAGCAAGTCAAAAGCTAATGAAAATTTCAAAGGTACAAAGCTCTTCTCAGAGCTCTAGAGAAGAGAGCTTTCAGTAGGATCATAACAGGTGCATCAAAGTAATCCAAAAGTGAGAAGGGGGAGGTTGCTTGGACCTAGCAAAAAATAAAAATTATAAAAATAAACATGCATACATAATCCTTGTTCTATATGTGTCAAAAAGCTCCTTTCAATATTCAACACGTAAATGCAAAAGATCAAAACAGACCTGCACAAACTACAAGAGGCCGTATGCATCGAATTTTTTTTTAGTTTTAAAGTACAAACACACATATCTACAGCTTAAAATCCCTCACTTCGAAATTTCTGTTTCAAATCACAAAAACAGAGCAGCTGTATCATACTTTGGCCTTAAACTGCACACGATATATTTTTAACATGCAAAACATATGTGGGAGACAACAAATATAAACTATATCTGGGTTCTGCATTTCTTGACAGCAATCCAAAGAGGTCAAGATATTTTTTTCCAATATACTCTTAGAGACTGGAACAGAAGGAATAAAAGCAAGAGTTTTCTGATTTTTCGACCCCCTATCTCCATTTCTGCTACTGAGGTCTACATTATTCAGACAATTAAGTGATTGGAACGTAGGATTAACAGAAATTGTGAAAGTTACCATTCCTATCTGCTGTAATTAGGATAGGAATGCCGAAAGGGGGCAATAAATAAGTAAAGAACAGCTCAAACAACACTGCCAATTGAGGAATAATTAACGATATGCATCCCCCCCCAAAAAAAGGAAGAATTGCTGAAATCAGAAGAGAAGAAATTGGACCTTAATGTTGATTCTATTACCAAATTTAAAATTGGGCAATTTATTTAAGCTCTCTGGGCTTTTATTTTTCCATTTGGAAAACATAGCTAATAAACATGGTTCAAACCACTTGTCAAGTTTGTTATAAACTAGTTAGTATCCAGTGCTTCATAAACATTTTTCATATAAATCATATCTTTTTTGTTTTTTTGAATACCTTTAGCAGTTTCTTTATTTCATAGTTTCAAAACAACAAAAATGCATATGTTTAAAACAAATGCATATGCATATAGAGGGTCATGATTTCACAGCTCTAAGAAATAGGACAGGAAGATTGACTAGACTAAAATGACATGTTTATATTTACAGTCTGGATTTCTACAAGCCTTAATCTGAGTCTATGCTGGTTAATTCCATCTTATTCATAAATATTTTCTTCATTGAAAGTACAGATTTTTCCAATTCATCCCATAATGCAAGGTTTTAGGTGCAGCACTTCCACTTTGTTCACAGTCTGCCTGATCTGTTTTGTTGCACTAGACAGCACATTCTCCGAGCTCGAGCTCTGACTCATTTACACTGCAGCGCCACACTGTGGTTGCACTGAGAAAATGTTCTGGAAGTAAAAGCGTCTCCACGTGTACTTAGACGTTTGCTGTGACATAGCAACATCATGTAAGCAAGAAGATGTCATCGATGTGTGGCTCTTTCATATACAGATTCATATGCAGAGACCCACATTTTGGAGCGTCCTATTTGGAATATGATTACTTAATACAGTCTTTATTTTAGCATATAGTAATAATGATTTTGTTTTTGCCAACAGCAGCATTTTATTCAAGGCAATTTGTGCCAGAGAAATAAATGACGTACTATCACATTTTTTTTAAAAAAAGAAATCTTTCAAAAATGCTTTAAATGTAAAGTTTCTTTACATTTATGATATGAGGTTAGTAGTTGGTTATAAAATTAAAGTAGATAGCAATGGAATAATTTTTAACTAGACAATTGAAGACTTTATAGAAATAACACCAGATTTAGATTTAATCTAAACAAAGATTCACTGGCTCTATGATATTAGGTAAATGACTTAATCTCGAAATTTTATGCCCCAATCTGCAAAATCAGGAAAATAATAAATATGCTTTGACTTATAGGAAGTATTAAGTAATAAAAATCTAATAGTAATTCTAGAACATAATAAATAATTGTCCTTAACTGTCATCTGCTATCCTACCCAAATATAAGAAAAATGAGTTCTTAGGGCTCAGTTATCACTTATAATAAACTCACAGCCTCAAGTTCAGCATTGTATTATTATAGCAATTAATTCCCAGAAAATAAATTATTTTATTGTTTTCTAAATTCTCTCCAAACTTCCTTTAGTTTTGACACGGTAGAAAATATAATTTTTTCCCTTGAAATGAACATTTTAGGAAAATTATATATGACCTCATTAAGTAAAGAGTTATTTTTTAATTGCACATAATTCTCTGAGAAAACCAGCATCCTGAATCTTAGACTTCACACCATAACCCTCCCTAAAGGCTCATAGGTATATATAGCCCCAAAGCTAATGAACTACTTCTCGAGGCCCACTTTTTAACAAAGAACATATTGATATTATAAAATTTGTCATGTATGCATAATATTTTTTCATATATATAAAATATATTCAGTAGAGTACACTTAATATATATTTCTTTTTCACTCCAAAAGTTTATCTTTATAAAAAAAAGCAGAGGGCAGGAATTTTATATGTGAGAAAATAAATTTGATAATAGTAATATATTCTGAGAAAATCAAAAAAAGATACTAAACTTCCAGTTCATTCCTTAATAAGGAAAAGTAAGTAATATAGCTGAGGAGTTCATCTGATCTGACATTCTGTTCAATTATATATATTTTCTCTAACAAAATCACCACCACCAAGGTAATTATAGTTTCACCAAGCCACATGTCAGCTAGTGGACAGGTTATTCACAGTTTTGACATGGAGAGGCAAGGTAATGAAAAAGTGAAAGAACTCTCACTTATTTGTTAGCCAAACTTAGTGTCAGGAGAAACTTTATCATCATCATCTGTCAGTCATTCGGTCGCTCTCTGTCATTGTAAACTCTGCAAACAAGACAATTACTATGATTAGAGGGCCATAAGTTTAAAATATTTCAGTAGTTGCTAAAATAACTGTTGGATGTTGATAATAAAGCATCAAATTAAAGGTGCAAAATTCTCAGATAATTATTATATAAGTTTAAAATATCTGTCAATGCCTAAGTATAACGCCAAAGCACATGAAACAGGTATAAAAACTGATAAGGTTTAACCATGTCTTTAGAGATATAGTAAAGATGGCCTGTTTTAACTTTAAAAAATTAAATCTTATACAATGCCTTGCAGGGTATACAGTTTGTACTGCTGACAACTAGCCATCATTATATAATTTACTCTAGCCATTGCTTTCTGATCATCCATCTAACACAAAGTTACTAAGGACCTTGTTTTATGTTAGGTGAGAGCTGGAAAGATAAGTACTGGAATACAGAGATATAAAACAATGCTAGCATTGGCTCTGGAGTGGTTTACTGCCACATGGAATTTTTAGTTTAGTCCTATTTCCATGAATATTTCCATGAGGGGAACAACTTCAAGCTCCCCCAGTAGCATGAGATGTCCTAAGCAGAAGCATGAAGGTACAACTCTAGAATTTAGGTCTGCGGACCCAGTAGGAATCAAAGGTTTCAAGGAATCATAGGCAAGAGTCAATAGAAAATAATATTTGGGTCTAAAAAATATTTTCATTTTCCTCTTGGGTAGTATGAGTTAGCAGATCTAGACATCCCATTCTGCTGTGTCTGTCTTTGTATCATAAATAACAACCCAGATAATGGGGAGCTGTCATGAAGTCATGAGATTTCAAATAGGGAGGTGAGAATATAGTCCAGGAATTGGAGAAGAACTAACCAGAGTCCATGTGATCAATGTCAGTTCAAAGGCTGAGTTCTCAATAGATGGGATGATCAGAATCCATAATGACAAACACAGGAAAACACAAAATCAAGGTCAGCAGAGTTAGAGTTAATAACCAATGAATTTGGTGCACTCTCCTTTCTTTCCTATTATATTAGGGTCCTTCTGGGTTTTTATCTCATGTCCGAAGTCATGAAAAGCAGAACTCATTCCTATAGCAAAAGAGACAGTTATGCCTTTGGGAAGAAGGATAGGAGTAAATTTCAAATTTTTACAATAAGCCATGCTCGATTTTTTTTTAATTTTGTTATGTGAACTTATTGATTTCTTATTTTTATTAAATTTATTGGGGTGACATTGGTTAACAAAATTGTATAGGTTTCAGGTGTACAAGTCAACATCCATCATCACCACTATTATTCAATATAAAGTTAGAAGACCTAGCTAGAGCTTTCATGGAAGAGAAAGAAATAAAAGGCATATAAATTGGGAATGAAGAAGTCAAATTGTCACTTTTTGCAGATAGTATGATTCTCTGTAAAAAAACCTGAAGATTCCACCAAAAAAAAAATTAGAAACAATAAATAAGCACACTAAAGTTTCAGGATACAAAATCAATGTATGAAATGGAGGGCATTTACAACCATTTAAAAAAGAAATTCTTCCATTGCAATGAACCTTCTCTATGTGCGTAGTCATTTCCCTGACTTACAAATCTAAATTATTAATTTATAATATAACACCCTTTTTCACACGGAATAAAATTTATATAATAATTTATGATATTTAAACAGGAGATTTGGGATGATCATAATCCTGTTTAGATAACTTCTACTTAGCTGTATATTATATGAAAAAAGTAAAATCTATTGCTTCTCAAAATTTATTGGACAAATTGGACGCTTTTTGAAAATGAAAATAATTGGGTCAATTTCTAATGACTTTGATTAATTAGGTTTAGAGTAAGACCTAGAAGTCTATATTCTTAAAAAATTTTAGGTAAATCTGGTAATGGTTGTCTGAGAAGCAGACTTGGGGAAGGATTGATCTATTATGAAAAGAACAATTATTTGAACACCTGTAAAAAGAACAAGCATTAAATGCACTGAAACCATATTATCAAGACTTCCACCAAAATAATTCAAGTTAAAAGTCTCATGTAATGTAAAATTCTTTTAATTTGGGGGTAATACTAATAATATTTTTAAACATCAGTTCATTTGTTTGGCTTCTTCCTCCTGCTTTCCTACTAAATAGTGTATACATTCCACTTTTTCTTTTTTAAAAAAAGCATACTGTGCTTCCATATCCCATTTCCACTAATTAATATAATTATAGCTCCTAGCTCATTTTAGTTGATTTTTATATTGAGTTTATATTAATTTTTCTTGTGCTCAAATAGAAACC
Source organism: Rousettus aegyptiacus (assembly GCF_014176215.1). Lineage (NCBI taxonomy): Eukaryota > Metazoa > Chordata > Mammalia > Chiroptera > Pteropodidae > Rousettus > Rousettus aegyptiacus. Next base: position 63,080,516 of record NW_023416286.1, read on the forward strand.
AGGAATAAATTAAAAAAGAAAAAAAAAACAGCAGCAGTTTGGTGTACTTCTACAATGTACTACTTAATCTTGGAGAATTACTCACCTTGTTTGAACATTATTTTCTTTTCTATAAAATATGAGATAAGGCAACACAGAGTCATTGTAAGAATCTAACAAATTAATTAATGTGAAAGTTCTTTATCAAATGTAAAGGTGTTGCAAGAATGTGAGACATTACACCTGTCATGCCCTCATTTGAATCATGCTACTTAAGAATGAATTTTTGGTTGTTTTAAAGTAAAATTTTAAATCAAAAATTCAGAACAACAGAGCTTTATTTCTGCTATTGAATAGAAACAAATTCATTAACTTAAAGAGAAAATTTATTTAATTTGTTAATGATTCAACCAAAGCATAACATGCAGTTTAAATTTCTCTTAATAATTCCCCTATATTGTTAAAAAGAACCTTAGTCCAATACTGAAGAACAAAATTTTAATGAATTTTGTTCTTCAGTTGCAAAGCTAAACAAAACTATGATATTTGATACAAAGAGGGCTATTCCTAGAAATCCTCTGCCACCTAGTGTACAAAAGTCATCGTAGGGATCTTCAGTTTAATTGCCTTACATTGTAATGAGAGAACTATCTTTGAGTATGACCGGGTCAGATTTGAAGTTATAATTTGGAGTGGGAATAATATACACACTGCATTTTCTAAAGAGCATCTGGCCTGAGAATCAATATAGCATTTCATTTTCATTGCAGCAGCTCTTCAAATTAAAGTCCCATTTATAAATGTTTTAAAACGACAGTAAGGGACTCATGAATACGTTTTAGTCTTTCATTAATATACGCCTCTTGTGTGTTGCAAGTATGATGTCTACTAAATAAGTCCCTTCAACCATTCAAAGTGCTAATTAACGATCCAATAAAGCAAAGCTTATGGTATCTTAATATTAGCAAAATACAACTCTTTAATTTGGAAAGTAAAATATTAAATATTTCCTTCAAATAGCTCTTAAGTCTATGCATGTAGTAAATATCAAGGGTTAAAAAGAGCAAATATTCTTTAACTATAATTTTACATGCAAAATACCTCCTCACCTGTATTTTTAGCTTTAGATTTAAATATTTTCAACTCAGTTTTGCATGGGAGTGGAAGGCAGAACTTGAAGGTTGGTAGTGAAGGAGTTTGTAAAGCTGCACTATTAAAGTATTTTTAAAAATAAAAAGTCAACCATGCCACACCCTCTCTCTTGGCCTATCATCAGTTTTCGAACTGCATACTCTTCTGCCAATTTGCCAGAAGCAGAAGAGAGAGAGAGATGAGTGAACGATATGCTCTGCCATGTAGTTCAGAGAAGCAATGATTCACCCGAGCTCTTAAACAGTTCACAATGATACAGAACTCAACAACATGCTTTCACCACCATTCTGACATCTGTGAGAGGAACCAGATGGCCCTCATTTCAACTTGGCCCGCCAGGTCTGGTATTGAGATTGCATTTCCTTCCCTTCAGTTGCTTCAGCCTGAGAGAAGGTTCACATGCATACATCTCTAGTAAAATGTTCATCTAAGGGGCATGTCTTTCTTGCACTTTTGCCCTGCTAAACCTGCCGCTCTTAGGGACTTAAGATGGCATGATGACTTATTATCTTAATGCTCCATGCAATTATTGCACTACTCTCCTGAGATCATTTTAGCACAAGAACCATTAAAATTAGCAAGAATTATCAGGCAAGGTACAAATAATAAAAATAATAATTCATCTTTTTTTTAAAAATTCATTTGATGGCTAACAGAAACTAGTAGCAAAGAGTATGCATCAGCTAAATAAAACATTAGCTTAAGCAAGAGATGTCAAGAATTTCTTCTAAATTACATGTCATGATAGCTGGTTGGCGAGCACTGGGATAAAAATCAATGTCATAATTGTAAAGGATATGTTGGCACGTTGGCATGGCAATGGAACTATGGGAGAAGAAAGACCATGGTTGAGTATAAACAATACTGAGAGCAATACTGCTTCATCTCAAACATACTGTTCAGAGATCATCTCTGAAAACAATGACTTTTAAAAATGCTGAAATCCATGGTAAGAATTAATATTTATATCACAAATCAGTACAAACATACACATGACCAGGTACATAGGCATGTGTGTGTGTTTATGTAAAACCAAATAAAGAGTTTTATATAAATAATACTTGGGTTTAGTGTAAATTATGTACTCTGCTTTATTTTGTTCTTTTTTCAGTTTAAAAAGACGGTTTTTAAATTGATTTCATAACCTTTTAATGGGCCATAATTCCACAATTTAAAAAATATATTTTTAACTATCTCTATTTATTACATTTTATGGCCATGATGAATCATTTAAATGACTATCTCAATATTTACAGTTTTAAAATGATTTATCAGCAATAATTCTTATAAACAGATGTTCAATTTTTAACGTTTCTGGTTTCCATTAAAATTACCACAAATTAATCTGTCATTAAGTACTTTGTTTCTAAATACTTTTTACAGATAATTTTTTACAAAAAAATGTTAACTACTTTTAACTATCTGCTTTGTAAGAAGAAAGCAGAGAACACTATTGTATATTTATCCTACTCTATTTCAATTGGTTTGCTCTTATTTTTACATTAGTTAGTTCACTTGCTTTCCACAACAATCCAGTCAAGGAAAAATATTATTACCTCTTTTTCTGAATGATGGAACTGAGACGCAAAGATGCTCAGCTAACCAGCGTAAATCACTCATTTGTCAAATAGAAGACAGAATATGACTATAGGTCTTCTAAATCCAGGGCTCTTTCCTTAATATTATGTTAATATTCTGTGCTACCTGCTATGGCTTCTGATAATTTATATATTGCTTTATAAGATCTTACATATAAACAAATAAATAATTCTGTGTTTGAATGTTTATATTTTTGGTTCACAGGTCATCTGCTTATCCATGCCCATGGAGCCAAGGCAGAAAATGCATCCAAAGTGGGAACCTTGACAATGAGGAATGTGAAACACTGAAGTGCCCAACCTTCAGGAGCCATAGCCTTGCTGTGGCACTGTGGTATGCAAAGATTTGGAATATGGGCACTGTGGTAAGATCGTTTGGATTCAAACCCTGGTGCAACAAAGGAGTAGGTATGTGACTTTGTATACATCAACTTCACAATGTGCAAATAATGATAATAATCATGGTCCTCATCACAAAATGTTACCGCAATACCCAGTACATAGAAAGCATTCAATAAATATTACTTATTAGAACTATTTTTCCTGCTGAGATGTAGTTATGTGGCATTTAAAATTTATAACATGAACATATACAACAATTGAATTACTTAACTTCTGTTTCTATTATTTGTGAACCATCGATTTGATTTTATGTCATCAGCTACATGGTAAAATTCCATATATTCACAGACATATTTCATTGGAATTTGTTCAGGACCATAAGAAAGAGCTGTATCGAGGAAAATTATGAATGCTGTATACACTTTGACCTAATTCAAACCAACAAACAGTTGTACCCTGGAATGTGTTCACAGTGTCAGATGGCTCAGATTTCAAAAGCAAAAGCAAAATCAAAGAAACAAACAAAACATTCCTATTTCTGAAGAAAAAAAAAAAAACATATAGGCCTGGGTGTCGTAGGAATTTACTCCTGCTAACATGTGGTTTGTATTAAGAAAAAAAAAAAAAAAACATAAAAAACTGCTTGCTATTTATGTTCTTGATATTTTTTATTCAATGACTAGGGTATGAAAATCTTCCCACTTTATTTCAACTTAAGTGAATTTCAAAGATAAGAGAAAAGAGCAGAGAGATTGGCCTCTACACTAAAACCTAACAGCTATGCAGTTCATCCCTGACTAGAATAATAAATATACAACAATTTAAAAAGGTAATGTGATTTTAAAAATTAAAAGAAGAAAAATTTATCATTCTAGTTAAGAGTTCAAGATATCCCAGTCCATTTTATCTCGTAAAGACACTGTGGAAACAAATGAAGTAATAACTTTTAAATGTTTAAAGTATATAAATTACACATAAAGATAAAAAGATTAAAGATAAATATAGCTCCTGACTTATATACCTAAAACCTGCCATACCACTTCCAAATCATTCTAAACAATCAATATTAGAGGATATTTTAAAATATATAAGTACAAATAATTTTATAATCTACTTTTTAAAATCAATCCTGTCTATAAAAATTCTCTTGCCATTTGACTGACTTATATTCTTATCCCTAAGTGGTTTTATTTTTATCTCTATTAACAAAAAAGATTAAGCATAACATGAACTTTGCACCAAAATAACCACATTAGATATTAAATAATAGGAAATATAATCTTGAAGATATTATAAGAGCACAGTGGATTGCTGTGCTCTAATGAAGAAGGTTAGAAGGGGATAATGTACGGGTTTTCTATAAATTCCTTTCTCTCAGTTTCACTAGTATAACATCAATTTGAGTGACATATGTTTATTATTTTAAACTTCTGACCCTTAAGGTTTGGGTCTTGTTTCCTTACATAGCAAGAATGTGCTATGGAAAAAAAAGGGTAGAGAGACATGTAAATAGCTACTTAAAGGGGCTAATCCCATTTCTTATAAATCAAATATCATTCAATTTTAGGCTCATAAATTTACAAATGTTATATCTTTATTTTTCTGCAAATACTATCAAAGTGTATATATCTGAATAATTTTCTCATAGAACTATTTTTTTTATTTGTTCATTTTTGGTGAATTTTTTTAACTTAAGTTCATGGGATTTTTTTATTAATATAAAAAAATCATTAAGTTACTAGTGTCATCCCTAAGGTGTTTATAAATTATAAAATGTCAATTTCTTTAACTTTCCAAGAAATATGAGTTTGTTATATAATAAAGTTTAGAAAATTATGAAATGACCTTAATTTGTAAGATGTAGAAGAACTAGAAAGCTATGGTTGGTGCTTTAATTTTATCTTTAATAGAGAATGTGAGTAAGTGAGTTGTGATCCCAGTGTTAACTTTTTCCTATATTACTTGTCTTTGCACTGTTAAAAACAACAACAACAAAAAGAAAATCTTAAAAAGTAATAAAGATGTCAACCTTTTTGGGTAGCAGTGGTGTTCATTTTTGTTTTTGATGTGCAGTAAAACAGTATTCAAAATATAAGAGCTAAACTTGTTCTTAAACTCTAAATCATGTTGTCATTCTTACAAAGAACTTATTATCTTCAATAAATTGATTCAATAAATATTTTTGGAAGACTTACAATGCTCAAAACACTAAGCCAAATTCTACATTGTATATAAATATTTAGTACAGAATGTTATCAGAACAGAATCTATGCTATGCCCAGGTCTCGATTATAATACATTCTGCCATAAAACATTTTATAACTTAGAGAGGGGATGTACACATAAAAAAAAAAAAAAAACTATATGTATCACAGGATGAACAACATTGACAATTTTTCAAAGTAACACATATATAAAGAAAAATTTTATGTTAATAAAACAACATCTGCTTTCCATTCCTGGGAAAATTTGTTCATCATACTCTTCAGATCATCCTACACTTTTGAAATCATCACTTTTACAAAAATCCTTCCCTTGTTACTTAGAAAAGCAAGATAATCTCCCTAATGCATACCTTCCTATTTCCTCTGCACCCATAATGTACACTTATCCTTCTCCCTGACACCTAATGTAAATATTTGCAAAAGCTGCAGCTATGTGTCAAGCAAGTAGTCAATCCAGTGAATCTCATGGGTACTCTTCTGATGTGAACACAATCAAGTAAGAAGACCACAGGGCCAGCTAAGATATCACGAGCAGCTCTGCTGTCAGCATGCCACCTGCTTTCCTCAGGGTCACAGTTTTCCTTGTGTTTTGTGCTGTTCACCTAGCAGAAAAAGCACTCTGTCAACATCGGCTGCAGATGAAACACATTCAAACTGTTCACTCTAATTTTAGGGGCTGATGTAGAGCTCTTAATTTTGTCTTTCAAGAATCTGTTTTCTAATGTATATATTGGATGTTAAATATCTTTTTTTCTAAACATCTTGGCTACATCATTGTTATCTGCCTTTGATGAAGAATTCCTAGAAAGCAGGAATTGACTGAAATAACCTCAGATGATTAATGTGAAATTTTGCTTTTATTTGTTAATAAAGAATATGGAGGAAAAGTGTTTTTAAAATTTTCCTATTTTTTAACTATTAAATATAAATTACTGTCAATAAAAATACAACCATTTTTATATTAATAATGTTCCTTTTAACTTTAACACAGTATTTAACTCAATACTAGACTCAAACAAGTGCTCTCTAAATGATATAATAAATGATAGTATACCAGAAAGAAGAAAGTAATCTTGAATTGGGGTTTCTGGAGGTTATACTTCTATATATCAAAGTGGAATTTTAGGAGAAAAGATAAGTCTGAATTTTTTCTTTAGGCAAACATTCAAATGGTCTTTTTAAAAATGAGATAAATTCTGTGCTAAGAATATAACCTATTACATTAAGAAGTTATGATTATTGTTAAAGAGTATAGCTCAACTTATTAAAGTAGAGAAATACTATGATGCATGAGATGAAACTGAAGTTTCTGTAGCATAGGTAATGAATGAAACAGGCAAATGCTAATTTTACAATGATATGCCATGGAAAAAATGATCAGTTAAGTTTTCTTATCCTTGGAAGAAGATAAAAATCAAGTCAAGATCTACCATTAAAGAAAAACAGACAAAAGAAAAGCATATGAAAGAACATAACCTAAAGCCTACCAAAAAATACCAAATAAAAAACTAAAGAAACAAAAGATGCTCTGGTCTAACCTAGACAAATGAAGGCATTTATTACTTCTCCTGATATTTATTGAAATAAATATCTATTTATTTCAATTATATCTTACTACAATGAAAATAAATAAAGACGTAGTGCATATATCCAAAGGAATATTACTCAATCACAAAAAAAAAAAAAATGAAATCTTTCCATTTGCAACATCATAGATAGACCTAGAAGGTATTATGCAGAGTGAAATAAGTCAGACAGCAAAAGTCAAACACTATATTATTTCACTTTTATGTGGAATCTAGAAAACAAAATAAAGAAACAAAAGAAACAGAAACAAACTCATAGATACAGAGAACAGATTGACTGTTGCCAACTGGGAGCAAAGGTTGATTGGGGGCTGTGTGGAGAAGATGAAGGGATTAAGAAGTACAAATTGGCAGTTACGAAATAGTCACGGAGATGTAAAGTACAGCATGGGGAATATAGTCAATAATGTTGTAATAACTATGTATGGTGCCAGATGGGTTCTAGATTTATCATCAAGGGGATTACTTCATAAGTTATATAAATGTCTAACTACTACACTGTACAGCAGAAAGTAATATTGAATATCAACTGTAATTTTTTTAAAAAAATTAACAATTTTAAGAAAAGTACTTATCTAATTGCACAAATATAGAGATCAGAAATGCACTAATAGCAAAAACAACATTTCAACAGCTTCCTGACAGCGAGCATATGAAAAGTGGTACCCAGTGAAGCAGGCAGAGAAAGCAGAGTGGGCACAGAATGGGTTAGAGCCAAAGAGGGGTACATGGTCAACACACAAGATGCAGAAGTGGGAGGAGGAAGGGTCAGATAAGCTCCTCATTTACCAGGTATACTCGAAGGTAAGCCAGAAATTAAAGGTGTGAACATTTTATTTAAAGTAACTAAGAAACCCTAGAAGAACTAAGCATATCCATACAACTAGATGGGCAACAGTGAGGATGTGAAGTAAGAGCTAAAGTGTTTTTAGTTGGCATCCATCAAAAGAGTAATCAACAAATCATGTCTAGAACAGATACAGCAGGAAGCAGCAATAAAAGTATCTGTGTAGTGATATGAAAGCACAACAAAAAGATCACCAAACAAAAATCTATAGTTTGCTGCCTTTGGGATTAGAGTGAGGTAGTTCAGGAAAACTGTAGATTTTTATAATAAATCCCTTGATGATATTTAACTTTTTAGTGTATGGCTTACTTGAGAATAATAAAATCATAAATAGAAGGTATCGGCCCATACAAATTTTTTAAAAGAAATAAAATTTGTTCTATAAATCTTAAGGTGTATCAACACAGTTAATGTTTGAGCCAATCCATAAGGGTTTATTGTTGTATAATAGTAATAAAAAATAGACATATGGTGGCAGAATTGTCATAAATCCATTCTTACTCTAACTTAATTCAAGCAGACATATGCATTTCATTCACTGTATTTAGTACCTGTCCTCTATATTAGATTCTAGAACACAATGATCTATAATGCAAACTACTGATCCCAAATATCTCTGGATAATAAGGAAGACACACCTATAAACTAATAATTACAATAACTATATTAAGCACTAAAATAGCATTCTGTTCATGTAATAAGATGTCTAATCAAAAAAAGGATAAAAACTGCCCTTTTAAAGTGGCCTTCTCTGAACAGACCCAGAAATTAAGGAAGAAATTTCATCCTTTAAGGAAGAAATGTTTCTACCAAAAGATGCACAGAGATTTTAATGAATTGGAAGCTGAGACCATCATTTTGCTATTTTGTGTTCTTCTTGTGCTATTAAACCAATAGGCATAGAAAGCATGTGTCACTATACTAGATAGAATGATTGATCTTGATTATCAAGAAATAGCTGGGTTGCTGCTACACAGTGGTGGCAAGGAAGACTACTTCTATAACGAGAAGTTTCTCATATTACTATTGTGTTCCATAGCAAAATTTAATAGAAGACTATAAAAATACAATAAAAGCAGAAACACTAAGGATTCAGAACATTAAGGAATAAATATTTGAGTCATCTAACAAGGCAAAACTTCTACTCTCTGAGGCTCTTTGAGAGCAAGGAGAACACGAAATGTGTGATGAAGGAAGGAAGCAATAGTTATCAAATGCCCTTGAAAATGAATTACAGAAACAAGGGCTGGAGCCACCAGTTTGAGTTATGAATATAGCTTCACATTTTAATCAATTATTTATTTTTCCCTTTGACATTCTTCTATTTTATGTTTCGTTTATAAGTCACCAGACATGGGAAATGACATCTAGACCTGATACATCTTCTAAATTGAGAAGCTGGACTTTTCGATGTGTACGGTGACTGATAGGGCACCGGATTTCTCCTGCAATGTAGTGGAATGTTTTTCAATCACACAATGAAGAGTTACCTCGTGAAATTGTTATTATTGTAAGCAAATTAAGTATGGGTAGAAAAATAAGGATAAAAACTTGGTTACACGAGGCTTGGGTTATACCTATTGTTTACTGCCTTCATCTCAGATCCAATCCCTACTTTTTTACCCTGCAAGGTGCATTTCCCAGCCTTCCTTGCAAACTGGCTCTCAGGGAGCTGTGACCAGTGAGAGACAGTGAGAGGATATTTGGGTGCTACAGCATGAGAAAAGCCAGGATAGCTCTTTTTTTTCTCTCCCTCTGGGGCATATAGGCAATGTCTACGCCTTTTCCTTGTTTCCAGTTTCTATAACAATGGCTTTTCCTCTGCATCCCTCCCTGACTTCCATCTAGTGACCTGCACCATGAACCCAGCTTCCTCCAAAGGACCCTGGGGTTCTGGGTACACTACCTCTCCTTCATTCCTCCAGTACTAGTAGCAGAGAGAAAAAAGTGTTAGGAATGTTGAGAGAGCCTTGTCTCTTTGAGCCACATTTGTTCTGGTTCACATGGCTTTTATTTTTAGAATCAGTCAGCAAGTGAGTACTTTTGTATTTGTTGCTATGCAGTCTATAATAATCCATAGTCTCTTTAAAGTCTGGTCAAGAGGTCATCACTGTTTTCTAGAATTTGTCACACTTGCATTCACACAAAGTTAGTGTATTTGAGGCAATGTAAACACTAAAAAAATAAAGAGAAACACTGGTATGAAGGAAACCAGACATCAGATAAAGTGGTCTCAAATCATTTTGTCATTAGCACAACCATTTATTACAGGAAATGCGTTGAGAAGAAATGAATAGCTACTTAGAATATATTAACATATATTTGTATTGCAAGAATCCAAAAACTAGTTTGTTACCACAAAGAGGCTATTCTAGTGCATCTATAATATATATTACTTAAAATGAGAGGAGGTGATTACAAATTCTGTTTATTATTCTATATCAGATGCTTTTCATTTGATGATGTGAGGAAATATTAAATGCTATGAACATCTAGAGAAAATAGGTTAAAAGGGTCTCCCTTTTAAATAAAATTATGATCTGTACAAATCCTCTCTAAAATAATATGCCATTTGCATTCACTATTTCCCTTTTAAAGTCCTGCTTTTGTATCATAAAGTTATTACTGACATTATATCATGAATATGAGCTAGAATGTAGTTCATGAGGGTAGGAGCTTTGTTTTTTTCAAATCTGTATCCCCAGCAACTAGAAGAGGGCCTGGCACATACTAGGAACATAAATATATTTGCATGAATAAAAGTCTACATGCAAGAGTAAATGGAAAATAAATAATTTAATAAGTTGAATATACCAGAGAAGCATCACTAACTAATATTTTAAATACTGCTCTGAGACAAAGATTTTATGCCCTTCCAAAATTCTTGCAATGGAAGAATTATATAAAATGTCTGTATTTTTAGTTTTAATTATCTGGAAAAAATATTTTATTCTCTGCTTTACCCAGAGAATAAAGGTACATGATAAATACTATTTAAGATCAGACTCATTGAACAGCCAAGTAATACTTTTATGGTGTTACTAAGGCACATTTTGAGTAAATATACAGTTCTATTTTGATAATCTAAAAACATATAATGCTATAATGCTCTCCAACACATTAACTTGTCTTATTAACTTTTTATGAATTAATTATCCATATATTCACTTAAAAGTAAAATTTCAACATGTACTAAATTGTAAGAATAACAGTGATTCTTACCACAAAACAGTATTTACTTTCATTTTTCACAAATTTGTTATTTTGAATATTTAAGTGTTATTTCTAATATTTTGAAATTTAATACATAATGTCATGCTCCCTCTACCTATAACACTTCATAATTTCTCAAACTTCTATAACATTTTCTCAGAGATTTTGCTTTCCAAGATATATTAAATTTGAAAAACCAAAAAGTCCTCCAAAAATGATTTCTCCTTAATAATAGTAAATATAAAATACCACTATTTTGAAAGGTAGCAACACAAAGCAAAATAAAGTTAAAAACAGTTCTGAATTCCCCATCAAAGATTACGCAGCAAGATAGTCACCAAAAAATGCAGGTGAAAGGATCCAAATTAGTTACATGGGAAAAGATACTTTCTGTTTCTAATTTTTTTTCTATTGTAAAAGATATATATTTCTATGAAGTAATGCCCTTGTCCTCCCACAATTCATATACTGAAGCCTTAATCTTCAATGTGATGGCGTTTGGAAGTGGGGCCTTAGGGAAGTAATTAGAGTTAGAGTAGGTCATAAGGGTGTGGCCTTGTAATGGGATTAATTCCCTTATAAAAGGAGGAGGAGACAGGAGATCTCTCTCTTTCTCTTAGCCATGTGAGAATACACTAAGAAAGTGGCCATCTGTAATCCAGAAAGAGTGCCTTCACTAGACATTGAATCTGCTGCCCCTTAATCCTGGACTTTCCAGCCTCCGGATTAGTGCAAAATAAGTGCTTCTTGTATAAGCCACCTATACCAACAGTCTATGGTATTTTGAAGGTTGCAGTTCGTATCAAAAGTTGGAGAAGGCTGAGGTTGAATGTTTAGAGGCAAAGATCAGTTCAGTTTTAAACTTCTTAAGTTTCAGATATATCTATAAACATCAAACTGAAGATGACAAGCAGGCAGTTGGATATAAAAGTGTGGAATTTGTAAAAGAAGACTGGGCTAGGAAAACAAATGTATTAATGAATAGCATATTAATGTGTTTAAAGGTGTAAGACACTCATATGTGGGATATAAAACTAAAAGCAACAAATAAGACAAACAAAAACTCATAGACGCAGACAACAGTTTAGTGGTTACCAGAGGGCAAAAGGAGGAGGGTTAGATAAGGGTAAAAGAGGTCACGTGCGTGATGATGGAAGGAAATTTGACTTTGGGTGGTAAACACACAATGCAATATACAGATGATGTATTATTGAATTATACACTTGAAACCTATATAATTTTGTTAACTAATGTCATCACAATAATTTTTTTTTTAAGTATAAAATTAAATGAGATCACCAAGATTATAAAGTGTATATATAAGTCAGTGGTTTTCAACTGGAGCCAATTTTGCCTCCCAGAGGACATTTGACAATGTCTAGAGAAACGTACCTTGTCACAACTGAGGAGCGAGGTGTTAGTGGCATATAGCAGCTAGAAGCCAGGGATGCTGCTAAACATCCTAAAATGCACAGGACGGTCTCACATTATAAAGGATTATCTGAACCAAATATCAATAGCATCATCATGGAGAAATTTTGGGGCAAAAAGAGAAGAGAAAAGAGCCATGACTGAGCCCTCTGCTGTGTCAATATTAAGAGGGCAAGGAGAAGACGAGAACTAACAAAGGAGATTATGACAGCGACAGGAGAACCATTGAGGTAGGATGTGGTACCTCTGAGCCATTTAAAGAGGATACGGTATCTGCAGAGCCACATGAAGAAGTGCACAGAGCAGTAGAGAGGAATAAAGTGTCAAATGCTTCAATTAGGAAGATAGACACCTGGGAAATGACCACAGGATTTAGGTCATTGGTGACATAGGGAAAAGCAGTTTTGATGAAGGGGCAGAAGGTGAACGTTGCTTCTTAATGACTAACAACATTCAACACATTTTCTAATCTGGTTATTGCTAATCAGTGAATACAAATATAAACTTAAAATCATGTATGGCTATAACCATAGAACGGGCACCTTAATCTCTGACTTCCTTAGCTAAATAAGCTATTATCATCATTACTATTTTTATAGAAATAATAATATTTATAAACATATTATATATTATATAAATTATATATTATTTAATAAACCAGCTTATTATCCAAATGTGTAACAACTAGTTCTCTAAGATTATGGAGTGAGCCTCAAATTATAGCAATTGTTAATTACTGTGGTGTAAAACTTCCCTTCACAGAAATTTTAAGCTAACAGTGTAAAGTAAATCAGCTCTCAAAATTCTTGAAAATTTAGCAACCAGCTCTTTCCAAAACAGTATGAGCTGGCTCCTACACATTACTCCTGTTTTACTTCAGATCTTTATCTGAATTCTCTTTCCTCTATTTTACACCAGACCACACTCCAGTCACGATGCCGCTCCTTGGTTCTGACCTAACAGGTAATATTCAAAAAGCTCTGAGTCATCCCCTCTGCAATTTCTCAATGACCTTCTGCTTTGCTCAACAAACATAACTTCTGATTTATTTCTAATGACATAATTATTTTGCACTTAACTTCTAAACATCTACACTAACTTCTAAAGGACTATACATGCTAGATATATGTTGGTTCCTCAACATTGCAATGAGTCATCATTTGTTTTGAAAAAATACCTGTTATAAATGACTGTTGCATCTGTGGAGGAAATGATGATACTGGGAAGAATGTCAGTTGGATTATTTTCTCTTATTTCAAATTATTTTCCTATATTAGCTAACTGCCTTCCACTGTGCAATGTAGCAGACTGGACTGCAACAGCTGAAGCTAAAATCTTTCTACTAACTGGCTCTGTATCATTTTACTGTTTAATTAATGCCATAGCAATTTCTTTGTGATATATAAACATAGTGCATTTCAATTGAGGTCTTATAAAGTGATTTTTTTTTCCATATTCTAAATTTGACCCACGCTGTTTTAAGTAAAATTCTCCTCATTATTTATAATGCTAACCACTATCATATATGAGAGTAATTATAAACTTATTGGGAAATTTCTTAGAAACAGTGAATCAGTAGATCCAGACGCATTAAAATTTCTTTTCGTTTTGATTCTAAGATGTAATTTGTGGAAAACTAATTACTATAGTTGCTAAATGAATTTTAGTGCTACGTTCCAACTAATAACTTAAGAGACGCATAACCAAGACACTGATTAACATTCTTGATATGTCAATATCCTTCAGTGTTTTAGTTACACTGCTGTTTAGTTAATGTTGGCATAACTACAAAAAAATAGTGACAGGTGAATCAGTCGGGTGAAAATAAATTTTAAAAATAACAAAAGCATCTCTCCCTATGTTTATGTAATGTAAATAGATAGTTGAGATGGTTCCATTTTTAATATTTAAATGTTTTAGTGTGCAAAGTTCAAGTAAATTTGTAGCATTTGAAATGTACTCCCCATTTGAAGCTCATACACTTTTTTTCACAGTATGGTTTTTTTTTTTTTTTTTTTTTTTATTTTCAGCATTACCAAAATATCTTCCCTCTACTGGAAACAACTGAAATCACTGTTTAAGTTTAGTTTTTTAAAATTAACATTATATAGTAGTTTAAAACAATTGAGTGAAATAATGTATTAAAACGGGATATTTACATGATGTCAAAGTATTACTCCACAGATTACTTGTTAATAATAAAGCAGAATCACTAAAATGTAAAGACCTAGCAGACACCAGACCTGTGTGTGTGAGTCATGAACAACACCTTGTCAGTAATTTGACAAATTGGCAGGAAGTATGTACTGAACTGATGCAATGAGTAGCACATCTCATATGTAGGATGCTCATCAATGGTTTTTAACCTAATTTTAATCATGAAGAAACCATTATATAATCTATGTTGGAGCCTATATAACTAAACATAACTTTTAAATGTCTGTGTTAAGTTTTTTTAAAAAGTTGATATGGGGACAGTGTTCTGTGTAAAAGAATAAAGATAGATGACCGACACATTAATTTTGACCAGATCTCAGATTTTTTTTTAAAAAAAAGAAAGCTAAAGTGGACATTTTTGGTAAAATGGAGAAAACAGGACTATGGACTCTATACTAGATAATATTATATAAACATTAAATATATTGCATAATGTTATACTATGTGTTGGATTTTTGGTGTTAGTCTTAGATAATACAGATATAAAAGTTCTTGAGTAATGAAATATTCAGGAGAAAGTATTAAAACTTAGCAACTTACTTTCAAATGGTTCTATGGAAGAAATGAGGATGTGTGTGCATTGGGGGGAGAGAGGGAACGAGGGCATGCAAGCAAACGCAAAGGCAGCAAAATGACTGCAGTTGGTTAATCTAGAGAAGAGGATTTAGCAGTCATTGTACTTCAGTAAATTTGAAATTTTTAAGCAAAAAGATGGTGAGAAATGTTTTTTAAATGGTTTCTACTTAAATCGATACATATTTGGAGACTAAGTAGTTGTAAATGAGGACTTTTCCCTGTTTTATCCATCCCATTCCCAATTTACACCTTGTTAAATCGATCAGAATAAAATTAATTGCCACTCAGACACATACGACTTTTCACAAAGATAAAAATATTTTCCTAATAATTATTTTGATATCAAATTTCTTATCAAACTAAAAGACAATCTCAAATAAAATCATCCCATATTTTGAAAAGATTCACACTTTTTCATTATTGAGAGTGTTCATTTTATTTTCTTAAGTCACTGGAAGTGACTTCAATAAATCCCACTGTGTTTTATAGCACTAAATGTTCCTCTTCTCTGTTCCCGTAGGTTCTATGGGAGCTGCTGTTTTAAAGTACTTCTTATAAATTATATCGCCACAGACTACAATTTGCCCATGTGGGAAGAAATGATCTTTTTAAATTATTTATTTGTTGTATTATACTGCTGCTTTTTCCCGCCAGTGAGACATATTTGAAAAAAAAAATGTGAACAACCTAGCATTTTATTGAACTGCATTAATTACTTCCTACGGATTTTTTAACTATTAACTTTGACAGTAATTAAAAAAAAATACTTTATTTCTAATGCTTTTCTGAAAAGACAAATATGAATTTTCTGAGAAAAATGAACTGATTCTTTACTGAGAATTAGTTGTGTTTGACGATATCTAGATTTTCTTCTTTATTGGACTGAATGATAGCCTTGGCTAACACTTATATAAATTAGTTACAAAAATTAGCATTTATCATTTGCTTTTGAATTATAAGAAACAGCATGCTTAGAAAGCAGAGGGTTCTCTTTTTTCTGTTACACAGCCGAAGTATATGACTGCTGCCACTGGGTGGCAACCAAAGATACAGAAACACTGGGAATGCTGGTGACTCACAGACTAAAGAGACCCAGTATTTCAGAAAGAATTTAAGAGGATCTTACTAAAAATATATATTCTGCACATAAAGAAAATATGTACTTGTAATATAGTTTATGATTCTATAATTTAAAATACCTTTTCAACAAAACATTTTAATATATTTTGAGAAAAAATTATCAAAGTTAGCAATGATGATCTCATTCTTATTCATCTAGACTAGCTCAGAGCATAATAAATTTTTTAAAGTTTAGCTTCCACAGTGTTCTTTTGATGGTACCTTCATTTAAGAAAAAGAAAAGTGAAGAGCAGTGGAAGGGTACTGTTTACCACAGATTACTGTATTGGTGAAGTTGCCAAGGTTAAAAATCACAAGCTTTGCTAATTAGCAGTTAGTTCTAACTCAGCCCTGAAGCTTAAGAATTATACAAATTAGGGTGGATTTTTTTTTTTTTTTTACCTATCTCTGCTGTGGTTACCTCATATAAAAAATGAGGAAAATACACTAATTTCATATGGTTGGTAAAGGAAAAAATATTAACTAATTCAGACAAAGGTGTTGCTTATTGTAATTGGTATACAGTAGATACAAAGAAAATGATAGCAATTATTCTATGATAAAAATTGATGTGCTTTGTTTATATTTGACTCTATTGTGAACAAAATTACCCACATATTACCTTTCACTTATTCTACTTGTGTGATGCTTTCCTAAAGAACACCTTACAAATAAAAGGTTAGACTTATTTAGTGAATATTAAGCTAAATTAGTGTACTGTCTTTTCTACAAAATGGCAACAGTACCAAACCATCCTCAGTAGGGCATACGTATTATCTCAGTAAAACATGTGCTTTGTTGGGTTGACTTATTTAGGTAAAGTTCCTTTAAATTGGATGTCAGTATTGGACAGGCAAACTTAGCTTCAAAGTGACAATAGCCAGGGAGGTTCTATATGTGGACTAAAAATAAAAAGGCTTATATATTTCTTTCATCAAGGAAAATGATTTGTTTTCCTCACTCATTCTATTATTGGCACTGACTATGGACAAAAAAATAATGTAGAATTATAAACAATGAAACAAAGATAATTTTAAACAATGAAATTATATGTAAGTGATCAAAAAAATTCACTAAAAATTAATCTATTTCTTGTTTTTCAACCCCAGGTTGAATTTCACTAGAAATATCCCTAAATAGCAATTTTGAAATTTTAGCAAATCTCTACAATATGCATTGACTTCGAGTACCCGTACTAGCCATTATGGAAACAATGATGTATAATGCAGAGATTCTGAAGCAAAAAATGTAAGAAAAACACAATGTATATGGGAAATTATAATTAGTTATGTGTTGATTGAATGAAAACTATATAAGATAGATGAAAAAGGAGAGGAAGTGAAGTTTGATAGGCAGATGCTAGATCTTGGAGGGCCTTTAGTGTAAAATGCAGAAGCTTAAAATTCATCTTGAAGGCAATGAGGAGGAGCATTAGAGAATTTCAAACAGAGCAGCTTAATGATTACTGATATATTTTTGGAAAACCACCATGTAACGTATGCCAGGATGGACTGGAGAACTAAGTGTGTGGCAGGAAGCCCAGAGACAAATGAGATTCCAGTCTAATATAGAAGGAATGGAGGCAAGGAGGAGAAGCCTGGAAATTTATTTGTCAGGGTGTGAAACTGGTAATTGTTTCAATCTGAAAGTGAAAAAATGGAGGTTGCCTCAAGAATCTTCGGTTTGCATGTTCAGTTTAATTTTTGGTTTGTTTACTTCATAAAACTGGCTACCTAGCCAAATCTTTAATGATAGAATACTGTCTGAATTCCTGAACATTTTGCTCTAATTTGTCTGATAAGATGTGAAGAGAACAAAAGTACCAGTTTGGCCACCTACTGGGGTTTTTCACAGCCATATCACACTACCTTTTTTTTTAAGAATCCTGAAAATCCTCTAAGAACATCTTGCTTACAGAAGTTCCAGACTATGATGGAATGAGGTGGGTATTTGAGACGATGCTATTCGCTGTCCTTACAATGTGATGAGCACTTGGATCATCTTTATGAGGATGAGATTCATGAAGTACTGTGATGGGCAGATCTTTACAAACTCTCTGAGGTGCTCCAAAAAGGCAGCCTATTGTGGTGTGGAGACCAGCAAAGTCCCTAAATTCACATTGGTTAAATATGTACCACTGCCAGATGTTCCTTCGAAGAGGAAGTCACCTGACCATACTCTGAAACTGTAGTGAAGGAAGTGAGATTTTAGGGAGTGTTTTAGGGTAAGTGAGGATGTAGAAGAAAATACAAGAGCAAGACTTTTAGGTCCAGGGATCCAATGAAAAGCAAAAAAAAATTTCGGGTTCCTATTTAACATCTAAATTTATGAAAATTTAAAATTTTTACATGAAGGTAATTTCTTATTTAATATAATTTTGTATAGGGCTTGGGAATTTAAGAAATATATTAACATTATGAGGCCATAATAGAACGTAATTTGTTCCTATGCATTTAAGTAATGAATTAGAATTAGTTCTGGAATTGGCCATTGATATTTTATAATCTGTCACTTTCACATAGCATGGATTCACATTTTTATATGACTTCCTATTAGAAAGCTACACTCTACTCATATATGAAGATGAAAGAGTTAACTATATTTTGCTTTAGATCACAACATCCCCAAAACATAACTAAGAATAGAAACAGGAAACTTCATCTTCTTACAATGGACGCCAGTTCAAAGAGAGAGAAATCAACAAAGGGTATAAGAAACAAAAATCCAAGCAACAATTTTTCTGTACATCACATACTCTACTTTCATTAAATGCTAATTAAGAACAGGAAGCATACCTCATAAACAAAAATGGCAAATAATAAAAGTGTCTTGATTCTATATTATCCAGTAAAGGATCAATGTAGATCTCAGAGGAGGGAGAAAGAAAATCACCCCAAAAATGAGAAAGAATTTGATTATTTATAGGATAATAAATTATGTGGAGTCTTTGGGGTTAAAGGTTAGCAGGAAGGGCTTTAAAAGCAATTTTACTGAGCAGTTACACATTATAATGTTAAAGTAGGTGTGTGTTGGCAGAGACTAAAAAGGGCTTTGAAGGATTATGAAGAGAGATTTAATTATTTTCTGATGGTTGCATGAGTGATATTATTGGCATTGCTTTGGGATTTGTGAACTAGAGTTCAACATTGTCTTATTACACATGTGAGTCATATCACAGCTATCTAAAAAATATCCACGCTCTCAGTATAAACATCTACTGTACTGTTTACTGAAAGAAAAAATTACACTACTTACTTTCACATCTATTCATTCAGTTGCTCATCACTGACAATGTAATTTATTAGGGGCTGGCACTAGAGCACAAGAATAACATGAAATCTGGCATCATCATAGTTTTAGCTGTTACTTACTGTTGATTGGGTCTTGCATTAGTGATTTAATGTCTCCAATCCTTACTTTCTTCTGAAAATAGAGATCATAATCATTCTACCTTAATAGGTAATAATAAGAGATAAAACAAAGTGCTTAGCTATGGCGTGGCTTTGAGTAAGTAGTAATGTTCTCTAATCAACTAGACATTCTAATATTGACATGTACACTGTCTCTTCAGACCTTACAAGACTGTATAAATAAACAAGGCCACATTAACTTAATTTCCAGTCTAATGATCATTGCCTGTGAAAAGCTAGATCTGAGCTTCCTAAAGAGCTCTTGAAATCAGGTGTTTCTAAAAATCCCTAAAAGATGTCTAGGAGGTCTGACCTTGTTCAGGCAGGTGACAAAGCCACTAAATCAACAACAGTTCTGCACCCAGCATAGTGGTCTCTGAAAAGGACCATCCTCTCAGCTTCCTTGGGTCCACCAGTGATCTTCTATCATGCACACATGGACATATATATGAACACTCAGCAATCTAAAAACCATCTAATGGTCTGAGGTACAATGTAGAAGTGCCCCTCACTACCATATTTTATTGACTTCAGGCACAATGGGGATTAACCTGGGAAATAAATCAGAATGGCAAGCAACAGGATGCACTTGAAATTGGACCTCTTCTCTAATTATGGGGTTCCTTGTGCCTGCTCCTTCTTAATCTGGATGATTCTTCCTGTAAGTATGGTCCTAGCAACCCATTCTCCAATTTTAGCTTTGCCAGGCATAGTTGAATCTCACTTTGATGACACCTGGAACTTTCACTCATGGAATAGTCTGATGAAAGAGACAGACATCTAAGCAAGTGACTAAAGTATGTCAAGCAAATGTTATCACAGGAACTTATACCAAGCATAATACACTCAGAGAAGGAAATGGTCAGTTGATCAAGACTTTTTAAATGGTAACATTTAGCCTTGATTTGAAGTATTGGGAAGAGAAATGCTTGCCCCAAATTACGGAAATGTAAAAAAGTATTTGGTATGCTTGGATTGGAGATGTGTTAGAGAGGGTAGAAAGAGATAGTGCAAAGAAAGTTTATACTGTGAAATAATTTATAAGAAATTGTATTTTTTTTTTAAATAACAATCAGTTGTATGTGGAATGAATTTGTAAGGGAGGACACAGGTGGGTGAATTAGAGGTCTATTACAAAACCTGGGGAGAGGGGGCGTGGCAGAATAAGAGCCTGAGTAAAACAGGAATGGTGGTAGAATGGAGATGCCAATCCAAGAATTATAGGAGGAACACAACTGCAAGTTAAACTCCCAACCAGCACTCTATCTCTGTATATATTTTCAGATCAGTGTATTTGTGGAAAGTCACAAAATATGGCAACTTAATGTCCAAACAAATAGAAATGTAAAATTAATTACAACTCAAAGGGTAGAGAGGTGCTGAGTTTGAGAAAATAATGTTTAATTTAGTACCACGTTTGGCAGTCAGATGTAATGCAGAAGTAATTTTTCCACATTTTATATAGATTTTTAAAATTTGTTTCATTGGAGCTGTAATATACACCTGTGCTTAGTGACATACACGGTGATGAGATCCACAGCTTTGGAAGAAAAACTTTCACAAGTTACTGCCAGATTATGGAATATATCATAATAAATATACTTAAAATTTGGGCAATAAGACCTATTATGGAAAATGTACATTTACCATATGATTGTTAAAAATTACGTTTTATAGACTTACAGTATGCTCTTCATACAGCATTTTGGAGACCTTCGTTTGGAAAAGATAAGGAGAATTTCAGCAGACCTAGGAGTAATTCAATGACAGCAACTCCTCTATCCTGTAGTACACACAGGAATTAATTTGAGAACACTATTTTGAAATATCTCAAATATAGACATTATTTCAAATATCATACATTTTATGTAGACTAAAATATAGGTGATATTCTGAATTCTTCACATTTTTAGCACTAATTAGATGTCGACCTACTTGGCTTATAAAGATTTTTAGTCTCTTCAGCTGCATCTCTCATTACCACCCTTTTCTCCCACCTGCTTGCAACCCTCTAACCCTGCCCCATACTCATATTACTCTACTTTTTCAGTCAGAACTTTTCCCACATGTGCCTTCAGAGCTAGAGTTTTCTTTGCATAAAATTTCTTCTAGCTAGCTCCCATCTACCCTCTTATCTAGTTACCTCCCACTTACCCTACAGGTCTCTGTGAAAATAACTCTGTAAATCGGGTTCCCTAGAAGCAGATTCTGGTTTTAGAGACTTAATGGAGCAGCGCTATAAGGTACATGGGAGTGAGGGATATAGGCTAGAGCCAAGATAAAAAGCTATGAGAGAACGGGGTCTCAGCTGGAGTCTAGCTTCCTCTGGTCTAACCAGGAAACACTGAATCACAACTTACACCACAGAGCTGACTCCACCTTGAAGCAATGACTCCGCTCTTATGACCCTCAGTTACTGCCTCATGACAGGGGTCTGGGATAGGGGTTTGAGGAGAAGTGCATGGGGCTCTGAGCCAGGTGGCAATTTTATGGAGGTGTGAGGAGTTGTTGAATACTTCCATGAGTAGCGGGATTGGTGTGCAGCAGGTCCAGGGGAGGATGGGGAATGGAGGAACCAACAGAATTCACTAAATTCCTTACTGCTTGTTTTCCAGATGCCTCTCTAATATCCTCCCATGGCACCCTGCACTTCACTATCCCAGCAGCTACTACGGGCTGTCAAAGGCGCTCCAACTCCAAAAAAGGCAGAGATCACTCCTATGAATTTTTAACACTGTAGACCAGATCCTCACACAGTAGGCACTGTTAAACATTGTTCGACAGAGAGAAAGCTAAAATTTGATAATAGAAATTCTTAAATAGGAAATGTCTTTTGAAACAGCTTACTCTGTTCAAGATATCGAGCTATTTGTACTAATTTGAATGCAGTTAGAAATCATCTGCTTCATCAAGATAGACAAACAGCAGAAAGATTTTTGACTTTCACATTCTTTCAATAAGAACCCTCCTTCTTGACAGGTGTGATTTCTTTCCATATTGTACCACCTGTAAGTTGTTTTTCAATTTTTTTGGATTAAAGACTGAACAGTTTGTTTAGTTGGTGAAATCTTTGTGAAGCTGAACAATTTGTCATCTGGGCTGTTACAAAACTTTTACAGAGGAAAGCAGTACATTTGCAAGTAAAATGAACAGGAAACTGCTAATTAGGCATCCCAAAACAATAATGTGTTTTCCCAGGAACACCATTAAAATTTTTAAAGATAAGTAAATAATAAAAATAATAATAGATTGTTCCCAAAAGACTCACATTAAAAAGCATAATAAATTATGTCTATATATACACTAATGGATCAGGTTTGTGTATGTGTCTTGAGACTTGCTATGTTGAGTTGGATAGAGTCCCAAATAGAAGCTGACTTGAATCTTGCATGAATAAATTCCTAATTAGCCACCCAGTCCTGAAGCTTTTACAATCTACAAATAGCTTGATCTGAAGGTCTGGACTCGGCATGAAACTTTTGTCCAAAGAATACCTTAAAACTGTAGAACCAGATAATACTGAAAACATCATGTTCCAAAAACATGTCAACCTTGTTTAGTGGCAATATTTTATTCCTAATGTTTCTTTTAAAAGAAATAATACTATCATTAATAAATCATGAATTTCCCTTCTAGTTTTTTTTTTTTCTGGAGATGCTATCCCAGGAACAAGTATGGCTGATATTTACCTTGCATGCATTTTGGGTTACTTGGTAGTCTATTATAGTCAGAATTTAGAAATCCCCGAATAGCTATTATTATGTAAAACTCTATATATTGTATTTCACATATTTCTATGAAAGAGCAGTGATTCTGAAACTCCTCACCTCTTGAGCATTGTTACAGATCCAAATATGGCTTAAATAATTTCCAATGCTCTTTTCCAGAAATATGCAGTACTCAAAATTCTGGCCGTATAAAGGCTTCAGCTATTTGATATGCAAAATTCATTACGTAGAAGGTGCTCTGTATATCAAAATGGAATTCTGTTAGTACCAACTCTGCTCTAAAATCTTTATTCAAACAAGAATCACATAATTCTACAATAAGATCTATCATATAATAATATCTAAACTTCCTTATGAAAGAAATGGGCTCTTTCCTATTTCTTTAAAAAGTCCTAAATCTTTCTTTAAAAAAAAGAAAGATAATGACTCAAAAAAATAATTGCGATACCCTAAGACAGTGGTTCTCACCCTTGGGTGTTAGCCAGAACCATCTGGCCTATTTAAGCAGATTCCTGGGCCCCATACCTCAGGTTTCTGATTCAGTCTAGGGAGGATACTTAAGAATTTCAAAACCATACTTTCGGACCCATGACTGCATTAAACATCTGGGAAATTAAAAAAACATATCTGAAGAGCAAGAGTTCTTCCATTGTTTCCTTGCAGTTCTCCTTAACTATGTTTTCCTACGTCTTAAAGGTGAGATCACTATATAACATGATGAGTATTTCTCTTAAATATTTTTCTTCTACACTGAGTTAGGTGAAATGGGGGGAAAAAACTTTTTTCTTGACTAAATAATGTTATTAATTTAAAATTTTTAAAGGGAAAAGTAGAGCGCTTAGATGAAAATAAAAATAAGGCAAACATATATAAATTTCAAAAAATAAAAGCCAATGTATTTGTATCAACTATGTACCAGACAATAGCATTCCTAAATGTATGGTTTTTGTACAAAGAAATTAATAAAAAGAGTCATGATTTCTATCCAATTTCTATACAATCATATGCCTTTACAATATTTGAGATTACCTTAATTTTTTATCACACCACTCACATGCTCTCAATACATGAATTTGCAGTATGAAGATTATACCGCATCTCTCTTGCATTTGACTTTAAAATGTAATAAATCACCCATTGATACATTTATTTGCTGTGATATGTAAATACAGGAACTGTAATAAAATAACCAAACAGGCAAGAAAAAGCCCAAATACCAAGGACTAAGTTCTCTCCTTATCCCTATCCATCCTAGTCCATTTAGGCTGTGATAACATAAATACTACAGACTGGGTGGCTTACCTACAACAAACATTTATTCTTCACAGTTCTGGAGGCTAGGAAGTGCAAGATAAGGTATCAGCAAATTCAGTGTCTAGTGAGAGCCCGAGTCTTGGAGTCCTGGTTTATGGACAGCCTTTTTGCTGTGTCCTCACATGGGAGAGGGGTGAGGGATCTCTCTCTCTGAGGTATCTTTTAAAGAGCACTAATCCCATTCATGAGAGCTCTGCTTCATGATCTAGTCCACTCCCAAAGTCTCCATCTCCTAATACCATCACATTGGAGATGAGGTTTCAACATATAAATCTGGAGGAGACACAAATATTCAGTTTATAGCATACCTCTTCATCTAGGGTGTGAGATGTGAGAACCAGGCTAGGTTGGGGTTCTACTCAGTTGGAGGAGTTATGTTTAGGCAGTTCTACTCATTCTGTTGCCACTCTACTGTCCAAACCACTGGTGTGACATTCAGGGCAGCAGTTATCATTTTCTATTTTATGAAATTCATTTCTCAAATAATTCTAAACCTTCCATTGAAAAAATAATTAAGAAACTTTTATTGCCTTTTGATAAATTGTTTGCATTTTATTTGAAATGCATGAGTTTTTCAAGATATTGTTCCTAAAAAAATACTCCTTTCTATATTTCAGAAAGAGATTGGATAATTTTCCTTTAACGTTTATATAAATAATTTTATTTTAATTTTAATTGATTTTTTGGAAAGTGACTGAAAGCCATGGTAAATAAATTATGAAAGCACACAGAATTAGAAGAAATCATTTTTTCTTCTATACATATCCTCGAGTCCTCTTCTCTTACTGCTATTTCCCTGTCACTACTTGCATGGTTATACCTCTCATTAACAAACCAAATTATATTACATATTTGAATCCACCATCGCCATTAATTAGTTCCCTATTAATGGGCATTTTGGCTGTCCCAATCTTATGCTACCATAAACCATGTGTAATGCATAGACTTTTATTTACATGTTAGTATATCTGAGGAGTAATTAATTCCTACGTGTGAAACAGCTGATTCAAAGCTCACGTGCATTTGAAATATTGGTATATGTTGTCCAGATGACCTTTGATGACGTAGAAATAACTGTCACTCATACTGAAGTATTGAAATAACTTTTTCTCCACAGTTAGTCAATGCTGTTAATTGTCAAATTTAATGATCTTTATCAGTATAATAAAAGAAAAAAAATATTTGTAATTTAATTTGCATGTATTGATTTAATTTGTGTGAGAGATTCTTTAATTTGCATGGCTAAAGTATTTTTCATATGTTTAAAAGCCCCTTATAATTTTTCGTGATCTATCTATTCATGCACTTTGCCCACTTTTATATTAGATTTTTAGTGTTTTTATAATTTATTTGAGGAAGCACTTTATTCAGTAGAGAAAGGCCCTCTGTGATATATGTTGTACATGTTTTATCCTCAGTGTGGTTATGTACTTGGGGTTTCCTTATGGTATGTACTGCTCTGCAAAGGAGACCTAAATTTCCCAGGTAACACAAATGTGATAGATTTTCATTCACTGTGGATAACTTTTTATTTCTTCAAAGTACATATGCTAGCTATTTCTTTTCTTTTCATTCTCTCATGCATACTGCACACACATTGGCCTATATTAAACAGCAAGATTCTGTTTGTTTTCTATGAACTTTATATTCAAAATTACTCTCCATGAAGCATCCAGATTCTCTCAGTCTTTGCTTGATACCTCCAAAGACTTCTCAAAGCACCTAGAATAAAATCCAAACTTCTTTCCCGGACTATGTGATCTGACACTTGCCCACGTTCAACAATCCTCTTGCATCACTCTGCTCCACACACGCTGATTCTCCTATTCTTCAGACACACGAGGCATGATACTCTCTCTACTTGGAAAAGCAGATAATTCCACATTTTCAGCTTAAACATGATTTCTCCAGAAAGGTTTCCCCTGGAAACCTAATATAGCACAGTCTCTTCGTCACCCCATCCCTAGAACATCAGCTCCAGAAGAACACAAACTTGCCATTTCATTCATCACTTAGAATGCTACTTGTGATGGTTAATTTTGTATGTCAACTTGGCTGGGCTATGGTACCCAGTAGTTTGCCAAACACTAGTTCAGATGTTGTTATGAAGGTATTTTTCAGATGTGATTAACATTTAAAACAGTAAACTTAGAGGAAAGCAGTTTATCTCTGCAATGTGGGTAGGCCTCATCCAATCAGTTGAAGGATTTAAAAGAAAATATTAAGGTCCCTGAAAGAGACTATAACAGTGACTTCAGCCAGAATTTCCGGGCTTCCAGCCTTCCTGGCAGATTTCAGACATCAAATGAGGCAATTCATCTCAATCTCAACATTTCTCTCCCTTTTTTATATGGTATACACACACACAGACACATTACTATATGCCATTCTCATAGCAAGCTCTCTGACAGCTGGTATCCTGTTTATGTTGTGGTTCCTTCTACTACACAGAGCATCTCTACTAACCTCTGAAGAAACATGTATCCCAATTTGAGAAGCATAACTTCAAATTAGATGGCAACGACTCAGTCCCAAACACACGGCACTATACATGTTTTACTACTTTGCAACACTCATCTTTAACTATTCCATGATCACTAGAAGAAATTAATTTTGTTTCATACAAAATAATTTAAATGTATTAATTTAAAATTCTATTGATTTACTGATCCAATAAACCTAAAAATGCCTAGATCCTGTCTAGTATAATCCAAAAAAGGACCAGTATTTCATCCGTATCTATAATTAAATACCATATCATACTTAATTTATATGAAAATTATATAAAAATGTTTATATCATCATGCATCATATATTAATGCCTGACAGATTAGCAAAGTGTCTTCAGTTTATTAAGAAGGAGGGCTTTATTGCTGTCAGGACTGCATGGAACAGGGCATAGAAATGCACAACTTTGTACCAATTCATGTACATGTTGGCTGATGCTGATAAAAGTGATTAAAAATAGAACTTTGAAAGTGGATTACACAAATACTCAAAAAAAAATTGCATTCATCTTCCTCCTGAAGAAATTAAAACAAAAAATTAAAGCATTTCTTCATTTTAGTATAGTGATAAGAAAAATCTCCAGAACAATAAAATATATAATCATATGAATCATGCAAGTCAAAACATGAAGGTCAACACACTTTAAATATTACATTCACTCATGCAAAACTAATTTCAAATTGGAAATGGGTTTTGGAAACCTATTTTAACAGTACCTAACAAATTTTATTTACTTGTTTTAAAGAATGCATCAAAAAATAATAATTTGATGGTTTGTCCATAAAATATACTGATAACTAATAAGTTGTTCTTATAAAATAAATGAGACTATGCTGATGTCTATTTGAAGAATAAAGTATTTTGAATAAATAACTATTCTCTTTCATCTTTATCTGGCATTTAATCTTAACATATAAATCATTCACTAGTTAATTTACATGTTATGATATGGAAATACAGGAACTAGATTTAAAAAAATACGTATCATCATTATAGTTTAGCAAACACACCGATTTTACTGAAAAGGCAATAGTGTTTCCTGTGTACACTCATTATGAAAATGAAGGATAAATAAGGAATTGCTCAGGATAAAGTAAGACTAGGTATCCTGGAGGCCTTAAAGACTGCTGTTTTTCAGTAATACAATTTGGAAGTCACAAGTGTATGGAACTATGATACTATATGCACCCTCAAAGAGAGAACTTCTTTAACAAACAAATGGAAAAAGGTCCTTTAGATTTCCACTTCGGTGAACTTTTATCTTGCCATTTTTTTTTTAATCTTCCATCTCTAATGGAACCAAGTAACAAGTTAAAAATAGTTTACATGCACTGTGTCAATCTGGTGAGAAATTGAGTAGTTAGACACAAGGTGATGGCTAATATTCAACCTCATTTAGTTCTAGGGATTCTGTTTACAAAGAATATTTCCTTTGAGAATTAAATGTGTAGAGGGCTATAAATGTAGCAGGCTTAAAGTTGTCATGTCACCAAAACAATTTGTTGTATGATGTACTAAAATTTAGCAGTCTTTAGAGATTGGTTTCCAGTGATCAACTCTAAGACAAAATAGCCAGTGATCGATCATTCCCAAACCACTGCTTGGGAGTAAAATATTTCTCTTTTATTTCTATAGTGTTTTATCTTTTTATCTTAACATTCAGTTCTCTGTTGAGAAAATGGATGTGTTGCATGGGTACAATACAGACAATAATTCTCCACAATTGGAGTATTTGATAAACTGCCTATTAATTCTTCTAATACTAGCCTCAATGAAATAATCACTTAAAATACTAATAAGGAACTCTCCTGCTCCCAAACCAACATCCTTAATATTAATTTTTACTAACTAATAAACTAACATTCATGTATGTCTTTGTTTTCCAAATGAAAGTCTTCTGATCCATGATAGAACCCATCCAATGAAGACATAATCTCAATACAAAAGGGTTCACTCCTACTGAAGTAAATGAGCATGTAGTGTTTAATAAGTTTTCTAATAATTGTTGAATGTTTACTACGTGATGGCTAGTATTCTAAATTGTTTATGTGAATAATTTATTTAATTCATAAGTAGGAGGTAGGAATATTTTCAGCCACATTTTAAAGATAAGGAAACTGATACAATTAGAGGTCAATAAATGTGCCTGAATTCACATCTCTAATAAGCAGCTAATTTTTACTGAGAGCCTTGGTAGTCTGGCTCCTGAGCCTATGTTCCTAACTACTGGGCTTTACTGGCTTTCTGAATGAATGGCTGGGCTATAATGAAGGAGGGAAGATTTAAATCTATGCAGTCATGTTATACACAAATGGAAAGGTTGCACACAAATGGAAATAAAGCAGTTAGTAGGCCATCAAACTTGGAGCATTTCATTCAAGAATACATTGGTTTCTTCTGTTTCTTGCTTCTAAGGCTGCTGATTAAAATTCCATCCAAACTTAAAGATTTCTCAAGCAATCATACTTGCAATTTTTTGATTAAAGTTCATCTCCACTATATGCAAATCTATGTGAGAGATGGCTCATATGTTTTATCTATCACTGTACCCCAGTGTCTAGAACAGTGTATGTGACAGGGTAGATACCTGACAATGCTATTTTGTCTTATGCCTGATTATATTTTTGTATTTATTATGTTTTCTTATAGAATTTTAAGTATATACAAATACAGAGAATAAACATCCCTGTAATACAGTTTCCATGGTTATTTACACATACAACAAAAACCTTGTTTTATATATCGTATGACCATCTTCCTTCCATTCACTGAATTATTTTAAGCCAAATCCCAGATATCATCTCAGGTCATCTATAAATATTTCATAGAAGTTATTTTAAACAAATAAATGGAGATGCATATCACTCTTTACCTCTTTTACCAAATACTTTCTGACAATCCCATCAATCAAATGAGATCTGCCCCTTATTTGAAAGCATGTGGGAGTTTCCCTCCCCTTTCATGTCACAGAGTCTGTTTTCCTGTGCAGAGGTATGAACACGTTTTCTACCCATTTTTAGATTCTAAGTTTCTCAAAGGTGGGAACAATGTCTACTCACCTTTGTATCCCATTCAAGGTCTCTTACAGTATCTTGAACATGGAATCTAGCTTCCTGTCTTCTACCCATGACTTCCAAATTCATGTATAAGGATTCTAAAACATCACTCTTTCTGTTTCCCTTCAGCTGAGAACAAGATGATAGATGGCATTCCAAACTGAGGTACTAGACATAAAAGCAGATGGCTAAAAACTGGTTTTGAGTCCCTCATCTTGACATCTACCTAATTGTATAAAAGGATTGAGGTCAAAGAGGCCAGAGGAGAGAATTTCTTTGAAAAAACTTATTGGACTGTTGTGGCATTCCCTCAGTCATTCATCCTAAGTGACAGAGGCTTTGAGGAATCCTTGGAGTTTGTAGGATTAAAAGGGCTGGTACTTGATCCATGCCTAAGAAAATACAAGGCTTATAGCTAAAGTTCCCTGTCTAGTGTCAAAGTAAAGAGAGGTAGTTGCTCTGGGTATAGGTGTACTCCCACCAAAAGCAGGAGAGAAAAGTAAAGTTTCTGTAGTCTAAAGTGGATCATGCAGAAAAAAAGGACCTTATTAAAAGCTCTCCACAGGAATAGGCCAGAGGTTTACCATCAGATGAAGAAGTATGGAGGAAAGACATTGTCTTTAGCACAAAAAAAAAAAAGCCCTAGAACATCAACTCTTCACACGTGCCAAGCTAAGAAGCATTAATGAGAGATATCTCATTTCTGTTCCATGATACCTCCCTCTCCAAACATAGAGGAGTCAGTAACTTGGTTGGAGGACAAGGAGGGCACAAGGCTGTCACATAGACCTGAGGCTGTTCACCCCCCACTACAGGCCTCCAAGACTGAAGCAGTACCTAACAGCAAGGGGAGTAACAACTACTTTAAGTGACGTTCAGAATTTTGAATAAGTTGGACTAGACCTTTTTGTTACTGAATTTAGACTTTTTATGGTACTGAATTTGATTACTGAATATGGATTATTTATGGAACTGATAATAAAAGATCCTTCAGACACTAATCTAGTACTCCCCTTTATCCATAGGGGATACATTCCGAGATTCCCCAGTGGATGACTAAAACTGTGGATAGTACCGAACCCTACATATACTATGTTTTTCCTATATATACATACCTATGAAAAAGTTTAAGTTATATATTAGGCACAGTAAGAGATTAACAACAGTAACTAATAATAAAATAGAACAATTATAACAACATGCTGCAATAAAAGTTATGTAATATGTTTCTCTCTCTTTTTTCTCTCTCAAAATTTCTGTAATTTTCCAGGTTAATATTTTCAGGCCATGATTAACCTTATATAACTGAAACCACAGGAAGTGAAAAAGCAGATAAGGAGGGACTGCAGTAGTGACCAAAAAATTCTGAGAATTGGCTGTGATTTCATCCTAGTGAAAAAGTTTAATGAAACAGTTTCTACTGTTACCTTTCTGAGTCCAGTTCCCTGGAATGCAATGATTACATATTTAACAGGACAGTGACATAAGCCAGTGAATTAAGAGTCAGAAGAAACTTTTCAGTTCAGCAAACGAGAGACCATGCAATCATTGCAAAATTAATGGAGCATTTTTAGAAAAGACAAAAATGTGTATATTAACCTGAGAAGGATGGATATTTTCCTAGACTTTGACAGTTGTTTGGGATACCAGGGCTTAGAGCAAAGTTGTGCATCCCTTTGTTACTAACTACTGTGTTATTTTCCATAAAACCAAACTATGGGATAACTACTTCTGGCGCTACCATTTAAATAAAAATTATCTTCCAAGCAAGTATACTAGAGTAAGCCTGAAAGAGATAGTAAACAACCAATAACTGTGCAAATTTTATGTTCATTAAGAATCTGATACATCAGCCTTACCTGTACTTGTCCCACTGGACTTAGACTACATATTCTACAATGTGATAAATTTGACAGTACCTTATAATATAACTAAAAGCACACTTTTTATTTCTGCCACAAAAGACCAGAAATGTTTCAGTTCTTCCCTGATGATCGTAAACTCACACTTGTGACCTTGGGCAGACCTTGGCACTTTATCAACCCCAAACCCAAGTGCTTCGTCTGTGGTAAAGACAATCACATCTAATATGTCTTCAACCCAGAACACATGAGCTTCTTAAAGTTGTTCAGACTGTAGTTGCACTAAAAACGTCTATGGAAGTGCACCCAATGGGATATGCAGGATCTTAAGGTTAAGTCGGAGAGGGAAAACAGGCATCCAGAGTCAGCAACTTGTTTGATTCATCTCCTTTCTTCTCATTTCTCAGGCACTCAGTTTCAATTTGGACCCACATATTACCCACCGAAGTGTTTTCACCAAACCACATTCCAAATCCCCAAATCTCTTAGTTCCACTAACACAAAAAAATAAAAATTACTTTTCTTCAGAGTCCTGTTATCTCTTAAAAAGTTACTGATAGGTGTTCAATGATATTAATCAGTCTTGGCCTCTCAAATAATACAGGAGCTCTGTTATAAAAGAAACTGCAGATAAGAACAAAGAAGATGTGTGGCATATAAATGTACAAAGGATTATAAGTGCCATAACAGATTTAGACATTATGATAGAACACAAATGAGAGGATTCATTCCACTGGGACACAAGATAAATGTGGGAGTTTGGCAAAGCTACATATACAGTTGGGGAGAAAATGATTCAGTCAAAAATTATTCCATTAATAATGATCATTATTTATTCCATTAATAATGATCATTTCAAGGTCCACGGTAGATTGCTGCTGCGGGGTAAGAGTAGGGATGCCTCCTAATCACACTCTCTAAGCACCCTTCAATTCTCGACCAGAGAAGACAGGTATGAAAACAGTAATGGTTATTGAGAAGGTATAGTTCAATAATATATGAACCCTGATC
The DNA here is from genome assembly GCF_014176215.1 of Rousettus aegyptiacus. Taxonomy (NCBI): domain Eukaryota; kingdom Metazoa; phylum Chordata; class Mammalia; order Chiroptera; family Pteropodidae; genus Rousettus; species Rousettus aegyptiacus. The sequence continues at coordinate 63,113,690 of NW_023416286.1, forward strand.
GAATAAGTAGAAATTACAAGGGAAAAAAGAAATAGGAAAGAAACTGATGTTTAAGTCATGAAGAACATGCTGCCTTTGTACAAGCAACTAATTGTTACATTAATGAAATTCATTGTGAGTCCCGATCATTTTTGAAAATGTAGTCCATAACATTTGGAAACTTGGCCAGGTGTTTAAATAATAAATAAATAAAATTTAATTGAATACACCAAGATCAGGAAGGAAAAGAAAGATTGAAGATGAAGTCACTTTTCAGACAGATGACGGGTCAAAGAAAAAATAATTGAGGTGAAAAAAACTATGATCAGGAAAAATGTCATTGTCTGGGTGAAAAGAAAACTGATAATAGATAAATATAAAATCTTGGTAATTTCTAAGGTTTTATACTTTTATTCGAGTCTTAAAAATTCATTTATAATATGTTGAAAAGGGGCACCTTATCATAGGAGTTCAAGAAGAAACACTGTATTACTAAAGAAGCATTATGAAACATTAACTAAGTCAAGACAAAGTAGAATTCATGTGGATTATTAATTTTACTAGGATACTTAACAGTAACTCACTAGTTTAAGAGTTGTGGAAGTCATAAATTCCTGAGGATTGAAGAAGAGTTATTGGATTATCTGTCTATTAATGAAAAGGGAAAAAGAAATCCCTTGTAATTAAGTAGCTGTCTCCTAAACTTCAAAATTCAGAAAGATGAGTACAAACCATCCAACAATCAAGTTGCAATCACAAAGAACTGAGAACAGAGTAGGGACTGACATGCCTTTTAGAGAACAATTTTGTTTCATCATGGAGACAGGATGGGTAGATAAGGACTTTAAGAGATGAAGACTACATGGATTTCAGTAAAACATTTTCATCTTAAATTAGAAATTGTTTGAACTTTTGACTTCGATGCTGTTTATGCAGTCTTTAAAATCATCTTAATTAAAATAGCTTTTGCTTCATGAATTAAACACTCCTTATATACTACAGATATTCAAGATATTTTCATCTATAATTACAAAAGAATTCCACCTCTTTTGATGAGCACAAAGGTGATTTCACCCAATTTTATGAGATTGTCATAATATTGAAACAATCTGCATGGTTCTCCTATTATTTAAAGCAGTGTGTCTGTGCACATAAATAATCTTATCAATCATCTCCTAAAAAGTGCCTTCAGGAGAAGAAATACAGCCAAACTAATCAGTTTGCTCTTATAATGAATAATAGACTCAATTTATCCTATTGATGTGCTTGGCATAATTCCTCTGGAATGAACTTGATGAATATTTTAATCCACCTTTAAAAAAAAGAAAAACCTCTATCATCCTCAAATGGAGTATAGATTCACCTGACATTCATTTCTTCAAAATTATGTGGCATTATTTATCTTAACGAACTGCAGGTCTCTGAAACGAATACCTTGTATGCGGGAGGTCTTAGTGCTTTCACACACTGATCATTGTTATATTTTGTATTTTCCTCAAGGAAACGTAGTTAAAAATTCAATATTCTAATATACTGAAGCTTTTCTAGTAAATTCAATAGTTCAGTATTGAACCATGTCCATTAATGCCTTGACAAGACTATATCACAAAATTACTGTGAAAATCAAAGTTGGTTGGAAATTGAAATAATACTCATGTCAAAAAGAATTATAAAAATAAAACGACGATGCTCTAAAATACTAATGTCACTGTGACACGTTTTTATTAAACATAAATACAATGAAAATAAAAAAATAAAAGACTCCTAGTACTTTTTAAGTATATTAGTAGTTTTTATGTAACTGTACAGAAATATTCTACGCAAAAGCAATATCAATTTTTTTTATTTTTTCAAAATGGCTGGTAAAATATGTAATATTCCATTTTAACTATATTTACTCAATAATTATTTGAAAGTATCCCACATTAGCAGGTATAAATATGAATAATTTTTGACTGCCACATAATATTCCATGGTGAATATATTAACACTGAAAAAACCAGATATGATAGATATTTAGATTTTAGCATTGGCTTTGCATTGAAAAAAGTTATGTTCTATTATGTTCTAATATATACTGAGAATTGACTAAGCCATGGAAAAAATTACAATTTAAATTATATTTTAAGAAGTCAAAGTACACATGAGAGTTTTCTCTGAATCAAATAGAAAAGAAAACCCATCCAAAGTAAGCACCCAATGCTTACTTTGGAGCATTAAGGAGTAAAGTTGTGGGGGAACTAAATGCGATAATCCTTGTGAAGGCTTATTTTACTGTTAGAAAATAATCTGGGCTGAAAAAGCATCCATTTGGAAGTAGCCCAGACATGGTATGGGGAACCACTGTCTGGGGTGAGTCAAGAGGTAAGGGAGTAGGCTGAGGACCCATGGGAAAGGGATGGAAGAGAAATATCATCTGGGAAGGGAAAATGTCAGTTAATGTGATGAGGTAGAATGGTTGTTTGAGAAAAGATTAAGGCAAAGTGAAAGGTGTCCACAGAAGAGTGGAGTTGTGCAGCACATGTGGAAGTGGTTGCCAGACAAGAGGCCAGGGTGCTACAGGAAGAGGGAGGACCTGAGCTGGAAACAAATTAGAATAATGAGAAGCACTCTCTTTATCAGAAATGTCAACACTTACCATAGATAATTCTTGCTAAAGATGAGCTTTCTTTATCTAAAAGCAATGATGAGGTCTTAAAAATATTATATAGAAGAAAATATATTCTTTGTGTTGAAAATGCTATCCCTCTTAAAAGTTTTCTCAAATCGTTTATTTCTTAGTCAGTATTTCCTATTATATGAACCCAGACTAAACAGTCAGAGAGGAATGGGACAAATTGAAACTAAGATTCTTACAGTTCTAGAATCAAATGATATAATATAATGTAATATAGTATATCAAATCTATTCATATTGCATAATAAATCTTTCATTAATCACCATGAGATTCTCTTAGCACCTGTAGAAAAATTGTTAATACACAAATTTTCATTCTAGTTTGAACAAAGTGAAAAGACAAAATATAACTAAAAATAGAATTTATTTTACTAGATCTAAGTGGCAGAAATTTTGACACGAATACTATAATACTACATGCAAAGTAATATGCATGCCATGACTAAATGCTCTCAGTAAAGGCAAGAAAGATATATTTAGAAAATATATTCCAACACCCAAAGAGCATAAGGAAAAGAAAAACTATAGCCATATCAGTCAAATATTTTATTTAAATTTAATTATAGTTTCTGTCTTTAATAATTTTTCTTTGAAATCTAAGACTTTCTAGAGATATTTAGATATAAACTACAAATTAATCATTTAATAAAACAGGAATGTAACCTTTAACTATAAAGAATATGAATGCCCAGAAATAAGTAAATAATTTTTGTTATATAAAAGCAATTTTATATTAAAATTAATTCCAGTATATGTTTATCATAGTAATTTTATTTACTAAATGGACATTTTAAATGAACTCATCACTCCTATGGTAACTAAACCACCTATCTACACATAGAGTAGGCGCGTTTGTAAATCAGAAAGTTTAACACCCTATCTTTCTTTGCACATTGCTCAAGGTAAAATACATTAACACATTCTAATCCAAACACAACACAAACCTACATTCTATAATAATCACCATCACTGGAAAATCAAAGGACTAATTTTTCAGCTAATTACACTGACCACTGTAATATATTATGGAGAAAGAAATTAAGACTTTCCAAAATTCAGGGGATTACTTGAAAGTATAATCTGTTGTAGGAACCAAAGAAAAAGAAACTGTCAAAGGAGATCTAGACAGTGAGAAAAAAGATAGAAGTTAATTTTTCTCCTAAATCTGAGGAACAACTGACAGTATGCAAATAAACAATGCTTCAAAGATACATACACAAAAGTTACTCCCACTCTTACACAGATACACAGACAGACACATACATTAAGAGACCCTCATAGAACAGAGATATTACTAGTGCAGATTCACAAATCTACATATTAATGAACATCTACACAGGTATTCACATTTCACCTAATTCTCTCACTTTCTAATACTCATACAGTAAAACTTTAAAAAAATTAGATAATTGATAAATAAGGTAAATAGAAGGCAAGTAACGCTTGATAGAAAAAGTAGAATTTTAGGGTAGAGCATGGATAGGTAGAAAAAAAAAAAAAGACAGAAGTTTCAAAATACCACTGAATGCTATTGTATTTCTAACATGTCAAAAGGATCACATTTATTTTTAATAAACTAAAGAGATGGAATGAATGTATAATCCCACCTGTGTGACAAAATTTCATTGGAGTAATTCATTCAAGATCTGGGGAAAGAAAGGACAAATGAAAGCAGCCACTATGTTTTCACAGACCACTAGACATAAAATACCTTTTTACTATATCTTCTCCATTCCAGCACGGCAGTCCATCAGCAGCAGCTAAGTCATTAACACAAAGCTGATCAGCCAGGGCCCCATAAAACGTCCTATGAAGTCGAAGGCTGTTGATAAATTCTCTGAATGGAAAAAACAAACAAACAAACAAAGAAAATAATTACAATCAAAAATCCATCACAAATGCCACTAGCTTAGTACAGAGGAGATCATTTCTGGACTAAAATGGAAGGGTCGGAGTAGGAAATATTGAAAGAAAAGCAAACTTCAGAATTCCTGGCGTGATTGGTTGAAATGTAGCAATTATGAAATCGTATCCTTCACTGAAATTTAAAAATATAATTCTTTTTAAAATGAGGCCAAATAGGAGTGTTGGTTATATGTTATAGCTGAAATGACCAGTTGAAAAAATAAATATGATTTTGACAGCACTGATGTTCAACTGTGTTAATTTTATACATCTCTCTCTTACTGGTGTTCAAAGAACAATTTTATTTTTGAGAACTGCTGGAATTGTAAATAGCCATTAATCTGCAGGAAGGATAACTGTAATTTTCAAATATGCAGCATCCAAAATCACAGAGATCAGGAGGATTTCCCACGGCAAGTGTTTGGTGAGTATTTAATAAAATTTTTAACAAAGCTTGACCAGATAAATGATAACAAAATGGTGGCAGAAAGCATAAATCTGACTCAAATCTCATGCTCAATTTTTTAAAAAAGGTTCGTTTCCTTACTAGCACAGTAACTACTTATTTATACTTTAAGTCAGTTCTCTCTACTAGAAAATATGTCCCTTGATGATGCTATATCCCTACTGACTGGGGTGCAAGAACAAATATCAGCTCTCATGTTGCAGCTACTAAAACATAAGTGGAGAAGCTGACTGGTTCTTTCCTACAGAGGTAGAGTTCAATGAATAGAAAGATGTGTCCTGACCCTATTCACTATACATGACCACTATTTGGAATCAAAGTGTCTTCTAGAAATGAAGACCCCTGGCACAAACTGTTAGAATGTTGAGACCTCCAAATTGATAGTATAAAACTAAATACATATTATGTTATGAAACCCAAACATTCTATTCCAATTTTGGTTAATGGCACCCTTGTTTCATTTATCACATCACAACCCATAGATCATAATGGGGAAACCTTTACTTTTTATTTATTTATTTATTTTTTTTTTTTGCAGTCTCCTTTCCCAGTGCTACTCCAATCGCTTAGTCCAAGCTCTATCATTTCTCTTTGGAATTATTACACTATGATTACATACCTTCAATCTTTTTCTCTAACAGTCACCTCCCATCCTCCCTGAAAGCCATCTTTTAAAATTCAGATCTGATATTCCACAGATTACATCACTCACTTGCTTAAAATTATCAATGGCTCTCCATTCTCCACAGCATGAAATCCACATTTCTTGGGAAGACATCTACGGCACCCTCTCGTTTCAATTTCAGCAGCAGCCCAAATCATACTTTAGGTTCCCACGAAAGAGAGATACTTGCTGTTCCTCAAATACACCTTTGTGCCTTTGCATACATTCTCTCTAAAAGGATTGTATCCTAGAAGATGCTCACTTATTCTGTAAATCATCCACTATCCATTATTTGCCACTAAATAGGGAACACTACTAAGTACCAAGCACTGATTGGGCACTAGGAATTCAGAGCTACACTAGACAGTTTCTGCTTTCTAAGAATGCACATTCTGCTGAAAGTCTACAATAATAATACAGTATTAATAGTGCCACATTTGAGGACAAAGAAGGAATCAGAAAATATTTACAAAACAAGGTATTACTTTAGTGTTCCACGTAAAGAAAAAAAACAAGCAAATGACAAAATCAAAATAAGCAAGGATAAAGAGGAAAGAATATTGTGTTTTTAGAGGAAGAAAATACAAGAATGTAAAAAAAAAAGAAGAAGAATAAGAAGCATGTCAGTGAGCATCATGAAAATTGATAGATTTGAAAGATGCTAAGAATCTAGAATTGATAGGTAAGGTAAAACTTTTAAGGAAACTTCTTAGACACACTTCTTGGAGACTGAGGAGGTTGTAGTCATTCACTAGGATAAAAAATAAAGGGAAATATCACCTTCTCAATCCACACTGTACTTACCCTATTCAACAATATCATCTTTGTACATTCCACTTTCTATTTTAGTATATACTATGTACTTAGTTAATAAGTTTTATTGTTTTTTATCTGTCTTCCTACTCTGGAATAAAAGACTCAGGCAGAGAGGGTTTTTTTTGTTGTTGTTTTTTTTTTTTTTTTTTTTTTTTAGTTTGTTTTGTTCACCATTATAGATCTTAAAGCAGTGGTGGAGGTATATAGCAAGCTCAATAAATAATTATTAAGTTAATGAGTGAAAGCTAATTAATAATTGATTCATTCTCTACATGTTCAGTTTGAGATTTCTTTGGAATATTCAGAAAGAGAAATAAAATAGAAGACTACTTTCAAACTTAATATGTGGAACATCATCCGGGGATCTTACCAAAATGTATATTCAGATTTAACAGTTCTGGGGGAGGGCCCAAGAGTCTACATTTCAAGGAAGCACTCAAATGATGCTGAAACTACTGGTTCAAAAACCATAACACCATGGAGGTTTGCTTTTAGCTATGTGACCTTGGAACTCAGGGCACTAGACATGTGATGTAAGGTTTAACAACTATAAAGGTGATGACTGAAGTGGTGAATATGGATGAAATCTCTCAGGCAAATAAAATGCAATTGGCCAAAAGGACTCAGAAGTAGAAAAAGCAAAGGAAGAAAAACTTTAATGTCAGAGAGCAATGAAAACTAAAGAATGAGGGAATCTGAAGTTAGAGTCTCCCCAGTACAAAATGCTATTACGAGAGGATAACGAAAATACTGAAAATGTTTTTTTTTTCTAATATATGGTGACCATAATTGTTATGAACTGACTTGTGTTCCCATAAAATTCATATGCTAAAGCCCTAATCCTCAATGTGACTGTATTTGAAGACAGGGCCTTTAAAGAGGTAAGTAAGCTTAAATGAGGTCATATGGGTGGGTCCTACTCTGATATGACTGACATCTTAAAAAGAAGAGATGCCAGGGGTACACATGCACAGAGAAAAGGCTGTGTGAGGACACAGTGAGAAGGTGGCCATCTGCAAGCCAAGGAGAGAAGCCCCAGGAGAAACCAAATCAGTCAACACCTTGATCCTGGACTGCTAGCCTTCATAACTGTGAGAAAATTAACTTCTGTTGTTTAGGCCACCAAGTCTGTGGTATTTTGTTACAGCAGCCCAAGGTAACTAATACAATAGTTAAAGCACTTGAAGTAGGCTAATAGACTTCATATTTGCAGTATGATGAGCATTAAAAAGAGTGTGAAAAACTGGAAGAGGAGAGTCCCAAAGAGGAAAATTAACAGTTTCATTTGTGTGCATGCTTGTTTGGATAAGGAAGAGATCTGTGTGTGAAAGAGAAGGAGATAAGAAGAGCACGGTGTCATTAGCTTGTTCGCAAATATCCTAATTCTCTATCTTGTGGACACAAAGCCTATCTGAGGCTAACTCTGGTTGTGTGACTTGCTCTGGGTTCCAATAATTATATGCAGAAGTGATATATGTTCTTTCCAGGCTTCAGCTTTAAGGACCAATGTGGCTTTGCCAACTTCTATTTCCCTGTGTTGTGAAGAGAGGCAACATTTCTCATGTTGGCCACTCTGTCATGCTGAGGTTTATTAAAGCCAGGAGAACTTGAATGGTGCCTCCAGCTGTTCTTAGATGGGCATAGATGCTAACAAAAACTTTTTTCCTCCTAAACTAGTGATAGTTTGGAGTTATTTGTTACCACATCATGATTTTGTCTCTTAATTGATACAAAGATAGCAAAAGCAAATTAATAATTCAAGGGTCCCAAATTCTGAAGAGAGGATGATTACTAAAAGCAAGGAGGGAGGTTATCTTTGGCGCAAAATTCTCTGAGGCTAACATAATGGAAGAAATACTATGTGAATGTTGAGATAAGGCTTGGTTTGTGAGAACAGAAATTTGAGGGGAGATCCTACATTGGAACTCTATATTGTGTTGTTTGGCAGTTTTTAGGCCACAGGAATTGAGAGTAGTATGCAAAAGGTGGTTACATGAAGGCCCAGGGGATCTATGTTGGATACAGAAAAAAATAATTGGTGGGAAATGAAGGAGTTAAAACACTAGTAGCCAGAGTGAGGTCAAACAATTTATCTACCACCACAGAGCCAATTAATGTCGATCCTATTATCAGAATTCACACTTCGGTTCTCAGCTCAATACTGGGTCTACTATACACCAGCCTCCCTTTCCAGCTCTATATGAACCGTCTCAATGAATAAAATATTACTATTCTTTGGATGATTCAAAATTTAGATTGCTGGGAGGGTGACTACAAACATACAATTACTTTTCTACAGCCATGAGAATATTTCCAGTTAAAATTAGGAGCATAACAAATGCAAGGAGATGTTAGAAGTTCCAGCTAATTATCCTTGAGGGGCTGTGTTACATATGCCAGTTTTTCATCTTGATTTTAAAACATTTCTAGAATACAGAAATAAATACAATTATAAGAGTACCAGTTTGAAAATATTTTTTTAAAAATGGGAAAACATTATTTGCCAGAATATTTATTCAAAGCCAGTATGTGAGCACCACATACAGATTCATAATTTCTCATTTGGGCTTGCAACATCTAACACATGACATCCCTGCCTCTAGTTTTACACACCCATCTTCCGTTCACTACATGTCCCATGCTTTAACAAGAATTAGCTTTAGAAATCAGCCATATCACTTTCCTGTCTTAAAATCCTAACAATTCAGGTGAAATGTCTTGCCATGGCACTTAATCTCTCCACTCTTTGCCCCTAGCCAGTCCTCTTCCATTCCCCTCACACGTCCGAGCTAAAACCCACACACTTACATTACATAAGATAGCTCAATATTTACTGGATAAGATTCCAAGTTTAGCAGGTGCAGTTTCCTCTACCCAGAATTGCCTTTTCCTCCCACTTCACTTCTTCCAATCTTCTACCAATCCTTGAAGATCTAGTTTAAACCTCGTCTCCTCTCTAACCCCTTTCCTGACCCGCCTGTGAAGCTCTTGTTGGTTCATCCTATTTCTCGCATGGCCCTAGACATCTATTTTACAGACTGGCTATTTGGTATTATCGTTCCTCTGTTTATATGTCTGCCTAACTGATTAGAGGGTGTGTTTTCTAAAGGCAAGAATCACATCTTCTTTACATCCCCAGGACTTGGATCATAGTTTGATATCCAAAAAGCATTCAAAAAATTCTTGTTGAATTGGTCCTAAATTCAAATTTAATTTGTAACAGCTTCCAAAATTAGAAGTTTCTACAAAAAAAAAAACAAACAAACAAACATTTTTTAAAATGATAATGATAATTTAAAATCCTTAAAGAGAACAGTCGACTTGGAGAACTTTAAATTAGGAGAAATATTAGAGACCTTCCTGATGCATTGCATTAGAAAATGGAAGAAATCTAAAGGGCAGGACCACGAGCTATGTCAGATTCTACTAAACAGGCTCAAGAAAGATTATTTATGTGATGTTGAAACTAATATGTACTGACACTTTAATATTTAGTCGCAGCATTGTGTAAGATAGCTATCATAATTAATATATCACAGAGACATTGCATCATAAGAAAGAGTTAAAAGAGCCTTAGAGATCATCTGTTCTAATAGCTCACTGTCCTAACTGCACTTTATCATTACTAAGAAAACGTGTCAACCGTGCACCTAAATTTCTCCCTCAGACTTTCAGATTTATTGGTCTGAGTAGGACCCAGGCATTCAGGTTTTTCTGAAAGTTTCCTACAAGATCCTAAAGCGCAGCCAGGGAGGGGAGCTAATGATTTAGTCCAACTCTCCTATTTTATAATTAAGGAAAATGAAAGTCAGACAAGTGAAAAGACTTGAGACAAGTGACAAAGTTATTTAGTCGGGCCTTTAGTCAATGCAGACCTCTTTGTTTAATTAATTAATTAAAATCCCATCACTTGACAATGTCTGGCTGATATTGGATGTTTGATTAACCAAAGTTGAATGAGTCTTTATATAGATGAATATTTCCATCTGTTTTTAAATTTTTACAGTTATTATCACAGTTTTACCAGAACACACTTATTATTAGATTGATAAACTAGAAAGCAGATACTTCACTTCTTCCTGCCAAAATCGGCACTTAGAAAGCAAAATGTTTAGACAGGATTTATCTGTATATGTCTACCAGTCTGAATGGTCTGGTGAAGGAAGCAGGGAGTGGGGTAAATTCTGATCACTGGCTAATGAACAGCTTTGTACACTGTGCTAGCACAGCAAAGAGGAAAAAAGCTGCAGCACAATTGCTCATTCATAGCTTACAGCCTTGTTTGCCCTGAGCTTACTGAAGGCAAGAGAGAAACATGAACCAGCATAGTTATTGCTTCATTGCTTCCCATGCCCTTGAGGCCAGCAGTACCAGCAAGGTCTCCTGATATGTCACGTGGCCAAAAAAAATAAAAAATAAAAAATAAATGCAACTCACCATGAAGTTGTCATTTGTTATGCTGTCATAGGAATGCCCACTTACTTTTGTAAAACCAAGCAGCACTTCCAATTGGCTGTATCATTGTAGTTGACTTAAATCATTTTTAATGATAAAAATAACATCTTTATCTGAGTAGCAAAATAACTAAAAGGCACCTGAAGAACAAGTTAATATCTGTCCCTCTGTAGTTCTTACACCCCTCACTCCCGAGATAACCAGTGTTAACAGCCTAGTGTGCTTTCTTCAGCTTCTTCTATGTGTACACTAATAAGTAACTAAAAACAGAAGATATAGAGATGGTCTGGTCTTGCAAAACTCGGACCAAGTCACACACACGTGAAATTGGCTTTTCTCACTTGACTGTACATCACGGAGCCCTCTCAGGTTAATAGTTTCAATCTTACTTATCTTTCTATCGCTGTATAGTTGTCCATAACCTGGATATAGCAATACTAGCATAATCCATCAAAACATTCCACTAAGGTAACTTACACTTTAACTTATAAATCTGATGTTTCTCATTCGTATGGTTTGTAGAGTGACAACCATGTGCTCCAAACTGCTGATCTTCTAAGGGCTGTTTTCACTTAAGCATATGGCTCTGATCTACATTTGACTTTGCATTTCATTTCATTAGACGTTGCTGGAAACAGCTACATTCAAAAGGCACACCACTCAATATTATGTCTTCATCTAACGGGAACTCGCTTTAATTTAAAAACGTTTATAAACTGTCATATATTGCACTTCCCTTCCTTTTTTCCATTGAACACAATAAAAAAAAAAAGAGACTATTTCTAATTTTGACCAAAGTTAATTATCTGGACAAGTGTTGGAGAAGAATCTTATTTTCAAAAGGAACATTTCTCTGTGGATTGTCTCAGACCACACATTTCTTTATTTAATGACGTGTATTGATTTTTTTTTTTTACCCTAAAGTCAGTCCACACATAACACAGAACACAAATTAAAAGCAGTGCCTCACACACTGTTTGAAAATATCTATAGAACAAAGGTCAAATGTGCAGTTTGCTAGTTAATGGCCTGAAGCAAAGTTAAGGTTAATGTGGCACTAATGAGCAGGCTCACCCCTGTAGAGATGTCTGACCACAGTTGTCAAACAGTAGACTTTTAAAATGTCACTCCTTGCTCAGCAGAGGAAATGTATAATTACATGTTTCTAGATAAGATCTATTTTCTCTTGCTAATCTGAATCTATATTTAATCATTTCACTTTACTCTCAACTAAGTTACTTTATTTGACAAAATATTTTTATAAATCTTTAGGACACAAAAATATTTGGATTTCTATTCTATAGCAGTAATAGTTCTCATAAATGTTTGAAAATACTTAAATTTATACAGTAAGATCGGCTACAGGGAGAATCGAAATTTAGTTTCTTGGCTGTTTTTTATACAGACTTCGTAACGCCTGGAGAGATGGGAGGAGAGAGTGACTATGACACTAAGAAGTAATGCAATATGTGGCACCAGGCACATTTATCACAAATATAAATGTGTTTCAAGCACATTGTACTCATATTTGATTAAAAAGAAAAATGCTGTTTTTTCTAAAGGAGTAACTCAGAAAGTCTGCTCTCTGAACCCCACCTGAACTCACTGCTCATTAGGGAAGCTGTGACCTAAAGATCAGCACCATTCTCAAAGGAAAGGATTTTTTTTTTTTCTGACTAAATGATTCCAGGTTTTTTCCTCCTCATAGGAAGTCTTCTTGTTCATGTGGCATGATTTCCCCTCATTATAAGATTTACTGTGCTTTCTCAACAAAACTGAAGGAGTTAAGATGGGTGGTAGGTTAGGGAGCACCAGAGAAAGTAATGGGAAGGAAAAATGGAAAGGAGCGCTGATAATATGCTAATATCCTTAGATACCTTTTGCGGAGGCTTCTTTTTCTGATAGGTGCTGCATGTTTGACTCTCGCTGGTAGTGATTTTACCCTAGCTCTCAGCTGGACATTCACATTCATCTATACAATTAGTATAGACACCGCTATTCCCCACTTTTCAGTAATACTCCAAACCCAATACATTACTATTTAATGTCCCAATAAAAAGCACCCTTTCTGAAAGCATCCTCCTCTAAAAAAGAGTGATTTAAACCTGATGTCAAAACTTGGTTTTCAAAACCAGCTCTCATCTCATTTACCCATGTTGTAAAAATGTACCTTAAAATGCACTGACTCTGTTCTCCATTAAAAAGGACTTTAAACAAAGACCTTAGCTCATTTATAAAAATAAACACTGAACCAGGTTCCAATATTTAAAGAAATCAGATAGTATTAAGGAAATTGAGCATCCATTCCAAAAAAAAAAAGATATGATATAATATCTCCTACCTCATAACTTTTTATTTTAATAAAAATATGCAATTTTTTGTTCAGTTCTATAAACTTCAGGAAGCAGGCTGTTGGTTTTTCAATAGAGAAAAATTTGAGGACATGATGGAGTCAAGAACAACCAGTAGATTAGCCAATATTTGCAAATCTAATGATTCTAACATAAGTCATTCACCCAAAGAATCATTTTGAGTACCTATATTTTGAAATTCAGAGTTTTAGGTAAAATCTTGAATATTATTCTCTCTTTGCAGTAATATATTTTCTGTGGTTGCAAACATTTTAACTATAAATTCCATGACTTAGGGGACAACAGAACAAATTCTGGACAATATTTCCCTTTCTTAGCATTAGCAGGTGATTAATAAAATACTTTCCCTTTAATAATCTGCCAATAAAAGGGCTCTTCCTTATTTGTTTTTTTCCTTTTTCATTTTGTGATTTCAATCAGCTATTCCTGGTCTCCTCCATCCATGAACTTATTTGATTGATTAACAACATTTTTCTTGCTTGTATTTTCAGTCAATGTATATCTCTGACTGCTAACCCTTATGTTCCTGGACTGTGGTATAAAGATAGAGTTAGGGTCAGGAAATCTATAATAATAAAGTTCAGAGAAAATGAGATATTTTAGTCTTCAATTTTATTTCTATTACTCTAGCAAGTTTCATTTTGGAAAAAAAAATGTTTTAAAATATTACATGTGAGCCAAGTATTACTGTATTCCTAATTTCTGGTGGGTGGTATAGAATACTACTGACCAGGGTTGAATAATTTATAATATCTTTTATTGAATTATAACATCAAATATTTTCCATGTGATAGGAAATAAAGTAATGCATTCTTCCATTATGATTGTTCGTATATCTGTTTATATAAGCATTTACTTACACTGGAAATATAGACAAACTGAATACAACAAAGATTATAAATCCTTTGGGTTTACTCAGTTTGCAGGACCTCAAAGCTGTACTGGTCTCCTGACAAGATCTTTGCTGAAGAAGGGTAAAACCAACACAGCAAAAACAGCACCTTTACCTGTTAACATTCAAAAGTCATCACACAGAATGAATCATATTTTTGAGATCCTAGCTTGATCTTAAGTTCAGTGACTCTATAAATATGAGTCTAAATAAAAATCATCATCCTGAAATCGCCTTCAATTTTTCATCAGTTGCACTTCCAAGCAAAAGATTCCACACGTGATTCTAGAGAGCCTGGTGTGCCTCAGAAATGGTTAATCTAAATTTGTGTCTTGGAGTAAAGATAGGAGAAAAAAGCAGTGCTTCTGTAAAATGATATAATCCATTCTGGAAACATATTTCTTCTACTTTAAGGACAACTGGGGAGGATTTTGTACTTTTATCATTTCCATTCAACATGCAAATGTCTCTTGATGCTACCTGCTCCTCATTTTCCCCTATTATTGTATACATCAGTTAGACACTTTCAATGCCATTGATAGATTTAAACTGATGAAAATGTTCTTTGCTAAGCAAACCAAGTGAAGGAAAGTACTTCATACTCTTGCTGTAGATGGAGCATATATGATGCTCTAAATACAATTAATTTTGCTACCTTAGTAAAAGAAATGAGACTTACTCATTATCCTGATTTAGGCCTCATAGACTCTGCTAAAAATTCTGAAATAGCTTTCATACATTCCTATAAAAATCAGCAGTTTCAATATGACACCACTTTAAACCTTCCTCACCTCTTCAAGAAATTGAGTGAAAAAAAAAAAATAGGGACTGAATTTGAGGTTCTTTTCAAAGAAAAAAGAACAGAAGATTCCATTTTTGTGAGGAGAAAAAGGAAAGAAAGAAAACACACTCTCACATATATTTGACAGGGAGAATTCCATTCACAGTTCTCTTAGTAGAGAGATATCTGGAGCATATAAATGAGAAAACCCTACAGTCATGATTATAAAGACCACTGGCAATTCCTTAGCTCATCTAGCAAAGCTGCTGCTGGGAAACAAAGTTTCTGAAGAATCAGTTTGAAAACTATCCAATATAAAGGTCCTTCTTCCTATGGCTGAGTAAGATAGATAGATAGATAGATAGATAGATAGATAGATAGATAGATAGATAGATAGATAGATAGATAGGCAGACAGACAGACAGACAGAGAGACTGACTCATTCTTTCTGTAGAAAGAAATCTGGGGACATTTATTTCTCTCACATTAATTTAAAGTTGATAGCTTCAATATTACCAATGTTGCAAAATAACAAGGACCAAAGATTATAGGCCATTAATGTAACTTGAAGAGATTAGAATGTCATGTTCCCTGAAATAAGCCTATACTCATCTAAGCAAGCTAGCTATGAGAGTTCTAATTATAGCCAGTGATAACCACCCAAGTTTTCCTTCTAGAATTTTCAGAAATTGTTACCATCAAGACAAATAGTGGGTGTCATTGGATACCACATGTGTACATAGCTACATTTAAGACTAATTACAATTTCTAGTTTCCATCAAATACTTGACGTCATCTCTCTTTTCAACACAAGCAGTGTTTAATGTTATTTTCATTTTCCATCATTTGAATTTAGTTTCAGATATTTCATGAAACGGTCATTAATTTTTCCATGAATATCTGGAAAGTAAGAGCAAACTCAGTTTGTAAAAACTTTAACCTTTGTTTTAGGTGGTGCAAAATGCTTTTCAATGCACAAAAATCTGAGTGTATTTGTTTATGAACTTTCTTTTTCTGAGAAGTTTTTATCAAATTCTCAGTGGGATACCTGACCCGCAGAGGTTAAGCACCACT
This sequence comes from Rousettus aegyptiacus, assembly GCF_014176215.1. NCBI lineage: Eukaryota > Metazoa > Chordata > Mammalia > Chiroptera > Pteropodidae > Rousettus > Rousettus aegyptiacus. The sequence goes on from NW_023416286.1 coordinate 63,129,770, forward strand.
AGCCTAAACTTTTGCCATATGTTTGTTCTGCCTTCTGGCATTCCTTCTTCCTGTGTGCCTGGTTTTTGACCCCCTGGGGTCCTGCTCTTCATTATTCATGTAGGTCTTGAGGTTGGCCTGCCCTGTAGCTCACATTACCTCAGTCCTGCTCTGGCCTGGCCTCTCGCCCCCTAACCAAAGCCTGGCCTTGGCCTGCCCTGCCCCTGGTGCCTTCTCTACCACCACTCACTAAGCACTGTTTCAAATTAAACAGAAATGTTCTCATTGAAGAGAACATGACCTTTATTTTAGTAAATTTAACTTACAGGTAATAAATAATAATGGCACCTCAAAGAAGCATTAACTTCCTTTTGGAAATAAATTGGAAATTGCTCTCTCCAGTGCTATAAATGATATTAAATTTTTCTCAAAGTGCTAATTTTTTCCTGATCTATAGATATATTCATTCACTGAGTATGTGTATACACAATTTATCATTAAGCTCAGAATGTCAATACTGATTTATCCATATAAACAAGCACACACATCGGGAGTGCTAAATAAGGTTTAACTATACAGCTATAAATTCATGCATTTAAGCTAAACTGATGCTATTCGATATAGACTTATTTTACCTATCTTGGCAATAATGCTGAATAATATTATGTTCTTTGTTCAATATATGTTTAAATTTGTTTCTATGTTTCACTAACTTTTAACTACTTCCCTGTGTTCTTTTGTGATGTACAGGATAATTAATTTGCTTTCATAGACAGTCACATCTGGAATCATAATCATGTCCTGACTCATTCCTTTCCTTAAACTACACAATTTCAATTGTCCTCTGTAGTGACTCACTCTCAATAAATAAAAGTATTAATGTTCTATGTGATAAAATAGAACCACCTAACGATACAATATTCCAATTAAGTTTTAGAGAGAAAACTGAGGAAAACAATAATTTGTAAAATAATTTAAATCGTATTTTGTTTCAAACATTAAAAATCCAACATTTCTAGAAATGCTCCTTCCCCACCGTCACATCAAAATATTTTCTGATATTAAGAATATTTTATTTTTATTAAGCACCTAAGAGTGTCTCTATTACCCCAGTACACACCTATGCATACAGCCAATCCCCTTAATTGGTGCATTCTTACATGAGAGGCTTGGCTAATTGGAATGCTGGCTGGAGAACAGATGGGGCACTGGCGGTGAGACTCTCTGTCTTAATTTATTGTCCCGGGGTTTTCCTAATTACCCACTTAATTGGCACAGCCACACCACTTTGAAATAATAATGTACAGCTAATTATCACCGATTTAAGCTTGCTAATAGCTTATTCTTACCAGCTAACTTCAAGAAATCAAGCAGAGAGCAGAAACTGCCGCAGGGAAATCACTCTGCCTGCTCTGGTTTAGACAGCTATATGAGTGCAATGTCCTTTACAACTGGGCTGATTTGGTTCCTGCCCCAGAAGACTAAATAGTGATGCTTTGCTAGATTAGTAAAGGAGCAGTAGTTCTTCTTTGCCTTTCTCAACTTTTGGAGCTCTTTGTAACTGGTATGTATCAACTCAACATCTTCAATTAGCAACTTATTAGTATGCTGCATAAATAGAAAAAATAGAATAGAAAAATAAGTACAATCACACTCCAGAATATAATCAAAATAATTCAACATTATGGATTGGCTCTCCTCCTTCAAAGCTAAAAGACATACATACTCCATGAGCAACCTTGGCACAACTGTTAGATCCAGGAATAGAATTTATTAAGGAAAACTTTTTGCTTCGAATGTAAGAAATAGAGCAAGGAAAAGGCAATATATTACACAGAAATATATTTCTCTATGAAATAAACATAGAGAAGGAAAGAGGAGAATATACCAAAAAATGAGTTTTTTGTAAATTTTTTTTTTTTTTTTTTTTTTTTTTTAGGAATTGGGAATTATAGAGAAATATCTATTTTAGGACAAGATACTATACTTCTTCCTTACTTTACTCTTATCCTGCATTAATTGTAAGTACTTTTTTAAACATCTCCAGGTCAGGTTTCCTAGAAGCAGTGCCTAAGACAGAAGTTGAATGCGGCTGATTCATTCAGAGACTGCTCTTAAGAGAAAGGTAGTGAGGGAAATGAGATAGAGTGGGCAGGAAGACATTGAATAGGGGTGTGGTCTTGGCTTCAGCCAGACTCCACAGGGAGTGCTGAAGCATGAAATCACATATTTGGTCTCACCACCATGAGTAAGGGGTAAGCCTAAACCCCCTATGTCAGCCAGGCACTGCCCATGTGCTGCTGTCAAGGGGTTGAGGCTGATATGAATTCATTCCCCTCCCCCAGGTAGATGAGATGGTGTGGATGAGTCTCTAGGATGAGTCCCGACAACCCTTCCTTTCGTGCCTTTGTGCAACCCCTCTCCACAGTGAGTACAACTGACCTGTGCAATCTATAGAATACCAAAGAAATGACACTGTGGGACTTCAGTGGCTAGATTATAACAGACACTGTAGGTTCTGCCTTGCTCTCTGTTGGCTTGCGTGCCTTGAGAGAAACCAGCCAAAATGTTGTGAGCAAACTGAAGCAGTCCTATGAGAGGTTATTGTGACAAGAAACCAAGGCTTCTTGCTAACAGCCACATGAGTGAGCCATCTTGGGAGATGATAACTCCGGTTCCACTAAAGACTTCGGAGGACTATAGCCCATACGACATCTTGAAAGCAATTGCTAGGGATCCTGAGCCAAACCAAATTCCTGGCCCCCAGAAAATTGCATAATAAATGCTATTGCTGCTTTAAGCCACACTAAGTTTTAGAATGATTTGTTAGGTAGCAGTAGGTAACATATATAAATGGCTCCTGTTTGTTGAGGGCAATTCCCAGGAGAATAGGGCAGCTGTGTGTTAGCAGCAGCAAGGTCAGAGCATCCAGGAGGCAGAGAAAATGGCCAGGTAAAGGCATGTGAGTTAGGTTCCAGTGGCATCCACTACCTTAGTTTCCACTCATGTTAAATGTTTCCACTAACCACACACATACACTACTTACACAGTGGAATGTCATGGCTTAGACCTTTCTGGTTTTAAAAAATGGTAGCTGGCAACAACTTAGAATTCTAGTTCTACTGAAAATGTTCTTCAAATATGAAGATATGTTTGGATAAACAAAAGCTGAGAGAATTCATCACTAGTATTAAGCAATAAAAGATATACTAAGGCTAAAACAAAATGATTCAAAATGGACATATCAAACTAGAAAAAAAAAAAAAAAAGAACACCAGAAAGAATAAAATAGAAGTAATTATAGGTAAATATGCACTATTTAAAAAAACAATAACAATGTATTGGGGGTTGTTAAAATGTTGCTAGAAATAAGGTATTTGTTGACAAAAATAGCACAAAAGATAGGAAGAGAGTAATGGAGTGGAGCAGTTTTAAGATTCTTATATTGTTCAATGAAGAGGTAAATGTTTAACTGATAATAGTAAAAATTAAAAATGCATACTGTTCTATGATAATCATTTAAAAAAAAGAAATGCAAATCCAAAAAGCTATGAGGGCAAAAAAATAAATAAGTACCTGCTTAACTCCAAAGAAGGTAATGAAGAATTAAAAAAAAAAAAAGTAATGAGAAAACAAAGAACGAGATTGTAGCCTTAAACTCAAGTACTTCACAATACTATATATCACTGTAAAGTAAATAATGAAAAGTAAATAATGAAAATGTAAGAAAAGCTGTCATAGATATAATGCTAATTTATAAAAAACTCAGGAAATGTTATTTTTTAACTTCACTTTTTTAAGAATTTCACAAATTAGTGGTTTTGTTAATGATTTGGATAGCTCAATTAAAAATCATCTTTCTGCCTTTGTCTTCTTTTACAATAAACTTTCATTTTTAAAAATTAACACATTATAGTAGTAAATCCTAACAAGCCAACAATGCCTTGGAAAATTGCATTTTATCTCTATCTAGATAATCACTCTATCTACTATACATTGTAATAAAAAATTATCTATGATTAGTATATAAAATGGCAAAAAAAAAAAGAACATTGAAAAATTGAGTATCACTAGCTCTGATGAAAATTTTGATAGAGGGAGTCTTAACTATATTTTTTAATTAGGAAAATATTATTTAAATAACACTTTTTGAATAAACTTTAAAATAATACACACCTCAAATACACACATTTTCTCTGGTACAGAGAAATTAAGTTAAGTTAAGCAGAATTCTCAATTCCTGGCGTACTATCATAACCTAGCCTTGAAAAAGAATATTTATTTATTTTATTACCTCATTTTTTTCTTCAACATCCCCTTTTCTGCCCTTTTATAAATAACCATTCTAATGTATTTAATGTAAGTACTTTGCCATATCCTTTTCTTGAAAAACATATACTTATTTTCATGTATTGGTTTTTAATTTATAAAAATGATATTACACTATTATTTCATTCTATTTAATAGTTTCACTCTATAATTACAATGATTTCTTTTGACACTAAATAAAATGTTTTTTTTTTCTTCTGACTGCTTCATAATGTTCCAAAGTCTTACATTTCACTTTTACATTTTTCTTGTTATAGATATATAGCTTGCCTCTAACTCTCAACTACCACAGGTATTTAAGAATTCCCCAAATGGATATAAGGAAGAATTTTTCTAGGATACTTCTTCAGAAGGTAGACAAGTGCATAGAGTACATGAGTTTTACCAGGTGCAAGCTCCTTGCCAGAATGGCTGTATGAGTGTACCATATGATCATCCATGTAGAAATTCTAATCTTATCAACTCACCTACCATTGCAATGGAGCTCAGAAAAATGGCCACATACATTATAAACATATCTTTGTTTGAATAAATCTATTTATTCAATGTAACTCCAATCACAACTCAAGATGATAAAATATATTTGAAAAAATAAATTCCACAAATATCTAAGAGAATGTTGAAAAACAAGAGTAAATAAAGGGGCTTACGAGATTTTACAAAATTCTTCGAAACAAAAACAACAATAGTAAAACAAAAGAATGTCATATCCCTGGGGAATTACTAGAATTCGGGCCATCATCAAAGACATGAAAAAATATCATGGTGGTGATCCTAAAACTTCACCATTCACCTCACTTGTTTGCCTGGTCTATGTACACTGAGGTAGACTTGGAGAACGGTTTAGCTTATCACAAACTGAGCTAGAAGGTAATTACAATTATATTCTCCTTTGTATATGGTGTCTGCTAGAGCAAACCAAAATATGTCCCACCATCAACCATCTAGCTAAAAATTTAGCAAATACGTTATCTCTTTATCAATCAGTAAAGACAATTAGAAATATTTCACTTTTAGCTGGCATGAACCCCTTCACTATTAAACCTCAGGGCAATTCTCCTACTCCATGACAGATAGGAGGCTTGATCATCTGAGCATCCTGCAGGACACCATGCTGATAACATATTGATCACATTATCCTAGATGCCTTGGTAGACATGTGTATGCCTCTGGTGGGAAAAAAAATATTAACATTTCTAGTGCTTGACAATTCAGCAGAGTTTCTAAATGTCTAGAAGTCTGGCTCTTATTGAGATTTTCTTCTAATATAAAAGGCAAATTTCTGCACTTATGATGACTTAGCACTCAGGAAGAGGGACAGTGCTTTTAGTGTCCATTTGCATATTAAATAAAATGTTACACACTTGGGTGTGCTGCCCTAACCAATTTATAAAGTAGCCCAAAAAAGCTTTTGTATGAAAAAGTTCCTGTAGCTTGGTGTGTTGTAAGCAGCTCTAATGTTTAGTCCAGATGACACAGCTCATCCAGTCAATGGTGCCTGAAGTACCAGTGGCAAATAAAGACACTCTACAGAGATGGAAAAGCCCTATTTGAAGACTCTTAGAATAGTGAGCAAGAGTTTTAGAGTAAAGTCATTCCTTTTTTTACTCAAAATTGTTTTGTTTGTTTGGTGGGTTGGTGAGTTGATTGATAGTTTGGTTTGCAAATGGGTGCTGATAGAAACTTCATACTTGACCATGAGCTAGCGATTGACTCTGGAACCTGAAATGCCCATGATGAACTAAGTGCTATGCAGGAGTCCCCAATCCCTGGGCAAAGGATTGGTAATAGTCAGTGGCCTGTTAGGAACCAGGCTGCACAGCAGGAGGTGAGTGGCAGGCAAACAGGGGAAGCTCCATCTGTATTTGTAGCCGCTCCCCAGGGCTAGCGTCACCGCCTCAGTTCCATCTCAGATTATCAAGTATTAGATTCTCATAAGAGCACCAGTCCCTGGTGCCAAAAAGATTGGGGACCACTGTGCTATATGATCTATCATGCTATAAGATGAGGCTTGATAGAAGCACTATATCATCAAGTGAAAGTGATCTATTGGAAATCACGCTCAAGCCGGTAAAAACTTACAAGATGCATCGACAGAAGCCCAGACTCGCTGAGCACTTATTCCTTCTACATTTCCCCACCTATTGCAATTGAAATTTATGACATCATGGGGAATTATCAGTAAATGAAGCATAAATAAAATTCAGGTTGTTTACGGATAGGTCTGCTCAATATATAGGCATCAAGTAGGAATATACTACCATAGCAATTACATTCCCTTCAGGAGTGGCAATAAAAATTTGTAAAAATGAAATACTTAGGAGGGTTTCTTTGAAGTATCTCTTGGTGTTCACTTTGCATGGCAGGAGACTGGCCTGTGAAGGATCTACCCGGATTCACTGGCTGGTCAGGGATGTAGAAATAATGAGTTTGCGAGACTGGTGACAGGAGGTCTATTCAATGGCCAGAATAGATACTTATAAAACTTTCTACTCACATGAGCCCCACATTGTTCCTGAACCATATTTTATTATTTCATGTGCATTGGCTTAGTTTTTTGCTAGTAAATAAATCATGTTAAATGTTGGATTTTGTTTTGGTTTTCCAATAACTGGTTTGTTTGTGTGTTGAAACAGATATGTCCCTTAAGAACTTAAGATCTTCCCTAGCTGGGTTTTATTGTAAGAACCACCCTACCCAAAGTAACTGATTTCTCAAAGGTAAGAAATGTATGCTGATCACTACAGATGTTTAGAGAGAAAATGAATAGCTACTTCACACACAAAGGGCTAATTCTTTCATGCCATAGCAAATAACCAGCAATAGCCCAGATCTTTATCCCACACTTATAATCCATCTGAGAAGAGAACGAGGCAATTAGGAGTGCTGTCCCAAAAACAATGAAATGCATTTTTCATTATAGAGAGTAAAGCTATGTAAAATACTGAATTCTCTATAAGTTATTATTAGAAATAATTATTTGAATAATTAAATGTAGGATTATGAATTTTAGTTCGCTTCAAAAACACACACTGAAAATCCAGCATTTGCTAGGGCATACTCTGGTCAACTGAACACAAAAATAAATAAAATAATAGTTTTCTCCAAATTTAAGACTTTTCAGTTTAATTGCCAATTACCAAGCAAAGGAACACAAATGAAGGCTTTGGTTTAACCTGTGAAATAATGATGGGCACAGTGTTAGAAATGCGAGCTATAAAAGTAAGCCACTCGATACTTATCATTTTAAATCAACAGACAGCCATTTTCAGCATTCCAGGTAAAAGATATGAAAACTTCTTTATATCAATCATTTTTTTTAACAGATGCTTAACCTTCAAAAATATTCATCGCATCATTTACATTTATACTCTTTTGGCCTTACATTGTCCTATAGAGTAGCTACATGGAATTTAGTCAAAATTAATTAACTAATAAAATTAAAAATTCAATCCTCAGTCATGCTAGCTACATTTTATTTTATTTTTTTATTGTGGTAAGAACACTTATGAAATCTACCCTACTAACAACTCTTTTAGTATACATTACAATATTGTTGACCATAAGGAGGAGAAAATGGGGAGTTACTAATCAATGGGCATAAGTTTCAGGTAAGCAAGATAAAAAATTTCTAGAGATCTGCTATTCAACCTTTTAAGTGTGCAATGATTATATATGCCTAGGACCTGCCATATTGTATTATAGAAAATGTCCCTTATCATAAAGAGTTGCATTGGTCTCAAAAGTTCAACCTATCTTCTTAATTAATGGAAAAAGGAAGAACCACTGAATTTTAAAGGTAATTGATGTTGATTTTTCAAAGGTGTATTTTTTTCTACTTAATTGAATATATTCTGTTCTGTTGTAAAATTAATGGCTTACTTTATTTTCTCTTTCTGGTTGTAAAACAAATGTCTTACTTTCTTCTGCTGGCAAGTGTCTCTTCACCGTTTCTTAGAGAGATCTTCATTCCATGCTTCTCTTTGCTCCCATCGAAAGAACAACGGGGGCTTTGTGTGGGTGTTCTGATTGGACGGCCACAAATCTTATTTACCTTTCAAATAGAAAATATTAAAAACAGTTAAAAACCATACTCTGGTCTTTCTGAGAATGTTGTATTTACTAGAAAACAAACCAAGGGCATGTTCTTACTTACCCCTGAATATTAATTCTTAAGACATATGTTTGTCAATTTTTCAAATAGGGAGAATCAAATTATCTCTAAAAATGGCAACCATAATAAATTGATGCTATATGCATTTATAGTTTGTATGTATTCAAGTATAAAATATATAAATAAAAACATATATGCAAAATCAGAGAACTATATTAATAAAATAGCCTGCTTGTATAAATAAGACTACTTAACCAAAGTGGATATTATTTATGCCTCACATTCATATGTATGACTAATCACATACTTGTACTAATTTTTTAGATGAAAAAAATGCTATTGAATATGTGGTCCATTTCGAAATTAGTTCTAAAAGCAGTTTTCTTCTTGAGGTCTTTGTTTAGAAATAATAATGAATAGGTTTATATAAACATATTTTGTAATAGTTCTATATCTTATTCCTCAATATTGTTTGATTTCAATGGTGTTACTATAATCCCTTTTTTAAAAAATCATTTATCCCAGCTAAGAAGTTTTATTTATTAGACAAAAACCTCTGATGGCTATTGAACAGAATCACAAAATACCAGACCTGATATTTAGCAAATGAATCTGACAGCACTGTATAAGTTGAATGAGAGAGAGAGAGAAAGAGAGAAAGACAGATCTGTGAAAGACAAGTAGACTGTTAAAGACCCCCAGAACTAGTCCTAAGAAAAGAATATTTTATTCTGAACTACAGTAGTGACAGTGTCCACAAATAGCAGGATTCATGAATTACATGCCTAGGAAAAAGTAAAACCAATAGGGCTAATCCCAGAACACTGACAACACTAAATACTGGCAAGGATGTGGAGAAACACATCCTTGTTCCTGTCATTCATTACTGGTGGGAATGTAAAATGGATAGCCACTTTGGAGAAAGTTTGATGGTTTCTTACCAAAAAAAAAAAAAAAAATCCTATCATATAATCTAGCAATCTCACTCCTTGACATTTAGCTAAAGGAGTTGAAAACTATGCCATACAAAACTTGTACGCAGATGTTTAGAGTAGTTTTATTCCTAATTGCCAAAACTTGAAAGCGACCAACTTGTCCTTCAGCAAGTGAATTGATGGATCAACTGTGGTACATCCAGATAATAGATTATTATCCAGTACTAAAGAGAAATGAGCTTTCAAGCTATGAAAAGATATGGAGAAAAGTTAAATACCTATTACTAAGTGAAAGAAGCCAATCTGAAAAGGCCACACATTGTATGATACCAACTATGTGACATTCTGAACAAAGCAAAACTTTGGAGACAGTTAAAAGACTGGTGGTTGCCAGGGGTGAGGGGAGGGGAGGGATGAATAAGCAGAGCACAGAGGATTTTTAGGTCAGTGAAACTGCTCTGTATGATACTATAATTGTGATTACATGTCATTATACATTTTTCCAACCCACAAAAAGTACAACACCAAAAGTGAACTGTGGAATCTGGCTGATAATGATGTGTGAAGGTAGGTTCATCAATTGTAACAAATGTTATCACTCTAGTGAGTGATACTGATAATGGGGGAGGCTATGCAAATGTGGGGGTGGAGTCTGATAGGAAATCTTTGAAGGTTCAGCTCGGTTTTGATTTGAACCTAAAACTTCTAAAAAACAAAGTCTATTTCGAAAGAAGAAAATCAACAGAGCTTAGCAAATTACTGAGCGTGAGAAGTTAGGGAAGTGTTAAGGCCACAGTGTTAAAAGGCTCAAATTGAATTTCTAAACATTAAAGATGAAAAATAGTGATAGTGGACTGTAAATACATTAGCAAAGTGCTAAAATATTCATATAAAAAAGAAAAAAGTATCTTCGTTGTCAATAACTCCTAGTAACAAGAACTAAGGAAAGATGATGTAAGTTGATGGTGGAAATGTTAAGAATAAAATTCAGTGATACTATCAGATGTTTTGAAATAGAAGTGTAAAAGGGAAACAGACTGCAATCATGGTCCAATGTGACTAGCCATAGGCTCTACACAAGTTACGGAGCTATTATCAATCCCAGTTTTCTCATCCCTGAAACTTGAGAAAACCATTTTGCAGTTATATGTTAAGGGAAATCTTATCTCACCCCTAACCCTCACCTTCCGGGTTGGACCTAAGACCACATCTACTATTAAATATGTTTCCTAGGAAGGCAGATGGAGAATTGCAAATATAAACCTCACAAGATCTTATTCCCATTATCATCTTTGCAATTTTCTTTTATAAATACAAAAGAAAATGTACAAGCCATAGTCGTATCAGTTATCTTTGATTATATTCAAAGGTACAAACATATGTAGCCGATTCTAATAAACACAAATAAATTTCAAAACCCTTATATATGTTGACCTGCTGTAAAGAAGCTCTACTTCACACTTTACTGAAAGAGAATGGGAAACCATCTGTTGTCAGCACATTAGCCTGGCACCTTAGCTCCCAAGGTGAGCCGATCTGGGTGGCACATTTCAATAACTAGCACCTTTTGCTACTGAAAATCTTCACATTTAAACTTTGACAATTTTTCATCTTTGACTTATACTGCAATTTCCTCCTTATTCTCCCTGGTCTCACCTGTTCGTTCTCCTCTGCAATCAGTCTGAAGTGTCTTGGAAAAAACTATTTTCCTCCTTGATACTTATCCACTTCTGCTTTAAGTTCCATCTTGGGCTTCCCACTGATTCTCAAGTTCCCATCTCACCTTAAAATGACTTTTAGTTGCTCCTTACTTATATAATTTCTCCCACTCTGATCAAGTATTTAAGAATTTCTTGTCACTTAGCATACAAAAGTATAAACTTCTCTGAGAGCCTCCAAGTGTCTGTTTATTCAGTCTTATTCAAATCTTCAAATCTTGAAAGCTTTTAGCTAATACTTCAAAAAGCTTTATAAAGAACAGCTCAAACTGTTCATTTTCATGTAATTCTCAAAAGTAGAGCCTTCATTTCTTTTGTAATGGTCCTTTTAAATATTTATTAATAAAAAAGTTGAAAAGAAAAAACGTTTCAAATATTACCAATTGAAAAGCGACAAACACGGAGAAATGATGAGTGTTCATTAAGCAATTCAGTTCAAAGGATGAGGCAAAGGTGGACTCCTTATTACTGAGTCTGTAACAGGTGACTTTAGACAAACAGAGCTGACATCTTGCAGAAGATATTTAAAGCCTAAAGCAGGAGAATATTTTTACTTAAAGGCTCATCTAGTAAGTGGAAGAATCTATGTACTATTAAATCAATGTCTCTTATTTAGGCTTATCAGTGGTCTTACTATTCATATATTCACATCTATCGTGAGGCTTTCACATTATGTAAGACCTAGTTCCTACGTCCCCTATACAAACAATAATTTGGATTGAAAATGATCTAGATATATGAATAACAGAATCCCATTTTCCCTATGTATGTAGAAGCAGATGAGAAGAAACATAGCAATTATTCCCTTCAAGATTCCAGGGAATTAGTACAGGTAGGGAGAAAGGAGGAATTACAAGGACATTAGACAACTTGATTTCTGACCTGGTTTAGGAGGAAAACCAGAACGCTTTATTTGTGAAAAGAAGTTTTCCGTGATACACATCTCCCAAGTTCCAATTCTGTGAAATAGTAATGGAAGACTTTACTTTCTTCTATAAAAGTCCAGATAACACTGTGAAAAAGAAGAGTTGGTAACTTCCTCGTCTAAAAACTATTAATCACAACAAAATAATTTTGTCTGATCAAATACCTAATTAACAGAATTAGAAAAGCAAGGCTGTGTTAGGTTTCATTATAAATTTTAAAATTAATACATATTACATGTTCTGGGATTTATGAATCCTCAATATTTTCTCCAAATAATTAGATTTTCAATATAAAAATGCTTTTCATATTGCTACTGGTTTGTTGCACTGAAATCCGTGGTTCATATCAAAACCTTCCTGATCCTCATTTATTATTAAAAGTTCTTATCAAAATATTTAGAAAATGATAGTTTGGTATTCCAAATACCTTTTGAAAGTTATTAATTTTTAATATCACCTTCTTCAGTGTTTTCCACCTAGGAGACAATTGATAAATATTGGTTTTAATGGTATTATAACTGCATATTGAATCTCTATGAGAGTTAATTTTATGTGCCACCTACAGTGGTCACAGGGTACCCAGATGAAACATTATTTCTGGGAGTGTTTATGAAGGTTTTCAGATCAGATCAGCATTTGAATCCTCTCCAATATCAATCAGTAGGAATCATCAAACCCACTGAGGCCTGAACAGAAGAAAAGACAGAGGAAAGAGGAATCCTCCCCTTTTTCTCCCTGCCACATGGCTTGAACTGAGACAAGTCATCTCATCTTCTCCTGCCAGAGATCCCCTCGTTTTCAGGCCTTCGGACTCATACTTAATTATACCACCGGCACTCCGAGGTGTCCAGCTGGCAGACAGCAGATGGTGGGACTTCTCAGGCTCCATAATCATGTTAGCCAATTCCTTATAATAAATCCCTTTCTATACCACGTGAGTCAATTCCTATTCATAAATATATATCAAAAAATATGTATATACATGTATAATATACATACATATATGTACATATATACATATACATATATATATACACACACATATATATATGTATATATAAAATAACGATAGGTATCCTATTGGTTCTGTTGCCCTGGAGAACGCTGATGAATAATACAATGCCAAACCTAGGCTTCTTGATAACATCATAAATAGTCTTTTTTGCAGCATGAATTGACTTTCATACATGTAATTAAGTGATGGTAATTACACGAAATTATTAAAAGAAAGATGCAGATAAATAAAACTCATAAATACAAAAATCATGTTTAATGTCTCTTAAATTATCAAATATATTGATTTTCTTCATATGTCATTGTATTTTGACTGAAGAGTATATATATTTTCATCCTATAGATACACATCATTGTGTCCCCCTATATAATAATTTATGAACTTAACTTTTGAATCAGGTAGATTCCATTCAAAATATGATCCTCGTATATTTTTTAAGATAATGCAACATATACTTTAATGAAAATATAAAAACATTCTGAATGAATACTAATAAACTTTTAAACAAAGGAACTAAACAAATAATAATTAAATGACTTTAATAAACAAAAGTAATAATAAAATTATATGATCAAAGATAAAATCCAGCAAAACTGAAATGAAAAGAGTCATTATAAAATATATTCTATTATCTTGAAAATTTCCATTAATATGCTAGATGATTTTCCATCTAAAGTTTCTTTTGTTAAGAAAAATCAACTTCTGACAATTAGAACTTTGGCATAGTGATATTATTAAAATATATTTGTCAAGTTGGTGTTAATAAAAGTGATAAAATAAGTGATTTCAGAATATCATACCCTGAAACTATAGAATAATCACCATCCAAATAATATACATGCTACTTAGAAGTTCAAGGTATAATTCCATAAGCCTGATATTTAAAAAATATGAAAGTTAGAACCATAACAGTACTCTAAAACATTAAAACATTCTGGTGTTGCAACGAGGAATATTTATAGTAAGTTATAAATTATTAAAACTCTATGAAGCACTGCCTTTAAATATAAGCTATTCATAAATAAGGAGAATTCTAAATTTTTACATAGTGCCCAGTTCCTGGGGAAAACAAACAAACCAACAAATAAACCAGTGTTAAAGTTCAATAAGGGAGAAAACAAACTAATGTCTCCACTTTGCAAGGGCTAGAGATTTGCTTACTCTGTAATTAGGAAAGAGTATATAAAGCCCTTTTCAAAAAGTGTTTACTTGGAGCCACAGAATGTCTAGCTTTGGGAAGTTGGTCTCTTTTCATCTTCCCTTTTAATTTTCCGTAAATTGCTTCTCCATATAGATTTGTAGCTATCATCATTAAGGTTGCCACCCTAAATCATTTTATATTTAAATTTAAAAGAGAAGAAGTAAGAGGTGGGGGAGAAAGGGCCAGATTGGGGAAAGCAGAACAATATTTCTACAATCTTTCATTTGGCCCACTGTGAGCAAGATCTTAATTCTGCACTGCTATTTTTGTACACTTGTAAATTAAACCACCAGAGGGAGCTTCTGCATTTCAATCTTATTCATAGTCATTAATTAAACTTATATGTGTGTCCATTTAAAATCATTTAGTTCAGGACTCTTAAAAAGAAAATCCAACTTGTAGGCTTAAGTGAAAAATGTTTATAAACATAAAATCTTCATAAAAATCCACTGTTTTAATATAGAACTATTAGATTGACCCTGAGGTGCCAATGTGACCAAATGAGAAAAGGAAAAGCAATCCAGAATTGTGGAGCAATTTATCATAACTTGTCTTGTAGCCAGGAACAAGGAGAGAGTGAAAATTGACCAAAGTAGTCAATTATTCCCCTTCTTCCTCTTTCTGCCCTTCCTCCCTCCATCCCTTTCTTTCCTTACCTCCTTCCTTCCTCCTCCTCCTCTATTTCTCCCTCCCATATTTAAGGACACGAGAGTTGGGAGGTTGTGGCAGCTTGGAGCATCTGAGCAGACCAGCCAGCCTCACCACTAGCGAAGGTCACCAGGATGCTGACCCATTAGAACAAGTGGCAACTGCCGGTTTGGGGAGAAAATGTACACTCTGACCTTAAACAAATAACTTATAAGCTTTTTTGATTTTTAACTTTGAAAAAAATGACATATTTAACTAATAGTGAAGCTGTGGACTTTTATAAAAATCTCTAACTGTAAGGATTTCGTCTCTCTTTGAACTATGTAAAGGACATTTTTATCTAGACCTAGAACACATTTGCCAAGTCGCTGATTTCTTGTCTTTAAGGAATTTATAATCTACTTAAAGAGGGTGGATTTCCAATGATGAAACAAATTGATAAATATATAAAGTTAACTTCAACACAATATAAGCAATGTCTCAGTAGGGTGTAAGCTATGTGTCAAAAGAATGTTATAAAGCAGTAAGCTGTACAGGAGCCTGGAGAAAATCATTGGGAACCACAGGCAACAGGCAAGCTTTTAGACAAACCTTGAATCATTGGTAAAAAGAAAGAAAGGAATCCTGCCCTGAGGCTGATAGGATGGGAATGGAATAGAATTCTGAACAGTAGATATTAACTTCATTATACTAAGCAAGCTTGATTCAATTATGTTTTTTCAATATGGTCTCTGGAGAAAAAAGTATGTTTTTCCGTATGTGCTTATTGAGTTTTGTGACATTTTAAACCCCCTGAGTTAGACAATCTGATATTCTACAAACGACTGGACCCAACCTCAGAGAAGGCCAGCCAGTCAGTGTAACCTCAGTAGTGAGGTGGCGAGAAACCACAGGGAAGGAAAGACAAGCCATCGAAATCAAGTTTAAGAATAGAGGAGAATGAAGGGCTAAGTAATATCCCTAAAGACGTAAAATCAAAACTTGACCATTTCAATTATCAAAGGAAATAAGAAATCCTACATAGTAAAAGTAAATATTTTTCAATGTAATAATTACATAAAAATAAAAAAGAGAATTAATGAATATAACCATATTTCCTCCACTTTTTCAAAGCTAATAATGTCTGAAGATGCTTCAGAAATGGCACCAACTATATGTTTAAAATGATCAAGCAGAAGCTGATCTGTTTTCACCACTTTCCACGTTTTCACCTCTCCCCTGCACTGTATCGCCCTACAGTGAGCGAGCTTTCATCAGCTCTTCCCTGGAAAGATGCAAGTACTTCCTTGCTGACTTTCTTTCCCACACACTCCTAGTTCTAATCCTCCCTCCCATATTCCCAGATCAACCTTCCTAAAGCATAATTCCCGCCATACCGCTTTTCTGATCTAAAGCCTTCGTGGTTCCTCCCATTTCCTAATGACTACAAACCACAGCATTTCATGTGAATTTACAGCAGAACCTCACAATTTCCCAGCACTCTGCTTTAAACACTACAAGCTTTAGCTAAATTGTATTACCTGTAGTCCCCAGAGTTACCCTGTGCTTTTCAGTCTTTGTACTCTTTGCTTGCCTAATGTTACCATCTTTCAAGGTTCAGTTAAAATATCACTTATGAAACTAAGTCACCCTTGATCTCTTGACTTGAGACTATTTACTAGTCTTACAGGCATTTGGTTTAGGGTTTGTCCTTTAGCAGTTTTAGAGCAAAGAGAAGTATTTTACTTGGTTGTGTTTGGAGCTATTCCTAACCCCACCCAGAACAGAGCTTATAAACATTATGTAAGTGAAATAACATGTTTCTTCTCAACTACCTCATTTGTTAGAAATAATCAAATGACAATTCCAGGAACAGTCTTAATACCCCATTCCCATAGAGTGCTCAAAATATAACATTGTGCTTACCACATTAAACAGTTGTAGGTTTTTCTGCCTTTCTTAATTTTCATATCTACTGACCTCTAATGAACATTCTATGCAACGTTCATGTGTCAAAAAATTGAATTGTCAGAAAATTGTTAGAAAGATACTTCAAAGAGATACTGCTGACTAGGAAAGAAATTTCAACATATTTAATAGACAAATGCTTATTATTCAGAAAATAATTGTTGAAAAAGACAAATGACCCAACAAAAAAAAAAGTAAATGGACAAAGAATATGAATACTTAATATGAATACAGGAAAAAAAAAAAACATGAAAGCCGATAAACCTCAGTACTTAACTGAAGTTAAAAATACAATTTCATCCAGCCAATTAGAAAACATTTAAAGATTGACAGTATCAAAAACTAGGGGGAAGGAGTTGACCTCTTACACTCTCTACCAGCCCATAACTCTAAAGTTCATCTCACTACAAGAAAGATCTATACTTAAGAATGAGGAGGCATGTAGACGGATTCTGGATAAATTATTTTTAATAATGAAAAATTAGAAATTAACATCCATCATTCTTTAATGTCCATCATAGTATATAATTTAGGATAGTATGCAATAGCTAAAAGGAAAATATCAAGACATATTATGAGTAAAAAAAAATTTGAAAAATAAAACTATCATTTATGGTATTCAAATAAAAATACCACATATTTCTACTTTACATTCATTTGTGAATATAAATGAATTTTAAAGGACTGGAAGGATACATAACCAATTCTGTATGGTGGGCACCTCCAGAGAAAAGAAAGCAAATTGGTGAGACCCAACCTTCTATAATAACATTCTTCTCAATTTTACAAGCATGTACAAGCAGAGGTACATATGTACATACATTTTTTTTTGGTTCAGGTTTCTAAATTGGAATATATTGTCTATAGCTCTGCACAACTTCCTTTTGGCACTGAAATGTTACTTATTTCGATAGCTACATGGAAATGTAAGTTTTATGTTTTCTCATTTATATATATGTACATAGAGATACAGTCATAATTTGTCATGAATGGGATCATATCATAATGCTGAGTTTAAGTTTTTTAAATACTATTAATTTTTCCCATTCTCTGGCTTCTCTAACTCCCACTCTCCCTATTACATCCATTCTCATCATTTCCTAATCAAGCACAGCAAACCATTATGCCCCCTTTTCTATTTTTCTCCATGTTCGTATGCCCATGTACTTTTCACCTGGACATATTCACACATATTTGCATATACATATGTATTTATAAACATAAAGGTAGTCTATGTAAAAATCAAATGCTTTATAAAAATAAGACTATACTATGTGTACTTCTATTCATTTCACTTTCTTGATCCCGTAATATCACATAAAAAACTGTTCCACATTAATTTGAACAGTTTAAATTCATTATCTATGATACTTAGATAATCTCCCATGATTTGGTTATATTACAGTTTATTCAACACTCTGCCTTGTTGAAAATTTATTTGTTTCCAATGTACTGGTTAGAATGTTGCTGCAAATACCACTATACAATAGAGTATAATGCCTGGTGATATAAAGAAGAGATACGGACATATTTGAGACATATTTAAGATGTGAAAACAATAGGAATCAGGACTGAAAATTGGGTGAGAGGGAAAGAAAGAGTTAAGAATAACTCCTAGGATTCTAAGCGGATGTACTGAGCCAGAGGACATACCAAAAAGTACCCAGGTTTGGGAGATAGGATGATGAGTTCAGTTCGAGAGAGAGTGTGTCAAGTAGAAAGAAAACTACATGTATCTGACCAGTGCTCAGAGGCTGTATTGGATATATACAAATAAGGTGGTAATTTAATCTGAGAAATCAATTTCTAACATGCCGATGTGACAAGAGTCCCCAAATGACTCTAGGAATAAACCACTTTTTGTTACAGAAAACTAAAATGCTCAGAGATGAGAATATGAATGTAAAGGAAGAGAAAAAAACATTACTGTTAACTACACACGTTTTTATACTGAAAACTGTGAAAAATGCTGAAAAGGGGGAAAACCGAAAAGAAAAAAATTACTATCATCACTTGGCCATATTTGACTATACAGGAATTAGAAAAAGTATTTTCAAAAGGGACTATGCTTTTTACACTTATTTCAAATTTTTCATAAATGACTACTTTTTATCATTTTATTTTAAAAATCCCTCATGATTGTAAACTAAAATGAATGTATGCATTTTATTTTTATTTGCATTTATCCATCTCTTAATTTTAATTTGGTCCCTTTTTTCAAGTCTTCATACTTCAGATGGCAGATTAGTAAAATTGAAATTAGGAGTGTTCTTTGTTGTCTCTGAACAGAATAAGACGTGTTCTGTATGACACATTAGGGCATACCTGATATCCCTTTGTTCTTAAGGCCAATCTGCTGATGGTCAATGTGAGAAAAAAACATCAGCAAAATCAGAGGAGGCCACACAGCGCGGTGAAAGTATTCTATGTGTTACCTTTGAGACAGGGATGCAGCAGTGGGAATTTTGTATATCCTTGTGTGGAAATAAGAATTCTCTATCAAGGATGCTGATTGTGATGTGCATTTTAATTACATAGGTTATATTGTTGACTGATAACTAATGAAAATATCACATTCTAATTATTATTATAAATTGTTAATATATTTATGAAGGGTTCTTATCTTTATCCAAGTTAGTAAAGGAACACCAATCTGTCCAAATAAATTATATATTTTTAAAATTTATTTTAATTAGCTTCAAGTATCCAGTACATTGTTAGAAATCTATGTAGTTCATAAAATGATCCCCCCAATTGCTCCCGCCCTCCCATGACCCTCCATCTAGCCAACATATTCCTGTTAATTGTATCCCCTATGCCGTGCTCCCCATTTCCGTGACCATCCATCAGCTACTAACGTGTATTTCTTTAACCCTTCACTCCATTCTCCTGGCCCCCCAAACTTCCCTCTCCTCTGTCCATCACCAAATTTTCCACTATATTTGTGAGTCTGTTTTTAATTAGTTTGTTCTTTTTATTCCTTAGATTCTGCACATAAGTGAAATCATATAGTGTTTATCTTTCTCTGACTTAAATACCTTCTAGGTCCATCAAAGCAATATCTTTTTCCATCTCCTTTTTTTTAGTCTGTGTGTGTCTTTTAATTTGAAGTGAGTCTCTTATAGGCAACATGTAGGGGTCCTGTTTCCCTTTCCATTTATCCACTCTTTTAGTTGGAGCACTTCATTCTTTTCCATTTGAGGAACTTATTGATAGGAATGTAGTTACCATTCTTTATTCTTGTTTTTGATACTTTTTTTTTTCTTTTTAAAGAAGTCCCTCCAACATTTCTTGTAATACTGGCTTGGTGGTGAAAAATTTCTTTAGCTTATTTTGTCTGGGAAGCTCTTTATCTGTCTCCTCAACTCTAAATGATAGCTTGGCTGGATAAATTATTCCTAGTTGTAGATCCTGGGTCTTCGTCCTAGCCCTTCTGTCCTGCATAGTTTCTTTTGAGAAATCAGCTGCCAGTCTCATGGGTGTTCCCTTATGAGTAACTATCTATTTTTCTCTTGCTGCTTTTAATATTTTTTCTTTGTATTTGACCTTTCACA
The DNA here is from genome assembly GCF_014176215.1 of Rousettus aegyptiacus. Taxonomy (NCBI): domain Eukaryota; kingdom Metazoa; phylum Chordata; class Mammalia; order Chiroptera; family Pteropodidae; genus Rousettus; species Rousettus aegyptiacus. Next base: position 63,150,136 of record NW_023416286.1, read on the forward strand.
TTTTAATTATGATGTGTCTTGGTGTGAGCCTTTTTGGATCCCTGATTTTTGTAATTCTCTGAGCTTCCTAGGGTTTTATGTCCATTTCTTTCACCAGGATAGGAAAGTTTTCCATCATTATTTCTTCAAATGGCTGTTCAATATCTTGATTTTCTTCAGTTACGCCAATCAGACAGGTGTTTGGACCCTTAATAGTGTCCCATATGCTCCTTAAATTATTTTTATAGTCTTAGCATCTTATCTCTTGCCATTCTGATGGAGTGTCCTTGGCTTTCTCGTCCTCTAGATGGGGCATTTGATCCTTTTCTTTATTTATTCTGTTTATTCTTTTGTTTATTCCATTTAATATACTTCTCATCTCGATAATGTGTTCGCTTAAGACCAGCTCCCTTTTAACATTTTCATTTCCATTTTTAAATTTTTTATCTCTTTGTTGAAGTTCTCACTGAATTTAACCAAAAGTTCATTGAGTATCTTTATAACTAGTGTTTTGAACTCTGCATCTGTTAGATTACTTGACTCCATTATATCTGGATCTCCATTCTGTTCTCTCATATGGTTTCTGCTGCTTTGTCCTCCCATTTTGGCTGCGTTTCAGGCTCTAATTCTATGTACATTTCGGTGTCTGTTTCTATGTACTAAAGAAAGCTCCTAAGTCTTCCCGTCTTATTAGTGCAGTTTTGTGTGGTAGGTGTCCAGTGGCACAGTACTCAGAGGGTTCAGCTGCAGGCCAAACTTAGTCCAACCCTGTACCCCTCTGGGGCCACCTGTTAAGATTCAATAAGCAATCCACAGATGCTATGCTTATAGTTGCCACAAAAGACCACACCAGAAGCTGATGCCAGCTGTCTCCAGTGTGAGTCTAGACGCTGCTCAGCAGAAAGCACCTACCTCGCTGAGTATAAACCTGGATGGGGCTTAGGAGAGGCTGTGAGCTGGGGGAGGCAGGGTTTCAGGGAATCCTCTGGGCTGAACAACTTCTTTATCCAGTTTGATGACATCATGGCTACAGCGGCCCTGTGGCCGCACACTGGGAGAGGGTAGGGCACAACCGGGAACAATGGATACCGCTGGCACTTCTGTACCAAGTGAGCCTTGCTTTGGCCCTCACTTAGACAATGCCTCCCTATAAGTCCCTGGTGCCCCCTGCATGCAGCCCAATTGGCACTGGTGCTCAGAGCGAACTGGTCCATCGCGGAGAAAATCCGCTGGTGAACGCAGCCCCTTTAAGAGGCTTCTGCCGCTGCGGCTGCCTCCGTCTCACTCAGCTGCTCAAGACCAGGCAGCTCTGTGTTCTGGCCTTATCCTACCGTCTGCCGTTACAGGGTGATTTCTTGGATTTCTCCCTAGTTGTATGGCTTGTTCATCTAGATCCCAGGAAATTATTCATTGCTGTTTGCTCCTTGTTTCCATCGCAGCTTTGATTTGGTCGTCAGAGGGATGAACAGAGCCTCCATCATCTACGCCATTTTGGTTCCCTCCTCTCCAAATAATTTACATTTTTAGACTGGGAGTTTTACATTGCTTTTAGTGTATGTTCTGAACTAGAGAATTCATACTAACGGTCCTTATGAATATTATAACTTTCAATTTATATAGATAAGGAATTGAATAATAACTGTCAGAGGAAAGCCAGAATAATAACCAACAAAGATACTTGTTTCAAATATGTCTGCTCTCCTCTCCATGGACATAGACCACTTTTAGAAGGTTGAGAGAACATTAAGTCTTCTATGTCACATTGCTACACCTGGGAAAAACACAACTTAATCAAATTCACATGAAATTTCCACAGGAATTCAGTTTCTGGGTTTTATTCCCAGACCCCATGGTGAATTTTACATTGACTAACCCTTTAGTTATGTGAGGGGATCCATCTGAAGGTCACAGCTGCCAACAGTCTAACCCTAAACTTGAAGTGACCTAGCCAGATATCAGGTTACACCATCTACAACTTCCCCCAAAATTAATTTACTTGTAGACAAAGTTCCAAATAAATCATGAAGTGTATCTATGAACAGCATTTTCCAAAGTGTTTTTAGCACAAAATTTATAATGTGTCCAGGCAAAAATGAGATCTTGGTTGAATAGATATTGGAAATGTTCTACTTAATATAGTTAATGAATATTTTAAAGTACCAAGATTTATCAAAGCCTTTGACACTCTAACATTCCTGGAGATAACTAAATTGCAGTACTCTCTGTGAGATGGATATTATGTGTTATTTTTCCCCAAATTAAAATTATGTAATATTTTGTCACAGAATGTCTTCTACTAACACCCAAAAGAACACTAGTGAACTGCAGAAAGCAATGTTTAAAACTTCGTTTGATGAACCATAATGCTTCTGTGAACCAGAAACAGGTCTGTAGAATCTATGGGGCATCTGGATTGACACTCTGCATCAGTCCTGGTAGTCCTAATACCAAACTCGTAAGTGAAATGGAAAAGACCAAATGCCTGATGTTTGCTTTCCTGGACTGAAAACTAGAAGGTAGAAAGCATGGTACAGGACTACTCCCAAAACTATATAAATTATATGCACTTCTACCAAAATTTTTTCTTCATTTTTAGCATGTTCACTTTGCCTTTATTTCTAATAACTTCATTTGATAAGTGAGATTTTTGACTGGGCCTAAGATAAGAGTAGATACAATAACAATAATGCCAGAATATTTATGTGAATAAAAGTTTAAATGGAAGTATTTTGTGTGTTCATTAAAAGAATTACAGATTATCACAATTGTCTTGCTGTGCTCTCATGAGCAATAAAAAATGTTAGTAATTTAAGGTTCGATGAAAAATTATAAATGTCTGAAATTAAATCTAATTCAGTGCATTTCTCGTTTTTTTTTTTTTTTTTTCAGGCAAGGCAACTCATGGTTGACCTCACAGATTGCAAGGACCTTGTCAGTTTACAATCCCTCAATTTTTATTTTTTATCCCTATAGCACCTGGTCTTCCTAGGTGGTCTCCCATGCAAGTACTAACCAGGCCTGACCCTGCTTAACTTTGAGATCAGACAGGATCGGGCTCGCTCAGGGTGGCATGGCTATAGACTAATCCACTGTATTAATCAAGAAGTTTCTACTGTGGAGTTTGGAGGTCACTTCAGCTCAACAAATCTTGCTAGGCACTTGAATAGGCACTGGGGGTTTACAAATGTGAAAAAGATTTAGTAAATTCTCTGGATAAGCTTCCAGTTTTATTGGTGCAGTACACATAGCAGAAGAATATTCAAGTTCCAAAGGGACGAAGGGGAATGGGAGTGATGTACTTTAATATGGAACATGAATGCAAGAGAGGGTGGGTCCATTGAAGGGGAATGAGATTGATGAGTGAGATCAAACAGCATCATGACACAGAGGACCTTCAACACCATGCCAAGGAAATTGGCGTTTTTCTATAGACACAAATAAGGCAAAAGTAGAGCAGAGAAATCAATTTGGAGCAATTCTAATAGTTCCAGCAATGCAGGAGAAAGGCCAGATTTACTGTTGATTCATCAAGGAACTCACATCCATCAAGACTTAAGAGTCTAGTGATAGCAGGATAAACATAACAGTCTCTGCCCTCTGGCACATACAATTCAATATAAAATATAAACAAATAATTTAAAAGTTGCAGGTATGCAAAATGCTGTCAAGGAAAAGGTATAGTGTTACCAGTACATATGACGAAGTTAGCTAACTTTTTCTATAGAGGACAAGAAACACTTTCCTGAGTTAGTAGTACCTAAGATAAAACCAAAATTAAGAGCAGCATTGGAATTCACTAAAGATTTAGGGGACATAGTTTAAAAAGAGTCTACTTCCAGAAAAATGTAACCAATAAGAATCAAGAGGGAGGATTGTATGCTAAAGGAATCAATAGAACTCCAGCAAGGCTAGAGCAAAAATTATTAAAAGTGGTGTGAATAGTAAAGGCCAGATGTACAAAGCTCTAAAGGTTAATAAAGGCTTTTAGATTTTATTCAAAGGTAAACAGGAAGCCCTTGAAGAATTTTAGGCATAATCTATTTTATAATTTGGAAAAATTATTCTGACTTCTGTATGAATAGGCTAAAGATGTTAAAGTAGTTAGAGAAAAGAGAGTTCATCTGCTATAAATTCCAACAGGACAGCTGCATGTCCATTTGGTTAAACCCAATGTCTGGCAGTGCCTGGTCCACTGAAAGCATTCAATATACATTTGCTGAATGTTTGGATAAATGAATGAGATTATCCTCCTATTCATTTTTATCCGATCCCAAAATGTCTTGTAAACAACTCAAGACTTGAGAACATGACTATATAACCATGTACCTTTGTTACTCTTTGAAATAGAAAAAAAAATAGATAATTTCCTACGTGATACATTTTAAAAATACAGAAAGGCCATCCAGATTTCCAAAATACGTAACGAAAATAATCTTAAAAATCTATTCAGTATTATATATATATTAGAAAATTCTGGCCCTGAGAGATTAAATGGCATGCCCCAAATTAATATTAAATCTGAACTTGGTTTCAGATTTCTTGTGCCTATTTTCTCTTTTGGAAATACTCAATATTATAATATCAACATTTGGTTTCCTCGATCTAAGTATTTATTCCTCATAACTATGAAATATTTTAAATGTTAAAAGTCTTTTATACCTCATTTTGAGTTGTTTTATTACATCCCTTCCAAAAGTTCTGGCGCATGTCCAATTTCCATAAAGGGATGGGAGATTGCAAAAAGACAGGACCACTACATATGGTTGGTACCTATAAGGATACCTAGCTGAATGAAAAGGGGAGTGGGAGTTGAAATCCAGCTCACCCTCAACCCACCAAGCCATATCTTGAGGTGGCATCCACCCAACGGGGACATCATTCCTAACTTGTATAAAGGTACCACACAAGTTCACACAGGAGCTGCAAACACCCTGAAAGTTAGGAAGAAAAGGGGAGGAGATGGTGCGACATAAAGATCTTCACGGTCCAATTTCTATGGGAATTTAATTAAAAGAAGTGTCTTATAAAGCTAATAATGAGAATGTTTACTAATTCAGTAAATCAGTTCCAGGGTGAGGAGAGGAGTATCATTTTATTTCAGGAGAAAAGATTTAGGATGAATATCAGCAGCATGTCCTGCTTCTGTGAATGGAATTTGAGAACTATCACTATGGGAGCCTGTGAATATTTAAGAAAGGAGAGAGAAATAGAAAACTCTCATGTCCTCTGAATTGATGATTTTGTTTCTTAAAGTCTTCTTGAAATAAAACACTGTGATATTATGTTTTACATACATTTTGAAAAATCATCACACCATCACTATAACAGATTCTGGAGCGTCTCTGAAGAAGCATTTCTAAACACTAAGCTATCAAGTATCAAGTCTTCATTTAAAGATAACACATAAGTGCCATTTTCTATTTTAATGTTGAATATCTTTGAAATGTTAACAATAATTATTCATTTTCTGAGTACCAAGCACCATACTAGTTAGTCTGCATTCATATTTCCAAAAAAAAAAAAAATATTCCAAAAGTTATGTATTACTATTCTATTTTTACTACTAAGGCTATCGAGGATCAAAGAATCTAAAGGATTTGCAACCTATGGGCAAACAGCAAATTCAAATCCATGCCAACCCTGATTTGAAACCTGAGCCCCCTCTACCTCACTAAACTAGTCCTATGACAAAGCTTCTACATAGAGGAGAAAGTGATATTTTAGCTAAGGAAAATTTTGATATAAGATATAAATAGACTTTGAATTAAATATGAAAACCCATGTATTCTCCTACTACTTCCTAAAATACTGACTTGTAAAACTGCCATAATTGTAAAGTACATAATCATGAGCTTATAGTCAACACTTTATGAATATGGCTAATTCCTGAGTTCTGAAAAATCAGACAGAAAATGTGGAGTGGCTACTTACCTGTTCTGATAATTTTTGTCCATCGAGGTGAGCCTGCATCACAGCATCATTAACAAGCAGGTGGAAGTTCAGGAGCACGTGTTCAATGTCATATGTCCCATGCATGGCATCTGACAGCTCTTCCAATGACCGAATGTACGCATGCCAGTGTGGATTGAGCTCTGCCATGTGTGCCAAGCAGCCTCTCATAACGTTGAGGCAGTACCCCATACAGGGCTTACTGAGCATCAGGCCCTGGCAGTGAGGACAGTACTGCATCCTCAGGAGGGCTCTGCCGCACTCTTTGGAGACGTGCAGATGGTCTGTGGTATTGATGACTTCAATGCCCAGATTCAGTGCTTGTAGCAACGTGCGGCTGGGCAACAGCGACCTCCCCATCTGCCCCATTACTCTTTTGGGGATATTACCAAATGGACTAATGTCCCGGCGAGCCATCCGGATGCATTCCGAGTATTCCAAAGAACTGTCTGTCACACCAGGGTTAATGAGATAATTGTAGACTAGAGGAAAAAGACTGTCAAAGAATCTGTTCACAAATTCTTCAGGATTAACATCTGCGCCAAATAGATAGAGTCCTACATCAGTGAAGAACTCCTGAACTGCAGCAGCAGCATCTAAGGCCATGTTCCTGTAGGTGTTGCAAAATAAGATGCTGGTATAGTTTTCTGCTTGTCTGATGAGCGTTTCAAGGGTTTCTGGAACAAAAGCAGAGGTAAAGGATGAACGGGCTTAGTATTCATGTTATAACTGTTCATCTGCTCCAGACAGTAAATGAGCTTAATGCATTGAAACTAACCTACAGATCTAAATGGGAATGATCAGCCTACTAAACCCAATTTAGCTTTCGAAAGATAATGCCTGGTCAACAGCGGGCATTAGGCACAGCCACTTTTTTACAGAGATGTTATTTCCTAGAATCAAATACCTTTAAAAAGTATAGAAATCAAAAAGAATTTACACATATACTAATTCCTTATTTTATATCATAGTCATTCATAACCCACTAATGATAGGAAAAAGTGTCACTGAGAAAATAACTTTTAATCATGAGTGCTTTATTTATAAAAGATAGTGATATTAAATACTGGATTCAACATCTACTGAATTCTTTTATAGTTTTTCAATTTTTTTTTCTAGAATGACAATTAGTAGATTATGTACTAGTTACTGCAAAGAAATTTCCAAAGGGAAGCCTGACAATCCTCAGACTTTTTAACATATTGAAATTAAACAGAAAGAAACATTTTATGATTAAATTACTCCTAAGTCAAAACTTGTTCACAGTATTAACTGATGAAAATAATTATGTGACCACTTTCTCAACCATCTTCTGTTATTTTTATTATCTTTATCTTCAAAGACTTTACTGTGGGACATTTTATTTTCTTACTTAAGTAACTGTTGCTACCAAATCAGAGAATAATATACCCACAAATTAAGGGAAGTTGTAGTAATCAGCAAGTAAAAGTTGCATTTTAAAATGATAGCTTGCGGCAGTAGTCAATCGCCTTGGATATACTAGTGATTACATTTTAAAATTAGCCTAAATATGATACAGAACTATATCAATATACAATTATAAAGCACACACAAAAAAATTATTCCCCATTAACCCAAAATAGTTATTTTTAATTAGGTTATAAAAGGCCACACAAAAATTTGGTAACCAAACCACTGAATTTATTATAAAAAGAGATGAAACAACAGTAAAATAAAATGAAAAAATAAAAAGCAGAGGTGCAGAGAGAGCTACTAATGAGCGGAACTGTGTCATGAATATGCCACAGCATCTTAAAACAAACAGGCAAACGATCCACTTTCATGAAAAACACAGGCAGATAAAACACAAAACCATGTATTCTGATTCTATTGAGACTGATACCTGTTAAGTTTCAAGCTTTAGTGTGATGTATCAAGGTGCATGCTATAACGCATGTTTTGTGTCTCTCTTAAAATTCATATGTTGAAAGCTAATCTTCAGTGTGATGATAGTTTGAAGTGAGGCCTTTGGAAGGTGATTTAGTGTTAAGGGAAGAGACCTCATGAATGAGATCGATGCCCTTATCAAAAAAAAAAAGTCCCCAGAGAACTCCCTGGCCCCTTCCGCCAGGTGAGGACAGAGAAGATGGCTGTCTATAAACCAGAATGCCAGTTCTCACCGTGTTATGAATCTACTGGAACCTTGATCTTGGACTTCCCAACCTCCAGAACTATAAAAAATAACTTTCTGTTGTTTATAAACCATTCAGTCGATGGTATTGTTATAGCAGCTAGAACTGAGAGTGCATCTACCTTGTAATCAAAAGCAACAACTTTTAAAGACTATTGCAACTCTGTTCCAACCCAGTACTACGAACTCTAGATTGTTAACTAGGCAGGATTCATGTGCTACCTGTGTATCTTCAATGCCCCCTAGAGTATAAGTTACATACCATAACTCAATAAAAATAATATGAAAGAATGAAAATAGGACGGTAACGGAAGGCTTCAACTGAAATTAGTTGCTCTGCCAAGCGAGACAGATTGAACACCAGGTTTCCACAACTACTCTGATCATCTGGGCTAGGTCTCTGAACTGTGGATTTCAACTCAGGTCTGTCTTAGTCTGGGAGTCTATATTTAACACACAGTCAAGAGAAAGTGATTCAATTGAGTTGGTCAGTTTTGGAAACACGGCGATTGCTGATATATATAAAATGTTCTCTCTGCTTTTATAGAGTGGTTCGACAAGCATTCCACCATGCCAGTCTGACCCCACAGATGCAGTCTCAGCCACTACACTCTGCTTTCACAGATTCACAAGAGTGTGCGTGGAAAGCAAATTAAACCTTTGTAGTTGGCACTAAAATAAAACTGCTAAACACAGGCTCATTTTTCTCAGTGGCCTCTGTTTAGCTATGAACTGTGAGGTAAGTTACAAATTATTGTAATTTACCAACAATGATTAAATTTTTGTAAGATAAATTTGGGATATTTTCAAAGATTTTTGTATATCACAGGCAGTCTTACATGCTTTCCACCAGATTTTCTAAGGTGCATGCTGTAGATGTGTGTGACTGATATCTGCCATGTTTCTCAGTGCAATAAAGGTTCACTGCCACCCCAGGCAATACTAATATAACATCTGACTTCTGCCAACTCTAAATGACGCTCAAACACATAACTTTTTTAAAGTAAAACATAAAATGTTTCTTTATAAATTCTAGTCCCATTAATTTCTAACTTATTCAGGAATATTTGAAATTTATCTTTACAGCTGCTATATTTTACAGGTTTACAAATTATTTTATTTTGTAAAAGCACTATTCAAGAGAATATATTTAATATTTAGGAGTGTCCATTTCAAATAAATATGAGTATTGTACTTCCAATATCATTATTTCTTTTGTAAGCCTGTTTTACACTACTGGAAACAAACTAATTTAAATATTATTTGAAATTTTAATAAAAAATAAATTTTTGAAAAGAGCCTATCATTTTCCTTTTATTATATTTATTTCAGAAGAGTTTTACTCAGCTTTAGTGTTCTTTTTTTAACAAAATAACTACAAATCTGATTTAAAAATTTTAGAAAATGTATTATAGTAAAATTTTAAAACTTTTCCTAATATTGTATTCATTAAAATTTTAATTTTCCTAATTATGCATTGATTTTACCATCTTTTGAATGAAGTCTAAATTCTCAAATATCAACATTGATTATTTCCTGAATATCTAAACACAAAATGGCTTTCAAAAATGAAGTCATTCTGCCATATTTTCAATATTCAATTAACTCATCACAATATTTTATCTTTTCCTTTGAATCTGTACTAAATCTGACATTGATATACCCCAGTTAACTAAATTACCTGAAAATATGTTAGATATGTATTTTTAAATGTGTATTTAAATGTGATCATAAATATTCCTTAAATCCAAACAATGAGAAAAACTGCAAACACCTGTTCTACATACATCTGATTTTTTAATGTTTAGGAATAAATGTACTTTTGTGAATTTTTGAGCTTAATAGATTTATAAAATTTTAATATATAACCAGATATCAAAAACTAAAGAATCTAGAAGCCAATCCAATGAATTATTTTGTTAAGACTTTTATAGAAAGTTAGTAAAATAAGAAATTGAATTTACTAATATTAGTTGTTACATTAATTATGAATTTGCAAAACACACTTTATTCTCCATGTTTACCACAGAGTTGAGTGCTTCAATTTCATGAAATTAATATTTTAATTTTAACGTGAATTTAAATTTCTCAAAAGAATGGTCAAATGAACAAAATATTTTGCTACTATGAAAAGAACAATCCGCATAGAAAATCAGAGATTATAAATCCAAGGTAGGTTAGGCCCTGAATAATTCATCATATCTATTTAAGTATTAAGAGATACATACAGTTGCTTTCATTACAAAGTTTTAATAAAAAATACCCTTAATCCAAGCTATGTATTCAAGCTTTCTATTTATATGCTAAAAATCAAAATATGTCTTGCAAATAAACATTTACTAGGCTTCTTTAAAAAGTTTGAGGACTAGACTACAAAAAATTATCTTTTCAATGTTTTTCACTGAGAATTTCAATAAGCTTTTCAGTAATGCAAGATCAAGTCTATCAAGGTAGAAAAATTCCAACTTTTCTTTTAATACGTGAGTGTTAGACTAAATAGAAACCTCTATTGCTGACTGAATAAAATCACAATTTCTCCCAGCTTTATGAGGATATCAATTTATGTATTATCTCATAAAGTAAAAAGTGAAATTGGAATGCATGAAGTTTATCTGCATCTACTTTAATTTTGAACTTTAATATTCTGTGAAATTTTAATAATAAAACACCTATGACTAGAATTTTTTTTCAACTTTTTCTAGCCCACATTCTCTTTTGAAACATTTATTATACATATAATTATTGATACTTAAATCGAGAATTTAAAGTTGATGGGAATAAACTTAGATCAGAGTGATTTAAAATTGTTTGACAAATTGCAAAATCAGTGAAGATTAATACACAGGTATCTTTTTGCAATGGGAGAAACAATATTTATAGAGCTTTTATTGCTTTAAAGATAAAGTTGACTTCAAAACATAAAAATCATGAAATAACTGTTATAATAACCTAACCAGCATGACAGGAATAGACATTTTATGAACCTTTTCATATTTTTTATTATTTTTGATATATGAACATCTTAAGTCATAAAATTTGAAGTGTCTACTACAATCTAAGACTACAGGTATCCTGGAAATGGAGCAATGAAATAGATGAAAGATTAAATTATATCAACCATGGATAATCAGATGATTTTACAATGTATATCTGGGTTGAAGGGAATTTTCAGAGTAAATTTACATTTTTGTGCATTACAATTCTCAAGCCACAGATTATGTTACTACAACAGATAATTCATTACTATTCTGCTACTTTAGAGTTAGTTTATGCCTGAGATTATGTATCCCCCTGAATTAAATTATAGATAGACGACCAGATAGGCAGATCATTTTAAGAGTAATTTCTCAACCAGTATTTATCACATATACATTATAAAGTGTTATATTTCTTCTGCTTTATATTAAACAACAATGCCTTCCAATAATTTTAATAGGGTCACATTTAATAATTTCCTTAATTATCAGAAGACCATAAACCACTTTGAAAATATGCATATTTAAATAAAAGCAACAATTACCTATTTTTCCAATCTGGAAGTGTTTATACTGAATTCATCTCTATGATATTTGCATATTTCTTCAATTTTTCATAAAGTAAAATGTGTAATAAATGTTGTCTGGAATATTAATTTAATGACATTTTTAAATGTTATGCAGTATGATTTATAATATCATTCTTCAGAAATCGGTCATCTATACAAATAAATAGTGAGTGGGATATTAATCTGTACCACCAAGAATTAACATACTGGTGATTAATCTGATCTCCTTGGACAAGCGCTGCATGGAAAAATGCTTTCTCAACTTTTCTCCTCCCTCATTTCCCTCCCCATTAATGTGGCTATCGTGGTGCCTCACATTTATTTCTAATATCATTTTTATAACCATTTATGGTCTGAATATCAGTTTACTTTAGTAAGAATTTAAACTCCATTAAGTGCTTATGTAACAGCTAAAATCATTGTCGAATAACTCATTGTAGATTGTTTCATGAATTATTGTGGGGTGATGATTTTAAATCCAATCTTCTGATAATATTTAAAATAAACCCAGAAACACAATCCAGAAATATAAAAGTCATATAAGGCATATAATTTATATAATCTGTTTTTATACAGAACTAAAATATCAACATCCTTCATTGGTGATTTTGGGTTGTTTTCTTGGTTAATGTCATACTCTTATACATTGGTCTCTCCTTTACTAAAACAAAAACATTTATATCACTTTACATCATAATTTCTGCCCTCATTTTCTCTTTTTGACATCTCACAAAATGAGAAGTGCTATATTTTCAGCTTATATTGATACATCACTCATGCCATCTTCAGTGTGAACAAATCTAAGTTTCTTTTGCCACTTATTACTTCGTTCATTCATTCAAACCAATATTTTTAAACAGCTGGTAGCTGGTGTTGACCTAAAAGCTAAAACCGAACAAGCCATACAAATTTCTGTCTTCTTTAGGCTTAGAATCTAAACGATAGGACAGAAAGTGTTAAAGGAAACAAATAAATAAATGATTTACCATTGTGTTAAACTAAGTACACCCAAGGCAGTTTAAACTTCATTTTAATTTCTAAATGGCATTTCAACCTTAACATGTACAAAATAGAACTTTTATTTCCTACTTCTACCACACACAAACATGGTGCCTTCTGAGTCTTGCCTGTGCCTTAGTTAATAGCACCACTGTTTATCCAGATACTGAGGCACAGACTTCAGGTTATCTTTAGATTTTCCATTGTCCCTACAGCCCGTCCATACAACAGCAAGTTCTTTTGGCTATTATTCAATTCATATGGCCAATGTGATCATTTTTTGTAACTTATTCCACCACCACTGTCACCCTTACTGTTACCATGCCTATTAAATGGACTCCCTGTTTTCATTCCTGCCTCTAGCCTTAAAACGGTAGAAATATAGTCTCTCTCTATTTCAGATGCCAAAAGTAAAAAATAAGAACCATTAGGTTGAAATCAAGATAAGCTCTAGGAGAGAATCTGTCTGTTGCCTCTTCCAGCTTCTGGTGGCTGCTGGCATTCCTTGGCTTGTGGGTGTATAACTCCAATTTGCGCCTCCATGGTCCCCACAGTCTTCTCTGTGTGTCTCAAATCTCCTGTACCTCACTCTTATAAGGACATATGAGAGCCTTTACGGCCCACCCAGATAAACCAGGATAATTTCCCCATCTCAAGATCCTTAATTTAATTACATCCACAAAGACCTTTTCTTTTTTCTATATGAGTAACATCTACAGGTTCAGGAACTAGCCCAATATCTTTGGAGGCCAATATTCAGCCTACAATTCTGATTGGGGAAGTCAAAAAATGTCTATGCTTGCAAACTCAAAGGAGGCAATAATTCTAGCCTAGATTTTTCCATGTACCAATCAGATGATCCACTTAATCTCTCTATACATCAATTCTATCTTTAATAAAATGAATGTGGTAAGTGTCTATTTTGAGTGTGGACAGGGTATCTGTGAAATTCAAATACAATAAAGTACAGAATGATGCCCAGTTATCTCTCCCTCCTCTTATGTTTACATTCTGCACTAGAAAGATATTTTAAGATTGACTTAGTAACTTCCTGCCTTTCCTGAGGGATCATGGGTCCCCTGAAACAAGAATCATATCCTTTTAATCTTTGTATCTCCCAAGCCTTGGCTCATGGGAGGCTTCAATGTATTATGATAGATTTAGATTCAAAGCCACCAGTTAAATGCTGGTTGTGTGACTGTAAATTTCCTAACTTCCCTATGCCTTGTTTATTCTCATCAGAAAATAGTAGAATAACAGTACCTACCAAATAGAATAGCTGTGAGAACTAATTGAATTTGACATGCTACATACCTGCAGGTAGAAAGTGCTCAAAATACATTAATCATAATAATAATAATCTTTCACTTCTGCTACATATTTGCCATGAACCAGATGTATCATTAAATTCTTTTGATAAATTAATTACCTTGATTCTCCAATCCATGGTGTGTATATTCTTACAATAATAATAATAAGAAGAAGAAGAAGAAGAAGAAGAAGAAGAAGAAGAAGAAGAAGAAGATTACTTCTATTATATTATCATTGCATTTTAAAGATGATCAAGTGAAGCATTGAAAATATAAGTGATTTACTCAAGGTTTACATAGAAAGTGGCAGAGTCTGGATTTAAATCCAAGATCTCTAGCTCCAGATGCTAGGTTCTGAACCATTAGGATTTATGGTCTCTATTTAAATAGTCTGAAAGTCTATTTTAAAAAGTTTAAAAAAATTAAAAATGAAAATAAATAAAAAAGTTGAAAATGGGTCATTTGGTATACACTTAAAGTGAAAAACAAAACAAAGTAAAAGAACTTTATTTATATATCTAAATAAAATGTAAAGATTTCACTTTTGATTTAGCACATTCAGATATTACGTAGGATAATCCAAATTAGCTATTGGAATTATTATTTTTTTTTTTGGAAATGAACCAATACTATTAATATAATAAAAAAAAAAAAAAGAAGAGAAAGCCCTATATGTGTTGTATTGGAGTCAAAACAGCTGAGGATTTTCTAATATTTTTAATTACTAACTGAAAAATTCACCCTAATCTCTAGGGGTAAGAAAGGTAACATGTAAGATCTTTATCACTGAACAAGTAGAAGAAGAAAATAAACACTCTTGGTCTTCTACAACCTCCAACCCTCCTCCCCAAAAAAGAAAAATACTTGAAGAGACTGTAAGGGAATATATACTAAGGTTTAGATAGAACAAGAAAGTCAAGCTCTATTCAGAGATAAAGGTTGAGGATATAAGGATTTTTGCTGGTATTGGTCTGTAAATTCCTTTAAAGAATGATGGAAGATTTAGGCAGGCGGTTGAGCAATAACTGATTGGGTCAGAGGGCTCTATCAACTTTACTGACCAAAAGCAATGGCTTCTCAGGGCTCACGCTCTCTTGGTAACTCTGCTCCCCCCACCCCACCCCCCCGCCCCGAGTCTGATGACATTGGTTCTCTTATATCCTTTATGGGTGATGTTTTTTTATTCTTTCACTTGTTCCTCTAAACCCTAGGCTAGATTTCTCAATCCCTTGGTTCTTGTTCCATATTACCTCATTGTTTTGTACTGGTCTCAGCCTATCAACGACCAGTGTTGTGGCTGGACCAGTGCTTGTGGTTGTTATTATAATTTCAAGATGCCCTTCAGCAAGAACTATCAGGAAACTTTGAAAAGATACCGGTTTATTACTAGCAAGACCTGGAAATCACACGGCACACCTGGGCCACAGAGGGACGTCCTGGGAAGTGAGACAGAGCATGTGCCATGGGTGCAGGTTTTATTTGGGTCAAGAGTGGGGCCCTAGAGTTTCCAGGGTTCACTCTTTATTGGTGAATTTAAACATAAAAGAGGGGATTTAAAGCAAGAAAAGAGAAAAAACAAAAACAAAATAAAAACAAGGAGCCCAAATGGTCAGTTACTAAAATCAATCACGATCTCTAAAACAAAGAAACTTCAGTGGGAGGAGGCAGCCTGGCTCTTTATCTAGTCAGGTGGTGTTTGGCAACGTGTTCCAGATCACTGTCTTTGAAGTAGAGGCCTCTTGGCGATCAAAGCTTAAGTCAGGCATTTATATTACAAAAGAGAAATAAACAAATAGAGTTGGGGCTTAAACTACACTCATTCAAATATAAAACCACTTCTACAATAACAAATGAAACTCCCAAGTTGATGGCTCCCAAATTTACATATATTGCTCAGTAATTCCCAAAGTTTTTGCTCTCAGAATCCTTTACATATTGAGAAACATACAGAGCTTTTGTCTTAAAAGGTTACATTTATAGACATATTCTTTTAAAAAATAAACTGATAATTACTTAAAAATACATTTAGTCCATTGAAAAATAACCAACGAAGTTATTACGTTAGAATAAATTAGAAATATTGTAAAAAATCATATTTTCCAAAAAAAAGTTGTGTGAAGAGAGGCATTATTTTTCATTATTGTAAACTTCATTATTATCTGCCGTAATCAAATAGTGCTGCATTCTCACATCTTCTTCTGGCTTTAATTTGTTGCAATAAGTTGTCTTTGGTCAGGTATATGAAGAAAATCCAGCCTCACAAGATAGTCTTTTCAGATAATTGTAACATTCTTCTTTGATACTATACCAAAAAGTTGATGAGTGATTTTTCTTCATGGTAAGTTTCAATGTCTCTTTGGTCTATATTTAACTATGAATGGTTCTAGTACCCAGGCATGGTTTTATATCTCATGCATTGACATTTGAAAAAAAAAAAATCAGTTTAGACATTATGCGGATTTTCCCAATGCTGACACACTTCATTTCTGCAATTATTAGGAAACTTTCTACCTTTCTACCTTAGGGTGGTGACTATAAGTTTTATAAATTCTTTCCCATTGGCATATAGTGCCTGAAAATCTATCTCATGCAACCTGGATTGCTAAAATGGCTCCCATTGGTTCGTCAGACTCTTCTTTCCTCCTTCCAGTAGCAGGCAGTCGAAATGTTTCATCCGGCCTTTTACCTATTTATTTAAATACAATTTTTATTACCTATTTATTTAAATTCTATGTTCACTTCAGGATCGATTTAAAATGTGATACACCCAAGAAAATCAACACACAATTTTATTTGTATTACAGGGTCTCCAAATCATGACTAAAAGGGATCTAGGTGTTGGAAAAGCCATTTTATCAAAAACACATTGCATTCTAAATTAAAATGAATTAATTGGACTTATAGTCCAACTACATAATCATACTATTTTTCCTTTTAAAGCCAGCTCTATCTATCTATCTATCTATCTATCTATCTATTTATTTATTTATTATTATGGTGACATTGGTTAATGAAATCCATTAAGTTTCAGATATACAATTTAACAGTAAGGCATATATGTGTGTGTATATGTGTATGTATGTGTGTGTGTACATGTGTGTGTGTGTGTGTGTGTATATACACACACACATACATAGTCATATATACATATATTGCATTGTGTGTTCACCACCCATAGTTAGATTTCTTTTTGTCACCACATATTTGACCCCTTTTACTCCATCTACCTCCACCCTTCCCCCTCCCACCCTCCCCCTGGTAACCACTAGTCTATTGTCCATGTCCATTAGTCTCTGTTTGTCCTGTTCATTTGTTGCTTTTAGGTTCATTACTCACATATAAGAGATATCATGTGGTTTTCAACTTATTCTGTCTGGCTTATTTCACTTAGCATGATTATCTCAAAGTCCACCCAAGTTGTCTCAAATACGATCCACAACTGTACAAAAGCAAATGATCTCCAGCTAAAACTTCTAGTATCCTCTAAATAGCTATTTTTATTAATCTGATTATGCCAAATCACTGCAAGTCATTGACCAGATTTACTGATCTAAGAAATGTCTTTAATTTACACCTTCTTGTAGAAAACGCAGGTGAATTTTTTTTTTTCACCAAGTGGTGAAGTACAAACGTGCGTATTGCAGCATCTTATTTACCCCATTTCATAGTTCCTGAGATATCTGCCTACAGGATACTGTTAAAAATATATTTGCTTCTATTAGCTTTAAGGTAAGAGCTAAAGAATTTCCCTAGGCAATATAAGAATAGTCATTATACAAATTCATATTAAAATAAAATATTAATGTGTCCTTACCACCTTATATTCTAATGTTAAGAAACTAAAGAAATGATTTTAATTACATTCTAGAATATCCTGATGTTAGAACATCATAGCCATGGTCCTACTACTGATCTGCTGGATCCTACTGCCAAGTGTCATGTTCCTATAGTTACAGGGCAGCAAACAGAGAAAGAAATGGATTGAAAGTATCCACTCCAAAGTTACAGGCAGTTTGATAAACATATTGTTTCTGCCTTGACATGAGAGAAACTCGCTCAGAAGGTAGGCAATCTTTCAGATCATTACGTTCTTTCCAAATAGCAAGAGGAAAACCTGCAATGCTTTCTGATAAATGAAATGGGTTATAAAGCACAAAAATCAATCAGACTGAGAAGAGTCTGTTTTACTACAACATCCATTCCTGCTTTCACAAATGTTATCAGAAAATATTCTAGCAGTAACATAATTAAAAACAGAAAGCAAAGGATATAACAATTACATGATTTAGCTATGGAATGTTGGCAGCCCTTTATAATAATTTGTTGAAGTCTAATTTAAAAAAAAAAAAAAAAACACCTGTGCTTCCAAAGATATCTTTTAAAAATCTAAATTTTAAATAATTATGATTTCAAAGATATAACTCTAAAAATAATATGGATTTTCTTTATGAAAATCTAGTAAATCAACACCCCCCCCATGTCTGTTGCCCTTATTCAAAAATATTGTTAAATAAAAGTGGAAAACCTTACTGCTACAATTTTTCAGAGCAAATTCAAAGCATTTGGAATATCAGTGTATCAGGAATGCAAAAAATTTTGATAGATGTACTACAATCCATCTCCCAAATGCCCTATAATCAGCTAATGGACTTTAGGCTCCCTTCTATTAAAAATAAACAAATATAAAGAAGCCCTTCAGATAAAAATTTGCAAACTTTTCATCCCCCACTGCCATGTTTAATTCAGTCAAAACATAGTAGCCTTGTAGCTAATACATCAAATGCCATAACTCTGGAGTTAAAATCTATTTCTTTTTTTTCTTTAATTTGTTTTATTAGAAATTGATCTTAGCTTCTGTGTAGAGGTATGCCCATACATTTGAAAATCATTAAAAAGTAGAACCCATCATTTAGGAAGATACTAATCAATGTTAATTAAGCCTTAATAGAAATATTGAATCATATTTCCTCTGCATTACACCTGTACTTATGAATCTTAATATATTTTCTTTCATTTTGAAACTGTTATCCATGATGCTTCTTAGATATTTTCACAATGAACTCCAATACAATCATTAGCATTATTTTAACAGCTTTTCCCACATTGTGTTGCAGTTAGCCTACATTTGTCATTACTGCACTCCATTTATTTTACATTCAATTTTAATTCAAATTCCGCTTCCATATATGCAAGCTGTTCCCCGCCCATATGCATTGACATGTTTTAGATAAACACATGGATTACATTCTTGATTCCATCAACAACCTTAGAGTAGCTACTGGTCCCTCCACCTACCTCTCCTAAATCTCATGAGGATAAGGGCCAACTCATTTACTAGCCTTACCAAATAACAGCTTCTTATCAAAGCCATTTTCTGCATAAAACTTGAAGCTAGCTTAGTAATTCAAATAAAGTCACATTTCACCCCACATATAACTATGGTACAGCATTTTTAAAACCTTACTATAGTTAAGTAAATCTTTAGTTAGCCTCAAAACACAAAACCTGTTTTCATGTTCCAGAATGATCAAATTATTCAAACAAGATTTACTGTG
Source organism: Rousettus aegyptiacus (assembly GCF_014176215.1). Classification (NCBI taxonomy): domain Eukaryota; kingdom Metazoa; phylum Chordata; class Mammalia; order Chiroptera; family Pteropodidae; genus Rousettus; species Rousettus aegyptiacus. The sequence goes on from NW_023416286.1 coordinate 63,169,624, forward strand.
CATGAGGGAAGAGGATAAAAGAAAAAAACATAACACTCGGTAAAAGGTTCACCAATGGTATTTTAGAAGACACTTTATAAAATTTATCTAGTTATACTCTTCTAAGTTGCTACCCAGGGTCCTATAAGCTTTCAAGCTATATAAAAACTAATTTTTTCACTATGTTTTCAAATACATATACAATATATACTACAGTATACTGGTCTATAGTGCCAGATATGACCTAGTATTATGCAACATTAGAATAGCCAAAGGCTCTTATTGCCTATAGCAGTTTCTTAAATGCTAATATACATAAAAGTTACATTAGGTTAGTATTTAATCAATTCAGATTTAGTAGGTCTTAATGGAGTCCAGAAATTTGTGTTTTTAAAAAGCATTAGAAAACCTGTCCCTGGTGTTTTAAAAATCTAAAAACCTTGGGGTGAGATATAGTGTTCTTTCTTACATGCAGCCTAATCTATTTTTCCACTATCGCCTTGCACACTCCTCTCTCTCTCCCTACCTCCTCCTCCAAGTACCCCTTCTGCATTCCTGCATTCAATACACATACAGTTGATGCTCAGAACACAAAACATGACTTTTTTTTTTTTTTTTTGGCTCTTTCAAGCTTTCACAAACCTTCTTCGACCTTTTTATCTGGAATATTTATATTCACCCTTAAGAGCAAATGAGATCTTATGCACCGATTTTCCTGACCCAGTAAGACATTTAATTGTATATTCTACTATGTACATATACCACTGTGTATATACCACTCTGTGCATGATAAATTGCATTACTTTCTAATTATGTGATAATGTTCCTTTATGGCCCATTATATCCACAGCTTGTGAGTTCAAGGGCTATACTTGATTCAGCATGTACTTTTCCTTCTAAGCACCAGGACTAAAACATAGTAGGTATATAATAATTGTTTAATGAACAAAAAATTGAATGTTACCATGGTGGTACTTTCTCTAATACATCTGACCACTCTAAACTCTTAGTTCCTGTCAGTGTATACTTAATGTCATATATCTTAAGTTGGAATCATGGAGAATTGTGAATTCAATCTGTCAAAAATATACATTATGGTTTATTTGTTAAATCATTGTGCTTACTGCAAATTTAATTATCTTTAACTTGTTCAAGGAGACACTGTGTTTTATTCCATTCTGGTCTCACATATGCTCAACATTTATTTCTCTACGTGATATAATTTTCTTAATGTAATGGAAAATAGTTTTTAGGAGAAAAAGGAGATAGTGAACACTGTGCTGCAGCATGCAGGTGTTCAGGGCTATCTGGTTTGTAAAAGCGCCTTTGTGGTCTTTTTCATTGTGAAGGCCAAGGGTCACTGGGATAGTCCAGATAGAAAAGAAAGAAGAATAAATATTAGAAATTTTCTGCATAAAAGAAGGAATGATAGGGATTTCGGGTGGCCGCTGTTTGCTCCAGTTTGGAAGCAACGTGTGGGAAAGAGGCGCTCTGGCAAAATGGCAGGATGTCAAGAATGGTTATGAAAGAACCTGTGACCCATTTCTACCGGCAGGCATGATTTTTAAAAGTCTGGAAACAGAAGTTTTTGCTTCACGCTATCACTAATCCCACTATCCTCAAACTTCCAGTAAAGCACTGTTACATGCAACAATAGTAAGTTAATGATATAGTGGGAGATTTGAAGGAGAAAGGCTTGCCTTCTCTCCTCCAGCAACGTGGTAGTGAAGGAAAGGCAGCACCTTCAGAGAAGAAGAAAGCAGGCAAGTGTCAAGATGTCAGCAGGAGTTGGAACCTGGAGCCAGAAGTGGTAATATGACCATAGATGCTCTGGGAATACTTAAAAATAGTGGGGTGGGCCCTAAGTTTATTACAGGAAATTGTATAAGGATTCGATGTATTTTATTTGGCTATCAAAAGAAAATGTGAGCCCAGAAGATGAAGCCCTAGTTACATCAACATTACATTTCTGTGTAGTTGTGTGGAGCCCACAACCTACATTCCATGGCCATTGCCTTAGTCTCCAGTTCTGGCTCTGGCACCTACACCAGCACCTGGGACAAGCTACTTTACTTTTCTGAGTCCCTGTTTCCTTTGTATAAAGCAGCAATATTAATAGGAAGAAAACCAAAATATTGCCACTCTGAAGCTGCCTCTTAGGGATATTGATTTTAACCCTTGACCCTTCCCCACCTTTCCTGCCCAAAAGATTCAGAAAGGAAAAATCTGCCTCAAAAAGGGACTCTTCATAGGCTGAAGAGCCTAATTTGAATTAAGTATGGTAAACAGGAGGGCTTCAGGCAGGAGCCTGTTTGCTAGATACTCACCTCTCAACATTTCTGAGTTGCCCAGCAAGAATTTGCTGGCCGTATATCTTCCACTTTTCCTCAAGTACTTGTTGTAAATCACCAATTCTCATTTCTGAAATCTAATATCCTGTCCCCCACACCCGCCTTTTTGCCTTTGTCCAAAATGTCTTTTTCTACACAATGTTACCTCACTATTCATGGAATTTTTATGCTCATGTGAATTCCCCATGCACATATATTTAAAAATTTGATTTTCTCCTGTTAATCTGTCTCTGTTATTTTGATTATTAGCCCAGCTAGAAGATCTTAGAAGGCAGGAAGAAACTATACTTTCTATTAATATTTTTAGCTCCCACAAATAGTTTCTATTTCAGAGTCAACATAAGAATTCTATCAATTAATGTTTTAAAGGACCTTAAACAGTACCTATCAGAGAGTGTACTAGTTTTTCTTTATAAATAAAAGAAATCTGAGGTCCTGAATGCAATGATAATCTATTATTAAATATACATAAATAAATTTACACTTGTGTAATAACATGATCAGAAGGCTGATAAAGTTATTCTTTAGAGACTTATAAAATCTGTGGAATAAACTGTTTAAATTATATTACTTAATATGAAGTGCTTTTATTTCTTCATTAAATAGTCTTAGTATTTGGTCTTAAGTTTGCAAAGAAGAAAAATGTAAAAATCAGATCGTAGACTCTGGTACAGGAAAAAGTCTAACTTGTCTCTTTAAGACCTGGAAGGGGAGCTGCAGAGGGGCAGAACTGTCAAGTGAGCACAGAAACTCTTATCCACTTGGAACTGTGTACACATGAGTCAGTATGTCTGCAGGAGTAATTTTTAAATTGCATCGTTATTGTTATCCTTTGTCCATCTCTTGGTCTTCCCCACTCAGCTGTGAGCTTCTTGGGAGCAGGAACGATAGTATTCCCACCAAGTACCACAGCACTGGCCCACAGGAGATGCTCCACGAGTGTTTGTTTAGCTGATACGCTCTGACCTTGGAAGTCCTCTGCCACTAATACCAGTACTCCAATGGGAAGTGCAAGCACAGATTTAGTATATCCTGCTAAGCAGAGGAACCACAGGGGGAAATGATTTTGAAAAGCTTTTAATATTTTCCCTCCCGGAAAAGAAATTATCAAAATGACAAGGGAAAGAAAATTATCTAATTGCCTTAGACTTATTTCAGTTTAGTACAGTATTGTTTTTAATTGCATATGGGAAGGTATCATCATCATCTTGTTGATTAGAGTGTCTAAAAGTCTAAATCCTTCTTGATTCCCTCCCTCAGTCTTTGAGACAAACAAGACTTTGCTTATATTACTCTCCTTTGTGGTACAACTCTGCCCCTTCCTTTCCTCTGTCTCTCCTCTAATTCCTTCAAATGTTACATCTTCCAAAATCCATCCTCAAATTGAGTTACTTTGCCTCTGTGCAACCCTGACATTCTTGAGCACTTGTTTTTAGCATTCCTTATTTTACCCATCTGTTAATCTCCTGCTCTTTCTTCTTGTCTAGCCATTTCTCCCTTTTGCCCTGTCTAAACACACACACACACACACACACACACACACACACACACACACACATACACATACACACACAGATACACACACACATATACACAATCATGAACATTTAGAAAGTAAGAGCTGGGTCTTATTCACAAAAAATATCCTATAACTTCTAGGATATTTGACACAAGAATACTCTCAGGAAAAAGATTTCCTGCATTAACAATTTAAGCCAAGTGAAGATTTTTTTTTCTTCTTTAAGAAAAACATACTCTTATTTTGTTATCTTCCCTAGAGAATGTTTTCAAAAAGCTGGTTTACCATATTCCTTATTGAAACAAGCATTTATATGTTTTTGGTTACTTTGTGGGAAAAATTTTGAGCACATTGTAAAGGATCATTGACCTTTACATACCATAGAATCATGCTCTGTTGATGACCAGAATATTAAAGTCTTATAGAAGTACAAAAGGAAGGAAAGGAAAGAATAAAGGAAGGAAAGAGAAAAAAGGAGACAAGAGGGAAGATAGTAAACTCTCAATTCTTTGATGAAAATGAAATTATGTTTCTATTATTTCCTATAATTTGAAAATGCAAGTTATACATGTATATGTGAACATACAATTAAAATTGTCAGCAATAAAAATAATAATAAATCAAGCATAAATATCCAGGAACTTCTATGATTTCGTCTTACTAATTTATTCCTTTGTTTCAATCCAATGTTGAAAATATTCAGCTCATATTATAGTCAGTTTATTGAGACTGACAATATCAAAATATCCAGGTCAATGGAGAACAAACAAATTCCTAAGTTTAACCCTTCCAGTTGTTCCTTTCCCATATTATGTCAAATATCTGAAACCACACACTAACCTTAAGTTCTGCTCTTTATACAGATAAAGTTCAATGACATCGATACAGTTCAGTCACAAAATTAAAGGTACAATATCTACTATAATTAGTTGAAAATATCATTCTCTGGCTTGTGCTATAAGCAAAGAAATATTAGTCTGGGACACCTACTTGGTAGATGAATGGATTTTATTTTGTTGTTTCTTAGTTAATGTAAGAATGAGAAAGACAACGATGAAAATAAATACCTATTATAATGGTGATGTCAGGATTTCTTTTGGTTATGATGAGAATATCAACACCCACTCTGTCTTTACTCAAACAACAAATAATAGTTGAGTACCTACTATGGACAAATGCTAAATTCTCTTAGATCAAAAAATCTCATGGAGAGACATAAAAATAATAGTAAAAAATCAAAAAGCAATAACCCTCATCCCCCAAAAAGGAGCAATGGCCACCTTTCTCTCTAGAGTTATTTCCTGTACTTCCTTAATAGTTAGAGAAGCTTCTTCAGAAGCTTACAAATTACACCCAAAAGCAGTTACTTTCATCATCTTTTCATAAGGATAAGCAATCTTCTGCTTCCTCTGAGATGTTTTAATTTAATGTATTCTTCTAATAGGTACCATAACCCAGGCTAGGAAGCAAAAAGTAAACAACTGATAGTTATAGAAGTCAGGAATAGATAATAAGTCACAAAATAATACTTATTCACTTGAGTCATCAAGATTTTTTTTTGTGTGTGAAATGTTACACATATACATTTGGGGGGGCATAGAAGGTGGATACAGACTCCCTTTTTGGTTAAATATGCAGAGGCTCTAAACATAGGACTACTCAAGTCTCATGATAATACCCACACCTAGCATAACGTATTACTTAACATGACTGTGTAGGCATGAAATTGTAGACATAAAAAAAAAAAAAAAAGGCAAAATTAAAAAAAATGCCCTATGTCCATTATATCCACCATAGCAAATATTCCCAAAGTTAATCAATGTAATTAGGGTTAACTTGTGCTCAACATACTAGTTATGCCTACATCTCATAAGCAGAGCTCATTGAGATACATAAATTAGATCTAATTCTTTGTGATCACCTCTTGGAATTTGTTACCAGGGCCAAATTTGAAGAAGTAATACCAAAAAAATGTAAACATTATCAATCATTCAAGTTGCCTTTTTGTATGCTTTTCCTGTAGAAAAGTAAAGGAGGGTAATAGCTTTTCATTTTTTAATCCTATCAGCTTCATCACAGAAGGAAATATTTTGGCAATTACATGTCAAGTTAGTTCATTTCCAGAACTGTCTTCAGTCTGGGAGAGATAATAATGCTGAAACCGTTCTCAGGGGGTAAAGAACAGCCTCGGAATTTATTTCATATTCCACAGTTTAACACACATTCTCAAGTGGGCAATGCCTCAGGGACCGACAAAAAAATAACATTCTGAGCATTTAAAATTATTGATTGAATAAGATCAGAGGGGAAAACACAATGATTAGTGGGAGGTAACCAGAGGTGCTGCAGCCACCAATGTTTCTAGCTGATGATCATTGATTCTTTTTATTAGATAGAATATACTGTACTCTTTTTTCAATAAGATTTTACCCTTGACCATCCCACACTAACATTAGACTTGTCTTGGATTTTTTCTGCTGGTTCATCCCATTTTGTCAAATCGTATTACCACCCTAGTCTACACAGAAATCTCCTGCATCATTACAACACTCACCACTGAATTCTCTCCTAATTTTAATTCAGGCAGAAAGAACACTAATAGATTAATAATCGCTGTTATGCACATTCACTCCTCAAAATACAGAATGTTCCTCTATTGCCAAACAGCAAACCAAAATAATTTCTCAGCATTTAAAGCTCTGTATCCAGGGCCCCCACTGCATTGTTTATCAAATGCCAACATGTGATTCTAGGTCCATCAGATAAATCTCTTTTCACAATCCTTACGAATATTAGTTCATATTCCAATTCTCCATAAAACTGCATTCTAGTTTAACAACCCTACAGTGATCCTTCCTTTAGTCTGGATTCATTTAGTGCCCAATAAAATGACTGATGTATATAATATTTGGAGATCTTAGAAAGACAGGCTTAAGATGAATTACTGACAAAATCAGAATTCAGACTTTCAAAACATGTATTAATCATCGAATTCCATGTGAGACTTTCACCTTCTTACCACTTAGAAAAACTACCTTTCTTTTGGTTTTGATGAACCTCTCTCCTCGGTTCATTTTGCCATTTCAGCTGGTAACATCTCAGGAAACTATTACCGATTCCTTCTCTAGCTCTTTTGTAATGTATATAATGAGGTTTTGCTTAGACGGTTGGTGGAAAATAATTAACATGGCAGGGCTGCTAAAATCTTTATTCTGGACAAAGTTCCCACTTTCAGTTAATATCTGCTTACAGTCACTTGATCACACCTTAAGCATTCATTCACAATGAACCGTTCTATCACAGAGTGCTTTCTCTGATTTTTTTTAGAAACCGAAATCATATTCTGACTCTCTTAATAGTATTCCTAGAAATCACTATTAAGCATTTGGAATTGTATCATGGTCCTCTGAAAGAATCACATTTGGTTTCACTGTTGTTTCCAGCATGGTCGAAATGCATGTTTTCTGCATCATCAAAATATGACTGTGGGTGGCTGTCAGGGACCATTGTTGCATAACTTGGCCCTCCATGCCATGCATATATATTCTAATGTTAATACTGGAACCATATGTCACAATCTTTCCGGGTCTTCATTCCAAGCGCAGCTGTCAAGTTTCCTAATATATTTGTAATTACTATGCAGGATTGCACACGATAGTTTTTTTTTTTTTTAATTTAAGCACTATCATTTGAAAGTAAGACTCTGTTAGGCCTTGTAAAACCAATAGCGTATTAAGTAATTAATCAATGTACGCTTGTTTTACCCTGATACCTATTTTCACTTTATAAAAATGGATTGGTTGAATTCTCCTTGTTAGATAATGCCACTGCAATTATTGCATTCATTTACAAAGATATAGAATAATTATTAAGTTATATTTATTAAACATTTCCTATTTTATTGCTTAAATATGCAGAGGCTCTAAACATAGAAAAAGTACATGCTTTATTGCTTAGATTAGGAGTCACCTAAATGGTAAAGGCTTTTCTATAAAAAATAAGTTAATGATTACCGAGAAGCAACTGGATTTTCAAATTGTTATTATGATCTGGAATTATTTTTATTATTGACAAGGGCAATTCATTTCCCTCACATCCCAATATCTATTTTTTTTAAGCCAGTAATATTGAAAGAGGTAGAAAAAAAAAACAACAGGAAATATTAAGATACAGTCTAAGATTCTTTTAAAATGTAAATAACAATATAAGATTATTATTGTGGCAAACATAATAAAATAATGTTAAATATTCCAGTAACTGTTACATATGTATTTGAGAATTTGAAATGAGAAATGGGTGGTGGCAAACTATTCATTTAACAGATAAGGAAATAGGCTCAGAGAGATGAAACAGCTTGCATAATTTCATTTAGCTCCTGCTATGTGCTCTAGCTGATACCGTAGCTTTGTATAAAACGAGAAAAAGTACATGCTGATCCATACTAGAGCTACCAACTTAAAGAACCAAGCCCCAGGTAAATGTAGCACCCACTTGCCCCTTAGGCCAGGCACCTTTGTGTAATTTTCCCATTGTACCGCTGTACAGTGTGTGCAAGGTCATAAAAGGAGAGTCTGGATTCAAAGATGGGTTCATGTGGAAAAGAAAGAGAAAGAAAGGATCCAGAACAAGCAGACTTCACAAATGAGTTCTATCTAATATTTAAATAGCAGAAATTTCTATTCTCAACTATAGTAAAAGGTGGAAGCCTTCATTCACAGTTTATTTAATAACACCATCAAATATCAATAACAAAACCCCTACAAAGACCGTGTTACAAAAGAGAAAACAATGAAACAAAGAAAAAAATAAACATTCTTAGTACTTAGTGGTCCATTCTTCACTGTAGTAACCATCACTGCCACAGAATTCAGTGATTCCCCTCCCCTTCCAGATCTGCAATACAGAAAGATGAGGAACTTAAGCCAGGTATGTTGGGATCTTCTAGTTCTCTAGGCTTCATGGCTGTGAATTCCTCTGTGGAGCAGATTTACACTACTCCAGAACAAAGCTCAACCTCACAGGATTCACAGAGCACGCTCGCCCATCTGCAGGTCTCAGACATGCTCCCTTACCCTGAGCTGTCTCTAGATCTAGAGGATCTGACTGAACAGAAAGCTGAGATGCTCTGTGCCTTGGTCATATACACTCATCCTCAACAACTGCAGCATTGATTTGATGGTTAGAAAGCATGGGGAACAAGACTGGGGCTATTATTGATCACCACTGGAGCAAGAGATCATCCAATGTCACCCACCACCTCTACAGCTTCAAGTTCTACCTACTCTCTGGCAGCTGCAGCTCTAAACCCCAATAACTTCAAGAATCTAGCTCTACTTATATGTCACATCCATTGCTCCCTTTAAGAAAACTACTACAGTTTTAGTTTAAATTAAGAATCATTATCATGGGGAAAATATGAAACAAAATGAAAGAAGGCAAATATATATATATATATATATATATATATATGTATGTTAGTAACAAGTTACTTGTTAGAAAAAAGGCAAATATATATATGTATGTATGTATGTTAGTAACAAGTTACTTGTAGTTAATATAGTTAATTTATATTTAGAATTAACAAAATGTGAAATAAATAATATGTTGAGATCAAATATTTATTCTAGAGAGACAAGATGGTTAATAAAAAGAAATTTAATATCATAATCAATGATGTCAACCACTTAAAGGAGAAAAGTCACATAATCACACATTGATGGATGCAAAAAAGGTATTTTATAAAATTCCACCATTGTAAGTTATTAAAACTATAAATAAGTTAAGAATAGAAGGACTCTAACTGAACATGGTAGGCTAATTCTCTCATAAAAAAGCAACAAACATAATTCTAAATGGTGCAAAGTTAAAGCCATTTCTTTTAAATCAAGAACAAAACAATAATGCCTATCATCACCATTTACATTCAAAATTGTTTTGAAATGTAGTTAAGTGAATTAAAAAAGAAATGATAAAGTATTATGTGATATATATCTATAAAAAAAAAAAACCTCAAGAGGCTAAGGCCAAAAACCTACGGGGATGCGTGGAAGTTGCCTTAAGATATTTAAAGGCCCTAATACAGAAGAGGGGTTCAAAGAGTTCTCTAGATCTGTAAAAAAAAAAAATGGGAACAGAGGACATATCTAAGTTTAATAAAAGCTTTCTGAAAATGAAATGAGCTTTCTTGAAAAGTAGTGAGTTCCCTGTTAGAGGAGTCAGGTAAACATTTGATCTGTGATGATGGAGAGAATAAAGAATGAGATGACCTCTCAAATCCTTTCCAACTTTAATACCTGTTGATAAGTTTAATTGTAATGCTTGTTCGATGACATAATAATTCACTCAATTTTGCTTAAACGTTGGTTGATATCAAGTTTACACATGAGTGGCTCACAAACACATAAGCTCAAATCACCGTCTTTCCCTCAATGTCCACTTCCAAGCCCAGTTGTGTTAGTACCTGTAGTTCACCCTTCCACTTATTAACATGGCAAACTGTGCAGGTGAATCCAGCACAGAAGGACTCTCATATTCCACACATGGGCTTGAACTAATTCTATTAAGCAATATTTCTAACCTTCAAGGGACTGTAACTTCTATATAATATTCATAATGCAATGCCTTTAAAGAAATACTAAGCAAAAAAAATGATCTAATTGGAGAACTGTGAGTCACAGATAAGTTAAAATGAAGAAAAAATATTGAGAAGCCTTGAAAGCATTTTGTGACATGAAGCAACTTAATTCATCCCAAATGTTATGCTACAGTAAGTTATGTGATTCTGCCAGATGCTTCTCTTTAGAAGAATTTTATTATACCAGAGAGAGTAATTTCTTTTAATGAGAATATTTTTGAATAATATTTGTTCTTGAAACCACTGCTTTCTTTGTTTCACATCTAATGAGAATAATTAACTTTGATTCATAGGCACTTTTATTCTTCTGCTGGTTCCATCAAAATGCCAATTAACTACATGCAAAATATAAGAATAGAGTGGAGACCTTCCAGTTCAGTTTCAGAAAATGTGCATGAATGGCAGAAAGCATGTGATTCATATCTTAGAGAATCCGCAGGTAAAGAATGATAAGCAAAGCCTGTGGTTAATGTCCCAGTTTTGTGTCATCTCTGGATAGCTAGCTAATGTAAAATTCAAACAGTGAAGAAAATAAAAAAACACTAAAGAATGTATTCCTCAGTCATCATAAAATCTAAGCAATATACAGATATTAATCTCAATGCAGAGCATGGAATGTTAAGTTTGATTTTCATAAAAACTTACATGAAATGTTTAGTGATGCAAATCATATGTATATAAAAAGAATGGATCTATTTAGAGGGCAGGGATTTAGAAAAACACTATCACTTAAAATTTGAAAAAGAAAAACTAAGAGTCATAATTAAACCAAATATAACTCAAAACAGAAAAATAAAACACTTCTCAAATAGATACTTATGGAGGTGACATCACATAACGCTAGGGACAAATGCACTACTAAGTAATAAATGCTTTAAACAGCATAGTCATGCAGGCAGAGACACTTCACAGAGGTGAATCACGTGATTGCATAGGACGCTTCTGAACCCTTTCCCTCTGGCTTAAACAGGAGCTGAGCAATCAGTATATGATTAGGAACCTATGATCTTCCTGAGTATGATTAACCTACCTGATGTGCACTCCAACTTTGTTAAATGTCACCAAATGTTATTAAAAGCCATAGAGCTATACTGTATTATAGAACACTTTTATGCAGTGTGATATTATTGCATTAAGTCATCTCTGACCACAAGACATAAGATTCCTTCAAAAATAAACACAGTATCTAGGCATCTTTTTTTTTAAATCAAATTAAACTGATTATAAAATCAGTTCCTGGTTCGTAGTAAGTGCACAGAAACATATCTGGAATCAGTAATGATTCACAATGTTATTGCAACAGCAATATCCTGGCATCAGCAACTTCAATGCCTTAATATTAATTAAAACAAAATGAAATCTAGTGTCTAAGTCAGGAGAAAGAAAAATGCTATAAAAGTAAGCACAACATACACATATATTTGTAGAGACAAATATAGAAATATTCATAATTTAGAGACAAATATAGGAATATTCATAATTCAGATGAGTACATACTAGTACATTAATGAAATGAGATAGCAAATGTCAACTAATGCTTGGCCTGAAAACCTTCAAACTGCAGGTGAAAACTGAACCAGTGAGAACTAAACCTGGCAGAATTTTAAGAATCTTATGTTCCCCAAAACGTGGGTCTTTAAAATCCAACGCTGTATAGCTAGATTGAAATACACTGATGAGAATAAGTCAAAAGCATTCAACCTCTTGCCTATAAAATCAGGCCTCTGACTACTGGAAGATACTTATTAGGACCTGTGCTCTCTGTGACTTCTCAGACATTGTAAATATTAAAACAGTAGCTCCATCTAGCAGGCTAGCCCTACTTAACAATCTAGTTATAGTTTTCTCTCACAGTCTGGTTTACTCATTTTTCTGTCTGTTGCTGAAGTTTTAGCCTGCTTAGGAGCTACAGCCAACCCGTATTAAGGAAGCTATTTAAAGACTTAACTAGCTACAGTAATGACAACATGAACGGTATGTTTTAGAGAGAGAGTCCCGGTAGAAATAATGAAGCAGGAAGATGCTATGGGTATAGTGGGATGGTATCGTAGTAATAATAACCATACTGAGAAGCTAGGTCATAGGCCAAGCGAGAGTTTATACAGACCGACATGAAAAATCCCCAGGATAACTGGGGATTACATGGAGGAAAACAGATATGGAGGAAAATAATGTTAGAAGGTAAAAGTAGAATCAGGGACAAAACTTGATAGCCAATTGTCTTCAGAGACTGAGATGGACTTATCGATTAGATATTTAAACAATTTTAAATACCCCTAATTTTGCTGTCAACTACTGCCCCAATTTTCCGCAACCCTTTGTATCAATATTACTCAAGGTTTATACATTATCATTCTCCCCAAATCTCTTTTTCACTTATCTGTAAATTCACTTCTGTCAGGTGTCTGCTTTACTATTCTACCAAAACCCTGTAAATTTCACTGGTGACCTCCATTTGGCTGCCAAATTCGCCAGTGAATTTCAATCCCCATCATAGGTGACATGGAGAAGCATTTGACAGTTGCTCAACCCTTTCGTACATTTTCTTTACTTGATTTCCATTATCTTCTACTTCCTTGATTTTCCTCCTGCCTCACTGCTCATTCCTTCTCAGGCTTCTTTGCTGTTTCCACTCTTCTGCCATTCCCCTAATCTTAGAGCGCCCAGGGCTCAACCCTCAGTCCTATTCTTTTCTCTACCTAGACTCACCTTTTATTGATGTCATCCAGTCTCATAGCTCTAAATACTATGCATGAGCCAGTGACTTCCAATTGCATTCCTACAATCTACATCTCTTTCCTGAATTCCAGGTATATCTACACTATACTCGAAACAGCACAGTGGAATTTCCAAAACATAGGACTATGCCAATTTATTGCTGACGAACTTCTGATTGTTCCCCACTTCAAAGTAAAAAGCAGGTTCTTAAATATTCCCAGAAGGCCCTGTATGATCTGATCCCTCATTACTTTCCTCATTTCCTCTCTTATTACTCTCTCCTTCTCTCACTCTGCCCCGGCTCTGCCTGCCTCCTTCCCATTCTTCAAACACACTATGTATATTCTTTACTTACAGTCTTTCCCTTGCTATTTTTTTCTACCAGAAAATCTCTTCCCCTGACATCCTCATGGCTAACTTCTCTTTCAAATCTTTGCATAAAATGTCAGCTTCTCGATGAACTTTTCTTCAGCAGACCTATTTAAAATAACAACCCACCTTCCATCTTGCAGTCTGTAACCCTATTTAGGGTGTTCTACTTTTTTTCTTTTTCCATAGCATGTATCACAGAATGTATTGTATAAATGGCTTGCTTATCATGGCATTGCAATAAGCGCGGATTGTCCGAAAGTGATACCAAGAACTCTGTGACAAAGGGTTATTGAGGCCCTTAATCCTGGCTAGAGGGGTTGTACCTGAATTCAGTCCTATGGAAACCCATAGCACAGACCCAGGGCATTCTTCTGGAAAGAAGACCTGAAAGTCCCTAAGATTTCTACATGCTGGGTAGCTAACTTTCCTAGACAACTTTAAACTGGGCTCAGATATTCTGGGTGCTCAACTGGTCCTTCCAATAGCACAGAGTTGTTCACCTGCCCTCACAGTCAGAAGGAAGAGCAAAGGAAGGTGTAATCTCTTCACTGGAACACAAACCCGTTTTATGTCCAGCAGTAGTCCCTGCCAGACTATGGAAGATTCAGGGGATCCCTGCTTCTCTTGCTGACCCTTGGCTTACAGTGTGTCTCAATACAGCCTAGTCTTTATCTTATACCATGTGATGATATTTGCCCTTACTTCCCACACAGGAATTATGTTTATCTTTTTCTCACCGGAATGTAAGCTCCACATGGGCAGGTAACTTTGCTGCATTCTAAGTGACAGACCCGTGCCTCGTAGAGACTCAATAAATATTTTGTTAAAGAATCAAAGATGACTCAAGATTTGTTTAGCTACTGGGCCAGGTAGATGATTTTGTCATTAAATAAAACAGACATTAAAAGAGTAGGAGAAGGTTTAAGAATGAGTAGTGACTTTACTCTTTCTGACTCGGTTTTTATATTTCTCTGAGAGAAACAGTGCCTTCTAAGAAATACTGTGATTGCCTATGCCTCTCATACAAAACTACCTTAAGTTCTTGAGCTAAAATTTGTAGTGATCTGATTGACAAAAGATCATATCCTTCCCATCTGTATTCATTAACTATTGCTGCATAACAAAATACCCCATAATTTAGTGGCTGACAACATACATTTATTATCACACAATTTCTGTTAGTCAGGGATCAGATGGCAACCAAGCTAGGTAGTCTCAGCTGAGCCTCTTCTATAAGACTACATTCTAGGGGTCTTCTAGGATTATAGTTATCTCAAAGTTCCAGTGGGTGAAGATCTGCTTCCAAACTCAGTCATGTAGCTATTGGAAAGTCTGCTTCCAAGCTCACTTATGTGGCTATTGGAAAGTCTGCTTCCAAGCTCACTTATGTCTGCTTCCAAGCTCACTTATGTGGGCTGTCTCACAAGAGACTGAATATACAAATCAACTACAACAAAACCGTATATAAAAATAAAACTATGACTCACAACTTGTAGCAAACTGTCCAGGAAGTCAAACCCAAACCTCTAGAACAATCAGCCCAAAATGGCTAGAACTGTCAGCTTGCCTGATTTTTGCCCCCTACTTCCAATTTAGAACCAAGCAGAGAAAGCCATATATGCTCTCTTAATCAATGTCATAGGATTCCCCACTTCTAGTTAGTCTTCAACTCCCCATGCCAACAGCCTCCAATAAGGGCATACCTGAAGACTTCCGTCTTTTTCCTCTATCAAGCTCTTCCACGCCTCTGCCTGGCTTTGAGTCTTTGCCGAACTCAAGCAACAGTGACTTACTCCCTTGCTATAGTAAGCTATGAATAAATAACCTTTGTTTGTTCTCATCGGATCATCTCCATCTGTTTCCACACTCATAACGTGGCAGCTGGCTGGCTTCCTCCAGAGTGAGTGATATGAGAGACAAGAGAGAATACCCAAGATCAAAGCCACAGTCTTTTTTAACTGTATCTCAGAAGTGACGTCCCATCCCTTCTGCCATATTCTTTTATTTAGAGTCAGTAAGTCCAGCCCATACTCTGGTGAAAGGCATAATAAAAGGATGTGAATACCAGAGGTGGGAAGCACTGGAGGCCATAATAGAGGCTGCCTCCACACAGTCCTATCTAACTCTTTAATAAATACAAGACCCACATTTATGTTGGACTTAAGTATAAATTTCTATTGAGATTCCTTGAAAAAGATTACTCTTACACTTGTTCTATTTTCATAACATTGTAACTTAACATTGTTTGAATGAATGATACATATTAGTGTATAAATGAATAAATATTTCTGAGCACTTAAAGGCACAGTTGGGTTTCTGGCTTGGCGACATCTAAGCAGAACTTTGCTATGTGACCATAAGAAATCATGTGCCTAACACGAATGTTCTGAGGCTTCTACTGCTCCCAGCTTCTGAAAACTAACATACTAAACCCACAAGCTTAATTTATATTCATTGGCATTTAAAGTATCAGAGCATTGACTTAGAATACCAATGGAATGGGTTATCCAATTTGCAATTGTCCCGAAAGTCTTCTCCAAGCTCCCTATTGGATCACCCCTTAGACATAACTTATTTCCCCCCTTCTTTAATTCTCCCCACTCCACCCCTGACCTATGGATTTTGCTGTTTCCTCTTAAGAACTGGATCTCTGAAGGCAGGGTGCCTCCTCCCACACGTTCACGGCATGTACCCGGGGCCTGGTATCCCCAACACTCACTTTTTTCTCTGTTTTTTTTTTTATATGTATTTGTATTTTTAATCACTATGCTAATATAATAGCTTTGTAAACCATATGTATAAAGTATTGTCAATTAAAAGCCTATCATTTTATTTTTGTGGTTCATTGTGTCATTCATTCTTATTTATTTATTTAACAAATGCTACATAGTATACAATGATGACTTGTATATTAGATCATATGTAAAGTTTGTGGCATAAAATTAAATAGATTACAAATAAAAACAACCGCAGTACCCGGTATAAAGGAAAACTTCATAATGATATACCAACATTAAAAGGAGTGGAACCATGAAGGAAGTATTCCGGCAAACCAGAGAAGTAATTACTCTTCAGACAGTCATGAACTGAGATCAAAAGACCTAAAGATCAGAAGGAAGAAAGATTAGCAAGTGTGAAGGCTCAAACAAGGAAGCAGCTTTGAGCATTAAAGGAACTAGAGAATGCCAGGGGCTGGCGCACACTACACAAAGAGGACCCATGAAGCAAGAGGAGTCTTGAGAATGAGGCGGCAGACAGATCCACAGAGCTTCAGTTGCTTTGCTCATGACAGAGATTACTTAAGAGTAATTACATTAGTCAGAAACAGTAATTAAACATGGGTGCTCATTAAACATTATTCAGATGCAATAATTAAACATAGTCAGATAGTATAATTAAACATACGCTGAGTATAGGGATTCAAATAGTATTATACCAGAAAGGTCAATTTGGGTGGATAACTGGCTCAAAATTTTTAACTCTGGAATCTCTCTGAATTAGTTGGCCTTATTAATTATTTCTTGGAAACATCTTTGAAGAGATATAACCTTTTCACCAAAAAAATTTTCCTAAAAGTATAAAACCAAAATTTGAGAATAAGAAATATGCTATAGATAAAATCATCACACCAATGTTACAGTCTCATTTACTATTTGAATCCAGCTGACTTTTATTGGTACTGCCTAATTCACAGACGTCCGTCCACCCTTTAGGTCAAAGGAAAACATCATGTGGTTTAACCTTGAGATAGGTGGGAACTGAACCAAGTTCTCTTTTCAAATCTGATCTTTTCCTCTCTTTCAATCTGCTTTCTTTCTTCCAGCCCATCATCAACTTAAAAACATACTGATCATTTAAAAGTTAATATTTTGCAAAGAAAAAATTCTTTAAGACAAATAGTATGTAGCCTGAGTTACTTTCTAGGACATGAAAACAGTGCATTTCTCAATTTCACAAAGTAGCTAAATAACTTAATTGAAAAATCCAAAGTAGGCACAGCCTATATTGTTATTTCTTTTTTTCATAGTAATGTTCAACTTGTACTTCTATATAGATATTTACGTTCAAAAGGAACCATACTTTCTGCGTATATGCATAACTGAGCCTTTCAAAACTGTTTACACATAATCATGGTCTTTGATTTGTGGCTGCGACCACTTCTTCCAAGTTCATCTCAGCACTTTACCACATGATCATCATGTTTCATAGGCACTTCAAATTCAAAATGTCCAAACCTACGTTAATATCTCATTTCTCTATCTAAGTGCCTAAATCTTGCTTCTACTTCACCAATGTAGGGTTTCTCAACCTCAATGATATTGGTGGGATAATTCTTTGTTATGAGGTCTGTCATATGCATTGCAGGGTATTGAACAGTATCATTGGCCTCTATCCATTAGATCCCAATAGCCTTGCCAACCCACACCAAGTTGTGACAACCAAAAGTATCTCTAGACCTTACCAAATGTCCCCTGGGGAAAATAATCATCTCCAGTTGAGATTCATTGGCTGAATCTCTTTCTTTCAGGTTAATTATACCAACATCCACACAGTTTTTCAGGAAACTTTGAATTTCATCCTGGATTCCTGTACTCCTCACATCTCTCCATTTAGAAGAGATGACCCTTCACCCAATACAAGTCTTTATTATGTCATATCAATTGCAGCAATCAACTAACTTGTCTCTCTACTTCCAGTCTCATCCCTTTAATCTACCTTTCTTCTCCTGCCAGTGTGATCTTTTAAAATTGCAAATGTGAAATTATCATGGCCTTGCTTAAAATATTCAGTGGCTTCCCAGTATCTGCAGTGGAGTCCAGGGATATTAAATAAAGGGTATTTTAGTGTGTGTGTGTGTGTGTGTGTGTGTGTGTGTGTGTGTATATATATATATAATGGTATTTACATATAATGTCTTTATGTATACAAATATATATACTTACACATTGTATATGTGTGTGTGTGTGTGTATGTAATGTGTATATATACATCTTTTCATTTATTCTTCAATTCAACCTTATGAGGCATCTAATGATTTTCTCCTCATTTTCTAGTGAAGAAACTGGGAGGTACAGAGGCTAAGCAACTTTCTCATAACCCATAAGTTGTGGAGCCTACATTTGTGCCCAGGTCGCCACAAAAAATCCTAAGTTCTTTGTTGCTAAGTTATATTTGCCACCCCTCACTGTTTAGCTTTTGTCTTATACTTGGTATTATTCCATTCCTAGAAAATTATAGATAATAAGTATTTGTTGAATAAATTAACAAACTGAATTGGTATGGCAGGAAAGACAAACTCTATGTGATTCTTGAGACTATCCAAAAAGTAGTATCACAGAAGAGGGAAGGTTTCATTTTGCTTTCAGCCAGGCATGGATCAGCCATGCATGAGAGAGTTGTGGATGTTGTAACGCAGGTTTTGAGATTTCATTTGGGTCTTTATTAAACAACTGACATGCCTTCATAATGTCTAGTTTCTTAGTTACATATATATTTGTTGTTTTAAATATTTTTTTTCAAGACTTCACATTTCTCTCTCTTTCTAATAATGTCTTTGAAGAAAATCTCACTCCCATCCAACACATAATTCTCTTATTCTACCATATTTTATGACAGTTAAGGAGAATTAGGCTATGGTCTACATTACGTACCAATCCTTACTAACAAAGCTTATACCTCTAATAATCAGTGTTTCCATTCCCATGATTGATTACATTCTTTAATAGTACTTTTTGGTGAATTGTTGCTTGCCATTTAACTTTAGGTGATACTCATGCATGATTACAATAAAGCTATTCCAGGAAATTACAAGTACATCATTAGATAGCATATATAGCTAAAAAGATAATAGGACATTAAATTCAGCTGACAATGTAAGTTTCCTAATTACTCCACATTGTCTCTACTATTGTTATTTATGGAAAAAGAGTATAAAAGACCGCATTGCCTTTCTAACTGGTTAGTAAAAGTAGTGAGAAGTAATGAAGGATGGTGAATTTTGAAGGAGATTAAAGCATAGAAGCTGATTCAATGGAATGTATTTCTCAACAGACACAACGATTTCTAAAAGAATTTTCAGGTATAGAGAGATTGCCCCTGTTATGATTTTTATTTTTTTGGAATGCTAGTAAACAATAGGCTACTGTGCTGTTAACAGATTTCGTAATTTCTTTCACCTCAAAAGAGATTCCTCTGGGAGTTGAATGCCAGACGATATTCTTTCCTGACAAACTAGCAGATATCTCGATCAGGCAATTAACTCTCTCTATATATTTATTAAATTTAACTTTAGCTAACAGGCATTTTTAAAGTTTTTTTAAGTCAAAAATACTGATTGTTTATTGTTATATCAAAACTTATCATTAGTGTATCCTCATCAATATTTTGTATTCTAGTTAGTGATAAAGATTTAAAAAATACATTTTATGCTCTACTTAGCAAAGTACACATTATAAATCTATCTAGTATAAGATATTGTTTTTTATATTTATTAATATTTTAAATGTCCTCTAGGATATGTGCCTTTTTCTATATAATTGTTCAACTCATTTTTGTTATAAAATGGACATATTTAATTGAAAATCCCATTTAAATATGTATTAATGATGATCTACATATAGTTTCACTAATCATGACTAATTTCATAAATTTCTAATCTGCTCCAAATTGAAGGGTTAAGACTGTTCATAAATTTTAAAATGTTCTTATGTATGCTTTCTAAGAATTGGCCTAGAAAATAAATAACAGTTACAATATAAGCCATCTTGTTTTAAGTTCTCAATTTTTAAGTTAATTAATTTTATGGTGATTTTAAAATGAAAGGAGAATCTATACAACCTTCGACATCACACAATTTGAAATAATCGAAATCTATATGTAAAAATTGCCACTTAGTTGATCACATTCTCACTGCCTCCTGACACATGCATCAGGTCATTGATTCTGTCAGTCTCTGAATAAGCATATATATTAAGTAACCTGAGCAAACAAAAATCAGTGAGACATATTGGGCACCATCAACTGGATTTCAGTTCCACAAGTATAAAGAAATCATTGCAATACATTACAGATACAACTACAAACCTATAAGCACTGCTCTGAGACTGTAAAAAAAGGAAGCAGTTGATTCTCTCTGTATGGGTATATGTGAGGAGAAAATACAACTTGGATTAAGCCTTAATATTGGAGTAAAAAAACATACGATAAACATTTAATAAAAAGAAAAGAAATTACTTTGAAAATGTAAATAGGCATTGTGTTAAGTTCATGAAATACAATTTACAATAATATTGTTTAGAAAACATTACTTCATGGTAGGAAAATTAGAAAATATAAACCAATGAAGGAAAATATTTAAATACTCAGTTTAATCAGAGACACTATTGATCTAAAATATATTATTCCTGATATTTATATATAGTAATAATTCATATCATATAAATATGCTCTGCCCAGTGACTGAGTTTCATGAGTGATATATTACAAATATCCTTCCATAATAAATTATTCTACGAAATAATTTTAATAGCTGAATATTATTCCACTGTACAGATGTTCTATTATTTACTTAACCAATCCCTTATTTAAGAAAATCTTCTAATTTTTTTTTTTAATTTGCAGGATCAGTTCAATTACCACCTTCATACAAATATATTTGACCACATACCTATGTTCTTCAAGGTATAATTTATGTGTTAAAGTACGTAGAAATTTGAAAACTTATGAACACATATCATGTTACGTTACAGAAAAGTGATAACAATTTTCACTGTGTGTGGCCAGAAATCCACTAACATCCAGCTTAGAAAGTAAACCTTCACTGGGAAATATCTAACTCAAAATCTTACAGTACCTATAAAACTCCAGCAAGTTGGTAATGCCTTCTTAGATCAGAAAGAGATCCAACTAATGTACAAAGCAGAGCAATGGTTAAGATAAGGGGGTGAGGATAGTCAGAGAAAGGAACATGTGAATAGTCTGGGGTTTGAATATTTTTTGAATGGATATGTTCACTATCTTGGTATTGATGATGGTTTCACGTGTTTATACATACTTCAAAACATAAAATTATACATTTAAAATATGTGCAGTTTATTGTATGTTAATTATACCTTTAAAGCTCTTTAAAAAATAACATTTGGTGGAAAATATAATTTATTTAATTGTAAATTATTTATTGTATTTTAAATTAGGAAACTGATGAGAATTATTAGGGGAAAAAATAAGAGAAGGAGGAAGGAAGGGGATAGTTTTTAACACTGTCCTAGAAAAGGATGCGTCGACTAATATAAACAGTAGAAATGTCTTTTTGGTTGACCAGCAAACTATAACTGATTGCTGTACATATCATTTTTAGCACTGTTTCTCTGCTTAATGGCATAGGAATCAGCTTGAATGCTTATTAACAGATACTGGAAGCCAAACCTCCTAAATCTGAAGCCAAACCTCCTAAACCTGAATCTATGGTATAACAGGGTCCGAAGAAACATCTATATTACTTTAATCACTGTTCAATAAACAACCTTCTTCTCTATAACTTCATCTTCTGAGAAGACAACTTCCTACCTGTCACCCAGAGAGTGTGCCCTATAAAAATACGTATTTAAAATTCCATAATTAATATAATACATTTATTTAATAAATTAGTTCTTTTTAAAATGACACCCAAATAATTGAGTCTAGGGAAAGAGTTGTGTGCTTAAACATGCAAATTAAAAAAAAATATATCATATCTCCAACAACAGTGAAACACTCAAATTTCATCATTCTCTGAGATGCTCGCACCATCGGAATTACAATAATATGTATACTGACAAGTTTTTTAATTTGATAGTTTAAAAATATATCGATGGTTTTATAAGGTGAGGTTCCCAAAGTACACATATATTTAAACTCAGAGTGTTGAGGGAAATATGAGAGACACAGAAGAGTGACACTGATAAAGCAGTGTGAATCTCAGGATTATATAATACCATCAAAACAGCTATTAGAAATGTTTTCTTTCAGGATGTGAGATTGTATATACCATTTAATGAGAAAAAGGGGTGTCCATAATTTGTAAAGCTGAATCACTGACCATTTCTGTGGAAGTTTTAAAGCCACATGATTTCTTTTGGGTATTTTTATTTACCTGGTGGTATGTTAAAATTTACAACTGTTGGATAAAATTCTTTTATAACCTTTATATATTTAGGCAGTCAGTAAACTAATAATCCACTCTCATAAAAGTCTTGCCAATGTAAATCACTACTGAGAGCTCAGCCTAAAATTTGAATTACTTGAATTTATGTCAATGACTTACTGAATATTCAACAATGTTAGAAATATACTCAATATTAATAATGGCTTTCAAGAGAAAGTCTTTACTGAAACTGCTGGATAGAAAGCATCAACTTAAATGAAAGCTCTTTTTTTTCAATTTCATCATGAAGTTTTATAATATCACTAAAATTGAGAAAATTTTTTTCCAACGTATACCAAATGGCTTTCAACCTATGTTAAAAAGCTTATGAGAATTTTATGTCACCAGCGCTCATAGCTCTTTTTCTACTTGCTTTCCCTGGAGTCTAATATGGAGTAGTCAGAGGCAACTGGGACCAACTAGGCTTTCACTGCCAGGTTAAAATTGTTTTCTTGGTGTTAATAAAGTGAGGGTTGAAAACCAGATAACTTCATTATATTTAATAGTCTCCAGACAATTTTATTTTTCTTTCAAAGTTTTATCATCTTGTCTTACACTGTTTTTTTTTGTTTGTTTCTTTGTTTCTTTGTTTTTACATAAAAGAACAGATACAAACAGATGAAAAAGCAAGCTTAATGGAAAGATATTCATGGTATATTGTGAAGAGAAAAGAGTATGTTTTGAAGAGTATGATTTTTTAATTAAAAAAAAAAAAAAAGTCCATTTCCAAAGGTTACATACTGCCTGATTGCATTTAACATTCTTAAAAGCACAAAAGTGTAAAGATAGAAAATAGACTGGTGGCTGGGGACAGGAACTCAGGTGGGAGCATGGGTGTGACCGTAAGAGATAACAGAGGTCCTCCTCTGGGGTGACAGAACGGTTCTGTATGTTGATTGTGGTGGCTATACAAAGCTAAACATGTGATCAAGCTGTATAAAACCACACACGCATGCACGAGTACACAAGAACACTAGTGAAAACTGATTGCGGTCTGTATTCCAGTTAACAATATTGTTCCAATGTTGATTTTCTGGTTTTGCTATTGCATTGCAGTATGTGGGGTGTCACCTTTGGAGGAAGCTGGGTGGAGGATTGAAGTGATTCTGTGTACTATTTTTGCAACTTCCTCTGAGTCTATAATTATTTCAAAATATTTTTTTTAACTGCTTTTTATAAACCTGACTACAGTAATCAATAGCAACAAAATTAAGTTTCCAGGGATATGTTACTACATGGAAAAATTCCATGAAATTTAGATTATACATTTGGAATAATCTGAAGGGATAAGCCACATGGAATTACACTAAAATTCACTTATAAGGGCACTGGCGTAGGGGTGGGGGCACATGAAGGAGTTCAGCAGTCATGTTCCAAGATGCCACAGCTCCGGTAAATAAAGGTCTCTGTGGCTGCTCATCAGCATAGATTTGCTCTGCATGACACATGCTGTGGATAAAACAATTTACTGTGGTTCCAAATGTAAGTCCTGATTACAGTCACAAGGCACTGAGCAGCATAGTCCGGAACAAACGGCACTTAGGGTTGATCGAGTTTAGGGTAGTGGGGGATCTCTAAGTAATATCAGGAAGCGGAACTAGTACTGTAGTAATAACATTGGCTCAGCACTGCCCATAGACTGGACTCTGTGCTAAATATGAGCTTGTTGTGCATTCACCAGGACCTGTATGGTAGTTATAGTTATTACTCCATTTTAAAAACATGGAACCAGTCTCAGCTGTGTGATGTGGCATGTCCAAATATAAATGGTGACACAGGACAGAGAGATTTCACCCAAGTGACCTTACTCCGGAGATACTACACTGTACTGAAACTCAAGTTCCAGAATAGTGGGAACCTAACAGAGGAATAATAGATGTTCAATAGTTCTATGGAAAAATGAACGATGAAAATATATCTGAGCATGTTTGTGTTTATGTGTGTGTAGTAAGATATCTAGAAGGATACACAGCACAGAGTTAACAGTGATTATTTCTAGATGATAGAATTATAGAGAATTTTACTTAGTTTTTTGTTACCTTGTCTATATTTTATACTTTTTTCATAATAAACATATATTTACAAAATAAAATAACAAAAGCATCTTGAACCCTAAGAGGCCTTCTGAAATACACCCTGAATTTAGAAAAAAATAATCATATATATTAAGAGATAGAGTTGACTTTCTTATTTGTTTATATAACAGACAGAATGGTCATATTTTACTTTAGTTTTTTAACAGTATTTAATTCACTTCCTCATTACAAATAACAAAAGCAAAAATGGAGAAACAAAAACAAAGCTATCCTAATGCAATTGCAGACAATATTATTTTGCTTTTTATGGGAAGAAAAGTTGTGCTCCTCTTGTAATAAATCGTTATGCCCAACACATAGCACATGTGCTCCAGTGTGTAGGGTCATACCCGACATAAAATCAATTTGCAATAAATGTTGGACAAATGAATGAAAGGCTAAAGGAAAGCATCCTGGAATCAACATAACACTGTGCACACTAAGGTATTATTCCATACTAATATACAATCTTATCAAGAAGTTCAAAGAAAAGAGATCACCATTGAGTTAATCAAAATGTCAGGAAAGCTTCATAGGGAAGGCTCCTTGAGCTGAACAGTTTGCAGCAGTGGGTAAGCACATTTCAGATGTCATGATTGACACTGAACTCAAATAGTTACAGGCACTCATTAGTTGTCTCGAATTTGTTTGAGTGTATGCCTCTTTGGTATGCAGTTGTACATTCCCTGATAAACTGTGTAAGTGTGATGGTTAGTTTTATGGGTCAACTTGACGGAGTCAAGTGGTGCCCAGATATCTGATTAAACATTATTTCTGCGTGTATCTGTGAGAGCGTTTCCAAAAGAGATTGGTATACGGAACAGCGTACTAGGTAAAAAATATGTCCCGCCCCGCCCCTGCAACACAAGTCAGCCTCGTCCTGTCTGCTGAGGGCTAGAATAAGACAAAAAGGCAAAAGAAAAGAGAATTTGTTCTCTCTACGTGATTGCTTGACCTAGAATGTCAGTCTTCTGCTCTCAGATTGGAATTTACATCATTGGCTCACTTGGTTTTCAGGCCTTGGACTAGAATTATATCACTGGCTTTTCTGGATCTCCAGCTTGCAGACTGAGGAGACCATGGGACTTTTCAGCCTCCATAATCACGTGAAGCAATCCTCCTTAAATATACATATATCTATCCTATAAAATGAGGTTCTGTTTCTCTGCAGA
Source organism: Rousettus aegyptiacus (assembly GCF_014176215.1). NCBI lineage: Eukaryota > Metazoa > Chordata > Mammalia > Chiroptera > Pteropodidae > Rousettus > Rousettus aegyptiacus. Next base: position 63,195,625 of record NW_023416286.1, read on the forward strand.
GCTCTAATCAAATACAGTTAGGTATGGACCGCTAAGAAGCAGATGCCAAAATAGGATTAAATGCAAAAATCGTACTAGAGGACTGCCAGTGAGAGAAAGTCGCGAGGTTGTCAAGAAACACTGGGAGAGCTCTCAGACCATGATGTGAGTCTGACCAGAAATGAAAGAGGGAAGAAAAAGTTGAAGGGCAGTGTCCCAGTCTGCTGTAGTCTAAGGAAGATTCAGTAAGACTGTCAGGGCAGCCAGGAGCCAAAGTCAGTATTAAAGGGAGTCCCCCACATGTCTCCTAGAAACAGGCCAGATTTTGTTTCACAGCCAAACTCACTCATGGCTGACAGGGGGCAGCTTGCTGTGGTATAGCTTCAGCATGAATGCATTAATGGATGTCAGAGGTCAGCTCCTGGCACCTTGGTCAGGTTAGCTCCCTGTAGCTGAAAATCTGTGAGGCTAATTCCCATAGCCACTACATATACAATGCAAACCTAAAAGTTTCTATTAAATAATACATTTGAAGATATGCTGTTGCTTTAAATAATGACATGAAACATTAATTTTAATAAAGGGCAAAATCCAGAAAGTTATACGGTTGTCAAAGACAGAGTCAACCTAGGGGGACACACTCTCCCATGAAGCAAGCGGCATCTTTCATGGATGATATATATGGAGGTTTATATTTATTCTTAATATGTTTGCCAAATATATACGCTACATAAGAACAGGATTGGTACTCAAACATCATATGAATGAATATTACAGGTAAATTTGAGATATGCACACACATACAAAATTATCCTATGTTCCTTAGTGTGCTACTTCTATCCTAAATATTTTCTTTCATTTCCTTGTTTTTACATCCTCTTAATTTTAATGGGCAATAATAATTTTATGGGTAAGTTATAAAAGTTTAAAATAGATAGTATTTTCAGAACGTACGATGTTATCGCTAGTTTAAATGACAAATGCCCCCTAATTCCTCTCCACCTTTATATCCACCCACTCTCACTGAGGGATACGTACACATATTTTGATGAACTCTACAGCTCTTTTTAGTATGGCTTCAAATCATGTTTCTATCTTTTTTAAACACCTGAAGCATATTGCCTTGTAGAGTAGATCTGGGAGTGTGCATATGCTATACCATGAGCATGGACTGAAGGTAGAATCAATGTCTTCTGTACCTTTTATGTCTCTGATTACCTAACCAATTGCTAGACTAACATTATGTACTCAATAAATATGTTACTGATTCAGGAAAATGAATATATAAAGTCATTTATGAAATGTTAGGTCAAGAATTTTGAGTTCTTTACCTGCTTGTGGCATTAAAAATAGTTTGTGTTCATTATGTAAAATAATTTGGGTTTTAGATAACTATAACCTAAATGTAGGTAACTATATCTTTCTGTCATCATATGACATAATTTTCTGAAAGTGGAAATTATATCAGTAGTTCAAATACAGAATTTCTCTCAATGTGAAACATAACAGCAAATGTAAAAGTATATTTTCCTAAATGTTTAAAAAAAAAAAGTTTTCATCCAACCATGAGAATTACTTTTCCATACCAGGAACCTTTAAAGCAACTTTAAATCAATGTTAAAGTATATATTTGGTGAACATAACTAGTTGGATAATTTTTAAAAAGGTCATTTTTAAGGTACTTTGCTTCGAATTATTTGAGTCATTTTTTTCCCCTAATATAGGGTTTCTGCACTACAGTTTTGAAAACCCTTTTCCCAGAACCACTTCTGGGTTTAGCCATTCTTCATTCACTGTACATACATATAACACTTGGAAACAAAAAAAAATTGCCAATGTTCTGATTTTTTAAATTTTTCCATTGATGAATGAAGTTGACCTATTACCTACTATTGACATGTTACAAAGTAATGTGGGCCAAATGATCACCTAGAGGTTTGGTCTATAGTAGTGCTATCCAAAGTGATGTCCTCGGAACGACACCATCAGCATTGCCACGGCTAACAGGGCTCTTATTAGAAAAGCAAATTGGTGAGTCTCACACAGACTGACCAGGTCAGAATCTCTGGCCGATGGCTTAGAAGTTTGTATTATAACAAGCTCTTTAGGTGACATTTTTGCAAATTTTAGCAAACTCGCTAAAATTTGAGAAGTACTGGCCGACATGACATGGATATTTCATGGATACAGAAAAATAAACTGGATGACTGACTAGAGTTCATTTTTCATGTAAAAGCTTCAGCAATATATAAAAAATCATAGGATACGGAAACTCTTTATCATAAAAGCCTCACACTGTCTTACACGAATTTCTAAAATCATTTTTTGTCATAAATCTCAATAAGCAGTCATTAACAGAGGGACTGAAGGTCCAACTGTCAGGAAGAGGGGCAGTGCCTAGGTCTTCCTACTGGGCTGTACTGGTGGGGTTACTCTGAATTTTAGCTACATTTAAGGGTCAAGCTCATAAAGTTAGGGTATAAAATACTTACCAGGAAAAAGCATGATGAAAGTCAAGACCAAATCTATGCCCAAGTCAGAAACATAGAGGTCAAATTCGAATGGCAAAATTTAGAGCAGTAAGGGTAAAATAAAGTACAGGTTTCAAAGTCAAGAAAAAAAAAGTGCTAAGGTCAAAGATAAAGCTCTAGAGAAGGTGGGAAAATGAGACATTGTACTAATATCAGAGGAAAGAACCTGTATCCCTGAAGTACCTGTTGAAACAGGTTCCTCTAGCCTCCTACTCAAGTTGTCTCGATTCCTTTTGTCTAAGGGCAAGGTCATGTAACAAGTGAACAAGCCAAAAAAAAAAAAAAAAAAAAGCAAACTACTTGGATCATTCCATTCAGCCATCTTTCAACATATAAATGCAGTTTTATGAGAATGAAATCTAATATTTAATTAAACTAAATATTTTAAATACACCATTGCCCACCGAATTTTTTTAAATGTCTCATTTTGAGTGAAAAGGTTTTATGTTATTATTCCCTTAATAAATAGTATACTTTGAATTTTTGTCACAACTCATTCCATTACTTTTTGCCACGACCTTTTCAAAGAGTGTCTTTATGAACTCACAAATATGAATGTTATTTAAAAGCATATGGTGTGTTATTTTTCTTGACAATTGCACAAATGCAGATTTGTCTCCTAATAATACCTAAAGGTTTTAAGACAAAAGACAAGTTAATATACCAAAAATATATAGTTCGGCTGTAAAAAGTATATAACACGCATAATAAAATACACATTGAGTAACAAAAAACAGATATTGATTATTAAAGAATGCTAAAGATAAAAAGCTATCAAGAAAAATTGAAGCAGAGACCAAAAAAAAAAATTGAAATGAAAAGAGATCAGTAGAGATTATCCAGTACGAAATAGTATGATGAAATGTTTTTAAAATTCACAAAACTGAAAAAATATATTAATATCTCAGTAGAGGCTCACTATTCTTGAGGAGGTCTGAGGACAGATTCTGGCACCAATCTGCCTGCATTCACATGTTGATTCTGTTGCTCACTGTCTGTGTGGACTTGGGCACCCCTTTACTCCTCTGTAACAAGGGGCAAACAATAATGCATATCTAATAGAGCTGTTTTATGGGTAAAATTTAATATACATAAGGGATTTTAGAACAGTGCCACCATTCACCAATGTTCAATTTGGGTTCGCTAGTATAAAGAAGCATTGTAAAATAGAAATATAATGTGGATCACATATATAATTTTAAATATTGCAGTAATCACAATAAAAAAGTAAAAAGACATATATAAAATTAATTTTACAAATGTATTTTACAGTGCATCTTATCTCGAACTGTGTCCCCGAAAAGTCATATGTTTAATTCTTTATCTTCAGCATCTTAGAATGTGACCTTATTCAGAAACAGAGTCACTGGGGATACAATTAGTTAAGTCAGGATGAGGTTATATGGGAGTAGAGTGGGCCCCCAATCCAATATGACTGGTACCTTTATAGGAAAAGGAAATTTGAACACAGACATGGACAAAGGTATAACCTTTGAAAATGAAGGCAGAGATCAGATGATGCTTCTGCAAATTAAGGAATGCCAAAGATTGCCAGCAAACCACCAGAAGCTAGGGAAGAGGCAGGAATAGATTGCTCCTCAGCTCTCTGAAGCAGCTAACCCTGCTAACACCTTGATATCAAACTTCTAGCTTCCAGAACTGAGACAATAAATTTCTAGTGCTTTTATCCACCCAGTCTGTGTTTGTTTTGGCAGTCCTAGAAAATTAACACAGCCCCATTTAACCAAAATATCCTAATTTGAGTATATTATCAGCATAAAGTATTATAAATGAAATATTTTAGAATCTTTTTGTCATATAAAGTCTTTAAAGGTCTGCTGTTATATTATACAACAGCACATCTCAGTTCACAGTTACATTTCAAGTGGGCAGCAGGCACTTATGCCAGTGGCTCCCTGGCTGGATGCTGATGCCTTAAATTATGCCATAGGGTTAAAATTTAAATTCCATTCCTTGACCACAATTTACATTCTTATACTGGCAACAGAAATGTTAGTTAATGTTGGAATTACTATCTTCTTGATTACTAATGTTCATTTCTGTTCACCTAATTTGTCTTTACCTTTTTCTCTATCCAGCTTATTAAGCACAACTCTCTTATCCCTTGCTTTTGCCACACCTGCCTTTAAAAAATCCTGTCCCTGAATCCATCCAATTATCGCTGTCCTCCATTTCCAGGCTCAGATTATCATGTGAAAAATTACACGCCACAAGTATATTCTGTCTTTTACCTTGATGCAGTCTTCAATATCAAGACCTCCAGTTATGTATGCGTCAACCTAGAGCTTATCTTCATCTATAACCATGATTCCAACTCCCTCCCTATCTCTGGAAAACTGGGAATTGCTCTTTTGGTCCCAGATTCAAGACCTGCTTGTGTATTTATGTCTGATCCCCTTCCACACCTCCAGAATACATGCTCTAGCAATCACCTTTTTAGTTTTTATCTCCAACCAATGGTTCCCTTTCTAATGCTTCTATATGTTTAGAATAAAATATGTTCAAGCTTCAGTCACCAAAAAAAAAAAAAAGGCAAAGCTCCTTCATTTACATAATATTCTCACTTAATTTCTTTCATCTTTTCACTTGATCTCATTTCACTGCCGTCTGGTTTTCACTTCCATTACTCTTCTCTCTGGTATCAACAACCACCTCCATATCGCCAGGTTCCATGGATGCCTTCTGTATTTATCTCTACAGACCTTTCTTCAGTGGCTGACAATGTTGACCACACTGGCACTCCTGGAACTTGCTTTTCTTGAGCTTTTATGGTATCACGCCTCTCTAGTTTTTCTCATATCTCTCCTGCCCTCTTTCTCAGTCTCTTTATGTGTCACTTTTCTCCCACTGGCTCCCTAAACCAGGTGTGTGTTGTGTTTTTCACACTCAGGCCCATGATCTCCTCCCTGTACTTATATCCTTCTTCCTTCTTTGCCCCAGTGACTTTCGAAACTGTAACTTCAATAAACAACTCTATCAGTGTTTCTTAAACTTACTGAGGTTGCAGAGTCTCAGGCTCAAAGAAAAATATAAGCACTCTTCTAAGAAAAAAAGTATACACACATATTCACAAAATGCCAGCATTCCTTGATGTTTAGGAAGGCCTAATCTCTACACTGAAGACTCTCAAGATTATTTGAAATCGCCAGATAAAATTTCCAACCAAATATCTCTTCCTAGATATTTTTGAAACATAACTTGGTCTTCTTGTTAAATTGCCTACATTTGTAAATGGCATTACCACCAACCCAGAGATTCAATCCGTAAATGTGATTAATCCCTTTGTATTTATCTACTGTTCCTATGCCTGTTTTTCCATGACTTGACTCTTTATTATTCACTCTCTGGAATCTATCTTTAGTATCAGGCTTAATTAGTTCCTTGTCGTTTCTCAATTACCTGCTGCTCCTCAATGGGTTCGATGCCCCTAGTCTGTCAAACTCCAATTCAAAATCCTTCAAATGTTCCCTATAGATTTCAGGCTGACTCCTCAGAAAAGTACTCATGTTGCTCCTAATCCAAACCTTTTCTTCTTACTTCTCTAACTTGTAATTGTTAATAAGTTATATAGAATACCATGTACTAAATGAAGAATATTAATGTTCTATAACAAAACAAAAGTTCCTATTAATTGCAAACTCTCATAAGATACTCTCTATGTAGTTTTTAATATATATCTAATACCAACCATATCATCAATACTTAGAGAAAAAAAATAGCCACGTATGCTTAAATGAGCGAAGGCTAACTCTTATGGATATTGTTTATATTTGTTAACATGAGACAATGTAAAAAATATGAGAACCAAAATACGTCAACCCAGAAATATCCTGGCAGAGTCAATAAAGCAAAATCTTGGAATCTGCCAAACCTAGATTTAATTCTTTTCCTTTAATTTTACTTTGGATTTAATCTCACTTATACTTATTTTCCTTATTCGTAAAATAAGAATAATAAAGCCCATTTTTCAGGGTTGTATTAGGGATTAAATGAACTTGGAATAATGCTTGAATAATGTGTGTCCTCAGTAAATGGGAATGTCATGAAGAAAGGGAATTTATGGTGCTAGAGAACCTGCCGAAAGCCCCCTTTTGCCCAGGATGGTGCCTGTCACTCTGACTCTATTTTATCTACTGCTGGACTTCTTGGGCATCAGTGAAAGGATAAGTGCAATTAGAGTTCAAGGATGACAACTACTCTAAATCAGTGTGTTGACTCCAGGAAAGACATTTAGAGCAACAAGGAAGTGTCATGGTTACCAACATCACTTATGAGCCATACATGAAAAAGCTGTTTACCTTGAGGGAAGCAGCTTATAACCAGAAGAAATTCCATATAGCATCATATAAATTCTTTAAAAAAACAGAAAGTGAATGAAGAACTCCAGTTTATGGATGTCCAGAGATTTCGTTTAATCTTCACAGGGCTTATATTTTGAAATATTTGGCTCTACCGAGTGTCCTGGACTATATATCCAAAAGTTTACACTTTGACATATTTGAGGCAAAACTGTGAAAGTATCTGCCAACCCAAAACATTTACACCTAAATTAACTATAATAATTATTTCTTCTGAAAAACTTTATAATATTCCACACACCTATGATGGGAAGAAATCAAGACAGAGGAGCTAAAGAAAAGACAATCTAAACTTTTCTTAAACTTAAAATATTGCCTACTAAAATAAAACGAAGTAAACTTTGCTGCAGTTTTTTAATATACTTGCTAATGAAAAGCACATACAAATGTTTGCATTCATTTCTGATAGGATGGACTCAAATTTAGTATTTTCTAAGATTTTTTTACCTTCTTTAACCATCACCTTTTTAAATTTTTTCAAAACAGAAAACACCTCAGATTCAAGTCATTTATAATATTTTTTTTGCTGAATCTCAGTTTACATGTACACGAATTCCAAGAGTTATTATGTCATTTTTCAGAAAAATTAAAACTAAGGAACTAGGCCATTTAGATATAAGATATTACATAGATTTTTTTTCATGTTTAGGACATTACTTTAAAAACTAATACTCTCTGCCTAAAAAAAGAATTTCAGACTCACTTCATCAATTTAGAGTTCTACATTTAAGGAATAACTAACAAATGTTTAAATGTTTATTATAAATCAAATAAAAAGAGCATATAAGGTGTTAGAAAGAGATCGAAAGGAAAATACAAAAACTTAAGAATAAGAGAACAGAGAAAAGGCTTCTATATCTAATGTTAGATATAAGAAGTAGCTCTGGAAGTTGAGAGTTACACCACTGTCAGCCCGGACCCCCAGGCGAGACTCCTCTCCCTGTACTTGTCCCCCTCAGCTTTGCTTTTTACTGCTATGTCTAAAGACAAATGAGAGATTGCTTCTGGGTTACTGCTATGTTCCTATGTTCTCTTCTTATCATGAGGTATTACTTTCTCTCAATGTCTGTTGATTTAATCACAGGACTATGGTCTACTAAGGCAGGAAGTGATTCCACCCTATCAATTATCACTAAATCAGTCACTGGTAAGAGGGACATAGTGGAAGGAGTGAGTGATCAGCTCTCCTGACTGAGGAGTTCTTGAAGAATGAATAGGGCTCTTGTCCCAATCCAAGATGTCCTCACTCCTCCTCAGTCTCTGGAAATCAAAATTGAATTTAGAGATCCAAATTAAACTAGACTTTTTGGATTAAAATTGTTTCCCCACCAAAGTATCAGAGGTCTCCTGAGTTCTCTTTTCTAGCAAGTACTTATTCTCACCTCCTCCATTCTCTCTTCATCTCAGCAGTGAAGTCTTTGCTCAGGTTGGTTCAATATTCTTCTAATCTGCATCAGTGTTTCCTGGTCCTGTTTAGTATTTTCCCATGTTCTTGGCTATTTTTCACACTGTTGTATCTTTTCTTGAACTCCACTATCGATTCTTACTCTCCAGAATCATAAACTCATCAGGTTTCTGGGTACCTCCACCCTGTATGACTATATATCCTTTATCCACAGTCATTAGGCATAACAAAAGGAAAGCTTCACTGTTCCTTGAATATTTCCTCTTCCATAAAGCACCTAATATTTTAAGATCACCAATTCACACTGAATACATAAGTTTTTAGACTCAAACATGGATTTATCCTCATTTTTTCAGGGGAGGATGTATTTGAACAAGAACTTAGATAAAAATATAAGACACTTCATCAAAAGTACAACTTTCTTACTCCCAAATTCTGTTTTAGCAAACCTTTCCCAACTTCAATTTTCCTTCATTCCAAGTTCCCAGAAATAGGTAAGAAAATATCCTATTTTGTAACTGTCCCTTTAACCTAACCCATATAGACCTCATATTTTCCATAATATACTTAAGGTATTATTTTCTAATTTATACTAAGGTGTCAAAACTACTTGAATAATTCACCACATTAATTTAAATTAGTAAATAAGTCATTGATACGAGGCACATTCATTAATTAAAGACAAAATCTTTCGGTAGAATTTTAGCAGCAAAACATGCCATTGGGAGATAAACTGGTACAGTAGGGGAGATCATCCTATCACAACCCACAAATCTGTTTATAAAATGCCACTACATGGTTACTGTAGTTACGAAACACAAAGAATTATTTCATGCAATCTGAATTTATTTTAAATGGAAATGTATGTGTATGGATATGTATATACATAGATATGAACATATATATACACGTATGTGTATGTATGCATGTATATATTCATATACATATGTGTATATATTTATTATGTATTCATAGTATATATACACACATAAGTATACACATAATAATATACATATACATAGTACATACTAATGTTTTAATGAAAACAGAACTTCCATATTATAAGGGTTATAAGTCATATACTTAATCATATACTTAAACAAATTTGACACTTAATTCAACATATGCTAAATGTACCATTTCCATTAAAATCAGAAAGAAAGTAAATATGCTTGTGAACAGTACTATCATTCATACTGCAATTTAAGTGCTATGCAATTCAATTAAAAAGAGAACAAAAGTATAAATATCAGAAAGATTGAGAAATGACTATTTCTAGGTATGTTACTGCATAGTTTGAAAATCCTAAACAGAACCTCTAACACTGTAAAACATAAATATAAATAAATTGTATAGATCTAACAATAACAACCAAAAAGTACATAAGCAATAAGAATGTGCAGAAACTATAATGAAGAAAACTATAAAACTACTGAGGGAGATAAAGAAGACACATAAATAAATGTACAGATATCATCTTCTTGAATAGGAAGCCTCTACAGCGTAAATATGTCCGTTTCCTCCCTAAATGAAATCTATAAATTGTATGCAATCCCAAAGGGGTGAATAATATGAAATTGACATGATAATTCTAAAGTCTATTTGCAAGGTAAATCCTGAATATCTAGAGATAATGTATCAGTGGGGGAGAAAAAGATAGGCAATTCAGTAAGTAGAGCTGGGAAACTAGCTATTATCTTGGAAAATATAAAGCTGAAACTCTACCATACAGCCTTCACTATAATACATCTCAGATCATTAAAATATATAATTAAATAATACATATAGTAAAGCAAATATTCAGTAATATTTTAATTGCCAGGAAAAAAAAACCAGACAACATAAATGAAAATATTGGTGGTGAAAACGTGTCAAGCAATAGGTGGATGTTTAAATATAATAAGGTACATTTGTAAAATGGACTGTAATGCTGATATTCAAAACAGTGGTGTATGGGTATTTACATTAACTTGAACAAAACTCTAGAAAGTTAGGTGTAAATAGGCAAAGGGAGATATCTAGAGACAGATATACCAAAGGCCAATGCACATTACCTCTGAATTGTGGAACTATATACGATTTATATTTTCATTTTTACATATCTCTATGACTGGAAATTTCTATATATTAGGCTTTATTCAAAAGAGAAAAGATTTCCTTTCTGGAAAATACATCCTTAAAATATTAAACAGGATAATAAAATAGAAAGTAGGAGTTTGAAGCCCTAGTCTGGGTTCTCCTGTTAGTAGGTTTGCAACCCCAGGCAAGCCACTTCCTTGTGTCTCAATACGGTCATCTTTCATTCTACTCTAAAATTCTAATTTCAGACAACAGTGTCATATGCACACAAAGGGATGAAAAGTAAACTATGCTTTCTGCATAAAGACACATGGTGATATGAGGGGGAAGCAGTAGTTAACGAGTTTACATTCTTGAAGATGTTAAGGGAAATGCTGGCGACTCTAGGACGGGCAAGTGGCAAGACCAAATCATTCTCTCTCAGTCTAGTCATGCACATTTATTAAGCAGCACACTCTTCTTAACAATGTGATCACCCCTATGTTGCTCTTCAACATTAGTTAAGCACTATAGCCATCATGATGCTCATGGAATTGGTAACACTGGAACAGAAAACTATGTTAATTTCAAGCTCCAGTAGAAACGCAGAAAACATCAGTATATATCAAGTGAAATTAAAAAAAGGTAGAGAAAAAAATTATTGCTCTCAAAGGTGCAAAGAAGTTTCCATAAACAGAATGTACTTGATTGGAAGAGTGAGCTATATTAGGTGATTTGTTTTAAAAAGCAGTTCTTAGATTTATAGGTCTTTGTAATAGTTTATTTTTGTTCTAATTCAACTGTAAGTATAAGCCTATGTCAAGGTTATGGAAGAAAAGAGGAAACTGTTCTGCCTCAAATAAGCTGTGTGACCTATACTAGTATCTAATCCTCTCTGTCTTAGTTTTTCCAACCATTAAAAAAATTAAATGAGTGGGTTGGGATAGACAACTCAAAAATTAGTTCCATTCAAAATTCTCATTTTATGTTTCTGTGTCTTTTTCATTTAAAACCCAAACTTAGTGTATACTTTCTAGAGCCTAATATGCCTACTCAATCTTAGAGATTTTAGAAATAGATTATAATTGAAAAATAAAAAGGATTTTACTTTAAAAATAATAACAAAATAATTTATACCATTAGAACTTGTCGTGATTCTCGAAGGTGAGGTATGAGGAACCTAATAAAGGGTGTCTTCATTCCCTATGCAAGTTATAATAATAGTCACAGGAATGTAAAGTACCACATAGGCAACATAATCAATAATGTAATAACTGTGTATGGTGCCAGGTGGGTGCTAAACGTACCAAGGTGATCACCTCGTAAGCTATATAAATGTCTAATCCCTGTGGTATACACCTGAAACTATATGTGTAATACTGGATGTCAATTATAATTTAAAAAAATTACTTAATTTAAAAATAAATTAAACAAATAAATATTTTTAAAGTCTTATCAAAGAAACAATCATAGGCATCAGGCAGATGGAAAACAAACGCCTGTTTTATTACTGATAAAAGCAACACTGATATATATGGCTCAGGTGTTTGGCTGAATGGACTTACTAACCACACCCACCTGATTCACTGTGGGTGTATCTGACCCTTCACAGGAACAGCCACACAGAGGCCTCTCCATGGGAAGCTGCCTCAGTAAATCTTCATTCATGAATGTGTGCTCTCTGCATGCTCTCAGATCCCAAAGACAAGGAAAGAGGAAGGTCCTAGCTAAGTATCTCCAAAACCACTGATCAGATAAGTCGTTTCCCTCTCATTAGGGGGAAGAGTAAGGCAGAGAATAAAGAGAGACTGAAATTCTTATTCTACTGGATTTTGCTCCCTGTGGGCGCATCAAACCAAATGAAAAGCGTCTCTTCACCCTGAAAGTCCAGTTACTCAATCATGAAGCACCTCGGCTGTCACTTCCAAATTATGGGGATTTTGTCTCCAAGACAATAATTGCAGTTTTGCTTGTTTGTTTGTTTGTTTTTCTGTTCTTGTTTGTTTTTTCTGTTTGTGGGCAATGTAAATTTTGGCTCTTAAAAAATATGAAATTTCTCACACACACACATGTGCACACAAACACAAATTTATTAATATGCCATTCTGTACTATGCTGAAAATTCACCCCTTCTTCTAATTCTAATCCCTAATGATGCCTAGCCATATTGTCCAATATATTTCAAAGGTTTTGTAACAAAATGAACAGCATGAAGGCATTCTAAATGGGAATAAAGCCAATATTATCAAATTTTCAGAAAAAAGAAATTGTCCTCAAAATTTTAAGTTCTATGTCAAATTCTCTTGCTCTTTTGAATTGATGCTACAATCTCAAACTTAAGATAAATCGAAAGTTCAAATATAAATTAAAGTCCTCCAATTTCTTCTTCTGAGTTTCAACCAGAGGAACATTTGATAGCTGGATTAAAATAGATTTCTTGCAGAAGCACTAAGCTCAGTTGCCTCCCACAAGAGCATCACCAATTTTAAAACAGTTCAACACTAAAATCACTCTCGTGACTAAAGAATTAACAGACCACACAAGACGATCAGGACAGTGGCTCCAATCACAAAATTTAGAAATTAAGGCACACCTCAGTCTTTAGAGCAGCTGTTTCAAGAAAAATGACATTCCTAGAAACCAGTGCTTTTGCCAAAGTCTAGAGCAATACCCAGTGATATCTGAGAGGAAGGAGGGGTCGAGTCTCGGCCTCTAGAAGCTATCCACCTATAGCAAATGTCCAAAGTATGAATGGAGATTTCCAAGGTAGAGTCATTTATGTCAAGGGGACTAAAACGAAGATGGCAGGCCTTGAAGTCTGTCTCACACAATACTGAATTAAGAATAGCGCGTGCAACCCAAGCCTTTATAAGTCCTACCTTTCTTTGTTCTCCCTAGAGCACAATTTAGTTTGCTCGGATAAATGTTCTTTATTCTTTACTATAGCCTAAATATGTTCTTGTTAACAAAAGAAAATATATATAGACACACAGTCAAAATTAAAACCAAATCAAGAATAATTTTGCACCAAAAGGTTAAAGTCATCCGTTTGCATTTACCATAACTGGAGGGGGAAATTAATCTATGTCTACCATCTCCTCTCAGAGGATGGCAATCTTGTTTTCCTACAAAATTCAGAAATACACAGTGGTGGCAAACCCAGTCACCAGGTCTTATTTATGGCACCTTTCTTTTCCTTGCCATGTAATCAAGAGTCTCCATTCTCATTTGAGCTCCATATTTCTAGCACCTTCAAGCTTAGTTGAGTGCAAGATCCACTCCAGGTCCCGGTGGCCGTGATCCCTACCTTTTCCCAGGAAACTGCTGAGACTTAAGAAACCTGCCTCTTGGATCTATACACATTGGGGCAACAACTGGAGAATCATCTCTTTAGATCTGCAGATAGTCTTCCTAAACTCTACTACCCTCAGCCTGAGTGAGGATGAAGCTTTCCCCCATGATCCTCAGAAGATCCTTTCCATTGTTTCAACAGTTAAGTAGATTTTTTGCCCTACATATTTCTATGTGATATTTATTTATTTTCTCTCTATTTTCCACTCCTTTCAAGAAGGCCCAGATAAATTTTAAGTGATTTACTCCACTTTGAGGCTGCTCGCTTTCCTATTCTAACCAGGTAGGGCAGCATTGTGTGCTATGTTCCAGAGTCTTCTTTCCATTATATTTTCCTTTGTTTTCTAGACCAGGTATCTTATTTTCCAACATAACCCTTTCATTTTCATCTCCCTTAATGATATTAAGTCAAGAAATACAGTATTGAGATCACCACAAGTATCATTCCAACAAAGCTGGACTCAAATTAGCATTATTTTGCTGGGATCCTCTCTAATAAGCCTATCTTTCTTGTTCTTGCTCCTGCCCTTAGAATTCTAATTCCACAAATCTCTTGGGTGTGTTCCATAAATACAAGCAATTCCTCTAAGGGGACTTACAGTAAATGTGTCACTTTGCATATCAATCATCTAACAATTCTCTGATTATTTTATATGAATATTGTCTTCCTCTCTCAAACATGTCCAGATTTTTGTGTACTTACTTGTTATATATAACATAATCTCGGGCTTCCCAATATTACCTTTCAAGTTTCATCTTTTTTTTTCCCACATTGTAGATTTTTTAATTTTCCACTTGTGTTCTTATACTCTTTAGTGGTTAAGTCTTTAAAACTCCATTTCTAAAGCTGAAAGTTTTTAAGAAAAGAGATCTACTTTACAAAGTCTAGAGTAGAAGAGAACAACTATACATAGTTTTTTGATAAACAGTCAATATTGTGATTCAAAGGACAGATGTAGCTCTATTTCCTTCCAGCTTTATTGAGGTATAATTGATAAATAAAAACTGCAGATATTTAAAGTTTGTAACTGGATGTTTTGATATACAGATACCTATGCGAAATAGTCACCATAATATCCATCAACAATATTGTTAACATTTTCTTTTTTTCTGTGTGGTAAGAACACTTAAATTCTACTCTTTTAGAACATTTCAAGTGTGCAACACAGTATTGTTAACTATAGCTGCACTGCTGTGCATGAGATCTACACGCCTTATTTATCTTGCATGACCAAAACTTTGCACCTTTTGAACAACATCTCCCCATTTCTCTCCCCCCACATCCACTGGCGGCCACCAAACTATTCTCTTTCAAACTTTAACTTTAAAAGGCTCTCTCTCAATTTCAGCTTTAGATTAATTGTTCTAGTTGCCTCTTCGGAATTTTACCTCTCTTACCCTTTATGATGTATTTCTGATTAGTGTTTCTGATCTAGTAAGATCTAACAGATTCTCATTTTCTAATATCAATGTATGGGCATTTAAGATATTATTCCACCTCCTCTGCCTTTCTCTGCCATCGCAATTCCCTTTCATCTCTCTCTAGTTGATTCTCTAAGCTGTCGACAGTTCTCCTTAATGAAAGCTCTTTCTCCAGCTTAATCAACCTGCCTTCTTCCCTTTCACTTTACTCTTTTACTGTTCTGAAAATAAAACTGAAGTGTATTTTCCAAGCTCTGACTCCTTATTGAAGCACTGAACAATTTTTTATACCTAGAAATAGGGACAGGAGCTGTTAATAACCAGTTCATTCATTTTGTCCTAATTTCATTAAAAGGAACTGGACACATTTTTAGCACTGTCTACCTACAAACAGCTTACACTCAGCACTTCATGGTGCTTTATGACCATACCATGTAGTTTTAGATTATCTTCAGATTTTTTTACTAGCGAGCCATTTATTTTGAAGACTAAAACCCTTATTTTTGGTGTTTTAATGTCTGTGCTCTTCTTAACTGCAATACCAGGCTCTGTCTAACTGTGCCTGTAGACTTCAGCTCACACCGGAAACCCATGTACTCTGGCATCTTTTATGGCTAGAGTTTTTTTTTAAAGACATAACCTGCTTACCTAATGCTATGAAAATAGTCACATGTATCTGAACAAACACTATAAAGTACAGCATCAAGCTCTACATGCAGTAGTCCATGCTTATCAAGCGTAAGGCATGAAGTTACCTTACCAGGCTCCGCCAGTTAAAAATCAACTACACACATTTTTTTAAACGCATAATATGAGCTAAAAATAAAAGTGGTACCTGCTAATACCTAAAGCCAAGTCACCTATCTTATACATAATAGTAATTTTTATCCCTAAATTTCACTCTCTGTATCTTTCTCAAACCTTCTAGCCCTCACAAGATAATGGTTTCAGCTATTCCAATAAATAGATCTCCTGTTCCCCGGTCAGGTTCAGAATCAATTGAGATATAAGGACAAATCAGGTAGATGGACACACACACAAAAATGAAAGTTTGAAAATGGATATTGGACCTAAGGTTAAGCCAGTGGATTGAGAGAACAAAGCTGGGAAATCTTGGGAAAGATCGTGTATCTCCCATTCTTTGCTGAGGGACATTCATTAAAGAAACTTCTTAATCTCCCCCCCAACTTTTTTTTTCTCTCCTCTCAATTCTCTCCCAGTGGAGAGATGTGAATTTTCTTATTGGAAAATTTCAGAGCCAGTACTGGTCATAAGTAGCTGAGTTTTTTTTTTTTTTTTCCCTCTACCCCTTTTTGAAAGCCAGCCTGCCCACAGAAAGCACAGTCTTCCATTCTGTGATTGATAGAAGCAGGCCCTCTTGTGGGAGATCTGATATTGCTCAGAGCAGACTATACCTGGGTCTTTAAATGGGGTGGGGTGGGGTGGGGTGGGGTGGAATGAGTGAGTGAGTGAGTGAGTGAGTGAGTGAGTGTGAGTGTGTGTGTGTGTGTGTGTGTGTATGTGTGTGTGTGTGTAACCTGACTTTATCTCTGTCTCTAAATTGCTTCTACACCTGGGCAGAGTGGGGACAGAAAGACAAGGTAGCATTATTTATTAAGCACCTCAGCCATGATTCTGTTCTCCAATCACCTACAAATAACAAGCAAGCCTATATCCACTATTTAAGACCTAAGCATTCCATGATATCGTATCTAAAAAATAATCCTTCACAGGCTGCCTTTTACTGTTATTATAAAATAATAGAACCTAGTCTTCCAAAGAGGTAAAGCAGGTAGAGTTTATATATTATTTGAAAGAAACCAAGAAGGCCCTAAAAAATGAACCTGAACACATTTCCTAATTTAGAAGTGTTTGTTGTAATTTTCATTTTTAATACAAATATAACTATAAGGAGTCATTACTTGATTCCTACAGCATGAATGAGTATAAAAGATTGGTGTCTCCCCTAGAGAGTTAAAATCTAGTAGGCAAGAGAAAATTCAGTGCCTGGAATATAGGTGGTCACTGGAAAAGGTCACAGAAAGGTAAAAATAAGGTTATGAAAATATATATCCCAACCTTTACAGTGTGGCTCACCAGACAGTTCTAGCTTGTCTGGCTCACTGCACAAGATTTTTCTTAATACATATTACACCTTTCAAAGTCATTTTTACATTAATGTACCATTTTCCACCCTTTGTGCCAAAAACAATGATTCAAAACAGTAAGCAGCCGTAGCACAAGGAAGTCCAGGTTCCCAGCGACATTTGTAACTTTGCTGGAATTTCCTTTTGTATGTTTAAATGGCTTCTAGGTCCTAGACGTCTTTGAAGAATTAAATTTGGAGCATTCTTTACTGAACCTTTTTTTATTTAAAACTTATTCAGCTTTAATGACAAGAAAGGCACTATGATATGATAGAAAGAGGGTTAAATTCAGAATCGTTAGGTCTGGGTTTCTGTCCTCTGGAAATTTGCCTTCTAGAAATCTTAGTTTCCATCTCTGTAATCAAAAGGGAGTCTGAACAAATGATTCTTATACTACTCTACTTATGATCTGCACTAGTGCCAAACATAAAGATTCATTTACACACAGACCACAGTGTTGATGCTTCCCAAGTTTCTACCAAAGCTGGCATTTTACATGTCTATTGCCTTTAACTGCCACCATAACTCTTCAAAGGATATGTCACAATCCCTATTTTAGATGTTAGAGCACTTTAGCACACAATCAAACCTTGCATCCCGGTGTACATTATAACCTTGCTACTCAATCTGTGCCAGGTGACCCATCTGCTTTTTTATTAAAAGTGTAGAATCTTGGTCCCTACCCCATATCTACTGAATAGAATCAACATTTGAACAAGATTCCAATGGGACTAATTTGCACATTGGGTTTGACAACTCTGAGTAGACAATGCTACCCTCTGAAATGAAAAGAGGTGGACTTAGCCACTGGGTTAATGATAAAGCACCTGAGAGAAGAGAAATTTAGCCCCTTAAAAGTTACCACAAAGCTAAAAAGGAGTAAAGCTAAAATCTAGCCTTGTCTAATTTCAAAGCCCATGGTGTTTTCCCCAAATCATGTTATTTTCCAACAGGAATTATATATCTTATTTTACTTCGACTGAGAGAGAGAGACTGAGAGAGAGAGAGAGAGAGAGAGAGAGAGAGAGAGAGAGAGAGAATACATAGATATAAATGATAGGTAGATACAGACATAGATACATGACATGTGCAATCTAACTGCAAAAAAAAAAAGTGAATTATGACACTCTAAATAGCTTAACTGCCCTGCATTTAAGATTAATTAAAACAGTAGTTAATGTAATTTGTTTTTCTTATTAATAAAGCAATAGTACTAATAATTTTTATGAACTGTGACACTCAAAAAATAGGATAAAGCAGTTAATAGGCTAAAAACATTTAAATAATTTATGTTATAATCAGATTATGTTATGGCAAAGTTCAGAATGCTGAAACAGCATTGTAGGAGCTATCAGGTAATATGACTACATAAAAACCACCACAATAAATAGTTATTTCATCAAGAGAAAATTACCCTTTTTATATGGTCTCTTGTAGATTATAGAAAAAATATATATATAAATTAAATTACATTTAGATTAAAATTCTGTAAATTGTGATTAAAGAAATCATTCGAAGACATAATGTTTGAATACTAAGTAAAAGTAGTTTCCTTTATAACAGAAACAGAATTTCTATAGTACTGGTAAATATCTACTGATAGTAATTACTTAGAATTATGTAACATATTGATGTTGAAGAATACTGTTAGGAGGAACATAATATTTTATTACATCTTTACATCATCTCCTCCAGAAGGCTATATGGCAACTCTTGCTACATGAAAATGATGTCCTTAGTCATTTTATGAAATCACATTTCACAGAATTTAAATGATTCCAAAGAGACTAACTTTATTTTGTATTTTAAGTACTCGTTGCAAGATTCAAACCAATTTTAGGTTTCCCTAATATAGTACTTCTCTCATGCCTAGGACAAGAATAAAATCATCTTTTTTATTATTATTATTCAAACATTATCTCTAGAGATTAAAGTTTTGTACTACCAATAACTTCCTTCCTAGATGTCATCTGGAGAATGACAAGTAAAATCTAAGATCTAACAGAAAGCATTAAAGAGAATCCTTCTAAAAAGTAAAATAGAAGGCTACTCCATTACACTATTTAAAAACAGTATTTTAGAAAGTAATTTCAAGAAGAGTCGACTTCCAGACCAACTGGATAAAACAGAAGGCAGGTCTCCAAAGGAACATGGGGGCCCCTGGAGAACATCGGCCTGGAGACAGGGCTGTAGTTAAGTGGTGACTATTACACTTTGTGCATGCAGAGGAGAGTATAGTACTTGCTTACAAAATCTCTTACACAAAGGAGTCATTCAATCTTCACCACAAACCCTCTAGGAAGACAGACTGGGACAATTTTGCTGTGTAAACAAAGATCCAGAGAAATTCAGTAACGTATCCTAGACCCCATGGTCAGCAAATGTCTGAATCAGGCTCAAGTCAGGTTTCCTACTAATACGTAGTTTCTCTATTTTAGAAATGTGCTATTGACCTTATATGTCAAACTGATATATGATGTTGATTTGTGTTCACTGTAACAAATGTCACTCCACACTTGTAACCTTGAAATACGAAATTTGAAAGGATTCCTTCCCAAAAAGACAAATCAAGTTTTTCTTCTAACCTAAGATTCTAGGTGGAAAAGGAAATTAGTCACAATATCATGGTCTTATCTTAAAAAAACAGTTATCGCTTCTTAGGAAGCCTATTATTATTTTATAGCAAGATACATCCACTTTGATATTAGTAGGAATCTTAAGCAGTTAATGGGGCTATTATCACTTCAGAAATACACTATTAGTGAAATGGAAAGACTTGCTTAAAATCAGATATGAAAATAGCTTCGTAAAAAGTAAAATTGAAGTTTAAAAAAAAGGAAAACTAATATTTATTAAGTTCACACACTATGGAAAGTACTTTTTGGTGGATTTTCAATAACTTCATACAACATATATATTTTATAAAGGATACACAATGGGTTGTAATAACGGTCACCAATTTATTCTCTCTAAACAAGGTGACTAAATCTATGGTTTTGATGAAGTTTAAAATACTTTAGAAGTCTTTCTCACACTTGCTCTCCCCAGGTTATGTTAGAACAAAGTACTGCTTTGATTCAAGGACTTTATTGTTTTATGTGTTTGTAGGTTTTAAATTATACCTGTACTCTGTCTTTTTTATTTCTTTTTTACTCTATACATCAACTTTTCTACCCCCAACCCAAACTGTATTTCTCTCACTGCTATGTGACCAGTAGTAATAGCCAAGGAGATTGCTAATCCCTTCAGTCTGTATAGATTTGTGACCTTCTTTATCCCTAAGCATGTATAATGTTCTCTTATTCTTTACTTCAAAAGGGTTTTATTGATTTTCTTGACTACTCAAAAGAAAAATAGTTTTACTTTATCTTTCCTATTTCACGTTTATCACAGAACTAAAGATTAGTATTTCCCTTTATCTACTGTATTTTTTGTTGTTGCTTTTCTTGTAATTGAAAAATTGCATAAAGTTGCTTTTTCAGACCACTGGCTGAAGTTATCCCTTAAGTAACGCTTTTGCTGAAGCTATTTGGTTTTATCAAATATTCCCTTTCACGTTTTCAAAACAGTTTATAACTTATCATTTTGGTTTTAATTTGTTTTGATCCATAATTAATTTAGTAGTGGGGGTTTCCTCCCCCCTTTTTTTTTTAACTATTCCGAAGCCACCAATTTGTACTTCTTAATCCCTTCGCCTTTTTCACCTACAACTCCTCCCATCTGGCAATCACCAGTTTGTTCTCTGCTTTGATTTGTTTGTTCAGTTATTTTGTTCTTAAGATACTACATATAAGTGAGATCATATGGTATTTGTCTTTTTCTGTTTGACTTATTTCACTTAGCATTAATACCCTCTGGGTCCGCCTTGTCACTGCAAATGGTAAGATTTCGCCTTTTTGTGTCTGAGTAATATTCCATTGCATATATGTGCCACACATTCTTCATCTAATCACCTACTGATGAGCACCTAGGTTGCTTCCATATCTTGACTATTGTAAAATCATACTGCAATGAACATAAAGATGTGTCTATCTTTTCGAGCTAGTGTTTTAGTTTTCTTAGGATAAATACTCAAAAGTGAAATTGCTGGGTCATAAGGTAGTTCTAGTTTTAATTTTTTGAGGAACCTCCAGATTGTTTTCCATAATGGCTATACCAAGTTGCAATCCCGCCAACAGTGTATGAGAGTTCCCTTTTCTACATCTTCACCACTTGTTTTCTGATTTATTGATGATAACCATTCTGACAGGTGTGAGGTGTCATCTCTGGTTTTAATTTGCATTTCTCTGATGATTAGTGATGGTTGATCATCTTTTATATGTATATTGGCCATATCTTCTTTGGAAAAATGCATATGTAGATCCTCTGCCCATTTTTTTTTTTAAATTGAATTGTTTGGTTTTTTTTTTTTTCCTTTTTGGTGTTAAGTTGCATTAATTCTTTATAAATTTTGGATATTAACTCCTTATTAGATGCTTTGTAAGCAAATATCTTCTCCCATTCAGTAGGTTGCCTTTCTGTTCTGTTGATGGTTCCCTTTGCTGTGCAAAAACTTTTTAATTTGACATTGTCCCATTTGTTTATTTTTCATTTGTTTCCCTTGCCAAAAAGATAAATCAGAAAAAAAAATATATTACTAAGAGCAATGTCAGAGAGTTTATTGCTTATTTTTTCTTTTAAGAGTTTTATGGTTTCAGGTATTACATTTAAGTCTTTAATTTATTTCAAGTTTATTCTTGTATATCGTGTAAGAAGATTGTCCATTTTCATTTTTTGCTTATATCTGTCCAGTTTTCCCAACATCAGTTATTAAATAGACTGTCTCTACCCCAATGTATATTCTTGCCTCCTTTGTTACAGATTAAAAGGCCATATAGACATGGATTTCTTTCTGGGTTCTCTATTCTGTTCCATTGATCTATGTGTCTATTTTTGTGTCAGCACCATGATGTTTTGATTACTATAGCCTAGTAGTATAATTTGATATCAAGTAGTGTAATACCTCCTACTTTGCTCTTCTTTCTCAAGATAGAAGTGCAATTCTTCATTTCCAATAGTTGATGAAGTTAGAAGTCTCCTTATTTGTTAATTTTATTTTAATCCAATATAAAATATAACATAGAACTTGTATAATTTTTACCTTTTAATAGTCTAGTTTTTTCTAGTTTTCCTCCTTGCCAAGTCTATATTTAATTATGAATATTTCATAGATATATAAAACAATATTTCTGTTTGAAAGTATAAATTTCTATGTACAGATTTTAAATGATGTTTACGTATATAATTCAAATACTCTATATCTTCTATTACTTCTTGTCTGCTAGATCTGACTCCAAAATAAGTATATTAATATCTCCCACTATAATTTTTATCAAATTCTCCTTTGAGTTTTATTAGTTCTTTTTATAAGTATTTAATAGCTATGTATTTGGTACATTTAGATTTGTGATGACTATACACTCTTTGAAAGGTAGGTATTTCATTATTTACATAATGTCTATATATCAGTAAGTGCTTTTGATCATTTTGTCTGATAATAATATCACTATTCTTGTGTTTCTCATAAATAGCATATAATAGGGGTAGATTTTGACAGTCTACCTTTTCACAGGAGACTGAAATCAGTCTGTTTACATTTATTGTAACAACTGATATAATAGCTCATTTGATCATTTTACTTTATGTTTCCTTTTAGCTTTTTCTTCCTGTTCCAGTATTTTGCTGATCTGATCAAACTACTAATCACTCTTACCTCTTGCTCACTTGCTTGCTCTTTTTGACCTGAAAATTCCACTCTACTTTTCCATTAATTTATTTAGTTTGTTTCCCCTTTACTACCACCTACAGTGAAATATTTCTCAATTTAAAAAAGCATAATGCTTGTAATCCATTAGGATAATATATTTTCTTACTATTTCCTATATCTAATCCCCATGTAAAACATTTATAATACTCTAACTGTTCATTCTTTCTTTCGCCAAGATTGGATATTTAAAGTATGTGTTCCCCACTACCAACTTGTTATGTAAATGAGCCACAGATGACCGTGGTATATTGACCCTATGTTGTTTACTTCTGCACAGCAGGTTGGTACTGTTAGCTCAAAAGTCTGCCAATGCCAGAACTCAAATTTTTACACATCAAATTGTTTTAATTGTAACCCAAATGTGCAGGCTTTAAATTATTTACAGCATGCTGTAGTGCATACCTGTGAAACTGCATCCGACATCTACTAGTCACAAATAAGATGTCAGGGACTAGAAAAGACTCCAAGCTGCTGCCTCACTTTGGAGTTCTCCTTGCCATCCTCCTGAGTGACATCACCTGGATATATAATTCTCCTGCCCCCTGGAGTTCTGTTGTCTTCTTCCTTTTCTCAGTGGTGCCCTGAATCACTGTCTTTGGAAAGTCGCATGCTGTGAGGGACATTCCCTTGCTTGTAAACCTGTCAAATTGCCACCCAAATAAAGCTTGCTCTGAGCTACTGCCACTTTATGGTCATATATTTTTCCTTGATCATCCCCCAGATCTCTGAACTCACTATACAACTTCCACATTTTGCTTACACGATATAGTAAATTTAGTTCCTGATTATTAATAGCATTCTTTTCATGTTATTTTCTTGTTCAATAGTTAATATTTAGCATTTAAACGATACACATTCCTTCATCCTATTAGGTATACATAAAGATAGATCAATAAAGTCTGATTACTCACCAATGTGTACTCTCACCTTTCATCTTGTATCTTCAGGGTTTAATCTGATGCATTATTTCTTTAGTGGAGGAGTGCATTCTTAAGCAATTATCTCTCATAAAGTGCACAGATAATATACTCTCCGAATCACTGAAATCCACAATACTTTATCCTATCCACCATTAACTAACAGGTGAATTATACCTGAGCTGGGTATTGGACTCTTGTGGTACAGCACTTTTCTCTCCATAATCTAAAACTGCCTTCCAAATTTCAATGTTGCAGGTGAGAATTGCAATCTCTATGATTGCTTTTACTTTGTAAATATGTTCTTTCAGTTTACAAGTTTGTATAATGTTTCTTAAAGCTTAAAGTTCAGGAATTTTACCAGGATTTATGAGGTCTGTTTTTTTTCCTCAATCAAGGAACACATTGTCAGTACTTATATAAATGTAATTAGCATTATGTCTTCAACTACAAAAGAAAAAAGTGATTTTACTTAATTTAGCAAGGGAGTGCTTCATGGCGGGAGGAGGTAAAAGGAGAGCTTATTTCAGAGAAGCAGGAACTGTGAGCTTTGGAGAGGAGAGTGGTAGAAAGGAGAGAATCACAGGAGGGCCTGCCTGAGAGCTCGGTCGACACTCTAATATGTTAGTGGAATTCAAGAGGACAGCGGAGAGGCCTAACTCCCATCATATTAGGACTGTGTGTGCTGAAGGTGGGTTGGGGGGCAGTGGTGATTACATGCACCTTGAGCTCTACTGCTAACCGCTCTTCACTCTTTGAGGTACAGCAACTCAAAGGGAGGATCCAGACTTGACTAACCAGCTCTCCTTCACTCTCCCCATCTCTGGGGCATAAAAGTCATACCGAACCACTCACACATAGGTTGTCCACTGCTCCAAGTGCTATCCAAAATCACAAAAGCATTTTATAGCAGACAAAGCTGCTTAAAGATCCCACCTCACAAGCTTCCGTGCAACATATCAGCTTTCTTGACTCAGTTTTAACATCATATTAGAAATGATTTCTGTTTCTTATATTTCTAAGAAAAATAATTCACTCAATCAATATTCAAGCTTTTTCAGAAAAGTTTGTGAATATTTTAAACTGGGGAAAAATTAAAATCCAAATTAGAATTAGAATGTCTCAATCAACATAATAAAGTATTGCATACCATATGAAAAGTCTTAAAAGTTGTTTGCATGCTTTGAATTAGCAATGCTACTTCTATATCTTATGGAAGTACCAAAAATTATATACATAGCTGTTCATTTCAGATAAAATATTATGCAATAGATGACTTATAAATTATGGCACATCAATATGGTAAGATACCACTCTCAAATTAAAATGAATGTTAGACAGAATATTTAACTAGATGAGAAAATACCAGACATGGGGAGAGCCACAGGTTCAAATATGTCCTGCTTTCATCTCTCTTCACTCCATTCTCAAGAGGGTGCTCTCTCAGTGCTGGCAAGATGGCGGTCTGCTACCTCAGTTTGTTCTCCTCTATCACGTCAACCATGGAAAGAGATCTTTTCTATTCCAACAATTCTAAGAAACCCTAGAATTTCTCTCATTAGTAATAATGTCTCCCTGTAGCTGAAGCAAAGGAGCATGAGCTTGGCCAGATGTTATCATATGCTCACACCTAGATCGAGATTAACCTCATTTGAATCACATGGACCAAAATGGATGTGCCTTTATCAGATGAAAGGGACATAGGACTGCTGAATCATGTGGTAATTCTCCTTTAAGTTTTTGAGAAACCCCCAAACTCTTTCTCATAGAAGCTGCACCATTTTACATCCCTACCAATAGTGTATAAGAGTTCCAATTTCTCCACATCCTCACAAACACTTGTTGTCTTGTTTTTTTTTTGCTAATATTCTAGTTTGAAATCACAATCTCAAAGAAATATCAGCATTCCTATGTTCACCACAGCATTATTCACAGTAGCCAAGATGTAAAAACAACCTAAATGTCTACCAATGAATGAATGGATAAAAAAATTGTAGTATATACATACAATGGAATATTATTCATCCTTAAAAAGGAAAGACTGCCATTTCTGGCAACGCAGATGAAATAGGAGGACACTATGTTGAGTGAATAAGCCAGTCAGAGAAGGATGTGTATGATTCCCCTTATATGAGGTATCTAAAATAGTCAGTCATGGAAGCAGAGAGCAGAACCACTGTTGCTAGGAATAGGGGAATGGGCATATGAGAGATGCTAATGAACAGTATAATGTTTCAGTAATGCAAGATGAATAAGTTCTAGAGATCTTCCGTACAATACTGTCTGTACTAAACACTATTGTATTATATAACTAAAAATCTGTTAACAGGGTAGACCTTATGTTAAATGTTTTTGCCTCAATAAAAATAAAATTAAAAGTAAAAAGAGAGCTATAGGTAAAAGTCAATAAATTAAAATGAAATTATATATATACATATATATGTATATATACTTATGTGTGTATGTGTATGTGTGTGTGTGTGTGTGTGTGTGTGTGTGTGTGTGTGTGTGTGTGTGTAGAGAGAGAGACAGACAGACAGACAGACATGGGTATAGGGCTGGCCAATGTAACAGATGTCTATTTTTCAATGTGTTAGTTGCTTCTATAATTTAAAAAAAGCAGAAAAAAATTATATTCAGCATAGAAAACTTCCCATTAAACAAACAGTGCTTTATGTTTGTCTGTATTCAGTGAAGACCCTTTTTACTACTATGTTAAGGTAATCAGACATGATGAAATTAAGTAGAGAGATCTGGACTGCTTTCTCACCCAGTTTAACAGAAGATCTCTTACAGCTGTTATAGAAACACTGGACATATGTCACCCTGGCTGTGGACATGTTTGTTGTGTTAAACATTTAGTCCCAGAACTGATATTGGCCTGGAGGAGATTCCTCAGAAATTTCCAACCATAAAATTTCATTATTACAGATTTTTAAGTTTTTATGGTCTATCCTCCAGCAACTCAGTCAGCCAATTTTGGCAACCAACACAGCAAAAGCATCAAAGCAAACTAAAGTTCTGTAGAGCAAGAGCCAGGCCCAATAGCCATGCCTAGGTGAAATCCATTTCCTTAGCATTAGCTACAACTAATTCTAAACATTAAATGACAAAATAGGCTCACTAGCAAAAGCGTCTGGAAGACAAGGACAAGTCTACACGGCCTGGCAACCAGCATCATTGGAGACATCAGGGCAACAGGGAATACATTTTTGGAGGACAGAGGGATTGTGAGTAACTATGACCACATTATATTATGGGCAATATCAATGGGAATATATGAATTTAATAGCTCACCAGAGAGAAAAGCATAACATAATGGTCTCCATATGATGGTAATATGTAAAAATGGTAGCCCAGGAGGAAATAATTTGAGGTTGTTAATTATTTTATCAAAATTCTCATTAATAGATGTGACATCTACACTATCATTTTCAATCATAAACCAATACATGCCTGGAGAGTCATGTTCATTTCATAATTATTCAGTTTATGTTAATGCCTAACTTTGGGTAGCTTATCATATTTACAATGGAAAAATCTCTGTAACAGTATTATCTTATTTATCTTATTTGTCTACTTTTGATTAAAAGTGGGATAAATTACATGGTGATTTTAGAAATAATAAAAAAAGTGGTTCTGATTGTAATTAAAGTGTGACTTGGGCCTAAAGGTAGAAATAATGGCTTAGGAAAGACGGAGGGGAAGAAATCAAGCGGTCATTAAGCACCTACTGACTCAGGCACTGAACTAACCTTTTACAACCTATTATCTCAGTAAGTCCTTCCAACAACCTCTTTCAAGATATTGCTTTATCTTACCCACAATTGTGGCTGAGAGAATAAACTCACTCAGGGGTTGGTGGTAGATTTTATGACCATGTATGAATGTGCAATTTAAACAAAGAAATTCCATGGGCATCAAGCCTTAATTACACACACACACGCACACACACACACACACACTTGTTAATGTACATGTATAAATACATACCACTGGGCACAAAGTAGATTGGAAAAGAAAATGTACAGTAATCAACTTAGCCTTCTCTCTCAGTTGGAGAAAAACTCTAAAGGACAAAATCTACAGGGGTAAAATCAGTATCATTTCACTCATTCTTACAAAGATCAACACAGCCTTCTATTTATTGTGCAATTTTTGTGTGTGTGTGACATTCTAAATTTCTAAATTTTACTACAGTTAAATTATGGCATAACTCCTGCAGGTCTGAATTATTTATTAAGAAATAAAATGATACTCGACTAACAGCCATGGAACCAATTAAAATCCATCCCAGAAATTGAAAGTAAATAAGAAGCCTCTGACTGGTGTCAGACCAAGGCACGTTCTAATACAATGTGGAAAAATTAGAAAAAAGTATTCTCTAATTTTAGCAGCGGAAGTCAACAGTGGTTGTGGTGAACTTTCAGTCAAGATACATTATAGAGGTCTGAACTTATTATATAGGACTACTAAATTAAATGAATGTGTCTTGGGCATGTTTTCAAAAGAATTAAGAATTGTTCACTTAAAAAGGTAGTTGACATAGTAAAAGTAATTAACCTTTCTTAAATTAAATTTTTGAAATGTTTAATTGTTGATTGTGTTGTTTCACAATGATACAGTTCATATTTAATTTCCCCTTGTGTTGTTATATGTAATATTCTACATGATTTTTTAAGATTTTAAGTTGTGTTCCTTATGAAGCAAGTTAATTCCTCTTTCTAATATTCATCTAGTCTTAAAAACAATAGCTAAAATTCTACTAGGAAAAGAGTGCTGAATTTCCCCGCTTATTTTCCATAATCACAATGATAGTAACGAGTCAATTTTTATTTATTTATTTTACTACATACCAGATAACTTATTTTGTGCTTGATAAGGATTCTGAAGACTATTTCATTTAATGTAAGAGCCTTGAAAGTTATGTACTATTATTATTCTCATTTTACAAATGAGGAAACTGAGGCTGAGAGAGGTTCAATAACTTGCCTAGTGTCACATAGCTAGCATGGGCACCGCTGAGCCTGGATCCCAGGCAAAAATGACTTCAGAACTTCAGCAATGAAACATAATAATGTTGTGATCAAATGAAAAGGTTGTTATTCAAATACATAGGCAAGGTCTTAAAGCCCCGTCTGAGGGACTAATAGCTTATTCTCAGAAACACGTGGGCAACTAACTTTCATTCCAATTTCAGTCTTCTTTGAGAAAAGTACCTGAACCAGGTTGTTAAAATGGATAGGCTAAGAAAAATGAATGATGATAAAGTCTGAGTAGACACTGAATATTGTATAATACCAAAATTGATTAATACAGGAGCCTGGGTCAGATGAGGTGTTCCTAGAATACAGCCAGACTAGCCTATGTACAGAAATGCCATATGAATATAAGCCTGCACTTGAAAGGGGGCAACCGAACTTCCAAAAGATCTGACGTGACCTTCACTGGCTCACACAATAATGACCAAGACTGCCCATGGCCTAATAGTTTGTACTTCCATGCCTCTCTTGCAGAACTGGTGACTCTCTATTTTATAAGTTGGTTACACTGACTATTTTCTAAATCCTTTAAATATTTGAAGTGGTTTTGATTTAATCAGCTAATTCTGTGTCTAATGAATCCATTATTCTGAACCTCTAGAATAGGGTTAGGTCACTATAGCCTGCGGACCAAATCTAGCCTGCCTGATTTTGTACAGCCCGTAAGCTAAGAATGATTTTTACATTTTTCAGTGGGTGAAGGAAAAAAAAAAAAGAATATTTTATAATACGTGTGATTTATATGAAATTCAGTGTGTAAATAAAGTTCTACTGAAAACCTGTCAAGGACATGTGTTTATGTGTCTCAGGCACCTTTCTTACTATAAGAGCAAAATTGAGCGGTTGCAACAGAGACCATATAACTGGTAAAGGCTAAAATATTTACTATCTTGCTATTTACATGGTCTATAAAATAAGTTCCACTTGTAGAATGTAAGCTCCATGGTGATAAGACTTTTTTCCTGCTTTGTTCACTTTTTATTCTTAGAACCCAGAAAAGAATATTCAAATAAACATATTGAGGAAGCAAGGGAAGGAGGGAGGGAAGAACTTGTCAACAAACTGGTCACACACATGAATAACAAATTGAACAGTCCTTTGCCAAAAGTTTAGAATACCTTAGCATCCTACTGAAGTCATTTTGCAGCTGTCTTTGCTACGTCTACTTCTTCCCAACAGCTACAGACTCCAGTAACACCTAACATCTATCCATTGCCTAACCACACTATGCTAAGCCTTATTTATACAGTTTTTTCTCTCCTTCTGGACACCAATGTCTGCTTCTCCACCTGGTGAAAGGCTATTTATTCTTAAAATCCCAAATTCAACAGTATCTTCTCCAAGTCATCTTCCCCAGACTTCCAGAATAAACTGCTTCCTCCTCTTCACTCATACATAGCCATACTGAATCAATAATTACAACATATTATAACTATGTTTAACTATTTAATCCTTAACAAAACTGTGAGCACCTCAAAAGAAAATAATAATATATAATTCATCATTGAATCCAACTCCAAAATATGACAAGTATTCAATAATTGTTGGAAAATAATAACTGGCCAATATTCCAGAGGGTTTAACACAAAAAAGATCCAACCAGTTGATCTTTATAGTTTTCTATTTTAATAAAACCTCTGGTAAAAATTCTATTACATTATCATTTTAAGTAAAAGAAATCTAACTTCTCCTCCCAAAACTGTGTTGTGCAAAGATAGCAGCATCAAAATCAGAGTAAAGGCTCCCAAGGTGACAAATGGGGTGATTACTCATCTCTTGAAGAAGTTTGAATATGACTGTTAAAAAGCAATAAATACCCAATATTACACACTGAACTGCCAAATTAAACCAATCATAATACTAATGTTCTAAGTTCTAAATTTATGTAGCATTTTATAAATGTTACTTAAAAGGAAAAAAATTAAACTACTAGTAATTAAATACATAATGTTATTTTCAGTGCTATAAGAATATTTTTGCTTCTAGGGATTGACAAAATTATTGAGTTTAAATGCTTTAAAAATGACATTTAAATAAGAAAAATGAGCAGAGATAAACAATTAAAGTCAGCAGGGAAAACTACAAGTCTCAAAAATCCTTAGTGAATATAAGATGGCAAACTGGACAGTTAGATACAGTGCAACAGAAATTGAACTATCCTTCCTAATCAGATAATCTGCATTTTGTAATGTTATTATTAATCCCAGACTTTCTGAAGCTTGCCCATAGTTCATCAGAAATATCTTTACAGGAAACACTGGGGAATCCATATGTGTCCACACCTAACACCTGTAGGTTCTCTCTCTATAGTCAATTTACCAAGACTTGATCTGTGTAAAGAAAAGTCTTTTTAAGTACCTCACAGAATTATGTTTCTTTAAAATTAAAGAAAGTATTTCTTTAATTTTAATGGAAGTATTTATTGTCAGGATGCCCAGTTCCACAAAGAATCAAAAATAAGCAACAAAAAGTCAAAAGAAGTAAAAGTTGCCGGCCCAGAAGCTAAATCCACTCTCTTCAGAGACAAGATAACAGCTCTTGCTACGAGATTGTTTTAATTACCAGATCAGTAGAAATTCTTTTTTTTTTAACATTTTCATTTTCACCACTTCATGTTAATATTATAACTTGATAGATTTTAGTAATATTTCAATCAATTCTTTCTTGAACTCTATAAGCTTCAAATTTTATTAAATTTGATTCTTAGATTAACCAGTTCTATCTAAAAGTACCTTTCCAGGTCAATCTGAAAGTCCAACAGTTAAAGACATTTGAAAATATCCTAGTATTTTAAGGAAAAGGGGAGGAGGATTGATGAAGTGATCAGCAGTGGACATTTTAGGGTAAATTAATCACTGATTTTTTTTTTCTTTCTCAAAATGCAGTTACTCTGAAGAAATGAGAAATGTACTGAGTAAAGGGGAAAGAATATTGATATTGCTCCATTGTTAATTTTGGAGACAAAGACCTTCAGAAAAGATTGTGTAGTGGAAATCTTGGAGATGGGGACATCCCATGAACTCCCATCACATCCTACCACTGTGACCTCTGCAATTTATGGTCATTGTCAATTCACCTTCCTGTAACTCCAAACCAGACATACACTCTATTAGTTCTTAAATATCTGGCTTTCTTTACTTATCCTTCCCTTTCTTAGATTTCTTAGATGGTCATATGGTCAGGCAAACAGATTTCATTTTGAGCCTCCCTTGAAACTAGGTATGGCAAATGTGATTTTCTTTTTCTGATTAACAGGATATGAGTGGCAGTGATATGTATAAGTCATATTTTGGCTTAAAGAGAAGGCACATACCTTTCCCTATCTTCTTCCTTTCCCTGGATGTTATGTAGATATGAAGTCAGCTATTTTGTGTCATATGCATAAGGCCAGTAAAGAGATGGAAAGAGCCTGGAATCCCTGAACTATTTACTAAGAATCTTATGAGGGAGGACAGGAGGGAAGGGATGGAAGGAGGAAGGAATGGAGGGGGTGGGGAGAGAGGGAAAGGGAGGAAGGGAAGGCGGGAGGGAGGGAGAGAAGAACTTTAGCCCTGAGTTGAACTTGAAGTTAAAATATCCTGTGAAAACAGACCATTATTGTTCTGTTTTCTATTTTCTCAGTGCCTCATGTTGGATCATAGTCAGTGAATTGATAAATTCTTGATTAATGGAAGGATGTCTGGATAGACAGTATGGATAGATTGTAGATCATGAATAGATGGACGAATGGATTAATGAGTGGATGGATAGAAGGAAGGATGAATAGAAAAGGAATGGACATTGAAGAGAAAAGAAAATATGAGTGTCAGTTTTAAAACTTTGCCTCAGACTTGTCTAGTCCTTAGTCTTTCAGTAACATCTGAGCTCAAGTTGAGATGTAAAGATAGGAATATCTTAAATATTCATAATGTGCCACTATAGACATGGGTCAAAGCTTCATCATCTCTCAGATTTACTAGTACCTCAGTCCTGCACAGCAGTTCTACATTTCCATTCCCTTACTCTCAGCAGTTGACTTCAATATTTATTTTATATAGCAATCAGAAACTCATACCAGAATAGTCTCTAGCATATCTATTTCACTTCTTATCTTATTTAAAATTTCTTTGGCATTTGACATTGGGATCTACTCACTCCTGTTTGAAGCACAATCTCCCACTGGCTTTTGACATTACATCTACATGGTCTTTTTTATCTCTAATATTCTGTGTGTGTAACTCCTCTATCTGCTCCTTCTTTTGACTTGTATTTTAAATGCTGGTAGTGTTTGGGATTCTGTCCTCTTCTCTCTCTCGATACTATCACTGGGTGATGCCATCTACTACCTTAGTATTAGTTATCATGAATATTCTGGTCATTCTCAAAGTTTTCCAATCTCATACATACCATACATCCCAAATTATTCTTACATCCAAAATCCACTGGACCTTTCAGTATCATAGTTCAGAAATGCTGCAGGCTCAATATGTCAAAGCCGATTTTTCATCTTACCTACATCTTCCTCCTTTTGTAGTTCTTTCTGTGAAGTTTTGCAATGATATATTTCCAAAAATCTTACATCCTCCAGAGATTTTAAGATTTTAGAATTTCACATATGAGACTATATTACAAAATTTACTAACCTATCTCCCTGCCGTAAGTACCAGGTAAATTGAAGATATCAGTATATTGTATATTTAATAGTGTGAATTTGGGATTTATGTAATCCATACAATCTTATGTCAGGTACAATTATTATTCCTATTTTCTAGTTGAAGAAACTGAAGTAGATAGAGAGTAAATAATTTATCCAAAGAAACCTGGGTAGATGCAGTGGAGCTGGAATTTGAACCCTGGACTGTCTGATCCAAAACCCAATTTGTGCTACTGCGCTTGCCACTGCACTGTAATTGCCCATTTCCTCATCCATATCACCCAATAGACTAAGTTTCATGAGGGTGGGGGTGTTACGTACCATTTTTTTATTCTCCGTACTAGTATTAATGATAATCACCAGTACACGTTCGTTCAAAATATCTTTGAAAATAGGAAAGAAAATAAATTGAGATGAGGTGTGATAAACTTAATATTTAAGGTATATTTGTCTCCTCGTTATTTTTTACTCTGAGAGAAGAGGTAATTGCATTTACAGCTTTCTGATATCTTAGGTTTTGTTTGTTTTAATCCATGGGTATTGCCTCCTACTAAGATCTTATAATTTATTTTATATTTGAACATTATAACTTCTCCTTTGTACTTTTCATATACTTAGGTAGAGCTGTATACATTTCTTCCTTCATATTTGCTCTACAGAATCCATGCCAATTGTGACATTTGATTTTTCTCCTGATGTTGGCAATACTAAAACCTGAGGAGAGCCTTAACTGATGCATGACTTCGTGAAATCTAAAAGGGCTGACTGTCCTACACCCAAAATGTGACACCATCTAGCCTCTCTGATGGTAGGTTTAACTATGCGCACTAATATCTGAAAAGTACTTACAAAAGAATCTGGTGCATAGTGAGGGGTATATAAGTGTAATCTATCATTCGTAATGTAGCAGTTACCTGGGGATGTCCTTATCAGAGCAGAATGGGTTGTCCCAGCCAAATAAAATTGTCATTTAATATTCCCCAACTTTGTATGACACAGCAAGTCTCCAAAGTTCTGGGAAAAATAGAATGAAGAGTGAAAGCTAGAGACAAAATGACTACATAACAGGTGGGCTGCTGTTGTCAGTGCAACAGCTGGCATTTAAACAGGTCTTATTAGCTGTGGTTAGAGCTCAGAGACAATTAGTGAGAAAGAGGTGATCAGAGTGTGTTCCCACTACAGACAGTGCAAGGAGGCCCAGGCAGCTGGACAGGCAGCAGCAGTACAGTGACCCAGAAGAGTCAGGTTTTTCTGCTGGGAATAACAGAGCTGAAAATAGTAAATGAATAATCTGGCCAAGGTGATAGGTATCAGAATGGTTAAGGAATATGAATCAGGACTACAGTCTCATGGACTGCAGGGACTCAGGTGACAGTCAGAAACAGAGTTCTCAGGAAATTAGGGGAACTGCTAAGGAACCAAACAACAGATTTAGGGATATTAGAATAATATAGATATTCATAGACCGAAACAGAAATATAAACCAGCAACTTAGGCCTAAGGAATGAGGGAAAAAAAATCTTGACTGGAGTTGAAAATTAAAAGAACCAGCAGTAGGCTGACTTTCTGATGAACTGATGGCTAAGGGTTTTTAAAAAGTTCTCTAACTGGAGATTCTCTAACTGAATCCAGAATTCAAAGTTAGGCTGTCTGGAAGTAAGAAATTGAACCCAGCTAAGGCAACTAAAGAAACTTTGGAGACAGAGAAAAGCAGGATATAATTTTATCTTTATCATTTGAAATCATGACCATGAGCAAAGAATATTTGTCAAATAATCCTAACAGCCTTGACAACTCAGAAAGTTGTTATAAGAAATTCATACTACAAAGACGTTATAATTGCTTAGCAAAGAATTTTTATATTCTTTTACTAGTTTTCATTTGTTGAATCTTCTAATCTACGTATCTCTAAAAGTCTTTAGGCCATTATTTTAAAACCCAAAGTCATATGCCCTCATTAAGGAAGCAATTTAGTTAACTAATGTCACTATATTACTGAACATTCTAAGTAATCTGACAAATTTTTCATAACCACCCAGCAGGATCCAGACTCCCTGGTAATTTCTAACAGACACACTGATAGAGAAAACAAACAAATCTTATCAACACTGTCACTGCAAAAATCTTATTTTCTGGAAACTGGAATTAAGGCCCCCCTCCCTTTACAAAATCTACTCTTCAACTTGGCAAAAAAAATCTCATATGACTCCACATTTAAGCAATAGCCTTAGCTCCAAATGTAAAAGTCTTGACTGAAAAGTACACCTAAAACATAATAGTCCCTCCTCATATTTTGGACCATTGGACAAAGAAAAGTAGAAATAACTAAAGTGTCATTATTCTTTTAATTTAGAATTTAGCTTTAGCCATACTTACTCATATTTATGGCAGTTTTGGGTTAACAGTAGTAATGGCAGCTTTTGTTTTTATTTCACAGATGAATAAATTCTATGACAGAATAATTGAAATCAACAAAACAGTCAAGCTATATCTATAGCAAGATGATATGGGAACAGAAGACAGTTCAGAGTTCAAATTCTAGCAAACAGATGAGAATTTCAGACTCAAAATCATACCCACTAATGGGATGTTGATATGACTATAAAAGCATTCTGACTTTTAAAGATAAAGCTGTTTTCTTAATGGTCCATCCCTTTGTTTTGCCACTACTCAAAATGAAAGTTATAAGAATAAAATAAGCCTGATACTTAAGGAATGTGATTAAAATGAATTATGAAAGTGTACAGAAATAAAGCAAAGTAACTTCAGAAGCAAAAAAAAAAAAAAATACAGATGCATAACAAAAATCCCTATGCTTATTATTTTCCAGAATGACAGAAAGTTGATAAAATTTGTGTTTGTGAAATGTAAAAATTAATTTTAGATTCAGCAATTAGATATGTAAATATGTTATAATCAATTCATAATCTGTTTTCTACTGTTCTGACACAAAATGTATTCACTGTTGAAATTAGATGCTGAATAAAAAATAAAAACCTTGACAATTATGCCAAAGATAATTACACTGTTATAATGAATATTTGCTCACTTGATAATAATCATCATCAGGTGACATCATACATTGAAATTATTCAATAAATACTTGCTGACTGAATGAATGAATTCCACATGATGAATGTACACAAAAAGGTAGCTTTGAAGAATTTTCAAAAACAAGCAAACCTCTTCTAATGAAATTACAAAAGGATTCATGTTGAATGTAAAATAAAGAATGAATCTACAGCATATGGTCTATATTCAATAAATGATTTTATCTGATGTATTACTTTTAGTAATGAAAATGAAGAAATAGTTTTTTATGATCATATTTATAATGCATAATTAGAAGTTTTAGAAACATATTTAAGCTCATTGCAAGCATATAGTTTCTGAAACATAATAAGTTCTGCACGTGGAATATACAGAACCTCAAAACTCAATGTGAAGATGAGAAAAGATGACCACAAAAAACATGGAGCGACAAAGACATGTTTGGTTTAGGTCAACTATTATTATTAATATATAATAGGGATTGAGATATTTATTTATAATATTGCACACCAGGGGCTCCCTTATTTTTTCATAGACAACATAACTATAATAGTAACATTCTGTGGGCATATGATGTTTTTGCCTGATTGCCATCCTTTTATTTGAGCAACCTCACTTCCCTGATTCCATCGCCTCACCTCCTCGCCGTGAGAATAGCATTTGACCTAAGGCTGGCCAGCCCACAGAATACCATTCCTTCAGCAATGAAAATTATTCCAATTTTAAATAAGTCTTCAATAGATTAAGATATTGATATATCTTAATATAATAGCCATTAAATAAAACAGTTCTTTTTCTACCAAGTAGTTTAACTGGAAGAATTTGAGAATTTGAGTGCCACCTTTTCCAACACTTGAAGAAATATTCATTCTGTGGCATAAAGCCAAAAGAACATGGAGACGGGGAAAGGAATGAGGGAAGGAAAAAGAGTGGTGGGGGGGGGGGTAAGTGTTGAGGGGAGAGGCAGAGGGAGAGAATGATAAGGAAAATAAATGAATATAACCTGGAGAAATCAAGGTCTAGTTCTAGTTCCTAAACCTCAGCTATCTGCTCTTCTGTCTTTAATTTCAATAAACTAAACTAAATACATTCCCTCTCAAGTCTATGTCCCTCTATCCTTAAGCTAATTTAAGTTGAATTTCTTTCACCTAAAACTGAAAATAAAAAACAAACCCTAAACAAATGTCACAGCTTGCTGCATTTATTAATCTCTGGGTTACCACATCTTCCCATTATTGCCCTTCTAGTCTTCGATACCCGTGGAATTAATTTTCTAAATAAATTTTCTCTTTTCGAAATACTTAGCATTGTTTCTATTCTCCTGGCTGGACCCCAATTGATACAGTATCTGAAACTGGAGTATGAGAAAGAGGTCTTAGAAATTTACATTTCAGAATCATCAGCACATAGATGGTAAATGAAACTACTGAGATGGGTGACATTCCTTGAGAGGACCACGGAGAAGAAGTTCAGGAGAGATAATTTTAAAATAGCAAAACTAATGTGTGCTGAATGATGTAATACAGGTTTACTTTAATCTTGAATTCAAGTTGACTTTAGCATAAAGAATGTCCAAAACAGTACGCAGAAACCTTTAATCAAAGATCATATGGATGTGGCCACACTCTACACTAAGGCCTTAAGTGGCAGAGTCCAGTGGAAAAGAGGACAAGCTTAGATGGAGTAAGACTGAGATTGAGGTAATTCATCTACTTATAAGGCTGACCTCATACCACTTCCCACACCTCCCTGGGTCTGACTGCTCATCTATAGAAGGGTCAAATAATAACACAATCATTTTAAATAATGTACATGACATCATGTATGAAAAGTGCCAGACTCATGATAAATGATCACCACGAAGCAGCTGCTACTGCTGTTGATGATGTAACATGGAAAAGGCTAATCTTTTCTAATGCTTTTCCTATATATATAAGAAATATACATATGTAAGATTCTATTTGCTGTAAGGTTAGTTTTTAATTAAGAATACATTTTACAAAATGAAATTATGAGAGCTTAGAATAAATAAAACCCAAAATCCTGCAGATAAATTAAGTTTGTTGTGAAATGAACTGGTTTTGATTTCTGCCTCTTGCTGTGTTTTTGGCTATTTTGTAGTTCTATCCTGTTTGCTCTCTGCTTCAGTGTATTCCAATGCGCTGTCAGAAAGAAGCTAATTGATCACGTTAACATCCTCTATTACTCTGGCTCTCAGAGATTTATCCACTGCAGCCTAATATGATACACTACTTTGGATCTCATCGGATACAGAATTACATGGCCCACTAATTTCAGAGACCTGGCTCCATTAACTGGCATCACAGTGATAAAAATCTCTTCAACAAAATATTTACCTCACTTAATACGCCTGAAAGACTAATCTTTCCTTGACGAGAGCACACTTGTGATTAGGGATTACTGGTCAAATCTAAATTTTATATCTGGATGGCACACACCTGCAAAGTTGTCACGCTGAATTAAAATTTTTATTAATAGTCTGATTAAATCATTCTAAACAACATCTTTTCTTGGACACAAATCCTATATAAACCAATTTAACTGCCTGCTTCCATATCTATGATCAAAATGAAAAGCAAATACACAGGGTTGATGTTTAATCATTAACACCAAATGCCACTGAAACCAGCTCAGCCCATCCCAATTTGGAAACTTCCAAATTTTATTAAGCAAAACTAAATATTGGTTTTCTTTCACCTACATCTGTTCAAGTCTAACATTTTTCTTGACCCATCACTCTGATCCCCTCAAACAGCTTTAGGTAACTCTAGGCATTTAAGATGATAGAAGCTGCTTTGCATGTGGTATGCTCCTCTAAAATTAGGTCTAGCCCCTACATACCATGTCCAAATGCTGCAGCTGCAGTCATGAAACACCCACAATGGACAAATAAGCATGCGTGTGAACACTATGGTTCTATATGCAACAACCTACGTATAATCTGTGCAAGAAACTAAATATCACATAATAGACTAAAGGCACATCGAATTTTATGAAGATTTTAAAATATTCTTTACCATTTTGTCCTGAGAAAATGAGATCAATTCTCCACTTCCTGTTCTATAATGGCAGGAACCAGTGCTGCTGTTTCCTACTGGATTCCAGTTCTAGCACTTCTGAAAACATAATCGATGCTATGTACGTGATTGCTGAATAATCAATGAATTTTCTAGAGGTTATCATGCCTTATCTCCTTATTCCTATCTGCGATGCACAAGAACTTGAGATACACTATTTTATAATGACTAATGCTTTCCTTGGAAAAAAAGTCATTTAAGAAGTCATATATTTAATTCAATTTAATAATATTCAAAATATAAAACTTTCCTAGGTAGCATCACTATAATAAATATGTGATTTGGGGATAGTGCTGATTGAACTAAAAATGGCCTTTTATCAAAAAGGCCTCAAATAATCATTATTAAATACACAGGAAAAAAATTCCAAAGCAATATCAAATATTATTTCTAATTCCATTCTCTCCCCCCTCTCTACTTCTTCCATCTGGTATTGAAAGAAAAGCCCATTTCTTAGTGTGTTACATATAAATGATACAAAAAATGAAATGTAGATTTTCTCTCCGTAGTTGTCTTTGCAAGGAAAGTCTCTCACTGTCTAAAAGGGTGGTAGCCATAAACACTGAGCAACTCTTATATTAGCCAAGGACTCTATCTTGGAATAAGCCAGGACACAAAACCTGCTTATGCAATTATTTTGCCTTTTACTAAAAACCTTTGGCTAAATTTAGATATATACAACAGGAGAAAAGGGTGTATATTTTATTTGTTTTCAGTCTAAAAGGTCGTTTCATGAGCTGTTAGAATCTGCGTGCTGCATGCGAGCTCTGCTCCATCCGGGGGGAGGGAGAGCTCTCTCACCTGCACTGCTAGCTTTTTCCTTTTCGACAGGTGAAGCACATTAGGCAGGTGGAAGCTCTTTCTTCCCCAGCATGTGTAAAATCATATGTGGCAAGTGTAAAATATTCAATTTACTTGAGAAAAAAATAATTCTATAACACTCCGAAATCTGATAGGAAGGTTAGGAGTTATGAAATTACAGCTTCAGCAAACACCCATCCGTGCACAGTCTGATATGATTCTCAGGGCCAACGCCTGCCAAATTTCAAAGTATGCCTGTAGTTTTCAGTCCTGTAAACTTGGCATTGTTACTGGTATGGTAAAATAGAACTCTGAATTTATTATCTGTTTGATATTTCAAATATTTCCTCAGAATATTTAATTAATTAAAAATGAAGAATTACATTTAAGTGATCATTAACTCCAAATTAAGGAAAACCCCATTTACTCCAGATATTATTAAACAATAGTATTAATAAAATCCAGAAAGTTTAGTAGTTAATTATATATTATACATAATATTATACATATAAACAGTGAAAAGAGAGAGAGATTTCAGAAGTTCAGGAAAAAAGAGAACTGAAAAATCATTACAATAAATATTTTAAACAAAAAAAAAACTGAAAATAAAAGGTTTCTAAGCTTCACATCATTATTTCAACTCACATTTGATGTAGCATGTCTAGGAAAAGAGAGAATTTGTTAAAATAAGCATATTCTATACAAACCATAAAGAAATTGTGATAAGCAGACCCTTGGGTGACCCCCACTATACCTGCCTTCTAGGATTCACACCTTCATATACTCCCCTCCCTTCACCAACTCCCCTTCCTTCTCACCAAAAGAATATGGCAATAATAATAGGTTCTCACTTTTGTGATTTTGTTAAATGATATAAGACTCTCTAGCAGACTCATTCTAAAAACTCTTTGCTGGCTTGATGAAGTTAGTGGCTATGTGGGTGAAGTACATGTAGCAAGGAAACGTGGGCGACCTTTAGGAAGAGCAAGCATCCTCTAGGAGCAGAGGGCAACTGATAAGACCCAAGGGTGGCATTTAGGTGATAGCCAGCAAGAAGCAGTGGCCCTCAATCCTACAACCAAAAGGAACTGAATCCTGTCAACAACCTAACTAAGGTTAGAAAAGGATTCTTCCTTTGTCAAACCAACAGATGTGAATGTAGGACAGCCAACATCTAAACTGCTGTCTTGAGAAACCCTGGGCTGAGGACCCATTTGGGCCATGCCCACACTTCTGACCCACAAAATTTTTGAGATGATAAATGTTTATTTTTATTTTTCAGTTAGAGTTGGCATTCAGTAATAAATGTATTTTTTAAGCTGTTATGTTTGTGGTAATTTATTACACAGAAATATCAACTAATACAGAAACATTAAAATGTCTACAGTTTATGGCAATATTCAGTGTTATCTATTTTTCTGTCACCAAATATCACCCATAAAAAATGTAGTGGAGATAATGGCTTAATTGCAATCAGTAAGTATTTTTAGTGCTGATATATCTTTATATCTGAAAATGATACAAAAAAATACTTTACCAAAAGATGCTTCATATCAAAGTAATTTTAGTCTAGCAGTCCAATTGCTCTTATATTATAAAAACACAAACGACATTTTTATACATGTATATTTATTGTCTTTCATGATAGTTGGAGAGTCGTTTTTGCTTTACTAAGAAAACACATATAAATGTAAATGATCTTATATTTCATTTCAAATTTTCCAGTAAAAATATGCCCTTCATAGCTTTACATCAAATCAAAATAATAATGTGTAACCAGCTTGTGTTCAGTAATTAGATCACATTAACCTTTACATAGAAATTTCAGTAAGCCCAGTAATAACACCTGTATCATTCTGGCCTTAACATTCTAAGATGTGCCCTCAGCCGGAGTATCACTACAAGTCCCACAGGAGTTTTGTGAGTACTCCTGATGGGCCGTGGACCACTTCTGCCATCAGCTGCGGTCTGCATCTTGATGGCCCATGCCCACTAATACTGTGAACCAAAGATGTGCAGTTCCGAGCCACTAGTCACTGCTCCATCATTACTCAGCAAACTGGCTAGGATTGTGTTACTCATGACTGAAGCGACTCTTCTCTCAGAGAAGCTCCATAGTCCAACCTACTCGAATCAGAGGCATCTCAGTATTTATGGAGAGAGCTCTTTCAATTTTCCACACATAGCTTTTCTTCCGTGCCAGGCAGGTCTAGATAAGAACTGGTGATCTCACGCTGCCGTGAACTAGAACTGCCCTTGTCCTCTGGGATCCGGAGTATGTAGACAAGTTAGGCTCTTTTGTCACACTTTGTTTGCCCTTGTATTGAGTTCTCAGAAGCATTAGTTTGTACTACCCACCCACAACTGCAGTCAGGCCCCAATATTTCTACACCTGTACTGTCGTGGTTACTTTTCAGAGAGAATCATCATTATTCCCTGTGTAACCAGCAGATGCAAACAACTATGAGTTGAGGGGGTTGAGGACCCCATATTGAACTGAATTCCTCACTGCACGTATCTCAGTTCCCTGCTACGGGTATGTAACCCATTCATTACTATCTTTTGGACTACTATAACTCAAATAACAAACGAAGAAATGATTACAAATAGTAATATCTGAAACTATGCTTTAATAATTACAAATAGTAATAACTGAAACTATGCTTTCTAAATGATGACCCTAGATTGGATATTTCTTAATATCCAATCCCAAACAAAATCACCAGTCTCATATAATTCTAGCTGAAAGAACCAGAGCAATGTATTTAGGAACTGGAAAACAATTTCATCAATCACACTGGATTGTCAGTTCCTTTGTGACCTGCATGCTAATCATGATATAAATGCTATAAACACTAAAAAGCTATGGCTTTTTAGATCATGGCTTTCCAAATTGATATTAATGTTGCTGCATGATTTCGGGTGCAATGGGTAATGACAAAAATAGAGAAGCTATTATATTATAAATAAATATCTAGGTATACAAATGAATCCTAAAATATTTATTTGAAGTTAATTAAATTCCATTATTACATCCATTATTACAAATTATCTCTTGCATTCTAACCATTGGTTAATTGCTTATTATTTCACTAAGATGGATAAATGTAAGTCAAATCACTAAGAAAATTGCTACATTTGATTGCAGTATGGGTTGGGATTTATTTTATCTGAAACAACTGCTGTAATAAAGTAGCTGAATACAAAATACTCGGGCAAACAGACTTCAATACGTCTGGGCCAGGCGCCTACAGAGCCTAGAAGAGTGCTGGACATGCAAATATTTCCTGTCTGAATTAAGAAAATACCCAA
The DNA here is from genome assembly GCF_014176215.1 of Rousettus aegyptiacus. Classification (NCBI taxonomy): domain Eukaryota; kingdom Metazoa; phylum Chordata; class Mammalia; order Chiroptera; family Pteropodidae; genus Rousettus; species Rousettus aegyptiacus. The sequence continues at coordinate 63,239,557 of NW_023416286.1, forward strand.
CTATATGCAAGTATTGTGAATGCACATCCCTAATCATCCTACAGGTAATTCTTGAATAAAAAGGTAAAGAAAATACTAGAGCAAAGGTTATACAGTGTTGCTTTCTCTTAAATACTAATATTTAGCTTGTTGCCTTGACAACAAAGATGGTCGGATGAAAAGACATGACGTGTTTCCGATTTGCCCTTATTCATTAATGACCTTTGGCTCTATTTTTCTTCATTCTTTTATCCCCAACATCACACCTACTAATAGAAGATATTTTAAACATCCACTCCTATAACTAGTGAGAAAAACATAGGTATAGAATCGGGCAAGTATAAAATTGGGTAATATTTTCTTCAATCAGTGAATTAAAGAGTCATGTATTTTTGGTACTCCACCATACCAAACACAGAGTTACGTACAAACTTCTATTGATTGGCTGTTTTAAAATAATAACTGTCACCAGAGGGTAGTGGGGAGGTGAACACACGGTGTAAACATACATATGCCTTACTGTTAAAGTGTATAACTGAAACTTATTGGATTTTGTTAACCAATGTCACCATAAAAGTAAATAAATTTAAAAATAAACAAATAAATAAAAATTAAATATTACAAATTCAAAAAAATAACTGTCAAATTATCTACTGTATACTCATTTTTGTTCAAAGAGCTTTAATAAATCTTGGAGGGGCTTAGAATGAAAACTCCATTAACGACAATCTTCTCAGCCATCTTCATTTCTATCTGGTATTTCTATATATGACCTAACACAATGTCTAAACCATTCCAGAAATAGCTTAATTCAAGATATATTAATAAATAGCTTAATTATTATAGGTTAAAACAAGATAAGTGGACCCCCTTCTTTTATGTCTTGTGTATATATTTCCCAATGAATTGTCTTAATAATATGAAGTTCATGGTCTGACAAAAGTATATACAGCTTCTTGTGATAAGATTTATAACAGACATTAAATCAATACTGTAATATGAATGCAAAAATTTCAAAGTCTATAATTATGTTCCAATCTGTTGCATTATATTCATTAACTTAACATGTTAACTATATAAATTATTGGCAAAATCTAGCATAAATCATTGTTAAATAAGTCCCTATATTTTGGCATTGTCAATCAGATATATTTAGTTATAAGAAGGCAAGTTTAAAAGAAAAACACACTCAGTGAGTTTTTGCTATGTATCTTGCTTATTTGTTCCATGTAGATTTTTTTGGAACATTTCCACTAATTAGATGACTCCTGAGACATTTTTAGTCCTAATATACCAAAACACCATTGTACTTTTAGATGCCGGAAAGACTCAATATTTATAGTGTTTCATGAATGCACACATAATTAACACTCCTCCACATTCCACCTCATAATGGAGAGCTATATAATTATGAATGAATGAGATGGATTTTCTACTGTACCTTATGTAAATAAATTTCATTACTTTATAAAAGTAAATGGGTCCAGTAACAACTAAATTTAATACTTTTATATATTTATTTTTTCTTTAAAATTATGGTAATGAGTTCTAAATGTACATCTTACTAATTAATACCTTATTAAAAGTGTACCTTATTATATTTTGCTTAATAATTCTTGAAGGACTGAACTCATGTTAATTATGTAAATAGATATTTTCAAAGATGATATTTACTTAAGGCTATTCTGTGTTCAAAGGTGCAAAGATAATTATGCTAACTGATTAACAAGCTTGGTTTAAGCTAAGATGAAAATGTACTGAAACTTTAGAAAGGTAACAGCCTTGAGAGTACTAAATATGCAAATGTTAAGAGAAATTATATTTTAATAACTATATAAAAACATTTAAGGTGCAATAAGATAAGAGAAAGACTGGTATTTAGCAGAATGAGAAAACAAGTTCAATTACTAAATACAAACAAGTTCAGATCCCTGCAAGGAAAATTATACATATAGAATAATATTCCATGGGAGGTTTTTAAATTATTAGGCATTAAACAAAAGTTAGTAAAACATGATATTAAGAGTAACTAATAGCAATTATGAAACTTTTTTTTAATTGTTGAAAAACATCCACAACTAGTACATTAAATTTAGGAAATATTGACATTTGTGATAACATGGATGGATCTCGAGAGTATCATGCTAAGTGAAATAAGTCAGACAGAAAAAGATGAGACCCACATGAGTTCACTCATACATGGGATATAAAACAGAAAGCAACAAACAAACGGAAATACCAACAACAGTATGGCGGTTACCAGAGAGAAAGAGGGGTGAGGAGAGGACAAAGTAGGTAAAGGGGGTCAGAAACATGATAATGATTGGGTGGTGAACACACAATGTACTATGCAGATGATGTATTATAAAATTGTACACTTGAAACTTCTTTAATGTTAATAACCGGTTACTCTAATGTAATATATTTAATTTAAAAAAGGAAAAATATACTTAATATGAAATTACCACTTTTGTTTACAACAATGGACTACAAAACACTTCGAGATAGAAACTGATCAAAGGATGCAAGGATGTTGGGCATCCTGGAATGCCAGTCTGATTGGCAAAGAAAGAATCTTGAACAAGGTCAAGCATAGATTAACCACAACCAGAATCTAATTTTATACTCTAATTGTATACTCATTTCTCATATTCCAAGTGAACAGGTCTTAGTGAAAAAGTTCTATAACATATTTATGAATATCTACATCATTTAAAGGATTTTTTTCAACTTTATTAGATGCCTCTCATGCCATACAATGTTAAAAAGTATACCATTACCAACACTTCACAAGCTAGTTTTTTACATTTTTCCAATTATCAGAACTTTGAAAAACACTAGAACAAAGTAAGCATCAGCTAAATCTTTACTACCCCTCAGAAATTAGGCTCTAAATTTTCTAAAATCTTCAAGTGCAATCTTTGCCAAGATAAGCACAAAGCTATTAAAAAAGTAAAGAAATATAAACTGATGAGAGTTTCAAATACAGAATCAGTGTCATTGAAATTACTGTTATCTTCCCCATGGTCTCCATTCTCTGCCATCATTTCAAAACATTTTTTCATTCTTGGAGAAATAGTAGTTTAAATATAATAGACTTCCTTCTCTTTTTGATTCCAAACCACAAAATTAATAGAAAACATTTCATATTTGAAAGATCCAAGTAAAGAAAATCTCCATACACCAGAAATGAATAGAGAACTCAGAGGAGTAAACAGAAGCAGAAATCAATAGCCTGTAGGGAAGACAGGACTGCAGGCATTATGGATAAGGCCATCATCAGAAAGGTGCCCATTTTGGATTCCAGGGTAAAAACTAGAAGTGAGGTTTCTGCCTCAAATGAGGACAAGGATAGTGCCTTCCCCTCACCCATCCAACAAAAATAGTTTACTGTGGCCAGGATGTAGGTACCAGCTTCATGAGTCTGGTTTGAAATATACTCATATTTCATTGAAGGGGACGGTCTAATAACTACACAAATAACACTGGGCAAACCCCATGGGTCAGGTCACCAATACAAACTGTGTTTGTGTGCCCGGCAATGCCAGACAACCGGCAGGCTCAAAATTAACTCACTGGAAGGACATATAATGGAAAAATCTCCCTCAGAAGATGAGTTCAAAATAAAATTTGTAAAATATAAGTAAGCTTAATGCTTAATGGTATAGGTTGACCACAAATGGGAGAATTAATTCTGAAAAATTAGACATAATAAAGAAAACTAAAAAAAAGAGAGAGAGAGATTTTAAGTTCTGCTTGTGGCCAAGACTGATAACAGAAACTGGATTTGCCATCCTACCAAAAGTGAACAACAATAAAAATAGACAAAATACATGAACCAATGATTTTCAAGACACTGGACAACAGGCAATGAAATACGGTGATCCTTGACAGTGGTGGTGGGAAGAGAATAAAGTATTACAATTGCCCAGTGTATTGCCTTGAGAACTTCCAGGCCTTGCACTAGGAAGGGGAACTCTACAGCCAGGAAGTAGAGTAAGTAGATACTCCTGAGAGTCTGAAGAAATCAAAGCAAGTAGAATTTGTAAGATGCAAACAAAAAGAAGAGAGCTGCACAGAGAGAACTCCAGAGATTTGCAGAAGGTTTCCCTGGAGTATTCATGAGAACACAGGTCAGTCCATGCATACATGGTTACTACCACAGGCAAGGAAGAGAGCCACCCAAAGAATAATAAGGAATATACAACACTCACACAGGAGACAGTGTTTGTCCATACCAGCAATACTGGAAAAACCTCATAATTCATGGAGCTCTGGGTTGAATACACAGAGGGTCCTGCCTCATGGTAGAGAATAATTGGCCCTACATTAAACATCACTCTTATTCCACCCACAAATCTAAAAAGGAAGATTCAAAAGAATCAGACTTAATTTTATCCCATATCAAATCTCTAGAATATTTATAAAAATATAACAATATTCAGCACCCAATAAGGTAAAGTTCACAATGTCTAAAATTCAATAAAAAATTATTGTACAAAGAAACAGGAAAACACAACCCATAATTAGAAAGCTCAAAAAACTGAAACCAATGCAAAGCTGACAAACATAATTAGCAGGTAAAACATTGAAAATGACAATAGATTTAAACCTAAACATACATTTGATCACATAAAATGTAAATAATATAAATATATTAATTAAAGACAAATTATACTATTAAAAGAAAAGCAAGACTAAATTATATGCTGCCTAAAAAAACAGACAAAGGTTAAAATTATAAGGATGGAAAAGGATATATCACACTAACACTAATCAAAAGAAAACTAGCATAGCAATGTAAATATCAAAAAGTAGATTTCAGAGGAAAGAATATTATCAGGTAAAAAGAAAATCACTACATAATCATAAAGGAGGCAATTCACCAAGAGGATATAACGGTCACTAATGTTTACGTATTCAATAACAGAATTTGAAGTACCTGAACCAAAAAATGATGGAACTACAATGAGAAAAAAGAAAACTACATTTGAAGTCAAAGATTTCAATACCCTGCTCTAAATGACAAGGCAAGTGGACAGAAAATCAGTCCAAAGCATCACTGCTAGATTTGGTAAAATGCAGGTCACTGGAGCCATTGTAGGAGAGTAGACAGCAGGCTAGCTGAAATGGGTCAAGAGCAGAAACTCCAACTCCAAGGCTCCTTCAAAAACTTTTGCTGTAAAGGGGAGCTAAGAAATGAGTTGTACAAAGGGTAATGTGGGAACCAAAGGTTTCGTTTGCTTTTCTGAAATATAAAATGAATTAGAACAAATGCATAAGCTTAAAGGGGAGTTCAGATATACAGAAAATTATGTAAAGTACGGAAGAGAGTGGGAGTAATTACAAGAGACAATTTTGAAAGGAAAGAGGGAAAAAAAGGCATTAACAAAAAGATAACATGGAAACCTCATATATTTGAAACTTAAAAACATATTTAAATAATTCACAGGTTTAACAATAAATTATAACAAAAATTAGAAAATACTTCAAACTCAACAAAAATGAAAATAATTCTAGAGATAAAAACCTGTGATAAGGCAGCCAAAGGGTATTAAAGGGATATTTAAAATCTTCAAGTTTATATTTTTAAAAATGTAAAGGCTAACTTCTAATTAAAAAAAATTTTTCAAGACTAATGTATAAAAATTCCACTTAGGAAGTAGGAAAAAGAAAAAAGCTCCTATGTAGGTTTGTTTCTGTATTTGGAATTAGGTAACATAAGACATGAAATCTTCTAAATTAAATTACTGAATGGACTTGACAGTCATCCCAATAACAGATCAATGCTTAAAGGCCAAACCTGCAAAGCTCAAGGAAAGACATACTATTTAAGTATGTTTCCACTTATATTGACAATTCTGTCAGTTCTGCTTTCAATCAAAGACAAACAGAAACAGACAAGATCAATAGAACAATAAATTTCTTGTATACAAATCACCAAACCATACATTCAGTATCTCAAAAATACATGCACTAAACTACTAAAAGCCTAGAAGACATCTTTTTTAGGTACTGATTATTGACAAATATCCAGATATTGAGTTGCAGAAACTAATCATAGCCCTTAAAAACTTTTCTATAGGAAAATAGCATAACATTCTTTCTTTAATCCTTTGCCTCTGACTACAAACTATAATCTAATCTTTGCGGCTTTTTCAAGAGAAAATTCTTAGGAAAAAGCTATGAAGAAAGACGATAGCATGGGATACATTAAATTTTTGGTCATTCCAAAACATAGGGTAGTTAATTATATAATAAATGGAATAAGAGACTGTCTCCCAAATAAGAATGTATTCAAAAATACAGCTGTATTCCTATCTGGCCTGTCAAGTAATCTTTTGATTTTTTAAAATTTCTTGGTGAAAGCACATTTATTGGTTAATCATGGCTGCAAAGAGGATTTTAGCTATTTATCAGGTCACACATTATTATACTGAAACAGATTCATCTGATAGTAAACTAGTAATAAGGTGCTTATCAAATTCAAACATGCATTTAGTCACTGAAAAATATATATAACTTAGGCCAATCATTCTGTTGAGATCATGGGATAGAAGAACCTGGCATGTCTCTTAAGGAACTCTCATTTCTTCTGGAGGCTTAGCGCAGTAAAGAAGCATTGATAAGTCAGGGTGATAAAGGCTCTCTGATAGAGGTTTGCACTTGGGACTGCAGCAGGGAAGGTTAAATATGTAGGAGTCAGAAAAAATTTGAACAATGAGTAAAATTCGGCCAGGAACAACAAAAGTTAAGAACAGTTCTACGCAAAGGGAAAGTCCTTTATAAAGGTCCAAAGATGTCTATTACTAATATTCCACATTGCTGGAACACAGCATCCAGCCCAGGACAGGGATTTGAAGAGGTAATTCATGAAGCCAGGAAGATCTCTGAGGAGATGAGTGATATTGGGAAATTTAGATTGGTTGAAGATTTAGCTTCAGAGAGGAAAAGAGGTATTCAATCTACTTAGATGGGATGGGAAAATAGGAAGTAGCCAGGAAGAACATTTATATTTGTTTAACAAACATTCATGAGGTACACAGAACTTTGCAAATATTAACAATATAATGCTCATAACAATCCTATGAGCAAGTTGTATATTATCCCCATCCTATAGATAAAAAACAAAGGCACAGAGAGAGGTTTGGTAAATTGTACAAGTCATGTAACTAGATAGTATATGATTCAAAGGTGTCTGACTCCAAAGTTCCTGCTTATAACCAATAGATGATCCTGCATCTCATTTTCAGTGGAGGTTAAATCATATAAATTAATTTAATCATTTATTTAAGCAGTTTCTAAAACAATAAAGAATTGCATCTTAGTAATTAATATAAGCACTTGGAGGATGGAGCAAAAGGTAAAATGAGTAAAAAGAGAAAGAAACAAAAATTTTAAAGAGGATAAAATGAAGTAATATATAAAATGAATTTCCTGGGAAAAAGCAGCAGTGGTTTCATGTATGAGAATTCAAAATATTATTAAATTTTATTCAGTTACTGCTAGTATCTTGCCCCTTTTCCTCCCAACTATTTCTAAGACTTTATTTTCTTCAGAGTAGTTTCAGGTTCACAGCACAATTGAGAGGAAGACAGAGGCTTCTCATACACCTACCACCCCACACTGTCAACACTGCCCACAGTAGTGGTTCGTCATTGCAGCTGATGAGCCTGCACTGACATACCATAATCATCCAATGTCTAGAGTTTACCTTCGGGTTCACCTTGGTATTATACATTTTGCTTTGGACAAACATACATTGACATGTATCCAGCATTATGGTATCATATAGAGTATTTTCACTGTCCCCAAAACCTTCTTTGCTCTTCATATGTTTCTCTCTCATGTCCTCACCTCTGGCAATCAATGATCTTTTTACAGTCTCCATAGTTTTGCCCTTTCTGGAATATACGTTGGAATCGTAGGATGCCTTTTCAGATTGGCTTCTTTCACTTAGCAATATGCACTTAAGTTTCTCCACATCTTTTCATGGATTAATAATGCATTTGTTTTTAGCGCTAAATAATATTCCACTGCCTGGATGTGCTACAGTTCATCAATTCACATAGTGAAGGATATCTTCATTGCTTCCTGGTTTGGGTAATAATGAATCAAGCCACTATAACTATCCTTGTGCAGGTTTTGTGTGGGCATAAATTTTCAACTCTTTTTGGAAAATACCAACAAGCATGACTGCTGGATCATATAAGAGAATGTTTAGTTTTTCCAAAACCCACTGAAATGGCTGTAGCATTTTGCATTCCCGCCAGCGATGAAGGAGAGCTCCTGTTGCTCCACGTCCTCATGAGCCTTTGGTCTCATCAGTGCTCTGTATTTTGGCCATTCCAGTAAGGACTGAGTGGTATTTCATTGTTGTTTTAATTTGCATTTCCCTGGTGGCATATGATGTGGTGCACCTTCCCTATCCTTATTTGCCATCTGTAGCTCTTCTTGCATGAGGTGTCTGTTTAAGTCATTAGTCCATTTTTAATTTTTCTTTTGCATTGTCAAGTTTTAAGAGATATTTTGTACACTTTAGATAACAGTCCTTTATCAGACGTGTCTTTTGCAAATAAGTTGTGGATTATTTTATCATTCTCTTGACATGGCCTTTTGCAGAGCAGAAGTTTGTTTGTTTGTTTGTTTTCTAATGAAGTCCAACATATCAATCATTTCTGTGAAAGATGTAAGCTCTGTCTCTAGATGCATTTTTTGCATATGAATATCTAGTTACTGTCACATCATTTGTTGAAAAGACTATGCACCATTGTATTGTCTTTGTTCCTTTGTCAAAGATTAGTTGACTATATTTATGTAGATCTATTTCAGGATTCCCTACAATGTTCCATCGATCCATTTGTCTATTGTTTTATCAATACTACACTATTTTGGTTACTGTAGCTTTATAGTAAGTTTAAGTCAGGTAGCATCTGTCCTACAACTGTTTATTTTCTTAAATAAGAAGGTGTTTTACACAATGATAACAATATGAATATGTCTTATTATTTATTATTATTTTATGTATAAATATGTACTTGAAAACCCCCAAAATTAGATAATTTATTAATTTATGTGATAGTAAGAAACTAGAAACTTTACTTTTTACAAAAAAAAAAAAACATTAAAAAATTAATGCTCAGGTTACTTGTATATTTACACTCTATATTAAATGACCTTGAAGTAAGGTCTATCTGTAAACAAGTCATTTCACCTTCAACTAACCACTATAAATAGCCTAAAATATAAACTACCAGCCTTTGTTTTGGTAGTAACACATCACTACACCATCATGAAAAACCAAGGAAGACAAGAAGTTTAAGTGTCTTGTTTAGTAAAACAATGGATTACCGGTTAACTAGACATTATTGTAGTGGCTTGAAAATCAAATTTCCTGTGCAGATTATATTGAGACATATTAGAAATTACTTGTGATCTCTTAAAGATTTCAGCATGCCACTATTAAGGACACTAATTTTGACTTTTGTTGATGAGTGTTTCTTGCTACATACCTAGTTATACCAAGCCTGTTCTTGTAAATTCATTTTAAATATATAACTCAAGTCATTTCCATTTTTCTTTGGAAGGTTATGTATCTATCAAATATTTCCATTTTAAAAACCCTGAATTAATCAAAAGCCATATTGTCTTACTAATATTGGGCACTACTGCAAGCCAGAAAACAGTTTGCCTATTACACTTAAAGCAGAACCATGTGATGAATTTAACTTTGAAGGAGAGACAGCAAAAGCAGACAATTTTGTGTAGGATTAAGAAATCCATTTTTTAAAGAGGACTATAACTTCTTATCTTTTTCTCAAAATTTACCTCAGGTTTTCATATATTAATATGACTTAAAGTAAACTTTAAGTAAAAATAATTACTATTAAGAATATTTAAAAGAAAAAATCCTCACAAAACATAGACATGAAGAGACACAGCTCAACTCTGAACTATGTGTATTCTTTTTAACTCTTAAAAATATATCACACACACAAATAGTGTACAGCTCAGCACGAACACTTATAAAAAACATCCCAGAACTCTCTTTGTGGCCCTTCTTATTACATCCCTGCTTCCTCTCCAGATATAACTACTATTATGACTCAAACACTATACATTAGTTTTGCATATTTTTGAATTTCATATACATGTATTCATATGTAACAGAATCTTACAGTATATATATAGTTCCTTTCACTCAACATAAGATTCATCCATGTTTTTGAGGGTAGCTACAGTTCATTCCTATTCATTGCTGCATAGTGTTTCATTCCATGAGTAAATTAGAGTCCTTTCATTCATTTCAGTAGTGATAGACATGGGACTTGTCTCTACTTTTTGACTAATACAAATAATGCTATTATGAATATTCTAGTATATTTCTTTTGGCTTTCATATATATGCATTTGTGTTTGGTATATATACTCGAGTAAAACTGCCAGGTTAGAGTATGCATATGCTCAATATTATTAAACTGTTTCCAAAATGATTTTGATCTTTACTTTCTCAGTAGTCGTGTATGAGAGTTTATTATCTTTGACAAGATTTAATATTGTCAGTCCTTTTAAATTTGAGCCATTAATTTGCATTTCTCTGTGACTAATTGAGGTTGAACCTCCATATATTAACTGGATACACTTTGTAGAGTATCTACTCCTGTGTCACAAAAATCTCCCATCTGTGTGATTTCTCTCCCATTCTCTACTGGAGCCTTTATTAACAGAAGTTCTTAGTTTTAATGTGGTCCAAATTTTCAATCTTCTCTTACATGGCTAAAGATTTTTATATATTATTTAAGAAAGTATTCCTTATTCCAAAGTTATAAAAAATATTCACTAATATTTTACCTCTTACATTTATCAGTTTCACATAGAATTGACTTTTTTTGTGTGGATGGTACAGGAACCAATTTTCATTTTTCCCCTTTGGACTATCTAACTGAAACAAAAACTTTTATTAAAACAAATCAAAAAATTACCTTAAATCAAGTTTTCACATATTTGTGGGCATGTTTCTGGACTTTCTATTCTGTTCTATAACAACCAAAATTATGGACTGTCACTTGATAAAAAGTTTTGATATCAGACAGTGTTAAGTCCTCCCACTTCCTTCTTCAAGAGAGGGTCTCAGCTATCTAATATAGTCTTGTTCCTTTTCATTAACATATAAACTTTGAAATCAGCATTTTAATTTCTACCAAAAAAATTGACACAATTTTCATTCAGATTGCTTTGAGTTTATAAGTCAGTTTTTTTCTCAATAATATTTCACTATCTTGTGTTGCAGTTTTACCAGTGGTAAGTATTTAATATTGTTGGTGCTGCTCTAAATGGCAACTATTTTTTGTTTCATTTCATTGTTGGGATATTTAATTTTTTTATGTTGTAGGTAAAGTTTATTTTATTGTTAGTATATGTGATGATTTTTTAATGTTGAACTTATGTTGATGGCTTTGGCTCAATTCACTTATTAATTGTAATAGTTCAAATATGTAACATTATGGAAATTTTAAGATCAAAGTATCAGTGAATAATAACAGTTTTGTTTGTTCCTTTCCAACTGTATACTTTTTGGTTTTTTTTTTTTTGCTTGCCTTATTTTACTAACACATCCAATAACATATGCATAGAAGTGGTGATAGTGGGCGTCATCAAAATTTTCCCAACAAAAATCAATATTTTGTTATTAAACATGAAGTCTGGTTGCGCTTTTTTCTAGCTATCTTTATCAAATTACTTCTATTTATAGACTGTATTTTTACCATAAATGGATGTTAAATATTATTAAATATTGAGACATATTGAGACAATCCTATGACTTTTCTCTTTTGTCTCTTAATGTAGAAAATTACATTAAATAATTTTCTGGTGGTAAACCAAACTTATATTTCTGAATATAATGCCACCTAATTTTTGTGTTATTCTTCATTTATATATCTCTTATTTCTCTTCTGAATAATAAATTGTGTTTTTTTTTTCTCTTCTCTCTCTGCTCAGTCTAAAGGGGAGAGGAAGGGTATCATTATTTTGATTAGGATTTTCAAAACAATCAACATTTTCACTTTGTCAATACTTTTTATTTTCTTTTTATTTATTCTGTTCTTGCCACTATTATTTTCTTCCTTCTGTTTTCTTTGAGATGGACACCTAGATAACTGATTTTCCGTTTTTCTTTATTTGTAAGAAATTTATCACTCTAAATTGACCTCTGCATTACAAATATTTGATATTCTTCTTTCCTTCATTATTCCACTCAAAATATTTTCTATGTTCACTAGGGTTTCTCCAAATTTAAAAGGATATTTTAATTTCCAAGCACTAGGAATTTTTATGCTATCTTGGTATTATTTATTCTAACCTTTAGTGAACTAAAAACAATATTGCATCATTTCAATCTTTTAAATGTTGTTTAAACCAAATCATACCCCAGAATATGGTTGCATTCTGTAAATGCCTATGTGAACTTTAAATGGAGGCATATTCTAAAGTGTGGGCAGTGTTCTAGGTATGTCTTTCTAAATTGTTACTCACATCATTTAAATCTACTGTATCCTTACTAATTTATTTTAATCTTCCTCTTCGGTAAGTTACTTTTGGTTTATATATATTAAAGCTATGTTACTGAGTGTCTACAAATCCAACACTGATACTTCTCCATAATAAATTGAAACTTTAATCACTAAAATGTTTATTTGTTTTTAGTAATGCTTTATGTCTTTTTAAAGACAAAATTTTCAGATATTAATATTGCCACAATGCTTGGGTTGGTGTGAGTTTTATTAAATTAGTTTTGTTTATTTGGAAGACAGTATTTATATTGTATATTTTTTCTATCCTTTTTACTGTCAAACTATATTCTTTCATGTTAGATGTGGCTCTTACAGCCAACATATAATTAAGAGGGTTCTCCCCCACCCCAGTCAGTCATATCCTTAACTTCTAATTTGGGCACTTAACATATTTACCTTTAATTCATTTACCAAAATATATGAATTTAGTCTACTAACATTATTTGCTTTCTACTTGCCCTACCTTCTTCTATTTCCTTTTGTACTTCACTTTTTTGGATTGATTATATTTTTTATTATGCCATTTTTCTTGTACTATCTTGGTAATCATTCATTCTTTTATTATTCTTTTAGTGGTTTTACTGGAGATTTAAATATGCATTTTTGACTTAGAGAATCTAATAAGAATTAAACCTTTACCTTTTTCTGGATAGTAAAAGGACCTCAGAACACTTAAATGCCATTTGACTCTATTCTTATATGCCACTATTGTGTATTTTATGCTAAATGTTTTAAACCCAAGAGAGTATTTTAACTATTGTTTGAACAGATGGTATTTGTATTGGAAATCCCCAAGATCACCCTCACATCATTAAGATTCATTAGAACTCATAGGATTTGGCATGTAGTTGTAACTCACAGCAAAGATTTATTACATCTGTGTAGTAAGTATGTACATCTGGATTATAATGAATAAGAAGCAAGTGGAGTCCACAGGAATCCATGTGCAGGCTTCCTTACACTCTCTCCCTCTTATGAGAGGTCACATTGAGTGTACTCTTCCCTCGACAATAAAAATGCAGCAACATGTGTGTGTCATTACTGCTCAGGGAAACCCACTTCCCCAAGAGACTCAGTGCCCAGAGTGTGTATTGTGGATTTGGGGTTTTTGTTTGTTTGTTTGTTTATTAGGGGCTGGTCACATAAGTACACTCTGCCTAGCATGTGTCAAAATTCCAGGCTCCCATAAGAAAATCAGATATTCAGCTTGAACCATATTACTCGTACAGTCTAGAATAGTGAGCCACCCTTACAATTTAGAGAAAGTTTTACATCAGTGTAGGGAACTTTTACCAGCCAAGTTCCCAGAGGCCATCCAAAGGCCAAGAAATCTAGTAAGCAGATCTCTCTAAAGGTAACAGTCTCAGATCTGCTATGTTAACTTCTTTCTGCAGAAGACTCCTTTAAATTTACTCATATTTGGGCTTTCCATAGGTCCTTGTTCTGTCCTGAATTTCTTAGTTTCTATAAATGAACATTTTCCTTCATGCTTAAGAATAGGTGTAATGACAATTTCTCAATTTATCTGGAAAATACAGCTATATTTATGTTTATCTTTGTTCTGAGAAATATAGAACACTAGGCCTATAGCTATTTTCATTTGGAACTTTGAAGACAGCATTTCAATGTCTACAAGTTTCTATTGTTTTATTCCTATTGACAGCTAACTGCTGATCTTATAACTACTCCCCTAACTGTCCTAAGTGGTTTCCCTTGGCTGCTTTTAAGATTTTTTTCTTTGTCTTTTGTTTTTACTGATTTTATTGTGATGTGGTTAGACGTAATTTTCTTTTTATTTATTCTACTTAGGGTATATTTGTGGTCTGATGTCTTTCATACACAGTCAAAACTTCTCCATTTTTATTTCCTCACATACTGTTTTCCACCCCTTTTCTCTGTCCTCTCCTTTTGTTAATTTTTCTCATCACTCTTTTAGATATTTTCCATTCTTTTGACTCTGAATATTTTGTTTTGTCCTATATTTCAATTTAACAATCTCTTCAGCTTCATCTAGGTCTGCTGTTAAACTCATCCATCAAATTCTTAATTTCATCATTTTGTTTGTTTCTAGAATCCCCACTTGTTGCTCTTTTACCTTTTCCATGTCTCTGCTGAATATATGAATCTTGCCTTTTCCTTTTTTAAAATTTGTTTAATATGTCCATTACCTGAACGATCTGCGAGTCTGTGTCTTTGGTCTTCCGTTGTGTTTTTATTTTTTCTCATGTGCCTGGTGTTTCTTGTTTGTTTGAGGGCCAGATTTGTATATACAAGATGAAAAGGACAATTTGAAGCCTCAGATAATGTTAACTTTTTCCAGAAAATATTTTCTTTTGGTTTTTGGAGTTAGCTAGGAATGTTAGGAAGCCCATATATATCATCAGGAATTGAGGTTATTCAATGCTTGGCTTCCTGCACTATGAAAAATGGTTTTCTTCTATCAGCTCATTCCTAGATTATAGAGCTTTGAAGTCCAAATTTCTGTGTTGGCAAGTTCTAACCTCCAAGCTTAGTTCCTCTAGCCCTGTGAATCTGTCAAAATCTCTGCAAGGTGTCTTAGCCTCTCAGTTGCCTCTTCCAGAATCTGGAAACACAAAGGAGAAAGTATCTCCAAGCCAAACTTACCATTCTGGGTTTCAATCTCTTCTTGGACTTTGATCCTATAATTATTTATTCACATACTAACTCTCTGATACCTTCAAGAAAATGTTTGTGTGTTTTTGAGATTTTCTAATTCTTCTCAGTGATTGGTTGGTCTAATTTACCTAGTCCCTCATATACATTTGTTGGGAAATGTGTGGTGTGTGTGTGTGTGTGTGTGTGAGCGAGCGAAATATTTTTAACTTTCTTCAGATTGAGTTAGTTATTGAGAGGTTGTCATGTTGAATTTAACTGTCAAAACCATGCATTGATAATTTAATCATTATGAGTACAATGGCCTCACGAACTGTGCAGAATTGAAATTATAAACATTTTAAATATAAGCAGATTGATGCCTCAAATAAACATACAATGATAAAATATGTCAGTGAAAATATATCCTTCTCAGAAATTAGTTATGACACAAGCAATAGCTAGAGCTGCAAAAGAGACCAGTGAGTCAGTACCAGCCATTATAAATAAAGAAAAGACTGTATAGTAAGACAAGAACCAAGATCTAAGATGAAAGAGAGATGGGAGTCAATATCGGCACAAAGTCAGAGTCAAAGCAGAAAACACGAAATCTAGAATCCACTGTAAAAATGCAAGTTCACAAAGCTAACAATGATAGGGCCAAGATGTTGCTATATTTTCTTCACTCTAGTTATGTATCTACATCTTATTTTCTCTAAAAATCTCTAAGTTTTTTAGAGTGCACAGAATACTGCACAGTAAAAACTGAACACATACACACATATAATAAATTACTAAATACAGGCAGAGTAATAAAGAACTTCACAAGCTTCTAACTCTACGAACAACAATAATTGTGTGCATGGCAGGGAGTAGGAAGGGGCAAGCATGGGAATAGAGTGGAAGAGGGGAAACTGAGGTAAGAGAAAAGCCAACATCACACCTGTAGCTAGATCTCATGTAGGAAAGCTAAAGAAAAATTCCCAAGTCTTGGTAAGGCTGCAAAAAATTGCCTTCAAGAAAAAGTGACTATTTTTACTGAAGAGTATTTTACGGAAATACTCTTTATTTGTTTATATACATTTTCCATTGAAAAGTTTTAAAGTGCAAACCCTAAATATTGAGATTAGTTATAACAAATTGCATTAATTGAAATATTATGTCCCTTGTAGTGTACAAAATTATCACCAAAGAAGTACTCTGAAAGGATTATAAGGCTCTAATCATGAAGTTCTTACAGATAAGCAAATAAAATTACAAACTGATATTATAATGCAAATTCAAAATCACGAAGATACACAAGTAAAATGAGAAAAGGGCCAGTGAGTATTTAAAGTGAGTCGGGTGATAGGTGATAGAGCCGATGACAGAACAATGCATCAGGCATGACTCCCTGCTCGAGAGAATGACAAGTAAATAAGCTTAATGAAATGTTACAGGCTCTGTCACAACAGCATGCATGGGTAAAGCTGCCGTTCAAAATAATAAGGGGATGCAGAATGACATAATGGGCAGATAAAGAAGATAACACTTGAGCCGAGTTCTAAAAGATCAAGTGTTTAGCTGTGAGGACATTCCAGGCCAAAGAGGCATCCAGAGCAGATGTATGATGCAGTGACTTCTGAGGGAAAATTAAATGGGTTTCTGTGGTTGATTCGGAGACAGTGAATGGCAGTTACGAATGACCTTCTCAAGAACTTAAAATAACTACAAAAGGAGATATGGAACTTTTCATTTTGTTTTCAAGAATGAGACTTTAAAATGCAAATTTATTAATTGCTCACTAATTTAGAAAATATTTTAAAAGTAGATATCAAGCATTAGCATAACTTATAAAGAAGTGTTAAGGCTCAAAACTACAGTAAAGACCAGACTACACATTCTTTCTAGAAACAAAGCAAATTAAAAAAAATGAAGGGAGACCAGAGAAGAAAATGTCATCATCCTAAAGTACAGGAACAGTGTTAGATTCACATTAGTAACTTGAAAAATATGTTGAAATTTAAATCAAACTTCTTTTTCAGGAAGAAGGTTCTGGGAGGTAATCAACAACTCTCTTCTAAGACAGGTGTTAAAATGATAAAAGGATTAGCAAATTCTAGGGAAAAAAAATAATAAACAGTATATTACTGATCTAGTGCTAACATAAGACATTATCTAAAATGTTTTTTGTTGTTGTTTTTAGTTTAAAACAATGAAATATTATTATCTGACAGCTTTTCTGCATCAAGAATTTGGGATTAGTTTAGCTAAGTGGTTCTGGCTCAGGGTCTCTCATGAGACTGCAGTTAAGACTTTGGCCAGGGTTGCTGTCATTTCAATGCTTGACTGGACTGAAGTATCTGCTTTCAAGAAGGCTCACTCACATGATTGTTGGCAGAAAGCCTCAGCTCCTTGCTACTGTGGCAAAACCCTTCAGTCACTTGCTACACAAATCTCTCCATAGGTCTGCTTGAGCATCCTGACATGGCATCTTGCTTATGTGAGAGTAAGTGGTCCAAGAGGAGAGAAAGAAAGGCAATAGATACAATGTCTTTTGCAACCTAGCCACAGAAATCACGCTATCATTTCTGCCTTATTCCGTTTATTAGAAACAAGTCACTAAGTCCAGGGGAATTAGGCTCTACCTTTTGAAAGGAGTGTCAAAGAATTTGTGGACATATTTTAAACCACTACATGTATACTCCAATGTGTTGATATTAGGGTTATAGGTGTCAGGACTTCATGGAAAACACAGAGGGTGCCCACTTTAGAGCTATATTTCAAACCTTAACTCACAGTTTTTCAGGAGTCCATGGCAACAAGCATTTGGAAGGGGAAGCTCATAGCCCTACCAATGCCTTTTTCTTTCTGACCTAGTTTCACAATAAAGAAGCTTGCCATAGTAAGGGTCGAGGAGGAGATGTAATCTCAAGGTTTCTGACATAGCACATGGAGGAAGAGAGGAAGAGAGATGGGAAACAATAAATCAGGAGTCAATTGCATAGGAATGCATCGACAATAGCCGCGGACGGTAGGAGAGTGTATTAGCAGCTCAAGAAAGACAAAACCCATAGGCCCTGGATTTTTTCTCTAAGAGGACTTCTTTTTAAAGTGGCCAAGTCTGTGGGGGTGAATAAATAGTAGGAAGACAAACAGCTTATAATGCAAATAGTTCCTTTCCTACCTGAGCTCAGATTCACTGGCACTATTTCAACAAATACATAGAGAAAATGAGTCATTTTCCCAAATCTAATTGCCCAAGGATCCAACTACTTCCACAACTTTCATCTGACAGCTAAGAGGAGAAAGGAAAGCCCATATCATCCAGCTCTTCATTCAGTTTATAGCAGGAGAATCCACATGGTGCCCAGGGAAATAAGAAAACCAAGAATCTACAAATTATTTTAGGGAAAACAAGAGAGAGCAGTGCAGGCTCCATGCAAAAATGAGTATGGAAAGGGAGTTTAATACAGAAACTATGTAGAAATTCTGACACATAAAAAAAAGAGAAACATAAAATATGTCTTTTCACATGAAAAGAAAGAAAAATTCCAGATGGTTCAGAGGCTCAAAACTGTAATTGATCAACTATAAATCTGCAAAGTGTGGCACTGGGAGCATCTAGAACTTTCCTTTCAGGGAGGCTTCCAGTAAGTTTGGCCAGCAGGAGGCAATGGCAAGAGATTCCTGCTTCCTCTCTGCTTCTGTGCTATATGGCTCTGTACCTTTACAACAACAGTTTCTGGCAGAAGAGGCCCCTTTCCACTGTTCTAGCTCTCAGCAGATTCTAGCAACACATCTCATCCCCTGATCTAGAGCTGTGACGTCTTCCTAAGGCTGTGAATCCCTGAGTGCCTTACCACCCCTGTAGTTGCTTTAATTTGGCCACACACCTTTTAAAGTTTTTTTTTTTTCAAAAGTCCCAATGATCTGTGCTGTTACCTGCTGGGAACCTGACTGATATAATGAGAATTTTTTTTTTCCAATTTGCTTATTTGTTTCTTTTAAGTAGTTTTAGTTTTCTATTTCTTTTACTTTTGCCAACCAATTTTTAGCCTCTGACTTTGTCTACGACTGTTTTTGACTGACAAAATTCAGGTCATTTCTATTTATCTCTTCATTGATATTTTTACATTATCATTTTTATATATTGAATAAATTTCGTCTAAATTACTGGATTGGTGACGTTTAAGTAATCCTATTTAATATTGCTTCAGTTATTTGTTATTCCCTTTACTCTTCTAGAACTCTTTTTTAGTACTGAAAGCAATGTGGCAACTAGAAAGCATGAATACTATAATGGATATAGTATAAAAAAAAGTTTTTTAAGTGTATAGCCACTTACAAGCATATTTTTTTGAGAAAATAGCCCCATCACTAAAAATATTAGCAATGAAAAAAGTCAATGCTTTATCGCTTTGCAGCTACCAAACTGGCCTCACACATTTTCTATTTCATCAAAACTAAAATACTTTTTAAAGAAATGCCTAATTAATATTCAGAGAGGAACAAAAAAGCTGCAGGGTATTGAATTAAGCATCATACAGCTAGTCAACAGAACTGTTCTGCCAGTGGACATGTTTTTTTTAACATGAATATAAAATGCTGTGTTCTCCTTAGGAAAAAGAGATTCTATGTTAGCTAAAGGGTACGTATTTTCTTGTATAGGTCTGTTAATCTCCACATCCCTATTTTTCAGTTGCAAATAGCTCCTTTAAAATCCATTTTCAATGTACCCTATCTTTAAAAGGGTAATACTAGGACTTTTCAAAGTGTCAATTAGCAATAAGCTTCAAACTCGTGGAACAAACACAACCTGACTCACGTAGGGTTTATATTTCACTTAGTTCAATAAATATTTAGACACATCGTTTTATACTATAATTTAAGAGGCTTTCTTCTCAGAAAGAAAATGAAACTGATTTTCTTAAAAATTTTTCTGGTATTCAAATACTCACCGACAAATTCAATATATTAAAATAGAGGAGGAAGAGTTATAGGGTTTGAAATGTACAAAGTTAAGGTACTCACATAAATCAAAACTTCAGAAGTTATGGTCAAAATTGCCTCAGTTATCAAGTATTACAGGTCGCAGTGCACGTAGCTGCTATTCCTCAGTCCTCTTTCTCATCTACGTGGACTTGGGGTCACCATTTTTCTCAAACCAAACCCCAAGACCCCTTTAACAAAACCAAGTCCATGGGTTCATGCCCAGTGCTTGGATTCCAGTAGTCTAGGATGATGCCTAGTAAGCAGTGTTTTTAAACTGCACCAAGGAAATATGATGCTGAGCTAGGTTCAGTATTCACTGTTGTAACTTGTCAGTAGTAGTATCAGAACATGAACGAAGTCCAAATTTCAAATAATGTGATATTGGGCAAATTACGTAACCTTCATGGTTCAGATAATTTATTTATGTATTAGGGAAAACCCTTTACTTTCATGGCAATTGAGAGGCAAAAATAAAAATCAATGCTTAGCACATATGGCATCCTATCTCTTGCTACAGCATCTCTATGGCTTTCTAATATTTTTGGTCTGATTTCTGATAGATAAACTGACTCTGTTTTCTGACTGCACATTCATTCTTACTTCTTGCCTAAACAGATTTCTAATATCAATGCTTGCATTATAAGTCCTTGGCTAGTCCTATTATTGACTCCATAGAATTACAGTGAAGAGGACCAGCTATGTCTCCTGTATTTGTGTTAATGTGTCACCTGATTCTGACACTTGCCATTGCCTGAAGTGTCTAGCTCTGATCTAATTCTACCTCATGTACTGTTAGAATTACAAGGTATGTTAGAGCTAAATAATATCCTATTTTACAACTTTGAAACTAATGCCCAGACAGTTTAAGTGACTTATCTAAAGTCCCATAGCTCATAATAAACCAGAAACCAAATCTCCATATTCCCAATATTGTATGTTTGAGCTATTTAGCTTAAAAGGGGTCCCAGAAAACAACATAACAAATTACAACTTAGCTCTAACTGTATTCAAAATGTAGGTAGACTTTTAAAATTCTTCTTACATTATAGTTACCAATTTTAAATTTCTAAGCTTAAAAAGAGAATAAGGTAAATATCCTTGCAGATAGTGTAGTTGTTCAAATAATTTTTTAGACAACATTCATTGGATTCCTGTACTTATCTATTTTCCAGAGATGACAAACCAAGCAGCAAGAGACAGTAACAAAATAGAGAAAGATGTTGATAATAGACACACACGCACACACAAACACACACACACACACACACACACACACACACATATACATGATAAAACTTTGAGGAAGGATATGTTTTCATCTTTACTAGAACATTTGCTTTCTCATTAGAGTCCATTTTAACTTCATCTGGCCACATGTAACTATTTAGGGGATTATATTACTTCCAAATTAACTAGTGTTCAATAACATAAGCTGATTTAAATTTTATAACATATATTTAGGAAATTAATCTGATACTGCTACTAGAAAAAAATCAATATACAATTTTAGATGTTAAAAATTTGAGTAAATGTTATCAACTCTATATCGAATATACAGTAATATTTTAAGCTCTTAAAAGGCATTTCACATAATGATGACTCATGAAATACGTTTTTAAATAAAAATAGTGAATAACTCTAAAGATATTCACTTCATTACTCTTTAGCATGCATGGTACCAGAAAAAAACAGTAACAAAAAAATCTCTTGACTGTAGTTATCATCCCTAAATTGTCCTAATAACTACATAAGAAATGATCTGTGTTTGGCAAGTTGTTTGCATACATCTGTAATAATAAAACATTTAAAGTAGCTATCTTAAGTATATTAAACATCACCCAGCAAATATGCTTGCACCACTGATTTCCAGTGAGCCAACAAACAAGAACCTGTCTAGGAGTCTACCTCATCATTCTCAGATGAACTCTTGACAGCTCTGCTTTGCAAACGAGGGACCAAGTTGTGCATCCCTAAACATAAACTGGATAAAACTTGGCCCACCTCTTCACAGTTATCCTGGTCTGCCAGGATGCTCTCTCTTCCAAAACATCAAGGAGATTATGAGAAAATGAAAGAAGTAATGCGAATCATTGTTCCTCAACTTCTCTCTCAGAACTGCTGGAATGTTTCAAAGTAAGTTAATTGTTTTGACTGTTGCTTTAATTTTCTCCAGTACACCTCTGTGACTGGATTTGTGGCAAAAACTGTAACAAAAGCAAGCAACTGGGAGTGAATGTAGGTCCCACTGAAGAAATACAGAAAAGAGCATACTGCAAGAACTGGAATAAATTGAATATTTATACCTTGTGTTATACAGTACTGGGAAGTAAAGCTTCTGTTCTATTGATGTAGGTTATAAAGAACTTTTCATAGGCAGAACTTTTCTTGGGAAGAACTGTCTTTTAATCCGAGATTATTTCATTCTACTTTATATTGTAAAAATATTTTTTACGCATAAATTTTTTATAATTGTTTTATTTGTTAGTTTTAAACATCTTTACTTGTCAAGGTAAAAAGCTAACAATAAAAGGAAAACAAAAAGAATACTGAGCTTTCTCTATTACTGACCAGACACCAACCTCCTTCCCATTTCTCGGTTAAGTGGACGAAATGGAAAAAGCTCTAAAAAAATTTTCTCTATTTGAGATAATTCAAAGAATTAACAAACTTAAAATCGGAACATTTCTATTTAAGTACAGAATAAAGTCATTAGTTATATCTGTATAGTAATCATTAATTAAAAGTTAATATTGACACAGAATATAAAACAAACTGGCACTGTCCAAGAAAGACCACCAATGTTTTATAAAACAGATGTGAATAGTGTAAAGAGCATAGAATTAAAAATAAAGCTAAGAACAATGAGAATTAAACATTAGACAGACGAGGGAGACAAGATAAAGAGGAATCAATTAGGAAAACAAAAGTTAATTACCGAAGCAATGTACTTGTTTTTTTAGATAGGATATTGCCTTTATGTATAATAGAAACTAATTTGAGAGTTATACACTTTTCTAATTAAGACTTTATGTGACTTAAATTCTTGACTCTTTCTAAATGTAAATTCCAAAGGGGTCCAGACTTCTGAGTGTCAGGCTCATCAGTACATCTCATCTAATGATCAATCAAATCATATCAACAAAGGATATAAAACAATTTCACAACTGTGATTGAAGAGTTTGGAAATGATAGATGACTCTAAACTTAAAAAAGTAACAGAGAAAAATCATACATTATAGGAATTCCAAACACTTTAAAGTCAAAGATTACTGAATTCAAATGTAAGCTCATTTACTAACTGTAAATGTTAGAGCTTGGGTAACTGCTCTAAACCATATATTCTAAAAATACCAGGTGGAAATTACAGCAAGATCAATGTGAGATAGGTGAGTGGATTAAATAACACAGTCATAGGTATTCTATAAAAAAATATCAATTCTAAATATTTTCTGATAATAATACTGTAAAAAATGTGTAGATGAAAATTTTAAAATGCATAAAAACCTCAATTAAGAAATAGTCAATGATAACATTCTAGCATCTATTTGTCAAGATGGACATAGACAGACATGATTTTAAATTTTATGATGATTTTTTAATAGTTCAGGTGGTTTTTCAAATATTTAGTTTAATATACCAATATTTCTTTTGTGCACTTTGTCTTTTATTATTTTCTTTGAAGGTACTTAATCACCCCAAAGTTATAAACATTCTCTTAAGTTCTTATTTTATCTTTTCATTACTTTGTTACATTTCACGTTTTACTCCTTCTAGATTTTTGAACATACATTTTCATCAGAGTCCATACCACCCTCAATGGGGCAAAATTGTTTCTTGTAGGGAAAGAGGCAAAAAAGGTAGATATTAAAATTGTTCACAACCCTCCAAAGGACTACAGTATAAATGTAGATAGAAAGTATATCTGTCTTATCAAAATTTCACAGAGAAGGGATGAATTAGGAAACATATATAGCTAGAAAGGCTCCTCATAGGCTATAACAAAAACGATGTTTAGAAATACTGATTTAGAAATTACCTTGGGGTATAAAATGAGATATAAAAACTAGTTCTTCACAAATGTTTAGCCTGGTGGCCTAATATCATTTACTGAACAAAATATCTTTCTCCTCTACTTTGAAATGACATTTTTATATCTTCAATTTTTATCTATTTCTTGGTCTGTTGCTCAACTCCCTTTCTATTCTGCCTCAGCTTTCATTTGTATTAACTTTTAATAAAATTTACAGTGTGTATTTTACGTGTTATAAGACTTAATGTCATACCTTATATTAAAGGAGAAACAAAATACCGTACATGATTTGCTATGTAAAATTAACTTTAAGATAAGCACTAGTGGCCTCAGTTTATACTGATCTTTAACAAACCTACCCAATACTAAAAGCAAAATATTTGGAAAATTCTGAGAAAGAATCATTTATCTATATCTATATCTATATATCTATATCCATATCTATATCTATATCTATATCTATATCTATATATCTATCTATCTATATCTATAGATAGATAGATAGATAGATAGATAGATAGATAGATAGCTAGCTAGCTAGCTAGCTAGATAGCTAGCTAGCTAGCTAGAAACCTAGGTACATGCCACTAAGGATAATATCATATATTTCAAGTACTTCCAAAATTCTGATATATGTTTTACCCCCCTAAAATACAATTTTCATCTTAATTTCCATAGAGTTCTTAAGACAAGGTAAGTACATGAGCCACCGCAGAAAACAGTTACTCAATATCACTTCAATAGTGTGGCGTTCTAGAATCACATGGGAAAGATTATCTTAGGAACTGTTTACAAGAATTATCTCCTGTGTTTAACAGCAAGTGCTGATCTGTTGAAGCATTACATAAATTCGTTCAGCTTCTCAAATTCATGAGCACAGGAATCCTCCGGGAAAGTTTATTAAAATACAGATTCTGATTTGGAAGTTCTAAATGAGGCCTAACATTCCACATTTGTAATAAGCCCTCAAAGTCATGGCCTGATGCTGGCACAGATCACATTTTGAAAAGCAAGGAGTTAGTTGGCATCTATAATCCCATTTTAAAGTAGCAAAATAGAAGACCCAGAAATATACTGAGGGTAAACAGAATCTAAACAAAAGATAAAAATATTTGCCCTTAAAACACATCACCACACATACATACAGAGCCACCCTCACATGCACTAGCTTGAACTACTGATCAAATTAAGAATTTTACAAGGTTCCTTTAAATGATGTTAATTCTGATAATCTGATTTTTTTAAGTCTGTAAAGATGAACTAGTGTGCTTATGAGACAGGGCTGACTCTGAGAAAGATCCTGACACAGGATCTGAATCAGAAGTGATGACAGCAGCCAGTAGAGACAGTTAAACACAGTCTCGAATTCTGTTCTCTAATATATTTGCCTCTTATTTCCCAATTACTGCTAATTTTTTTTTTGAGATTTATTTTGCTTGCTGAGAATTGGAAGGAAAACATTCAATTAATTTTGTAATATAATTTCTCAAAACTATTTACCTTGAAAAATACTTAATTCATTTTCAAAATTAAAAACATCTTAAATCCCTAACAAATTTGTATCAAAATATAATGATGTCAATATGGATATATGATGTGCTTTTCCTTTTACCAAAGCAAAGTTTTAGTTAAATATTTTATTTTACCTCTGCTAGGATTAGTCTGCTATAAGCACGTTTCATTTCTCAAAATGCATGAAGGCATATCTGCATCAGAAACTCCCATGTGTTTTCTGATCATATACGTGAATGGCTCTGGAACTTGCATTTTAATAATTGATTCAAGTCACTCTCATTCACATTATAATTGTAGATCTATTTTACTAAGAATTCCAAACTGACACTAACACATTTTTTTTGAGTTTGTAGTAAATTGGATGGTGACTCCTCAGAAGATATGTCCACTGAAAACAAGTAAGTGTAATTAAAATAAAGACCTTGAGATCAGCCTGGATTATGAAATGGGCTCTAAACATCCATTACAATTGTCTCTATAATAAGAAGACAAGCACAAAAGAGAAGGCAATATGAAGATGGAGGTAGAGAATGAGGTAACAGATCTATAAGCCAAATTAACGCCAAGGACTGTCACCAGGACCTGAAAGAGGCATGATACAGATTTGCTCCCCAAGCCTGCAGAAGGAATCAGCCCTTCTTACACCTTAATTTTGGACTATCGGCTTCTAGAACTGTAAGAAAATAGACTTCTGTTGTTTGAAGCCATCCAGTTTGTGGTAATTTTTTACAGAAATTCTATATATTAGAATATAGATATTCTAAGTATTCTAAAATATATAGATATTAATAAAAATAATTTTATATGTATTTATTGGTGTGCCAAGCATGATGCCTAGGACAAAAAATAATCAAGACTATAAGAAGATATTTAGTTACGTTTAACACAGTCTTCCACCGTAACACTTCCTGGATCTTATCGATAACCCATCCCTCCCCAAACCTCTTTCCTACTTATTTATTGCTGCTTCTTCCAGGGTAATAATTGAAACAAATGTCCTTTAATGTCTCCCTAAGAACTTTATGTCTGCAGCTCATTTATCTGAAGTAGAGGTGAACCAACTTTCAAAGAAATGGGTTGAGTTGAGAAGTCATTTGCAAAGCTTTATTCTATTCTCAGAACTACAAAACATTGCTGTATAGTCTCTTTTAATATTACGTAGAATAATGTTGGATCCCCAAATTAGTATAAACACACTAAATTGTGCTAATTAAAATCCATTAACATTATTACTTTGACAAATTATTTAGCAAATTTCTTCTCTGAGGGGTGTGCGTGCGCACACACGTGTCACGTGCTTGTGCGTGCATGTATGCATATTCATAGATGTGCTTCTTTGCCTGGCAGGTAAAATAAACTCAGCTTAAGAAAATTAAAAAGGTTATTGCCTATTTTTATTCTTTTCCAAGCTTTAGAATGCGAGCAAAAAGGCCAAGTTTTATTTTGGTTATTTATTTACTAGACAAAAAGTTTTTAAACAATAAAACCTCTATTATAACAAATAATAATATTACTATACTTTATTATTTCATTAATTTCTATTTTCCTTGGCTATATTAAATAAATACCCTTTAGTTTTGCTCTTCTTAAATATCAAACTGGTCCCAGCTGCAGTTATTAAGAAAGCTTTTTATTCCTTTTGCAATTTCCATAAGAGTTGTTCTTTAATGAGAACACATAATTATTGCTAACCCATTTACTAGAAATACATAATTTTTAGTTAATGAAAGAAAATGTCAAAATATTTATTTCACTTTGAATCTTCTAAAATGATATGACTGTCTTATATAAAATAATGCCATATAAGTTGAGAATGCAAAATTTCATCAATCAAGGTCATAAACTAACTAATACCATATTGGAAAAATCTCCTGAAGATTTCGATGGAAATTTACATCATATACAGATTGAACTAGGTAACAAAAACCTCATTTTTATTCCTAAGTACATGCTGCATTGGACTAAGTTCTATAAGCATTTACTAAGCACTGTATTTAAAACAGAGCAGGGGGTACATATAAATGTTATACACTGTTATTGCCTGTGAGGGGTTTACATTTTAATTAAACTTTGGTAAAATTACCTAAGTAGTAAGCTATATTTGCTTTCCAAAAAAACCAAGCATACACCTGCCTTCATACTCTTTATAGAAATGAGATAGATAATCATGGCCGAATTGCACTAAATCTTTGATTTGCAACATAATCTTGTGAGAGTCAACGGAAAGATGTAAGGAAAAGATGTTATTTACTTCAAAGTCATTTCCCCAGACTGACCCAGATTACCACATTCCTCTCATATTTATCATCTAAATCAATTGTATGTACCCTTCAAGAAACACATAGGATACCATATTTTATCAAATCTAAGACTGTCATATTTATCATTATTTTGTGTTCTGTTTAAAAAGGAAAAATTCTGCCAGTTAAATTAAGCTGTACTATCTATCAAATCTAGTCCAATACATCAATTTTAAGATGTATTCTGATTTCAGAGATGGTAAAACATTTTAAAGAAAATGTGTATACTAGAATTGATGAAATACAATATTCTTTACATGTTAGATAGATCTATAAAATGCTGCCTATCCACAAAGCTGTGTCTATGACCCATACAACTATGCCATAAACTAAGCTTTTCAAATATTATTCAATTCAGAAAAAAACATGGAATGGAGAACATGGAGTAAAACCTCACCTATACATTGAAGCAATCAACAACCTTCTTCCAGATTATTTTTAAGATGAGACTATTGATCATTAAAAATAATAGTAAGATAATATTTGTAATAAATCATGTTCATAATGGTTATAATAGAGCAATAATAATCCAGTACACTTTTCTGTTCTAAAATAAAGTTAGAGTCTTAAATTTTCTTCACATCCCAGAATTACTTTCTTTTAATATTTGTCTCGATATTTTAGGCTTAATTTTTTAGCCTAAAACATATATCAGAATGTAAATAGGTACTTAACATCTATTAACAGGTGTTCAAATTTAAACGGTTTTGTTAAATAGTATGTCCCAATGTAAACAACTTTCCTACCAAAATATATATACATGATCAACTAAAAATATATATAATCACCTAATGAGCACGCTTGATCATATATTATCATGAATAATGTTTGTTGTTATACTATTAAAAAAGAACCAAATACATTTTCAGGAAATCATTCCATTCTAATTCAAAATTTTTACTTTTAATGTCTTTGCAGAATGAGCAGAAAATCCATGAAGTTAGTTTTCACTCCACCACATATAAATCTAGAATTCTCAAGGTTACTCTTTTCTATCCCCATTTTATTATACTACATTTTTCTTTAATCTCTTTTCCAAAATTGGCATATCTGTGATTCAATTATCACATCAATTCCTAACATACCATAAGATTAAACTATTCCAAGTATTTTCACATATATTGTCTTTTGATGATATATGCTGTTTAACTCATTCTATTTTATGAATGCTCATGAAACTTTGCCTTATTTTGTATACCTTACTCTGGAAGATATTAAATGGAGATTGGCATAGTATCTCTCTTGTTCTTTTTATAATTCCTATGAAAGTATAATGGATAATTAGGCAATAAATATATTATAATGACAATAATAAATTTTCTACTCTGAGCCATTTTCCATTTTACTCTGATTTCCTGGACTAAGAATTTTACTTTCTGTTCACTGAACTACAGAATTGTAGAGCCCAAAAGCACTTAAGTATCGACTCACTTATTTTACAGATGATTTTCACCCATCAAGAATTACTATTTCCTAATAACTTACCATGTACCAAGCACCATATAAAATACTGGACTTCAGGTACTTCTCTCAGTCCTCACAATGACCCAGGATATAATTATTAGCACCATGTCACAGATGAGAATACCAGATCTCAAAGGAGTGAAGATATTTGTCCAAGGCCACCCCAGTCCCTAATGACAGAACTATAATCATTATTCCAAGGTGCTCATTCACACCAGTATGTATTTCTTTTACTACACTTCCTGTCACAAGAATATCAACAATGACTGCTTAAATGTATCCTAAATACTTGTACTAATATTTTGTTGTCATTTTTCCTTTCTTTCCTTTTATTTCTTTTCAGTTTCTTCCAAATTATATAACATTATTACTTTGCCTTAACATAATGAAAATCTTCTAATAGTCTACCATCAATCATTGAAACACATTTTCCTTGAAGATATTGGACTAAATTCAATCTCAATAAGTCACATTCTTTGAGTTCTTTAACTCCATTTATCCTGTCAGGTTACCTATCTTCTAGTTTACCTGATGACATCTGTAAAGATCTAATTTTGGTTTTATTAAGCTCTCCCTGAGTAATTTTATACCATAATTCAATAATATACTGATGTATTGACCCACTAATACTCCTAACTGCATACACCATTTAAAAAGCTAAAATGATAAAAAAAATTAAATTAACAATAGTAAAACCTTTAGAGAAATAGTATAGTTGTATGTTGCTTCCATTTTTGATGTCCAACTTCCTACTGTGTAAAGAAGAAAAGCTGTTAATAGCAGACAGAATGACATTCATAAGGGGGATTCCAATAAGACTTCTGTCCTAGTCCCTTCACTTATCTGCCTATACTCTCTCCTAGATAATATCATGAATTCTAATGGTTTCAAATTTAAATTTAATGCATACACTCTGTTATCTATCTCCACTCCAGGACACCATCCTGAGTTTCAGACCAATATGAATCTCTCCTTAACATCTCTAATTAGATGTGTCATGGTACGTATCTAACTAATATTTTTCAATACTGAACTCACTATCTCTACAAACTTACTATGCCCTAGTGTTTTCTCTCTTAGAAAGGTCACCAAGTTACTCAAGGTAGAAACCTGGGAACCATTCTTTTACCTCTTTTTCTCTCATCCCACACATCTGAAATGTATTCACCTACCTCCTTAATATCTGGAATTTTTCATCTTACTTCCATTCCTACTGTCCTCACTTTAATCTAAGCCAAGATCATTGCTGTAATGAATGCTAAAATAGACTGCAAATTTGGATTACCTGAATCCACACTATCTACTCCAATTCTTTCTTAATTCTAAGCAGGATGATCTTCTTAAATGCAAAGTAATCACTTCACTAAAATCTTTCATTGGGTTTCAACCATCTTTATGTCAGAGTCTAAAATCCTTAATATGACACAAAATCCTTCTTTATCTGGTGCTTGTCCATTATTTTCCAGGCTTTTTTTCATTGAAGTACAATTGACATGTGACATTATATTAGTTTAAGGTGTACAACATAATGATTTAATATTTGTATACACTGTGAAATGATCACCACAATTAGTCTAGTTACAATCTGTCACCACACACACACACTCATATCTTCTTTATCCATTCATCCATCAATGGATAATTAGGTTGTTTGCATATCTTGGCTATTGTAAATGATGCTCAATGCACATTGAAGTGCACATATATTTTCAAATTAATGTATTCATTATTTTTGGACAAATACTCAGAAGTGAAATTGCTGGATCACATAGTAGTTTGATTTTTAATTTTTTGAGGAACCTCTATACTGTTTTGCTCTGTATGCCAAGAAATTGGTGTTTTAGAAATATTTTTGTTTCCTTTCAATTAAACAAGTAAAACTCAGGCAGATACTGGAAATAAAATTATTTCTAAAACACAAACCTCTTGACATATATAGCAATGAACAGCATCTTTAAATGTCTCTGACCTATTTACTAATTATCATTTTACGAAGATCATGACACTATCCTAAATGATCTGCAAGAAAAATGTTTGCATTGTTCATTGAAAAATTGTTTCAATTTTTCATTGCATTGGCCATTTTAATATATCTTCTTAAATTATATAAATCTATGATAAGTCAAAGAGTTTCAGGGGATACTAACTGAGTAATAGTATCCAAATATTAGCAATCAAGCTAATATCAAAGAATGCTAGATAAAAGGACTTTGAGGATATACTAACCTAGAATATTATCTAAATATTAGTAATTAAACACATAGAATAAATATATCTAAGAGTATGATATGTATTATTTTACAGCAAGAAATGAATAAAAAATTTTGCTATAAATCAATTATATGTATTCAGATATTCACAGAATTGATTAAAACATTCATTTTTAAAATGTTATCAATTTAAAGTAATTATTGGTAAAAAAGAACAGCCTTATATCTCTTCAATTAAAAGAAGAAAAAAGTTTAGAAATGATATTCAATATCCAGAAAGACAAGAAAGCGGGAAGTAAAAACAGATATACCAACAGTTAAAAAATACTGATAAAAAAGACATACAAATATGCATTTATGAAAATAATATAAACCAATTAAATTTCTCCCACTTAGATTTAGACATATAGTCACAGACTGAAATTAATTCTAATGCTATCTTCACGACGTTAATTTAAAACAAAATCAAAAGTGTGTTAATATGTATGAATCACATGAAACAAACAAAAAAGCAAGTTTATAGTCCAATTCCAAAAGTGTTAAATTGGATCTAGAGGTTCATTTTGCAATCATAAATTTTAGAATGATAAAAGTTAAATCTACAATAAAGAGACTGTAGGCACTGTGGCAGTTTTTAAATATGTCCATCAATTTTTGAATATTCCTCTTTTCAAAAAGTAGAACTTAATTCTCCTTTGAATGTGGGCTGGACTTAGTGACTCACTTCTAAGAAACAGAATAAAGCAAAAGTGATGATGTGCAATTCTGAAGACTAGGTCATAAACAGCACTAATACTTCCTCCTTGCTTACTGCAGAGCAAATTAGCCTCCATGTTTTAAATAGTCCTACTGTGAAGCCCATGTGGAGAAGAATTGAGGCCACCTGTGTTGACTGTTGAGCCAGCTAGAAACTGAGGCCTCCAGCGAACACAGTGAGCCTTCATGGATGTTGACCCTCCAACCTCAGCCAATGACTATAACCTTATGATATACCCTGAAGCAAAAACACTCAGAGAAGCCACTTTCCCATATCCCTGACTGTCAGACAAAATGTGGGACAATAAAGGTTTCTGATTTTTGCCACTAAGTTTGCTGCTAAATTTTACAGTAATAAATACCTAATACAGTGCTAAAAAAAAAAAAAAGTATCCAAATATGCAAAGCATAAATGCCACAACACAAGAAAAGAAAGACTTAATTCTCTAGATACAATAACTTAAGACAAAGAATATTAAATAGGTAAAGAAATCTGAATAACATTTTTGAATAACAATTTATTGAGACATATTTATCAGCTATATGTTAATTTGTACCTTAAAAAACATATCATATAAATGTCCATGAAACATTAGTAAGTTTATAAGTTTATATTAGAGACCAAAAAGATCAACACACACACACACAAACACACAAATCTTTGCAAAGCAAAATCACATGGTTCATGATTTCTGACCATGATACATTATAAGTAGAAAATAACTATAATATCCTTAAGAAAATCAAAGTAGTTGGAAAGTGAAAAATAAAAAGCTTTAAAAATTTTTGAGTCCCAGAAGAAATAAAAACTTCAAATTCAGAATATAAAAAATATAAAATTACCAACATTAACAAAAGACGGAATTCCTAGAAGAACAAATTAACAAATGATTTTAAGTAAATTTTTCAAATGTTCAAAGAGCATTTAAATCAATTATACCTACTATAATTGCTCATTTAAATTGCACCAGAAAGTTTTTTTAACCACTCTAAATAGGTAATACACCAGAATGAAATTTCAGGTCCCAGAAATTATACTATAGATATGATAATATTTGGGAACGAATATCCAGTAAGTTTATTATAAGTGATAAACAATACAAACATGGGACATTCTCGCTTCCTTCAGGTTAAGCCATGCTTTAAAACTTAACACAATAATATAACACGTATTTCAAAAACTGTGCTATCTCTAACAATGTAAATGTTTGCATTTGAGATGGGAAATATAGTTTTTCTGGAAAATAAGTTAAAAAGAATCTTTATCTCTTCACAATTAACCTAACAACAATAAAAAAGGAGTTGTTCTTACTGCAAAGAATAGAGCATGATCAAATTTAAACTATTTTAGAACTTTAGTTCAACCTGAATAATTAACCAAGGCACTTCAGTTCATGAGGTTATAAATTCAATATCTTTATCAATACACGAGATTTATCAAATCATCAATAGGTAAAGATAGATTAGACATTTTTACTACAACATAAAAATAAACCTTATACTCTGCAATATTATGTACTGAGATTGAGAAGCTGTAAGAAAAATATGCAACTGGGAAAAGAAAAAAAAGCAATTATAAAACATATAAAACACTAACATGCCTAAAAAGACATGGTAAATACTTAACAAATATTTAAATTGACAGATGAATTTATCTCTATAAAGAAGTGAAATTAACTTGATGTAAGGTTGTGTAAAGAATAGAGACAAGAGAAAAGAGTACAAAATGCAGGATAATCATGCAATCAGCACTTTCAAGACAGACCCCGCGAGGAAGGATGTGAGGACTATAGATGTTATTCCATTATTGTGTTCCTTCATCACTTACTACACTCAACCATGTTAGCATCCTTTGCATATACTGGCTGCGGTGCAGAAAGAGTAATATGTTAGAAAAAATCATGTATATAAGAATATGATTTTAATAGTATACTGACATAATCCAACTTTCTCCAATTGTGCAATAGCTAATTCTCATTTCAGAAACACATATTGTAGCAGAACAGCCTTTAAGAAATAAGATATTTACCTCACAGCTTCTTGTAATAGTTTATTCCTTCCTTAAAGGGAGCTTTTCTTTTTATTTCACATTTTCTTTGTTATAACTGAGATAAGAGAGGTATAAATTGTTTTGTTTCAATACTATGAGAAAAACTGTCACTATAGCCTAATGTCTTGAACTTTGATACATAATAGTAAACAAAGAAAGTATTTAAAAAAGAGAATAAAATCCCATCTTATTCAAGAATACTGATGGAAAAAATTTTTGGCAATATATAGAATGTACCAGAATGAAATGAAATTTAATACTAGAAAATTTATATGATTTAAGTTACTTAATAATATCGATACTTCCTTTTAGAGATCAAAGAAAAAAATCACAATATTTGATAACATTCAGTACCTATTCATGATAAAATCACATAGTAAACCAGGATAAATAGAATAAAGGATATCTCAAACTTACACTATTTACTAAGAATGAGTAAAAGACTGGAATCTTGTCTGTTAAAATCAGAAATAAGAGCAGGATATTTGTTATTACATTACTTTTTATTATTAATGTTGAAGGTCTACTCAGTATATTAACACAAAAAAATAAATGAAAAAGAAAACAATATGTAAAAATGTGAATAAATGTGCGATATATATGTATGTATGTGTATGTATGTGTGTATACGTGTGTGTACGTGTGTGTGTGTGTGTGTATAAAACACAGATAGTAACAGTAATGATGAAGGATGAAGAGAACAAGAGAAAGAAGGAACATGCTCACTTTGGGATTTTCAGCTTTAATAATAGAAAATTATTTTCTCATCTTCCAAAGTTAACTTATACTTAAATCATAAATATAAAGAAGTAACCTAATGTTGGGAAAACAATATGTAATCTCTAATGGCCTTTCAGGACCAAAGCTGCTATGTCTTCTCAGCAGGGCAGACTATCCTTCCCTCCAAAAATAACTGTATTATTGTGCTTCACTGCAAATTCTCAGGGGAGAGTGGCTGAAAAGAAATACTACTTATTACATAAAAAATAGTAAATAAAGCTCAGAGAATATTTAATCTAAAATATTCCCCATCCCCATTTTCATTAACTAAACTATTTTAGATGTTGACTCTCTGATTCAGAACTGGAAGGAGTCTATCTCTGAGGGCTCTAAATCTTTGATTTCAGAATCACATACCTGATCCAGGTCCCTAATTACTTCTAAATTAACATCTAGTCTGCTGTGTAGGTGCTTGGAAAAAGAGGCATGACAGTTACTTGATTGCATTCATAGACCTGTTTAAGTTTTGCTTCCTTAGAGAGGTCTTTGCTGACCATGTTACCATTTTATAATGCTCTCAGACCCTCTCTATGTCCTTTGTATATCATTCTTCTTCACTGTCTAATATCTTTGACTATTCCACAAGGTCTAAGGCTGAGATTGTTTTGTTTCCTCACATAGCCCCAAATCTTAGTGTGCAGGTGGGAAACAAGGGAACTTATAATTACAGATTACTACAGTCTTTTTATTCAAGAATATAGGCTTACCTATAAAAAATAAAAATAGAGCTAGTAATAACAATTCCATCCCTTCAAGTAATTATTTCTGACCCAATGATTCCTCCTTTTTTTTTTTCAAAATCACTGAAAATAAATTGGAAAGAAAAGGAAGAACTTAGGGAGCACAGTGTTTTGATAAAAAATTACCTGGCTAAATCTAGCCTCGCAGTCAGCCCTCATCTGGCCCTTCCCTGCGGTCACCTTAACTGTTCCTGCTTTTGAATCTGCCTACATGGTTTTCTTCTCATCTCCCAAACTTCAAATCATAGTTCAAAAATTCCCATATTTCCAATACATTCACAGACTAACCATCTGTGGACTCTCAAAATTTCTTGTCTTCCAGAACATATGAGTTATTCTGACCACCTACACTCTTAATTTCCTTTCTCCATTAGTAATTAAATTATTAATCTTATATATATATTTCTCTTCTTTGCCATTAGCGTATTCGTTTTACTATCAGGCACACCATTTTATTATTTCTCTTTTCTCACCTACTAATTTCACCAAGGCCTAAAATTACTCATAAGGCATTCAAAACAAATGACCCCAAATTGATATGAATGAATATACCAAGCTCCATGGGCGTCCCAACTTACTCATGGAAGATACATTCCAAGACCACCAGTGGGTGTCTGAATCCACAGGTAGTACAAAACCCTAAATGTGCCTTTTTTCCCTATACGTATATACCTTTTCACTTAAAACAACAACAACTTTCTGGCTTCTCTTTGGCCAGCAAATCTGAAATGCCAGCATCACCACACTTGCATTTGGATCATTATTAAGTAATACGAAGGTTACTTGAACACAAGCACTGTGATACCCAGACTATAATACTAACTGACTAATGAGCTGGAAGAATATATAGCATAGATACACCAGACTAAAGGATGATTCACCTTCTGGGATGCGGCATGACACGCCAAGATTTCATCACGATACTCAGAACAGCATGCAATTTAAAACTAAGAAACTATTCATTTCTGGAATTTTCCACTTAGTATTTTTGGACCACAGTTAACTGCAAGTAACTGAAACTGTAGAAAACGAAAATGCAGATAAGGGGGCATGATTGCAGAGATTTTCAAAAGTTTCTGACCACCAGAAACTTTATGGACAAAAAAACAGATACGTAACCCGAATAGATTAGACTGAGACTACAATTAGCAACATGGTTCATTTGTTTTGGCTCTCAAGTCTCTTTGGTACTTGTCTCCTTTTAGAATCATCTGGTTGGTTGATCTTGAAGCATCTTCTTACATTTGGATTATATAAAGTTTTAATTAATTATTACCCTTTCAAGACCATTTGCAATTTAACTGTTCTCAGGCAGAGCTTTAATAATAGCATGCATAAAATTAATATTCAGGATTTTTTGTCAAAAATCATATTAAACTCTTCACTCAAGTATCGATTTCCCTAATCTGTCCCTCTACTTTTTCCAGTAAGGAGTTAATTGAGTTTCTTACAAGCACTTGCCTAATTCCCATGCCAAATCATTAAATGCTCAATAACTGCTTGAATAGATTTGAAAACCTCACTTAGCTGGATCTCCACGACAATGCCTTTGTGACAAAATCCTGTCACTGCAAGTAACACATTCAGTCCTCTTAGTGAAAAAGTCTTTCTAAGAGACTCATGGAAAGATTGAAACGAAGAAAGTGTTTTGTCTATCATGCCCAGTCTGAAAGTATAAGAAAACATTAAGTTGAATGATAAAGTATAGTGCAATTGAGTAAAAAGGAAAAGTTTGATCCAAAGTATTTACTCTAAAGTTTAAGCACACGTACCAGCTCCTATTCAAAGTACACTTGGCATGGTTTCTATTTAGGTGGCTACTTCTGTATAATGAACAAGGAGAACGAGAAGTACATAAACACAGCTATGCTTTGAATAAGGACTGAGTATAAAGACATCTATCTTCTAACACTTTACAAGTGTACCTAATAATGACACACCTCCCTCTGTTTTCATCCACAAGAGTGATGGATGACATCCTAAAGGAGCCTAGGGTAACAGCTTTCAATATTTATACTAACAAGTACCCTGCCTTTGTAGGTTTTAAATGGAAAAACTAGGATTTTTTCTAAGTCAGTTTGTCCCCAGTAGCTCAGAGAAAGAAACTAGGTTAGCACTGAATTATTGTACGGGGAAAAAAAAAAAAAAAAACCTATGATCTTTGCTTTATTCAAAATGACTTCTATAAAGTCATTTCAAGGTTTAAAAATCACTCAGAAAACTATAGCTATTCAATAAGTATCAAGCTGTCTTAGAGTTAAAACAAGGGATCACTATTCATAAATCATTTTTGTGCAAACTTCAATACTACAAAGACTTAAAATATAATGCACTACAATTACATTTATGCTCTAAATCAATTCATCCTGGCTCTAAGATGTGAAGCATGCCTCAGTCAGACCACTCTTCCAGCAGCATTCTTCAGAGCTGGAGCCAACAGTCACTGAAGAACTGAAGGGAAATGTTCTAAAATATCTCCCCAAATGTGGACAATTTGGGGAATTCAATATCGCCAGTAAAAGAAAGCAACAAATGTTGGAAGAATCTGTCAAACTGGAATCTCAGAGACATATCCATACAATGGCACTGAAGAACTACTGTTCAAGACTTTCTGCTAACATAATAAATTAACAGAATTAAGTGTATGGCCAACTTAGGGGTTATATTCATTAACTTAAAGGTTTTCACATAAATTAAATAAAACCTTTGCACAAAGTTTACTTTTTTACATTTTACTTTATTATTAGTTTCAAGTATATGGTATATTGGTTAGATATTTATACAGTTTATGAAACAACCCCCCGATTACTCTTTCTCTCCTCTGGCTTGGCACCTAGCCATTACATTACTGCAACTGCATTCCCTATGCCGTGCTCCCCATCCCTGTGACCATCTATTAACTACTGACTTTCTCCCTTTGTGCCTCATACATCCTATGGGGACTAGAATAATCATAGTCTGGTTTGATTAGTTGTAAATTAAATACACTAGATTTTACAAATGCTAA
This sequence comes from Rousettus aegyptiacus, assembly GCF_014176215.1. Lineage (NCBI taxonomy): Eukaryota > Metazoa > Chordata > Mammalia > Chiroptera > Pteropodidae > Rousettus > Rousettus aegyptiacus. Next base: position 63,278,546 of record NW_023416286.1, read on the forward strand.
CACACACTATCTAGTATTAAAAGAGGATAGTGGCTCTTTGCTATGGAAATGGCTGATAAAGGTGAAATCAATAGAGAAGGTTTAGGACTTCTATTTTTTTTTCTTTTTTTAAATGAGGGAGTCATATTAATCATCTACTACTACCCCAGCCCAAAATGGTGGAATATTTGTCCCACACTAGATGTTGAACCAGTTCCAGGAAGGAATGATCTGATTTGTAGCATTTGCTGACTATAGTGTACGTACACCCACCCAGGCTGATTTAAAGCTACCAGGATGACATCAATCTGCTCACAAAATTCCTGATCACCCAGTAAGCCAAGACGGATCAGCTCTAGCAAACTTCAGCCCAAGGATATCTAAAGGTGACTGCGTATTGCAATCACTATTGGTTTAAGTGGACGGAAACAACAGTGTGTTAGATCTTTTTCACAGAAGGCCAAAGAAAATAACCCTCCTGCCTATATGTTCAAATTGGATAAGTTATTGCAGAATGTTCAGTAAATAGGTGAACTAGAGAGCTATTCGTAAAATATTTTCAAGTAATATGAGAGAAAAAAAGTGGTTTTCAGTTAAATGCTACTGTGACACTCAGTCTACTGGGGACTTGAATGTTCAACATCCTGTGATGTGTCCCTGTTGGTGCCCCTAACTGGGGTGAGGAAAAAGAGGGAGGTGAGAATAGCATTTAGAGTAGGACCTAGGTCGAGACTGCAGAGCCGCAAGCTGAAACTCTAGCTCAGAATGACCTGGGACTCAGATATATGTGGTCAGAGTGGATGACAACACAAGTAACCAGGATCTTACTCCACAGCCAAAGTCTACAAGGGAAAGTCACCAGGACACTTGTAAGGGACTAGGCTACTCTTTTACTATACTAGGGGGAGAAATGAAAATAAAAAGTTTTATTTATTTATTTTTTCCCCCTATTTAATCCCCTCTCCCCAACTTCTACCTCTGACCCATGGATGTTGCTATTTCTCCTTAAGAACTGGATCTCTGAAGGCAGAGTGTCTCCTCTCACCCAGGACCTGGCACAACGGGGGCCTGGTCTGTGACTCCACCTGGGGCATGAACCCAGAACTTTCTGTGTGCCAACAGAAGTGCTAACCACTACACTATGGAGCCACCCCTAAAAGGCTTTTTTTAACACAAGGGAAAACTATCCTTTTACATCTTTCAGGTCTTCAAACACTATGTCTGTCTGTATAGCCATCTATCTACTACCCACCAATCATCTATCTAGAAAGCTAACAATGCTGCAATTATCGTTGTTGTAAACTAGCACTCACTGCATAATTATTTTTAATATGCAGAGTGGCAAACTTTACCTTAATTCTTTTTTAACAACCCTATGAGGTATAGATTTTAAGATTTCATTTGACACACACAAAAAAACTGAAACATGCACATGAATTTTCTCAATGCACAAAGATAAAAATGAAGGCAGCTAGAGTTTAAATCTGAGTATCACTCCAAAGCTTGTGTTTTTAAGGATTTTACTTCCCCTTCCTTATTTTCCCTTCAAGGTAAATTTAATAAAACATTTTTTTTGAGAAAAATAACATACACATTTTTATATGTCACTTTTTAAGTAACTTAAGTAATTTTTAAAGTAACCTTAACTAACACGAAACAATGTTTAAGGAGACGGATAGGTAGGAAGAAAATAAGTAAATACACAAATATCTAAGCAGTTAGACACATGCATTAATAAGCAAAACGAAATGTCTCATTCTATAAATCAAATTTGTTCTGTGTATACTAATTACACTGACGTTTCATACCTAAAATATAACAACAAATAAGTTTAAATTCATTATTCTTGAAACTCTCATATCAAGCAAAGAAAAGCAGCAATGAAAGTGACAGGTGTCATAGCCCCTGACATGGAGATCGTGTTCATTTGACAAGTTCCTCAGCTCCTTTTAAAAAGCAAAACACCTTGTCAATCACACAAAGCTAAGATAAAGGCAAAATTCAAATCTAATTTTCCTGGCTTGAAATCTTCAAATCCAGCTTCTTCTAACCAGTTGCTGAGACATTACATTGTTCTTTATCTTGGAAAAAATTAGTGTTGCCTTTTCTATATTTCACCAGACCAGTATACATGCTGCCATTCTTTCACACAACACTGATTACTCCTTATCTGACCACTCTTCTTCCCTGAAAGTAGCAAGTTTTTTAACCTGAGGGCCAATAAAATTCACCTTTCTATTCTCGGTGTCCAGTATAGTGTATACCGTGTTTATTAAATATTGGAAAAACTAATGACTAATCTAGATAGCTTTGAAAGATGCAGCAGCTTATCTCACATATGTACAAAAATCTTCTGTGTCCCCACCCCATCCCTTCCTTTGAAGAAGTGAATTCAGACAGTACTCTGAATCTCTTGACAAAATTTTGGAAGGGCCAAACCTTTTGATCTTAACTGAAGAAAAAATTTTCCATCTCATTTTCCATTTTATCAACCTCCAATCTGCTCAGCTAAATATTTCCCCTGAAAAAGATCCTAATTCTTGCTGTATAAATTCAACTTTTTGCATCCTTAGGGACAGAGAATAATTGTTTAGTGTTCCCATTTTCCTGACGCCCAGATCATTTAAATCTTTTTTGTGTAATATATGTTACAAACCATATATTGATATTGCTTACATTCCCTTCCCTAAATTGCTGACTGAAAGCCCAATTTTATGTTGACTTCTAACATTATTGTCACAGAAATACTACAGTAATTGCAGTGAAGTGAAAAATGGAACCAGAGCTCTACTTATATTAAACGAAAAGTAGCTCATACATTAAGACAATACTAATTGAATAACTTCTGGTCATACAACATGCCATTTTCAGCTCTATGCACTTCAGTAACCTTATTCATTTTATCCTGTACTTCGGCAAAAATGCACAATTTTCAGAAAGAGGTAGTGTATAAAAAGGAAATAATAACATTATTTCTCAAGTTCATAGCTTTGTAATAATGACAGTTTCAATAAATAAGGCAGAAATAAAGCTAGTTTCAGAAATGTGAGTTAGTTTGTGCTAACTTTTAATATAGCTAGCTATTATTTGATAAGCTCCTGAAGTTATATATAACTTAAAGAATGGAATATACATCAATGGATTTCAATACTCAGTACCCAATAACATTTAAAATTCATTAAGGCATGTAAAATATTAACATCCTTTAAGTTTTTTTTTTATTGATTGCACAATTATCCTTGCTAAATCCTTCAAGTTGCTCCAGAAAGAATTTTTGCTGATAGAATATTAATATTTCTAAAGGAAAAAGTATAATTCCTCTAAATCTATGGACTTTCTATTTCCAAGTAAAAGACATACAGTTGCTTTAGCTACAGAAACAAGCTGTACATGGAGAAAGAAAAGAAGAATGCCAAATCAAGAGGACATTCATTATGTACATTAATGTCAATAAATATGTTTCTGACATTCAATGCACTCTGCTGTGGAAACTTCAATATCTACATCTGCATTCTTGACTGACAGCAATGGTAAAATGAAATCTATTTATCAGTAACACAAGAGTAATGTTTTTAAGATAAATAAGTCATGTGGTAGACACATGTAATTTCCATTGTTTTGGCATTTTTTAAAGAAAACGGGAGTGAGAACTTAAACAAACAGACGTTGATATATTTCACTCTAATTGTAGGATACCATGGTAAGCAAGGATGACTCCATGCTCTCTCCTCTAACACGTGAGAGTAGTCCTCAGCCCTACTGGTCAGTGGCAGCAATTGAGTCTCAGCTGCCACAATGAGCCATACCAATGACGGGCCCACAGAATTAATTCCTACCTGGTCTAGTCCAGCATGAAGTCAACCACAAAGCAGGCTAATTAACCTAAAGAAAATAGGCCCTCAATCAAAGTATGAACAGAATATAATGAATATCATTTTGCCCTAAAAAAATATGGTAGTCTATATGTTCTAGAAATCCAATTTGATAAAAGAGCAGTAGAAATTTATTTTTCATTAAATCTGCCTGGAATGATCTGAATATTTTTATTTCATAGTTAAGTATCTTCATTTGCTGAAATGAAAATTTGACATCTTAATATTGTGACCATAATATGGCCGTCAAAAAATGACACCACTTGAATTAAATGGTAATAAAAAAAAAAATACACTGCCCTAATATTTCTTTAAAGTGAGAATTCCAACCTTGGGGCATCAGAGACAAGGTGTTAAATCAAGATTACAAAGCTGTAGGGGTCTCATCTGAGCTCTAAGACTAACATAGAGTCAACCTCTGGGCCTCAGTTTTCTCACTGACAAAATATTGGTGCTTAGTAAATGGATATGAATTTTAAAAGATTTGAGAAATTATTCATTCCTTTAACAGCTCATTTTACAAATCTTTTTAATGTTCAAAGGTTGTTCCTATTTGTAGATTTTTCTCAAATTTTTAAACTATGTGATCCTTATTTTACTTTTATTCTACATCAAAAATGTCACATGTCATTAACAAAAGAATGTACAGCTATAGAGGAATTCTATATTGATTTGTATTGAAACTATGCAAGTTTTTAAGGTTCAATGTCATTTGTTATAGACAAGCATATGAGTCACTCTGTGCTGAAATGAAAAATTTTAAAGAAAGAAGAAGAGAGGAGAAAAAAAAAAAACATTTCTATCATCCCTATAATGTCTCATATATTTAACTAAGCTATCTGTATAAAGGCACTGGGCAGTATTCTTCAGCACGTGTGTACATTTCTCACATTCCAGACGTTGCTTCAGCTTCAATTCCTAGAACAACCTTGAATATTATGGGAAATGAAAAGAAGAGGAACCCCACTAAGATTTGTACTGTGTTAAGACTGTGTTTTACACTAATTTTTTTGAATTGGTTTCAGTTCTTATGGAACACTGCCAGTCTGACAATTCTAAAAACCAAACCTTTTCTGTTTATTCACATGATGAAAAATAAAAGAGAAACAGCAGACTGGACGCCAAATGTAAACAAGAGTGGTTTGGCCTTGTTCCAGGTGGCAAAGGATAATTTAATCATTATTACTATTTAATTTGGGGGCTTATTTTAAATCTCCACAAGAATATCAATAAAGAGTTACAGTTTATTACATATAAATGTAACTACTGGAATTTGAAATTAGATTATGAAAATTAATTTAAATGCCTAAATCCCCAATCATTAAATTGTAATGGTATTTGGTTATAATTTAGAAGTTACCAAAAAACCCATATCATCATTTCCACAGAAAATCATTAACTTTTTGCCTATCTGTTAAACTACCCTAATGTAGCATGCAGTGACAGATTTATCTTATTATTGTTTAAAAATAAGCCATCCACATTATATTAGCCAGAGTTTTCCAGAGAAACACAACTCATAGACTCTATGTATAACAGAGAAAGATTTTTTTCTTAAGGAACTGGTTCCTGCCGTTGTGGGGCTGACAATTCCCAAATCCACAGGGCAGTCCTGCAGGCTAGACATCAGGAAGAGCTGATGTAGCAGGCTTGAGTCCTAAGGCAGTGTAGAGGCAGAATTCCCTCTTCCTCAGGAGATCTGTCTTTCTCTCTTAAGGCTTTCGACTGATTGGATGAGGCATACTCACACTCTCTCCAATTCTACTGTTTTAAATGTTAATCACATTTTAAAAATTCTTTCACAGCAACATCTAGACTGGTGTTTAACTGAACATCTGGGCACCAGAGATTCGCCAAATTGACACAAAATCAACTATCACATACATATAACTTATTCAAATATTTATTAATGCTGGCAATCTATCAAATGTATATAGTAATCATTTAACCACTACTACCCTTTTTGTTTTTCATGAATTTAACCATTTAAAATCAATTATATTTCACCCTATAACAAGTTGTGTGTAAAGATTTCTATAAACTAAGAGCCTATTACGTAAAATGGTATTATGTTTAATGGTTCCACTATTTCCACTATCTTCAGATTGTATGATCAGATCCCTAGCTGGCCACCACCAATCCCCAGGCAAACAGTGTATCTTGTCTGTCCTTCATTAGCAATTTCTATTATTATGCTTCCGAACCCCCATATTTTCCTAATTTCATTCCATTAAATTTTGATAAATTCACTAATTTACTGATCCTTTTTATAAGTCTTTTTGGAACTAATTTTTCTCTCTTTTCAACCTAATGTATTCTAGAGTTTTATTCCAAACCTATTTGCAATTACAAAGTAATTACCTTCCTGTAAAAATCATTCAGACTTTAGCTATACAAGCAAACATCAGTTTGCCCCATCTACAAATTCTCATTCTCGTCCTAACTTTGATGAGTATGTAATCATCATAGCATAAAAAATGCACCTAGTTCATTTAAGGTAAAAATGTGCAAATGAATATAGGAAGAGAGGGTCATGATTCAGCTTTATCTTTCCTTCCCAGTGGTATAGGGATAAGGAGGAGATGGAAATTTAAGGTACAATGACTGGATATAACTTATCTACCACAAGACATTATTACATAGGATATTTGAATATAAGTCACTAAAATACTTTGAACAGGTCAGTCCTTTCCAGAAAAAAAAAAAATATTTCATTTTAACTACTTCACTGAAAAGGTTATGAAAGTTAATGAACACCTTTCAAAAGACCCCATACTGCAAACTAAATCTTAGATATTCTATTAGGATATTAGAGTGCTAATAAAATTTTGTGAGAGCATGACAGAGAGTGAAGAGTCTCAAGACTAAAGTCAGATGGTGTGAGCACTACCTGCAGATGTGCAATTTGCTCATTCGTCTAGGAATGTCACTGGTGCTTTAAGAAATCTGAAACTCTCCTTCTATTAAAATGAGATATAAAGTTTTGCCTGAATCAATGTGTCTCTCTAAATACCAAATGTCTATTATTTTAGTTTTTTGTTCGAAAAAATGAACTTTTTAAAAAATTACATTTAAATACACATTGCCATATATTTTAAACTAGATTTATTGTGGTATGACATACAAAAAGCTAAAGACAGTTAATGTGTACACCTTGATGAGTTGAAAGTATGTTTATAATCATGAAACCATCATCACTATCAATGCCATGAGCTTATTTATCACCTCCAAAAGTTTCTTCCTGCCACCTGTGTTTTTTTCCTTTTGTGATCAGAACTCTTAACATATGAGTTACGTTTTTAACACATTTAAGTATATAATACTTAACAGTAGGCCTTAAGGTATACAGATCTCCAAAACTTATTTAATTTGCCTAACTGAAAGTTTGTGCCTTTTGAGCAATATCTCATTTCCCCATCCCCTCAGCCCCCGGCAACCATTAATTCTACTCTCTGCCTCTATGTGTTTGACTATTTTAGATTCCACATGTAAGGGAAATCATGCACTATTAGTCTTTCTGAGTCTGGATTATTTCACTTAGCATAATGTACACCAAGTTCATTTATGTTGTCACAAATGGCAAGGTTACCTTCTTTTTTAAAGCTGAATGATATTTGTGTGCGTGTGTGTGTGTCTGTGTATGTGTGTGTGTGAGTGTGTAGATAGATGGATATAGACATATATATATACATATATATATATATATATTTCTTACATTGTGTATGAATTTCTGGGAGCACTGGAAACAAGAGAAATCTGCACCCATTCACCAGCTCTTTCCCAGAGACTTCCACCTAGTATTCAGGGGGAAAAAAATGGCAGATAAGAAAAAAATGACCCACTGTGGAGTCATAAAGTAGGCAACAAAACTAAAACTAGAGATGGCCCAGACGTTAGAAGTAGCAGACAAGAAATTTAAAATAACCATGACTAATATGTCAAAGGATCCACAGGAAAAGGCAGGTAAGAATCATGAACAAAGAGAGAATTTTGGCAGCGAAATGGAAACTTTTAAAAAAGAATTGAAAACAAAACTAAAAACACACATACGAAATACGAAGACAAGAATTCCTATGATGAGCTTAAACAGAGAAGATATAGGATAGAAAAAAACATCAGTGAACTTCAAGACTGATCAAGACTAATAGAGAAAAAAATCAAATAGACCAATTACAGAATAAAAGAAAAGAAATGGCATTACTACAGGTCTTACAGACCTTAAAAGGATAATAATGGTATATTATAAACAAGTTTATATGAAAAATTTAGATAAAATAGAAAATCCCTGAAAAAGCACAAACTATCAAAATGTATAGAAAAATAAGTATGAAAAATAAGTATGAAATATATTCTTTAAATAAGCTGATATAACTCTTTGGTTAAAAGCCATTTTATACACACACACACACACACACACACACACACACACACTGCATATCCTATAGTTTTACTGGTAAATTCTAGCAAATATTTTCTATTAAAAATTTAGGAATAAAACTATCACAGAAAATATTATAAATGTAAGCATAATGAGTAATAACTTCTATACCAGTTAGCATGTGATAGTCACTGCCCTAAATGTTTTCCAGATGTTAATTTATTAATCTTCATAAGAACCCTTTTAAGTATTATTATTATTATCTCTATTTAATAAGAGACTGAAACTGGCAATAATAGTGTTGCTATTATGTGTTAGGTCTGGATTTGAATCCAGGCAGTCTGGCTCCAGTGACCTTTTCTTTACCACTATTTTATACTGAATTCTACACAAGTGAGAGAGCAAAGAAACGGGAATGTGTGTGTGTGTGTGTGTGGTTTGTATGTATATTTTATATATTAGAAAAGTAACAAAATGAAAGGAAAAAAGAAATATTTCTGAGACAAGAAGTTAATTACAAACTCAAGTATAACCTAAATGGATGTTATATATTTTTTTTAAATCAATATAAGTAAACTCTAAAGGATCATACTGAAACAAACAGCTGATCTCAGGGTAAAGAAAGCCGCTTATGAATAAAAACAGTACATTATATGAAATCTCAAAAGAAAAAAATAGTATCTAGTTACATAATATAATAAAAATACAATGGATTAAGATAAATCTTTTAATCCTAACTCCTCAAAAGAAAAAAAGACATGGAATGAATAATTCATAAAATAAATATAATTAGCTAATAAAAATAATTGGAAAGTTAATATGCTCCAAAGTAAGAAATAAAGGCAAATTAATAGAAATATTTTAAGTAAAATTAACCAAGGCTAAAAAAAAGTTTATCCATTACTGGAGGGAATACAAGAAAATGGAATCTGTGGAATAATCTCCATTAAGTATAAATTAATGCAACCTTTCTAAAAAACAATTTGGCAATATGTGCCAATATCTTTTTTTTTTCAAAAAAAATAAATAAAATGTAGGTAGAAAGTGTACATCCCTGGATATTTATTACATTTCACATTTCAAGAGTTTGCCAGGCATAATGGTCACCAGTGAGCACTCTGGAACCAGACATCCTGGTTTCAAATTCAAATTCTGTAACTTTCCAGCTGTATGACTTGGGGAAAAAAATCACAAAACCTCCCTTTGCCCTAGTTTTCACATCTATATAATCAGGATAACAGTACCTATAGGACTGTTGTGCAGATTAAACAAAATAATATCTCTAAAAACTTAGAGCAGCTCCTAGCAGAAAATAAACACAATATAGATAACAGCTGTAATTATTGTCACTTTATTACAAAAAAATGTATTATGTAATCTTCTGTAGCTATCGAATACCTCTTTTCCAATGACTGTTTAATAACCTGGAAAAGTAACAATAAAAAATCATTATATATACTACACTTTAAAATTAAAGAGTATGAAAAAAAGGAAAATTATAAAGGTTTTTTTGAGCATTTATATTGATGTTATAAAAGATTTTTTGAGTGTTACATTGATGTTATTCTCATGTAATATGAAAGACAAGGTATCAAAATGAAACATAGCTTTACTGGCATTCTAAAATGAGGTTATTAATCACATCTACTTTTCATGAATATATATTGTAGCGTAATCTCTTAAACAATGAAACTTTTTATAAGAATGCCTATAAAAATATAAATATATCAGTACTTGAACTCTTAAAATATGAATATGTTTAAGCTGTATTTTTGAGCACTGTGAATTAAAGACCTAACTGAAGTAACTTGGTAAAATAAATATATTGGAATAGTCACCATTTTAAACCCAAATTTATTTGTGTGTGAAGTTCAATTAGGTAGTAGTTTGCCATGAGATGGACAATTTAACAGCACTGAGCACTGCATGTTTTTGAGTTTCACATTAATATTAAATATTTAAGAAATTCTCCATACTGTACCTTAATTTATTTGGGCACTAAAATAATACCTTAGACATTCAGGGAATATGAAAAACAACTCACACAAACTCTCATTTCTAGGAATCACTTCAACAACAACTTAGATGTTACTCCAGACTTTGTCCCATTTCTTTTCATTTGCTCCAGAATTCCCTTTATCCACCCCTTCACGTCAATCACCTGAATTACTGAAGCAATTTCCTAGTTGACACCCCTACTCTTGTACTCTTCGCCAGCCATTCTAGTCTTCTACCTTCTGGGAAGTTATCTTTTCAAAGCAAAAACATTATCTTACTACCATGTTTCAAAACATTATGCTCTCCCAGATTCCTCAACCTACATTTCTGCCCTTTCAATTCCTCAAGCCCCCAGCCACCCCACAATCAGTTCACATTCTAGTCATGGTGGAGTCCCTGACTTCTACGTTTATACAAACCATCAAAGCATGGCTCATTACACCTATAAAGCTTCCAGGGCCTTCTGCCCCTAGGCAAGCTGCTCTTTTGTCTCCTTTATTTTCTCAGTCAGTCGGTCAGTCAGTCAATCAATAAGATGTACAACCTAAAATTCCTGGGACAACAGAAACAAAAGTAAAATAACAAATAAAAAGTAATTTTTAACAGGTGATAAGCATTATAAAGTAACCAAAAAGAGGCTTTAGATAGGTCTCTCTGAAAGCCAAGATCTCAAAAATGAAAGGAAGTAGCCAAGATAAACCTGGGGGGCTGCTGAGAAGGAACTTGAAGCAGAGGAAACAGCCCTAAAATGAAAAGGAACCTACAGACCAGAGTGAGGAGTTTGAATATTAGTTCAAGTTTGAATATTAGTTCATGTGCAATTAGAAGTCATTGGAGAATATCAAGCAGGGAAATAAACCTCCATAATTAAAATGGGAGAAATAACTTATTCCCATTTTTACTTTAAACGAATTTAATTAATCAATATTGACATTGACATCATCAAATATGATCCCCAAACTGCTGTCCTGCCTCCCTTACAAAGCAACATTTCCAGTTCCTTACCTTCAACTCCTCAGCATTGTGCCTCAACATACACTACTTTATGAAGAAAGTATTGATTTGTATGGACTAATTAGTGCAGATTAATTTGTACATGATTAAGAGAATGTATATACGCTGTAAGCATAAAATCAAGCTAAACGCAATAAATATATGAGTTTGGAGCAAAAGCGATATGTAAAATAACAACAAAATTATTTTATCAGCTATCTTTTCTAAAGGAATTAGAACAAGGAGAGAAATAATGAGCCATTATTCAGAGAACATTACAGAAACTAATAAAGTTGGCAGGCCAGACTAATTTGATGACTTTTTTTTTCTTTATAGTAGAGAATTTACTGGTTGAAAAAAAATCAGAAGCATAAACTATATCTGACTTCGGTAAGATACTTGACACATAATAATCTACAGAAAGATTTTAAATCCAGTTTGTTTGGACAGAAATACAATTAAAGTGACTCAAAGTAAGATCTATGTATAAAGTGTAAAGTATAATTATAAATGGCCATACATCTTTCTTAGTAGTTATAACAAGCATTGTTTCATAAAGGGCCATTATTGGTTTTAAATAACTTTGAAAAAACAACCTAGAGGAGGGAAAAATACATTAATTATTTATTTACATATATATGTGTGTATATATATATATATATATATATGAAGAAAATAAGCAGAGAAGCTATAGGCATATAAGGAAAAAAGAGAGTAAAGGAGAGGGTAAATAGTTAATAAGGATATGTAGAATCAGAAGACACTACTTCAGGTCAAGAACATGCCCCTTACTATTTGTAAAACATATATGCTGCTATAGTTTGAAATTTTAGTTTTAAGTTTTCATTTTTATGCCTTTGCAGAATGCAATTTAGTTTTAAGAATTTGTATTTAATACTAATACTGCATTTTCCAATCATATTATTGTTCTCCATTTAGATTTAGCTATAAAAGATCACAAGATTTATTCTTCACCAGTGTTTGTTTCCCTATTTGGGGAGCACTGGGGACCTAATTTTAAGTAGAGGAGTCAGAGAAGACATTACAAGGAAATTCAGAGCTTAGAACTATCTTGGGAGACAGTATCCCAGGCAGAGGAAAGAACAAACGTCGAAGCCCATTAGACTGCTAATGTGCTGAAGGAAAGGCAAGGAAGCCACTGTTGCTGAAAAAGAGTGAGAACATAAGAAAGAAGTTGCAGATGACATCAGGGAGGTCTCGACTGAGTGGAGCCTTATAAACCAAGCAGGGCTCTTTTACCCCAAATAAAATGGGAGCCATTGCAGGGGTGTGAGCAGAGGAATAACCTCACACTTAAGGGTCCCCACCCCCCACCCTACCTGCTGTGTGGAAAATAGATTGTAGAGGTCAAGGACAGAAACAGGAAGAACAGCCAGCATAGTAGAAGAATTTATATTAAAAAATAATAGTATCTTGGACCAACCTGGTAGCCGTGGAAAAGTTAAAATGCAGTCAGATTATGGAGATATCGGGACAAAGCCAAAAACATATGTTCAGATTGGGTAGAGCTATGAAGGATGACTCCATAATAGAAATTCGGTTAATTGAACAGGGAAGATTTCCAGGAAAGCCAGTCTGGGGAATAAAGTCAGGAGCTTAATTTAGAGTTTATACATCTATTAAAAATTCAAGTGGAGATGTCGAATATTCAGTTGGATATAGTAGTCAGCAGTTCAGAACAGAGGCCCAGGACGAAAATAGCAATTTCTATACTGAAAGCTATAAGACTTGGTAAGATCATTTTAAAAAGTGAGAACAGATGAAAATAAGAGAATTAAGGTTTGAACCTTGGTGGAGCTGGAGGTACCACTAGAGGAGATGAGGAGGAACAAGCTAAAGAGACTAAGGAAGGGCAATCAGTCAGTAAGAAAGGGAAAACAAAAACAAAAAAAAGGGTATCTGGAAGTCAAGTGAAAGAACAAATTTTAAAGGAAGGATGTGATCATCCTATTTTATGCTACTGACGAGCCATTTAAGATGAAGACAAAATAAAATTTAACCATTGGGTTAACACTGGAGAGGTTGACAAGAAGTGTTTCTCTGATGTGACATAGGAGAAAGTCTGCTGCAATGTATTGAAAAAAGAGCAGGATGAGAAAAACTGCAGAAAGCAAAGGTAGACAGCCCTCTTGAAGACAATCTGTAAAAGAAGGGGAAAAAAACCTGGAGCAGCAGATGGGTAAAAAAAAAAAAAAAAAAAAAAAAATGCCTTCAAAATATATTTTGTTTTGATGGGAGAAATAAGAGCCTATTAGTATGTTAATGGGGTTGAGTAAAGGAGAAAAATAATGGTGTAAAAAAAGAGAGAGTATGAGGAAGTAAAAGAAGAGAATTATAATGATTGGTGGTACATCTCAGATAAGGGAGAACAATAGTATATGACAGCTGAGAGCAACAGTGAGAAGAGGGTTGGGATCAACGTCATCAAAGGCTACTAAGAAGTAATTAAGAGAAGCATCTGGGGAAAATAGTAGATGGCGATCATAGAAGAGTGCTGTGCTCGAAACTGAAATTTTGGAGTAGGTACAGGTATTTATAATAACCAGAGTACGTCCATGGCGTGAATGGTTGAAGGAACACAGAGAACAAGATCACAGAAGAAAGGACATGAAGTAGCCAAAGTTACCGTACAGAAAGGATTACCTTGTTGTTTAAATCACCAAAAATTATAATCAATCATCAAGAAATAGTGTTTGGTGAGCATGACAATGAGCCAGAGGTTTCAATTTTCAAGGAATGAGAAAAGACAAATCAAGTATTATCCATCAAGAAAATATCCAAACTAGTAAAGCACAAGTAAATATAAAAAATTAACATAAAAAAGTACTAAAATACAGATATGAAGCAAGCCCCAAGGATAATAGAGGAAGAATTGTCAGGTACTCAACAAACATTAAATGAATGAATGAATGAATGAATGAACTGTGGGTTTGGTGACTCTAGTGCAGCAGTCTCCAACCTTTTTGGCACCAGGGACCAGTGCTCTGTGAGAATCAAACGCATGGTGATCTGAGGTGCAGCTGAAGCAGTGATGCTAGCACTGGGGAGCAGCTGCAAATACAGATGAAGCTTTGCTGAGTAGCCCATCTCTCACCTCCTGCTGTGTGGCCAGGTTCCTAAGAGGCCACGGACTGGTGGTATTGGTCCGTAGCCCGGGGGTTAGGGACCCCTGGTATACTGGGTTAAACTGTGGTCTCCCAAAAGATATGTCTACCCAAAACCTATAAATGTGACCTTATGTGAGGAAAGAAATAAAAAGTTTTTGAAGACATCATTATGGATGTTGAGATGAGAAGATCCTGGATTATTCAGGTGGGCCCTAAATGCTGTGACTTATGAGAGACATAAGAGGCAAAGATACCAATATAGAGGAGATATGAAGAGGAGGCACTTAGAGTTATATAGTCACAAACCAGAAACACCTGGAGCCATGAGACGCTGAAAGAGGCAAGGAATGGATTCTCTCTAGAGCCTCTGGAGGGAGCAAGGCCCTGTTGACACTCTGATTTTGGACTTCTAGCTTCCATAACTGTAAGAAAATAAATTTCTGCTTGCTACTGTTAAGCTGCTTGGTTTGTGGTAATTTGTGACAGAAAGGAATACAGTGGAATGAATACAATGAGGAAAATTCTCACAAGAATATTTGAACTGAATTTTGAAAGAAGACTAAAAGTTCGAAAGGCAAGAAATTAAAGTGGTGAAATATCGCTGCAGACAGTATGTGCAAAGGTAAGGAGCAATGAAGGGACACAGCATTTTTCAGGAAAAGAGAAAAGTTAAGGGTAGCTACACATGTGGCCCTAGAATGTAAAACTAGGTTTTCTGACTGATAATGTACACCCTGTAGAGCAAATGGGAAGCAAAGAAGAAAGTTTTGATTGTTTTCCTTGAATGGAGCAATTTGTACATTTAGTGATTTCTCTCTGAGCTGGACCTACATAGATTGTAAACTAAGCTAAATGTGTATCCATCTTTTCTTCAACATATCTTTTTCCATTGTACTAAAGACTGAAGCCCTGATTTAGAATGCAAATTAGATAATAACACCAACAGTAAGTGAACATTTATCCGTAAATAGTTTACTATCTTGCTTAAGTAACACCTACCCAGGCTAAATAATTAAACCTAAGGGCTAGAAAGTCCTGATAAAAATTAGAAGTTAAAAAAAGAACAACAAATAGAATCCTGGAGAAACGCTACCTAAATATCCTAGCCTACCATCTATTTTTTTAATCTAAAATCATTACTTTCCCCTAGAACTCTTAAAATTTTTTCTTTCTTCATTTCTTTCTCCCTCCCTCCTTTCTTTCCTCACTTTTTTTTTTTTTTTTTTTGACTTAAACAACAGAAATCTATTTTCTCTAAGTTCTAGAGCCAAAGCATCCAAGATCAAAGTGATGGCATGGCAGGTTTGGTTTCTTCTGAGACTTTTCTTCCTGGCTTGGAAATTTATTTCTTTTTTTTCTTTTTCTTTTTTATTTTTATTTTTTAATTAAAGTTGGCCTTCAATATGTTAGTTTCAGGTGTACAGCACAGTAGTGGAAAAGATGAAGGAATTAAGAAGTACAGATTGACAGTTACAAAATAGTCTCGAGAAGTAAAGTACAGCATAGCGAATATAGTCAATAATGCTATAATAACTATATATGGTGACAGGTGGTGGGTACTAGACTTATTGGGAGGATCACTTTATAAGTTATATAAATGTCTAAAATTTCTGATTTCTAAGCGGCACTCAAATATTCCTCAATGTCCAGGCCTGAAAGATTGAAGTTTCTTCCCTTCATCATCAAGAAAAGTACCTGATAACTCATCTTGGTACCCATCTTTCCAATTCACCCATTTTATTTTATTTCCACCATCATTCTAGTATAGTATCTTATTCTTAACCTCCCTCCTTCCAATAGGCTCCCCTCCAATTCTTCTAACATGCATAAAAACCAATGTTCTGATTTACATTCACATACCATCCCTTACCATAAAAATGATTATCCCTTACCAAATAATCAGTATGTATTAGTCATTTGTCATTTAACAAACAAAGCATATAGGTATATAAAAAGTGTTACACTATCTCCAACTCAGGTGATCCCCCTTTTTCTTTTAGTAATTCATATGTACAAGATATTTAAGAATGTACATTGAAAAGTAAATCTCCCATCACTGCTCGGAAATCTCCTATTTCTCTACTCAAAGACAATTAAATTGATAACCTTAAGAGCAAGTATTTTTATACCTGTAACTACATTTGTTTTCCTAGAGCAATTAGGTTTTGTTAAAATGTTCCTAACATAGCTACTTGTCTTATTTTAAAAGTAAAGGGGGAGGAGTGGATTTGGCTCCTTAAACTGTATGGATATTATATATGACAACTAAAAGAATTTTTTAAAATTCTCATTTGGGAAAACCAAATTAAAAATCTGAAGTAGCATGGAAAACAATTTAAATGGTTTTTATGAACACCTATTATTCAAACGGAAGTAATTTTTAAAGCAAAAAGAATCTGGTTGAGCTGTATTCACTCATTCACTTATTTATCCATTTATTCATTCAACACACCTCACTCTATTTTGTATCATTTATCTCTACATTTCCAAATATTTTATGGTGACATTATTTTGTAGGAAAATATTAATACCCAACTTGAATTGCTCCAACTTCCCCAAGAACTACTTTACTCCTCGAATAGCCCATAGCATTCATTGTGTCATTATACAAAAGTACCTTAAAAGATTGCCAGGGCGTAAAGTGAAAATCAAGAATAGTATAGTCTAAATAACTCTTTCAAATTTCTGTAATTGCCCATTAAAGAAAGAATCTCAGTTCTACATCAAACTCAACTCAAGGAAATGCTTCATGCTGAGAAAACCATTGTCACCATAAATACCATAAGAGGAATATGGAAACTCAGAACAAGTTCATTCCTCTCACCGTGTATACTCACTGAGTCATATTCTCTCTACGAATGGAACTATTTAATTTGTTATATGTATTTCTCTCTTGGTCTCCCTCCCTCTACTCAAAACCCCATGGTGGAATAAATGTGTATATAACACAATTTCTTTGAGCACACTGTCTTGTACATTATTTTATATTTACACTATCTCCTTTGCTGTAGTGTAAATATCCCCCAAAGAAACCTCTCTGAATGCCCAAAGTTAAAATGTTACACATGGTAGTTGTGTGGCAAATATTTTATGGTGACATTATTTTGTAGGAAAATATTAATATATTATTTGCTTCCTGCAATGGGGACAAAACCAAGGATAAGAAAGGAATATGAAAGACATGCTTTGTCTGATGTATAGAGGAGAAACAGAGATAACAGATTTTTCAATGATATGGTTAAAGGTTAAACCACTCATCTCAAAAATAAGCCATCCCATGAAATACTCATTGCTAAAGATATCAAGCCTGAATCAAAGCTCAATTTGGATAATTTTATTTCTCATATATACCCTACGCGATCTTCAATTCCTCAGTCTCCATATCAGTCACAGGTTTTGTTCTGTAGGAATATAACCTTGACACACAGAGTCACTCCAGGCAATACGTAAGAGCATCCATTAACTGTTCTTCAACCCAATCCAAGCCTCACCTATGTCTGTTTATTGTAATGAACAGAATCATCTTTGTTTCACTCTGAGTTCAAAAATTGGTGCACATTCTAGGTCACTTACCTTCTTTCTCTTACTCATAACTAAATAATTGCCATCTCATTCTTGCTACTTAGGGTTTATTTTAAAGCCACCATATTGGGTTTGTTTATTTGCTTGCTTGTTTTCACTTTCCTCAAAGAAAACTTTAACTGAGCAGGGTTCATCTTGGCTTTGTCTTTTTTTGTTTCAAAGACGCCAAGATCAGGAAAGTCTTAGAAATTTTCTAATTATTTCTTAGCTTTTCTCCCTCTCTAGACCTGATAAACCAGTATTGAAGTTAGCCTAACAAATAACCAATCTTGCTCCAGACTAAATAGTATTATTTGAGGGTCCCTGGAAAGGTCCCTAAAAAGAACCAGATGAGTTTAACATAGTTAAAACTATTTTGCTACATTAAGTTTCGTTAAATGTACTTAAAAGATTTAATGAGGGGGAAAAGAAGGTCAATGTCTATATGAAAAGCAGTTTGGCTTGAATATAGAAGCAAATAGTAAATTGCAGCATTCTGTGAAAAAGGTGATTCATTGGTAAAGACCAACTCATCATGAAGGAGGTGGGTAGGAGTGGGAATCAGAATGAGCCCAGTGGTTAGTCTAATAAGAAAAGAGGAATTACTAGTGCTAGAATCTTGGTTACCTAGGCAACTACGGATAGGAAACCGAACATTATAGGACCCTTACTAGAATTTAAAAAAAGAAGAAGAAACACAGTGGGCTGCTATTACTGTTACTAGTCAACTTGTTTATAATCTTTTCTGTTCTGACATAGGAGAAGTTGAAAAAATCAATATATAAAAGAAGAAGAGGGGAAAATTTATATAGAAACAAACATACTAAATTATTTGGAAATTTTTCAAATTTGAACTTAAGATTGTATATGAGATCGAGAGCAGTGCTTCAAACTTTAATGTGCATGTAAGTCTCCTGGAGATTTTGTTAAAATGAGGATTCTGATTCAGTAGACAGGAGGTAGGGCTTGAGAGTCTGCATTTCTAACAAGCTCTCAGGTGACACGTTGCTGATCTATAGACTGCACTTTGAGAAGCAAGCAGGTAAACTATAGCAATGCTTACTGATGGTAGTGAAATGTTTAAAAGATTTCCTGAAGGCAGAAAAAATATAAAAAATGTCATTGTGTCAATAAAATCTCTAATAATGTAGTAAGCATTTAATACATGTTTATCTAATCAGTGGTCTCTCAATTAGAGCACCATGCATTCAATTTTTGGATTTTGTCCTCATCCCTAAAAACAGCTTCATTATTTTAAACTTATATTCTTTCACCTTCTGATAAAATATGTGAAAGCAAGGAGAAAAAAATGCTTCTTAAAATTTATTTTTATCTCAATTGTTTTGCTAGAAGAAATTGAGGTACAGAGAGGCCGAGAATCATTCCAGTGTCATCAAACTAGTAAGAGACACCGCCAAAACCTGGTGCTGTGTTCTTGACCTTGGTGCTTTTTATTCTTCATCTGATCATTTTTCAGTGTAACAATGCTCTCTTCAATACATCAAAAATTAACCTAAGACTCAAACAAGATATTATAAACACCAAAAAAAAAAAACTATCAAAACATTTGAGAAGAGAGCTAATTTAAATTAAAAAAAAATACTCTCTATAAAAATAATTTATTATAACAAATAAATTGCCATTTTTTAAATAAAATTTAGCTTTAATTTGACAATGCTGATAAATTATTATGACAGTAAAACTAAAGATGAATAAATTCATTAATTTAATATTAATCTGTAATGTTCTCTACTACCTCCTTGAAATAAGAAGTGTAGTTTTAAGACAAGTTAAAATAATTCAAACTTTTAAAAGTGCTTGACCAGCTATTACCTCTAGGTCAGAAATGTTTGTGTGAACCCTAATCCCAATGGAAATCACAGAAGCCCAGGATGACCAAGCTCAAGTGGCAGCATTTAGTTACCAGAAAAAAATAATAATAAATAGGAATGAGCATCATAATATCATTAGGGCTGGAGGAGTCACGAGAGTACATGGAATATAGTCTGATATACAGAGATTCCTGGATGTGATTAATTAATCAAGAGATCTCCAGAAATAAAATCATTAGACATCTCCTAAGGTCTTGATTAATTGTTGTAAAACAAAACAATTCTAGTGTTAACTTACGAAGGCCTTCCATGAGCCACAGCCTGGGAAATGGAGATTCTAGCCTAACTCCCAGATCACAGGTCCAGAGCCTTCTGCTTACAGAGACCAGTTTCACCTTCACCAGACTGTACTATGAACTCAGTCCTGTAAGCCTGACCAATAAAGGCTCGCAAAAAGAAAAATGCCTAAACCTCAGGGTTATATTGTATAATAGATCTAGATTAAAACTAATTCCTGTCTAATCTGGATCACCGTGCTCCAATTCAGCAATTAAGCAATTGTAAAATACTAACAGTATTTTTATCTGACTAAAAATTGCTACTATAATTATAATAAACACAATCATAGGGTGACTCCAATTCAGCTACAATCAATCCTAAATGTGGTCTTCTAACTGAAGCAAATTCATAGAGATCCCAATATTTTATATGGTAAGAATTTTCTCCATTCTCATACACAGGAATCACGTCAATTACCTGAAGGAGAGCAGTATTTCTCTGACACCCCCACAAAGTACTAAGCATCCATTACATTACTGATACCATGCTGACAAGACTTAAAAAGCTGGAAGGAGCTTGGTAAGGGGTGGAGAGAAATCTCTGGGAAACAAGGAAGCTCCCACTTAAGTGAAGTCCCTGTGGTCAGATCATCTAAGGCAATGCTTCTCCTACTTCAATGTGAATGCAATTTACCTAAGCATATTATTAAAATACAGATTCTGATTTAGTAAGTCTGAGAAATCTGCATTTCTCACAAGTTTCTAAGGCATTAGTTGCTAGTTCCTGAATCACACTTTGAGAAGCACAGCTGACATGTTCGGATATCTCCTCCAAAATGAATTACTCTTATGAAGGAGTCATGATGACAGATGAAAGCTTGGATTTAGATAGTATGTTTTTAGCCTTTTACTACATCCTTTAAAAAACCATCAAATTTGAGTAAGGTGAAAATCAAAGAAGGGTCTCTAGCTGGTGCAGGTTCCAATACATACAGTTCTGCCACTCGGGCTTGGATGATGCATGAAGTTTAAGGCAAGCTCTGATGGAAAAATCTAGATGAGGCAGGTGGGGTTTAAGATTAAGGCCAAGTATCTTTTAGTAGGTATCATCTGGTTTGATACTTGGCTCTAATGTTGAATGGGACATTAGGTAACCATTCAACCTAGGCTTCCATCATAACTAGGTGCTATTAGATCCATTTAACTGTCAAGTCAGAGTTACTCAGAGCTTTTCATAGTAAAGGTGGTTTATGTGATCAGGACTGAGAGTGTCCCCAAAGGTATGTGTAAGTTGCCAGAGGTTGTTCCCATCACCAGAAATATGACTCAAGCCACACCTGTAAGTCTCCCTTAACCCAAACTCATGGTACCAAAGGAGTTCCCGAACACAAACTGGGCCTAGAGTTATATGACATGCTTGCACAAGCCAAAACTGTACTACTTTAAGATTATAGCACCCCTTAGAGAAGATATTGAAGAACAATGAGAAGCAATGGGTTGTAGTGAGGATTGATATACCTGCGCAATAGCCAAGGTTTCACTAGAAATATTACAGAGATTTGGGGACCAGAGCTTTAAAATAATCATGCCCCATGTCCCACATGAATGTTTACCAGAAGACATTCTCTTCAGAAAAGGCTGTTAGTAACCATGTAGCAGGATCATGTATTGAGGATGTTTCACATTGCAATGAGAGTTGAATATCTGCTTAATGAGCTTATGAAGAAAAATCAACAGTGGTTAGGCATAAACATGAACTATCCTTCATCAAGGTGCATTTGACCTGGTGTCCTGTTGATCTGGAGGTTTTGGGAAAAAAGAAAGTATAACTCCAAGATGAAACATAAAAAGATGATGGTTCCAACTGAGACTGCCACCTGGCCTTTTGGGAATTCTCGATCACTGAGAAATCAGTAGACAAGAAATAACAATGTTGGTTAGAAAACTAGTACTGTCCATCAAGGAAGGACGAGGTTGCCTGAACACCCTAAGAACTGGGAGTAAGGGAGTAACCTAGGTGTTCCCTGTGTATACTACTGCAACTATACACAGGCACAACTACCAGTGGCTCAGACTCGAGAAATAAAGTTATGGCCAAAGATTCCCCCCCTTGCCTAATTAATGAAGTTGCCAACCAAATGCAGTATAACTTGAACTTGTTCACAGGGTAAGTCAACTCACTCTGTGGCTCTGGCCACTATGATTCTGGCCCCATGTAGAAATCAAGGACTGTAGCCTTTTCTTACAAGTTCTTAAATGCTACTCCAGTACTATAATTTTATAATTTCTCAATCTCATCTTTTTTGGTACAGAAATGTGTATGGATTTACTATATATATATAGGTATACATACATCATACACACATGTGTACATAAAGTATATATTTGTATATTTAAAATACATGTATGTGTCCACAAAGTATGTGGAGATATATATATACATGTGTATGCATATATATATAAATGTATAACTTGTCTTCATTTTTTCTTAGTATTATTCCATATTTATAGACATTCAAGACATTCATAATGTAACTAGTAAAGAAATAAAAATTACCAAGAGGTCCTGGACTCAGTGAACAATATGGCCATGACAGTGCAGTAGCTGAAGTAACTGTGTATGGACTGTCTCTAAGGGGAAAGGGCTGCTGTAAGCACCCATGTCTGGGTTAGCCAAACGTTAGACAACAGTGGGCACAAAATGTGTGACTGTTCAATTCCCTGACGGGTCATATGTGAATAAAGTGGTCTCAGACACTGGTTACAACTAAGTGATCTAACTGAAAGATATCTGCCTCAAACCGAGCCAATATGATTCTCTCTTCCAGAGTGTGAAATTTCAACATGAAAACAAAGAGACTGGGATTGACTGGTGCTGTCATGTTTAGGACAAAGTTCTAGGGAAAGCGTCCACAGACTTTAGCTAATGATATCCTTTACTTTGCCTTGTTCTTTACTTTCTTAAGGCTCAGTTCAACATTTTCTTTTAAACCAAAAGCACCCCGATCTTTCCAACAAATCCCCTCTGCAGCTTAAACACAAAAGAGATACAGTTGCTTACAACCAACAAAAACTATAGATCTGAAAACTATTATAATATTAGTTTGCAATATCCTAAAAATACTGAGCAGAAATTCAAAAAATAAAATAAAAATTAGCAACTCTAAATGCTATTTGATATACATAAAGCTTTTTTCCAAGTTATCCCTCAATTTTGAAATATTCTGTTTCCCATCCTCAGCCCATCTTTTCCAGAAAAAAAGCCTAACAGAATTTCTACTCAATATGTCTTGATAGAAATCTAACTGCAATATTTACTGAGGCTCTGGTGAATTATTTAGACCATTTTACAAAAGAGCCTTTTAGAAGTAAGTAATGGATAGTCAAGCTGGATTTGGCAACAAAATATAGAATGTGGTTTTCCTAGGCATCCAAGTAATGGCAGCTCAACTATCTCTTGCCACACATCGCTCTTTATAGAAAGACATGTACATGTGGAGAAGAACTTAACACTGAATGAAACTCGCAGCAGGGGAAATTTAGAAAATTAATTGATTAGTGCTCTATTTTGCTCTCCACACTGTAAAAGTGATCATCTATTTTAGGAGAAATATCCTGTCTATAATACAGCTATTTGTGGCTCCATAAATGAAGATGTGTTTACAGTTTACACAATACACATTTTATAGCAGGTCCCTGAAATAACTCAAATATATAAAGTCTGGCAAACTGAAATAAATAAAGACCGTCTGTCATAAAGTTTCTAATTATTCTTTTTGTTTAGAACATCTTTAGCTCAGATATATATGTACCCAATGCATACATAGAGACTTCAATTCCACAGAAGAATATATTAAAGGTATAGTCTCCATTTAAACAGTAGGTAAAGCATAAAACTTATAATCATCTCTAATTCTGCAAATGTGTAAAGTCCAAAGAATATATCTCTTTTTAGTCACACATAATTTCAGCAGGTTTTTACCTTTAAATTTTACCCTCCACTGAGAATGTAAAAGCCATAGAAAAACAGATATTCTTTTTCTACCTTCTCTCATTATACAACTTAAGTCTATAATAAATTGATCATTAATTGGTATTGGTAAGTATGCTACATTTAGAAAATGAAGCTATATTCTAATCAACAACTTTGTCGAATTTCCTATTATTCCTAAGAATCTGCATTGGGAATTTGTTAATTTCCTACTACAAAATCAACAACGCACTTGCAATTAAACTGCATGGCTCAAATGTCATATGTTACACATGACAAAACTTTTAAGGAGACTGTATTATTGGTGAATTTCTAAGCTTTAATAGCCTTCAATCTCTTTGTCCATTATCTGTTGCCAGGTCCCACTTCTCTTTACTTTTACCCTCAGAAGCCCAAGTACCTCGTAATTGCTGCCAAAGAATACTGGATGCACCCTCTGCCCCAGGGATAGAGTATACAATTAGGTCTCCATTCATCTATATTATTTTATTCTTGGCAACCATGTACCTCTTCTCCCATTTTAAAACTTACTCTTGTATTGATTAGACAGACACTCTCATGACAAAAGGTTTAGTTTTCAGATGGAAATAACAGTACTAAAATCCCAAGAATTTCTTTCTCACAATTGAAACTTATTAATTCAAATGACAGATAAATGACTACCAAAATCATACTATTAGTGAGTAAACCCACTACACCCAATTCATAACTATATATATGTATATCGATTAGAGTAGAAGAAAGTGGAAATAGTGCAATAAAAACATATTTCTATGCACATTCAAATTCAAGTGTTTATAAGAAACTTTTAAAATAAAGTTTTCAAAATACAATGTAGTAAGCAAAAAGTAATACATATATTATATAAAAATATGGATGATAAAACTATAATAGAAATATTTTAATTGGCAGTATATAAAATGTCCTGAGTTATACTTTAAATAATAATTATATTTAATTCTCCTTATTTTTTAGCATTAGAAAAAAATTTTAAGAAGGGGAAAATGACTTAGAGGAAAGAGAAGGAAGTGAAATAAAATAGGTAGGAAATTGTTCATTTTAATAACATTTTTACGTTATTCTTAAAGATATAAAATAAATTTATGAACACACATACCTAGCAAGACATTCAAAAGGATACCTTCCTTCTCACATTAATGGTTTGATTCCTCTCTTTAATGAAAAGAGTATGCTAAGTTTCAGGTACAAAGGTCAACTTTTGTTCCTTAAGTTTTAGTGACTTTTTAACATGTGTATAAATTTAACGGTAAAACACAATGAAAAGCCTCACAAAACAGACAATTTTCATATTAAAAGTTCCTTTTACATTGAATTATATAATCTTAATATGAATAACTATTTTTCTACAAATCCTCTCAGGAAATTTTTCTATATGAAAACAACATGAATAGCATGGAGAGTCTTTTTGTGCACCAAAAAACCACCTCCTTTCCCACTTTCTTTTTAAAGCAAATGTCTTAAAAAAGAACTCACTGCTACTGAACTTCTAACTGTAACCGCCAGCCCTTCTGAAATGACTTGCCCTAGTTACTGAAGACCTAAATGCTATACATAAAGGAAAGTGGGGCATCACATTAGGCCTCCCTTTGTCGCTTCACAGTGTCCTATTCCACTCCTCTGAGAATTTGCTCTCGCCTTCTTGAAGCTGCGCTGGCTAGACACTCGTCAAGCCCCTTGTATGCCTCATTTTTACCACCAGGAATCCATCTACAGCCCTTTTCTTTTCCCAACGTGTACATTCTTCCTGGATAATTTCACCCTGAAAGACAACTCTATCTTTTGGTTGTTTCCAAGTCTGTGTCTCCACCAAAACCTCTCCTAAATACTGGACTCCTCTTTTCAGTGGACAATTCAGTATCTCCTTTCGAGATGCCCAGAAGCACTTCATGCATACCACACTGAAAACAAAATGTATGCTCTTCCTTAAACTGTTGGCCCATCTTCTTAAACTCCCTTTTCTGTGATCTGCTGAAGCTAGAAACCCAAGGAGCCTCTTGGACTCTTCCCTTTACCTCGGCTATGTCCCCAAACACATATCTCCAACCCTGGACAACTTTACCTTCCCGGTCACTCTCACACAAATCACTCACTCCTTCCCCATCACTCCTGCCATTGCTATAGTTCAGGGCCTTATAGTTTCTGACCTGAATTATTTTTTTTAATAAAATGTATTATTTATTATAAAGCAATATTTTTCACTGCAGAAAAATTCAAAATAAAAATAATAGAAAAATTAAGTTATATTTATCCAAAGATAAATATATCATTCCATAAAACTTTCTTGATTCTATAGCACATTTTTCTGTCATCTATAATCCCTTTTCTAATCCATCCTTCACGGGAGGACACAGTGATGCTATAAAATTCAAATATGATTCTGTAATTTCACCATTTAAAATTCCTGTGTGTGTGTGTCCAACATTATCTTCAGAATTACAGTTCAGAATCCACAGCAAGCACAGCATAACCATTGTTGGTTTTGCCTCTGCCATCCATTTGCAGCCATTTTCTCCACAACATTCTTTGTTTGAACCGTCTCCACTTCTTTGTATTTTTTATATAAAAGACTCTCTATATATACTGTGGTCTCTACTTAGTGAGATTCATCCTGTCTTCCTTTGTCTGGTTAATTAATTATCATTTGTCCTATTAGTTCATCCAAACTTTCAACTGTTTGTCTCAATTGGTGTGAGCAGAGGGATCCTGCTCTGTTCTCACCATTCTCTCACAATTCCCATAGCATACCTTTTATAGACCTTATTGTCTACACCTTGTAATTGTCTATTCTACATACTGTAATGGCCCCTTTATTGATGGAAAACCGAATTCAAAGGTATCTCTTTATTAGCCTTTAGCAATATGGTTAAATCTATGTATTTTGGAGTTAGATTTGGATTTTAATCCCAAATCTGTTATTTAATTCAGTGTAACCCTGGGTAAAGCAACGTGTCTGAGTCGCAATTTCTCCATCTGTAAAATAAAGTGATCCCCTATTTCAAAGATTACCAGTGCAGAATAAGTCAGTAGTTTTCAATGAAGGGTGATTTTACTCCCCTGAGGACACATTTGGAGACTTTTTTGGTTGTTAAGGCTGGAAGGGGGGATAATGCGATTGGCATCTAGTGGGTTGAGGCCTAGGAGGCTGGTAAACATCTTGCAATGCACAGAACAGCCTCCCATAACAAAAGAGATACCCAACTCCAAATGTAAGTAGTGTCATGGTTGAAAAAAAGACATAAAGTAATGCAGGCATGCTTTCAGCACAGTGCATACCCATTTTAGTGTTTGGTAAGTGCTAGGGATTGTTACTATCAAGAGATTCATTTATTTCTATCCTCTTAAAAAATTTGAGTTTATGCTACTTACTTCATTTATTAAATGTTATATGCAGTAGATTATCTCACTGTTCAGTAAGCATTCAGTCTTCAGATCCACAGGAGAAATATACTTCCTCATCCATTGACTTGATTTAACAGTGGGCCAGCTCTGAGCCCCAACTTTAAAAAGCACGGCAATATCACAATTTCTCTCGCACACTCTTACTGACAACCATAAGAAGAGCCTTCTCTTTAGTAGTTACTTTCACTTCATCTGAGCACCCAAATGAACACACAGGAAACAGATCTAAGAACATCCCTGTGAGCCAATGCCTGAGGAGACCTGCCTGGACCCCACCCCGGGTTCAAAGGCAAACCAAGATGAACCAACTCTCCATCAACCAAATCCTAACCAATCGCAAACACATGAGCAACAAACAAACAGCTATGGCTGTATACTTCTGAAATTTTGTGGTTGCTTGTTATACAGCAATAATTGACTGATAAACTGTGCACTTTTTCACACAATTTTTATCACACTAAAAAACAAAGAAAACTTAACACCAAGACATTTTTCTCATCAGAATGGAACCTCTCATAGAAAAACACACAAAAACAGCACTAACATCACCTACTAAATGCTTTTTTTCTTCATTTTATGTTCAAGATCATATATCTGTAAGATTTTATTTCCAGTGGAAAAGGGTCCAAAAGTGACCAAAATTTGGTTATTAAAGTAGTCAGAAACAGCACAGGAGAGGGAAGAATAAGAAACAAAGCAACAGCTGGAATGCATATAATTAGGAAAAGAAGATATACGTTAACTTCTCTAGAGGGGAATGAGTAACTCAGAGTGTTTTGTTATAGTACTACTCTTTACATTTAATATATTTTTGCTCTATGTCCTGTTTCTTTGGTTCTTAATTTCTTATTATATGTTACAAATTAAGGACATTAAACAGAGGATCTGTATATTATCCTTCTTACAACCTAATATGGTACAAACTTCAGTAATAGTGTCACCTATAGTGTTTTAATAGTGAAAAAATACCTTGTCAATCAAATATTATATTATCTTTTGTTCCTACTAATGTTATCAAAAATTTTCATATTTAGTAAAAAAAAAAATTATCAACCCTAACGGCGAAAGTCCCTGAAAACTGTGACCCCATTAATATAACAATGCTTAGCAATCATTCTTTTCCCTTGTCCTTTTTTAAGCACCTACAAAAGTATAGAATTGTTAGAAATGAACGTCACGATTATAGACAAATTTTGCCTGTAAGTCAGAGGCTAGCACATTTTCTTACATTATCTTTATTGTTTACATGAACATAATCATATGTATCAGATTCTCAAAGGTAGAGGTAGAGAGTGATTGAGAAATTAACAGATTTCAGCTCAGCTATTAAAGAAGAATTACTCACATGCAAAAATCTGTATCTCTATCCTTACATAAGTATAAGAAAGTGAAAAAACTGCATGTTAATATTCCAGTTTTTCTTCAGATAAATATTGATAAACCAAGTTAATATTTTAGTTAACATCCAATAAAGACAAAAAACTGATTGGAATTCAGAGAAATGAAGATTTTTGGTACTGTATTCTTCTGAGATCTTCTAAATGTACAGATTGACCAAGAACTCTTGACAAGAAGACGACGGATTTGTAAAATAAAAATATATAAACTATCTTCATCACAAATGAATTACTCTATAATTTTTTCTGTTGAGCAATTTAACTTATTTTTGCTGAAAAACCATAATGGCATTAGTACAATTCTACATAAGCAAAGCTTTCAACATGCCTGTTCTTTGTGCAGTCCACCCTGGGCCTTTCAACTTCTAACTTCCCCAGATTCATTTCGATTTTAATATAAGCAACACAGTTTTTTAGAAATTGTGAGGGAAAAAAAAACAATATTCTTTCATGCAAAGTGAAGATCCAGTTAACGAGCAATAATTAATCATAACAGCTTGCTTCTAACTACATTCTTGTCGAGAATTATGCAGAGTCTATAAAATTGATAGCCTAGAGGGCTCTAGGAAAAAGAAAAACTATTTCTCCATGGTATCCTTGCTCACTAGCACTGCTAAAAGATGAAGTATCTTAGGCTGAAAGGAGAGAAATAGCTGTCATAAACAGATTCCTTACTATTCCTGTAACATAAATAAAATTTTGAACTGCCTGTTTAAGCTCCTTTTCTTTGCTAGTAATATTCTGTTTTGCAGATTTGTTGATGAATGCCAAACTCTCAATATCACCAGCAAAGGAGATAAAACTCAAGTTTACAGTGAGTTATATGACTATGTTATGACTAAGAAGATTTGGTACAACAATTTTATAGCAGCCAGAAAAAAATATTCATGCTTAATATCAAATATATGAAAATCAAAAGAAATATACCAACCAAATTATAATTGAATTGAAAAAAAGTGAACCTTGTAACTGTACCCCAACTAGAAAACATTCTACAACTAACTCTGTTTATGTTTCTTTTCCTGATAAGGCCAATCCCTCTGCCTTTGGATCCATATGTCATCGCTGTGCTGATCTCTCTCTATTGTGATTATTCATTATATTCCTTACTAGAACATGACAGTATAGAAGAAAAACCTATGCTTCAGTGTTCCTGTACTTTCAGCACCTCAAAGAATCTCAGGTCCAGAAGAAATAGTAACCATATGTTCACTCAATTGAATTCCTCAGTGAAATTATATCCTTCATTCTCCCAACTCTTCACTTTGATGCGTTCAATTACCAAGGCCCAAGGTCAACCTGCAGAAACCTTTTTCTATTCTGCTAAAAAGCAGCAAAACTCACATTCTTCTTAGTAATGGGTGATTTTTCAAAACAACTCAAAAATATTTTAAAAGGCACTACCAGATTCTAGGAAAAGCCATTTCAATTTTGAATTATTTTAAATATTATCTTTCACATATTAAAGGCAATGGGAGAATAAAATTAGAACAGTAAAGAACAACTCCAAGAAAATTCTACACTTAATAGACAAAGATATTAGAGATAATGGTGGGGAGGGAGATAGAGAAAGCTTAAGAAGTATGAATAATATATGTAAATGGGCAACTTACCCACCAGATAAATTTTAAAAGGATAGGTTTAATTATCATTTGATATCTATACACTCTGCAGTAATAATTTCTATACGCATATCTTTTAATACATTTTTACCTAGTATTTAGTGAATCAATTGTAGTTTACTAAGAAAATCAAATGACAAATGATCTGTGTTCAATAAATAATGAGGGTGATGATTGTGGTAAGAGTGGTCATATGGTATTAATAAGTTGTATTATTAATTTTATAAATATTTACTAATTCAGTTTTACTACTGTCAATGGCACCTTCATCAATATTTTCAGATGCCCATTTGATATAACAAGACAAAAATCTTTATGTATATATAAACAGCCTTACTATATAAACAACACTTATGTTTACAATGATTAGGAATAAAATTAAAAATTGAATTCCGCGATTAAGATTTTCCTATCTATATAATTTGCCAAGCTAGTGGAAATGTTTTTAGTAACTTCGACCTAGAAAGATATGTTACATACACAAAAATCTTCTTGGTACCTAACTGAGCACTTACTATATACCACCCTTTTAAAGCTTTGTGCATGTATTCCCTTATTTAGTCCTCATAACAACTCTTTTAGGTTAGAATAATTGTAATCTTTATTTTACAGATGAAGAAACTGGGGCACAGAGACATTTGGTAAATTGGCTAAAGTTATAAAATAAGAGTTAGAGCTAAAAGATGGCCCTGAGTGACGCAAAAAAAAAAAATTGCAGTAATTGAACACATACCATAGATCACACTCTATATTGAGAAAAGCGATATACACATGTGTGTTAGTCCATTTTGGCTGCAATAACAGAAAACCATAAACTGGTTAGCCTATAAACAGTAGAAATTTACTTCTTATAGTTCCGAAGGCTGGGAAGTCTTAAATCAAGGAGCTGGCAAACTCGGCATGTAGTAAAGGTTTTTCAGTGAGGCTTCCTGGTTCGCAGGTGGCCATCTTCATGCTGCATCCACACATGGCAGGACAGGCAAGGGACCTCTCTAGGACCTCTTTTATAAGGGCCCTAATCCCATTCCTCCGAGTTCTATCCTGATGACCTCAACTCCCAAAGGCCCCAACTCCAAACATCATCATATTGAAAGTTACGTTTCAACATATGAATTTGGGGTTGAGGAGGCCACACAAACATGCAGTCTATAGAAACATGATTATAAATGTAAGACATAACTTTTGTCCTTAAAAAAGTAACAATACTGAATGAACAGAAAAGTCTGGGAACAGGACCTGCTAATGGATAAAAGATGTAAGAAGAGTAAAAACTAATTTTGAACAGATATAACAGATTATAGCAGACATGTATAGCATTTTAAGCATAAGAAATGGCCAAGCACTAAAGATATTAAATTAGAGAATGACATATGACCATTATAATTTAAAAATCGTAACCTGTTAAATTACTTGGGATTAGCATAGGACAACACTAAAGTGGTTAGTCCAGTCAAGGGCTGTTGAAGTTTAAAAAAAAAAAAAAAAAAGTGTCAATAGGAATAGGAAGGAAAAGTAAATTTGAGAAGAATGGTCCATTTTTAATTGCCCATTGTAGGATAAACACGTAGAAGATAAACAAGAGATTTAAGCCATTGACAGCTTTGAAATTCTGGGCTTAAGACTAAGAAAAAAAAATGGTGATACCATGCACAGAGATGGGGAAGTTGAAATGAAAAGTTGTTTTTGAGAAAAGGATGAGAAATTTATATTCAAACATAACATTGAATGTGTTAGCAGGGTATCAGGTAGGAATTCATATAGCAAACAGCTGAGAGATGGACTATAGTAAGAATAAAAAAATATTCGAAGAAACAAAAATAGGAAGATGAAAAGACATGATCTTAGAGTCAGGATGAGGGGTCAAAATAAGACACCAGACACAAGGCGATGACAGGACAGCTTTGAAGCTGGAGATGAGAATGCCAGGCTGCAAATGGAATGAATAACTGCATTTATTTTTCCCTAAGAGTGCTCTTCATCAAATTGTTGGGCAGCACGAGAAAATGCAACGCCATGCTATTACCATCTGACATCATCTCTCTTAACTTCTAGACATATTCTGAAAAAGTGTACCCCAGTAAGACTGTGACACAGTTAAATAAGCCAGAGTGAACTAAATTAATGTTCCTAAGCTTTACACCAAAGGTCCATTAATCAGTTTCACAGTAAGGATTAATGTATTAAATGCATGAAAAGACTATATTTAAAGCCGAAATTATAATAAATACTCAGAGAAACAATATCTCCAAACGAAAAAACAGCAGGTGGTTCATGATCACTAGGGAAAGAGGCAACTCAAAATAACATTAAACATAAATAAATGTAAAATGTAAAACCAGACCCTGCCCCAAGGGAGTGATGGCTATAGAATCTGCTTCTGCACAACTCCCAAATGAAGAACCAGGAAAGAAAAAATGCCAAAGTATAACATCTCACAAAATACTCGATAACTAGCACCTTTAATCAAAAGATAATCTATTAAATACCACAATCCTCCTGCCGTTTTGTTTGTTTTGTTTGTTTGTTTTTTAATGTAAGGTCATAGTCACCTGTGCCTCATGGTAGTGATTGAAATTGGATTTGCATACTTCTACACTATGTTGACAATCACTTACAATAAAATCAGAATGAGAAAGGGAAATTGTCTGAGAGGACCACTGAGCCAGGTAATAGATTCAGTCTAATATATCCACACAGCAGGAACCAAATTAAAATGTAGATGGAATTCTAATGTAGTCCAACTGGAAAGACTTGCTCCAGTTTCTTATAGGAGCTTGTTTGTTGTTTGCAAATAGCTAATCCTGAAGACATGAAATTGGTTATATTAATTATTTAGACACTTCTACATATATAAACATGTAAGTTAAAATAGCATCAAGGTCATGGTATTTGAGATTAAAAAAAGAGCAAAACATATATAAAGTAGAACCATTCTCTTACCTGACTCAAGATTGGACCATAAAATAATATTTGTAGAATTCAGAATAATGCAGATGACTTTGGTGGATCACAAACATGTACTTAAATTAAATATGTCTCCCAATGGCATCTAAATTTTTCCTGAGAACAAACCAGTGTGTAATCTATTACTTTATATCTTCCTTCTACCATCCAATTCTTTTTTCCCATCTCTTTCCCAGCTGAGCTGCAATACCACTATTAGCCTCAGCCCCACCTGTAAGGAAAGGAAGATATCAGTAGTAATGAGCACTTTTTGTAACTTCTAAGGGGCTGTTTAACAGAGATGGAGGTATCTCATAGATAGGACTTGCAGATAGCTGTCTGAAGGAAATCATTATGCTGCTTTATAAAAGAAAGAAAGGAAAAGAAAAGAAAAGAAAAGAAAAGAAAAGAAAAGAAAAGAAAAGAAAAGAAAAGAAAAGAAAAGAAAAGAAAGAGAGAGAGAGAGAGAGAGAGAGAGAGAGAGAAAGAAAGACAGACAGACAGACAGACAGAAAGAAAGAAAGAAAGAAAGAAAGAGAAAAAGAAAGAAAAGAAAAAAGAGAAAAGAAGAAAAGAAAAAAGAAAAAAGAAAAGAAAAAGAAAGAAAGAAGAGAGAGAGAAGGGAAAGAGGGAGGGAGGGAGGAAGAGAATAAAAAAGGTATCTTCAAGGGTAAGGCACTAAAAGAAAATATTTACAATGGCATAATCAACGTATTATATTTTTAATCATTCTGATCTCTGCAACTCAATAATAAAACAAGTAAAAAGATTAACATAAAAGCAGACTTCAAAGCCTAAGATATTTCTTTTTTGGAAAGATGACTAAATTCTTATATAATTAAGGTGTACAAAGCCATGACTTCAGTAAATTAGAAGAGGGTAAAACTGTCAAAATCTTGGAAATATGAGTGAAATTTTTTATATGGAGAATTTGCTATTTGAAATAAATTTGTAAAATTGATAATGATTGTTGCAATTGTATTGGCTAAATTTTCTAATAAAATGTAACAAAATTAGAAATAAGAAGAATCTGATCAAGCATTTTTTGGAATTCTTGAAATGTATTTTTATTGATTTCCTGGGGGTGCAGTAATAAAGCACCACAAACTAAGTGATTTATACAACAGAAATGTATTGTCTCACAGTTTGGAGACTAAGAGTCTGAGATCAAGATGTGGGCAAGGTTGGTTCCTTCTGTGGCTGTGAGGGAGAATCTGTTTCTATCTCCTCTAGTTTCTGGTAGGTTAAGGCCTTCCTTGGCTTATAGATAGTGTTCTCCCATTTATGTGTCTGTTTCTTTGTTCAAATTTCTCTTTTTCATAATGACAACAGTCATACAAAATTAGGGCTCACACTAATGACCTCATTTGAATTTGATTAACTCCATAAAGACTATTTTCCAAATAAAGGCACATTCTGAGGTTAGGATTCCAACATATCTTTAGGGGGCAGGAACACATCTCAATCCATATCAACATTCTTTAGAGTCAATTTTCATATAAAATCTGGTCCTCCCTGGGAGAGTATTAGCGAGCACCATGCCTTGATATCAAGCCTGCCACAGGACTTGCTTTGGCAGATGGAATGTCAGTGGAAGCAGTGTATAACTTCTCTAAGCAGACACATTTGGAGCTGAAACCACCTTTTTCTCTGCTCCTACAGCCATATCATCTCAGATGGGGTTGCTCCTTCAGTCAAGGCAGGAAAGCATGTAACTCAAAGGACATGCAATCTCTTTGTGGATGTGAGCCACTGATACTTTCAGTCACCTAAACTACAATAAACCTAGTCAATCCTAACCAAAATGCTATCTAATTAACCTCAAAAAAAAACAAAATCAAAAGGAAAATTTCATACTATCTAGAACAAAATGAAAAGACTTGACAGGAGAATCTATAGGCAATTGCAAAGGTGCAATCACAAAAAAAAAAAAAAAATCTAGTCTCTAAAATAATTTAATTACCAAAAATGAAAACTTAAAAAGTTCAAAAAATTAATAATCTTAAGAAATCAAAAACATGAAAATTTTAAAAAGTAGCAAGAAAGAATTTTAAAAGATTAAAACAGACTTTATTAAAAATGAAAGTATAAAGGATAACTAAATCTAAAACAATGTTCTCAAAAATTAGTATAAATATGGGCAAAACTCTGATTTTGAGAGTGTTAATTGAAAAAGATTACACACCTTCAAGCTTACTCTCCAAAACTTTCCACCTCCCACACTTGGCCTTAGGGGAGTGAGTACTCTTAGCCCCTTTAGCTCTCCCTCTCCACAACCAGAGTCACCTGACCTTTGTTCTTCACCTGAAGTCACCATTTTCAGAACTATTTTTCCCAGCCTCCTCCAGCAATCCACATCAACTGTCTTCTCTGTGAGATCTTATCTTAACTCCATCATAGCCCACTGAAAGGTAATCATGTTTCTATTTTCCACAACAGATTTTAAATTTCTTGAAAGAAATCATAATTTTCAGTCCTATCTCTGGATTACAAACAGGCAGTTATTTTGCATGGTTCTCTAGTCACTAAGATCAATGAAATCATGAAAACTAATAACCCAGTTGAGATATGGCTGATTTCAGTTACACAAAATTATACAAATAGAGGGCTGCCAGAATACAGTACAGTGCCCAAATTTGATATATACTAAATACATATTGACAAAGGAATGGATGAGTTCTCTATTATAGCTTATCCACAAATTTGGAATTGAATAGAATTTTAGAGAACTTTATTAAAAAACTCAATAGAAATAAGGAAAATAAGGACTTCAAAAATCAGTCCATGAGAGTAATCTCTTACAAGACTCAACATAGATACTAAGTTCCTCCCTCTTTCTAATTCCACTCTATAGTAATTCAGTTATCCAGTCTCTTAAATTTTTCTTCTAAATAGACTTTCTCCCTTACTCTCTATTATCACTATCGAAACTCACCATTTTGTCTTTTCTCTCACTCAGACTATTAAAATAGCCTAACTAGTCATCCTACAGTCAGAAGAAATCACCTGGACTCTTATATCTAATAGTTAACAAATGTATACCCAAAAATCTCAGTTTTTTAAATTTTTAATATATTTCAATTCTTGAGAACATATGAAACAAAAAGAGGCTGAAATTTGTCCCTACTAAAAAAAAAAAAAAAAAAGGCAAGAGAAGACTTAAATAAATTAAATGGTGGGATCTCAAATAATATTTATGATTTAAATTTTACTTAGATTAACTCGACTTGTGAGAAGAATTTTTTAATGAATCTATTATTTTTATTTGAAGAAATTTATACTGTCTACTAGAATGCACTGAAATTGAAAAAGTCTATGATTTGCAGTATTTAATTAGGTGAATTACTCAAAAGTCACAGAGATGACTTACTTAATAAGTTTTACCTTATTGGAAAGAATTAAAGAAAGGTTCTCTAAATTAAGGCAGGAAAAGGCAGAACCTGTAAAAATCTTTAGGCTGCAATATTCAGACACTGTAATACAAAAATATTAGAATGATATTTTGCTTATTGACATCCAATTGCTCAGCACAATCTGTTGAAAGGGATATCCTTCCTCAACTGAATAGCATTGCATCTATCAAAAATCAGTTGGCATAGTTGGATAGGTCTGTTCTGGGGTTCTCTATGTGTCTATTCCTCTACCAGTATCACTCTCATAATTATTGTTGCTTTATAGTAAGCTCCATTATCATGTAGAGTGATTCTTCCCACTTTATTCTTCTTTTTCAAAAGTGTTTTAACTATTTTAGGCCCTGTGCCATTTTGTATGAATTTTAG
Source organism: Rousettus aegyptiacus (assembly GCF_014176215.1). Lineage (NCBI taxonomy): Eukaryota > Metazoa > Chordata > Mammalia > Chiroptera > Pteropodidae > Rousettus > Rousettus aegyptiacus. Next base: position 63,315,717 of record NW_023416286.1, read on the forward strand.
AAAAAAAAACTTGACTAACTCTACGTAAAGCCTGCTAGGATTTTAACAGACATTATGTTAACACAATAGAGTAATTTAGATAAAACTGTCATCTTTACTATAAGTCTTCTAATATATGAACATGGTATGTCTCTCCATTTATTTAGGTTCTTTGATTTCTTTAATTGTTTTTAGCTTACAGATCCTGCACATGTTTTAGTAGATTTACACATAAGTATTTCCTTTTCTTTCACTTTCCTTTTTCCTAGCTATTCTCCACATCTTCCATTATCTCTTAAAATTTATGGGGTTAGATAGTAAATTATATAATCTGGTACCCTTAAGTAATCACACTAATGTGCTTAATGTGAACTCTAATTTGCATGTGTTCCAGTAAAATATGTGAAATTGTTTAGTACATGTGTTTTTGAGATACATATATAGTATTGTACTATATACCTCCTTCTCTTTCTTCCTTTCTTCACTTTCCCTTATGTTTTTAAAGTCTACTCATGTGACCATGAATGCATCCAGCTGATTATGCCTAATGATGCGTACTATTCCATAATGTATTTTCTGCACACTTTTCTTACCTTTACCTCAATTACAGACATGCAAATTTTCTGTTTCCAGATATTGCACCAAATATTACAATGAACATGCTTGTTCATGTCTAAATGGTATCTAAATGGTATCTAAAAAAATTTCCAATATACACATATGACCAATAGAAGTGTCAGAGAGAAACATATTTGAACTAAATGCTGTCAAACTGCTTTCCAGAATAACTGCACCAGTACAGACTACCAACTGTTAAATAGTGCCTTAATTTGCATACAAAATATATGATCTTATTAAAATAACAAATACATTAAACATATTTATTAAGAGTTGCCAATAGATAATTTAAACCTACTTTGAAGGTTTCTAATAAAAACAAATTAGGCAATTGGCTTAGATTACCTTAAAGTATTACCCTGCGACTACGGCTAGAAAGTAAGCATGTTAAATCCAGATTTTTAAATCAGAATCTGAAGGGAGCATTTATTGTTCCTCCTTGAACCATTGGACACCTCTGCCCCATCCCCTGACCCTTTTACCAGAGACTATGTGTCCACCACTCTCCAGACTCTTTCCTCATGTAGAGAGGAAAACCTCTAAAAGAGTCTTACAGACAAGCAATGTCAATATTTCACATTTCAGCATGTAGGAAATGAAACTATCAGATGTGTAAATTTATGGAACAATAATTAGCAAAACATTTAGATCAAAACAAAAAATAATCTTACTGAACAGTAGCCTCCAAAGTAGGTCAATGAAATCTTAGATGAAATTGTTTGCCATATTTCCAAGCACAAAAACTTTCATACTGCTCTGAAGGCTACGTATTTGCTTTTAATATGTGTTTATTCTACATTGTGAAAAAATCAACTCAAAGTCAGTGGCTCTACCTAATAACTTATAAATGCATAATCTAAAGGTTTGGCTTTGTTAAGATAGCAACATAAATTGTAAACAATGTTTCAGTTAGTGGCATCAAAAATTTAAAGTCTGTCATATGTGAAGATATTCTCATTTGGAGAAAGACAGTAAGAAGATTAAGGCTTCTGTTAAGACAGTGAATAATTAGTCAAAACATTACAATTTAATATCATATGATGAAATCAGAAATTTCATTTGATTACAAGCTGGGCAACAGAAAACCCCACTTTAAAATGTACCAATTATTATTATTCACCAAATAATTTTTCTCAATGGTTTACCTTTACCAATATAGACAGCATGCTTGGCCATAACCCCAAGGACTCACGACATGACTCTTGACAACTGTCAGAAGCAGGCAATCCAAGGGCACATCTAGAAGTTTGGGTCCCAAGGCCCTTCCTCTGCCTGGCCACCACAGTACTTCTGATAATGTGGCAACTAACTTTCTCTATAACACACTTATAGAACACCACTGGACAATTTCTACCCTGAAATGTTTTGCTGTCAATCAAATATTGGGAAAGAATATACACTATGAATAAAGGAAGAAAAATAATAGCTAACAAATACCAATTACTTATTTGGTACCAGCCACCACACTAGTTACTTTATAGGAATTACCTCAATTGACCCTCATTAACTGCAGTCTAGAAAAAGGTACTATGATTATTCCATTTCATAAGCAAGGAAAATAAGACCTAGTAAGCATCTCTTGACATGGGATTCAAACCCTCAGACTCTAGGGCACTTGTTCTTAAAATCTTTTTTTTTAATCATTTAATTTGTTTTATGGTGACACTGGTTAACAAAATCCAATGTTTCAGCTGTACATTTTAACAGTAAGGTGTATATATATATATTTACACTGTGTATTCAGTTCTTAAACTCCTAAGCGTATTGCCTATCCAATAACAACAACAAAATGTTTTCCCACAACCCAAACCAGAGTTTGTTTTATTATGAAGATCTTCAATTTATTTCTACTTACAGAAAGAAAAATGAATGTTTCCCAAGTTAACATTCAAGTCAAGTTCATACCCTAAAGAGATGTAGTCAAATAATACAAGAGAAAAATATCCTTTAAGGTGCAAAAGTTCAATTATCTTTGTTTATACAAAAGTTAGCCCACAGGCATTACCCTGTAACAAAAGAAGTTCAGTATAGCTACCCAGCAATTACCCTTTATTTACTGTTATGACTCTCTGGATCTTGAGATGCCATTTCAAGCCCTTTGCCTTCTGCGTAAAAGCTATAGCATCTATATTCCATTTATTGCTAGATATATTTTATACTAAAAGCATGGAGATATGCATGGATAATTTCCCATCATGAACAGCTACACTGAGGAATAGCTATAAAATTTAAGTCCTCTATTTGTCTAAGGAAAGAGAGTTATCTTATTTTCCATTATATCTTACCATTTTACCAATTAAATATTATGGGTAATGGTTTAATACTTTCATCTTAATCTGCTCTTTCCACAAGGCTATAGAAAAAAAGCTTAATTATTAAGAATGTTTCCACATTTTTAATAAAGCATATTTCTTAATTTACAATGATTATATTATTTAAAACTTTTAAATTTGACAATAATGACAGCTACATGAACTTCAAGTATTTCTAATTAAATAAGAGATGATATATTTTTGAAATGATTAATAATTATGGATAGTTTTGTAAACAGAACTTAGTTCATTTTCGATTCCTGTAAAAATAGCAAATCTTGGCTCAAATGTCAACTTTTCCCTGACTATCCAATTTAAAATTGCAACCCTTAAGTACTCCCAATCCCCTCCCTTCTCTAGGTGAAATGCAAAATATGATAGGGATTTTTGTTGCATCCACTGAGGCATCCCAAGCACTTAAAACAATGTGGGCACACAGAGGTTGCCCATGGATATTTGGTGGCTGAATGAGCGAGCCTCCTCTCAACCATGAACTAGCATGACTCTACTTGCACCTTTTCCCATGGCAAAAACTAAAAAGAGCTAAAAACGAAAACAGCTATACGTCATGCACACTTCTTTTACCATTAATTAGTTCTCACCAGTGTTAGCCTTCTAAACAAACATTCCTTTCCCCTTTCCCACAAAAGCCATTTCTGCACTTCACAATCACACACACACTTCCTATTCTATTTCATGATATCCCCTGTAGATGCAGCAGGGTTCACAATACATAAATCTTAGGTTAATGCGTGTACACGTTATTTGTGCGTCTATGTGGGTGGTAATTAAGAAAAAAATTTTTCATATTTAAATAATGTGATAAAAAAGAGACACAAAAGCAAAAGAAAAAAAAAACAAACAGGGGACCAGAGGCAGGGTAACCAAGTGACTGCGAGCTGTGGGAACGTGCAGAAAACCTGTGGAGAGCTTGGATTTCTAGAGAATGTGGAAAGATATTTAGATTATTTTAGCTAAAACTTTAAGATATGGCAATAAAATGTAAATATATACAAAATACTCACAACCTAGTACATGTCATCTATGTGTGTATATAGGTTCATAGTACATATCCATAAGTGAAAGTAAAGAACACACAAAATAAAGAACTGTTTGTGATTAGAAATTCAGATTTCCTACTAATCAGGGAATCACCTGTTTTGAAAACAAGATACCATTTCATATCAGTTCAGCAAATCTTATAAAATTCTGACAATACTATTTGTTGGAAAGGATATGGAACAACAAAAAAGTATACCAACTACTTGAGTTTAAATTGGTTCAGTTCCTTAGAAAAGGAATTCTGCAATATCTAGTAAAGTTGATAATACACAGAGCCTACAAGTCACAATATCAGTTCTATGTATAAACCCTCGACAAACGTGTCGATGGAGACATGAACAAGAATATTCATTGCAGCACTGTAAGTTCATAAATAAGTTGAAAATTATTGAAATGTCCATCAAAAGGAGAATGAAAAAATGCTATGTATGTATGCAAAAAAAATTTCTAAATCAATTTATATGAATAGGTAGATAAATAGAGGGACAAAAAAATCTCAGACACATAGCTAGTTGTAACCTCCCATATGTCTTGTCCTTTAAGCATAGGTGGCTTTTTAAAATGGTCTTTTGTGATCCCTTATGCAAAAGTAAGATTAAAATGATATAAAGATAACCAAATGATAATCTGATGAAATGTCAACTTATCATCTAGGCAATAAATGTACAGTTCTCACACAGTCTTAGGTCTATACTTAATATTTTCACCATAAATAATGCTTCACGCAAAGCAAACTTTATTTCCAACTGAAAAGTAATTTAAGCTCTTGCAATTTTTATCTAGAATACAGAAAAATTATCCATTTTCCTAATTAATATCAGCCTGTTGACACAGATTCAAAAGAAACAAATTTTAACATTTCAGAGATAAAGGACAGTTGGATAAAGACCAACTGCATTGCTAGCAGCTGTATAACACCCTAAAATCACGAGCTACCTAAAACTGAAGGGGAAAAATAGTGTGATCACATGGAATGCCATGACAGAAACACTATAACTTGCCCTTTTCTAGTTTATAAAAATCATTAGTAGTTTGAAGGAGCCAATAAAAATAAAACGTTTATAATTTGAACACTACAATCCAAGACCCTGACAGTGCTTGAGTATAATAGGTGTTCCACAAATATAAACTACATCAATAAGTAAATAACCATTCATTAATTCATGCATTTATTCATGCAGTTTATTTAATTACATTCACTGAGTACTATTTGCTCTAAATGCTAGAGTGAGAGAAAAACAAGCAAGACTCCTCAATACTACAGCGTAAGGCTACCTGTTCTCATACTTTTGAACTTTTTTTATATTATGTTTATTGGGGTAACATTAGTTAATACAATTATATAAGACTTTTGAACTTTAGATCACGTGACTCTCAGTTTTAGAAATAACATTATTACTTTATCTGTCCACATAATGCCCTTCCAAGGAAAAATTTTATTTTTTTCTTGCCTTTTAAAATCTATTTATTTATTTATTTATGATGACATTGGTTAACGAAATCCATTAAGTTTCAGCTGTATACTTTAACAGGAAGCCGTATTATATAGATAGATAGATAGATAGATAGATAGATAGATAGATAGATAGATAGATAGATGATAGCTAGATAAAATATATATATATATATATATATATATATATATATTTACACCGTGTGTTCACCTCCCATAGTTAGATTTCTTTCTGTCACCATATATTTGACCCCGTTTACCCTTTCTACCTTCCCTCTCCCCCCACCTCCTACCCTCTGGTAACCACTAGTCTATTGTCCATGACCATGAGTCTCTGTTTGACCTGTTCATTTGTTGCTTTTAGATTTATATCCCACATATAAGTGACATGTTGTGATTTTTCAACTTTTTCTGTCTGGCTTATTTCACTTGGTGTGATTATCTCAAGGTCCATCCATGTTGTCATAATTGGCAGTATTTTATCTCTTCTTATGGCTGAGTAATATTCCATTGTATATATGTACCACAGCTTCTTTACCAAGGAATAATTTTAAATATTATCTGTAAAGCATAGCTAAAGTGAATGAAAAAAAATTAATGTACTTGATGCTTAATATTATAACATTTGTATAGATCTGTTTTCTCTTTCATACATTAATATACTCAAATATCCACTACACCTTTTTGTCTTTGACACACATACACTTTAGTTTTACAGTAACTGTACAATGCTATATACTTTACAGTAGTTAATATCTGTTAGTATAAAAGAGGAAAATCCATTAATTATATTCTTATTCTTGATTCACTTGATTTAAAAATAAGATATTTAATTTTGAACATATTTCAATATTTCATTAAAAATATAAATTCATTTTTATTAAAATCCTAAATCTAACATTTCAACTCAAAAAGGCAAGCTTGACAATCTTTCAAGTATTTACAATGAAGAAATGAAAATTTAATTAGCCAAGAGAATGAAATCATAAATAAAAATGTTAAATCTTTCCTATTCTAATTATCACTTATCACTCACAATCTTTTGTAAGAATGTATGTTTTTTAATGCCGTGTATAAAACTGAAAAATTCCAAAGTAAGACTTAGTATCTATCATATATTTTTAAAACATGTGAGCTACTTGAAAAGAGAATTAGAAAACGTACATCTCTAAGGAAAAATATAAGTTCTATCTTCCCAACAAACAAAACACAAGCTTCCAATAATGTTCTAAATATTCCTTCATTTCATTTTTGAAAATAATGCTGAAAATTTTGTATAGTTAAAGCTATAAACTTAAAAGTTTTTTAAAAAACTAAACTCTATTCTCCATTATTTGGTTTTTTAACATTTATCCAAAACACTTTATTAAGAATTAATCAAAAATTGGAAAACATGTACAAAATTAGGTGGTAAATAAAATACACAAATTAAACAGTGATTATAGATTTTATTTCAGCTATGACAACCCTGATTGATCAATTGTTGATTATTATGTAATGTAGTTATGATAGACAACCCTGTGAGTGATTTTTAACTTTCCTGTCAACTAAAAACTAACTGTGGCTTTATTCAATAAAGTAAAGCAAGTTCTGGATGATTTGAACTGACTGTTGAATGACATTTATGGTCAGTTGTATGAAACATAGCTATAATGAAAGGTGTAAACAAAGCATTTTTAAAAAATGTGAGTAAGTACACAACATGTGCTCTAAGTAATTCTTTTCATTTCATTGGAGAAAATGTCACTTTCTCACTACAGGGATTTGTTGACTTGGATTCAACATTTTGCAACTATTATTTTTGTGTTCTTTTCAAGTTCGTCTTGCAGATGAAGTATTTTAAAGACACATACCAATTCAGAAGATCTGCCTGTGATAAATTTAAAAACTGACAAATCCAAAAGCTGGTTAAGAGTTGCTTTTTCACAGTAGGTGACATATTCCTCTACTTCATGAGTCACGCCATACTTTAATGTATAAATAAATAAACAATTTATAAAGAATATTTCCAAAATATTTTTAAAGCAAGCAGTTCCACACTCACAGTAAAACAGCTGAAGGGAAAGAAACTTTCACATGATCTCAGGCTTCTCTGCTTTATTCATGAACATTATTAAGCCCCTGACAATAAAGAACAGTTGTCTGTACTGTGACAAAGCGCGCATTCCCCTATGCAACAGCACTTATTTATGAACAGCAACTGACACAGGGATATCAGATTGTTTCTTTTACATCATAAAATGCTGCCTGCTGCTGCATGAACGGCTACCCTTAGGATACAGTGACATTTCATGCCACAATTATGGGCCTTTCCAAAATACAAATTTTTTGTTTTGTTGTTCTGTTTATGTTAAGGAAATCTGACTGAAAGAAACACCAATAAATTCCATAAAAGAAAAAAGTGGAAGAGTTGTTCCAACAGGCTGATTCCAACCCCACTGGTATGTATCATCCAGTGCTGAATTCCAGAGCTCAGTGTGGACTGCACATATGATAACCTTATGTCTTCCAGCACCAACTGCCAGCACTGTTTCCTCTCTCCCCAGAAAATCTCTATCTCACAGTAATGTAGGGCCCACTAAATCCGTAAACCCATGAGAGGCCAGACCATACTATATCCCAGTCTTTTACAACCCAGAAGACCACTAAAAAAAACAGGTTAATAATGTCGAGGTAGAAGACATAAATGACATAGTTAAATATCAAAATATCAAAATGTAGCAAATTTATCCATATCACTCAGGAAGTAAATTGATTTCTCCATTAAATTTCTCTCAGACTGTCCCCCACCCCCCAAAAAAATGTGTTCGGTTTCTTTCTTATTAGAAAAACAAAGACTTTAAATTGGTTTTGGATATTTTGATTGCTAGAAACTAGATGGAGAGCATTTTACTCATTGATAAAGCAGGCTTTGCTCAGTTATCATACAGTAAATGTGATTTCTAAACTTGCTTTTAGCATATATACTTCAACTTGTTTTTATGGAAATAAGCCTTAAGCTACTTATTCTATTCATTAAATAAAAAACAGATATTCTACTTGTAAGACCATTTGTTCCAGTAAAGTAAGGCTTTAGGCAAATTTCTTCTAAATTTGTCTTGCCTTCTCATGATTCTTAAATAAAACGGCATTCCACAAAGAAAGAAACTATTATAACAAATCATATTTAAGAAAGTCCCTACCATTTTTTATGATCAATATGTAAATAAATACCCGAACTTAACCTATTGAACACCACATACAATATTAAACAGAAAAAAATTTAAACACACATAAAATTACCTAACACTCTGGTAGGTAGAAATAATCCCATGTATTTCTAGTACTTAGTTATCGCCAAACTGAAAAACAGTATTACCAAAATTTTTCACTAGCCTAAAACCATCTTAAAAGTCTAAATAAAAATTCAGAGTTTGTATTTTTAAACTTTTTTAAACTTTTTTAAACTTTTAAACTTAATTTGCTCTATTGTAATCATTTTATCCAAGAATATGTGAAAAGTTTGTTACAGTATCTTTCAAGAGAGAAGGAATGTTCAACTAATATTTATTGAGTGCCTATGTGTTAGTACCTGCTAGCATTTTCTTTTGTCCACATAGTTAACACTGTTCTCCAAAAGAGTAGGTTTTGCCATGATCCTCTTCAGCTATATAGTCTTACTTGGGGGATTTAGGTTTCACATTAAAAGAAAAGAAATCATAATGAAATTTCCCTGTTCAAAAATCCTTAATGATTATCTCAAATTCAGATTGATGTTTTCCTTTAATTCTTTAATTTTTTTTTCAATTACAGTTGACATACAATATTACTTTCAGATACAATACAGTTAATAGACACTGAATATCTTACAAAGTGATCACCCTGGTAAGTCTAGTACCCATCTGACACTATACATAGTTATTACAATATTATTAGATATGTTCTTTATGCTGTACTTACAGCCCTATGACTGTTTTTGAACAGGCAATTTGTACTTTTTATTCCCTTTCACCTTTTTCACCTATCCCCTCCAACCCTCCTCCCATCTAGCAATCTTCCATTTGTTCTTTATATCTATATTTGTTTCTGTTTTATTTTGTTTTTTTTAGATTCCACACGTAAGTGAAATCATGTGGTATTGGTCTTTCTCTGTCTGACTTATTTAACTTAGCATAATACCCTCTAAGTCCATCCATGTTGTTGTAGATGGCAAGATTTCATTCTATTTTATGGTTAATATTCCATTGTATATATGTATCATATCTTCTTTATCCATTTCTCTATCGTTGAACACTTAAGTTGCTTCCATACCTTGGCTATCGTAAATAATGCTGCAATGAACATAGGGGTGCATATATCTTTTCAAAGCAGTGTTTAGGATTTCTTTGGATAAATACTCAGAAGTAGAATTGCAGGGTCTTATGCTAGTTCTATTTTTAACTTTTTGAGGAACATCCATGCTATTTTCCATAGTGCCTGCACCAATTTACAGTCCCACCAACAGTGCATAAGGGTTCCCTTTTCTCCACATCCTCACCAATACCCACAAATCAATTAACGTGATATACCACATAAACAAAGGAAAGATAAAAATCATACGATTATCTCAATAGATGCAGAAAAAGCATTTAACGAAACCAAACATCCATTTATGATAAAAACTCTAAGCAAAGCAGGGAAAAGGAAAAACCTCAACATATTACAAACCCACAGCTAACATAATACTCAATGAGGAAAAGCGCAAAGCTTTACTAAGTAAGTTTAGGAACAAGACAAAGATGTCCTCTTTCACCACTTTTATTCAACATAGTATTGAAAATTGTAGCCATAGCAATCATATAAGAAAAAGAAATAAAGAACATCCAAATTGGAAAGCAAGAAGTAAAACTGTAATTATTTACAGACAACATAGAGAACCCTAAATATTCCACTCAAAAAAATCTACTAGAACTGATAGATGAATTCAGGAAAGCAGCAGGATACAAAATTAATATTAAGAAATTGGTTGAATTTTTATATATCAATAAAAACTATCAGAAAGAAAAATTTTTTTTGAAAATCTCATTTACAATTGCATCGAAAAAAATAAAATGCCTAGAATAAATTTAATCCAGAAGGTAAAAGACCTGTACTAAGAAAACTATAAGAAACTGAAGAAAGAAATTGAAGATGCAGCAAATAAATGGAAAGATATTCTATCCTCGTAGATAGGAAGAATTAACATCACTAAAATAGCCATACTACTCAAAGTAATCTACAGATTTAATGCAATCCCTATCAAATATCAATGGCATGCATTATAAAACTAGATTGAGTTGATGTTTTAAGTCTCCATTCACATGAGTCCAACTCACCTTTTCTCAAGTATATAATCCATTAATCCCATCCATAAGTCCTCATTCTGTTCATACTAGTCTATTCACCACCCCTTTATCTCTAAAATTCATTTTTCTATATTGTATATGCTATCATTTTTATGAGAAAAAAACTCATTGCATAGCTATCTGTGGGTGGTTAAAATCTAGCTCAGCTGGTTCAAATCACTAATCTTTGCTTAAAAGACATATCAACATGTTTTCTTCCAACAATTGCACATGAATAAATCCCATAATAGAAATAAGATTATTTTCTAAGATATTTAAAATGATTTATAAATTAGTAACACCTTAAAATCTGACATTTCAATTTCCACAGAAAAAATCACCAATTCATCATGAACTACATTTTATCACAACTTAAATTTTACCCTAATTTATTGTATTTATTTTATTTAATAAGTATAGTTTTAAAAATTAATCAGCTTTGTGATTTAGTTCTGTTTATAAACAAAGCATAAATTATTTAAATTGACATTAAAGGAGTACTAACAGAAGTTATATTTTGCATTGGATAAAAGCAATAAATTTCTTTGAAAAGCAGCATATGTAATCTAAATATTTTCATTCTAATCATATACAGAATAGCTAATGTTTTATAAAAGGAAAAATAAATTAAGCTTTTTTTATTATAGTAATAAGGAATTTTATAGAGGAAATGACTATAATAAGAAAAAGATCATCTATTTTGCAATGTGCCTTGTAATTTTATAACCCATTAATTTCATTTCGGAACATACTGTTTGAATTAGAGTTGAGTTCTGGTTATAGCTGACCCTTAATATTCAATTAATATTTCCCATTTTATTTATCCGACTTCTCTGTTCATTGATTTATCATATTATACTGGTGTTCTTATGAAAACCACATGAGGCTGCATATGGAAAAATTAGACAAATATTTCTTCAAATCATATTTTTCAAAATAAAACTATAATTACCCACTTAATAGCAATGAGATTTTGTTATAGAATATTTTAATGAAATCTAATAATTATGTCCATTCATAATGAAGAAAACCATGGGTCAGAATATTGGTGGACCTGAAAAAAACCCTAGGAGGGCATATATTTCCAAGAACGATTTTATTAATATAAGTTTCCCTAGTCTAACTCAATATATATGTCCCCAGAGGACCTCAGATACAAGTTCTGAAGGTTCAGAAAAGCTAAAATTTCATTTTATACAAAGGAAACAAAAATAAACCCAGCTAAGTTTATCAGTATAATGATAATAGAAAAATTACCTAACAGGGCTTGTCCTTTCAAAACTCAAGATACATTTACCTTGAAAAGCAGCTGCATTTCGAGATATTAGAAACTTTAATGTAGAGCTGGATGTCTGAAGTGCCTGCTGCATATCTTCCCGAGCTACGATGTGATATCTCTCCTCCATCTTCCTGGTGCAACATGTAGGTTTTTCAGATATGCAAACCTGAAGATCGGATCCTGGAACAAATATAATACTCTTCAGAATAATTACCTGTTTACTTAACAAACACTATATGTTACGTGTCAGGCATTCATGACCAGCACTACGCATTGGGTGTTTATGTTCTATGTGAGGAACTGATCTACTAGAGCATTTGCTTTAAGAAAATGTATCCACTGTCCATTAACTCAATCATGACACAAAATATCCTCAACCACTAACTTTGATCAAATACTATATTAACTTCATGATCAAAAATCAACTTATTACTATTTACTAACAAAAAGACTCTATAATAGAAAACAAATGAACTATTATGCAAGTACAGAGCTAAATCAGGAAACTTTATTTTTGTTTATTAATTTGGCCAAAATTTTTGAACCAAATTTTATAGTGAAGTATATGGGCTAAAATTATTGCTTTTCTTGAGGAAATAAAATCAAATTTTGTACATCAAGTAAAGGTAAAAATTTCTACCTGATTTCTCAGTTCACCATTATGCTCATGCTTCTTGTGGAATAGCGCTAATCTGCAATAATGATCTGATGGAAAAATCAAGACCCCATCAAAGGCCCAAACCTAGGATACAAAATGCTACTCATCACCTAGCTTGCTAGAGATAACTCCTACCATTAAAAACACTTCGTAGTTTCATAATCATATTCAGAAAACTCCTATGAAGATGCATATTATATGAAATGTGAAGTTATTATGTATATGTAATACTTGTTAAAAATAATTTTACTAATATAATTGACAACTCTCATCCTGATAGGTTCCAAGGCAAGCAATTTTTTACATAGCAAGTATGCTAGAGACCAGAAGAAAAGGTGGGGAGCACAGAGGAGTGCCTAAAGAAAATAACCCTGATGAGGTATCATGGGGACAGCCCCAGAGTACCCCAAAGTTATCCATGTTTTATGTAAAGCTAAGGACAACTGTATTTACATGACCTAATATAATACAGTTATTCACTTATTTTAGGGTAAGAAGAAGAGTTGTGCCCCTTAATCTCCAGGGAGTTTCTCAGTTCCCACATTAGCTCTTCATTGACCAATTTTAGATCACTAAATATAAAATATGTATGCATATATATGTACACACATACACACAGAGACACAAATACATGTACATAACAGCCACCTTTCGAAGTCTTCCTAGTTTTTCACATAGTCAGCCTTAGTCCTCACATTTTCAAGAGTGAGTTCTGGGTAAGATTGAAACATCTGAAATCACTCTGACCTTCCTGCTAATATGGGACACCAAATTTTTTAGTAATTTTGGCTTTAGTTTGTTTAAGTTAGACAAATAACAAACAGCAGGGTTTGAGCATTTCACAAATGCTAAAAAGTATAAAATATTTATATGTGTCACAGAGGGTAACATTTTGGCAACTAGCTTTCATTTATTTTGCCTAAAGAAATACAAAAGCAAATTCCACTTCAAACAGTTAAACTGATTGAAAGAAAACAAAGTTATGTTTCTCAGCTTTACTCCTAAATGGAAAGATTGAAGAATTAGAGTTCAGAGATCAACAATAATAAAAATTAAAGAAAATAACCAATAGATAAATATTAAAGTATATAAACATATTTAGGATGAGAAAGAGTGCTAGGGAATAAAAACGATAATAAAAACAATAATAATGCTAATAGAACATTGCAAACCTCTCTCCAGAATTCCAATACCTAACAATGTTTTGTTAGACCACATTCCTAAACATGATCTATAAGGGCCCCAAGTCGTGACCACCCTTTTTTCTCTTCCACTCAGCCCCATCTCAAGTAATAGGGGCCTTTACTCTTCCCTCCACGCAGTGCCCATATTTCAGTTCTTCATGTGCACCAAGTTTCCTCTTGCCATGAAACTATTCTCCATGCTTTTCCCTCTGTCTGAGACACTCTTGTCCTACATGCGTTCACTCATACATGTGGCAAACACATACTTTTCTTTAAATTTTAATCCAGTTTTCCCAAGAAAACTTTACTTAACCTCTCAGACAACTTATGTTCCTATTTTATGCCCTTGGAGTGCCTCGTACCTCTCTATTGCACTTATCATGGTTGCAATGTTATATTTCTTAATATGATTACTAATTAATTAGTTCCCTCATCTATACTGTAAAGTTCCAAGTAGAGGAATTTTTACTCATTAATATATATCCAAGTCATCCAACATAGTGCCTAATACATCATAAACACTCAATTTTCATTCATTAAACCAGCAGCTGAGGATTTACTATGTATAGGCATTTCATCATTTAATCCGTATATTAACTCCATGATATAGGGACCATTACTACCACATTTTACACACAAGGAGATAGAGACATAAAGAAGATTTGAAAACTGCCCAATGTCACACACCTGCATACTACAAAATGGCAGAGATGGTGTTTGAAGTGATTAGGAAAGCAACAGTCTTATATCTATAAATGGTTTTTCTACAGACATAACTGGCCATTTTTGTTCCTTTTTTGAAAGAAGTCATCTGTTTGGTAAGGTGCAAAAAGGTCAGGAAACTTCCAAGGAGTTTTATTTGAATATAAAAATAGGCTAAAAATAAAGTTATAGAATTGCAATTGTCTTTTTGCATAAATTTAAATGGTGGAAAGTACACTTAGAAAGATGCTACAAATCATCTTGATTGTTATCCTAAACATAATATGGGAGAGAGATCATCATGTCTCAGCAGCCCTGAATAAGCATGGACAGCAATTTTGATGACATGGACCAAATACATTCCTCAAGGTGGTGAGAATTTGCATTAATTCAGACTTTCATTCAGAATCTTAGAAGCTGGTAATGAAAACATAAAACTCCAAAACAAATCAGGTCTTTAATTCAAAGATCCAGTTACGTCTAATCAGAAAGGAGTCCACAAGAAACTAATTCTTTTGCTTCCTGTATCAGTCCAAAAGACAGACAAGATGAACTAAACATCCTCAGTGAAAGGATCATAGATTACATTTTGTTCACAGTATAACCACAAAGGACTAATAAGATGCCTGTTGACAAAAAGCCCAGGCTACAGTTCTCCCATTGTAAATAGAACGAGCATCATAAGAAAGCAAAACCAGATGGAATCCAAACAGACATTACATGGTAACAAGATGCATTTTAAAAATATTTCAAAGCCTGGCTTCAAAGAACACAACGCGACTGAGAAGGCTGTGAAACAGCAAGAGTACACAACTCAGGCTCAGAAGTGGCAGACATGTTTCTGAAGGGTAAAATCAAACTCCACAAGATATAAAGTACTAAAATCAAACAAAATTAAAAATAAAACAGCAGGTTCCTTGCTGAAGGGGCCCTTAGACTCGTGGCAGCTTTGTAAAAATTTCTCACCAAGCAGCAGCAGTATTGGTTAATACGCCTCCCTTTCTGTTCTCCAGCATAATAAACTGTTAAACCATCTATCTCTTTGTGCTTTTTCTTAATATATTAAAATAGGAACATTGGGAGGCGTTCGGGAAAGAGGGTGGCAGTAGCGGCATTGTTGTCACTATTTCTCAAATCTCCACATGAACCAACAGAACTAGAAAATAAATCCAAAAATTATAACAAACTAGATAACATAGTACCCTCTAAAAACTTTCAAAATATAAACAGAGTGAGGACAAATCAGCAGCAGCCACAGACCTTTACAGTATCAGACACTGGACAGGAGGAGAAGGATAATGCAGTAGGGTAAAGTCTGGAGAACCTGGGAACAGAAAAACCCCAAAATAGCAAATAGGAATTCACAGGAAAGCACAGAGGACTAATTTGAGAATAGCAGCTGAAATTTGGAGAGTTTTGCCCTCTTGATAATTAAATGTATGCAAAGGATCCATGATGGAAAGAAATAAATAAGGACGATAAATCTAGACCCCTGCGAATTATCAAAAAAAGAATCCAGCAGGTTCCTTTCCAGGGAAGAACTTCACATAGAAAAGAAACTTCTGGAAATGGAATTAAAATTCAACAGATGAGGCGCCTCATTTAAGGGACATAGGTACAGAAGGTCTAGAACAAATTGGGAGGAAAAATAAATTCAGCAAATTTCAGAAAACAAGCAGCCTTATTTTTGTTCGTAACTTTTTTTTTTACTTTTCAATCACAGTTGACATACAATATTAGTTTCAAGTATACAACACGCTAATTGACATTTATATAACTTATGGTCATGCTGATAAATCTAGTACCCATCTGACACCATGCATAGTTATTAAAATATCATTGACTATATTCTTTATGCTATACTTTACATCCCCATGACTATTTTGTAACTATCAATTTGTACTTCTTAATCCCTTCTGTTTTTCACCCATGCCCCTAGAACTTCCTTCCCATTTGGCAAGCATCAAAATGTTCTCTATATCTAATGAATACGTTTCTATTTTGTTCGTTGATTTTGTTCTCTAGATTCTACATGTAAGTGAAATCATATGGAATTTGTCTTTCTCTGCCTGACTTACTCCGCTAAACACAATATACTCTAGGTTCATTCATGTTATTACAGATGGCAAGATTTCATTCTTTTTTATGACTGAGTAATATTCCATTGTAAATATGTACCACCTCTGAAATGAGGACTAAACAAGAAGAAACAGGAGCCAATCACACAAAGGTTATGCATTTAAAGAAATAGAAGATGGAAAATAAGGAATTGCAAAAAAATTTTAAAAAAAGGTTTTGAAAGATAGCAAGAACAAAAACTGTTAATAATGTAAGCCCCCGATGAGGAAAATAGGGAAAATACCAAAAACTATATTTCATGTAACTTGAAACTATTGTAGGTATGAGATTAAAAACAAGTAAGTAAGTATGAAATATTCAACTCTATTCTCTAATATTCTATATCCTTGAAAATCAGAATTGTTTAGAATGGAAGAAATGAAATATAGACATAATGAAGAAATGGTTAAGTAAAACTCTGCAATTTTGAATTGGAATTGAAGTATTAATATGAAATTATGAACAAATTTAACTTCAATTGTGTGTGTATATAAATAATGACTAATCAAGTGGCAAATAGCATTCCTCAGGTCCCTCAAGCCCAGATTATGGTCTTAAAATATGATTTCTCTGAAGAAGAAATCAGTGTTTCTTGAAGACATGACTCCTTCTAGATCTAGAGTAGGAAATGTACAACACGACAGACCAGCTGAAATATCCTCTACACCAAACAGCGAAGAAGCTATCAAATAACTACAAGGGTCATATTAAAAGGACTCAGGAGTTATAATAGTCTGCTAGCTCTGCCATAACAAAATAACACAGACCAGGGACTTAAACAACAGGAACTTATTTCCTTACAGTCTGGACGCTGAAAGTCCAAGATCAAGGTGCTTGATCTTGAGACCACTCTCCTTGGCTTGCCGATGACTGTCTTTTCTCTGTGTTCTCTCATGGCCTTTTCTCTGTGCATGTGCACTCCAAGGGTCTTTCTTCTTAGCAGATCACCAGTCATGTTGGTTTAAAGTCCAACCTTATAACCTCATTTCACCTTAATTACCTCCTTAAATGCCCTATCTCTCAATATAGGGCAATATCATATTGGAAATTAGGGTTTTGACTTATGAATTTTGTAGGGGACACAATTTAGCCCACATCAGAAGCCAACTTCAAAAGGTTTCTTCTGGCCAAACATGGGACAATCTGAGTTTTGGTAATAATAATTGCAATGAACTTCAATCAATCAAATATGCTTAAATCCAAAGGCTTTCTGTATCTGTGCTTTATTTTACAGACTTTTAAAATAGGACTGCTGGTTGCATTCTCTTTTGTTTCAAACATTAACGTTTCCCCTTGTCAGCTTACATATTTTTACATTTGTAGCATACAGAAAATGGTCCCTGATACCAAGACATTAGATCAAGATATATCTTAGGTTTACCATAATGGATGTTAAATACCATTTTTTAAAAAAATGGTTACCACATGAAAATAGGATCTTGGAAATCAGAGTAGAAAGGTTATACTGGTAAACTTGCTCCTTCCATCTTTCCTGAGAACATCTTCTTGCCATATATTCTGCAACATTTGTGAAATGTGATCATGGTGAAATGGTTTTGACTGAAATGCTTTCCTTCATCCAAGTAGAATAAAAAACACTTAAGCCCATGAATCTAGCAAGAATCATGACAACAACATTGGATCTGCTGAGAGCTGGCCAGCACCTGTTCCCTCTCCTGAAATTTCCTTTGGAGCTTTATCTCTTCCTCACTCACATACATGTGATTTAGATGAAATTGATATGCACGTAGAGATGACTCCTGATTGGCTAAAACATAGCACCCTATCTTATCAGCACAATGATAAATTCAGAAATGAATAGCCAGTCACAAGAAAGAAGGTTGCTGAGGCCTCCAGGAAAGCTTTCTCTCTCCTACTGGAACTAAATTGAATGACACAAGGCTTACAGATGCCACAGTCATTTTCTGGTTTAGAGTGAAGCCTAAATCTAACACGGTTTCTCTTCTGTTGCTCACCATATAAAGAAATCTAGTCAATACAACAGTAATAATATTTCTCAGTGTTATAGTGGGCCAAATCATTCCATTCTCTTTTGTGGTTTATTCCAGAACTTCAAGGACTTGACACTCCATTAAAGGAGTGTTGTCAGACCTCAAGTTTCCAGCTGTGAATTGGAAATGAACTTTTCATGTCCAAGAAACAACAGGAAGAGTTCCACTTGCAGTACTGCAGTGCTACCCACACAGAGCAACCATTAACTCTGGACAAAACACAACAATCAATGACCCATAAGCTCTAGAGAGTGAACAAAAGAAGAAAGTATCTGAAAATTAGTCAATATTTGGAGGAGGAAAAAGCATGGGATTAGTTTATCTCCATGACTTATAGCTTGAGGAGGTCCATGTACAAAAGAACTAAATCCCAATAATAAACTAAGTCTTTCAAGACAGAGGAACTAGAAGACAGAGATCATGAAAACCAGAGCTACAGGCAAGTGCTGGGGAAAAACCAGGAAAGAGAGGGCCAGAGAGAGAGAACCCCAGCTTCTGTGTGTAAACTCTGCTCATACCTCTGCTGACTCCCAAACCACACCTAGTATGGCCAGTAAGCAGCCCAGCTACAGCAAGCTAAGGATGAAAGAACTGAACTAAAACCGAAGTTGCTGCCCCAGAGACACAGTTCACGATTTGAGTCCGAGCAAGTTAATTTTTTCTGAAGACAAACATATTAACGCTTATTGAAGGAATGTTATAGAATCCAGAGTCACCAAAATATAATATTCACATCATCCAGGGGACAACCTAAAATTACTAAACATATGAAAGATCAGTATAATGTAACCCATTTTCAAGAGATAAGACAATTAAGACCAGCCACAGGTGACTCAGATGTTAAAATAAACACAAAAGGGCTCTAGAACAGATATTACAACTATATTCAGTGATGTAAAGAAACATGTGCTCTGAATAAATTATAGGAAAAAAAATTCAGGAGACAAAAATAAAAAAATAAAATGGAAATTCCATAACTGAAAAAAATATATATTTTTTATATTATATAATATATAAATCTATAATAAAATTTCACTAAATGGGTTGATAATCAAATAGAGAATAGAGTCAGAGATCCTGAAGATAGGTCAATAGAAATGATCCAGTCTGAAAAAAGAGACAGGAATCAAGAATAACCCTTATATTTTGACCTGAGAAACCAGATGCCTAAGTGGTACCATTAGCAGAAAAAGAGGACACACAAGGATGAGCAGATTTAAGGAAAACACAATTCTGATTTAGAAATGAGAAGTCTACTAGAGATCCAACTGAAGATGTAGAAACAACATTTGAATATTCAAAATGCTATTAAATACTGAGGGTTTCAATAAGGCCACCTAAGAGTTTAATTTATAAAATTTAGAAAGTTTCTCAACCTCAACACTATCGACACTTGAGGCAAGATAATTCTTTTTTTGTGGGAGAGCTGTCCTGTACAGGTATGTTTAGCAATATTCCTGAACTCTATCTACTAAATGCCAGTAGCACACTTCCCAGATGTGACCAAAATATCTCTGGACACTGCTAAGTGTCCCCCATGGGCTAGTGGTGAGAACCACTAGCCAATACAAGGTATAACAATATGAATAGAGCAGAGGAGGATCCCCTAAAAAAAAAAAAAAAAAAAAAAAACATAAAAAGGAGTAGTCAGTGAGACAGAAGGACTAAAATGGCTGTGGGAAGGGAAGTAAGAAGAAAAGAGAGCAGTGTCCTGGAAGAATGTTAAGAAGAGAGAGCTCAGCTGTATTGGGCAAAGTAGACGCATTCAAGAAGCTTGTATTTTTCAAAGATTTGTAATCATTGGTGTAAGGATTTTGGTTATTTTCTTGACTCTAGATAGTCACATGAGCAATTGCATTGCATTGGAGATCCTAGTAATTATAAGAAACAATTATAAGGTCAGTTCAACTCACTGAAAACTGTTATGCTAAAACTTGTTTAACAGTTTTAAGGGCCATTCTTTTCTAACTTCCACCAATCATGGACAGAAGCGATGCTTGTCTCTAATAGGACCCTGCATCCCGGTGCTTTCCTGAACATTTGCTTTTGTGTACTTAATTGATTCTATTTAACTTGTGTTTCTCTCCCAATACTGCAGACTCCAACAGGATAAAGACCCCCTTTGCTTTCTATCAGTGTACTGTACATAACTGGCACTGTGCCTGGAACAATAGATCTCCAGTAAAGAATTTGTCTCCTTTCCTTTCTCCAAACTTTCAGATAAATATTTTGTAAGAAACCTAAGGAGGCACTTTCATGGCTTTAAATTAATGAGATAGTTTTAAATATAGATCCAGGATGAGTATATTGCTGAGGACATTAAAAACTGGTTCAATAAACCATTTGAAATAGTATTTGTGATTATTGTATTTATATTTTTACAAATATTAATCATAATAATGGAGCACTGTCACTTATTGATTCATCTTTTTTCTTTTATGAAATACAGGCATCGTCCTACAAAAGTATATAGTGATAGCATTCATTAAAATTAAAAAAACAAATTTTTTTTCAGAAGAGTAAAGTGCTTCAGCTATTATGAGTTTTTATGCTTCTGGATTCAATAAAAAATAAGTAACATTTGGCAATCTACAATTTCAGCAGGTAGGATCAACATAATGTTCACTGGTAGAACTGTAATGCTGTCCCTCAAATATATAAATGGCATCACTGATCCTCAACAATGTGCTAGAGTTGTCTTTCCAGCAATGGTTGATTAACGTTTGCCCAAAATCACATACTTAAATCCTTACTTTTATGTCAATAACAAGCACGTCTAATATGAAAGTATGTATTCCATGTCAGTGAAGCAGAGAAAAGCTATGCTTAACAGGCTTACTCAAACCTGGAGTCACGAATCTGAAGGCAACATTCTATAACATGTTAATCAGCTCAGGGGACAAAAGGTCTAATCATAAATTAATGCACATATATATTTTTTCAGAAACAGCAACTTTATAGCCTGCTACTTGAACAATGAAAAAAAAAATGAATTGCAATTTCATCCCCTCAGTTTAAAAGAAGTCCCATATTGTTCTATTTCTTTTTTAACAAACTCACCTAAAAACATTATGTCAATAGCTAACAGTCCACACTTTTTCTCTAGATGAAATCAGGCACACATAGAGGAGCTCCCCCAAGCCAGGTTGAAGCTTAGATTCTGAACTATCTGGCACAAGAAATCAAGCATTACCTGTCGATCTATTTGCATCCACTATTGTACATGGGCTAAAGACCTTGCTGGTCAGGTAGGGCCAGGGGTGAGGAAGGAGAGGGAACTCTCAACCATGGATAGAGCTGACACCAGTGACTTATTAGGCCACGGTTCGTGTGGGATCAGCCCACCTCATAATAACCACCCCCCTTACCTCTGAGAACCGCTCTCTCTCATCACCTCCTTTGGAGAGAAGATCTCTGCCAGCTACACATGTCATGTGACCTCACATCTGATTAGAGTATGTTGTGTGTGGCTATTCATAGGACATACACTTCTCACTGCATAGTTAATATATTTTTATGGTGTAGGCACCTTCTAATTATATGTGAGTGACTCAGACCAGAACCAACCATATTGTGTCATCTGAGAATTTAGAATGAAACAAAGAAAAAGTCTAGTCTGTCTGCCATCAGAAACACTTTATATACAACTTAGGAGTGAAGTGCCCATGCTATTCCACCATGGAGACAAAAAGCAGAGTATACAGAGCAATGAAGGGAAAACTGTCAGAGCTCTTTGTACTTCCAGCATTAGTCCTTTTCTGAGGCTGAAAATTCCCTTCCTGAGTCAGATCCTCCAATTTCCTGATTTTCCTACTCTCTTTCAGCCTAATTTAATTTTTTTCCTACTTAATTGTTAAATGTTGAACTTCCTCAAGTCTCTCTTCTTTTCCCATGTTACATTCCTTCTTCTAAGTGACTGTATCCACAGCTCTCTGCATGCAAAAGACTCACAAATTATATATTATCAAGTAATAATGCCTTTCCTGAATCCAGACTGCACATCGGACTACATTTTATTTCCACTTGCATATCTTACAAGCATCTCAAATTCAAATGTCCAAAACTCAATTCATCTTCCC
Source organism: Rousettus aegyptiacus (assembly GCF_014176215.1). NCBI lineage: Eukaryota > Metazoa > Chordata > Mammalia > Chiroptera > Pteropodidae > Rousettus > Rousettus aegyptiacus. The sequence continues at coordinate 63,338,515 of NW_023416286.1, forward strand.
TTATCGCCAATTCTTTTTGATTTTTCAACCATATCTCATAAAGAGAACACATAGTTGTGTTCTCTTTTTGATCCATTTGGAGAATCTCTAAATGTTTATCCAATTTAGGCTCTTGTTTGTAGTATGGATGTTTGGGCTTACACCTGTCACTTGTTTTATGTTATGATTCATAGTCATTTCTTTTTTTTTTCTATCTTTTGTTATATATTCTGTATTTCCTTTTATATCTACTACCCTCTTCTTACAAAATGCTTTCCTTGTCATTTAAAGTGTATAAAATCAATTTTATATAGTTAAATTATCTTTATAATATTAAATAGCATGCTTAACCCATATTTCTCAATATATCTAATTCAGGAATAAAATATAATTAAAAGCCACCATCCTTTACTATTTAAAAAATTAGTAAACAATCCTATTTCTCTCTTCAGCCCAGTTTTGTTGTTATATCCTGGATTTTCTTCCCCTGATGTGGTGGTAGCTTTGCAGTCTGCTGAGATCTAGAATTTCCTTCTCTGTATGTTTTCAGTTAGGGTGGGCCACAGCAGAGGTTGGTTCTTCCAGGGGATTTGGAGGGCAAAAATGCAATTTTAGCCATTTTGTAGCCCACACATGTCCTGAGCTGCTGATTAACCTAGTCAGTGTGAGGCAGCAACCCAATTTGCAATGGCTCCACCTTCCCTTGGATCCTCCTTCAGTTTTTCTAACTCCTAGGCCAGGTGTGTATACTTAGCAACTTGACAAAAGACCCTGGCTTCGGCCAGAAGTAAACTCCACCAAGACCAGAGGCAACAAAAGCTGAAATGTATTCGAGTCTCCTCATGTGCTCCAGCTTATGTCTGTGAATTCATCCTTACTTATCCTTACTCTTCCAACTTAACATCCATCTTACTTTCCCAATTGCTTGTCTTACGGACTTCAAACTTCAGCAACAAAACAGAAGACAATAGTCTGCCAGAAACAGTGTAACCGCAGTTTCAAAAGGAAAACTTCTATAACAAGTATGTGTGCTAGTGGTTCTACTTTTCTCATTGAACCCTCGCTGATATACATGATCAACCTCTATTTTTAATTTCTTTCTTTTTCTGTAATTAAAATCAATAGCATTCTACTCAGTAATAAAAACTACCGAAGATATTTAGTTTCAAATATGCGTTTAAGCAGAATTAATGATTAACACAACCCCTTTTATTTCAAGATATCACGATTTTCAGTCTATTTTTTCCTTTCTTTTGCTGGATTAACCTTTAAGAAAATCTTTCTGGAATGATAAATGGGTAATGTACTCTTTTTCTTGTATACCCTAGAATTTTTCTATTTCCTTACTACTTGATTGACAATTTGTACAGTTATTTATAAAATTCTCGATTCACGTATTGCTTCCCTGTCACCATTCTGTGGACATTACTCTACGGTGTTCTAACATTTTCCTAGCCTGAGGTAAACCAGATTAGATTAGGGGGCTTTATGAATGTTCTAGAAATGGTTGGTTGTCTACCCAATAGCCAGTTTTCAATTATCCATTCCTAAAAGAATCCCTATTATATCCACTCTCCTCAGGTAGCTACACCCATCATGAGAGGGGGATCCCTCCCTAGCCCACAGATTATTCACTTGTTTAAAGCCAGAGGAAGAATCTCCATGCTGGCCAGTAAGCCTTGAGGAAAAGACATCAAGTAGCTTCTTGGAAAGCTCTCCTCAGTCTTAAAAATGGAATTAAAGTAGGAATATTCCCTCTTCTGTCCTTTGTGGGTATAGTTATTAACATTTAATTCTTGCAACTACAACAGCCTTGTTGGGAAAAATCTAGACTGTTCTAGAGAAGCCTGGTATAAGCCGTCGGGTCATTCCACTGAAATAACACTTAAACAGTTCTACACTGAGAATTTCTTTTATAGAAAATAAAAAATGGTCTCATTGTTTAAATCACTTTCAGTTGTTTTCTGTTACTTGCAGCTAAAAGCATTCTACCAAAAACTAGATGACTGGCTTCTGCCTAGAAACTAGATATTTATAAGATTATATATTTAGCCATGTATTTTTAAAATTTATCAAGATGACTCAATACTTATTCTTCTGAATTACATATTCCAAAATTTCCAACAACAGGGTCAACTTCTCCCTAACTCTTATGGACTGCCAGCCTCCACACTAGGTTTAATACCTCCTGAACTCTTGGAATGTCAGTCACAACCATGATATCCTACAGGAGTTTCTAGTCCACATTTTGAGAGAATACTGGATTCTGCCAATCTTCACCCACTATACTTTACCATCTAATCCTGCCACCAACCTCACCAAAAGAAGTCATTCTTATCTCAAGAAGTTCTGATAATAATGTAACAGAGAGTGGCATTTTCCTGTAGGCCATGCTCCACAAATTTATAAGTTACAGGTGTGTTTACCATAACATAAGCAGCCTGGACAGACTTGGTATACCCTGTTAAAAGCATTCTACAGGTGATAATCATCAGGAGACTCTATTAGCATCTTTAAAAGTTTTGACCTGATCATTTTCTATTCTAATAACATATCTGAATTTCAATCTAATGCCTTATTGTCAGGCACCATTATATTTCACTCTACAAGGAAAGCTTCTCCTCTGCACCTTGTCTTTTCCTGGCCAGAGAGACCACAATCCAAATATTCCAAATGCATTTCCTCTATTGGTTAAAGAATCTTCTCTAAGGCTTAAATTGTTTATATATCATTATGCAACCTATTCTTAAAAGAACCACGGAAATCTTCTTGCTCATTACTTGTTCTTTCTAATAACTGCTCTCAATCATGTAACTAATTATATTATTCTTTGTAGTGGCTAATAGGAAACTCAGAGCCAAAATTTTTAGCCCAGCTCACAAATGTTGATGTCTTATTCTGCTGAAATGTATATGTATTTCATGTTCTAACCTTATATTTCATATTATTTCCTCCTCTTATTTTTCATATTATTTCTATACTTAATTTACAGTGCTTTTCAGACTACATGAACCTCTTTACAGTGATTTAAATTAATGTTGAAAGAGCTAGGATAAAATACATACATAAAATAGAAATCTATAACTAATTGAAAACAATTAAGACACCAAGGTTTGACTCCTGATTCAAATTATTAGGTCCTCTAAAAATTTCATAATACCCACAAATAGTAACAAGGGGACTATAGCATTAGAATATATTAGCTATGCAGTGAGAAGCATATGTAATATGAATAGCCACCTACAACATGTAATATAATTAAATTTTAACATCCATGAATTCAAGGTCAGTATGTTCCTTTTGTATTTCCGGACTGATTTCAGCTGGATGCACAACTTAAAAAATATATGGGAAGTATGTTAATAGATTCCCGTTGCAAAATAACTAAAAGAAAGAAATCAAGGCCATATTGATTCAACCTCTTAAGTAATTTCAAAATTTACTTCTTTCTATCTGTTCTACCACTCTAATCTTACACCTAGAAGTTTTAAATGGATACTGTAAGACAAGAAGAGTCTTTTAAAAATGCAAATTTGTTCATTGTACTTATTCTGAAAGATTTCCCATGGCTTTCTATTGCTTTTGGCATGAAATCTGAAATCCTTAACATAGCCAAAAAGGGCTTATGTGACTAATCGCTGCTTTGTTCTTCTGCACTTGACACATTACTCTCTTAACCTAAGACATGTTTATGAATTGTGAATGCAAAACAAAAACACAAAAATGACCTATTACACTCTACTTTTTTCCCTTCTTCACAGAATTAAGCTTGTGAAAGGGTAATCTGAACCCCTCGTTTGCACTTCATTCTCATGGTAGTCCTACAATCTCAATTCTGACCCCACCACTTATCGGTAAGTGCATATACCTAGGTAACTGGTAAACTCCAAGTTGTCACTTCAAGAGAGATTTATTCATTCCTAATCACTCTTGATATCTCTGTTAAATCTGCTAGTGTTAACACCCCACTTCTCAAAGCTCTTCCTTGACTTCTAGAACACCAGTGGATTATCTTCTTTCGCTTAATCCTTAATTATTTGTGTTGCCCCATGTTATGCCTCTCAGTTCTGTCCCTGTGTGAACTTCTACTCCCAGGAGTTCACCTACACATCTAACGATCCCAAAATCTTTATCTATACTACTTTCTCAAGTGATACCTATTGTACATTCCACCTTGATATACCACAATAGCCTCAATATTGGCATGCCCCATGATATACCTTCCTCCCTACAAAGTGTCTTACAGTCTACTGAAAAAAATACTGAGAATCATACTAGATAGACTCTTCCTTTCCTCTCGAGGGTTCTAATAATTCTGCTTTCTAAATCTATCTGCTCCATCAACTTTTTCAAGAAAGGCTTCTCTAACTGGTATTAGGTTTAAAAAAAAAAAAAAAAAAAAAAAGTCCCAGGGGAATAAGAAGTGAGATAAGTCAAAAAATTCTTACCCTATGCAAATAAATTTGTTTTCTTAATAATCAAACAAATAGGTTCCCTCAAATGCAATACTTCTCCGAGCTTTAATATGCTGATATATATTGTGACTCTAAGAAACATGTTCAGGATGCAGCATTTTGCCAAGCCGGTGAAATCTTTCACACTGAGAGGACCAATTAAACAACTAATAGAAATAATATGCAGCAGAACACAGTGTGGGTTTTGCTAGTTATACTTTTTGAGGTCAACTTAACCAGAGTTCTTCAAAAATGCATCGTAAGGGCTGATAAATGTGTAAGCTTATATGCTGTGAGTGGGAGGAGGCAGCCCTATGGTGTGAGCAGGCTCATAGCCCCGCTTCTCAGGGGACTAGTCAGGAGATGCTCAGTCTTCCTTCCACCTGTGCTAAATTGCAGAGTAATTTCCTGTTCTTTATTTTGATTAATAAATCAAATGAATTCATCAAATATTGATTAAACACCTGTTCTGTACAAGACACTGTGATAGTTATTAAGGGTACCAAGAAGGAGAGAATGCAGTTTTGTCCCTTCAGGGTTCAGTCTATAGAGAAACACATTTGTAAAAAAAATTAATTAATGTGACAAAGTGTTATTAAAGAAGTTATGTGCTAAATTCTGTGGGAGCACAGAGGAAGAAATGATTTCTTGGAGAGACAAGAGAGGAGGTCACAGGAGATTTTGAGATTTATTTAATAATTTTTAAGTAGGTACTTTATCATCACCTTACCAAAAAAATTAAAAGACAGAAAATAGTTCTAGTTTATAAATGAGAAAATGAGTTTCTTATAGTTCACAAATGTAACAAGCAGCAAAACAAATTTGAACTCAGATTGGCCAGACAAGATTGGAGAAAGAAAAGGGAGAACAGTATTCCAGAGAGAGGAGACAATAGGCAAGAGTCATATAAAAATGTATACTTCATTGGGGGAAAACAAAAGCATTGAGGTATGGCTAAAATGGAAAGCCAGGTCTATGTATGGTGTGGTCTAAGAGAAGTTGGGAAGTAATGAAGGGTCTGGGAGCTTTTCCTATTTACAAGTTAACAAGCTAGCATGTTACTGTTTCGTGGACGCTGACAGAAGACAAGAGACTCACAACACAGCAAGCAGCATGACTATGACGCGGGTTACCCTGCTCTGCAGGGTGTTCTAGATGGATGCCTGCACCTGTAGCAGGTTGCATTACAGGGAAAGACGCTCATCTTGCGGGGGATTCTCCACTTTTATACCAAGCAAAAACAATCCTCTGCTTTGATCTAGGAGAAATTATCCCTCAGGGTTGCTTGCTGCAGACACAACACTGAGAAAGGGCCCACAAAAAGGGAAGTCAGAAGCTTGCATTCTTAGCATACCCAGTAAAAACACACAGGACATTCTGGGCCCAAGGCAGCTTACCTTTCCTAACAGTAAAGTGAGAAAGGCAAAAGAGGAAGGACCATAGGAAACAAGACTTAAAAAGAAGGTAAGAATTACATTGCTGAGAAATTTAAATGTGATGCATGGAGCCTGAGCTTCTGCCAGAAGCGCTGGGGAACCACAAAAGACGTTTTTAAGATATGTGCCAACCACCACTGGATTTGTAATGTAGGACTTGAAGAGCTTTCTAGGACATCCTCTTCTCCTTCCCCATAGCTCATCTTTACAGTTAGTGAAAAATACTGCCCTCCTATATACAGTGATCTCCTCTTGAAAATTTTAAACTTGTAACCAAGAGAATTGAGTCAGTTTCTCTCCTTTTGGGGGGAAGCTATATGGCAGTAATATTTTCTGCTATATGAAGAAGGCTTCTCTGCAATAGGAAAAAAGCCTAAAATCACAAGGAGTGAGAGTCTTGTAAACACTCTAGTTCCAATTTTCATTTCTTTAGCACATATGCACCCCTGCCCTTCCTTTGCCTTCACTGTCCTTTGAGATGCCTCAGTATATTTTCAACGCACTCCTTTCATAGTTCAAGACAATTTTACTTGGGCTTATGTTACTTGAATCGGAAAGTGTAAATTAGTTTAGAATGGCAATATTCTCAAGTGTATCACTTAGAAACATCATCACCTTTGAAGCAATATAGAGAATGGCTTCCAATGAAGACAAACTAGAAAGAAGACCCATAGACTATCACAATATTCCAAGAGAAAAAGGATCTTTCCATTTGCCCTGAAAGAAATGCCATAATTTGGTACTCATATTCAGAGATAACTTTAGAAATAATTCCTGGCTCTGAAGTTAGCGTAGAGCACCTTGGTAGTTCCAAGGATCATCTGCAAGGAACAATTTTTACTTATGTTTGCTCAGGATCAAAAAGCAGCCCTTCCAAATGAGAAGAAAAAGAGCATATGAAACTGAAGAAAACAGGTAAGATAATGAAGGGTCTGATACGACATGAAGGTCAAGACTATTACAATACAGAGCAACAGAACTCTCTATTTTCACTGTTGCCTTTGAACTCAAGCCGATGAACCCTGAAGACATTATTTCACAAAAAACTAAAAATGATAAAATCATAAGGGTTTAATATCAGCTTTCTTATAAGTATGAATCACATACACTTATAAATTTCACTTTTCACATAGTAAATTTAAAATTATGATTCATTTAAAATCATATGTTTTAAGAATCTAAAAGACACAAAAATTTTTTAAGTATATTTGACTTTTTAACTGCTTTTTCCTCCACCTAATTCTATTCCTTACGGCTATCTATTGGCTATCTACCATTAATAAGATTTTGTGTATTTTGTTTAGGGGTATGTACATACATAAGTTGATACTCGAGTTCCTTTTTTTTTTTTTTTTCCCTATTGGGCCATACTTTGCTTTTCCTCTCAACATGTTATCCCACTTTTTCTTTTTTGGTTATATAGTTTCACCTGTCTTGATTTAATGCCCACATAATTATCTATAATTTATCATTTAATAGACATTTATATATATTTACATTGGCTACAAATATTCTGTGCAACGACTACAAATATATGTTTAAATTTACCCAATTAGTTGAAATACTTTCCTATAGACTTGCTAGGCAAAAGGTATACACAAAATTTACACTATGAGTGATAACTGCAGAATTCCCACTGAACGTAGAGACACTCTTCATCAGTCTCCTCTCATTATTTGTGAGAGTACTTTACTTCCTACCATTTCAGGAATATTAGCTATCAGTATTTTTAATCTTTGACACTGTGATATTCCTAAGAAATTGTTTTCCCTCTGTTAATGTTGAGCTCCATCATCCTCACATATCCTCATTAGTCATTTATGTGATTTAAATTTCCTCTGTATGTTATTTCATTTCCCTTGAAATATTAGTGGCTTTGTTACCAATTTATAAGAGCTCATTCGTGATTAAGGTTGCTAACATTTTGGTTGCTGGGTATTACAGATGAATTGCCATTGGGTTTATTTTTTCCCCATTTATTTCACTATCATGTTTATTTTATTTTTGATTATACAGAATTTATATATTCAAATATAATCATGTTCTTTAAAAAAAAAGAAAAAGAATAGAAAGGCATGGGAATCATGGAAGAATTTAACACAAGAAATAAAGATAAGATTTGAGTTTTATTAGAAACTCAACTGGGACTCAATTGGGATGAACTGTCAAGGACCAAAAGTAGATGTAGGCTGATATAGTAATCCAGCTATGAAAAGACACTAGATTAAAGCATGGTGATGACCCTGCTAGTAGATCGGGAAATTATAGGGACATTTGTGAAATAGAGTCTAGAGAATTTCGTGATTGGCTGACTTGATGGAGTGGCTGGGGATTAAACTACTGTGTTATTATGGCGTATTATCAATTTAGTCATATTTCCAAACTGAAACCTAAAAATTTAACCACCACCAATATTCTTCATAAAAGGAGTAAGGAGAAAGGGTGGGAAAGAAATAACTAACAAAAGTATGATCACTGAATGTGGGTAGATAATCATCATTGATGTGAACATCTAAAAATGTTTACTCATTAACTCTAGAACCGATTTATGTTTCTATGCATTTTAATTATAAATCAAATTATCTCTAAATCTGTGGATTTAAATATTTAAAGTATATTAAGTTTTATCATATGGCATGCTGAAAGAAAATAGATTGGTACTCTCAAATCATCTTATTTGATAAAAGTTTTATTAAGGGCATGGTGTAGGAAAACTGTAAGGGATACTGCAGTACTCCCCAACTAATAACAGTGGAGAAGCTGTTACTACCTCTTAGGAAGCAGAAGGAGAAAGTAGTTACCAGACTCCAGAGAGTTGTGAAGTGACCTGATAGGAATGTGTGCTTAAGTTAAACAGACATTCATAGCCAGCTAGTAGTGACTCCACAAAGTGAAACCTGGGAACCACCACACTCCACTTGCCTAGTCTTCTCCAGCCATTGTTCCCCATAGACTCCCAGGGACAAGAATGCCCACTGATATAGCCTAAAAACAGAGCAGAGAGGAGAGTCGATGTGAAAGGGCAAAGAGAGACTTGCCAGCGCACTCCACCTTTGTGCCTGGAAGAAAAGTTCACACCCTCAATACAGGGGACACAGAAAGACCCATCAGTGCAATGACACATAAGAACATAATAAAATACAGCAGAGAATTAACTCCCACTTACCTCATGAAGTCATTCATATGTGGTAGACCTTATCCCTGCTTGTAGTTACTCTGCATTTTTCCATGCAAAGTACCTTCCCCTTTATCTTAACTGAATTAGTTTAAATCACATTATTTTGCAAAAGACAAGTCTTCAGTTCTTAAATTACAAAATATGAAGAAAAAATCTGATTTTACAATAGAATTAAACTATAAATCATAAATCATTTATTAACTAAAATAATGAAAACATGGACTATGTTTCCAAGAAATTAATACTCTGAGGGTGAATGATGGGAGAAAAGTACATGACAGTTTGGTATTTCATCAGCATAAAGGAAAAGGATTTCTATTATTATTTTTTTGCTCCCTCATAGAATATTAAAAATGGATCTAAGAAGAACATTTGTAATATAATTAATCATGTAAAATTTATTATGTAGTATTTGAAGAGAATACTACAGTTTACGAAGCTCATTGACCATACCATGTGGTCCTCGAAAACCACTGACAGAAAAAAGGAACAAGCCTGTATCACTATCACTGTGAAGAAAGAAAAACATTTCCTGAGGGATTGAGTTCTTTGCTAAAGGTCACATAGTTAATATGTGATGGAGTCAAGACTAAGCTATTTCAAAACTATAAGTTCATTGTTATTCACTAAAATATGTGACCATATATGGGACAAATTATAAGTGAAAGTGTCTGTCTTCCCTATTTACTTATCCTATGACATTCTAGTGCTTTGTCATACCTATTATTTTTCCTTGTTTCATATGTAAGATATTTCCAAAGATGAATAAAATATTAAACATTTAATATCTTAAAGCTTATTTGTGCCCCTGAATTTATAAAAGTAAAAAAAAGTAGAATTGTTTTATTATGTAACTAAAGCTGTTCAGTATATGAACACAGATCCACACATCTTCATCTGACAAATATTACCTAAAGAACTCTTGGATTCCTCAGCTTTCTGACGCTTTCAAATGTTATTCTTATTTCCTTTACCTTTTAAATTTATCGAAAAACCTTTTTTTAAAAATTACTTTTTTCCCCCAGAGTGAAATGTATCCCAAGCCTGGTGAGAACTTAAGAAGAGACTTAATCTCTTCATTTTATTGACCTACTTCAGTTTCAGTTCATTACACACCAGTATTTTCAATGATCAAAAGAAAATGACCTAAATGTAAGTTGGTATAGCCTTCCTAAATAAGTCATTCAAAAAGCAAAATCTAAATACACACACACACACACACACACACACACACACACACATATACACATACATATATGTGTGTTTATATATATATAAAACAAGGACATCCAGAGATAATTTTTACATTCCTTTGATCAACAAAGGCACAGTTTTGATGTGTTTTTTATCCACTCCCTTCTCAGTTCTTACCCTCTCCCAAAACAAATATTGAAGGAATCATCAACTAAAGTTCCTTGAAACTGTAATACAAGGAAAAACAAAGGGCTATGAGCTCCAAAAAAAGTTATCTGCAAAGGTTATTTAATGATCTTTCCATACAGAATTATAAAAACCAAAATGAATTTGGTTATAGCACAGAGAGGAAAACTCAGAATTCGAATATACTAATAAGAGTAATAAGCAATTTAAATTATGAGACAAGGAATGTTTACTACTATTATAAATGGCTGTATTTGAAACACATTTAAGTTAATACCTGAACCATATCAAAATATGCATGTCTCATTAGTACTGACTTAAACAATCTTTCTACTTAGGTAAAATTACCTAATACCTCTTATAAGATATCTTAAGAAGTAACCAACCACACTTCATACAGGAAAAAAAAAGCTTTTTCCCCTAAGATATCATTGAAGAGAGGTCCTACAGACTAAGTGAGTATGTCTAAAATTGGAATTGTTTTAAATTCTTTAGAGGCAGATTATACCTGCTTTCATATATCATGTTTTGTGCTTTGGTAGCAACTTTTTGTTTGCTTATTCTGAAAGCCTGTGGTCTCTCTGCTTGGTCTACATGGAGTCTGTACCTCAAGTCAGGATCCTTTAATAAACAATCTCCCCAGCTCAGGAATAATATGTACTTTACTCTTAACGTGGAATTATAAAGGATGGGAGATGGAAAAACTGAACCACTTTCTAGTTCCTTACTATTAATTTCCTCATGGAAAGAAACCATTTTTCAAGAAAAACATTCACATAAAACACACACCAATCAATCCAGAGCCAAATGTAAATTATATTTGCTGACCTTTATTTTTCCCCATTCTCCTTATAATAGATCAATTAATGTTCCCTAGCAGATCAGTCACACTGTCTGTGCAAATAATTTAATTGTTAAGTAATCTTCCTTTCCTTGCAGGACATTTGAGGAAACGTCCTTCCAGACATTTGTTTGGCAATTCATTTACTCCATTTCAAACATATTAGGTAATACAGATAAAAATTCCTTTAAATTTAAACTTCAAAGTGTTATGTGACTTCACAGAATATGTGGCAACATCACACAAGAAAATATTAATTCCATGAAAACAATGTACTCAACAACACAAATGAGCCCAGATCAGAATATATTTTTAAAAACTTCAACTCTACATTTCTCATTCTATTAATATTAAGCATAGAAAACATAATTAAACATAATAAGTTGAACCTATTAGGTAGCTATGTATATAAGGTTAATTATACAAATTAAAACGTATTAATTTTGACCTAATCACAGAACAAAGAGATGAATCATAGATCTCGCTCTCAAGTAGCCTATAGTCTAGTAGAGGAAAGGAAATATATTTAAAATCAGTATTGCTGCTCTGAGTCCCTACCCTATATCATAAATAACTAAGTAATCATCTACATGTGGTAAGTTTGAGGATTTCAGGGCTGATCAAGGAAAAGGCAGCACCTCGAGATGGCAGTGGTATACGATGAGCTTTACTTAGGTGGTGCTTCCACAGGTTGCATGAGAACTGATGTCCCTCACAGCAGGGGACCGTCCAGAGAGAACAGTCCAGGGTTACTACCCAGAAAAGAAAAAGTCACAAGGGAACTCCAAAAGAGAAGAGAACTATAGAGAGGGCTCTCGTGTCTAAGTGATATTAACTCACAGCAGCAAGATGGTAAGTCTCTGAGTCAGAGAGTTTCAAAGGGCAGTGGCATCTGGGGTCTTTTATAGCCCCAGAGTTTATTTCATCCATGACTAGCTGATGTTGGATGCAGTTTTGTGAGGTATACAAAACAAGCAGATTCTACATGACTATAAACTTGCTTACTTGAGCATATTAAAGCAATTAGATATATAAAAATTTGAGTTTAGCACTGGTGAGCTTTAGGCTCTGACCCGCTATAAATAAGTAAAACATTTTAGGGGCCAATCTTTGACCCATTTATATAATACCATAAAACATAAAAAGAAATCATTGTATATACAAAGCAAAATCTTGGATGTTCAATACTCATGGACCGATGTCAACAAATACTTCAACTCTTATTCTATGTCAGGCACTCCTGGGCACCAGATATTCCATAATGAGCAAGGTATACAATAGAACTGGCTACATAATTTGCAGGGCCCAATGCAATAAAAAAATGTAGGCCCCTTTGTTCAAACTTCAAGATGGTGACAGAAGAATGTTAAAACAAGCAAGGGGCCCTTGTGAATGTGGGACCCTTGTGAGTGTGGGCCCCTGTGTGACTGCACAGGTTACACACCCATGAAAATGGCCCTGGTAAATATGTTCTCTATTCTCACCATATACACAATCTAGTGGTGAAAGGTCAACAGTAAAAAGAAAGAAAAACATGTCACCATGATAAGTGCGATGAAACAAGAGGGTTCTACAATAATAATTGGGAAAAAGATCACTGAATCTTGAGAAATGCTTCTCAGAAGAGCTGACATTTAAGCTAAGACCTGAAGTTTACAAACTAGCCAGCTATATAATGTGTGTGTGTGAAGGAGCCATAGACTGGACAGTTTATGCCAATGGTTCTCAACCAGTTTGATTTTGTCTGGAGACATTTTTGTTTATCACAACTGAGGAAAGGTAGATATTGCTACTGGCATTAGTGGTGAAGGTCATAGAGACTTCTAAATATATTACAATGCACAGAACAGCCACTATACCCACCCCCACCGCAACACACAAACACACACACACCAAAGAATTATCCAGCTCCAAAGGTTAATGGTGCTAACACTGAAAAACTCTAATATAGAATGAATGTAGATCATGAGCAAAGCTGTGTAAGTGGTAAGAGTTAGTACATTTATCTTTGATGTCCTTAGCCATGTGACTTTGTAGTAGTGAATATGGAAACCTGTATTTTCAATAACAAAAATCCATTCAATTTATGATACAGTAATTCAGTGAAATACTATACAGTCACTAAAAAAAAGTGTTTAGAAAGATGTTTAATGTCATGGGGAATACAGATAGATTTATACCTGGTTATAAAGAAAAATAAAGTGATTCTACATTCCTTCAAAAAATATTTATGTGCTTAGCAGAATATAGGCAAGGGTGTTGAAAAATAATACAAAGGGTTGGTGGTGGTTATTTCTGGATGGTAAAGGTATTTTGCTTTGTACTTCTCAGTGCTTTAAACTTTTAGGTGAACACAGTCTTCCATAAAAACATGAAAGTACAAAATCTTTCTATAAAAGCACGTTATACATTCAACTTACATGGCAGCCATATATGAACTAGATATGACTAATCAAAAGCTGTCCTATTTACTATGATTCATAGAATAACTAGTCATTTTACTGTGATTTGAGCAGTATCATTAGCAAAATTCGATATTCCTAACCCTGAAAAGTGGAAGAACTGAAGGTACAATTGATGTTGTCTTTTCTTCTAGTTGAAAGTTAGGCTTTTATAAAAGAAAAGCAGATATAGAAACTGGCTCTTCTATATTAAAATTAATTGTTACTGTTACTTAACCAAGTAGATCAGGTACTTGATCTATTTTAACAAGGCATATGACTGAAGTTTCTCATGACTCCAGTTTAACAAAATAAGTTTGTGGTTTCTTGAAGAGTTATATAAGAAGGCCATTGATTTATAAATCATGTCTGTTTAGGTGAGACATCTGTTTCTTGGAATGGTACTCTTGGTCTTACACCAGTTAACAATTTTAAAAAACATTATAGACTTAGGAGGTATTCTTATCAAATGTGGAAAGTAAATTACACACACACAAACGAGATAAAAATCCATATTCCAGAAAACCTTTTTTTTTTATGCCTACAGCACCTTGTAATCCTATGTGGTCTCCCATCCAAATACTAAGCAGAGCCCGACCCTGCTTAGCTTCCAAGATAGACGAGATTGGGCGTGTGCAGGGTGGCATGGCCATAGATCAAAAAATCTTGAAAGGCTGGAAACGTGGTTGGGAGGAGTAGGATAATTATAAAATGCTATTCTTAAGTTCCTCAAATTAAGCTCCTCCTAACACCAATTATACAAAAATAAATTCTGGAATAATGAGAGGACAGGATCACACACAACCTTTACAAATGATGAGGGAACAGAGTGTGATTAGTACAAGATAGGCCCCTAATGGACAGTCATACTTGATGTCCCTAAAGTAGAAAATCCTACTCACTTCCCTACCATTAAGCTAAAGGCCTGGATAAAAATGAAACCCATGATTCTCTTAGACGTCAAAGCATGCACTGGACTTTCTAGAGGAGAAAGTAACAAACTGCCACGACACTGAAATTAGCCTGTGATGTTTACAACTCAGCACAGAGAACATGCAAAGAATAAGAAAACAATGATGAGACAAAGCTACTTGAGATCTGTGGTACAGCAAGATAGCCACAAGGACCCTCTACAAATCACAATCCACTCTTTTTGATCAACAAGAGTGACTACTGCTTCTTCATTTACAACTACTCGTATTTTAATCTTCATAAAGCCTAGATAAATTACAAAGACGCCCAATTTCTGAACTGCCCTGCTTTATTAAACCCTCCTCGTAATCACTCAGCACAAGACCAAATCCTATAAAAAGCCACTCTCAATTGCCTCCTACCAAGACACCCACGGTTCCCATGGTGTGCAATCTCTCTTGCTGCAGAAAGCAAAATGAACTTAATTTGTTTGACGGTAGATGTGTTTCTTGTGGTTCTTGGCTAGTGGGCTTCAATACAAGGCAATCCTGATATTAAAAATCTGCCCCAATGTCAGACCATAGTCCCTTTTACAGCTTTGGAAATTCGAACACCATGACTATGCCTCTCAATCAACAAAAGGGGTTAGTTCATGAGAAAAAAGAGTCTCGACCTAAGGTTACTGTCAAGGAGTGACTGTGGCCACCAGCCATCTAACTGTGTGAACTCCTAAGCCAACCTATATACATTACTTCACCTCCCTGAATACAGACAGCAGAATGGTGGTGGTGGTAGCAATGGAGGCAGTAGCTATGGCTGCCTCTAGCCTCATTTCTTTCTTAGAGTTTCCATTAGTTCATGAAAAGAAACAAAATGTTGACCACATCCTAATAAATGCCATTTCAGATAGGAATGTATTTCCCAATTTTAGAAACAATCATTTGTGACTTGGGGAAAAAAACTAGTTGTTATAGAAGCATCTACTGATATACAGAGATCTAAAACCAAAATTTAACCCTTAAAGGCCAAGTCCAGTTAAAACCAAGACACTAAATAAAAATTATAATGACAACAACACATTTTTGAGTATTTACTTTGTGCCTAGATTTGTGCTATTTTACATATATACATTACTTCATTTCATTGATGCAGCAACCCTTTCAGAACTAATATTCCCATATTACAGATGAGAAAACAAAGGTTCAAAGATAACTAATTAACCTAGGTCATAGAGCTACAGGTGACAGAACCAAGTTTCAAAAACTAAATGTCTAGGATTCCAAATTCCAGTAGAGTATTTCTCTTGAGTGTGAGAATGAACGAACACTGTCTTTGAAGCGATTATAAGATTTGATTATAATGAAAGCAGTTAAAAATTAAAATTATGGAGCACTATTTAAAGTATCCTATAGTCAGGATTTCATTTTGCCACATTAAGTTTATTTTTATTATCCTATTTATAGCCAAAAGCTACCAAGAAAATGGTGTACACACTTTCACAAACTACTCTCTGTATCAACAAATATCCACATTTTCAAAATCAGATGGCATATAAATTATCTGAATGTAGTCTTAGACTTTTTTATAAGCCTTTTCTTTCTCACTTATCCTCTTTAAAACAGGAAATAATACATGTGTGAACAATGCACATGTGAAGAGAATTTCAATGGGAAAGCATTATCCCTCCACCCCAATAAATAAAATAAAAATAAAAGGACCTTTGAAAGACACTTTGACTAACAGTTCTTTTCTGAATAAAATAAACAAGAGCAAAGGGCACCTTGACTACTACTTAGGAAATAAAATCAGAACACAGGGAAATCTGTAATTCTAATCACATTTACACCTTCTCTCCTTTTTCACATTTCTCATCCAAACATCCTTAGGAGCTCAATAGGCTTAAAAGAATTGGAGCAGGGTAGAGAACAAAGGTGAGGGGAATCTGAGAAACAGTTTAAATGGTCCTTCTCAACATTTTAATAATTTCGAATTGGGTAAAATGGTTTTCAGAAGATGTAAAAGTCACAAATATAGGAAGAAACTGTAAAAAGTTATTATATCTCCTTAGATTTTTAAAAAGCATTTTGGTTAGGCATCCCAGAAATAAACCACTTGTGGACAAGAAATGCAAGAAAGCACTAAAAATACTTTCAAGGAAACAAGTATGAAATTTAAATGTATTAGCTTTAGCCAGTGAAAGCCTCTGTGCTAAATAAGTATATTTGTTACAAAGAATATTAATATTTGTATTCTTATATGGAAATGACTCATATATTGAGATTGAGGGTAATTTTAGAAAATAAGACAGTCAACTACTATATCTAATCAAGCTAAATGTTACGGATCATACATAAATACAAAAATAAAAAGAAGCATTTATGTAGCATATGGTATGTGTGGTTTACTCAATTTGAGAATGAGAATTTTTTTAGTCCCTTCTATTGTGTGACTCTAATTCAGAATAATACTTTCATATGACTTTTTCTTAATGCTAATATCAAAGGAAGGTAGCACTCTTTTTCACCATCACCACTGATGTCCCTAAAAGCGCAACACTGCACAGGCCCATTACAGGTGCTTATGATTCCTCCATCACCTTAAGCCAAAGATCAAGAAAGGCACTAGCAATGGGGAAACATGTCAGAATGTCTTAGAAAAGAAGGTGCTTGTCATCCTGGCTCTTTTTATATGCCATGAGTATTAAATGCAAGTAAGTGCAACCATTTTCTTCTCTACAAGTTAGAGCTTCAGTTTCTCCCTTATATCCTAGTAAAATGCTATGTCAGAGATTAATACTCTGTAAAGTTCCTCTTCAAAAGAGATGAGACATACATAAGGTTCTAGAAATGTAACACCTTCTAGTCAATGTGTTTCATCCAGCAGGCACCAGAAATACTGAGGCATGAAAGACGAATAAAATCAAGGCCTTGCTGGGGAACTGTCAACATTCACTGAACATAGCCAAAAATATATGGGAGGCAAAACTTAATAATGCAGGTGAGGATTTCACAGCTCAATGCCCTCATAGCACCTACTTCCCAACATATGCACCCTAATAAATGAGGTTTTATTATCTACCGATAAGTGAGATTCAGTTTTTAATAAAAAGAATACAATGAAATATGAAAACAGGTTAGAAGAGGGTGGTGTTTGAAGACAGAAAAATTGCCAAAAACTGATCATATGAACTATGTCATTTCATATAGTACAGAAAAAGAACCTAGGACCAAAATAATAGTCAAAAAAAAAATATTTTGTTTGTTTAAAAGACTGGTCACATAAACTAAAATAGATTCAGTGTTCCGAGATGCCCAGATTTTCCTTGGAGGACTTCAGAACTGAGTCCACAACCAGTAAAAGCAAAATAGCTACTTCATAGTGTTAAGAAAAAGTCTCCTCACTCAGGCAAAGGACGGATTTTAAACCCAAACATCCTTCACAAGTTCTTTGTTCAACCAAAACGTTCACAGCATTCGTCTGTGTTGCCTTCATAGTCAGGATAGATATTAGCTCGGACACTTGCTATCGAGTTGGACAATTAAGATCCATGCTTTCCGACCTAATGTAAACAAAAATTCCACCAGCTGAAGGAAATTTGCGCGGTGGGGGCGGAGAGCAGGATAATCGGGCAGGAAAAGGCGCTTAGAGAAACCAGAAATCTACCCTGACCACGCTCCCTATATTCTTTCCCCCTCAATTTCTGGTATATCTCATCCATGTTAAGTGGCTCCCCAATACATTCCGTTTGATTGCCTGTTGCCATCAAACCTTTCAGGAGTTGAAACTACACGATGGTTTTTAAAGACACGCTGGACAGTTTGGGTTCCAGCAAAGAATACTTGGTGTCACGGCTCCAAGACGTGGCTAGGAGTCACGCCAGTGTGGAAGGGTGGGTGTACGGGGTCCGAGTTTTATTTACAGAGGAAACAGGCTGCCTTATCAGCGTCCCACTCTCCAGCAAGGAGCGTAACCCGGGTTTGTGATTTTAGTATCAAACTAAACGAACGACCCAACTCCGTCCACCATACGAGAAAGAAGCAAACAAGGGTCCCTAGGAGGGGTACTGGTGAAATTCACACTCGCAACAGAAGCGCAGTCAGTCTGCTTTACTAGCCTCTTTCAACGTATCAACCGAGACTAAGGGGAGCTGGAGTGGGAAGCAAACGCCCAGAGCTCAATTTAGCCGCTGACTACTCTCAGAGTCAGGGAGTCCTGGAGCTGCGCTGCGCTCGGGACGTTCACACTCAGCTCTCCCCAGAGGCCTCCCTGGGATTCACCTTGAGCGGCTGGAGGCTGGAGAGATCATCTTCCCACCGAGGGCTACCCCGAGAGCTTAGGGAGCGCAAGGTCGGTGGTCAGGACTCCCCACCCCCGACCCCGACCCCACGCCCAGACGCACTGTCCTGCACTGGCCAGCAGCGCCTTACCTGCCCTCGGCGAATCCGGCAGCCCCTTGACTGCTCCAACCAGGCGCCACTGGAAAAGTTTCCGAACTTCTTCGCAGCTCTGCACGCCTTCGCTTCGGGTAGACCCAACGAAAGCCAGAAGGAGGAGACAACGCCAGCCCACGCGCCAGGTCGGTGCGTCCATCATCTGTATCCTGGTCACTCCTTTCCCCGTCGTGGAGCCCACTCTCCCCGCGCGCCCTGCACGCAGGCTCTGGAAAAGGCTAGACAGTCGAATCTCCCAAGAGACGCAGTTGCACAGCTGGCGTTCCGGGACAGCTCTGGGACACAGGCTGCACCTGCGAGCACTTAGCTTTCTCCGGAGGAGCCCCGAGGATGAGACACCAGAGTTCTAGCGCAGAGCGCCGCTGGGTCTCCCTCGCCTGCGGGAGCGAGCTGGCGCTGCTCGGAAGAGGAACACGCCTGGAGCTGCACAGAGCTCACAAGCATCCGGCTCCGGCCACCGCCACCGTCGCGACCCGCTGAGCTTGAAGCCGCCAACCTGGGGTGCGCCTGGCCGCCGCGCTCCGCGGGCAAGCCCCGCCCCGCGCTCAGGCCCCGCCCCTGCACTCCACGCCCCGCGCGCTGGCCGGGCGGGCCGCACCAGCCCGGCTGCTGGAACGCCAGGCCCACGCCGGAGAAACAGCAGAGCGACACTGCCTGGAGCAAAGAAATAAATAAAACGAAACCCAAACCTCGCTCTCCCATTTAGGGAACAACAGTTTGATAGAAAGAAGAGCGAAGGTATGAAGAGTCTCAGAAGAAGACAAGAGATAAGAAACACCAACTAGAACTAAGATGAACTATCTCCCTATAAATCAACGTCCTCGAAACATGGAAATCTGTATACGAATTTCATGTAATGAGATCTGGGCACAATATACAAGACAAAAACTGTCTTTTTGAAAATTGAAAGGCTTAATAACACCAGGTTTTAAAAGAATACGTGAGAAGTTAGTTTTTAATGCTTTGTGTGTTACTGCTTCGAAACATGTTTCTGTAACATTAACTATGATTTTCTGAAAGAATTAGAAGTCATAAGAATTATATTCAAACCTTATCACGTTATTATCACCGTAAGTCCAATTTATTCTCTTATCATTCTTTAGCATCATATTTTATTTCAGCACTTTGTATCCACAAGGGTCTACTTCCAGAATTTCTTTAAGGTATTTCTCAAAGAACTACTGAGGTAACAGTGCTCAGAGAGTTTTTCACAAAGATAAAAAAATGAAGACTAAGTAATTTTTAAATGTCAGGAATTTTGTCAATTTACAATTTACAAAAGGAATGCATTAGAAACTATGAAACAAAGGGCCACGTGCGGTTTTTTTTTTACCTTTTTTTCTTCTCAATTTAGGTAACATTGGTTAATAACATGAGCTTCACGTGTATAAAATTATAATTCAATATATGTATACACTATAGCTTGTTCACTACCAAAAGTCTAGTTTGCATTCTTAACCATACATTTGATCTCCTTTACCCATTTTGCCCACCTCCCACCCCACTTTCTTTCTGGTAATCACCAATCTCCTGTTCATATCTATGAGTTTTTGTTTAGTTTTGTGTGTTTGTTTCCTTTTTTTTAATATTCCACATATGAGTGAAATATGGTTTTTCTCATTTCCCTCTGAATTAATTCACTTAACATAACACCCTCAAGATGCATTCAGGTTGTCACAAATAGCAAGGTTCTTTTCTCTTTTTTTATGGCTTTAAGTAGTATTCCATTGTGTGCAAATACCACATCTTCCTTAGCTATTCATCAGTCAGACACAACATTGTTTCCATTATTTGGGCTCTTGTAAGTAATGCTGCAATGAATACAGGGGCACATATACTGTTTCAAAGTAGTTTTCATAGTCTTCAAATAGATACCCAGAAGGGGAATTGCCAGATCATATCCATTTTCTAAATAATTGACTCAGTGCTAAGTTCGAGTGACAAGACTATTTCTTCATCTCTAGACACGTGAAGACGGTACTCCTCCAATAAAAGAACTACTTAAAAGCATCAGACAGGGGAGACTATAAATGCCTTAACCACTTAAAGGGAATTTAATCTCAAATTTGAACCCTTGCCAAGAGATAGAAAGGAATAATTTTAAGTCTTAGTTAAGTGTCATGAGACTTTTAATGACCATTTGATATCAAAGGCAGCACTTTCAGTAGTAGATTGCTTGCTTTAAGACCATTCCAGGGCAATGGCTGAAACACTTCAGTGAAATAATGCTTACGTGGCTTTTGACATCAATTCCATGAATACTAGAATTTTTTTTTTTTGAGAAGCTCTCTTAATAAATGATAAGTAAAAATTTTAGCTGCTTTTAAATTCAAAAATTTCAGGCAAAGTTTTATATCTATATCTTGGGAGGTTAGAGAAGGGTACTTCTCTAGCCACCAAGCACAGAAAGACTGCTTGGAAGTCGGCTGTATCTATGAGAAGGAAAGATGACCATGCGGATGTGTATAGTGCTTAGGTGCCAGATAATATTCAAAATGCTTTTTATAGAATCTAATTCATTTGCCTAACCTTTATAACAATGCTACCACGTAGTTACTATTATCATTGTTCTACAGGTGATGAAATAGGCACAGAGAGGTGAAGTGACTTGCCTAAAGCCAACACAGTTGTTAAGTGGTGGAACAAGGAATTACACCCAGGAATTAGAATCCAAAACTCATGCTATTAACCACAGGCTCTCCTTGGCTACTCCATGCCATACCAATGTACCCATTGGATTACATCCAGTAACACCAAAGGCTACTTATTAAATTATCAGATATTTTATTTGTGCATATACATAATTTTTATCTGCAATATTTCATTCTACTGGAATCCCTTCTATGTTAATACAGGCTACTAAAACCCCAGATTTTTTCAAAACTTTTTTTCTTACCAAGATCTCTTTCTGATAGATTTGATCATCACAGATTATTAGCATTAAAAGACCTCCTAGTCTGATTCATTCACTTGGAATCTCTAAAACAATTTATGTTGCAAGGGTAAAATCACAAACAGAACTGAGAATCATCGATGGCTCAGTAAAACTAATCAACTAACAAATACTGATTGCGCATGTACTATATTTTTTAAAAACCCTGCTATGCTAGGAATAATAGGGATTACAGAGACATTTTTGTAATTTATTTCAACAGAACTATTAGGTGGAAAGTTATAGAAATGGAGCAGGGTCTAGTGAGAAAATAAATATATTTAGTCCTTATAAAATGTTCCCGTTTACAAAAAAAAAAGAAATATTTCATTTCTGCCTCTTATTATCTACTGCTACCACAGCAAATGAGCAGAGTTTGACAGGACTTCTGTTCCTACCTGAATCCCTCTGCCAACCACCCAACCAGACAGTGTGCCCGGTTATTCTGTGATGCTTCGAGACAAGTTTCCTTCTTCCAACCAAAATTCAATACCAAAGTGCCTTTTGTATGAACATTATAGAGCAACATCTACACACTGTATTAAAAGTAATCTTTTGTTCAATTTACCTGTAAACATTACAGATGAAGCTTGGGAGAAATTTCCATAATTTGATAGTGATGATACTTCATTTTTCAAAGGTTATTCAATAAACATTTATTGAATGCTTTTTATGTAATAGGCAATATGTTTTTGCTTTTGAAATATTGACAACCTGAGGTAGCAGAATCTCTAAATAATCATTATTTAAAATAATAAACCTTGTAATCTTCTAAATGTAAAGTTTCTAAGTAACTGTTTATAGTGTGTCAACTCAAGACCTTGTAAAGAGGGAAAAAAACATCCAATATGGTTCAGGTAGATCTTAATGATGTCACGTTGCCCTCAACCCTGACTATCGCTTTAGGTTAAGACTGGCCACTGGTTAGACCACCTTCAGAATCAATAATAATAACTAATATTTATTAAGTGTTTACAAGATTATCTTATTTAACATTTCAACCTCCCCACGAAAGAGTTACTATTATACTACTAATGAGAAAACAGAAGACAAAGATTTTAATAACCTTCCAAAAGCTACAGATCTGCTAAGTGCCCAAATGTTAGTCAGGCATGCCAACTTCTGCGGTCCCTTAGCCATTCACTACACTCTCCTGTCTCTGACAATCCAGAAACCTGTTCTGTGGCCCCTGGACTCATCCCATTATATATGGTAAAACTCGGATACTCATTGCTATTCCTATGGACAGCCAGCTGGACCTCATCTTTATAGATCTGCATGGCTCTAACCCTAGCCCAACAGTACCTCTCTCAGCAGCTGGCCAAAATACTACTTGCTCCTCCCTCGTCCCCCCACTAAATGTTAAATAATGAGAATTGAATTGTAAGAACTAAAATTTCATGTACTGCCTCAATATCTTTGAACTGAAAGGTGTCTCAAGGCGTAGTTGTGAGTTCTGCTCTTGCCAGATAGGACCCCACCCAGCAAGAAAGGCTCCCTCCCAGACTAGTTCTCCTATCAGCCAGATCAGCTCCATCTCACCTTATCTTCAGTCTAACTTTCCCCCCTTCCTACCAGCTCATAAATTTATCAGACAAGTCAATCACATCCTTCCATGAGACCCAAGGGTCACCTACCCCTCATGTCTGTGCAAAGTCTGCCTCCCATAGCCCCTGCTGTTCTCTCTGCTCCCAAGTGCATCCCCTGGTGTGGCCCTGCACAGCATGAGGTGTCCTCTCCTGGACTGTGAGCATATGAGACGAATAAAGTGCTGTGAATTTCATGTGTCCAGTATCGTGTGTTTGATCATCTCATATAATTAGGGTGGGTGGGAGTCCCTCCTTCATCAATGGGATGAATAGGAGGTGATTACAAGAATATTCTCAGTACAAGTGCTTTCACCTAGGTATTTCCAAAAAATACCCTGACCTTGCTTGTCCCTACCTTCAGCTCTCCCAAACCCAGGCTTTATCCCCCTAGATGCTCTATTAAAGTTGAATGTTGTAACAAATTTCTGCCACCAAGTAACCAGAAGGAAATTGAGGGATACTCTGATATCTCCTCAGGTCAAGAGAACAACAGTTGAGAAAAGGCTACCTGGAGGAGAGAACTCATAGCAAAGCAAGACATTCCATAAAATATTCAAAACCAGACACCAAATTGAAATTTACATGGAAGTCAATGAGAAACTGATTAGCAAACACATTCTCAAACAAATGCTCTCTAAAAGTATATATACATCTACTGCTAGTGTATGTTTCCAGTTTGAAAATCCTCATCTTCTAATCACTAGTACATGTTTGTCAATGATTTTGAAATATAGTAGAAGCACTTATGTCATCTCCCAGTATTTATGCTTTAGATAAATTGTTTCTGTATAGAAATTTCAAAAGTATCTTATATTGTATTTAATTTGACAGGTTTTGCATTTGTAATTTCTAAAGAAAGACATTTTATTTCTTTCAAAGAATTTACTGAGAAATAAAAATATAAATTGCTCTCTAAATGAGAACAAAAGTATTAGAAAAGACACTAAGGAAATTCGAAGTTTACGAAACTAAATTTCTTCAAATAATTTTCTCCTAGCCCATACCTAAAAATGTAAAATAATGACCTTCAAAGTTTTTATTAACTTTATGTATTTAAATTACAGCACATTATAATATAAATGAATACAGCACAAATTTCTCTCACTTTCAGATATAGAGTCTGCACACTAATATGACTCCAACTATTTTTATTTTCCAAATAGAGCAAAATTCACATGCCATATTCAATTCTACCATTAATTATACCAGTATTTTAAGGAAAGACAATTGCATGAACAAATAAATTCAATTGTTACCTATATGGAATACATAATAATCCTCCATAAACAATGTTTTCCAGAAGTAGAACTAAGTAAAAAAAAAAAAACAAAAAAAAAACAACTTTACATCTTTGTATTGCTGGTTGTTTCAGATGAGAACTAGGGAACTGCACAAGTTTATGTGCCAGACTATAAGCCTTGTGAGTTCAAGTGAGCAAGTCATACCCACCTCTACCCTCTGAGCAGTGAATGACTATTATGGATATCCCATAACTTAACCGAATGAATTTAGTCCCCATAAGTTTGACATTCTCATGTGTTCTGTATTATCTTTATCAAAATTGTTTGATTATTTTTAAGCAACAGTCAACCTTTTAACTTCAACTTAATCACTATATTTTTAAATTACTTTCAAAGTAGAAAATACCACCATCTGATGGAATAATACCAATAAACAATTTTAACACCAGGTTATAACTTCCCAAATAAATTTATGTGCGGATCATTGCATCATCTAGTATTTGACTTTCAATAAATTTCTAATATCTATTTCCCTTCTTTTCAGTTATTTTTCTATAATAAAAATGTGGGATAGGTGTCTTAAAAGTTTAATGTTACTACCAAATTAATTACTTAATCAAGCATTAAAAGACTTATTTTCCTAATTGTTTTCTTGCAAATTCTGCTATTATATCTTAAATATGAATATCTTCAGATTAGATCAATTTTAATACTACATATTGAATATTCTCCAGAATGAGTATTCATTATCTGGGTCACCTTGGACAAGTTGTTAAACCACTCTGACACTTTCTTTCCTTATTATGTAAAATGAGGGGAAAGTTATGTTATAACATTATTTTATAATGTTATCGATAGCGTTCATTGAGATCATATATATGAAGTGTTTTGTATATTTCTTGGTTCATATAATCACTCAACAAATAGACATTTTATTCTTCTCTATTGAAAAATGTCTGTGTTTAATTCCTGATTTATTAGTTACATCATAATTGTAATTAGGATAATAAATCTGTTCCTATGAACCCAACAACTATTCAAAACTAAAATCTTTTGCCATCCCCTTATTCATAATATATTTTTTTCATATTAATTGGCATTTATGCAACTATCAAATTATTTTTTTGAGTAATAGAGAAAATAAGCATTATCTCAACTCAATGAACAGACAAGAGAGTCTAAGTTGCCCAAGGTCATGAGCTAAAAGTCATTTTTCAAAGGAAAGAGTCACTCCTCTCTGAACATAATGAGCGCTTACTTAGAGCAAGAACTGGAGACTAATTATCATCAGCTTTTTAAGATGCAAAGTGTAGACACTCTACTAATGATAAAGTCTCATAATTGATAATTATCTTTGATTAAAAAGTAGGAAGTCTTCCAGAGGCTTTAACTGCTGTGTACCACTGTCATAATTGATCTTTAATTATTCCATCTAAAGATTCCTTTTATCATATATTTAATCTCTGTTATTTATAAATAAGCTCCATGTGCAAGCCTTATTAACTATCCTTAGACGTAATATTACTTTATGAATGTCTGCAATTTAATTAGCATTTGGCCCAATTCTTTATATTTACATATGAAAAGGGACAAGCAGTTCATGCTCTCAGGCAGAAAGGAGAAATCCTTTGCTCTGACCACTTTTGAATTCTCTTCTTGATCCAGATTTTGTGAGAAGCGAGAACAATCCTCTATCTGGAAACGTCTGGAGAGATTTTACATAACTGGCAACTTTCTGCTGCTGGAGAAAAATTGTATTCTAATTTCCGATCTTAGGGAGAAAAAAAATGCCACCTGATCTATTTCCTACATCATCTTAGTTTTTATTATTCTCTTTTTCTGCTCACATTCTCAAATGATTTTATAGCTGCTCTCCTAATGTTCATAAATTACATTAGTCCAAAACATAGTGGCTACTTTTTGGCATATATCTGCTGAACCTGAGGTTGCTAAACACTCTCTTTAAAAAAAAAAAAAATACACACACACACACACACACACACACACATATAGCTAACACACAATATTGTATTAGTAAACTCTCATTTTGAAGTCTCTAACCTCTTCTGCCTTCCTGACAGTGCACTATTCTTGTTCTTTTCTTAGCTCTCCAACATTTCTATCTCTATTCTTCTATTTGTCCCCTTTCTCCTACCTCCTAGTAGTTAGTATTTTCCAAGGCTTACACCTTAGGGCTTGCTCTTTTTCTACATATTCCTAAGAGGATGTACTGGGTTGAATATTATTCCCCCCCTCAAAAAAAAAAAAATTCTTATCCACCCAGAACCTCAGAATGTGATTTTGTTTGGAAATAGGGTCTTCGTAGATGTAATTAAGGATCTGGAGATGAAGTCATCCTGGGTGAGCACTAAATCCAATGACTGGCCTCCTTATAAGTAGAAGAAAGGACACACAGAGAGAGAAAAAGATGATGTGAAGATGGAGGCAGAGACTGGAGGTGATGCGGCTACAACCCAACGAATGCTAAGATTGCTGACCACCCCTAAAGCTAAAAGAAAGGTACAATTGGCTTCTTTCCCAGAGACTTTAGAGGAAACCAAGCCTGCCAACACCTTGATTTCAGACTTCTGGCCTCTTAAACTATGAGAGATTAAAAAAAAAAAAATCCGTTGTGTTAAGCCATAGAATTTGTGACTATTGCGGCAATTGGTTATTATAGCCTAGAAATGAAGACTGAAGACCTATTCATTCTCATACCTTCACTTCTGGCATCAAGCCTTTTCCTCCAGGTCTGCCCTCTCATCTACCTCCTCCACTTTTTAATTTGGGTATCCTACTATTATCTCAAGCTCCATTTTTACCAAAAGGACCTTATTATCTTTCCAGTTCACACTCTCCCTTATCCATTGATTTCCTCATTAATTTAACAGCACAAGACCCTGAGGTCTGTTCTTTTTATTAATAAAATCATCCTTGCTAACACAGGATGTTTTGTATTCTCCATCTCCTCTGATGTTTCTATTTAATATAAATTAAAAGACTTGCCAATTTATCCACCTATCTCTCATTTTCATCTTCTTCATTCTAAATGCCCTACCCTTTCTCATTAAATTGCCAGTTGATGACATCAGTTCCCAGAGATGGCTCATTACGAATAGTTTCTTCCTGATCTACATAATCCTCCATCCTGTGCCCACGTCAGTCAGTTTATAACAGGTCTATACTCTATTTTTAAAAAGTTATTATTGATGTCAAAGCAGATTTAGCAACTACCCCAGTGTGTCTTCAAGTATAGTTCAGGGAATAATTGCATCATATTAACCTGAAATATTAGAATGTAGTTTCCTGGGCTTTATCCAAAAAGGAACTCTTGGTTTGAGGTCCAAAGTAATTCCCATAAAACACTTGTGTAAGCCCAATATTTAGATGTAGTGAATTCCCTTTGCTTTACTCTAAATCCACTCTCCTTCCCACACGAATCCTCTGTTTCTTCCAGAGAGAGAGAAATCCATCATTCCCTGCCATCCATATACATTGTTCATTTCTACTCATAAGCATCAATTAAACCTAGAATTACTTCCTTCTTCTTCTCTTTCTTTCTTTAAAAACTTTTATTTATCATGAAGACTTTTTCAGCCTTACCACTCACATTATTCTTCTGGATTCCTATAGCTTAATATTGTGCCAATTATTATTTGCTGGTCAATTATATATCATCATTTAAGTTATCATATGGTTATGCTTTATCTCCCTAAGAAAATCTTAAGCTGCTCCAGATTCCCCTCAGGATCTAGGAACTCAGTAAATGTGTGCTAAATCAATGCTTGAAAAAAAGACTAAGCGTAACATCTTGAAAGGCTAACTAATTATTATAGGAGAGTTAGATGTATACTGCCACATTAGAAAGTAAACTAATGGGATTAAATGCTCATATTCCTACTATTCATACAATTATAAAGCCTAACTGGTGATAATTTAATAATGATAACATATCTGATATTTGCTCTTCAGAAATTTGAGTGTAGATGGCTAGACAAACTACCAATTTTATGTCATACTGTCTACTGTTTTAATAGTCATGGAATTGGTATTAATACACAAAATTTGTCTAGTAATCTAGGAAAATTATTATGTTTATAAAAGTATAATTTTAAAACCAAAACTGTACCAGTATTTATTACTCACTTTAAAATATAAATCATTCCATTCACTTTGACAAATATATATTCAACATAGCATATACTATGAAAATCAAAATATTGATTACTTGGTCCATGGCATACTAACTATGAACACTAAACAAAGAATGATCATACTGCTCTTTATGAAAAGGAAAACATATATAAGCTACAGAGAAATATCTACAATACACAGATTCTATCAGCCTGCTTTATTTTTTTAATCTATATAAATGTAAATAATCATGAATGACATTTTAAGAAACTTTCTCTACAATCTTAAAATAATATGTTTTTAAACAGTGCCCTGGCTTTCACTAATTAGCTTATGCCTCTCTCAGTATTTCCTGTAGTACATGCCTCATAGCTTATGCCTCTGTCAGAAGAAAAAAACAAGCTTACATTACAAATTTCAGAATTCGAAATACATTCCATGCATTTTCTATTCCTTATTCTCACTTCTCAGATGTTACATAGAGAAAAACAGGAGAAACAATCATACTAGATCTCCACTACCACTTCTGTCCCCACATTTAACACAGTGAATGTTCCGTCAAAATCCAAAAAGTGTTACCTTAAAAGCACTCAGACCAAACCCCACTGACTTCTTTATCAACACTCAGTATGCCCTGAACCATTTCATTGATTCATTCAAACATCAAAGCACCTACAAAGCCAGGCTCTCTTCCAAGTACAGAACTAGGGATGCAGACCTGAATCTCATGCCCTAAAGCAATGTACAATTCAGAAGGATAGACAAGCACTTAAACAAATAAAGACCAAAAAGAGTATGGATGCCCTGATTGGAGTGCACAAAGGCTACAATGGCTTCATGAAGCACAAGGCTCAAGAAGCAGGTTGTTTTTCTTGGGTAATTGCTTAACACATATCCTTCTGAATATTTTGAAATGTAATTTAATTAAATAAAAATTTTAAGATAAAATATAAATATCTTCCTTATGATAGCTTGTACCTAAGGGGGGAACATTAAAAATCATAGCGTTTTAAAAGTATAGGTTCATGTTCTTTCTCATTCACTCCACATACGACATCATCAATATGATGGAATGGAATGTAGTCCATAAAAATTATACTTTAAAAATTTCAAATAACTTAAGGAATGTTGGATAGGAAAACTGAGATTTAAAATGTATATAGAATATAATTGGTAAAAATTATATAGAAGAAGGGATTAAAGAATACAGTCACTGGTTATTTCTGACTTACCACTCTTTTTCATAATTTAAAGTATTTTCCAAATTTAGAGTTGTAACCTGAAAATAAGCATTTTGCATAAATAAAATTCCACACTATCCTAAAAAATGAAATCTGTGTTCCCCAATATTAATGGAAGGAAAAGAAATACACTAAAAGATTAATGGAAGAAAGGAAGAGCACTGAAAAGGGAGGCTTGCATTGCTTAACGCTCTGGAACATCACAAAAGATTTTCAGATATTTAATGGAAGCTTATGACTGCTCATTTTACAGCTCAGTAAATTTTTATTAGATATGAATCTTTATATCCAAATTAATTAATGTGCCTTGGTATAATTTTAGGAGCCTAAGTTGGTGGGACAGTAGTTAAGTGGAAGCACACTGGGTCTTCCGTATTATTAAAAATGTGCCAGACTTCCCTCTCTGCCCTTCTTCCCTTTGGCTTCCACTGCCCCCACCCCCACCTCCATGCTCCTGGTTCCTGTCCTCATGGTCTTAGCACTCCTCTCCCCTCCAGTAACTTGTCTGATTGGGAGGCAGAGAGGTGGCAGAGAAGGAGCAAAACCAAGTCACCCTGAACGGTCAATGGTAGAAATGTAAACGGTAAATCTCAACAATTTAAAAAGGGCTAAAGGGAGTAATGAATACAGCTAAAGGGCTGTTTGTATGCTAATTTGGATAATGCTACAAGTAAAGTAAAATGTTGTGCCTGTTACTTTATGCTTTATTATTACTTGACCGGAGAATCCTTATAAGTTTCTTTGCAGTATTTTCTGTATTAAGTTTCTGAGAAAGAAATCATTTGTAATCACTTAAAAAAAAAAAAAAGTGATGAGGAGAGAGAATCATCAGCCCCTGGATTTAATAAAAATTCCCTTCATCTTTAGTATTCCATTATTTACCTTGAACCTGTCACCAAGCCTCTCGGGGCTTCCAGTTTCTCTAGAGGGACTGAACTAAATGGTCTGTTATAACTTTTATAGCTTTGAAATTTTAGAATTACTTTAATGTTATTGGGTTTAAACAAGGGCTCTTGAAAAACAATAAGCGAAAAAAATTTTTTTTGCTGTGCCCAAATGATTTAAGACACTTATTCGCACTATTTAGGTAGATTTCAAAAACTATACACAAAATTTTTCAGTTTTCACATTTCACAAGTATATAGAGACAGCTCAAAAATATACATAAATCAAAACAAAAATATTACTAACAATCTTAGTAATAATACAGAAAAAAGTCTAGCTCTGCAATAAAACTGCAATGGGTAGTTTCACCTCATAATTTGGGTTATTCAGGAATTGAATGATTTCACATGATGCAAAGGCAAGGCTATCTTATTATTATACTTATTAGCATTGCTAGTATTAACAGTAGCATTTTTTACCACTACTATATGCCAAGGTCTGTGGCGTGTAACATTTTTTCACTTAATCCACATTATAGATTGTACATAAAATTATAATCCTGTCACACCGATGAAAGAAATCAAGGCTTGGAGATGTTAAGTAACTTGATAAAGTTCAAAGACAGTGGGCGGCAGAACCAGATCTGGACACAGGGCTGTCTGAGCTGCCTGAGCTCACGACTACTGCCCTGCCACTGTCACTCTACACACTGACGGCCTCAGTGACACACCGCTGTCCGTTACGTAGCCTACCATTCCAGGTCCTTTTGGAGCTGAGCTTTAACTTTCCTCTTCAGAGTCATTTTCCATTCTTCCCTTTTATGTGTACTTCATTCGAGCCAAACTGAATCACTTTTTCTTCCCATCTTTGTGCCTCTGACTAAGCTATTTGTTCCTAGATCTTTATCCTCGGTCCTTAAACATGTCTCAAACAATACTAGTTCATGAAATCAGTTTGCCTTATATAGAAATAATGATTCCCCTCCTCATTTTTCACATCACTTCGTTAGTTCCTCTTATATGGCATTTATCACCTCATTATTAGATATTATAGTTCATGTCTTGATTTATCACTTCTACTGGAATGAAATTCAGGCTCAATGAAGAGTTCTGTTTGTATCTTTGAGCCATTTAGCTCAAGAGGGAAGGTGGGTGGTTTAGAATATTGCTGTTTGTTCTCAGATAATTAGTTTCAAAATGAATATTTTGGTTTAAGGCCTAGTAACATGCATTGGGAACTTGAGCCAGTCTAATCAAGGAATCATTTAAGAAAGAAATACACATACTTACACGATACACACACACACACACATACACTTAAATAAATTAAGTAGAATAGAAGGAGAAATATGAAAAGCTGAGATTATTTTTTGGTTTTGGTTGATTTTCACTGAAGCATGGGGAGAGTCAACCTGGGTCATCAAACTCTAGAGCTTTCTTTATTTCACATTTCTGATTTTTGTAACAATTATTGATACCTTGGATAAAATATGATAGCTAATAATTTTTAAATTTTATCAAAGAAAACTTATTTAATATATTTACTCTTATTTATCTTTCTGTTTAATTTATAAGAATCTCATTAATCTATATCAAAATAAGAGCTGTAGCAGTGCCTGCACAGTAAAAACATCTACACATTTACAGTTAAAGTTAAACATTTTTTTCTTACTATGAGTTTTTAATTAGAAGCAAAAAAAGAAAAAAAATGGATCAAATAAACTTTGAATATGCTCACAGAATTTGTCTGCCCTCACAGGCTATAGAGTTCTGTTGCAAGGAGCTCCATAACCAACTGTTTATGGATCATAACAAAATGTTTGCATCAAACACTGTCTTGGCTTTGTTTTCTGCTTACAGTTTTTCTGTTCATCTTTAACTGCCTGTCTGCTTCACTTCCCTAGAAACTTTTTCAAGAACTGAATTTATCAGCCTTCTATTTTCCAAATAATAATGCTTTCATTATTAAGATAAAGAAAAATGTCTTATCTAAGTGCCTTAGTTTCATCACCTTTCATCACAAGATTTCAGAGGGAATCACTATCATTTTATTTACTATGTCACTGGTATTTTTTTCTCTTTTAGCATCCATATGTGGTCAATCATTATATCATCAGTTCTCCATTGAGAAATTTTCTGGGATTTAGTCTTCATCATTCTTATAACCTTCAGCCTAATCCAAGCTTCAACTTCCTATAGTCCATCCATTCAGCAGAGACCTCTGTGAGCTATAGCATGAAAGTCAGTCCCTTCGAAGAATATGATAGTTAAGTACAAAAGAGATCCACACCTATAGTAAGGAAACAAAGAGCTAAAAGATCTCAGGTGCCTATACATCGTAGGTGCATAATAAATATTTGTTGAATGCGAAGATACAATCTATTATACAATCTATTATAAACATCTTAATGGATAGAAAATTAAAACAGCATTCTTATAGTACAATTGCATCTTAAGTTATTCTCAGAATATCCTTAATAATATGTTTCTAATTCCTGACTTATTCCAGATTTTATGGTCCAGAAATATATCTAACAGCTGTGGCCACAGGTAATAAATGCTTATCAATTGAAAAACCCAGGATACTAATCATTGCGCAGATATTTTTCAAGTAATTGCTTTTGGAATTGTTACCAGTTAATGGCTTTTTGTTTTTCCTTTTCTCTCTAGAACATTATTTTTGAATTAGACTATATCAGATAGTACAGATGACTTATTTTTCCAGATGTTCTAGTTTTTTTTTAGGTAAAATTTCAATTTACAATAAAGGAAGTAATAAACATTCTTGACTATTTTGAAAAGAATGTTCAATTTCTCTGTTTTAAGTAGCAAGTCAAGTTCATTCGCCAAGAGCCAATTTACTGTTCTCAAAATTTTAAATACCTCATTTTCTCTAAGTAAGCCTGATATAACAACCATAATACCTAGCACATCATAATTACCCAGTAGATATGTTGTGTAGATGTACAGACCAATTACACGTGAAAAGTTGAATTTTTGCCTTCCTTAGCAACAGAACAGATCCTATACAATAAACAGCACAGGGGAGAAATGAGAAAATAATGTAGTTAGTTTGAAACCCTACTTTCCAAAATGCTGTCCAGAATTTTCTTTGTGAAATATTCAGAAGATTCTATCTTGTATTTTGAGGAATACTGACCTAGACCATATTTCATTAAGTTATTTTTGTTAACATAAAGCAACTTTCAATGAAATTCCTCACTCTACAATAATAAAAAAAAATGAGGTGTTGTTATTTTATTTTGTTAAATATTAAGAATAAGTAAGAAAGGATATTGGCATATTTTACAGGATCTAAACACTGAACTAAGACATGTGAAAGTTTATGTTAATTGTGAATTAGATACCTAACACTAACATATCTTTTTAAATTATCACCACAACTCACAAGCCAGGTATTACAATTTTCTGCATTTTTAAGATGTTGACTGAAGCACATGGAGTATATAAGTGATCTAAGATCATATCGCCAATTAGTAATGGAACCAAGACTCAAACTACACTGATTGGACGTGAGAAACCATGCTCTTTATAATCAAGATGATAATGCAGCCTGTAAAAAGGTGACACAACTGAGTCTGAGTAGACTTTGTAAATACCAAATAAAAGAATATGGCAAGCTACATTCTGGAAATGTGGGCGAGGAGAATCAGAAATGAAAGTCAAACATGGGAGAAACTTGCCAATCTGTCTAAAATATTAGGGAACCAATGGCTCTAGAGAAATCTAAAAATCCATTAGTACTGAAAATCTCTAGAAATTCTAATAATACAAGCTAATATGGTGCTAGCTAAGCCACATGTTTCATCCATATAGTATCCAAGTTGTGAGCTAAATCTCCTGCGTAGTTTCCTATAGAAAAAGAGTTCCAAACTTAGGACCTAAATTAGTACAAGAATAAGACTTTCTTTACAGAAGTTCACTTACAATAATTAACTTCCATCCAGTAGTCATAGATTGCCTCTAATCTGAATATAAGGGTTGCCCTTAGTTATTTTAGATTTGAGCTCACCAATATCAAACAGGTATTGAGCACTTGAAAGGTGGCTTGTCCAAATTGAGATGCACTATAAGTATTAAATACACATTGGATGTTGAAGGGAAAAAAGCTTGTAAAATATCTCCTTAGGAATTTTTATATTAGTTACATGTTAAAATGATAATATTTTAGGTATTTTGAGTTAAATAAAATACATTATTAATTTCACTCACTTTCATATTTTTTAAATGTGGCTACTGGAAAATTTTAAATTACATGTGTGACTTACATAATATTTCTATTGGAATACTTTTGATCCGTTAAGTACACTTAATGTATATACTAATATGTATTCACAACTATATTGCAGAATCAGATTCATATGTTGGTTTTAAAACTTTTCTTCTACATACATATCTGATATAACTTTTAGTTTCTGATTAAATGCACCATATTGCTCAAGTGCATTTTTGTTTTCCAATTCTACATTGAACAGTTAAAAGAGAGCAATCTTATTTTGATGACACACTTCCAAGACAGTTGCAAAGCACTGGAGCCACCAACTGTTCAAAAGTGGCAACACCAGGCTAATTCAATCCATAGAACAAAAAATAAAACATTTGTAAGAAACACAATAACACAATTCTGTGAAGGAAAAAAATATTGAAAATAATATGTAGAACATATGTATGATTTCTATTTTAAACTAATGTGTTTTTTTCATCCAGGAAAAATATATTGGCTTACATTTTGGTAAATTCTATTTGGATAATAGAACTATTTCATCTAAAAGAATATGGATAGGTATATAGAAAAATGTATACAGACTAAAAGATTTCCAATTAGTATTAATAAGTCACATATAGTTATGCTGTTTGACAATTTTAATTGGCAAAAATCAGAAAAGAACAATAAATCTTTTATGTAACAGAAAATAAAGCAGATTATACTATTTTTAAAACAAATGCTTATCAGTTTGAGAACATTTTTATGATTGAAAAAAATGCATCAGTGGCATATAGCTCTGCAGGGTCCTTTTTTGGGAAGTAATGATAGGCTATTAATAGCCTGTTAATGACAGGTTATTACTGGTTCCCTAAATGCTGGTGGGTGCTTCATTCAGGACCAAGTGGCCTTGCTATATGACATTGGAGGCCAGACAGACTCTCCAGGCTCCCACCAAAGACCCCAGAGTCTCGTGGCTGATTTGACAAAAAAAAATTTTTCAGGCTTGCTTGGCCTGATGAACAAGGAAGTCCAAGTCTTCTGCTGGGGCTGAATAATAGATGCAAGAAAACCAATTTAGCAAACTTAAACCTTTAAACACCAAGCCTTAGGGCATAGGTGCAACCATATAATTCAACCCATCCAACTTGTTTTTCTCTGATATTTGGATAAGCCCATCAGCTCTGGGAACTCTTCTACAAGAAAGACAAGCCATGGCTCTTATTTATGATGGCTGTGGCCAAGGAGGACCCTGAAACTCTGCAGTATCAACGGTGCATAGACTGCTACAAAACACTACTCTTGTTTTTTGCTAACAAAATGAACTTAGAGATTTAGTGACATCTGAAAGAAATGTCCCAGTTGCTGTGCTTAGAGGATACCAAAATGAAACACGGCACATTTGTACTGGTGATGGCATATGAGGAGCATCGCAAGAAGACAGAGCCTGGCTTCACAAACCATTTGGGGAGAGAGATATGCCTTTATTTTGAGGTACACATATACACAGCGTTAGGCAAGCTGAGTAATTTGAATGTTTGAAGAGATTTTCTACAATTTAAAAAATGCTATATAATCTGTTTTCCTTTGTGGACTTAATCAACTTTCTTAGAAATTTAACTTTTTAGTTTTTCTAATTCTGGCCTGAATTATATGACCAAAAAAATCTTCCCTCAGAAAGCTTCCTAGAAATATTAGTTTGTTGATAAAGGTCTATATTCAAATGTACTTAGTATGTTTAAAACTTGATGACACCTTAAAATTTTCTTCTGATTTTTTGTCTTTTAAATGTGTCTATTTGAAATTCTTATTTTAAAATGTTTCGTATGTGGTATAATTTTACATTAAGAATTATTCTTATAAAAATAACTTTTGATCTTTAAGGGTAACTAATACTGTGAAAATTTTGTAACATATAACATATTACCATCAATATAATTTCAAAAGGAAAAACAATAAAGTATGATAGTATATGTTACAGGTAGAATGGAGAACCAGGCTGTTTAGTATTTTACAGAAGAGGTAGAGAAGTGATTTCTATCCTAATGGAAATGATAGACTAGTTGTGGAAGCAAGACTGACACTTATGACATGGGAATGAAAATTATAGAATAAGCAGGGGCGTTAAATTTTGTAATGAGTGCCAGCAGTTTCAAAGAAGTCTTGATGTAGCAGGGAACATTTCTCTGAAGAGAAGAAACTTACCCGTGAGGGCTTTGAAGAATAAATATAACATGGACAAATAGAAGAGAAAGAGAAAAATGTTCAGGAAATGGAAACAAAATGAAAGATTCAAAAACAGTAATTTGATTTGCCTGTTTGGACAAGTGTTTGACTAGATGGGAACAGGATGTTGAGAAATAGCAATAATAATAATGATAACAACAACAACGACAACAACAAGAACAGCAACAAGTGAGCAGCCTTAAATAGAGATAAGATCTGAACTCTAGCAATCTGGCTTTAGAGCCTGTGCCCTTTCCACCAGATTAAATATAATAAATAGGTTGAAATTATCTAAATAGAAAATCAGTGCCCCCGGAGAGGAAGAGGAAGCGAACGTGTTAACCTTTTTTTTTTGGGGGGGGGGGGTGTGGGTGGGGTGGGGGGAGGCGGCCAGGACAAAGAAAAGAAGCATGATTTGTTCATTCACTTATGTACCAAATATTATGAATACCTACCATGTATAAGCTTCCATGTTAAACATCAGAAAAATACAAGTGAAGAAGATATGCTTTCTGCCCTCAAGGAATTCATAGCCTAATTGGGGAAACTGAGAAGAAAATAGGCACTGTTTAATTTTCTGAAAGAAGACTACAGTTCCTTCCCCCCTCCATCCAACTTCCTCATCTTCCTTCATTCCTTCCTCCCTCCCTACTCCCTCCCTTCTCCCTTCTTCCTTCTCTCCCTTCCTTCCCTCCTTCCTCTTTTCTTGGTACTTGTTTCAACTAATACATTGTTACAGGAAAAACATTGCATCAGTAAAATGTTTAATGCCAATGCAAAAGCAAATTTTCAAGCACCTACCTCTAATGACGACTTGGCATAAATTTTTAACATGACACTTAAGCCAAAATTAGACAAAGCAATTCTGAAGAAATATTATTATTGAAAGATAAATGTGGCCTTCTCAGAATCTTGCTAATTGTTATTATTTATTCATTGCCCACTCCTTCGTATATACTGATGCTGCTAGGAGACTAGAAGTTTTCTAAAATATTATACTTTAGTATATAAGTAACATAAATAACACTAATTTAATTAAGGTGGAATTAAAAACACTATTCAGGAGTCAATATTCCAGAGTCAATAGTGAAGATATTTACTATTGTAGGTGTAACTGTTGATAGAATACTTATATTCATGAACTCAGAATCATGGATCATATTCAAGAATAATATTTGTTCTGGAAATTTGACAATTTAATATTAGCTAAGTAAAGTTAGCAACAATTCCAAAGTGATTGAGTACATGTTTACTGTTTTGGTATCTCAGAAAGAGATCTGCCTTATATCTCAAACAAACTGAAGATCCTCTTATATTTACATGAATATAAAAAATTCCTGCTGATAGAGGTTACAAGAAAAAAATAGATTCTCTTTCAAAGTACCCTATTTAAAACCATTGTCATCTTATGACCAGTTATTAGATTAAATGTTATCAAAGTGGTTTACTTGAATTCAAGTCAAGTCACTTTGTGGGTACATAATTAAGTATAATCAAAACAAATTCTAATAACTATATGTATTTTAATACAGTTAAGTTTAAATTAATATTAGTTATTGTTATTTTTCCTTTCAACTTACAGTAGGGTGGACTAATTATATATCACTGCAGGTAGTTCCTCATTTTTGTTCATGATGTTCACATTGATACCATTAAAAAAGAATTATCAACTTGGTCTCAATATCTCATAGATGGTGACTTTGCCAAATAAAATTTCAATGAGAAGAAATGTCTTGCTACTCCAAGCACATATGAGCACCTTTGAAGTTGGCACTCATCTGGCTTTGTGGGTGAGTAGAGAAAGAAGTGCCAGATGTCATTGGGATTCAAGGTCACAGCTTTCTACATTGGTTTATTCGCTTTCATGCACAACCAAAATAGGGCCTTGAATTGCTACCTTTGGAGAGTTTCTTTCGTAATAAGGAATGTAATACATATTGCTGATTTTCCAAAAGACAGGTCTTCACATACCTAAATGAATCTTTTGCAGAAGTTTTGCTATTAGGTGGGTGTAACCTACCCAAATTCCAGGTCAGTTAGACAGGGAAGAGTTGATTCATGGATTAGGTCATTTGACAGATACTTTCAGCCACATGAATGAGGTGACTGAATTCTTTGATTGGAGGTCTTGATGTGACATGAAAAAGCACTTATCTTTAGGAACAAGTTGCCACTGTAGAAAGGAACACTGAAAGCAGACAACTTTGTGAATGGTCCAGCTCTGGAGATAAATATTCGGATTATGGATGACAACTACAGTTCTGAAAATTTTCACTCCAAACAGAAATCCGCAATCAATAAGCACTGCAAGCCACATTTGAAGATGTCTTCTGCAGAGTCATAGGTAGAGAGCAGCAAAATTTCCCAACTGTCACAAAGAGAAATGCGTCAAGAACTATTCTACTAGGCCAAGTTTGCATTCAAGCCAAGCAGTGGCCTTCTCCTCAAATTCAGTTTTTACTTTTTGAAAAAAAAATGTGAAGATGATATAATTCTTTATAAATGTCATTTTTTTCATCTATGTGAAGAAAATAAAATTCTAATATAATTAAGTTAATTGTGCTAATGTGTGAAATATGGGGAATCCTTGGATTTCATTAACTTTCAAGGATACAAGACCCATAATAGAAGAAGTAGTGTTTTATGGACACACACAGGCAATGATCCATATATTTGTTTCTCTACATATATGGTACTGGTATTGAGCAAAACTGTTTTTGTTGCAAGTGACAAATCAAACTAGCTTAGGTAAAAGCTGAAATTCAGTTGGATTATATAAGCAAGATTTTTCATGGTAAAGCTGGATCACGGACTAAAATGGTACAGTGGAGTAGTTCTCATTCTCTCTTTTTCTCTCCATGCCTCCCTCTCCCTCTCCCTATGTATTCCTCTCTCTCTCTCTCTCTCTCTCTCTCTCTCTCTCTCTCTATCTCTCTCTCTCTCACTTTCTCTTTCTCTCCACCCCCCCCCCACACACACTGTAGAAAAAACGACCACCCACAGTTTAGTAAGCCCAAAAGAAAGAGGCAGCTCTTTCCCTGCAGTTGTCTAAGTAGATTCCCATGGACTCTTGGGTCAAAATGCTGATCCTGTTACTGATTATTTTCACTGAGACTGGGTTAGGTGTCCACTTTAATAACTAGATATAGGTGGAATAGTCCCCATTTGACTCACTCCCTATAAGGAAATGGAAGTCTCTTATATGTAATAGAGTAGCAAAAGTAATGATCTATCCATTATCTACCTAGAAAAAACAGACCCTTTACTGAGTGTGCTGAAAAAGCATAAGAGTTGTGATCACAGTGACAATTCAGTTATGTCTCTTCCCTTGGCTCCAGAATTTACTTAGTTCAGGTAATTTTCTCTTACCTTGAAAGAACACTTATGCAGGCCCATGATTTTTTGTGGTCACCCATTTGCAGAAAATAAAAGTTCTTTAGTTACCGTTAGTGGTAAACACAATTTCAATTTAAAAATTAGATGCCTAGTACAAAATTTTAAACTTGATTTAACATCAATTTTTCTTTTCCAATTTATATTTTTATTTTTTTTAACATTTTATTTTTTTATTTTTCCACCTCCTCCCTCTCCTTTGGTAACTACTAGTCCCAAATATTTTTTTATCCTAAGCTTGGATTCTCTCTCTAGAGTAAAGGTCCCCAACCTTTTCGGCACCAAGGACAAGTGCTTCTGTGAGAATGTAATGCCTGATGATCTGAGGTGGAGCTGAGGCGGGGACGCTAGTGCTGGGGAGCAGCTGCAAAAACCAATGAAGCTTCCCTCACTTGCCTGCCACTCACCTCCTGCTATGAAGCCCAGTTCCTAAGAGGCCATTAACCGGTACCATGTCACACACAGTCTCTCGCTGTCACTCTTGCCATGGTCACAGATTTCCCAGATTCAAAGAATAATAACACAGATACCCCATACGACTCAATGGACACATGTCATGGTATGCCATGGATAAGGGGGAGTGGAAGACAGAGTGAGAACAAGGTGTGTGTCCATCTGTTCTCTGCCCCACTCTTTCTCTCTTCAGCGATTCCTTTAGACACTATCTCTCTCTCACAGTGCTCTTGAACCAGGTAAGCAGATGACTTTTTCTTCAAGATAGTCTTCTACTATTCTTTCTACATCCTAGGCCTATATGTGTTCATCTTCGTTCTTATTTTACAGCGGTTTCCTGGCCCTTATTGTACAAGATCCATGAATTATAACTTGGTCTCTCCAATACATGTGACAATAACTTTTTCCAATAAAATCTCTTAACCAAACTCCTCTAACACCCCTGACACCTTTTTATATTCCTGACTCCTTTTATATTCCCAGGGCTTCAGGGCTGGTTCCTTTTTAATTCTGCATATGTAAGCTTCGTACAGGCAGAACATTTTAACTACATTGGTCACTGCTCCATCCCCTGAACCTAGAATAACAAGTGGTATATAATAGGCACTCCATGTTTAATCAATCAATATGAAGTTAGAATTGTCATTTCGGTAATCTGATATGGATCATTGGTACCTCCATCAAAATAGAGACAGGAAAGATCTAGTTATAACATCATTTTAGACATATACAAACAATTCCAACATTTCCTCTGACTGATATAGTAAATATAATTATCCCACTGACAAGTGAGCATGCATTTACACTTCCCCAGAGGCATAGGACACAAAATCAAATCCAGCTACTACTTAAAATGATATGTCCAGGATCTCTTGAGAAACAAATTTTTATCGGATGTGATTTGTCATGTTTGGCAACATTTGACTAAATTATGAGTTCAATCATCCTATATTCTGGTTATCTGTTGTTGAGTCACAAACCACTCTGAAACTTAGTGCTTATACCAATGACATTTATTTCATCCATGAGTCTGCAATTTGGAAAGGGCTTGGTGGAGACATGCTATCTCTGCTCTTCTTAGGTTTTACTGAAAGGACTTGAAAGCTATGGCTAACATCATCTGAAGGCTCAGTTACTCACATTTGGTTGGTACTGACCCTCAGCTGAAATGGTGGCTGAGATATCAACATGTGGAATCTTCATATGGGTACTTAGCTTCTTCAAATTACAGTAGTTTGGTTCCAAGGGTGAGCATCACAGGAGGACCAGGAAGAAGTTGTATTCCTTTTTATCATGCAGCCTCAAAAGTCACAGTGTCACTGTTCCCAAGGTCACAGATTTCCCAGATTTCCCAGCTTCAAAGAGAGTTAACACAGATACCCTACAGATCTCAACAGACACATGTCAACATTGCACCATCATCAGAGCAATTAAGGATGGGCTATATATCATTGTGATCACCTTCCGAAATCATACTCTTCCATATCCCCAAAAACCGAATATAATAATGAAGCCAGGCAGAATTCCCGTATTTTGAAAAAGAGCAAAAGTGAGACAACAAATAGTAGTTCCACGCCTTATACCATATCTTGTGGCCAAAACCAGCCAAGGTCTGCATTCCTGATTACTATTCCCCAGACTGCTTGTCTTGCAATCACCAGTTGTATTCCCCCATAGACCTGCCTGAGGGGGGCTCAGGAAGTAAGTCTCTCTGCCTTTGATAGCTCTTTTTTTGTTAGTGGTGGTTCTGAAGCTCTGAGAAAATACATTAACAGTATTATTTATGACAGTATTTTCAAGATCCATGCTTCTCTTGAATTACCAAAAATCTGAGAAATTATATTTCTCTTAGTTCCACCAATTAGAGTGCCAGTCCATGGTCTGCTTGCCTTCAGTTACGCTAATTGCCTTTTTGCTCTTCTCAAATTCCAAAGGCAATTTCTCATGTTCCAATATGATCTGCCTTTTGTTAGAAGGAAGAAACCAGATTATTTCTTCCTCTACCTTGGGTAACATCTCCGGCTGCATTTTCTTAACAATCCCTTCTCCTGGGTTTCAGGAACACCTCATCCTTCCTTTGTGCTTTCAGTATAGGGAAATGGTATCACCTGCTTTTGCTCATCTCTGGGGTGACATATTACCCATCTGACTTCTCTCAACTATTCCATTATCTAACGAATTCCACTATTTTATATCCTCTCTTTCAAATACTTTAAAAGTACTTTAGCATTATTTAAGCCACTGTTATCTGAATATTTCAGTTATAGCAGCTGAATCTACAAATTTTTACAAATCAAATTAAGTCTATGGAGTGTTCTCTGTCCATCTCAACTGTGACTTTTTCCATTTTAAAGTTCATTAAAATAACCTAATTTGTTAAATTAGCCCATTCATTTTAAAGGAAAGGAAGTATCTATTGAACATTTATTACAGGCTATATATTTGATAAATCATTCAATTCTTACAACTCAATAAATTTGGAGGATCACCCTGTGTTTTATAGTGAGAGAAAAAAAAGCAGACACAGGTAAGTCAGTTAAATAGCTTATCCGGTGTCTGACTATTATTTTTGCTACACTACACTACACTAATGCATATTTTATTCTCTATCATTGGTCTTTACCCTGAGTTGAAATTCGCCTTTTAATATTTAGTAATCAATCTTAGTGTTCTAGTGAGCACCTCCAAATCAGACTTGTTTTCTTGATAAGTACCTTTTCACCTATGTTTTGATAAATCAAAGCTTCGCCTGAGAATTAGTTACTATAAGAATCCAATTAATAAAACAAAAAGGTAGATCCTATATTAAGTATTCTTACCATATTAAAAAAAAACACTCAACTTTAATGTTTCTAGTGGAGGAATTTAACTATGAAATAATCAATGATTTAATGTTTAAGAATGTGTTTATAAATAGTATCAAAATGAAAGTGTTTTAATGATATATGAAAAAAATCTCACTATATATACA
The DNA here is from genome assembly GCF_014176215.1 of Rousettus aegyptiacus. Taxonomy (NCBI): domain Eukaryota; kingdom Metazoa; phylum Chordata; class Mammalia; order Chiroptera; family Pteropodidae; genus Rousettus; species Rousettus aegyptiacus. The sequence continues at coordinate 63,382,876 of NW_023416286.1, forward strand.
CATGATTACAATTGTGTTTAAAGTAAATCTAAAAACATATATAGAAAAACCACTTTAGAAGGAAAAGGAAAAGAAGAATCCAATTAATAATTGAACATGGAGGAGTGACAGGCATTTCAAGATAGGTGGACACAACCAAATCACCACTAATTAATTTTTCAGCATTTGCATACTAATCTTATACAGCCTAAAAATCTATTTAATTTATAAAAAGAACATACATCATAAATTAATAAAATAGTATTAGTATTGAAATAAACCTTTTACTTGTTTACACAGTAGACCTAACATTAGTTAGACAGAAATCGTACTGAATTAATACAACGTCCTCATTATTATAACCATATTGTCAGTTACTATAGTGTCACAAGAATGCTTCACCATAAAGTGATGGTTTAGTTGAAACTGCATTTGCAATGAGAATGATGAATAGCATCTAAGCTTATTTGATGTCATCTTGAAATATGTTTCCAAGCCTAGGAATACACATCTTTTATGTATATTTTATTACATGTAGACTAATTTAGCGACAATTTGAGTTTTTCTGAGTTACTTTTGAAGGAAAAAAAATAAAGAGGAAAGAACTTGGGTGGAAAGATAGAAGCAAAAGAAATCTATAAAGCTGAAAGTGACAAAGCCTCAATAGTAGGCAGGATTCTAAGATGTCCCCCAATATTCCCTGTCCCTGGTGTACACCCCCTGCATCTTCAGGACTGTGAATTTAATGTGTTTCACTCCTGTGATTAGGTTCTGTTCTATGACACCATTAACCTTGAGGTGGGGAGATCACGTTGGAGAACCTGATGCAATCATACAAGCTCTTTTAAAGCAGAGAATTTTCTATGGCTGCTCACAAAAGAGGAAGTTGGAGAGCTTTAAAGGGCAATTCCCCTCTGCTGAGTTAGGGAGAACCTCATGGTAAGGAACTGGAAGCAGCTTCAAGGAATTTAGAGCTGATCCCCACTGACGGCCAGCAAGTAAAACAAGGATGTCATCCCTAAAGACAGCAGAGAGGTGAATTCTTCTAATAACCACACTGAGCTAGGTAGAGGACATTTGCTCCTCCTGAAAACAGGGCTGACTGACACCCTGACTTGAGCCTGGGCAGAACCTGGCCATCCTGTGCCTGGACTGCTGACTTACAGAACTATAAGCTAATAAATGAATGTTGTTATACACTGCTAAATTTGTGGTAATCTGTAACACAGCAACGAAAAGGAATACATCTCCAAAGTCAGCCTGCACAGGTCCCTTTCAGCACACTGGGAAAGTGTGGGGTTGATGAAACATCGAGGGGATTTTTGTGCACAGACTTGTTCTGCATGGTCCTGCTAGGACTCTCTACTGTATTCTAAACAACTGGAGTGGGTTTCATTACTCAGCTTTAGTCCGTGAAAAGCATGCATATTGTCCCAGCTTATCAAGCACATTTGATCTGGGCAAAACTCCAAGAATTAAATGGAGTTGAAGCTGGACACCATCCAGCATTTTGGTCCATAACCACATTTGTAAGCAGATGGTAATCCAAGACATTGGATGATAGAAGAATACTATCATAAATACTTTGTCTCCAAGTCCAAATCCACTACCCTTCAGAAAGATATGTCATATTCAATAAAAATGGCACAATGTATTTTGTAAAATGACCTTTCTTATTGTTTTATTTATTACCCAATAAACAATTTGAATTTTTGAGAGTTCTTGCTTGCAAATAGGGAATTTATAGATATGTGCAAACATAAATACAAAAATCAAAAACATGTTCAATGTTATGCTGACCATTATTTTCTTACCTCAAAGATAATTGTTAAGTATACTATTCGATTGTTTTGGGCAAGTGAAACATTCCTGAAAAGTTGGACATAAAAGTTTTTTTAATAACATAAATGCTTTTATGTTTTAGAGACACAATTCATTGGCAGCCCCTGTCATTTCCCTTTATCTCTTTAACTATGGTAAATGTGAAGGTGGAGCAGGTTATTTCGTGAAGTTAACTTTATTAATAACAGCATATTGTTCTAAGTCACACTTCTGCATAAAATGTGCTCTGAGATTTATTGGTTTGCTCAAGAGCTTTTGTATTTTAAAGTGCTGGAAAAGAGACATACCTATTATCACCACTAATGCTGGTTGATCAGGGCTGAACATACTTTTGCCACAATGAGATTTTAAGTATAACATATATTTATATTTTACGTATGCCCTGAATACTAGAAGAATTTTCTTTACTGAAATGCTATACCACTCATTAACCAAAGTGTGGTTTTCAGGCCATGTGAGATGACTTTAGATAGCATGCCAAAGAATATTTTTCAGTTAAGTAGATAGTTAAAAAATGTGTTGAGCATATTTTTGGCATGTAAAGCCTTGATGCTGGGTTTTTAAAATTAAAAATATTTAAGTAAAAATGTAATATAATGAAATAGAATAATTAGGCAAATATTATTTTAGAGGTTAGATGGATATCCCAAATATCATGCAAGTGGTTTAATAATGATTAAAATTAGGGAAACACTACATTGTTTATAAACTTTTTACTTCTATTTGATTCCCAGTTCTAAAATTAATTACTTTTCTTTACTTTTCCAAAATATATTTTCAAAGGCATCAATTGATGGTCAGCAATTAAATTCATTTATTTTAGAAACTGAAGGTGTTTATTTTTAATTTTTACTTGAATATTTTTACTAAGTGATTCACAAACTACTTTCTTCTATATAAAGTTTCTATATCCAACTTCTCTGAGTCTTGTCATTGTTTAAAATTCAAACAGAATAAGTTATATTTATTTATGAATAAATTAGGAATTTATATATGTGTGTATGAAACTTTGCTTTATACAAGAGTTTGAATTTTGAAATAAGTATATATGAATTTAGTCACTGAAAGAGTTGACCATCAATAGTCAATCACTTTTGCTAGAATTGGTTTTATATGTACATTTAAAAGGCTTTTCATATGTAAATGTTTAAAAAATATTTTAGTATATTTGTATATTAAATAATGTTTATGTACATATATTTAGTTATTATAGATTATATAACTAAAGCCAATATCTAAACTTCATTCCATCAATATTTGCAATTTGATAATAAAAAATACTATAACATGTTTGTAAATCATCACTTAGCATTTAGTATAAAACAGAACTAAGTCATTTAGTGCTTTTGAAGATGAGTGAAAATACTATTTAATTATTAAATATTTTGTACACCTCCAAAATAAACAGAATCCTCTCATTCTACACTTGGGGGTTCCATATTATCTGAATTCTCACATCATCAGCAATGAAAATGGATGATGTTTTATATTGTGGACTGCCTCATTTAGCGTTAGTTACTATAGCTATTGCCTCCGTCTATATCTTACTGTGTGAATGGCACCAAAAGCAATCTTAGGTTGGAAAAACAGATTCTTCTTATTTAGGGGCACCCTGGAATGCGTTATAATTACATACTCAAGGGAACTTATGCTGAACACAATTTTACATTTACATTATGGGCTTTGCCTGCAGGCAGTGACAGTAAAGAGTAATGAGATGAGGCCAAAAATTTCTGCAAACTCCTCTCTGCAAAAAATGGGAGGAGAAGACTCAAGGGAAAGAAATGCTATAAAAGTTCCATGTCAGATGGAAAATAATATACTTAATGCAAAAGGAATATGAGAAAGAAAACCGTGTTAATTAGGGAACAGGCTAAGCTGTTGTAACAAAGAGACCAAGAATACATTAGCTCACAAAAACAAACAAACAAAAAAAAAGGTTTTATTTTTCTCTCACATAGTTCAGAGGCAAGATGGCAATCCAGGGCAAGCAGATGACTACTTCACTTAGAAAACCTGGGCATTTAGAAACCCAGGTTTTCTATGTAGAGCTCTCCGACCCCCTTAAGAGTTTCCCCTTGACTACATATTCAAAACCAGCTCTCCAGCATGCTGTCTTTATTAAAGACCAAGGAAAAGAGAAACAGGGAGCACACACCTAATTACATTAAGAGCAAGACTGGGAAGTTACATATATCTCTTCCCCTCACATCGCATTGTCAAATACCCAGATATCTTCAAAGGAGACTGGAAAAATATAGTTTCTGGCTGGGCAAGTACTTGCCAAAAACTCGAGTTTTATTATTAAAAGGAAAATGGAGAAAATATTGAAAAACAGAGATCTCTGCCTTTGGCATCTAGCCCCCAAGTATCCACAGGCACCAATCTTCCTATACAGAAGACACAGGCCCTCCCCAAGAGTTGTAACTTAAAGCTCATCCAGTTACTGTTCTCAATAGGCTCTCCAAGTGATGTTTGTATCTCTCCGTGGGATGTGGAGGTGACTCTTTAAGGACTAGCAATTTATAATCTAATAGACAAGTTACTTGCACTCTTATATTTCTTAATACAAAATGGTGAAATAGGATAAAGAGGTGCAATAAAAACTACCATTCTGAAAATAAGGAATGGGAAACATAGCAACCACTATGAAATTCTGTTTGGCAGGAATTGAGAAGATTTCTTCCCAGGCAATAAAGTAAATTCCTTGGTTATGCTCTGGTTCTAATCTCTGAAAGGAACTTGTTTGTCCACTGCTCCCATTGCCACTGGCCTTATCCCCTGGGAGATTCATTCTTCTTTATTATCTACTGTGGTATCATCTTATATCAGTCTGGTTCTAATCAGGAGTGAGAAACTATGTGGTAATTTGAACAAGGAAAATTTAATATAATAAATCACTAACTAAACAGGGATTTGGAAGAACGAGGAATTGGTTAGCAAGAAGTAAAAAGAAGAGTAAATAATACAGGACTAGCAGATATAAGGAGCAGCCACTAGACCTAGGACTGAGATAGAGCTTTAAGGAAGAAGCTCTACCCCCCACCCCACAAGGACTGAGCCCCAGACCTTGTTAGAGAGGGTCGGTATGGTTCACTGAATGGCAGAGAAGTAACTGTGGGGTTGAGTCGGGGGTGGTTGCAGTAACAGCACTGTAACTTATTCCACTAACCCTCTCATAATACGGGCTTGCTGAGACTATGGCCAGCCATTACTTTAAAGAACCTCCATGATGGATTGGGATAAATGCAGGACACTAGCAGATATGATTGGTGCAAAAAGTACACTGTGTTGGAAAACTTTTGTGCATCATTCAAAATCTTGATCACACTTTACTCCAGCCGCTTCTGAGACAAAGAGATTTATGCAAACTGACTAGCTTTATAGAGCATGTAGATCTTCTTGGGCCTGTGCAGTGTATCTCTCACTTTCTGCCCAAGGGAATCCAGTGGATAAATGTGTGCTATCCAGAGAGTGGAGTGGCTAACACCCTGGAGCCATTTGAGTCAGCAAGGAATGAGAACCAATAGAAAAATGATTCCCCCTTTTCGTCCCTAGGCCCGCAGTTTCAGAATGCACTTTATAAGGTCCTTCAAAGGGTTTCATGGGACAGAATACCAGGCAGTTTTAGGAGTGGCTAACTGTATAACTCCTTTTCTGTTTCACTCCCCTCTCCTTCATTCCCACTTTTGGGATTACTTCTAAAATAAACTACTTCAATGAGGGCCTTTGTACAAAACTTTAATATGAGAGCAACCCCATTTAAAGTGTAAGGCTCTGCCCCAAAAGGTCACCAAAGGTTATCTAGCGATCCAGATTCCTTTCACCCTGCTGCTCTCAACCCCTGGAATTCCGCTCTGCTTCTCTGCATTGTCAAAGCTGACACACTAACACCAATTCCACATTTCATCCCAAAGAATGGGAAAAAGAGATAGAGGAAGATAAGTACATGTTTTAAAGGAAATAACGTGGCAGTTGCACATATCGCTTACGTTTACTTCTCTTTAGGATTTAGTCGTATAGCCACTCTTATTGCAAAAGAGCCAGTAGTCTCTAGCTGGGCAGCCACGTGCCCAGGTAAACGCTGCTGATCCTGTTTCTAAATGGGGATGGGAAAAAATAGATTAGGGTGAAATAAGCAATATCTGTCACAAAAATAAAAATGTTGTAATGTATATTAAGAATTTTCTAAAAATGTTCCTTTTATCACCAAGTAAAAATCCATGGATATTGAATCTTATAAATAAGCCTCCCTACTGCACGTGACTGACACCAATTTGGCCATTTTTCTCAACCAGCAGCACACACTGTATTTGTCACTTCTTTTTAATTTTCCTTGGATTATCAACACATCTTTTGCCTGTTCATTTCTTAGAGAAATTTGTGATTTTTTTATATTAATTGTAACTCTATTTCCCACATTTATTTCAAATATTTTCTTTACAGTAGTGTTTATACTTCAATTTTGGTTCTGCCATTTTCTTACATACTTTGGGTTCTAATATATAACAATGGCTGTTGGAGGTCTATTAATTTTGTTTTGATTTATCTTATTGCCAGTGTGTCTCATTTTATTACTGTAACTTCATAAAACACTCACTTCCTAGTATATTTCCCATGTTGTTCAACTTGTTCTCATCTCACTTGTTTTTTCTTCTGGATACTAGAATTATTTAATTACTTAAATAAATAAGAAAGGTTGGGATGGTTGTAGAAGGTATTCCCTTGCTGTGGGGTCAAGGTTCCAAGAATAAAGAGGCTGCCTTTTTTTTTTTTTTTTTTTTTTTTGTAGTATCCACTTTTTACTATTTGTGGGGATTAGTCATGGTCTCTTCTCACTTTATTGTGGGCTCAGAAGTCAAAGTTCACATTGGCCACAAAGACTTTCTGAATTCCATCTCATTCCTCCTGTAATGACCATCTCTTCTTTTCTAACTCTTCTAATAAAGCTTTCTTAGTATTCTCTGTCTCTAGTACTTGGTACATATTTTAGCCACAAATTCAGGGTGGAGAGAGGCTTTTCCCACACCAGTCTCTGGATATCAGACCATGTCCATCACCACTGGGTTGTCTCATTCATGACTGAAGGCTTTTCAAGCACGACTCTTTCAGGGGTACAGAGATCCTTCTGACACCTATTCTTTAAATGCACAGGAACCATTCTACCTCTCTTCTGTGTCACAAGGAGAAGCAAGAAATCTGGTCTTCCTCATGCCTGTCACCTAAGTGAGGTAACAAGGCTGGGCTGTCGAACTTCCAATATAACTGGGATTCCTGTTACCTTCTGTGCCCAACTCCCAAAAGACAGGAAAGAGTCATGATGTGTCTGTACTCTCTGCTCCCCTGCAATCCCGGCTGTCCATATTCCGGGAAATCTTTCCTGGTCTTGAAAGACAAGATGCTTTTCTTTGACATCATCATGCAATCTTTTAAATTCATTGTTCCTTGGGCATGGGTTCATGAGATTTAAAAATCTTTGAAAGACTTTCATTTAACTCTCAGAGTAAGAAGGCATCAAGACAGATTACACACCATGCAAATCCTAGGCACTCTGAAGTCGAAGTGACTAGAATATATTGAAATATTGTTATGATTATAGTCCAAGAAATAGGCAGTTAATCCAGGTGGTAGTAAGTTAATGAATCCAGTAGAAAATAATTTTGGTCTTCATCATGTTTCAGTATTGTTTTAAATAATACTGTGCTCCTGAGTTTTCCATATGAACATAAAACATCCCATTAAAACTAAAAATGTATTCGAATTACCTTGAGAGGCCCACAAATACTTGAAATTTTATAAGGATAGGGTTAATAATTACTAGACAAAATCATTAACCACGTGTATATCACTGATGATTGATTAAATGGATAAATAGTGGGAGAGAGGGATAATAAAAAGGAGGGAAGCAAGGAGAGAGAGGAAAAGAGGGGAGAGAGAGGGAAAAAAAGAAAGGAGGAAAGAGAAAGAAAGGAGGAAGGGACGGAGGAAGGAAGGAAGGAAAATAATGTAGAACTGTAACTCCAACAATTCCTAGAATAAACAAAAACTCCTAAAAATGTAGGAATAATTTAAATAACTGCTGTTATTAAGTAGATTTTCTAAAAATCAGTTTATTCATTTTATCCTGTATGGTCATTTCAGTGATCAAATTTGCCAGGCAATTGCTTAATCCCACTTCAGTTTACCTTTGCAAACAAAGTCACTGGATAAACAGAAAAAAACTCGAACAGTTTCAAAAGTGAAACATTTTGAAAGCATTTTGTTTGCTAATACAAATATACTTTATGGTTAACTATTTAGTAGAGATCGATTTCCTCAAACTTGGCCCAATTGTTTGATGAGTTTAAGACAAAATAGCATCAGTAGCACATAGGTTATTAAAACATGGTTAAAGTGTAAAAATCAATCATTAATCTCAAATTGTTCTTCAGCATCTTAGTGGCAGGTTCTCTGTGTTTTGCTAGCATTGCACTAAAGTGGACAAAGGTCAGGGCTAAGTCATTCTCAGCTATATCAAATAATGGCATTATATAATATGCTTATTTAATTCGTGCCCTGGAACCTCACTCAATTATTGAACTATGATTTTAACGTTTTCCTGGTAATTTTTCAAAGGTTCATAGTGCTTCTTTATTCTATCATTATCCATAACTAAATATGTGTGAAAAACCTGTAATTTAAAGTTGAATTACACAACTATATAAATGTATTGCTGTCCCTTAATTTTTTTATAAATCAAATGAATACAGAGTAATAACCTTATACGAGAAATGAAAATTACTTTTAGATGGCATCCTTTTGGAGATAGAACTATAATTAAAATATTACTGCATGCTTTAAACATCAGCAGGGTTGAATAAGTTTTTAAAATGAATAAATTGTTTAGGGTCTTTGATATTTTAATATCTATCACTCTTAAGAAAGCAAAAACACTTCTATAGCAGTGAAATGCCTCAAATTCTATAAAGCAAGAAAATCAGGAATTTATTCTCTGATGGTAGTTATCTGTCAACTATGGCTGAATGGTTTCACTTGGTACTAAACTACATATTCCATTTTTTGGCTGGTAAAATTTGTAAAATATTAAGATTCCTCATTTTAAGCAAGAATCAACATACCATGAAATCAGTAAAAAACTTGATTATTGAATTTGTGTGCTAAATGAGATTGAGTTAAAATCTGTCCTAATTACCTGTGTATTGTGTGCCAGATGCACGTTCTATATTAACCACTTCCCTACTGAACTCCAGTGACACTTACTTTCTGAGCCTTTTAGAGTCAGTTACCACTTTATTTTACTAATTCTAATTTACTCATGTAAGCTTTCCCTCTAATCACTTGCAAGCTTCTTGAGGACACACAGCATTTAGTACAGAGCTACACCTACATATCATCAAATGTTTTTTCAGTTTATTAAAGAGCTTACTTCTCAAGAACTACAGCAATCTGGTGGAGGACGGCAATAGCCCCCAAAATAAAAAAGTGGCCCAAAGGTCATGAACCCATTTCTCACTTCTTGTTACAAAGCAGGAAAACTGGTTACTTCTGAGTTCTCTTCTGAACCCTTTTAATCACATTGTCTGCTAGTAAAGTTCTCAGAACCCACCAAATCACTATCCTGCTCCACTCTGCCATCCACGTCACCCTTACACATCACATATAGATGTACAGATAGCTTTTTCTTTATATCTACTGCCCCCTCATCCCCTGTCACACAGTCTTTTTTATTCTTTCCATCAAAGCAAGCATAATCTTCTCAACCTTGACCTCTGGACAAAATTTGGCATCAAACGAGAAATTTAAAGGTGGTGCATCAGAAAACACACTCATTGTAAAATACTTAGGAGTGATCTTCAGTTTATTCAACAGATATTTAATATCTGTTTTGCAGTCATTTTGGGGTAAATACAAAATAAAGCATTTGTTGTTTTCAAGGAGCTGAGGTATAATGGATCTTGTTGCTGGGTCAGGGAACAGTGAGGGGAGGGCCAGGACTTACTTTCGAGCATGGCCAAACCACCACCTGCCTTTATTTCCAATGGCTAACAAATTACAAGTTGCCAAGGTCTGCAAGTTATGAAATCTAAGTAAAACTTTGAGTAAAACACAAACTACTTAAAAATATTTTCTGTGCTTAATTTCCATTAAAATATTTTGTTTCCTCCTTCCTTGTCTTTTGCTTTGTGGGTTGTTTCTTTAGCTTTTTCTAGTGATTTCAAATTTTAGTTGTATTCTACTAGTGGTTGCTTTGAAATAAAAACATTCAAACTATTTCTATACTCTAACAAATAATAAATTTACCTTCTTCATCTCCAAAAACTCATTCCCCAGTTTTTGCTAATTTTGAGGTTTTAGACCCTAATGGTTTAACATTCTGTATCTTCACTTCTAAAGGCAGTTATTTCATGTTTACACATTTTACTGGCTAACATGTATTTGATGGCTTCCCCATTCTGAAGACCTTTCTTTAAATTACCTGTTAGTAGACTGATTTAGTTCTACATTTTTTTTTGCTAGAATGTTTACAATACAATAAGCCTTTCCTATTAGAGAAAATGTTTTACTCAGATAAGAATAATTATTGTATTTATGAATAATTATTTTCTCTTAGAACTTCTATAAACTTGCACTTAAGTACTGCAGAGAAAAACTCAAGATAGTCTTTGGGTTTGTTCTATTTTTTTCTCACTGGCTTGTTAAAAAGGATTTTTAATTCATTTTTACTTAAGCTTAGTCTAAATAAAATACTAAGTAGCAATGCAGGCCTAGGACATGACAATGTCCCAAAGAGACATAATTCTAGAAGGGGAGGTGTGGTAAGGCCGTATTCCTCCCCACCGTCATCCCCATAAATATCTGCATCCTAATCTCTGGACTCTGCTAATATAATGGTTTATATAGAAAGAATAACTAAGGTAGCAGATGAATTAAGGCTGCTAATCAGCTGCCATTTTAAGATTAGTCTGGAATATCTGGGTGGGCTCAATGGAATTACAAAGGACTGGAAGAGGGAGTCAGAAGAGGTCAGGGGCAGAGTAGTATATGGCATGCATACTGCATCTACTATTGCTGGATCTGAAGATGGAGAAAGGAGCTAAGCCAAGGAATGTGTGTCTAGAAGATGCAAAGGCAAGGCAATGGATAGTCCACTAGAGCAGTGGTCCCCAACCTTTTCGGCACCAGGGCCCGGTGCTCCTATGAGAATCTAATACCTGATGATCTGACGTGGAGCTGAGGTGGTGATGCTAGTATGGAAGAGCAGCTGCAAACACAGATGAAGCTTTGCTCGCTAGCCCACCACTTACCTCCTGCTGTGCAGCCCAGTTCACCACCTGGGGATTAGGGCCCGCTGCTGGAGAGCCCCAAGTAGCGCTGCTGACACCTTAATTTTAACCCAGTATCACCTGTTGGATAATTTATATTGTGCTTTCAAATAGCAGAGATGAAGACTCAAGTAGGGTAGAGACTTGACGCTTGAAACCTAGAAGCTGCTGAATCCGTCATGCCAAGTGCAAGTGAAGATCATCGCAAACCTGTTGTTTGCCTCTTAGACATGTACTGAAAGTTGTCATCTTACATGAAAATTCCCTTCCCTCTCTGAAATCATGCTGTTTGGGACCAGCTAAGATGTACCCCAACCCTTAATATTGTACTCTTTTTTTAATCTTTTATCCATTCCGCCACCCTGTCTAGGTATCTGTGTGCTTCTTGAAGAGAAAGCCAACTTTGTCACTATTACCAATAAACATTGTACACCTGAAAATCAGTGAAAAAGACCAATCCCAACTAATTCACGTGGACCTAAACCTGTCCAAGTGAAGCTGAAACTTCAATCTGAAGGCAGAGTAAATGGAGCCCTTTTTATGGACATTAACTAGAATGGCAAACAGCTATTTACCTTGCTCAATGAGATGGGAAGGGTAAAGACAACTTGCCTAAGCTATTGAGGAAAGCTGGTACTTGAAACCGGGAAGTTTCTCTCTTCAACTACACTATAAAAGACTTCTTGTTCTTTAAATTTCTCAATTAGCCAAGTACCTCACGGTAACTTAGGAGAGCAGTCTTTGAATTTGAGTTTACATATTTCTGGGCTCAGAATGCAGATGAACTTCACAAAGGTATAATCAATTGCCATGCCAACTTCTATGTTCTTTCCTAAAACTAATCTGAGAGTGTACTTGGTTTTCCTTTCTCAACTTCCCTTTAACATCTTTTCTTACGTCATAAAGACTACTCCTCAAGCATACTGGTTTTAGTTAACACTGACCCACGGCACCAAAAACACAACTCAAAATTTATTCATATACCAATGTAGGGCTTCTTGTATTCCTGAGACTTTGTTGGAGGTGAAGTTTTAATACATAGTATTTTGGTCAGCACTGATGCTGTTTGATAACCCCCCAAAAAGCGGGGGGGTGGGGGGGGAGTGATCTGAGACTGGAGTAAACAAGTATAAAAAAATAATTACAAAACAGTACCACCTTACTTCAGACAAAATCACGTTGAGAATTTACCACTAAGCATAATCTCGTTTACCTTCATCTTGATTTGAGTTCACCCTGGTTGTTTTTGTGATGAGTTCATTTACTTCCAACATATATTGCCTCACAAATGGAACAGATTTACAAATTTTTTTAACATCTTTTGAACATGTAGTTTCAATTTATTAATCTCCTACTCACCAATTCTAACCCTTTACCAGATTGAGATGCGCTCTACAATGATGAGACCTTAAGTCCCATATAGTAGGAAATGACTTCATTTTTGCTGTTAACTGCCACAGAGCCTACCTCAGTTCTAATAATCATGTTCATGATGGGCATTTTCACTCTTAAGATTTCTTAAATAACCTCTATGTGCTGGGTATTGTTTTGGTATTGAATAGACATCAATAAACCATACATCTTCAAATCCCTGCTCTTACGGAGGATCCTGGGAGGCGGGGGGTGGCAAGAGGGGTATGAATTTTAAACACAGAAGATGCCAATTCAAGTTTGGAGAAGGGTCCATCTCTAACAAGATCCCAGGTGATACCACCAGTCTTAATAGGAAAAATGAAACTAGTTAAGGAGGGCTAATTTGACATTTGTGGATTAGAAAAAAATGGAATGAAATATAGCTACCTGGGGGTGAATTTTTCAAGCTAAGGGAAGAGCTGTCCATCAAAAAAAGCCTAGAGTTAAAAGAATCCAGAAAGGCAAAAACACTTCAATAAAAGGTCATAGTATCAAGATGATTAATGAGTCAACTGAGGGCTCAACAAGAATGTGGTTATTTTAAAAGCAGCAGTCTATTATGTTGTATGTGATTAACAGTATAATTAAGAGCAGAATGAGATCTTCAGAACAAGGCAAACTATATCTTAACTTAGAAGGAATTTTAGATACCAATGAAAACATGTGAAAGGGTACAAATTTCAGTTGAGGAAAAGAACTAGAACATCACTTTCCTGTGTGTGACTTTGGGACCATAAGGAAATCCATGTCCAGCAAAGACTGTGTTTAAATGCCACTACCAAAGCAAAGTATGCCTGGAACAAAAAGGTGCATCACTACCACCTAATGCTGGGAGTAAATAAAAGCCTGCAGATTCAGCTGAAAGATGTCATGTCAAAGCAATACATTCAGCCATTACTAGAATTGAAAGTGTTATGCAACACATCTACTCTCTAGTCTTATTTAGCAAGTCTCTTACCTCCAAATTCCAAGGTGTTTCTGTGATGTTCTGCATTCCTATGACTAATCACTTTGGACAATTTTAGGGCGGAGGGTATATTCTTGATGCTCGTTTTTTGTAGCATCCAGTTTCACTCATGCCCCAAAGATTCTATCTAATGCATTGTGGATTAAGCTTTCAGGACTTTGTAGACAATTTTCAATAGCCCTTGCAAAGTCCCAGCTCCTCCAATCTGTTGTAGCAGTATTTTCCCATAGAGATCATCACATCTCAACTAAATATAAAAAATGATTCTATTGTACCAACAGAATTTACTCTTTAATCTCTTTTAGCCTATTATATCAAGTTTGTTCTAACTTGTTTTATCTTTTAATCTTCATCATTACATACATTTTATAAACAGGTATATGATCATTTTCTCTATTAAGTACATATACCCCTAAATTCAAACCTTTTGATATAACCATGGAATAAAGATTTTGTACTAAACACTTGCTACCATATTTTTGCTCTTTACCTTTATACCATGTTATACATACTTGTTTCATGAACGACCAAATCTACATTTAAGTTGGCATTTACTTGAACTTTTTAAAGCACTCAAAACTATACAGGACTGGAATTGCCAAGTCGTTTTACTGCCCACAACATACCATCATATTTAAAAAAATATTTACTATGATTTTTTGAACACTCAGAAATTAATTGAGGGTTGATCAGAACATATTCAATTTAAACAGTACTGCTCCATTAAGAAACATTTAACCCTAGACCAACGAATATTAGGAATTGACAAGAAGCCAATGAAGACTTTTCACTTTTGTTTCCTTAAACTTCAATCTAGCAATAAAAACTTTACCAGTGCATGGCATTCCAGTAAGAACAAAATGAGATGCTTCCTACTTAACTAGATTAACAAAATCTCAACTGGCTGAATTTTAGTCCCTATGATCTGTAATTTAAATTAACAATTTATACTTGGAGCCCTTACTGATTTTAAGTTAACATATTAGGTACCTAAATCAATCTCCAAATTAATGTGGGTAAAATTTGAGCATGTCAGATTCAAAATAGTAGGCAGAAGATAACTTTTTCACAGGTTAATTATTGACATGAATTTGAATTCAGACCCCATTTATCAATTTCATATTCCTGCAAATAAATTTTATTATCATTTCCTCGTCTGTGGAATTAGAAATACAAATACAGATGCCATAGGTACTTAAGATAATGTAGGTTCGTCACTTTGGTACTTGCCCCCACTTCCCCAATTACCTCAAAAGATGTTAGGCACATTTATAAAAAAACAAACAAAATGCAACAAGCAAACAAAACAGAAAAACGGTCACAAGAGTAACCTTAAAATTTTTATTTCAATATGCTCATTCTGGACAATTTCTTAACAAAGTTTTAAAATGCATAATTTAATTTACATTGAATGCACCAAAACTCAAAGAACTTGACTAAATTATAAAACATGATAAGTAGAGACCCCTGAATGCTGTGTCTATGATTCAGATTATTGGAAAAATAAAACTAAGTTTTTCAAAACAAAATTTTTCTATGGTCTGAAAATTAAGATATACCAATCTTAATTATCCTTTAAAACAGAATAAGATTTTATATCTTATTAATATTATCACTAACACACTAATATTAACTTATCAAAAAAGAAAACTATATTAATTCAGACTTTAAGCACATTAAACTCAATGATCTCTAATAAACCAAAGAATAATCTGCAAAGTCTCAAGTAGGCATATTATTTCCCATGAGACACCAAATATTGGCCTTGTAGACTGAGCTCTTACCTTTACTGCTCAGCTCAGAGGTTCCCAACCCTCTAATGCTAAACAAACTACACCAGAGCTGTCAGTTACTAACAGAACAGTAGTTTCATTAAATACACAAACTTTGACATGACAATGAGTTCTCCAGGCTGCTGCAGGTAGCATTGTCAGGAATCATTCTGCAGGGCTCTTCAAAACTATATGGAAAAACCCAAGTCAATGGCTTGCTTCGCTTAGACAGGGTTGCCTGTAAAATGAAGACCTCAAAGTATTTAGTCAAATCACTTCGCAAACGGCTTTGAAAAAGAATAATTTGTAAAATCTTAAGTGTTTTCTTTCTAAACATTGGCTAGAGATTTGTACGTATGCCTAACATGCAGAATAATAAGATGTTTGACAGTACCGAAAGTCTTAAACAATTTCAAGGTTAAAACACTAAGAAAAAAGGCCAGACCTGTTTTTCCCAAGGTCAATTAGAGATTAAATAATCATCAGCTATGACCAACTTATTTGTTATTTCCAAATAGCTAAATTAATTAATGTCAACCTTTATGCTGAATGACTTTTTGTTAGTGCTACTTAAAACTTTTGTTATGCCGAAGAAAATCTTAAAATTTGACACATTTTTAAAGCCAGAAACAAATCAAATGCAATTTCTACCGAACACTATACAACCTCAGCCCCATAAGAAATTATACACATTACTTTTACTACATATTAAGTCCCAGTTAGAATCTAAGTTCTAACCACAAACTGACCATTTAAGATTTTATTAAAATTTGACTCACATTTCAGATTAAAAACAAAACAAAAAAAACCTGTTATGCTTTCTATCACTATTCCACTTTAAATAATTCTAGAGGTATTTCCCCAGAAGCTTTAAAATAAAATTATATGGTTTGATAGATGTAAACATCACTTTTTTCCCTTATAAACACCACAGCACACTATTTTGTTGACTACTGCGACTAACTCTAACCTTATGGAACTTATAAGAACATTTAGTTTAAAGCAATATTTGTCAGTAAATAACCCAACAAAATAATTTTCAGGTTTCTTCAAAAGGTTTAAGAATTCAAACTAAAGAATATTGCTTTACAAATCACTACACGAATTCTTAATATTTGCTCATTCTGAAAATTTACCTTTTAATTAACTCCAGAACTGTGCAACCCTTACCTTTCTATTCAGGAATCCATGATTAAACTCCTTAAATTTAAAGAGGCCAATATTTGTTAGATCATATAAAGTACTTTAAAAAGATGTTTTGTACATTTATCGAGTGGCATAACAATCAGGATTATGGAAATTACTTTGTATAACCAAAATTCAAATTTTTACTGATTCTTTTATATCTGCCCATTCTTGTTAACCCACATTTTTCTACACATATGAAACATAAGCCAGAGACAAAACACACATGAAAGAAAAGGATAAAATACTGTTAACTGCCACTTCTTAGGGTTCGCTCCAGTGACCTAAGTCACACAGCCTAGAACTGTCATTGCTGTGAAAGTCTGGTTTATGAAGGGAGTAGGGAACATACATGTTAATTACAGAATTAAAGAGAAAAATGAACCTCAGATTCTTACCTAACTACTACACTCTTAGCACTATAGCGACATGTACACATACGCATTATTGTGACTCCACTTAGTGTAAGCATGTCTTGCTCTTTTCAAGTTCCAAAAGCTAAAAACAGTTTAAGGATCACCAACAGTTCCCACATCATTAACAATTACCAAGAAAACCAGTACATAGCCAGTTTACATCATGAACCCACAATACTGGTAAAATATTATTTACTAGGAAAAAAGACAACCCACCCCAATCTAAATCCCATGCTTAAATAACTTTACACATTGCTTTAAAAATAGCACTTTCACCAAGTTTGAATACTCGTATAATAAACAAGTAACATAATTTAACTTTTAAATAAAACATCCTGAATGCCAGGTTCAAAGGAAGCAAAAGAGACATATCCTAACTACAGATTACCATCACGTATTTACTAAAGTATTTTTCCTTTACAATCATAATAAAATGCTTAATAACCAAATAAATGTAATTCAACAAAAAATACAGTAAAAACTTAGATCTGACATGCAATCTTAGAGTAGAATGTTTTAGTACAAAAAAAAGACAAAAAAATAACTTAAAAATACGAAAGCTACATGTGTACATTTTACACTGATTGTTTTATTTAAATTACAAAGATATCTAACACTTTTTATTTTTGGAACATTGCAATACAGAAGCTGCATCTTCAGTAATATTTAATTTTCAAAATCTTCTGGTCACAATCCCCACCAAACTCAACAGGCCGGGACAAGTGCAATACCATACAGAAACACAGCATTGCAACCGATCCCAACCTGTGTAGAAAGGGGTTTGATTTTCCCTTACTTTTCTACAGACTTTTCACTACCACAGTCAGTTTTGCATGGATTTGCACAGCAGAATATCACACAGCTGGATGCAAACCTGCAAAACTAACCATAGAACAGTGTTTAGTAACTGGACAGTTTGATTGGGTGACAGGCCGAGGCTGGAGTTCTACAGCTAGCAGTACTTTAAGTGCTCATAATGCAGTAGATAATTAAACACTACCTGCACTATAAGCACTTTAGTGCTACAGAAGCTGTCACATCACACACACCAGGCAGATTCTACATCGATACAATAAAAGTACACAAAATTAGTAAAAACCACTTGAAGGAAATAGCAGGCCACCATCAGTTTTGCATAGATTTGCACAACTACATTCTTCTTGTAGTGCAACTATGCAAAACTAACAGAAGACTGCAAACAAAAAGTATTAAAACACCTATGTACTTGCTTGGCTTGTATTGGATGAAAACATAACTTCTTATGCCAGAAGGAGCACTTAGGGCAGTAGATGCTAATCTACTTCACTATCTGCACTAGATGCACCTTAGAACAAAAAGCACTCAACACCAGCAGGCCCTGCGCTTTAAAGCCCACCTTGGCTTCCCGAGGCAGCTGTCACCATAATGCTACAAGTGCCTTCACTGCAGTAGATGCACATATCACTACCTGCACTGTAAGCACTTTGACATTATTCTGACTGGTCAATCTTCAGTTTTACAAGGTGATGTTATCTTTAATCCTGCTAAAATTTGAAATAATTAGAATAATACCTTAACTCATAGGTTATGAAACATACAAAATCCAGCAAAATCCCTAACAGGGAAAAGAAAATGTATTATCTCAAACCTGCAAACTGTGTTTAGAAACACGTACAGACTTAAAAATTAGAAGACAAATCTTTTTTCACAAGACAATCTTAACTAACCATCATTCCAATACTATGGAAGAAAGTGGTGGCTTTTCTTTTACCTGGCCATTTCCAAAGACATACTTAAAAAAAAAAAATCAAAAACAATGCATGAGAACTAATGTACCAATAGGACAACCTGACTCATATACCTTTTAGATGAAATCTTCAAATCCACGTGGCAAAACATTCTTCTTTTCTTCTGGCTTCCAATTAGCAAATATTTGGTAAATAAAATTACTGTTCAGACTACATTTCAAAAATATTAACTGTAGATCTTACACATCCCACTTGTATTGTTAAGCCTTGAAAACTTACTCCAGATTAGTTGTTTTATCACTCAACTTAAAACAGTTCTAAAATTACATTTTGTAACTGCATTAGCTCACAAAGATTTATAGATATTTACTTTGTACTTTTATTAACTTATAAATTGGCTGATCTTAACTGAATTAATGTTCTAGAAAAAGTAAACTGACAATGCACAAAATAACCATTTCAACTATTTGAAAACTCAATCCCATCTTATTCAAACCAAAGTCAAGAGAATTTGTTTCTAAGAAATGTTAAAGAAAATTAGAATACACTTACCCAGTTGGGAAAACTTTCTCTGCAAAAATCATTAGAAAAGCTTTTGGTGCAGGTAGGTCCACGTGTATGACTGGGATAGTGGGGGGAGATAAGGAAAAAAGTCAAATTTATTACCACCCTCCAAATTAATATTTAAATTTACTCTTTTCCAACCCCCTTATTTATCAGTTATGCCCACTGCAAAACCGAGGATATCGTAGCCAAGCAGTACCATCGCTGTTTAAAAGACCAACAATGTATGGAGCGAAAACGTTTAAGAGAATAAAGTAGAAAAACCCACAAGTATTAGATTCATCTTTTACTTTAAAAGCTTCTGAAAAACTCAAGTATTATCAGCAATCATTAACTCTACTGTACAGCTCTAACGAGGGAAAAGCAGCAAAGGGACTATTCTTCATCACCCCTCCCCCAATCAAGACCTCGTGGCTGCAAGCCGGGATAAAGAGTTGTTTCCCCAACTGAGGTGGTCGCGACAGCATGCTGCTTATTCTTCCTTTCGACGATACTGCTGCGACGAGCTGCCTTCTCCTTCTCCAGTTCTCATCCCCTTTGCTCCCGCATAGGAATAGAAAAGGCGGCATTAACACCCGAGACTGCAAAGTGCTCGCCACGCTCATGGAGCCCGGGCCGGTAGCACATGTCGCACAAGGGGGCGCGCGGCCCTGCGGTTCCACGCACGACCGCCAGGGGGCGGTGGGTCAGAGTCGAGCACTGCCGGACGCGGCAACCCCCCACCCCGTTTCCCGGCGGCAGCCGCGCGGCGACCGCCGGCGCCGAGGCCCGAGAGCGGCGGGGACGCGAGCGCGCCGCCCCTCCTTTGTGTCCCCCAGCCCCCCCCCCAGCCCGGCCCAGAGGGGCGGGGGCTCTGCGACTGCGGTGCCCATCGCACGCGGCCCAAGGCCTAAGCCAGGAACAATCGGCGGCGGCGCGCAGTCGCCGCCATGTCCCCCGCCCTCACCCCCGCGCAGCCCGCCCCGCAGGAATATGGCGGCTCGGCCGCCGCTCCCGCCGAGCCGGACCGGCCCTCCCGCGCCCCTCTCCCCAGACAGCGGGTGGGCGAAGGTGGCTCCACACCGCAGCCGAGGCCAGCCCGGGCCTGTTTTGCGGACTACGGCCCGAGAAGTTGCAAGCCCCGCCCGGGGACTGCCCACGCGGGTTAACAAAGCCCACGAGGAGTGGGGGTGGCGTCCAGGCCGCGCTGCCCCGAGCTCCTGCGCCCCCCGCCCACCCACGCGCACACAAAGTTTGGGGGCCTGCGAGCTCCCGCCCACGTCGCACCGCCCGCCGGCGCGCAGGTACCTCGTGGGCGCGCCCCCTCCCGGCCCGCGGCCTGCCCCATGTGCCGCTACCGCCGCCGCTTTGTTCTGGAGGCGCTTTAACTCTCGCCCCCGGGAGAAACTTTCCTTACCCGGGACCACGCGTCCCGCATGCTCCCCGAGCCCTGGAAGGGGCGCGAGCCTCGCGCTTCCCTTCCCCGAGGGGCCATTGTGTTCGCCGCGCGCCCACCCGCCGGCCGGGGCGGCCCAGGAAGGGTCCGCGCGGGTCCCGGGCGCGGCCGCCGCGCGCACGCCGCCACCTCCCACCCTCCTTCCCCCGGCCCTGCCCCTCCGCCAGCCGGCGTGCGAGCGAATCGCGGCTGCCACACGCCGGGGCGGCCAACGGCCCGAGACCCGCCCCGGCCACGCCGCCGCCGCCGCCACGCTGCCCCGGGCCATTCCGCCCCACCCGCCCGCCCGCCCTCCGCACCCGGGTCGCACACAACAGGTTTCACTCAGTCGGCGGAGGGGCGGGCAGACTCACCAGAAGGAGTAGCCGCCACCATCTTCGCCTCGCCCGCCGTGGGCTCTCCCTCTCGCTCCCGCCTCCCCACCCGCCTCCGCTTTACTACGACCGGAGGCCCCAGGCCGGGGGTGCGGCCAGCTGGCCGGCCCACCTCGCAGAGAGGCTTCGCGAGGGGCGCGAGCCGCGGCGGCGCGGCGGGGGTCACCCCCACCCCCTCGGCCTCGCCCGAGGGCGCGAAGTGGCGCGAAGGCGCAGGTCGGGCGGCGGCAGCAGCACCTCGAAGGACCATGTGGGTGAATGAAGGGCGGCGGCTCCCGCCTCAACGTAAATACGGACAAGCCCCACTCCCTCATTAGCATAAAAAACAAAGTACTTCCGACCTCCCCGCCCGCCCGCCAATCACCGCAGGCCCCGCCCACGGCGGCTCGGGCTAGGCGGCTGCGAGAGCGGGAGCCCAGAGCGGCTCTCCGCGCTGCGCTGCCTTCCCGGGGCCGCGCTCCCCCGCCGCCCGCCCACTACCGCCTGCCTTGAGCGCCTCGCCCGGACACCTCGCGCCACGCCTCCGGCACGCCCTCCGTTAACAAGCTAAGCGCGCGTGCAGATCCCCGCGCGCCTTACACTCTCCTGGAAGCGCACGTTTCCTGCGGTTTCTCGAGAGCCCTGCTCTCCTCGGGACTCGACGTATACGCGGTGTGATTACTGTTTCTTACTTTCTTTGCCCTTGGTGGGTCTTGGTGGTAATTAGGGGCCTGCTTCGTGCTATCATGAATCAAAGATAAGAAAAATCCAGTGACTTACTCTCACGTGGAAACGGGATTACTCAGTGCAAAGATCGTTTTAGACAGAGATGAATGCATTACAGTCGAGACTGTTGGAAGCCCGAATCGCTGAAATGTGTTTCCTTAAACCCGTCAGAGTGTGAACCAAAACGCTTGCCCGAGCAGAGGTTTCGCAGCTGCAGTATCTGATCCTGCTCTCACACTCCGCTGCATTTAGTAAGAATTGGCTCTCCTGCAGAAAAAGCAGAGGTCGAAAGAACCTCATAACAACCACAAAGCTGAGAAAAGGAGCCCATTCCGGGGCACCTCCTTCTACACATGTGGCTTAGGAAATTCCAGAATTCTCAGAAACATAATTGTTAAAAGAAGTGCGGATTTATGTTATTTACTATAAATACAGTAATTTTAAATTGGTTTAAAATCCAGAAAGTATATATTGGAAAGCACATACCACTGTATCGTGATTTTACAAGTCAACTGTAAAAAACATTACCAGAAGATGTCTATAATGTCCAAATGTTAAAATTTTTGACTTTCAAATCTTGACAATATTGCTATTTACTATCTTTCTGACTCATTTTATTGCTCTTTGCTTAGATTTAATTTTCAAACGTGATATAAAATGTCATGGATTAACTATTTTTGCTTTTCTTCAACAAAAGGATCAATTTTCTGATATTTCTGCTTTACAAGTCAAAATAGGTGGCCAAATCTGAAATTTTATAATTAGTCTTTCTATAATAGTCATTTATTAGTCTTTCAAAAGAGAAAAACATGTCTAATTTTATTAAGTCTAATTTACATTATTTTCTTCCTTTTCTCTTTAAAACTTTATCTTCCGCTTTAAATCAGAGTGGAGGGGGGAGAGGTGCTGTGAGTAAGTGTTCATCACACTCTGAATCATGGGAAATCCCACCTATATTCAGGTTTCTTAGCAGAACAGTTATTTATCTCTTAGTTTCTTCCCAATTACAGTTAACACTGCAATACTAGTTTTAAAAAGCTGGTTTTAAACATTTAACAATATTTCTGTGGAACTCAAAGGTACCTGTAACTGTATTCTGTGACTACAGTATGAGAGATTTAATTCTTAATTTATATATTTTTTACGGTAATCAGGATTTTGGAAAATGTAAATTACTTTAAACTTGCTTACTTGGAAACCCCAGAAAGTTTCACAATTAGTTGATTGCATTTTGTTTTTAAGGGGTTCAGTCATACTTCCTTTCAAAATTAATAAATTATTGTAAGTAAAATTAGAATAATCGAAAACTGTTCAATCCCAATGAATTTGAAGCTTAGCCAATTTACATATTTTTAAAGTCCTTCCTAACTAACTAAAAACTCATCCTTCTCAATTTCAGGGGCCACAGCTAGGTATGCTTTATAACTAAAGTGAAGCTTTTCTGGTTATGATTTCGAAGATCAGAAAAATATCTGAACTGCTAACAAATGCCTTTTGCAACCAAGGAATGTAAAAATAAAACTATCTGAAATGCCAAAGTAGACACACTGCCTTCTCAAGTTAGCTGAAACACACGGTACTGTTTTACACGATCCAGAACATTTTCAATGAAATGAAAAGCTCAGTTCAACATCAGAATAGTTCCATATAACTGACTGTTTACATTGTATATAGCAAGTAGTAGATAAATATCTTTATTTTTCACTTTTTAACCATATGCTTTTGAGCCTTATAGACAGTTATTATGAATTGAGAACATATAAATTTCTTTAGCTTATTAATAACATTCAGAATTTTACTTCCTACCTTTTGCTGTTTGACTATGTCAGTATCAACTGACTTAATTGTATTGAATTTTTGAAAAATAAATTCAGTTAAAATATTCATTTGAGGCATAATTACAGGATTTTAAGAAACTAATGAAGCAATAATATTCAAAATATAGATGTGAAAACAAGAATGATATAAAAACTAAGACAAATATGACTATCGATGTTATTTTAAACCTATATTTACAAAAAATTTAAATAGTAATTGGAGAAATCCTACAAGTTTGCTATTGCAATTAAATATATTTCATATTTTGGCAATTTGGCATTTTAAGCGTACACATATTATTTTCTCACAGTGCTTAAATTTTATCAGAAAAGGAAATAAACTGGTTATAAATCAAGAATATTTTGAACTCTTTAATAATGAGCTCAATGACAAATTTAATGGCATGTTGGAATTTTTATAATATGTATTTGAAAATGTGTGAAAATACATATATTTTATATTTATAAAATATCATATTTTATATTTTGAATTTTAAAAGTGTTCAATCCAAATTAACAGTAATCTATTACGTGTTTGCTATTCTTCTGGCAGTGTTTTAAGTCATAAATTATAGGGGGAAAGATGAATAAATGTGTGATTTTGAATAAAGAAGCAATTTGAAGAAAGTGCTTTTTTGTCGTTAGTATCTTTGAAATTGTCACTGTGGTACTCTATGGAATCAGATAGGAATAACAGATGATTGTTTAATTTAGAAAGTTAAGCATAGTGGTTACTATTTGTCACAATAAAGAGATAGCCTCTACCTTTAAAGAGATTCAGCATTGATGTTTATGAATATATATAAAATTGTATGGATTTAGAAAACAAATTTAATACATTTTTAATTAATATTTAAAAGCGATGTATCATTATAGTGCATTATAGTAAAATATTTCACTAGTTTTGTACTTGTTTTTACCAGAAGGATACAAATCAAAATTAGAAGTAGCTTATTTTTTTAATTTTTTGTTCTTAGTTTAATTCAGTAGTTCTCAACCTGGCCACACTTTACAGTTGTCCAAGGAGCTTTTAAAACATGCAAATATCTGGCCTTACTTACAGATGTTCTAATTTAGTTGGTCACAAGTTAGATCTGAACATCGTTTTTAAAAAATTCCAAGGTCATGCTTATGTTAAATTGGAACTGGCAAGCTCTAGTACTTAGTTCTTGCATTAGATGAAAGAATTTGACCAATCAGTGCCTTTAGCTGGTTAATCTTAATAGGTGCTTGGACCAGTGTTCGTCCACATTACATATGTGCATTATTAACACGCACAGAGAACCCATTAGAAACTGACCCAGGATATTCCAAATCCTTCACGAAAGAGTTATGGACATAAAGTTTTAAAAACAAATCAAAATTAAAACTTTCAGAAATAATTTTGAAAAACTTAGTATGTTAACTGTAGCAACCTTGGTTTATAAGGTACATTGGAAACTTCCGAGAGCTGTTTGTATATTTGCTGTCTGGGGTTGCAGTTTAACCAAGAAATCTACCTAACAGTGGAAAAGCATTCCAAGCTGGGATTGTATTTTTAAAAAATTCTCTGTATCAGACACGTTTTAAATTTTTTTTTCTCAATCACTTAGCTACAAGAAAGTAGTATAAAGAGATCATCTAAGTATAAAATTTTAAAAATAATAAAAGATAATAAGAAGATGGTCCCAGGTAGAAAAAATGACCAAACACTAATGCTTTTAGTCAATTTTATTTAATTTCCTAACAGTTTCTTAGGTTTTTACATTCTTGCTTTCAAATACAGGCTTTAACTTCAGTTTGTATCAGAGGAAACAAGTTGATTCAGCCTGTTATCTAGGTCTATTTTGCTAGTTAACAATTCCAGAAGCAACTTAATATATTGATTACTTAATTACCATTTTAAGATTGGTTAAAATAACACATGTTTCACAGTTGTCATATTATTTTACAAAAAGTACACTTGAGTACCTATATTCACCTTGACAGGCCCAATAATTTCTATGTATATCATGATAATGAAAATTATTTTTATTTTATGTAAATTGTAATTGGTTATGTAAATTATAATTGTAAATAATTTGTTTTTTTTATCTGGTTACTTAAAAGGTTGGATGACAATTTGCTATGACTGAAGATTTGTGATGGTACAATCGCTATATTTCTATAAATGCTCAACAGAACAGATAAACTAATGCAATCATAAACACGAAGAGTATTATTTACATGAAACTTCCAAAAAAGAGGATACATTTTTGGAAAATCCTGCAAAACAATGCACCCTTGTTCTCTTAAATGCCAGTTAAGTCTTTTTATATGCAGATAGTAAATTTCAACATATTAGCTTGTTTTTCATATACCATTGTTCAAAACAAGGAAATACATTGCAAAGTTTTGACCAGTTAATATCGAAACTGAATTGAAACAAAAAATGACATTTTTATGTCTGAAATGATGAAAGTAAGGGCCAATTTAAAACATGGCGAATGAGTTGGGGCTCTATACTACAATTGTCCAAAGAGGAATCGGTACCCACCCAAGCCTCAGAAATCATCCTTGAGAATGTGAATGAACTTCCTTTGTTTTCAGAGAATATGTACATGATGGTATTGTTTATAGGAATTTCCAAAAATTATGTGGGTATAAATTTAACAGCAAATGATATTAGATTTAGCCTTACATACTTAGGTGTACTCAGTGTTAAAATGTGCTTGCAAAATATTTAGAGCAAATTGTACTTCTCTGGCTGGGAGGTCATGGTTGTTGTTATTGGGAGCTGCAAGCAAAATTAATACAAGAGAATGTTGAAAACCAAGTCAAGATAGTAAGGGATGAGGGCAGCTTAAGTTTATGAGCTGTAAAAGTCCATGCAGAATATCAAAATAAGAAGTAAGACAGATCTCAGAGGAAGGGAATGAGTGTGGAAAATAGCCTAGAAAGTGGGTGATGGAGATAAAGTATATTTTTGATTTAAGGGTGGTTACATGGTTATAAAAAAGTCATTGTCACACACTTATAATTAGTGTATTTTATGTTCTTTGTTCTATCTATATTATCTTTCAATTTCAAAACAATACAGACAGCAATAACGACAAAGAGGAAAAAATCTGTCTAAGAACTCAAGAGAAGGAATTAACGAGACTCAGCAGGATGGTGTGGTTAAATACCTGCATATTATCTGTTGCTGGCTTTTGTGTGTTCTCTAAATGATTATGCATGGATGAGCTAGTTGCAATTAGAGTCAATAATGGGACAGACAAATCAATTATAGGTAATATTTAAGAAACTACTAATTCCTAACTTTAGCCAGAAGAGCTGGCTTTTACAATATCAAATATTCAAGAAAAGACTAACCTCTAAGATTAGCAAAAGACTTCTCATTTTCATTATTAAATGTTTAAGAGATGACTAACATTTTACCTTAACTGAGTGATTTGGCTTTTCCTATGGACATTGTTTAGATCCACATCTAGCATTAGCTATAGCAGCTGGTTATTTCAATATCCAGTGTTCAAGATTAGTGCCTACTATTGGCAAAAAAAAAAAAAAAAAAAAAAAAAAAGAGCTGTTTTGAAGTCTAATGTATGTTCATCTAAAATAATTGCCAGAGTAGGCACTCAAATTTTTTTGTCAAATTAATCAATGAATATGAAAGTCATATCTGCAGAATCATAAATGTAATAATTGTTTTATGAATGAACCCTTAGAGACATATTTAATAATTAAGGCTTGGAATTCTATATGAAAAGGGAGATGGACTTTTGGGGGGTTTTATTTACACTTATGTAGTATTTTGCAAAGAGTCTTAGTTGAAATCTTTGTAGGAACCAGTGGGAGACTAGAAATAGGAAAAGACCAGGATTAAGAAACACTGGAGATAGTTGCACTAGACTCTGTCAAGATTACTAGGTTTTTGAGTTATGAAATCACAAGTGAGTTGGGACTCGGATAAAATATTGATAAAGGCTGAATGGGAGGGTGTAATAAAAATGGCAGGGAAGCAGAACAATATAAATAGGAGAGGCTGATCATTAACTGACTGACTCAGATCAGAGAAACAGAAACAGAAATGAGGTGCTGAATCACCTGGTGGTATCATAAATGGATCTTGGTAAGAGTCTTATGTATGATCGCTTAGTGATTCCCAGAGCATCTGTGGCCCCCAGATGAAAGTTCTCTGTCTTAAAGCACATGGGACACTGTTTCTTCCATTGTCCATGAATCAATTAGACATCATTTAATATCATTTTTCTGATATCAAAATTAATTCCTTACAAGTGGGGAAGTACAACAGTGGGCTAGATATAGGTTGATACATCTGATTTCCTGGGAACTACATGCAGTAGTCCTCTCTTACTTGTGATTTCTCTTTTGATGGTTTCAGTTACCTGTGGTTGACCTCTGTCTGAAAATATTAAATGGAAAATTCCATAAATAAACAATTCATAAATTTTAAATTGTATACCATTCTCAGTTGTGTGATGAATTTTCATGTTGTCCTGACCCATCAAACCTAAGACATAAATAGCCCTTTGTCCAGTGTATCCACATTGTATACAACATGAAGCCTGTCAGTCACTTAGTCACCATCTCCATTATCAGATCGGCTGTCCTGGTATCACAGTGCTTGTGTTCATGTAACCCTTACTTTCCTTAAGCATAATCTCAAAGCACAAGAGTAGTGATGCTGGCAATTTGAAAATGCCAAAGAGACGCAGTAAAGTGCTTCCTTCAAGTGACAAGGTAAAAATTTTAGACTTAAGAAGGAAAGAAAAAAAAATCATATGCTGAGGTTGCTAAGATCTATGGCAAGAACAAATCTATCTGTGAAACCGCCTAATTTAAAATTAAATTGTATAAAAGGTATGTATACGTAGGGAAAGTTAGTATATGTAGGGTTTGGTAGGATAAGGGGGGACTACTATGCTATATTACATATCCCTGATATAAAACCAAACTAGATATGGAATAGAAATAGTTATTTCTAGCAGATTGACTTTTGACTAAAACTCTGAAAGAGCTTTAACAGATTATAGCAGATTGTATTTTGACTTTTCACCAACTGAACAGAATATTAGCATAACCGTTCATTCACAGGTATGTGCTTGTGAAGGTAAATGATTGTATTTCCTAACTTAGAAAACTGATAGAACTGATTGTGGTAACCACACGTGGATTTGTCTGCATGAGAACACTCCAATGATTAGTAATTATTATCTTTGAATATGATATCTAGCTCATTAAATAGGGGGCATGAAAAATGCAAAGGAGATGTTAGGATTAGGATTAGAAGAGACACCTTCCCAATCCCATCCCTCCCCACAAAGTGGTAGTACCCTGTGAAACAGGTGAGGACTAAAAAAGAAAAAGTCAGTGTGAGGCACCAGCAATCACAACACTACCTGGTAGAACTGAAATGGCAACAAAATTCTGTCCTAAATAGGACTTTCTTAAATATTTCTTTCTCAGGGGTTATACCACTGGCAGTCCTAAATCGATAAGAGATTAGTGAAGTTTAGATTGACAGCAATAAGAAACTAAGCATCAGCAGATTCTAAGACTCACCACCAAGGGCCGCCTTTTACAGAGCTCTACCCTGTGTATACTCCTGCTCCTGATCCTGGAGGCAGGACACTCTCTAAAGTCTTTTAATCTTTCAGACAAATTAACCGCTGCATTTTAGCAATACAGTCTAGAAATACTATCACGTTTGATATACTTTAGGGTACATTCAAACAATATTAACTAACTAGAATTAGAGATAAAAAACACTCCATATATTTTTCATTTTTGTTTTGACTCCTTAGAAATATCCTGCATTTTTGTTACTTAAAAACTGCCAAGCTAGGTAGAACAGTATTTCTAATTTTATATGAGATTGCTAGTCATTAAGAATTAGTCAACATGCATGTACTGAAGAAAAATTAAGTAACTTAATTCTGAACATTTCCAAAGCACCAATTCCTCCTTTGGTAAATCTTCAAAAGAAATAATAAAAAATGTACCCTTAAAAAAAAAAAACTCACTTTCTTTAGTTCCAATAGAGATTCGATGAATAGCAAAGTTACCATTGTTCTGATTGTTAGAAGAAACAAAAATCAAGACTTATTTTCATATTGGCAATCCTGGACAATACAAAATTGAGAGTATAATACAGATTAAGCAATTCCTTTTAACTTTTCCCAAAGTCTTAAAGGCATCTCAAAACCTTCTCGGGTGGTCTATAAAACATCTAACATTTCCATGTATGTTAAAGTAGAAACAATATACTCCAATGTTTAAAGAGTGGAATTTCGAGCAATAAAGATCTGTGTGGGGGTCTGAATTCTTCTATTTTCTAGCCTATAATCATGGACAATCTTCCACCTCTCAATCCTTATTTTAAAAACAAGAATATCAATAATATCTATCAGGTTGTTTTTAAGATACAAGTGAGATAATAAATGTAAATGGTTGAAGGTCATAAATAGTACACAGAGATAAATATTAGCCATTATTATTATTAACAGTAATATGGAGTTAAAATATACTATGAGTATTTGCCAACATCTAGGTTCTTTATG
Organism: Rousettus aegyptiacus; assembly: GCF_014176215.1. Lineage (NCBI taxonomy): Eukaryota > Metazoa > Chordata > Mammalia > Chiroptera > Pteropodidae > Rousettus > Rousettus aegyptiacus. The sequence continues at coordinate 63,412,937 of NW_023416286.1, forward strand.
TTGTTGAAAAGATATAAAATTATATTATTATACATATTGAGCCAGATTCTCAAAACATTCTATTTTGTAAAAGTAAATTATAGCTGAAGAAGTCGTAGTAACTTTTACAGCATAAAAGTGGCCATTTTACAAATTACCTAAAAGTCTCTCTACATAGACTCTTCTACATACCACCCTCCCCACCAACTCACATATTCAAATGTGCAAGACATACAGAACTAGATAGGTTGTGTGTTCATGAAGGAAGAGGAATAATACATTTCAACCTAGTCATGCAATTAGTACGAAGGAAAGGATAAACTTATTTTCTTCCAGTCTTTTCTTCCTGGTTTAAGATTTATGCGAATGAAAAATAACCTTTAAATTCTCTCTAAATTGATACATTTGCTTTAAATTGAGCTTGACCTTTGCCTCCTTTGGAGCATGATAGAACGAGCTTTTGTTTTACTTTAACTGGTCAAATCCACTGTTTAGCAATGAATGAATGAATGAATGAATGAATTCATTTATTCAGTCAACAAATAATCCTTGAGTAAGATACAGAGATGTATATAACATAGAGAGCTTTTTTTCAAGGAGAAATATCCATAGAATGGACATGTATAGAAGTATTGTATGGGAAAACAGCATAATGCCTTGTAGTGAGAAGATGCTGGACACAGGGTTTCTTGGTATGTGTCTATATGTTTTTAAAATAAATATACAATAAAAACTGAATTTTCACTGATAAGCCTATACCACTTCAGTCTTGTTTTTACAGAGAACTGAGTTAAGAGAGTTCCCAGCATTTGCTGGATGGGTGAAGAGAAAGCGAGAGGAAAGGGAATGCTGATTTCACTCCTTGTTTATTAAGAGCAAGGACTCATTGAAAATTTCTTTAGGTTCTTTTGCAGGGGCCTGTCTCCTAAAACTCCTAACCCCACCTCAAGAATTGGACTCAGTGTACTTTCCCTTGTTCTTTGTAGTATGCATTTAAAACTGCAAATCTCCCCAATCTTTTTCTTGCCCTGTTTTTTGTTGTTGTTGTTGTTGTTGTTGCACTTATTGTCTTAAAATATTCAATTTAATTTACTTTCTTATTATGTTTATATTTTACTTTCTGCCTCTAACTGCTTGCATATAGTCTATAAGGGAAGCCATCTTATTTTTAGTTCTTCGCAATCCAAATATTCTGATTTTTTGTCTTATCTTTTTCTTAACTTCATTTTTGTTCTACTCAGTCACTCTTCTCAATACCCTTCGCACCAGCCCCTGCCTCTGCCAAACTGGGATTAGATAAAGGTATTTGGGAGAAAAAGATAAATGGAGAACAAAAATTCTAGATGTTTTTTAAGTTAAATCTTCTTAAATTTAATTCATTTTAAGTGGCATGTGTGTGTGCGTGAAAGAAAAAGACTCCACTGTTTCTAAAATTCTGGCCTTATTCTGAGAGATATTAATTTATTGTTACTCAAAATAGGTACAAAAAAATGCCAACACCTCAATTAATTGGCATAATTATACATTGCATTGTCCATTCACTATGATTCTCTGATTTACCATGAATTAATCTATTCATGCAATGAAACAATCAGAGATAAGCCAATCCTCATAGGATATAGGGATCTGGATCAATGGAACTCTTTAACTTTTCTTTTTTATATCGGTAGACCCTCTAAGTATTTTTAGAAATACTTCATAGCACTTTTACCAACCAAAAGCCTTTAAATGGTCTTATAAAATGAACTGTGTGTATAATCAGCTATCTTTGCAAATCTTGCTTATAAACCATTAGTAATGCAGTCCATCAACCACAGTGCCAATATATTTTGAAAGAGGCTTTATAGAAACATCAATTTTATAATTCCCTTTAGTGGCTTACACGAAGGAAACATATAATCTTTCTCTAAGCCTTCAAAACCATATGAACTAAGACAGTTCAGAAGCCTACTTTGGTAGGCACCTAGTTATTAAAGCTGACTCCTACTCCTTGCATGGAAGACATATCACAAAACGATCTCACCAAAGGAATGGGACAAATTTGGAAATTACATTCAAAACTAGAAAAAAATCCTTTAAAAAATATTTTTGATCCAGGAAGCCTGTATATATCTATGCATGTGCACATGTCTGGCATGCTTGTTAAATTATAACTTTATGATGGATAAGAACATATTATAAATATTTTAAAAACAAACAAGAAGATGTAATAAATTATTTTATTAAAAATAATCAAACAATTGAAAAGAACTTTAAAAAAGAACTCCAGTCTAAAGAGGTAATGCAATGTAAAAGTGATATCTCAGTCAGAATTTGTGGAATTATTTTATTTTTCATTAGATTATAAGCAAAGTTCATTTAACTTTAAAGTCAATGAAAGAAAACAGAAAGCTTCAGAAATGCTAGCGGGAGAGGTAGAAGGGGAAAGGCAGAGTTTCAGCGAAACTATGTAGGAGTAGAGAGCTTAGCTTTTGGGGGTTTCATTTGCTTTGGTTTATGCTTCTAACTTTTGGGGGAAACATGGTGCCAGTGGCTTGTGGGTTATAGTTGACTAGGTGCCTTTCAATTAGGGTGTAACTTCAGCTATTCTGTTAAGAATAACCTTTTTGGCTGGACTTAAAATGAGAGCAGTACTCCTCTAGAAATTATATATAGCATGCCCCTTTTCCAATGGAAACTTATATTTTAACAAGTATGCCCCAAATTCTCTCTCATTCACACAGAGACTGACTTTCTGGTTCAAAATAAATTAAAGATGTTTTTGAGTCTTAGATGCAGCTTGTGAATTCTCCTTGCTTAATGTGAATTCACATGATATTCATGTTGATACACCTTATTAACTATTAACCTATCAACTTAACAAACCAGAACCTGAAGGACTGAAACAGGGCATAGCTAGCTATACTTTGAGAAGGAGAACTTTGAACATCAAAAATACTTCCTTGACTATCTAAAAAGGATCTTAAAATATTTATTATGGGATTGGAAGAAAAAATAAATGACAAGGGTGATAAAAATTATGAGTTTTTGAAAAATACGAGGGGCAAAATGAATGAAATGAAGTTTGTCTATATAATGGTTTCTCTATGGCCAGCTTGAAAATTTGGGTAGGAAACAGGGTAGATCTAACATTGCCTCTCCAGACCTATAATCTCTCTCTCTTTCTCTTTTAAAAGCCAGGATATTCTAGATATGATTTTGTTTTAAAAATTACCTTTTTAAAGAATATAATTATTAAAAATTTCTCTGTATCATTTAATGATGTGGAAATGCTAAAGTGTTAGTATTCCATTCATGATTAGCTTTTCCAGTAGTTAATGAAATTAAATGAGAAAATAGTTAACTCAGACATATGGGTTCTTATATTCAATACATTAATCAAAGCTCTCTCTTTCCTCTGCAAGACATATTGACCCACGGCCACAGAGTATTCACTAGAGCTAGCAGGCTTTTTTCAGTAAGTGCTATGTTTCTGATCCCACCAGTCAGAGTCGAGGACTTGCCAAAAATCAGTTGTTTGTTTCCAAACTGATTTATGCTAGTTGTTATTGTAATTATGCAATTGCATTAAATGTTACATAAACTAATAGAATAAGAGTTGGAAGGGAAAATTGTTGTTTCTAAGAAAACTAAGTTGAATGCTTTAGGAAGAGTCCCTATAGGATTTAAAAACGAAAAACACTGTTAGCTCAAATGTATGCGAAATACTGTAAAATAGTATGAAGAAAACAAGCCAAAAATCTATAGTCTCATATTATTTTGATAATGTTTTACATGTTTTTGTTTTGTTTTTACTGAAAACAATATTAGAAATCTCAGAAGATGAATTGGAATATAGTTTATATGTGAAAGACATGATCTAATCAATAAAATTCGAATCAGTGAAGCTATACTTGAAAAGGTCTTGGAGATTTCAGAATAAAATGCACACTTATGTGCTTTTGTTAATGTGTTTAAAGTATGTAATGTTAACATAATTAGAATGCAAGTTAACCATTTTGCATTTGTTTATATAAAGTTGCTAATTTACATGTCAATTTTTATAAAGCTTAATTCTAAGCATGCAATATAAAATACTGATTACTGTAGCATTTAGCAAGTTTGTTTGTAATATTTGATGTTTTAAAAAGAGTTAGTTGACTTGATTTTATAAAACAGTAAAGAGTAACTTTTTGCACCATTTCCTAAAACTGAGATCAGTTTATAAGACCTTGTTATACCTCAAGTTGAAGGGGGAAAAGTGGAGTGCTCAGGAGGTACGGGCTGTATGTGCTTAAACTGTTGTTGTGGACTGAACATTTGTGTCCTCTCTCCCAAATTCATATGTTGAAATCCTAAACTCTAGTATAATGGTTTTAAGAGGTGGGACCATTGGGAGGCAACTAGGTCATGAGGGTGGAGCCCTCATGAGTGGGATTACTGCCCTTATGAGAGACCCCAAAGAGCTCTGTAGCTTCTTTCACCCTGTGAGGACACAGTGAGAAGATCTCGCTGAACCAGGCAGTGAACTCTCACTAGATACTGAATCTGCAGGCAACTTGATCTTGGATTTCCCATCCTCCAGAACTGTGAGAAATAAATATTTGTTGTTTAAACCACCCAGTCTATGGTATTGTGTTACAACAGCCCAAGCGGACAAAGACAACTATATTATAGATAACATAATCTATGACAGTGTCTCTCACACTATTCTCTCAACAGATGATATAAGGTTCACTAACCTATGATGAAAAGAGGAAAATAAGGGCAATATAGTTACTTTGAAAATCCTAAATGCATTCCATATTAAGGACTGTTAGTTACTCTTAAATATACCCATTTTATTGTTTTGTGTTAAATTGCCTTCTTTTGAAATTAAGATGATGGAAAGTTTTTGTTATTGTCCTTAGTGGACAGAATAAAATATTGCATCCTATACTCTATGTTAGAGTTTTATTTTTTTTGGGGGGGCAATACTTTGTGTTCGAGAGAAAGGCAGAGGGGCTATCAGCTTGCTTGAAATTGCACATGATCTATTGTATCTATTTTATTTATACTGATTTCTGTAAAAAATATATAGATGTGGACCCATGGTGATGATCCAAGCAGGTGGACTCTTTTGTGTATGTCTTGGCAAAGTTTGACTATTTTTCAACAGTCTACAAAAATAGAAACATGAAGGGGATTTTGAACAGCTTTACATACTCATGGAAGGAGAGAAATGACAAAGTTTAATGCTTAATAAAAAAAAGAATGAATATAGCAACTGTCAATAGATCTATGGTTTCTTTTAATTTTTATTTTTTTTTAGGCGAGGCAACCCTTGGTCGACTTCACAGATTGCACGGACTTTGTCAGCTTACTATCCCTTATTTTTTAATATTTTTTTACACCTGCAGCATCTGGTCTTCTTAGGTGGTCTCCCATCCAAGTACTAACAGGCCCGTCCCTGCTTAGCTTCCGAGATCAGATGGGATCAGGCTTGTTCAAGGTGGCATGGGCATAGACAATCCATGTTTTTAATTCATGCCAAATTCTGTTGGCCTAGATACAAGTAAGGAGGAGGGAGAGAATAGAACTGTAATTATATGTTCAGCATGGGAGGTGAAGAAGCATCTCTCTGGACCCACCCACATCCTCAGTCGGTTGTGGGCACTACTGACCAAGATTATGTGCACTATTTATATGTAAAATGACTATACTTAAACATAACACTTACCAATGATTTCCATTCTAAGATAAAAATCTCATTAGAAATCAATGGAAAAACCAGACTGAATAGAGGCTAGGTTAATAATTGACTGAAGTTTTCTTCTGGTTCAATCACTATTTAAAATTGTTTATAGTTCTGAGGATAAAAAAAGAACTAACCCTGATGTTAATACTAAAACAACAAAATGAAACAAAACAAAACAACCTTGGCAATTAAGTAAATGATATTTAAGCATTTCATTCATTCTTTCATTACACAGCCTTTTTAGAAGTATAACTTTTTGAGAATCAACATCATATATTCACATACTGTTAACATTTTTATAGATCTTTACAAATATTAACTCATTTAATTCTCATAAAAATTCTGAGGTAGTAGATGAGGGAGCTGAAGCACAGAGAGGTTAAACCAATAAAATCAAAATACAAATTAAAGAATAAAAACAAATAGATAGGACTGTGATATTCTAGTGCCTAGGTTTGGGCATACCAGTCATCCCAAACCTTTTCCCTGCCAAAGTTTGATTTTACCTCAACAGAAGTATGTCTCCAGTTTTCCACTGAATCCTGTGAAATTCTTAAAACTCAAATATTTTGAAATTTATTTCAAATGAAAGCAAAACTATACCATTCAACACTTCTAAAAATTCAGGGAAGGAAATCACAAGATCAGCCAAACAAAGACAGTCTGTGGCACACATCTGATGACAGGTGTGTTATGGAGAAGTTTCCATTTTAAATTGGAGTTCAACTGGCCAGCAGTAGCCTGCTTCCAGCTGCCTGAGGAAGGCAACAGGAACTCCAGGTTCTGCTGACATGGCCTAGAGGTGGGGCCATACTGTCCATAGGTAGCATTCCTCCTTTGTAGTTTATGGTAAATATCACAGCATTGCAACCTCCTGGAGCAAAAAATAAGTAAGGTGAGCTTTGGAAATAGTTATATGAGCATACTCAGAAAACAGTCTCCAAGGCAAAGTATGTGAATCTGTGCTTATGTGTAGACGGGGGCGGGGGTGGAGTGGGAAAGGACTTGAAGGGAAGGCATAGTGAAAGGAAGTAGCATGCTTTAGAAAAACAATCTGGGTTCAGGTGCTTCAGGAGAGTTGGTAGCGTATTTTAACTACACAGAGCAGGTCAATGAGAGATTTAGCCAGGAAGGAGGGATGGAGAGCAATCAGGCCAGCACAGTGCTCTGAGAGGCCCAGGGTCCTCCAGACTTGAGTTCCTAGGGGAGGGGGTGGGAAGAGCCTTTCTTGTAGATTCGCAGAGGAGAAGCTTGCAAGCTGGGCAGTAATGAGAATTCCAGGTCCCAGGTGTGGACTTCACTGGGAGTGAAGCGATGGGCGTGGAGGTAGGTACAAGTCCCTCATCTCTTTGGCATGGGCTGAAACTGCGCCCTTGGTAGCTGGGCTCTGGCCTCACAGCTCCCAAACCCTCTCCGTTATACCCAATCCTGACCATCTATATAAGGGTGGCGGTTGGGTGGAAGGGTAGCTGGTGGGAGGTGAACGGGGGTTGGGGTGCGGTGAAGGTGATGCACGTATCAGCCTTTTTCACTTCTTTATTCATTTATTTTTAAAATTTATTACAATGTATTCATTTCTATTATTTTGTTTTTGCATTTTCATGGTTTCATTCTTTTCATAATTTGAAACTTTAAGTTTCAAAGTGACTTCTTTCCAGAGACATCATAGCGCTGGTGGGTGCAGGTGCATTGCCTGCAGCTCTGGCTCACAGCTCCCTTGGGAGGCTCCTGCCCTTGCTCATGGCATTACTGAGAGAGGGTACTTATCTTTAAAGTGGAGAGCCCAGAGCTCTTTCCTTCTTGCTTCTGCTAGGTCACTCGGAACCCCTTTTTGCTGTGTCTTTCCAGGTCGGTGCCGTGGGAGCAACCCTTGGTCCACATAAAAGCAAAAAATGTCCAAAAAAGAAAAAGAAAAGAGAAAGGCATCAGTATCGCAGACTCTAAAGGGATGTTGGGAAACTCAGATAGATTTGGGCCATTGTTTTAGTTTTCAGAATGTCTGGTACCCTGTGGGTTTTCATTTTTCCACATACAGTCTTTAATAGGGTGATGTTAATAGGTTTCTGCCAAAAGGTTTCTGAAATGATTTTCTTTCGGGAGCTAATCAAAGCCATAAGTCTTCTTTGGGGACTTATTAGAAGTGGTGCCATTCTTTTTTTGCTACTTTAAATCAATATTTTCTGTTAATTTTTCTTAGTTTTTAAAAAATATTTTTATTTTGTTTTTAAAGAATTTTAAACACTGCAAGTAATATTGGTAAGATACGAATGTCCTGGGGATTCTGCACCTGTTAAACTGATTCACAGACTGAAAACCACCGGATCTTAGGGCAGAATTTAAGTCCCCTAAACTGCCTGTCAGTTTGATCTTAGAAGTTAGAAACTTTCCCATAGGAGGCTTCTTTCTACAGAATTTTCCAGATTACATGTTTTCTAGCTCACGACCCCTTACTATTATTGCAATTATCGATTTGATAGTATAAATTCTCTAAACCAACCTCATCTTAACTTAGGCTGGGTTAACAGGGCTTCTCCATTTCTTTCCTAAAATAGTATGCTGACTGATGCCGAAGACACTGAATGTTTAAGGCTAACAGGGTCCTTTCTGGTAGATAAGTTGGCTCATCTCTACTTCCAGCAGCTGAGTTGTTTGCTTATCAACAGAGTTTGAACTCCAAACAATGTCAGTTTCCAAACCTGCTATGTCAATTGCAGTTGTTATTTTAACGACATAATTTATTTTAAAATTACAAGACAAGTTTGAAAAGAAAACAGTTATTTTTTCGGAAAACAAAATCAAATGTTTAGAAAGATCCTTGAAAGGCAAGTGATTAAGGTACTGTTAAGTTGGTTGTGGAAGATTGAGGCTGCGAGGAAAAAGAAAATATAAAATCCAGAGAAGTTTACTCTCAGCTAAAGTGTCTTTATTATAACTTTTAGCTTGTCTTAAATTCTTATGCTACTTAAAAGAAACTGACCCTGGAAATTGTACACAATGCATCATGAGTGGCTGAGGCAAGAAAAATGCATTCTAATCAGTGGGCTCCTACTCAACGAAAAGGACTAGATTATAGGTATATCAAAAGATGTGTGAATGAAAAGTTGGTGTCTATGTACATGTAATTAAAATTATTTTAATTTAAAAACGAATAAATGGTTTTTTTTTCATTAACAGATTAACCAGTGGTATTAATCTTATAAGTGGCCCCTACTTTATTTAGATGTTTTTGAATTTTTTGAATTTTGGGTTTTTGTTTTGTTCATTGCTTTATTTGGAAAGTTGATGCCTGGTGCACTGTAAATGCTAAATAAATAATTGCACAAGGTGTGAATAAATGTGATGATTGAGCTCTTTAGTTTGCAAAAAAAAATGTAAATGTGTACATATTTAAAGTTGATCTCCAGTTTAGGGAATGAGAGTAGGGGATTGGTGGAGGTGAAGGAGAGGAAGAGAAAAATTGTGCTCTTTAAAGGACATGAAGTAATAGGGAGGTCAGCTTTTTCAAACTCTTCCCCACCATCATTCTGACACTTATCCTCAATGTGTATTGTCAGCTCTAAGCCTCTTCCTTCCTTTTCTTGGCTGAGATCCACTGTAACTTTGAAAAACAATCAGAAAGTTACTAATAATTTGCTAACTGCTTACATGACTATAATTTCTTTCCCTCATTTTCTTTGTTTCATTGTGAAATATGGTACACATGTAAATTTTAAAACAAAAAAAAGCAAAACAAAAACAGAATGCTGTTATGAAAAACAACCAATCCCCCCCCCCCCCCAAAACATGGGCACTTATATACCCAACCATGACTCAGCTCAAGAAACAAAACGTCACAGGAAAGTTTGAAGTCACCTGAGTCCACATTCTCCCACTTGTATCCCTTTCCCTTATTCTTAGAAACAGTCTCTACCTTGAATTTGGTGGAAATTGTTGCCTTGCTTTTCTTTATAATTTTATTTCACTTGGATTTATTCCTAAACAATGTGTGTTTAGTTTGCCTGCTTTTGAAATTGAAACCAATGGAATTATGTTGTAGTAGTCCTCTGTTGTATAATTTTTATTTAATTTTAATTTTATTTAATTTATGTTTATTTTAAAATCTTCTTCATTGATGCCCATAACTGTAGTTCATTGATTTTCCATCCCATAAAATGTTCCAGTGTATAACTACGATACGATTTATTTATCTTATTCACTGCCATTGGACTCTTGAATTATTTAGTAGTTTTTGTTTGTTTGTTTGTTTGTTTGTTTGCTGTTGTGATCAATATAACTATGAACTTGGATGTGCCTCACAGTGTACAGGAGGAAGAATTTCTCCAGACTATATTATTATACACAAAAGTGGTCATACGGTATGCTTATGTTCAACTTTACCAAGTAAAGTAAAATTATTTTTCCACATTGGTTTTAGTAGTTTATACTCCCACCAGCTGTGTATGGATGTTTAAATTCAACTTTTCAAAACAAGACAGTCATGTGTAGATTTATCTATATCCTGAACTGCTGTGAAATAGCTGCAGTTGGAAGAAATAAGCAGCTTGATGTTCATTTTCTTTAAATCTTAAATTCTTGTGGGAAGAGGAGAGCCAGGGAATACATATGATTTTGTTTATAATAATGTAAGATATGTTGATTAAAAAGGAAAAATTTAGTAGACCTGAAAAAGAAAGAAGAACATTTTCCTGTTTCTCTTAATTAGAGCTTTGAACTTCATTGCTCAGTGTGAAGGTATACCAAAGAATGCATGGTATAATATATATAGAATAACACACCCTAAAGTCATTTTCTCTTTATTTTGTAAGAACTATAATAGTGCAAAAGAGATAGCTGACTACAGTTTTTTTGGGGAAATCTTTTCGTTAATTCTATTATAATTTTTCTTCGATGTTATAAGAATGTCAGACATTTTCTCATTTGAAAGTTTCTTGAAATAACGTTCCCTCTGTGAATTGCTTTTGACGTTTTTTGTTTTAGAAAAAGAAAATATATTCAAGTTTTACATTTTTAAACAATAAACAACTTTTATTTCCTCACTATTCCAGATTATGTTGATGAAATACTTTTTTTAAATCATTGTGACAAAGTAACTTTTTTGACAAATGTGAAAAAGACACTTCATTCAAAAGAGTCTGGATTTAATTGTCATAATAAGTGGTTCTGATTTCAAGATTCCAATATATATTAGGTATGTATCATTTTTATCTTAATTTACAAACTAGCAAAAAAGGATGATTCCAAGAAATATAGAACTTACAAGAGAATGACAAAGAAAATATTTTATAACCAAGTTGAAATCTACAAAATGAATTTTGTTATAAACATCATAATTGTTTATCTCTGCCATACATAATTAAAGGATGCTATTTCTACAATAAAAATATCGTAAAAATTATAATTTTTTGAAAAAATATTTAGCAAATAATACGCAATTTGAAAATAATTATTATTAGCTATGAAGAGGATATTTAACTAATTTAACATTTTCACCCAAATATTTCATGAATTTATTGTTTTGCTGAAGAATTTTGCAAAGAATCATGTTTACGATGCAGGAGAAATTAAGTTACTGTTTTGTAATATTTATTAATATATAATCAGGCAATAAATAGTATCTTTGTAATTGGTTTTATTCTTTACTAATATTTTTAATGGTATAACGAAAACATGTGTTTTCCAGGTATTTATGAATTTATAGTTTCTTAGTAGGATTCAGGCTCTCATCGTGACAATGAATCAAGAGAGAGGATCCAATTTAACAATTGTCTTTCAAAAGGGAAACAATGGATTTAGTGCCAGTTTTATTTAACTTGTGCATTCTGTCCTTAGCTATAGTATGCACAGCTTGACTATTTTAAGTCATGGAACAGCTGTTAATTAGTGATTTTAAAGTCAAGAAAAGGGTGAAGGATGTTATGCATATAAACTGAACCTAAATGTTATTTTCTGAATAAGGCTGCATGAGAAAAAGCCTTTAAAAATTGCCTTTTTATTCATAGTCCAAAGTAGCATAACTATTCACGTCTGAATTTTCATGTGCTTCCTAATTCATCTTTCACAGTAAACCACAAAATATATACTTTGAAATAATTGTTTCACATTTACAGACTTTAAAATAATTAGTAGTAGGCACATACAAACAAAGATGAAAATCATTTTAGCCACCAGAAAAGCATGTCAATTTAAAAAGAAAATTATTATCGCCATATGAATGAAATTATAATTCTAATGATTTTTTCACGGAAAATACTGCCAAAATTCTTCAAGTACTGTTAAAGAAAATAAACGATAGTTGAAAAGTTTGCCCCAAATGAACAAAACTGACCTATTTGGAATTAATGATAATTCTGAAGTCTAGATAATGTAAAAGATTGAAAAAAAATTTGAGCTCAAAGAAGTGGTTCACATCGGACACAGGACATAGTACTAAATTCATTAGCTTTAAAGTTATAAATAAATTAGAAAATCGTGTATAATACAAATAGTTGAGAGACTGCATCGAATATTTGTTGTCACTTTGTGTTAATTGCAAATGTTGGGGTTAACCTGAAAAAAATTTAAAAAGTAAGGTAAAGTCCTACATATTTAATTTATTTAAGATCAGAAAATATTAACGGTTTCAAGAAAATAAAAAATTATAATGGTAAAAATTTGCAAAATTTAAAATAATGGTAAAAAAAGATATTATCCAATGATAACAAATATATAACACTTTCTTTACCTGGAAATCTGTGTTAATCTGCAGGTAAGCATGGGGCAAAATCTGGGGCTCGTCAGGCTGGGCTGAGAAACATCTGCAGAAACCAGAGTCGAGTGATTGAAGAGCTCTCTTAAAAGATACATCTGTGTCCTGAGCGTACTTTCAAAGTTTTTATTTTCAAATGTCTTTTGATTTTAGTGTGAACATGTGATATTTTCTCCCATTCAGTGGTAATGACCTTTATTCTATTAAATATAATTTTTTATATATTTAACATTCTGTGGCAGAGCCACTTTCATTCCATCATTTACAACCCTTACCATTCATTCCCTACAGCAGGGTTTGGTTCTCTCTCTGCCTTCACTGACAGGGCATTTGCAACTTTACGGAGAGACCACAGGAAATTGTTTTTCAGATGTTAAAATAGCATGATTAAAAAGAAGAACAAAACACTTACTTAAAAAAACTCTTGTGAAGAAAGTTCCATGTTAAATGTTTCCCATGTTTAGATTCTCAGATTTTTTTTTAAAAAAGCATTTTATTTAAAATAATTTAGAAAACTGGTATTAAATTTTGCTGTTATTGTAAGTTGCTTCAAGTATGAGATTTACGCAGATGTGAAAGAAGTTATACAGAAGGAAAGGGCAGCAACAGAAAATATGCCTGTTTCTTTGTCTTCGTTATCATAATCACATTCATTCATATAAAGAAAGATTCTGAAGACCACACATTTTAAAATTATTTCTGCTGTTGTTCACTAGATATTCAGAGATTCTAATTATAAATTCGCCAGTGATATAACTCTTTTCTAAAAATTTTTGTCTCTAGTAGCGAGTTTTAGTTTCACCGACTTATCCTTAACCTGCCTAACTCTCTGGCAGTGATATTTAGTAGTAACGCCTACTCAGGGAACCAAAGAAAGGGAAAGCATCAAATGTACATCAAACCCAAACTGGACATAACAATTAAAATTTGATTGCGCTCTAAATACTTCCAAAAGATAAAAACCAAACAAAACCAACAGTTGATAGTGATTGTTTGTTTATAAAGATATCCAAAGTGACTTAGAAAGCAGAGGAAATCATCTGTTACTCAAACAAAGTATTCCTTTCTATTACCTGGATATATTAGGCAAAGACAGATTTTTTTTTTTTTTGCCTTAATTCTCATATTTTCAACCCTCAGACACAATTTAAATACTTAGAGCAGGGTGTATTCAGTAGAACTAAAGATTTAAGTAAGTTTGAAAGGCTTTATGGATTGAGTCTGAAATTAACTAATGACATTAACAATTATTTAAACAACAACAAAAAAACTCATTTATTCAGGGAAAATAGATATATTAATATCTAGCAAATCTAACTAGCATTTGTAAGTTGTTGAATTTACCTTTTTATGTTCTGTTAATTCTTCCTAGGGATGGATGCACAATACAAAAATTATTTTTAAAACAGCCAGGAGTGACTTTTATAGGATTTAAAGATATTTACAGCTAGACCTTTCAAAATTTCTAGGATAAGCACTAACTTAATGACCAGGCAGTGTGTGTGTGTGTGTGTGTGTGTGTGTGTGTGTGTGTGTGTGTGTGTATGTGAGAGTGAGAGAGAGAGAGAGAGAGAGAGAGAGAGACAGAGAGACAGAGACAGAGACAGAGGAAGGATACTAGGGGGTGCTGTGAGAAGATAGGGATTATTTAGAATTGCAGAAGAGAAGTAGCTGCTATCTCAGTGAATTACAAAAATGGCTAGAGAGTATACTCCTGTTTATTGATTAATTTGTGCTTTGCAACATGTTTTTGGGCAATGGGACTCTGACACAACTCTAGTATAATTTCATTGTCAAAGCCAGGTTAAGTACCATAGTACTAGAAATGCATTTCTAAGAATTTAAAATCAAATCCTCTGATATTAGCTTTGGGACTCTGATAAGTCTGTTCATGTATCTGGGGCCCAATTTCTTCTTCATTTATAAATTGGTAATAATAGTAATGACTCGATCAATCTCACAAGATGATTGTGAAGATCAAAAGAAGATAACAATATTGCATTTTGTAAATTTACTATACAAATAAAGGGTGTTTTACCTCCAACTACCTAGAACTCTGTTTCTAGGCATATCCTTTATGATCATAATTTCAAATTTCCATCAGTTCTCTCTTTTTCATTCCCTTCCTCCTGCTACATGATATGGTTTCCTAATGATGGTGTTTTCCCTAATATCTTACCCAAGGCTTACAATACTTTTCTTAGAGCAAACACTTCCAAGATATCTTTAATTGCTGTGCCAGTTATGAATTTATTGCTTCTCAGCTCCAAATTTGCCCTTCACTACTTGTTCTCAGAGTCCATACTGAACTCTTTAAGCATGTTTTCTTTCTAGTGAGCTTGGTGTAAATTTAGCCAGTAAAGGGTATGGGAGGGACATTGCAGGAGAAAGGATGTAACTCTGTGACTCCTGTGTGTATGGTTTTTCCTTTTCTTGCTCCTGCTGCATTGTTCGTCAGTGGTGTGGGTGTGTGAAGATGTGCAGTGCAGCTCAGACCAGCCCTGCACCAGAGCACATGGTTCCCAGGGAAACTTGTATACCGGGCCTGGGCATGGCGGCCATCATTCGGCAGCCCTTTTGATGCTGACACCACACACTCCAGGTTTTTCTCCTGCAGCAGCATCCCTGTTTCTTTTGCAAACTTTCCCGCGAGCTGTGGCTCTCCCATATTACAAAGGGTTATTCTTGCTTTTCTGCTGACTGTGGACCACCTCAGGCCCAGTAGTGCAGCCAAATTCTTTGCCATTCAGTGGGCTACCATCACGTCTTTTCCAATAGGTGTGACCCTCAGTCTTAAGAAGGGGACCTTTTATACATGTGTGTCCTTTTTTAAGCACTTTCTCTCAAAGCTAAGGTATGCTTTACTATTCTTTTTCATCTTTATAGCTACAGTCCTATAATAACCTAATAATTATTTATATAAACATCCCTGTTTAAATTACTGTGTAATTTTTGTTTCTTCATTGGGCCTGGACTAATACATTAGCTGATGAACTGTCACATAATCATATAAAAAATTTCTGACAGTCACAACAGTACTTTGTTATAATTCCTATTTATATTATTTTTACTTTAATAGTCATTAACTTAAAATAAGTCATATATTTTTTTTGTTTATGAGCATCAGAAAAAAAATTTGTATAATGGCAGTAGGCACCAGTGATGTAAATGGTATTAGTACTATGGATTTTGTGTTCAATTTTATTCAGATTTCTACTTTGCCCTGATTTCCATAGGACTGACATTTATTAAACAATGCATAACTTGTCATTATAAATGTTATTATCTCAGAAAATAAACTCCTGAAATATTGGGAAACAGATTAAAAAAATATAATTCAAGTGATCAAATATTTTCCTGTATAGTGTAACAGAGCTGGGAGGTGTGTTTTTCTTTATCCCCAATAGTAATTGTTTATAATTTTTACTGTCTCTGGTGGAAGTAGCATTGAATTCTATTGTACCAGTCAAATCTCTTTTCTTTGACCAGAAAATAATGCCTTATTCATGGTAAAGCATTTGATGGACCATTTGGCAGATAACAGAAAAATACTGTATGCTTTCATATCTAAGTTGCCATCAATTTTAAAACATATAAATTAATTATTTATTTAATGCATGAACAAAGGAAAAGTGTTGAAATTAATTGTAAGACACTTAAAATGTGGGAGAACTCTAGGTAATTCTTAGGGATAAACAGCATTGGTATTGCTGCCCTGCCATAATTATCAATATTTCAGTTGAAAGAAAAGTTATTTCCTTTGTATGATTATTGTATTATATTTTTAAAATTAGAAGGTAGCTTGGTATGTTAGTTTAATAGTCTATAAGGTTTAGACTGCTCGGGCACCATAGGACCACAACCCGTTCCAACACCTTGCCCTTATTTTGTGACTTGGGTCTTGAAAAAACACTGTGTAGTTTCAGATTCTCTTTCCAGATTGGCCTGCCACAATTTCCCAGTGAGTACCCTATGACAATTTGGATGTTTATTATTCTTAGAGCTATCAAGCCCATTCTCTTCCCTCGGCTTCCTACCACTCAGATGTTAATTCCATCTCAGTCTTGTAGGTCCTTATGGTTTGTCCCTTTGTGCTCACATTGTGAGGTTTGTGAAGCTTTGTTGTACATCTTGTTCAAAGGCTTCTGGGTTTGCTATTCTTGTTTGCCTCTCTGGACTGTTTTTATGGACAAATTAAGGGAGATTCGAAAACTACACCACCACTGCCAGGATCTTAATCAGAATCCATTGTTTTTAAACTGCCATTTCCCAGCCCATTCAATTAATTCCTAAACCTCTAATGGGTGGGGATTTTGAATTTAAAAAGCAGTAGTCGATGTAGTCCATGGCTGTGCATCATGGAATTTATTTAAAAAACTCTACCTATATGCAAAATATTGTGCTCATGTGTTTTTCTCTTTAGAGATGTTATATTTACTTTCCCTTCCCAATTCTCACCAGTATGTGATTTCCAAAAAAAATTTGGAAAAAAAATGCTTTAAAATTAAACAAGACCAACGAAAATGTATACCTGGACTATATCGTTTTACAAACCCATTATCTCCATATAGTTTTTTTTATGGAGCATTTATTTGTAATGTATAACCATTGCTTTACCTTGAGAAGTGTTAAAAAGAAATAACTGTGTTTATTATTATAATGGCATGTTTTTAAATATTATGTCCTCTTAACAAGTATCCAGAGAAAAAATTCTCTCATGCTTCAGTATTGAGAATTGTCAAGTAGCTTCATTATTCATTATATAACACAGAAATAAATAACATGGGTATTTTAGGGCATAAATAATTAAATGAAACATGGCTGATGCTTAAACTTTTAAAATTTGATTAAAGACAGAATTATTTTAGTACGTGGTACTAACATGAATGCTTCTGTAAATTAGCCTGCTTATTGTACTATTCAGCAATATTTTCTTCGTTTTTTATTTTTCTTGTTTACTTGTGATACTCTTCTGCCTGACACTGACAATAAGAACATTGAAATCAAGTACTAGAACATGGATAGACAAGGTACAGGTTTCTTGGCTTGGTGAAATGTCTTTATATTTTCAATTATGAAAAGTCTTGGCTTTCTATAATGTCAAACAAGAGGACTACTTTCATTTCTATCAGTTGCATTATTTCACGGAAGTGAGAATATTTCTTAAAGGTATTAGAATACTTCTTGACATCCTTTATAGGGCCACATTCCTATCTTATTGTCTTTAAGATGCCAAGATTTCAAAATATTCGATTATCTTCTATTTTAGATAGGAATATTTTTCCATTGATTTTTAACTTGAGTTAGTGAGAATATTATCCTAATAAGTACAAACAAAGATGAAATTTTGTGCCTATTTTTCAGAATATCATTATGATTTTCCTTTCTGATTATATCCTTTGAAGAACAAATATTTTGATTTAAAGAAAAAATATTTCTTTAGGAATTTGATGATGAAAAGTAAAAAATTCATGAGATGTTTTGATTTTATATTACACAATCAAGTCAAGTACAGTCATATACCTCTTAACTGTGGGGATGTGTTCTGAGAAATGTGACACTAGGCAATTTCATCATGCAAACATCACAGAGTACAATTACACAAACATAGATGATGTGGTCTACTGCACACCTGGGCTACATGTTATAGCCTATTGCTCCTAGGCTACAGGTTCTATAGCATATTACTATATTGGACAACCTGAGAGTATTTAAAGCACAAGAGAAGATGATGCAATCAAGAAATGGTAAACACAAAATCTATCAGACTGCTGCTGGCATAAAATGGCATACTGTTTTACAGCAAACTTTTTTTATAAGTAGAAAGTATACTCTAAAATAATGATTAAAGTATAGTAAATACATAGCCATTTGTTTTCATGATCAAGTATTATTTACAGTAAGTCCTCACCTAACGTCGATAGTTTTCTTGGAAAACGTGACTTTAAGTGAAGGAGCAAATTTACCATAGGCTAATAATAATATAAACTGGAGTTAAGTTCCTATGGCATATTTCTGATGACAAAAACATCACCAAACTTCTAAATGAAGACCCAAAATGTGTCTAAAATTAAACTTTGAAATAAATGTGAGTTATACATACATGTAACGAAGATGAATAAAAACGAGATAATTCTCTTCCACCACACGTATTTCAGTTCTGGGTCCAGGGTGGGTGGAGTGTAACCCGGAAGCTCAGGATCAAGGCTCCAGGACGCACGCTGGAGAGGACACCCCTCTATTGAGAGGTGCATTCACACATATCCGCACTTGCTCAGACAGAGACAGTATAGACACACCAATTCGCCAAAGATGCACATCTTTTGCATGTGGGAGGAAACGGGAAAACTTGGAGAAAACCCACGCAGGCATGAGGAGAACACGCAAACTCCACAGAGTCGGTCGTCTTGGCTAGAAACAGATTTTTTTTCTATCAACGTTATAATGAAACAACGTTTTTGAAGAACTGCTGTACTGTCCATAATTTATGTACTGTACTTTTATACGACTGGCAGCGCAGTGGGATTGCTTATACCAGCATCAGCGCAAATCGTGAGTAAATGCAGGACTCTACTATAACTGTGTCCCGGGACGGGAAGGCGTCTGAGGAAAGGGTGCCTTCTCGCCCATAGGCTGCTGGCTCCTCCTGGACTGCCCTTGGGTACAGTGGCAGAGGGACAGGTAGAAGGACAGACAGGTGGAAGAGGGGAGAGGAGACCTAGAGGAAGGGGAGAAGGGAGAGAGGAAAGGAAGGAGGAAAGGGGTGAGTAACACTTGAAAGCCAGGTGGTACAGGCCAGACTGCCTTGCAGACGCACTTCATGCTGGCACTATGATGTTAGGATAGCGGCTACATCACTAGGCCATAGGAATTTGTCAGCTCCATTATAATCTCATGGGACTACCATCATAGATGGATCCCTCATTGACTGAAATGTCCTTATATGACACATAATCATAGTATAAAATTTCCAGAAAGCAAATATTGGAGATGAGGCTAAGTTTAGAAGTACACTGGTTATAATCATACAGTTCTCCGGATTCGTCTGAGCCTTCCGAATGCCTACATAATTGTATTACTATTTTATTCTATGAGCAGCAATGATCCAGACACTGGTTCAGAAGTTTAGCGAAAGAGTTCCATATGCTGGGACTGGAGTTGGTGAGAGATTGCAAGGGTTTCAGTTCTATGGCTGAGTATTAGGCAGAAGAAGAACAGAGAAACAGAGACAAAGGCAGGCCCTGGTCTATCAGACCAGGACGCTGTGTTGGCACTGGACTAGTACCCATTAGAATGAGTCTCAGAAAGTGCGGCTGGGTTGAATAAATATCCATTGTCACTTAGCCTCCGAAACTTGGGCTGGCGTGTAATCTAGAGGTAGACATCATATGGACTCAGTTCTGGGACAAAAAAATGAACAAGTTAGGAAATATGTGGGTGGGATAATGAGTATAGTTGAAATAGTGCACCATCACCGCATTTCTACAAAATGAATTTTTAAAGGAGAAAAATGAAATCATGATAGAAAACACAGGTACCATTAAAATGATTATGATCCAAGAATACAAGTAAGAGAGACAGTTTTTTTTATTTTGTTTTTCCTTTCTTCCTTTTAAAAACTTGCCTACTTCTCAGTTAAGTAGCCTCTGCTTGACTCCTTAGCTTTGTCTTCAGAAATTGGCCTAGTGATACGTTTTGTTTAGTTCCTGGGAGGAGAACAAAAGATCCTTCTTCATGAAAATTCAAACCATCCAACTTTAGGGCTGTCCTTAGTATTCTCCCTGTGTGAGAACCTAGCCTCTGGGATTTGACTGATGTTCAAGGCACTAGAACTCTAATAAATCTGGGATTGGGTATAGTATAAGATTATTCACAAAAGTGAAGAGAATTTATTGTCAAATAGTCTTAATTGTGAGAGCAAATCTAAAATTCTTTGGCGAAGTCTCATAAAAGAAAAAAAAATGGCAGTTTTGCAGTTAAAATCTTTGCTAGTAACACTAGAAAGGAGCAGAACGAGTCCTTTCTGACAGTGGCATTTTTGCATCTCCGAAGGTAATACTTTATGACAGTGAAAATATACATGCTGGTTACTGAAACTCGCTTAAAAGGAAGGTCTATATTTGTATTCATGGAAATAAGGACGTTCTCCTGGCAAGCTGTCTCTGAGTATAAAGGAGATATCCTAGGAAGCCAGGCTATAGGAAATAACGGAATGAGTGGGTTAGTCCTCCTCCTTACAAAAGACTTGATTAATAAGACTTTCCTCAAAAGTGATATTTCAGGTTTCCCGCAACTCAAATGAAACCATGAAGCATACAGTGTTTTCTTTCGCTCAGCAAACGATAATTTAGAATTACACTACAGAGAAGCCAGAAATATATAATCACATACCACCTTCACTTTGTAGGCAGAGTAATGGCATAGCTTTACTGCTGTCTTTCCTATCACAATTCAGTTTTATATTAAAATTATGAGAAAAATAGCTACGCTGCTTTATTTTTCTTAATGTGTTTTTTAAAAACGTGGCCTTAAATTCCAAGTTTTGTGTGTGTATTGTCTTTATAATTGCCTTAGAATGGATATTAGTTCAATGAGAACAGAGACGTTGTCTCTTGTCTGTCGATATCCCCAGGGTCTAAAACAGTGTACAACACATAGTAGTTATTGAATAAAGAAATCAATGGATGAGTGAATGAATGAATGAATGAATATTCTAAGGAGTGTATTAGATATTTGTTCTATAGTCTAGTGAAGGAAAGCAGGATGCAGCACCACAATAATAGGGAGAAAAGGCTAAAGTAACTGGGGGTCTTTCTTTTCCCAGCAGTCTCATGTACTATAAAATAAGAAATTGTATCCTTTTCATGCCCATCTTCCATTTTTGGCTTGCAATGGGCTTATATTTTTTAATGTGGAATGTTTGGTAGGAGTTCCTAGTAGAAAGGCATCAATCGGTAGGGTATTAATTAGTATAAAGAGTTCTAAACAAAAATATTCACTTTATTCAGTAGTTTGCAAGTTGAATGTTTTCCCCATTACTTATGAAATCACAACAGAAAATTCACTTACTTTCCCTATAGGAAATTTCTAAAAGCAAGGAATAGTGCAAGGAAATTTTCTTTAATATATAATTTCCTATTTTTGGCCTAGGTTATTTGATTAATGAAATGAAATTAATGAAGTAAAAATTTTTCTTTATCTATATTCATATATGACATATGTACAGGTGTTTTTAATATACAAATATATAAATGATTTGGATAATGGTGAAATTAGGCTAAGGGTACACATTAGAATAGTGCTTGATACATTAAGTACCATTTAAGTCTTAGCTACTATTATTATTTTGAAGATACCACTTACTTGAGTGAAAGTTCAATAAATAGTTAATTTAAAAAGAATAACCACAGTTTGATGCAGAACATGACAGGACAGGACAGAAAATTTTGATTGTAGAAATATAAGTTGTAAATTTCTTAGTTATCTAGAATCTACATAATTAATTGAGAAGATTTCATTGCTTTAGGAGTGGCAAGTTTAAATCTCAATTTCTCCACTTATCATCTTTCTTAATTTCACTTAGTCTCAGTAACATGGAGGTAGTAATATTTACTTTTGTAGATCCTTATAAAAATACATTTTGAAAAATTCATTTAAATAAGACTGTGTGCATGGATTTATACCATTGGGTATGTAATAGGTGCTAAAATATTGTAGCTATTATTATATAGCCATTAATATTATTACTATTATTATCATCTGGTCTGTCCAGTTACAGTATGCATGAATTCTCTGTATACATCCAACCTTCCTAAACTGTCAACTAATCTTTTTTTTTTTTTTAATACCTCCAGTATCTCATATTCTTGGCTTCTATTTTGTATAGTTTCTGAAGAGAAAGGAGCAAATCATTCCTCATTACTTCCTCAAAACAATAATGCTGTTTATAAAACATTTTTCTCTTATAATGGTCTACTACTGACTTTTTTGTTAATTTCTTTTAATTAGTCCAATTCTGTCACCTTGGTTCCTGATTCGATTCTCTTTTTAAAAAATAAGTGGCAAGGATAACATGCTCCTTAAAAACAACAATCCAGAGTCATTTTATATAATGTTTTCTAAAATCTACTAAAGAGATATTTGTAATCTCAATTTGAAGTAGCATTTCTAGCAGGGCCATACTAATTCCACTCAGAAGGGCAAAAAGTCTTTACAATTCCAAGTTATGTTATTATACAATAATTAAAAAGGCACTGTATTATTAACTAGGATTTTAAAAACATTTAAATCTCCTTTTCATCTACCCTAATGTCCAGTTCTTTATTACATACATTCCCTTAGTAGTTGTGAGTTTAATGAGTCATGTGCTTCACATAGGTTCATTATTGTCTGCTAAAATCAGCAGAAAAGACTCTAGGCCACTAAGTTTTAAGAAAACCAAAAACTTCAAAGTGGTGGAAATTCATAAAGTAATAAAGCACTAAGCTAAAGTAAATTCTAATTTACTCTACAAAATTTTCTTTAGTTTCCCCAACTTCACTGAAATTGCAATGTGGTCTTTGGTTTTTAGCTGAGACATACATCTACACACTGAAGATGGATAATACTGTCTACATGTTCCATGTTAGATCATGTTTTTTTTTTTAGTCGGTTAACAAATCTTTCTTTGAGTTCTGCAGTATAATAAGCCTTGGGGACATAGTGGTCTCTGCACTTAGGGGCTTCCACTCTAATAAGGAAGATAGTCATCAGGCAAGAAATTGCAATAGAGTAAGTTAGGAGGACCATGTTCTAGTCTTGACAAAAGTGGGGTTCATAGAGGGTGCTTCTAGGAAAATGAAATAACTGTAATCAAGCCTCACCACTAAATATCTTACCTTAGAGGGGGTGAGACAAATCCTCATATTTATTTCATGCCTTAATGAGATACATTAAGGTGAAACATATATGTGTGTGTGTGTGTGTGTGTATATATATATGCATGCAGACATGCAAATGTAGAGTTTCAAGTTCTTATTGAAGTGGATTGGGCCCTTAGGGGGAAATTAGGGCATGGAAATATGAAATAATTTATTCCTTCATCAAAATAGTTATAGGAATTTCCCAATCAGTCAAAGAACAGATTTTTCTTTTAGATTGATCTGAACCATGTAAAGAAATATCTTGAAATATCTAGTGATTTCTATGGAGCACTGAAAAATGCCATCATGGGATAGGCTTAAATATCTTCAAAAAGTTTTTTTCTGGGGGCCAGAAAAGCTCCATGATATTTTTACTATCTGTACAAAGTCTCAATATATGGTAAAATAAAACTAGGTATTTCCTATATGTATAAGCCAAATCTCTTTTAGTCAAAGAACTAATTCAACTTTACAGGATTTAATTAGTTTTTAACTATTAATAAAAATACATTTGCAGACCACCCCCATCACTCATTTATTGGTCTCTAATACCGTGCCAGGGCTCCTTGGAAAAATGACTTATTCTTAGAGGAGTCAAGGTAAGTACAAGATGAGCCTATAATAAAAATTTTGTTATGTATGCCATAAGGCAAAGAAGAACTAAAGAAAGAAATAAGAAAGAAAGAAGTAAAACAGAAAAATACATGTGATACAAGACATAGGATCCAGGTTGAAAGGACTTCTATTGGCCAAATATGGGAGAATCTGAGCACCAAAATAATTAGGTCCAGTAATTATAAACTGGTGAAAAAAGCAGCAGAATGTATGAGTGCCTCAGTCAGTGGATAAATAGGTGAATGAATGAATGAAGGTATGCATGTATGCTGGAGAAAGGAAATTCTCACAGTACAATGCTGAGGGCTGGCTTATAAAATTGAAGGGAATGTTGGAGTTAGAAAAGGAGCCATTGCAACCATCATAGCAAAGAGCCGACGAGGAAAGAATCAAACTGTTTCTTAGTTACATGGGAAAAAATAGTGATCAGAGGACACCTTGATTAGTGACCGAAATTAATATCACCATTGAGGGCCAGATATACATTGCATGTCACCCTAAAAGGATACAAAGTCACCAATACAGTATTCTAACTGGAGATGGATACCCTGAGTCTAATCATGAGGAAATATCAGGCAAATCTAAAACAAGAAATGGCCTATTGGGAAAAAGGAGGACTTTATTCTTCGTAAGTGTCAATGTCTTAAGAGAAAGAGAAAGGCTAAGGCAATGTTCCATTCCTGCTCTTCCAAAAGAAGGCTAATGAGGTTTAACTAAATGCCACACCTGACTCTAGTCTTCATTCTTTACTGAAGGAGAAATTATCATAAAGGACGTTATTGGGTCAATTGACAAAATTGGAAGAATAATGGTTGACTTATTTAATAAAACAAATTTATCAAGTTAATTGTTGAAGTTAGTAATTATACTGAAGTTAAGTAAGACAATATTCCTATTCAGTATAAGAAATATACACTGAGATATTTAGGAAAAGGTTTACGAAGTGTATCGCCCTTGAGTGTTTCAGAAAACACACATGTACTTACACACATACACAGATCTAATTATAAAGCAAATGGGATAAATTTTTAACAGTAAGTGAAAGAGTATATGGAATTTTTTACTGCTCTAATTTTTGCAACTTTTTGTAAGTTTGAAATTATTTTCAAGTAAAAATTTTTAAAAATCTCTATCTTAAAACTATTTTTATACTTAAACTGTTAAAATTATTTTAATGAAGTAAGTTTAGACAAAAATGAAGCTTACTATATTAAATAATTCAAAATTTGAAAAGGAATAGCATGTAACATTCTACTTATGAAGTATTACATTTTATTGCTTTTAAAATGTTATTTTTAGATAATTACGCCATTTATGTTTTTATATATTTTCT
The DNA here is from genome assembly GCF_014176215.1 of Rousettus aegyptiacus. Classification (NCBI taxonomy): domain Eukaryota; kingdom Metazoa; phylum Chordata; class Mammalia; order Chiroptera; family Pteropodidae; genus Rousettus; species Rousettus aegyptiacus. The sequence goes on from NW_023416286.1 coordinate 63,438,226, forward strand.
GAAAAATACTGATTTAGGTATAGATAGAGCAACAGATCAATTGATATATAATATTTTAAGGAAATGCGTAAAATTATCTAACTATGATTTCTGGAGAACTTGTCATATTTAAACAAATTTTTTTCCTAAATCTATAAAACTTCTTTTTCTACTTTATTTACTTCACATTTAGTTTCTCACTATTTCACTTTTTCAAATTATTTACTATTGCCTCTGATGAATATAGTTGATATAATAGCTCTTATCTTAACCCAACAGAGGACTGATAGTTGTAAAGATATTAAAACAACCATTTTCTCCCATAGACACAAGATTCCCTTATCAGTTGTAACAAGTACCTCTCTGTCCATTGATATTCCGTTAATAAATGAATGTTTCTGCTCCATAATTTACGTAAAAAGATTTCAGTAGACTTAGCTAAATGACACACTGTGCTGACCCAAGGATGAAAACCTTGATGTTATTATTGCTTTTTGGAGATTATGAAAAATAATGGGCAACTCTGAAATATTTTCGCTTAATTTTTAATAAGACATCTAACGTATTGTCAGCAATGAAATTTTTAAAACTTATATCAACAGTGGATAGCCCTTTAAATTCTAAGTTATCCTACATCCCCAACATTAATGTTTTAAGGGGAAGTAATGAGACTGCACAATTGGTAGGGCAAATAATGGATTTGTCAGGTTGTAATATATACTTATGTATAGTTGTCATCACTTTGAAGTCTGTTAATAACAGCAAATTGAACATATTTTCAATAACCAAAATTATGTTTATTTGTGAAATTACATTATGAAAAGATTCTAATGCTGAACATGCACATAGTAAACTTTGTAAAAAATATTAATTGAATTTAATTAGATCATCATACATAAATTAATAATGATTGAAGTTATTTAATAATTAATTCCTTGAAACTATCTCGAACCAAATATTCCTCATATAGCTACAATTTTAAGCTATATCTAAATAATCAAAATTATCAGATAATTCAATAAATAAGTCAAATATGTAAATTATATTTTTGTTTCTAAGTAACTAGATTCCATATTTATAAATATTCAGATAATTGACAATTTCAGTTTCATTCTGTACATTAGATCCTCAGAATTTATTCATCATATTTTTTGTCTTTTAAAAGTATTTTTTATTTTCAGTGATAGTTGGCATACAATATTATATCAGTTTCAAGCCTACAACATCATGATTAAATGTTTATATAACTTATGAAGTGATCGCCTTGATAAATCTAGTACCCATCTGATATGATACATAGTTATTACAATATTATTGACTATATTTATGCTATACTTTACATGGCCATAATTATTTTGTAACTACCGATTTGTACTTCTTAATCCCTTCCCCTTTTTACCCACCTTCCAACCCCTTTCCCATCTGGCAACCCTCAAAATGTTCTCTGTATCTATAAATTTATTTGTTTTTTTGTTTATTTGTTTATTTTCTCCCTTAGATTCCACATGTAAGTGAAATCATATGGCATTTGTCTTTCTCTGTCTGACATACTCCACACAGTGCAATACCCTCTACATCCATCTATGTTGTTGCAGATGGCAAGATTTTATTTATGTATGTATTTATTTATTTGGCTGAGTAATATTCCATTGTACATATGTATCACTTCTTTCCATTGATGGACATCCAGGCTGCCTCCATATCTTGGCTATTGTAAATGATGTTGCAATGAGCATATGGATGCACATATCCCTTCAAAGAAGTATTTTGGGTGTCTTCGGATAAATACCCTGAAGTGAGATTACTGGGTCTTTCTTTGCCTCTTGCTTGCCTTCATTTTAAAGTCTATTTTGTCTGATCTACAGCCATGCTACCCTGAACTAGCCTGATCCCATCCGATCTTGGAAACTAAGCAGGGTTGGGCCTAGTTAGTACTTGGATGGGAGACCACCTGGGAAGACCAGGTGCTGTAGATGTAAAAAGTAAAAAAATAAGGGATTGTAAACTGACGAGGTCCTTGTAACCTGTGAGGTCAACCAAGGGTTGCTTTGCCTAAAAAATAAAAATAAAAAAATAAAGTCTATTTTGTCTAAGTATTGCTAACCCAGATTTTTTTTCATTTCTATTTTCATAAAAAAATTTTTCCATCCCTTTATTTTCAGTCTGTATGTGTTTTTTCATCTGAAGTGAGTCTCTTATAGACAGCATATGCAAGGGTCTTGTTTTCTTATCTCCTCAGTCACCCTAATTTTGATTGGAGCATTTAATTCTTTCATCTTATAAACTTATTCATCTTATGATTAAAAATTTACACACTTTGACCAATAGTTATTCATTTTTCCTTCCCTCCAGTTTCTGGAAATCACCATTTTACTCTCTGTTTCTATAAGCTTGATTTTTTTTTTTAGATGAATATAAGTGATACCATTTGTCTTCCTCTGCCTAGCTTATTTCATTTGGCCTAATATTTTCCAGGTTCATCCATGTTGTTGCAAATGGCAGGACTTCTTTTTTTATGGATGAATAATATTTCATATATTATATTACATAATATATCAATAGTATATACGTATCACATTTTCTTTATTCATTCATTTGTCAACAGACTTGTGTTGTTTCTATATCATGGCTATTGTGACTACTGCTTCAATGAACATGGGAGTACAAATATCTCCTTCAGATATTGATTTCATTTTTTTAGTTAGAGAAGTAGGATTGCTGGGTCATGTGGTAGTTCTATTTTTGACTTTTTGAGGAACTCCCATATTGTGTTCCATAGTGGCTGTACCAATTTACATTCCTATTAATGATGTACAAGGGTTCCCTTTCTCCATGTTTTTCCAACATTTGTTCTCTTGACTTTTTGATAATAGCCATCCTAATATGTATGAAGTGATGTCTATCTCATTTTGATTTTGATTTCTGTTTCTCTGAAGATTAGTGATCTTGACCATTTTTTCAGTAGCTGTTGGTCATTTATATATCTTCTTTGGAAAAATGTCTATTTAGGTCCTCTACGGATTTTTAAATCAGATTACTATTATTTTTGCTACTGAGTTATATGAGTACCTTATACATTTTAGATATTAATCCCTTATCAGTAGTTCACAAAAAATGTTCTCCTATTTTGTAAGTTGCCTTTCCATTTTGTTGATTTTTTTTTTTTTTTTTTTTTTTTTTGCTGTGCAGAAGCTTTTCAGTTTGATGTAGTCTACTCGTTTGTTTTTTTTATTTTGTTGTTTGTCCTTTTGCTGTCATATCCAAAAAAATCCTTGTGAGACCAATGTCAAGGATCCTTTCCCCAGTATTTTCTTCTTTGAGGCTTATAGATTCAGGTCTTACATGTAAGTCTTTAATCTGTTTTGAGTTAATTTTGTTGGTGGTTTAAAATAGGGGTCTGGTTTCTTCTTCTTTTTTCTTTTTTTTTTGCATGTGAATATCCAGTTTTCCCAGCACTATTTATTGAAGAGACTATCCTTTCTCCATTGTGTATTCTTGCACCCTTGTTAAAGATTAGTTAACCCTATACATACGAGTTTCTTGCTGGGATCTTTATTCGGTTCCATTGGTCTGTCTCTTTCAATGCTAGTACCACACTGTTTTGATTATTATAGCTTTGTTTTATAGTTTGAAATCCAGAAGTATGATGCCTACAGTTTTATTCTTTCTCAGGATTGCTTAGGCTATTTGGATCAATTTCCCCAGTAATACTTTCTGCATAGTTATTTTTCAATTTTTGCTTTACTCTGTTGCAGTAGGCCCTTAATTGGACTCTTGAGCCCTTCCAGAGCTATTTTTCTTCATGACTAGATCTTTAATTTTTGTTTTACATGGTAGAACAAATATCCTACTTCACCATTTTGCCAATATCCTTGCTGGGTAATGTTATAAATATAGATACATGCCGAAAGTTCCAAAGATAGATGAACAGTATTCTTATTACAGTGTCTATTTTTTTAATAATTATTATATATGAAACCACTGATGGATAATTAATATGTAATATATAGTATATAAATAACATAAAATATATATGTTGTGGATTCACACATTCTTTTAACAGATATTGATTAAACACCTACCATGTGCCATCACAGTGTTAAAAAGTAATAACTCAACTGTTAGGAAAATAGGAAGAAAAAACTAACAGGTAAATTCTGCAGCACTTAAAGTTGCTTCTTTATAGAGAATTTATAGAGACCCTGATTTATGAAAACATTCTGTCATTGACATTTGCTAGATTGATACTTGTTACAAGCAAGCTGAAAAATGCCCTCTACTAGAAGACATAGGTTTACCATGTCTGGACTGATTCCAGCCTGTTTCCATGGGGCACCCTTAAGGGGTTAGGTTTGGCTTAGGGAGGATGCAGTTTAGGAGTGGGAGATGAGGGTGCATATGAAGAAAGTACCTACTGTTTTGAGGAACTATTCACTTTGTTTTCCCTCAGTAACTTTATCCCAAAATTGCATTTACATTTTGGAAATTTTTCTTACTTCCAAGTACCTTGTTTTCACTTTCTGGAGATAGAGAAGTATGAGAAATTTCAAACTAGAAGGAAGAATGTAAACCTTTGACTTCTAGTCCATAGGTCTGTCAGTGCTTGAAGTTATGAATATTTCTATTTCTGCCACTTATAAATTATTTAGGCATAGAGAATATTATTTTAACATTCACGGAAAAATCTGACTGTTTTCCTTACCCCTTCTTTTAGTCATTCATTTATTCATTCAATAGTTAGAAAACAAACGAATTATAGAAAGCACAGTTAATCAATTCCCTTGTCCATCTATACTTCTGAGGAAAATAAATAAGTACATTATTTTTCATATTTTCTTATTTTTCACTTAGTTTTGAAAAAGTTTTTTTTCAAGCACCTACTATGTGCTGCTTGGAATAGAGGGCAGAAAGAGGAATATGCTAAAGTCTTAGTGTGTCAAAGCTCATTATTCATGAATACAACATCCTGGCTCAATTTGTATAATGTTATAAAAATGCTATATGGTTCTTATAAAATTGGAAATAATCACTGCTTTTAATAGGTTGCAACCAATGTTATATAAGCAAAGCTGTCACGGTAATGAAAATTTATATTACTGCATAATATTAATATTAATATTAACTAGTGCTCAAACTTTAGAATCACATGGAAGGCTAGTTATAACACAGATTGCGAGCTCATCCTCAGAGTTTCTGATTCAGTGCATCTAGGGTGTGATATAAGAATTTGTGATTCTAACAAGCTATCAGATGCTGCTGATGCTGCTGGTACTGGAAACACACTTTGATTAAATCAAAGTTACACAAACTAAAGCCATGGGTTAAATCCAGCCACTATTTGGGTTTATTTTTGTAATTAAAGATTTATTAGAACACAGCCTTATCCAATCCTATTGCCTATGTGTGCTCTTATGCTACTGTGACAAAGTTATGTAGTTATGATAGAAAAGATCTTATGACCCACAAAACCTAAAATAGTTACTATCTGGACTTATAGGCAAAAAATTGCTAACCTTGGATTTAAATGGTCATTGTGTTATCATCTGGGATTCTGATTTGAAACTATGTCTGTGATTTTTTTTTTTTTTTTTTTTTTTTTGTAGAACATTATCTTGATAATCACAAATCCAAAGCAAGAATTACTGGCTTAAAGAATTAAACAAAATGATTTCAGAAAGTGTTGATTAAAGAGTAAAATAGAAATTCCTTTATACAACTCCAGAGAGTGATTGTGTCAGTAAGAAACAAAAGGATAAATAATACAGTTTAAGGGGTAAATTAGTTTGAAGATCAGACCTAATTGTATTATTTGACATGTCAACTTAAAAATTCTAGATGTTCAATATTAGCTGATATCGGTTGATAAGAATATAGGGAGAATGGATATTTTTTCAATATTTTTTTCCTGAGGTAAATAATGGTAACTTTCACTTCTCTCAAAATAAGGGTGTTTATAAAGTGCCTGTTGAAATAGTATCAGTGTTGAAATTTATTCTTTTTAAATTGATCAGAGACTTCAGAAATAACATAAGTCAATATCCAGATTACAATTAATTCACAGGAAAAGTGAATTAATATCTTAAATTTTTCTGGAAGTCTTTCTCCAAATAAGCCTTTGGTTTATGCACTTTGTGGGGCTTTGATTTAGAACTGTGTTACTTGTGCAGAGAGGCAGTGAGGGAACCTGTATTTTTGGTTGATGCAGATCCCCGCTGAGATGGTGAAGTTCCTGACTCCTCAGCTGACTGCCTTTCCCAAATGCAGCAGAGCTAGAGCAGGGACTACGTATTGTTCCTACAGTCTTAAGGTAAAGCAAAATTTTCTCAACTTTGACATTACTCACTTAAAAAAAATATTTTTTTAAAAATAGAAACAATCGTTTCAGTTTTGTGATTTATTTTTTTGCTTATTTTTTTTCAAAATACACTTTTCAATAATTTCCACTGGAACGTGAATTAAAGACAAATGTGAAAGCAATAAAATTACAAAAGATAGAAAAATATCAAAATTTAAATTACTGACGGTAGAAAGAGGAATAACACTGTCTCTACAGTTATCCCCAGTGAACTTGATAATAAGGAGCCACGGATGTATCCGAACTTGATAATAAGGAGCCACAGATGTATCCATAGTAAAAAAACCAGCAGAACTGCAAAGAGCACAACTTGTACATGCCTATTTTAAGTGTAACTCTTTATATTTGAAATGCAAGTAAGGCTAGACCTTATTGTCCTGATATAGACTAAGTGTTCCCTCAAAATTCTTATGTTGAGCCCTAGCTCCCCAATGTAATTGCATTCGGAGACAGAGCCTTTACGGAGATATTTAAATTTAAATGAATGAGGTCATAAGCGTGGAACCCTAAACCCATAGAACTGGGGTCCTTTAAGTAGAGGAGGAGACACCAAAGATCTCTCTCGTTCCCTGTGCTTTGCACAGAGTAAAGGCCATCTGAAGACACAGAAAGAAGGTAGGTATCTGTAAGACTGAAAAATAGGTCTCACCAGAAGCCAACTTTGCTGTACCTTGATCTTGGACTTTTAGCTTTCAGAATTGTGAGAAAATAAATGTCTGTTGTTTAAACCACCCATCTGTGGTATTTTGCTATGGCAGCGTGAGTGGAATAATACATGCTTGTTGTGCAAAATGGCCTTAGCAATAGTCAAATGCAACTATTGTTCTTACGAAGGTATTTGAAAATGAACTGTTACTATTTTAAAGAAAAGGTATCAGAATTTTTGTATTAAAATCGAAAACAATATAGATGAGAAGCTGTGGCTAGAGGAATAGAAGTAGACAAACAAGAAAATAACAGTATGATTTTGCCCTAAGGGATGGGAGTTTAGTAGAGGTATGGAGAAATAATTGCCTTTTTTTCTCTTCTCTTGTCTGATGGCCATGGCTAGGACATCCAATATTATGTTGAATAAAAGCAACAAAGGTGGACATCCTTGTCTTATTCCTGATCCTAAGGAAAGTGCTTTTAGTGTTTCCCCATTGAATATGATGTTAGCAGTAGGTTTGTCATAATATGACCTTTATTATGTTGAGTCGTATTCCCTCTGTTCCTTCTTTGACATGATCATATGATTGTTATCCTTCATTTTGTTCATGTGCTGTATTATGTTAATTGATTTGTGAATATTGAACCACTTTTGAATCTCAGGAATAAATCCAACTTGATCATGGTATATGATCTTTTTAATGTCTTGCTGAATACAGTTTGCTAATGTTTTGTTGAGGATTTTTGCATCTGTGTTCATCAGGGATATTGGCCTATAATTTTTTTTTTTATAATGTCTTTTTCTGGTATTAGAGTCAGGGTAATGGTGGCCTTGTACATGAGCTTGGGAGCCTTCCTTCCTCTTGAATTTTTTGGAGAAGTTTCAGAATGGTAATTGTTAATTCTTCTTTGAATATTTGGTAAAATTCACCTGTGAAACCATCAAGTCAAGGAATTCTGTTTGTTGGGAGTTTTTTGATTTGATTTCGTTAGTAGTAATAGGTCTGTTTAGATTTTCTATTCTTGATTTGGTCTAGGAAGATTGAATGTTTCTAAGAATTTATGCATTTCTTCCAGGTTGTCCAATTTGTTAGCATATAATTGTTTATAATATTTTCTTATAATTTTTTGTATTTCTGTGGAGTCAATTGTCACTCTCCTTCTTCATCTCCGATTTTATTTATTTGGGTCCTCTCTCTTTTTCCTTGATGAATCTGGTTAACGGTTTACTGATATTGTTGAACTTTTCAAAGAATGAGCTTGGTTTCATTGGTCTTTTGTATTGTTTTTATTGACACTATTTCATTTATTTCTCCTCAGATCTCTATTATTTCCTTCCTTCTACTCACTTTGGAGTTTGTTTGTTGGTTGTTCTTTTTCAAGTTCCTTTAGGTGTAAGTTTAGATTTTTTTATTTGAGATTTTTTTTGCTTCTGGAGACAGGCCTGTATTGCTGTGAATTACCCTCTTAGGACTACTTTTGCTGTGTTCCATAGTTTTGTGTTGTGTTTTCATTTTTATTTTTCTCAAGTATCTTTTGATTTCTTCTTTGATTTCATTGTTAACACATTCATTGTTTAGTAGTATGTTATTTAGCCTTTAAATGTTTATATGTTTTTTAGGTTTTTTTTCTTGTAGTTGATTTCTAGTTTCATAGCATAGTGGTAGGAGGAGACACTTGATATGATTTCAATCTTAAATTTACTGAAACTTGTTTTGTGGCCTAACATGTGGTCTATCTTAGAAAATGTTCCATGTGTACTTGAAAAGAATTTATGTTCTGCTGCTTGGGGTGAAATGCTCTAAAAATATCAATTAATCCATCTGGTCTAATGTGTCATTTTAGGCTGCTATTTTCTTGCTCATTTTCTATCTGGAAGATCTGTCCCTTGGTGTCAATGGAGTGGTAAAGTTCCCTATTATAATTGTATCACTGTTGATTTCTCCCTTTATATCAGTCATATTTACTTTATATAATTAGGTGCTCTTATGTTCAGTGCTTAAATGTTTACTAGGGTTATGTCCTCTTTATAAAATGTCCTTTTTTTTGTGTCTTATTATAGCCTTTCTTTTAAAGTCCTTTTTGTTTGATTTAAGTATTGTTACTCCAGCTTTTTAAAATTTCCATTTGCATGAAATATATTTTTCCATTTCTTCACTGTGTGTGTCTTTTGATCTAAAGTGGGTTTCTTGTAGATGGTATATGTATGTTCCTCTTTTCTTACCCATTCAGCTACCCTATGTCATTCAATTAGAGCATTTAATCCATTTACATTTATAGTGATTATTGATAGGTATCTACAAAGTTATTGCCATGTTATTATTCATATTTATAGGTTTTTCCTCCTCTTCTTCTTTTTAAAGAGTCCCTTTAACATTTCTTGAAATACTGATTTGCTGGTGATGAACTCCTTTAACTTTTTCTTATCAGGGAGGGAAGCTGCATTTCTTAATGGAGTTTTCTGGGAATATTTAGTTCTAGATGGCCAGAAGATTGAGATTCTTTTCCTTTGCTGGCTGGCAGTGGAGGTCATTCACAGCTTCTAGAGACTGCCTGCATTTGCTGGCTCATAGCCCTCCATCATTCAAGCCAGTAAAGGCAGATCAAATCCTTCTCATAGTTTGAATCTCTTTGACTTCTTCTCTTTAAACTCTCTTGCCTTATTCTTCTACCTTTCTCTTTGGCTTTTGAAATTTCATATAACTACATTGGGTCAACCCTATCGTAAAGTCAGTTGATTAGGGACCTTAATTCCATATGCAGAGTTCCTTCACAGCAGTAACCTAGATTCATGTTTAAATAACCTATTGATGGGAATCTTTGCGAAGGGACATCTTAGAATTCTACCTACCACAGGTAGTATCAGAAGTCATGCTATGTGTAGGGGAAATTCAGAACTCTGCCTCACAATGTCTAATAGCTGCACTTGAGACTACCGAAACTGTCATTGCGATGCCTGTCACTAACACCAATCTTTTTGTCACCACCGCAGTGATATCTCCTATCACAGGAGGGTATTTAGAGAAAGCTCATTTTAGTTTTACTCTTTCCTTTTGCAGCCTCCTTGTCCTGGGACTCAGGCAGGAGTCTTTGGGCATTTGGCCAGAGAACAATCTAATACAAAAATACTATGTATCGTTTTTTTATCCCCCTCTGACAACAATCCTTTATCTTTGAAACAATTTTCTATACCTCTAGGTTTAAGAATGAGTTCTCCAGAAGGCTCCTTGGTCTATAGACTCCTGCCATTCCTACCTCCTAATACCACCTCTTAATATGTTTGCTTAGATATACTCAAATCTTAGAATAAATATAGATATAGTTAAAACCGAAATCCTTGCTAGACCACGCTGCAAAGATATACATCGGAAATTCCATTTTCCTCAGATTTGGGGTATAATTTGTTTGGATTTTATAATTCATGTTTTTTCGAGAATTTAAAGGCCTTGCATGATTTGTACAAATTCCCCTCCAGCTTACTTCCTTGTGGTCCTGTCTCTCCCTTCTCCTATATATTTGTGTGTGTGTCAATTAGTACTTGGCTCGTAGCAGTGTATAACAGAAACAGAACAGTGGTGACTCAGTCCAGTCAGGGATTATTTATCTCGGGTCTAACTTTACAGTGTCGTCATTGTCTCCAGCTCTTTTCTTTTTTCTGCTCTTCTATCCTCAACATACAGCTTTTATCCTCCTGGTTGCAAGATGGCTGTTTCACCTTCAGTCTCTCGACTACACTTTCAGTAGGAAAAAAATAGAAGGAACAGTTGAAGAGTCACTTATAGAATGGAAGCCAAATCACCAGCCGTTTTTCAGTTATATTTCATTGTTGTATGTTGTGTACCTGGACACATTTAACCTCGAAAAAAAAGTTCTGTTAATTAAGAAGAAGAGCACATGGTTATTAACTCGACAGGTATTAGTAGCAGCTGCCACAGTGAGTTCTTTCTCACTTCTGATTAAACTAGCTTGAGCAAACAGGCCTGTCATTCATTAGTTTACACCAAAGATCACTCTACTCAAAACATTACAAGAGTTTAATAATTTTACTGAAGAGTTAAGATTTCTTCAAGTATGAGACAGTTTCTCAAACATCTTTTTAACTCCACATGCTAATCTTTTCATTTCACATGACTTGAGCCACCCCATCAAATGAAGAATTCCTAAGATGAATGCCTCTGCCAGCCATTAATACAGTTAATTTTTCACTTTACTATATATATTGTGCTTTGATGTAAAAAATATAATATTTTACAAAAAGGAAATATTCATGCCCTACATTTATAATGTTAAAATAATGTTATTTCCCACATTCCTATGATTTCAATTTCCAGGAAGTCAGTATCACCATCCATATTGAGAAAAACTGTTGTTATGCTGTGAGGAATAAGAGCTTTAAAACTATTCCTCTGGGCTTCAACAGGTTCCTAAAATCCAGTAGGGTTGTAGCAGCTCGATGGAACAGAGTGTAAAGCTATTACATAAGAAATTAGGAGACTGGGTCCTGTATTTTTGCTTTAACACTAAGAACAATTACTGTAAGAAATTAAAAGAGCCTGTTCTGTTTTGATCCCCATATGACTCTTCTATAGAATGGAGTTGGGTGGGATAATCTTTAGGTCCAAAAAAGTTCTGCAATTTGAGGGCAAAAATGCTTATAATCAGCCATTGTTTTAACAGAGATGGGGACTCTAAGAAAAGGAAGATGGGAACAGGAGGAGAGAGTGGTAGAGAAGCAGAGAGGCAGGTAAGGAGAGGCAAAGAAGGAAAGGAAGAAATAGTTAAGGGGAGGTCGAGAACATCTAACTTAGCCAGGCAAACAGTTATAACCTAATAGCAGGTAGGACCAAGGGGAAAATGTAACTACCTCACACTCCACATTTGGCTGTGGGTAGGCAGTTCTGTCTTGTTTTAAAAGGAACAGCAAAAGGTCAATCCCCCTAGGAGACCTGGATACTCTCAGTTTCACTTGTGTGATATATTGCCTGATGTTTCCTCAGCGTGAAGACACTAGTTCATATCAACAGATTCCCCTCTCTTTCACTGTGCCTAGCTTATCCTTAACTACCCTTCCAAGCTTGGCGCAGGAAGCACTACCTCTGTGGAGGAATTTTCACCTCTGTGCTCTTTGCCCCAACTCATGCGTGTTGTGGGCTTTTTCTGTGTGTCCTTATACTTTCTGTTATCTTCCATTAGATGTATCTTTATATACAGGTGTATTTATTTATTCATTTTATAAGGTGTTAAGTCAGCAGAGTTTACAGGGTAGAATAGATATTATGAAAAAAAGCATTATTGTAGGTAATAGGGTCGAAGATAGTTGCTTTCGAGAACTGAATAGTCTATCAGGAAATAAATTAAAGGAAAATATAAATGCTATAAGATATGTACACAATTCCATGGGAGCAAAGAGGAGAGGTATGTAAATAAAACATAAGGAGTTAGAGATGGCTTTCCAGAGAAGTCTCCTAAGCTCCGACCCAAAGAATAAGAATTATCTAGCAAAAGAGAAAGTATAAGCAGGCATGACAACCAGAGGGCACAGCAAAGGAAAAGAAGAGAGGTATGGCACAGCTTGGGCTGTAAGAAGTCACTGTGGCCACAATAGAGGGCTTTCCTGGCAAAGGTAGTCCAGGGATGTTCATATGGTCATGTGCACCAAGTCGAGGTGCCTCCTAAAACTTATGGAAGCCATGGAGAGGTTTAAAGTAGGGATTCGACATGATAATTCACATATGGATGCCACAAAAATGCCTTTGGTTTTCCTTTGAATTATTGACTTAAAAAATTCATACTGAATTAAATTCATATATTTCTTCTTACCTATTAGACAATGAATTTCTTTGAAAGCAGTGACAATGTTTTATTTGTATCTCTTCACTTAGCAAATCTGCTACACATGGTAGGTAGGCATAAATATCTGCCGAATGAATAAATAAATGAATAAAAACATGAATAGGGGAAGTTGGATGGAAAGAAAAGTGAGTTTGTTAAGTGATGTTCAGAGATGCTGTTAAACTGCAAATTGAATGAAAAAGGATGATACTTCAGTGTCTCTAAAAGCTAAACTGATGCTTCCTAATTCTGAAGCTGCAGTGGCTTGAGATGTAGAGCTATTTTTCAATGTTTTAAATCTCAAAAGTAAAAAATACTTTTACGATATCATGAATAGAAATTATAAAATTTAAAGAAGAGACAAACATGAATTGTTAAAAGGTATTTTCTTCCTAAAACTAGTATAATACGTAAGTGCTAATATGTAACCAGTATTTAAACAGCAAACTATGATGTTAATAACATGATTTTCACCCTGTTCAAGTCTTTTTCATTTTATTTCAATTCTTTTTTATTGACATAATTGCATACAATATCCTATTAGTTTCATGTATACACCATAGTGATTAAATATTTATATACATTATGAAATGATCTTTACAGTAAGTCTAGTTATCATCTGTCACCATAAAGTTATTACAATATTACTGGCTATATTCTCTATAATGTACATTACATCACCATGAGTTATTTGCTTTATAACTGGAAGTTTGTAACTCTTAATACTCTTCACTTATTTTATCCTTTCCCCCGATCTCTCCCCGATCTTCCCCTCTGGTAACCACCAGTTTGTTTCCTATATCTAGGAGTCTGTTTCTGCCTTGTTTTGTTTGGTCGTTTGTTTTATTTCTTTTTGGATTCCACATATAAATGAAATCTTATGGTATTTGTATTTGTCTGACTTATTTCGCTTAGCATAATACCCTCTAGGTTCATCCACGTTGTCTCGAATGGCAAGATTTCATTCTTTTCTATGGCAGAGTAGTATTCCATGATATATATGTACCACATCTTCTTTATTCATCCATCTATAAATGAACACTTAGGTTGCTTCCATGTCTTGACTATTGTAAACAATGCTGAAATAAATATAGGGGTGCATATATCTCTTCGAATTAGTGTTTTTGCTTTCTTCAAATAAATACCCAGAAATGGTATTGCTGAATTGTGTCGTAGTTCTATTTTTAATTTTTTGATGAATAACATAATTATTAATTCAGGGAAAAAGATCCTTGGCTAGGTCAGGGACATTCTTGAGGTAAATATCTATGCCTACATTTTACATACCATTTAGATTCCAGATTTTAAACCAGCTACACCACACATCCTGTGCCACTAATGAGAGAGTGTCTAGGATTAAGTAGTAACCAGCTTCCATATTTAAAATTTTATTCATATTTTGGGAAGAGGAAATACATGTGAAAATATTAGGTGGAAAGCTGCTGTAAGCTCTTTTAATTAATGATGTCAGTGGGAAACCTAGATATTCAAGACCATGAATCACCAAGATTGAGCCACATATTTAGTGTCATAAGATCTTCAACTACAGGCCTAATTCTTAGGGAACAAACAGTTTCAAGGTAACCAGTCTTGCAAGTTCACACTTAGAAAATACAACAAATTTTATATATAGTTTTAATAATTATTACAAGGACCTTGAAATGTTTTATGAATGGATTAATCCTCATAACCTCTGTTTGGAAGATGGCAAGTATTGTCTTCATCTTACAGAGTGAAAAATTGAGTCATCTAAAGGTATTGGCTTGTCTCCAGTTAGCAAATTAGAACATGAAGGTAAAGAAAAAAAGCACCTTAAATCTGCTGCCTCTTTGTTTAGAGCTTCAGTCACTAAAGTTTGGCAGCCATCTTGATTATAAAATTATAAAATTTATTCCCTCTCGAAATTTATTCTTGGCAGATGTTTCCCTATCAGTAAATTTCAAAATGTATGCTGCTTAAGGAAGAAACACTTTTTCTCTTCTTAGGATTTTACCCAGTTGCATTCGAAAATGCTGATAGTAAAACACGACTTTGCTGCTTCATTTTTAAAAAGTTAAATGAGTTTATCGTTTAACAAAGCCTGTATTTTAAAAACCTACTCTTCAAGCTAATATTTTTGTTTTTTAAAAATTAATTACTTTTATTATAATGTCTAATAAATGCATAATGCATTCATATGAAGCTATAAATATGATATATGTATGGTATAAAGATATATGATACAAAAATATTGTAAAACCAACAGCCATGTACTCACATCCCAGCTTAAGAAATACATTACAAGTAACTTTGAAGCTCTCTTTCCTCATCCTCAAAGTTAAACGCTGAATGGTATATTTATCATTTCTTTGATTTTCTGTATAGCTTTGCTACATCTAAACATATCTCTGAAACAAAAACAGCATATTGTTGAATTTTGTTTGTTTTTAAACCCTATATAAATGGAACTATAGTGTATAAATATTTTTGTGATTTACTTCTCATGTCATTTTAACTCTAGTGCTTAATTTCATTATGTGTATATCATAATTTATTTTTTCATTATTGTGTCAATTGTCATTTCTATTATTATTATTGATGATGATGATGATGATGATGATGATGATGATGCCATTATAGACAAGGATGCTATGGAAATTTCTGGAAGTAATTCTTAGCTTGGGTTCTCCCAAGAGCACACTTGGTCTATTTGTATGATAGTTTATTTGGAAAGTGATCTTAGGGAGCAAGATTAAGGAACTGGGAATGTGAAACAGAGGAGAGGAATCCAATAGAGGATGCTATCTATAATAGACTGAATGTTTTATGTCCCCAAATCCATATGTTGAAGCCCTACCCCGCAGTGTGGCTGTATTTGAAATGGAGCATCTAAGGACGTAATTAAGGTTAAATAGGGTTATTAGAGTGGAGTCCTGATACAATAGGATTTAGTGTTCCTATGAGAAGAAATACCAGAGAGCTTCTTTCTCTCTCTCCCCACCTGTGAAGACACACCAAGAAGATGGCTCTTTAGGATCCAGGAAGAGGCTCTCACTGGGAACCAAATATACCAGTACATTGATTTGTGACTTCTAGCTTCCAGAACTGTGACAGAAGAAATGTCTGTTGTTTGAGTCACCTACTGTGGTATTGTGTTATGGCAGTCTGAGCAGGCTAAGACATCATCCATTGCGGTGAACAAAAGTTTGTTTTTATCTATGATTTTTATATCTTTAGTTCTTACATTTAGATATTTTCTCCATTTTGAGTTAATGTTTGTGTGTGTTGTAAGGTATGGGTCCAACTTCATTGTTTTGCATGTGTATATCCAGCACCATTTGTTGAAACACTATTCTTTTCTCATTGGATTGTTGTGCTACCCTTGTTGAAAATCAATTAACTGAAGTGTAAGAATTTATTTGTGGAGCCTCATTCTATTCCACTGATCTATTTCTATCCTTTTGCCAGTACCATACTGTCTTGATTACTGAGTCTCAGTTTTATAGTAAGTTTTGAAATTGGGAAGTCTGAGTCTCAGTTTTTATTCATCCTTTTCAAGGTCGTTTTGTCTATTCTGGATCCCTTGCATTTCCATGAATTTTAGGATCAGCTTGTCGATTTCTATAAGAAAGCTATTTGGGACTTTGATAGGGATTGCATTAAATCTTTAGATTATTTGGGGGAAGTTTTGCCATGTTAACAGTAGTAAGTTTAGTAAGTTTTCTAATCCTTGAGCAAGGTGTACCCTTCAATTTATATAGGTCTTCTTTTATTTCTTTCAACAATGTTAGTTATTTTCACTATAGTTTTTACACTTCTTTTGTTAAATTTATTCCTAAATTAATTCTTTCAATGATATTGAAATGGATTTTTTCTTAATTTTATTTTTTTAAATGACATCTTCTGGTTTTGTATGAGGATATTCCTAACCTCATTCAATGTATTGTGAAATGCTGCCTTCTCTTCGATTTTTTTGGATGCGTTTGTTAATGATTGTCATTAATTCTTATTTAAACATTTAGTAGAATGGGAATTGTGAATAGATCATGTCTCTGCATGTTCTATCCATTGTGGAAAATGGGATGTTGAAGTTTGCATTATTATTGTTGAATTGCCTATTTATCTCTTCAATTTTGTGTGTGTTAGGTCTCTTTTGTTCTTCATTTCTTCTATTATTGTCTTCTTTTGTGTTAAATAGATATTTTCTAATATAACTATTTTCATTGCTTTGTCATACACACACATGCACACACACACACCTGAGAAACTCTGCAGATTACGATTATCACCTTAATTTATAACAATTTAGTTTAGATTAATATGCCTTTAATTTCAATACTATACAAAAACTTTCCTCCTATATTGCTCCATTTGTTCTTCCCTCTCTTGTGTTCTTATTTTTATTTAAATCACATCATTTACAATATAAATCTATCAACACAGTTTCCCAATTATTGTTTATGTAGTTTATTATGATAAAAGAAAAAAAAAACAGAAAAAAACCCAAATTGATATTGTCTTTTACATTTACCTATGTAGTTACTTTTATGAGTGTTCTTTCTTTCTTCGTGTGGATTAGAGTTAGTCTAATTTTTTTTTTCCCCCGGTCTGAAGAACTCCTTTTTTGTATTTCTTGTAAGGATAGTCTGCTAGCAACAAATTCTTTTATTTTTTGCTTTCCTGGGAATGCCTTAATTTCTCCTTTGGCTTTTGAGTATTTGTTTTGTTTATTTGTTTCATAGTCTTTTTTTTTTTTCTTCCAGCACTTTAAATATTATGAAGCCTTGTGGCTTCATAATTTCTGATGAGTAGTTAGCTGTTGATCTTACCAAGAGTCCTTTGTACATGATGAGTTGCTTCTCTGATGCTGCTTTTTAAGATTTTCTCTTTGTCTTTTGACAATTTGAATATGATGCGTCTAGGTATAGATCTCTGAGTTTATCCTACTCTGAGTTTTTGAGATTCTTATATTTGTAGGTTAATCTTTTTTCAAATTAGGGATGTTTTCAACCATTATTTCTTCAGATACTTTTTCTGCCTGTTTATCTCTCTCTTATCCTTCTGGGCATTCATTATGCATGTGCTGGCATGCTTGATGATATCCAACAGTTATGCGAGGCTTTATCATTTTAAAAATTGTTTTCGCTTGCTGTTCCTCAGACTGGATAATCTCAACGGATGTATTTTTAAGTTTGCTAATTATCTCAAATCTGCTCTTGAGACCATTTAGTAAATTTTTTTATTTCAGGTAGTCTAATGTACTTACTTACAATCTTATTTTCTATATCAGAAAGTAAGCTATTAAGAAGAAGAATGTAGTCATATCTTTTTTTTAATCTCTAGTATTTAGTGTCTAAGATATTGCCGGTGCTCTATGAATACATTTGAATTAGTACGTGAAGTATAGTGAATAAATATGAAAATGACTCATATCCAAATACTGTGTATCATGCAAACACAGCTAGACACAGAGTATTCTCTGGAAGATTCCTATACCATTTAAAGAAACTGATACTTTTCAGTATATAAAATTAGTTCTAGAATAAATAGAAAAATTATGAAGTTCTTAATTTATTCTATAATAAATCTTTTTCTATGAGACAGAATAGTATAGTGGTCAGAGTGACAGCTTCTGAATGAGCCAGGCTGAGTTCAAATGCTTGCTCTGCCATTTACTAATTGTGTAGCTTTGGGGAAGTGGCCACTTTTAGGCTTAAATTTCCTCTCCTAAAAATAAGAAGGTGTTGTAAGCATGAAATAACATAGAAACGAACAGAAACTAGTTGGCATTGTTCTAGATACATAGGAAGCACTCAGTAAATCATTTATATATTACAACATTAACAAAATGATTAGAATTCCACTAAAAAGAAAACCATAGATCAACTCCATCATATGTACGCAGACATAACATTCTTAAATAAAACGCTATTTCATATGATTTAATAAGTAAAAAATATTTCCTTATTACTAAATACATTTTTTTCCAGAACTCAAGAATGTTTTAACATATGGGATTCTAATAATAGAACAAATTTCTTTGCTTCTGATCTTTTCTCTGTATTTGGTAGGATGTTGACAGTATTGTCAGGTTACTTATCCTAAAATATTGTACTCATTGCTTCAATAATCCATAATATTTTTTCCTATCGAATTTGCTTTATCTATAGAATCAAAGACTTAACTTGAATTTAAGCCCCATATCTATATTCTGGTTCTGAGCACTTATTTAAAAATTCTTCTGATTATTTCTCCATGCTAACTTTGGACCAGAAATAAAGAGGATGACCTTCCTCTTTCAAAATGTCCTATCCTTTCCTGCCTCTTTGCTTTTGCTCGTGTTATACTGTCCACCCCCAAATCCATAACTTGAATCCTTCCCTTTGGATCATTTCTCTAAATCCATGAACAGTCATATAACAATTACATTTTTGGCAAATTTTTCTGACTTTTGTTGTTATTGTCAGTTTAATGCTTTATTATTACCTAAGGGACCTTTCATGTCCTTTTCTTCCACTAGATTTCAGTCTTCTATAGGAAAACGGTCTAGTTATTTTTGTAGACTCTATGTGCAGTGCTTATGGTTATCGAAGAAATATTTAAAAACCATCTTTACAAATCATACTTTGTAAAAGTTCAGTCTTAGCAAGTAATCTTTTTCAATTAATGAGGAACCACTTGTCACTTTTTAGGGAACATAATGTGCTCTGATACTATGCATCTGTTTAAAGTTCTGTTATAAACCTAAAATTTTAACTATGTGGTATGTTCACAAGGTGAGTTTATCAAGGAGCAGATGTGTCTGTTCCACTGTTTGATGGTTGCTATAGAAACAAATGAATGGGGCTAAGTTATTAATTTGGTAATTTTAGGGTGGAAGAATGAAGACATTTAGGATGATATACTCTAAGCAATGTAAATTTAAACAGCAATTGTCAGAGAGAAAACTTAATTGAGAGAGAATAATTGCTGAAATTTTAATTGGGGAAGAGTAATATCTGTGGTCTTTCTATTTAACCAGTATAGAAAGTCTAGAGAGAGGAGAATGTTGATGAGATTGTTTTTTGATATCTACCCACCATTCTTCAGGAGTAGCTGTTTTGTTTGTATCATATGGGACTGGGAAAGAAAAAGGAAATGAGAAAACATTGCCTATCTCTTTTTAGAAAGGATGAAACCAATTTTTTTTTGTAGCCACATTACACTGGAGTTCTGTATGTTACCTGACAACAGAAAGAGTAGAAAAAACTGTTCTGTTCTTAGCAAAGGATAGAACAAGCATTCAGTACAGCATCAATAATAACTGAGGATAAGTGAAATGGATGGTTAGTATTCCATTCAGTTTCTTTTAAAATTTACTGTTTAAAATGTGCTTCACTCAGTAATGGCTACATTTCTATGATATTATAAAGAATTATTTAATGTAGACATATATCACTTTGACCCTCTCCCAGATATCTTATGTTACAGAAATGTGAATATCAGATCATAAAGATTTTAGAAGCTACCACTTATCTTGTGGCAGTATATTTTAAACAAAGGCAAAGGAACTAAAAAAAAAATAAACATTTTTTGAATATTGAATTTGTGAGTCTATATCTGTTAAGTCATATAATCTCAGCATTTAGAAAACAGGTCAGGAAATCTATCTTATATTTAATCAAAATTCTTATATTTCAACCTTTATTACCAAGTGTGTCAGTGAAGAATGTGTCCTTCATCAAGATAGATTTACAATGCATAGATTGCTTCCAAGGCCCTGGGTGGGATCCTAGCTTTTTGTCACATGGTTATATATTTTTGTTAAATTGCAAAAGTAAGTCATTTTAATTGCAGTCAGTTAAATTGCTATCAATTTGTATTCATATGTCCTCTCTGCCATGTTTTCCCTTAGTGATGACGGTAGAATTGCTATGTGCATTTTTGGGATTCAGCTGAAACGAAGTTGAGTATTGGATACATTTAGTTTGTGTGTAGTGGAACATACTTTTTTTGTGGTTCACAGTCACTTGTTTATGTAATCAGTTGTTGCTACATAACAGTAGAAACGTTTCCAGGAATATTCCTATATACTACTCACTGGTGACTTACCTGGTGTCATGAAATAAAGATTTAGGGTTAGACATTTTAAAATGATATGTATCCCATGGCACTTGCCATAGAGATGGAAAGTGAGAACAAATAAGTGTTGAAGTGTTTGGAGCCCAAAGCTAATCTGTAGGAAAGTCTTCCATTTTTCAGACCCATAAATTATAAGCAGGGCATTGGTTCTTACTAACAACTAGTCAAAATAGAAATTCTCCTCTATCAGAAACACTTGAAAATGAAGCATATAAATTATTAATGTATCATGTATATTTTCCTTTTTGTTCGAATCACACAATGGAGAACTTCTTAGGATATCTGTTTTTAGAGCATAAACCTGTGAGTTCTAAAAAAAGTGTATTTATGTGAAGTCACATATTTTTGTCCATCTTAATTTCAACAGTAAGAAACATTTTGACAATGTAGAAGAAAGATTGAATAGTTCCTCTATTCTCTATAAAATGATATTGGACCATTGTCATATAAAGAGGCAAAATGTAAGGAACATAAAAGTGTTAGAAAGTCAATAAACACTGCTTTTTGCATTTTTGATGTTTGTAATATTTGTTAGTTTTTAATAATTTGTAATTTTTTATGATTTCTTCTTTACTATTCTATAAAAATGTTCTTAATTGCCAGGTTTATTTTTCCTTTTCTTAAAACTGTCTCCCAAATTATATAAGCTTTAGGTTCCACAAAATCTAGGTTTTTGCCTCTCTACTGTGTAATGATAGTTAAAACTTCTAATCAATTTAGTTTAAAAAATCAGACGAGTCACCCAATTTTTTTTAAATGTATGAAAAAGCATAACTATTCTTTATATGCTGTAAAAGTCACTTATTTCCTATGCTGTAAAAGTCACTCATTTTTTTTCAAGAGCAATAATCCTAGTTCCTTTAAGCTTTCATTATATATTATCTTTTGTACACCATCCTGGTCCAGTAGAACTTTCTGTGATGATAGAAATGCTTTATATACATGCTGTAGCTATTGAGGCTTGATATGTGGCTGAGGAATTGAAATATTAATTTTATTTCATTTTAATGAATTTGCATTTATATTCAACATAAACACATGTGGCTGGCTAGTAGCTCCCATATTGGACAACATAGTTTACATTCTTAATTAACTTTGGGATTAACTCATGTCTTATCTGCATCTCTGTCTAGTCATTAAATATTAGATTTCTATGTCTTTATGCAGCAAAGTCCTAACTCATGACAAACCTAATATATATTATTCAGGAGGTTATGTTTTGTTTTTGAATAATTTCTCAAATTAAATATTCTTATATTTTGATTGCTGCAGGCATTTTTATAGACAAGTCCTTGTTTATTATGTTTATTGTTGGCCGATGCTGGAAAGCTTAGAAAGATTTATGGAAATTCCTCTTTCAAACATGCTTTTCAATGTGGTAAAGAAGTAAGTCAAAGAATGCTTTATTTGGGGTAAAAGATGCATAGAATGCAATTAATAATGCATTCTTCTTGTTTAAAAAAGAGTTGTGCTTACTAGAATGAGCTTGAAAAAAAGTTTGACATATTCACCTCATGGAGACTTTCTGGTATATCAGAATTAATTTAACAGCTACAGCCAGATATTCCACATGCTCTACAAGTTTAGAGTGATACCCAAGGCAGATGGAGCCATGACCTGTCTCCTGGAAGATGATTGTTTACACCCAAGAGCAATTCCTGGAATGTAACAGGAAGCCACATGTGACCACATAGCTGAGCTGGATATTTCTCCAGGCTTCCTGTTGGAGGAATGACTGTTTTTCATTCCCTGCCAGGCACAGAAGAAAATCACTCTGAAACCATACAGAAGAAAATACTTATTTAAAACAAATATGACTTTCTCATGTATATAATTTTTTGCAGAATAATTTCCAGAAAACTATTACAACAACAGGAATTGGAAACCTGAACAAAACTTCAGAGAAATCAAGAGCAGTCTAGACATCGAAGTCCAGTATACTGCAAAATTACACCGAAATTCAATATTAGTATTGAAATTATTTCTCAGTCTTTAGTTTAGGCCCACAAAAATTTATAGAAGCCTATAAATTCGATTCAACACATATTTCATTGTTACCTCTTCTCTATTTTCATAATATCCTTGTGTTTTTGTCTATCGTTTTTATGCCACATTGAAAGAATACAATGATTTTTCTCAAATATAGTACTTCTTGTGAATATAATGCTAGATATAGAGATAAAATTGAAATAGTAAGGCCACCATGTATTCTGTTTACTGTGTCCTTAAGGCAAGTGGATAATATGTTTTGTTTTGTTTTTTTCATTTTTTAAATTTAGAATGAACGACAGTGATAGGTGCACACAAATTCAGTTTACTTAAAAACAGAAACATGATATCACGGAGTAATAAAAACTTTTTTGGAGGCCAATATTATTTCATCTTATCTTTTGATTTTATTCTCAGAGTGTGAGCATTTGCTAATCTTTGTGGTAAAATTATTAGTTTATGGGAAATACAATCACTTTCATCAAACGTATGTATCCATATAAGTAAAAATCCTCAAAACCCCAATGTCCATCAATATATCAACATATATCAGTTATGTAGAAACAATTGTGGTATATTCATACAAAGAAATACTACATACACTAGGAATGCACACCACAACATGAATAAATCTTGAAATAATTTTGCTGAGTGAAAGAAGCCAGGGAAAAATCCATGTGTACTATTTATATAAATTTATAAATATATTTTTATTTGTAAATATAAACATACGAAGCTGACATAAATTTATAGAAAATGCATCCTACTTTTTAGTGGCAGAGAGTAATCAGTTATTGCCTGAACCTTGGATAGGATGGAATTAGGGGTGTGTCAAAGAAGGACGGCAAAGGCACCAGGAAACATTCGGTGGTCTCGTACGTTTTAATTATCTTGCTTGTGGCGATAATTTCACAGCTGTACATATCTTATCACAGTGTGTACTTCAAATAAATGCAGTTTATTTTATGTCAATTTACTTCAATAGGGCTATTTAAAACTTTATTAAAAAATTAAAAAAGGGTGCTCTAAAATTTTTGACTACTTGAAAATAAAGCCCTATGTCCAGTAATTTTCAGTCTCTTAGAGGAGACTAGGTGAGGTCCTAGTAAGTGCTGAAAAAATACAGGAGATACCTCAAAGAAGAAAACAACTGGTTTCCAAATGAGTGATAATAAACCAGGGAAAAAATGCAAATCAGATGGTATCACCTCCTCGTATCTGTGAATGGCGTCTCCTGGACTTACTTTCTCCTCTGCTCTTTCATCCAAGGAGTTGCAATTTCTTTTCTATTCTATATTAGATATATTCTAAATGCATCTTATTTCTTTCCAGTTTTCTCTGACTCGTCATTCACTGCTTTGGTCAGATTCTTGTGATTTCCCGTCTACAAGTACAGTGATGTGCAGTATCCTTAGGCGATTCCGTCATTTTGCGAACATCCTGGAGTACACTTACACAAACCTAGACGGTATAACCTACTGTTTAAATTGTATGTGCTGTACTTTTATATGACTGGCAGCGCAGTGGGATTATTTACACCAGCATCAGCACAAATTGTGAGTAAATGCAGGGCTGTACTATCACCGGGTACTTCGGAAGATGTTTGTGGAGGGGGTGCCTTTGGCCTGTGTGCTGCTGGCTCTTCCTGGAATGCCCCTAGGTAAAGCAACTAAGGGGCAGGTGGAGACATAAAGAGAGGAGGAGGCGAAGGTTGGAAGGTAGGGAGGGAAGGAAGGACAAAGGTGAGTCTCACCAGAAAGTCAGGTACGACAAGCTGGGCCACCTCACAGATACTTCAGGCCAGTACTATGACATTAAGATGGCTACCAGGTCACTAGGCAATAAGAATTTGTCAGCTCCATTATAATCTATGGGACCACTGTTGTATATATGGTCTATCATTGACTGAATATCATTGTGGTTCATGGCTGTGCTTTCTAAGTAGTCCCCCTCCTTCTAGTCTTTCCTTCCAATTTATCCTCCATGTAACTAAGGGGAGCAGTTACCTATAGGGGCGAGGGAAAGAAGTGCCTCCTAATAGAAAGCGAGAGAGAGAGAGAGAGAGAGAGAGAGAGAGAGAGAGAGAGAGAGAGAGAGTGAGTTCTAGCTGTAGGAGGCCAGGTGACAAGAGCTGTGGCCATTGGTCATGGAACACAGCCATTGCTGAGCCATGGCTTGGGGGAAAACAGGGAAATAAATACTGACTTCATATTCCCCTCCCTGCTTCAGTCTCCTGCCCATGGCTTCTATTGGTTAAAGCCGAAGCGAGAGCCAGGGAGCTCAGTTAATGTAGTCCATAAATGTCGGCCTTCCAGAGTGGAAAGGGAAGGAATGGGTCTGAAGAGGCAAACAGAGAATATTTTAGCACATCTTTCTAAAACATAAGCTTAATCACGTTACTCCCTTAATTAGCTTTGCTTATGTTTTGGATCTGGGGAAGACCTTGGTCCCTACCTTCAAAATTGAAGAGTAATACTTTGTTCATATCACTAACATTTATTTGTAGGAAAATTATTTCCTGAATTAAAAAACGATAGCTAGAATTTATTACATGCCTACCATGTAAGAAGCACTATCCTAAGAGACTGTGTGTATGTATATATACTCATATATATATATATAAAATCTTGTTTAATTCTCTCAGTAGCTCTGAGAAAAATATGTTATTTTTATTACTTTACTAATAAGAAAGCTTATCTGTCTTTACAATGCTATCCCATTATATATGCATTGTCAATAATCTTATGTGAATTCACTACTTCTTGTAGGTAGGACGGCAGGAAGCAAAATGACAATTTAAATGACATGAATGATTCTACTTGCTAGTCCACTTTTAACACTAGCAGGAACCTAGATTTTATTTATTTTGTACAACGTGATCCTTAAACACATACCAACTAATTTATCTAGTACTTAAAGAAAGAACCATTGCAGAAAGAAAACAAGCAATTATCATTTATTAAAAAACGGCATGTTGTTTTCCAATGTGGCTCAAATCTCAAGGGAATTCCAAAGGTAATTTTTATATAACTTATTTTCATCTCATTCACTGATTTTAAAACCTAACCCTTTGAGAAGATGAGTCTGCTCTTAAGAATTAGAGCGTAGATTAAAACACAGGCTGGTTATAAAAGCCTGACTTATGAACGCCTTGCTTTTTAGCATTATTGTGGATAGCCTCAGTAAATAAAAGGATAAAAGCTGTCAACTTTTTTCTTTCTCTCTGCAGAATTGGGGACTTGAGGTTATTTCCCTTTTTCCTCCGTTTGCTGTTATATAATATTTTTGCATGCCTGCAATTTGAAAGGCAATGGATATTTTATATATCTTGCCACTTTTTTATTAGCATGGCTTTTATGAAAGGCAAACTTTAAAGTAGTATTCATATTTTAGTGTGTAGAAAATGTCAAATTTTCTATTGTATATAAAAAGTTTATTTTCACAACTTATAAAAATATATGTCAGAATCTTTTTTGATGTTTTCAAGATGAGTAACAATTGTTTTCTCTTGCTGTTAGTGTTCTTTGTCTAAACAGTGTGTAGAATACTTAGTGCTCATAATCTAACATTGTTGGAGATCCAAATACATTCATTTTTTGTAACAGACATCACTTTTTTAAAAGAAACTTTTAATGAATAATGTAATCTAGTTACAGTAAACCTATTTTTCTCTTTGAGACCACATACCTGCTTAAAAATTCCTTCTAATTCATAAGGCACTACATTTATATCATTACTACTTATGTGAAAGCTTTATTTTCATTTTATATTAAAAGCTCATGTATTTTCCTTATTTGTGTCTTAAGGATGCCTCCAATATACCTACAAATAATAGATATGCAATAAATGCCTATTAAATGAATGAATGAATTTTTTAAATGACAGCTACCAAGATTTATTCTGAATTTTTATTAATTCTATTTATAGCTGACCTAGAAAAAACTATATTGTTTATATCAAGAGATGATATAAACTTCTAATATATGGAGTTATACTTATTATATCTCATACCTTGAAATAAAGGTACTTATTTTAAACAGAAAACAACAACAACATGACAACAATAGCAACAACAAAAAAATCGATGGCAGAAAGCACAAATTGGGCCGAATCAGTAGCAGTAGTGTTGTGTTTGGTGCACATAATATGTTTTTAAAACGTTTTTGACTTAGCATTTTAAAGTCAGATTATTTGACATAAAAATTGGGATTTCTGTTTTCTTAAAACATGAGGACAAGCCAACACTGCCTCTATTCCCAAAGGCAACAGGAGTCTTAGCACCCGTTAGATCTGGCCTTTGGTGCTCTCTGGTTCCAGGGTCCCCTTCCCTCATGCAATGCCTGTTTGTTCACTTACAACTGGCCTAATTTATCATTTATACCAGTTGCTCTGGGCTTGCAGGCACATGAAAGGAGTACTCACATTGCATGGTTTTAAGAGAATCAGTTTCTAGGTTCTTGATTTCTGATATTCTTTCCTAAAATTAGTCTGCCTGAGAACCTGCCTGAGTTCTTCCACTCTACAAAAGAACTACGGTATGCCTTGTCCTAAATCTAACTGCGGTGTAATGCTCTGGAGTATGAAATCTAGGGGTCTTAAAACAAAATGTAAGCCTCTTGTAATGATTCACCATCAACCCCACTATAAACCCCAAGAGCTGCCTCTCCTGTCTGTCTTATGTATATTTGGGCTCCCAGAGAAGCCTGGCATTAGAAGTGGAATTAATTCATGATGCTTGGAATTCAGATAAATTCTATAATACGATGGTGAGAGTAATAACAATTTATATTTCACTTACTTGTTTGCTAATTAAGTAATTTAATTTATTGGGCAAACACATGGCTTTTAAGGGAAAGTCTTTTGAGTATGCAACCAAGGTGCGTTTATAAGAAACACAGAACTCTTTTTTTAAAAAAAGCTTTCTATTTAGAGTTTTGGATTTAAATGTAAAGTTATTTTTACTCACTCTTAATTCTCATCTTATTTCATATTGTTACCTGGCTCTGATTTTATCAGTGCATATACTTTTCTTTTATAAATAAACAGAAAAAAAATTAATCATGAAATCCAATAAAATTAATGGCTTGAGTCTGATTTTGACAGTTGATTTTTACTTTTAATTATTCTCCAAACCCGAACAGCAGAATTCAGTGTGTGCATACCCACATATTGATTAGAGGAAAACCAAATAATGATTTTAAAACTACTCCTACACAGATAATAATATAATTAGACAATCATTTATATAGTAGAAGAAAATCCTCATTTTCTTTAAGGGCAAATTTGGAGTTCGAGTTGCCTCTGGTTTCCATTCAATAATTCCTAGACACTTCCTGATTATTTTTTGAAATGAAATTATTTTCTTATCTAAGTATACAATGTTCCACTCTCAAAAAAACCCTATATGGTAACATATTAAAATGCTTATAAATGACAAAAACCTAAAGATTACAGAATAGAAAATGAAAAAAGTAACTTAAGTTTAGAATATTTTTACAAGTTGTTAATAACCAGTTTGTATAAACTATTGGCAACAATGGGAAAAATATTGTTATTAAATGGATTAAAAAGTTTTTTTTTTTTACATAAACAGTGTTCTCAGACTTGTCATGTTAACGTAACTGTTAATTTGAAGTTTATTTTTTTTGTCCTGTATCAAGAGCAAACAGTGGCCTGCATATCAGAGTATGAATAATCCAGTAATCTAGAATTATCTACCTTTTCAGTCTAAACTGTTGAATAAAAATAGAATTCATGATTTTGAGTTCAAATTAACTGCTTCGGAAATCTTTGTAAAAAAACCTTTTTTAGTTACTCAAAAACTTTTATGAACTTCTGTGGGAATAGTATCTAGCGAGCAATTCCTAAAATTGATCAAAAATTATCTCTTATATTTATTTAGCTTTGTTCTCAACTATCACTTTTTTGAAAATTGCTCTAAAATTGAAAATAATCTGTTCTGCATCTTAATGAATAGCAGCCCTCGAATGTGCATTCTCATCTGAAGCTCATCATCTTTCTTCCTCTCTGGACTTCCTTATTTTTCTCAAATGAACAAACCCTGTTCTTTTAGTAATCCTGACTTGAAAATTTTCCTGTATGCCTTTTTCTCCATCTTTTACAAATCCAATAATAAGAAACTGACAATTATTTTTTCTTCTCGTTGATACCTCATTTTAATCCCCACTGTTATTATCTTGGTCCCAGAACTCATTACTTCCCAGGAAGACTATTTTAATTATTTCTTAGCTGATCTTTCTTGATCTTATTTCTAGCCGCTCCAATATTTTTTTTATAAACCGCTGCTTTCTTTGCTCCGTTCATCTTTCCTACTCAAAAATCCCTCAAGATTTCCTCATAACCAACAAAAATAAATTTAAAATTTCCTAGTCTATCATCTAAGACCCTTCACTGTTGATGCCAATCTATTAATCTAACCTCATTTATTCACTCAACAGACAGTTTTTAGAGTTACTTTGAGCCAGAGATTCGACTGGGAGCTTATCACATAAAGATGAGTGAGTTATGGTCCTTGGTCTTAACAAGCTTATGGTACTTCTCAGTAAGAAGGCATTAGCCAGTAATACTTGCCATGACTCCATCCACAATTCCAAGTACTATTTTTTTTTCATTCAATAACTAGTTCACTTTTCATTTCCTCCATGAAAACTTCTTGAACTGTCTCAGTCCATTTGTTTTTTTTTCTCTTCTGAAATAAGGTTAATTAAGACATCCAACTCCTCACAAAATTACAGTATTTTTAATGTGTGTGCATGATGAGAATACTTAGTAAATAATACAATATTGTTAATTATAGTCACCATGTGGAATATTCGATCTTCAGAACTTATTCATCTTATGACAAATACTCTTTGATGTCTCCCCATTTCCTTCCTCCCTACCCCCTAGCACTAGTAACCACCATTTTTTTTATTCTTTGTTTCTGAGTTTAACATTCTTTTTTTTTTTTTAGATTTCAAGTCTAAAGTTAGTTCATATAGTATTTGTTTTTCTCTGTTTGACTTAATTCACTTAGCCTAATGCCATCAAGCTCCATCCATGTTGTCACAAATGGCAGGATTTAATTTTTCTCATGGCTGAAGGATATTTGTGTGTGTGTGTGTGTGTGTGTGTGTGTGTGTGTATCCCATCACATTTTCTTTATCCATTCATCCATTGATGGACACTGAAGTTGTTTTCCTATCTTGGCTACTGTGAACAATGCTGCAATGAACATGAGGATACAGATATCTCTTCAAATTAGCGATTTCATTTTCTTCAATATATATCAAGACCGTTGGCCATTTGTATATGTTCTCTGCAAAAAATATCTGTTTAGGTCCTCTGCCCATTTTTTAATTAATTTTTTTTTTTTTTTTTGCTATTGAGTTGTATGAGTTTCTTATACATTTTGAGGTATTTACCCCTTATCTAATATATGCTTTGCAAATATTTCTCCCATTCTGTAGTTTGGCCCTTCATTCTGTTCATTCATTTGTTGTTGTTGTGCGGAAGCATTTTAGTTTGATGTAGACCCATCTGTTTATTTTTGCTTTTTCTGCCTGTGCTTTTAGGTGTCATATTAAAAAAAAAAAAACTTAATGTGACAATCATTGTCTATTTTTGCAAAAAGATTTAAAACAAACAAGCAAACAAGGTTGAGATCTGCAGATCTGGCTTTAGAGGCACAAATAGGAATGTCTTTTGCCAGGTTCCTGAATAGGTTGGACTGGTCTCTAATTGTAGGTGAAAGGGCTGGAGCTGGCTATAAGGTCCTTTTAGAATTTTCCGAGGTACAGATGTGAATGTTTCCCACCTGGTCCCTGTGTCCTTTTGACTGCTCATGAGACTGTTCATGGACTGTGGCTTGGAGGGACTGGAGCCAAGTATAGGGCCATTTTAGGATCTCTGAGAATGTAGACAAGTGTGTCTTCTATGGGGTTCCTGGACTGGTAGGTCTGCTGGCAGACTGTGGCTGTGATGGGATTGGATGGTCCTTCAGGGTCTCTGAGGGTACAGAGGGTACTGTCTCCCACTGTGATCCTAGACCTTCAGGGCTGCTGGTAGATCATAGCTGTGAGGGGGCTTGAGCCAAGTAGAGGGCCCTTGAAGGACCTTTGGGGGCACAGACATGAGGGTCCTTGTGCCAGCAAGACTGTTCACATGCTGTGGCTGAGATAGGAGCTCATTATAGGCCCTTTCAGAATGTGTGGCTTACCTGCACAGTTTCCCAGACCATGGCAGGGAAGGCCTGAGCTGATTCATGGTACACTTCAGGGACCAAGTTCTGTATGCCTATTACCAATGCACGAGTGGGTGTGACTGCTCATATGTCCCTTGGTGTATGGTGCTAGTGATAGGACCAAGCCAAATGGGGCTGTAGCTGAGTCCCCAGAAGTACAGAGCTGTTTCTGGGTCTATAGCCTTGACCAAGGACACAGGAGTATCTCCTGCATGGTTCACATGCCAGCAAGACTATTCACAGACTATGGCTGAGAAGAACTAGATCTCAATTAGCCAGTCCTTTCAGAACCTACAGTTTGCCCAAGTTTGGTGGGCTTTCCTCCAGGGGCGCTGAGACCGACCGGTGCTGAGACCAACTGACCAAGAGGGACTGGAGCCATTTCATGGGCTACTTCATGGTCCACAGCTGGATGTCTATTACCCACCATATGGGTGGCCTTGAATTCTGATTCTCTATGCCTGTGGTGCTGGTGACAGAACTAAAACCAAATGGGCTGTAGCCAAGTTCTCAGGGGTATAGAGTTGTTTCTGTAGCCAGCACCTTAGTTGGTGACTTTACCTGGTTGTGAAATGCTTCTCAAAATGTTACTTCTCAGGCTTGGATTGCATTGGGTTTTACAATTCCTATCTGGATTCCAAAGCTCCCACAAAGGCATGTTTTTGTCCATGGGTACATGCCAAATTATTGTTGAAGCAGGGATACGAGTTTGGGATGTCATATTTGGCCGTGTCACTGATATCACTTCTCTATCATCTAGGTGACTTGCTCTTATCCAGGGGCATTTTGCCCCCATGGGACATTTAGTAGTGTACAGAGACATGTATTAGTTGTGATTGGGAGGTAGGTGCTGCTGGCATCCTAAAATGCCTTAGACAGCCCCCATAACAAAAAATTACCTAGCTCTAACTGTCAATATTGCTGATTTGAGAAACCCTGATCTGGGTAATTATTTATGTCTGCACGTAAACCTTTTATCCAATTATGCTATTAGCTCATTGAAATAGAAACTAATTGTTTTTCCATTATTTTTCTGTCTGTTAAAAAACATAGTGTAGTGGCCCCCAAAGACATGTCAAATCTCTGGAACACGTGAATTTATTTATTTATTTTTTTGGAAAAAGAGTCTTCACAGATGTAAAGTCCTAGGATGAGGAAATCATTCTGGATTATTCAGATGAGTACTAAATCCAATGGCAAATATCCTTATAATAGACACACAGAGAAACATACAGGGGAGAGACACACAGAAGTAGAGGGGGAAATGTGAATACAGAAGCAGATATTGGAGTGACAAGGGCACAGCAACACAGAGGAGATGATGGGAAGACAAAGGCAAAAATGGAGTGATGTGGCCACAAGCCAAGGAATCCAAGAAATGCTGACAGCTACTAGAAGCTTGGAGTCAAGGAAGGATTCTCCCCCGAGCAGGCAGAGGGGTATGCAGCCTGCCAACGACTTGATTTCAGACTTCTGGTCTTTAGAACTGTGAGAGAATAAATTTGTTATTTTAAGTCATTGAGCGTGCGGTAATTTTTTAGGGCAGCCTCGAGACACTAATACACATAATAAGTACAATGCCTTACCCACAATAGGTACTTAATAAATATTTCATATTTATGATAAGAACTGTCTCGCTTCTTCGTAGAAATTGAATTATGCCTCCTTACAAAATGTAATTCGAATACATATTCTTGTATGTCCATATAACTTTCCTCAATGCTACAGTGTGTCACTAAACTACTAGACATATGGGCACATTTATGAATAGAATACTATCCATAGGAGAGGTCACACTATATGATCATCAGATGTCAGTGTACTAGGTGTAAATTCATTAATGTATGCACTCAGTCATTTATTTAAAATGTACTCCATATAGATGTACCCAACTAAACTTATTAGCTATAAAATGTAATGTTATAATTTAGAAGCTAGTTGTGGTGAATGTGGCTTGCAGCAACATCAGCTTTAATCTCTAGATGGCACTATGTTATAAGGAATCGACTGGAGATCTGATAGTATAATTTTCATATCACTGTTTCTGAAAATGAAGAATATTAACCTGCTAAAATTTTCCAAAGAATTATATGCAGTACAATGAAAGTTCTATTTTACTAAATCTTGACAAGTTTCTAGTTTTTATTTTATTATGTGATAAGGAAAGACAATAGAGAAATTGAGTTCCTAAAACATGCTAGCCAACAGTAAAGACTGTATCAGAAAACTTTATTTTCATTCAAGTTTTTGATTATTGTGTAAATATTTTATTGGAAAATATATAAACAACGAATCAGATAGGTTACATTTTTACTATGAGAATGTCCACATAACCTGGGACTTTATCTTTGATAGTTATAGGTGAAGATTAATAACCCTCTTTCATTTCAGCTTGAAATATAAACAAGATGTTTGTTCTTTATCCTCATTATTGAAATTCCACTTTCAATCTCAAGAGAGATAAGACAAAGTTACTTGTATCATCTTTTCCTTAATTCTCTTTCTCTCTCTTTTTTAACATTCTGGGCCTCTCTTTTGAAAACATTTTATTTTGCCCTGAGTCTTCAGTGACTTTAAGATTTTAAAAATTCTTCTATATTTTTTAAAGCATAAGTAATTAGATTTTTTTTCTCTATTTGCATATATGATAAACTCATTTAGCCAATCAACCTCTCATCCTTATTTTTTCCATTTTCAAAACATTTTGACGACTCCTATGGTACTTTTTTCATTTATTGTTTTGTATTTTAATTATTTGCATATAGATCTTATTTTTCATACAAGATTATGCACTCTGAGGGGAAAGCATCCTGACTTGGTTTACCTTTATGCAAATTGTATGTGCTTAGTAACTATTGAATTAAGTGGATTTGGTAACACACAATGTGATGTAATTCAAAGGAAAAAAAGCTTTTTTGTGAGTTGTTTCCCTTTTTGACCCTTTAAAAAAATCTGAATGTCTTGGATCTGAAGTATAAAGTGAGATTACCAAAGGAAAACAAATATAATTTTCTTGATCAGATCAATGATTTGGGGATTAAATACATTATTAAGTAATATTTGGGGACATTCAAACCAGTTTATTTGAAATTTTCTATTTTCCGCATACAAATAGAAAACTAATCTCTATTACTACCCCTATCAATTCCAGTCCTAAATTTCTACTTTCTTGAGATCTCAACTTATCTGCCTGTTCCTTCAAGCACAATTCTGTATTCCTAAAGCACACTGCCTTTCCCATATCATAGCACACATATTAGTTTTTCATTGCTTTTGTTTGTTTTTATGTCTATGTCTTTCATCATTCTTTAAATTTAAAAGAACAAGAGCCATGTGTATCTTATTTATTCTTATACATGCAGCCCCTGGGACAGGGCCTGCTGCCTCATGATCACACAGTAAACATCTGTAAATTAAAGTTGAATAAATGATTTAAGGATGAAAGAGAAACATTTACATAATTTACTTTACAAATATGTCGAGATACTTACTGTCTGTCAAGCACTGTGCTAGACACAAGAAAGAGATGGAACAGTGGGCATAACAGACAAATCCTTCCGCCTTTATGGAACTTCCATTTTTAGTGGGGTGAAGATAGGCAAGTCCGCTAATAAATACATAAGTAAACAAATGAATACAAAATAAAAATTAAGCTAAAGGTGTTAATAAACAAATAAGTGTATAACATATAAAAATAAGGCAGGTAAATGTGATAAAGAGTATCTGATGTGATGCCAGGAAGGCCTTTCTGAAGAAATATAATTGAGGTGAAGTGGGAGAGGTAGCTTTGTTTATTTGTAGCAGAACCTTTCCTTTGGAGGACAGTTAATGCAAAGGGCATGAAGCAGAAGTTTGCTTGGCATATTCCAGGAATATGAATGAGGCTGGAGTGAGTGAACTACAGAAGCAAAATGTGGTTGGAGATGTGACTAGAGAGGAAACCTGGTGTTAGATAATAACGGAGCTTGTAAAACCTGATAAAGACTTCAGATTTCATTTGAGATGGGAAGTCTTTGGACTGGGGTTGTGGTGGAGGTAGCAGGAAATGGTTAGAATTGGTTTATATTTGATTTAGAGCTGTCAGAATTTGCTAATCTGCATGTGGAATGTGAAGGAAAAGGAGTTGTTAAAGGATGATTGCAAAGTTGGAAAAATGGAGCTGTTATTTATTGAGATAAAAAAGAAGTGGAAATTTAAAAGCAGACATGAGAATAAGAGAGGCTTTTGCTTTTAAGGTGGATGGATGGTAGAGGAGCAGGTGTCTATGATAATGGAATGATCCTGTAGTATAGGAACAATTAAAAAAGCAGAAAAAAGGGAATAATTCCAAGAGTGTTCCTTGATTCAATGAGAAGAGCTGTATTCCTATCCAGGTGAAGAAGATAGTTCACCCCATGTGTGGGGAGGGAATTTAAGGGTATAAAGGTCACATGCAGAATGATTGGTAGGTTTGAAGCTGGAAACACTTGGAAGCTCTCTTTTGGCTTCTTCTAATTTTTCTGTGAAACAGGAAGTAATGTTATCAGTGGAGAGAATGAATGTTTGAGGTTGGAGGAAAGAGGAAAAAATGTGGATGGTAAATTTTTAATGTGAAATGAAGAATTTATAATATATGACATTATTCCAATAATCTAAAAAGAATTAATTGCAGTACAGTCATCATGATGTGATTGTATTTTCAAATAACAGAATCCAATGGAATAACTGACAGTTTATCAAGAACATTGTCATGGCTTGATATTTGACTTCAATTGAAACAGTATAATTTGAATATAATAGAAAATACTTGATAAATTGTCATAAGCTGCAAATATATGGAACAGCATTGTGATGCACTATACTGAGGTTGGCTCTGCTTTTTTTCCCCCTTTTATGGTCCTTCAAGCAAGTTGCTTTAATTTATTCAGCTGTAGAAGGGATTAAATATATGCTCTGACTATTTTCCTGGACTTTTGTGAAGAATAATGTAAGTTAAAATAGTAATGTAAGTTAAAATAGCTTGTAAGTTTTAAAATGATACATCAATCTAAGAGTTTATTA
Organism: Rousettus aegyptiacus; assembly: GCF_014176215.1. Taxonomy (NCBI): domain Eukaryota; kingdom Metazoa; phylum Chordata; class Mammalia; order Chiroptera; family Pteropodidae; genus Rousettus; species Rousettus aegyptiacus. The sequence continues at coordinate 63,474,411 of NW_023416286.1, forward strand.
TTTTATTGTTGTTAATTCTAAGCAAGTATTGTATAGGTCCAAATATATTGTATGTTATGCTAATATATGTAAAATTCCAAAAGTATAAATTTATGATGACAGAATAAAAATTGATAATGATATTGATAAGTATCTCATTCAATTCTATAAGAATGATATCTTAAGGACTTTAGGTTTAAATTATTAATTAATAATTTAAGTTTATGTGCCATCTGTTTTACCTTAGCACGATGCCATCTCCTCCACCATAGCTGATGTTGTCTCCTGTCTGCTTTCATGGTCACTTCCTGCTGGAGATGGTGAGTTAAGGAGCTCTATGAAGTTTCCACTTTTGTCTCCTTTTGAATAGCCTTGAGCCCTACCAGTGCTGCTAATGATAACATGAAGTGTCTCAGACTTTGTTTCTAAGTAGGAGTAAGCTAGCTTCCAGATGCATAAGTATAACGAGTTGCATTTGATAAAATTAAGAGCCTTTTAATATCAGATACAATATTCTAATTGAATGATAACATCTCTTTTGAACATCATCTACAGTAATATCTTGATCCCTAGGTGATATGAAAAAGAATGGATTTGATTTCTTTACAAAGTAATCATTTCATGTCATTTATAAAATAATTCAATAAATATTGAATGCTTAGAGAATAATTTCATAGCAGTGTTGATGCAGCAGTAAAGAAGTATGAGCAGAATGTATGTAAAATCTATAAAATGTATACTTTAGTTCTTTTGAATAATATTTTTTGTATTAGTGTTTTTAAGTAACTGATTAATCAATGAATTGATAAATATATGATGTTTGTGAGGAGCTCAGAGAAACTACGAAGAGACATAGAGTAGCCACTGGCCTGGGAACTTGAGTGTATGTTCTAAAGTCAAAAAGACCAAGAGTTAAATCTGAGGTCTTCCATATGTAATTCTGAAAAAATTAGTTAAATCTCTGAGTCTCATTTAAAAAAAAAAAGAAAAAGAAAGAGTCATTTATGAGCTCTAGATTTGTGTTAAAGCTTTAGATGAATCATTTCGTTTAATCTTTATGACATGTGTATGAGGCAAGATCTTGCTGATGAGGAAACTAGGTTGGGAAGGCTGTAAGGGTCTTGATTATGGTCACAAATGAAACGGCTGGCAGAGGCAAAACTCTACCAGAAGAGGCAGATCCCAAAGCCCGAGCTCTTAAATTCTACATTAAAGTATCTCATTAATGAACCATGTAAATATCAGACCTTGAATGAAACATCCCCATTCTATAATCTTGTTATATACCAGAGGTGGCTAAATCATGAGCAGATTCCCAATCTGGTGCATATAGTCTGTACAGTATAATCCCTGGGATTGTGAATATGAAGATTTCAATCCCATGGTTGAGTTATGTAACATGGCTCAGTGGACTTCAAAAAAGGATTATTCAGGTGGGCCTAAGCCAACCACATAAGCCATTATATTTGCCTCTAGTGGTCAGAAACAAAGTCAGAGGAATTCAAAGCGGAAGAAGGATTTGATAAAAGGCAGATTCTCCATATCTGGCTTTGAAATGAAGGAAACATGGCTCAGAATGTCTATGGCCTCTAGATACAGAGAGTGATGTTGGGTGGCTTTTATGAGCTGAGAGCAACCCTTGGCTGATAGCCAGCAAGGAAATATGGATTTCAGTCATGTAACTATAAGACTTAAATTCTTTGAGTATGCTGAATGAGCTTGGAAGTGAATTTTTCCCTCAAAGTTTCCAGATGATAACTCAAGGCGGCTAATGCCTTGATTTGAGCTTTGTGAGATCCTAAGCAGAAAACTCAGCCATTTCTTTCCATGACTTTTAAACTATAGAAATATGAGCTAACAAATGGGTATTGTTTTAAGCCATCATGTTTGTGGTAGTTTGTCACGCAGAAAGACAAAACTAGTACAATACTTCAAAGGTTGTTAAGATGATCAAGTACCTAGTATGTCTAGTTAATTATTAAACCATGATAACTTTCTTGGTAAAGCATTAATTTTAAGTCATATTTTATTAACTTGAGAATGGAGACCTGATATAGGAGAAAAAATTGAAAAGAGAGATTGGTACTGGAAGCTGAACTAATCTGGAAGAAGGCCCAAGTGTGATGAACACAGGAAGAGGTATTGTGTCATAGCATGTAAATGAGCCAGGGTACACAGGGGTAGATGTTGATAGTCCTTAGCAAGTTCGGACTTTAGAGATCCTTGGTGTAGAACTTAAGGATGAAACTAAAGGACAGTTTTTGCAGTAGAGGGAAGGTATTTAGGGTGGACAAAACCAAAAGCTATCTTTTATTTGATTTTTGTCTCACATTGCTTTTGCTCTTAATATAGTTTTATTGTAATTAAACTCTAGTCTCCAATCACCTAGGTTCAAAATAATGGTATCATTTTTGAGTCAGTGATCCTACAAGTCATCAAGTCTGGCTTCTAAAACTTCCCTACATTTCCATTTTCTTTGAAAGCCCTTTATTCCAGCACTTTATCTGCTGGTAATTGTTTTACTATTTTAAACTTTCCTTGTCTATCCCCAGGCCATGTCTATGCATTATCACCAGACTAATCTGACCAGAACCTTTCATTCTTCATGCCACTCCCTTGCTCATAAATTCCCTCCTCAGGATCCTGTCTTGTCAAGACCTTTGAGCAGTAGCGATCTATTTGCCTTCTTCACTTTATGTACAAGGAAACTGAAGCCAGAGGGGTACACTTCCTTACTGAATGTCAGAGCAAACAGGCAGCAAAGTAAGGCCTGGAACCAGATCTCCTGATTAGTTCAGTGCTTTTTCCATTACATTTTTTTCATACTTTTCAGAATGGTTTTAGGGCTTTTCACCTTTATTTCCAACCTTACTCTCTTTACCCTTATTCTTTTTACTCTTTATCTTAAATAATCCAGTCCAAATAGACCCATTTCCCAACTGTCCTATGAGTATATGACTCACTTTATTCTATCTAGTAGATGCCATCTCTTTTCCTCTTACTTTCCATAATTATGTTATTTTTGCTTGCTGGTCACTCCACCTCACACAGGTCCCTCCTTTCTCTGAAGTTTGTCAGCATCCACTATTTGTACCACTCATTTAAACATAAATTTTATGAACTAGCTTATTTGGTGGTAGATGTTTCATGGGTGACTGTCATGTATTTCCAAGAAGATTATACATTGCCAGATGACATCTATGGTTTCTCTTTTATTCGTAGCCAGCTCTGTGCCTTGTATAGCATAAATAAATAATATGTTGAATTAAATTAGTCTTAGTGTTCTTTTGCACTGTTTACATTTTAAATCAACTAACATTTATTAAGAGTTTGTTAGCTTTTAGGCTAGGGGATAAATGGTGAGATAGGCTAAATCTCTGTCTTCAAAATGAACTCACTTTCTAATGGGGAATTTGGACATGTGAATTGCTCTGGAGTAATATGAAAAATATATTGTGAAGAGAGTTTTGGGGTTATAGTACTCCTCTACCAATCCAATGAGTAGAGGAATGGAATCTCATGATTGGCTTTGATCTTGGTATGGTTTTTCTCAGATACGAGGCTGTTGGTTTTTATTGTGATACAAGTTACATTAGTTCCATGCTCCAGCAAGTTGAACACACTCAGATAACTAAAAAGCATTGCAGCAAAGTCACATTTTAAAGGACTTTACTAGAGTGTGGATCCAATTATCTGGGTAAATAACTTATTTGATTGGGTGTCCTATTGTATTTTCATTTGAAAAGTGTCCTGATCTACATCTAGTTAATTAAAAATCTATTTTTGACCTGCTTTTCTTCCATGTCAAACAAATATGTCCTTTTCTTATTGTGAACAATTTAAAGTTTAGATTATTGATCCTTCAGAAATATGTTGTAACTTAATCATAATAAATTCTGTTGCTTTGACAATAGCAACAAATAAAAACAAATCTTTTCCACATAATGCTGTCTAAAAAAAGCAAAAAAAAAAAAAGACTGAAAAGTACAGTTTACAAATTGCAGTTGGTCTGCATTAGGGCATGTTAGTGCATCATTCAGTATCAGCGAAATGTAAAGGAGCTTTGTTAGAATTTAAAAATTGAAGACTTGGATTCCTACCCAGTTGCAATAACACAGTGTAGCATTGTTAGTTCTGATTCAAGTGCAACTGATCAAAAGGTTATTGAATATTCCTTGTTTCTCTGCCAACCCTCGATGTCTTCTCCCTGACTGGAATATTTGGATCCTGCTGTTGTTCATTAATGCTTATCTTACATTCCATTCACTATCATTATCTACCTTTCTCAGTAATTAGCTAATTATTTTCAAGATAATTAGTTTAATGAAAGTGTGGGAAGTATGCAGTAAGAATCTAAGTGATATTGTCATGGCCTCTACATATAGATTAAGTAAAAAACAAAGATCGCTTATAATATTATGTATGTTCAAAGGAAAGTGTGTGTTTTACTGAAATCTCTCAAATAAGTGCATTGAAGCCACATTTTAAAGGACCTGGCTATAGTGTAGAACCAATTCTTTCAATATACTTTCATTGCTCCCTGGGAGGATATATGGTACATTGGGTATAAGATGTGGAATCCTTTCAAGCCACAGGGACAACTTTTTGGCCTCTACGGATGTAATGCTTGTTGCTGCTTATCCCGTTTATGGATTTCTCAAATACAAATAAATAAATATGGAGAAATTTAGAAATGAAGGGAAATAATATTAGATAGTAAAGTAACATTTTTAATAAAGGGAACATAGTTATACAAATAGTATTTCTTCATTTTATGAAAAGAGCATATGATTAAAGTGAACCTAAACCTAAGTGCTTATACATTGTCTAGTAATTTATTTTTATTTATTCATTTATTTATTTATTTCTAACAATGCATATATATCTTTTGAACATGATACGTTTTAAAGCTCTATGAAAGAAAAAAGAAGTAACTGGAGATGCTTTCTATCGTTAGACAGTTTTTTATTCCCTTATTGGCAGCCATGAGAAGGTGACTCTCAGTCCTCCCACTACAGGGAGAATAACTGTCCAAGGACCTCTGTGCTGGGCTCTGAAGTCTATAGCTGCCATGTTTGCACTGAGTCTATGCTTTCTAGAGGCTGCTGGCTAATGGCTGAGCACAGCTGAGGCACTGATGGAGGCCTATTCCTAGGAGACTTGGGACTCCTGTGACAGCTACCTTTGGCTCAAGGACACCTCCTGAGTATTGCTGGACGTTCTTCTGACAGCATAGCAATCTAGGACACACCTACTTAACCCTTCTCATTCTTCTTCCTCTGGATCAGACTTCCTTTGCATTTGGATGGTTCTCCCAGCCTTCTGCACAGTGCTTCCTATTTTTTGTTTCCACAGGCATTTCCCCTAATAAAAATCTTAGCATGTTTAATTTTGTCTTGACATATGATTCTTGGAGGACCCAGCATAACATGCTGATGATGAAATCCAATATACTCAGGGAAAATTAAAACAACATTATCAAGAAGTACAAAACTAGGCAGCAAACTATATAGTTGAAGAGGTCACAAAAAAAATGACATAAAGTTCTTGATTCAGATAGTAAAGGGAGGCTGATACAGAAATTAGGATGCATTGTATTTTGATTACAGTAAGCATTCTAATTGAGTACAGAAGGATTAAAGACAGGATTGAAAGGTTTATTGCAAGCAGGTTATAGAGGACCTTGAACATCACGCTGAAGAATTTGTCTTGTCTTTTTCTCTGTGTTCCTTCTTCTGAAGATGTGACAGCAGAGGGGCTTCAAAGATTTGAGAATGCTGCGCCCCACCTGGCGCTTTTCTTTCAGTATTGAGTCATGACTAGTATCCTGTGGAGTTCAGCAGGCCAAGCTCAAACAAGAGGAAATCCATGGAGATAAACCTTAATACTAGACTGGAGTTTGGGATTCTAACACCATGGTAGTTTCCTGGTGAGCTAAAGTATTCCACACATACGTGCAACAAATATTACTTTTGAGACTCAGGTTTTAGTTATGTACCAAGAACAGGCTGATAGTCTTATTTCACTTTTTCCTTCTAGAAACGGGGCTACAATTAGCAGTATATGGGCCAGAGTTAAAAGGTTTTAATTAAAAGTTTGAAATGAAAAGCAATCCAACACAAATTTTGTTAGGTAATGATAGTGTTTAAAAGAAACTGGAAATTTAACATCGAAATCTAAATTTATGACTGTTTTGAATAATCAATTTATTTGGCTAGATTTTCATTTCTGTATGACCACAAAGTTGGAGATGAGTAGCAACTACTTCATTTAGATAGCACAAGGGTTCTTCAGTGTGCCACAATTCATCTCCACCCTGTAGCCTAACTTCTTGTCTGTGCTGTTCATTTATAGTCCTGTCTAGTGCTTGTAGCTTTTTGAGTGTGTGACCCCACCTATATTTAAACCTTACTTTCTAGATCTCGCCATACTAGGGTTGAAAACTTATACCAGCTTATCTACATGGGTAATACCTTTGTGTATATGAATTAAAGCAGCTGGAATGTATTGACTCCCAGAAGATTTTGCTGTGAGATTCTTCTTATCTGACCAAGACATAGAAAGGGTATGATTTTCTACTAAGCACCAAAAGCATTAAGTTGACAACAGTAGCAACTGAACTCACATGCAATTAGCACTGAGTTCACTGGTTGTAGAGTCGTGCTTCGAGGAGAAGTCCTATCCTACACATGTGATGAGGAAGATAGGGGCTTATTTGAGGACATGCGTAATGCAAATTATAAGAGACCTCACTTAACCTTCAGTTGCTTCAGTCCCAAGCTTGTATTCTCTTCTTCTTATTCCTCATATCCAAACTATTAAAACAATCCAACTCTCACCTTTTCATTATTACCCTTTAGACTATTCCACCTTCATTTCACTGAGGCTGGATCACTGGAATGACGACCAACAACCTCATCTCCCTGAGTCTCGCTGTTCAGTCTACACATAGCAGCCATAATCAGCTTTTAAATCATAAAGCATATCACTCCTCTCCTTTAATCTTCTGACTTAAGAAAAGCAAACTTCTTACCTTTTTCTGTTAAGCTGTATGTGAAATGGCCTATATCACTTAGGTTTCATTCTTTTCATTTTTTCCTTGCTGATTCACATAGTGTTGGCCTTTTTTCCATTCCAAGCTCATTCCATTCTTAGTGCATCTGTACTTATTCTATCATCTTTCTGTATTCTTCTTTCCTGTCATGTATCAGAACTGAATGTTTGTGTCATCCAAATTCAACTTAAATGGTGTCTTCTCAAAGCCCCTTACTATCCAATATAAAATAGACATGCTGTCACTCTGTATCACTTTACCATATTTAAATTTATCGTATTTATTATTATTAAGGCTGTTTTATTTTATGGCTCCTCTGGTAGAATGCAAGCTTCTTGGGAACTAGAACTGTTTGCTTATTCAATTATCTTAGTTCTTTATTCAACTGATCATTTCACATACTCCCTATCCATCAGCCCTTTGAGTTTTCTATCCTTGTTTTTGGTGGTAAATTGCCTTGTGTATCATTTCAGCAACTGTCTTACCAGTACTTTCTTTCTTTCTTTTTTTTTCATCACATCATCCTGGCAAGTCATCATTCCTGAATGAATCCAATTTCTATACTCTCTGTGCCATTATTCTGCCTGATAAGACTTGCTGGAGAGAATTACATAACTGAGAAGATTGGCACCATTATAAACTTACAATCAGCACCTCAGTTGGGCCCTCAACAGTGCCTGGTAATCTTAATATAATTCCCAATTGACTCATGCTCCTCTGTACCACACAGTTATTTCAAAGCTCTACCCACTCCTTTGAAGCAAATGAGCCCACCTTCTACCTCATTAAAAAAGAAAAAAAAAGTCTTGAGAGAGGGGCTCTCCCTCAACTTTCTACCAACAAACCTACAGACTTTCTTTTCTTCCTTCCCTCCTGTCGCTGGCAGAGATATTCCTTTCTTGGATAAGGCCATGCCCTCTATTGTTACTTTGGAGAGTATCCTTTCCCCCTTACTAGGATCTTCCACTAGTAGTTATTTTCTACTCTGTACTTGATGCTTTTTTTTTTTTTTTTTTTTCCTTATTGGCCCTCTCTCACTCATGCTTCTTGCTAGGTTGAATTTATTTCAATTTCTGGCACCCATCAATCTTTTTTCTGTCTCTTTCTTATTTTTCTTTCTGTTTTGGAATTTTCAACATGTTCTTTTATCTGCAACACATCTCTTCCTTGCTCCCATTCACGCCATGTCATCTGATTAATCTGTGTTCTTTCAAATTTCAGCTTAGATGTCAGTTCTTCAAAGTGGTCTTTTTTCCCCCTGCAGACTGTATTAGGGCCTCTGTTACTGCTTTCATCACATTCTGATTTTTTGCCTTCCTTATACCATCATAGTTATAATTAATTATTTGTTTAATATCTGTATTTCTTGATCCACTGATAGTTCCATTAAGGAAGTAACTGCAAGTGTGAACCACCCTGTATGTGTACCTAATACAGAGTCTAGCACAGTACTGCTCTTCGCTCTTGGATACTTGTTGGATGAACAAATGAATGAATGAATAGAAGAAGAAGGAGGAGGAAGAAGGGGAAAAAAGTAGGGGTAGAGGAGGAAGAGGGAAGAAGAAGAAAGAAAGATGAAGGAAGAAGGATGTCCCAAAGAAAAGCACACTGCATGGCCCAGAGTTACTTTGGCTAAGGTATTTATTTCATGCTTCCTCTCACTGAGGTTGTCCCATGGTTCTCAGTAAGTGGAGCACCATCAGGAAGGTGCTTGAGATTCACACACTGCATTATCTATTTTGATAATACCCAATCTGATGAGGCTTATTAAACATGGTGTGATTCCATACTGCCTCTAACTATTGACCTCCAGCCTGATGTGTCTCATCCTCCATCTCCTAAGTGTTGCGCAATGAGTCTGATGTTACCTCAGGTGTCCTTAAGGGTGGATTAGAAGGCTGGAGTGGGTATGTTGCACTCCTCAGGTCATAATATACCTGTTACGATGAAGTTTTAAGGTAGACTTTGGTTGGGATTGGAGAGATTAGAGTTTGAGGGTTGTAGTCTAGGACAACAGTTAGGAAGGTACTAAAATGGAGGAAAAAGGTGATAAGGATCTAAATTAGAAAGGTGAGAACACTGACTTTGTTATTAGATCAAGTGTATACTAACCTACAGCTTAAAAATAACTAAAAGTAGAGTACTAATTCAAACAGGTGTGTACTTATGTGTTTCCACAGAGTGAGAGCTGAAAAATTAATAAAATTTAAAAAAGCTAATTCGAACATATCAATTTGAACATATACTGAATAACAAGAATATTACTGCTTTAAGCAAAAGTGAGCATGTTGAAAATATAAGTTTATTATTTAAATTAGTAACTAGAGTTAAAAGAAAAAAGGGAAGAGAAATTTTAAAAATCTCTTATTAAGAATTCAATTATAGAAGCCTCTTAGATAAATGCTATGTGAATTTGATTTTCCTTTTATAATCCTTACTGTGTCACATAAAGAGTAGCAGATGACATAAACAGATGGACTTGTGTTATCTGTTCTTGCTTAAAACCTTCTCTAGCATTTTTTTGGGCCATATTCATAAACATAGGATATGGTAGAACTAACTTACATCTGTTTAAACTCCTTGGTAACTTCTGTTAAAATTTATTTTAGTAAGTTATAATGGCAAGGCTTTTTCATTACGGACAATATTCTATCCACTTTGAAATAAGGTCCGAGGTATATTTCAATACTTCTAGATAACTGTAAGTTTGAAGATAACTTGAGTTTTTATATTGGTGAACATTCCTAACAAAATCACTGTAGATGACAGTTTCAATTCATGGAGGAAATGGAAGAAAGACATTGAAATGATCATGCTCTAATTAATGATTTCTGTAGCTTTTCACAATTTTCAGAACATTTTAAGACTATCAATTTCATTCCTTACCCATACTTTGTTATTTTGATAAGTACCATGGTTTTCAGTTGAACTAAAAGCAGTCTACTCTGTCTCCATTACCTTTATTAACTCTGAGAAAAGAATGTATACTCTTTATTTGGTAAGAGTATTTCTGGTTTTAGTTAAACTGGGGAAACAATGTGAACGTTGTACCCAGACCTGTAAATTGACAGGAGAGATCACATAGGGTCTCAAGAAATTCTTAAATAATTGACCTTAATTAAAAAATAGGCTAAAATTTATATATTTATTTTTTAGATTATTGAAGAAAAATTCAAACCTAATAAAATTCACATCTAGCCTAGTTAACTTTTATGAAAATTATTCCTTGTCACAAGTCTTTTTATACATTTATTTAGTTGTCTAACTAACCAGCAGGAAGAAATATACTTTCTGAAATAATAGTCATAGCTTTCAAATTCTGATTATTTGCTGACTGCTTTTCTATTTTAGAATAAATGTGATGCCTTTTTTGAAATTTTAAAAGGCTAAATTTCAAAGTTAGAAACTTTAAGCCTCAAAGACGCTCCAAGGTCAGAGTTTCATACAGAAAAATGTTAGTGAAGTACATATATATATTCACTTTTCACATCAGTGTATCTTTTAAGAAGGAATTGTTAACTAAGGACAGTTCCCTGAGTTGCGTCTGTTCCCTAAGGTTGTTGGGCTAACTCCCTGATTCCAAGCTTCCTGGAGCCCTGGTGTTCCCTAGCAGTCCCGTGATCTCCACAGGGTCAGAGTGACTGTGCTAAGACTATTCTTTGAACTTCCCCATTCTACAGGTCAGCACTGTTCTTGTTTAGTTTATTGAAGTTTCACCTAAGGTGTTTTTTTGAAATAATGGTTTTGCTACTAACTACGATTAATAATCACAATACAAAGTAAACGAAGCAATCATTTCTTAATCAAGGATGTTAAAATGATGAAATGGATCAAATAGCTCTTGAATAAATCTGCCATTATTTTCTGAGCATTCAGGCAGTTATTTTCAGTTTAATTCTACCAAGAATTATAATATAGTCCCAATATTTTTTCTAGGTTATTTTAGTATAACATATTGGTGTTAGAGTATTTATAACATACTTGTCTCCTAAATTCTTAATTATCTTTAAAAAGCCTCATTATAGAACTCAACAATTTGTTAACACAATTTAATTTTGGCATTTTCAGGATAATGCAAGATAATTATTCAATATATAAATGCATTAAAATAATGTCAAGTTAGTTTTACATGTCTAGAGACAGCTGGGAAGACGTAGCTAGTAGCAAATGTAGATCCTGAAGTATATACCTTTTGCAATTATTATAATCAACATCTGCAGATGTTCGGAATTGGGTCAGAGAGAAAAAGTTCAAGTTGATAAGTCAAATGAAAAATTATAATTTAAAAGATAAGTCAAGATTCCCCAACCATGGAAAGAAAAGACAGGTTGAAACATGAGAAGGTGGTACTTTCATGTGTATTAAATATTTTTGGTTTCTAGTAACTGAGGGAAGTAGAAAAAAAGCCTGTGATACTCACTGGCATACCTACTTATATTCCACACCAATGTGTTTACTTTCAGCTCTTAACGATGGGCTGAAGCCCTAGAATTCAGTTCTGCCATTAGAGTAACAGTGTCACCCAGGGAATACATTAATGTCAACCTCTATTTCTCTGCAGAGAAACCTCCTCATTCTGAATTCCTGCAAAGCACCTTCCATCTTTGAGGGGCGCACGGTTCTGAAATATTCAGTTCACAATGGAAAGAAATAAAAAACTTCAACACTGTCCATTTTTTCAGGCCAAAGAGAAATAAACCCGAATGTCTCTCAAGCTTGTGACAAGTGACCTTTGTTGTCTGACAGGAAAATGAAAAACTACTCATTTTTACATTTGGCTTAATAAGGTACGTGAGGTAGCAATGCTCAATAGCCAAAACTGGCTGGTGATTTTCTTTCTAGATGACCCATTAACAGTGGCTGAAGATAATGAATTCATCCATCACTTATGACTAAGTGTACTGTCCCCTGCATGCACTCAGGATAATAGCATTTTAGAATGAAGAGTATTAAAATCATCAGATAAATCTAACATTACTGGGGAAAGTCATTTCACAGTGATCATTCAGAGGTCATCATTATGCACATTCATACCAGTTTCCAACTGGTTGATGCTCAGAATTGGAGAAGAAAGGCAGGACAAGAAACAATTCCTTTCAAGTGGCTTCAGAATTTTTCAATTACTAGGTTGCCTAGGCTTTTTCAGGTAAAGGGAAAAAAAAGTAAATCAAAAGGGAAAGATAGTGATTGGGTTGTTCCTCAGTTCCAATTGTATAGCCATTTTTTCTTCTCTACACAAAGTTGAGCCTTATATATTAAATTAATATTAAGCCACATGAAATAATGATATTCACACAGAATAGGACTGAAATATGCTGAAGAGAGGGAAGGTTTTCACAGTCCCAGGAGAAGTTGTCTAGTGTAAGAGTATGAATTTCTTCAACCTCATTCTGGCCTCCACCATTTACTGTCTGGATAAACTTTGCACAACATATTGTAGCATTCTCTGCTTTGGTTTTCTCAATTATGAAATTATAAATGGGTATAATATTAGCTACCTAGTGAGTGAGAGGTGAAGATTAAATATATTTACAGACATAAAATATTTATCATAGTGACTAGTACATAGTAAGCCTTCATCAAAGATTATTGTTATTATGTTTTTTTTTCTGTTCTGAAAAAAGAAAAGGTACTGAGTAAATGTATTTTGTGTTATTTTTCTTGGTTTTCTTTCTTTTTAAAAAACTAATTTCTGTAGAATATACTCTAAGCCAGCTTGCACTCCTTTCTTATCAGGTTCTATAGCCCTCTTGATCAGAAACTACACTTGTTTAATCCAACTAATACATACACTTTAGGAAACTTGGATTCTTCGAAGTATAATACTGAACTTAGCTTATAGTGAGGGAAGGAGAAAGGCAAGACCAATGATTCTAGAATGGTCAGAAATCTCTGGAATGTGAGTGGCCTGCTTTGTGGTTCTTCCATGATGGGAGATGATAAAAAGATAGTTTCCTGACTGTCACTCAACTGAAATCTTCTGTCTACTGTTTATTATGGGTGACTATTATTGTAAAAGAATATGATGGAATGGAATGAGTGTTGAAGATATTACAACCAGTTTACCTATGTAGCAGAAAATTTTTCTTCGTGGAGTGGATTTTGTGTAGGTTACCTCGTGGCAGCTTTAGTTAAAGAATATTAAGCCTCTATGGACTCCAAGAAGCCATTGTAAACTCTGTAAAATATTTCGAATTCCCCTAACCTGTCTTCTTTTTACCCTGGGCTCCTTTAGGAGCTAAAATTTCTAGGGGGAATATACTCTTTTTTCTTATTATCAGATTTAGAGATCATAACTGATCACTGTATATTATACATTTAGTAATTAAAAGTTTCACTTATTTGTAGTCCATCTCTATTAAGAGACATTTATTTAATGCCAACCAACTCTGTGGCTGGATCCTGTGATGATTAATATAAATAAGACAAAATCCGTGCCTTCATGGATCTGATAGTCTAAATGGGAAGAAAGACCCTTATGATATCATGGCTCTGTTTGGTCATTTAAACATAAAAATTACTTTAGTAACTGAGAAGAAGAAGAAGCTAGTTAGCCAAATAATGAGTTGTTGCTGACCAATTTTTATAGCCCCAGCTTAAATTCATTCATTTAAATAAAACTTATTCAAAGAGACAGATGGTCTCAAAAACTAAAATATCCCTAGACTGATTTCCTGAGTTAACATATCTTCATAGAACTGAATAAAAATGGGACTTCTTTAGGCTTTAGTGTTTCTTACATTGTAGTACTGAAGGAGGTGATCCTAATTCAGCAAGGACTTCTTACTTCTAGGCATTCTTGGTCTGCATGTTTGCATTTTGATTCTATTAATATTTATAAGACAGCCACATAGTTCTCAGTACAATCACCAGTTATATAATTTCATTGAGTTTTAATCATAAAAAGCAACGTTGGAGCATCCAACAGTGATAAATATTTACTGGTGGAACTATATATCAGAAGAAATCATTTAAATTTATTATTCACCATGCCCCTGAGCTATGTGTAGAAGACACACAACTAAGAATAAACCCCTAATGTTGTAACTTGAGTTTAGGATTCAAGATAATTAATGCACTTACGTAAATTCTATATTTCACAAAGAGGATTATTGTTCCTTACCATGGTAAATTGAAATGTAAAAGCGGAAATGTGCTGTTAAGTGTCTTGACCTGATGGGTAATTTAATTACATGTTTTCAATTTAGTAGAAGTGAACTGCTTCTACTAAATTACATACACTTGAATATTTTAAAATCAGTGAACTTTTGGTTGCATAGTAATACTTAAAAGTCTAATAGAAATTTGATTTCATTTAATATAAGTGTCTATTCCTCCTTTCTTCTAAATTCTTATAGACTTATACTTCCTTCCAGCCTCATTACTTATCATTCTTTCCCTGTGCAACATTCCTGGAATGAATTTGGTGTCCCTAGTTTAAAAATTCATTCTCAATTGTGTAGATAATATTTTTATTGTGGTAAAATATGCATAACATAAATTTACCATTTTGCTATTTCTTTCTTTCTTTCTTTCTTTCTTTCTTTCTTTCTTTCTTTCTTTCTTCTTTCTGTTTTTATTAAGTTTATTGGGGTAACATTGGTTAATACAATTATATAATTTTCAGGTGTAGAGTATAATTTGACATCTATATATTCTATTGTGTGATTGCCACCCAGAGTCCAGTTTCCTTCAGCTACCATATTTGATCCCCTTTATATGCTTTACCCTCCCCCAACCCCTTTATATTTGACCCCCTATACTTTGTCTACCTCTTCCCTCCTCCTCCCACCCCCTACCCTCTGGTAACCACTAGTCCATTGTCCATGTCCCTGAATCACTGTTTGTCCTGTTCATTTATTGCTTTTAGTTTTATATCCCACATATAAGTGATATCATGTGATTTTCAACTTTTTCAGTCTGGCTTGTTTGGCTTTGCATGATTATCTTGAGATCCACCCAGGTTGTCACAAATGGCAGTATTTCATCTCTTCTTATGCTGAGTAACATTCCACTGTATACATGTACCACAGCTTCTTTAGCCAATCATCTATCGTAGGACACTTCAGTTGCTTCCATGTCCTGGACACTGTGAATAATGTTGCTGTGAACACTAGTGTGTAAATATCTTTTTGGATATGGGTTTTCAAGTTTTCGGGATAAATACCCAGTAGAGGATTGCTGGATCATATGGTAGATCAATTTTTAGTTTTTTGAGGAACCTCCATACTGTTTTCCATAGTGGCTGTACCAATTTGCAGTCCCACCAGCAGTGTATGAGGGTTCCTTTTTCTCCATATCCTCTCCAATACTTGTCCATTTTAGCCATTTTAAAGTGTATGATTCAGTATCATTAGTTCTGGACTTGATTGTCATCCTCCCAAAAAACTGCATACACATTTAGCAGTCGCTCCGCATTCTGACCTTCCCTCGGACTCTAGAGATCACTAATACTCTTCTTTTCTTGATGCATTTGTCTTTTCTGGATTGTGTAGCTAATCCCGATGATTAGTACTGTCCAGGAAACATTGTATTTGCCTAGAGTGCTGACCTCAATTCTTATTTGGGAAAACTCTTTCAAAATTTTACCTTTTAAAATTTAGTATGCACATTCTAACACTTATCACTGCTGTAGCATATTACTGGCCTGACTTTTGACTCTGTTTTACCTTTCCACAAACATTTTGTTTATACTGAACATCCAACATGTTAGGAATGTCATCTGTGGATATCAGTGGATGAATGGAAAGGGCAATAGCATGATACAGTTAGTAATTAATTCAATGGAAGAGAGCTACTACTTGGGTTTTACTCCCCTTAGTGATCTAGAAACTCAGCACATGTTTACAGAATAGATTGTAAGTGCAGAGCTCTGGGAATATACCGAGGTAAAGCTTTTAGAGGGTATATGGGTGGGTTCACACAACAATCAATCCCCCTTGCGTGTAAGGAAGAAACCTATCTCTTCAGTCTTCTCCACCAAAGAGGAGACCAAATAACTTATTGGACTATTTGGATGTTGGAGATAGTATGCGCCTTGCTTGGGTATTTTATTTGGTCCTTTATAACCACTACTCTGCAAAGGAGCATGCTTAGTATCAACAGACATCTTTAAAAGATGTCCAAAGTGCTTTGACTGATGACAGTCCATATGAATGATGATTGTTCCTATTGGAATCTCTGGCAAAGGGAGGCAGTCTCCACCTGAAGATGGCCCTAATAACCTAATACCAGGGAAACCCTTTTGGGAATGCAAAGGACTTTGCTGCTAAGATCTTTTTGAAACTGAATATTTGACCCATGGATGCCTTATACTCTCTAGCCTGACATTCCTGCTTTGGGGTGGGTCAACTTAGACTCGATTTCTAATCAGCTGGAAAGGGCAGCTCTCACTTGGAGGGAAATTTTATCCTCCATTTAGCCACTTGAAGAAAGCCAGTGGCTTAAAGAGGCCTTCATTTCTCCTAGGATCCCCTAAATGATTGGACTTGGTTCACTGGTAATGACAGCTACACAAGGTAAGAATAAAACACACTCCATTTTTTTTTTAAAAAGAGAGTAACAACCCTGGGAGGGAACACTGTAGACTCCAGAGGTACAAGGGAAGGAGGGTCATTAACGATCTTTGACTTTCAGAATCAAACCTGGAGCTGTCCTCACCTGGCAAAATGTTATGGAATGGGTCTCCCAAACTGCTGTGAGTTCTTTTAAATTAACTGTCATCTCTCATCATATGGCTTTGACCATAACTTTATCTTCATTCCCCAAAACTTTACGCAGGAGTCTGAAACATCAGGGGTAGCCCAAGTTCCTGAACTTCCCAGGCAAAACACCTGTCGGTGCTCCAAGAGGGCTTTTCGAGCCCCATTCCTGCAGTCATTGTGGTGGCAGGGAAAAACAGGCGGCTTGGACTGATGGCCTCAGGCAGTGCTGTGGACCGAATGTGTTCAATCACGATTCCTATGCTGAAGCTCTAATTCCCCAATGTGATGGTGTTTAGAGATGGGGCTTTTGGGAGGCAATTAGATTAAGAAGGTGGAGTCTTCATGAATGAGATTAATGCCCTTGTAAGAAGAGACAAGAGAGAGATGATTTCTCCTTCTCCACAATGTGAGGATACAGCTAGGAGACAACTGTCTACAAACTAGGAAGAAGGCTCTCATTGGAACCCAGCCACATTGGCACCCTGATCTCTCATTTTCCAGACTCTAGAACTGTGAGAAATAAATTTCTATTGTTTAAGCCACTCAGTCTATGGTATTTTATTAAAGCAGCCTGAACTAAGATAGATAAACTCTTCAAAAACAATAGATTTAACTATTAGAATTGAGCTGGGAACCCTAAGGCCTACCAGTCGCCTCAGAAATCATGTTGGAAGCACTGTCAACTTGTTTTTCCCGATTGATGCAGGTACAGTGGAGAGCCTCAACAGCTTATTTGGTCTCAGCCTCTGTTGGTTAAATTAATCATTGTTGCTGACAAAGTGCTGAACTCGAGAGAAAACTCACTGGAAGACGACAGTATAGAAATGAGGGGTAAATGTTGGGAGACAATTCTCCATAGGTTCTTTCTTTTTTGCATATCTTGCGAGTAGAAGGACTAGCTCCCTTTGTTCTGACTGTCACCGAAAGGATATTTGTATAGCAAAAATTGCAGATAGGGATAGTATCTCTCTCTGGAATATGGGGCAGTTTTCCTTATTGCCTGTTATAAAAGATTTGGAATCCCTAAACTCAGTGTTACTTTGCTGTCTTGCAGTCCACTTGGTGTATAGCTGTCACCTGGTCCTTTTTGCATTACCTTATGAGCATTGAGACTTTGGACTAGCCCCAAAAATTAACAATCTCACTACTGCTTTTCTGTGAATAATAAACTTCTTTGTCTCTCATCCAGGAGTCTCTTGTCTTCTGCCAGTGTTTATGAAACAGGCAGGCTTCCTCGTTAGGTTGAAAGTAGAGTAAAGTCTTACAGTTCTTAAGCCTAGCCTGAAGCTGGGTCTATGCTGTAATGTGGCTAGAGAAGTTGTTTGTAAAAATTAAATTTCCTAGGCCTACAACCAGATTCACCATCCAGAATTGCTAATGTAAATATATGTCTTGCCATTATGCTTTGGGGAATAAGAGAAGTGAATTTGATGACTGGTTTTGCTTAAAAAGTATGAATTTTTGGTGGGCTAGTTAAGTGATTTTCTATTTTAGCTAAATCGATTAATAATAGTGTTATTTTTTAAATGCATAGAACTGATACGCTAAATTTTCTTGGTTTTAGCAACAAAGCAAGACTATCAATCAGCTCATTTCTAGATACTTAGATGAGTACCCAGAACACAGTTCTCATTATAAGAACCAAGAAAGAAACAGTTTTACAAACTGGGTTATATCTGAAATTAAGGAAAAGTAGTGATCAGATACTCTATTATAAGAAAGAGAGCACCATTATGAGTAAATTGACTTGGGAAACAATGCTGGAAGCCAGCGGTGAGCACTGGGGCCCTGGGTCTGGGTCAGGATGGTTAAAAAGGTGATTCAGGGTACAAATTGGGAATTTAGGGTCAGAGTAAAGAACTTCATGGTGCATAATAAGAACAATGATATAAAACTAAAGCCCACCCTCTCTAGAATCTAGATAGTGTAAGTGTATCTTGTCTAGCTCATGCTAAAAGGGAACTAGTAGATGGCTAAATCTGAAGGAATTACATAGGGCTGGAGGTGGTGTGTGTTCTGCAATCAGTGGGCCTGCAGAATCGCTGGGAAGGGAAAAGAGGCAGGGAACTACTGCCTTCTTGGAGCTTATTGTCTGTGAGATGGTACAAGCCTAAGGAGCTGAGGGAGAGAGAAGTGGGAGACTGTGCTCCAGGGACTGGGAAGTTTACCTAAAGGGGAATCAGGATAGTGCCATCAGCATACTTAATTTGACTTTATAATTTTTTTCTTAGCGCTTCCGGCGTGTGTACTTAGGAGACTCATTTCTGCCTACAGATGCTTATTGTTATTATTGTTGTACATGAATATTCATGACTATGTCATGTTAAAATATGCCTTTGCACCAGAAGTTAATGAAACTCTCTCATTTTATTACTTTATTGCATTGAAAGTCACATAAATTAGTTTAATTTCTATTTAGGTTTGAAGAATATATTTAGATGGTTTCCTTCAATGGTAATATTACTTTTAGTATTTTCTATCAAATGATGAGAGAAAAGATCACTTTGGAAGGATAGATTTGACTAAATACATAGTTTTAATTATAAAGTCTACAATATACATTTGCAGTATCAAAATATGAATGAGTATAAAACATAGTCATAACTTCTAGTTTCCTAAATTACACCAACCTGGGGTAGAGATAGGATGAGAAAACATGAGTAACATTCACAGTGGTGTTCCTTAACTAAAATTTTCAATTTTATAACTCTACTTATTTTGGATTGCACTCTTTATAAATTAGTTCTGATTATCGCTACGAATGAGCAGAAAAAAAAAAAAAAAACAGGAAAATTGACTCAGACATCCAAGATCAAAGCTAAGTAGTTCTTTTTCCTAATTTAGATGTCACTGCCACATTTGATAAACCATCTTACTGTGCCTCTTACCCAGCAGTGCAGTGAAAGCAACGTGAGTGTCCGGAACAGGATCTGTGAGCACCACCAGGAGGCAGAACTCCTGGCTACCAGCCTGATGCGGATTGGGGTAGTGAGGTTAGCGGTCTCCCTGTACAACAGTATCTCCTTGAGTTAGGAAAGGACCACAGATTTGACACCAACTTTCTCTCCTTGGATTTTGAACATTGTTTTCTTTTTAAAAACCCTAACCATAATATAATATACTTTCAGGGTAATACTTTGCCCTGTGAGAAAATGAAATAACAATCTGTAGGCTGCCATGGTCAATAAAGGGCAAAAGGGAAACATTTTTACTCCCAGCTTACTGATTGCCTTATTTGCTGGGGTTGATTTATTTGTATTCCTTAAGTAATTATTAACTAATCTCTTAATAAAGAGAAGGGGTACAATAAAGTGGGAAGAGAAGAGTTTCAACACAAACTTGGTCTACTTTTCCGTTTTCACAAGGTTGGATCAGATCCAAGGACTGAAGAGGGTCATGGTTCCTTCCCACTCCTACGTCTCCATTATTCACACTTTATTCACACTTTGCGTAATTCAACTTTGATACACCTCACATACAATGCTATATTTCCCGTGCCTTCTACAGAGTTTATTTTTATCACGGGAAGAACTTTTTGCTTTCTGTGAGAGTAGTTCTTTTAGTTAGCACCCGGAATATTTCTTTTTCTAAATTCTTGCTTTGAAATGAAGAACTGCTTTGAACACTACAGAAAATCTACGTAGAGAACAGGACTGGGAGAAAAACAGAGACAGTAGCCATCTGTTGGTTTGACTATCCTTATGCAAATCTGAAAAGCTTCCTTTTTTCTTTTTAAGATTTAGTTTTGAAATTATATAAATGTGTAAAGTGGTTAAAAAGTCCAATGTTAAACTAATAATTTCTATCTCAAAGTTTATGAAGTATGACTATAAAGTAATGTGATTAATTTTATTCTCCTTCTAAACATAAAAATCCAAATAAATACCAAAATCTGAACACATGATTGGAAGCTTTATTGTTTTTCAAATGAAAGTATCATTTTCTGAATTTTTTCAGACATATACTTTTGCAGTTGGCTTCAGAACTGAATTAAAACTAGACCAAAAATTACTTTCACTATATCACCATAATTATCTTTTTTTTTCAACTTTTTGTCAGATTTGGAGAAATGTATCTCCTGAATGTTTTCAAAATTTAAATCTGTTATCAACACAATTTGTCACCTTTATATTTTTCAAGTCATTTTCTTTTAGTTTAAAAAATATCCATGATCGTAGGTTATAGTGTCAGCAAAAATGGAAAAACGTCTAAAGCCTCCAATGGAAATGAGTATTATAAAGGGACAACACTTATTTGAGTTTATGACATATGGTGAGTTTGTATTTAAAAAGCCGCTTCACTAAATGTCACGGCTCATATATCTATCTGTTTTCAAAACCAATGTGATTAATGAGAATTAACTCTGGATATTAGAAGAACTCTCAATCAGATTTTGTTTTTTGTTTGTTTGTTTGTTTATTGTTGTGAGATTGTTTATGGTATATATCGAACTATGTCCCTATTCTCCTATAAAAGTGCCAAGGCCAGAAGCTTGGCAGAAAAGCAGTCAGCAGTTGTTAAAAGTTTCTTTACTGAAAGAAATGGACGAATGTTCCACCTTTAATATCCATGCAGCTATTTTATAAACAAATTTCTAGGTTATTTTTGTAAATGGATGGTATCTCATAACCAGGGATTTGGCGTCTATAGTAAGAAGCTCTCAAGGATTTGGAAACAAAATCAGAAGCAAGCGCACTTTTTAAAATTGATACTAAAATTCAATATATAGTAAAAAATAGCCACCTGAAGAAATAACACTGAAGTAAAAAGAATACTATTAAATTAATGCATTTTAAGAAGGCATTTGTAAATGATTTAATAATAAAAGTTTGTTGTTTTAATATTTAAATCCTTTTGAGGTGATCACACTGGTTAAATGCAGTGAGTCCAAATGCCATTCCATGTTCTTGGTGAACTGTAAGTAATTCCTAAGCTGAGAGGGAAGAAGTTAGAGTTGAGCACGTCGAGGAGGCAGGGCCAGATTTGAAGAGCATCATGTCATAGTAAGGAGCTTTTATTTTATTCTGCATGAAGTAGGTGCTACTGGATAATTTCATACATATAAGTGACAAGATCGGGTTAGTATTTTGCATGTGCTATTCTGAGGGCAATGTGGGGAGTGATTTGGAGCTGGCTGAAGTGAGAACCAGAGCAGGTAGAAGGCTATCACAATAAGCCTTGGTGAGAAATGAAGAGAGGCTGTGGCAGCATGAGAACAGAGGAGGGATCATCTTGGTCAATAATGAGCACTTCTTAAGACATAAGAGTTACTGTGAATAATTCTAAAATATTCCTACCAAAGTACCTCAGTAACACAGGGAAGTAATCATGTAACCTTATAGCAGCTGAGCCCTAAGCATCCCTCTATAAGTCCTACATTTTTTGAATTGTTACACTTCAACTTTAAACTAGTGCTCATCTTGCATTCCACATAGCATATGTATTTATTTTAATAAAATGTGATGTGTTAAATTACTTATTATTATAAAGATGACAGGGGGAGGAGGATATTCCGGGAAGATTCATTATGTTTATTCTGCGCCTTCATATATTGCCTGATATAATGTCATTCATTGTCCATGGATGGCCTCATATTCCAGTTTGAAAAGCATACAACTAGACAAGCAGTGGAGAGGCAGAATGAGAGAATTTGAGTACGGGCACTGGAGGGATGAAGAGTGTAGGGTAATCACTGTTTCTGACCCAGTACTTCGTTGGATGGCAATAGTATTAATATGTGCCGGGTGCTCAGGAGTATCCAAAGAGTTCCCTTTCTTGAGGAGAATGAGAGACAATGAGGAACAGTTTTTCCACCTAGCTGAGGGAATGGTGGATTTCATTCTGAAATATTGACTTTGAGTTCCTTGTAGGGCACCTGAATGGATGTGTAGATAGACAGGTAGATCCTCTGGAGAAACACCTGATCTGGAGATACACAGGTAGTTGAAGGTATAGTAATGCTTTGAAATCATCTTTATTGATGCTGGGGGGATGGGTTTCTGGTGCTTGCTGGATAATTCTAGTCTGTTAACCGCTCTAGGTTTCTAGCTTCGTACTTGAAAATTTGAGCAGTTCTGCTTTGAGACATTGGGGGCAAATGGATTTGACCGTCGGGCTATTCAGAAGGGAAAAAGGTCCAGTCTCCTTGGTCAGGTCATGAGCAATTCTTAAGAACATGGTCCTCTGCTTTGTGCTTTGCCATATTCAGTAAAAGGAAGAAAATGAAAACCACAACAAATGGTCACAAGGAACTAAATGACAAGAAGAAACAAAAGAAAATACAGGTCAAGAGTACAAATAGGTAAAATAAGCAACTTAAGAGACAGTTCATGAAATAAAAGTAGAACTAAAAGAAGAAACAAAAAGAAAGTTTCTTTTTGATATAAAAGATAAATTAAAATAGACTGAAGTAATGCAAGCAATATATTTTAATCAGAAAATTTTCTCGTGACTTTCATATTCCAAGAGAAATTCATTTTCAAAGGAAACATTTGAAAAATAGACATAAGCAAAAGGAAAATGGCATTCATAATTTCATCTTCTAGGATATAAACATTGCTAACATTTTGGTAAATATTCTTCCAGTATTTTTTTCCTATGCATATGCCACTCACAGGTTATATAGGGTATATCCACACAGGTTTATAGTATATGTGCACATTTACAATAAATTTGTATTGTAAATATATATATGAACGAACAATATAAATTACATCTATTCATGTGCACATGGTAAATATACACTGTTTTAAATTCTAGCAGAGTAGAGAATAAAACTAAATTAATTAAAAGTAATAATATTAGTAAAATAAGTTTAAGTTCCAAAGCTAACGTCCTCCGGGTTGCTGGGACTCTCTGAGTTAGAATTCCTAAAAATACTCCCTGGGCCTCTCTTCCCAGAGTTGGATCTTCCCGCAGGGATCTTTAGCAGATGTCCTTTGAGATGAGAGTAGAAGGGCAAAGGGCATGACCCTTGCCTTCTTGCTAGGTCCCTATATTTTCTGAAGCAGCTGTGGAGATGCTTATCAGCCTTCAAAGGCTGCCTGCAGGGAATCCCTGCTGGGTGCCCACTGGCATGTAGAAATCTCCTTTCTTTGAGGAGTCTCTCTCCCACCAGAAGCCAATCTAACCAACACGTGTTGAGCCCAGGACAATATATAAAACCCTTTTATATGCACCATCTTATCTAATCTCCACAACAGCTTCCTGAGGCTGGTATTATTTCTTGGCCTTATTATTATTATTTTTTTTTTGGAGGGGGGGGAGATTAAGTCACTTAACACAAACAGTTAATGTGAGGTATAGCCAGAACTCAGTTCTACCTCTCTGATTCCCAATTCTGTGATCTTTGCTCTATATTTACAGAACCCCTCTGCTTCTGCGTAAATGGATAAAATTGAGATTCTGAGTTTCTAAGGCTGAAAGCCACCCCTGCACTAGTCATGCCTCCACCTTGAGATTTTGAGTCTCCTTGGAGTGTTCTTTTAAAGGCCGGTATAGATTTCAGTAAAAGCAAAATAAATATTTGTTGAAAAGTAAACAGACATATTTTATAGTTTGAGAGTGTTTACAAAATTCATCAGAGTCAATATTCCTTAGAAGTTTGAGTCAATGTATTTTTCTCTTCTAAATCTCAAAATCGCATTCCTATGCCTTTCATTAATAAGGCGATATATTTAAAAAAAATAAGACATTACCAACACAAATAGCAACTTACTAACCTAAGTTGAAATAAAGTAAGCTTTTGGGATAAGAATACAAATGTGGACACAGGAAGAGAAAATACAAGATACTGGGCATCAGAGGGCATGCGAGTAATAGGGGAATAAGCTTACAAAGGTGAGAAAGAGGAAATTTATTTTAAATCTATATCTAGCGTTTCCCCAATTGACAGCTGCGCTTTTTTTGTACATTCTTTACGAAGTACTTCGAGCTATTTAGCATATTATGGATCGATTAGATTCTTTCACTTGGCTCTTGCCTTCTACTGCCTATCTAACAACCCATTTCCTCAGTTTATTAATAGATACAGAAACAAAACATCTGACCAAATGAGTTAAAATACAGAAATCAAATTCTCTAGTGTTTTCTAAATCTGAGATAAAGCTGAACCCATTCTTCAAACAAGTACTCACATGGAAGCCCAGTAAATAAAACAAAAGCAGATCTGGTGTCATGGAAGTGAAGGGCTAGGAAGCAATTTGCCATCTCCTCAGGCTCTCACATCTTTCCAGGCAACCTTTAGACCTCTCTATCGAGGAGGTCTAACTCCTAGCTTTGACACACGCTGAAGCCTCCAGTTTTATTCTCTATAATACAATAAACGAGATGGAAAATACATTCTATGTGTGTCACCTGGCTCACGGATGTGCAGAGCTTGGGGCAGTAAGGGATTTGGATGGCACGTAAATTCAGTGCCATAAAATGGAAAGTGGGAAAACTAACCCATGTCTAGTAACATTTCTCTATTTTTCTTCAAAAATTTTCAGTGTAAAGTTAATTTTGTGAAAGAATAAATGTTCTGTCATTTTCGAGATTTAAAGAATGAGGTAAATAACTTTAAAAAATACTGTAAATTATATTATATTTCTTTGATTTGTGGCTTAGCTCTACCATCCATTATAATGTTAGGAGACAGAAGCTCTTGGTCATCAATCTATCCTTCTGCTCGTGTCAGGTGCTTGTGTCCTTAAATAAACATAATCCATTTCTATTATTTATTTTTCTGGAAAGCTTTGAGTAAATTGAAATACAGAAGTTTTTATTTTATTCATACATTTTTTTAGAATTGAATGGCTTTGGAACTTCTCATGGTTAAAGGTAGGCCAATCAAAAATAGAGAAAATAAATTTTATATATGCATATATTACATAATAACCTTTATGTCAGTTTGCTTTCTACTGAACCAGAAGATAGTGGATACTTCGGTACTTTTATAAATCAGATAGTAAGATTATTTATGAAACTTTCGTGAAAATTATATAATTTCTAACATGTCCTTTCTATTAATTCAGATTATTTCTGAATTAATGTTTCACAATCAGCATTTTTTTGCCTATGTGTAACAGCTAGAGATCTTGAAAGGCGTTTTAATTGAACCCAAACCTGGCATTATTTTCTATTTCTCACTTGTAAATAATTCTTAAATTTACTCTCATATGGTATACAGTTTCATTATATATTCAATCACATTCTTTATTCACCTTATGACATTTCCCCAATTTTGACCATTTAGGCACCCAGGTTTTCCAGAACTTGACTTCAATTAAATATCTCTTAAAATATTCACGGGTATACACCAAATATCTCTGCATCCTAGAGAAACTTAGGAAATGTTTAACTTATTCTCTTTCCATAATTATCTCATTAGAAATCAGAAGTCCTCTAAAGTTATTTGCATTCTCTACTGAGGTGAAAAGACTTTACATATACAAGAAAATTTAGAGGTGTAGGCATCTAATATGAAATGTCTAGTTTTTGAGTTTTTAAAAATTATTCTTAGAAGAACTTATTTAGAGAGCTTAAAAAATAGGATGTGGAACACTGAAAAAGAAAATATGGATTGAGGAGCAAGCAATTCTTATGGACCAAACAACTTTAAAAACATATAAAGAATATACTAAATTTTAAGTTGACTACATAAGAAAGAGTTCCATGTTTTTATATATATATAGAAGCAAAGTTAGTTTTACCATGAATTTTTGTTCTGCATCATGTTCCTTTGGCATTAGATGGCCTACATTAAGGAAGTGCTGTTAAAATAAATAAAAATAAATAAATGTGAAAGTAAAAAGGAAAGGAGGAACATAGATTATGAGTTTATTCCATAAGAATGAATCAAGTAAGGTTGGTTTCTCTTTCCAAGTACAGATGAGTGTTACATCAGCATGCACATTCTGAAATGCTCAGACAACATGAAATTCCAATTTTTTTGAGCCTTTCAAAGTTCTGGTTTCTCAGAACATGGTTAAAGAGAGGAACTAAGTCAATGTCATTGAAATAAAAAGGAATGGATTCAAACTTGAATTTAAAAGTTCTATTTCAGTTGAGGAAGTCGTATTGCTAAAGCACAGCTCTCTTCACAAGTTGGACACGCTGAGCAAGCCCACTTTTTTTGTAACCTCTTGTTCTTACGACAGAACATATGTGGTAATCATGTGTGTGACCCTTTATAATGCTTTTGCTTTGCATGCGATCACATGGTGATGGGTTTTTGTATGAGAATTTCTGTTTGAGGCTAACCTTTATTCCTGGTGTCATATATAGTTCCTCTTAAGATATTTATTGCAAATACTTATAATTCCTTCATGTGAGGTTTTATAGAGCAGTAACTGCCATCTCTTACTTCGTTGCTTTCTCAGCTTCCAACTATACTTTTTAAATAGGCTTTATTTTTTAGAGAAGTTTTAGGTTTACAGCAAATTTGAATCAAAAGTACAGAGAGTTCTCATGTACCCTTAGCTCCTCCATATATACAGTCCCCCTCCACTGTCAACATCCCACACCAGAGTGTATACTTCTTCCAACTAATGAACCCATATTGACACACCATTATCACCCTAAGTCCATTATTTACATTAGGGTTCACTCTTGGTATTGTACATTTTATGAGTTTTGACAACTGCATGATATGAATTTACCATTAAAATATACTGCCCTAAAAATGCTCTGTGCTCCACCTGTTCATCCCTCCCTTCCCCCAGCCCTTGACATCTACTGCTTTTTACTGTTTCCAGTTTTGCCTTTTCCAAAGTGTCCTGTTGTCGCAATCATACAGAACAGCTACACCTTTTTAAAACAAAAATTATTTATTTCCAAATCATGGGATTCATTTATGAATGGATGGTTATTTTTAAGATTAAAAAGTTACTAACAACTGTAAAATTAAAACTATACTTTTTTTTTTTTTTCAAGAGCTATGAGGATTATGTTCTTTGCTTGGTGACTGCATCCGATTTCAGGGTCATTTTCAGATCCTGAAAGAGGCCTTTTATTGTCTTGACTCTTTGCTTATGTAGTTTCTCTACCTCTTGTTTCTGTTTTCCTGGATGAGACTCTTGCTGAGAAAAAAGGGCCAGTAAACTAAAATACTTGAAAAACTTTAAGGTTTATTTTTCTATTCTCATTTATTTTCCTGTCAAAAAAAGGTATCCTAAATTCTACCAGGGCTATAACTCTTTTAACATATTTCCTGCTTTATTGAAATTGAGAAGACTTGAAATTTTCAAACTGGGTTGCTTCAGGGTGAACTTTTATTTTATTTTATTTATTATTATTATTTAAGCCTACAGCACCTGGGCTTCCTAGGTGGTTTCCCATCCAATTACTAACCAGGCCTAACCCTGCTTAGCTTCTGAGATCAGACATCGGGCTTGTTCAGGGTGGCATGGCTATAGACCATGGACTGTGGCTCCACTGGTGTGTGAACTCAGGACCTTCTTCTGCATTTAAAGCAGACATGCTAACCGCTACGCTATGGAACCACACCCTCAGGATGAATTTTTAATTACTTATTTAGGTAAGCCTTACTGTTCTTACAAAGAAAACCTCGAATAGTTTATGGTTATGACAACTCTGTCTGCTATAAAATAAGGTGACAATGAAATCTTGTTTTATGTCAGAAATAACTACTATCAACATTGTTAGGTTGTGGTAATTTTTCCTCTCCTACATGGATGGTGTTAAAGTCTCAGAATGTGAAGTCTTAAAAATCACATAATAAGAAATCTATTTTCCTTTGAGCAGCCAACCAAGTTTTCATGTCACAATTTGTAAACATCATTATAGTGAAAAACTGCTTAAGAAGAGCCCTAGAAAACTGTGGAAAGAAACGGCTATACGTGTAATTACGTTAGCTGTCAATTTCCAAGTGCTGAGTATGAAATCCTAAGGTAAGACAGCGAAAACATTTAAAGAGAGGTAGGGTACTGAAGAACCAAGAGCATTAATTTTGATAATTTTGATATCTTTGTTTAGAGTCTAATTCAGTTCCACCATAATAATAAAAATGGCTTAAACTTTGTTCCAAGTATTTGTAATGCTAATACTTTCCAGTTTTGATTAAAAATTTGTTGTTTGCTCTTCTTTTTATCAATGGAACATCATTGCTTTTGAGAGTAATTTTAAGTGCTGTGTGAAATGAGGAAGTCACAAAACCAAGGGACATTATTACCTGAAGAGGAAGTGGCTTCGGAAACTTGTCAATCACAGTCATGGCTAAGGAACCACTTTAGCCACCACTTCCGATCCTTACTAGCCGTTATCTAGAGATGGGCAGATGGTGGTACCCAAGTTAGATACAACCCTAATAAAAACTTCTTGGGTTTGGAGATGAGGGAGCTGGATCAAAGACATGTGTCTGTATAATGTATTTAATTAAAAAAAATAAACTTGAAAAATTATTTGTAAAATAATTTTTTACAATTTTTTACAATTTTAATTGTAGTAATCGGTCAACCCTAAAGTGCAGATGTTCTTCAATGGAAAAATTATACTTTATAAAGTTCATATGAAAATAATGTTAAACTATGTTAAAAAGGAAAATAGATTTTTACTTTAAAATATGCCAAGTAGAGTTATGTGATGGATAGATAGATTGATTGATGACACTTACAGAAGGAATAGGTAGAACATTTAGCACACAAAAAAGATATGCCTAGACAAATAATAAGTTTCTAGAATGTAGTCAAAAGGTTAAGCATGTGGAGGTATGGTCTAACATAGCTCACTTTTCAAATTAATTTTTAACAGATGTGAGTGTTTCCTGAAATCTAAAAGTGTGGGATATCTTTACAAAGATCATTACTCACTACAAATCCTGGCACTTGTCCTGTGTTTTTTTTTAAATATAACAGGGTGAAAATATGTTATCTTAACAGCTGACACTAGAATTCCTTTTCGGGAATTACTGTTTTTGTTAATGCAACATTCACTAGGGCAAGTGAGACCTTGAAGATATAAAAATTGGCAACAATAAAAGTCAAATAGGCTTTGTTGGGCTTCTGTGATCCAGGTGAAGATGGAGAAGGAGCAGAGAAAGTGGTGGTGATGGTGAAGTGGAAATCAGAGAAGTCAGAAAGGTTAGAGGCTGGGTGCTACATGAGATAAAGCTGCCAGGGATCTTAAAAGCTCTCTTTATAACAACAAAAACTGGAACTATATGCGGTGATGGATGTTAACTAAACTTATCACAGTGATCATTTCACAATGCATGCAAATGTCAAATCATTATGTTGTACACTTGAAACTAAAATAATGTTATATGTGAATTATATTTCCCTTTTTTTTTAAAAGTCATGAGACAGAGAACACGGAAAAAATTCAATTGGAGTCAGAAAATTATATCAGAAGAGACTGTGACTATTTAAGACACAACTCTTACCTCTCCATTCCCAGGAATATGGATATATTTAGCGAAGGTTTTGAATTTCCACAATTCATGGAATGAGAGTTTGAATCAATGTTATCTAGATCATAAGGAGCTAGGAGACCAGATGACATTGTGGTTGCATAATAAAGGTGATTTCTTCCATGATTGTGTGTGAACCTTCAGAAGGGGACTCTGTCCACGTTTTTATCAAATTTCCTTTTTAATGCTTATAGGTAGAAATATTTATATATTATGCATTTAATCCTTCATTAGTTACACATGCAGCAAATATTTTCCTACTTTGTGTCTCTTTGTTACTTTTATAGTATCTTTTATGAACAGAATTTTTAAAATTTAATGAAGTTGAAGTTATCAATATTTTTCTTTACAGTTTAAGCTTTTAGAGTCTTGAGAAATCTTCTCTAGTCTGACGTCATAAAGATATGTTCCCACACTGTCCTAAAAAAACAACAAATTTTAGTCTTTAATTCATCTAAAATTGATTTCTGTGTATGATATAAAATATAAATGCAATTTTAATTCACTATTTTTAGTAACAGAGTTGATGATAATGGTTATCTTTGTTATAAAGTTGCTTTATCTTAAAGAGAATCCATTCAACATTTCACAATTAAGTATGAGGTTTGTTTTAATTTTTCAGTTTTAAAAAATTCTTGTTTCTTTCTCTATTGTTGTTTGTTTGTATTTCTTCTGAAAGATACTGTATTTTATCAAACACCCTTTTGGAATTCATTGAGGAGATAATACGATTTTCCTTTTTTAATTCTATTAGTGTAGTGAATAATGTCAATCATTTTTGTACTATTTATTTGATTCTTTGTTTCTAGAATAATTTCAGCTGGGTCGTGATATATTTATTCATTGTCTTAAACAATACTGTGCTCAATTTTCTGAACTTATGCTCATAAGTGAAATTGTTGAGTATTTTTTCCCTTGTTTTCACAGCTTAGGAACTCCATAAAAATATTGGGGAGGGTATCCCCTTTTTTGTATTCTCTGAAAGCTTGCCTAAGATTGAAATTATCTGTTATCAAGCCATTTGGAACTGATGATCTCTTTGGAGGAAGATTTTTAACTATTGATTTAATTTATTTAATAGTTTTAGCTGCTTTTTGAGTCAGTTTTGGCATTTTATTTTTAGGAATTTATCTATTGTTTATATTTGAAAAATATTCATCATTAATATTGCTCTTAATAACTTATTGTCATATGTTTAATTTCTACAGAATTTATAATTATGTCCCCCTTTTCTTACAAATATCACTTTTATATTTTATCTTCTCTTTGTCTCTTGACTAATCAGGTGAGAGGTTTTTATGTATTATTAATTTTTTCAAATCTTCAAATTTTGGCTTTGTTGATTCTTTTTATTATATACTTTTTTAAGTAAGTTATGATTTCATCTTTGATTCCTTTCCTCTCTGTGTTTGCTTTTCTGTTCTTTTTCTGAATGTTTGGGTTGTACACTAAACTCATTAATGTTGACCGGTTCTACTTTTCTAATATAAATATTTTATGGTCTATGTTATGCTCTAAGGACAATTATAATTGTCTCAATCATTATTTGGTTTTGTTTTTATAGGAGAGTGTGTGTGTGTGTGTGTGTGTGTGTGTGAAAATATACATGACATAAAATTTACCATTTTAACCCTTTCGCATGTACAGTTCAGCAACATTAATTACATTCACAATATTGTGCAACCATCACCACTATCCACGTCCACAAATTTTCATCATCCTAAACAAAAACTCTATGCCCTTTAGATAATAAATCCTCATTTCTCCCTTTCTCAGTCCTGTCACTTTTTAAACTACTGCCACCTTCTTTTGAGAAGATGAAATAAAACTGAATCTCTGTAATAAAGAAGAGATTAAAAGCTCAGAAACAAACAAAAAACCGTGATAGTTTTTCACCAAAAATTCTTTATATTGGAAAGTCTAAAGGATGTGTTTTAGGCAGAATGAAAATGACCCCAAAGAGAAGGTTTGAGTGGAGTGCAAGAAGGAGGAATCATAAGTAAAGATGTCGATAAATTTGCACATATATATATATATATGCAATAACATATATATAACAATATATATGTTGAATATATATAACAATAACAATGCTTCATTTCTGACATTAAAAGTGTAACAGAACTAAAATACCAGACAACGGTGGTATGCAAATTGGAAAAAAGGTATGATCAGAGTTAAAGTATTTTAAGATTTTTTATTTTTCAGTAGGAAAGTGAATATTCTTATAATTATAAAGTTTGTTAAGTATGCAGTTTAAAATAGGATAACTTCTAGAAAAACAGACACGAAAAGCATAACTGCTAAACAAGTTGAGAGGAAAAAAATTAAATAAGAAAAAAGAGGAAATAAATTTAGTCTAAAAGGAGACAAGAAAGGTGAAATAAACACACATACACAGACACACACAGGGAGGCTTAGGAGGCGAATTGCCTGTGTTTATACTGCCTCTTTTCTAACAAGAGAAACTTAGGAAAGCAAATTAACCTTGCTCTGCCTTTGTTTTGTCATCTCTCAAATGGAGTGATATGATTTCCTACCTCAAAGATTTTTATGAGGTCTGAATGAGTTAGTATATGTGAAATGCCTAAAATGATGCCTGTCCATACTCACCATTCAGTGAGCATTAACTATTATTATTTGTTGCTCACATAGAGAGATTACCGTCTTGTGGTAAGAGTGAAAACATAGGCCTAGGGAGGTCATGTAACTCGCCCAGAGTTTAAACATAGTATTATGACTGAATATCTATGCTTCTTCCCCTGAAATCTTGGCTGTATACACAGTGATTTTTACCCACTCAGTCTTAATCTCTATTTCTCTGGCATTTCCAGAGATAGGAGCATGTAACTTGATAACTGTTTTTTTTTTTTTCTATAAATTTGCTTACTTCTTAGTTTCTGTGGCTTTATTTATTATATCATTTAAACATCAAGTTTCAGTCATTTAATAATTTAGTATTTAAGGTGATTTATGAAATCAAAGTATTCATATTGTAAGGGTAACTGTCATACCACTTCATGTTAGTATTATAATACTTGAGTACTAGTCAAAAAACAAATCCTTGGCTGCCTTTCAATTCTTAGAATACCCTAAAGGTGCTTGTGAAGATAATTTTTGGCTGTTTTGTGTATTTGTTTTGTGGTTCTGAACAGAATAATATATATATTCATTCTGGATTTTAATGCTTAGTACATTTCCATTCTTTTTTAAAAAAATTTCATTATTTCTCTCTTTATTCTGACAAGGCATGAGAAAAAATAAAATTAAAAAATCACTTGTTTATTAAGAAAAATAATAGTAAGTTATAGAATATAATCTTAAAGAGTTTAATCTGCAGACCTTGCTGGACATATAGTATACATTTTGAATAAAGTTAGGTAATCTATACAGATTTATTCACAATAAATGAATTTTTTTAACATATTCAACTACAGTTATTAAAAATTTTAGCTCTATCAGAGAGTCCAAATATCTTTTAAAAGTATATAGAATGTTTAAAATACTTATCCATGCATAAACTGAATATATTTTGTAATGTTTGTGAAATTTACCCAATTGTTTGCTTTCAAACCTCTGTAATCACATGAATAAAGTGAAAATTATAATGGAGAGAGAAAGTAATTTAATCAATCAGGTCAGAACTCATCAACAAAGAAGAAACTTCTTTGAAGTCTCTGGAACATTTACAAAATAAACTATACCAGGATACAAATGAAAACTTCAACACATTCAAAAAGTAGAAAATATGTGCCAATCACATATTCTGAACACAATAAATAAAGCTAAAAATTTGCAACAAGTATTATTCACAGTGGATAAGACATGGAAGCAACCGGTGTCCTACGATAGATGATTGGATAAAGAAGCTGTAGTACACATGTATAATGGAATATTACTCAGCCGTAAGAAGAGATGACCTCAAGATAATCATGCTAAGCAAAATAAGCCAAACAGAAAAAGTTGAAAATCACATAATATCACTTATATGTGGGATATAAACCTAAAAGTAACAAACAGGACAAACAGAGACTCATGGACAATAGACTAGTGGTTACCAGAAGGGTTGGGGAAGGGGAGAAGGTAGACAAGGTAAAGGGGTTCAAATATGTAGTGACAGAAAGAAATCTAACTATGGAAGTTGGACACACAGTGTAAACATATATATGCTTTACTGTTAAAACATACAACTGAAACTTACTGGATTTCATTACCAATGTCACCATAAAAAATAAACAAACAAACAAATAAATAAATAAATAAAATTCCTATACCCAGAAAAAAATTTGCAACAAAAATTTAAACAATTTAAAAAAGTATGTGTGTGTGTACACACACACACACACACACACACACACACACATATACATTCAAAAATCCCTCCTAGATTTTATGCAGAGTAGAAATCAGAAATACAAAATAAGAAATTAGAAATACAAAATAATCTACTAAGGGAATAGATTTAGACATTGAAATAAACAGGTGGTAGCCAAAGCTGTCATTCAAGCAAATTTTTAGCCACATTCTTTGTTATTAGAAAGGAATGAAAATAAATGAATTAAAATTTAACTCAAGTCTATGGCCATGCCAACCTGAACATGCCCAATCCTGTCTTATCTTGGAAGCTAAGCAGAGTCAGGCCTGGTTAGTACTTGAATGGGAGACCACCTAGCAATAGCAGGTGCTTTAGGCATTAAAAAAAAAAAAATTAACTCAAGAAGTCAGAAAGGAAGCATAAATTTTCCTGTGTAATAAAAAATGAAAATAAAAATGTAAAAGATAATACAGAAACAGTAGAACAGTAGATGAATAGAAATGATAAGTCTAAAACTAAGTTTGATCGACTTCTAGCAAGTCTAATAAAGAGAAAATAAAAATGCACAGAATCAGGACTATTATAATATATATTAGGTGTGACTAAAGTAGTAAATACTTGAACAACTATGTTAATATGTTAATATAAAAGTGGTCTTTTATATTCTAGAAAAATATGATCGAAATGAGCACATCAATAAGAAGAAAAAGTAAGTGAAATTTAAATGCTAGTAAATTACAAATATCCATGATTATATTATACCACATGCTATAGCAGTATTTTACAAACTTTGTTACCATGACACATAGTAAGAATTACCTTTTACAGACCCAGTTATACATATAACTGAAACATAAAAAAAGCAACCTGTAGAATGGGAAAGTATATTTGCAAACCATATACCTAATAAAGGGTTAATCTTCAAAATAGATAAAGAACTCATATAACTCAATAGTAAAAAAAAAAACCAAAACAAAACAGAATATAAAAACAAAAATGAATAAACTGATTTAAAGATGGGCTAAGAACTTGAATAGATATTTCTCCAAAAAAGGAAAATGTGGATCAAAACCGCAATGAGATATCATCTCACGTCTGTCAGGATTGCTGTTATCAAAATAGTGAAAGACAACAAGTATTGGCGAGGATGTGAAGAACCCTTTACACGATTGATGAGAATGCAAAATGATTCAGCTGCTATGGAAAATAGTTTGGAAGTTTCTTTAAAAAATCACAGCTAAAACTACCATATGTTCTAGCAATCTCACTTCTGGGTATTTTTCCAAAATAGTTGAAATCAGGATCTTGAAGAGATATTAGTACTCATGTTCTTGCAGCACTATTCACAATAGTCGAGATACGGAAACAAACCTAAATGTCCATTAAAAGATGAATGGATAAAGAAAATATATATGCAAACAATAGAATACTATTCGGCTTTAAAAAATAATACATTCCTGCAATATGTGAGAACATGTATGAACCTTGAGGACATTATGTTAAGTGAAATAAGCTAGTCACAGAATATTCTGCATGATTCCACCAATATGAGGTATTTAAAACTGTCAGACTCTGAGTGACCCACATACCAATCTAACTATAAATTCATGGTCCAGATGTGTGTATTAAAGTTGCACGCCTACCCTCTTTTGCTATAGCCATGGCAGGAATAGGCCTGTCTGCATAAATTTAGTAAAATCACCAAAGTAGACCTGCAAAGCTGATTCCAGTCTGTTCTTCGCTGATTTCCATTGTGTCCTCAACTAAT
Organism: Rousettus aegyptiacus; assembly: GCF_014176215.1. Classification (NCBI taxonomy): domain Eukaryota; kingdom Metazoa; phylum Chordata; class Mammalia; order Chiroptera; family Pteropodidae; genus Rousettus; species Rousettus aegyptiacus. The sequence continues at coordinate 63,510,639 of NW_023416286.1, forward strand.
CTGGCCTTGGGTTCAGGCAATATCATAGAATATGGTATATTATTAGCTGGATATCAGATCCCAGCTGGGTATTCCTCAATAGTCCCTTGACATTAAGAACCCCACACACCTGCAAACGCCATACACCCATACTCACACTGACAGACACACAGACATACAGACACACACACACACACACACACACACACACACACACACACACAATAAATACTTTTTTCCCAGCTGGCCACCTACTTCATGTAAGTTCTATAACCGCAGAACCAGCTCTAAATGGTTCTATTCTGTTTTGATTATTGTAAGCTTTGTAGTATAGTTTGAGACCAGAGAGATTGATATGTCCGACTTTGTTCTTCTTTCTTGAGATTGCTTTGGCTGTTTAGGGTCTTTTGTGGTTCCGTATAAATTTCAGTGTTATTTCTTCTAGTTCTGAGATGAACGATATTAGTATTTTGTTTGGAATTGCATTGAATTTGTAAATTGCTTTAGGTAGTATGATCATTTTAATAGTAATTCTTCCAATCCAGAAGCATGGTATATCCTTCCATTTATTTGAATATTCTTCAATTTCTTTTTTCATTGTTTTATAAATTTCAGATTACAAGTCTTTCACCTCCTTGGTTAAGTTTACTCCTAGTTTTTTAGTTCTTTTCGATGCAACTGTAAATGAATTGTTTTCTTAATTTCTCCTTCTGATTTTTCATTATTAATGTATAGGAATGCAACAGATTTCTCTGTGTATTAATTTTATATCCTGCTACTTTACTGAATTCTTCTATTCTATTAAATTTTTGCTGGATTTTTAAGGGTTTTCTATATATTGTATTATGTCATCTGCAAATAATGACAATTTTACTTCCTTCTTTTCTACTTGGATGCCTTTTATTTCTTTTTCTTTTCTGATCACTATGGCTAGAACTTCTACTTTGTTGAATAATAGTGGTGAGAGTGGGCATCCTTGTCCTGTTCCTGAACTGAGAGAGAATGCTATCGGCTTTTCATCATTGAGTACGAAGTTAGCTGTGGGCTTGTCAAATAAATCTTTATCAAGTTGTGGTAAGTTCCTTCTGAAGAGTTTTTATCAAGAATGGGTGTTAAATTTTGTCAAATGCTTTTCCCACGTTTAACTGAGATGATCATATGATTTTTAACTTGATTTTGTTAATGTGATGAATCACATTGTTTTACAGATGTTGAATTACCCTTACATTTCTGGTATAAATCCCACTGCATTAGGTTGTATAATCATTTTAATGTATTGTTGAATTTGGTTTGCTAGTATTTTGTTGGGCATTTTGTTATCTATGACCAGTGATATTGGCCTGTGATTCTCTTCCTTCACAGTGTTTTTGCCTGGTTTTGGATATTAGGGTAAAGCTGTCCTCCTAGAATGAGTTTGGAAATATTCCTTACTCTTCAATTTTTTTGAGAAGGATACATATTAATTCTTCTTTAAATGTTTGGTAGGATTCACCTGTGAAGCTGGCTGGTCCTGGACTTTTGTTTTTTGAGAGTTTTTTGATTACTGCTTTAATTTCATTGCTAGTAATTGGTATGTTAAGATTTCATTTCTTCCTGGTTTAGCCTTGGAAGGTTGTATGTTTTAAAAAATTTATCCATTTCTTCTAGATGTCAAATTTGTTGGCACATAATTGTTCATAGTATTCTTAATAATTCTTCACATTTCTGTGATCTTGGTTGTAATCTCTCCTCTTGCATTTCTGATTTTATTTATTTGTGTTCTCTTTCTTTTCTGCTTGATGAGTCTTGCTAGAGGCTTATAAGTTTTATTTATTTTTTTCAGAGAACCAGCTTAGTTTTATTAATCTTTTCTATCGTTTTTTTTTTTTCTATTTCATTTATTTCCATTCTGTTCTTTATTATTTCCTTCCTTCTACTTTGGGTTTTGTTTGTTCCTCTTTCTCTGGTTTCTTTAGGTGTAAATTTAGATTGTTTATTTGAGATTTTTTCCTACTTCTTGAGATAGGACTGTATAGCTATAATCTTTTCTCTTATAACTGCTTTTGATGTATCCCATAGATTTTGTAAGATTGTGTTTTCATTTTCATTTGTCTTAAGGTAATTTCTGATTTCCTGTTCAATTTCCTCTTTGATCTGGTTTTTTAGAGGCATGTAAAAAAAGAATGAAATCTTGCTGTTTGTGAAAACATGGATGGATCTAGAGCAGGGATCCCCAATCCTCAGGCCACGGACTGGTAACAGTCCATGGTCTATTAGGAACTGGGAGGCATAGCAGGAAGTGAGCAGTGGGTGAGCAAGTGAAGTTTCATCTGTATTTGCAGCTGCTCCCCAGTGCTAGCATCACCATCTCAGCTCTACTTCAGATCATCAGGCATTCGATTCTCATAGGAACATCAGTCCTTGGTGCTAAAAGTGTTGGGGACCACTGATCTGGAGGTTTTTATGCTAAGGGAAGTAAGTCAGGCAGGAAAAAGAAAATATATAATTTCACTTATATGTGGAATCTAAAACAAAACAAAAGCAAATAAAACAAAACAAAAATAGACTCATAGAAACAGAGACCAAAGAGATGGTTATCAGAAGGAAGAGGTTGAATAGATGGGTGAATAAGGGAAGAGGAATATAGTCAATAATATTGTATTAAGTTTACATAATGACATATGACTACTAGAATTAGTAGGGTGATCGTATTGTAAGGTTTAAAAATGTTGAATCATTATATGATATACCTGAAACTAACAACCAATTTAAGATGGTATACTCACTATACTTAAATAAAAAAATAAATTAAAAAAATTCTAATTACTACATAAACAAATATTCAGTAAACAAGGTATAAGGTATGGAGACTTTTTTAGGGAAAGGAAAGTAAGTTTGTCTTGAAGTGAGGCTGGTTTCAGAATGGCAAAGAAAGAGAAAAAAACTACAACAAAATCTAAATGTAAAAAGGAAAATTGTAATTTGTGGAAAAGGAATCCTGAGAAAGGAAATTTTATGTGAGGCTGAGCTGAATAACACTAAAAAAATTTTGTCAAGTAAGTGGATTTATATATCAAAAGTTAGCTGATACAAAATTAGAGTTTAGTTTTCTCTCTGTTTAAAAGGACTATTGGTCTGCTACTGATACTGTTTAAAAGTTTTATGTCTAGAAAGCAAAGATTCTGTGTTTTATCAAAATTATTTTCTGTTTTATGTCATTTTAATCTGGTCCTTGGTTACTTAAGAAAACTAAATATCCTCAGTTTCACTAATAGTTATGTAAACTGTATTTTTCTTTGAAATCATTCGTTGTCACTTTGGTTAAATGGATAATTAAGTATTGCTTCAGAATGACTTATGATCTTATTTAGTTAAATGTCTGAACTTTTGGCTATAATTGACAAAGTCGCCCAAGTTTAAGTTACAAATAGAGTCTCGACCTGGGAATAACTTTGAGGTATTTCAGAAGGATCTTTGGAACACTCAAAAGATTTGTTTTCTCTCCTTACAAAAGAGAAATATTAAACTAATTAGGTCTATTTGATATGCTAAGATTACATGGGAAACTTTGTCAAATAAAGAAATAATAATCATGTTGTATTTGTATAAGTGGATGTTATAAGTATTTCAGAAACATGTGAAATTCTTGAAAATCTGAGAGGTCCTGGCATGTCTGTCATCAAAATTGAGGCATAATGAAAGGACTGAATCTGAATATCAGATTGCGGCTCATGTGGATAAGGTCCATTCTATTTTTGCAAAAATGACCCCTCATTGCCAGACTTTTGCTATTCTGATGTCTTTGTAACATGGTAACAAATTGCTCCCAAATCAGAGAAATTAAGAAGGGTAAAAAATGACTGTAAATTAAATAAATAGGTCGAGTTATGTGAAACCCAAGATGGCCACTTGATTTCTTTCTGGCTCTCTGGCATTTTTCAATTTTTGCATTTCTTCATCCACCATAGCACATTTAAGTTGGACTTCATTCAACTGCCACTTGATGTGGGTTATCGACGACAGCTTACCACTGTTACAAGGCTGATGCCCTTGCAAAGAGCAGTTACAAAGAAACTGTTAGAAAATGTGTTTCCCACTTAGGGTATACCTTCTAAAATCTCTAGTGATGCAGGTACCCACTCCACTGAGCAAACCACATGAGCCTTGATGAATAGCCTTCCCAACTTCTTGGAATTATCACTGCCCCTATCACTCAATCACTAGGCAAGGTTGAGAGGACCAAGGGAGAAACTGGATTCAAGCAGAACAAGTTTAATTATACAGAACTGAATGAACTGATTACAATTTTTATAACCTTTTTCTTGAAAAGTGCTGATTTTTAAAATCTTTTGTTTTTAAGATAAAAGAAAACTTAAACTACCTATGACACAGCCATTTGGTAAATTACACTTTTTGTAAGCAGTATTGAAACATTTACATTTTTCTCTCTACCTGATCCCTCCAGAATCTGGAAACTCAATGAGTATTTTTATTTTCGTGGCAATATATTTGTTTGCATAAGTCCAATGAGAATTTGTGCTCTTTATAGTAGGACATAATTAGAAACTGATTTTATTACCAAGGCTTTGACTAGAATGTCATATTGAGAGAGGCATGCATAGCCTCAGATGTGACCAAATAGCTTTAAGGTATTGATCGACATATCGAAGCCAGTTTGGTAATACTGGCCTACTAACCTTGCTTACAGGATTCCCAGCATCATAACCATGTGAGCAAAGAATGTAATTTCTTGACTGGTGAAGGAACCTCAGGATATTTTGGGGACTTTGAGAAAAGAGAAACTCATGCAAACTTATAGATATTTCAGGTAACATCTGATGGCAAGTCCTTGTTTTGGCTTTCCTGGTTTTGAGAGGCCTTTTTAAGTTCAATTTCAAGATTACTTATGAATAATTCTAGCAAAGCAGATTTACAAGTGCTTATACGGTTAATTACTATTCTTGCTGGACTTATAGAAGTAACTGGGCCAAGTTTATTGAAACTAGACTTATTTCGCAAATAAATTAGTCTTAATTTGGCTATCTTTGGTAAAAGGGGTGTTTTTTAGAAAGAAAAATTGTTTCTGTAGAAACTGTAAAATACCTTTGTGGATATTAGAGGCCAGAGTTATTCATTGTTTTTCGAGTTTTGTTTTCTACTTGTATACTGGACTAAATCCTGAATTCTTCTAACTTTCTCCAGTGTCTTCCTATGACTCTCCAAACATGTTTCTAATTTTTCTCCCATCCTTTGACTTAGCATCATTGAGAACTAAAGCTGCCTTATCCTAGGCCTTGCAATTACAAACTACAGCTAGACAACATGTTCCCCAGAGATCATCATGATGATCATCATTATGGTTTTTGTCCTGTAGGACATAATAACGAAAGTTACTCTTTGTTCTTTGTCTCATATTGGGGTGGAGGTATCCTGGCTGCTGCTACCTCTACCATTGCTATGGTCTCTGCTTATATATTGAACACCCAGAACCCCTTCTAAGGCTCAGGGACCATTGCAGAAGAGGTGGGCTCCTGAGATTATAAGAAGCAAATAGCAAGTAAGAGGGGCACAATGGATGGACAAATCCAACTCTATAGTGAAGGAAATTCTTCATCTTAAGTGAACCTGGACCTGGTTGCCCTATTTCCCTCAAAAATGAGGCATGAACAAGAAAAAGGGGGAAAGTGTAATGACAGAATCAGCTTAGACTGGTCCTACTCTGTTTAATGAGATAATGAGTTGCTTTTCAGTGGCAATAGATCAAAACCACTGGAACCATACCCAGAGGAGAGAACTTTGACCTTCAGGTGCACCTGGAACTAGAGTCTATCCCCCACAATCCACAGAACCTGAAGACCGGGACATAACTGGAACTTGAATACTGGAACCCTTTCAGAAGCAAAGAATTCGTTGTCCAGGAAGATCTTGTGTTGATGCCCTTACCATAAATGACAAAACTTCAGGGTCCTCCCATTATAACTTGCCCTGCCAGTGATTCTGCATACCTGTTTCTCCTATACTCCTGAAAACCCACTCTGACCCTGGATCAGGGAGTTTGGGCTTTTGACCATTAACTCCTCGTTCTCCTGAGTGCCACAATTCATAGTAAAATAGCCAATCTTTCTCCACTGAAATTCTTGGTGTTTGGTGTTTGGCTCTGCTAGTGTTAGGTGGCAAACCCTTTCCATTCTGTAATAGTTCCTCTAGGAATATTTCAGCAAGGAAGATAAAAATATCTTTTAGTATCAAAAACTTCAAAATGTTTAATAGTAAGATGTTTTTAAATGGCTCTTTAGCCTTCATTTTAAAATAAGGCAACACTTTCTAAAAACTGAGAGCTGGCGTATATTTCAGTGGCCAAATGTAAGAAATGCATGAAATCCAACCTTTTAATGTTATAAATAGGGAATGATCTAGTTGCTACGATTTTCATACCAATTAAAATTATGCCATAAAATATTGGTGATGTCTACTGTATACTGCTGGTTTTATTCATATAATATTTTAAGGACAAATTAAGTGTAATGTTTATACTGTTTGTTGTAGTTTGTTTGTTGTTTGTTTTGAGACCTATAGAGTGTGGTAACTCTACTCTCCAAGTGAAAATATGTAGTATTTTCAAAATAGAAGAACTGTGGAAAGTCAATTGAGTCTATTTTTGTCTTTAGAGTAAGTGTTGGATAAGGTGATTGATAAAAAATTTAAATCTATAAAATTCCATGATTCAAAATTCTGGAAATGAAGTTTTATTTTCTTTAGTATTTATCTTTAGATTCTTGGTAATAAAACTAAAAATAATGTGTATTTTATATCTTTCATTGATGTAGTTGATTAGTGTGCTAAAGACAATTGCAGAGGTTCTTCATAGCACAAACCTGGATATTGTTATCACCAAGATATTTTTCCAGTTCTAATTTACTGTGACTTAGAAATCATAACTATTTTACCTTAAAATAGAAATGGTGTAAAGAAAATCTTGTTCTCAGTAGTTACTTTACTTATTACTTTTACTATCCTTGAAATGTAAGAATTCTATATGGTAGATAGTATTAATATTTCAGGTATAGCAAAATAGGCTGTATCTGTCACTTTTAAACTGTGAATTTGAAGAACTAACATTTAAGAAATTTATGATAGCCATGTCATTTTAAAGGTGAAGGGGAACATATGAATTTCCCCAACCCCTTTGTTTTACAGGTGAAGAAATTGTGACTTGTACATGCCAAAAGAACACAAGCTTTGGAGTAGGTCCATTGCAGATTCAGCTCCTGACGTTGCTACTCCCCAGCTCTTTGACTTAGGGTAAATTACTCAAACTCTCTGACGTTCAATTTCTTGTTTTCTCTAAAATAGAAAAAGCGATATCTACCCTGTAGGACTGCAGAGACTTTTAAGTGAGATAATGTAAGTGCATTGTGCATTTAGGTTGTAATGAATAGAAATTTTTTCAGGCCAACTTGGGTAACAAGGCATGTGCTAGCTAGCTCAGGAGCAGGTGGTGGCCCGGTTCTCCCTGCAGATCCAGCCTGGCTGCACATAGGCCTTTGTCATCTTTCAGCAGCAGAAATTCATCATCTTTTTTCTAGCGTTTTACCGTTAGCATACTTCTGGTCTCTGTTCCTTTGCGTTTTATTATTTTTTCCTATTACTGTTACTAAACCAATAGATTGTCTTCCTAAACTTAATGTGTAAACTCTCAAGAAAGAGGAACTGGTTGACAGCTAATCATTACTTTCTCTGTTTAAATAAGGTTGTTTATGATTTAGGTCACATCCCACTACAATCTCATCAAGAAGAAATGGAAAGGGGATTTACAAATTGAGGAACTAACTGCCTGATTTGACTACATATACTGAATAGAGAGGTGCATTGCCCTCACTTCCACTATTGTGCTATACACATGACCTGAGAAGACTTTCTCATTCAGTAAATTTTTTTTCATGGTAATTAACAATTTATTATTATTATTATTAAACATTTATTTATTTATTTTTAATTGAAGAAATAATTTAAAATTTTTTTACCTCGTCTACTTCCCTCCACTCCCTCCCCCCTAAGTAAAATTTTTACAGGAAATTTTACATACGATTCAATTGAGTGATTTAGTCAGTACCTTTCAGAATAATATTTCTGATATTACTACCATAAAAATCCACATGTGCTTTATATAAAATATAGATGTAATTTTTAAATTTAAATACTGCTCACTCTTAAAATCAGCATCTTAGAAGGTGAAGTACTGAATTCAAAATTATTGAATTACTGAATTATAGGGCTTCTAGGGATCTTGCTTTATAGTTTTATTTCATTTGTCTGCCTTTTAGAAGCACTGTACATAAAGTACTGTAGTCAAATAGGTTATAAAAAATTCCCCCAAAGAAATAAATGTAGTATGTGGTTCATTTTTTCAATAGTATACAGAATTATTTGTTTTATGGAAAGTATAGGAATCGAAGCTAACAGTTTACTATTTCCAAGCTGTTGAAGGTAATATCTTTTTTCTTTTATTATTCAGAAATTTACTGCCAGCCTAATTATTAATCCCTTCTAAATAATCTTTTTTTCCCTGTTGCTTTGAATATTATGTCTATGAATGTGTTACTTTAGCTATCTATCTATCTATCTATCATCTGTCTATCTATCCTCTTATCACCTACTATCTATCATATCATCATCTACTTATCCATCAATTAATATTGAATGGATCTTTTGCTTTTTGGCTCACAAATGAAAGTGAATATTTTACAAACCAGGAACATTGTCCAGCATTATCTTTTGGCATAATAATTTTCCTGTGTTCTTTTTGTTATTCACCATCTAGAACTCCAATTAGCTGTATATTAGACTGTCTTATTTTGTTTTCTTTGGCTCTTAAATTCTCATTCATTTTCCTGATTCTTTATCTCTCTATGATACAGTCTAGGATATTTCCTCAGATCTGCCACAGCTTAAAAGCTGTGTTCATTAATTGTGTTTTATATTGTGTTTCATCTTCTGTGTAATCTATTAAGATTTAATTTCTATGATTACATTTTTTCAATTTTAGAAGTTTTAATTGTTCTTTTTCAAATCTATCTAATATTTTTCCATTGTGTCTTATTTTATTCTTAATGTTTGATTCCTCTTTTAATAATATTAAATATACTCATTTCTAAAGGGGTCATCAGATTTTTAAATGTAAATTTTGTGGAGTTCTAATCCTTTTGGTTATTATCTCTGGTAACCATTATCATCTCTCTGTCTGTCTGACTGCCTGTCTATCTATCATCTGTCTGTCTATCTATCTATCTATCTATCTATCTATCTATCATCTACCTACCACATATCTATCTATAATTTTAAACATACCTTCAGCATTGCATCTTTGGAGTATCTATAAGAATGTAGTAAGGTTGGGTGGAAATCTTAGCCCTTCAATGCCCACTTTGTTGTTGTTGTTGTTGTTAATATCTTGGCTTAGAAGTTTCTAGATAAACTGGGAAGGAAAATTTTGAAACCAAAACCCATCTAAGGTGCTCACCCATTGTTTAGGATTTTCAAGGGAAATTTATGTTTTTTTTTTTTTTTTCCCTCCACCAAAACCCATTCAGGGACCAAGTTTTCTTGTTATCTTGTTGAGTTTGCGAGTGTTTTGTTTCTAGTCTACTTTTCACTAAACTTGAAACATTTTGATGTCCTAGATTTATTCAGGGGTTTCAGTTCTAATTTCCTACTTTGCATGTGCCCACAGCCTTGTTTCTTTTCCCTCAGGTATATTTAAATCCAAGTTATAAGGATACAAAGACTGGCCACATCAACCACTCATGGGCAGGAATACCTGCCAGTCATTATAGTCACTTACTGCATTAGTTTTCAACTCTCTTTTGTTTTTGTCTCCTGTGTATTTCCCTTTATTGAACTTTTAACTATGCAGTTAGGTGAATTTTATCCAATATTTCTAGGTGTTTGCATCTGGATAATTTTTAGTTTATCATATTCTACCACCTTGTTGTCATAATCAAATGAAGCTTTAAAATTACTCCTTCTTAGGCAAAATGTCATTTTCCTCCTTGGATTCTCTCTGGAAGTAAGTATAGTTGTAGTATTTATTGAATTATTAATATTCGGTGTTTCAATTATATTATTTTATGGAACACACACATACACACACAAACAAAACAGAAATGTTGGGTTCCTATGCACTTTGTAAGTGAGGAAGTTGAGACTCAAAGAGGTTAATTTCCTAGGGTCACATACTAGGCAAATTGTATTTGTAATATGTCAATGAAGGCCTATTTGATACAAGAGTCCTTGCTCTTAAACACTTATCTATAAGGTCCACTGAAATACCATTTTCAAGGGAAAGTATTTGATATGTATTATCTGATATGCTTATTTTTTTTAAATTAACAGCCTTTTATATGCTATATAGCTTTTAGAATATGCTATATATGTATATGTATATACACGTATATTTGCTTATTTAAATGATATCTTTCTATTAATATTTAGCTTTAGAATGTACTTCGTGATATAAAATTCTTCTCCCTTATAATGTTTCCTAGGCAGATATCAACATGAACCAATGCATATTTTTCATTAGGTACATTATAAATGTGTCTTTTCTTTTACTCGTATGACAAAGCAGTGCTGGCCATGATTTAATGACTCATAGTTGTCTACAGGTTGCCATGATTTTTAGCTTGTAACTCAAAGTCTTGGTGAACTTTTTCACCTCCTTTTCATTCACCTTCCCAAACATTGTTCTATACTTTTGGAGGGAAAGGAGAGGCAAGAAGTTCCTGTAAGCATGCCTCCTCTGATTTTAATTTAGTAATTGGATGGGTTAGGGCCAGTTACAGAGATAGAGCTTGCAGGAGGTAAGGACCAGGATCTGGGACAGAAATAAAAAGTTAATTTAGTATTGCACATAAAAAGCTATGGATAGGACATCCAAGTGGAGGCGTCTACAAGGCACTTTGGTTCTAGGGAATAGGAGAGAGAGCTTTGGGCTCTATCTTCCTAAACACAGTGAAGTTCTTGGGCACCAAGAACTGAATTTATATTTTATGTCTTAATTCATGCCTTGCTCAGTAGGTGCTCTCTGCCTAGCATTAGAGTCCTTGGAGTTATTTACATTTTACTTCCATGTTTTGCCAGAGCGCCGTATTTACCTATGCCTTAGTCCTTATCACATTGTATACCTTTGCTTTTTTTTGTATCGAAATCTTCTATTTAAATTTCTATTCTCCCCACTAGACTATAAATTTCTGGAGAGCAGGGACAGCTGTCCTGTTTATTATTATAAATGATACCTGGTGTTAAATACATAACTTGTAGAATAGGTTAGTAAATGATTCCCAATTATATTTCTAATTCAATATGGAATTACAAAATCACATCAGATAAGGAAGAAAGTCAGACACTACAATAAATAGTTAAAAAATAAATAGTTAAAAAATAAGGACATTCTCTATTGACTAGTCTAGGAGAAAAGTGCCATGAAAGTACAAGCCCTCATAAAATGTATTCACTTGGATTTATTTCTTACTATTTAGCCTAAGAATGAACTGAAGGTAAGCTTGCTTATTTCTGCTCTTGTTATGCTTTAGTGCTCTACACATTCTAGTTTCTTATTCATTTTTCACAAGGTTAAAAGGGTTATTTGAAATAGTACAGAATGTTCTTCCATTGCAATGAAAGGAATGCATGTTGGTAACTCCCATTAACATTTATCAAAGTTTACACGTGCCTAACTCAATGTAAATAAAATGCTTCAAACTCATATTTCTTACAAAGCTTGTTTATCATGAATACTTTCACTATTTAAATGATACAAAAATGTATATGCTTCCAAACTATATTAGTTGTTTTTAAATGTCAAGAAAGGTAAAGTTTATGTAGACTTTTACCTGTTTAATGCCTGTAAAATCACTCCTGCTGAAGATACTGAATTGTTTTCCATTATATTAATATTGCATGAATAAAAAATCCAAGCCTTTTAAATCACAAGTTTCATAAGGTGTTGATCAGCCTGGAGCAGGATAAATTCAGACAAATATTTATGATGCCGAGAGTTGTGTGTATAAATAGTCTGCCTTGAAAATGTTTCAGTGTACTGTTAAACTGCCAAGGTGATATAATTTAACAGGTAAAGCAGTGAACAGAAAGCCAGGGTTCACCGAGTTTGAATACTTTCTCCATTCCTACTTTAATAGATGATGCTGAACCATTTCGACCTTTTCAAAGTCAAATTCCCACTTTATAAAATAAAAAAAAAATAACCATACAGTTGTTGGGGCATTAGGGCAGGGTCCATAATTATAGAAACTTTAAAATATAGAATTATTATTAAAATACTGAAATTCATAATATTGCCATTTATAGCGAAGTCGATGTGCATTTATTATTATTATTCGCAATACATTTGTAAACTATAATTTGTAATAATACTAGTTACCATCTATGGACTACTTACTTTTATTCTGACACAGTCCTAAGCGACTTCTTGCAACAAACTTCTGAAGTAAGTATTCTTATTCCCATAATAATGGGATTAATATTACAAGATCTGACATGCTAAGGATGGCCCCGTTGGAAGATGGCAGAATCAGATTCGAACCCTGAATGTGAATCTGAGGCTTGAAGGCTTGGTTCTTACTCTCTATGCCACATTTCCTTCATGCTTTGTTTTTGCAAAGAGGTACCTGATGCGTGGAAAGGTCAAACAGTTTGGTGAAAATGTCAGCTCACATGCTAAACTGGAAACCCAGTGCATTTGAACACAGAGCACTAGCTATTTCTGTTATTCTCTAATATTTATATGCTTGCTGTCTTTTGTACCACCTTTCTCTATTCGGGTACAGGGATAATTGGAGTCAGTGTTCTGCTAAATGCCCTGACCTCTCTAATCTCAAAACCCAAATCTTGCTAATGAATTCTACTTTACTAAATATGAAGGTAGATTATATATCAAAGGTGGAATTGGTTGCATTTAAACCTATTTGGAATTCAGTTCTTTATTGCTTAAATGAAGGGTTAGGATGGTAGAGTTTCTAGGTTTCAACTTTCATTGTAGTGTCGCTTCTCTGAGTGTAGTAAAGATATTTCATCAGTCAAGGGTCTGGGCCCTAATTTAGTGTCTGGAACTTTGTAGATATACAAAAAATATTTACAAACTTCTAATGAAGTTGCATTAAATTCTTTGATTTTTAAGACTATATCAAAAGATTTTTCACTTAATTTCAGTGCTTATTAATGTGATAAGTATATTATTTCCTATATGAGATTAAGGAAGTTAAATATAGTGGCCAAATGATTTACTTGAATTCTTTACTATATCTTTGTTCATGAGACAGAAAACATGAGGGAGTGACATAACTAAACTATAGATCCACTTAGAATCATCTGTTTACTTTATCCAGATGAAACTGCCCAAACTAGTCATGTCATTTTGCAAAGACTTCAGAAGAATATACAGTGTACTATTCCCAGAAAAGCATAAAATAAGGTTAAACAGTAAAGCTCCAGGTAGCTGCAGACATAAGAGACAATGATTATGACATAAATGGAGTTTCAGAGAGCCCAAGAATTTCAGCATAAATAGGCTTATTTTTAATTCTGATTCCACTTGCATACTGTTCCCTTATAGACAGTTATTGTTCGTTCTAACATAATAGAATTTACTCTAAGCATGCTGTCATGTAAGTAGGGGAAGAATTAAAAGTCTCCTTAGGATTGATTTATGTTTCCAGAAATGTCCAGTATTCGCAGTAGTTACATTTGAGTTGCTGCCCTTTATGTCATAATATGGGCACTTTTTAGTTGGTCCCATTGCATTCAGGGTACGATAATTGAATGACTAATCATTGTTGCTGAATAAAAAATACTGGGTATAGATATATATTATTACATTTATTGTATTCCAAATATAAAATATGTTATACTATATATAAATATGTATAAGAATCAATTTTCTTTGTAAAGATAGCAGACAGATGTTATTCTTTGCCACAAAAATCAGGGATTCCAACAGATTTCTTCTGCATTTATAACATTTGAAGTTATAATTGTGTATTATTTTTAAGAAGTGATTTGTAGGTCATTTGTGGTTCACTTTTGCATTTAAAATCAGGGAGGAGAATATATTTAATAAGGTAAAGAGATTAAAGTGGAGAAAATCTATATAAATTTTGCCCGAATGTTATTTCTCATTAAAGTGTTTAAAAAAGATTACTGAATAAAGCAATTTAAATGAACTTTGTTTTTCAGTCAAGGTATTTCATTTTATTTTTTAAATTGCCAGCAAAATTAGAAAGATAACAACATCTAATTAAACCATGTTCTTTTCATTTGAAAAGTATCTGTCCACTAATATTCAAACATAAAGTTTTGAATAATAATGCAACTTTATTAGTTCAGCTTCATCCCATATTATTTCGCTTTTAAATAATTACTAAATGCCCCAGGAAAGAAGTAGATGTGACTGAAACTTCAATTTCATAAGGACATCAGTTACAACTAAGTTGGTCCAAACTTTTCATATAACCAAAATAACACTTTACTGTCCACTTCCTTCCAAATCTTTTATACCACTTTTAACAAAGAGTCTCAAGTTTCTTTTATTAATATGAAAAGTAGTTCTTATCTTTTTATTAAAATGACAAAAGTTAATATTTGACAACAAACTAGTCAGAGGAATTGAAGAATGTTATCTTACATTTAGTAGAAACTTAATGAGTAGCTATGAGCAAGATACTCAACCAGGCTCTGAAATAATTTTTGAAATAGTTTTTGATAGTAATAATATGCTAATTTATTTTAAATGTCTAACATTGTTATTAATATATACACACACATATAATATAATTATGTAAAATTAATTATATGTAATATAATGTATCAATGCCAAAGTAATAAACAATTAAATGCAAGTACTTTACATTGAAGACTTAGAGGATAATTTATATATTTTATATCACAAGAATCTAGACTGTAGCACATATCAAATATCTTGATTAGCTAATTAGAACATTTTGTAATGATGAAATAGTCACAACCTGGGAGCAGAGGTGGGTAGTTTGTGAAGAGTGAAAAATAGAGGAAATTTCAGAAGAAATAGCCATGGTAATTTGGGAAATGCAAGCCAGGGGTCAATCATGGAACCCAATGTGATCTCTGAAGTACCAGTACCCAGAGAATGGTTATCGAAATGGAAATAGGGCTTGGGCACAGAGAGGAGTTGAAAGAAGCACTTCCACATACCGAATGCCAAGAAGTGGCTTAGAACAAGACAAGAAGACGAGAATTGGAGCCTGTAAAAGTGCAATGTCAAGGCAACTAGTGGCTAAATACATTTGCTGTCCTCTTCTCCAGTCTCTCTTGTCTCTGAGAAGCAATTATTTCTCTGTATTTCCAGGGTAATTTTCTCTCCATGTGAGTACAGGATTCACACTGTTTCAACCTGCCTCCTCTTCTGGGACACTGCTTCTCTTTTGCCATCTTTATCCTCACCTCTTTTTACCTCTTTCCTCTTGATTATGACTAAGTTAATCCTATTCATGAAACCTTTTCCCTAAGCCTTCTGCTACTTTTAAAGGGGATCTAGTTGATTCTTTTTTTCAATCTTGTATATTTTTTTATTCCCTGTAACTCAAAATATTTTATTATTTTTTGTACTCTTGGTTTGCATAAACACTAAAATTAAGTATAGATTAATTATGCTTAGCTATTTATTCAGTTTATGTGAAGGAAAATTGCACTATTTTTAGTTTTAAAATAACTCATTTTAAAATGCTGTAAAACCTTAATGAAGATCTAAATTCATATAAATTATTTAAGCTATAATTTCCTATACTAAACAGTCATTAAAATAACACACATCCATAGATCTCTTTCCAGCTGTATCAAATTAGTTTTTTTGAGTAGTTTTAGTTTATGATTTCAGGCAATGCAGAAAGTATTCCTTTTCTAAGTTGTATTCTAAGGTTACAAACAGCAATTTGACTTTAAAATGCCATTTAGAATGTTTCCTTCAGTTAGTATTCATGTAATTAAAACTCGTTTTTTTCTTGAGAATTATTGAATTCTAAAACATTGCCTGATTTTCTCATTTACAGATGAGGAAACTGAAATATAGAAAATTTGGATGAAGTACTCAGAGTTTCAAAAAGATGTCTGTATTTTGAGATGCTCTCTTTCTTTCCTTTAAGAAAGCAATGTGACAAAACCATTTTCATTTGGATGGTAATTAGGCCTAAGGGAAAAAAAATCAAGCAATTGAAATAATGACATTTTAAAATGAAAATATTACTTAAGATTTCAATTTTTTAAATTACGAAATGTCTAATGATGTATAAATTCCCATATATATTTGTCAGGGTATTCCTGATTTTATTTTTCGCTACACTCTTTTTCTAAGTGTTTCAATCTCCAGAAGACATAGTAACATGGAAGAAACATCTTCATCTCTTCCAATAAATGCATTTTCTTTTTCTCATATTTTCCCTCTCTAGCTTCCAGATTTAGGCTTTCTGTCATCTGCTTCTATCTCACATCTCTTAGAATCTCTTAGAGATTCTTTCCACATGCTTCACTCTGCTAGTTATTAATGTTTTCACTCTGACAACCCCTTACTTTTCTTCTCTTGAAAGGGTAACCCTACTGCTGTCATTAATTTTTCTGTAGATTTCTCTCAGATCTCTCCTTTGCCAGCTACCCAATTCCCAGTTTGCAGGGAACCTGCTGGTGGCTATAGTTCTTCCTTCTCTCTCTCTCTCTCTTTTTTTTTTTAACTCAAAATACTCGGAATGCTATTTGCATAATAATGATGATATGTATATCGTATTTATAAATTATCCTTCATCTGGCGATCTCAATGTAATTTATGTGCATAAATTTATTAATAGTCTCAATTTTCTCATGATGTGCTGGATCAGTTTGTTTTTCCAATTTGGGAGTGAAAAGGAAGTAAATAGAGAAGACAGGATTTGGGATTATGGTTATCCATGATGCTGGAACAATCTCTAATTTGACAGGATCTATGTCAAAAATTTAATTGACTTTATTAATTAAAAAAATAATATTAAGTGGAGTAAAATTACCAAAATTTTTATTTCTATTTTCAGTTTCTCTTCTCCTACTAACACTTTCAGATTCAGAAAGCATTTGCAGGATAGTAAATCACATTCTTGTTGCCATTTTTTAAGGTGGGTTAAATTTAGTTTTTTTGTCTTATCTTATTATTGCTGTTCATTTGCATTTCAGTCTTTTATCCCAAGTTGTGTCTTGATTATGATTGATAACAAAAGATCTTGAGATGGTGATTTTTATACAAGTGGTTTATCTCAGGGACTTGCAGAAGAAGGGGAGCGAGGGAAACAAAATGAGACAGGAAAGAAAGCTACCCAAGGTTTCTGATGGAAACTAGCTTCAGCATATTCCCAGAGGGAGCCTGAATTAAAGCATAGAGTTGGTCCCACCTTGAGGCAGGGTTTGGCTTGTTGTTCTCCCCTGTCATTAGCTTACTGTGAACTGCCTTGAGGGCAGAGTGTCATCTTCCAGACAAGGCAGTTCTCTGTGAGTAGGGAGCAGCTCTGAGCCCTCAGCAATCTCAGAGCAGCTGGAGAATGGGCACTCAAGACTGATAAAAAAACAAAAAACAAACAAAACAACAACAACAAAAAACATTAAAATGTGGATATCACTTAGCTTTTGTAGTGTAACAAAATACTTAGTGGCTTAAAATTACAGAGATTTATTACATTTCATGTTTCTTTGTTTGACCTTTTGGTGGGGGCTCAGCTGGACAATCCTTTAGATCTGGAAGGTTTTAGCTGTTTGTAGCTGGCCTTACTCACATATCTGAGGCTTCAGCTGGAATGGCTGGGGACGATTGGGGTAGTTGCGGTCTCCCTTCCTATAATTTCTCATCATCTGTCACAGGGATCAGCCAACTATGGCCCAGGGGCCAAATCCAGTTTGCTGCTTTTTTATGTAGTATTTTATTAGAGTACGGCCGCTGCTCTATTCATTTGTGTATTGTCTGTATCTGCTTTATTATTAAAATGGTGAAGTTGAGTACTTGTAAAAGAGGCTATATGGTCCCAAAGCCTAAAATATTTATCATCTGGATCCTTACAGAAAAAGTTTGTTGACTCTGTTCTATCAGGATGGCTCTGGTCAACTAGCATGGTGGAGAAAGGGCTCTCAGTGCAAGGGGGGAAGCTGCAGGACCTCTGGAGGCCTAGGCTTGGGAAATGCACAAAGACACTTCTGCCAAATTCTATTATCAAAGGAAATTACAAGTCTGGTCTACATTCAAGGAATGAGGAAATAGACTCCACCTCTGGATGGAAGGAACTGAAAAAATGTGTGGTCATTTTCATTGTCTACCACAGTGGGATTCCAATAGCATCCACTATGAATATTATTAGCCCTACCTCTGTATTTTGCAGATGAGGAGCCTGAGACCCAGACAGCTGTTGTATGTCAAATATGATAACTTTTGTTAGGAGAAAAACACACATTATGATCTAAATCCCCTGATTACTATTCAACTACTATTTGAGCTCTGCCATGATGATTTTACTAAACAGTTACTTGCTGGAAGTAACTGTTTTTGGCTATCGAATATTACTCCTCAGGACTTTTAACATGTTTGACATGAACTCTATTACATGCCAAAGAAAATATAATCAAACATTCACCATCCACTGAAATTTTGACTTTCCCATTTTAAATCATTTTAATCATATAATTCTCTTATATGTTATATGTAATGCCATGACCAGAAAAAAAAAAAAAAAAAAAAAAGCATGCTCCGACCAGACAAAGACTCTAGGTAGAAAAGCTAAAAACATAATAATGAGAAGTCAAACACTGAAGACCCTCATTGTCAGATCAACTATTCGCTATCAATCTTACAAGTGTATGTCATTAGGACAAATATATAAAAACAAATTATGTGATATCATGGGTATTTCCTGAACATTATCTTTAAAATATTTTGTGATTAAAACTGCCACTATAGACTCTAGAGCACAGAATTCTAACTACATCATCATCATAGTAATCATGATTATCATCATCAACATCATCATCATTATCAATCTATAGGTTTATTGAGCATTTACTACATTCTAGTCACTGATCAAGATTCTGCACAAATATTATTTCATTTAATATTCAACAACTCAAGAAGTACGTTATTATTTCCATTTTATAGTTGTTTATCATGAAGTTTGTCACTCACTATTAAGATTAGGACACATAAATGTCACACAAATAATTAGTGATGGGGCAGGATTTGAATCTAGGAAGCTGAATCAATTATCTGTACTTTTAACTACTATGTAAAAATCCTGCCCCAGTGACATCGTTTACCAGTTCTGACTTCAGTCAAGTCACATAAATTCCCTGAGCTTTAGTTCTATCATTGAATAATGGCAATAATGGTACCTACCTCCACAAGCTGTTGAGACAGTCCAGGGAATGACATATGCAAATGGCCTTGGCTTGAGTATGTAGGTGATACTGAGGTAAATAAGCATGTTTCTATGACCAAGAGTTTACGATTGACCTCAATAAGAGGTAAATTGTATCACAATTTTATGACAACTGAGTATCATGAAATTGATATGGAATTGGGTAACTAGGGAATGGAAATGTTGAACATTGTACTAATTCCTATGAAGGTGGTGGGCATGAAAATGAGTGTTGCTCTAGCTCTTCCTCTCTTCTTTTTGATTTTTCTCACTAGCTCAGAAATTCATACATGAGCCCAGCTCCCCACATCCTAAATCTATATACGGTTATCTTTTGTCTCATATTCTTTTCGAAGTCAGTTGTCTTCATTTATACTGTTTAGGGCAACTTATCTCTAAAGTTTTCAGCTGCAACTTACTGGCAAATTCTATTTACCTTCATTTTCTTTTTTAACAAATATTGATTAAATAGCTAAGATAAACAAAACACTGTTTTAGGCCATGAGAAATAAAAAGACATCAAAATTTAGTCTGAGCCCTCAATGTACTTTGCAATAAAAATTAGTGATTTCCAATTTATATTTCTTACAGATCACTAAGGACAACAGAAATTGCAAGTTGCATTATGTGTAGATTGAATAATGTGTTTACAAATTACACATATAATTATTTTTAAATATAGTGAGATACTCTTATGACATACAAAATACAAGTTTATGAATGTATACTTGTTTATCATGAAGCTTGTCAGTCAATATTGTAAAGAGGGACAGACCACAATGGGCCCTGCATGCTCCCGAACACTGCTGAGTGTGCCAGACTGCAAAGCTTATCCATCTCCCGATCCTGAGCCATTTCTAAAGCTACTCATGCAGATAGCTAGTAGGTCAGGTATCAAAGCCTGCTTTCCTAGTAACTGCATGCTCTGTGGGGGTAAGAGTTCTGGCTCTTTGTTACATGCTGCAGTGTTTGCTGCTTGCTTAAAAACAATCTGGGGGCTTTGGCCCACATCTCCTCATTTGTGAAGCATGGGAAACATCTATCTAGATCTGTAACATTGCCCTGGTGGGGCTGGGGGCAGAGGCTATAAACACAAATATGCTGATGCTCATGCTATGAGAATTAAAAAGTCTTTTTCCTCTGATCTAAGAGCCTTCTGCTACCATCCATGAGAGGGTAACAGGCTAACTTATTAGTTTGTAAGTAGGTTAAAATCCAATCCACTTCCCCATTCATGACAGACCTGGAGATTTTTAATATTTAATTTTTAACATTTAAATGATTTCTAGTACTCAAAATTCTAGGAATCATTGGTCTTAGGTTTTAGAGAAATAAAATAATATTAATTTAAAAAGTTCTATGAGCTAATAAAGGGAAAGGCATTAGAGAAAAAGAGAATGACCATGAACAAAAATGTAGTATACAGTAAGAGAACAAAGGTGTGGAAAAACAGAAATGTGACAAGAATTTGGAGTAAAGAAAAAAGAATTGAGTAGAGAATGCTAAAAGATCAATTAGAGCTGCACTTTGGAGCAGGATGAATGTCAGGCAATGGGGAGCCCTTAAAGTTTTCTACCAAGAAAGTGATGTAGTTTTTCTCTAAAAAAAATTAATTTTTTAAATAAGGAGATACTAAATATGGGAAAGCAGTTAAAAAGATTTTGAAAATAGTTTAGGCATAAGTTCTACTAGTCCAAAAGGAATAAGAGAGGTGGAAAGATGAAGATATTCCATGAAGATTGGATGGCATCCAAATTGATTAACTTTTAAGGAATTGAGGAATAAAGGGTAAAATAAGACTAAAGTTTGAGCCTGGAAGTATGTTTCTGTGACAACACTGAAAAAAATAGAGAACTGCAGAAGTTCAGGTTTGTGTGTTTTGCGGGGGGAAGATAATGGATTCAGTTTTAGCCAGTTTTGATATAAGCCTGCCTATACAACCATACTTCCTTTTCTTTCTCCCTTCTTTACTCTCTTTCTCATTCTTTTTTCTTTCCTTCCTTCCATCTATCTACCCATCTATTATCAAACATTTGATTTTTTGCCAGTCTTTTCTTGGGAGTAGAAATATAAGTAAGTCAATTCGAAAGAACAAAAAAGCGTATTTAATATTTCAGTGTAATATGACTACTTAAATAACAGAGTATTACATGCTATGAGTGCAGAAAAGTTGCAGCTGACTCTTTCCAAGGAAATTGGGGATTCCATCCCATTGGAGCAGATATTTGAGTTGAGTATTAAATACTAGTTTATCAGGATGAAAAGAGCAGTGGAAAAAAAGGACATTTCAGGAAGAGGGAATAGAAGATAATATGTGCATGGTACAACCAGGTAGAAAAAAATATCCTAGAGACTGACAACGAAAGATTAGAGAAATAGGTTGGAATGTCATTCTATGAGATTGTACTAGCTTCAACTTGGACATATGAAACAGCTTATATTTACCATGTAATTACTGTGTATTAGACACCTTTTGTTTAAAAGCATTTTGCAGGTATTAATATTTATAATACTTAAAACAGTGATATAAGGCGAAGAAACAGAGACTAAGATCTTGACCAAAGTCATGGAGCCTATGAATAGTGGTGCTAGGATTTGAACCCTCTCGGAACCGGGATGCCATGCACTATATAACTATGTGGGTCTGTGCACCGTGACCTTGAATCATCCAAATCTGGTTCCAGAGTTGTTCTTATTCATTATGTTACACATTATTAAACTGAAGAAAGACTCTGTGCATCCCTGAAATGTGCAGAACTGAAAAGACAAGTGTGCATATTTTTCTGGGGAAGAAGATCAGATTCTCGATGGGATATGTAACAAAAATAAGAACTGTGAAGATTAGGGGCCACTACACAAAATGATCAACATTAATTATTGTATAAATATTTCCGTGTAGTGTTTTTGTTTGTTTTCTTTCCTCCTCCTCCTCCTCCTCCTCCTCCTCCTCCTCCTCCTCCTCCTCCTCCTCCTCCTTCTCCTCCTCCTCCTCCTCCTCCTCCTCCTCCTCCTCCTCCTCCTCCTCCTCCTCCTATTTTTTTTTGGTGGAGGGAGATCAGAGCAACAAAATAAGAGGTACTTTTCTCAAAACAAGGACAACCATTCCTGACAAACTCCAATGTTCATTTTAGGTTGTGGTAAGTGATTCAGGGAAACAGAATTTTTCAAGTGACCTATACTTTGGCTTCTGTCTTTCATGGAATTTAGAGAGAGACCGGGCTTCACAGTTCCTAGTGGCAAGGAAATGTATTAACCTAACAGGCAGAAAATCAGTACAACTTGTTCCCCTCCTTTTTTCTTTCTTATATATTCACATTTTTTGAAGCTGTTTGAGGAATAAAATACTGATATTTTTTCTTCTGGAGTGTGTATTTTCAACATTCCAACTGCAGAGTGGGGAGAGCCCAAGACACTAAAAATATTAGCTTGCAAGGTTTTTTTTTTCCATACTTTTCACATTAAACCTGCGATAAAAGGCCCACTGAAGGACTGTGTTCAGCGTCTAAAGTGAATGCTTTAAATTTAATGATACAATCAAAATAATTTTTCCCTGGTAACTACTATTGTGCTCTTTTGAGTGGATTCCAGTATAATTATTTTTCCTTTTATGTTATGCTTTGTGTATAAATATAAGTGCAATGATTTAGTTCATGTATAACAAGTAGTCAGCTAATAATTTACTTTGACTGTTATTTATCTCTGTCAGGATGAATGTCTGCCTCTTTCTCATTCTTGGTTCATAGACATTATTATAATAATGTTAGTTCTGCATTTTAAGAATTCCACATGGAGTTGCTGAAAATTGCTTAGAAATACTTCATACCAGAAGGTTAAATCTTAAAGAATTTTGGTCTTGCATCTAGCAAGCTAAATTGCTCCTAGCAACATTATATTAATTAATGTCAGGCCAACCTATTTCCTTTTCTTTGTGCTCAATTCCAAGTACCCCAGCAAGTGATTTCAGCTGTGCCAACCACAAATTGATTTGAACAGTAGCTACTTAGTTGCAGATTGGACAATATTTGATCAGTTTTCAAAATCATTTTTAACAGGAAATCAACTATTAAAAATACTGGTTTGAATTGGATAGAAACCATCTTTTCTCTTTTCCCTAAGTATTTGTGTGTTATAGGAAGAACTTTGTCTACATCCAGAGATAGATTAGCCCTGGATGATCTTCCCTTTACAAGCAGTGCCCATGATTTTTTTGTCAGCCTTAGCAGGGCAGCAAGGGAGTCAGCTCAAGGCAAAGGAAAGGGAGTATGCCAGGTGGACAAACCATGACAAGCCAACCGAGACATGCTCCATTCTGGCCCTGGTATTCTGCCCAGTGCACTGCTCAAGTTGTCCTCCCATATGCCACATAACTCTGGGTGGATCCATGTTTCAGGCCCACTTAGTGTGAGAACTGGCGTTGGGAAACTGATTAACCGATGGTCTGCTGTGGTTTAGTCATACTAACTGAAGCAGTCTTACTTTTGGGAAGTTGGAAGATCAAATGACCTTTAAACCATGAAATGAATTCTTCTAGGTGTAAAATATATGTGGCTATTATGGCCACAGTTGTCTAAGAATTGCTCAACCATGTTGATGGGAATGAAGATACAAATTTTGGAAGTCTCATTAAGAGAATATCATTAGTCAAGACTTAGATGATGAAATATAATAACATAGAGAGAATATTTTAAATTTAAAATTAAATAAACATGTAAAAACTATAGGAGCTTTTGAGGAAGAGTCAAGGCTTTTCAACTTACAAATATATAAATTACAATGAATAAATCTTCTTTTTTATCTTTCGTATCCTACGTCGTTTTTAAAAATTTATTTTGCCAGCATCGGTTAATGAAATCCAGTAAGTTTCCAAGTTTCAAGTGTACGATTTAACAGTAAGTTATATATATATATATATATATTATACACACACACACACACACACACACACACACACACACACACACATATATAGAGAGAGCATTGTATGTTCACCACCCATAGTTAGATTTCTTTCTGTTACCACATATTTGACCCCTTTTACCCCATCTACTTACCCTCTCCTCCCCTACACTCTGGGTAAAATTTTTTAATCCAGGATCACCTAATGTATGTATACCCAAGAGTAGTTTTCAGTCAGGTAATGGGAAATAATCCAGGAGAGTTAAAAACGGAAAAACCTAAAAAACATTTACATTAATACATGTACGTGAATGTGCAAACAGATTGTGCCTCTTTTTATGCATTCATTACCTGGTTTTACCTTCACACTTTTGGCTTTCCTTAGCTTCTGCATTTTCTTTTGGTAAATTTCTAAAAAAAATGCTTTACCCAAAAGAAGAAAATGTTTTATTGATACATGTTTCAAGAAGAAAAAGGGGGAAAATCTGAAAAATATAATGTAAGAGATTTAAATAGAAATTGGAATATATGTTGATTACATCAACAGGGTTTTACTGTCATGACTTTGCAATGTTTTGCCTTATACATTGTAGAAAGTTATTATAAGTTTTTATAATGAGCTACATGATACCCTGAAACCTAAGGTGCCTGAAGATGAGCTGTAATGCTAGAAATGCTGAGCCCCTCCTTGCTTTCTAAAATTTATCTCAAAATGATTGATGCAGTTAAAGGGTCCTAGCTGAAAATACAATTTGTGCTGCCATTTCTCTTAGTAATGTTGGAGGACAGCACTAGGACATATTCAGTCTAAACTAAATTTGGATTTCTCCATTGGGCATTAGATGGCAGTGTTAATCAAGACATTTAGAACTGACTTATGTTGCAGCTATTTCTAAAGGTACTCATAATTCTCCCAAGAGCGGTTCATGAAATAGTTATGTATTCTGTATTTTCTACTGCTGCAAAGGGAAAGCATAAAATGTACTATAGGTCTGGTTTTGTAATACTTTACATCCTGCATTTAGTTTTGTTTTATGAAAGCTGCTGAAAGACAAGTGACTTTATTTCAGTTGGTCGTTTCTAATGTTAAGTGTCCAAAATGTTTCTTTTGCAAATTTTAAATATTTTTTCTCTTTTTGTAGCTATAGCTGCATGTATATCAGTGGTTAAAATTAAAGTTAGAGAATGACCAATATTAAGTGTTATTTATAATGGTCATGTGTAATGTCATTTAAAAAGTATCATTTGAAAGGGAGTGGAATGCCAGCTATAACTAGAATCCCTGCCTCAGCCACTTATTAGCTGTGTCTGTGCAACCGATTTAATCCCTCTGTGCCTAAAATTCCTCACTTATAAAATAATACTAATACTGGTTTTTGTCTCATGGTCTTGCTGTTGAGGATTAAACGAATTCTATATAAAATGCTTAGAACAGTGTCTGGCATATAAGAAAGAACTACATAAGCGTCTGCTGGTGAGGGGGTGGAGATTCCACTGTGTCTATAATCATAACCTTCCTAGAGTGTGTTTCTATAAAATCAAGCTTTTTTTTTTTTTTTTTTTTTTCTGTCTCAAGTATTTTGTAGTACACAAAATATTGGAAATTACATTTGTAAAATGTGAGCTCTCTTGGCTGCTGTTGCCAGGCGGGTTGATGTTCAGTGAAGTCAAACAGGTGGCATCATGGTTTACATGCCACACAATGGAAGATTCTTTTCAGCAATGACCAAACTCAGAGGTGATTCTTCCTACTGGAAATATCATGGAGTCAGGTTCCCCCATTCCTGCAGCCGAGCAGAGCACAGGACACAGATCTGGCAGCACTTGGAGGTGTCGGGCACGCAGCCCTCAGAGAGAAACAGGAAGCTGCAGGATGCACGTATCGAGAGAGAAGCCATTTTCAGGGACATGAGTAATCCTTGGCAGGCATTCAGAGGGGCACTTTGGAGGAGAGTTTGAAGATCATTTACCACGGTACACAAAGACTTGGATATTGAAATGCGAACTTCTGAGATATTGTAGATAACATCTGAGAATTCTAAGCACCAGTGCTGGGAGGCATCCGACCCCCATGAAGGGCAGAATAAGAACACTGTGAGGGAAGCTGAGATGATAAGCGGACACCAGAGATCAGAAGAGAAGAACTGTAGATCAGATGCTTAGCATCATCCACAGCTAATGGTTTTTCACCAGTTCTCAATATGGAGAAAGTATAATTTCTATGATATGCATGAAAAAAAAAAAGCTAACATTTTAAGATGTAGGTACATGCTAAGCACTTGATTTGCATGATTTCATTGAATCCCCAATAATGTTAAGTTATGTTCCTCAGGAGAAAACTGAAGCTAGGAGATACTTAGTAACTTGCCCAAGATAATTCCGTATCAGTGTGTAAGTTAACTGATTAAAAAATTGAATATAACCCATTTATTATGTCAGTTCAATTATTCTCCATTTTTTATTGTTTCATAAAGCTCTAAGTTAAAGAACCCTTCTAAGTAATTTAAAGATACCTTTGGATTGATATAGATGAAGTAGGACTAAAAGGCTTTTATCTGATGATTTCCGTAAAAGTATTGGTTCCCAAGATAGGTAAACAAAATAGGTAGCTTTTTTATATAGAACACTGCCTTAGGAGGACTTTACTGTGGTCTGGCTGTGCTATGTCTATGTATGTGCGTAAACACACACACACACACATGTATGCATATATGTATGTAATTGTATTTATAAGTGAATATCAACATTCATATATTTGCTCTATCTTCTAATCAAAATTAAATACAGGGTAATTTTCATCATTCCATGCCTAGTATTTCAGGATTTTTAGACACGACTTAGTATTTTATATCTTTTAATTTTCAAAGATATAACATTCACTTCAATGTTTAAATTTGACCTTGTCTGCCCCCATTATTCTCATCCATCTGTATTATAAAAAAAGAATAACATCAGTTTCTAATGTTAATGTCGATTATGGAAATCAGGTTTTTCACTTAAACATTCCAAATTAACCTTTCTAATAGAGGGTTAAACATCTCGTTTAGAAGAGATTTTTTTTTTTAATTTAAGTAATTAGAATTAATTA
This sequence comes from Rousettus aegyptiacus, assembly GCF_014176215.1. Classification (NCBI taxonomy): domain Eukaryota; kingdom Metazoa; phylum Chordata; class Mammalia; order Chiroptera; family Pteropodidae; genus Rousettus; species Rousettus aegyptiacus. The sequence goes on from NW_023416286.1 coordinate 63,538,044, forward strand.
TTTTATGTTTCCCTGGCTTCCCCTTTCTCTTATTTTATTCCATAAAATTTACCAGTGATATTCAGTGAAGCTGCCAGTGATATTTTTTCCTCAGTGCTTACATCTGACACTAAAGAAAAAAAAAATGTGACTCATCTGCCACAATATTTGGATATAAGGTCTGAAACTACTGTTTACAAGGTCCATTAATGTTTACGGCTCTGCCACTTTCCTTCATGATCTGCAAAGCATTTTAGTTCGGACTGAGTTATTCTTTCATAGCAACCAATTTTCTATGGTGTGGATATTTATTCAACTTAGAAAACTCCAACGGGAGTTCTGATGTCTTCTGTGTGTATGCCAGGTAATGCATTAGTGTTGCCGGGCAGCAGAGCCCAGTAGACTGTGATTTATTTGTGGTGCAAGGGAATGTGTGCATCCTGAACTCCAAAGTCAAAGTGGCATCACAGATAGCAACTTCCGGTGTCTACTAAACGGTTTGAAAGTTTATTTTATTTTTTCTATCAGACGATTCGGTTTCTTTTTAACAATTCTTTATGCCTCCATACCTGCAAATATTTCATGCACGAGTAAGTACAAACATTGGGAAATGTGATTGGGATGGAGACAGAACTCGGGTTAAAAATGTAATCTATATAATTCATCTATAGAATGAGTAAAATACTAATTAAAAAACTTACTGTACAAGATGTCAAGCAAAGCCAGGACTATAGTGAGTTAAGAGAGGTCCCTGCAGAGAAGGCCTTGCAGGATCCTGAGAGTCGATGTCTCCATAAATTTAGTGCCCCAGGCAACTCTCCCATCTGCAGTCCCATCCCTAGTGTCAAGAACTGAGAAGGACCTGAAATTTTAGCCTACTTCTAAGGTAATGAGTTAGCTTGCTATACTTCCAAGGATCTTGACAGAAGATACATGACCTCTGGGTCAAAAACTAAGGACTTTATTGCTCATGGTATATCGAGCAGCCTGAGTTTTGTTTTTTTTGTTGTTAGTCCCTCTTGATGGGACTAACAAATCTGCTCAAGCAGCCCAAGTGGATGCTGTGTACCAAGAGAGTTTACAACGCAGTTCAGGAACCCCCTAAAGAATTCAGATCTTTTTAAATGGACTGTAAGCAAGCCTGAACTTTGTCCCAAAGTAAGTTATCTTTATTATACTAGACAGTATAACAAAACAAAACAAAACAATACAATACAAAATCCTGCCTTCTTCTCTAAGGGAGATACTACCTCTATTTTTCAAGGCTCTTCACTATACAAAGATACTCTGGAACAAAACCCTGGAGGATAAAATATGCATAATCATGAGAGATCCACAGAGAATTGTATCTGAACACAAAGTTTTATAAAGAATAAATGAGGCAGTGTATATAAAGCATTCAGTCCAGATTGAGGAACATAGCAGGATCTCAATTAAATGATTACTTTTTATTCCTCCCTCCACACTCTGTGGCATGGTACCACTTACATAATTGCCTCAAAGCCAGAGGATTTTTTGAAGGTAGGAACCACATTTTGTTGTTCCTACTATGTTGAGGAAATAACATGATGGTTTGTGACTACACTATGTCTGCATATGAATCCATTCAAAGTCAGCTAAGGCCATCCACTGGCTACTATGGAGTTCATGTCAACTGCTGATATTTTCTACTTAAGGTTCAGGCCTATATAGATCCTGAATCAATCCTTACAAAAGCAGGTCGCATTTTAGTAGTTTTGGTCTGCCGTGCTTACCAGTAGTGAATGGGTGATTGATGGATTTCTGGTCAATCTCTTTGCTCTCTGATCCATTTCTCATCATTATCACACTCTACTCTGTATGATATGGGGCTGACCTCTTCCAACTGCACTTCCATAGCTCCTTTCCCAACCCCTTTCCAGTTAGGTTTGGCCAATGGGAAACAGAGGAAGGAAAGACAAGAGGAGCCAGGAAATTTTTTCACCCCCAATACTCCTGTTTTGGATATTTCTGATTAAAGTAGCATCTCCTCTGTGATTCCATCTCTGCTGGGAAGCTCCTCCCTCTATAACTCCATATCCTGATGGGCAGCATTAGCTTTTGTGCTCTTATATCTACTATCTAATATCTATTATCTCTTCCCTCTGGTTCTCTGCTATTGCCTGGGTGCCTCCACTCCCTGCTCAATCCCATGCTTGCTTGTCTTTTTACCCTGTTGAACTATCTGACATGGGTTCTGTTTCTTGAATGGTCCCTAACTGATATAGTTGGGTTCGAATACATTTTCCCAATAGTAACTTTCTCCTAGGCTTCCCCAATATAGCTCAGTCTTTTGATCATGATTCAGTCTTGATTGAATTCTTTACTGCATTAGGAGTTATTTGGTTGTGGGAAACAATGTGAATTAAGCTAGCTAAGTATATTGTAAGGATGTTGGAGACTCTTCCCAAAACAAAGGATGGTACATGAAGTTGGTTGGCCTTGTCTGCTCTAATAGCTGACTTTCTAGAAACGGGAATGGATTTAATATGATTTTTTGAAATTTTTTTTGGAGAAGAAGCCTGAAGCAAGGTTATCTTCTATCCTCAAAATTTGATAACCATTTCGCTGATCTATATGATAAGGAGACTTTTCAACATGAGAACTGTGTGGACATTTACAGGGCCAACATGCTAAGAAGACCTGTTTATGAGAACAGATGGTGTATGTTCCAGCTGGGGAGACCCTTACCTTAGTAATCTGTACCCCCAGAAGGTCCTCATGACCTTTTAGAAACATTCAGTGAACTAATACCATAGAGATATTAGTGTGATATTAGTGGGTCCAGGTGCCAAAAAGTAAATAGTGACTGATAAGAGAGTTAGAATTATAAGACTGGATCTGTATTGACCCTGGGCATAGTCTATATTTTTTTTATTATGCGTATCTTTTTTCCTGCTAGTTTTTTTTTTTTAATTCGCCACTTGCTTGGGAAATTATAGTGTTAAATACACAGCAAAACGACATAGTTTTCATAGGCAAAAGTAAAGTTTGAAACAAACGTTTTACATGGCGTTTGTCTTTAATAAAATGATGGTCTTCTCTGCCTTTATGGTGAATTTTGTTATTTGGTAGTGTTCTAAATATGTTATGCCAGCATCTATACATGCTTTAACCTCATCGGCAGCTTCAACCTACATTTTTATACATTTATATTACTTTCATGAAGTGATATTGTCATTCAGTAAATTTTAAAAAATTACCGTGCTAAAGACACAAATTAAAGATGAGTTCTTAAAATTACATGCCTTAAATGAGACTTTATATGATAGCTGTCTCTAACTGGATTTACCTAGGTACTCTACCCTTGACAAAGTTGAATTTCTAGATCTTAACAATACCAAAGTTTCGCCGTAGTAGATTATGCTGGTGTTGCTACACCTGTTACTAATTTAATGGCAAGTAAGGTGTCTGGATGGCAGGAACTGACCTTGAAACATGACCATTAATTCCAATGGGATTAAGTTTGAGAAAACAAACATTTGCTTTTGAATCAATGGCTGGTTTTTTCTTTTTCAGAAAAAAGGCTACCCAATCATAAAATAATTACCTTTCTCCAAATTTACAGTATGACATGTTTCGGCAAAAAAAAAAAAAAAAAAAAAAAAAAAAAAAAAAAAAAAAGCTTCTTATCAAAATACATAATAATGTGCTGAAATACAAAATTTTATATTAATAATTCTGGATTAAAAGAATCACATATTTTAAAACAGATTCAATGCTAAATGGAGAGTAACTTGTGACTATATCTGATATTTAGGATGTTTTTTCCTTTTAATTGAATTCATTTTAGACTTACCACAGCCAAGTAGTATTAGGAATGATTGTCAGCCAGAACCTAGAAATAGCATCTCTCAATAGAAATAGAGGCTGTATTTCTGGCCTTGAAAATTGAAATCTAAGCCTATATATTTAGTTTGCTAACATCATAGAAAACAGTGAATAGGGAGGTCACTCTTTTAGGTGAAGAAATAAAGCTAACAACAATCATCAGCAATAACTTTGCCAATGAAATACTTAATTATGAATGGTTAAAGATACACCTCATTTTTTGTAGGAATACACTGTTATATCAAAAAAGATATTTCCTTTAAAAAAATTAGTATATCTAAAACATTCACTATTTTAGACCCAGAGACTTTATTTTTTCAGTCTCCTCCCTATTTGACAATTGGTACAGTTTCTCCAAATACTTAACCTAGCACCTATGTAGAGAGTTGGCACTATATCTTAGAGAACCACATATAAGTATTAAAAAGTAAAAAAAAAAACTTTTATTGAGTACATACCCATTTAAGGACCACCTGTGTGCCTATCACAGTACTATTTTCTGTCCTTTAGATGCTTAGGGAGCAAACAGCCTTGTGTATACAACAGACCTGCCAAATGAGAGCCGAATATGGAACTAGTTGACTTTCAAGTATTCTATTTGAAAGACTACTGATGCTCACATATGCCGTATATCAGACCGATCCTACGTACCTGGTTGCTTGTGGCTAATGACAGTGCATGTCTACAAAAAAGAAGAAATCTTACTTAGACTTCCAGTGATTTTATCACATTCTTTACGCTAGCCTAGTTTTTCACAGGAATGAGAATAAAGTGTACTTTCCTCTTATTCTGTCTTTCCTTGCCCTCTATAGCACCTCACTATAATTGTCCCTCGGTATCAGAGGGAGACTGGTTCCAGGATCCTCCTGGAATACCAACATCAGAGGATGCTCAAGTCCCTTATATAAAATGGTGTAGTATTTTGCATATAACTTATACACATCCTCCCTTATACTATAATTCTTCTCTAGATTTTTTATAATGCAAATGCTATGTGAATAGTTGTTATACTATGTTGGTTAGGGAGCAACTTTCTGGAATTTTGCATTTTCCCCCCACATATTTTCCTGTAGTTGTTTAAATCTGTAGATACAGAACCCCAAAATACAGAGGGCTGCCTGTATTTTTCACACAAAATTTCTTAGTGTCTGGTGGGCTTACAGAGTCTCCCATTACGTGACTGTCTAGTCTAAAGGGTCTTATGGAATCTTTTTCTGTAAGGGGCAGTATAGTTAATATTTTTGGCTTTGTGGGCTAGAGTTCTGTTGCATATTCTTTGTTTACAGCCTGTAAAAAATATTCTAATCATTCTTAGCTTTCTAGGCAGTAAAGGCCAGGCAACCTCTAATGTTTTTCAGATGTCAGCATGCACTGGATAATCTGGAAGCCTGTTGAAACAGATTGGTAGGCCCCATTTCCAGAGTTTCTGATCCATTTGGAATGCAACCTGAGCATTTGCACTTCTAACAAGCTCCCATATGATGATACTGCTGCTGGTCCTGAAGCCCCAGTTTGAAAACTGCTTTAAGTTAGCAGTTCTGAATCATGGCAACATCTTAGAATCACCTAAGAAATTTTTAAAAAAATTAAAACAGAATCTCCCAAGTTATGCCCAGGCCCATCTCAGAGCATAAGAATGGTTTTTACAGTTTTAAATGGGTGTGTGTGTGTGTGTGTATGTGTATGTATGTGTGTATATATGTGTATGTATGTATGTATTTGTGTGTATATATACATTATATATGTATAGGTATATGTTTATTTACGTGTGTGTATTTGCATAAATATGTGTGTATGTATATATATATGTACACATACATACATACACACACACACATACACACCCCTTTCCATTACACCTCCTTATCTCCTAGATGATTGTTAGGAGGACTGAACACCATTGTTCTACCCCACCCGCCCCATTTCCCCTAAAGATATATTCTAAGTATCCTTTCCCTAGGAACGTAATGTTGGGCATTTATTTAGTGTACCTGAAATTTTGCCCAGCACTGGTGACTCTACTGGACTCTGTTATCAGTTGTGCGGGTAGGGATGGGAGATTGCCACATTAATTGCTGTTGATTGGTTTCCAGTAGCTTTATCCTAACCCTACTTGGAAGGTGCTTTCAAGAACGTGCAAGGTCAAGAGTCCAGCAGAGCCGCGGGTCCCTCTCACTGTTATAGCCAGTGTCTGGGAGGAGAGCTGCAGAAATGTCCAGAAGAGGAGGAAGAGTAAAGGGGAGAACGTGGAAGAAGGGGACGGAGGGTGAGCCAAAAAAAGTGAGTCCAACAGTAGTCCTGCAGCCCTGCGTGTCATCGTCCCTCGCCCTCTTCCTCAAGCTGGATGCATTGCATCTCAGCCGCAACGTAGTTGGAGCAGGGGCATCCCTTGCCAGATGAGGAAGCCAGGAAGGGCTTGCTTTTCCCCCCGGGAGGCAGCGGAGTGTATGAAGTTCTGAACGCCGAAGGTCCGTTCTGGTCTTCGGCCAGTCCTTGCGTTGCTCGGCCGCGCGTGGCTCGGACTGGGCACTGCGCCCTCCAAAGAACGCACCAGGCAGCGACAACAAAGGCGAGCCCCGGCAAGCGGCCGGGGAAGTCGTGCTGTCCCCCGGAAGCTTCTTCGTGTAAAGCAACAGCAGAAGAGCTCTTTTGTTCCTCGCTTCTCGTTTGCTCCTTTTTTTTTTCCCTTCTGGTTTGCGTGGGAGGAGCTGAGTTGCGAAGAAAAGAAGATCCTGGCCTGGAAGGGACAATGTATAGCCAGAGGGAGGGGTCACGCCTGCCGTGCGTGTGTGTGTGTGTGTGTGTGTGTGTGTGTGTGTGTGTGTGTGTGTGTGTTGCAAAACTTCACTGCTCAACGCCTGAGAAGGACGCTGGGGGTGAAATGGTGTAGAGCGGATGAGATCAGTGGCTTCGGAACAGAAAGAAACTTTCCATTATTTCTCTTGATCTTGGTTGGGTTCGTTCTGTGTAACTGGGGTAGCAGATCTCGCATTAGAAGATGGAAAACAAACAGGACATTTGGGCTTAAAACTGCCAGTCTGTGGTCCTCGATGGCTGATCTGACACAGCCTTGTCAAGGTCAAATAGTACAGCCACATTATGATTTAAGAGGCTGCTGAAAGGGCTGTGTGAAAAGCCTTCAATGTGGTTAAATAGTTTCTTCCTCTGAATTTTGATAATATATTGTTAATCTTTCCTAATAACATTTACCATACCAAATTAGGTTTTTAAAAATCTTCATCTTTATTTGCCAAGTGCCTGGACACAGGAATGACTGTCTTAATGCAGTGATTCTCAAACTGGAGCACGCATGTCAGAATCGCCTGGAGGTATTGCTAAAACAGAGGCTTGGGTTCCCCACTTGGAGTTCTTAATTCTGTAGGATTGGGGTGGAGCTTGATAATATGCATTTGATCTTGATACTGCTCTGGAGACCACACTCCGAGCCACTGCCCTAAGGATTGATTCTCAATCCTTGCTGAACCTTAGCATCATAATTGCCTCTAGAGTTTTAAAATACAAATGAAAGCAACAACAACAAAGATACATCGCAGCCCCACTGCCAGTTACTTAGTTTGGCATGAGACCTGGCCATTTTGATATGTTTTAAAATCTACTTGGGTGTCATTTTCAAGTGATTCTCATTTATGGGGGCTGAAACCCATGTCACAGTGCCAGCAAATAATGCCATTAGAACTACTTGTTTAAGACATTTTCCATAAGTTAAAAGGTACACCCACTGCTTACTGGTTGGGATCAATTTGATTGACTTGCTTATCCTGAAAAAAATGGGAAGTGGGACAGATGCAGTCTCATGTTGAGGGATATTCTAAAAAAGGAGAGGGTTTGTCTTGTAGGCAGATTATCCAAAAAGAGGATAAAACAAAGGGAAGGACATTCAAGCTGATATAAAGGATTTGAACATCTGTGAATTTGGGTATCCATGGAGGTCCTGGAACCAATCCCCTACCAATACTAAAAGATCATTGAATTTTTGGAGAGTCAAAAGTAATGTGCGGATTGTTGACTGTGCAAGAGGTTGTCGGCGCCTCTAATCTCCACATTGTTCAAGGGTCAACTGTGTTCTGCTTTCTTCAGTTAGGGAAAACCCCCCTAAACCTTAGGGTATGTTTTTCTTTATTATTCCTTATGAGACCCAGTTTGGGGCTGTGTTTATGCTCTCTCATGTTATTAATTCTTGTCCATTTTCCTTCTGGGTATGCGATACTGATAGATAGTCTCATCTTTGGCCCAGAACAGGCCTTCCTCTGGAACAGTGCAACCATCTTTATTGAAGACAGTAGAACATAGATATTACTAAATGATACTGTGTAGGATCTAGGTACCTTCTCCCATTGCACATGGCTAGGCTGGCACATCCTCTCTGCTTTTGAAAGGAGAGGAATGGTTGAATATTTCAAAATGAAGTAGTACCAGCTAATGTGTCAGCACTAGCAAAAGTACATAGGTATGGCATTGCTATAAAGCACTCTATTATTTGATCATCTAAATTTCTTGCTTCCCATGATTCCTATCAATGTTGCATAGAGAAAAAAGCTAAAATCTTGCTTTGCCAACCCATAGCTCACTTTGCTGCCCCCTTCTTAAATGAGCAATTGGAAGAACAACCATTTAAGAAGCTTGGGATTACCAATAAAAATAGTCCAGGGGTCATTTGGAGTGATAGCTTTTATTTCTCCAGAAACTGCAAAACCAAACTAGAAAAATTGTTGGATTGGCTACAAAAGACTTTTATTTCTAGCAGATTTGAATTCTTTTCCTCGGCCGTATTTCCCTGTCTGCCCCTGTGCAGCAGCAGGAAAGAGCAGAGTGATCTTAGGGGCATCAGCGCAGTGAAGTCTCAGGCAACTTCTATCTCTGCTGAAGTTCCTAGTGTGCCGATCAGCATGTTAGGTTAAGAGGAATACATCTCCTTTCGTTTAAGTGACAGTTGCTTGGGTTGGTTGCTTTCGTGTTTGATGAACCTGTAACGGGAAAGGCAAACCCACGTGGTCTGGAGTTGAGCAGGAGAGTCATAAACTAAGATTTATACCAAATTCATTAGCAGCCAAGCCAATACTGGATATAGATTTAAACTTCATTTTTATTCATTAGAAGTCCTGCATTTAGTGTTGTTTTACATGCAAAGATTTATAACTGTTTAGCTATTTAATGTTTTCTTGCAGCTTTAGTGAAATTATGTTTGCTGCTGTGTGGAATTCTTCCCAGTATTCTAAAATTAAAGCCATTCTTTGGCAATTTTCACTCTTCTCCCCCAGAGAGTAATTCTAATGTTTTTTTTTTCCTTGTCATTTAATGAAGCCAATTGCAATTTAGGGCAGATTTATTCTAATTAACTCTGGTGTCATGGATTCCTTAAAGAATGAGACCTTAGGTCTGATAGGAGGAAAACAAGATTTGATCTCTGTGCCTTTTTAGTAGCTGTGAAGCTGTTTGAACTTCTTTTCTTTTGTTGAAAAGATTTTACTTTCTCACCCCATTGCCTTATGTCTCTGGGGGGAAAAAATCCCTCCTTCAACTTAACTACATGGATTTCTGGGTGCAGAAAGAAAACTTCCTGATATTCTCTGTTTATTGGTAATGGAAAACCATACCCATGTTATGGATGATGGATTAGAGAATATTCCCTGGAAGGAGTTAGGCCCGGGCCATCTGATGTCATCTGAAAACCAGATTGAGGATCAATGGCTCTGTTTTTGCCTTCTAAAGTATCCATTGCCTTATTCAAATGGTATTTTTCTTGGAAGTTTAGCATGCCAAATGAGTTTTTCAAGTAAGCAAATGATTTATCTCCCTCTTGCTCTCGTTTAAATGTATGAATGAATGGGGGTGGGGTGGGGTGCACATATGTACGTGTGTTGGCCTGGCAGCAAAGAGCCTGAGCACTGCACTGCTCCTTAATGAATTTTTCTAACACCATTTTCAATGGACCTTTCTTTCTTCTCTTCAAGAATTTAGAACTGTTTCTCCTGGGCCATCTCATTTCTGTCTCTGAAGGTGTCCAAAATTTCACCCTGGCCTATCTCTGTGTCTTTTCATTACAATTTCCTATCAAACTCTCTGTTCCATAAGTAAGCCTCTTCTTTGTTTCCTGCACACATCATGCTTATTTCTCTTCCCACCAGAAATCTGGAATATATTAGGTTTACTTGTCTAATAAATGAATAATTAAATGAACTCCTGACTTAAGTGCTTTGCTCACTGATTCCTAACAGGTTTGGGATAAAAGGAAAGGACGGTCACACCCTTTTCTCTGTTTAGCTTCAAGTCCTCAGCGCTTATCTCTTGTCTCTCTTCCCTTGTGAAGCCTTTCTTGATAATGACTCAATTTTTTATTTTCCCTTAAATTAATCCTGAAGGTGTCTACCATACACTTTGGTACTTAATTTTATGTTTAATTTAGCACTTTAATGAATCTCTTATATTGTTTGAATCTCTATTTCACACTGAATTTTAACTACAACAAAAATTTCTGAGTGCTGGGACTCTGCCATCTTCTTCTTTTATATCCTTTAAGGAACTTAGCACACGCTATCAAGCATATAATATGTCCTTGATAATAAGTGCTTAGAGTATTGAAATAAATGATATTGATTAATCTCTTTGAATATGATTGATCTGTGCTATTGCTATAATTCCGTTCATCACCTGCCTCCTTCTACCACTACCACTAAACAAATAAATCACATTTTCTACACATGCATACCCATGTATGTGCTTGTACACACACTTACATACACACCACAGAACCAGTTGTCTACTGAAGGATCAATTTTAGGTGGTCTCGGATCCTATGCAAAAGAAAAGGAAGCAATTCACTGCAATTTCCACTCAACCCACGTCCCAGCCATGAGAGGCCACCAGAGCAATTGCAGATGTTCTGCCCTCACGATCCTAGGCAAAGTTCTGTTGTTGAAAAGTGCCCTGCGTTTACAAACTACATAACCTTTGGCAAGTTATGGAACCTCTCTGAATCTTGGTTTCATCCTTATAAAATGAGAATAATCATGTCACCCTTTCAAAGCCACTTTTGGGATTAGTAATCATATTTATACTAGTCACTATTTATTGAGATTACTATGTTTCTGGCAGTGTTCTCTGTCCATAAACTCTCTCCTTTAATTGTTATGTCTTTGGCATATACTAGATGCTCAGTAACAGTGGTTATTATATTTCCTATCTTGGCTTAAATTCACACTGAGTCAGACTAAAGATTGCCAAAGACTCGTTCTTCATTTCTCAGAATTGGCTGAAGCGTTTAATGAAGTCAGGCCCAGAGAAATTGAGTAGCTTGTCTAAAGTCACACAACTTATGAGTGATAGAGCTTGATTCAAAGCCAAGACAGTCTGACCTCCACCAGCATGTCCATGATAGTGAGATCCAGCTACTAGAGAACCAGAGATTGGTGGCTGAGTGGTTAGCGAAGTAAAAGCAGGGCTCTAAATCTAGAAAGGATTCCGGGAATACTTTTTTTTTTTTAAATCCAATATCGAACTCAAGAATACAACGACAGAATTCCTTTTATTCACAAAGTAGCAGCCTGAGATTGAGGCTCAAGATAAAGGGAGATTACTAGAAAAAGTCATAAAAGCAGTCAAGATTACTGGGGGCAGAAGGCTTGTATCAGGGTTTTCCTCAGCTTTAGAAGGAAGAGGATTCAGCAGATCAAGAATTCGTTCAGAGTAGCTGCCTTTGGCACCGCGTGTTTGGCACCAACCATGGGAAGAGGGGAGTGGAGCTGTGCAGTTTGAGTGGTGGGAGCTGATGGTGTTTTATGATCACTTGCTCATGTTCTAGGTAACATAGTAAGCAAACAATATGCAGTTTTTTAAATTTCATCCTCACAATAATTCTATGAGATGAATAGAATTTTAATTTCTATTTTAACTATCCCCAATATGAAGCTGTAACAAATTTATCCAAATTCAAAGACAGGAAATGTTATAACTGAGACTTAAATCCTGGACTTTAGTACCTTCACTCTTAGCCCCGCCCCCCCATTACCTCCCATAACCTCCTTACCCCTCCCTTTTTTCATGAGGGGAGGTCAATCAGGGAAACTAAATTCTAGCTATTAATTTAGATTGATAACACTACCAAACATTCAGTTTTTTTGAAGGTCATTTGGTGTGTCTTATTTGGTAAGAGGGTAGAGAAGAGGCTTCTGTCTTTGAAGCAATCCCCCACAGTCTGTGAGCTGTGGTAAGAGACTTGACAAATTGCTCTTATCATCCTTACTGTAGAAGTTATCGTGTGACTAATGCTCAGGCAAGATGATGTTCTTGTCTAGGACTTTGAATCTGTGAATCTTAAGGGATAAAGTGACTGGTGAGAAATTTTCTACAGTGGTGATGGAAGCATTGGAGGAGTCAAGTCTTGAGTGCTGTGAATAAGAGTTCTCTAATAGGGCTGTTCAGTGGTGGGACTTGGGCTTCCTCCTCTCCCTGAAGGCATCCATTTCTGAGACTCATTCCCCAGCTGCGCCCCACCTCTCTCAAATCAAGTCTTTGAAATACTGCATATTCTTTAGTAATTTTGTTTGTTTGTTTAAATTCAAGTTGATTTCTGTTGCTTTTCACCAAAAACCCATACTGATATCGACTGCTATACTTTAGACCAACTTATAAACAGGCCAATCATATACAGAAATAAACAGATTCTTGATACATAAGGTATTTTTCCTTAACTGTTGTTATCTTACACTTGAGTTCCTTCAAAATTTTGACCATGTTATAGAAAAGGTTTTTTTTTTTTTTTTCTCTTCTAATTCACTTACATTTACCTCACTGTCAAACTTTCTTTTTGATCTACTTTTCTGATTTATTCATTTGACTGCTTCTCCAGATTTCTTTCCCAGCCAGGTGGGCCGCATATGGAGCCTTTAATATTTCCGTCAGCTCTCTCTCTCTCTGGGTGTTCTGCACCTCAGCTTCCGTAATCATAACTGTGATTGCCTTGTACTTTTACAAGGCATTCGCTTATTTAATTTATTTAGCATACTGTTCTATTAATGACTTAGTCACAGTCAGCTTAAAGGTTCTACACTACAAATTGGAAATAAAAAAAAAAAGTGTTGCCTTTTTAAAGTCTCTGAACTGGTTTATATTGAAGGAGAAAATGAGTATTTAAATTCTTTCATTACTGTTGTATCTTCTATGACCCCGAGTTAGGTTGCTATAAAACTTTTCTTTTGCAATAGCATTTCTAAAGCTTCAGGGGCTTCATGGACTATCTTTGGTTATTATGACCTCGATGTAAAAGACTATATTAGCTCTTTTTGAAAAACGTAAACTAACAGGGAGGGAAAAAATAAGCTAGTTAAAACTACAAATAACATAGATGCTTTTGCCCCTAAGGAAGTGGCATAATTTTTCTCTGGAGACTTTTGTTTAAGAAAATATTTAATGTTCTGACCTTGGGAGCTAATGCTTATATGATTTGTAAGGAGACAGCAAAACAGAAGCTTGGTAAATTGGCTGTAAATAAAATGAAGAGAAATTGAATGGTGGGAGCCGTCCTGAAGAAAGGAGGACAGATGAGGTTTTGCAACATGATAGGATGTCACCCAAGTAGAAGGGTAAACATTCTCTAGAGATGAGGACGGTTGAGGGACTTTTAAGGATGGAATGTCTAATATTTAATTTTAAGTGGCTTGTTCCCAACCTTCAGTAAAGAATGCTACACATCCTTTTGATCTAATGACATTTTGGGGTGTGAATGGGTGGGGGTGTTTGCCAACCAAGAGAGCAGAGGTCTCAGATGGGATAAGGAAATAGGTGCAGAAGGGAAATAACTCGGTAATTGACATGAAACAGTTTCTCTTTCTCCAAACACATCAGAGGAAGAAGAATCCTGAAGGAGGATAAGGGTGGCTGGGAAGTATTGTAGTTGTATTGTTACTGCATAGCCAATATTTTGGGAAAAGAAATTGACCAATGGGAAAGCAGAAAAAGAGACACTAGAATAGCCATAGCAAAGAGAGGAGCAGCCTGATGTAAAAAAAAAAAGCAGAAAGTAGCACTGGACTTTTTCCTATTTTTCTCCCTGTGTATTGCAATGCTGAAATGTACCGAACTGTCTTTTACTCCTCAGTAAGTATAGCTCTTAAGTGAGTCACCAAGTGACATTAATTCTGTTTAGCACTCTCTAAAATGAAGTGAGCAGGTTCAAAATATTTTTCTCCAAGAGTATTAGCCAATTGCAAAAGAAAAACACAAACAAAGAAATAAATAAAAGCCTATTCAATAATCTAATGGAAATGTAAGTATTTTTAAAATGTAAATTTCCTACTTGGAATGTTCCCTATAGATGATGTGTAGAGAGGCTGTAGTCTATTTTACATTCATGTTTATGATTTCAAATACGTGGCTTATATGATTGTGGCCAAAAATTCTTAATATAACAGGTCCGTTAATCTCTATGACTCAGGACAACTTTCGACAATGAAAAGGAAGGTAGAAGAGAGAAGGAAAAGCTGTCAGAAAAACCCAAAGTTTATGAGAATTACTTTTTAAAGCACTTGAAATAATATATTCTTTCCAGCTTGTATTTTGGTTAGGATAAATTGTCATCTTTAGGAGGTACCAGAAATAAAATTTCCACTCGAGAAATAGAATGGCCATTTTATTCGAAGCTAACTCATTACATTATGCAGCAGCTGGTCAATAATCATAAAAATCTATGCTATAGTAATGGTATATTGCCACCACCACAGAAAATCAACAGGTAGCTTATAGTAATATTGAAATAAATACTTCTGTTTAACGTTGCTATATTCGAATACTGGAAATTTATAAAGCAATTCAGAATAAAACATTTCTCACTCAGTTTAGGATTAAAACTTAAAATACAGAATTTTATTGTATTTTTAAGAACACATAGATTCCTGTAGGATAATGGTGGCTATTTAAATCTGAGTCTTCCTACACGTTCACTGAAAAACCATACATATAAAAATGATAGCAAATAAACCATCCATAATCCACATAGAAAGCATAAGTAGGAGATAATGATTACTAACTACCAACTTAAATTATATGTCAGTAGAGAAGTACATAAATATACATACAGTTAACACCATAAAAGCCAATTCTATAGCCCACAGTGGGGCGAAGAGTTAGACAATGAAAAAGCTATCAGCATCCTGGCATGTGGATAAAGTCATCCCCCAAAAGAGTTATTTGGGTATCTTTCTAAAAGAAGGCATTTGGATGTTTTCAAGATAACATTTCCTCCTACTATGGATTGCTATGCTGATTAGGGACTTGGTAAAACAAAACAAAACAAAACAAAAATAACCTTTCAGAATAAAATGATTAATTTGTATGAAGTGAGAGTTGTTCACATTCAACATGTCATTTTGCTTTCTGTTTCTCATTTAAAAGGAAAATATAAAATATAGAAGAGCAAAAACATCATTCATTATTTAAAACATTAAAAGCAAGACGATATAGAGAAGGGATAGAACCCTAACTGGATATAACCACCAAAAGAGACCCGATAAAAATCTTTGTGTAAGTTCAATATCACTAAAATTATATGGAAAATGAGTGAGAATCAGAGCATAGATCAGAAAGGACTTAAAAAAAAAATCCAACTTTGTTAAGGTATAATTGACAAGTAAAAATTGTACATATTTGTATGATGATTTAATGTACATTTACATTGAAATGATTACCATGATCAAGTTAATTAACACATCCATCACCTCACATAGTTACCAGTGTGTGTGTGTGTGTGTGTGTGTGTGTGTGTGTGTGTGTGTGTTGTGAGAACATTTAAGATCTATTTTTTTAGGAAATTCCAAGAATGCAACACAATATTATTAACTGTAGTCACCATGTCACCAGGACTTGTATAGATTGTTCCTCTGTGTTGCAGTAGATCCCCAGAACTGACTCATTTTGTAACTGAGAATTTGTACCCTTTGACCAACGTCTCTTCATGTCCCTCACTCCCCAGCCCCTGGCAACCACTGTTCTACTCTTTAGTTCTGTGAGTTCAATTTTTTTAGATTTCACATATTAGTGCAATCATACAGTATTTGTCCTTCTGTGTCTGACTTATTTCACCTTGCATAATATCCTCCAGGTTCGTCCAGGTTGTTGCAAATGGCAGGATTTCCCTTTTTTTATGGTTGGATAAATTCCATTATAAGGAGGACTTTTTATGGGGCAGTAACAGGTGAGGGCTCCTGACTTTTGGGCTCAGTCTAGAATCCCTGCTGAGAGCCCAAGGGCAGGCAGCTGCGAGGCCTGAAAATGGGGGACCATCATTCTAGTTGACATACATATAACTTCTGTCACCTGCAAGGTAAAACCTGCCTATCAGTTTTCAGGTAAAAACAGTTTTTTCCTTTTCCATAGATAGCAGGCTCACTGATAAATAAACCCTCCTCTCATTAATTCTCAGGCATCTCAACCTTGAAACCTTGGTGGTTCCTCTGCTCACAACCCTTCCCTCTTCAGTTTAATAGGTCTTGTCCCTCTGTGTTGCTGCTGTGACTTCCAAAGTCAAACACCATTCTCATTCCCACTCCGCTGCCCATTATCCCAAACCGTTTTAGGTAACTTTTCCTATATCTCATATTGACTATACTTACTCTCAACCTCACCCTTTAATTACATTATTTTCTGTTTACTTACCTTTCAGTAGACTGTAAGCTCAACCTGTTCACTTTTATGAATTTAGTATCTATTATTGTGCTTGGCACATTATATATATTCAATAAACATTTGCTAAAGGAATATCTTTTGTTTTTCACAAGAGAAGAATAGAGTATAAGTGATTGAAACTTTCAGAGAAGTATAAAACTATGACTACAGTTGTGATCACTCTTTCATATGCCTTGTGCACATGAGTGAATGGAATAACTGTCTGCATTGCTTTCCAGTGAGAGCCATTCCACTTGTATTTTTCAGTGAATTTAGGAAATATCATTCAATTATAAGGAAAAATAACTAAAACCATTCTCTGCAAATTATACCCCCATGACAGAGATTAGATGAATTGATTTGAGCATATCATAGTTTTTCAATATCTGATATCTAATCTCGCATTTCCATGCCTATTGCAGGCAACAGCGTTTGGACTTGTATAGATTCCTGCAGAAATAGTTTTTAAATTATGAACAGGTAACTTTGGTTACTCTACCCAGTTCCTGCCACTGTGCAGCTTGTTCAGACTTCCCCTAGCACAGAGATCATAATGTCGCTCTTCTAACCAAGAATCTAGGGACTATTTCCTGCATGCCGATCTTAGTGACAGAGAATAAAACTATCCAACTTACCTTTACATTTTTTTTTTCCTGTTATTTTCTTCATAATATTTTTTGTTGAGGTGAAATTCACATAATATGAAATTAATCATTTTAAAGTGAACAGTGGCATTTGGTACATTCACAATGTTGTACGATCATCACTTCTCTTTCTAGTCACAAATATTTTCATCTTTTCAAAAAGAAACTCCATACCAACTAAGCAGTCACACCCCATTCCTCACCCCTCCTTTCCCCTGACAACCATCATTCTGCTCTCTGTCTCTATGGATTTAAGTCTTCTGATATTTCATATATATGGAATCATACAGTATGTAACCTTTTGTGTTTAAATTCTTTCACTTAGCATAACGTTTTTTAGCATTTCATCAATGTTATAGCATGTGTTGTATTTCATTGCCTTCATGGCCAAATAATATTCCATTGTATAAATGTGCTCCATTTTGTTTATCCATTCACTATTGATGGACATTTCGGTTCCTTTTGGCTATTGTGAATTGAGCTGCTATAGGCATGCATGTGTACGTAATTGTTTGAGTACCTGTTTTCTTATCTTTTGTATATATACCTAGGAGTGGAATTTCTAGGTCATATGAAATATCTATGTTTATCTTTTTCAAGAATTGCAAAAATATTTTTCAAAGTAGCTGAACCATTTTACATTTCCACCAACTATGTATGAGGGTTCCAACTTCTCCACTTCTTTACCAACACTTGTATTTTTAAAAATTGTTATAGACATCTTAGTGGATGTGAAGTGGTATTTCATTGTAGTTTTAATTTGCATTCATTCCCCTGCTGGCTAAATATGTTGAGCACCTTTTCACGTGCTTTGGAGAGATGTCTATTGTAGTCCCTTGCCCATTCTTTAATGATGTTGTTTGTCCTTCTGTTGTTGAGTTCCAAGAGTTCTTTGTGTATTCTGGATACCAGACCCTTGCCAGATATGTGATTAACAAGTATTTTCTCCTATGCTGTAAGTTTTCATTTCACTTTCTTGATAATGTCCTTTGAGGCATAAGTTTTTAATTTAGCTAAAGTCACTTTGTCTATTTTTAATTTTGTCATCATGCTTTTGTTGTTATATCTAAGAATCCTTTGTAAAATCTGACATCATAAAGATTACCACTATGTTTTCTTCTGAGTGTTTTATGTTTTCAGGTCTTACATGTCAAGGTTTTTTTTTTTTTTTTTTTTTTTTTTTGTATATGATGTGAGGTAGAAGTTTCACCTCCCCCTATTTAAAAAATATTTATCTTCTATCATTCAGGCAAACAGAAATACATTCATTCAGAATAAATTCTTGTCTCAAAGCCATTATTATGTCTTCTGCCTATAATGTCCTTCTTAACTATCATCTCTACCTGGGTTTATGGTTATCAATCATTCAATGTGTTGCTCCAATCCCAACTCTATTTTTATTCTTTCTTAAACACCTGTTTCTCTTCTTCACTTCCAAGCTTACCAAAATTAACACAAATAATTTCTTTTTTTCTGAACTCTCATATACTCTCTTATAAAATGAGTTCATAATTCACTTATTTATTTATCCAAATAATTATCCACACGTCCCAACATTAAAAAATAGTTACTGGGTATCCACTCTGCTAAGTAATAATCCCCATTCAGAGCCTGTTGTATTTGTACAGATGTCTTTTTTCTCCTACTAGTGTGTAAGTTTTAAAATAAGGGTTATCATCTCATTGATCTCTCTATCTCTCATTAGTCTCAGCAAACTGAGTGAATTAATGAATACGCAAATGCAATCATTTTCTAAGCATTCTACCATTGTCAATGTAAACAACTACCTCTCAATCCTTGACCCTTATGTATCTCCTGCTAACATGATTTTAGCTGAGGCTGAGGAGGTTTACAGCAGTACAGCAGTAAACTTCCCAAACTTATCAGATTTACTGCACCACCTCTCCTTTGACCCACTACTCATCCTTTCTTGGTAAAGGTGATTTGTAGTTTCTCCAGGGTAGCAACTGTTGCAGCAAGATAAGCATCAGCTATTTTCTGGCAGTAAAACCAAAGAATACAGAATTACTTCAACTTGCTTGCTTATAGATTTAATATAAATGATTTTGCCAGACTCATTTGAAGTTTTAGTAAAACCATTTAACAAAATGCCAATATAAGAAATGGTTCATACATCTTTAAGTAGTTTCCAAATATTTCCAATGTAAAGACTAGAGGATATGATAGTTTGGTTAGTGTGTGTGTGTGTGTGTGTGTGTGTGTGTGTGAGAGAGAGAGAGAGAGAGACAGAGAGAAAGAATAAGGGAGAGAGGTGCTTCTTTTATCTTACTCAAGGTAAGCAGGTTTTCAAAATTTTTTTTCTAAGTCCTCTTGAAGCAGTGGAAAGGACCATGGTAGATACAGATTGATAGCTTCCAACACAACATCTGACGTTTTAATCACATCCCACTTTGAGTACAGGCACATTGTTGGATCTTTTCTAGGTCTTTGAATTTTTTGAATTGATAGATTTTGACTACCTATTTTCTCCAAGCTACAAAATAGTCCTCAGATAGAAAATTTCTTAATTTAAATACTCTTTGCTACACAGTACTACCGGTAAAATAAAAAATCTATTCTTTGAAAATGAGAAAAGATAATGGTGGCAGGTATTCAGAAGATAAATGCTGTTGGTGTGTTGTCAAAAAGGCATGAGCTATGGTTTATTTAAATGCTATATCCGATTTAATTTAAAGTAAAATTCTGATAACAACGTTCCTGGTGGTTATGTTCTGTTTTTCTTGCTTCCCAGCATAACTTCCCAAAGCGCTTGCTGATTTCAGACAATGCATTAGATGGCAGTGTTCGCATAGTTTATAGTGGTACTTACTGCAGTGGTTTCGTTGCACAGACTCAATCAAAATATACACCTTCATTTTGGATTTTACACCATTCCTGCTCTGTCGCTAAAGCTGCTCTTTTCCCAGACTCTTTTTATGCCTTTGGTATAACTTGGGAGAAAACATAAGAATGTTCATAATTGTAGATATCCCATGACAGACATAAAAGCGTGTTCTATGTCTTCTTGAATCCTTAGGCCTTACTTAGACGATAAGAAAACATGGTAGATCATACCTATTTCTTACTCATGGGTATCTAACATTCACAGAAATACACATGGTTGCCATTTGCTAATGCAAAGCCACCCGTGCCCTCCTAAAAGTAAAGGTACGTCTTTGTTGTTAAGAAACTTCTAAAGTTTAAATCATGATCTTTATTAAAATTTGTTCCTAATTTTAAATTCTTATCCAATTTCACTGTTGTTATTGTTCTTATCTCTTTGTCTTTTGCCTTTTTATTGACTTTGACCCTTTGACTGTTGAAAAGAGAACCTCTTTTCTAACCCTTCTTGTCTTCTATTTATTTTTATCCTTAAATCCAATAAGGATAATTTGCCAGGTCCAAGCCTGACTAACTCCCTTGGAACAGAGTCCATTTGGCACATGGACCAGAAGCCAAATAATTTAATATGTCTTAGATGCCATCAGGGAAATATCTCAAAGGCCTAAATCAAGATGCCTTTTAGCATTAGGGCATAACATTCTCTTAGAAGTTTAGCTTTAAAAAAGCAAATCCCCAAGACACTGTTTTTCTCCAAATAATTGAACGGTCTGCCTTCTCCAGTTTCTACCGCCCAGCAAAGTCTGTTTTCCAGTTTTCCAGAAACACTGGGACCTCTTGACCTGGGACGGTATGATGCCATATGTTAAATCCATTTAGATTAAATTTAGAAGCATCTTTTTTCCCTATCCCAAGTGAGATAGAGCAGTCTGCATGAAGAAGATAGGCAGGACTTCCAGAACTGAGCGCTTGAGATCAGATGAATAAAGGAAGCTTTATAAGATCTGAGATTTAACCCTTCTTATTCTTTTAAGAAACAGCAGAGATTTGGGCTATACCTAATAATAATAAACAATCAGATGGAACAAAAGCCTTTTGGAAGGAGGAACTCTCGAACTATGTTTGTTAAATGAATACCATCCAACTGTGAAGAATAATATATATCTGATTATAACTATGAAAATCTTTCTCACATAAATATAGGCACAATAGATTCCCTTATCCTATTTTGTAGATGAGGAAAATGAGAATCACAGAGGTACTGTTTAAGTTCGCAGATCTAAGACTAGTACAACTTCTGACTCTTGGTGTAGTCTTTTATCATACTGAAAGCTCGACCAAATCCAATGCATTTTTTTTTTCCTGTATAGCAATCTGGATTATGTATGTGCTGTTTAAATATTGGTTCAAATTTCTCTTCCTTTATTAGTTCAGGGCAAAGCTAGAGGTTATTCGTTCTTCTGCTCAAGAAATCATTAAAGGGAGTAACTAGAAAGGGACACTTACTTTTTGGCTGGCTAAATTGCCATATTATTCCCAGGTTAATCTGAATACTTTTAGGAGTCATTTTCCTCTAGATTTAAGGAGTTTTTGAAGGGATGGGTAGAGAATTTATCTCTTAAAGAAAGACTGAAACAGAGAAATTTCCTTTAAGTGAGAGTTTTCATAAAAAAACAAACAAATTTACAAAGTTGCGATAGACTACATTTGCTTTTTAATACTCACCATATGTTTGGTTTTACTCAGGAACTAGAGGAGTAGGTTAGTGCTTATTTTCACAGATTATATAAATAACAGCCATGCAATTGCTTATTTTTTCTTTGTGATAACATTTTGGATTGTGAAAACTTAAAACCATCTTTAATTATTAATAGACACTCCACTAGTAGGACTTTGATTAGGGTCTAATACTTTGGGCTATGCGATTTTAAAGCATGGATTATTTTACAACCAGAGATAAAGGTGAATGCTTTTAGGAGTTTCAATATTAATTATTCTTATTTTTTTGTTGTCTTTTTCTCCCTTTGATTTCTTCAGGCTTTGCTTAAAGACCTATAAATCTAAAACTGAGTTTTAAAATAAGGGCCCAGCAACATCCTTTCGTAGCTTTCCTTTTTTTCCTGTACCTATCTAGATTCTTTAAAGACACCGAACACAACTTTACCTTTCTCTTTTCTCTCCATCTCAATGGTAGAAGCACAACTAGACTGCTCCTAGTTTAGGCCCTGAGGCAGGGAAGGCACTAACATTTGTGGAGTGCTCTCACGTCCAAGCACTGTGCTAACCTGTTACATATGTGGTGGTATAATATTTCAAAGTGCTAATTGTCCGGCATAACTGCCAATTCTCCCCAGCTTGGAAGCTAAATGGAAAAGCAACATGGCCGTGGGGACAATTTACAGTGGGGAACAAAGTTCTTTAGCTTATAAGTTCAAAGGGCACCATCTGGGTATGAGAGAGGAACGTTTCTGAAAAGGAATGCAGTCAGGGAGAACAGGTTTTTCTTTCTAATTTGAGACTAAAGAGATAAAGGAGCCTGGAGCCTGGAGCTGGCAACCAAGAAATCTCCAAAGTCTCCAGTTCCAAATACACTGGATTTGATGTTACTTTTTAATTTTCTTCCTCGAATTAGCAGTTTAGCAAAGGATAACAGATTGAAGTTACTTCCTTGGGATCTGTGACAAAAAGGGAACATTGAGTACAGTGGACATTGACTGAAGAATTGATTAAACATTTTAGTTGAACTGTTTCAATGTGCTGTTCGGTAGTGGTATCTTCCTATGCTTCCTCATTTGTGAGTTATTAACAAATAGGTCTCGTTTTAGCCCTACTCTTCCTGACCCTTCTTCCTTTCACTTCTGAAGACTTACAGGCTTCTGCTGTGATGACTTCATCTTCAAGGAGTATCACTTTGAGGGCTTTCTAGTCTTTGCAGCAAATCTTTGTAAGTTCCCCATTTGCTTTAAACGACACTCTTAGCTTATCCACCTCTGTGTCCTCATCATCTGCCATCTGGCTTTCTGTGTCCTGCTGCCTATTCTCTTCTTTCCACCCCTTGCCCTAGCATACCCTACCTGCAGCACGCTCCCCTGGGCTTCAGTACTTTCTCTGTGAAGTTCTCTGGCAAAATGCGGGATGAGAGGGCTTGCGTATTTCCTTGAGAAAGTTGTCATTTTGGAGTATGTATACTGCTAGGAATCCTCCCTACTTTCTCTTTCTGCAGAAAAGATGCCCAACCCCTTTCCACTTGCTTCCTGAGTGTCTAATTTTAAAGCATGCCCGTAGCAGCCATCTTCAGAGAGGCAGTGACCACCAGCTACTGAGATTGCAAAGGGAGATAGAAGCTTTAAGCCTCTATTGCTCAAGATATGTTGGCTACTTCAGTGGTGGAATCACAATGAGTGAACTGTGCTAGAAGGTAGAGTCTTAGGTTCAAGCACAGTCAGCCCCTCATGCACATGTAATTATGGATAACAAATCAGTTGTCTCTGTGTCAATTCTTCATCTGCAAGATAGATTTCTACTGCCAGTGAAATGAGATTAAAGATGCAAACTTTTTAAAGATGAACATGCTTTTAAAATGAGGAGTAGTAGTAGTATTCCGCAGAGATACTGTGATAAAAATATTCACTATCTTTTATTAAAGATGAATAGACTCAAAATATATGTACTAGTTAGATTGGATGGTGAAGCAAATCTATTTTAGAAAAGTAAATTTTGAACTGTTTGACATCTTCATGTTGCATAAGTTATTTAAACCAAACAATTTTTTTTTAAACTGAGCAAATCATGTTGATTATAAGTCAGATTATGTTCTTTGAAAGTAATAGGCAATTAAAAGTTATTGTATAAGAAAGTGAATACAAAGAAAAATGACCGTTGGATTCTTGCTACTTGATAAGAATTCTTTTTTAGTTTTAACCTTTAGAAAAACTTATCACTTTTTGTTTTGGCTGGTGACAATCAAATGCAAGAAAACAGTTTTAAAGAAAAAATTTAAATAAATATTTCAAAGGATATGCAGATCTATTTTCACTTTCACAAATGGAAATACTGCAAAGTTGATTATAGCATATTTATTTCATTCAGAACAATCCCAGTTGAATCTTTCCTGATATACAATAAAATGCAATTTAAATGAAAAAGTATGCTTTCACGTCCTATGTGGCCTGCATTTCAAAATTGATAGATTATATACATAAACTTTCCTACCTTGTTGAAAATGATAATCAAATTGTAAGTTTGTTCCTTTTCAAATGTTGTAATGTGGCAGGAAAATAGTAGAAGAATTGGTCAGGGATAAAGGCTGAAAGATCAGTGTAGTCCAGATAGTTGCGACATGTGAAAGGAGGAGGGAAAAGGGTGACTGCAGGAAGAACCACCTTGTACTTCTGTAGGAAAATTACAGAAAGGGGGAAGAAAACCTAATTTGCCTCAGAAATGCAAAGCTATCTCAGGACTCCATTAACTACATTACCGGGATGAGATTTAGAAGTATCACATCTCTCATTTCAACCCCACTACAAACATTTGCAGAACTGTGATAGAATTTTAAAGCTATATGCATAATGATGTAAATATTTCAATTTAGAACTTTATATCTGATTAAAGACAAAGCACTCACTCCCTTTCAGTTTGTCCTATGTACTGTTGTCTTTGGTAAATATTTTTATCTTTTGTGCAGGATTATAAATAACTTTGAGATAAGAGAACCCTCTGCCTGCTCCATCTATTGTTAATTATACCTCTATAAGACTTACTACGGTAGCTTGCTTATTTGAGGGCTTAATAAATACTTTAAATTAAAATTTAATAAATGTATCTAGTTTACATGGTGTTTGATTGCCAACAAAAACTATAAACACATGTCACAACAAATAGAATAATACTGATTTTAGAATGAGCCAGGCAAACGCGTACATAGGCAACTGAAAAAAAAATGTAGTGAAAATTTAAAAAAAAAAAATAAATACTACTTTTAAAAGACAAATCTTGCTCTGGGAAATACTAGAAGAAAGTATCTGCATATAGTAGAGATTTTCAGGTGTCTCTTTTTCCCCTTGTTCCCTGCTCTTCAGGTCAATTTTCAGCCTTTCTTCTGCCTTGTTCTGTCCTCAAGAAATAGAGTGTCTATGAACATTCATGTACAGGTTTCTGTGTAACCACAACTCTTTATTTCTCTGGAAAAAATGCCTAAGAGTACAATTGTGTTGTGTGGGAAGTGCATGTTTTGTTTTGTATGAGAGTTCCATTTCTACTTTGCCCATAGCCCTGTAAACATTCTCTTCATAATTCTTTGAGTTAGCCATTTTTTTTCTGTTGCTACCAGATTTGGAGAAAAAAAAATGCTGCAAATATAAGCAGTCTCTAATTTCTGTAAAAATTGTCTAGCCATAGGCTCTTTGTATATAAATGCGTAGGCCATTTTAAAAAAATTTGCAATAGTAATCATAGGACAAGAAAGATGAACAAAGAATAATTCTTTCCTCATCTATCATAAGAAATCAGAGATAATATTATTTTCTGAAATTTATAAGCAAAAGTTTCATTTAACTCTGGCTATATCTATTAGTTATTATCTTATTAGTTATATCTATGACCTATTATCATAGGTTATGTGAATTCTACATAATGAAAAATAAAAATATCAAAAAGCTACAAAACTTGAATTAACAGTAAAAATGAGAATCATCCACATATATCCTAAAATGTGGCATCAGGAACATAATTGACATTGCCTACCACAATTGCATATATTGTTAGAAAGGACAGAGAAAATTCCTCATGTCTAAGGCATGATCCTGAAGTCGTGGGATATTCTGAGCCTCTCCTGTAATCAAAGTGCCCATCATTAATCATTCATTCATTCATCAATGTATCCTAAAAATATTTGTTGATTATCTAGTATGTAAAATGCACTGTATAGGGAAGTAAGTTTTTACTTCTATGCTCCAAGCTAACTCTCTGAAGACAGAGTAATTCATCAGAAGTAGCTTGGGATAGCATCCAAACTCTCGTAAATGTGTTAGCAAACTTTAAAATAGGAACTCTGTCCCTCGAATTTAAATAGCTACACAATTCTGCATGATGACATAAAGGAATCAGGTAAATTCACCCTAAAATAAAAGCTATATTTTGTAAGGTATCGGAGGCAATGGTACAAGAAAAATATTGATTTAAAATTAATATTGACTTCATCGTGCACAGATGACACAAACCTAGACACAAAATTGCTAGATCTTATAACATTAAAATCATTGCCCTACAAATACTGAAAAGTATGTATTAGCTTGATATAAGATCAGAAACTTGACGTGTTATGTTCAGCCAAAAAGTAACATAGATAAGGAAACTGCTCAAAGATAAAAGGAGATACAAATACTATTATTACTCTTCAGAATGCACAGGAATAGAAAGTGGGCAGGAGTCAGAAAGCATCAGACAAATTCAGCCTCTAGAAGTTTCCCACTGCCTGGGTATCCTACCTGCCTCCATCGCTCTCTTCAAAAGAAAAATAATAATAATAAAGTAACTGGATAATACCACCTTTACAAAGTAATCGTAGCCCTTACTTCACCAGATTGTTGGAATGGTCAACATGAGATGCTACAAATGAAAATATGGTTAAATACATGCATAATACCTATGTGAACAAATAGGAATGGTCAACATGAGATGCTACAAATGAAAATATGGTTAAATACATGCATAATACCTATGTGAACAAATAGCATGATTTTGATAAACAATTATTCTTATTAGTTTTCCATTTATTAAAATTTTTGGAAATCCTCTTTTGAAATGATATTATTATAAACATTTTTTATGCCTCATAAAAGAATCAATCTATTACAACGGCATTTCCTTTGGGTCAGACCACCCTTCCTTGGTTTAATCACCTGCTTTATTTGTCAGACAGCTTCGAAACTAATTCTAAATTTTTCAACAAGTTCAGTCAAGTCCTCAAAGAAGAGAACATTTGCCATTACTAAAAATATTTAAAAGAATTTGCCTTATGTTTTTTTCCTATTATATTTATTATGTTGAAACATAGTAGTTGTGTCCTGTTTGCCTTATGCTTTTAAGTTAAATTATACATATATCTTAAGTGTAGAACTTGATGAATTTCACAAAATGAATCCATTGGTTAATCACATCCAAGGTCAGGAAATAAAACATAACTACCACTCACTCCAAAGCCCCCTTTTAAAGTGCCTTCTTACAGTCATTAACAATTCATTTCTTCTCCAAAGGTAACTACTGTCTTTATATTCATCAACATAATTTGTATAGGCAAGATTACAAAGAATGTATGCTTTCTTTGTGTTATTTACTCAAAATTGATTATTATCCAAGTAGTTCATTTTCACATGACATTATATTGAATGAATATTATGAATATGTCTTCACTATCCATTATAGTGGCTTGATGATCATTTGAGAATGTTAACCAGTTTGGGGCTATTTCAAAGGGTGTTATGGCATAAACATTTTGTACATGGGTTTTGATGAACATATGTGTGCATCAGCCTTGAGTATATTCTTAAGAGTAGAATTGCTGTATCAGTCGATATGTATATTTTCATTTTCATTAGATACTACCAGCTTTCAAAAATGGTGATACTAACTTGGACTCCCATCATTAGTTTGGGTTCTAGATTTGTTTTTTTTTTTTATGTATTACTTAATTTCCAAACATAAGATGGTTCGATAGTGATTTGACTGTTACTGAGTTCTAGCTTTCTTTGTAGTTAGAAAAGATATTCTATCTGATTAAAATCCTTGAATTTTTTTGCAACTTGCTTTAATAGACCTGCATGTGCCAGTTTTGGTAACTACTCAATGTTTACTTGAAAAAGAATGTATATTTTGCAGTTGTTGGTGCTTTGTTGTATATTAAGTCAATTTAGTCAAGTGTTTTAAAAGTTTCTTTCAAATCTTTTATAACTTATAATGATTTTTTCATTTGATTTTTTTCCTCTCATTACTGAGGTAGGTATTTAAAATCTCTCACTATGACATTTCTACTTTTCTTTATAGTCTGGCATTTCTGCAGCACACATTTTTTTGAGGTATGTATTGTCACATGCATATAAATTTAGAGTTGTTTTATCTTTGTGGAGAAATGTGAAGGGATATCTTTTTTTTTAATGTCTAGTAATGCTTCTTCCTTTAAATTCTGCTTTGTCTGATAGTAATTTATAGGTGCTAATTTTCTTTAGTGTTTGTCTGTAATATCTTCTTTCATGCTTTTAGTTTCAACTTTTCTTTGTCCTTTTACATGTCTTTATAAATGTGTCTTTTAAGCAGCATTTATTTTGGATTTTTAAATCTTGTTTGATAGTTTTTTTCCTTTTTAATTTAGGGTATTTAGTCCACTTATGTTTGTGTGGTTTTGTTGTTTGCTTTCAATTTTTTATTGATGTGAACTTGCTATACAGAGAGATGTATCTCAATTATATGAGTTTTTATGTGTTAACACCCATGCAAACAATATTTCATTAAAAATATAGAACATATCCATCATCTTAGAAAGTTCTATTGGCCACAGGCAATCTTCACTCCCATAGACAACCTTTTTTTTTATTTATTTCAGCACCATAGATTAAACAGATGAATTATATAGATGAATTATACTGCATGTAAGCTTTTGTATATACTTTCCTTTGCTCCACAGGATAGATATGATACGTGTTTAATATGTATCAATAGCAAGCATATCTATTTTTATCGCTGAGTAAAATTACATTGTATGATTGTTTCCTGTTAACATACAATTGAGTTGTTTCCAGTTTTTGTGTACTATGAAGAAAGCTATTATAAGCACTGGTATGTACATACATTAATTATTTCTTTGGGGAGAAATACAACAGGGTGAAATTTCTGGGTTATAAGATAAATATATATTGAATTTTAAAGAAATTATCAAAAAGTTTTCCAAAGCCATTAAACTGCTTTATACTTCTACTAGGCCACTTATATGTAATGTAATCACCAACACTTTTGACATCAAATCCGTCATCTTACTCCTTGTTTCTATTTGCTCTACCTATTCTATGTCTCTCTTTTTTTTTTTTTTCTTAACAAATTTTAGTGGTTTGCCTAAATGTATTTTTCTTTGCATTTATTATACTTGGGGTTCATATTGATTTTTGAAATGTGGCTTGATTTTTTTAAATTATTAATTTGAAGACTTTTTGACTATTATGTCTTCAAATATTGGCTCTCTCTTTTTTTCTTGTTTTCTCCCTGGGACTCTAATCACACATATATTAATTTTTCATCTTGTCTCATATTCATTTAGTGTCTTTTCTTTCTTTTCTAGCTTTGCTTTCTATACTTTAATCTGGATTTTTTTTTTTAGATCTGTTTTCCAGATCATTTTCCTTTCTTCAGTTGTGTCTAAACTATTATTATACCTATCTATTGCATTCTTAATTTTACTTTATCATAATTTTCAGTTCTAGAGATCTCATTTTAATCTTCGTTTGAATAGATTTCAATTTTCTTATTGTTTCAGTATGTTCAGGGTGCTATAAAAAATTCCATAGACTAGGTGGCTTACAAACAACAGTGATTTATTTCTTATAGTTTTAGAGTCCAGGTAATCTAAGATCAAGGTGCTGACAGATTTGGTGTCTGGTGAGAGTCACTTCCTGGTCCACGGATGGCTGTCTTCTCATCATGTCCTCACATGAAGGAAGGGGCAAAGTTTCTGGTTGGGATCTCTTTTTGTAAGAGCACTAATCCCATTCATGAGGGCTCCACCCTCGGGACCTAATCATTTCCCAAAGGTTTCACCTCCTAATCATGTCATATTGGGTATCAGGTTTCAATATATGAATTTTGGGAAGACACAAACACTTGGTCTACAGTACTAATAAAATTATTCATTTTGTCACATGTTTCTTGAGTTATTGTAAAGTCTATGGCTCATAATATTATTGTCTATCTTATATCTGCACCTGTAATCTATTTTTCCTCTAGGTTCTATCTCAGATTGTTGGGTTAGCTTCTCTGTGCTTACCTTCTCTCCAAGCTATTGGCCCCTCAGTCCAGGAGTCCAATTATTTAGTCCCCAGTCTTGTGAGACTGTAGAAAACTCAACTCAACTTCTCTGTCTCTTTATATCCACTTTCTCCGAAAATGCTCAGCCTTTCTGTCTGTACTGCTTTGAAAGGGCAGATAGCTCAAGGGAAAAGTGGCTCAAAATGTGAGGCTTATCTCAATGAGTTTATCCTCCTGTTGGGATCTTGGCTCCTTGAGTCTGACTGCCTTGATAGCTCTTTAAATCTTCAAGCAGAATCTTGAAAAGTATTTGGTTAAACTTGTCAAGTCGTTCTTGGTGGGAAGGCCAGTATACACCAGTCTATCACAGCAGGATGTACCTTGAGTTTTTCCGGCAATGCCAAATGACTTAATAGCACAGAATCCCCGCAGTTGTCCAAAGGCCCATGTAACTTTTAGCTTCAGGGCAGAGGCAAACTGCTATCAAGAAAAACCTGGTCATTTTATCTCTTCCTCCTACTCACAGACGTAGTGTTGCTCGGTGAGCGCGCCCCTTCCCTCCTCCGCTCCCGCAGGTCCACCGCCACCGTGGTGTATTAGAGGCAGCAGGGCTGATGGCAGCATTGGCTTTTGCAGCGGTGGCGGCAGCAGCACCGGGCTCCGTATTACATCTCAGCGGCTGAAGCCATGGCGCTTCTCAAGCCATCCAGCAGCAGCAGCGATGCAATAACTGACAAATACACCTTAGATTTAAGCACATTCCTCCATTCCAGCAAAGCCCCGCAATATGACCGGGATGAGCTTCCTGAGCTGCGAGGTATTGGAGGGGAACTTGATGTCCCCCTTCGACCAGTCGAAAGAAAGATTGGGCTGAAGAAAGATTGGGTCTCTTAGACGGACTACCCGGAGGTGGCCAAACACTTCGAACCTCATGGATTCTCTAGCGACAAGGCTAAGGCAGGGCCCCTCTGAATGGCTGGCTTGGAGGACCTGGTCAATGCCTCAGAAAATGGCAAGGAGGATGCCTTCTCCAGGACAGATTGTATGGTGGAGAAAATGGATGTGAAGGAGTTTGACTCTGAGCCCCTGTTAAGTTTAGATGACCAGGAAACCATGCCCAATAAGCTATTGGCCACGTTGGATGAGACATGTGATCTCTTTGACCCCTTGGTCTAGGAAACTAATAATGAGCTCCCTCAGACAATGAACCAAATTAGCCATCTCAGAAAGTTTATCCCAAACCAACCAGGTTGTCCCCTTTACCTTCCTGCAACCTCTTCTCCTTTTCCCAGGGTGCCTGCTCTCCAGTCCAGATCTTTGGTTTAGTTTTAGTTTGGTTTAGAGCTAGGCAGCTACGTTGATATCTCTGAAGGAGATAGAAATCAGATTCTATTGCTTACATTGCCATGATCCCTCAGTGCATAAAGTAGGAAGACGCCACTTAGGATAAGGATAGTGGTATCTGTGTGAGCCCTAAGTCCTATCTGGCTCTCCCCAGCATAGCCCTTCTACCTCCGGAGTCTCTCCAATTAGGACTCTGCTGTCTCCAGATACCCTTTGTGGGTCTACCCGACCCCAAACCCCATGACCCTCCTGGAGAGAAGATGGTAGCAGCAAAAGGAAGGGATGAGAAACTGGATAAGAAGCTGAAAAAACTGGAGCAGAACAAGACAGCAGCCACTAGGGACCGCCAGAAGAAGAGGACAGAGCAAGAGGCTGTCACTGGTGAGGGTAAGGAGCTAGAAAAGAAGAATGAGGCTCTGAAAGAGAGGGCAGATTCCTTGGTCAAGGAGATCCAATATCTGAAAGACTTATTACAAGAGGTCCACAAGGCAAGGGGGAAGAAAGGGACCTCCTAGTTAAGGTAGTCTGTGTTCGTACATAGGAGGCTTGCTCTAAAGCTGTGTGTTGTAATAAATAATTTTATAGTGAAAAAAAAAAAAGAAAGAAAAATCTAGTCAATTGTTCTTCCAAGTCAGCCATAAGCAAGGCTCAGAGCAAATCAAAGAAACATGTCTTGGCTATCCCAGCTCCCCAGAAAGAGCAGGAGCTTGAAAAAATCTACTCTAACAAGAAGGTCTTGTCTTTGCATGGAAATTTTAAACCTCTGAATTTTCACATTTTTCCCCTGATTATTATATTATAGAGATATTAGAAAACATGAGGCAATCTCCTCACACCTAAAGAGAGAAGTGGAGATTGGTATAATTATTCCATCAACTTGGGAAGTGCTCTTAGTTGTGATATCTTAAAATCAAACCCCTTTCCTGCCCCAAATATGCACACACACACACACACACACACAGACACACACACACGCCCACCCCCAAAATCCTCCAAAATTTATACATGTAAATTTAAATTTACAGTACATCAAAAGAAATACCACACGCTATTGCTTCAACTTTAATAGGCCTGAAATACTGCAAGAATCACTTTCACTTTTGAATTTTCAGTTCTTTTTAAGAAAAAGCAAAAATAAAGTTAGCATGAATAAAACACTAAACGTGCACTTAACAAAAAGTTGATTAATCACTGTAATAAAGCAGAATGACAGAATTAGAAAATAAGTTTATAAAGACATATACGGTTCACTCATTTCTTTTCAGTTATAATGAATTTCATCCTTTACTGTCTACAATTCATGTATTCTAACTTTTGAATTTTTTATGATTAACCTCAAAATCTTTAGAAAGAGAAAACGCAGCAAAAACAGTATACTGTGAACACTTTAATCATTAAATATACTTTTGAAACAGTAGTTACCAATATTTCAGTGCCCACTGTTTACATAGCAACAGTGTTATAATGCATTTCTGCTCAAGTAATTTGATTCTTCTTTTTAAAAATCAGGTCTTGTTTTAATTGTGGTAGAGATTTCACTGTTTAAGCAATCCTATAGTTGATACAAAAAAAAAAAAAAGAATTCCTTTGGTAAAAGACAACTCTTTCTTTTCACTTATGTTTTCCAAATTTGGAATATCCATTATTAATTTTTAAAAAGTGAAATATTTTAGAGCAGGTATACATTATAAGTAATTCTGACACCCTATTTAAAAATGAGTTGTATTTGAGGTAATATAATAGGTTTTTAAAAAACAATTAGAACTAAATTAACATTTGGCACCTATAACCCTTTATAGGTTGGTTGTCAAGAGAGTGACTCATAGGAGTATCTGTCACACTACGGTTCTGAGAGGCAGTCCTCAATACTCTGCATGCCCTTAAATGTTGCAATAATATGAACTCATTTTAATCAGAAGTTTAAACGTCGTCTTCTGGCAAGTTCTCTATATTCTCATTCTCTTTATTCACTTTCCTTTGGTAGTTGTCTAAAGCCAGAACCCTGCAGGTTATTTTGCTCAGAAATGTTCAAGCCACACTGCCAAAAACCTTTTCCTACAGCTTTTAAAAAACCATTTCTCAGATGTATAGGAATTCTTATTTGTAGAAAATCTGCATGAATCTAAAATTAAACACAACAACAGCAATTCATGTTGAAAAGAATTTATAAAGGAGGAAACCATGGCAACAGAATCATTTATTTTTAACTGCACCAACTCTTATCTCTACCTTCACCCCAAAATAAGCACACTTAAGCCATAGCTTTTCGATGCTGTCTTATTTCCACTGTAATTCTGCAAGAGTCAAAAATAGCAACAGGAATTGTCATATTTATATCACTAAGTACCGCGCAAGCCGTGCTTCTCTTCATATTTACTGGTTCACATTAGCCTGCAAATAGGTAGCGCATCCGGCAGGGCCTATGCTATGCTAACCAACGGGCTCTCTAGTGGGAAAATTAAGGTCCTGATTTAATTACTCAAGGATTTTTTTTTTTTACATCTTATCATAAGTGAGCTGACCACACAGGGCAAGAGCTGATGTAACTGCAGCATATTTCAACATAGCTTACCTTGCCTCCCAGGGACCCTATCTGTGCATAGTACCTAGAAAGCTGTTTTTTTTTCTATACCATTGCCTGATCTTACTTACATCATCATGCCAGAACTTAGACTTATAATGTAGATGCTTTTCTTAAGCAAAGGTTTACACACATTAGGGAAAGACTGTTTTTGTTAAAATGTCTTAAAAATGCTTATCAGAAATTTTCACATGATTGATAACGCTGAAAAACATAAGCCTATTTTCCTACAAATAATTTCAAAAACAACTCACTTTCAAGACATGTGTCTGAAAATCAAGTAGCCTCTTTTAATAAATATCAACTGATTGGATGTGGTATGTGAAGTGTGTCTTTTCTGATTTCTTTGTCTCTTTTGATTTCTGTTAGCTCAGTTCCATAAAGAACTTAGGGTGCCCAAAGATAAGGATTCGTTCCTCATTGATTCAGTTGAGCTATTCATTCAGAAGAGCCCTAAGAGAAACACAGACTTTAGTTTTGAAGATCAAAGACTTGGGTAATAGAAATAGACACAAGAATATATTTGAAAGCATGAAGGGCATTAACCCAATATGTCAATTAAATCACATGGAAAATTAATCTTGTATTTTTTGAAATAAATGGAAAATCTGATGGTTAAAAGAATGCTGGCCCACTTATCTTTGTACTACATCCAGAGTTAAATAAGAAACTGTAGAAAGGCTGTCTTATACTGTTACTTCAAGAGAAGAGCAGAAGAATCAGATCCTTATTGGTTTATTCTAACTTCTTCCTTATTTAGCACATTTGCTTCTGTGGCCCAGTTCCTAGAGTTTCCCCAACCCCCTACTTCCTACCTCTTGAGGTTGGTCTATAGGTTAGTTTGCCTGACATTGTTTCACCGAAGGCTTTCCCAGGTATGAGTCAAAGGTTACCAGTGTTAAAGAGAAAATCACAGGCTGAAAATGGAATCACCTGTGCTAAAGCCCATGACACCTGAACCTACTCTTAATACCGGACCTAATTGCACTTTCAGCCCCTCCCATGAATGTGACCTTAAACCACTCAGTCTGGAATTTCCCAATCAACTCTAGTGAGGTAATCTGCTTAATAAGTCCCCTGCTGCCCGTCCATCTAAAGGAAGGAGACTTGTCTGAGACAATCCTTTCTTTTCTTCTGCTAATACCTTCCTTGCTCCATCCAGTTTCTGCCTATAAAAATCTTTCATTTTGAACAACTTCTCTGAACACATTTCTATTTACTAAATGGGAGGCTGACTGATTCATGAATCTCATTCAACGAAGCTAATTAGATCTTTAGATATACTAAATTTTGTTCGGTAACACCAGATATATTTGCATAAAAGCTTTGGCAAATTCTTACAGAGATACTTCAAAGAATAGGTATTTACCAATGTCATTAAGTGCCCCTCGTTTCTCTGAAGTAAAGGAAAACAAGAATAACATTGCTTAGAATTATTTCTTTGAAATCAGACAAAGCCAAAGGTTTATTGTTTTTCAGCTTCAGTACAGAGAAATAAAATCTTTCTCTCTTTAAAGGAATCATGAGGAGAAAAGCAGAAATATTGTACAGTTTCTATATTTCCATAGCTGCAGTTAGTTTATTTTCTGTGATTGCTTCTTTGTTGCCGACATTTCCCATTTTTTGTAGTAGCTCTTAGGATGTATTCAGCAAGCATTAATTTTGTCCCTACAAACTCTGAGTCACTGCCTATGATCAATGGTAAGTGTAGAAATCGGGCTGCAGAAGCACAGAGACATGAGGGGGTTTGGGTGTTAATAAGGTTTTGAATAGCCATCTTCTCACCATCCTAGGGAGACACACAAAAAGAAAGGTGCTCATTCAGCAAGACAATGATAGTAAGAGCACAAAAGTAAAGAAAAAACAGATTTTTTAAATTATATTTTATGGAATATTGCTAAATGATCATCCTTGAAACAAACCAATTTTAACAGTATAATTCAATGAACAGATAAGAAAAAAAAAGATGATACTTTCTGAGACTATTATCAACTTTGTTGTCAAGCTTTATCAATTTGGATGTTTTTGCATTGAAGGAATTGCTAAGAAGTCTAACAGTTTCTATTATTTGGATATGACATTGGAAATTTATTAAACTTATTAAGTAGGTAAGTAAGTGGGAGGGGAATTTTGAAATGACTGAACAAATTGCTAATAGGCATTCAAAGTACACGTAATCTTGGGAGGATGGAAGTGTTTAAACTCTTTCCTTTGTCAGTAAACGCTGTAATGAAGAGAATGGTGAAGACAGCACAAGAAAAATTGAAGACTTGTACTTAAATATTTTGTTTATAGACGATATATTCTTCAAAAGATGTTTTAAAGTGTCTGATGCATATTGGACAACAATAAAAGTATGTGAGGGAATCAAGGCAAAGGGAAAAGCAGGGAAGAACACAGCTGAGATTAAGGTAGAAGAGGGTGAGAATGCAAATGATGAATGTCATGAGGTGCTGCTCCTTGCCAGGAGAGAGCCATGGCTTTGCCCTCAAGCTTTCTGGGCACTATCCTAACTAGGAAACAAGCACTTATGTGATTCACATTGTTCATGAACTAAATGCACAGCAGTCTTCAGAAGGAGCATAATTATTCCCAGCACTCAGACTCGAGAGAAATTTCTTCCTCCCTCGGGTCCTCATAAAAAAGTCAGTGAGTCATCTAGTGAGGCTCCAAGGAAGCATCCTCACAGGGGGCTGGGGGCATTTCACAGAGGAGCCGCCTTCCATCAGGTCCCAGGGGTCTCCTCACATCCACTCTGCCACTCTGTAAATGAGGTCACTTAACCTCTCGGTGACCAAGATACTTCAACTGGAAAACAAGGGCCTAGGTGACCTCTTGGGCTCCATCTGGCAGTAAATTCTGTTTCTTGGATTCTGATCAGTACAGTAGGTCCATAAAAAGCTCTTCTTGTTAACATTTTTCATCTTAGAATGACAAAATATTGCTGAAATAAGACTGGGTACATGTGTTTGTATATATGTATTCCAAGTTTTTACTCATAGAGCTACTATATTAGACAAAATCCAGAAAAGAAATAGAATCCACACCAGTAATTTGAAAAGGGAACATTTAATAGAAAGAATTATATTGACTGGTAGCCGGTGAGTAGCTACTAAGAGGGGATAAAGGAGAACTCAGAGAATACCCTTGGGCTGAGAGACAGAACTGGATGTGGGAACACATGTGGAGGGGCCCATCTCTCTAATGCTGAGCTGTAGACTTCACTGGAGACGGTGTGACTAGACCCAGTGGATGGCAGAAAAATCACTGGGTAGCCTGGGCCAAATTTGGTCATAGCCAGCTGGCAGGGGCTGGGGAGTAGGGAAACCTAGGCAAGGACTGGCATTCAGAAAGTCTTCCACTAGGATCCCAGCAAAACCTCCTGGAGAGCATGCGTCGTTGGATCTCACACACACACGCCTCTAGCATCTACACCCCGGGATCCAGAAGAGAGGAAGCAACCAAATCGAGAAAAGTTTCTTATTCTGGTACTGTCCCACCTCTGACACCCTCTACTGGTGTCAAAGCTTACCATGATTTCATCTGGCAAAGGAAAAATCCTCAAGAGTTTCAACTCTGGTATCGCAAAGTAGGGTTCTGAAGTAAGAATTGGGAGCTCAGGGGCAATAAATCAATAATTGGCATACTCACCTTTCCCGAAATCGTTACATCCCAAAATGTGTAGGGTGCATTGACAAATGCTCACCACACATTTTATGCTACAATATATAAAGCGATGCATTTTACACAGTTCAAAAAGCTGGATAAGAAACTGAACCAAAAAAGGTGGGGAGGGGATTCCATAGAAAGTTACCTCACAGCATGATCTGATCATAAATTCCTAACTGGGCAGGTCATGGTGGGTAGTCATACCCTAGGCCTATAACTTCTTTAATGAAAGGTTTTTAAGCCAGTCCTGTCCTTTGTTCTTGTGCATCTAGGTTAACACACATTTGAAATGCCAGAAGTAATACTCTTTCAGGTATTACTGAATACCCTCAAGAGACCACAGAATTTTAACTATCTTGTAATCCAATCCCCACCTTGCTTTCTCCAATTTTTCTTACATCCCTTCCTTAATTTCAAATATATAAAAGAAGCTGCAAAACTATTATTCTCCAGAGCATTTGAGGTCTTGCTCCCTGGCATTTGTCAACAGTTTGGCTAAAGTAAACTCTTAAAAAAATTCTCTACAGGTTTATACATTTTTTTATATCAACAAAACAGTAGCAGTAGGGTGTAGGGAATTAGTAATTTCTCCAACAGTTCCACAGGCAGTTGACAATGACCATTTGTCAAATAAGTATATCATATTGCTATAAGTTTGTGATTTAGACCATCACAATATCACTCAGTAAGCCAATAATCATTTGAAAAAGGAGACCATATTGAGGGTATATGTTAATTTATTTAGTCAGCCAACAAATATTTGATGAGTACCTACTATATGCTAGGGATGAAAGATAACAATTCAAAAGCCCCAAAGGTTGTATATACAGTGAAGTGCTGTGAAGAAGGTTTGTAATTATGGAGTGACTTTACCTACGCAAGAAGGTTGGGAGAATTACTTCAGGAAGTGCAATGAAGGTGACCTGAGAAAAGGAATTAGTTACCTGAAGACAAGGTGTACAAAGACTATGTTGGGAAGGAACATACATTCAAGGACTGTGTGTCTGAGGTCTGGGGATCATGGGAAAGGAGCAGCAGGAAGGTGAATTCTACAGCTGTCTGCTTTAGACTTCTTTTGTACCATTAGCTCCCCTGGGTCTCGAGCCTGCTGGCCCGCAACTGCAGATTTGGTCTTGCCAGC
Organism: Rousettus aegyptiacus; assembly: GCF_014176215.1. Lineage (NCBI taxonomy): Eukaryota > Metazoa > Chordata > Mammalia > Chiroptera > Pteropodidae > Rousettus > Rousettus aegyptiacus. The sequence continues at coordinate 63,576,775 of NW_023416286.1, forward strand.
CTCATTAATCTTGCGAGTCAATCCTTATAATAAATCTCTTTCTATGTGTATTACATGCCCTATTTGTTATGTTTGTCCGACGAACCTTCTAATAAAGATTTTGGTAAGTAGGAAAACAGGATACTTCTTAAGGATTTAATCTCTCTCAGTGGTTCTCAATTGGGGGGCAACTTGGGGACATTTGGCAATTTCTGGAGACATTTTTCGTTGTCATCAGTTAATGTGGGTGATATTGGCATCTAAAAGGTAGAGACCAGGACATACCTTTTAAAATGAAAAAAGTTCCTCACAACAAAGAATTATCCCATTTATATTGTCAACAGTAGTAAGTTGAGAAACCCTGCTCTATCTGAATAGATAGCCAAGGGAGCTTTTTCAGTAGGGCTGGCAGTGAGGGATTGGCATGGGGTGGTAAGAGGGGGAATCAGTGAGAGTATTTTTGTGTGTGCATCTGTTTCAAAAATTTCTTGCTCTAGAGGAAAACTATAGTCAATAGAGTGTGAAATCAGTCTCAAGAAATATTGTTGTCAATATTAGTTTCCCAAAACCTTAAATAAACTTTATTATCTTTCATTGTGTTATTATTTTTAAGTCATAGTTATAAAGATTCTGGACCGTATCCCTCAGAAAGAAGGAGAAAGTGGGTACCAGTATTATTCAGATAGCTTAACATGGTAGGAAAAGTTAAGACATGGATTATGTTCATCATTCAGTTATCTTATTCAAATGACATATTATAGATTTCTGTGAAATCAAGGAGTCAATTTCTTTTCCATTGACTTAACTTTCCTATTTAAAAACATTTTCAGGTAAGAATGCAAGAAATTCCCCCAAACGCCCACATGGTTAAGTGTTACTGAAGCCTAACTCAACAGGAAGTCATAAATATTCCAGTGGAAAGGTAATGAAAACTAAATTCTGAGAATTCTAATTTGAAGCCAAAATCCCTTAGGTAAGATCTAAAGAGAAAGGAATGTGATTGCTGTAAGAAGATTTTAGTATTTCAGTGATAGATGTAAAAATTAGGAAAAAGTACATTCAGATATCATAATATGTCACATAGTACGTCCACAGGACATTCAGATAGCTTATTCACTCTACAATTTGGAGCCCATACAGTTAACTCAGGAAAGTTAACATTTTAATAGTTGGTCACCTTTTCATTGAATACTTTGTCTAGAGATCATAAAAACTGTAGATTACAGACATACTTCTATAAAAAATATTTGTATTAAGATTTTTAAGAGTTTGTTTCCAACTCTCTTTAAAATGAATTACAAATATTGAAAAGTCTTTATTGAAAAGACTTTAACCAGACTTTTTTGAGTATTTGGCAAACACTTAATTTTCTTCCTAAATTCTGACTAAACTAGGTAGCTTGCCCCCGCCCCCAGAACTAACTTCATCAATGTACAAGTTTTCACTGTATTTTCTTTGTAGCAAGTACTTCTTTTGATCCTGTAAACTAACAGAGGGAAAAAAAATGGTGGATCATAAACAAATGCTAAACAGTCACTGGAAATAGCTAAAAGTGAAACTGTCCCTGAAATAAATATTTAAGTATTTCTATCTTAATGCAAATGAAAAACTAATAATCTTTGTGCTGCTAGGAAATAAATAGCCATAAAAAAATATTCCTTACGTAGACAAATCCTAGAGTATTTTAATTCAAGAGATTCCATTTGTTCTCATCTTGGTGTAAAAGTGTACATCACTCTTTGCTATGTTGAGCAAACAAACAAACTAGAATATTAGAAAGGAAAGCTTGTGAAATTCAAATCATATGGTTGTAACCAAACAGCAGTGTGTATTAGATTCTTAGCAGTTGATATCATAAAGACTAAGTAGTATTTGGGACTTAGAATTGTATATATTTAGTATCTAAATATTCAATTTAGAGGGCTTCTATATACATCTTTAAAACTATGAACTGCCTGGCTTCCTCATCTGTTCTTGAGTTGGCTCCGATACTACGTTTTACTCCCAGTGTTTACAATAATTACCTTTCACTCACAATCTTGATAAGAGAAATTGTATTTCTTTGGAGATGGAAGCAATCTAGATAGTGGTTAAAAGGAAGTGTTGATGAACACACAGCTGCAGAGGTGATGTCTGCAATTTTTAATGACTGGCCTGCAAAGAATCAGAAGCACAATTTATAAAAGCACTGACCTTCCTACCTCTTGCCACATCACATTTTAAATCAAAGAAAACAAAGATTTTAAAAGAGGGAACATGTGGCCAAGTGTTCACACTGAAGTCCCTGAAATCAATCTACTCCACTGGAGGGCCCTGTACATGTTAGAGTATTTTCTTTCATGTTTTGTGTTTTTATTTTTGTTTTTGTTTTTGATACTTATCCTCTCTTTGCCATATAGTTGGCTGATGAACTATTTTCAAAGATTTATATGACTTTGGCTTCTGTATTCCACAGAAGAAAAAACCTTTTGTTATAGGTAGTAAAAATCAAGCCAAACAGATAGTCGGAGTTGTGATTTGCCAAAGGTCAAAGGTCATGACAAGTGAATGACTCCAGAGGCCTTAAGGTCAAAGGTACAACTGGAATCCCATAACCTCCACTGGGCTTTTTACATCACAAGGGAGAGCTGTGCTTTTCTAACTTCTGTGAAGGAATCTATAGGCATGTTCACATTTTTCCTTGAAAAATTATTTCAACATGATTCTGCCCATGATTATTTTTCCCCTTGAAACTAAGTGGCATGAAATAGGCTTTCATATAAATTGATTGTCTTCTTAGCCTTTTCTTAGTATTCTACATTGGCAACCTAGAGGAGGAAGACCTGAGATTAATATGTGTTTTTTAAATGGAAAATAAGCACATTTTTTAGAAGATCAAAACTCAAACCAAATAAGTGCATTTATCTTTTTTGTTATTTTCTTTTTCAATACGATGTGTACTTATTGGATGTACCTAAAAAACTATTTTCCTTGAAAAAAATTACCAACAGCAATAGTGATCTTTTGTGCTTTCCATTTAAGGTATATCTTTATGCTAAATTTTTAATACCGATCCAAAATAAAGTTTTGTAACAGAAACCATTCTGGTATTAAAATTTTTATTTTGTTTTGTTTTGCTAATTTAAAACAAGTAAAATTTCAGTGATGCCAGGGCTACTATTTAGGTCAGAATGTCTGTGGTAGATCCCACAATATGTTAGTAGCTGCAACTAGGTCTATCTCATGTGAACTGGAGGAAAAATGCAGAACCTTACTTTTCAACTCCATTGGTTTCTAACCTCTCATGAGCACTTAATTCCTCATAGAGAAGGAAATAGTCACGCTATAGAATCCTGTGGTCCATGAAGGGTAATTGGATAACATCTTTTGAAAGATTTACAAGGCTGCCAAGGATTTTGCCAGCTTTAAACCTGATTGATTCAGTGTGAAAAGATCTGAACAATTCTGACCTAAAAGTTTAAAGACAGACCTTTCCTGTGAAAGTATAATTTAAAGCCTGTAATAAAATTGTATTGGAAAACACCACATTGAAAAACACAGCCATAAATTGCAAAATTTAGTATTATGTTAAAGGACAGTTTTTCCTCCTTAAACCCTCTGAAAGATCCCTAATTGTTCACCAGATACTTTAATAATAAGGTGTTTTTATTTTGCATTTTTTTTTTCTTTTCCGGAAGAAGTCCCTAAACAAAGGCAAAATTAGCCAACTACTTTGCCTCCCTAACCAAGATGTTTGACTACTTGGTTGTACATACAGATGGAATTTATACAACTTTTTTAAAAATTAGGCGAAATAAAGATAAATGAAATTTCATTTATCTTTAACAAACAAAAATTGGACCAAACAGATCTGTTCCATATTTTAATTTTTCAAAATGCTGATTCTCATCATACATTAATTTCCATTTTAATAAAATATATATACTCATAATTAGTGCGCTATTTTGTGAGTAGTTTCAAACGCTTATGATGACTCAAACAGATTAATGATTAAACATCTTCCAGCTAATTACTCCAGGTCATTTATTATTTATCTTAGTCCATAAGTCTATCGTCTATTTTAACCTCTCTCTTCTACTGTACATTTTAGAAGAGGCAGGTTTAGAAAAACTAAAGCATAAAAATTTCACATAAACAAAACTAAGTAGGGTACATACATCTTTTTCCTTAACTTTAGAATCAGAGAAAAATTGAGACTGCAGTATTTAGACAAAAGCTTACTTATCTTTAAACAATACCTTCTTTGTGACATGTTCACTAACTTTGTGTTTCCTTCTCAAATTTCAGTTTGAAGGATCTAGGGAAAAGTGCCATGTGCTCACTCACCTGATTTGGGTGATATGCCATTTGCCTTTTGATTCTTAGAATCATATGAATTAGTCTTAGATGTTTAAAATGGGAATCTTGATTTATGGATACTTTTGTCACCATATACATATTTACATGTAGCCAGAAATGATTGCTTTTTATGTAGATTTGTGACAACACTGACTTTGCAAAAACTGAAAGCCTACCTTTAAAGACAAAACAAAAACAGAACTGAGTCACTAGGAAAAGAGTTTCAGCTAAGAAATATGTAAAGGAGGAGCTCTCTTCTGTGTAAACTAGTTTATACTGAGAAAAGGAATTCAGAAAGAAGGAGGATTCAGATGCTGGCTCTCATATTTCTTTCCTGAAAAATTAGGTAGGTAGTTTGTTCAGGCTTTCAACCCTTCTACATTCTAACTAGAGTTAAGCATCTAGGAGGTAATTCAACCTGCCACCAGAAAATCCTCCCTGTCTTGTGAATTAGAATAGTTCCCCCCTTATTGAAGTCATCAGAATTGAATAAATTTCACCGTATCAACTTCCAACTGGCTGTTAGCAATTTCTGCAGGATGTGTTATTACGTTGGTCTGCAACAGTACTCTAAACTGGCGCAGTACCCAGAAGCTTTTAAGAACGTTACAGTCAGTTAAGCTGAAAATTGTTAACTACTGGAAAAATATCCTACAGTAAGTGAAGAGACAGATTAGGAATTGGCAATAAAAATATTTTTTGATGTGTTCACATCACATCACATCTCTTTCTACAAGTCATCTTCCAATAAAAGCTTAGAGCAGACAGCTTCAAGTGGCCTGATTTTGAGTTCTGGTGCCACCTAGTGGAAATGAGGACGAGGAGATGCAACAGAGGCCTGACTTGAGTCATCGCTCAGCGGATCAAGACTACTGTCTGATGAATTTCCTTCAAATTACTTTGTATACAAAGAAACTTTATAACTTTCCTGATGAGATAGTTTTCAGGAATCCCCGTCAGTTAAAGGATTAAGGTCAAACTTCTACTTTCCTGATGCTCAAGGCCTCCGAAAGTCTGATTCCAGCTTACCTGTGTAGCATGACTTGTAACTAACTACTCTTTACAAATTACTGTAGTCGCCAGGTTGGTCTCCTCCCACACAACATTCCTCACCTTTGCTCGTGTTACCTTCCCAGCCATAAGAGACTCTCTTTTTCTTTTAGAATATCATATTTGGAGAGACCTTACAGTTCGATTAGATGTCTTCAAAAGTTGTGCCTCCCGTAAAATTCCCATATAAAAGGGTCTTCCTACCTCTTCTTGAACATCTCTAGGGACAGCGAATTTAGCCTGATCTGAGGTGGCTTAGTATAGTTCAGCTATTTCAGTATTTTCTCATATTAGACCCACTGCTCCAGCTGAAGAATGGGGTGAGTGCTAGATACATGTGAGGGTTCAGCAGACAGACTCTGGAACAAGTCGAGTTCAAAGCCAGGTTTTTAACTTTCTAGTTATATGGCATTGGGCACAGGATAAGTTCCCTAGGTCTCAGTTTCCTCACCTGTAAAATAAGGATAAAAATAGTGCCTATTAGGGTAATGAATCAGCTTATATGTGTGAAAGTGCTTAGAACAGTATGTGACACATGGTACATGTTTTATAAGTGATTTATTATTTTTATATCTCTGGGAAATCATCAAGATTGGGTAACGGTTGTAGTAATAGGAACAGATGAAAAGAATATATCTCAATGTATATATTTGGAACACTGCCTATAAGATGCTCTACAAATTCCATTGGGACATCAGATTGGGAGACGTCGAATGCTATATGCAGCTACCTTGTATGGACAACTATATGCTACATACAACTGTACGTATTACATAAACATACACACACATAGATAAGGGACAATTAGCAATATCAAATCTGTCAATTCCTGACATATAACAACCTACTTTACTTTTTCTAATTTGGCATTTTTTAAATCTGTTTGAATCTTTTTTAATATTACATCTTAACACACATTTATGTTCTAGGAGAGGGTTCTTCAATTCAGAATCCTTAAGGACAAAGCAAATAATGTAAACAGGAAAGGGGCCAGGTGCAATGCTGTTTGGAATGGTATAAATTATGGGGAAAACTAGAGGACACATATCCACCTAAATGCATTTCAGTTTGGCTTATGGAAAAACACTGTGTAGGACAAAGAAACAAAGAAACAAACAAATCCCCCCTACAAAAACAAACAAACAAACAAACAGATCTACAAGCTTAATCTGGGCCATGTTCAGCAAATTTGTGATTAATATAGAGTCAGAAAAGAGAACTTAACTGAGTAACTTGGGGAGGAACCAATTTTTAGTGATAACAAAGATAAGTTAGTAAAAGAGATTGTGAAGGAAGAGTAAGAGATATAGACCAGGAAAGAGCAGCTCCTGGAAACAAAAAGAGGCAAAACAGAGAGGTCTCTGGGACCTCTAGAGAGAGGGTATATTCATTTCTCATTGCTGCTTTTACAAAGTACAGCAAACACAGTGGCTTAAAATAACAGAATTTTATTATTTCACAGTTCTGTAGGTCTGACATGGGTCTCACTGGGCTACAATCAAGGCATTGCCAGGGCTGCGTTGCTTCTGGAGGTTCTGGCTGAGAATCTACTGCTTGCCCTTTTCCAGCTTCTGAGGCTGCATACAGTTCTTGGCTTGTGGCACCTTCTTTCAGAGAAGACGTGTTGTGTCCAGTACTTTTCACATTACATCACTCTGACTTTTCCGGCCTCCTTCTTCTACTTTTAGGGAAACTCATAATTACATGGGACTTACTTGGATATTCCAGGATATTCCTTCTATTTTATGGTCAGCCAATTCACAACACTAATTCCATCTGCAATTGTAATTCTCCCTTGTAATGTAACAGAACATATTCACAGATTTTGGGGATTTGAACATGGACATCTTTAGGGGAAGGGATTATTCTATCTATAGCAGAGAGCAAATAGGAGGAATAGTGAAGAGAGGTTACTGTGTCTGTGAGAACCAGGACTAGAGCTTCTTTACCTTCCGTCCCCAAACTATAACATCCTCTTTCTTCATAATATTGGGAGAGGAAGTTGAGGAACAGAAAAGAAATTGAAACTCACTTGGCAAGAAATTTATGGTATGTGGCTGTATGATGTCTGTGTAACTTAGAATAAAGAGGCCCCTTCAGGACGATGGATTAGAAGAGGGGCCTCTTCTAGGAAAATGAATTCCCCAAAACCCCTTATCCTCGGATAATAAGAGAATTCAAAAAAGACCCCCATATTTCAGGCTGATAGAGTCCTGTGAAAGACTGTCCAAGTGGCATGGACATTCAGCCCTTGGCAGTGTTCCTTTGTGTAGGGCACAGCCTTCACAACCACAGTGGAAGGTGGGAGACACCTACATTCTGGGCTCCCCTGAGAAAGCCTCCTCTCACCCTCAGTCATTCTCAGAGACATGCTTCTTCCATGGCCTTCTCCAAACTTTGTAATGTTTTCTCAGAGTGTTCTGTACAGAACTCTAGTAGAGTAGCCCATAGCTATGCTATCTTGGTTTCTTACATATCTTCTTTCTTGACAGTTGAGTTCTCTGAAAGTATTTAAAGCATTTAAAGCACCTTTTCCAACCCCAGCAGATTGTCTTTCAAATCCTGCACACATAGGTGCTGCCTAAATATAGCAAATTGTGAAGGAGCTAAATAAATGACCGAAATGTATAATATAGAAAACGAACAAAATGGGTAACTAATAAATGTATGTTGAGTTAGTTGGATAGTTAATTTCCTATGTCTTTTGGCACCACATTGTTATATTAACCTAACAGGTACCTAGTTTTTTCTTCCTTTCCTCCTATACCCTGAGTCTTCGTTTCCCTTTTCCTGTTTAAGTCACACTTCAAGGCTTTGCCTTATTCATTTCTTCACTCAGATATTTACTGGGCACTTGTCTATGCCCTATTCTAGGCATTGATAAATGAATCAAAGTCCCTGCCCTATAGATTATTATTATGCTACCCCACCTATGATCTCTTAAATCCCTGTAGGCACCTAAAGTAACTCCATTACTGACAACGAAGAACAAACCCAAATTTCCTCAGATTTGAGTTAACCATACAGAGCAATGAACACACATGTCACAATACTTTAATTGTAAATGAAAGTCTACCTAATCATATGACAAAGTTCTAGCTGCGCGTAAAGTAAAATCAGCTCTGCAATGGCAGCAGTGCAAACCTCCACCCAGATTCTACAAGTCCTAGGGGTGGGAGGAATCTGCCGTATCTTCATTCTTTGATATGCCTGATCATTAGCAGATGTGGGCTCTTTCAGGTAGTTAACAGCCTGGGGTTATAAGGAGCCCTTTGCTCTAAATGTCTAAATTCAAGCTGCTATTTTGAGGCTATTATGGAGGTAATTAAACTGCTACAGTTTAATCTTGGGATCCTAGACATTAATTGTTCAACCATATCATCTTTAATCTAATCTTCACAAAACCCGGAATTTCAGAGGTAAAAATGCTTGAACTATCAACCTTATTATTGTATTCAGACTTTAAAAAAGCCATACTTTATGATACATGTAAAGGAAAATGATTATTATGATTCTGTTGTCTATCTGTAAATCTTTTACGATGTAACATTAGGGATATTATTAGACTGAATTATGCTGGTTTGACATTTCCAAATGCCTAAATGGAGAGATTCATGAGTGGTTTGGAATGTGGTTTTAAAATCAAGAAACCTGAGATATTTGTACCTATAGACTATCATTTACTTTTAAGAAAGCCTTATTATTTGAAGATTTAGGCAGACTGACAATCAATACATTAGTTATTCGCTGGAGAATTGATTCAATAATCCATTGCAGATCTGGTATGAATTGTTGACAGTTGAAGAAGTTTTGTTGTCTAAGACATTTGAATGATCACTTCTGCATGTTATTTTGATGTAAGAGCTATAATTTAATGTTTATCATATGTCTTAGGTGCTTTATTTGTATATTCTCATTTAATCCTCATAACTTGCATTTTATGGGAGAGAAAACTGTGGTACAGTTGATTTGAATCTGAGAAAATTGGGATAGAGTTGATTTCAACGCAGGCAATCTGAGGATAAAGCTCAAGCTCTTAATCCTTTCATTTCCCCCTTATCATTAATTTAAACTTTTTTTTAGTTAATAATAAAACCCATGTGAAACATAGGTTTATAATATTAGGGGAATATTTGCTAGCTTTAAGAAAAAGTAAGTTGAAATGGAAAGCAATTAATTTATTTTAATATAATAAAAGACGATCTAAATCCTTGTGGAGAGGTGATTTTGTGTTTGGAAATTTATAGAAAAAAACCTTTTCTGAATAAACAATCATAGCATTAACCCTTTTATTTTTAAATTTTTATATTTACATGTTTTACATTTGTATTGAAAACTTGGTGTTTTCTATCAAAACTATCAGTATATTATTATATGCATATATATTCTCTCGGCACACACACACACACACACACACACACACACACACACACACACACTCCATTATTTATTCCTGAAACAACTGAGAACCATTGTGTTGTTCCTCTTTACTCATCTTTAAATCTCAGTTCTTCATTGTTTGAAAAGGCAGCATGATTTGTAGAATAACCTGCAACCAAAGAGGCTTTTAGTCAAACTCTTGCCCAATACTGACTAGCTGTTTGAGCCTCAGTATCTTCCACCTGTAACAGGAGAACTATAGCAGAACCTGACAGGAGTTTTAGGAGAATTAAATGCATTAAAGAAGGTTAATACTACCTTCCCTATGGAGAAAATTCAGGACTAAGGCCTTCAAGCCTGTTGCTTCTTGTGTTGATAAAGACTTAGCCTAGTTTATGGGGGATCCTGCTTAAATTCCAGACCTCCCTTTTGGAGTCAATAAGCTAGGACTCAAGACTCAGGATAAACTGCACACTTTGTGTGGGTCACAAATTGCACCTCTTGCAAAGATAGTTTTCTCTCCAATGTGTGGTGGCCTTGAGGGAAATTGAGAAATAGGAAAACAAAGATCTAATAAAATTAAATTACTAAAAAATCACTGAAGTATTATACACTGGAAGGTGCATTACGGCAGCACTGTATAATAAGATTACCATGTCCATTAGAAAAATTTTCAAATGCAATTTTTTTTTCTCTATGGTTATGACAAGGGATGCAATAATTTTTATGTGGCCATAGGACTTATATATAGGTTGCTTAGATTTCTTTCTTGTGTATCTTTCAGAAGATTAATCTTTATTTATTGGTTTGCTATTATAAGATTCCTTAAAGAAATCTTAAAAGAGACACTCAAAATTTCAAATAGCTATTCTGCAGTGCTACATTTTCTATACTTAGCATGTCTTGGGGTATTTATGATTTTAAAAACACTGTATTTTAAAATAACTTTAGGTAATGTTTTTTGAAATGGCTTTTTAAAATGGTTTTTATTATTTTATTATTTTATTTTTAGAAATTTTGTAGCCATTGTGTAAATCCAGCAATTAAAGAAGGATTTGACATTTTGAAAAATAAAACACTTTTGGCATGTGGAAAGTCATTTATGATCACACCTCAAACTTTAGCTGTTAATATTAACGGGATAGTTATAGCCGAAAGGGTCGTTACACACTTACAAAGGGAGTTTCGCTAAATATAGTCAGCATCAGGAGAAGTGTTGACAGGAAGAGTTGCAAATAAAACCTCAAGACAACTTTTTGATTTAAAATTATATTTTTTGTTTGTGAATGTCATTTTTGAGGAAACTTACACTTTATTGCAACATAATAAAGAAATGAGAAAATAAGCCAAAGAAAATGTTATTAGCCCAAAGTAGCAGGACAGTCTTTAAATAGGCACATAAATAGCACATGAGACAGTCTGGGGCTGTCATCTCGGTCACCCTGTTAGTCTGTTTAAGAGACTTGTCTAATACCAATTTGGTTGCAGTACATCTTTTTCTTATAGTTTTAATTGATTACATAAAAATTATTTTGTCCTGATTAATTATTTGGATTTTCTTCACTGTAACAGGGCTAATATTCTTATAAATATTATACCAGAAACTTTTAATTTCTTACTGAAAGCATGTCCCCCTATAAGTCAAAGATATAGGGGAAGGCAGATTATTGATCTCCTTACTAAAATCGTATCCTTGAAAATCAGGTTATTTTCATGAGAAGATTTTCTTAATGTATTTATATCTCTATAAGCATAACAGGAAATAAACCCAGAGGCCTGACTTGTAGGATTTTTCCACAGAGAAGATAACTTTTCCAACATGAGGATATACAGTAAACTCTTCTATTGTCATGTTCTTTTAAACCTATAGAACTTAAAAAGACTAGTTTTAAATTGTCCTCTAGAACAGCAATATTTTCAGAATTTCATTTGAATTATTAGAAGAAGGTTAAAATCAGTTGAGTATAAATTGAGCAACTACATTCATTTCTTCAATTTGTGCTCTGAGGAATCTGGAGCTCAACCCCAGTGCCACTGCATTTTAGATATGAAATGAGACCAATTATAGCATTTATCCCTCTTAGTATTACAATTCACATATTTTAGTGCAGAACTATGAATGTGTTTGATTACAGGGTGCCACTCTAGACCCTGTTGGGGTTACATGGGATATGGGGTGTGTGTGTGTGTGTGTGTGTGTGTGTGTGTGTGTGTGTGTGTGTATGATACCATCTTTATGAAGTCAAAAGAAAATTAAGAATTCTGAAGCACATCTGTCCCAAGGTCTTAGAGAAGGGATTATAGAGCTTGTATTCTTAAACTTTAAATTGAACAGCACTTTATTATGTGTTTTACTACTTGGTATAAAAAAAGTTGGATCCTTTTCTGAGAGAATAAGGGGTTTACAAAGAGCAGTCTGTGCAAGGGAGGAGAAATTGGGAAAGCAAACTTTGCTGACACTACAATCTTTTTAGACCCAAGCATGGTTGGCAGTGTAGGGGATTCCAACACAATAGATCTTGAGGGTGTTCTTATGAAAGGATAAGTCACATACAGAGGTTAAATTAATCGGAAGTTGTTTCACTCTAATGACTAAAGAATTGTGTCAAAATGCCTAATTGTTTGCCCACGTTAACATGAAACAGTGCAAATGTTTAAATGTCATTAATTCTAAGCTGTACATTTCTCACAGTTTAACTTTTCTCAAATTGGTTTATGTCCTACAGTTAATGTAATCTTAAAATGGACTGTGATCAGATGGAGGTGATGATGCATTATGTGAATATACTCAACCTGGATGTTGTTTTTGTCTGCATAATAGAAAAACTGAAACCTTCAATGTCTCGATTATAAACTGTACAAGGACCTTATAGGATAGTGTCTTAGGCCATTTGGGATGCTATAATAGTAGAAACTTATTTCTCAGAGTTCTGGGGGCTGGGAAGTCCAAGATCAAGGCACAGGCAGATTTGGAGTCTAGTGAAGAATCAATACCTGTCCATAGATGTCTCTCTTCTTGCTGTGTCTTCACATGGTGGAAGAGGCAAAGGAGCTGTCTGGATTCTGTTTTATAAGGACTCCACCCTCATGACCTAATCAGATCCCAAAGGCCCCACCTCCAAATACCAATACATTGGAGATTAAGTTTCTATATATGAATATTGGGGGACACAAACATTCAGTCTGTAGCAGAAGGTCTTGATTTTTACGCAAAACCTTCAGTTGTCAGCATCAGTTTAAGAAAGCACCAGTGTTAAAACTTACAAAATGTCAGAAGTTTGTAAGAAGACTCCAAAGACAATATTGGGACATAATTTAAGAGCATCAACGATGCTCTGGATGGCACAGAAAATGATATTTCATGGGAAGGTTTTAGAGGCAAAAATGACTCTTTGTTGGAAGTGATCCCAAAGAGTAGGAATCTGTGAAGAAGTTTTAGAATTCCTTTACCAATTTATTTTTTTATTCTATTTTCTTTTTTATGAGTTGAAAAAGGGTGAGATAGGAAAAAGCATTATATGCATATATAAATCTAAATCTAAATTTTTTCAATAAATATAAAAAATCTTAAGTCACAAGAAAGCACTGTGCCAGTTTAATTGGCTGTACATGAAGCAGTGGTATGTCTTATGCTTGGCATTGTCTTAAGTTTGATGAAATGCCATTCCCCTTTATAGACAGAGACTAAAGGACTTGGGGGTGGGAGGGTGACTGTGTAAAAGGCAAAGATTCCAATTTCAGAGTCTTCTTTTTCTTCTTGTTTATTTTATTTTATTTTTTTTTCCTGAGTCCAAGTTCATTTCTTAATTTTCCTCTGCCCTTTCCCCGGTACTTTGTGGCTAATGCTTAAATGGAGTATTCACTTCATTAATTTCCAGCATTTCTAGCACATAAACCTTTGAGTACAGGTCAAAGACTGGACTCTTGGCCACAAGCACATTAAGTGGATGTTTTCCCAATGACAGCATATGCCTAGAAAGGTTAGACTTTATTTTCTTGAGTTCCTACCTAATGCAAAAAAACTGAATTTATATTTCTTGAGTCTTGTTCAGCCTAGAAGCATTTTTTTCTTATAACTCCCATTATTAAAAGAAGAGTATGAGACCATTTGTAAAGGTTTTTGATGTGTAAATTGGTATACTTATAAGTTGCAAAAAAAAAAAAAAAAAACAGCCACATTGCAGTGGAAATTTTGTCGAATTTCTAGCTTTTAGCCACAGCACGTTAAATAGCACAATTCATTTTATATTTAATTTTCCTTGAATGTCACAGTGATTAAGACCTTGGCTTTAAGAGTCTTTCCATTTTGCTTATACAATCTGAATAAAACTGTACTCCACTGAGACCAGTTCAAATGGCTAACGTGATGAATAGAAACACAAATCTTAAATCAAACGTATTGGAATATCTTTGTTGATGTTTTATGTATTTTTGATATGGCTAGAAAAGCATATTTTCTAAACTATCTACAGTCTAATGATTAAGAGACTGAATTAAGTAAGACCCAGACTACCTGCATCCGAATTCCAAATCTGCCACTTTTCAGCTGATTTTAGCAAAGTACTTATTTTCAATGTTCCAGAGTTTTCTCATCTCTAAAGCAGAGGTTGCTAAAATTATATTAGTATCTTATAGGCTTGTTGGGAGAATTAAGTTGAGTTCGTACATGTAAGCCACTTAGAAAAGTATCTAGTCCATAATGAATAATCAATAAATGTTGATTGTTGCTATTAATTTTTAGAATCTCTTTTATATATTGCTCTTCCTAACAGTGGCAGTTATTTTTCAAATTCCTTTCCCTTGTGTTTTCAAAACTCTAGGCTACTACATTACCATGCTTTTTGCCAGATCACCTGATTTCTTATTTTCTCCCAAGTGTAGCTCTGTTCTTTCTTATATAAACTAAATTAGATTTTGTAAGCACAATTTTCCACCCATGATTCCAGTTAGCCCAATAAAAGTCTGGAGTTCAGTAAAAGTCTGGAGCATGTAAATAAAATATCTTTCTAAGAAATAAAGTGACTGATAGGGAGCATAAAGTTGTCAGGAGAGGAGACTCTTATTTCTTACATTTTTTTTATTGTGTCCATTTTGCTGTGTTGTGGAAATGTTTTCAATCCTTTTTGTAAATGTTATTATATAAATATATAAAATAGAATGTAGGGTCAGTCTTTCATCCAATGCTTGAAAATATATACTGACAGTTATTTTTAACAACTCATGAAATTCAATGAGTCAAGTCTGGACTGGAGGACAGTGTCTCATTGATTACTCATTGAGCCTGCCATAGTTCTATTCTTCTTATGTACAGTGGGGTAACACATTTAGAAATGGCCTACCGAGATATTTTGAAGGCTCATTGTACAAAAATTAATTTTAGTAATTTAAGAACATGAGAAAAATATTTATAGTATATATTTTAGTAATATATTATGCCTCATATACAGCAATATATTGGTAAATGTTTAACAGCTATGCCCTGTACTCCCCTGCCTTCCCGCCAAAAGTGGTGACATGTTTTGCTGCATTTTCTGGTCTCCATGGTATAAATACTTCCACTATAACCAATTCTGAGGTATCAGTGTAATATCACTGAGAAAAGTTGGAAAGAGATATCAGTAGGGCACCACTGCGGGGTATTTCTACCATAAATATATAACAAATATAAGTAATCCCAAGGGCACAGATAATAGTAAAATGCATACAAATCATTAGGAAGTGATGAGTTTTGTAGATTTACTAACTTTGCTTTTAACGGAATTTATTTAAGTTTATTTAAGTTTTTGATAATGGCTGTATTTAGTGACTGACTTTCAAACTTCCTGAAAATTTAAGAATTGACTTTTATGAGCCTTTATGAGCTGGCTCTAGCACATCACTTCTGTCTATATACTACTTGATATTACCCATTAGAACATAGGTACAAATATTGAAGTTTAAACTCATATGATGTCTTCTTTCCTTCCCATCCCTTCATCCTTTCTTCCTACTTCCTTTCTTTCTTCCTCCCTCCCTTCCTCCTTTCCTCCTTCTTTTCCTTCCTTTGGTTCTTTGTGATATGCTGGACATGTCAAAAAGTTAAATGGGCAGAAATCCATTTGGACAAATTTAAAAGTGACTCATTTATGGTGTTGATATGGGCACTGAAAAAAAGACAGTAACGTTTCATTAGGATTTTATAATATACACTTTTATTACATATTTTGACATATGTACATATCTACTTATGTATCTAGATATGGTGAATCTATTTTTGTTTCTATAAAAGACATGTTGAATTCTATGGAAAAACTCAGTAAAGGTGAGTCGTTCAAAAAGAGTTTCTAGGTATGAGCAAAACCGAAAATGCTGAGATAAGGAACACCAGCTGATGTTTTTTTTCTGATTGTGTTGCTAGTATATTGATTTTCTTGGACCACTTTAAAGAAATAAAACTGGAAATTTTAGATAATGAATTTATCAATGTGGAGAAACTAAACTGTTGACTTGTAATCAAAACAAAGATCTATATGTAAAGAAAGGTGAATAAATGTGAGTGTATTTATGTTAAAACAAAATTCAATTTAATTATTTCTAATGAATATTTGCTTGAACTCTCCCCACCCCCATTAACTGACAAATTGTTACTGCAAGCCCAGGGAAAAAATGGCCTCAACTCTGTTTGTAATTATCATTTCCATAATTTATGTTTACTAAATTTTAAGTGAAATGAAGAGTAAGAGTGTTGTAAGCCAAAACAGATCATTATTAGCTTTAGATGTACCTTTCTATATAATTAAATTTGATTGAATTCATGAGGAAAAAAATGAATGTAGCTAGCTAGCTCTCCTTGTCTAATGAAATTATTATACAATTTATTTATTTTAAAATCTAATTACTAATCTCTAGCAATTTTTTCGCTATTGGTTGTATGGTCTAGGCATAATAGGTACTTTTAAGAAAAAATCCAAATGATCTTTATCCCCAAAGTCATTGTCTTGTATGTGACTTTATAGATATTTTTTTTTCTTGTGTGTGTACAAAATGATTTTTCAGAAATTTTTGACTAAAATTTAATTTAAATTTATCGAAGTTACAAATTTTTAAATTTATTTTTTGGGCTTATAAGTCAATTTACATAGTTATATAACTAGAAGAATTTAATACTTTAAAGAGATTTTTAATGATTTCTGTTAATTAAAACAAAGATTAGTATTTTAAAATAAATTTTTATTCAGTATAGTCAAATATACTTTTTCAGTAATTTAATTTTCTGACTGACCAACTTTCAAGTACTCAAGTAATACTTTTACTTATTAAACTTATTAAAATTGTATTTGTAAGTTCCATTAAATGTCCAATACTTTTCATTAGCATTTCAGTTACACTTTTCAACTTAAAATCATGAATTGACATTAATTATTCAGGGACACATATTAAATTGGAGTCATAAGGCAGTTCTAATAGTACAAATTCTCTTGAACATTATACATCATAGAAACTAAAAGCCCAGATATCTTAACACAAAAATATTAACACCATATGCTGCATTATCTTAGGCCTTTCTGTACTTAATTTTACATCTTCTCTGGGTTTAACAAATTTCATTTGTTAAATAAACAGCTGTGTCATTCCAAGCAATTTGGGGGAATATTATCTCAGTCAGTTATGACTGCACAATGACCAGGGACATTTGACAGACTATTCATTTCACTCTTTTTTATGATGTTGATGGGATATCCCAAGCCCCATTTATAATCTTTCCTATTTAGAGGCATAGCCCTAGTAGCTCCAGAAGTCTATTTACTAGGGCTACTCGTGGAAGTCTGAAATTCCCACCCATGATGCTATATTATTTGATTGGATTCTGCATTACTTTGGCTCTTAATATTTAAATGGTCTCCTTTGCAAGTTATAAAAAACTTCAAAAATTTGGAATGCTGTACTCATTACATATTCTTTTTATCTCTTGGGGCCATATAACTTTTGCAAATATAATAATGATATCTCATTATATTTTGAATATCTCTCATGACTTTATCTGTTTGACCAAATCTTCAAAGATCTTTCTACTATCGGAAAAGCATTTGAGGCTCCCCGTTAGTTTAAACAAGATCAGAGTGGTGGTCCTATGACTTTAATGCCAAAAGAATGTAGTAGGTGAATGCTGAAGGGACTTCATCAGTGTTAATTGTCCAATCTTCCTTTTCTGAATATGTAAATGCTCTATCAAAGTGTCTTCTCTATGAACTTAGAAAACTATGAAGTGAGAATTTGGAGAGCCTTGTAAAATTTTAAACTCCTCAAATTGTAAATACTGGCAGATTAGACGATAACCTCCCTTAAATCTTCAGTCACCTGAATTCCTTTAGAAAAAATTGTGTAATTGATTTCTTATGAAAATATACAGAATATTAACACAGTGGGCACATAGATCAAAGATGTTTCAGTAACAAGCTGTAGTAAAAGAACAATATGCCTGTAGAATGGGATATGACACACAGTCATGGGTGGAGTGGGGAATGGGGAGTGAAGTGGAAGAGAGACGAGTCAGGGAACAATATACGATGTATCATTATTTCAATCCCACCTTCCTTTCTTTCTGCATTTTGATGGAAACTGATTTGAAATTAATATTTTATTTTATTGCATATAGCTGGAAAATTTAATATACAAATAATAAATCAAATAGTAATCATAACAGCTCAAAATATACTCATAAATCTTAAAAATGTTATGAGGTAAAATTTGGTGTGGACTAGTCAACTTTTGACAATATGAGGCAAGAAGGCAGTGGGTCTACTAGTAAATCTATTCAAAAAAGTCATTGTAGAAACTTTACTGGCCCACTGAATATTTTGCTTTATCTAGGTCTCAAGCAGTTATACTTTTCTTTGTGGCTACCCTTGCCTTCTATGTAAGTTGCTCTATTTGTGTGCTTTTCTCATGGGGGAAACTTACACAGCCCTAGACCATGGTTATGCACATACATTGAAGTAGAAACTTGTGCATTTTAAGTCAAATGCTTTTGACCTTTGCTTTTCGGCAAAGGGTTTGAATTATCATAGTTCCAATTATACTTTGCTAAATGGTTTTACTTGGAACAAGCTTGAAAAATGTTCAGGTCAGTAACAATTAGCTTTGGGGAACATCTGACTTTTTTAATACCAGTATTTTCACTTTATAGTTGTTCTTTGTTAACATTTCTGTTAACAACATCCGCTTATCTGATGGATGGAATACAGCTGTAGGTATTAGCTTAGGAAAGAGGGCATTGATCTAGACCAGAATGTTTCCTTTGTACAAAGAGAGTGAAATGCTAAGTGAACATGAGTCCACTACTTCCATCTGATGAATAGAAAATTTACACCATAAAAAGATCTCATGGATGGGTTTGAAACAGACTCATTGTGTTTGTGCTTATAACAGAGGCACAAACAAAAGATAAATGCACAAAGTGTGTGTGTGCGTGTGTGTGTGTGTGTGTGTGTAGAAATTGTTTTATGTCGAAAACAGCTAAAAGTCAGGTGAAAGTCTTACATTAAAATTATTTAGATGTAGCTTGAAAAACATTAGTTTACCATCAATTGGCAAGCAGATTTTTTTCTGAGTAATTTCTCCCTTTCTTCCTTTCACTACATATTTTCTTAAGTCAGTACCGCTCCACAACACTGGTGTTTTCCATTTATTTAACAGTTCAGTAACTGGATGTATTTATACTTATTTATAATGCAGGCCACTGTTTCAGTAGTGATTTCCAGGTCTCTGTATTCAACGTTTTATGTAGCCTTTCTAAGGATCACAAAATTATTTGAGAAAATTGGATAATTGGAAGAGATCAAATTATCAAAGTAAAGAATTGAGCAAAATATAAAAATAATTGACAGAGGTAGAAAAAGAGAAGAAAATATTTTTACTCTAATTCAGATTCCAGGCAAAAGGAATATCACTTATAGAATTATCTGGAAAATTACTTTTATACTTTAATTCATCCGGATAGTATAAGCTTTGGCCTCAATGACAGTTCATTTTATTTTCATATAAATTATGATCAAATTCAATATACACATGTTTTAGTAAAGTGACTTTTTTTGTGATAGAAAGCCTTGCATTCTATTGTTTTCATGTTTTTTAACTCAACTTTCAGTTTTGGTTATCACTGAATACAGTTTTCTGTTGTGGTTTGAATTCATACAGTGAAGACTTAATTGTATGGTTCTAATCAAGTGTAAAATTAATAATGGAGCTGGTTTGTTGTATGCTCTCAGATTTGCTTCCCACAATTCAAGGAAGTGTCAGAATTATGGCTTCTATTAACATTTTTTATGTGAGGAATTGGTTCACCAATCAGATTTACTCCCAGCCTGGATCAGTAGAAGTAATAATTTTTGTTGTTCTTCATTTTGAAACTAAGAAGACACACTGGCCTCACCTGGTCAAATATTTCAAGTCATCCATGATTTTAATATGTCCCGCTTGATAGCCCTGTGCATCAGATGTGATTGTGGCTAAAGTAGTCTAGAACTTGGAAAACAAAATAGAGTCATTGAAAGATACTTTGCTAGGATGAAAATCATATTCTCAACTTTCAGAGAAAAAAAAATTTTTCTATTTCCCATGAAACACAAGCTAACATCCTATTTACTGTGACTCATTTACTGCACTAGAACACTTACTAGTGAATATAGCCCTGAAGGCAGGTCAGTGACATTGATAGAAAATGCATTAGAGCAAACCATAAATATCATTTTGTGTCAAAAACAGACTCTTTTTATTTGAATATTATATAAGAAACATCTAAAGTCAGCTAAGAAAAATATACAAAGGAGTAAACAATGGGAATACAGAATACCATTCTTAAAAAATTTTTTGTTCATCTGACTTGTTTTACTTAAAAAAAAAAAATCCTCTCATCTGTAGTGTCCTTTGAAGCAGGGAAATACAGTTCAACAAGTCTACTTACCTCAGTTGCAGTGGGTTTTTATTGTTGTTGTTGTTGTTTTAGCTTACGTTTCCTAAGAGAGCTATTTCAGTAGGTTTCATTATTAAATCAGATCAATGCAGAGCTTTTCCTCTAGTGACAGAGAAACATTTTGATTGAAGATTTCTTTCAACCTTGAAAGGGTCAGTTAAATTTTACTCCAGCCAATGGCTTTATTGTTTGTGTTGCCTGAACCGTGTTTCAAATAACAGGGCTTCTGCTTTAATTTTAAAGCTAGTACTTTCTAATATATGCTGCTTTTGTTCCTTCTAAGAGAAAGGATGCTGAAGACAATTTTTAAAGGAACCTCATATCCTGTTTCAAGTGAGAAAAATAAATACATAAACATAAAACAAACCTTAAGCATTATTATTTTAACCAATGAGAGATACTTTTCAGTTCTTTAAGAAAAAATCAATTTTGTTCAGAAAGAGCTTGACACCTCATATTTTACCTTTATACAGAGTTCAGTTGAGTCAGGGTACCATAACTTTATATTCAGTGAAAGGAATATGATATCTAAGATATGCATTTTAGCTAAATTTGTATTCTCTGCTTCCAAAACACGTTTTTTTCTTAAATATGGTAATACTACCACTAGTAGCATAAAATCTTTTCTCCCATCTCCAATCTCATTAATTGCTCCAAAATGCAATCACCTGAAATTCCACCATTGAGGGCTTTAATTCCACCTTTAATGTTTCGGTGCCACCATAATTTTCCAAATTTCTGGTAAAAAGACATTTTTTAGGGAAAGGTAATATTTTAAAAGTTATTAGTTATTTTTACCTAGATAAGATTTTGGATCCATTCCTGAGATTTGATGTTGATAAAGAAGGGAAAACCATGCCCAGCGGGGAATGGAAAAGATAGATCTGTGACTTGGGGTGCAAAAGACTAATATTCTATTAGTAATTTTAATTGATTGCAGCCAGAAATCTAGTCTCTTATAGGATTGGCATACAGTTTGAATGTTTACATGGAGGAAAGGTTTCCTCTTGCCTAGGCTATAGACCACCCTTCAGATTTACAGTCCATCAGCATGATGTTTCTAAATCAGAAGTTATCTTGGTGGCACTGCAGAAACTTCAAATTATTAACACTTACTATTATTTTCCCATCACGTATGTCCCCTAGTCAATTAGCAATGAATCTCTTTTTTATACTGGAAGATCCTATAAAGGCGATGCCCTGTCCTGTTTAGCTGATGCTAGTTGGAAATGCCTAAGGAGGTCTGCCTAGGACAGAAACTGAATGATTTATAGCAATAGTCATGACATTTCTAGTCATTGGTGGTGCTTGAATCTTTTATCGACCTTTATCTCTTTTCTCTCTGGGTGAAGTCATACATTTTCATTCCTTTAAATACTATGTTGTGGTGATGATTTTCAAACCTCAGCCAAGACATCTACTCTGATCTCCAAATTCATATATACAGACATATCCACTTGTTCATCTAATAGGCATCTTTATATGAACATAATCTAAAATTGGACTGCTGATTCATATCAATACTAAAACTTGGGGTTTCCTCCCTTGTATGGGCTCTCCATCTTAGTAAATGTATTAACTTTCACTCAGTTTCTCAAGCTAAGAAACTGAAAGTCCTGGCTCATTACTTCACTCACTCCCATCTCCACCATCTAATCTGGGGTGTTCAGATCAGTTCGTTTACACTTATTTGTGAATCCTTTAAATGAAAGGCAATCTTTGGGGCACTGTGTAGGGCATAGAACTGAGAAAAACAAAAGTCTTCTCTTAGGCCATTGGCAAATTTTTGGAAATAGAAGGCAGAGATCAAGGGAGAAAAGAAAACAAACAACAAATACATTCAAATGAGGTAAGAACACAAGGGCATATAAAGAACTACAGAGATTTCAAAATGCCTCACCACATTCCTTGTTGCTGACATGCTACATAGTTCAAATCCTGAAATTTCTGGCTTTTAAGATCCAGCTTCATGCTTCTTTATGCTCTGGGATTTTTCATAATTCTAGAAGTAAATATAATTATCTTTATTTTTTTTGTTACTTGCATACATCTTTATATATCCATTATCTTAAGAATTCTAGCTTATTTGTTCAACTGGCGGTTGCTTCAATGAAAAACAAAAGATCTAGAGAAGCTTGGTTTATAATTTCAATGACAGAGAGATAATGGAAAAATCAACTGATTACAGTATATTATTAAATATTCCACAACAATGCTGGTGTCACCCTGAAGATATACCCTTGACAGTCATCCATATCAAGAGAAATAATATAATTTTTAGTTAAATTATTTTACCCATTCTCATAAGTAAAATTTAGTTAAGGTTTTAGAATCCAGGAGCAAAGTAACTGCTCTTGAAAATATGAAAAATTTTAACTAAATTTTTAGAAATGTTTAGAAAAAGTTAAACCAAAACTATTTTTTAATGCAGTTAATACTTTTATTCTCCTTCTTTATAAAAAGAAAATTTCAGTATTGTCAAAATTCCTCACTTCATATTATTCTTTTTGAATCTGTAAGAAAAGCAGCCAGAAGTGTTCATGTCTATTAAACATTGGATCCCAATTCAATGGGCCAGTGGTTAGGAAAGACTACTGGAAGCTTAATTGCACACCAACCTCACTCCAGCAAAAACCAAATCACACAAAAACAAGGCAGAAAAACAAACAAAGAATAAAATTCTAATAATTTGAATTCTGCAGTATCAACTTAACTTTAATAATAGAAAATGAATGCTTTATTTAAACTTATCCAGGTAGAAACAAAACTTTTCAGATAACTAATGAAAAATTAATGGCTAGTATCTTATATTTAGATAATTTATATTGTCAGGGAGAGGAATGATTATAGAAGAGTTTTTAAAGTTGCATAGAAAATGTGTTCGAAATCAATTCTCAAAGCAGTTTATCAGCTCAGGTATATTGATATTTTGGTATTGAATTCATTTGTTTTGTAAAACTAGCATCAACTTGCCAACGTGAATGGGATTCAAATGTAATGGTATTGACTTAGAGACGTGTAAAAAATAAATTTTCTAACTTATCGAAACAAAATATTATGAACAAATATCTTACTGAATCAACCCACTTCCTTGCCACCAAAGATTATATCCTTTTCAGAAAGTTGTGGGTGGCTGAAATCCATTTTTATTCATAGACCCTTTTACAAAAGAAATACCAAAGACAGCTATTAATATAGTCACACCTCTATTTTGATACTCTTCTTACTTTTTTGATGCTTTTCTTACTTTATGTGCTATGTTGTACATGAGGATATTAATTAATTAGATAGCATTATAACAAACAAAAATTCATTTGATAATTATAATTTCTCCTTTTTTTCTTTTTTTCTCTAAAGGTCAGTGTAAGTCCAGTCCTTATCTAAAAGAATGTTCATCAAATTTGACAGGAATATTTGAAATACAACTCATCACTCTGCACTGAATACAATAACATTTTGATAAAACTAAACTCCCAGAATAAAAGGGTGTTTGGAACTAATAAATGGCAAAGAGAACATATTACTTTCAAAATATGATCATTTTGAATATAAGGTAATATAATGCAATTGCATTATCGTCTTAAAATGTTATTGAGATATTTTATACATATAACGAGGAAAATTGAGAAATATCAATAGTACAGCCAGTTTGATGAGATTTTGAAGGCATAAAGTTATGGTAAATGATTTGAATTATAGTATTTTATTATGTAAAATAGATGTCAATATCATTATACTTTACTATCGGGATACTTTATGAGCCCATTGTAATATAATTGAGTTTAGTAGAATGCACAGCAAAACAAGTATTCTGTTACTATACAACTAATCTGTGCAGCAGCTGTGCTTTTACTATTCTCAGCTGCTCCAGTTACAACAATCATCCTTTTAACAGCCTGACACCTGTCTCTTATTATATTTGAGAGCAATTATTAATTTTCTTAAATGTCCCATCCCTTTTAGTGCCTTTGCATTGCTTTATTTCTCTGATGCACATTTACGTGGCCTATTATACTAATTCTCTCATTTAATCTTGAGAACCTAAAAATTATTAGGAAGTTAATTGTGCAGGGATCAGAGGTTTTTCTCACTTACAGCATAACTCTGTTAAATGACACAGTTTGTTCCAGCTTCTTGCTGACACTGCAAGGGATTGTCTAGAACAAAGAGTTCAATTACTTTCACAGTGCTAATCATATATCATTATGTAAAGGCATGAGTCCTTAATTCCCAAGCCAGTGCCTGAAGCAGCATGGCAGTAATAACGGACACATTCCAAATTCCTCTGTCCACTGCAGCATGCAGGGAATAACTGAAGAATAAAATAATTGTGTCTATGTGGCTATGCTCTTCATTAATTTGAATATTTGATGCCCACAGTGAATCATGTTCCATTAATTTTTATTCATCCACACAAGATTTTTGTCAGAATCGATTTGAGATGTATTGTTCAAGGCCAAATCTATATTTATACTTTTTGGGGAACTTTTCCTCCACGATTTAGGAAATGCTTACTTTTTTGGTCCTTTGTAACTTTTCAAGGTACAAATAAAAGTCAGTAAATAGCACTGAACCAAGTCTCACAGGTAAATAATTCCTCAGAGTTATCAAAGGGTGACTGCTCCTTCTCCCCACACAATCTTAGACACATAGGTTAATGTGTAAACCAGACTATTCTCTTGTTTGGCTTTCTCAAGGTCAGTGAAGAAATGGAATCAGGGAGAGGAATATATATATATATATATATATATATATATATATAATATATTATATATATATATATATATTTCATAGTCAGGAAAATAACATGACATCTCAAAGCAGGGTGTAAGCTCATTAAGATAAATGTAAAAATAACTCACCAATCACAAGTTATGGAAACAGGAAATCCATGCCTGTGTTTTATAACAAAGGCACTCTTACATTTCTGGCATAAAAAAGCTTCTGTTGCCATTTTCATTCGTCTCCTCCCATTCCTCTCCTTCCCTGTCTTCTCTGTTTGCCTGGGCAGGAAACTTGTTGTCTCCTTCTGCTCATGTTGCCTGCTGCCCCTTTGTTCTATCATCTGCCCAGCTGTGGCCAGAGGAGGCTGATAAATTTCCTCCCTTCAGTCGGATGAGTAACTTCCAAATCTGGAAGAATTATAATCAGATTGCCCTTTGGAGAAAAAAATTTTAAAAAAGTTGGATATAACAGTCCTCACTGTTAAACATTTTATTCTTGCTAAAGCTGCTCAGGAACTTACAACCTATTTTATAACTGTCGTTTGGTAGGCTGCATTGTAAGAGCATTAGAAATGTACTATAGTTGAAAGCATATTAATTTATACAGAAAGCAACTCCAAAAGGAAATTTCTAATGTAGTCATGTCAATCAGGTAGCAAGGTTGGTAAAGTTGTTTCGAATTGGTAAATTGATATTATTTGCTTGATATTTTCCAAAATTGAAAGAGAAAATTGATTTTTTTTCTCTTTTTCTTCCATCCTTCCTTCCCTCCTCTCCTCTCTCCCTCCCTCTTTCCTTCCTTCTTTTTTCAGTAAAGGGGTCAGTCTTGTGCCCTTTTGTATTCCATATACCTAGCTCCTCTCCATGGTCTTTGGTTGATATTCAACTAATATTTTTTTCTATATTTTTTAAATAAGTCACCTGTAAATACAGCTTCAATTATGTTACATATATAATTAAAATGTATTCTATTTTTAAATAGTTGAAACTCTGACATCATAGTTCTTTTCTGTTGTTCAGTGCCTTCCACAGCTGAAACTAAAACAGGTACTCTGCTTCATGTAATTGGAAACTAGTACTTTTTGTAAAAATAATCATTTCTATAGATATAGCAGATTCTCTTTTGGGTTAACTAGTAATCTTTTGCTGTTATTTGTATAATCTACCTTGACTACTGTGAAACAGCTGACAAAAATATTACTGTGCTATTTCGTAAATATTTGACAATGTGACAGTTCCTCCAGGTTTTGATTATTAGAGCACATGATCCAATCAGATTGAATGCAGTGAGACGAGGAACAACCTGGGATTGGAGAATTGGTAACTGTAATTAATCATTAATTGATTTATGTACACATGGAATAGGTCAGATCAGTGATAATTATTAACACTGGTTACATTTTAAAATGGCATAGAGATCTTTTAAAAAACACCAATATCACGCCAATGGAATTCATGGTAGGGGCTGGGCAACTGTGTTTTACAAAGGATCCCAAGTGATTCTGATGCAAATGAAGGTGTGAATCCTTGGGTTTGATTCTGGCAGTAACAATCAGTGAAAGAAAAACAGCTTGGGGTCCCCTTGGCCAAGTCATCAACATATCTATCCCCCTGTACTCTGGATCCTCTCACTACTCTTTTTATTTGCTGTCACCCTTGTCTATTTATGAAAATATTAAAAGTTTGGGTTGGAGTTATACTTCCACCAAATCAATACTTGCTTCCGTATATTAGCTGAACCTGGCTACCCTCTTGACATCAGTCTCCACTACAAAAAGTATTTCAAATTAGCTTTCTTAAAAATCTCATTTGAAAAATTGTCATTCTGAAATTTACCTTGAAAAACCTATTTACATTTTATATATCTTATTAAATCACTGAATTATATGGTTTTATTGTTTAAAATAATGCTTTATTTTGTTTCTCCAAAAGTCACACCCTCCTAAACTCAGACATCTCTTAATTTCTAATACAATAAGATTTCGTAATGGACATCATGTTCAAGTTTATAATTTTATAAAATTATTATTAATGATCATTCATATATATTGTCAGGTACTGTTCCAATTTCATTTATTTTCCTAGATTTTAAAATAAAATAAATTCTAATATTAAAATGTTAAATTTCATAACTTTGAAATTTTTTTCATGTGAATATAGTCACAAACCAGAACATACATTCTTAGTTCATATATCCTGACTCTTCAGAAAAGTCATATTAAATATATTCATTCTTGTTTTTCTTTCCTAATCCTCAAAATTTTCTTTTTCTTTTTCCTTTGTGTGACAGCATCCCATCCTTTTTGTTCTATAGATTCTTTTTTCTTTTTCCATCTACCATAATTTATGAATGACCAGCAGCTGGCATATGACCATATATTGATTAGTTCTTGCTGCTTAACAAATTACCCAGAAGTTTCATGGCTTAAAACAACAATCGTTTGTAACTGTTCTTGTCTCTTTGAGGGTTACCAGAAGTTCAGCTGATGTATACTGGGCTCTCTTTGTGGCTTTGCTTCTCACTCTGTGAGATGCCTGGGGCAGCTCTGCTTCAGGTTGTGGGGACCAGGATGATTGCCTTTCATGTTTCTCTTATTCTCCTGGGACAACAGCATCACCTGGGGTCTGTCATTATGAGAATGGCAGAGAGACATGAGACAGCAAGTGGAAACACAGAAGGATGTTAAGGTCTTGGTTTAGAAATTGTATACTTCTACCCACATGCCATTGGCCAAAACAAATTCCAGAACTAACCCCAAGTCAAGAGATGAAGTCATGCAAAAAAAAAAATGGATGCAGAAAGAAGGTCAGAATGGGGGTCAATAAATCAATCTATGGCATAGCAATACTCCTCATTCTTGTGCTCACAGCAGATATCATTTACCTGTTAAATTACTCTTTCCTACTGAGCTAAGGTTGGCCTCAGAATTCTTCTCAAGTTAGTGTTTTATGAAGCTATGCCAAATTGATTCACTAATGGAATAGAAACCTATTTTTCCTTCTTTATTTAATGTCCACTTTCTTCATGTTTAATTCTTTCTTCTTTATATTATTTAAAGATTAAGACTTGGTCTAAATTAGGTGACTGGTGTAAAGCATTAGTTACACAACATATATTTTATTTAACCAGTGGTTCATTTTTGTCCTTCAATTGAGACAAGATTGCATAGAGAAATGACACTTCTCCGCCCTCTTAAGGTTATGTGTGGCATTGACTTAGATTCCTAATGAAATGAGAGCAGAGGTGACCCATGCCTCTTCCAGGATGAATCCTTTAACTTTCAGACTTTTGCAGCCTGTTCGCCCTTGCCATGTGGTCATACAAACAAATACCTATGCGGAGGCATGACACTGAGCCATTATGTAGAAGAAAGATTTTCTGAAGCATTAAACCCACCATCAGTTTGCTTAAGTCAGGAAAAATGCTTTTCTAAGCCACTGAAACTTTGGGATTTTCTGTTATCCCAAAACTTAAACTATCATGAACAAACTGTGTTTACCCAAAATTGGAGCTGTAGATAAAGAAGTATATAAAGAAATGCAATTCGCTGGAGTCAATTCAATTTCTTAGATGAACAAGAACAGTATAATCTTAGAAATCTAGGAAAGGAAGACCTAAGTAGGCAAATGTGAGTGAGTGATTTTCAACATTTCTTAGTTATTTTTCTTATCACTGGTTGCAATTCAAATAGATGAACTTTGGAAGAACTCTAATACTGATCACTATAGCCAACCAAGTAGGAGAAAATAAAAGCAAGAGAGAAAAGGAGTGCCTTTAAAATGCCAGGCAAAGGGACATTCTTAGCAAATTTTTCTTTTCTGCTGACACACCTGGCTGAGCTGAGGTTTGAACATGGAGGTATTGATTGGGAAGGTATTTTTGGAGAAGTTGTCTATTCATTCTTTGTTTTACATCAGGCTAATCTTGGAAAGAAATTTAAGATGCAGCTTTTACAACTCTCTGCATTGATTTATCCCTTGCCTGCCCTGCAAAATTGATTTTTGACGCTTATTTCGGTATCTTGGAAAGTACAAAGTTGTGACTTTGATATACTTGTGGGTAGAGGCAAGCAGTAATTTTTTGACATTGGCAGAAAAGTGTCCTAATTTATAAAATACTTAGGGACAACCTAAACTTAGGAATGTTTAAGAACATTCCTTGATTTATAGGGGAACCACCAGCCCACTGAGAAAGAACCTGAACACTATATATAATCAAGATTCAGATATAGAGAAACATACTGATAGCCTGATGGACCTGGAAGTAGGATGGACATGACAGATTCCTGATGTTGAGCTTTTCTGAATGAGAAAGGGGTCTGGTAGGCCAGGCCAGAATGAACACATAAAGATGGATGTCAGTGGTGGTAGAAGTTCTAGGTATAGAATAAAGTTGTGCTTTAATACTCCCAAACCAAAGAGGGTAACAATGCATATGGACTTTGAGAAGAAAAGGGTTGAAGTAAAAATAAAAGGCTATATAACTGGGGGCATAATTCTTCTGTAACTAACCCCTGCCACCAGTCCCTAGAGACCTGAAGGTTAAATTTGGGAATCACTTCCTTGTTTCCCAAGATAGAGAAAAAAGTCACCAGAAACGTGGAGATAAGCACCAGCATAGACATGAAACAAGGAACTGTTCCAATTCATGGACAGTAAGAATTCTAAAAGTGACTGCGGAACAACTGGTAGAAAGTCTGATTATATGTGAAATATATCTCTCATGCTAGGACCCCTAATGGGAAAGAGTTTCTATTTAGGAGCTGTGAAAATCGTAAGTTGAGGTACATACTAAGTATCTGAAACTATCTCTGGAAGATTCTTAAATCTGAAATATGTATCTTAATTTTATATAAAATATACATCTTAAATTTCAGTTCAATATTAGCTTGATGTAAAACAAAAGCTGAATAAACATCTTCTCTAAAGATAGCTTCCAAAGCAATGCCTGTGCATTCAAACCTCAGCTCGGTCAGCTGTGAGTGACAGCAGAAAAGGGAAATTTGCTAAAGATACCCCTTTTACCTGGTATTTTAAAGTCACTCCTATTTCTCATTTGTTTTTTGTTTTCTCTTGGTGGGCCAGATATAGTGATCAGCTTGAGAGTTCTTCTGAAGTCCACCAATTTAAGCATCCTCCGGAAGTAGTTTCGGATATATTGAGGTTTAAATATTTATAGTCAGGTATCTTCAGTACAAACTAGAGTTCTTTTTCCTGATTTTTTTTTTACTTCTATGTAAATATTTTAAAAATGTTATATGTGTGTGTGTGTGTGTGTGTGTGTGTGTGTGACTAATCATAAATATAGAACTCAAACAATTTTCACAAGTGAACACATTTGTGATGCCAGAAAATTACTAGCATCTCAGAAGTCTCCTCATTCCCCCTTCCAGACAATATACCCTCAGGCTTGACATGACTTAATTTTGCTTGTTTTTGAACTTTTTATACATGGAATCATATAGTAGATATATATTTTTTGTATCCGGCTTCTTTTAATCAACATTTTCTGTAAGAGATTTATTTCCGTTGTATGTAGTTGTAGTTTGTTAATTTCTTTTTGCCCTATAGTAATTCATGGTATGAATATAGCACAATTTATTTGGCCATTTTCTTGATGATGGATTTTTTTCTAGCTTGAGTCTACTAGGAATAATGCTGCTCTGAGCATTCTAGCATATGTGTTTTGATGAGCATTTGTGTAAATTTCTGTTCTTTGTATAACTAAGAATGATTGCAGGGTCTTTAGAGAATGCATATATATCACATATATAATTGTACTGAAATGGTTGACCAATTTCCATTTCCACTGACAGTGTATAAAAGTTCTACTTCTATGTCATTCTATCAATTGATATTATCTTTATTTTTTTTGAATTTTAGCCTTTCTTGTTTATTTATAATAGCATCTTATTATGATTTTAATTTGCATTTTGCTAATACCTGATAATGTTGGGCTCTTTTTCATATGTTTATTGGTTATTTTGACATTCTGTGTTATGAAATGTCCAGTTTTATTTGGCTATTTTATTATTGGTTTGTATTTCTTTTGATTATTGGTATGTCTTTGAAAATTATTTCTGTTTTTGGAACATACTATGAATTATTTCAATATTTTAAAATTTGTTGAGTCTTTCATTATGGTCCAGATATGTCAATTTTGAAAAATAGCTCATAAGTGTTTAGAAAAAATTTAATTCTTTCATTGCTAACATGTTTTACATACGCTAATTAGGTAAAGTTTTAAAATTGTCAGATATTTTATATCTTTATTATTTTTTGTATGCTTTTTCTAATAGCTATCTGGAGATTTGTGGTAAAGTTTTTATATATGATTGGGTATTTGCATTTTTTCCCCTTTTGTTTCTGTCACATTTTGCTTATATTTTTTTGAAGCTATGTGTTTGGATACATATAGATTTTTGATTATGATATCTTTCTTTTGATTGATATCTTTAGTATTATAAAATATACCTCTTTATAGGAATTCATCTTGCGTTAAAATCTAATTTATCTGTTCATATAACTACATTGTCTATTTTATCTATCTATCTATCTATCTATCTATCTATCTATCTATCATCATCTGTCTATCATCTACCTAATCTATCATCTATCTAGGAAAAGGAATAGATATCTATCATCTATTTCTCTTAGTTAGCATGGTATATATGTTTTTCTATCCTTTTTTTGTTTTTTGAACTTTCTATATCCTTGTGTTTCAAACTTTTTATGTTCTTGTGTTTTTATTTTTATAAATAATGTGTAGTCGGATGTGAGCAGCATGTAGTTTGTCTTTTATTTGGAGTATTTAGTCCAGATTCATCTAATGTAATACTGATGCAGTTGAGTTTATAGCTACCATTTTACTCTTTGTTTCTTTTCAGCCTACCTGTATGATGTTATATTTTCTCTCTTTCTTTATTTTAAATTGGATTAGTCAAATTCATATTTTTTTATTTTTTCCATATTAAGATGTAGTTAATTATATATGTTTTTACTATTCTTTTAGGTTTTCTATAATTATGTTGCCAAATGTGGTAGTCACTAGCCATAGCTGGCTATTTAAATTAAATAAAGTTAACATTTCAGTGAATAAAATTAAAATTTCGGTTCCTTAGTCACACTAGCTATATTTCAAGTGGTCAGAGTTTCATATGGCTAATGGCTAAGATATTGCCAGAATGATATAGGACATTTCTATCAATGCAGAAAATTTATTATACAGGTATTGCTCTAGAGAGTGCAGCTTACATTTTTATTAAGGTCTACCTGAAGTTGTTATTTTACTGAGTGCCTGATAATGCTTGAATCTTAGAATACTTTAATTCTTCCCCAATTTCATGTTTTTATTTTTATTGATTTCAATTTGATATAATTTAATAAACATTTAATTTTACTTTTAATTTTAGGTTTACAGAAAAATTATGAAGATGCTACATAGTTTGTATATTGTTTTCCCATTATATTTCTTAACATTATTATAATACATTTGTCACAATTAATGAACCAATATTTATACATTATTAATGAAAGTCCATACTTTTTTTTGGATTTTCTAAGTTTTTGCTTGGTGATCCTTTTATGTTCTAGGATCCTGTTCAGGATACCACACTACATTTAGTTGACAAGCAAATATTTTAACTTCTCAAAATTTACTATTACTTTGTACAGTTGATATTTGCTTTTGTTTTCCTACTTTTAAAAGTCTTTTCTAGTTTTTTTTAACCTTTTCTGTTACTATTTGCTTCTTCCTGCTTTGCTTTGTATCTAATAACATTTTCTTTTTCATAAAGAATTCCCTTTTGTATTTCTTTTCAGGAAGTTCTTCTGTAACTGTACCTTTAGTTTTTATTTGTCTGAAAATGACTTTATTTTACATTAATTTTTATGGGGTATACAATTTTAGGATGGCAGTAATTGCTTTTTCCTGCATTACAAAGACAACATTCCCTTGTCTTTTGGCTTCCATGGTTTGTTAGAAATCTGCTGTCATCCTTGAGGTTGCTCCTTTGAAGATATTATGTCTTCTTTCTATAGCCATTTTTAAGAATTCTCCTTTTGTCTTTGCTTTTCAATAGTTTTATCACAATGTGTCTACATATGATTTATTGTGTAATTATCTTGCTTCAGGTTTGTAGAGCTCCACAAAAATGTTTATCAATCTTTTCCATTAATTTTGTTCAATTCTCAGCTGTTGTTTCTTCTGATATTTCTTCTACTCTAGTCTTTCTTTTCCAATGTCACATATTTAAGACCTTTTTACTATGCCCTGTGTGCTTCTCAAGCTCTTTTCTTGATTTTCAGTCTTTTCTCTCCTTATACTTCAGGTAGTATATTTTCTTTTACCTATCTTCCACTTTACTAATCCTGTGTTTTACTGTGTCCAATCTGCCAGTAAACCCAACCAACAATTTCTTACTTTTAGATATTATATATCAGTTATAGAACTAACTTTTGTTGATTTTAAAGATATCTCAATTCTCTGATTATATTTTCTGTTTTATCTATTTTCTCCATTCTTCTATTTTTATCAAAATTGTTATTTCAAAGTATGTGTCTGCTAACTCCAATAGATGGATCATCTTCTGAAGTTGCATCCCTCGGTAATCAGTTAATTGGTGACTAATGGTTCTAATTTAATACCACCCATTTTAATAAAAACAAAAACAAAACAAAAAACCCACAGTGGCACTAGATGAGGTTGTCTTCCATGGGAGAAACATTACAATTGCCTCTTTTTAGCAATCAAAAAAGAGGACTTGGTACTTCAATCTTTCATTTCTAAGTTGAATTGATTTTGGATAAACTCAATCTACCTTTGGTTTGTTTTCGTCTTTGACCCTAGACTTCCCAATTTTCCATTGAAATATTTTTCAAATTGTTAACTGGGATACGTATCTTTGAAGGAAGTAAATGAAGAAAAAGTCTATGACTTTACTTATTAGTTCTTTCTTTAGGCATCACCAGAATTCAGCAAATATCTTAAGTGACAAATGTCTTAAATGTCTCAAGTCTTCAATTTCGTCATACTTACCCTATGTAACCACTAAAGTCTGAATTGGTTTCTCTGAATCTCAGTCTTTTGCCAGGAACAAGAATGGATTGTTAATCCTTTTCTTTCCCCCTTAAAAAAAAAGAAATAAAGAAAATACAGCTGTGGATCAAAAATTTGCCACTCCTTCCAAGACTTTCAACTGAAAATATTGTGTTCATTCAAACTGCTTAATCTAGAGGTTGTTTTCCCTTCACCATCACAATACGGTGGACAAGTCAGCTTTATTTTTCAGAGGTTTTTGGTTTAGGTGTTTTTTCATCTTTCCTCTGCAGTCTTAAAATTCATCACATGTCTTTGGAGGAAACAGGTTATATGTTTATGGCTGCTCAGCTACAGTCTTGTTTTTCCAGTGCTGTATAATCACTGAACAATCTACTGGTTTTCCTTTCTGCATAGTGGCTTGCTGCCTAGGCTAAGCCAGATACTTCCCCTCTTCCTGGTGCTCCAAATTGACAAATTTTCCCCAAAAAGAATGGCTAAAGATGTAGAGGAGGAAAACTTTTTCCTTTTTCCACGTAGGTTCTTTGACTGGTCTAATAATTAAATTGACATAAGATAGACTAACAGGAGAAAAACAATTTTGATTTTGTATGTGTGGGAGTTCATAGAAATATGAGACTTAAAAAAGTGACCAGAGCAGGCAGATTCTATATCTTTTAGACAAAGAAACAATAAGTGTGTAAAGAATTGACAAGTTTGGGCTTCGGGTTGTAAATTAGTGAAGAAATAATAATGTTTATTTAATAGCCTTCTCAGTCCTACTTTCCTACATCTAGTGATAAGGATGTTTCTTTTTCTTCTGGTTCAGGGAGGGTATCTTTCACATGGGAAATTTATTTCCTGCTTTCAGGGGGACAAAGGAGGGTCAGAGTGTTCTTCTTGTACTGGTTGCTATTAAGGTAACTTTAATACAAATTAATCAATATGCTAAAGTGATATAATTTGGGGCAGCCTGCCCTGAACCTCATCACAGGTCATCTCACTTCTCCATGGTCCTCCAATGTCCAACGTATTAGCTGCTAGATTTTGTTGCTTCTTCAGCAATATGATACTTTAAATATATTATTTTTATATTTTATCTGCCTTTTGTAGTTGTTCTTTGTAGTAGTATTGATATGGCATGAATTAATTCATCTCTTAGATTAGATTTTCTAGATTTGATTTCTCTCTAAATAGTGGGTTTTTTAGAGCATGGAGATGTTTAGCCAAAGGATAGCAAATTATTATTTATAAAGTTACTTTTGGAAATAAAATAACATTAATAAAATTTCCATATAATCTTGAAAATGTGTAAATATTTTAATAAATATTTTGCTTTCTCTTATTATTTATGGTAAAATTCTAGTGCCTTACACAGCACTGTGTCTGTTACAGCATGCTTATGCTATGTCCATACTATTTTGAGCATAGATAAACCTTGTTATGTTGTAGTATAGAGGGAGTTCATTAAGACCATAGAAAGAACAATTATTTTTGTGGTTTTCTCCATGTTGTTTTGCAATCTTTCTTATTAAGGCAATTTTGAATTTGCTTGATTTCTGCCAATGGCAACCTGTTCTCAAACTTTGATTCTTTGTCTTCATTACCCACAGTTTTCTCCCTACTAACAAAGTTTATTAGTCAAACTAATAGGCATGAATCGCGATTCATTAATTGAAACTTCAGATTCATTGGTTTTAATAAATAAAAGCCCATAGTCACTTCTTAAAGCACTTTTAGACGAAGTTAATTTCTTTTAATCATTTTTGTATCTTCTTTTTTCTATTTTGTATGAAAATAATTAATAGAAATTGATTCATTAAAAATAACCAAATGAGCAGCTGATGACATAACTTCTTTTCTCCATCAGATCAACCTTATTGATCTAATGAAATCATTAGCCAGTTTTTGTCCATGCATTGGAAAAAGAAAGAAAAAAAGGAAAGATAACCAGACGATTGAGTTTGCACCATGATGAAGCTAGAAAACTTAAAATCCTGATATTCTTTTCAGGTTATATCATTTTCAAATGCTCTTCTGTTAACCAGGATTTAAAAATTTCAAAAAGACATTTATAGACTTTTTATCAGTTTTTGCGACTAAATCATAAGAAATGTAAGGGAGAGCCAATTTAGTTTTATGACCTTAATGCGGCAATATTTCTTGTGTTAATTCAGTTTTCTGGTGTTATCACAAAATGTTTTGTTTCAAGACAGCAGCATGTAATTTTGAGTTATTTTTAATCTCTTTTTATTATATTAATTTTAGTAAAAATTCCAAATATACAAAATGTTTTGCATATAACAAATAATTTAATATATATGGATATATATATAAACATACATATACAAATATATACACACATGACAAATAAGTATATAAATAACATTCTATTATACTCTCTAATGCTAGTAAATATAACTTTTAATTAGTATCTTGTCACATCTTTGAAAAAGAGTTTTTATTAATTGTGTGGTCAGCTTTCAAAGTTGAGTGAAAGTTTACTTGACAGTTACAGCGCTTGAACTCTTGTATAGTAAATTAGATTCTATAAAGCTCTGATGTATTATTTGGAGTTTAACAAAACTACATGATGCTGTACTACTTGGGTACCAGCAGGAACCGACTCTTGGGAGAAGAAATTATAGCTGGGAGCAATTAAGACTGATTAGTCTGTGGCTGAGAAAATCAAAATGGAAAGAAACTTCTCTTGGGGGAATTAGAAGTTGCATTCCCAAGCATTTCTGAGTTGAGCGCAATTCTCAGAGGAATTTAGGGTTGAGGAAAAATGTGAATTTCATATGTTTGGGGGTTTTCTCAGATTATTTAATGTCTGCATAACTACTATGTGTTGATTCTTTTAGATATTTGCAAGAAAAAGAAATTCAAGAAAATTAACCAATTTTTCTTTTTACATATTTCCCAAGTTTTTCTTACACCCCAAGATTTTCCTAATATTTTCATTTGATTTTATGGGTAGAATATAGATGGTTTCATAACTTCTTACTTTTCATTTTACAGAGGTTAGGATAGCTGTGGTTTCTGAGAAATTGGCAAAGAACATAAATATCAGTTCTTTTGAAAAAAGTTAACATTATTGTATATGAGATTGGTTTGAATTATCCTTTAGAAACTATAAAATATTCCAATTGAAATTTTAATCAAGAAATATGCAGAAACTTTATACATAGTTTTTAAAACTGCCATCCTGGATAAAAAATGGTTTCTAAAGAGCTAGATAAAAATGTGTTTGAAAAAGCAAAAGAAATTAAATAAAATGGCAATAGAATGTGTAGTTATACCAGTTTCTTTTGCTTTATATAATTATAGATATGCATTAGAAACATATTTCTTCTGAATAGCCGAATGGGTCACTAATAAATTATAAATATAAATTAAATAGAAAGTTTTTTTAAAGACTTTTTAGTAATCTATCAGAGATTCATTTATTCTAATTCTATTTGTCAGTTGGTGTTAATTTTGTTGTTTTATGTGGATACTTTTGTTAGTATATTGAACCTTCTATAGCAGAAATAGTATGAATTAATATTAGACAATTATAAGCAATGAACAGATAGAATGAGTTATTTTTAAATGTAATAATCTATTTAACATGATATTCATCTGTATCCAGATTTTCACAATCATTTTCCTTTCTTTTTTCCCCTTCTTTCCTTCCTCCCTTCCTCCCTTCCCTCCCTCCCTCCTTCCTACTTCCTTCCTTCCTCCTCCCTCCCTCCCTCCTTCCTACTTCCTTCCTTCCTTTCTTCCTCCCTCCCTCCCTCCCTCCTTCCCTCCCTCCCTCCCTCCCTCCTCCCTCCCTCCCTCCCTTCCTTCCTTCCTTCCTTCTTTCCTTCCTCCCTTTCTCCCTTCCTCCCTTCCTCCCTTCCTCCCTCCCTCCCTCCCTCCCTCCCTCCCCTCCCTCCCTTCCTTCCTCCTTCCTTCCTTCCTTCCTTCCTTCCTTCCTTCCTTCCTTCCTCCCTTCCTCCCTCCTTTCCTCCCTTTCTCCCTTTCTTCCTTCCTCTCTTTCTGTCTCCCTCTCCCTCCCTCCCTTCCTCACATATGAGGAAAAAAGTGAAGGTCAACTTTTAAAATATATTCCAGATAATCATCTGGAAGACTTATAGTTCAAAAAATAATGTGAACAATATAAGAGAGGGGATACATAATAATTAACTTCAAAAGACATGGCTTGGTGGGATGAATTACTGAACAAAAAGTTTTCTTGGATTTTATTTTCAGGGATACTAGTATATCTCTTTGTAACCTCAGTTTTCTTATTTCGTGTTACTGCTTTAACCACTTTAGAGAATGATTATACTAACTCTGGATGCCAGATAATTGGATAACCTTAATATCACACATTGAAGAAAAGCTTTATTGGAAATATATTAAGGATAGTACACTTCATTTCTAGTTTGGGACAATTATTGACTAAATTATAGAAAGTCATAGTTTAAAATTCAGCACACTTATTGACCAGAAATTCTATAAAAGTGAACCAGTGGC
Organism: Rousettus aegyptiacus; assembly: GCF_014176215.1. NCBI lineage: Eukaryota > Metazoa > Chordata > Mammalia > Chiroptera > Pteropodidae > Rousettus > Rousettus aegyptiacus. The sequence continues at coordinate 63,615,743 of NW_023416286.1, forward strand.
TGGTTATTGCCAAATTGATTTTCTATTTCCTAAACCAGTAGTACTTAACTTTTTATCTTTTAAGTCCCATGAATTCTTCTATAAAAAAAAAAAAACAAAAACAATTTTCAACATAAGAAATGCAAAATCTAATTTTATTTCTGGATTGGAAATGCATATATTTGCATGCATTATGATGCCATTCACAGTAATAGTTAGAAACATAAGTCATTGCATTAATGTTAAAGGTATAGGTTTTTGTCATTAGAAATTTTATATCTGATAATACCGTATCTCTTGGACAGGGCAAATCACATTATTGTCATCAGTAGGTTATAGAGCTGCTACCTAGGCTGACAAAACAGTTAAACATGGCCAGCAAATTGGGGGTGGTGTGGTGTGGAATTCTAAAGAGAACCACAAAACCATTAGAAAGAAAACCCAGGAAATTAGTTAAGCACAAGCCTCGATTTCTACATTTGTCCTCCTATACCATCCGTAATGGGTCGGGTCAGCAGCATATTCCTATTTGCAACTGGATGTGGGCCTTGAGTTAGAAATAATCCTTGAATTAGGAAAGCAATTCTTGTCACTGATGGTCTTCAAACTGGGACACCTGCAATCTGGGAGTGTAAGAAAACTTTCCAAGGGGTAAGAGAGCCCAGGTGTTTCAAGGGACATTTTTTAGATCTTCCAATTTCATTTTAACTCTTTTCTAAAGTTAGTCTGTGACTGTTTTCACAATAATACTTCTTCCATTATTATCCCCCCTCATCCCTAATCTTGTTATGAGCTTTATAGCCCTTTGGATACCTCTGTGGAAGCTTTAACGACTGACAAAGCACAAAATACCCTTAAAGATTTCCATCTTTTCCTCCTCTTAAATATTTTCTAAAGCACAGAGCATGGCATTTGAAAGCAGGGTATTTTGGTGTATATGGAATCCTCATGGAATTCAGGTATTTAGTAGAGTTGTGCTGTGGGATTAATGGCTACATTATTCAGTTTTTTTCTTTCCAAAGAATACCATGACATCTCTTCTATCTTATAAATGACTATAATTCAGATATATGTAGCATATTCATTTATATTGTATCTCATACAAAGTATGAGAAACTATATTTTGTACTCTTAAAAATTATAAATGTGGATAAAATAAATATATTTTGATTTCTATCAGTTTAATCTTGATAAGAAAAAATGTAGTAATCAATATTACAAAATGATTTATTTCTCATAGAAGACAAGTCAGATTTTGCCAAGTAAGCTATATTGCGAACATTTCCATAAATGGAGTAATCAAAATATGCCAGGTCAAGATTTGGATGGAAAAAATTGATATGATTAAAAAGTTATCAAAATATTTTATTGAAAAAATTGTATTGCAATAAACTATATTTTTTCATTTTTTTCCAACTCCTTCTGAGTAGGCAGGTGTCTCCAAGACCACTCCTAGGTTTGAAGATTTAGTAGCAAGTCTCACAGGACTCTGCATAGAGGGAAAAAAAAATGCTCTCAAAAAGAAGAGTTACTTCTACTTAGTTAAATCTTTTCTGGTATACTTTTTAGACACTGAGAAATGTAATCCTAATCTTTGACCAACAAATCCTTTGGCAGATCATGTGGTTTCAAATTTTCTGCTTTCAAGGCAATTGGAGAACAAAATATTTGATGTTAACTGATATATTATTAAAATCATTGTTGATGATATATCACATATGAGTATCCTTTCATTTGTTTGTCATTTATTTGTTCAAACATTTATTCAATAAATATAATTAACACTATATACTCTAATTACACTTGTGCTTTGGACAGAAATATTAAATGAGACACTGCACCTACCCTGGTGAGTTTGACGTCTATTAGGAGAAACTATTACAATGTAGTAAATGATGTGGTAGTAGCAGGTTTGAGAAATCTGGTTTCACTTGGTGGAATCACCTGTATCAGAATGGTTTTCCAAAGGAGTTGGTAGAGACTATGGAAAAAGATGCAACAAACTAAGGTTTAGACATGGCTTTTTAAAAGATATTTATATTGCCTGCAACCTAAATCACTAAAACTGGAAAATGGATAAGCAAACAGTGGTTCATCCTCGCATTGGAATATTACTGAGCAAAAAATGGAACAGACTGCAGGTACATGCAACAGTGTGTATAAATCTCAAATGTGTTGTGCTAAGTGAAAGAAGCCAGATTCAAAATTATGCTTCTATTTATATGATATTCTGAAAAAGGAAAAAATACGGGAACAGAAAACAGATTAATAGTTCCTGGGGCTTCGGGAAGGAGAAGTTGACTGCAAAAAGGATGGGGGAATTTTTGGAGGTGATAAAATTGCTCTACATTTTGGTGGTAGTCAAGTCTCAGAACCTCTCACTAAAAAGGGTGATAATTGTTGAATATAAATTACACCTTAATTTAAAAACAAAAAGAAGTAATAGTTCACGTGAACTTGAATGGGCAAGTGTACACATACATACCCACTCACAAAACTCAGGTGACTTATTCCTTGCTCCTCTTGTTTCCTTGTGGAATGCTTCTCAGCAGTGCTGCTGGATTTTAGGCAGGATAGTTGTTGATTGCCTGGGGCTCTAGTATGCTTTGCAGGATGTTTGGTAACTGACAATCACCTGCTAAATGACAGGAGAATCCAAAAACATTTCCCAAAGTCCTCTGCACCCCAGCTGAAAATCACATGCTGGACATGTTTTCCCTGGACTTTTTTCCAATGAAGAGGAGTGAATTCTCTAATTCGTCAGTACTAAGACAAAATTGGCGTAGTTGGCTCACTCTTTCCTTTAATGGAGGAGCGTGGGGTAAGGGAGGACTGCCTACCTGTAGATAAATACCTTCTAATCTGCTCTCTCCCTTGAGAAGTAGACTTGATTTTGCTCCTGGCCACATTTTGGGATTAGGAAGCCTGAAAGGAAAATTTGCATGAGCATTAATAATGCCATCTGCCAGCATACCTGTCTCATGTCCTCCTAGCTAGCTTTTATTTTTTAAATTTATTTTATTTTATTTTATTTAGGTGAGGCAACCCTTGGTTGACCTCACAGATTGCAAGAAACTTGTCAGTTTACAATCCCTTATTTTTTATTTGTCACACCTACAGCAACTGGTCTTCTGAGGTGGTCTCCCATCCAAGTACCAAGCAGGCCCGACCCTGCTTAGCTTCTGAGATCAGACAGGTTTGGGCTTGTTCAGGGTAGCATGGTAGTAGACTCTAGCTAACTTTTAGCAGTAATAGAGATGGCATTTCATTCTCCATCAGTTTGACTCCTGTGTCTGTCTTATCAGATCTTGGGAAGGAATGAGGGGAATGTAATATATATATCCATGCCCCCAAATTTGTATAATGTCAATTAGTAGAGGCATCAATGGGTTATTACACATCTTCCAACCTTCAGTCTTTGTCATAACACACACCCTGAGCATATTAACCCAGATGTTGCAACTCAAAGCAATACTACAACATCGTGAACTTTCTGGATTAGTTCAGTGGATGTGTACTAAAAACCAGTGCCATTCACTTCTCACAGCACACCCGTTGTTTCTAAGTTCTTCCTCCACCTTTGAATGTAAGGTCAAGGTTACATAGCAAGCAGTCTCTGTCCTGGTAACCCAGTGTCAGGCTCTCTAATTGTGTCACTGACTGATCCACACTAACTCCTGCACTGCAATTTGTACTCTGCACACAGTATAAATGAAACCTCCAGTGTTAGGTGGAGACAAGTTTTTCCTTTGAAGCATGGAACCACTTTTTTTTAAAAGCAAGAAAGTCTTTATTTTGTGGGATAATGGAAGTGTCATAACATGGAACATTATCAGATCTTTTTGTCAGTGACTTCAAAAGCTAGACACACTACCACATATATTTTGAGGTTGAAAATTCTTGTTTGAAAATAGTATGGATAGCATTCTGAGATGACAGAGGTGTACTAGCCTCTGAAAAAAAAATTAACTAGTCAATTTATTCCTCCTACATTATTAGAGAGCTCTTCCAGAATGTTTTTGTTAGCGTCCTTGTTCTTTCCTTGACACAATCCCACAGAATATTTGTAACTAGTGAGCTAATCTAATAAATTATATAGCTAAAATGTCATTTTGTACTATTTAAATTCCCCACCTTCTTCTAAGTGGTTGACAATGTCTTCACATGTAGCATTACCTCTTTCTACTCTTTAGCATTTGTCTTTTAAGAGGGCTTTCAGTGGTTTAGCCAAAATTGTTTTGGGTGGGCTTCAGGCACTAGAGCAGAGTTTGTGTGAATAATGTGGGGTTCTCACACTCCTTCAGGTAATACGCATAAACAATTCTTTGCTTTGTAAATACCAGCCTCTGGAACAGATTTTCTGAATTTCTTCTTATTAGAATTTGCATATATAGCAAATGTGAGTATATTCTGTGTTATATTATCTGATTAGGGCTGCTATGCAGTTTTATTTTGGAGGAACATTTAATTCAACAAACATTTATTGAGTACCTAAGATATACTGGGAATAAAAAAAAATAATATATATATATACACGCACTTATATATATGCATATATAGTATAACTCTGTGCTAGACATTCTTCTAAATATTTCTGTAAATTGATTCATTTTAATCCTCACAGCAATGCTATGAGGCAATTCCCATTATTAACATCTCCAATCTATAGATAAGGAAACTGGTTCAAAGGGGTTAAGTAAACTGCCCAAGGTCCTATAACTGGTGAGTAGTCAAATGGGTTTGACCTCTTAAATTAGGCTCAAGTCTGTAAGGATTAATGTTGGAAGAGAATAATAAAAGTTCCATTTCAAAGATAATTTTGTGTCTGCATATAACAAAAACAACACACATATGTACTAAATTTCTGCAGAATGGATTGATTATGAGATGATTGTTTTTTAAGTGGTATTATTTTGTTCATATTTATAGTTATTTTTATCCTCAGAATTACTTGTTCCTTCCATAACTTCTTCTAACAAATAATATTACTTTTGCATACATGTAGAAGCAAATTTTACAGAAATAGAAAATGTAGGTTTATTACAGGACAGTATAACAATTTTGCCTTTTAATTTGTAAATGTTTAAAAATCTCCTATTAATAGTGGCCTCTTTTGTCTTAGAAAGAGAGCTTTACAAAATAGTGAAAAGACTGTATTAAGAATATGTATGCTAGTCAGATTGATCAAAAAGCAGAAGCAAAAATTGATAGCTTTTAAATATATTTATAAAATATTATTTAACTTCATCATTAAGATTTGTTTGTAAAGACACCATCATGCACTATGTAATTTTACTTTTACCCTATAGTCACTGATATGCATGTAAACTTGGTAGAATGGTTTTTATAAATATATCAAAATAAATCAGATCTAAACCAAACCCAAACCAGAGCTGCGTATAATATTTACTACAATAGATACCAGTGCACAGGGAGAACTTACTTCTAGATCATATGTTCGCTTATTAGGTTTTGAAAAATACAGCAATGATATACAAACGGGAAATAATTTAGGTGCAGGGATTTGTTAGACTATTTTTTAATTTTAATTTTAATTTTAATTATCTACTTGTTTTTTATTTAATACTTTTTATTTTTCAGTTATAGTTGACATACAATATTATATTAGTTTCAGGTGTACAACAGTGACCAGCCATCTATAGAACCCACGAAGTGATCACTCTGATTAATCTAACACTCATCTAACACCGTACATAGTTCTTACAATATTATTCGCTATATTCCTTATACTATGCTTTACATCCTTATGGCTATTTTATAACACCAATTCATATTTCTTAATCCCTATCTCCTTTTTCTCCCACTCCCCTGTGAAACTCTTTTCATCTGGTAACCCTCAAAATGTTCTCTGTACATATGAGTATTTTCTGTTTTATTTGTTTATTTTGTTTTTAGATTCCACATGTAAGTGAAACTTATGGCATTCATCTTTTTCTGCTAAACTTATTCCACTCACCACAGTACTCTCTAGGTCCATCCATCTTGTTGCAGATAGCAAGATTTCATTCATCTATCTATTTATTTATATCATTGAAAAATACTTCATTGTATATGTGTACCACCATTTCTTTATCCATTCATCCATTGATGAATACCCAGGATGATCCCTATCTTGGCTGTTGTAAATAATGCTGCAATGATCATATGGGATGTGCATGTCCCTTCAAGGTAGTATTTTAGGTTTCATTGGATAAACACCCAGAAGTGGAATTACTGGGTCCTTCTTCATCTCTCGTTATAGCCTTTGTTTTAAAGTCTATTTTGTCCAGTAAAAGTATTGCTACCTCAAAGCCTCCTTAAACTATCCTCATTCTTTTGGATTCTTTTTCTTGTTGCTGTTCTCATTGGGAGTCTTTCGCTACCCTATTCTCTAAATCACTGATTCGATCCTTCGCTTTATCCAATCTGTTGATTCCCTCTAATGTATTCTTCATCTAATGTATTCTTCATCTAAGATATCGTATTCTTTATTTCTGACTTGTTCCCTTTTATGCTTTCCATCTCCATTTTTATGTTTTCTATATCTTTGTTAAAGTTCTCACTGAGTTCACCTACACTTCCACTAAGTTAATTGAGTATCACTATAAATAGTGTTTTGAACTCTGCATCTTTATTGCTTGTCTTTATTTTGTTTAGTTCTTTTTCTGCAGCTTTGTTCTGTTCTTTCATGTGGGGCATGTTTCTTTGTTTCCTTATTTTATTTGCCCCCTTGTTTTTGTTTCTATGTATTAGGTAGGGCTCCTAAGTCTCCAGGTCTTAATAGAGTGACTTTATGTAGTAGGTGTCCTGTGTGGCCCAGTGGCACAGTCTTCTCTGGTCACTTGAGCCAGGTGCTCAGGATGTGTCCCTTGTGTGGGTTGTGTGCGTCCTCTTATTGTAGTTGACCCTGAGTTGCTATCTGCATGTCGATAAAAGGGATTGACCTTTGGGCTGATTGGTCGTGAGGACTGGCTGGTGAAGGGCTAATCCTATGGAGCAGGATTTACTTTAGCAAGGCTCTGATGCCTGCCAGTTGCCATTTTGGTGTGTTCTCCTCAGGGGCAGCCCTGGGTCCTTGGCCTTTGGCTTCGTTTGAACACCAGGTAGTATACCACATGTGGTGGCCCAAGAGTCTCCTGGGAGGGGCCCAGCTGTAGGCCAAGTTCATCTGCAGCCTGTGCACTTTTGGAGATTCCTGGTAAGAGTCACCAAGCAATCTGTAGATGGCTGCCACCCATGTTGGGCTTAGAGGTGCCTTGAGAGGTCAAGCCAGGGACCAAGGCCAGCTGCCACTGGTGCTGGGTTTGGGGCTGGTTAGCTAGAGATACTGGGCATGCCGAGGCCAGATGCTGCTTCTTTGGGTTTTGTGAGGCTTTGAGAGATTTTAGGAAAGTCTGAAGCATGAACTGAGACAGGCCATTTGTATGGAAAAAACTATGGTAGGCAGCTTGGGTGGGCCCACAAGTTGGGAGGGACGGGGTCCCAGGGAATCACTTAAGTGGAGCAACCTGTGTTAACCAGGTTGGAGGAGGCTCAAATATGGCAGCCACCTGCCTCTGAATGCAGGAAAGGGGATGGGTTCAACAAAGGAACAATGGTTATTTTCAACAATTCTGTCCAGGAGAAAGCTTCCCCTCCAGCCCTTTCTCTGAAGTCAGACAACTCAGTTCCTCCCCATGTGTCCCTGGCACTCTTCAAACAGCTGCCCCAGTACTTGAACTCAGCGAGTGAGTCCATCACTGAGTATGTCCACACATGGGTCCTTCGTGTGGAATGTCTATGACTCTGCAGCCCTCTGTTTCACTCAGCCACAATCTCTGCTAGTTTTCACAGCTGGAGGTAGTGCGGACTTCTCTTCCCAACACTGGAACCCTGGACTGGGGATCCTAGTGTGGAGCTGGGACCCCTCACTCTTCTGGAGGATGAGGCTTCATAGCTGAGGTATCCCTCCCAATTCTTGACCACCATACTCTGTTGTGGGACTGGTCAGTTTTGTGTCTCCGTCTCTCCTACGAGTCTCAAGGTCACCTCTTACATATGTTTCCAGTGTAGGACTTCTGTTCAGCCAGACCTCAGGCGACTCCCGATGATGGTTGTTCTGTAGTTTTATTGTAGTTTTGATGTGGTTGTGGGAGGTGAGCACAGTGTCTATGTTCTACATCATCTTGATGGGACTCAGACTATCTTTTTTTGAAAAGTTATTTATATCAGTGCAATCTTCTATAGGTATAAAAAGAATGTAATTATTCTTTCAGTTTATTTATTCTAAGTGGACAAAATGCTTAGAAATTAAATCAGGGAAAATGATCTTTTGGTTAGGTAAATAAAGAGAAAAGATTAAGGGAGATAATAGCTCTTTGAATATTTTATGCTTCTTTTGTTGACTTTAATATATGTCTTACATTTTGGTTATGAACCATAACTTTTTATGTTAAACGTTTTCCTCAAAGTGGTTAGTTTGTTGGTGATACGTGGCAAGTGAGGCTGGTGACACTGCTGCCTTCTGGGAGAAAAGGAAGAGTGGCCTACATTCTTCTGTCCTTCACTTTTAAATCAGACTCATAATGAAGAAGGTAAACTTTTAATGACTTTATAAATAATTAACCTTAGTCAACTTTGGTAATTAAATTAAGCAAATCACTTAATTTTCAGATATAATTGCATGAATTGAAAAAACCGAAAGCTGGTGAGAGATTAAGTTTGCATCTCTTAGAATTTTGAGGAATATTTAGTAACTTAAAAGTGGAATAGGTGATACCAGCAGTACAAGTGTACTTAACTAGAACTTTGGAGACCTGGGTCTAAGTCTCTGCCCTTCTACACACCAGCTGAATCATTTTGGTAAACCACTTAAACTCTTGGAAATTGGCTTATTACTCAAAGTGAAAGCTAAAAGAGGAAAATGATGAACTATGTCTTTTTGGTCTCTTCTCCATCTGTAACTTGAGTTTACAAAGATAACTCGTTCTCTTCTTGTTCTTGTTCTCCTAAAGATGAGTTAGGTCTGGAGGCCCTGGAGTATGAAAAATGGGACCAGGAGACCTTTTCAATTATAACTGCTCATTAAGCACCTACTACTTTCTTCCTAGTCCTATTGTTCTATGAAAAGCTACCAGAATGCTTTCTCCTCACTCTTCACAGTACCATACACACAAGTAATTGACAGCATGATCTTTTCAGAGTGGATGCTTTTAGAATTTAAACCTCAACATTAACAGACATCCAAAACAATGAATCAATTCTTTTAAACATTGCTTTTTAAGACATTTTATTGATGTTAAAAATTAATAATCTTAAATCACTATTTATCAAAAAATCAAATTTACCTGACATGGATTTCTTTTAGACATATAACTATTTTTCTTTAAAGGTTATAAAGAAATTTTAATTTTATTCTATCACTTTATATTTTTAAAAAGTTATTTTCTGATACTGTCATGTGGTCCCTGACTTAGATTGGAATGCCCTGAAGCAGAGATGAGGATTTAGATGAAAGTATTTTATTAAGAAATATATTCAGGAAAAACACATAGGTGAGTGGGGATCTGAAACAGAGAAGGGAAGGATGGGGAAGGGAAAATAGATGGGAGGAAGAGAGGGGTGGAATCAAAAGCAAGCTTGCTATATCAAGTTAAATCCCATGGAAAGTAACGGGCTCAATCTAGCAGGGTATATCTGGAGACAGGGTGTATGTGTCACACCTCAGATTCATCCCCATCAAGGATGAGAAAGCTGAGTTATTTATATACCCATGCCTCAGTTTTTGAAGCTGCTGCTAGATAGGCATAGGGGTGCATAAAGTTCTAGGAACTTGATTTTTTTCCTGTGTATGTGCAAAGGAATTTTGGACAACTAAGAGCAAGTTTTGGCTTAGGCAATACAAATGAAAGAAATTGGCAGAGATGTGGACACAGGAGCAGAGTGCTGAGATGGGCTGTTGCAGGACTGGAGCAACCATAAACTGATGAAATATTACTTAATGAAATTACTTCATAAGTGTTTTTATTTGCGAGGGTCCTGCAGAAAACAGATGGCAAAGTGCACTGAGTAATTTGAGTTTAATAAAGGGACTATTCATAAAGGTGTGGCAAAAAGCAGGGATCACTGGGATGACCAACACTAGTGGTAGGTATATTTCCATCCTTGGGCTTGAAGGGGTGAGGAGCAGGAGCATAGAATTGCTTGGAAGAGAAGTCGTGTCCTGCCTTAGGTGGAGGGAAGACCGGTCCACTGAACGAATAGTCTGGTCTCACTCTCCATCCTCCTTTCCTTTCCTGCTAGTTCTTCATTAGCCAAACAAGAAGCCAGAGGTCTCTGGAGGACCTTGTTTTGGTTCTTATTGGAATTCACAGAGCAGAGCTGAGTAGAGAGAGGGGCAGAGGTGACCCAAAGGGGTAATTGGAAGATACGCACAGGCTGAAAGAGGAATTATTAAATTCATTCAGAACAAGTTAAATCATCTAAGCTCATGCTGCAAGGCAACTCCTATTGTTTTTTTATTCCAGGAAGATACTCTTATAAAAAAAATTTTTTTCGGGATCTTCAGGATAAAAATCTATTCATCAAACTTAAACTCCTTTTTTCTACCCTTACCAGACTGCCCTACTTACTTTTCCAGAGTTACAAAAAGAGAAATAACCTAATCCTTAGGAGTTCTTTCTTACTACCTGGAAATGTGACCTCTTTTCTGTGCAAGATTTGGCTTTTAACTCCATTTCATGTTTATCTTTTAATGCTTGAGTTTCTGTGTCCTTTTTCTCAGCATAAAAATCTTCTCTGGTCACATAGATTTTTTTTTATTTAATTGAAAAGAGCTTTATTTTCTGTAATTATATAATACATTTATTATAAATAATGCAAATAATACCAATTTAAAAACATAACAAAAATTTACCTTCAGTCCATGAACCAGAGAATAATAATTATTAACATATTACTGGTTATCCATCCAATTTTAGTTTATATGCACATGCACACACACATACATACACATATACACAGGGCAAACGCATACATATAGACTTATTTGTAACAGTGGGACTATTTACAAAATTATTTGGAATTTTTCCTTTAATAATCCACAGGAATTCTTTATATTTAGGTAGGTATATCAGCATAATAATTTTATTATAGTATAGATATTTTATTACATGAATTTCAAGTAATTTACATTATTTCATGAATGCCACAATACTAAGCATATAATTTTTGATAGTTTGACATTCTTTTCTATGATAAACAATATGAGTATGATCTAGTTGTACTATTTGTATTTGCTTTTATTCCTGATTTTCATCAACTAACTGTAAATCTTTTTTTGGAACTTTTTTATTGAAGGAATTTCTTCCATTTCCCAGAATTGACTTTTTTTGGAATGCTAGTTCTAGGTGATATCTTCACTTTGGCCTGAATTTTATTTTACCTACTGAACTGTTAATTACAATTCGAAGAATACTTCCATTGTATATTTATTAATCTTTTTCTGATAGAAATACATGGAAACTTCTTGAGGCTAGTGTAAGTCAAAATGGAACATGTATTATGATGCTACAGAGGTGTTTCATGTGATCCAACATCAGAGTTACAGTAGAGCCTTCAGAACAGACTGAATTGGAGAACAGAGGGCTAAAGGAGACTAGGAAAGTCTTTGTATGTCTCTCCTTCTATGTCTGTATATAAATCTGATTAAAGCCAGTCTTCCTTAGTTTCCCATTCCTTATATAACCCATTATTTATTAGATTGAAAAAAAATAATGTTGGTAATTCCCTGATCCAATTCCTAATCTCCTTAGGAAAGGGGCTAATTGATTAAACTAGTTTGGGTTTGTATGCTCGCTCCTGATCTCTCTGATTTCATGAGTGATGAGTAGGACCCAGTAGCATTGTATACATATGGGCAGCCAAGTTAAAAGTCAAAAGTAATAATTGGAGACTTCAAAAACCAACTTTCAATAATGGATAGACCAAGCAAGCAAAAGACCAATAAGGAAATCAAAAGACTTGGACATCACTATGAACTAAGTCAATATAGCAGAAGATATCTATAGAACACTCTACCCAACAACAACAGAATACATATTCTTCTCAAGTACACATGAGATGTTGTCTATAATAGGCCTCATGCTAGACCATAAAACAAACTTCATTAAATTTAAAAGGATTTGAATCGTACAAAGTATGTTCTCTGACTACAATAGAATGAAATTAAAAATAAACCAAGAAAGAAACTTGGAAAATTCACAAATATGTGGAAATTGCACAACATTCTCCTAAATAACCATGAATCAAAGAAGATACACAAAGGAAGATACTTGGAAATAAATAAAAGAAGATACACATACAAGATGTATGGCATGCAGCTGAAGCAGTGTTTAGTGGGAAATTTATAGCTGTAGATGCCTATATTAAAAATTTATGATCTCCATGGAACCATATTACCTGTCCCTGATACATCCTTCAGAGTTCTTGATAAGACATGTAGACTTGTGGAAATATGAATAAAAGAAAGATACCATAATGTGGTAAATTAAAGGTGATAAAGTTAGGTTTTCCAAGGCAGAATTCAGTACCTGCATTTCTGGTGAGTTAGGATGGATTAAGATGCATATTATTAAAAAAACACAACTCATATTATAACCTTTAAATCAAAACAGGAGACAGAAGCTGTACAAGTATTTTGGTTATTTTTATTAACCAAATATTATATATCATTTTTTATAATAATATATAATATTAACTTTATAATTGAAGGATGAGCACTCATTATATAGAAATAAACCTTGCATTTAAAGTTTTTCTACTTTATTTATTAGCATAAGGGATAAATACTAATTGTGCTCTGTTTGCCACAATGTCACTTTGGTGTTGCAGTTTTCCAATTGTATTGTAAGAAAAGGTCTTCATGTTTCATTTGATTAGAAAAGGAATTCTGTATTTCAAAAATGTCCAGTATGTGTCAGGAATTGTTAAGCACTTTTGTACACATTTACTCATGTCATTGTCTTATTATCTTTACTGAGACATGCATTATTGTCATCACTTCAGAAATTAAGAAATTGAGGCTATGAGAGATTATATACTTTACCCAAAGTATATGGCCTGTAAATAAAGGTCTGATACATGCTTGAACTTCTACATTTTTCATTCTCCAGGCTGCCTACAATCTGCCACCTTCATTTCTGCATTTTGCTGGAAGAATCCCACCTAGTTCTTTTAGCCTGTACTTTTCTTGCAAATTATCTCAATGGCAACATATAAGAGAAACCCTTGGATTGCTCTTTTTATTACTTCAATTGCCAGAGAAATTTTGTGTTCTACCTCTCACCTTACTAGAATGATAATTGAAGAATCAATTTGATTGAATTTGAAAATAAAAGTAATGATAATTCCTCATATATTACTTTGTCTATTTTTATGTGCTTGCATGAGCCTCAACAAGGTTTAAGACATTTAATTCACATTTTCAAGGCTTTAAAGTACGTCAAATACTTTGACATATATTGTCTTATTCTGAATTTGATTTGATTTGACTCTAGTCTGAATTTATTCTCAGTGTGTAACCATTCACATTTATAATTAAAATTATTTCTTATATTTTCTTTTCGATTTCTAGATTACATAAATTTTATACTGTCACTACATTGGTCAAAATTTCACTGTATAATTTGACTTATAAATATGTGTCTATAAAAACCAAAATATTTGTTTGTTTTATGTTTTTAGAGAGTTTGTTTTCCTCTGAAAAGTGCCACATGTGATTATGTGCTATTGATTGTTTGATGACAACACTAATGCATTTTCCCATCCATGTTATAAATTCCAGGACTTTTACTGGTTTATGGTGACTGGTTCACTTTGGATGCATGATGAAATCACTTTGCCTACATGAGCTAATATAAAACAAACAAACAAACAAACAAACAAACAAACAAGCAAAACCTGTATGTTAAAAAGGAGATTCAATCTCTGTGGAATAGTTCAGTCATGGTCAAGCAACCCGAAGATAGCCAATCTTTATGAGGACAATGGCATGACCTAATGTGAAAAGAGGAGCATAAACAATCAGATTTCCTCTCTAAGGAAGTTCAGCTTAGAAAAATCAAGAGAATGAGATAGTTGCCAAAAGGGACTGAAATGACGGGAATTATGATGTAGGGTCAGGATCACAGGAATTATGAGAAGCCCAAGGTTTGAGACAGCACACACTATGAAGCAGAGAATTGAAGACGAAGAAGCCAGGTAAAAAATAACCACAGAAGGGACTACACATGAACTAGCCGAATTATGTTAATGTTGGCTCTCAGAGTAAAAAATTCTGTGCTCCAGTATGTCAATTCCTGCTCTTCCTGAAACTAGGTTTTGTTCTAAGCTCTGTCCTTGCGAAGATCAGCCCTTGCGCAGAGGATCAAAGGACTATGTGTAATTCTTTGTATGATTCTTGTAACAAAACTCCTATTGCCTAAAATAATTCATGAACTCTGGTCTGTATAATTAAGAGAATCTAGGGGTTTCTAAATTGGGAATCAGGACTTCTTTTCTCAAATTGATTGTTTTTTTTTTAAAGTAAACAATTTCATATTTTTATTGTATAATTGAACTTTAATTATAAGATGAAATTTTTTTTTAAAAAGGAGATTCAATTGAGCCAGATAATAGCACTGATTTAAGAGCAAACATATCTCTTTTTAGTCTTTAATATCCAATAGTAAGTAAGAAAAGGTTAAACCTTGCAACTTTTCCTCTCTTCTTTCTCTGTCTCTTTGACCAAAGTTAAATTTCAATTACATAAACTCTATTTCCTGTTGCTAATCGCCTACTCCAGTCAGTATTCTTTAAATAGTTATTAAGGCTTGGATGAGATTTCTGTCATTTCTGAAACTAAGAAAAAACTTGGAGCAGCCCATTAACAGAACAGGAAATTCTCTAATATCCTCAGGATATGTATAGAAACCCATCACAATTAAATACAAGAGGAACTAACTTCTCCTGGGGATATTTATTAAATAAACTTGCCTAAATATGTCTGAAAAATACATTATCTTTCTAAAAAAGTCTAATTACCAAGATCCATTTATCTAATTAAGTGACCCTCAAATACCCTCCTTTTTCTTTTGAAAATCCTCTATGATAATGAATTTGCTATAATAAAACCAGCTCACTAAAATGTGTACCAAAATAATTAACTCCTTTGTGCATCTTTTGTATTTCCTATGTTAGATAAAAGCATTCAGAACAAAACAAAACATAATTCCAACCTCCAAAACTGAATAAAGTAACTTTTCCTAAATAATTTTTCAAAGAAAATGAAAAATATTATGGACCTCATTGTTATTTGTGGCAGTAGCAATAAAATGACTGAAGATAATAAACAATATGAATTATGTTTGTAAAATAAAGAAAATTTCCACTTTTACCTTTAATGTAATAAAAGCAATAATAAAACATTATTCCAGATAATCAAACAATAATTATCTCATAAAAGGGAGAAAGCAAGCATTAAAATATCTCTCCATAAAATAAAGGCTTGCTATAATATAGCATACTCTGTATTGGAATTCAGCAAAATGGAGTCCCGTTCAAGGAGCATTAGTCATCAATCTATTGAAAATATCTTTTGAGGTCAGGAGCTTTTCAATTTTATCTCTCATGAATTTCTTCTTTTTGAAACAAAACCTCTCTTCCCACAATCCAGGTTGATCTATGTACATAATTCTTTTCCAAACATTCTTTTTAGTTCTTTCTGCATCATTTGCTCATGGCTTATCACTGTTTAAAAATACTCTCCCCTACTTCCTCTTGGCCAGTCTAAATTACAAGAGGCAGTTTCAGAAAGTGGGATCAATGATTCTGAAATTTGGAAGAAATGGGTTTGAACTCAAGTTCTGCAACAGTAGAAAGTGTAAAAAACAAGACAACTGGCCCAAAATGGTGTCACTTACACTAAGCCCCACTTCACCAAACTGAATTTAATTATAGTTTTAGCTCTCAAAAGTGGAATCTTAAACAAGTCAATCAGGAATCACCTGTTTAGCACCGGTTAGGTCATCTGCCTGATAGACCCTTGCTATCACCTAAAAGAAGGTAACCTTGCAATAACCAATCTGTTTTTTAGTCTAGTATTACTTCCCTGTTCCTGCTCCTTTCTGTCTATAAAAGTCTAATTTTACACAGCTCCTTGGGAGTCTTTTTAATTACTAGATCAAATACTGTCCAATTTATGAATTGCTGAATGAGGTCAATGAGATCTTTAAAATTTACTCAGTTGAATTTTGTTTTTTAACAGAAGAAAGCTTTGAAATTTAGTTTTGTCCCTGGTAAGCTGGTAATTGATCATTTGTCTCATGGGGTTGAGCTGAAGGTCAAATGACATAACTGAAATTTAAAACAAATGGTCCATGACATGAAAAGTTTTCCACAAATTATACCCCCTTCATAGGATTTTTGTAGCAATTACAGCCACAGTGATCTCTCCTTTAGGCATATTATACCAAGCTTGCCTTCCATTTGGCCCATTACATACTTTGTATAATTAGTCAACTTTCAAGTTTGCTGAAAAGCAGTTACCAAACATTTGCTAAAGGTCATATTTGGTATTAGATGCTGGCAAAAATAGAAGAAAATATTCACAAGAATCTAATATCTCTGTTAAATAAGAGTCCAATAATTTGTGTTTTTCAGAGCTGAAAAAACTGACTACGTTTCACCTTAAATTGAAGCAGTTATAAAGGATGTCTCTGAGGAGGTAGCTTTAAAAAATTTTATGACCACAGATAAGACTATGGTCTTCTCCTCTTATACATTTCTGTCAGTCAGTGCCAAAGATTAGATTTTAGAGATTGCTTTCTTTTTGAAGCCTATTCTTTTAAATTCTAAAGGAAGCCACAGTTAACTTGAAAGAAGAAGGAAATAGTAAGGGCAAGAGGCTAGTAAGTAAAAGTATTCAGGCTCAAAACTTCTTGAAGTCTTGCTAATCGAGATGAGCACAGACATTTACTATAAGCAAAGAAACCATAAGACTGACCTAGAAAAACCTATGATTATTTTAGCTCTAAAGTGACCATCAAGGACCCAAACCTCCACTAGCGGGAAAGAAGCTCTTAAACTCTAGTCCCTAAGAAGGGCATACTTCTTTCCCACTTTTGCGTGGCCACAGAGAACAAGAAGAATGAAGAAACTCTTGGAAGTAATATCAGGGGTGCATGCAGGGATCAGAGCTGCCAGATGGACTTCCCCAGGCCAGGAAATATACCTCTGTCAGGGTGGGAGGCCTCCCTGTTTCTGCCCAGCAGGAGTTGATAAATCCTGTGGACCAGTGTTTACTTTCCATTTCCTATTCTTTCCTATTTTGGAAGAAAATTTTTATTTATTATTTTAAAAATTACAGTTATCCTGTTCCTATGACATCATTCGGTACTGAATTTTAAAGCGTGTGTGTGTGTGTGTGTGTGTGTGTGTGTGTGTGTGTGTGTAGTGATGGGGAACATCTTACTTTTCTTTTACTTCGTGGCTTCCTGATCAGGAGAAGCAACACGTGGAGCTTATGCAGAAGACTGTCTCTCAGAGATCCTGGAGTTTGACCCTGGTGCAGGAACTGGTTGGAATTTTGTGGTTGTTTTCCTGGGGCAAGAGATGACTATAGTTTTCTTAAGAAAAGAGAGCTACACATTGGGTGTTTTGGTGGTCAAAGGGACAGGTGTGGCAAGACCTGCTATTTGTTCTGCAAAATGATTCTTTGTTTCTTTTTCTTTTTTAACATTATTTTTATTAATATTACTTTTCTATAATATTATTTTTTAATGGAAACTTGATTTTTACATTTCCTAGCCTCTTTTGAAGCTATTAGAAGTGATTTATGCATTTAAGTTACACCCTTAGAAGGAAAAGACTCCCTCACTCCTGGCTTTTATCTTCCCGTTAGCTAGAATATGGACACAGTGGTGATGAACCACCTTGGGCCATGTGGCTGAGGGAAAATCTCTTAGTTTGGTGAGACCAAAGAAGGGAATTCGGTTCCCAACAATCTTGGAGTCATCATATCAACACTGGATGACTTTATTCCTGGACCGAAATGAGAAAGGGAGAGGGGAAAGGATGGAGAGAGGAGGGATAGGGAGAGTGAAGGAGGGACAGAAGGGATTTATCTTTTAAAACTCTTATGTTTGGTATATGAAATCATGAATTAGGTTAGTTCACTTAAGGCAGTGATTTTGAATGGGAGATGATATTGCCCTCCCCACCCCCTGCATGGGATATTTGAGAAGATTTGGAGACATTTTTGGTTGTCTGGGGACTAAATCCTATGGACCGGTGATTACTTTGCTACTATTGTGAGGTGGGTAGAAGCAAATAATGCTGATAAACATCGTACATTTCACAGGAGAGCCTCCATGACAAATTACTGTCTAACCCAAATTTCAGTAACCCTGTAGCAAATTTAAGTAGCGAATTTAAGAAAACCTGACTTTAGGAAAGCATTGATAAAATTAAAAAGAGGTCCAAAGACTGAAATAAAAGATCAGTTGGCCTTGGAGCACAGAGCAATGGCAGAAAAGAAACTAGAAAATCAGGCAGGCTCAAACTGTTAAATTTCTTTTAAACCATGTGAAGGAGTTCAGCCTTTATACTGTGGGTGGTTGGAAATCAGGAGTGAAACAGGAGCTTAACACGATAGAATTTGCATTCTAATGAAATAAATTTGGCTGCAGTGTACAGAGAGGCCTGGAATGAACTGTTGTAGAGGTCCTTTATTCCAAATTGCGAGATAATGTCACTGGCCAAGGTAATGCAGTAGGAAAGGAGAAAACAGACAGATTGAGGAGACATTTGGAAGTACACATGAAGTATTTTGCGATTGTTTTGACATTTTGGTGAAGGAGAGAGAGGGTTTCCATCTTTGGATGAGAGACATGGAAGTGGCACTCACTGAGAAAAAGATAATTTCTTGATTTTGTATTTTTTCCAGCAGAGGAGACACCAGCTATGAGTCAAGGGACTTAACAATAAAATCATCGACATCATCACCAAATTCCTACAGGTATTTGGAATTGGGAAGGAAGGCATTATTTTTCACATTTAGTGAAACAAGCAAAATGTAAGTCATCTCTGAAGAACAAACATCAGGAACTAGGGCCCCAATAAATAAGCCCTGGTAAATCTTTTCTCTAAGGGTGACAATTTCCTCTTGTAGTAAGTATACTCTGTCATGTTGAGAGGATGGTGTCAGACTGGAGTTTAACTAGAGTTATGTGCCCTTCTTCCCCCATTTTTGTAATTAAAATAACAGTAAGGAGTACAATCTGTGTTGGAGGCTGCTTGCATCTGAGTTGCTATGGTTAATTAAATGCATCTCAGAAATAGTAGACAACTTTCTTAAGGTTTCCAAGTGCTTCTATATCAATGAGAGCATCAAAGTTAAATTTGAGAGTTATTCTTGGGAAAAGATTTGTTATTATAAAATTTAAGAAATATATAAAAACTATGGATCAGCTAACTCAAGAAATTCAACATATCAGTCCTAGTTTCAAGGTGCATATTAAAATTTTTAAAATGCTAAATGCATTAAGTACACATAAAATAAGCTCACCTGTAAGAATGGAAATTCATTCTTATGATCTATAATAAATTTCAGGCCTTATTAGGATCTCTTAGAATAAAGTCATTAATTCTTAATAATTATTATTATTCCAATGACCATGAAAGAAAAACTGGATAAGATAGGCTTAAAAAAACTCACTGAAGAATTTTTATTTTTTACCTTCAAAATTTAAAGCCATTTAAAAACTTATTGAAATGATTTGGTTTTAAAATTAATAGAAATCACAACATAAAAATTCTGATGTTGAAGCCTAAATAATTAAATCATGATATTCCCATGTGAATTTGATATTACAGAATTAATTCACAAACAGAATGTGTAATAATTTTTTGCATTGTTTACTTGGCATGCTTCTACTACTAATAATTTTCTACAAGTCAGGGTTAAAAAATCGCAAAACCAAAAAAACTCTAGAACAGATTATTGCTGAAAATGTACTATGTGTACATTAGTTTTTCAAAAGGTTAAAAATAATTTTTCTTTGTTTGGATATAAATTTAAATATTTTGAATTAAATTTTGACGTATGTAATACCTCTAGAAAAATGAAAAGCTTAAGACCTAAACATATGAATATTTTATTAGCATTTAGTATATCCTATCGAGTTTACTTGAATACATTTTTATTACAAATTTATTTTTTAATATAGCCTCTTAGTCACAATGTTTTATCTAATAGCACATTGAAATTCAGAGTTCTTTTTGGTGGAAATGAAAATACAAAAACTTATTTGCTCCCTCTGCTGGAGAGATGGGTGTTAATTTAAAGAGACAATATGATTTTGAACTCTGAAAAGCAATTTGTATGTTTTATTTCTTAAACCCAAGAAGTGGCTCAGGAAGCAAATGCAGTGGCATCTAGAGAGATGGAAATAATGCATGTTTAGTAAGGTACATTCTATTTTAAATATTAAAGTAAAAAGATTCTCTTTTAGAAAATGTTAACTTGAGAATGAAGATTTAAATGTTTGTTCACTTCCTAGAATTACCTATTTATTAACATGGATTGCCTATTTCATATTCTCTTACAGATGACGTGGGCTCTTGAGTACTGTATTTTTATAACATTAATACCCGAGCAAATAAAACAATATATACCTTGCATGACTTTTAGCATTTAGAATTTCTTTATTTTGATTTTTCTCTTTCCTTTGTTCCTCAAGTAATCTTTGACCAAATGTTTTGGTACAATTATTATGATAGTTTACTAGCAAGTCTGACGTATTTCAATTTATAAATATAATAACAGTAATATTTTTTTTAACATTTATTGTGTCCTAAATGCTAAGAATTGTGCTTTATTTGAATAATCTTTAGTCGTTCATCAAATATATGAAGATTGATATTAAACTAGTCCCATTTTATAGATGAAAAAACTAAGGCCTAAGTAACGTGTCTAATAGGTGACTAAGCCAGGATTTTAAACCAGGCTGCCTGATTCCAGGCTGGAGCTGGCACATTTAACCATTATAGGAAGGTTTGAATGATGTCTATAGTGAAATGTCACCTGAAAGTTGTATGACTGCCTTTAAACCAATAAAAGCTTATATATGTTACCACAAAGCTGCCATTTCTTCCTGCCAGGCATTATATTAATGCAAGTTGTCCATGCAATGTAAGTTTGTAGGAGACTTATTGTTCTTTCAGATTGGTGTAGTGAAGACAACCTGATGAGGCTTTATGGGAGAGATGCATGGCACATTAGACTTCCTGGTTAAGAAGTTTGATTCTCTGGGTTAAAAGGTCAAAGTTTTCTCATTGTTAAAATGTATATGCCTCTTGCAGGGAAGCCATAATAATAAATTTGAAAAGATGTGTATGATGTGCTGAACCTTGCAATGTGGAATAATATGCTCTATAAATACTCAGTAAAAAAACCTATCAGCCCAAAAGCCGACTTGATGTGTAGTTATACTCTTGTGCATCACATATGGTAATGGAATAGAAAATTACCTGGAAAAAAAATCTTTTACACTGTTAAAAGATTCAATTCAATCCCCGAAGCTGAAGAATTTTGAATTAGAGCGTTAACACCTTATTTAATAGTTTGAATACTGACTTCTCACCAATTTAAAGGAAATGTAATAATGCATTTGCTGCTTTCTGATGATACAGTATAGTTAAACTGTAATACAGGACCATTGAGTCTATTGCTAATTGAATAAGTTGATATTTTCTACATATTTCAGCAGATGATTTCTGATTAATCGATTGATTTAACCAATTACATGTCTGATTATGAACTACTCATAGGCCAGCTATATTAATTAAAAACAATGGTATGAGAATTTTGACTGTGACCATTCAACACATAGTTTGAGCTATAGGAACTATGCTAGTTAAATTGTTAATCGTAAACCATTTGAGGTTTATACTTTTAAATTAACTGGACAACAGAAATTGTCCATTGAATTTTGTATGCCATAGACATATTTTCAAAACATAAAACCAATTACTCAACCAGAAAATAGTAATTCTATTTCTAACACCAAAAATTCTCCAACACTGTGTGATGACATTACACAGAAAAATCTCTTAAGGAGAAACTGCACTAGTAGTATTAAGAATCCTTCCAATGGACCAATGGACATCAGATATATCTGCCATATCTCCTCAGGAAACTAGAGCAAAAAAAAGGGAGAACAAATAGTTCCTGCTACACTATTGCACAGAGGGTTGTATTAGAGGACACGAGAGGCATGCCCAGGGCCTTTGAGAAAAATATGTGTGAGGAATATTTCAGAAGTCCCATAATAGATGTTTCTGTCAAAGGCAAAACAGTCTGTATTGCTATTAATGTGATTCTTTTTTTATTATATTACAACTAGCATGGTCTGAGAAAATACAAGTGTATTTGTACATGGTATATTACATGTGAGAAATGAGATACAAGGAGGTTGTAACTTTTTCAATAACATCACCACTTTTATTGGTGAAAATAAACTGCAAATACTATCTGAGAAAAAGATTCCTTAATACAGTGAATATCATAGCTGAAAAAGATCTTAAATTACAGATGTCAGTTCAATTCAAAGAGGCCATGTTTGCTGGCTCTAAAGAAGCAAGCTAGCCTGTATTCTATGACCATAAAGCAATAAATTTTTCTATATATTTATTTTATTTTTTAAAATTTATTTTATTTTATTATTTTTTATGGTGACATTGCTTAACAAAATCTAGTACATTTCAGGTGTACAACTTAACAGTAAGGCAAATATATATAATATATATAACATATTATATATATATATATATGCATGCATTGTGTTTACTTCTCATAGTTAGATTTCTTTCTGTCACCACATATTTCACCTCTTTTACCTCTTTTACTGCCCCCTCTTTCCTTCCCCCCACCCTCTGATAACTACTAGTCTATGTTCATGAGTCTGTTTGTCTTGTTCATTTGTTGCTTTTAATTTATATCCCACATATTAGCGATATCATGTGGTTTTCAACTTTTTCTGCCTGGCTTATTTTGCTTAGCATGATTATTGCAAGGTCCATCCACATTGCTGCAAATTGCAGTATTTCATCTCTCCTTATGACTAATATTCCATTGTATATATGTGACACAACTCTTTTAGCCAATCATCCATTGCAGGACACTTTGGTTGCTTCCATGTCCTGGCCACTGTGACTAATGCTGCTACGAACACCAGTGTGCAAATATCTTTCTGGATATGGGTTTCCAAGTCTTTGGGGTAAATACCCAGTAGAGGGATTACTGGATCATATGGTAGATTGATTCTTAGTTTTCTGAGGAACCTCCATACTGTTTTCCATAGTGGCTGTACCAATTCGCGGTCCCACCAGAGGGTTCCTTTTTCTCCTCATCCTCTCCAACACTTGTTATTACTTGTCCTGCTGATAACAGCCATTCTAACAGGTATGAGATTGGTATCTCATTGGTTTTGATTTGTATTTCCCTACTAGCTAACGATGTTGAGCATCTTTTCATATGTTTGTTGGTCATTTGTATGTCTTCTTGGAGAAGTGTCTGTTTAGGTCCTCTGCCCATTTTTTGATTGGATAGTTTTTTGTTGTTGTTGTTGCTTTTGGGTGGTATGAGTTCTTTGTATATTTTGGATATTAGGCCCTTATTGGAGGTGTTGCTTGCAAATATATTTTCTCATTCGGGTGGTTGTCTCTTTACCTCATTGACTATTTCCTTTGCTGTGCAGAACAATTTTAATTTGATATAGTCCCATTCATTTTTCCTTCTACTTCCCTTGCCATAAAATTCTCTTTAAGTCCAAGGTCCATGAGTTTAGTTCCTATGTTTTATTATATGCAATTTATTGTTCCAGGTCTTATATTCAGGTATTTAATCCATTTTGAGTTAATTTCGGTGTGTGTTGATAGACAACAGTCTAGTTTTATACTTTTGCAGGTGGCTTTCCAGTTTTCCCAGCATCGTTTGTTGAAGAGACTTCCCTTGCTCTGCTGTATGTTTTTGGTTCTTTTGTCAAAAATTTTTTGTCCATATATACATAAATTTACTTCTGGATTCTCAGTCCCATTTCACTGGTTTGTGTCTCTGTTTTTTTCTGCCAATACCATGCCATTTTGATTACTGTCGCTTTGTAATATAATTTGAAGTCAAGCAGAGTGATGCCTCCAGCCCCGTTCTTTTTTCTCAGGATGGTGTTGGCAATTCATGGTCTTTTGCGCTTCTATACAAACCTGATGACTTTTTTGTTCTATTTCTTTAAAAAATGCTGATAGGATTTTGATGGAGCTTGCGTTAAATCTGTATAATGCTTTAGATAATAAGGTCATTTTAACTATTTTGATTCTTCCAATCCAAGAACATGGAATGTCTTTCCATTTCTTTGTATATTCTTCAATTTCTTTTAATAAGGTTTTATAGTTTTCATTATATAGGTCCTTCACATGTTTTCTTAAATTTATTACTAGGAATTTGATTTTTGTTGCCATTGCAAAAGGAATTATTTTTCCACTTCTTTTTTCTGACACTGCTACTAGAGTATAAGAACACTATGGATTTTTGAACCTTAATTTTGTATCTAGAAACTTTACTGTAATTGCTTATTGCTATTTCTAGTGGTGTTCTTGTGGAGTCTTTAGGGTTTTCTATGCAGGGAATCATGTTATCTGCAAATAGTGACAGTTTGACTTCTTTGTTTCCTATTCGGATGTTTTTTATATCTTTCTCTTGCTTGACTGCACTTGCTATTCAATGTTATATTAAATAAGAGTGGTGATAGTGGACAGCCTTGCTTGTTCCTGATCTTAGAGGGAAGATTTTTAGTTTTTCACCATTAAGTTTAATGTTGGCTGAGGGTTTGTCATAGATGGTCTTTATTATAATAAGATACTTTCCTTCTGTACTGATTTTCTTAAGTGTTTTGATAATAAATGGATGCTGTATCTTGTCATAGGCTTTTCTGCATCTATTGATATGATTATATGATTCTTACTTTTTAATTTGCTTATGTGGTGTATCACATTAATTGATTTGCTTATGTTGAACCATCCCTGTGCCTCTGGGATGAAGCCCACTTGATTGTAGAGTATAATCTTAAAATTTGCTATAGAAATGTACAGAATCTATAGAAGAGGGAATAAATTATGATTTAATTTAATAAATTATGGTACATTCATACAGTGAAATTCTGTGTAGCTTTTAAAAAGAATGTGGCAGGTAAATTTAAAAATCCTATAGATAAATAAAAGCGAAAATTTAAAATATGTTCACATATGAACGTGCCTAATTTCATCTGATCTTAGAAGCTAAGCAGAATTGGGTCTGGTTAGTACTTGGAAGGGAGACCACCTAGGAATGCCAGGTGCTGTAGGCATTTTAAAAAAAAAAATATGTTCAGGTTAGCCATAAGAAGGCAGGAAAATGAAAACTGAGGAAAAAAAAACAGAAAACAAAAAAATAAAACAAAATTACAGACTTAAGCTGTAACGCATCAATAATTTCACTAACTCTAAATGGTCTAAACACACTAATTGAAACACAGTGTGATAGAGTGAATAGAAAATTATCAAACTATATTCTGCCTTTGAGAAATTCACTTCAAATATAATGGTTTAGGTAGATTGAAAATAAAACAATGGAAAAATACATATCATGCAAATATTAATTAAAAGAAAGCAAGAGCAACTATTTTAATAGACTTCAGAGCAAAGAAAATGACCAGAGACTGAAAGAAAGTTTATATAATGATAAAAGGGTCAAGCCACCAAGAAGGCATAGCAATGATAAATGTACATGCATCAATCAACAAGCCTCCTATTTATCAATGTTTTTATATAATTTAAGAGAGATACTATTTATTTAGAATGTCTTAATGATTATTTTCTATATTTACAACATCAGTTTAATGTTTTCCCTGACCTGTCAAGCTTTTCAATATCGACATTTTTCCATTAGAGAATAATTTACCACCCCTTATCTGGTGTAGAGTGACTAGTTGGGCAGATAGATACTTCCAGTGGTTTAAAGCTGTTAAAAGGTTTAAATTATTAGCACATGTACGGGAAGGTATATAGTGTATTTTGAGAAGGTCGATGCGAGAAAGACAAAGAGAGAGATACTTTTCTTTCCTGACACCTTTACTCAGGATATAGGTTAGCTATACAACAATAATGCTATGTAACAAACTACCCAATACTTGATGACTTAAAATAGTGGTCAGTTATTTGCAAAGATCTTTGAGTCTGTAAACGTGGCTGATTTACGCTGGCTCAGAGGAGCAGCTCTTCTTCAGACTGGGGCAGCTTAAGAAATTTTGCTTCTAATCACAAGTCTGTAGGTTGTCTGTGGTGGCTCTGCTCATGTGTCTTTCATCTTTGTTAGACCAGAAGACTAGTTAGGACGTGTTCTTTACATGGCAAGAGAACAGAAGAATGATGTAAGGTAACTTAAGGTCTAGTCTTAGAGCTGGCACACTGTCTCTTCTGCCCTTGAGCCATTAGGCAAAGCAAGTTTCATGGCCAAGCCCAAATGTGAGGGGCCAGAGAATATATTCCACTTTTAGAGGAACTATAAACTTCTTTAGCAAAGGGTGTAGATATAGAGAACAGTGAAGAATTGCAGTCAATGATTAAATTTAGTAAGACTGTTACTTGTGTTATCAATCTCTCTCTCCAAATGACAACACATACATATGTATTTACACACACACATACACACCTACATCTGACCAATGTCTTCTCATTGAGCTTGGGTGGACTTTTGGTTTTCTTGTTTTTAAAAGTATGTGTTACTCCATAAGACCTTGAAATATATTTTATTTGTCTAAGTCAAAATCATTAAGGATGATGGCTTTGAGCTCCCATACTATTTCTGGTTGATACACACTTCAGAGAGACAGGCATCCCTGGGCTGTGGAAGTGGATATGTCATCTAGTAGTAAACAAAATTTTATACTATGTGCTTGGAATTTCTCTCGTTCACTTGGTCAATGAATGTGTATAATCCTTCCTCATTTTTTTCTCTTTTGAGGCTATCATAAAATCATGACATGATTAAGCTAGAAGAACCCAGACAATTTAAAAGTAATCCAATCCAAAATTATTCAATCTGTGCTCTTATAACTTTTGGGTTATACAGTAGGAGAGTAGGTATTTGAGGACCCTTACCTTACTTAATAAGTAAAGATCTATTTTAGCTGTTTTGTCTATAAACTTGTTATGTAATGTTTCATGACATCAAATGGTCTTACTAAAATCACCCTCTTTTTTTAACAGATGAGGAAAATGAGGCCCTAAGATGTGACGTTTTATTTCTAAAACGTTAAAAAAAAATAGATCAGACTTAGATTTCCTGGCTTAACAAATTACCACAAATTTCATGGGTTAAAGCAATGTACACTGTCTCAAACTGTCTGAGGGAAAGAAATCCAAGAATAGCTTAGCTGGATCCTCTGCAAGGCTGCAATCAAAGTGTCATTCAAGGCTGTATTCTCACCTGGAGGCTCAAAGGGAGAAAGGTCTGCTTCCAAGCTCAGTCCAGGTATAGCAAAATTTATTTCTTTATGGTCATAGGATTCAGGCTAGCTTGCCTCTTCAAAGCCAGCAACAGGCAAAGAGGGACCCAAGGAAGACATGTGCTACACTCTTATGTTACCATGTACATGTTATCACATTTCCCACTTTCCATTGGTTTGAAGCTAATCATAGTTTCTGTCCACACTCAGGGAAGAGGATTACACAAGGGCATGAAGACCAGAATAGGGGATCGTGGAGGCCATCTTAAAATCTGTCCACCAAAGTGCAATATTATTTCAACTGTCAAAATATTATAAGCAAGAGGGGTATTGTTGTAAAATATGTCTATATATTTTTTATATTCTCCCTTCAAATCCACTTCCTAGAATCTGAACTAAACTTAGTGATTTATTTCTAACAAAGAGAATATGGTAGAAATAACAGTGTATGACTTCTGAGACAGAAGGCATTATAATATTCTCTTTGCTCTCTTCCATGGATTATTCACTCTAGGGGGACCAACTACCATGTCACAAAGACAAAGCAGTCCTATGGAACAGGATATGTGTCAAGGAACTGAGAGCTTATGTCAAAAGCCAGAAAGATGTATCTGCCAACAATTATGTGAGTATTGACTTTCTACAAACAGCCACATGAGTCAGTCATTTTAGAAGAGGAATCTTGGGCCCCAATCAAGCCATTAGACTTCTGCAGCCCTAGCCAATATCACATCATGAGAGAAGCTGAGCTAGATAACTCAGCTAAGCCACTTTCCAATTCCTCACCCACCAAAACTGTAAGATTCATAAATTTTATCACTTTGAGTTACTGTTTTGAGGTAATTTGTTCCTCAGTAACAGATAGCTAAGGTAGGCACAAAGTACTTTATTGTCTAGTTTCACATCCATCAAGGAACCTCCCCATTGTAGGTTACAGAAACTTTGTTTCTGATAGATTGTGTTTTATATTTTTAAAATCCTCTAAAGGATTTCTGTTTTGTTTTTTCTCCTAAAATGACACCAACTCAAGATAGAAATGTCTACTTCTGTTAACATCTAATAATTCTTTGCAGGAAAAACAAAATGTCCATGCCAGTCCTGAAGCTTCGGTTGGAGGTGTAATTTCCCCTGGGAAAGACTGTGCTTTTACTTCACGTTCAAATCTCATTGCTGACTTAAACCTTTCCAGTCCATATTCAAACAAGAGTATGTTGCAAATGGATCAGCACATTTTCTGCTAAGAAATGTTCCAAAGATAAAGTAAGAAAGATGAGAACACTCGTTCTTGAACTCTTCTAAATGAGTGAAGCCTCAGTGCCGATGCAAATGAATCTGCTCAAAGGCTTGACTCAGAGAAAACAGTCAAAAGATATAACCTTCACAGGGAACTATCTCCTAACAAACTTCAAGGAAGCATGGTGTCATTGACAGAGAGCCTGTGGACTGTCCCTCCCTCCGGCTGTGAGCACAGGAGCGAAGCAACAGAAAAGTTCTTCAGATTGGATTGGTTTTCTTAATGAAACTAAAATAACTGAGTCGAAGTGAAAAAATAAACTGTTAAGGCTGAAGTTAGAAGTACAATTCTCTGTGGTTATCAAAATAACTGGCTTTACAACTGGATGTTAGCATCGTGTAGCAATTATTAGTCACTTCTTTACTACTCTTATACTTCTTTTCCTTTTTTAATCTTTCCTGAATTCCACTTTTATAGTTATGAGCTGATTAAACCATGATAGAATATTTTCACTTTTCCACTATAAAAAATATCTTAGAATATTTTTTTTCCCCAAACACATGTATTTCAAAATAATCTTATTACTTTTCCTTTAGTATTAGTGTTTTGGTGGTCATGTTGAAGTCAACTAATGTATATTCCATAGCAGAAGAAGCAAAATGCCTATCAGTTTAATTTAATTCATATTCAATTGTGATATTTGTCCCTTAAAGTGGTAAATTTAACAAGGCCTGAATTTAATTTATTAAGTATACTGAAGTAAGAAAAAAACAACATTGAGTCTGAGATCAGTAGGTAAGCCCACCATAAAATTTTTTGGAGTGTAGAAGAATCCGGACATAGCAATTATACTTAGCAAGAAGAAAGAGTTCTAGAGAGTGTGAAATGATTAGTCAGATTTACAAGCTCAAAGTAGAGAAGGGAAAATTACTTAAATTAAACTAAGTGTCTTAAATCATCATTACACTGTATCGATCTCAGTTGAAAGTGACTGGTGGCTAGAAATGCTTGGTTTATCTTTTCCATTAAATATTTCCATTGTGTTTGACTAGCATCAAGAATATATAGTCTGGCATTTTATCTATAGTAAATTATATGCACATAGTCTCTTGCAATTTGTGCTTGTCTTTTTGGAAGAGACTCTCAGAATATTTAGAAGAGTCCATGTTGATCTATACGCTAGTTGAATTTTTTAATATTCCTGTCAATACATTGAAGTAGAAGGTAGCTAAAAACATTTAAAGGAGATAAAGAAGAAATGTATATGGTAGTGGTTTTAAGTGAAAAATAGGATGTACTATTTGAACTCTTTGGTTTTATATTAAAACATGTCATTGTCTATTTTCTTATTGAATGGTCCTGAATATTTCTGACCAAGTTTATTTTCCAGAAAAAATTAGTGTTTCTAAAAATAATATAAAAGAGATTTAGAAATATACATTGTTATGTTGAAATAGCTACTGTTTAGACAGTAGAACAACTGAGAATATTTTCCACTGATTTGTAGTAATACACTTTTAAAACGTCCACCTGTTCATACTAGAGGTATCCGACCCATGCAATTAAAGTTTTGGATCAGGGATAAGAACATAAAATCATTCCCGCTTGCCAGTGAAATCTCTCCTTGAATTTATCTTTGCACTATTTGAAAATTAAGTACACAAACGCCATCTGCAATGTGCTAAAAATTA
The DNA here is from genome assembly GCF_014176215.1 of Rousettus aegyptiacus. Classification (NCBI taxonomy): domain Eukaryota; kingdom Metazoa; phylum Chordata; class Mammalia; order Chiroptera; family Pteropodidae; genus Rousettus; species Rousettus aegyptiacus. Next base: position 63,646,201 of record NW_023416286.1, read on the forward strand.
GAGCTAGTCATTTTCCACAGAGTGGAAAAGGCCAATAATTATTTCTATTAATTTCCTATTAAGAATTTATCTTGAAAAGAGAAAAACAGGAGTGAGATGGTCTAATGGTATCACTAGACAAATAGGGTATGTGTGTGTTCATACATGCTTTTGTTCTTCAAGATCATATAGTTACTACAATTGGTCAAGTATATGCACATACACACAATGACCAGAATGATCCTAACCGTAGACTACCTGAATTTCCCTTTCTAGAATTAACCATTGAAATTCTTCTGTAAAAAAGAAGGGAGGTAATTATTCTTAGACTGTACCAGAGACTGTGATGGAAGCTTTTTACACATTAATTAATTTAATCTTGAGCAACTACTAAATTATGATGTTGCACTGTCCCTTTACCAGGGTAATCAATCCATCTAATACTGAGACTTGCAAAAAATGATAGGGTGACAGAAAAGGTAATGTTTATTGGACCCTAACATGGGCCAGTCAAAGCTACCTGATCTAACCTTCTATAATACAAGTGCAAGGAGAAAGATAAAAAGGTTCTCGTGGAATCTGTCTCAACTCTTACCATATCCCTTAAAGCAATGGTTGGTGGGGAGGGAAAGCCTGAGTTCGAAGAACTTCCAAGATTTTGTTCTTGATAATGCTAAAAGTGAACACTAGACTTTCCCTTTTTATTTGATTTTCTTTGTATTCATGTTTGGGAAAACTTTAATGAGTCATCTTTGTGCAAAAGGAAGGTATCAGAAAAAAAAAGAAAAATTCAGAACCATCTTTCTTAAGCAGATTGGTGCAAACATTCTTAAACATAACGAGTAGAATCCAGTGGCACATGAAAAAATAATGCATCATTACCAAGTGAGCTTCTTTCCATAAATTTAAGGGTAGTTCAATTTTAGGCAGCTTTTATCATATTAATAGATAAATATAAATACAAAAGATCATTGTCTACGGACATTGAGAGAGTGTTATATAAAACATCTTACCTATTCATGGCATAATGGATATGTTGCATTTACTCCTCCAGATCATGTTTTACCCTGTTCTGTGCCCTAGGAGGCTGGCCTGTACAGACTCCACCAAAGGACTGTTTCAGTCTCTGGAATCCAGCTGGTTTTAGCCAGTGGAGATACCTATCACCCAGGAGATCAAGATTGAGAGGAGAGGGAGGTCAGAATATTTAGTTAGTTCCTATTTCCCTCTCTGAAGCATTGCTTCAGGTTAATTGTGTCCCTCAAAAAAAAAAAAAAAAAAAAAAAGTCACTGCTATCCTCAGGGTTGCTTTTCTCCATGACTCTCTCCCTCTGATTTCTGGTAAACATTTTCAACCCCTTGTTCCTTCTATCCTTGGGGTAGTCCAGCTGGGAATGACTGGGGCAACTTGGCTCTGTTTCACGTTTCAGTCTCCAGCAAGCAACCTTGGACATATTTATATGCTGAAAGTAGAAGAGCCAGGGATAGCAATACTTCAGATTTAATTTGGTCAAATAAGACACTAGAAAAATAATTCTAGTATTCTAAGATGGGGTCAATAATGGTTTAAAAGCATCTAAATTTCAATGTGGGGATGGACAGAAGTCTTAGTACTGATGAGAAATGATGAATGGAAGAGTAAGTATGCTTAATCCTTTAGTTTTAGGAATTTGGCAATTTCTTCATGTCTTCAACATAGACACTTTAGGTAAAGGGGGAAATTAGATCTTTTCTAGCTACTGTCCCAGAATGAAGATTCATGGAGCTTACTTTCGTCTTGACTGGAGGTTGTTCCTATGCAATTATGGCAGTTGGAGGTATAAATCATCTGACCTACTGAGGTTTGCTGCTGAATGCCTTTTGTAATCAACGGAGACAATAGAATTGAGAATAGCAGACTTATTTTATCATTTTGTTGAATATTTAAATCTTTTGAGTCATGTGACTGTCAGAATAATTATTACTCTGCTAATTTTTGTTAATTTATTGTGTATTTGTGTATTTTGTATTAAGGATTGTCTTATAATTAGCCTCTGAAAAACCTAAGAAGCTTCGAATTTGTAACAGAATATGTCAAACAGTTAAACCCATTTAGTAAGGAAGCCTTGAGGTGGAGACCTACTCAAGATAATGCAGTAAATGAAGACTCTGGATAGGCTTTTCAATATGTAAATTATGACACCATGAATTATTATTAGTGTAGCATTCAATAAACTTTCTAAACCTCAGTTTCCTCACCTTTAAAAGGGAATTGTTATAAATCCTGTAAAAACTCTGTTCTTTTTTTTTCTTGGTATCAAATGAATGTTTAGAAAATCTAAAGCACTGAGCCAGGTTCATAGCTAATGCTCAAGAGATGTAAGCTTTATCTCTTTCCTCAAAATCCTACAAAATTTCTCTGAAATCTGAGTTTTATTTATAAATATCTAATTTAACATATGTTACATTTTTAGGTTCTCTTTTATATAAGGTTTCTATTATGAAAGATTATTTTTATTATATTTAGCCTATGTGAGAAACTAAGAAATATTTTTCTGGATGTAAGTTTGGGTAGAAATGAATGTCCTTTAAAAATTTCCTTGCTGTAAGTTAAATTTATTTCCAAACAGCTATTAGTGCTATCCTTCAATTTGAAAAATATATTTACCATTTTCTACAGTTATGGGACAAAAAATTGTTATGAATTTATTTTTTATATATAATGCTTCTCAAATTGCAGAATTCAGCCTTTTTTTTTTCCCCAGTCAGCATCAAGTCTCTGTTTTTGCTACTAGCAAAAATGGTGTGGATTATCCTACCTAAAGCCAGATAGTAAAACCCTAGAGCTAGATACTGCTGGCAAGGCAAACAGTGGTTAAGTACTTTTTAAGTTCTTTTTAAGAAACAAATCTTTCTGATTTGATGTGCTAATAATCAAGGTCAGTCCTTGCAAAAGGCAAAATTTGTCTGCTTGTTTCTTTCTGATTCATTTTGCACTATATTATTTTTTGGTTTCAAATCTTTCCTTCTCTTTCTAAGAGGTTCATTTTCCTTTATTCTTACTTTCATTGTGAGATAAACATGTTTATTCTAAAGCATAATTCTACTAAGCAATGCATACAAGAAGATTTTCATTTTATTCCCATGCAAATTTGCCTTTTTGGCAAAATATAGTTCTTTTTGATATTTTGGCCATGTGGGCCAATATTGTATTGTTTTCTCTTCTAGAATGGAGACAGATTCATCTATTCTTGATAGTAAATTTTCATACTGAGCTCCCTGAAATCAACTGCTTTATATTTCTTTTTAGTATTTTGGAATTTTAAAAGTGTTTATGTTTTGTCTTCTTTATAACTGTGTAAGATGAACAGGATAGGTGACTTTGTTGCTATTGTATAGATAAAGAAACTGAAAATTAAAGATACTAAATGATAAATCTAGAATTGCGTAGTTGGAGGGTAGGCTGGAAAACCAATATTTGGCTTCTTGGCTCCATGATTTTTCTGCTAAACCACCATATCTCTGTATAACTCAACTAAGCATAAACTGGCTGTTTATGTCAGACCAGTTGAGGATACATGGTTATATTTATATTAATTCTGACATATCAAATCATAGGGTTGTTTGATTTTTTCTCCTACTAATAATTGTGAATTGTGAAGGAGGTGATTTTATAATTTCAGCTTTAGCTATCATATAGTAATTGATATCTTTTAACTCAAAATCATGTATATTTGCTTAGAATATACCATTGTCAGGCAATGAAAAATGAGTGGATTTGAATGCATCAGAATTTCATAATTGGAGTCAGCTTAAAAGAAAAGTAATGATGCAAACAAAGTTGAAATGTTCTTTGCCCTTTTAATAAATTTTTCTGTCCCCAGGAATAAGTCAGAAACCAGAAGAAATATTTTCTCAAATAAAATCATGTGGAGGCAAGTCATTTCTTGTCAAACTTTCATAATGTGGATATTGGCAAAAAGGAATTTCTATTCATTGAACCACTAACTGTATGTGTTTGTTCCTTTATGTGACCAACTCTTTCAAGCCTGTCAAATCTGCAAAGTCTATATTAATGACCCATTTTACAGATGAAAAAATTGAGGCTCAGCGAGAGCAATTGCTGATAATGACAGAGCTCAAATTTGAATGAATGTTCTCAAACTGAAGTTCATTATTTTCCTACTTTTCCAAATAACTCTAAAAAAACAAATGCCTACAATTTCTGTAGTCTCTAAATGTTTGTATGTGAGCAGATCTTATCCTAAACAGATAATAAATTCTTAAGTAAACTAGGCAACATTTCTTTTGTCTGAATAAATAGAAGAATTAAAAAAAAAAAAAAGAAGACAAAATGCAGAATTAGAGTATGTTCATTAAACCATTTTTGATGTCAGACTATATTTTAAAATTACTAATAATTTAACCACCATGCTTTATATAATTTTATTTGGAGGTAAGGCATGCCTCTGATACACTACAGTAAGTGTCCCTGGAGAATAAAAAAATATTTCTCACAGGAGAGGGAGCTCAGCATGGTTAGTGAAGATTTGCCAGCATAAAAATTTAGAGGGCATTGACCTATGTAGCTACATGTGAAAAAGACATATTTAATATTCACAAGATTTGTGTGTTCTACTTACAAATTTAAATTTTAATTACCATGACACATGAGAAAAAGACTCTTAATAGTATAATTTAAAAAACTACATAGATTTATTTCCCCAGAAAAAAAATCTTTATGATTAATTGCATGTATTACCCCTAAGAGAATCCTCATACTTTGCTTTAGTATACAAAGTTTTTGTTAAAAAAAAGTATAATAACTCATTGAGGATTCATTTAAAATATTATTTTGCATATTAAATACTGTTTTGTAAATTCTGGTTTCGACAGTGAAATGATTTAGTTTGGAGTAGGCTTTTGATTATGCTGAAGGACTGTAATAAATCAGTTCCATGAAAAAAAATTGGAGCATATGTCACCATATTAGCTGTAGGCCATTCAAAGGCAGCTAAGCCTTTGTTTTACCTAAAAAAAAACAGAATGTTTAATTCATTAGAACAGGTAGAAAAAACATGTTTATGCTTTTTGTTAGTATTTTACTTGAAGATTAATCTTTTGTTCACCACTGGATCTGTACAAAAACAAATTTATTGGAAAGGAATTAACTGTCACACAGTGTGTGGGTCTTAGTTTTCTTAAAGTGAATAGGAAATGGCTACTGCCGAAACAATATTTCAGTTTTTGAGGGTAATGTGTTTTCTGGTTTCCACCCTGTCAGATTCTTACCCTAGTCTCTAGGGAGGTGAGAAGAGACAGCCTATTTGACATATTTTGCCTAAAGCAAATCCTGAAACTAGGATTCATATTATTCATTTGACTGAGTGCTGATATCCATAGGTTTGCCGAGGGTCAGAATACAATACATTTTCTTAAAAAATTTAACACCTCTCTTACAAATGAAGTTGTATTATGTACGAAATAATGAAGGAAAGAGAAAAAATGGAAAATGTTCGCCTCTGAAACAAAATTCTTTTTTGCACGTTAAACGAGATAGAATCAGGCTTTAAATGAGTTTAAAATTTTCTAACTAATCTATTTTTATAGGTATTGGAAAATTGAAGATTCTAAACATCATTTTCTGGCCGCAGATGAAAAGCAAAAAAAAAAAAAAATCATGTAGAGAGAAATAAGTTAGAAATTATAAGGGCTTAAATTTTTCAATATCTGAATTTAAAAAGTAAAATATAAACAGTCTGATAAAGTAAGTGCAATCTGACTTATTTCCTCTACACCCAGATATTGGTTTCTACTAATAAAAATCTTAAGTTACTGACTGATCTTGCAGAGATACGTTATCCATGGACTCATTTAATAAAGATTAATGATGATATTATAATCTTCTTAGATAACAGAAAATTATAACCATATTTTGCTATACAGGAAGCTTTTTAAAAATAGGGAACATTCTATGGTTGTATTCCAAACATAGTTAGTATACGAATATACCTTTTGTTGTCATTCTTCAAATTTAGGAATAAAGTAGTAGAAAATTTCTATAAGGTCATGGAAAAGTTCTCACGCTAGAATTAGGTGAAAAAGGCACAATAAGTACCCTAAACTTTATGGTACCTATGGTATAAATAGCAACTACTTTTACACTATTTATTCTCTAATGCCTAATCACAATTTTTAAATTATTCTATAATGAGTGCTACAGCTATAAATGATTTTTAGATTAAGAAAAGTCACATCATAATCTCTCCAACCATCTCTCAAACCAGTTCCTTAGCCAGAATTCCCCACATCTGTTAACATCAATGCCAATGGACCAGGCTTGATATACTGGAATATTTTTTATACCAATTCTTATGTTTCATCTTTTATATTCCATAGAATGTCAATATATGAATATTCTGCCTTTATAATGTTGTCTTAATCCACCTCATTTTCTCCTAATTACCTGTGTGGAGCAGGATAAATTAATTCATACTTTCCTAGTAGGAAAAACAAACTTCCTCCTTTTAAAATGTAAATATCTCACTATCAACATTCCAAAACACCCAAATATCAAGTCACTCACAGTTTAAAGATTAAATCCTTCTAGCTGCAGAACAAAAATAAATAGTTATTTGCCAAATGGTTTTAATGGACCGTCGGAATCAATTGAGAAATAACTAGTAGAGAGGATTTTTACATAACAGTTAAATAAGAGAGAAAAAAAGGAATTGTTGAAGAAGCAAGGAGGAAGAAAAGATATTTTAGTGAGGAAGTCATGTCCTGGTCTAAAAACAAGATTAGAGGATGAAGGAAGAAAAAGAAAAAAACTTTTCAGAAGGGAAAAGGTACCTGTGTTTGCTCTATGGGTACACCTGGAAAAAGATTGCTATGAGGGACATTGCTGACATGGCCAGGTACAAGATTTGACCTTCCATCCTTTGCCTTTCTTTGCCTCATCTAGGTATTACATTAGTGCAGTCTTATGCCAATAACGTCATTTTGGTCAATGATGGATGCATATTTGATGGTGGTCCCATTGGATTGTCATGGAGTTGAAAAATTCTGATTGCCTAGTGACATCATAGTTATCTTAATGTTGTAACACAACACATTGCTCACATCTTTGCGGTGATGCTGGTGTAAACAAATGTACTGTCCTGTCAATCATATAAAAGTACTTTTAGCACATAATATTGATAATGATATTAAATGACTGTTAATGGTTTATGTACATACTATACTATACTATACTATACTATACTATACTATACTATACTATACTATACTATACTATACTATACCATACTATACTTTTTATCATTATTTTAGCATATACTCTTTCTGCTTATAAAGAGAAAGTGTGCTGTATTATCCCGGCAGCAACCTCATGCATCTCTTATCTCTCAATTGCATTATTTTCTTTTGAGTTTAATTTAATCTCCTGTTGTTTTGTTTAGAACGACAGGCTTGTAGCCTAGGAGCTATAGGCTTTACCGTATAGCCTAGGCACGTAGTAGGTTATACCATCTAGGTTTGTGTAAGTACACTCTTAAGATGTTAGCACAACAAAATCGCCTAACCACACATTTCTCAGAACATATCCCCATTGTTAAGTGATGCATGGCTATATTTTTACTGGATGGTGTCCTCCCTTCATCTAGTCCTTTCCCGGATAACTATCTAGTAGGAGTGATACTACTCTGTCACAGGATTTTGTTTAGTCTTCATTTTATAACATCCACAACACCCTTAGGATCAAAAGAGGGATGACTCATCTGCCTAATCTCTCACCTCCATATGTACTTGGGGAGATGCTGAACTTAATCAACTAGAGACACCCAGAGTTTCATGGTGTTTAATGATACATTAGAACATATGTGGGTCTTAGAGACAGCTTTGATGGTCTCTGATTTATCATCTTTTTCTTTTCTCATTGTTAGAGGATAAATTTATAAAAAGGCCAAATCCTGACTTCCATGAAAATAAAAAATGAATACATGTCAAAGATTTTATTTAACTCATGAATTTATGAGGTAACCAGTAAGCTGTTACAACCACTTCAAAAGATAATTCAAAGAGCAGAGACATATAGGCCATGAAATGTTTTTATAGTTTGAAGCAAAACCAACTCTTTTCCACAGGGATAATATGGGAAAAAGAAATAAAATGTCTTTCTAGCAGACAGAATTTATTTGCATGCTAATAGATATGTTATTTGCAGAGCTATCAGTTATCTACAACTTGAGTGGTAAAATAGCTCAAAAGACCATGAAAGGTGCAAATCGCTTAGATTTAGAATCTAGAAGGGTGTTCTTTATTTAGTTCAGAGTTTGGCAAACTTTTTCTTCAAAGAATCAGATAGTAACAGTCTCTGTCACTTATTCATCTTGATTTTGTTTTATTTTGTCTTAAAACCTTTTAAAAATATAAAAATCATTCATAGCTCAAATGTACAAAGACAAGTCACTGGCTTGATTTGACCCATGGGCCTAGTGTGCCTGACTCCTGTTCTCTACATGGGTAGTTTACCAGAGAAGTCACTCAATAACCTTTTTGTTCCATTTCAAAGTTTTTCACAATTTTTCCTGACAGTATCTGTACTCATTCTTCATGTTGCTCCTAAATAATTCTTTTAAGACGCTGACTTGGTCAAAGCATTTTCTTTCTCAAACGATATCAATGGGTCCTTGAAGAGTTAATTAAGTGCAAGCTTCTCAGACCAGGCATTCAGGCTCTCTAGTCACTTATTCAGATGCTGCAGATCTATTCCCTAGTATCTCCCCTTGTATAAACCACTCACTTTTACTTAAGTTTGCCTTGTCTTCTCACCTCTGTACATTTTCATAGGTTTTAATTATTACTTGAAATCTTAGCCTTGCCTACAAGGCCTGTTTCAAAATCTGTCTGCACAACAATGTCCTTCCTAGTCTTTATCCAAGGAGATTATTCTTCTTTGAGCCCTCCTGACATTGGAATCATTTATATCCTCCCTCTAATCCTCCCTCTACTAATTCGTTTTTACCTATATATTATTTCCTGTCTTAGTCTGTTTGGGCTGCTATAACAAAAACGTCATAGACTGGGGGGCTTATAAACAGCAAACATTTATTTCTTACAGTTGTGGAAGCTGGAAGTTCAAGAACAAGATTCCAGGCCAATTTGGTGTCTGGTGAGCAACTGCTTTCTGATTCTTAGAAGCCAATCCTTTCACTATAATTTCACATGATTAAAGGGGCAAGAGAGCTCCATGCTCTTTTTCATAAGGGCAGAATCCCATTCACGAGGACTCTGACCTCATGACCTAATCACCTCTCTTAGGCCCTGCCTCCAGATAATATACACGGGATTAGCTTCAACATATGAATTTGAGGGGTACACAAATGTTCAGTTTATTGCACTTACCATTTGATATTGAGTTTTTTTCTTGTTTACCTAATCTAGGCCTTTTAAAGATTAGGTACTCAGTAAACTTTTGTTTCATCACATCACTTATTTCTTCTCTTGCTTCTGCACAATTTTTAATTTGCTGGACTAGGACTTTTTATTGATTTACTAAGATAACTTCAAAGTGTTTGCTTTCTTTACCTCATTAGCCAGGCTGGTATCTATGGGAAATCGCTTAACATTCTTGTATTAGTTATCTATTGCTGCATACCCAATTACTTTAGAATTTATTAGTTTAAAATTAAAAACAAATTTATGATTTAATGGTTTTCTGTTCATGAGATGTCTGTGTGTGGCTTAGCTGGGTCCTTTGGTTTATGGTTCCTCACGATGCAATGAAGATAATGCCAGCACTGTCGTCACCTACAAGTTATCTGGGGAAAGATCCCCTTTCAAGCTCACTAACATGATTTTGGCAGGATCCCTTTTCCTATGCGTTTTTGGACTGAGGGCCTCATAGTCTCACTGGCTGTTTGTCAAAGGCCTCCCTCAGTTCCTTGTGGCTTCTCCATAGAGCAGTTTATAACATGGCAGCTTGCTTCATCAAAGTGAGCAAGTGTAAAGAGCCAGAAGGGAAGAGGGAGAGAGAGAGAGAGAGAGAGAGAAAGAGAGAGAGAGAGAGAGAGAGAGAGAGAGAGAAAGGGAAAGAGAGATATCAATTTTATAACGTAATCTCAGAAGCTACATTCCATTATTTTGCTGTAGTCTATTCATTAAAGGCAAGTCTCCAGATCCAACCCACAGTCAAAAGGAGAGAATTACACAGAGGTGCAAATACCAAGAGGTGGGAATCACTGGGGGTCTGCTCCTATTTTGTATACTTCAGTTTCCAAACCATTCAGATGATGGTAATAATGTTGAACACACCAAGTTCAGAGAATTGCAAGACTAAAATGCTTTTATAAATTTAAGATGCAGTGGAATGTTAAAAGTGATCCCTAAACATAAGAAGATCATGGAAAACCCTTTTCTAGAGAATAAAGGAGAAATTGTCATATTGATCATATTTATAGAAAATGTTGAACAAAATCTTGAACAAAAAGTAAGGTTTACTGACAATGAAAACAATTATTTGCCTATCCATTTTCCCCTTTATTATCTAAACCTCCAGCTTTTGGAAATTCAGACTTTTATTCTCTTGCCTCACTATGGTATTGCATATTTAAAATGGACATACTTGTATCTTAAAAGAGCATTTGGAAAGAGAAAGTAATTTTACAACAAAGGAAAGGTTTTCAGGCATCCATGAAAGCCTCTAATTTTGGAAGATCTCTTTCCTCAAAATCTTGAAAGTGACTTTTTACTCTATACATGTATATAAAAGCCCTAAGAAATTCTCTTTAAAGTGTCTGGTTAATCCAGTTTAACCATCATTGTTCACACTATATTTGCTGCATGTCATCACACAGCAGTGTTTCATAGTTCCAGTAGATGGCAGAAGCATACTATATACCAAACTGGTATAAGTGAAAACTTGTAATTGAAGACATCAACTAAAGTCTCAACTTGTTTTAAAAATATGTCTTTGCTGTGTTTGGGGCACCATGGATGTGAAGGGAATTGTAGCATTCCATCACAGACACCTCTAATTCAGATAGGTTTTGCTGATATTCTGACACACACACACACACACACACACACACACACACACGCACGCACTTCATGAGAACAAATGATCTCATGCAGAATTAAGTCATGCCTGTGTGTTATCTTATAGTCAATTAAATTAAGACTCTCTTTTCTTTTTTTAAATAAAACAAATGATGCAATATAGAAATCATTTTAATTTAAAGAAAAGCATACGAATGGCACTAACTTTGTAATTATAAACCACGAAGATCAGTTATTTAGATTGTGGTATTCTGCAATAGGAGTTAAAAGACACAGAAAGACATTCAATTGCTGTTTTTCAGTTCTGTGATACCATTATTTTTCAAAGACTATACATGTGATTGCACATATTGAATTTTGAAAGCATGTATGCTTTTGCTATTCTTGTCTATGTTCTTGATAATTTGACCATACTGTAATTTAAACCAAATATTATGCTGTGACATGATTGTTAACTACTGAGAAATAAAGATGGTGAAATTTATATTTATGCAAAATAAACATAAAGTAAAATTCAGATGATTTTTCTGGCATTGATGTTATATGGGAAAGATGCGTATAACCAAAACTCAGTAAAGTAAACCTTAGTTTTCTTTTTGCTTTTGTTATATAAAATGAGTTGTATTCTCACAAAAAAAAAAGAAAGAAAGAAAAAGAAAAAATATCCTCATAATACATATTGATGATAATGCCTATTGCTTTATTGGTCCTTTTGGCTTCAGCAACACATTATGTTCTGTCCTTCCTATGAGGCACCTTTCACTTGATAGGGAGCTCCCCCCTTGGGGACCAACCACACAGTTCTTAGGAGGTGGATTGGCAATGCTTTGCAGTGGTCAATGGGCAGGATTTTAGCTGGAGCTAGCTTAGGTGATCAAACCTGAGAGCTGCAGCAGTAGCATAATGGGAAGTGAATTCTAGGTTCATAGCTGGGAAATTAGAGCAAAATTGGGTGAGCTGTGAGATTGATTTGGGCAGCTGAAGAATTAGGTTTCGAATAGAGGCTATAGTCCTGGGTACTTTTTCAGTGTGGCTTTTTGGAAGACTTTCTGTTTAAAGGCACGAGCTAAAAGGAGTGCATCGATGCCTTCAGGGACTGTCGACCTACAAAGTCTTCTTTGTTTCCTGAGTGGTCCTGGTAGCTCAGACCCAATAAGATTGTAAATGGGATCTGGACTACATTTTGCTTAATACATCGTCTTACGTATGCTTATAGTAAAACTTTGCTGGCATTTTTCTGTCCACTATAGACATCTTTCAAGACAACACATTTGACTGGGCATTTTACTAGCTCAAAGTGCTTGGTTTTGCAGTACCGTTTTAGAGAATTTACTGTGTCTTCTCTGCTTCATTGGTTAAAATTTGAGTCGATTTTAGGACTAATCCTTGGAGTACCTTATTGTTTCCCTTTCCTTCTCCAGAAGAAATGTTAAATTCTCTTTATAGAGTTTTACATATCTATGATGTTTATTAGTTTTAAAATCTCATAGAGATTATGAAATAGCCATGAAAATATGCATACCCATCCATTTATTTATGCATATTTTTCTTCATTTTAGGTATTATACTAAATCAATTTTGCAAATGCATAATTATTTATCAAAAGTTAGCTTAAAATAAGGATATGTTGAGAATTAGAATCTTAAAAAATTCAACAACAAAAAAATCAGGTTTAAAGAATTTAAGATCTTATAGAGAAAATGGCATTTGAGAACTTACCTCTATGGTTTTCACATCTGCCATTATAAGAAAAGACATATATTATTAATTTTAATTTATTGTATTTTATGTGAAGGGAAGTGTTAGGGTCTCTACCCAGTCAGTTTCAATGAAATATTTATCATATGTTTTTCTTGTTGAAGATGACATTTAAGCAGAGAAGCTCTTTGATGCTTGTTTCTGTGTCTTGGCCTTAATCTAACTGTAAATACCTTTTTGATTTTGTTTCTTAGAGCTGCTGACAACAGGGCTCTGATACTGGTTCTTACCTCCATATCCTTTCATCCCTTTTCTTATTTCTCTAGTACACCATAACTTGGAAATTTGACTTTCAAAAAGGCTTGGGTGACATTTTTTTAACTTACTAAGGTATTTTTCATCTCCTCCCAATTCCCATGGTTTTATGGTTTTAGCTCTGCTTTATGTCAAAATGCATGCTGTCAACCCATCTTGAGTATGCTTTGGCTTCCTCTTCTCTCACAAATACAAATACAACCAGCATGTAATTCTAAAGCATAGCACGATAGCCTTAAACCTTCCTTGGTTCCTAAAGGATTTATGAAAAAGCTACACATTGTTTCTCTGTTACTAATTTTAGCTTTTCAATTTCTTTCTTAAAATTTTATTTTATTATTAGTTTCAAGTATGCAATATATTGGTTATACATTTATATAGTTTATAAAATGACCCCCCTAATTTCTCTTTCTCTCTTCTGAATCGACACGTAGCCATTACATTGATGCTAACTACATTCCCTATGCCATGCTCCCCATCCCCGTAACCATCTATCAGCTACTAATTTATACTTTTTTAACCCTTCACACCTTTCTCCCAGGCCCCCAATAATCCTCCTCCCCTCTGGCCATCACCAGATTATCCTCTATATCTGTGAGCCTGTTTTTGATTAATTTGTTCTTTTTGTTCCTTAGATTCCACTTATAAGCGAAATCATATGGTATTTATCTTTCTCTGTCTGACCTATTTCACTCAGCATAATAACTTCTAGGTCTGTTCATGTCATTGCAAATGGTAGAATTTTATTTTATTTTTTTAGTGGCTGAGTAAAATCCATTGTATATATGAACCATAACTTCTTTATCCAATTATCTCTTGATGAGCATTTTGGTTGCTTTCATATCGTGGCTATTGTAAATTGTGTTGCCATGAACATAACTTCAATTTCTGAGTGTCAGGCTCCTCTTTCCTTAATTATCTCTAACAGAATTTTACTCAATAATTTTACAAATATTGACTGAATAGCTACACTGTGAATATAGCAGTGAACAAAGCTGAAACAATATATATCCTCATCAAACTTCCAAGGTGGAAAAGAAGATAGACATTAAAGGTAGAGTTAAATATCATGTAAGCTATGTTTGTTGGTGGCAGCAGGACCTAGTCTCAGAGAAGGACCAGAGGAGGCATTTCTTCCAATTACCATGGAAACATAGCAAATTAACTTCTAACTTAGTGTATCAAACAAGCACTATTACCCTCAGAGATTTGGTGAGTCAAGCATTCCAACAGGGCAGAGTGGATTACGAGGAATTTAGCTCACAATCCCTTATTTTTTAATTAATTAACTTTTTACGCCTACAGTACCTGGTCTTCCTAAGTGGTCTCCCATCCAAGTATTAACCAAACCCAACCCTGCTTAGCTTCTGAGATCAGATGAGATCGGGTTTGTTCAGGGTGGCATGGCTGTAGAACAGGATCGTCCGAAGAACATTCATTCATATGTCTGGGGCTTGCTGCTGGCTGTTGGCTAAGATCTTAGCTAGAACTGCTAGCCAGAACACCTACATAAGGCTTTTGTATATGCCTTGGGCTCCACACAGCATAATGGTTGAGTTCCAAAGGAGCCAGGCAGAACCTGCATCCCTTTTTATGACCTGGCCCTGGAAGTCACATAGCATCATTTCTGCCATACTCTTCTGGTTGGAGCAGTTACAAGTCAGCCATAGTTCAAGGAGAGGATAAATACACTCTAGCTCTTGGTAGAACAGGGACAGCACGCAAGACAATAAATGTTGCTATGCTGTGGCTATTTTTGGAAAAATATGATCTGACACAGTATCTTTAAGAAAGTGATATTTAAGTGGATGCTGTTTGAAAGGGAATAAATTGGAAAGATATTATAGTTAGAGAAAGCATTTTGAGTAAAGATTTTAACATGGGACAAAAAAGTGGTTTAACTGAAAAATGAGAGCCAATTTTACTGGGTCATAGACAGTAAAAAGGCGACAGGGGCAGATAAATTGGAGAGGTAGGGCCTTATAGGCCTTGGTAAAGGGTTCAGACTTCAAACAAGGCCTTATAAATAATGTTAAAAATGTATAAGCCTCACTGTAAAGACAATGGGAGACCATGGACAAGTTACAGTTGGGAATGATATGCTCAGATTTATGATTACAGATAGCAGGCTGCTGTATTGCAAGATACAAGTATAGGTATTGGAGTCAGTTAAGCTACAATTGCAGAAATCCAAGTAACAGATGAAAATAGCTTGGACTAAGGTGGTAGTCCTGGAGTTAGGGTCAGGTAGATAGATTCGAGATGTAATTAGTTGAAATGAATGAGATTTGGGAAATGGTTTGCTGTAAAGGATAAGCAGAGGGTGGTCAGATTTGAGGATATATTTCAGGTGTTTTGCTTTGTAAAGAATATATATGGAAAGACTTGAGTAATGGAAGCAGGTTTTGGGGGAAAAGACTGAGGTAAGTTTTAGAGAAATTGAACTTTAAGTCATGTGAAAGCTATGTTGAGACATACAATGTTAAGTGGATTATTTGGGTCTGGAACTCCAGAGGAATAAAGCATACATTTGTGAGTCTTCAACATATAGGTTTAAAGCCATGGATTAGATCTGAAGAGATTATCAACAAATGGGGAAGTGGTTTCACAAATTAGGTTATTTTAAGTATATGTAGAATTTCAACAGGCAGAAAAAGAAAAGTTGCTTGGGGAAAGGAATTCAACTTTTCTTACATTTTAAATTTGTTTACAGCAGGGACCATGTCTTTATAGGATGAATTGAAATATAACTAGAGGTAAAATGGGTAGAATTTTGGAAATAGTTTGGCTGTAAAGGATCAAGGACTATTTTTTTTATAGTACCTGAGAAAATTCCTAGATATGAGGCTAGAAAATATTAAATTTGTCAATAGTAAAGAATAATATTTTTAATTATAAAGAAGGGCATTATTTATGTAGGTTTAGTTTTATTTGTTGTAAAATAAGAAACATTCTATCTAGAGTAAAAAAATGTAAAATTATATTTAGAGTGAAGGTGTACAATAGAAACTATAAAAATTTGTGAGACTGAGTTTTAAGATTATGCTCAATGAAGCTCTGTAGACCCACAAATTTTCTATATTCTGTAATGGAAGGATATTTTTGAGAAGAGTGTGTTTAGGCCTTTAAGCCCTTCTCTATCCCTTTGAGTATAAACAGGTAGGAAATTAGTAAGAATTATAATAGTATGTCATCTATGGAGGTTGCTGTGGTTGGTCACATTTAACCAGCTAGCTGGTGGTGCTGGTGTGAGCATCTTCACTTAAACTTGTAAAAAATATGAATGGCCACATAGGTGTCTTTAGCTAACTTGTCTTGTTTCTTAGTTACCAATAGTTAGAATATCACCAATAAAGTTATACTTGGATTACTGTTTTCAAGTAGCTGATTATTTTGAAGAGAATGGGAATAATTATGAATACCCCTGTTAGCAGAATGCTTTTCATCTCCAGAACCCCAGAATATTGTATTTTTTTTTTCTAGCCAAGAGTGACTGAACACTTTGGTAGTATTACATAATGTGAATGGGTTTAATATTTTCCAAACTGTATCAGTGTAGGAAAATTCTGAAGATGAAACTTACTACTGAAATATTTGTAAATTTCAGTACTAGGAAATTGCAAATGGAAAGTTGAATTTTTAGAGAGTTCATTCATTCATTCATTCATTCATTCAATATATATTGAATATCTACTCCCTGTTGTGTATGGTTCTAGGTTCTTGAGGTCTGAGAAAGGAGCACAGCAATTGCCATTAAGGAGTGTACAGTGAAAGAAAGGAAAAGTATAACATGCCTACCACAGTTCAGGGTGTTATGAGTTCAAAGAACGGTTAGCTAAGTCGGAAGCTTTTCCTGATGCCCCTAGTCTAAAAAGAAGTCGACAATAGGTGTTACTATTTTCTTTTAATATTGAAAATATCCCAGAAAGGACTAATGTGATTCCATTGTATGAACAGGCAAATACTTCACATTTTATATGATAGCTGGAATCTAAGACAACGGGACACTGTATAGTGAGTGTGCTGGAAGCAGCACAGGAGAGGTTTTTGCATAGGTCGACCTTTCCCTGCTAGATTCTACGCCATGGCAGGTACTGTGTTTAGTGGCTGAATGTGATTCATCATTAGTTGTTCTCAAAACCATTAGTGAGTATCTGAACCACAAGGAGGACTTTTTACAGCAGAGTGCTGGGCATTAGTTCTGGAATGGGGCCTGAGGATGTACATTTCTAACTATTTTCCAGGGAATGCTGATGCTGATGCTGCTAGTCCCGGAATCACACTTTCAGAGCCACTGTGATAGATATATCCTTGTCCTCAGTGAGTTTATAGGTGGGTGGGGAAGACAGGTAAGTGAATAGTACGGAGTAACAAATACAAAGAGAAATAAAGATTTGAGCTATCTTAGAATCATCAACATTTGGATTTGTGTCAAATAGTGAATTTGTATTTATAGACAGGCAAAGTGAAGTAAACATTTGATGTAATTATTAAGATACTTTGTTTTCAAAGCCCAAAACCTTTCATTGAGGAAGAAAAAGTGACAATGCTGCCTTGATTGCTTGTCTGTGCCGATGGGCTTCACCAGTTAAATGCTTCCCTTTACAATTCACCTCATCTTTGTAGATTTAACCTCACATCATTTGGGAACTACTTTTCTCTACAATGTCATCAGATAAATAGTGGCTGTGTTTGTGTTTCCTGACAGCCATATAAAAGTGCATTTATAAGTTTGGGTTTCATCTTTTTTCCTTTTATGTGTAGTTGCAAACATAATGAATTATGTCAGAGCCTAAATAAAAGTCCTTTCCTTTCACTTTTTTTTTTTTTGCAAGTTTTATCTTCTGACCCAATTTAAGCAGTAGCAACTGAGAGATTATCTTATATAATAAAAAGAATAGAAAAATCCTAAACTTTTGAAGAAAGATTTTTGTTAGTAGAAAGTAACTATGTGAATAGTCTGTAATCATTTTACATGATTTTTCAGAGGGGAAAAACGTTATTTCTTTCAAGTTTCACTTTAGTGAGAGACTGGAGAGCACTTTCAAACAGAGTATATGTTTCCCTCCGATGTCGGGTATTTAGAATTTTCCCAAAGCAGAGAACAATGCTTTCTAAAGGCATATTTTGGAAACTTATGAATGCTGCTTTGGACTCATATTTCTCTCTCTGAATTGCTTTAATATATATATTTTTGTGCCTTAACTTTTTCCATTCCCCTTACCCCGCCACCTGTCTCTGCTATTTTGCTACACAATTCTTATAGGAAAAAAAAGGAGTTACTTGCCAGTGAATATCTCAGGATGATTTATGAGATTTAATCCTATATCCTTCTCATCTTCCTTTCCTCTTCTAGACCCCAAGTTCTGACCTACTTTTCCAGTGTATGTCACTTAATCTTCCCTATAATTTTGTTCTCTTCAACAGGACACTGTGGAATAGAACATAGAATTCCTAATCCCAATTTCTTTTTTAAAAATATACTTAGCTTCCTTTTTTATTTCTAAAGAATTTATTCTTAATAATTATAAGAATGGAGTAAGGAAATTAACAAATGATGGAATGTTTTAAAGTCACTGGAAGTCTTAGTGCATTCTCTTTGTAGCTATATCTGGATTGGTCATGGGAACCAGATTTGCTTTTTAAGTATCTTTTCAGACTCCCTGATCCATTTGATTCTCTGACTCCCTCAGTCCCTGATTCTTCTGGGAACCTCTATTTTTCCATAGAACATAAAACCAAACCTCCCCCTCCCCACCAATTATTGAGTTGTCCTTATTCTTAGCCCCTTCTTCTTTCTCCTAATTATAACCCTGCATGCCTTTACACTAGTGTGAGTACTTTGCTTTTCACTGATTATACTCAGCAAAATTTTATTTAAGGCTATAAAGAATTCCTGTATTTACCCTATATCCTGAAACCCGGTCCCTCCCAAACCCCAATTTTCTTTCAGTGATCTGATCTATATCCCACCAGGTTACAGGTAATAGATTAATAGACACAATGTACCCTATAGATAACAGCCCTTCCAGCCTCTTCTGTCCCCTAGTTGAAAAACATACTATTTGAAAAAAATATGTGATGACAAAGAAATCTAGCTATAGGCAGTGAACACAGTGCAATATATATGCCATACTGTTGAATTGTACACTTGAAACTTACTGGATTTCATTAACCAATGTCACCATAACTAAAACAAAACAAAACAAAACAAAAGTTCCATTTCTCAAAACAATAGGCAAATTCACACCTTTGAGAATCACTATCTTTCTATTATGTCCTTGGCACCAGTTTCTATTTTAGACAAGGATTCTTTGTTGCAAGGAACTGAAACTTGCTCAAGATCCCTTAAACAAAAAGGGCGTTTTATTTTAAAGGTTTGGATAAATGTGGTCAGGTCTTATGGGGACTGTCACTGGAACCAGGGGTTCTGTATGAAACCAGATTCATTCTTTCAGTATCCTTCAGGCAAAATATTCTTCTTTAGGCCTTTGTTCATCAGTCTGGTCTGTTTTGCTTTTCATAATTTTAACTTGGCTTTGCTCTTTCACTTGGCTCCCCACAGCTCATTGATTCCATATCTCAGTGTCTCTTTAATTAAATTTAAGAAATAGGTAGGATTCTTTACCTATCTGTTGTCATTTATGGTGAGGCTGCAGTAGAAAGTCTGCTACACTTTAATGTCTTAAAAAGATTTCATCACAGTTATAATTTTTTGTCACAGCCACTCCTACCAAAAAATTAGATTAGGTGAAGCTACTTTTAGAAACAAATTACAATTATGCATGTAAGTGTCATCTGAAAACAATTTTAAAACTATCTCAAAAGTAAAACCTTGATACAATAAATAATTATACATTTTAAATATACAGCAAAAAGTGGCTCGACAATTACAATCTCTCTTTTTACACCTAGAGTGAATTCAAATACTCAACTTAAGAAAAAATTTGCATGTTAAAAAATTAACAAAGAGCTAAGTTAGTGAAGGATATCTGCCAAACAAAATAATAACCAGTGATTATCAACAACCTTATAGAAAGGAGAAAATAAACTTTGTAGCAGTTGCTTTACAAAACAATCTTGAACTACAATTGTATCTTATTTTGTGAAAAAGTTCTGCAAATGCTATTATTTTCTGAGGTTATGAAGGTGAGGGCCTCGTGATGAAATTAATGTCTTTATAAGAAGAGACACCGAGAGTTTGCTTTTTCTGTCTTTCCATGTGTGGGCATAAAAAAAGAGGTTGTAGGAGTACACAGTGAGAAGAAAGCCATGTACAAACCAGGAAGAGAGCTTTGACCAGGTCCTGAATTGGTCAGCACTTTGATCTTGGACTTTCCAGACTCCAGGAAATAAATTTCTGATGTTTAAGATACTGAGTTGATGGTGTTTTGTTATGGTAGATCAACCTGGTTAAAATACTATGCATTTTAACTTTTGCAGCTATCACCTTTTGTAAAGAATATTCAAGTTAACAGTATCAGTATATTCAACTGGAATAATTTTCAGAACAAGACTTTCTTCTATAATCCAAATAGATTTGAATAGGAAATAGCATATAACAAGAAATACTTGATCTATAGTTGAGAGGAGAGCAAGGAAACTTTCTGGTACGTGGTGAGATAAGCTCAGATACAGAGTGAAGTCATCCAAGAATTTTGCTTTCCAAAGTCTAGTTCTGTGGTTCTAAGGTCAACATCTGCATATAGTAACCTTTGCCGAGGCTTTTTGGTTCAGAAGTTTTTAGATATATCTTTCAAAGATGATATAGGTTTCACACTTGTACACAATATCTTAAGGTAGGAATTCGAGCAAAATTTTGGTAAGGACCATATATTCTCTTTGGCATTTAATCTACTCTTTCCTTGCTGTAGTTACAGAATATATGCAAAAAAGTGAGCATGGCTGTGTTCCAATTAAATTTCCTTTACAGCAGTCACAGTCTACAGGCAGAATTTGGCTCACTGGCTATAGTTTGCTGACCTCCCACCTTATTTATTTATTTTTTTTAATTTCCTTTCCTTCTGTCTCAAGCCATCATGTGCCAATATAAGGGACTTAGGGAAAGGTGGCATTCCTTGGCAGAACTAAACTTTTTTACTGCCCTCTCATGATGGAGTATAATACCTGATGAATCACCTCACAAAACAGTTCCAGTCTATCCCTTCTGCAAATAGGATTTGCTCCTCCTGTAGATGTGCTTGCTTCTTTCTTTCCAATATTCCTCAGAATTTAGGGTCTGTCCTTTGGGATAATTTCTATTATCCTATCCATGGCTTGAATAGAGATGGTTTGTCAATATAAGCAGCATATTGATTGCTTATATTTAATTATTTTCCCTTCAATTATTTGAATTGAACTCATATTCCTGCTCTAAATTCAAGAATCAATTGAACATTGGATTTCTACTTTGTGGTGAATAGTGTGAAAATAAATATGATACTGTTCCTGTTTTCTAATGATGCCTCATTATCCAGAATCTTTAGTGAAAGAGGTGTTCCATATGACTGATTTTCCAATAACAAAAGCTCATTGTTTTAAGCACCAAAACTTTAGTTTATTAAAACCATTTTGAATTAAAGTTTGAAAAATTACCCACTACCTCATTATTTTAAACAGTCTACTGACCAGAACTGAACCCTTTTAATGCCTTAGAATTATGAAATGAACCAATATTAGTACAATGAGCTATAATTTAGTTATATTCTTAGGAGACGGTGAGCTATGTAGGGGCATTTTCTTTTATACTAAATGACTCAGGAGAGCCTATATTTTTGAACATGGCATAATTTCTGTCACTCACATCATTTGTTCCCAGCTCAGTTTCTCATGGGATTGTGCCCAACTTTAAAAATATGGAAAATTATTGTGCGTGAAAAGTCAGCCAGCTGCATCTAGCTTGATAAATTAATGAATCATTGTCATTCGAAATCTCTGTGAGAGACTCAAGGAAGCAGTTTTGAAGTTATTATTTGTGTGTGGTAGAAATGCGAACGACCTTTCCCTCCTTCAGAGGAACACTTTCAGCAGAGTCATTGATACTTCTCTGTTGGGAAACCACAGACAGTGCCAGCAGCAACTGCAGTTTGAGTGGCTTTGAAGGCCTCAATATCAGTCTGCATGCCAACACCAGGACCAGCACTAGCTTTTGCATTTAGTGTGGAGCGTCTTGACCCACTGGAACAACTTGAGTGCAACCTGGCACCTGCACAATGAGACTTAAGCAAGAAGACGGCGGTAATGGCAGTGGTGGCAGCAGGAAATGCTGTCATGGAGTTTTGGGGGGTTTGGAAGTGTTTGCAGGAGGGATTATCACGGGAAGGTGAAGCCGCTGGAAGTGGATAAGCAGAGTCAGTGGCACTGCATGCCTGTGAAAATGCTGTGCCCATAGGTATAAGCGAGGCAGTTCTGGCTAAACACCCTGGGGAATTTTGTTAGACATACTACATAGTGAGTACCAGGTACTCCAATGAGAGACATACTGTTAATGCATGAAATTGTCACTTTTTTTTTCACATCCAGACTGGTATTTTATTTGTATTAAATGTTTTTGAACACCAGTTTCCAAATCTGCAGAAGGGAATGAACAAATTTTCTATGTGCTTTTAATGAAGATTAAATAGGGTTCACAAACAACTCAGTAGAGTACATGTATAATTCTCGAGTATCTGCCTTTCTTATTTATCCCGTTCTTGGAAGTCCTTGTCCTCTTCCTGAATAGATTCTCAGAGCTGTGCACTGGACTATTGATTGTCAACGTGCACTGTAGACCTCCCAACCCCTGCAAGGGCTGCTCCACCACTCAGTGCTCTAGACATAGAAAATTACATTTTCTCTCTCCAGATGGCAAATTGAAGGATAAATATAAACAGGCCGCTTTTGTCTTTTCCGCCTAGTCCTTTTAATCATCTTCCCACCATCACCACTATAGGTTAGATAGGTAGATAAGATTTTTCTTTTCCTATAGATTTGGAATTACTAAAAAGAGTTTATAATCATTAGGAAACGTTTTTTTTTTTTTAATTAAAAAGATAAAAAAACATATTAAACTAATTAAACGAAGAGGCCATTAGACTGATGTGGTTATAATGCTGTGGCTGCCAACCTAAGAAAAATAAAATCTAAGCCTATAAATGTCTTAAGGTTATGAAATAGAAACCTAAGGACAGCCAATCACAGCTAACTAAGCTTTAAGCTATAGCTGATCAATAATTTCCTTGCTTTACTTCTGCCTTTTCTCTATAAAAGTTTTTCCCTAGTTGCTGAGGGAGAGCTTCTAGCAAATTGCGGTTTGCTGCTGTTTCAATTTGATTTTTCTCAAATAAACTCAAAATTTTTATACCTCAGTTTATCTTTTAACAACCACGACACTTATAAAATATAAAACAAATGAATGCCAAGTTTATTTTTTAATCTAATTAAAGAAGAATCCAGTAAGATGTTACAACTAGTACTAGAAAAATTTAGTACAAAATGCCACACATTTATGATTAATCATGAATGTTGAGATGGGTTTAGAAATTGAGGCAAAATGTTAATTTTTTTTTTAAATTTTTCAATTGTAGTTGACGTACAATATTATATTAATTTCATAGTGATTAGACATTTATGTAACTTATAAGGTGATCACTCTGATAAATCTAGTACCCATCTGACACTGCACATAGTTATTACAATATTATTGACCATATTCTCTATACTATACTTTATATCCCTACGAATATTTTGTAACTACCAATTTGTACTTTCTTAATCCCTTCCCCCTTTTTACCCATCCCCCTACTTCCTCTCCCATCTGGGAACCCTTAAAATGTTTTCTGTGTCTATGCACTTCTTCCATTTATTTGTTTATTTTGTTTTTTAGATTCCACATAAAAGTGAAATCATGTGGCTGTTGTCTTTCTCTGTCTGACTTCACTCAGCACAGCGCCTTCTAGGTCCATCCACATTGTTTCAGATGGCAAGATTTTATTCTTTTTATGGCTGAGTAATATTCCATTGTATATATGCACCACCTCTTCTTTATCCATTCATTCATTGATGGACACCCGGGTCCTCTCCATTTCCTGGCTATTGTAAATAACGTTGCAATGAGCATATGGATGTACATGTCCCTTTGAAGTAATGTATTGATTTCTTTGGATAAATACCCGGGAGTGGGATTACTGGGTTCTTCTTTGTCTCTTGTTATAGCTTTTGTTTTAAAGTCTGTTTTGTCTGGTATAAGTATTACTACCATGGCTTAGTTTGTTTTTATTTAAAAAAATACCCTTTTCTTCCCTTTACTTTTAGTCTGTATGTGTCTTTCAATCTGAAGTAAGTTTCTTGTAGGCAGCATATGTAAGGGCCTTGTTTTCTTTTCCATTCAGCCACCCTATCTTCTGATTGGAACATTTAATTCTTTTCCATTTGAAGTACTTGTTGATAGATATGTAGTTATTTCCATTTTATTATCCATATTTTTGATATATATATATATTTTTCCTTCTTCTTCTCCTTCTAAAAGAATTTCTTCCAACAATTCCTGTAATACTGGCTCGGTGGTAATGAACTCCTTTGGCTTTTTCTTGTCTAGGAAGGTCTTTATCTGCCCTTTACTTCTAAATGATAGCTTTGAGAGGTAGAGTCATCTTGGTTATATGCCCTTGCTTTTTATCACTTTGAATATATTGTGCCCATCCCTTCAGGCCTGAAAAGTTTCTGTTGAGAAATCAGCTGACAGTCTTATGAGAGCTTCTTTTCTCTTGCTGCTCTTAAAATTCTCTCTTTGTCTTTAACCTTTGGCACTTTAATTATTATGCGTGCATATGTGGGCCTCTTTGAGTTTATCTGTTTGGGACTCTCCAGGCTTCTTGGGGTTGTCTATATCCTTCACCAGATAAGAGAAAATTTCCATCATTATTTCTTCAAATAGATTTTCAATTTCTTGCTCACTCTCTTTTCCTTCTGATACCACAATGATGTGAATGATGATATGCTTGATGTTGTTCCAGGGGCTCCTTAACCTATCCTCATTTTTTGGGATTCTTTTCTCTTGTCACTGTTCTGAATGGGTATTTTCTGCTACCTTACCTTCCAAATCACTGATTCAGTCCTCTGCTTCATCGTATTTACTGTTGATTCCCTCTAATATATTCTTCATTTCAGTTATTATATTCTTCATTTATGACTAGATCTTTTTTAATGTTTTCTATCTCCATTTTTATGTTTCCTATTTCTTTGTTGAAGTTCTCACTGAGATCATCGAATATCTTTATTATAATCGGGGTTTTGAAATCTGCATCTGGTAGATTGCTTGTCTCTATTTTGTTCAGTTCTTTTTCTAGAGCTTTGTAACTTTTTTTTTTTTAATGGAAGCATAGAAGTTGGGCAGAGTAATCAATTGTCTTTCCTGTAAACAGAAGTTATTTGTATATATATAGACAAAAATTATTTGAATTGCTATCAGTTATCTATACTTTCCAGAGTTGTAAATAGCTTTTATTACTTGAACACTTTTATATAATCGAATTCATTTGATATATTCAAGTGAAAGAGGCAAGTATCTTCTCTGAGTGGTGCAAGAAATTTTTTTACTTGAATGCCCTTTAAGAATAGTAAAACTAGCAATTTTACATATGCGTTTATGTGTGTAGAGAGATACTTCAAAAAGCAAAGCATCATCTCTTCGTCCATTGTTAACCGAATGTTGAGAATGTGGGCCACCAGGCATTGTGAGCACCAAAGTCCTAAAGGCAGTTGAAAAGTACTTTTGGGAGTGGGATAGGGTCTTGGTGTGGGATGCAATCCAGCAGGAGCAGGATATGTTACTGGTGGTCCCCAGGTGCTGGTGCTTAGGAAAGAGGAGGAGTTAGATATAATCCTTGAGATGGATATGACCTTCTTGGTGACAGAGGTCTGGTTGGATCTGTGTGTGCACCATATGGTCTCCGAAATTATGAAAAGCACATATTTTGTGTAGGATATGGCCCTGTGGGCCTAGGGGCTGGTATAGTTAAGGCTGAATAAAAACTAGCAGGTACATATTGCTACACTTTTTTTGCTGGATGCAAATTTTAGAAACTGTATATTTTCCCTCAATCTTTTTTCCATTTTCTGTTTAACAGTTTGTGGAAAAACAACTTAAGACCACTCAATTGTTGTTCTTTCCCATTCAGTGGCCTGAGCAGTGAGTGTTGCAGACCAGACTTCGGTGGTGGACCAAGTGCCCCAGTCTTTATCAGGAAACTCCTGGACTGGTGCAGATGGCACCCGCATGCATTCTGGCCCATCCGCGACCTCAGGTTGAGCAGTAGTAAATTCAAGGGCTGGAGCAGTCTGTTCACCCTGAAGTTTTTCTTTGGGCATAGCCTTAACAGTAAGGGCCTCCTCTCCCTTTTCAGTCTCTTCAGAATCTCTGGAGAAGTATAGGTCATACATGACTTCCCATGGGTGTTCAAGGAAGATGGTGCCACATATGTGCAAAACTTCCCCTGGCCATCCTCCACCACAGCAGACACACTGAGTGAACTCTCGTGGTTATATGAGATTGCAATGTCCACATAGTGCAGAGGAGTCTGTGTTCCACAGGGCAATGGTAGGCAGGTTCATATACGACGACTGTGTCTTTTGAAAGGCAAAAAACCTCATATCTTCAGGTAATTCTAAAAGGAATGCTAGACAAAGCCTACTCTTCTATGGAAAACACTGGTAATCTTTTTGTTCTATTTAAAAGTCTTTCACAATTTATTCCTAAACAACAAAGAAAAGAAATAGTTAAAGCTGTACATAATATATGATTTTCCCCAGATTCTAGAGGAAAACTACCTAAGAAATCACAGGCATATCCTTAATTTCTATGCTCTCTCTTCCTTTCCCCCTTTCTCATCTCTATCAAAGATCTTCCACTTAAAAAAAAAAAAAAACCCCACGTAGATCTCTACCTATTCTTTGTGACGTTCAAGACTTATCTAATGAAGTAATTTTTACTGAAGGATCCAATTTCCTCTTCTCATTATATATTTCTCTAAGCAGAGTCACTCAAACTGAACCATTGCCATAAGCCGTTAGCTGAATTATTGGTGTTGGCTGTAACTATGCCAAAGCCTACAGAACAGAGCAGGGAGAGGAACTCTGTCACTGTGAGCCATGCAGTCCAGCCCGGGTCTGGTCTTCATTGTTCCTCCATCTTCATTAGTTTTAGCTTGTCTGTTTCTGTTCTCACATTTTCAGGAGTAAAGATCAGAATTGTTGGACACATTCACACATATATGTCAAGAATAAAACTAACACAGAGAGTAGGCTAAATCTATATCGAGGGGAAAAATAAATGTTTTTCAAACTGCTTCATAATTTTTCAAGGCACTAGCCTTTCCATAGTCAGTCAGTCACCTTATCATGAGTGATTGTTTAGTTCTTTCACTAATTACCCTGGGGACTCTTTTGACCCTTTTGGTAATTAGAAAAGAACCACAGAACTCCTTATGGCTGTACCTTTAGTTTCAAAAAATGAATGTTTGAAGTAATTGTTTTAATAAGGACTCCATTAGACTCTTAGCCAACGGCCATTATTATGCTCAGTGTCGGTCAGGGAACTGAGAATGTTTGTTCACTTCTCATTTACTGCTTCGGTCTAAGAGAATAAATAATACTGCTAGATAAAGCTGTATATAACATAGAAGGATAAAGGCACTAAGAGAGGTTCTAAGACAGGGGTTGGCAACCATTTTCTGTAAAGGGACAATTAGCAAATATTTTAGGCTCTGAGACCACATGTTCTCTGTTGCAACTACTCAATGCTGCCTTTGTAGGTGACAAGAATTCCAAATTTCACCCGATGTTCAACATTTGCTTTTATAAAGACATCTTCTCTTGTAAGGGAATATTACCTTACTTTGGACTTTAAAAATTATTTATTGTTTTTATTTTCCCCTTTGCTACTTATTCAGATCTCTTCTTTTACAAGTGTCTCAACTTTCTACCCTTTTAAATACTGAAGTATCCTCAGACTCAATCCTAGATCTTTTAATTTTTTTTGTAAGTATTCTCTCTCCCTTGCTGATTCCTTCCAAACCCATGATTTAAAAAATACCACTTGTAATATGATATCCTCCCAAACTTATATCACTAGTCACAATCCCTTGAATATCAGACTGTATATACAACTTGAAAATTTAAAATTTCCACTCCAATGTCCAACATTTCTCCCCAGTGTATCAACCTAACAATTCAAAATAGAACTGTTGACTCTTTTCCTTCCAACGTCTTCCCATTCAATGTTGTCCATCTTACTTAAGTACTTGTTCTTCATCTACTTATAACAACATACTATTACCATTCACATTTATTCCATTACACATCTTATAACTTCAAACTTCAGACTCTATCTCTAATCTGGCCACCTCTCACAACTTCCACGTCTACCACCCTAATATAAGCTGCTATCATCCATCATAAAGATTTTACCAGTGTCTTTCTCACTCGCCCCCAGCTTCCCACATGCCCCTTTATAGTTCCATCCCACACAGATGCCAAAGTGTACATCAGACTATGTAAATTTCCTGATAAAAAGGATCCAGTGACCTCCCATTTTATGTGGGATATGATCTCAAGCCTTTACGTTGCTCCAGAAGGCTGTAAATAATCTGGTCCTTGCCTGTATCTTTGTTCCTTGGTGATGCCAGTCCTAGTCTTTCCTCCAATTTGTTTTCTGTGGTGCTCCCTCAGTCTAAAATGGCCTATTCAGGGATTTCTTTTATGGCTAGTCAGTCAACATAATTCAGCTTTTTGCTGCAGTTCCCTTTCCTTATCGATAATGCATACCCTGTCATTTAGCCCTTTAGCTGCTATTCCTTATTTTCTTCATAATACTTAAAAATTTCAAGATTTATACAATTTATTGACTTTTTTACGTGTTTGTTGTTAGCCTTCCTTTCTGGAATGTAGGCTTTATCAAAGTAGAGACTTGTATGATTCCTTACCCACTTCTCCAGGGTACAGAATGTCTGACATATAGTATGCACCCACTGTATATTTATTAAATGAATAAATGAGTTTTCTTAAATAATTTATTGCCTATTTGGCTTAGAATACTTAACTTCATTAAAATTTAATTGAAAGAGGCATCTCATTTTAATTTGGATTCTTGTATTAGTGAGGATAGGTATCATTTCATAAGTTTACTGACAATTTGTATTTATTCTTTAGGGAAGAACTTGTTCCAAATTATCTTATTTCTCCTCATAAAGGAAAGTTCTTGGTAATCATAATAGCATAACTAGACAAAAGTAATTAATTCAAATAAAATTGGTACAACCACTTCCTTCACTAATCTTTATTCATGACAATAATTTAATTTCTTTATAATTGACTTTAAAAAGCTTATAAGAAAACAAAATGTCCTCTAAAGAATCATTTTGTTTAAAGCAATTGGCAAATCTTGGTATTTCTCTTAAATAAATCATTGTCTCAGTGACTTCTAGGTAGAATTTAAATTTAGATGGCTATAATCCATTCTTGTATGACAACATAATTATTTACATAAATCAAAGTAGTATAAATTGAAATATTACATTAAATAATTAGAACAAACTGGATTTTTAAAAATAAACATGCCAAAACATAATTTAAATATAGTACACTTAAAAATTTTTTTAATACTCACTAATTTTAATTCTAATACTCTAAATAAATATCAAATTTTTCATGCATTTAGCAATGGACAATATTATTGAAGGAATCACATTACACAATATTTCCATAGTCCATGTTTATCCCAGAGACCTCATCTCTTTAGTATACATATTGTCTTTATAAAAACATACTTATGCTTTGCATACAACAGAACTATTACTTGGTCCATACTTATCCTTTCCTGGCATTTTGATACTAGAAATTTACTTCTGTCTGTAAAGGGGAAATGCATTGGACCAATGTCAGGGGCTTTACAGGATCCACCACTGTCTTCTTGGTCAGTGATTTTCAACTCAGTTCCTTGGTGTCCTTGTATTATTCCAGGAAAGTGGATTGAGAGTAGACAATGGGGTGGGAAGGTCAGATAAAAGCAGGCAGGAGTCCATGCTCCTTAACATAAACAAAATGTGGATTTCTGGTCCTTTTCATGTTAATATAACAAGCACATCGATATAAATGTGCAGACCCAGCCGAAGATGACCTCATTGACAGAGGACCAAAGAAGAATGTAAGCAGAATTCAATCTTGAGAGTACAACAAACCCTACTATTCCTATAAATAAGCTTACCCTCATCTAAAATAAAGTAGAATGGCAGATTTGAGTACATCTGCTTTTATTTACCTTTTAGGTCATGGATATCAAAACTATTTCCACTAATCACAAATTTAGAATTGACATTCCATGTTTTCTCATAGCATTAAAAAAACAGAATTCACATGTAATTACTTTTATTTGCATGATCTGATTCTTCTTTTCTTCCTCCCTTTCCCTTTCCCACTTTATCTGTTTATCTTTATAAGAAATGTATATTATTTATTTTTGTATGAAAAGCATAATAGCCATTTAAAAATTGGATATTTTTAATGTTATAGACAAATAGATCAATTTTCTATGCAATGAAATGCCACTTTTTAAATTTATATTTATTCTTTTCTAGATCGATTCATTTATATATGTCTAATTGTTTTTATTTTAATTGACAATTATTAACAGGTAAAATAGAGAAACTATTGACCAATGTGACAAAACTTTAAAAAGGGAATTTTTAGTCTTTGAGATGCTTGGAATTAGATACCCAAATGCTTCAAGCACTCTGCCTCTTACTATATTTTGTCTAGTGCCTAAAGATCTTATTCTCTTTGGTTAAGTAATAGGCA
Organism: Rousettus aegyptiacus; assembly: GCF_014176215.1. Classification (NCBI taxonomy): domain Eukaryota; kingdom Metazoa; phylum Chordata; class Mammalia; order Chiroptera; family Pteropodidae; genus Rousettus; species Rousettus aegyptiacus. The sequence continues at coordinate 63,677,059 of NW_023416286.1, forward strand.
CTTAACCGAGCAACTCCATATTTTACAGTCTCATAATCAACAGCTCCCATCTACCAGTATCCATTAGAGAAATAATGGGGAAAACCATTCTTCGAAACATATTGTCCCCTATGGCCATCTACACATCAGTCCTGTGGCTTAGAGAGTCTGTGATTGGACACACTCTTCTGTCCTTACCAGTCCTTCATGATGGGAGAGGAAGAATAGCAGTTTCTCCAAAGTGAACCCTACTATTTTATGTAGAGTAAGCAATAGATATCAATTAGAACCACTTTCACAGGGAATCTTTATCCTAAAAGCAACTAAATGTGCCTTAATGTATCAGAAATAATACAAATATCAAATATTATAAATAAGTCTATCAAAATGATATGATAGGAGTCTAGGATCCACTGAAGAACTCTCCTGCTATTGGCAAGCCATTTAAATGATATGATCCTCCATGTCTCTATCTGTGAAATGAGCATAAACAACTGAATTACAGTTTTGTTTAAAAATTGGAAACTAGAAAACACATCTGTATACTACCTCCAGTACCTAGTACACTGTAAACAATGAGATGGTGGAAGCCTTCATAGTTATTTGTCCTTCCTGCAGAATTTTGCAGTGAAAGCACTTTTTCTGGGCTTTAGTATAGCAATACACACTCCATCTGAATACTCTGCTTGTGACTATGAAAGTCATTTTTTTCACCTTGTAGCATAAAAGAAAATGTTCCTCAATATGCACAATACACATTTCTCTTGGTTTTGTTTTTGTTTTTGTTTTCATTTTCTTTTCCTCTAGCTCTCTACCTTCTGTTTCCCTTTCCTGACTATCCTTTCACTTCCATTTTAAGTTTCTCCTTTTCCCATCTATCCTCCATCTCTGGCTGCCCAGTATTCGCTCCCCACCCACCTGGGGACTTCCATGCCCCTTCAGACTTATACAAGAGAGTATGATGCCTATTAGGGTTCTAATGCCATGACCAGATCATAAATAACAAAGCTTCACTCTTGGCAATCTATTTCTCTGCAACGTGAGAGGAAAATGGTGGTTAATTATATGAAAAATTGTTGTATACTGAACTTGACTGCTTGCTCCTGCAAATTGTTATAGATAGAGTTCAGAGCAAGTAGTTTCAAAGGATAGGTATAAGTGCATTTTGTTGAGGAAGTCTCTGTGAAAGGAGAGTGGATTCCATAGCCAAGTTCTCCAGTCCTCTGAGATATCATACTCAGATAGCTATAGGACTAAATATAGCTTTTCTATATCATTGAATTTCACCACAACAAATGTGTGCCACTGTTTCAAATTACACTTTATTCTGACTTAACTTGTCAAGATCCTCTTGATTTTGTACCTTATTTTTTGTAGTTCTCAGGTCCGTTCTCTGTTTATTCACTAGTGTAACCATTTTCAACATGGAAACCCTCCTTACTATAAGTCTTATATGTAATTCTCTTAGCAGAGTAACTTAAATACTTTTTTGATGATGATGATGTTAGAATAAAAATACCCCACATTATGTAATTGAGAGTGTTTGACAGTGATTTATGCATTTGTAACACCTTAAGACTTTGGCATTAACAAGTGTCATCCATGTCAAAACATAAAAAGATAATTACTTTGTGAAAAGAGATGTTACCCAGGTAATTCCTTAGAAGTGTATGTTACTTCCAGTAGAACTGAAACTGCATGCCATTGCCAATGAGAATATTTCTTACTGTCATTAATACATAATATTAATCTTAATGAGGTTCTAATCACATTTGGCTGTCATAGGCTTTTAAACATCTCCTTGGTCTGTTACTTGGTTTCATTAATTAGTATGTATATTTTCAGGAGCTTAAAATAGATATGTTAAGCAGAAAATTTAGAGATATGTTCTTGACATCCTGTTTGGTTTTTATACTATTCATAGGATAGAGAGTTTTAAGCATTTGTGGAACAGACTTCTCTATTCTGATAAGATAGAGAACATATGTTACAGATATTTAATAACTTTACAAGAGATACAATATACACATTTGGGGTAGATTGGAGAGGGGGTGACTAGAGGTTGAGAGACTGTTGCAGCCATTAATGAATTCTATCAATTCTTTTGCCGATGTTTCACAATTAAAAACTAGCTTTGCTATGAACTGATTTATGTCCCCCTAAAATTTATATGTTGAAGTCTTAACCCCCCACATGCAATGTGATGGTATTTGAATATAAGGCATCAGGGGGTAATTAATTTATGAGGATGGGGTCCTCATGATGGAATTAGTGCCCTTATAAGAAGAGGCACAAGAGAGCTCTCTCAGTCTTTCTTTTTCTTTGTCTCTCTCCACCATGTGAGGACACAATGAGCCAGGAATAGAGACTTCACCAGTCAGCTAGCACAATACATTGATCTTGGACTTCCTGTCCCTAGAACTGAGAAATAAATGTCTGTTGTTTAAGCCACACTGTCTATGATATTATGTTTTAGCAGCCCAAGTAACTAATATAAGCTTTATAATCTATATAGACAGTACTATGTTACTTATACTAGGAGAGTTAAATGCTGTTTGGTAGATAGTAATAAGGAGAATATTTCTATTTGATTTTGCAGGAAAGATGCCTGAAAAATAAAAACAACTTCTCTTGTATGGTTCATAGTTTAAAAGTCTGACTCATAGTCTTTATGCTCCAAAGACATATTTCACTTTTAAATTTGGCTGAGCATAAAGCATTTGAGTGACAAATACGTGGTGGAATATGTCACTATAGTACATGTCTCAATGGCATTTTTTAAGAGTTGATAGATGTAATAGAGTTTTGTACGTTTTTTGAAGCATTTAGTGACTATAATAACTTTTCTATAATTTACCTGAGTCATATAACATGTTGCAAATATTAAAATCAGCTTATCTTTATTTAAAACAAAAGTCTGTTTCAGTGACATGCTTTGAAATGGCTGTCAAATATTAACTTTGTACCCTTTATTTCAGCATTTATAAATAGCACTTTAAATAAGTCATGACCCTCAAATAGTGCTACATTAGCATCTTTATCAATGTTTTATATAACTATATGGCTAATGAAGAAACAAACAATCATAACAATTTTTGAAGAGATATTATTTGATGATAGTGATAATTCTTACTACAAAAATATTTTTGGTTAAAACTACATAATACACAATAAGCTTTAGTATGTATATTTAAAAATAGAAACAATTTCAGCCACATGGATATTCATTTCTCCATATTGAGCAATTTTTATTTTATACAATAAAATTGTATTTTCTACATTAGTACTATGAGACAATATATTTCAGTAGGGCCGACCAACTAAATAAAAAAGTTAAGTCCCAATACAGTGAAAATCTGTATTCTTAAAAAAAAGAAAGAATCAAAAATGTTTTTCAGTATCCTAATTTGTAGATATATGGATTTAGAGACTGAAATTTTGAAAGTTTTTTTGATGTATTCATGTCTATTAGAGAGGTTGAATGCAGAAATATATTTAATGAAACAAAATAAATTAAAGCACTTTGTAAGCTGTAAATTGTTGTTTGAACAAATCACCTAAACTATAAACAGTTCAGATCTTCTCCTAGTTCAGAGATGCTTCTACGGGACAGATCAAATAAAACAGAACGTTTTGTGCCTACAATTAGTAAAACTTTTTTCCCTATGCTGAAACTTAAATAGGAGAGCAAGTATCTAGACTGACTCTTTTCCAGCCCAGGATATTTAATTTTTTCAGCAATCATTTGAGAATTCTAATGAGATTCTCCCACAAATAATGCTCAATGAAGCATTTCTAAGAAACACAATTTAAAATGCTCACTTAAGTTTAGACAATTAAAGTCAAGATTTTGTTCTTTGGTTCAAGAATTTAGTTGGATCTACAGTTTATTCAAGTGATTAAAATGAGAATGATATTGTAACAATGATAGCCTTTAGTGTAGTTGCCAATTACATAGCTTACTTTAAAGGATAAAAATTACTCTTGATCATGGATAGGTCTTACTTGACCTGAACGAAAATTGTCCATGATGTAGTATTAATTCCTCTGGGAAGAATCAATACTTTTAATACATATTAAGCCATTAAAAATGTGCAAGTGGTTCTTTGGGAGAAGTTAGTATAAACATTTTTATTGCCAATTGCTACTTGTGTCCTCATGCTTGGAGTATTAAACAAAATGATTTTTTACTGGGGAAAAATTAAACTAAGAATAAAGATAAAAAGCTTTAATAAAAACAGCATCCAATATAAAAAATAGGTTATTTAAGTTGGTTTAATGCAACTTGGAGAGTACTTTCTAATAAGATTTATGCTCTGAATATTAAGTAAGAGAATCGATCCAGTTCACAAACCCACATGCACATGTATGTGTGCATTCATACAATGCATACCACCCAACCCTCCACACACTACGTACGATTTTTTTTTCTCATTGTATATGTTCATTTCTGAAGAATTGAACATATAAAATTGGGAAAAAATGACAGCAAAGAAAAAATTTCTGTTCATTATGAATCTTGGCACTTAGGAATATTGGTTTATTTATAAAGAGGAATTTGAACAATTAAATATGGGAAGAGGGGGAAATAGTCAATATTTTAAAAGACTTAAAATATTCTTTAGGTTTATCTTTTTCTTGATACAGGTTGTTAGTAATATTAATAGTCTGTTTTATCAGGCATGTTTTGATTCTCAAGTTAGAATTGGAGAGATTGAGAGATGGGTGATGATAAATTGATGAGACTAATGGTTAAGAAGAAAAGAGACTTGTGAGACAATGGGGCAGCACATAGAAAACAAGATATTTAGAGGGAGCTATATCTCTGGGAAAAGCAAATATTTACTGTGTTGAAATTAACTAAGTTATGGCCAGCATGAATCAAACAAGCAGAAACAAAGGTATAAACAAAATGAAGGAAGGTATGCCTGAACATAAATTTCTGAGAGAGAAGTCAGGAGCATTTGGCCATCAACTCTCATGAGCAACCAGCAGGTGGGACCAAAGGCCCAGAAGAGTTGGTAATTGTCAGGATGCCGAGAAGAGCAGGGTGAAAAAGTCCTGAGAAGAGGAATGGAAGTCAGCCATTGGCATGGAATATTTATCATAGTAGAAGAAGGCTTGTTTTCTTGCTCACAGACATTTGCGAGGTTATGGGCCAGCCTTTAACAATCTTTTTCATTTGTCCAACTTGTTATCTTTGGTCAGGTTTTAAAACACTAAGATTGTAAAAATGGAAATCGCTATTGGTCCTATTATTAAGGAATAATAAAGATACATAATACTCTCCATTGTCATTAAGATTTCAAGGTCTCGAAGCAGATAAAATTTAATTTTATAGTTGTCATTTATATTTGAAAGTTTCGGTATCGATATCCTATGTCTGAAAAAAAAATGGCCAATCACCAAACATTCTTCTTGCAAAAAAATTTCATATACATCTACTTGTAATTAAAAACAAACTGAAAGCAAGTTGTTCAAAGGTATAACTAATTAATTTTTAAACCACATTTTAAAACATTTTGGAATGTACTAAAATAGCACTTGCTGATATGAAAAGGAATTTCACTTTATCAATAAAAATAATTATGTGCTTTTAATATTTAAAAGTAGTATAGAAAGTTAATGCCAACTCTCTTTTAGATTACTGTTCAATGTTACCATTTATGACATTAAGTACCATGATTAATCCAAAAATAGTTTTCTTCAGAAGTGATCTGCTCAAATATGTGTTAACATTACCATATAAATGATGAGCAGTTAAATTCATTATTACTAAATGGAAATCCTACTATTGCACACACTTAACACTTCTCTTGCATCTTATATATTTTAAATGTATTCTTTAATGTAATTATAAAAGACAAATTTAATCTTAATATGTCAGAAAGTATTATCATTTTGCAAGCAGTACTCCAAGGTTAATAATGTCTAGGAAAATAAAGTATTTTTGACTGTAAGATTAGTCTTCTTATTTGAAAAAGGCTTTAAATTTCATTTCAAAGCAGATTTCACGCCCCATGAAATTTAAACTATGACATTTAGAAAACATTCACTTTATTATAATGCACTGAAAAATTATAGTGCAAATTCTTCTTGTTCCTATCCATCAAAACTGTTGTTAGAAATGTAAAGGGTGTATTTTCTTAGATAAAAATTATGTGAAGTGTTGAAAAAAAAATGAATGCTTCCTACTGTTCATCCTAAAGTCAGGTAATTACTGCTTCAATTACATTACAGAATGCTTTGAAATTAGGTCCTACAGTTGTTTTTAGTAGTTTGTTATTAGATGACCTCTGCTGATTGAGTTTTTTATTTATCCAAAAGTTTATAAAGTGCTTAATATACTTGAAAAAATAAATGTTGAGGAAATATTTTTATATACTCTCGATATTACTTCTATGTTACAATAATACTGAGATCCTAAGGCACAAAAATGTAGCACTTTTAAATGCTAATGTGAAGATTTCATTTGTCATCACATAATATTTTTAGATGTACTTGCTGGAGCTTAACTTTAATTTGAGTCTCTTCTTTTTGATGTTTTTTTTTTCTTTTCAAGACACAATGTTTTTGATCATATTAGAAAAATATAAGAAATTCATATAGATTCCTACACATTTTATTCCTTTTATTATTTGATAATATAACTATTATCTCATTTTAGATCATATTCACCATGATCTAAAATTATACTTTAATATTCGCTTGATTTTTAAGAAATTTGAAACTGATCTAATTGCTCAATATTTCTAAGAAGTTCCCAAGTGATACAATCAACACTTAGAGTAGTAATAGAAGACAGCAGACACTCCATAAGCATTAGTTAAGTAAGTACGTGAATGATAAGGTAAATCAAAAATGATGTGAGTTATACTTATTTTAGTATCAAGTAATAATGATTAAATCATATTCTGACAAAGATGTATGCCTATATTTCAAACCTGTAAAAATACCATTCAGTTAAATAAAGACAGCTAATTTAAAAACCCAAAAGAAACAAACAAAGCAAAACAAAACATAAAGTATATACCTTCTTTTCTGTCTAAATTGAATACCAAATTAGAAATAACTCATGGGAGAAGGATAAAAGATCAAAATGCCACCTTAATTACTATTGACACTAATTGGTCAGTGGTCAGAAGTATTTGCTAATCTTTGACTCTCCTGATTTATACTCAGATTTTCAGGAAGAGTTAAACAACAACTAGACCCAACACCCAGAACCTGTGAGCCTATAAAAATGTTGCCTGAGTGTTCAACAGTTTAGATGTGAAAATAAGTCCCTTAGAAGTTATTCCAATGCAGCCCCAATTTACAATTGGGTAGTTCTAAAACCCTACCATGAAGTGGAGCTGTTAAGCTGTCTTGAAAATAATCCAGACAAAGTTTTCCTAAACTTCTGGAGAAGCAACTAGCAATCTTATTTGAAAATGTCACTTTTGTCCTAGCTATCAAAGATTCCCCACAAGTAATTTTTTAAAGCACATTAAACCGGACTAGTCAAAAATAAAAATACACACATTGAAAAAAGGCACAGAGAAATAATGGGCAGAAAACACTTCAAAGCTGAAATAGACTCCAAAACATTGAATATATTGGAAATATCAACCATAAATTAAGAAGCAACTATTTTTTTATGTTCAAAGAAATAAAGACAAACTCATATATAGCTGAAGAGAATATAAAAGTCTAAAAATTGAATAGCAGGTTTGAAGAAGCATGAAATATAACTTCTAGAAATACAAATTATAATAATGAATATTGAAAACTCAATAGATTGGTTAAACAATTGATTATATACAGCTGAAAGAAAGTTAAGTAGAAGAAAAACAAGAAGAAATTACCCAGAGCACACTTTATAGAGAGACAAGTTAAATCATATGGGAGATTTCGATGAATCATGAAGGTACAAGTTTCAGAAAGACTTGAAGAACAATAAAAGTGGATTGATGAATATGTTTCATCCTTCCATGTTTTCCCTCTAATTGTTTGGAAGCTAAGTGCATTATTCCTTTTACCAGTTTACTTATACATTATCACATGTATCTTTAATTTTTCAAATATAATCAACCAAATTTGCCCCTTCCTGGATAATGTAAGGACTTTGCACTTATTCTCATCCAAACTGTACATTATTCTTGTCATATGTTTTAATTCTTATTTTAATCCACTCTGACATTATTATTATTGATCATTCAAAAGAAGAAAAGAAGGGATTGAAAAAGAAATATTTAAGAAGCAGGGCAATTAGCTCAAAATAAGATGGTAGACTTAAATGCAAATAGATCATTATTTATATTAAATGTAAATTGTCTGATTGATCCAATTTAGGCAAAAAGTTCAGTAAGTAAAATCATCTGAATGAAAAACATTATGAAAGACACATCTAAACTATAAGATATATAAAAAGTTAAAAGGGGTGAAAAGGGCAAATAAATGTCTAAAAACATATCTGGTATGTCTAATTGAATATCAGACAAAATAGAATTTAAGTTCCTTAGCATTACTTGCAGTAAAAATGGTCATTTTGTAGAACAGTTTCAATTTCCTAGAAACATAAAATGATTTTAAATTTGTATCTAAAAACACAGTTCCAAAATATACAAAGAAAATACAGAAATGAAAGGAACACTGACAAATCCACAATCATAGCAGTAGAATTTAACAAATATCTCTCAGTAATCAATACAAAGCAAACGAAGTGAGTAAAAAATATAGATTTACAGGATGTGATTAACAAATATGACCTACTAGGTATAAATAAACACCACATCACATAACTATAGAATACACTTTCTTTTTAAATACACATAGCACATTTACAAAAAGTTGACCATATAAAACTTGACCATAATGCAAGTTTCCATACATTTCAAAGGATTGCTATCATGGTAACTATATAATTAATCTAGAATTCAATTAAAAATCAATAATGATGTTAAGTAGAATATTCTCATATGTTTGAAAATCAAGAAATTAACTAAAAGAATTCATGTGTTAAGGAATAAATCATCACAGGTACAGAAAATGATAAAAAAATAAAGAAAATTATAAGAAAAATATCACTATAGCTTAAATTATTAGAGAATAACTAAAATAGTACTTATATAAAAAAGAAGTTGAAAATTAATTAGCAAAATATCAATCTTATAAGAAATCTAAAACAGATATAAATAAAGGAGTAACATAACAATAATGTAAATAAAAGCGGAAATTGACATTATAGAAATAAAAACTAAGAAGTTTGAATAAAGCCAAAAAGGTGTTATTTGAAAAGGTAATAAAATAGACAAAATGTTCAATGGTACTAATCAATAAAGTATAAGTCACAAATAGCTGATGCTAGAATGAAAAAAGAGGCCTAATTCCAAATGTTACAGAGAATTAAAAGAGATAATGTCAAGAATTTATGAACAACCTTTAGGCTAACACATTTGAAAATTTAGATAAAATGGGCAAGGTCTTAGGAAAGATATAGTTTACCAAATCAAAGAGAGGGCCTAACTTAGTCATCAAAAATTCTGCCACAAGGAAAATTTTAGGCTCTATGGATTTAATGTACTATTATTATAGAAAAGATAATAATGGCAAAACATAATAAATATAATAGACCACAAATTAAGACACTTAAGCATTTTTTTCATGCTTACAGATGGTGTGATCAGATTGCTGTGAAGTTCTAGGGCCTTGGGCTGTAAAGAAGCAGATGCTTGCTATCCTGTTCAAGACTATCTCACCCAAGCATGAACATCTCATTCTCTGCATCTTAATCCTCAATTGTTCTACTTTGTCACAGCATTAAAGAACTAAATGTCAGGCCATACGCATAATGGCACGTTTGACTGTCTTTGAACTTTTATAAGATACAAAGGATAAAAAAAATACTGACGTGTCATACTTAGCATTCAAGCCTGACACTGTGTGGACATTTGGACTACAAAAGGATTAAAATCAGCAGATTAGAAGAAACGTTGGGTCTTTTTAATCTTTGAATTTTAAAACCATATGAATGATCATGGTGAATCAATTTTATTTTTAGTGTGTCTGTCTTCAAGAAGTTTGATCATAATAAAAAAGGCAATAGATGATCTTCAGAAACTTAAAAAATAAGTATATTGAATACCTTTCCATGAGTTTTTTAAGAATTTCACAGAAATTCCCATATGTAGCCATAAGCTTTCAATTTATTTTTTTCCCTATCTTAAACTTGAATGTACTTTAATCATTTTATTAAACGTGAATGGATTTAAGCATATTACTACTTGATTCTGTTTCAGAATGACATGTAATACTAAAAAAAAATCACGATTAAAATAATAGTTATCATACTAGAGGCTAATGTTTACTGAGATGCTTTATATAGTCTGGCACTAACTTAAGCACTTTAATAATAGTTAACATTTATTACTATGTTTTAAGAACTTTAAATGGATTACGAAAATTTAGTGACTTGCCCATGGTTATTAAATGGCCAAGCTGAAATTCAAGCCCAAAGGAGACTGAGTCTAGGGTGGTTGTTCTCAACTCTAAGGCACAACAGAATCACTCACAGGGCTTCTTAAAATACAATTGCTTGTCCCACCCTTAGTAGGTCTAGAGTGGGGCTTAAGAATTTGCATTTCTAACTGCTTCAGGTGAAGCTGATGCTTCTGGTCCAGAGAACACACTTAGAGAAAACATTTTGTTATAGAATATGTGGCTGTATTGTCTCTGTGCAACATCTTATTTAATCCTGTCAAGAACTTTGAGATGTATATTATCGTTCTCTCCATTTCTAGATTCTCTCCATTTCTAAATAGGAAAATGGAGAATGCGAAAGATTAAGTACATTGCTCAACTTTAAACAGCTGGTAAATATGTGGTAGAGTAAGAATTTGAACCTATGTCTATCTGCCTCTATCCACTTTCTTTTGGAGTGTGTGTATGTGTGTTTGGTTTAAAAATACTTTAATATAGATTTTAAATTCTAATTTAAAATCCAACATTTGTGAGACTTGTGATTCTCTTTGAAACACTACCCAGTGGTTTCTTGGAGCATGGTTTATAAACTACTGCAGAACACAAACTTTTAACCACTCTGTCTCACATAAGTTAAAAATAACCAAGACCAATCCATGGTTTCCCAGGAATCACTTAAATCAACAACTTTTGTCTTTACTTCTACTAATTCTGGTTACCTATTTCTATTTATAATGTATAGCATTTTCTGGTATATTATTTATTTTGAATAATCTGTTATTAAATGTTTCTTGATTCAAAATTAATAAATGATTAACAGTGTTGGAAGAAATTTTTCTCTCCAAATAATATATTTTCTCTCGGTTCATGACAATTTTGAACATTTTACTAAACTAAAAGAATTCTCAAATTAATTTAGAAATTTATAGTGGATAAAAAGATATCATGAAATTACAGAATTTGAGGAGCTTATGAATCTAAATTCTTATATATGTCTTTTCTTTTTTGAATACTTGGACCCTGGTTCCTATTTTTGTGTATTCCAAAGGGACTAATTCACAAAGATCGAAGACTTCCACATTGACCGCTGCTGTTGCCTATTTAATTTTTTAGAGTACAGCATTACTTTTAGATCAAAGCCTTCTTTTGGGTGGTCTTTCTGCTTAAGAGGCAGAGATGGTGAGGTGGGAGAATTTAAAAATCCATGGGATGTCCTATTTGGAAAAATGTAGCTACAGTATAGACTTTAAACGATATAGAAAACTCGTATCTTAGAGTTCTCAGTTGCAGTTTATTTTAGTATTTGGAGATGTCAAGAAAAAACTTTGGCATTAATAGAAGATAGTTTGCTTAAATGTATTAATTCATATTCTCAGGAACTTTCTTTTAAGTCAGCCGAAAGGTCAACTATCTTATGTCTGCTGTTTAGGCACAGAATGCTTTAGGCATTAAGCTCTGGGTTAGCTTTGGGCTAGAGCAATGTGTTTGCCTGATTTCCTCCATTTTCATTTCTTTTCGAAGCCTCTTTAAAGATTAGCTTATTTCAGGGAGAAGCAAATATTACATGTGCTATTAATATATGAGTGCTTTGAAAATATTTATTAGAATATTTTTCTCTTTCACGTGTAATTTTAAAAGGTTTTTGGTTTTCTTAACTGATCCTATAGACCTGCAGGCTCAATTTATAATCATGTAATTAAAACAAAATTAAGAATACTGTAATTCACCTCTATAGTTCTTAATTTTAGGTAAATCCACTTTATTTATTGAGGATGGAAAGTGGATTAGGGACTTTTTGATGAAGTATTTCTTAGAGCTCTATGGAAAAACATAGCTCTTTACCTTTCCTTGTATCAGCTAGCCAGAAAACTGTTTTCCATGCAACATGAAGGTATCCTGTGTCATTTCTGACACCATCATTAATAGAGTCCTGAGGCTTATTCTTACAGCTGAAAAAAAATACTTTATTCTTCCCTAAATTTTCTAAGAAAGGATAATCAGTCAGAGCAGGAATATATATATATATATATATATATATATATATATATATACTCCTTGACTTTGAGAATTCTAACTTTCCTCCCCCATCCCAATTCTTTCCTGAACTATTAGAAAATTCTCTCAATTTCCCTACCACCATAGATTCAATGAGTGTTATAACCATGAATGGATGAAACTTCCCATGACTGCCTGCTGTTAGTGACTGAGCAGACTAACTCGGGGTTTTTCCCCTTAATTTTGAGCTCATGCATCATTTAAAAAACTTTTTAACTGCATCTCTAGTTTGACAATAAAACTGGCACTCTTTCCCTATGATGTAAAATTTATTTCTTTATCTCAATCTTGAAATTTCTTTTCTTCCCTAAACCCTTTGAGTTTATTTCTATTGCCATATTCTCATTTGGTTTTTATTTGGTGAAATTATAGGCATTAACACTTCTTAATCTTTTTTTTATAAATCAACTATTCTAGTTCCTTTGGCCTTTTATTAGTCATTTCATATAAAATGTTAATTACAAAATTATATAACCTCACTGCATTTCTGAAACATAATATGTCTGAGAAGATTAAGTATATTTCTGTACATTGTATAAAAAAAGGGGGTCTCATGGGAGTCTTCTACTTGTCTTCATGCGTCAACCTGATACCAGCAAATGTGGAATAATGTGCTTAAATTACCAAATCCGCTTGAACATCTAGGAACAGTGTGGTTATTTGGTTAATGTCTGTCCTCTTACAAAACTGTAAACAACTCAAAAAAAGGATCGATGTCTTTTCCTGTTCGCATAGTAGTATATATATTGAAATGGGAATGAATGATTGACTTTTGAGTTGAGAACTCTATTGTATTATGAGTTAAAGTAAAAAACAGTATTTTTAACATTAGAGTTCTAGAATTATTTTAGCAGCAAGCTAACAGAAGTGCTTGAGTTGAAATAATGGAATTACCTGCCCCATTTCTGATTTCACAATATTTTCTTTATCTGTAGGAAAAAAATGTCAGTCTTTGGGCTAAAAACGATTTAGATGTTGACTAGAAAGTGTTAATATTTTTAAATTTTATCAGGTTGTAAAAGTTAGCTCAGGCAGTCATTGCAGGATACCAGACCTGGTAGCTTAAACAATAGAAATGTATTGTCTCACAGTTCTGGAGGCACAAGACAAAATTAAGTTGGTGGCAAATTTAGTTTGGATCAGAGCTCTTTCTTGCCTACAGATAGCAGGCTTCTTGCGATGTTCTCATATGGCTGTTCTTTTGTGTGTGCAAAAGAGGCAGAGAGACCTTTCGTGATTCTTCCTCTTTTTATAAGGACATCAGCCCTATTGGTTTAGAATCACACCCTTATGAAATCATTTAACCTTAATTACCACCTGAAAGTCTCCATCTCCAAATATAGTCACATTAGAGGTCAGGGTTTCTCCATATGAATTTTAAAGAGATAAAATTTAGTCCATAACACAGATTGATTTTCCACCTCAAGTAATGCTTGTCACTTTATAGTGCTCCATTCTTTAATGCTGAAACATGCATGCTTGGGGTAGAAATGGAAGAAGGATGCAGTAGTGATATAGCAAAGAATAATGCAGGCATTACTTAGTTTTGCTTACTTTAGGCTTTCCAAATCAACATGTTCTGAGGAGTTTTCTGACACCAACAACCAGTTCTCTGATTCTCTGACACCAATTGGTGGATCCAATTGGCTTTATTAAGTGATTCATGAAACAGTATCCCATTTAGCAAGTAGAAGGGTGTTCCAGTGAGTTGTACCGAATGGAAGATTTTTAAGAGCAGAATGAGGATGGGACTAAGAAGTTTTAAAAGAGTAGATTGTGTTAAAAGGATACCTTCCCTTTGGGGAAAGCAGGGTATCTTATCAGGCTGATTACCAGAGTAGTGCTGATCAGAAAATTTCTGACCGATTGGTTTAAAATTCTACTCCTGGGCAAGGATGAAACTGCAATTAAGTTAGTTAAGTTTTGGTTTGGCCAGATGGCTTAGAAAAAGTGACTCCATTTTTGACTGTTGTTTCCTTTTTAGTGCTACACTTAGTTAGCATGGACCCCACAGGTTAAGAGCGATCTTAAATTGGTAAGAATGTCCAAACTCATAGAGAATTTTTATGAGTTTATTTGAGCCCAAACTGATGACAATATCAGGGAAGCAAGATCTCAAATGCTCTGAAAGATAACAATCTTGCAGTTTCTTTCTTTCTTTGTTTCTATTCTGAATTATAAAGCTCTTTTTAATTAAAGTGTAGTTGACATACAATATTATATTAGTTTCAGGTGTACAACATAGTGATTTGACATTTATATAACTTAGAAATGATCACCCTAAGAAGGTGAAGGGGATTAAGAGCTGTAGTTTCTTTTATGCACTTGAAATTAAGGAGGGAACTTACGGAAGTTTACACAAGCATGAGAGAAAGCAAGGTGGAGGAGACTGGCTTACAGTGTTGTAGCCGCCAGCCCTTGATAGACACATGGACCACCAGAAAGCAGTGAGTTATAAGAAACACACTCTTTATTCAGTTAGCTGGGTCTGCCACAGGTACACAGACCCCAAATTAAGTAGCCCCAAAATGTAGAGGTACAGGGTTTTTAAGCCCTAAACCCTATTCTTCATTCTGTCTGAACACAAAAGTCTATTTTTCTTCTATTTACTAACTGTCAACCCACAGGTCAGTTGTGCAAGTGGCGATACAGAAGCAGAAGGCTTATTGTTAGAATGTTATGTTCCCATGAGAGATAGCCTATGTTCCCATGGGTGATAGCCAAGCAGTAATTTTCCAGCCAGCACATTCCCCACTGGCCTGAGCAGAAAATCAAATCCTTGATTCTTCATGCGGAATTTGCTCATAGCCTCTATTTTATAATACAAACAGGATAGTTAGTTAACAAGATGATATGATTTCTTGTGGGTGGTTAAGCTTTTTTCAAAAGTGTGTTAACCTAGTTTCAGAAAACAATAAACGAGGCTTCTTAAGGCAAAAATAAACCTAAAAAAGTTATATTACTAGGGCATGACTATGCACATTAACCTGCCCAGCTGGGAGTTTATGATTAGATCACCCTGCAAAGTGACTTGTGAATCCCTCTTTTGTCCAAATGGGGTCCATCCCACGAGACTTCCCACTTCAGATGCCAGTCACAAATCCTGGGCCACCTTCTGACAACTGGCTATGAATTGGAGATTTCTAAACTTTCCCACTCAGGTTCAACAATCCGATAGAATGGCTTGCAGAACTCAAGGACACACTTTACTGGTTTATTATTGTGCTGGCTGGGAAAATTACTGCTTGGCTATGCCCATGGGAACATAGGCTACCACCCATAGGAACATAACATTCTAACAATAAGTTTTCTGTTTCTGTACCCCCACTTACACACCTGACCTATGGGTCGACAGGTAATGAATAGAAGAAAAGTAGACCTTTGTGTTTAGACAGAATGAAGAATGGGATTTGGGGCTTTAAAACCCTGTACCTCTACATTTCGGGGCTGCTTAATTTGGGGTCTTCTTCCCCCTGGCAGACCCGCTGGCTGAATAAAGAGCGTCTTTCCTATAACTCACTGAGTTCTTGTGGTCCGTGTGTCTTTTGGGGGCTGGCGGCTACAACATTATAAAGAAAACAATAAAGAAACAACCAAATTGAAGAGATGCATAGTTCAGGATTTGGGGGAGGTGTTAGAAGCTTCTACACTGTCCATTCTCTGGGAGACCATCCTCCATCTTAGCACCTTGATGTGTTTTCCAACCCGGAAGCTCTCTGAGGAATCTCATTGTTAGGAGTTTTTACAGAACTCAGTCTCCAGCCCTCCTTTACTACCTACAGGTCAGGGTTGAAAGTTTCAATTTGCTAATCTCTTGGTCTTTCTTATGACCATCCCCTATCCTGAGGCTAAATAGGTGCCCCATCCTATATCACCTGATAAATTATAAACTCAGATGTGATCCAAAGGGGCCAGTTTTGAAACACAAAAGATATTCCTTTTGCTTAGGAAATTTTAAAGGTTTTACGAGCTCTGTGTCAGGAACTGGGGACAGAGACCAAAAGTTTATTTTTGTATTATACCACATACACCATGTTTAAAGGGTGTAATAGAAAGAACTACTCTTGAAAGTCAGACTTTCATTTGTAAGGATAAGACTCAAGAGAAAAAGTTTCCCTGAATCCCAAACTCCATTCTATAAATATCAAGATCCAGAATCTAGAGAACTCAAGAGTTTTAGAATGTATGCAGGAATAGATATGAAAGCAGTTTTTCAGACTGATGAAACAATAGTTTATCTGGTTGGATCAAAGGGGGAGAAACTCAGAAAATAGAATAAAAATTAAAAATAGATGAGTGTTTCTGAGAGGGCCCTGGCCTTGAACTCTCCAGGAATTGAACCTCTGGGGAGTTGGGCACTATCAGTTCTCCCAATAACTTTGAAAGTCTGAAAGAGAATTGTATTCTAATTGCTATCTAGACTCTAGGAGTGATTATTCTTATAGAATTTCCCACATGATAGAAATTTGAAATTTTTTTCTTTTCAATTCTACATTATGTGACATTCTATGCTTGCAATAAAAATAGGGCACCTTTTTAATTTCTAAATAAATGAATGTATTTCTATATTAAAAATATTGAAGAGGGCCAGGAATATGATATGTCTTTTGGATGTGGGCAGTTTTTTCAGGCCTCCAGAAATGCTATTTTTCAGGTCTCTTCTTTGAATACAAGACAGCTAATTTCCTAGTAACAGTTACTAGAGATGAAAGCAAAGGCAGTGAACTGAAAATAGATGAGCCATCTTTCTAGAATGGTTTGAATACCTCGAACGTGAATCTCTGGTTTAAAAAGAATCAAGCGTCAGAAGATATCTTATCGTAATCAGTGGATTCAGAGATGGTGAGGCGCTTAGTCACTATTATGAATTGCAGTGGAAACATCACTTTTTGGAGCCATAATCTGACAAAATGGAACCAATGGAAAATGTCTTCTGAGTAATGTTTTTAAAATATTAAATAAGGAAGAAAAAATCCTTGACTCCTTCAGTATTTTTATTTCTGATATCTAAAATCAACCCCTTTTATCATATTCATAGTCTTTATGTATGTATATTATCCACACATGGGATTTATAGATTTAAGATTCTTAAAAATTTGGAAGATCAGCGAAAGTTCAATACCATTACTCTAAATAGATTATGCAGAAAATTTGTAAAGAGTCTCTCAGGAGAACACAAATTAGGAAATATTTGAAAAATGTTCCAAAATGAGTTATGATAATTTATTAAAAGTCATGCTCTTCTGGTTATAAAAACAAAATGAAACCTTTTTCTCAAATACTGAAAGGGATTTTATACTTTGATTCTTTTATCATGTTGTCCATATTATTTTTAAATAATAGTATCAATTGTTAATCCCTATTTTGTCCTTTAAATCAGAATAATTAAATTTCAGATTTTAAAAGATATCATAGGGACAAGAATAGACAATCTTTATTGAAGCTTCCTTTGTTTAAAAAATATTTTTTTATTTCTTTATCATAGTCTCCATACAATATTATATTAGTTTCAGGTATACAACATGGTGATCAGACATTTATATAACTTACAAAATGATCACCCTAATAAACCTAGTACCCATCTGACACTGTATGTAGTTATTATAATGTTATTGAGTATATTCTCGTTGCTATATTTTACATCCACATGACCATTTTGTAACTACCAATTTGTACTTAATTACTTCCCTCTTTTCCACCCACCACCCAATCCCCTTCCATCTGGCAACCTACAAAATGTTCTTTATATGAGTTTATTTTTGTTTTGTTTATTTCGTTCTTTAGATTCCACATGTAAGTGAAATTACATGGCATTTGTCTTTTCTGTCTTACTTCACTCAGCACAACACCCTCTAGGTCCATCCATCTTATGGCAGATGACAACGAGATCTTTCTTTCTTTTCTTTCTTTCTTTCTTTCTTTCTTTCTTTCTTTCTTTCTTTCTTTCTTTCTTTCTTTCTTTCTTTCTTTCTTTCTTTCTTTCTATGGCTGAGTAATTTCAATGGTATATACAAACCACCTCTTCTTTATCCATTCATACGTTGATGGACACTTAGGTTACTTCCATGTCTTGGCTATTATAAATGAACATATGGATACACATGTCCTTTTAAAGTAGTATTTTGGTTTTTTTGGATAAATACCCAGAAGTGGAATTACTGGGTTGTTCCTTGTCTCTTGTTATAGTCTTTGTTTCAAAGTCTATTTTGTTTGGTATAATATTGCTACCCCAGATTTTTCTTTTCACTTCCATTTTCATAAAATATCTTTTTCCATCCCTTTACTTTCAGTCTGTATGTGTCTTTTGATCTCAAGTGAGTTTTGTTTTCTCATCCATCTTTTTATTGGAGCATTTAATTCTTTTTCATTTGAAGTACTTGTTGATAAATATGTAGTTATTATCATCTTATTATTCATATTTTCAATATGTATATTTTTCTTCTTAAAGGAGTCCCTCCAAGACTTCTTATAATACTGGATTGGTGGTGAAAAACTCTTTTAGCTTTTTCTTACCTGGGAACCTCTTATCTGTGCTTTGATTCTAAATGATAGCTTAGCTGGATAGAGTAATCTTGGTTGTAGGTCCTTGCTATTCATACTTTGACTATGTTATACCAATTCCTTCTTGGTTGCAAAGCTTCCTTAAATAGAACTAATTACTTTTCTCTTGCTGCTTTCAAGATACTTTCTTTGTCTTTAAACTTTGGCATCTTAATGATGATGTGTCTTCGTGTGGGCTTCTTTGAATTCATCTTGTGTGGGACACTCTGAGCTTCCTGGGGTTGTATGTCTATTTCCTTCACCAGGTTAAGGAAGTTTTCTGTCATTATTTCTTCAAATAGGTTTTCAATTTCTCATTCTTTCTCTTCTCCTTCTGGTATCCCTGTGATACAAAGGTTGTTACACTTGATGTTGCCCTAGAGGCTTCTTAAAGTATTAGATTCTTTTCTTCTTGTCATTGTTCTGATTGGGTATCTTTTGCTACCACATTTTTTAAATTGCTGATTTGATCCTTCACTTCATCCAATCTGCTGATTCCTTCTAATGTACTCCATCTCAGATATTGTATTCTTCATTTCTGACTGGTTCTCTTTTATGTTTTCTATGTCTTTGTTAAAGTTCTCACTGAGTTCACCTACCCTTCCCCTAAGTTCATTGAGCATCCTTAAAACCAGTGTTTTGACTCTGTAGAGACTCTGCTTGTCTCTATGTTGTTGAATTGTTTTCCTGGAGCTTTGTTCTGTTCTTTCATGTGGAACATGTTTCTTTGTCTCCCTGTTTTAGCTGCCTCCTTGTGTTTGCTTCCCAATATTAGTAGAGTGGCTTTATGTAGTAGGTGCCCTATGGGGCCCAGTGGTGAAGTCTTCTCTGGTTTCCTGAACCAGGTGCTCAGGGTGGGTCCCTTGTGTGGGTTGTGTGTGCCCTCCTATTATAGTTGAGCCTTGGTTGCTGTTTGCATGTTCTTGACAGGGATTGACCCTTGGGCTGATTGGTTGTTAGGACTGGCCAGTGAAAGGCAAACCCTACAGAACAGGATTCACTAGCAGGGCTCGGATGCCTGCCCAGTCTGCCCTTTGGGTATATCCTTTTCAGATGCAGTCCTGAGTGGAGCTCTGGATAGTCAAAGCAGGCCACCAGGTGTGTCAACTCAAGGGCCTCCTGCAGGGGCCCAGCTGCAGGCCAAGCTTAGCTACAGCCTGTGCACTTCTGGGGCCACTTGGTAATCCACAGAGGGCTGCCACACTTGCTGGGCTTAGCAGTGTCCTGAGAGGCCAAGCCTGGAACAGAGGCCGGCTGCCTCCAGTGCCAGGCTTGGGGCTGCTCAGCAACAGTTACAGGGCATGCTGAGGGCAGATGCTGTTTTTCAGGTTTTGCGAACCTTTGAGAGATTTTAGGAAAGTCCATATTATGAGCCAAGATAGGCCATTTGTATGGGAAAAAAATCACTGAAGGAAGCTTGGGTGGGCCTGCAAGTTGGGAGAAGTGGAGCCAAAAGGAATCACCTGGGTAGAGTAGCCCGTGTTAACCAGGTTGGTGAAGAATCAGATATGATGGCCACTTGTGTATGCCCGCTGAGATGGGGGAGGACCCAACAAAGGAATAATGGGCACTGCCAGCATTTCTGTCTGGAAGAAAGCCACTTCTCTAGCCCTCTGCCTGAAGCCAGACAATTTTGTGTCTCCCCCATGTGTCTCTGGAACTCTTCGAGCAGCTGCCCCAAGGCTGGGAGTTCAGAGCGAATGAGTCCATCACCAAGTAAGTCCATGTGCGGGCCTTTAAGTGTAACATCTGTGACTCCTGCAGCCTCTGTCTCACTCAGGCACAATCTCTGTTGGATTTTCACCACCAGAGGTTGTGGGGACTTTTCTTCTTGTCACTGGAACCCAGGGCTGAGGATCCCAGTATGGATCTGAAGCCCTTTGCTCCTCTGAGGCAGCCTCTGCAGCCAAAGTTACCCTTTTGATTCTTGACCACCACATGCGGTTGTGGGATTGGCGTTTTTGCTTCTCTACCCCTCCTACCAGTCTCAAAATGAACTCTTTTGTATGATTCCAGTTATAGGACTTCTGTTCAGCCAGACTCAGATGACTCTCAGTGATGATTGTTCTGTAGTTTTGCTGCAATTTTGATATGGTCATGAAAGGAAGCAAACACAGTGTCTATCTTCTATGCCATCTTGACCAGAATCCTGAAGCTTTCAAAAAGAAGCAAAATGACCACATCAGCCTTGGATTCACATAGTAAAATTACTTTTTTGTGTGTAATCAATCATAATAAAATTATTATGGTAAATATAACTGTTATTAAGTCTGAGATAGAATTTTCATATTTCAGAATTCCTTAATATAAGGAATATTTTAAGGTACTTTGCATATATCAAGTATTTTCTGTATGGACCTTTTTCCTCTTAGGATTTGGGTAAGCATGGAATAGAGCCAACATGTTTTTCTTTATAGGGCAGCACAAGGGGTGATATTTGTTATAACATTTGTTCTGTCTCACCAACTCTGCTGAGTGGGCCAACCAAGCTGATTACACAGCAATTTAGGTTTTTGGCAGATTTTTCAGCCATTTGAGTAAGGGTAAAGGTAATGTTCTCTGTGAAAAATACCTTGCCTAATATATCTGAAGAGCACTAAGATGATGTTATGAAAGTTTAGATGTTGCAGCACTGAGATGGAATCTTAGTAAGGACAGATTCACTGCAAATAGTAATTGTCATCAGTATTGCTGACAACAGCTATGGTTCGACTTCTTTCTCTCAGTTGTAATTAAGTGGCAGTCCTAAACTATCCTGTACTAAGAAAAAAATTACATTTGTTGTAGATCTTCATGTATCATCAGAATTTTACTGTCAAATATGAGTGAATACTGCAAACATTCTCTCAGTAAGATGATGGTAATTACAGATGTGGATATAAAATTAAATCTTTCTGAATTTTCATGTTAGAAATGAGTGGAGGAAAGGAATTTTGCAAGAACATAATTTTCAGAGAAGTGGCTAAATAATTTAGCACAATACTCAACATTTTCTCTATATTAACAAAATGTCTAAACTCTTAGCCTATACTTTTTAATATGTTGGATTCTCTCTAAATGACAGAGAGTAGCATACTATAAACATTTTTTTATGCTGGATCACAATAAAAAGAAAGGTATTTCAGAAGTAGTCGGAGTTTGTTCATGTCTTCTTGAATCAAAATGAAAGATAAAACAAATGAACTTCCTTAATATGGCTAAATTACACATAATGAAAATGTTAATATAAAATATATTTATCATGCAAAAATATAATATTATAGACCAGGTACTGGTCTAAGCATCTTACATCTAGTAACTCATTTAATCCTTCCAACAACACAGTGAAACCGTTAGTATTATCCCCATTTTACAGATGAGAAGCTGAGGCAGTGAAGGGCTAAATAAATCCTCGAAGTCACAAAGTGAGAAGTGGTTAACCTGGGATTTCAAGTCATACAGCCTACCACAAAAGTCCCTTTTTTACATAGTATATTATATTGCCACTAAAGTAATAATAAAACTAACACTTCTTTCATACTTCCCTACTATAGACACTGCTAACACAATTAATCCTCACAAAAACCCTACAAGGTAGGTACATATTTCTCAGAGGCAGCCTCTGAGACCCAGAGAGGTTAAGTGGTTTGTTAACATCAGAGCTAATATATAATAGAGCTGTGATTCATACTCGAGAAATCTAGTTGGAGAATCTGCTATTAACTATTCTGCTATTTACTTGTCAAATTTTTTTTAAGTAGGTAATTAATTTAGCTATGTCCCAGAATCATAATAATCAAAATTAAGTGGTTTGTTAAGGTTGTTCCTTTTTAAATTTTACCTCATTTCTAATAGTTGGATCAATGCGATAAACATTATGCTATGCAAGAAGTAAAGCTTATCACACGGGAATTGCTGGATAGAAATCTAGTTTGCTATGAATTTTCTGGGTTGGCCCATTGGGTTGATCAACTTTACCAGTTTATTAAAATATTTTCTTCTTTCTATTTTTTGTAAAGGTAGATATAGTTATAATCTTCATCTGCTGGTAACTAAAATCACTAAATTATTAAGACATACTGGATTTGAATTTTCCACTGAGTAGTTGTGTGATTTTGAGCAAGTAAATCAACCTGAATTTTCATGTTAGTAATGAGTAGAGGGAAGGGACTTTGTAGAAATATAGTTTTCAGGGAAGCGGCTAAATAATTTAACTATTTAAATACCTATATCTCACTTTACTCAGTTATAAAACAGGAATAATAGCTCCTGTATCATAGGGTTGCTGTTAGGACTATTTCTACGTAAAATGATTAGAGCAATGCCTTGCATATTATATTACTATATATGTCTGATAGCACTAATTCTCCAACTCATCAGGCATAATTCTAACTCAGGGCCTTTGCATGGGTTTCACTTTCTACCTGGACCGCTCTTTCTCTCAGTTGGGTGCATGGCTCATTTCTCGTTTCTTTTAGGTTTTTAGGTAAATACTGTTTTCAGCATAGGCTTTTACTAGCTACACTCTAAAATTACAATACCTTCCCCAACCTCCTCATACTCTTTATCCCCTTTCCTTGCTTTATATTTTTATCATCAGTTATGTATCTCCTTATATTTTTCATAACATTTCTTCTGTTGCTTTATGTTTTTTGTATGCTTTATGTTTTACTAATTTGTCTTTCTTAGTCTGTGTCTCTTATCACTAGAATGCAAACTCCATGAGAACAGAAATTTCTTTCTGTTTTGCTCTGGGATGTGTCCCCTACAGCTAGAAGAACATGGTACATAGTAGGCAATTAATCAATATTTGTTCCATACATTCATATATGAATAAATATTTTCTCTCAATATAAGAGGTATCACATGTTAGATGTGATATTACATGTGATACATTTGATTTAGTATTAAAAATGATGCAGACCCTTGAGTCTTTATAGAAACGTAAAATCTGCTTCTAGCTTTGATGTGAATGAGAAAAAGATGTTGCTTTTTCCAGAATGTACCCCAGGGCACATGACTTGGAGTGGAGGCAGAGGACAGATTTCAGGCCATTACCTTTGTACCTAACAGAAGTGTAAATTCTTCCTTATTGAGAGGATCATCTGAGACAATATGATGTTAAAATGTTTTTTAAAAACTATAAATTGGCTGGTAAATATCTGTCATCTATCTGTCTATCATCTATCTATCATTTAACTATCATCTATCATCTAATTATCTATTTAATTAATCTATGCATATCGAACATAGAGTTCAATTTTCTTTCTGATTAGGTCGATATTATGTTATTTATTTTGAATTATTAGCAATAAGTTTTATATAAACCTATATTTATTTAAAATGTTATAAGGAATAATTCAATAGAAATTGCTGCATTTAAAATCAATGAAAATTTGCTTGAAATTTTACTTTTAAATGCAAGAAAATTTTGGTCAGTGAGAATTGGGTGGCCTTTTTGGGTTTTAATTCAAAATTGCTTCATTATAGCTTGGTTTTGAAATTTTTACTTTAACTTTATTTTAAATCACTGAGAAAAAAATTGGATAACTTCTATAACAAGATGAAGCATTTTCTACCTTGAAAGTTTAAGAGCAATGTTTTCTGGCCTCAGCCTAGAAATAGTAGGTGGTCTCTTACTCTGTTTTAAAATTTGCATATATGAGCATGTCTAAATTTATATTAGTAATTAAAGATATCCCATATGTATTTTTGTCTCCATTTTTCTATATCAATGTATTAATCTAAAGTTTTCTTTTTCTTTTTTTTGTTCACACGTTCACATTTAATTTTTTTACCTAGAGATTTTTTTCCCGTCTATTATCAGTTTGTCTCAGAAAAAAAATATTATAAATTCCTCTAAAAAAGAGAATGTATAAAGTGCACTGCTACCAAGAGCTTTTTCTCCATTCTTTGCTGAGGGTCTAACTGACCTATGAGAAGGGCTGAGGACTACAATCCAGCATTTTAGATAATCTGGGTAGGTTTACTCTTCCTAGGTATAGTCTGCTCAATATCTCTCTAATTTGAAATTGTGATTTATATCCTGTTGTCTTATACCTAGACTCTCTCCCTGTAGTCATTTCAGTTGTACATTATCCTGATTTTCAGTTTCTTTTCTAGACTTCTCTAGACTTTTTCTCTTGGGTTAACCTGGGTGTTGCAATTTGTAGTTTAGGGGTCAATCTAACTAAAGACAAGAACTGTACTTAGAATTTCAGCACAGTCTGGAGTTCAGATACATGGGAAAAGATGCGCCTTCACTTCCAGCAAGTTAGAGAACATTCAAATAGAAGTTACCAATTAAGCTGAGAGTGGAAGGATGAGTAAATGTAAATAAGTAAGGGTAAGGAAGGAGAAATTAGCATGGGAGGCAGTGGGAACTCCATATATTTAGATATTCAAGGGATAGGAGCTTGTGGGTTATGGTATATGGAGTCTTGAGGAGAGTGTTGAAGGAGAAGCATGTACTAAGAGGTATCACAATGGCCTTTTAGCTTAATGTGAGGCTATTGGCCAGTGTTACCCATCCATAACATAATCATCTAAAAGTTTATTAAGATACAATGAGAGATAAAATTCTGCTAATCTTTTAAAAACTAATTATGAAGTACCAAAGTTTATACATAATTGCTTTAAGAGATATAAATTAGAATCACATAAAAATTATATATATAGTAACATTGCTCTCACTTGTATTCTCTTATTTGCTTGAGTGATAGATTTACAATCCGAGATCAGGTCATTATATTTATCTCTGAGAAGGCCATGGGAGTGGGTGATCCTTATTAGTATTGTTTATCAAGAGCAGATTATAACTGAGATCCTCCTAAGAAGATTGTATGGATGATGAGGATAGATAGATGGGTTGGGGCCTCATTTTGAAAGCCCTTGAAAGACATATTAAGTAAAGATTTGACTGCACTGAAGTCATTTCCAATGCAGATCTGTACTGCTGGAAGAAATCAGGCAGCAATGTGAGGGCAAGAGATTGAAGGCTAGGAAACCAGTTATAAGGAGGTTGCAATATGACCTGAATTCAGGGCATGTCAATGGGTATGGATAAGGATGGATTAATGAGTCATTGCAGAGGTTAAGCAACATGATGTGGCAACTAAATGTCAGTGGGAAATTAGGCAGAAGGAGGAACAAAAAATATGTGTGGGGGGGTCACATAATTGGCAGGGTGACAGTGTTATTGAATATGGTAGAGCTCACAGAGATGAATCAAGTATTTGGGGAAAATAATAAATGCAATTTTGGACAATTTTGTATTTAAAGTGTTCCTGGAACATCTATGTCGATAGGCATGATGATAATAAAGTAAATACAACATTTATCAAGTACTTATTTGTTGCCAGATACTAGGCTGTATGCATTTTTTCTCAATTTAAGAATGATAAAAATGAGCCATCTTGAAAATAAATCATTTGGCCTCTGAATGGTGGCTGGGAATTGAACATAGAGACTTTGGTTTCAAAGCCTGTATATACATCCTGCACCACTGCACCATATAGCCTCTGAGATTTAGAAGGAATGCCAGGGATCTAGATGGGGATTGAGAGCTACTAGTTTATAAGCGATCCCTGTGGTTGTAAAAGGAGGTGAGTTTTCCTAGGGAGAGATTATAGAGGGAGAAAGCTGGCAGAACACATCTGTACGACTTAAGCAGAATAGAGTGATTATAGACATTTAATGTCATGCAATGTTGTTAAGACTTCTTTACATTGATTTCCTGTTGTAAGCAAATGGCTTTCTAAGTGCAGTAATGTCCCTTTGTTCAAGAAGTTCATCTCTCATTTAATCTTTGAGGATGAAGCCAATTTAACAATATGTATGACTAATTCTTTTCTTAAGAAATATAGATGAAGAGGTGAACTTCTGAACTGCTTTCTAATGGCAGATTGAAATGGAAGGATTAGGGTTAGATGAACTGTCTTTTTCTTTGTAAGGCTATGATTATTTTGCATCTTTATTTCACTTAGTATAGCTAGATTTATTCACTATTGGTCAGGATGATATATTAGGAAAGAAAACTATAGGAAATTATAACATAAAAGAAAGAAAACACCCAGCTTTTTGATGTTGCTCCACAGGCTAATTTAGAATTATTAATTTTAGTGCAATGTCAAGAAATAAAAATGCTTTATTGTTTCATAACTCCTCTCAGCCTGTTTTTAAAACTTATTAAAAAAAATTCTTTTCCAGTTATAATAGAAGTGGTTTTAAAGGATCTGGAAGCCCCTAACACATATTGCCACAAACCCTAGTTTTCAATACATTCCCTAGTACAAATAATCTGGCACTGGGCATAATTTTTTGTAAGGTCAAGAATATTTTTGGTCTTTCAGAATGAAAAACCCTCATTGGATGAAAATAAATCTGAAAGGGGTAACACTTCAGGTTTGAGCTTCTCGACCTTGATTATATGGCAGAGTTACAATGTCAGTGCCAGGACATCACTTCTAGAAGATATTGATTTAATTGGATCAGGTGGACTTTGAGCATTGATAATTTTTTTATTTCTTGGCTTAAAACAGAAATTTATTGTCTTACAGTTCTAGATGCTAAAAGTCCAAGATCAAGGCGCCTGCAGGCTGTGATGCCTCTGTTGGCTCCAAGGGAGAATTGATCAGTGCCTCTTCCAGCTTTTGTTGGCTATAAGTGTGCCCTAGCTTGGAGCTACATAATCTCTATCTCTACCTCTGTGTGTACGTGGCCTTTTTCCTCCATGTGCTTGATCTCCCTCTGCCTTTCTCTTATAAAGACACCCGTCATTGGATATAGGGTCTATATGAATAATCCAAGATCCTGTCTCAAGATTCTTAATATCTACAAAGACTTTTTTTCCATATGAGGTCATGGTCACAGGTACTATGGACTGAATCATGGCATCCTCTTCCCCGAATTCATAACCTCTAATGTGATGGTATTTGGAGATGATGCCTTTGGAAGGTAATTAGGCTTAGATGAGGTAACACTGCTAGAGTCCTGTTGAAGAGTTTAGTGCCCTTATAAGAAGAGACACCAGAGAGCTTGTGCCCTCTTTTTTTCACATGTGCCATGTGAAGGTACAGCAAGAAGACAGTCATCTGCAAGCCAGGAAGAGGATTCTCACCAGGAACTAAATTTGCTGTCACCTTCATTAAAAACTTCTAACCTCTAGCACTGTGAGAAGAAAAATAAATATGTCTGCCCTTTAAGCCACCCAGTCTCTAGTAATTTGTTGTGGTAGCCAGCCCAAGCTGATGAAGACAGTAGGTTGGGGCAGTTAGAACGTAGATGCACATTTGGAGGTTATTTTTCAATCAACTTCATCTGGCATCACCTGAAGCTCTTTGGTTGCATTTTTCACTTCTCCACGCCAAGATTAAATAAGATAAAAACAAATTTCAGCAGACCTTTTTCCTTTCTCCCCTATGATTAAATTCTTGGATCTCGGCTTTTTTTTAAACTCTTTGTGAGATTCTAATTCACAGCTGAGCTGACACATGTGATTGGATAGTCAAATTCGAGTTTCATAAATCAAAGATCCTATTTGGCATTAAGTGTTATTAAATAATTTCAATGATACAGACCATTAAGAGTCTCAGATGGAACAAAGAGAAGTGGGGGCAAAGAGAGGGTAGATCCTAAGATCCATCTTCTTTCAGTGGGCATGTACTTTTTACACAGGATAATAGATAAAATTTCTATGTGAGGCTTGCAGGAATCAAAGTATTAAGCAGATCTACTTTATATGTGATATAGCATATATAACATTATCTATGGTTTATAGATTCTAGTTTCTTTTTACTATAGGTAATTGTTAGCCAGGGATAGATTCTTGGACATTTCAGAGAAAATGTTTTTTTCTCTTATTAGAGATTATCGGTCTATTTGTTTGGATATCTAGTTACATGAGGATTAAACAATGTCACCTGTGTTTTTTTCATTTCTCCAGGGTGCCCCTTCCCTCTTTCGTCACCCCACCCCAATCCACCATGGATCACAGGTCGGCTGCTTTAATTCTTTGCTCCCAGCAACCAAGTTGAGATCCAGTGATTTAGTGAGAATTATTAGCTTGCTGGAGATGCACTAGATACTAGCAGAAAGGAGGCCGACAAAATGACACCATGAGAAACACTGTTTGTATCAGTGTCGTTTAGAGTTGTCATTCAGGTAACACACATTCATCAGTCACTCATTAATTGCTAGACACCAGGGTTGTTGAGGTAAAAGACATCATTCCTAATGTGTAGACAGACAATAACTAAGTAAGCAAATGTATAAGAAAATTAACTGTGGTTAGAGCTATGGAGAGCTTAAGAGGGCAATGAAAGAAACTAACTGGAGGAACTATTGTATGGTGCGTTTAGGAGAAGCTTTTCTGGGGAAGTCATGCTTGAGCTGAGAAGTGGAACATGAGAAAGAACCTATTAAAGGGATGATTTAATGCCTTTTGGGCAGAGCAAGGAAAGGGATTAGTGCATTCTTTCATCAACAAAAAGGAGACCAGTATGGTTGAAACATGGTACCAGTGGAGAGAATGAATGAAACTCGGTTGGAGAGGAGGGCGGCCAGACCGCAGAGAGACTTGGCGGCCAGAGTTCTAGGTTTAGATTTTGTTTTCATAGCAGTGGGAAGCTGCTGAGGGTTACGAGGAAGTATTTAAGTGGGGAAACGAAAGCGGTTCATGATCCATTTCTGTTTAGTAGGTCCAAATTAACTGAGTGTTTATTCTTTGACAGAAGGCACTTAGCAGATGTGATTACAGAAAAAAACAATTCTTTAACCAATGGCTATATCTGCTGCCAAAGACTTTGCTGACTAGGAAAAACACTAATTTTTTTTTCAAGGGGGAGATCTAGAGTTGCTCTTAGATGTGGTTGGTAGAGCAAAAGCTTGTGTGCCAATTTATGAAACTGGAATAGATAACAGAATTAGAAATGTTTGGTGTTAGTGGCAGGTTAGAATTATCTACAAGAACTCTAAAAATGGGAGGATATTTTGGCCTATCTCATAACTTACTACACAAAAAATGAAATGCATTCGGGGATTAAAAAATGCCTATCGTTTCATACGTAATGCAATATGTTGGTTAAGTTCTTTATTGTAGTAGAAACAAAAAAAAAATGGGATTACAGTAGATAGGCCAAAATCATTTACATAAAACACAATAGAAAGTGGCTGAGAGGAGGTCAATTTTGGAAAATGATCTCTCCAGGAATGCTGCCAAGGTAAGTGGCAGTAGATATTGATTATATAGACCTGTCATGGATTGGTTTAACTGGTCGTTCTGAAAATTGAATTGGATTTTTCTTCCTGAAATGATATTTTTGAAGCTGTGCCAAATGTAATCTCTCTTCCAACCATTTTGGTTTGTGTCCACGTTTCATACTTAATAATACTCAGACATTTATAACGTTGGTCACAGGAAAGTCCTTCTGCATGCCTGAAGCAAACTGATTATGTTACATCATTTTACATGACAATTTCTCTCACTCTAAAAATATTATTTATTCTGCAATAGTGATATATAACAGTGCAGTGTGGGAACAGGTGAAGCACAAAGGGGAGAAAAGGCAACCAAGCATGCAGCTATATAAATAAGGTGATTATCTTCTCCAAACCTGCAAACTTTTGAGAATAAAAGGGATGCCAATAATTACACTTGTATAAGAGGCTTAAATGGGAGGTGTTTTCCTGGGGAAACTGGTACAAATGTCTACCGTGCAATAAGAGGAGACATGAGAATCCAGGTGAAAGCAAAATGTTGGCGATAGGTAGGTATTTGTTTAAAAGACAGAGTCAGAATGAAGCTTCAGAATTGAATATGTGAAATGGTGGATTGTGGAATGGAACACATGGAAATTTAGAGGGCAATAAAAAAGGCTGGTAGCGACAGCTCTCACAATAAAAATTTACTTAGAATATTGAAGAAGACTCAGAAATTGATCAAGTATAACTTTCACCTCTATGCAAAAATCCAAAATATCTAAGATGAATAAAGCATAAATATTGTCCTGTGATATGGGAGAGAGTAAAAAATATAAATAACTAAACCAAGAAGTAAGTGACTACCACGAAACTAATAAATGCAGTTCGGTATGATCCAAGAAGTTTTTATGAATGATACATTTCAGGCAGGCTTGGAAAGGTAGATAAAAAGCAGATGAGAATTCCCTATATTTTCTAAATATAGGGTATCATAATATGCAAGATATATATGGGTAATAATTTGGCTCACACATATACATGAATGGGAGTTTCAAGAAATAGTAAGGTTTGAAAGATAGCCACCCACTCATAGAATGACCTGAGATTCAAAATGTGCC
This sequence comes from Rousettus aegyptiacus, assembly GCF_014176215.1. Classification (NCBI taxonomy): domain Eukaryota; kingdom Metazoa; phylum Chordata; class Mammalia; order Chiroptera; family Pteropodidae; genus Rousettus; species Rousettus aegyptiacus. The sequence continues at coordinate 63,708,390 of NW_023416286.1, forward strand.
ACTTACTCATTGGTGACTATCTCACTAACAGTCATATCTGATAACAATGCAAACTGAAGTTTGGAGATTTATCAGCTGAATCCGAAACTGAAGATTTTCACAGCAATAAACTGGTTCAGAATGCAAAATTCTTACCCTCATAATCGCCTGTGTTAAATGAATTCTCTCTCACTTATTGGGAGCCTACTATTTAACCATAACTTAGATAAGTTTGCCCTTTGTTGTCTTTTGTGACATAAATAAGATTGACTCAAGCCTCCTGTCACATTTCTACAGGAATGGCACTGCTCCTCAGGATCTTGGCTTGGAATTCTTGCTTCTGCTGGTGCTTCTCTCTCACAAAGGCTGCTGCCCTCTCAGCTCTGCATTGGCTCAGGTAGGAAGCTCAGCCTCTTTCTCCCCCGATTTATTCCTTAAAAGTTTCCTTAAGGCATCTTGGTCTGGAGTCTATTGAAAGCAGAATCATAGATGGGCAAGACCTTGGTAGCGTATTTGGGAGGTGTTCACAGGCAGCAAGAATAAGAAATGGGAGGTGTAGGAAGGAGAGGAGAAAAAGCCCATGTGAGGTATGCCGTTGGTGTTGCAAACACTAAGGGCTCCATTCTACTGGAGCATACTGAAAAGCATACAAAATACCTCTAAGTGATCCACCCCCATGACAGGAGTCTGAGCAGCCATTCGTGTGCTCCTGCTCCCACTGGCTGAAGATTGACGTGGCCATGCCCACTGACCTGTATTCTGCGTTGGGTTATATGAGGATGAACAAGATCCTATGGCAAATAGTGACAAGGCTCTGGGAAAGAATGCTCCAAGCAGGGGTTCAAGTATGTAGTGGGGCACTGAATTTTATATCTAGGCTTGCTCAGAACTGTCCTCCACAGACATGCTTGAAATTGGAGGTGGGCTGATGGAGTATGGCGAAAGCAACAAGCATATATTTTCAGGGTACTTTTACAAAATAGACCTGTCAGTTTGGGAAGTGGTTATATTACAGAAAAATTAAGATATTAGTTAAAATGAAATATTAGACATTCCTATTTCTGAAGGGCTTTTGACCATCCTAAATTTCTCATGTGGCACTTTATTCTTTGTCTCTAATTATTAGTGTATTTAGTTAGTAGGTAAATTGCTCTTCCTGACCTGCTGCTTCATTCTTTAACTCTACATCTCTGTTATGTGCCCTCCACTGGGACTTTCTTATGAAATTAATTGTCTTGATATTATCAGCCAGTACAATCTACCTTTCTAGGTAGACTAACACTTAGAGATCCATAAATATATTTATACCCTTGTCGAAGACACAGTCATTCTCTCTTTCTGTCTTCCAGGAGCATCAGAGAACTGGCCAAGATTTTGAAAGGTTGTTCTTTTCTTATCCCATTCCTTCTCAGCCACAGATAGGTTGAATGGAACAGTTTAGAAATGTATTTTCCCTCTAATATGAACAATGCTTCACTCTCCCAGCCTGACAACATGCTAATGGCAAAAGAGTTAATAGGCAGTATAGATTTTAAATATTGTTTATTTTTCCTCTGAAATTCAGAGGAGTAACTTCCAGCTAACATAGATAATGAATGCCAGAGTTAGGATTCAGATTCACTTCTGTCTCTTTGACAACAAAGTACCATATCAAAGAAGTAACCATTACACTTCTTAAAAATAAAGTCATGCTTACATTTAATGGACCGATTAACTATTTCTCTTCTAGCTAAAACTAATTAGAAAGCTCTTAGTTGAAGACGGAAAATTACAATAATTTTAACAATTTAAATTTTTTTAATTACAATTATTTAAATTCTTAAATGAACTCGGTCTAATTATCAAATTCAATACTTTGAAACTGAGAAAAACTTTGCTTTTCATAGTCAATTTATCTTTGCTTTGACATCACCTCAGTTTGAATTCAGCTGCATTTTGCTTTTTAATAAATTTGGGCAAGTAGAATGAAGAAAAAAATACAATAAGTTTCTTAAACTACAAGGGAGTCAAATCAAGGATGTGTACGTTTAGGTCAAATATGCTTAGTATCAAGAATAACATGGAAAGGAAAGGACTAATGTTATGTGTGGGTATTTAACATAATTTGTCTTGAACTTCCTGTAATAAAACTCAGGCTAACATTTTTCTAGTCTTCCTTCCCAATTGTTTTTATATATTAAACTCGTAATTATGTGTATGCATACATATATATTTGTATACATAAAAGGAGTCATGTAGTGACCGAGCTTAAATTTCTTTAGATGTTTTCTGTTATCAAAAAACAGTTTCTAGGACAAAAATATACAAAATTTTAAACTATTTAAAAAATTTATATTTTTTGTATCTCTGCATTTTTGCATACAAATTCACAGATGAAAAGAAAAATAATAAAATACGTAATATGGAATATATAGTTATATCCAAAACAAAGATGTACTAAGGAATAGAAATTGTGGTATTATTATTATATAATTAAGAATTTCATAATTGTCTTTAATCTTTTGTATTATCCCATAGCACCTATGCATTTAAAGAACTTAAAGAAAGGTATTGTTACACAGAAAGTTGTTAACACGAAGCTTAATATCTTTCAACTGGATTTGTCCAATATAATTTTTGTCTTTGATTATTAGTATGTTTAGTTAGTAAATCTAGTTTCATAAATGAGCGCCTTTCTCTCTCTCTCTCTCTCTCTCTCTCTCTCTTTCTGTGTGTGTGTGTGTGTGTGTGTGTGTGTGTGTGTGTGTGATTCTTGAGAGAATTCTTTAAAATACTCTGATCTCAAGTACTTGACATTAAGTCTTAAAGGGAAAAAGCTCTTGCCTTTAGAGAATATTCTAGGCTCTGACATTCTAAAGTCAACTTTTATTTTCTACAAAGCAAAGTAATTGTGTTGATATGGAGGTGTCACTGGAAACAAATAGGTTTAGTCTCCTAGAAATACAGTTTAATAATTGCCATTCCTGTCATTAAAGGGACAATAAAGCATTTAGTGTTTCCTCTAAAAACATTAAAGGATACTGTTACATTACCAAAAGTAGCATTTTCAAAATTGCCCAAAATGATATATGTTTGAAGGTATTTTATCAATGACTATAGATTCAACTCAAAAATCAGTTTTAGTAATGACTGCTTTGCTAAGTATGTATCACAATAAAGTTCCTGAACCAGCAATCTTCAAATGAGTAGGCTGTACCTGCACTGATACCTGATCTTAAGAGTACTCCTTAAGACTTTTGGCTTCTCAAAATAATGTTTATTTAAAAGAAAAATTGGTAATTTTATTACATTATTACTAACACTCTTTTTTGGTATATTTTTGAATTTGTACTAATATTAGAATGACTATTAGTTTAATGAACATTAGCTTTTTCTTAGATTTTAGATTGGGATGTGTTTTCTTGCTCTTTAGAAAAATGTATATGCTTGATCTTCAAATTAGGCAATGAAGAAATTAAACTAGTAGTGTAAAAAGATTGAAAAATCTGAAGTAAATGTAATCTCACTGATATTCTTTGTGTATTTTTATCTTTAATGTTTTATATTAATTATATAATTTTTATTAATTAATATTTTCTATGCAAAACTTTTATTTTAGGAAATTATGCCAAAATAATAGAGCAAGTAAAATTTATTGGGTATAAATTTACTAGGTTCTGTTTTTGTTAAAATGACTGAATTATATAGTATTGTGCAGTTCTAAGTATTTTAAAAATAAATTTACCATATCGTCTAAAATCTCTTTCCAGATATCAACAGAATCTAATTCTTGATTTTAAACAGGATTCATTAATTAATTAAGCATATATTATCCCACTTGACTCGGTGGTGTCTCATAGTTTTAAAAAAATGAACCGGTTAGAGGATAGAATTAGGAAATATTCAATTATCGATTGATTTTGAATTTGATGTTTTACATGTCGTCACTGAATTTCTTCATTTTCTGAAATTATTTTATGTCTCATGAGTTTCTCTATAATGTTTATTTCTGTCATAAAACCAAAATAGAGATTTTCTTGGCTTTCAGATCATGCTAATATTATTAAAATTTTACCGAGAGATAATTTATAGTCCTTGAATTCCCCCATTTGAAATATACAGTTTGATGAGTTTTACTAAATTAATAGAGTTGTACAACTATCATTATAATCCAATTTTAGAACATTTTCATCACCCTCCACCCCCAAATTTCTCCCTGCTTGTTAGTCCTTACTCCCATCCTCCCCCATGACAACCACTGTTTTGCTTTATGTTTCTATGGTTTTTATGTTTTCTAGAAATCTATTATAAATAAAACCACATATAGTTTTTTGTGTCTGACCTATTTAATTTTTGATTCTTCCATACTGTTGCATATGTCAGGATTTTTTTCCTTTTCATGTTCAAATGCTATTTCAATGTATGGATGACATCGTTTGTTTATTCACTGAGCAGTTGATGTGTAGTATTATTGCTTCTATCTTTTGTTTAGTAGGAATAAAGATGCTATAAACATTTGTGATTAATTTTTTGTAAACATTAATTTTTATTTCTTTGACCATATGGTAAGTGTGTGTTTAACTTTCTAAGAGGTTACTAAACTGTTTTCCAAAGTGGTTATACTATTTTACATTCTTATCAGTGACACTAGAGTGTTACAGTTTTTTCACATCTTTACCAACATTGGGTATTGTATTTTTGATTTTAGTAATTCTAGTGCATGTATAGTGGTATCTCTTTGTATTTTTATATGCATTTTTCTAATTATTAATAATGTTATACCTTTTTTCATGTACATATTTCCATTTCTATATCTTCTCTGATGAAATGTCTATTCAGGTCTTTTGACCGTTTCTAAATTGAACTGTCTTCTTATTATTGAGTTGTAAGAATTCTTCATATGTTTTGAAGGACACCCTTTATCAGCTATACATTTTGCACATATTTTCTCCTAGTCTGTGGTTTGTCTTCATTTTCTTAACATTAACTCTCAAAGATCAAAAGTTATCAATTTTGATGAATCCAATCACCAATTTTTATATTAATTTTTTTTATTTTTGAGATTAGAGTATTTAAAATATGCTGGCTACAATTAATTACCTGCGTTTATCTCTTTCACTGGATCTATGATGCTTCAAACTTCTTTTCTCTGTACAGAGGAGACATGAGCATTAATATTTTCCTTAGTGAATATTTCCCTCTGCTTCCATGGCTAACAAACACTCCTGTAACTAACACAATGTTTATAAAGATAAATATGCAGGTTTCTGTCTTGCAGCCTTGATCCATCTTCCTCTTTCCATTGACCCCTAAAGAATAAACTATTTCTTTGATTTCTATATTCTTGGTGGAGTAAGCTTGTAAGTCCTAAGTAATTATAATAAAATGATTTTTTTAAGTTATTATTATAGTTACATTATAGCTAAGTAAGAAAACATTTTTTTTTTTTTGGTCTTAGCTACCTATTTTCCAATGAAAGCTATTTAACAGGTTCATTGAAATGTACTTTACTAAAAGCCCTGTTTACAGACTAAATTTAATTGATTAAAATATTGTTAATTGGAAAAGATATATCAAACTGCAATGAATAGTAATCCAATATTTCATGCTTAATATTTTAATAAAATAGTGTTTTATCTGTATGAATCACTAGCATTTCTATTTTTAAAAATTATTTAAAACCAAACTCAGTTGATATTTTGCTTCTATTGCAGGAATAATGATAATGAGAAAGATTAAACTTATGTTAGCAAACTAATGCACTTAAGAATACTATGCTGGTTGCTTTAGAGGATTTAGTGTTTAAATTTTCCAGGTCTTTAAAAATTTACACATGTGTATATTGTAAAGAAAGGTAAATAGCCCTGAGGCTCATGGATAATTCTACAGAGTATTAAGTACATCAAAAAGCATAAAAGTTAATAGCTCTTATCTCCTAATGCAGAAATGTGAATAAAACATTGTTTAATGCCTGCTAATCTACCAAAGGACCTTTCTATTTTTGTAAAATTTTTTCTTCTGTAAATAACAACTAGGAAATTATTATAATACTACATTACTTTTCTGTAATTACTTAGCTTTTAATATTTGATTAAAGTATTTTAATAAACTTTCAACTTCATGTACATTGTCTTCACCTTTTACCCTCATAAAATAGGAGAAAGCATAAAATATATGAGAAAAAGATGCAAATCCTAGATTACACAATATTTAAAAATAGAACAAAACAAACAAAAATATTTTTAAATAATTTAAAATTTTATTATTTTTTTAAATCTATAATAATAGAAATGAGAAAATATGGCTGAAGCTAATAAATGTTTCCACTTTATGCACTGAAAAAATACGTTCATCTGTTTTGCAGACTGCTGTCTATGTTTCTAAAATGATAAAATTTATCATATTTCCTTTCTATAAATTGCTAGTTTTCACCTATTGACCACCACATAAAATCTAAGTTTATCTTCCATATGTAGACTTTTTATAAAAAGTTGATTAATTAATTATTTATTTTTTTGTGGTGACATTGGTTAATGAAATCCAATGTTTCATCTGTATACTTTAACAGTAAGGCATAAATATATTTAGACTGTGTGTTCACCTCTTATAGTTAGATTTCTTTCTGTCACCATGTATTTGACCCACTTTACCCAGTCTACCTCCCACCTCCCCCACTCCCTACCCTCTGGTAACCACTAGTTTATAGTCCATGTCCATGAGTCTCTGTTTGTTTGTCCTGTTTATTTGTTGCTTTTAGGTTTATATCCCACGTATAAGTGATATCATGTGATTTTCAAGTTTTTCTGTCTGGGTTATTTCGCTTAGCATGATTATCTCAAAGTCTATCCAGGTTGTCGCAAATGGCAGTATTTCATCTCTTCTTATGCCTGAGTAATATTCCATTGTATATATATAACACAGCTTCTTTAGCCAATCGTCTATTGTAGGACACTTCAGTTGCTTCCATGTCCTGGCCACTGTGACTAATGCTGCTATGAACATCGGTGTGCAAATATCTTTTCAGATGTGTGTTTTCAAGCCTTTGGGATAAAAATCTAGTAGAGGAATATGGTAGATCAATTCTTAGTTTTTTGAGGAAACTTCATACTGTTTTCCAGAGTGGCTGGACCAATTTGCAGTCCCACCAGCAGTGTACGAGTGTTCCTTTTTCTCTGCATCCTCTCCAGCGTTTATTATTACTTGTCTTGTTGATTACAGCTATTCTAACAGGTGTGAGATAGTATCTCATTGGTTTTGATATGCATTTTCCTAATAGCTAGCAATGTTGAGCAGCTTTTCATATATTTGTTGGCCATTTGTATGTCCTTTAGGGAGAAGTGTCTCTTCAGATTCTCTGCCCATTTTTTGATTGGATCATTTGCTTTTTTGTTGTCATTGAGTTGTATGAGTTCTTCATATATTTTGAATATTAGGCCCTTATTGGAGGTATTGCTTGCAAATATATTTTCCCATTCAGATGGTTGTCTCTTTATCTTGTTGATTTCTTTCGCTGAGTAGAAGCTTTTTAGTTTGATGTAGTTCCATTCATTTATTTTAGCTTTTACTTCCCTCGCTTTTGAGGTCAAATTCATAAAATCCTTTTTAAATCCAAGATCCTTGAGTTTAGTTTCAATGTTTTCTTCTATGCTTTTTATTGTTTCAGGTTTTATATTCAGTTCCTTAATCCATTTTGTGTTAGTTTTGGTATGTGGTGATAGACAACAGTCTAGTTTCATTCTTTTGCCAATGGCTTTTCAGTTTTCCCAGCACTATTTATTGAAGAGTCTTTTTTTCCTCCACTGCATTTTTTTGGCTTATTTGTCAAATTTATTTGCCTATATAAATATGGGTTTACTTCTGGACTCTTGATTCTGTTCCACTGGTCCATGTGTCTGTTTTGCTGCCGATACCATGCCATTTTGATTACTGTCACTTTGTAGTATAATTTGAAGTTGGGCAGAGTGATGCCTCCAGCCTCGTTCTTTTTTTCTCAGGATTGCTTTGACAATTTTGGATCTTTTGTGCTTCCATACAAATCGGATGATTTTCTTGTTCCATTTCTTTAAAAAATGCTAGTTGCCTTAAATCTGTATAATGTTTTAGGTAATATGGTCATTTTAACTATGTTGATTCTTCCAACCCCAAAACACAGAATATCTTTCCATTTCTTTGTGTCTTCTTCAATTTCTTTTAAGATGGTCTCGTAGTTTTCATTATATAGGTCCTTCACATTTCGTTAAATTTATTCCTAGGTGCTTTATTCTTTTTGTTGTAACTGCAAAAAAGATTATTTTTTCCACTTCTTTTTCTGACACTTCATGACTAGAGTATAGAAACGCTATGGATTTTTGAACATTGATTTTGTACTCAGAGGCTTTACTGTATTTCTTATTGTTTCTAGTAATGTTCTTGTGGAGTCTTTAGGGTTTTCTATATAGGGAATCATGTTATCCACAAATAGTGACAGTTTGACTTTTTCATTTTCTGTTTGGATGCCTTTTATATCTTTCTCTTGCCCGATGGCACTTGCTAGGACCTCCAATGTTATATTGAATAACAGTAGCGATAGTAAACAGCCTTGTCTTGTTCCTGATCTTAGAGGGAAGATTTTTAGTTTTTCACCATTAAGTATAATGTTGGCTGAGGGTTTGTCATAGATGGTCTTTATTATATTAAGATACTTTCCTTCTATACTGATTTCATTAAGTGTTTTCATAATAAATGGATGCTGTGTCTTGTTGAAGGCTTTTTCTGCATCTATTGATATGAGCATATGATTCCTATTTTTTAATTTGTTTATGTGATGTGTCACATTAATCGACTTACATGTGTTGAACCATCCTTGTGCCTCTGGAATGAAGCCCACTTGATTGTGATGTACAATCTTTTTAATATGTTGCTGTATTCGGTTTGCTAGTATATTATTTAGGATTTTTGCATCTATGTTCATGAAAAATATTGGCCTGTAGTTCTTTTTTTGTCTTGTATTTACCAGGTTTTGCTATCAGAGTAATATTGGCCTCATAATATGAGTTGAGAAGTATTGCCACTTCTTCAATTTTTTGGAAGAGTTTGAGGAGAATAGATATTACATCTTTTTTGAATGTTTGGTAGAATTCACTGGTAAAGCTATCTGGTCCTGGACTTTTACTTTTTGGTGAGTTTTTGATGATTGTTTCAATTTCCATTTTGTAGTATAATTTGAAGCGGGGCAGAGTTATGCCTGCAGCCTCGTTCTTTTTTCTCAGGATGGCTTTGGCAGTTTGGAGTTTTTTGTGCTTTCATACAAATCAGATGATTTTTTTTGTTCCATTTCTTTAAAAAATGCTGATAGGATTTTGATGGGGATTGCTTTAAATCTGTATAATGCTTTAGGTGATATGGAATTAACTGTGTTGATTCTTTCAATCCAAGAACACAAAATATTTTTCTATTTCTTTGTATCTTCTTTGATTTCTTTTAATAGTGTCTTACAGTTTTCATTATATAGGTCCTTCACATATTTTGTTAGATTTATTCCTAGGTATTTTATTTTATTTTTTGTTGGAATTGCAAAAGGAATTATTTTTTCCACTTCTTTTTCTGACACTTCATTATTAGGGTATAGGAGCACTGTGGACTTTTGAACGTTGATTTGTATCTAGAAACTTTCCATAGGTAGTCTTTCTTTGTCCTTTTCTTACATTTTTTTTCTTATTGCTACAAACCACCTCCTGAGTAGGTACTTATAGTCGATATTTTTAAATTCAACAGAGATTTGTCATAATCTGCAATGTGTAAGTCCTGGGCTCTGGAGATAACAAGATTACTAAGGTTTGCTTCAAGCCTTCAAAGATTTGAAAGCCCCACAGTCTAGTGAAGGTATGTCATCATCCTCATCTTCATTATCATCATGAAAACTATCCTTTCTTATTTGCAAGGACAGGTGCTATACTATGGTCTTTATATGTGTGAACTCAGTTAACCCTTAGTGTAACCTGTAGGGTAGACATATTCGGCTCCACTTTAAAGATGAAGGGGTGGAAGCTCAGGAGAGTTAAATGATTTGACAAAATTTGCACAGCTGATAAATTTGCAAGTCATGTATCTGAAATTCCAACTAAAATCATTTTGCAATTGTCTCTACATGACTTCTATAACAAATGTCAGTACCCTATGGGATACAGCCCAGGAGTATAGAAAACTGAAAGGGTGGTCGAGGGCCACCACGATCATGACCATGGTGGTGAAGGAATTATGTTCGTTCATAAAGGACGAATCACTGCAACTAAATTTGGAAGGCAGCCGTGACCCTACCAAGTAGAAAAGGAGTGGGGAGAAGATTATTTCAGTTATTTTTATAGTTACAAATAAGGAAGTACAACATTGGAGGAACAGAGAAGCGTTATTACGAAAGCACAAATAGCATGATATAGGCTCTGTTTCTGTAATGTGTGTGTGTATTGTAGAGTATCTTAATATGAAACATAGCATGTAATTTATCAATATGAATTTTTTTTTGAGATTTCAGCAATCGCTTCCATAGAAAGACATTTACTTAGACAATCTTGTTTTCAAATGAGAAAATATTATTGGCAATATAAGCAGATGCCATAATAGTAACACTATTATTAATTATTAAAATCTTATGATGCAACAGAAATTGTTTAAATTATTTATTAGAAGAGTTATTAACATTGGTATTTTGAACCCAAAAGATAACATCGATCATGGGTTTTTTTTAGGTTACTCTTTTGATTCTTGTTAGTAGTCTGTATTTAACCTTAGGCATTTGACTATTGGCTAACTGCCATGAGTTATAGTTTTCAAATGAGTTTCTATGCATTTCTTCCATTCTCTGTGCTGACAATTGTTACAGGTTTGTTTCTTGATAATTTCAATTTTTACTAAATAATATCTTTATCTTTTTTATTCTTGTGCATTTCAAGTCTCTTCTGAATAGTGACTGGATACTCATATCCTCCAGATGCCTAAGTCTTTTGTCCTAAGCACCATTTCACCTGCTGTGTTAGATGATCCATATATGTGCTTCGTTTTTATATCTCAAGTGAAGGCCTCTGCTTGTTTTGTAGGATCAGTGTCAAGGTTAAGGTAACAGTACCTTTCATAGTCTTCATTGTAATGCCAAAAAGGGAATGATTGACATAATCTAGATGCTTTATGAATTTCATTCAGGTGAGAGAAAAAACGTTTTACTCTAAAAATGCATCATCATCTAGAATATCGGAGATCATCAAAAATACCATCTAGAAATTTAGAAATCATTCTGAAACAGGAGAGAAACTAAAAGATTTTATTATTGATTGGTAAATATTTAAGGTTATTTTCTAATTTTATAATCCAATCATTATGATAGTTATAGAGAAGTCTATATAGTAAAATCTTTTGTTAATATTCCTAGGGATTTCAGAAAATAAAACTTATTTTTAAAAATCTTGTCTTGGTATTCAAAATATATTAATTTACTAGAAAAATGGAGGCCTTATTTGACTTTAGAGAAGTCCTGCTGCTGGGTTGCTTTAGTGCAGTAAAAGACTCAGGAATTGAAACAGGAGGCTCTACTTAGATTCATTGTAACCTGGCTGAACTATTTCATTGTAATCATTCTTAAATGTATCCTTAAAGTATTTTTAATAAAGAGATTCCATAACTCAATTTTATAAATTGCCTGAGTGTTTTACTAAGGCTAAAATTAGGTAATTTTTCTTATACTGTAACTACAACCCATTTTTCTGATTAATGCTTATGAGCTGAAGTCCCTGATTCAGACACTAGTGAATATGCTATGACTATCACATGCCTTTTTTTGCGACTGTCCCAAAGCATTTTATATTTGTCTATGTCTGTAATTTCTGTATTTTCAACTTTATTTCTTTATTTAAATTATTTCAACAGGTTATGTTTCTTGATTTTTATTTTTTTAAATGTTCCTTTAATCTTTTCCAATGTAGATATAATTCACCTTTACTATTTGAATTTTAATTTAGTCTTCTGATTGGCAATAGTAATGCATACTTATGATGATTTCCTATTCTTGTGCTGAACTTCAGAAATGAAAGCCTGAATGTTGGAGACCCAGTATTGTCTGCCAGAACTAAATCACTTGTTTGGAAGGGATGAAGACCAATCACTCATAAATATTCTTTATGTTCATGACATTTTTTAAGGCGCAGTTTGAAAGTGGTTATTTAAAACTAAAAAGTCAACTTAGAGCAACATATTTTCAGCTTCATCGGTTGTTAATTTATTGAATGTCCACTGAGCCGGTAGCCTGTGATTAGTGTATTTCACAGGCTATCATAGGAAGATTTATCAGTCAACTCTAAATCCTTTGGTTCAGATGATTAAAACTTTAAAAATGACTTTTGATTATTTATATCTGGGAGGAATTTTATTTGAAGTAATGTTAAAAAAGATATTGGTGGGCCTATTATTTGCTATAGTTTTTAGGAAATAATGGTAGCAGATGACTTTAAATAAATAAGAATATTTTTACTTGATGTTTTGGATTTTTTTTAATTAAAAAAAGAGATAAAATGGCAGTAAATACAGGAATATTTTAAACTAGTTTTAAGTTCTTGAACCTGCACACCACAGAAATGTTTGTCAGTGATTTTTACCTGGAGACATAAATGATCATCGTCTCCAGGGAGCAATGTCAACCTTAAGTTTTTAAAGTTCCTCTTGCTCTGGGGTGCACAGTGGTTGAGGACCACTGCTCTGAATCGCATGTTTCTGTGAGAGAGTAAAGCACTTGCAGAAATGAATATCTTTAATCAGTACAAGTATCTAAGTGAGAATATAAATGTCTAGATGAAATAAAGTAGATTTTCTTTTCTCTAGGGAAATTAAAATTAGAAGTAATTGTAGTTATTTAAAAGCTATATGTTTAGTTTTGCCAAAAAAGAAGAGAGCAACCTGTGAGCCTTCAAAATCCCGGTGTGACAATGCACGAGGAGTTTGTAACTCACTATACACTTTCAGTCTCCTTACTTCCCAAATTCAGTTGCTGATGCTCTTTCCTATCCATGCGACATGAATATATGTTCATAAACAAAGATATCAAAAGAATCTCTTTTTGCTGAAATTCTGTACCTATTGTTTATTCTTCCTCTTTGCTTAGATTTGGGCTAAGAATGAGCCTCAGACTTTGAGATTCCTTCTAAAATAGAAATGCAGATCAAGAAGGTTACACATTTGGCAAAGCTAGATGGATGGGAAAATGTAGAGAAATATAACAGCACATGATGTCTGGCCAGCTTTGTAACCATCTTTTTCTGAGTGACATTTTCTTGCTGTTCATCAGCTGAAAGTCTACAGATGAACTGACATGGAAGAATGCCTGAGGCAAGCCTTTGGAGAGGCTGTAGGATTAGCGAGAGCTGGTTTTACGGATGTGAATGTATGTTGAAAGCCAAGAACAAAGGAGGTAAGAGTAGAACCAAATAGAAAAGAAAGAAGTTGCTTTAAATAATATGTTTTCAATCCTTGTTGTTTTTGTCAAATAATGTGGGTATTCTGGAAAAACGAAATCAAACTAATAGTTTCATGATTTATGACAAGAACAAGATTAAAGAGTGGACAGGGAATGACTAGGGAAAAGGGTGAATGGTCCTATTTAGCAAATACCCTCCTTTAGTGAGAATTAGGAGAAAACTGAGACATTATTTATATGGACTGCACACATGAAAACAAAGGAAAATAACACTTTGAAGTTAGGTTATTCCTGGCTATCCATTATGAAATAAGTTATAGAGCAAAACCAAAGCTGTGCCTAGGTTTAACATAAACTGTTTGCTAGAAACAAGTGTTCACGTGTCATTTTTGCATTTCGATTAAGTTCATGTCAGAAGATTATGAGTAGTCTCTCAAAACTAAGGACCCTTTCGCAGTCAGCAAGATTGACTGCTTCTGAGGGCAACATAACAATAGACAAGTTAGCAATGCTATTGATAGCAGTTGGTATGTACTGGGAAAACAAATATCAATCTACTAAGTAGGATGACAGCATGAGGTACCAGATGACTGTAACAATAGTCTTAACAGTAAGAAAATGCAATTTCCCTGCTGTGTTTTATGCCTAGTTTTATATGACTACTGCATTATACAAATTAATATTTAATGCAGTTCAACATCATGCTTGTCAAACAGTAGTGAAGGATATAAACCATTGCAAAATCACGCATTTTCTGTGTTTGACAGAGGGTAATATCATACTTTTTTCTGTTTTTCATCACAGCTGCTTCAAGCTCAGAAGTGGTCTCACCAAAAAGGAGTCTCCTTTTGCAGTCAATATTGTTATGTAAATCAAACTGACCCTGTGAAAGTGAAAGGAGAGCAGATTTAGTTTTCAACTGTCCCGAGAAATAATATCATGAATTATTTGAGAGTATTCTGCATATGGAAGGAATGAGATAACATACTGAAATTAAAACATTGACCTCTTATTTTTGTCTTACTCAAGTTTACATTGAGAAATATGACTTCAGAGGATAGAGTGTGTAATAATCCAGCAAGACTTTCCTGGGCTTGTCTTCTTTCCTTTGATATGCTTGTAGCTTGGTCAGTGGACAAGAAGGTGGGCAGGTCAAGGAAAGAATTTAGTAAATTCCTTAGCTAAAAAGGAAGGATACCCGTCGTGTACTCCTGGGCAGCTATGTCGTGATTGACAACAGCCTGTGACTGTACCTTGCCATCCTTAAGAGGTGAATGGTAGCCCCATCTTTTCTTGGGCTCATGGGGGAAACTGGGATACTTTTATAAGTCAACATATTTATTTATTTACTTACTTACTTGTTTACTTATTTAGTATTGGAGATTCGTTGGCATTCAGTGAAACTTGGCTGGCATATGTCAGAATGGCCATGGGTATATCATTGATCATGACCAGTCTTAGGCAAAATAATAAAGCTAACAGAATTGGTCATCTCTCCTCATCCACTTCTCCTTTCTACATTTATTTTTACATTTTCAGTCCTATTTTTTTGTGCCCATTATCAATTCTCACGCATATCCCAACCAGACTAGGTTTCATTTGGAAGTACATATCCAGTAATTTTTTTTCCTCATTAAAATACCCATACCCTCGATGTCCTTACTGAATATTAAAAGAATATTATTATTGAAAATTTAAATGTAATTTATCCTATTTTAGAATTTTTTTTTTTCATAATTAACAAGACTTCTAGTATTTCTAGGCACTAAGTATAATTGATGAGGCTATATCGTGGTTGGGAGTGGCCTTCCTAGTAGCCTCATAATTATCCCACATGGTGAGATGATGTAACTATAGCAATTAAGAACTTTTGCCTCTGTATGTGGTAACTCAAGCCAGAGCATATGTAGTTATTCTTTGCTTCTCCCTTTCCCTCACACCCCACATCCTGAGATCGGCAAATCCCATCATTTCTAACTTCACATTCTGAATCTGCCGCTTATCATCACCTCCAGTGCCACTTTCCTCTCACCGGGCCTTTGCTTTAGCCTCAGGCTCAGTGGGTCCCAAAGTGGGTAAAACCTTCCATTGGAAGCATTTTTAAAACATGTAAAGCTATATTTATTAATCAAATGGATTGAAGACATTTGGTCTTCAATGGTCAGTGATACCAGATACCCTTCAATGGACAGCTAGTCCACCAGAAAAAAAAAAAAAATCCTCCCTGCTGCTTTACTTTTAAATACCCTGCATTCATGGTCACTTTGAAGCCTAGAATCTAATTCCATTTTACTTATATACACAATGTGTGTGTGTGTTTTTTTTAATGTACATGGAAAATTTTAAGTTTGTATTTGCTGTGTAAATTGGAGGAAAGTTCTACTTGGTGTTGAAACTTTATTAAGAATTTTTAATTTCAGAAAATGACATCATTGACTGTGCTGTTCTTGGTCTTTATCTTGTTAGTGTAAAACACCTGCATTGGCATACATTTACAGTAGGCATACATATGGGTATAAAAATCTGACCACTAATCATTGCTTTCTATTGTATTCTTGTGGGAAAGATGTATATTGAAATACATGGTTTTAAAAATAAATTATTTTCCATTGATTGCTCTTTGGTATTATGAATAAGGCTTTTGAAATTTTGAATTGTTTTAAATGTTGAATTGTTTTAATAATCGGTTATATGGATAGTTTAGATTTATTTAAAATAGTAAATTGCTTGACAAGGTTGAGATTCACTCTTCTGACTTATCTTTTTCTTTTTTTTTTTTTGGCTCCCTACCATCAACTCTTCCACAACTGCTAAACTTATCTTATTAGTTTTAGATAAACTCTGTCACCTCTTTTTACACAATTCTTAAAAGGCTTACTATGTCATTTAGAATAAAATGCCAAACGAAGAGTTTTGTGGTCTGTCCCTGATAACTTCTCTGCTTCACCTCCTATCACTCTGCTTCCTGCAACACCCCCAACTCTTTCCTCTCTAGCAAATATTTATCTCCTTGAAATTTTTCTCACACATCCAACACACCCATCTGAGACTCTTTGATCCTCTCCTTTTGCAAAAAAAAAGGCCCTTCGTCCAGATAACTCAATGGTGGTGCTACACTTCATTCAGGCCGCTGCTCAAATGTCTTCTTTTCCTATATGTATAAATTAGTCTCCCTGCCTTCATTATCTCCTACTTCACTTGTTTTCACTTTTTTCAAATCATGTTCATTAGTTTGTGATACATACACATTTGTTTTTATTGTCTCTTCTTAGGAATATAAACTGTGTAAGAGCAGAGACAGTCTGTTTTACTCCTTGCTTGAACTGTGATGTTTTAGAATGGCGCTGGCACCTTAGTCATTCAGTTATATTGATTGAATGGGTGAATGTCTGTGTTTTCAAATTTCAAGTTTGAATATTGGAAGTGTTGTTTAAGTGCAAGATCATTGGCAATTCAGCAATAAATGCCTACCTCATAGAATTTCTATAGATGATAAGGAAGAGAATTTATGAAGAGTCCTTATTATAATGCATAGAATATATAAGCATTTGATTTAAAATGATCTATTATCTATCATCTATCTATCATCTATCATCAACTACCTATTTGTCTATGTATCTATATGTCTGGCTATCTATGTATCTGTCCATTCATTGAGCTTTTCCATTCAACTATGTGTTTTTTAATGCATGTATCCTCTCTCTTATATCTGTCACTCTTATTCTAACAATTCAGAGTAGTTAGATTAGTCCGTGTCCCTT
Organism: Rousettus aegyptiacus; assembly: GCF_014176215.1. NCBI lineage: Eukaryota > Metazoa > Chordata > Mammalia > Chiroptera > Pteropodidae > Rousettus > Rousettus aegyptiacus. The sequence continues at coordinate 63,725,544 of NW_023416286.1, forward strand.
TGGTCATGCAGTGTTTGAGATTTGTGTATATTGTGGGCATGAATAGAATTTGAAAATATTTCTCCCCAGGAAGACAGAGACTTAAATGATCTGTTAAATATGATGGGAAAATTGATATAGAAAAACTCTCTGGGTATATATAATATTATTTTATTACTATTATTAGTCTATTCTAGAAAATGCTTTCACCTAGTAGATTTATTTTGCTGGATCTCATCCTTTCTCCTATGTCTGCAATTATTACAGGAATTTAATTAATGTAAATGCGTTAAACTTAATTTTCCATATGAGGAGGAACTGACCATGATATTGCTACAGATTTATATAGGTACCTTTATAAAATTATCCATATAACTAGAGATTTGACATTTAGTAGAAACAAGAATTAAAATCCCATTTATAAGAAATTTAATTAAAGGATTTGGGTCCATGTAGAGACATAGAAATCAATAACACAAGTACTTTCTTCGGTCTTTTCACTATCTTTTCCTTTCTGCTCAGTTCATCCATGGATTTTTGCCTTACATTAGTCATTAAACTAAATAATAATCTGTGGATCTACTTATTGTGTATATGCGGGCAAACTCCTTGTTACTAAATAACCAATACTTAATTCTTATTGCTGAAATTTCGAGAGAAATGTATGACATTTTAAAAATAAAAAATAAAGATTAAACAAAAATGCAATAAATATTTCATACATAAACTAATTTCTTTGAAAAAAACTTCAGAATCAGTTGCAGCATTGCTTAAATAGCAAAACATTAAAAACAATACAATTTATTAAAAAATTGGTCAAGGAAAAAATGGCATTGCTGTACACATACAGAATATTGTAAATTCTAACATACACATTCACCTAACAGAATATATAGCAAATAATTCAGAGTGGTTTTTGCTTTGGGAGTGGAATTATGAAGTAATTTCCCTTTCTACATATTTCAACTTAATAGAGTTTGATCATCATCTAATAATAATAGTAATTAAAAATAATGTAGATTAAAACTCTCTGATATATCTAGAAAAGATTTCTAGGAAAAAAAATCATATCTGGTATTAAGTTTTTTTTTTTTTTTCTAATTTAAGTGTAAGAAGAGCTTATATATTCAGTTCGATGCTTCTGGAAAAGAATGTAATTTGTAACTCACAAAATAGGGTACTTGGACAAATTACTTAACCGTTCTCAGCCTATTTCTTCACTTGTAAAATGCAGATAATAGGAGTAACTCCCTCAAAGATAGTAAAATTGAATGGGAGATTTAATGCTCACATTAAATGCCATATTAAAGGAAACTATTGGCCTGCTTAAATCAGAGCAAGAAAGCCCTTCCAGAAGAATAGGGCATACTGAAGAAGTACTGATTATTAGTGATTATAGCCTTTGCCTCCCCTTCAGAACGTCATGTCTTTTTTCACATATTCAAATAGAAATTATTATTCTATAGCAACTTCTGTTGGGCTCTTTCCTTAAAACCACAGGGAAAGAATATTTTTTCTTCAGAAGACAGAAACATTTCTCTAATTTTCCGGCAAGAATTTAAGAAAGGTTAAATACTGTAGCTCAAGCTCATGCCACCAGAACTTGGTCCCAAATATTTAATGGAGGGATGGATCCCTAATGTCATAGAAAAAGCAGAAATTGAATTGAATCTCTATGTATATAACTCAAATCTCCACAGGTCTTGAGTTTATGTAACTAATGAAGAATAGTCATGTTAAAATTAATGTTTTTATATTTCAGACTCATTGCTTCACACCTGAATACAAACGGTGTCTTAACTCCTTTCCTCACTAAAACTCCGTAAAACTGGAGGTTTTCATATACTTATGACCAGCATCTTATGTTCTTCCACTGTCACATAACTGTTACTATTTTCTGCCTAAGTAGCAAGTTGAGGCAAGTATCTTGTGGTGGTTTTTGATGCAAAAATTCTCCACAAGGCCTGTGGTTCTCTTCTAGGATCCTGTCTCTTGATGCTACCCAACATGTAAAACCTTTGAGTTCTCAAATGGCTGTATATTCCTTTATTTCTTTTGTGTTAAAATTAATCTCCGTAGCAATATCTATTTCTCTAAATGTGAAACTAAAGTTGTCCAAAGACACCAAAGCTTTGCGAAATGCTTGCTTCTTGAAAGCCGCACACTTCGCAAAGCTGCCCTTTTCATTTCAGCTTCTGAACATTCTCCAAATAATTCAAATCAACTTCCTGCGTGAGGGATAGAGACTATATTGCCTGTTTCTCTCATCAGCTTCCAGGTATTTCAGAACTTTCCCAGGTTTTTTTAAAAACTTGGTTTTTCTTCTAGATTCTTCATAAGAAAAATCTCTCCAATTAGGGAGGGACATCATCTCATGAATTCAGTAGCTAAAATCAGACTCTTCAGGCTAGACTGTAGAATTAATCTGGAAACCTAGATATTTCTGGGAAGGAAATGAGAGCTAGTATTTTTGAGGGCCTGTCATATATTTCATTTTATCTCATTTCATGTTTACAGTTGCCCTGTGAATTAGCTTGTAGTACCCCATTTGTCTGTTGGCTAAATTCTCAACCCATTCTCAGTCATTGTACATTGTCATCTTTACTGCATGGGCTAGAAATCTTGGAAATATATTCCCCAGATACTCAGTCTCTTGCTGCCACGTTTTGGGTGTGGTTAAGGTTTTGCCATTGAGATTTACTTATGCAAGATTTGAAAGGTGAAAGAATGCATAGATACTTTTTCTTCCTCAGTGGTGGCAGCTGATTGGTAGCCTTCTGCAGATTTGTATTTTGCAGTAGCTAAACTCAGTGTCACACTGTCTGGTTCTCAGATTTTGTACTTCAGGCCATTGAGATATTGGCAGCTATATCAGGAAGCTTTCTCACCTCTGGGTAATAACAGTAGTTTTCTGATCTCTTGCAACTATAGTAGCATGACTTGAAATCTAATAGCAGTGTATTGACTATTTTAGATACCTCATATAAGTAGAATCATACGTACAATGTTTGTCCTTCTGTGACTGATTTATTTCGGTCAGCACAATGTCTCCCAGATTTATCCATGTCACAAATGGTAAGATTTCCTTCTATTTTAAGGCTGAATAATATTCTATTATATGTATATATAATATTTTATTTATCCATTCGTGTACCAATGGACACTTGTGTTGTTTTCATATTTTTGCTATTGTGAAAAACATTGTAATGAATACAGGAATGCATATATCTCTTTGAGATCCTGATTTCAATTATTTTGGATATGTACCCAAAAGTGGGATTACTGGATCATGTTGTAGTTTAACTTTTAATTTTTTTTTAAGGAAACTTCACACTGTTTCTCATAGTTGCTGCAACATTTTACATTCCCACCAATAGTGTATAAGAGTTATCATTTCTCCATATTCTTGCCAAGACTAAACCTATTGGCCATTTGTATTTTTCTGAGAAATTCCTTTTCCCATTTTCAATAGGATTATTTATTTATATTTGCTATTAAATTGTAAGCGTTCCTTATATATTTTGGAAGTTAATCCCTTACCAAAAACTTGTAATTTATATTTTCTCCTATTCCACAAGCTGCCTTTCTTTTTGCTATTTCCTTTGCTTTTCATTTTTTGAGTTTAATTTAAAGAAATTATTTTTGATGACTGTATCTCATTTGTCTACAAAGAAATTAACTTTTTAGGCTTCAATAGATATGAATATGTACATTATTAAGCTAAAATTAATTAATAATGTTTCATCTGTCACTAGATAGCATTAACCTAATGATTTACATTCATTATTATTTTTTAACATAATTGTGCTATTTTTCTATTGTTCTTTCCTCTTTGGATGGGTCATATTTTCCTATATTTTCTTCTATGTTGAAGAAGCTTAGATTGTACCCTGAACATTATGAAAATTATGTTATGGAGGCTCTTGATTCTGTGATAGTCTTCAAAAGCATGTTAATTTTTTTTTATAGCAGACAATTAACTTGGATAGTCAAAACCAATTATTTTTGTGGTACTTAAAATCTCAGCTCAGTTATTTTATCCTTACCTGGACTCCTTCGAATCTGCCATGTACCTGCATTGCTCAAGTGTCAGCCATAGATTTTTACAAAGAATTGTGACTCTCCAACCCTGTCTCCTTTTCTTCCAATATTCCCCTACCATTTTATAGAATTCTAGCCCCTGTGTTTTTTAGGCTAGGAAAATGAGGATTATCTATTGGCATTTTAGCCACCACAGTGTCAACTACAATACAGTGTCAACTCAATGCATGTTTTCTTGCACTATTTGTTTGTTTGGGCTTTTTTTTTTTTTTAATCACTCCTCTACAGATTCTGCTTTTGTTGATCTCCAAGGTCTTTAGATAATTGTTTGTTGCATTTTGTCAGAAACTTATAGTTGTTATCTATGGAAAGGCGGGTCTGGTAGGAGATTAGTCAGTCATATAAGATGTGAAACTTCTTTTATTATTCTTAAGTAATAGATTAATTTTTGTTCACATAAAGTCTTCAATAGTTATGTCTAATGAACATCTATCCATGTGAACACTCAGTGTCTCAGCTCCTTCTATTTTGTGATTCTACTCTTCTCAGGAGCAACAGATGGAGAAAGCAAATGGAACACCACACCCAGGAGGTTTGTATGGCTAGGCCCGGAGGCATAGCACTCATTTCTACTCTATTGGATAGAAGTCAGTTACATAGGCACATCAATAGAGCCTAAAGAATGTAGTCTAACTCTGGCACAGAAAGAAAAAGAGATAAGTTTTCTAATCACCTAGCAGCCTCAGACACGGCATTTGACCATTAATGTTTTTAGCAGAATTACTATAAAATGTATCTCCTGAAGAAATGTTAAAATGCTTATAATATCTTTCCTCAATATCCATTAAGAATTCCCCATACTGTAGGTAATATCTTCTCATTATCTTTATCTTATAACATTATCTGAAATATACTTTTGCAGAAATATTATTTAAGTTGGGATATGACTCTCATACACATCTATGAATTCATTTAAAAACATTATTGAACACGGCCTATATCCAAGATTTATGAGAAATAGTCATTGCTACAGAAAAGCACTTAATTGTCATTAACGCAGAGAAAAAAGAATAACAAACTTCTGCCAAATTATTATTACAGAAAAACTTATACTCAGTATATGAGGGCATGATTCAAGTTTAACAGACAAGAAAACGTATCTTTCATTCACTTCCTTTTGTTATTGTGAGGAACATTATTGTGGCAAATAAGATGGAGTAACTATATAAAGAGTTCACTAACTTTGAGTCAATGAAGCAAATCCTACATTGGAATACGATGCTAGAGATAAAGAGATAAGAGTGAGAAACTCTCATTTATATCTATCTTTTAAAAATGAAGGGACAACACTCTTAACTTCAACAGCTTTTTTTCTGAGACAGATTCAGTCTTTTTCTTTCCTTTTTTGTGTAATAGACCTAGTAGATTGTTCCTTGGTAATACTCTCCTGCTTTCACCTTCTAAAATTAGTATGTTTTTATTTCTGTTCAGAGAAATAGAGAACTAGTGTTGCTTCTGGAACTTTACATCTTCAGTATCCTGAGATGTGCTAGCAGGTGAGCTGAGGTCAGTGATACTCTCATTGTCTCTCTAAAGAAAGAAAGAAAGTATACTTGCCTGTCTCATGGTGTCTTTCTTTGTAGTGGTCTGCTAACTGCTGTGAGTATAGCAGTTGGGAAAACTAAAGAGTGATAATTATTGTATATCTTCCCCTCTTTTCATTTATATTTTGTTCCTAGGCTATGATTTCACAATTTATTTCAAGGAAGATTGGCTCTCACAAAGCTGAGTAAGAAAACATATGGGTCTACGTGGATTTTATTTGACATTTTGAGCACAAAAAATGGGGACTGTTGGAAATTTCCCAGACATGTGGAAGTGATTGTATTTTCAATCAGTTTAGAATGTGGGATAAACATTTAGGTATAATGCATCAGGGAGAGAAATGATGACAATAATCTTTTCTTATCACCTTTTCTCATAACCCAGAACAGTTGTGACTTGAAATATGGACCTAAACATTTCCTTAGCCTTGTGAGTTCCACGCTTGCTGGGACAGTGGTCGCCTTTCTTCAAGCTTTCAGAGATTCAAGCTCTGTACATATTGATACATTGTGATTTGCTTTAGCATATGGTAACTCACAGCAAGCCCACCTCAGGTAAGCTTTTATGTAGACTCAGTGAACCTTAAGATAAGCAACTACTGATTTATCTACACCTGCATGCTGTGGCACTGCTTCCTCGAAGCAAAGGCTGGAATAGAATTTTCCTGGAGTATCTAGTTGATTGCTTGGAACTATGGAGATCAGGCATGAGACCAACAAAGCACAATATTCACCTCTAAAGGAGGCAGACATAAGCCAATGTAAGACTAAGCAGTCAGATCTTTAATTGCATAATTCAGGTGTTTTAGTTATGAGTTATTTAGTTATGAGCAGCCAAGTAGCTCATTGTGCTTAAGAAATTTATTACAATTCACAGAGAAGCCTATGGGAAGGACCATAGGATATTTCTATTTCTTCATGCGTGATAAGATTGAATATCTATCAGAAGAAATTACTATCATTGTTTCCCACCTAATTATCCACTGTTCTTTTAATTATTCATTGTAACTTTTTATATTTGTTAGTTATGTGTTAAAAATGCATATATTTTAGAAAAGTACACATTTTCACTATCCTAATCATATGCGTGTGTATATGTGTGTGCATGTGTATTCTTAAAATATATATTGAGTCAGACTCTGGAGTAGTGCCTGGAGTCTTGAACATAATACATATTTCTAAGTTCTTTCATTTTTATCCTATAACATAATACAAGGGTATTTACAGACTCTTAGCAATTGTGATGACTCTGACATACTCACATATTTTAGTGAATGACAGTGAATCATCCAGAGAGGACATTTTTTGAAATTAAAATTCCAATTTTCATTTTCTTTCCTTATGACATTTTCATTTTTAAATGACTCTCTTTTTAAAATGAAATACTTCTGTTCCTTAAATTTAATGTGTATTGTGTTAAAGAGAGGAGAGTAGAATTATTTTTCTTTTAAGTTTTATATTTGAAATTCTAAGATTCTTTGTATATAGGGTATGCAAGGGCCAAATAGAAGAGGTATGGATCTAGATTAATTTGTATATCAAAGCCATGCTCCCTGCTGGGTCTTTTGTCATCTTTCAGAATCTACCAGCATAGTTTTGAAGACAGAGCTGACAGTACTTGCATCTTTATTGATTGAATCTAGTGAATGGAGAGTATCAAGGAATCTTCGGTTTCTAGCTGGAAAAAAAAAATGCGTTAGAGGACGCACATATTTACTGAAAAAGGGAAACAGAGAGTGCGTTGAGATGCTCTAGAATGAAGGTTTATGCCCTACCCCCCCAATTCATATGTGTGTCCTAATCATCAGTGTGATGCTATTTGGAGGTGGGACTCTTTGGGAGATAATTAAATTATGAGGGTCAGCCCTCATGAATGGGATTAGTGTTGTTATAAGAAAAAAATGAGAGAGCTTGCTTCTTCTCTTTCTACTCTCCTCTATGTGAAGCTACAATGAGAAGACAGCTGTCTGCAAACTAGGAAGTACGATCTCACTAGATGCTGGATTTGCTAATGCCTTGATCATGGACTTCAGACTCTGCAACTGTGAGAAATTGTTTATTGTTCAAACACCGTCCCCCCCACCCCCGACCCAAAATAGCCTTGGGAGGAGCAGTCTTTCTTCAGCCAAAAAAATTTTTTAAAATGTCAAACATCGTAATATATACATAATTAAACATATATACAATAGTGCTTATTTTGACAGCACATATACTAAAACTGAGAAGATTAGCATGGCTCCTGAGCAAGGATAACACATAAATTCCTAAAGCATGTCATTAAAATAACAACAAAACAAATGAAACAAAAAAGATATATACAATTACATAGTAGATAAACCAGTCTCAATGCCAATGAGGAAGAGATGCATATACCTTTTGTAGGAGGCCCTGAAAAATCATATGGCATTAGGTAGGGCCATATAATCCACATGCAGAGAAGAAGAGCAAATATTTGGGAACAAGAATACAATCCATCACTAGACATACAGATACAGATAATTCACAAAGCATAAATAAGAATGACTAGCAACATGTACATATTTAGCCCCACTAGTAAAAAATGTAAATGAATAATATAGTGATGGAAAAACAAATTGTTTTAACTTCTCTGATGAAGATCTGACTTTAAATATCAGGACCTTTATTCCGGCATTACGTCTTGATCAGAAGTTAGAATAAAATAAAATAAATTCAAAATTACCACAATTATATTTATCACAGAGTCAGTTGAAATGAAACCCTTGGTTCATTTTGTGAAGAAACACACTTGAACGTATTAAGACACACATTATATTACCTGTCATTATTTCTGGTTATTTGAATAATAGGGGACTTGAATCAATTCACATTTTTTTCTAATTATTTATAAGTAACATATAGTGTATATAATTGAAATATATAAAATATATACTTTTTTTTCAAAGATGGAAAAATGCAAGCCCATAATTTTTAGTAGATATTGCCTACACAGGACATAATATTTTGTCTCTGTATACAAATCTAAAGAAAGACAAGTTAAAAATAGTTATCAAAGCTGGCTACTCTGGATAACCTCTTCTACAGTTCTGTCAAATAAAACATTTTTAGACATTTCAGACACACACACACTGTGCACCATTCACTAGCTCTCTGTCAGAGCCTTCTGTGTCCTATAATTTCAAACTCTAAAAATACTCAGTGGTGAAATATTGATTTCCTCTCTAGTTTCTGCTCGGACTTAAGTTGAATGCCTGGTAAGGATTCCACTCAGAAAATCAGTGCTTGACCCTGTGCTTTATTCTTTAGTGAAGAAACACATTGTATCTTTATACTTTCACCTCAGGTAGTCTGTGTCTTTTTCTTGACATTTGTGTTATATTCAAAGGAGGATCATTGTTTTGTTTTAAAACTAAGTAATGATAAATATCCAAAATGTGTACAGGTTTTCTAAAAAGGCAAACACATAGTAACAATAAGCCGGTAATTATATATGTTACTTGTAAGTGAATTGCAATGGATTAAACTAAGGAATGTTTATAAATTTCTAAAATTTCATGTGAATATTAGTTGCACCAAGTAACTAAATTATAATCTCCCTGAAACCAGGAATATTTATTTACTTTTTTTTTTTCAGTTTACCAGTATATTTGAAACTAAATTTTTTCCCCTCACAAGTAACAATATTATGCTTCAGGATTTCTTTAAATAGGTTAAGTGTTATTGTAAGCTTTTTTATTTTTTAATTTATTTATTTATTGGGTGATATTGATTAATGAAATACAGTAAGTTTCAGGTGTACAATTTAACAATGAGGCATATATATATTTATATATTATATATATGTTTATATATATTATATTATATATATGTTTATATATATTATATATATATATATATTGCATTGTGTGTCCCCCTCCCATAGATTTATTTCCGTCACTACGTATTTAACCCTTTTTATCCTGTCTAACTCCTTCCTCCCCGCTCTCTCCTCTCCTCTCCTCTCTGGTAATCACTAGTCTGTTGTCCAGGTCCATGAGTCTCTGCTTGTATGTCCCGCTCATTTGTTGCTTTTAGGTTTATAGCCCACCTATAAGAGATATTATGTGATTTTCAACATTTTTTGTCTGGCTTATTTCACAGCTTTACTCATTTTTTTGATTCATGTGTAGTATAGAGCTGGTGAGTCATAGAAAAGAAAAAAAGATCTAGTAGTTAAAACAAGCATATGTCTAAATTTAGTATATAATTTATTCATTTATTTTATCAGCAAATATTTGTTTAATTATTATATTATTAATTTATTATTATTATTGTTGTTGTTATTTTTAATGCCTATAGCATCTGGTATTTTAAGGTAGTCTCCCATCCAAGTACTAACCAGGCCCAACCCTGCTTAGTTTCTGAGATCAGACGAGATTGGGCACATTCAGGGTGGTATGGCCGTAAACTAATTATTAATTTATTAAATAGTTAAAGAGCTTAGTGGAAGACTATAATATTAAGTCAATGCTTTCAAGCAGTGGAAAGAAATGATCAATGAATATGAGGATTGCGACAATTTAGATAAACCAAACCTAATGCCACTGAGGCAAGGATGCATATACTTTCTGTAGGAGGCCTCAAAAGTCACATTTTGTCAGGTGACACAATTTGGGATAAAATAAGCTCCTAAAAGAGAAATGTTTTTACAGAATAATTATTTTCTAACAAATATGACTACAGATCAAATCACATAAAATAAATCGTCATTTCATTTAGAAACTTTCCAAGATAGCATGCAAACAGTTTGCAAAAAAGAGGCAAAAGTATTAGTTTTGTGTCATGAAGAAGATTACAATGTATCAACTACATGATATCTGCTTGAGTTAGTGTTCCACTGGTACTTTTCTTTGTCCTCATTGAATTTTCAGCTCTTTGCAATTATATATTGGCAACCAATAAGTATAAAAATTAACATGTCTGTCCTATTCCTTTTTGCAAGTGACACACTGAAGATTCTTCTAGATTAAGATTTTTTTGATATCTAAATATTGCTTGATTCTACATTTGAAACTGTGAAATTTCCATGATTTCTCCTTTGATCTGAGTTTTTATAATATATATTAGATATTGAACTGTAATCGACATGTATTAGTTGATTACTATATCTTATGGGGATTTAGAGAAAATTAAGGGAACATGATACTTAAATAAATATTTTACTCTTCAAATTTATTACAAATGAAATTTAGTTCATATGACAATGGAAAATTACCTATTTCGTAAATTATTAAATTAGAAATTATATTGATTTACTTTCTTGAAGAATATGTTTTCAATTTTATTATTTTTGTGTGTATCTTATTTAAGTAGAACTCAGACATTAATAGATGGGGAATTAGAAGTTTCTAAGAACTTTGTAATTTAATATTTTTCCACACTACAGTGATAAATAAATTTTTAAGTTTCAGTTTAATTAGCTAGACTTTCAAAAACATAGAGGGATATGTAAATAATTGAAATTGAATTTTAGATGCAGAAAAGGAGAAATATCCCAAACAGTATGATGTTGAATTTTTAATTAGTAACCGATAGGAAATATAGAGAAATAGTACATTATTTGAAGATTAAAATTGAGGAGCGTTAAAAACCTATTTTGTAAAGTAAATATCTTTATCTTTTAAGATTTTTACACAACTTTTTTGAAAACAAAATATTATAAAAATCTTCTTTTAAAAAATACAGTGATAAAAATGTAATTTATATTTATTTTCACAGGAAAAGAAAATTATCCTTGCTGTATTTGTAGATACTTTATACATTTCAATGTAAATTATTTAGCAAAATAACTAAGTCTAAATATGAGATTTAGTGAACATTCTCATAATAATATCTTTTAAAATTTACAGATTTTAAATAATAATCTAAGGATTGCAATGATTGCTATGGCTATGGCAATTATTTTTGCTTCTTTGAGGGGTAGGGGATACTTATTTTCAGAATTAGAAGTTCCATTTTATTACTGTATTGTGAAACAGAATAAAAGAAGACATTTTCGTAAATCACTTTTGAATTTATCAAATAACTTTTCTGCACTTTCGGTGATTTTTTTCCTTTTTTTCCTATTGATATAGTGAATGACATTGGTTTTCAAATATTAAACCAAACCATTTCTAAAATAACTACTGGCTCTTATATCATTAATATTTTCTGTTCCAATGGATTCAGTTTATTATACTGTAGGGTACGAATTTTGATTCTATAATCATGGAAGGGTTTGGCATGTAATTTTCCTTTTTAATAAAGGCCATGTCATATTTTGGTGCTGGGGTCGAGCTGATTTTATAAAACATTTAATTTCTCTTCAGAAAGACATTTTCATGGAAAGATTTTTAGTTATAAAATTAATTTAAAGCTTATTAGCTTGTTCTGTTCTATTTTTATTCTTGTGTCAGTTTTTAAATTTAAATTTTCTGTTTTCAAGAAATTTGTACATTTTAATCATTTAGAAAGTTTATTGACATAAATTTGTAATATACTTTTATTACCTTTTTAATGTTTGTGAAATCTGTAGTGTATCCTCTTTCAATTTTAGTTGTTGACAGGTAGTGATTACTCTCTTTTCTTGGTTGGTATTGGCAGGAGTTTATCAATTATATGAGTCATTTAAAAAAACTACTTTTGGCTTTGTGGATTTTCTCTATTATATTTTTCTTTTCAATTCCATTGGTATTTGTTATTGTTATTTTCTTCCTTTTACTTTATCTTATTTGAATTTACTCTTTTTCTAGCTTCTCAAAATGTTGATGTCATTGATTTCCAACTTGAGTATAGGTATTTATTGTTGTAAATTTGGTCTAAAGATTGTTTTAGCTATATTCCAAATGTTTTAATGTGCTATGTTTTCATTACTATTAAAGTTCAAATTATTTTCTGATTTCCATTTTGGGTTATTTAGGAGTAAATTATTTAATTTTCAAATATTTGAAGTTTTTAAGATTATTTTATTATTGATTTCTAATTGTGCTGTTCAAATCCATATCTTTCTTCTGAGCATTTTTGTGGTTGTTCTGTCAGCTTAAGAGAGGTACGTTAAAATTTCTAAATCAGTATGTAGATGTATCTATTAATACTGTTTCTGTTCATTCTTTGCTTCCTTTATTTTTAGCTCAAATTCACAGAACTAATTAAGTGCTAATTAATGCTTATTGGATCTTAAGAATATCTGAGATTTTGCCAAATATTTTCTTTTTTACATGTTATTCAGAATATTAGTACAATTTTGCATATTACATTTGAAGAGTAACATATTTGTATAACATATCAAGACCTTTTGTATTTTTTATATATACTAAAGCCTTGTAAAATATGTGAATCTTTCTTTAAAAAATCAATAATCTACTATCTTGTGGCAGACCCTTATTTGCTCAGCTACATGTAGATAAAATTTTATGACCTCTCCTTCTTTATAGGTTAATATTTTGATGAAAGTACACAGCAAATGACCTGTTTAGATGAAAGAAATTAGACCTTTTAGATTTGCAATGCTAATGGAGGAAAATTTGACTGAACTAAACATGAAAAATTTAACCTTGACAGCTGGAAAAGAGAAATGAAATCCAATTTTGTCACTTGAGTCACTATTTAAGTTCCTGCTTGGGGTTAAGATAAACCTTGACAGTAACACGTTCCGTAGGCCACCTGCCTTGGTGCTAGATGCTTCCGAATATACTGGGAAAGTTTGCTGCCAGCATAGAAGATTGATAGGGAATGATATTTCTTGTATATGGTGTAAGTGTTACTAATTATACCAGAAAATTTAAAAATTTAAACAAATTTAGAAAAAAATAGCTATATTATTTTAGAAATCTTAGAAATTAGTAATAGTTTAATTCTGTTGAGAATGTTACAAAATTGAAAGCCCTAAATATAACTTTTGATCAACTACTCAGAAATCTGACTTTCAAAAATTGCCAGAGAGCAGAAATCATATGATGATATGTATGCCAAAAGAATAAGAAGATTATATAATTTTTTTCCCTCTGGATTAGATATCATAGAGGTTGGAGTCTTAGTTTCCTGTATAAATGTATAAAACTCATTTTTAATATGGAAATACAATTCATGTTTTTACTATTAAATTAAGCATGATAATAGGCCTTTTCTTTCTTTTCTTTCAATTGTTAATATATGTTAATTGAACATATACCTACTATGTGCAAACCACTGAGGGAAATGATCAGATAAGGAAAGCACAGGGTTTGTTTTTAAAGGATTTTAATCTAGTAGAAGACAGAAAGCAGACACTCAGGAAAAGATTGATCATGGTCCAAGCACAGATGGTCCCTGCCTTACAATGGTCTGACTTACAATTTTTCAACTTCACTGTAGTGCAAAAGCAATATGCATTCAGTAGAACCATACTTCAAGTTTTGAATTTTGATCTTTTCCTGGGCTAGCAACAGACAATACCATACTCCCTCAGGATGCTGAGACTTGGCAGCGAGTTGCAGCTCCCAGTCAGCCACACCGTCATGAGGGAAACAATCAATACTCCACAGTGCCAGCATTTTTTGGACACTGTATTTTGTGTTTTTGCACTCCATCATTTCTACAAAATGTCCATCTTTATTTCCTGTTTCTGGTGAGAAGAAGAGGAAGGCAATTACTCTTGAGATGAAACTCAAAATAATTGCCCAACAGTAGGCTAACATAAGTATTCTGAGCATGTTTAAGGTAGGCTAGGCTGAGCTATGATATTCTGTAGGTGAAGTGTAGTTAATGCATTTTTGACTTATGATATTTTCAATTTATAAGTTTATCAGGTCATGACCCTATCTTAAATTGAGGAGAATCTGTAGTAAATTATAGACATTCGATGAATAACAAAACCATGGTAAGGCACTCAAAAAGCAGAGTATTTCAAGCTCTGTTTATCAGGGGTTTGTGTGTGTGTGTGTGTGTGTGTGTGTGTGTGTGTGTGTGTGTGTGTGTTTATGAAGGTCTTGAAGCCAATTATATTTGAACTTTTCCACAGAGGTGTATTAGTAAACATGTAAATAGGAAAACACAATTAAGTTGAGTGGATAGGCTACACATGACAATTCATGAGGGATAGTTATAAGAAAAACTGTTAAGGGAGGTCGGGACCTTGATTATAACTGGCATTGAAACCTGTGCCAAGAATGTAAATCCAGAAGTAATACTAATTCTCCATTTCTCCGAATAGAAATAAAAACCAATTTTAGAAGATGAGAACAGGAGAGTATTACAGGAAATAATCTACTGTGCCTATTACCCAATCAATGAGTCTTCTTTTATCATCTGCAAGGGAGTTGTATGACTGAAGCAGTGCTATAATAGTTCTAGAAACATTGCAAAGGGGAGCAGTGAAGCAAGAAATCCATAAAGATGCTGTTAAGTGCCTAATAACCACATTTCAAGGGAAGGGGAATGGGGGCAAGGGATTTTTTAGATCTATTTGTATAAAAAGTGAATATGATTTGGAGAGTGATTATTATAGGTCTTAGGAATAATATAAAGAAAAGTAATGACTTCATGAATAAAAACACACAGGTCAGGAGAGAGAATTAGAAAGAGCAATACAGATAAAAATTCCCACCATATTGTTTCTTATAGGGAAATAAAGTTGGAGCTAAATATTTACTGGAGGAAAATATTTGTTGTCGTCAGTATAGCTATGAAGACTGAAGCCAAGAGAGTGGGCAGTCTTCTTATAGAGTTCATACAAGATGAGAAGAATCATACAGCAAAGGTTGTCTTTAGGGTATGCCCATAATCCTATACAGAATATGATAAAGGACAAGGGGATGAGTTTTCAGTTAATTAAAGGGACTAAGGGAGAGGTAGTAGGATTGAATCCAATAAAATTTTAAGAAGAAAAGTTGGTAGTTATATGAGATATGACACAGAAATGGACAAGAGTAAGAACTGGTAGTCAATCATTCTAATGTATAGTTAGGAAGTATCTGGGGAATTTTAAGAATATAATTTTCAGAAAGTGAAGAATTAGGGGGACTAAGTGTATAATTCAGGCATGACAGGTTATCAATTTTGGTTTTCTTCTAGTAAATCATTTACAAGGTATTTATGGAGCACCTCCAATGAATTTTAGGTATTAGAGATATAGCAATGAATAAAGATTCCTTCTCTCATGGTTCTTACATTCTAATATGGAAATTGTTAGTAAACAAATATATATCAAGTGGCTATGAGTTGAAGAAAAATAAGAAAGGATGAGGACAGGTAGGGGATTCATATCTCCAACTTAAAAGGAGATGTCTTTCTTGATTATCAGTGTTCCATCTGTGAACCAGACTCAAGTATGACCACAGGCTTATTTTGTCAATTTAAGGAATTACAAAATGGCATTAGAGAATGGAAAGAGTTATTCCCAAGTCTTGCCCTTTCTTACAGAACACACTCCTTAGCCTGTAAAGAATTCTGTACATGTCATTTATACATAGAAGAATAGGCCTTTCTGCAAAAATGTAACAGCTTTGTAGATGTTGTGGATAACAACAACAACAACAACAAACAACAAACTGAGGAATAGGAAAATTTCATTTTCCCTGTATCTATCTGAAATAGATCTGGAAGAGCAAGTTATTTTATTTTAAAGAATTAGTTGCCTTAAATGTAAAGGCCATATTAATACAACATACATGTGCCTCCTACTGACTGACATGGCTTGAGTATAATTCCAACTAAATTCAACGAAATGAACAAATGTGAAACCTTTTATAATAATTCATGGTTTCATGTTGGAAGAATTATAGCCTCCAATGTGCAAAAAATAATAAATGCATAAGCACATTTTGATTTAATTTAATGTTTTTACAAAGTCAGGTTGTTTAACTGAATAGGTAAACCACACTTCAAACAGGAAAAAACCAAAGTCGAGCATGGGAGAAAATGCCTTTTCACTATCTTAATTACCCTTGCACTATTTTCTTGAAACAAAAGTATCTATAAACATAGAAGGTAATTAAAATTGCCTTATGTGTCTGTATAATGGAGGATATGTAATGATATCTAAAACCGCCTTTAGTGTTAAATGTTGTGATACCTAAAAAGTAATATAACAGAATGACTTTTATTATGGATGGTAATTTATGAAAAATATAGCCAATGGAATTGATGTCAAACTTTTATCCAGAAACTTTATTTATTTTCATTTTGCTCACTGTTTACCAAGCAGTGGTAACTATCTCAGCTGACATTCTGCCTGTTTATATATTTTTAAAAAGGTTTTGTTTTTTATTCTCATAGAGCTCTAGAGCTCATTACAGCTGCTCATTCTTCTATTTCAACCCTCAATGCTCTCAGTTTTCTTTGGGTTTTGCTTTCACTCACAGTCATAATATTTTTTCCATTTTGTGTCTGATCCTCTTTTATATACAGCCAGGAGAGGAGCATTCTATGCCACTGAGAATGAAAAGGCTTTTAGAACTAATTTTCATTTTCTGTGCAATGCCCATGGCATTCTCAGAGTGTGTGATGTGCTATCATCAGGTTTTGATTATGCAATTGAAATGAAAAAAGTTTAAAAGCTCAGCTTTATTGGCCTTATCAGCAGTTTGCACTCTTCCAAAAGCTCTTTTAGAACAAATACATGATCAATTTTGGTCAAAAATTACCATGTTTTAGGAAAAGGAATCTAATAGATGATGCTTAGAGAGGAATAGACATTTTGAAAGTTTATACTATATTTTTATACAAATTTTGCTACCTTTTTCTATTAAAAACTGTCTAATTTGAATATGATTGAAATTTGGAAAAAGTGCCCAATGTACCTTTTCTCTCTATTTGCTGTCAAAGTCCTGGGAGGATAGATCTTTATGAAAATATTATATAGAGAAGAAAATGCAGTGAAAAACTGGCTGTTCATATATTTTAAACTTGCAAGTCTTCTACTTTGATTAATTCATTCTGCATTGGAGTGGACCTCGTATTACTGAAAACAGCAAAGTAATCTCGCTTGCCTCAGGAAGGACCTAATTCTAGACATAATTCTAGACTAGTTAAGAAGACTTCAATAAATATGCAGAATGAGAGAAACTGTAACTGGGTTTTATGAGTCTGGTGGTCGAATCCTTAAGACTAGAACTACAAAATGAGCTATATAGTGGGGAATGTGACTTGCTATATTTTCTCTTCTTCCACTGATTCAAATACTGCTCGGAGCTAATGTAAAAAAAAAAAAAAAAAAAAAAAAAAAAAAGACAGAACTACATGAAAATAAGGAATGGTTTTATTCCTTTTTAAAAGTTTTTGAGACTTTGATATTTACATTAAAATGATGTTGTGGCCATTTCATAAATGGGAGAGTAAATGTTGAATTACAGTATTACTGTCCAGCTTATTTTCATAAAAAAAAAAATCCAACCTTAGATCTTAGAAGAACCTATGTCGCATGTCTATTGGGTAGAATATACACCTTTGAAAATGATAGTGATCAAGTTATCCTCCCATGAAGCATGAATATAAATCACTATATTAGTTTAGTGATGTTGACCTTACTACATTACATCCTACTCATGAAAACAAGATCTGTATGTGACAATGTACCAGCACCAAAGAAACCAGAGGGAGAAAATGAACTTCAGATTCCTTACAGAATCAGAGATCAAAAGATCTGTTCCATTAAACTTTAAACCAGAGAAATGTATCTGTCTGCCCCAGTGCCTAGTGTCAATCAATGACTCAGCTTTAGCTGGATTATGGTTAAGCCTGAATTGGTCATGAGAGAGAGAATTTCAGACAACCAGTCTCCAAAGAGTTTGCTACTCTAAGACTCAACATGAAAGAGAAATGTGCTTAGATTTATGTTATATGGCAAAGAAATCTTATTCACCTTTAAAGATAATTGTAAAAGAACTGTATACTGTATTTGTCATACGCACACACAAAAATGGGATAATCATTAGAAATGTGACACAAATAGATTGGTATTTTGTTTTTATTTCTTTCTAAGGATTTAAGTCCTGTCTCTTAATTTGCTTAATATAATTTAAACCAAGATTTCTATAGGCTATGGAGCTAAGTGAACTGGTCCGAACCTAAAGACTCACTGTATATCTATAACTTATTAATTATAATTAGTTTATTGAGGAAGTCTGACTTATTAGGATATAAAGAGAACTTTTTTTCAGCAACTATCCTCTACATGTACTTTCTTGAATCTCTCTTTTCTACATTTCTTTCCAACAATTTTGTCAAATCTTATAACTTTTCAGTTATATCAGTTGTTAGAAAAGTCTTATTTTTTATTTAAACCCAGTCCTTTTACAAAAGTTCAATGTCATATCAGTTTCAGTTTTATGGTTCACTTTTAGAAATGCAGATTCAGTCAGTCAGCTAGAGGTTCATACATGTTTAAATAGCATCAACTGAGAAGTTGATCATGTGGTACAAATTGAAAGTACAGATAAAATAAGGTCTTAATTTAAAAATGTTTTGCTTTTAATCTTAATATGAAACCAGTGAAATATATTGAGTCCACATATTTCCTGTTGTTTAATTGCGATTTGTTTTTCCACTTTTCAATCAGAAAGGAAATTTAATTTAAAAGATACATTAACTCTAAATGAAATGAGCCATGAGATGAAAAATTTCAAGTTTTGTGACTCCTGTGGTCATAATTACATATAAAATATTTGAAACATGATTAAATTCCTTTAATCAGAGTGTGGGGAGGGTTTAGATTGGTATCTTTTGAATTTATATATATATATGTATCAATATATATATCTTGATTATATATATATGTTATACATATATATAGTATGTATGATTTTATAGTAAATTAATGAGACTGAAATGTCAGCCTTTTAGGTATGATTTAATTTTATTATGTACACTGGTGTATCCAAGTATTAAATTGTAAAAACATTTTAAAATCTGAGTAAATTTTTCACTCATTTCCAAGTATTTGAAAAAAAAAATTAGTTTCTAGTGGAATGCTGGTCAAATATTAATGTTTTTATACTAATTGCAGAAACATCTCTGACATGAAAAGCATGTTGACCTGAGTTCTGGATCATGGGTTAGAAAACAGGAAAATAGATGAAGGATAACTGGAGATCATGATGAGATTGAAGTGCCATCTGTGTATCTCCACAGTGTCTGTCATCACTGCACCTGGGCGTGACAGGGAAATATGCCTGTGCATATCCATAGAACAGCTTTGAGGCTCAGAGTCTTGGTGACCTCAAAGATCTGAGGCATGGAGTGGTTTTGTGGATCTCCTTTTTCAGTTTTTGGCTCGGCTTCTGATATAACTCATTAACAAATAGTAATCGAATGAGTTTTTCACTTGTGTGCTTATAACAAAATAACTTCTACTCAGACAAAAAGTGTTAAGTGCCAAAGTAGAACTATACCTCTCATTAATTGTCTTTTTGCATTCAAGGAATGGAATGGTGACTGATGTTTATAGCTGTCTTTTTATTAAATAACAGTCCTTCTTTGAGCAGTGAAAAAATTTGAAAGAAAATTTGCATTCATTAAAGAACATTTCCTCACTTTCTTCCAAACACTCTTGTGTTCTCTTCTAATGGAAAAGATGTTGCTTGGCAGCCTTGTCATCATCTGATTCAGCATCTTAATTATTTTACTTTAGTGGAAGTCACTCTGATAGCAAATTCATAAATAAATGCTTATTAAAACAGCTCCTTTATCTGTGCCACTTTATAATCAGTTCAATTGGATTACGATTTAGGTTATAATGCCTGTAGCATGTTAATTTAGTTATTCAAGTGCAATAATCAAGAACGATCTGTGTTTGTATTTTGACCTTCTTTCTAAAGATTTAATAACACCTTCAGAACAGAACACTAATAAAAGTATAGGTTAAGTTCATTTGAGCACTGTATCACAAAGAAAAGCCTACAATTAGACCTACTATTAGGCTATAATAAAACTTTATAAATATAAAATATAATTATCTAATCACATTTTTGGTTTTGTGGAATACTGGTTTTGAAAAAGAGATGCAGCTCATCATACCCCTCTAATATAAAAGTTAATAAACTTCCTTAAAAACCTATTCTGTATTTATATAAGTTAAAAAATGGAAACAAATTGTTGAGCATGGCTAAGAATTACCTTGTCTGTTGGGACAAATTGGAAAAAGGCTTGTTTACCAGGACCACTGATAAGGCCTCACAACTCCAAAGTTTTTCAGCTTATTCCAGAGTCCTGTTTTTTTCCCATGATCAGCATCTTTCCACAAATTGCATTTTTTTTTTTTTAGATCTTTTCTTAATGGCTACTTGTTAAATGTCTATAATTTTCAGAGCTGTGGGTTAATTTTACTAAATTGATCAAATTATTTGATGCGAATGATTATTATGAAGATTATATAAAACATCTACCTATACAATACCTAGCACAGAAGTTATTATCTCTTTGGTTTTCTTTTCCCATTTCTAGATACTGAAATACGGTTGAAGGAATTAAAATTTTTAAAATTATTTTAATAAGATATAATTGACAAATAACATTGTGTACATTTAAGGTGTATAACATCCTGTGTCACATAATTATCATTTCTTTTTGTAGAAGGAACAATTAAGATTTAATTTTTTGAAGTTTATAATATTGTATTTTTGACTATAATCTTTAGATCTCTATGACTTATATATCTGTTAGTTGAAATTTTGTAATCTTAAACAATAACACCCCAGTACCCCCACTCCCCAGGCTCTGGTAACCACCATTCTATTCCCTGTTTTTAGGAGTTTGGCTTTTTAGATTCCACATATAAATGAAATCATACAGTATTTGTCTCTTTATCTGATTAATCTCACTTAGGAAAATACACTCAAGATCTATCCATGTTGTTGCAAATGTCAGGATTTCCTTACTTGTGACTGAAAAATATTCTACTAGTTGAACATATTTTATAGAATACCTCACATGTTGAAGATGCTCTGGGGAGTTCTATGGGGAATACAAAGATGAATCAGGCACTAACAAGTTTGTGGGTAAGGTAAACATGGAAAATCTTTAGAAGAGATATTGTGTTTTTTCTTTGTGTAACTTCAATAACTAGCCCAGTGCCTGATCCATTTGGTACTCAAAATGTTGATTGATTCAATGATTTCAATTTGTAAGAAATAATAATTGGAATCATAAGTAACAAACTGTAAACCCTAAGATAATATATTTTATTTGAAGAACACAGCTATTAAAGAGAAAGTATTTCTTTAAGGCCTTAAAATATTGGTAAATTATGATGGGGAAAAGAGCATTCTGTGCTGGGGAAAGAGTGTGATAAAAAGACCTACATATATGGTAGAGTTGATATAATTTTGCACTAGGAGTGTTTGGATTTTCTGTCACCAAAGCTAAGTGAGAAGATGTTCAGTGAGAGTGAGTCTACATTGGCAGTTGCAAACCAATCACTGAAGACCTTAAAACTCTGCATTCCATGTCTATGAATAATGAAAGAACAGTGGGCCGGGTGCCTGTTCTCTCCGAACTTGATTCCTGCTTTGCATTTTAATGTTGGGTTGGTTTTGTACCTTATGATGTTTTTGTATTTGTTAACATTTTTATGAAAGTAGAAACCTCATTTCCAGTCTATCCCCAGTGCCTAGAAAACTATTTGGTACAAAATATTAATTTGATAAATATTTTTTAATCATTGAATATCTAAATAATTCCACATGATTCAATATGAAATTATCAGCTATTATAGGTTTTTGAGTGGAGAAAAGATATTGTCTCACTTCTGTTTTATGAAAGCAACCTTAAGAGTTGACTTGGACACATCTATCCATCTGCTTGCATTTGTGCTCATATAATCACATATCTGTTTTTATGGATGAACTTAATGGTGTACTATCTAAGCTTAATCTTTCTATTTCTCTTCATCTATCTGAGGACATTGCTCTAGAAATAATTTCTAATATAATGTTTCCTACATTATCAATTTTGCCTTCTCTTCTCTTTGAACCATTTCCTTTGGCATCCAAACATGTTATTTTTCCCATTTTAAAAAACAACACAGTATACAACTGTCTTGACCCTATTTCCTCTAGAAGTACTTTTACCTTTTCTCTTTTCATTTTTATGTAGTTTCTTGAAATTGTAGTTTATACTTACTGCATTCATTTCTTCTACTTGATTCTGTCATAAATCCAATTTCAATCAAGCTTTCTCCCTATCACTTCACCCAAAGAGCTCTTGTCACTAGAGATAGTTGCTTTGTTAAATCCAATGGCTAAATATCAGTTCTCATTTTATGTCAACTTTCAGTGGCATTTGATAGAGTTGGTCACTATATTTTTTAAATAATTTCTTCCTTTGGATTGTGAAACTTTATTAGTTGCTTCTCAATTTCTTTATCTGCCTTCTCCTTCTCCTGATATATTAATTTCAAAGCATTTCAAGGCTCAATTCTTGTACCACTTTTGACACTACTAATACTCATCCATTTTGTGAGCTCATCCAGTCTTATGACTTTTTATATCATTCATATATTAATGACTCCCAAAGTTACATGTAGCCAGAAACTTTTGTCTGATGGCCTTTGCAATATCTATATTGATGTCTCCTGGTCATTTCTAGCATCTCTAATTAAAAATAATTCAAACTGAAACCTGTCACTCCTATCCCTCCAAGCTTCACCATCTTTGTAAAAGTCTATGACTTAGTTCTACTTGATCAAATTGAAGACTTTAGAATTATTCCTGATTTTCTTCATACTTTTCATCTAATCCATAAACAAATAATGTTGTTTTTGCCTTCAGGAATATTTCTTATGTCTCTACTACTACCAATTTCAAGTAACCCTCCTCTGAAAACCAGATGACTGAAATAGCCTCATAATTTGTATTTTTTTTTTACCCATCTTTACTTTGCCTCCTGAGTCTATTCTTATCTCCATAACCAAGCTGAACCTTAAAAATTGAAGTCAAACCATATTACTTCTCTGCCTAAATCTTCTAATAGATTTCCATTTCACAAAAATATCCAAAATCCCTATACAATCTCACATTCATCATTTCTTCATCCCTATTTCCATCTAGTCACCTTATCCATTCCAGTTTTCCCATGCTCCTAATTCCTAACACACACCAGGAATGCTCTTGACTCTGGGAAAGAGAAGCAAAGAAAACAGAACCACAATAAGTAATACAAAACAAGGAATTTATTATAGGAATATAGAGATTGACCATATGCAGTCATGGGTGTTTGTTAAATAGTCTATTAAAGGTTGTTATTTTGTTTCTAAGATTAGTTCTAAAGCTGACAGAATGGGCAACTGGGAAGGAAAGGTGTATAAGAAATGGAAAAGCAGCAACAAACTGATCCACAAGGATGTATCTCATTGTCTCCATCTTTAGTGATGTGGGTGCCTTCAATATGAATGCCTTTGACCGCGACACTGTATTCTACCTGGTCCAGTATTGGAGACATTGAAAGAGAACATGTAGAGGAGATAGAGAAGTTTGGGGGTTGGCTGCTGTTGCAATAATGCCAAGAAGAGGATCAGTGACAATGTGTGTGAGCTACAATAGCTTCTAAACTCACACTCACCTTTCTAGGATAAACATGAGTGCTGCAACCTGCCATCTTTCAATTTACATGCAAACTCCATTTGTGGTTAATTCTAAGCTGAAATATTCCATATTTGTCTATATGGAAATATGGGGAATGTAATTTCAGTTTAGTTAACTTGACATAATAGAAAGACACCAAATTTCATTTAAATTTGCAGTTTTAATGTAATTGTGCTTTAAACTATGGACTTTGGATTTATAATAAAATTTCAGGAAGCTGTGGCATGTTATCTCATGGTTTTGAATACATCCTAGCACATCACTTAAGTTACTGTATCCTATATAGTAACATTATGCAGTGCTGATTGCATAGATTTAGTAATTCTAAGTAATTATTTTTGTCATTATAAGAGCTGGAATTGTAATGTTCTTCAACTATTATTATTGATTGTTTTCTGTACCAAGTAAAATGACCTCAGTAATAATTACAATTAAAATTCTGATGTTTGGAGTGGGAAGCTCAGTTAAGCAAAACTCATTAGAAAAAATAGATATCTTATCAAGGCTGAGTATTATGCTTTATTTTAGGTGAAAATAGAGATAATTCTGGGTTTTCTGAGTCTAAATATTAAATACAATACTAAGTGTGATAAAAGTTCCAAATACAATCCCTGGCACATAGTGAGACTCCACCAAAGGAAGAAGCAGTAAAAATGATGGCGATGATGAAGAAGGAGGAGACTGAATTATGATGGTGATGTAAGAATATAAGGTATAGTGATGAATAAACACTCATCAACAACTTTTTTCAAGGCAATTCATAGTAGTTCTAATGGAAACCTGGGTAAATCACTAATTAATTAGCAATTGTAATGACTCACTCATCTTGTTGTAATGTAAATTGTGATATATTCCTGAATGCCTCTTATTACCTACAACCTATAAGCAACTCTTGCTTATCATACCTCTTCTTAAGCTCACCTATCATGCCACTAATCTCTGTACAGTTAAGAAATTATCTGGTTTTCATGGTTACATGTCAAAAGTATGATATCTTTGTGTAGAAAGAACCACTTGTATTCAGCAAAGACCTATAGAAATTGCAGGCTTTGGGGTTTTATGGACCGTACAGCATAGGCCTGGATCTGTCTAGATGAGCTGTACGTTACTTTTAAAACAGTGAGAAAGGCAAGACATTTAAAGAATATGATACAGATCTATTTTATTTTGAAAGTGTGAAAGAAGCGAAATATATATTTCTGATGAGTTTGATATTTTAAACTATCAAACATTTCTTTCTCCTCCATTCCTCAGAGAGATATTCACCTGTATTCCAGTTTTCCTTCTGGGCACATGGTTGAATTGTACTTCATCACTCCCTTCACCGTCACCTCCCACACTTGTTAAATATGGACATCGACCTATTGTGGCCAGTTAAAAATGAGCAGAAGTGAGGTATATCAGTTCCTAGTAGGAGGATTTAATTGTAGGCAATTGGCTTTAAATTTCTTTTTTTTCCCAAGTAGTGATTGTAGTAGCAGTGGCTGAGAGGCCATCCCCATGACCCTGGGGCTTTGAGTGACCACAATGAACTGAAACTTATGCTGCTCCATTTGGATATTTAGGGTAGTGAGCTATAAATATTTGTTGTGTTAAGCCACTGAGAATAGGGTGGTGTTTGTTTTTGCAGCCTGACATAGCCCATCCTGACTAGTAAAGATGATGACTTATAGTGCTTATAAACAAAAAACAAACAAACAAATAAAAAAAACAGCATGCAAAATCCAAAGTCATTCAGTCTCTTGTCATGAAATTCATACAATGAGGAGGAGACCACATATCCACAGATGGTGGACCAAGCTCCTTGGTGGTTGGTATTAAGAGAACAAGTGTTAAGCCCAGGGAGAATGTGTGGGCAGCCATCTGTCTTTGGCCAAGTGAACATGCTAATGTTCCAGGTCTTTAGGCAAAAGCAGAAAAGAGATGACAGCTTTCAGCTCAACAGATAATCTCAATATGCCAAGTATTTTTTTTCTCTATGATTTTTCTAAGAAGCCTCCGGATCCTTAGTTCTCGATCATCAATAAATAACTATATGTAAGCAAGAATTTATTTTTATCTTATTTCTTGCAATAAATGTTTTGGAACACTTGATCAACCTGACCATGCATGTGTTTGGTGAAACATTTGCCCTTTTAAGATGATGATATAAAACATTACTCAATTCATTTCATGTTAAAAAAAGAAATAAAATATTTTGAGAATTACCCCAAAACTGTTTGATACAAAATTGGATATTATATACATTCTAAATATGCTTATTCTCAATATGGTGAGCAATATTTAAAAATAATTATTTAATAGAAATCATTAGCGACAACCATTCAGAGATTGGGAATATTTGTTAATCCCATAGTAATCTGATCTTCAGGGTAATGTAATTTTAGGTTTTTTTCCACTAAAATAATGTTATGTATCAAGTAGAGTAATATAATCACTAGTGATAGTTCATAATCACTTTACTAGCCCATTTATTTAAAATTACTTGGATTATCTTTAAATTTGATGAGGAAAGAGAGGTTTTTGAATTTCTTGAAGGATACTAAAACACTTCATATAACTTTTACTGTAATACCTACATCAAAGGCAGTAAATATGAGCACATTGTGTGTCAAGCAGTGTGCTAAACACAGACACATAGTGAAAGGCACAAATAAGACTTGTTTGAATGTACTTTACAGGCTATATTAAGACCACATTAAGCATATAATCATACAAATAATATGTTATGGTCTGATAAGTGCTACAAAGGGAGACATTTAAGCTATTGTAAATGAAGACACTAGAAAGACATAATTTTATCTGGAGTACAGGTAAGTTTTTCTAAAAGAGTAAAATCTCAGCTAAGAGAGCAACTTGAAAAATAAGTAGGAAGCAAGAAAAGGAATAGGTGAAGAATCTTTTAGATAATGGAATTGGCTCTGCAAAAGGTAGGTAAAAGGAAATAGTGTGATTTATTTAAAACTAAAATAAGTATACCAGAAAGAGAGACCATGGGGAATGGTGGAAGCATAGTGGTTTGAAAACAGACCTTTGTGGCTTGCTGATATATGTAAGTTTGCCTATGGGGAGTATTTGGAATGAGAATAAAAAAGCCTTCAGGAATTAGAACTCATTCCTAAGGAAATCCTATGTTTGAAAGTGAAAGAAGATGACAAAATAATGGGAGAGGAACCATCAGTGAATCAGGAAGAATAGAAAGTATGGTGTTACAGAAAATGAAAGAAACAAACAAAAAAATAATAGAATGGTGGCTAGTCCCCATCTTAAAATGATTGCTGTCACACAGGACTAGAGATCCTCTTTGTGATACCTACTGATTTTTATTTAAAAGACAGGAATCTAGATGTGAAATTCCTCAATTTTTAAATCAAAACTTGACCATTAACATTCTACAAACTTTGTCAACAGGTTGGAAATGATTGCATTTATGAATTCTGACTTATGCCAAGATTTGTAATCCATAGTGATAGCTATTTGGTTTAATCAGTTATCTAGAAATTTAGCAAAAACGTTTTGCCTTAATTCTTAATGTAGCAGGCAAAGAAATGGTGTACAACTAGAAACAGAAATATACTGTAAAGAAGAAATCTATTGAAGTTTTACAATCAGAAGTGCTCAATTCAATTGACAACTCATGGTTGGAAGGCCTACTCTCTACATAAAAACATCAAATGTAGTCGTAGTCTTAAAACCAAGTAAAGGTTTGTGCATAAGCAAGAATAGGCCTTATTTTGTGCTATTTTACTGTTACTGCAACTACACATAAGAAAGCCTCTTTCATCGCCCCTGATTCTAATTTCAACAGACATACCCCTAAGCACAAGACATCCTTGATAACGTAATTATGTTTTCAATGAGGTGGTTAGAGCTATTGTGCACGGCTTGCATCTCTACAATGCTATACTCCAGGAAATGCTATATAAACTACTCTCAGATTCTGGGCTACAATGTGTATGGTGGAAGCTCTGGTTCTTCATTGGTCTCAACTAAAGCACAACTCTTTCTCTGAAAGTCCCAAGTATTCTTTCTTTTATTTGACATTAGACTGGTGGCTGTGTGTGTACACTGGCTCTTTCTTACCTGCTAAATCTTAAGTGCACTTAAAAGCATGAGGGACGCCTGCCGATGTGTACTTACATTAGACTTTGGAGGAGGTTGACAAAGGAAGAATTTGAATAGAAAAGCTGACTATTAACTCAGTACCCATGTCAAGTTCAAAAAAATCTCTCTTCTAAGGCTAGACTTTGAAATAATATTTTTGATGTGTCTAGCAGCCATAAACATACTGCTTATTAATTATGGCTCTAGAAATTGTAACTTTTTTTTTTTTTTTGGATTTAAAATTACCTGACAAGCATTAGTATCACAGGAGATAGAAACGACAAAAAGACTTGACTGAATATATGATCCTTTTGTTAGATTCACCTCCTGAAATTATAAAACCATAATTTGATAAGCACATCCTTTAGGTTTTACTTTTTAATATTTATTTCCTAATATGTATGGAAATAGTAAGATTATGGTTATCAGAGTCCTCATTTCCATGAAATATAAATGAGTTGTCAAATGAGATTTGACATTAAAATAAGATTTCTAATGTCTATATTTCAATTACTTCCACATCTATGAAATTTGAAATAACTTCATTAAGTTGAAAGGTAAATAAATTGAATTTGCTGACAAGCCTAAAATGCAGTGATGTATACAGTAAAGTCAGTGGGGACTAGATTATTTTTCATACATCATGTATAATTAAACAGTTGACGTGTTATTATGTCATTGAATACAAAATACAACCCTATTTCTCTAAGATAAAAGGTCCGAAGACAGTGGGATGTGACTGGAACCCTTATGACCCCATCGATGATCAGTGTGGGTTTGTCCTATTTCTTTCTTCATGACTCCTTCCTGACTGTACATGTTTTTCTGAAAATCTTGGTTTGCAGAAAGAGGCGGGCCTTTCTTGATAAACAGTGATGTTACTGTTTATCTGGCTGAGTACAAACCACCAACCAACAAACAAAAAAACAAAGTCCTTTTAGATGTGAAAATCTATATCAGGAAGGATCTCATCTGGAGAAATCTAATTCAGATGGCTCAAATAAAGGTAATTTAATGAAGAAAACTATGTATTTAAAAGAATCATGGGCAGTAATGAAGTGGCTACTTAAAAGAACAAAAATGGATTTTGAGTGAGGCATATGGGGAGTATAATTTTAGGAAATTATCACCTCCCTCAGGACTGAAAGAGTAACAAAGGTGGGGAAGAGTGTCACTCCTAGAGCCTTGAAGAGATGGGATAGCTGAAGAGAGGCCACCTAATAAGAACTGTAGTTATAGAGAATAGAGACTTGTAGGGGCAGCTGGGAGAGTAAGCGCCCTGTATCTTTCTCCTCCCTTTCCCTGATGCCTGCTAGTGGTGAACTCAGCAGAAGTCAATAAGCAAAGGGCCCCAGGTGATGCAGTCAGCAGAGCTCTGAGCACCCATCTCTGAGTGGAATCCTTACTAATGCTTATAGATACAAACAAACAAACAAACAAACAAAAACCCACTGATTTTTGGGAGTTTAAATAGCTGGAAAACAAAGAAACTAGTATTCAGGCTGAATTATCTTCAGCCTGCATTTGTTCCTTTACTCCATGCCTCTGTTTGACATTTGAAAGTGTTTGCTTAATCAAAGGAAACTAGGCAGCAAACCCTCTTCATATTCTTTCCTGGTGGTAGCCATGACCACTTCTGTCAGCAGGATCATCACTGTGGCCTTTTACTGCAGACCTTCTAACTCCATTGCTTTTTCAGATCTGGCTTCAAACCAGGCCTAGTAGTCACTTTTATTTTCCTACCATCTGGTCTATTCTTTCCTATTTTATTCTGGCTCTGGTCCTTAGACTCTAGTCAACTACTTCCCACAAAAAAAGATCTTTGCTTTGGAAGTAATCTAGAATCAAAGGAGAAGAGAGTGAAGGGAGAATTTGGAAATAAGTTAAAAAAAGGGAGGGGGGCAGAAACTGGAAGAGTTGGCACTAGTTCAAAGTGGGCACATGGAGCCCCAGCTGCCTGGGACTGGGCTGCTTCTCTGAAGCTTTGGCCACTTAGTGAGCCCTGCAGAGAGACCGTATCTGCTCTAGTTCCTTGTTCTGAGTTTAAACCTCAAAAAGAACTGGAAGAAAGCAGAGTTGGAGTGAACTAAAGTAAAACTGGGAAGGTTATAATTCTGCAGCCATCTCTTTTGTGTAATAGTGAAGCTGTTCCTCGCTTGTCTGTTTTTCTGAGAAACTGGGGAAGATTTAGCAGGATCTTACTTGCTAAAGGAGTTTGAGTTGTATAAAAGGTACTTTTCTAATTTAGAATGCTATTGAAATATGGAAATTTTGCTTTACAATTGAATCTATCAAATTTACACTTTTGTACCACAAACATATTGATGAATATGGCCATTCCCTCTCTATGATGTCTTTACCCTCTCTCTTTTCTGTTGGGGCAAAAGTTGATTTTCTTGAAGCCAATGTCGATTAAGTTTCAGGGCCCCTCACTTGTCTGGGGTCCTTCCAAGACCTGGTGCTTAATTTTGTATTGCAATTTTGCAATCTTTTTCTTAAAAGGTTCCCTCAATTTGTATAAGCTTCAGTCTCCACGAAACCAGGTTCCTGGGGGTAGGGTGGGGTTTGGAGTAGAGTCTCTGGCAAGAACATGCTGTGGCAGAGACTACAAATCTTTTTAGCACCACTTGGCAGATTCTCTACTAGTTGGTGGAAATATTGTCAGAATTGTCACTTTCCACTTCACTTTTCTGCTCCAAGACACATCTAAAAAAGAGTTAATCAGTGACAGATTCTTATGTGATAAATTGCCTCCAAGATCTTTTTAACAACACTGAGGCCAAGTAAACTTGAGAGCTTTAATGCATGTATGAATTAAGTGCTGCAAGCCTTCAAAGAAGCTTTCAAACCAATGAACTCTAAATTGTGTGGAAAGGAAATGCAGAATGAGTTATTGTATCTGATGCATTATTGCTGTTTAGAAATATTACTTATCAGTGTCTTTGGAATAGTGCTTTCTTCACTTTATTTTTTGTATGAATCCACTTTATATTTAGGCCACATCTACAAGCACAAACATGCATTAATAAAGAAGCAATAATATATAGCTGAGGTCTTCAAACTTTTTCTGTAAGGGGACAGATAGAAAATACTTTCAGCTTTGCAGGCTGTACAGCCTCTATTGTAACTACTCAACTCTGATGCTGTAGCATGAACACAGCTATAGACAATAGTGAAATGGATGGATGTGGTTGTGTTCCAGTATGTTACTTATGGACACTGAAATTTAAATTTCATATAATTTTTATGTTTTAGGAAATATTATCTTCTTATGTGGGTTTTGAAAAGTCATTCAAAAGTGCAAAATTATTCTTAGCTTTCAGGCCATACAAAAACAGAAGGCAGGCTAGATTTGGCCTATGAGTCATCATTTGCAAATCCCTGCTGTACATTATAATTTGACATCTGTATATTCTATTGTGTGTTTACGATCCAAAGTCCTGTTTCCTTCAGCTACCATATATTTGATCCCGTTTACCCACTTAACTCTTCCCCTATCCCCCTTTATTTGATCCCCTTTTTAAGTTAAGCCAAAATTCTAGGACAGTAGCACTAAACAGAGGGAAGTAGTGATGAACTTTAGAATAATCCAGAGAATTTTTTCAAAATACGAACATACTGTATTTTCACCATTTGCTTTACCTGTCCTTTCAAAATACAAAGAACTCTGGGGTGGGGAGAGTGGTTTGTTTACCTATATTTTGCAAAATAAAAGCTCCTCAGGTGATTCTGACACCTCTATAAACACACACACACACACACACACACACACACACACACACACACACACCATTTTTTGAAGGTCACTGGCAGTACTCCTCTCTCTGTTTGGATTCTTCCCAGTCAAGAAACTATTTTGCTTCAAAACCTACTCTGGATGTGGAGGATTATTACCAGGGAGTTAGATTCAGTTTTCTCCAGGGCAGCAGTCTGAATTTTGATCTTTTTTTTTTTCAGTCTTTGATGCCGGAAATAGTTATTGAGCATTCACTGTAGGCAAGACATTCACACGCTGAGAGGTATTAAAAAAAGATGAATGCTACTGCTCATCTTTGAGGAGTTGCAATATAATAGAGCAGACATGACAGCTACACACTTAAGTGCATATCACACCATTGAGAGGGATGCAAAAGAAATATAATGTCCTATTGGATATTAAAAGATCATGGGATCATATATGATTTCAGGAACCAAGAAAGGCTTCATATATACGTGGAATGGCAATCTTTAAATGCTGTGAATTTCCAGGAAAATGAGTAAGTGGGCATTTCTTTATAATGCAACATTTTAAATTTAAGATTTAATTAATGATATTGAAGTGTTAGGTACATCTTGATTTAAAAATATTTGAGTTATTCTCTTACGAGTATCATCCATAAACAGTTTGTGTTTGAAGATAAAATCTTCCTAAAATTGTTTCTTTCAAAGTTTCTTTAATATAACAATTCATAATTCCAGTGAAAATTTTTCAAAGGAATCAAACAATGTTTGTTGCATTTAGCAGACCCTTCCCCACCCCCCCACCCCCCGCCTACAAATGAAGGATTTCATTACGGTGCATTTTAGGTTTTCTGACTTTCTTTCATTAAACAGAGAATAAGTTTTTTTTAAAAAGTCTTCTTTTACAAATTTACCTATATATGTAAATATGAAATTAAAAAAATCCAGGATATTTACAAAGTATGTATACATAAATGGGTTGTTTGAAACAGTTTTTGTTAAACTCTTTGTCCCTTAAGCAAGGATCACCTTCTGGGTTGTAAACAGTGCACATGAAAATTGCAGTTTTAACAACAATATTTATATTAGGAAAATTGAGCACCAAATGGAGTCTTTCAATTTGATGCTAAATATATCATTAATTTATTACTTTCAGTTTTTTATCACTTCATATTCTTCAGCAAGAAATTTTGGTCATTTGTTAAAGTTTGGTTTTTTGATTACACATGAAAATTCAATAAGATTTGGTTCAATTTAGTCATGAGCAGCTCATGAAATATTTAATTCATAATAAAATGAATTGGTCTTTCTCCAGATCCTCATTGCAAATTTCACCTGAGGGACTTTAGTCATAGAGACATAATGAGTAGAAATACAAATTACCATTGAGAAATGCTTCAATAAGGCCAGGATTTTTAAAAGGCAAATATGTGAGCAATGTATGTTGAACTTAATTTCAACAACTACTTGAACTTGAGATAAATCCAATGAAATGGTGAATTGTAAGGTATTTTTCCTTATTCTGTGACTTTAAAATTTACCTATAGTCATAATAATTTTTCTATTTAATTATAAGGAATACAATTTATGAGGTGATATTTTTGAGAACTTGCTCTCACAAATATATTTTTAAGAAGTATTATCAAATTAAGAAACTTTAACAAATTTTATATCTTAATACGTCCCATTCTCTCACAGATAAGAGGATTCCTTTTATCTCGAACATTCTCTCATAGTTTAAGAAGGGCACATGCGTGAAACTATCACCTTCAGCATTCTAGTGACTCAAAAACATCAAGAACCACCACCATATTTGATGAGAGTTATATAATGAAATGGAAATTTCAGAAGAAATATTACTTTTAAACTTTAATATTAATATTCCTATTGTATGACCATTAGTTATTTGAATAAATATAAATTTTATAGATAGTTTATTGACTCAAAAGGATAGGGCAATTTTATTACTTGTACAAATCATTGAGTCATAGATAATAGAAAAATGTCATGTTACATAGGCAGTGGCCATGTTCCTAATACTTATTGTCATTTTCCTAACATTGAACAATTTGTGTCAAATTATTACTTCGAATTTTTCCTAATCTCATATTAGTGGCATGTTTAACATTTAAAGTGTTGGTTACTTTAGGCCATTTTAGAAGATGGTTACCATATTTATTTGGTGATTACTTTGTAAGGTATATAAATGTTGAAGCACTATGTTGTACACCTGAAACTAATATAATACTGTATGTCAATTATAATTAAAAATAATAAAAACATTTAAAGTGAATTAATTCTATTCCTAAATTGTTTAAATAATTTATTCATCCTCCTACCCACTTATTTATTTCAAGAAAGCTTTATTTTATCTTGTGCAATGTTACCGTAGTGCCAAATGAAGTTCCACCATTTCTAAAATTAGGAGTTCAGAATATAAAATTTGTTTCCTTTAATAAACCAAACTGTAAAGCCTGGTTATTAAAAATACATAACTCGGGTTCTCTTAGTATAAAACCTACCTTTAATGATCTGAGAAAAGGTTTTGTATTACATTTTTTAAAATAAAATCTTTCGATGAAAACTATCACTGTCTATGAAATACACTACATAGAGTTTAGCAAAGGCTAACCTAATTCCTTACATTCACATTCGTTAAGCTCTGGCTAATATGCAGGCATCACTAGAGTGGGAATCTAGTACTAACTACTAAGGCCCTTAAACCTATAGACCAAGGAAATATTAACCAGAAATAGGAGTGTCATATCTGTCTTTTTAAAAAATAGTTTTTATTTTTCAATTATAGCTCTCATATAATATTATATTAGTTTCAGGTGTATTACATAGTCATTAGACATGTATATAACTTACAAAGTGATCGCCCTGATAAATCTAGTACCCAACTGACACCGTACATAGTTATTACAATATTATTGACTTTGTTCCTTATACTGTATTTTACAGACCAACTTCTAACTACCAATTTGTAGTTATTAATTCTTTCCCCTTTTCACCAACCCCCTAACCTTCTTACTATCTGGTAACCTCAAAATATTCTCTGTGTCTATGAGTTTGTTTATGTTTTATTTGTTTATTTTGCTCTTTAGATTCCACATACAAGTGAAATCATGTAACGTTTGTCTTTCTCTGACTTACTCCACTCAGCACAATATCCTCTAGGTCCAAGAGCCTCCTAGGGGGTGGGCAACTGCAGACCAAGATCAGCTGCAGCCTATGTATACATTTCTGGGACTGCTTGGTAAGAGTCATCAAGCAATCCACAGATGGCTACCACCTTTGCTGGGCTTAGAGGTGTCCTGAGAGGCCAAGCCTGGAACCGAGGCCGGCTGCCGCTAGTGCCAGGCTTGGAGTTGCTCAGCAAGAGGTATGGGGCAAACTGAGGCCAGATGCTGTTTCTTTGGGTTTTGTGAGCCTTTGAGAGATTTGTATGGAAAAAACCACTGGAGGCAGCTTGGGTGGGTCTGCAAGTTGGGAAGGGCAGTCTCAGGGAATCAACAGGGTAGAGCAACCTGTGTTAATCAGGTTGGTGGAGACTCAGATATGACGACCACCTGTGTCTGAATGCTGGGAGTGAGGAGGGTTCAACAAAGAACAATGGACACTGCCAACATTTCTGTCCAGGAAAAAGCTGCTCTTCTAGCCCATGCTCTGAAGCCAGACTACTCTATTTCTCCCTATTTGTCCTTGGTGTCTTTTGAGCAGTTCCCCCAGTGCTGGAACTTAGAGTGAGCGAGTCCATCAGTAAGTATGTCCACATGCAGCCCTTTTTAAGCGTAATGTCTGCTATTCTCACAGGCCTCTGTCTCAATTAACCACAATCTCTGCTGGTTTTCACAGTCAGAGGGTGTGGGGACTTCTCTTCCCAACACTAGAACCCTGAAAGGGGAACCCCTTGCTCTTCAGGGTGGGAGATTGGCTCTATAGGCAAGATAACCCTCCTAATTCTCAACTTCCACATATGGTTTTGGAACCAGCCCATTTCTCATCTCCATCCCTGCTACCAGTCTCAAGGTGACCTCTTAAGTATGTCCCCAGTTGTAGGACTTCTGTTCAGCCAGACCTCAGATGACTTCAAGTGATGGTTGTTCTGTAGTTTCACTGTAGTTTTGATGTGGTTGTGAGAGGAGACAAGCACAGCGTCAACACCATCTTGACTAGAATCAACCTGCCTGTCATATCTGTCTTTATCCTATTTGCTTCTTTACTCATTTTTAAACACTTTTCTTTGCTTTTGTAGTTCTCCAATTATCTGTACTCTTGTGTCTTGGTCAGAAAGTTTTTCTTTTTTAAAGTATTTTCCAAAATTCAGTCCTTATAGAACAGGCTTTCTGATTATATATATGTATAGATATAATATAGAATATATATTATATAGAATATATGTTATATATAACATATTTTTTTAAATTTCTATTTCTATTCCTCACTGCTGTTAAACAACTCTCATAATGCAAAAACTACAGGAAGTAAATTCTCAAGAGTGACTTTCTTTAAGTGCCTTAGAATGCCTGAAAACATCTATGCAAGTTTATGCAGTTCCCTTGGAGCATTAAAAAAAAACAACAACAACAACAACAACAACAAAAACCACTCTAATGTTAGATGGGAAAAAAGTATATCTTCCAGGTTAAGTAACTCTCTTCCATTACTCAAGCACTTTATTTTTTATTTTTTATTTTTTATTTTTATGGCTGTTCCCGGACTGTCTGCAGTTGTAATGGATGGGAAGAATATTCTATTTCTAAACTTATAGCTGGAGGGCTGCTGCTTAAGTCTTTCATACCCCTTAGTATTGGGTTACATACTACCACAAGAGGAAGTAACTTTGCACAAACTAATAGAAAATCAGAGAAAAAGTTATCTGAATAATCCAATCTGTGGCCTAAGTTATATTTTTAGTATAAGTTGGTCACATGACATATATAGTTTCTTCTGAATGTATAAATTGAGCGATATGATTATCTATCTAGTTCTGTGTAACTTTGACCTGCTACCATTTGGAATAGGTTTTATCTAGAGATGGAGACTGATAATAGCTTCAAAGTACTGGCAAGAGATGACACAAGAGTACTTGTATTAGTAGCACTATGACAACTACTATCACCACTGCCTCTGATTTTAATAATTACTTCCTTAAAACCTTTATATATGTTTTTATTTGATACTTATAATAATTTCGACAGAACAATAGAGACATGATTTTATTATCCTTTTCAAATGAAGAAACTGAAACAAGGAGAGGATGATTTGAACAATACTGGACAATGGTAATGTAGAGGTAGTTCCAATGGAAACAGTCTGGCTTCCAGAGTCCATGTCTCACTTCTCCACTACATGTTTATTCTGTATTCACTCAATATTTAATAACAGCACACATACCAACCTTCAGCATAGACACACAGTCAATTATAAAAATGAGTAGGAGTACCCCAAGGCATCTTGCCTATAATAGTGACAGAAACAAAAGATGGTAAATGCAACACAAATTAGTTTTATAAAATTATACGCAGTGTTCAGTGTCTCATAAAGAATAAATAATTTAACTTTTATGTGAGAGTAAAAATTATAAAAGCCTTCATAGAGGACATAGATTTGTGAACTGTATCTTAAAAATAGATTAATATTTATTAGAAGGACAGGAAAGATGAGTGATCCCAAACAGAGTTGCCAAATGAGTAAAGATATAACAAAAAATAAGCCCTAAAAACCATAAGAGGTTTTTTATAGAGGTGAACCGA
Source organism: Rousettus aegyptiacus (assembly GCF_014176215.1). Classification (NCBI taxonomy): domain Eukaryota; kingdom Metazoa; phylum Chordata; class Mammalia; order Chiroptera; family Pteropodidae; genus Rousettus; species Rousettus aegyptiacus. The sequence continues at coordinate 63,763,302 of NW_023416286.1, forward strand.
GGGTAATAAGAAATGACTTTAGAGACTGTTATGCATAACAGTGAAGAGTTTTATTTTTTCTTGTGAAAATTAAATACTCGCTAAAAATTTTAAGCCAAAATGATCTGAGTTTGAATGTAGAGCCTAATATTTTATATGATTTTATTCACAAGGTCCTGGATCTCTATGAGTCTCAGTTATCTCATTTGAGAAGTATAGATTATTGACACTTAACTCATTGTCTGTTGTGAGAAGTGAGACAATTATATATAACATACATTTAATCCCTTATCCTTTAGTTAAGAGAGTTAGGAGAAGCAGAGAGAGGGTGTATATGTCTGTATGTGGGTGTAGAGTGCTGGTGGTTTTAGTGGTTGAGGGAATATTGGGATCTGGCAGTTGGTAGGGCTGTTCACATTCGATTTTTCCTGCTTCTTATTGATCATGGCAGCATTACACTTCCTCACTCTATTAGAACTAGATCATATTCATTCATAGGCTTGTCTATTGAGATATTATAGAAACAATGTGTGTAGTTTTAAATGGGTACGTTTAATTACCAGATAGGAGATAATACTTTGATATTCTGCTGGGTTCTGAGCAATTATTAACCTGATTACAAGGTCTTGTTGGGCCTGCAGTGTGCAAGAGAAAAGAATTCTTGCTGAGATAAGCCACTGAGAATTTGGAAGTTGTTACCAAAGCATAACCTATTCCATCCCAACTGTACATGTTAAACAGAGTGGAGGTTGCTGATCAGGTTTTACGGAATTGTAGTTGGTATAGAGTCTCTCATGTGGGACTATGGGTAAAGTGGGGCGAGTGGTCACTGAACCATGAGTGGGAATTTGAGAATTAGTAACCTCCAAAACTGACGGAATTTATTCAAAGCCAGGAGTCCTTGTTTCAAAAGAAAATCACTACAACGATAAACTGGGAGAAACCTGAACCAATCACTGGAAATCTGTGCTATCCCTGGTATGATTAATACATGTGTCTGAAGACAATTAATTGTAATAATCTTGTATTAAGATGCAGGAATGGGACCAGCATGGTGTCTAATTTATATGTCGAGTGTATAACTTAAGCTCAGCAAATGTTACCTGCCTAATTCATCTTCCCTTTCCTTATTCTTTTATAAGATCCTGTACCTGCTATTTATTTATCAAATGGCTGAGAATGTTTGAAATGAATAGCCTTAAAATGCTACCTATAGAATAATTTACTTTTGCATTTTAGTGTTCCTATAATTGAGTACTTCATATGCAAGCATAAATGTGCTCAGAATTATTTTCTTGCTTCTTTTATGTGTAGTGAATAAGGCATGACCGCATAATTTTTAGATAAGAAGAGTAAATGCACCAAATATTTTCTTTATTCCATAGAGTTTTATTCTTTGTTGTTGCATTTGTATGGATATCTACAGAATACTTTTAATCAAAGTATTTCATTTGGTGACTATATGAGTGCAGATACTATGATAGGGATTAATTTAACATATCTTAACAATTGGCTCTGATGTCTAAATAGGCAGTGAAGGGCTATGCAAGGAAAAAGCTGTGCAACTGATTAAAATGTGTGGTTGTGGCAGTTTTGTGTAATCTATAATAATTTGTTAGAAAACTTATAGGAGACTATAGAATCAAAGATTGTTGAATAACATCTAGTACTTGGGGATGGACAATCAAAAGGGAATCAAAAGGCATGACAAGTACAGAAACATATGTAAACATCCTATAGAAAGGGTTGAAACTTGAAGTTTTGTCAGAATCTAGTATCCAGTGATCAAGATAAAATACAATTCACCAGTTACTGGCACCAGAATCTCATCATTTCTTTGTCTTACAATTTTTTTGTGTGTATGTGGAAATGAACTGACAAGACCAAAATTTCTAAGTGTCTGTCTACTGAATGCTCTACTAGGGTTAAAAGGATGAATTAAACATAATACAGGAGTTCATAGGGTTCAAGCACAAGAGTCAAATTAATGCATAAAAATACACAGGGTTTAGAAAGAAAGCAAAAGTTGAACTGAGTGTTAACATTTCTGGTTTAAATTAAATTATGTGGGGAGTAATCATAATATCATAGAGTTAATAAGAATCTTAGTATTTATCTAGTCTAATCTTTTAACCAATCAAAAATCTTTCATACAGGTCAAACAGCCTTCATTTCAATATTGCCAAATGTTGACTTGAGAATAAATCACACCCAAGATTTTTGGTATGATTACCGGGCAGTTTACTAACTTTAAATCTTCCATTTAGCAATTCTTTTTCCAATGAGAAAGTTCTAGATACATTAATTATACTATTTAAAGTCTTAAAAAGAAATGTTTCTTAATATTTCATAAGCTGAATTCAATGTTTACATGGCAAAGATAAAAATAAGGGCTAAAATCAAAATTGAAATATTTTTTCCTATACATTAATTTGATAAAATTTCAGAATTAAGAAGACCACTGTATGAGTGTAATGGTCTTTTATAATACTAGTAGACTTGTATAGACTATATGCTAAGATTATAAAGTTAGAATACTAGTATTGTAAGCCTATTCTAAACCTGTACTTTGAAGTCTAAGAATCCTAGATATCAACCATAAAGCTATTTAACATGATAGTGAGAAAATGAAGTCTTTGTTGTTTGACTAGTTTATTTGCAGATTTAGGAACTTGCCTCTAACATATTGTGTCTAATGAGCTAGTCAAAAATAGAAATGATAACTCTATTTCACTCTCACAATTCATTGATATCTTGGTACATAAAAGAGGATTTCTGTACCTTAGTGTTTTAAAAATAAATAAATATATCTTAGATTGAGCACTACTTACAATAAAATGCCTTTAAGTTACAACAGTGGACAAAATTTAAGGGAGAAATTAGAAAAAGATTGTCAAGAGCTATTAACTATTTTAACAGGTGACATATTCACTCAATGTCTTAATAATGAGATAGACAACTCATGCAAATTAAGATTAGCCAGTGGTGTAAAAGCAATAAAGTAATGTCCAAAAATGTAAGAGAATGTAAGAATTTTAATGAAACTTTAAAATGGGGCTTGCATTTACATTGAGTCATTCATCTCAATAAGACAGTTGACAGGTTTGTATAAGAGACAAAAGCCACATTAAATTGTGCAGATTTAGTAATATTATTTAGAGATCAGATTATTTAATATAATAATAGATAAAATTTACTATAATCCTATAAATAATATCAAAATGTCTTTCAATAAAGTTACTTTGGGAGAACAGATACATTTTTGAAGATGATTGAAATTTGGCTTTTAATTTCAAACTCCTCACATCGAACTTACCTTTATAGTCAGTTTCTAATTCACTTGAAGAATAATAAAGATCATTACTAAGTAGTTACATCTTGTTGAAGTTTGAGCTCTTTCTAAAGAACTGCATTTATTGTAAAAGGATTTACTTTGCCACCACTGACAATATTGAAAAGAAAATGCTGCTGGTCCAGAGGTAAGATGAAAGAGAACCTAATAAAGTGCTTTGAGCAATGACAGCATCACTGAAATAAATGGACATCTTTCCAAGGAAATTCCGTGTTGCTGACAATGTTCATTTGTTCTGGGAAGCACTGTCTGGTGGGTACAAAAAAAGAGCTTCCATACATTTCATTCTCTTTCGCAGCTGCTTCTTTCCTTACCAAGTTCTTAAACATGGGTATCAGGTAAGGTTCTGCCATTCGCTCTTTTTTCCCCCTCATTTGATGTCTCTTGCATTATTTAAGCTTTGTCACTGGCAACCATTATCACTGTTATAACTATCAAATGTATACCACCATGCACATTTTTCTTTTAAATTTGGGAGTATATCCAGCCTCTTGTTGGACTTTTCCACTTGGATATTCTACAGATATTTCTAGTTCAACATCAGTGAAATAAAGCTCATCAGTTACTTTCTTACAAGACCCTCAATCTGTTCTGTTTTGTTTTGTTTTTTTTCCCCAACCCAGCCCAGTGAAGAGAACCACCATCTGGCCAGTCATCCTAGCCAAATGTATATGCTTACCCTAGATTCTGCCTTCTCTTCTATTCCTTGGTACAATAGGCCATTGAATCCCTTCTAGAATATCTCCTCATTATTCTTTCTTCTCCATCCCCACTATCACTTTATTCAGGTCCTTAGAATTTCTGCTTGGAATGTCACAGGCTTAAACAGGTCTCCTTGATGCCTGCTGCTTTCTTACAACCCATTTTCAACAATATTGCTAGAGAAACTTTTCTAAAATGAAAATATGTCATTTGCTCTGTTTGTCAATGCATTTTCTTTAACTTTTGCAGAAAACATATAATTTTCTTTGTGTTAATGCTTTCTTCTTCTATGGCTGCTGTTTGCTATTGTATACAACATAGTGAAGAACCACACATGAGGGGCCAGCTTTTCTCTGCTTTTGTTTCTGACTTTCATGAAACTTAGGTTAGTGCCACCTCATGTAAGATGCCTACCTTGAGTAACAAGAATGAATTAGTATTAGGTAAACTCTATGTCTGGAACTTGCTTCTTTTCTCTGATAAAGAGCCTTTTTTGAAAGTAAATTTTTTGGTATTTATGGGTTTTTTTTTTTTTTTTTTTTTTTTTTTTAATCTCTCTCTAGGACCTAGCAGAGAACTATCAGGTGTTCACTGGCTATGTGAATAAATAAGGCTTTCCCATATTCTAGGAAATGTAAAACTGAAAAGATGAAAAATAGATCCTTTTTAAAAAGGTTGGTTTTAGCCTATGATGAATGATTTAATTATACATTTATTTCAATGAAAAAAGATACAGTAGAAATTAAAACTATGTTGTAGTGAAATAGTCTATTATTTTAAATACAGAGGGAATTAAATAGTGCAATTCATTTAAATATATTATGTAGAATAATTAGCAGAACATTTAAAAATTATGGATGGATTTAGGGACCCTATTAACATTTTAAATACAGAATTTGACAAAAACATGGAAGAAACACACATTTTATTATTTTTTAAATTTAAAGAGATAAACGTGATTTATATGTGAATACTAGCATAGCTCAGTATCTTCATCTGCCACTGACTTGTGCTTATAATAAAACATATTTTAAGACTATATTTTATTAGCACAGATCATAGAGACCCGCAGAAATGAAAATTTAATGGAAACTAATATATAAGAGAAATATTTCAGATTCACGATCTGCCGTTCCTCCTCAACGTATCATAATAGCATCAAGATGAACTCAAATCTAAAAACAACATAAAGAAAAAGACTTAGTTTTACTTTAAGTTATGTAGATTTCAAGTATGTCTAGATGTTGCATGGTAAATGTATTTATATAGGTATTATTCTACATTTAGATGATTTTTAAAAAATGATTTTAATCAATAAAACCCATACAAACTAAAGATATTATCAAACATAACCTTAAAATTTTTTAAAAGAAAAAATCTTCAGAAGTACTTCATATTGTACAAATATAAATTTTCATATTGTAGCATTTATATTTTTACATTAAATTATGAAAACTACAATTAATAAATACTGGAAACCTTGAACTTCAAGTCCTCAGGATATCTAAAAGTAAATATTATGATTACATCTCTTGCATATGGACTTTCATAAGTTTACCCTTATGAAGAATCTATACTGAGATTGGGGAGAGATTAAGTTTTAATTGAAAATGTTTAATTGTTTACCTTAGGTAAATAGGAACTATCATAAATACAGAATAATGTGAAATTTTAGATAAATTATAAGGCTTCACAGAATTACTATGCTTCTTGTGTCTCTTTCCCATGTCTTAGAGATAAGTGCCTACCCTCTTTTGCCATTACCAATAATTACATGAAGAAATTTGAGAAAGATTAGCAGCAGCTTAAGCTGAATTGTATATTACAAATCCATCTAAGGCTATTTATCAATTATTCATGGAAATAAAGAAGCAGGTGTACAATCCCTCTATTTATACTCCTTGCCGAGGTGACCTTAGATGAAGGAAACTGGTAGAAACTCAGCTTCCATTTTGACCAACAGAAGAGTCTTACTACATTTTTATACCCTCAGGTACCTCGTCCACGGGTAGAAACATAATAGCACCCACAATAGCGTTTATTCTCTGACAATCACCTGCTTAGAAATTGGCATTTAATTATCATCACTAGAGTAGTGTGTTACTAACCCAGTACTTTATAACTTCTTTCTAATATTTCAAACTAAACTTTTATGTTTATTGTCTCTACATTTTTCTCTTATTGCACTACAAAATCATTGGTAGTGGTATTGCTGATAATATCAATTCAAAATTTGATTTTATAACAATATTTTCAACTAAATCAGTATTTCACACTGTTCATAATATCCAAAAAACAATGAATAAATTCAACTATAAAAAAAACATATGTAATTTATGTACATATTTGGAAGGATGAGTTTAATTATGGAATTAAACACACAATAGGCTGTATAATTTCTAAAATTTAGTTTTTTATATATATATACATAGGTGTATATATACATGCATATATAATGTTATATGTAGTCTATTTATACTGTATTTTAAAATATGGAATTACATTTTATTTTATACTTTATTATAAATAAGAAAATATTATTAGAAATACTAAATCATATTTTACTTTTCCATAGTAAATCTTTAGGGTCCATTAAATTATTTGGTAATGTAAGTAAATATTCTCCTGAAAAAAAACATATAAGCATAAACAATATGTCTAAATTAATTTTAATGATTAACATATACATTCTAGTATATTAAAAATTGATGACATCAGAAATTATAGTATTCTCTCATAGGTGGTTTTTATATAAAGGTAGAAGTTACTTTTATAAAACAAATGGCAAATCCTTGTGATGTGGTTCTTCTAAATTAGTCAGTGTAGACCTCTATTGAACTATTACATCTGTACTGTATATATGAATACACAGTCCCATGGCCATCTGTAGAAGGAATGCAAAACCATACCTATAATTTTAAAGCTAATAGAAATGAAAATAAAAAAATAAAAAAGACATAAGATGGAAAAAGCTGGGTTTGAATACAAATCTGCATTCTAATATTACCCTGTACTACTTATACAGTAGGGTTTTCTGAGGAAACTACATAAGCCCACTGAGTCTTACTGTGTTTTTATAAAAAAATGAGTCTATAAAAACCTACCTTAGAAATTATCTAGACTCAAAGAGGTCATTGGAGTTAAAGCTCAAGATAGAACTGAGGTCATAGTTGTAGAAACTCAGCAAATTATTTATTTTGTTATAATAGTCATGAAACACTTAAATTTTTTGAATAGCTTTCTATTCATGATTGTTTTTTCACCATTTGAAGACACAACAATTATTTTGGCCTAAGTGTCTCAATTGTAAACAAATTTGCGAACCTAATATTTTTATCTTTTTATGATGATTTAAAATTACTTCAAGTTGAAACAAAAATAGTGACAAAAGTTAATAGATGACATATATATAAAAATTTATTTTATATAGCATCTTAAATGATCTCAGTGTTTTTTTGGAAATTGTGCCTTGCATAAGCTATGTTGACTTTATATAGAAAGGTCAAAATTTAATAATTTGTAAGAAGAAATCAATTTTAGAAGTCTCCAAGTATACTTTAATAATTATAACTAATAAAATTTTGCAAGATAAGTTTTATTTGCCCTTAGTTCATTTTAAAATGTTGTTTTTATTTTATCTACAAATATTTATTATATTCTTTAGGACACTCTCTCAAGTATGTTTAGTCCAGGTTCACTTTAGGAATGAACAAATGGATGCCAACAGCATAGGTGGTTATGAGAAAAATCAGGCTTTTTTCACTATATGTATATATATAATTTTGGTAGGTTTAAATAGCAGAATATATAACTGATCAATTTAAGTGGCTAAAATGTCAAAAATAGATGCATTGAAAACCCTTATTAAAACTGCCATACAATGATAAAGGGATCTTAGTTTTTGAAATTATTTATTTTATGGGTTTTTTTTTTTAATTTAATATTTGGAAATACTCTGGATCTGAACAAAATTTACTGAAATTTTGTTTTACCATAGCAAAAACAAGTAATTATTGAGCAGCAGGCTCTAATGAGATTAGAATGAAAAACAAAAACAAAAACAAAAAATGAAGGACATTGTGGAATGGTGTTCATGAGAAAAACAGTAGCAAATGTGTTTTGCATTACTAATGGTACAGATATTTGTTTTTACACGCTTTTGTTTTAAATTGTCCTTGTGAAAATTGATGATGCTAGCTTCAGATATAAAAGCTGGTGGAAAGAGTACACTTTAAATTTTACTCACTGATGTTAGAAGTTATTGGATGCTATTAGAAGCTCTTTTAGAAAGATTTATGATAATAAGTATTCATCGCAAAGCACATCATTCCAGAGAACAAAAAGTGATGTTGCATTCATTTTGTATGATTAACGATTCACATGTAATGAGGAAAAATGCTAAAGACTAATCTACAATTGTAAATGGAAAGGAACTTTATAAAGAGATTTTTCTTGTTAATGTTAACAAAAGAAAGAAATCTTGCATATGCAGGATATTTGCAAGTATTTACATCAGCCAACAACAAACATATCAAGTAATAAGACAATCTGTTAATTTGTATCATAATTAAAAATTCACATTTTGTAATATCACAGAACTCTAAGCATGTTTAATAAAACTTAGGTGGTGTATTTATTTTGCTACTCCAGATATGATATTAATGAACTGGCTGATTCAAGTCTAATTTGCATAGTAAGTGAAAATAATTAAAATCGGTCTTCATTAAAAGCTCACAAGAAATGTTTAATCTGTATTGTATTTGCAGGAAGGCGAGCAGCAGAGATATTTTTCAATTCTAGAACATGCCACAAGATCAGTTGTACAAGGAAACAAATTAGGTGTATTGTTTGGTTATTTCCTTGCCATTGGGCTTAGGAAGCATAATCACATATTTCAGGGGAGTGTGATCTAAACTTCCTTGGAGTTAAAACCCATAGACATAAAATGAGAAGTTTGCTTTTATTGCTGATATAGGCATTTCTTCTTTTTCACCTGTGTGAATGAATTGTTTGTTTGAATTACATCCCCCAGTGTGGGGAAGTTCACAACCAAATACATGTCACTGCTAAAATATTAGATTCTCATTAAGAAAATAAATCTAATTCACTCTGAAGTTTTTTTAACTTTGCAAAAATTATAGAAAAAATACATAAAAAAATAAGATTGTTAAAATCGCATTTGAAATATTGATGGGACAAATTCATTAGAAAAGTTACACACACACACACACACAATCAAACACCCTATACTTTTCACTAATAAAATCATTTTATTTTTTAACTTCTTTCCGATCAGCTCCATTTGCTTTTTCCTTCTCTGAATATATAGCCGAATCACTTTCAGTATGGTGTTTAACGGTGGTGTGTTAAAATCAAGTTATTTATCACCTACTCTCTGATTAACTTTTAAAGCTCTCTTCCTTTGGATCTGACAATAAAATTTATGTACTTTTGTTATCCAATGTCCCATTCTGACTACAAGTTTTCCTTCCCATCCCTCCCCCTTTTTCTTACCTTTTGTGGCTCTATTCTCAAATGGTTTACCTCCTTTCCTTTGAAACCCATTTTTCCTCTTGTTTATATTGACTTTTAGTATACTTATGACTGTATAGATTAAATACCTTGGAGAACTCAATAAAGTTCTTTCATTGATTGTCTGACTCCAAACCCTGTTCCTATTACATTCTGATCCTTGAATTCTCTTGATCCACCCTCCGCCACTGACCTAGTACATGTATCCAATTTCTGTTTCTTTGCATCCTGAAGTATCAAGTTCACTGAAACAGATATCTCTCTCTTGGTGTGGTAAGAAGTGTTGAAGCAAGGTGACTTCTAGGTTAGAACTAAAACAAAAACAAGTGCAATGAATCACACCGCAGTTAGCTCTTACTCTCTTTATACTATCAAGCAAGGGGGTGAGGTTTCTTCCTCTTTTACTTCATCATGTGGAATATTCATTCCGATCTCCTGACACAACTTCACAGAAGCTATGTAGTCTAATGCTTAACATGGAAAGCTATAAAGCCACAGGGTTAAAATTCCAATTCTCTTACCTAAGAGCTGTGTGAAATCAATTTATGCTGCCCAGAAATAGAAACCATTGAAATACAGGCTCCTTGCTCTGCAGGGACCAACTGTATAAAAATTATGGCATGAGACAGAGAATGTTTATTCCCTGGGGTAGGTAGGTTCCCCTACAGAAGGAAGTGGAGGGAAAGGCTGGCCCCACAATCCCAGTTCTCTAAATTTAACAGTTGGATAAATCATTCCTACCTTAGGAAGACATAACCGTAGGGATGGAGCAAGAGGCCTCCAGTATGACTGTAGAAGGCCCTGCTCAGGAAAACATGGAACCAGGGGAGATAGGGTTCCTACACAGATTAAATGTGACAGATGTGCAAACTATTTTTTCTTCAACTCAAATGATGTTTCACCTAGCCTCTGAAAACTTTATTCAGTCTTTTAGCATCTTACATATTTTTATTGGAGGTCTTATTATGATAAAAAGAATCTATCATAACCCAAAACGTAAAAGTGGCCATTATGAATAAACTCTAAAAAAATGAATAAAATTTTACAACCTTCTACATTTGGAGGTCACCACTTGCCACATTAGGAAAAAATGAGGACGCATTTCAGGAAATGTTGCTCAAATTAGAATTTTAATGGTTGGTGGGCATGGCAGCCTATTTCCTTTTTACATTTTCCTGTTCTGCTTCGCCATCATCCCATTTCTTCAGCTACTTTACCCTTCAACCCTCTCCTTCCCACTTCTCTCTTAATTTTTTGGTAACAACTTAATGAGGCCTTTTTGCCTACCATATCATTAATCAATTAAAGTGTAAAATTCAGTGGTTTCAAGTATATTCAGAGCATTGTGCTCACTTCCTTTCTTTGCTTGGTTTTCTATACGAGGTCAATAATAGTGACCTCACTTTTTTGCATATACCACAATTCTCTTATGCTTCGCTCACTATGTCATACTCCTTTGGTTGAATCGCAGCTTAAGTTAAATCCAATTCTCCACCTATTCAATGTCTATTCATGTGTAACTGAATGTGGCTGCAAGAAAATTTATAATCATTTTGTTGGTCTCACTTTAAATTCACAATCACTAATCTCTTATGGGCCCTTCACGCTGATTAGCAAGGATAATCTATAATTCTCTAGAATTTTCTGATAAGCACCAAGATAATTGTATGTATTTCTCCCTCTTCTCAAGTTTCCAATATCTCTTTCCATCTTCACTCTTGGTTGATAATCTATTTCATTGAACAAAATGATGCAATCAGATATCTTCAGTGTATTCCCACCACTCTGTATCCACTTATCAGCATTTGTGACAATGTACCCTCACTTCCTTCCTTTTCCAGTGATTAAACTCTTGGTGTTCAACCCCAACTCATGCACCACATCCTGTCCTAACTTACTTAAAAACATTTCTCTAGCAATTTCTTTCACTGTCTTATATATTGTTAAATCCTACCCCCACCTTCATTATTACATCAGCATACAAATAAGTTATTCCTCTCATTATTTATAAAAGCAAAAGTAGAAAAAAAACACAATGATTTTTTTAAATGATAAAAGTAATGTGTGAATATATTCCTGTTGCAAAATATTAGAACAAAGTAAAAGATGCCGGCTATATTTACCACAATCCTATTAGTTCTTGTTCCCCTACTCCAGAGATCCTTTAATGCTGGTTTTCCTCTAGATAATACTCCTTTGCTTTGCTTTCATTTGTAGAATTCCTTGAAAAAGTTTTCTGTACTAGCAATCTTCAATTTTCATTCCATTTTCTCTTGAGCTCACACCCATGGGGATTTCATCTCTATTCTTCCCCAAAATAGCTCTTGTCAGAGTTTCTAATAATCTTCATGTTAATTCCTGTGGTGAATTCCCAGTTCGCACCTTATTTGACCTATTAGTAGTATTTGACATAGTCAATCAGTTCCATCTTCATAGGATTTTCATATTCATGTGCCTCCTGCAATTGAGGATTTGTCAAGTCTTTTTGAATTTTTATCAGTTTTTGCTTCATGTATTTTGAAGTTTTGTTTGCATAATTCAGATATTATTTGTGTACAAGTAGTCAATAGCTAGATATGGATCAATGAATCATTTTTGTATTAGTTGCATGATGTTTTAAAATGGTTGTACTGCCCACCATTCTCATTCATTTATTTCCTTCCTGCACTATTTTTATTATTTAGTTGATCTAAAAATATTTCATATTATAAAACCTCTTATTGTGTATTTGAGTTGGTGAATCTGTTTTTTTAATTTATTTATTTTTTATGGTGACATTGGTTAACAAAATCCAGTTAGTTTCCAGTGTACGATGTAACAGTAAAGCATATATATAGTATGTTCACCTTCCATAGTTAGATTTCTTTCTGTCACCACATATTTGATCCTTTTTACCCCATCTACCTCCACCCTTCCCCCTCTCCTCTACCCACTAGTCTATTGTGAGTTGGTAAATCTTGACATAACCATGTAAAAGTCTTGTATTCACTAGAACATTTATAGCACGATTGAAAAATAACTTCACTTTATTTGTATTTATTACTTTTTCTTTTTCATTGTATTTTATTTAATAAAAAAAAATGTGTTCATACCTGATTGATTTTGTTAGGATTTATTAGGTACTTCTCTTTTCCCGCCTCATTTATCTATTTTTCAACTTTGGATGTATTTTTGTTTAATTGAGTATGAATTTTCTTTTCAACAAGATATTTGCTACTGTGAAAGGTAAACATTTATATCTTTTGAGTTTATTATAATCATTGTTAGGTTTGGAAGAAACCCTACCGATTTGCCTTTTTATGAATGTTATTTTTGAATTGATTTTTCTTTACCGATTTTTTCTGAATTTTAAACTTTTATTATTCTATTTGTTTTAGTATATTGAGAAGAAAATATATATCATATATATTCTTTTAATGTCTATTTTATGTTAACTTATATTTATTTTTCTATCAATATCTCCATATAATTTTCCCAGTGAACAAAAAAAATGAGCATGTTTCTATTTCTCTTCTTTTCCCATGCCCCTCCCCTTCGAACAGCATATTCTAAATATCTTTTATGAGTGTTTTTATTTCATTTACTATTTATTTAGGTAGCATACATTTTAATGATTTATTATGCATTGATTTTTAAAAAGGGAAGAGAAGAGAGATGCTCATTTCCCAGCTTTCTAAAGGCATTTTATCAATTTTCCTAGGGCTCTGAAGGATTCCTCTGATTATGACGTTGGAGCCTGAAGCCTTTCCACATACTCTTAACTCCATAGTAGTACTCTCTGGCACTATGTCTGGAGGAGATTTCTCTAAGTCTTGCCTATATGTCAATCCAGTCCTGTCTGTTTTCTCTCTTTAAAAATTGTTCAACACAGTTTCTTATACTTTTGGTGCTATTTCTTGCTGTCCAGCATTATTATGAATTTATACATTAAAAAATATTTTTCTATCATGTCAAATGAATTTATGCAAGTGAAAAAGATGTATGTGCTCAGTTTTCTGTCATGATCCAATCCTTTTCACTGACCATTCATTTTAAATATGCTTCATGTAGTAGTTTTTGCTTCTTCTTGAAACTTAACATTATTTTATCGGATTTAGGTTGTTCTGACTTTTGTGGCATAATATTGCTAATAATAACTCCCTATTTTTTCCCTATTGCACATTAAATTCAGATTCGAATTCTGTACTTTCTTTTTATAACAGCCATTCCTCTTGTTTTCACTGTTTTATCATTTCCTCCCTTTCAGTTTTATTTTTTTAATTCTTATCTCCTGCCAAATTATCTTCATAATGTTAAATTACTGTTTTAATTTTATGTTTATTATATTACTGTTTTAATGTGAATAAGTAAATCTATTTTTTTTAACTTGATAGCATGGAAATATTTTTATTATTGACCCTTTTTCTATTTAGAAAAAAGTGTAGCTCCCTGACAGAGTTAATTTAATATCATGTGTAGAGATATGCTCTGTTTTCTAGGATTGACATTTTCAGCAATCAAGAATTATTATATTTTGTAAGTGGAAACATCACTACTAAAAACAGAATACTATAAATAAAATGATGTCATGTGTTTTCAAAGACTATTGATATAATAGAGCAATGTGAAAATATAATAAAAGCAAGATATTTCATGGCAAATTTTGGGGGTAAAGTTAGGACTATAATCTGCAAATTATCTTGATATAAATGTTATAGCCCTACAAGTGCCACTGGTGAGTATTCTTGGGGCAAATGAGAAATGGGTTAATTTTCATATTATTTAATATGCTCAATGCACATATTTTAGGTGGAGAAGTAACTTGACTTCAGCTTTACCTGTCAGAACCCTCTTTGCAGCACACTGCTTTTTCAGAGAGAACCGATGGGTTAGGGCTCATTTTCATGACTTTGTAACACATATTATAAAATTCAGCTCCTGTTTGCAAAAAATTTGAAATAAACCTTGATCCAAACAGTGTTATGACTCTTGTCAAGTGCACTTAATATCCCTTTAGACCTACTCCTGTCCCTAAATCTGCTTATGGACATGTGTTGTAATCTGTCACTTCCATTCAAAACTAACTGCACCAGGATAACTACATAATGTAATTCAAAATTTTCCCTCAAAGTTCTCACACAAAGTTTTCAATGTGAGATCAGAGAAGGAAACAGAGAAGATGGAAATCTTGCTAATAAAAATGTAGATGAAATAGTTACTATTTTATTTCAGAAACAATGTCTTTAGAGCTCTCTTCTTACCAGTATAAAACTAGTCTTTATGAAAACAGTTTGAATGCCCATCAAGTACCACAGACTGTGATAGACTCTAACAGACTTTAACTTTCAGATTTATCAGTGATTCTTTCAGGTGATCACATAATTGGATACTCAGAAAATGGAAAGTACTATACAATGAAAGAAATTGATTTAAATTTCTAAGAGGAAATTAGATATTTAATGGAAAGGTAAATAAAATATTTTTTGAACTTGAATGAAGAGACTCAGATATCTACCATAAAATACCAGACAGAAAAATATTTTCTTGTATCTCAATGAATTATAATTTTAGAGGAAGGGAAAAGAAAGGCCAAATTTCATGTTATAAGAAGTAGGAATTCCACAAAAGATTATCGACCTGCTTTCGTATGTAGATGAAATAGTATATTAAGCAAAAATCTATAGATATGGCATTTAAGGCTTGTTTGTTATTACATTTGATATATCCTAATGCATGCACTATATTCCTTTAAAAAGAAAAAGAACTCTATCAATGTTAGTTACAACCATTTAAGACAATGAATTATTCTCTATTCCTTATCATGTCTTAAAATTTCTAAAATCTGTACCTTTGTACTGTTATCTTGTCTGGAATTGCTGTTACTACTCCATTGCATGTTTCTTGTGTAAAATAAACATTGCAACCTCTCTCAAGTGCTCTTTTTTTCAGTCCATGGATATGAGAGAGAGACAGAGACAGAGACCGAGACAGAGACAGAGACAGAGACAGAGAGACAGAGAGACTAACTCAGCAGCTTGAATGCAGACCAGCAGAAGATAAACTATAGCTTTATTTGTGTAGCTTTAAAACCAAAACAAAATGTACCCACATAGATTACTATATTAATTAAATTAAATTAAATAATAGTCTGACTTTACCATTTCACTGACTTTATCAACAATTTTTTAATTATTCTAGGAAATCTTTCCCAGAAAAAGGCTACAAGTAACAATATTGCTATGGAGAAATTTCTTTAGATAAGCATCAAACTGTTGAATTAAAAAAGATAACATCAAGAAGTTGTTTACTCCCCAAACTCTTTCAAGCATCTTTACCTCAAAATCCAAGGTTTGTCACATCCACCAATCCTAAACTAGATTTATTATAACCCTAAGCCAATTCTAGTCAAGTCCATCCCCCACCCAACCCTCTCCCTACCACAAATATTGAAAGACCTACCATAAATTAGGTGTCAAAACCTTACGAGTATCTTAACTTCACCTTTGTCTTTCTGAGAGGCTACTAAATTCTGGCATGGCAGTACACACCTTGCTGAGATCATGCACACCTAGCTTTGTCTGATTAGCAGGTTGTTTGACATTTTGGCGGGGAGCCAACATTCAATAATTCTGTGTCATGTACTTGAGTTTTCCATTTTGGGCCCTAGAATGTTGAATTAATAAGAAGAATATAAAAATATTTGAGAAAGAATAAGCCACAGTATAATTATAATAAATATATAAAATTGCTATGCAGGAGCTTAAGCATATTTCACACTATGGATGCTATTATCTCCCAATTCTTCCTCACTAACAAAAATGAAACTCTTAGCCATGTGTGTCTAAGGAAAATTTTCTGTTGATCAGCATCTGTGTACATTTTCTTTAGTTTATATACATATTTTCCTTTTCTGTTCATATTCAACACAATAAATTTAAATGACTGCTTCCTTTTTTTTTTTAGCTTTTATTTATGATAGCAGTGTATTCCTCAATAAATTTCCTCCAAGTTTTCCTTGAAGTACAAGGTCTTTATCAACAATTTTTCTGAGATTTTCTTTTGTTCAGTATACAAAGTCTCCTTAAAATTCTCTGCTCTTTCTGCTTTTCATATTTTTTAAAATATCATCTCTTATTTCTGGGTTATTGGTGGTGGGGTTAGTAAAGTGTAGGAGAGGGGAATTTACCTTTAAAAGCCATTACCTTTTAGGAAAATAAGAGATAAATTAGGTTTCAGATGAAATCTATCCCTAGAATGTAATATCCTTTTGGGAAAGAGTGTATCTTATGGAGCCACTTGTGTATAGCATTTAAGCACATTCCTTTTAGATGGGAATGCAAAGCTCTTTAGGCCCTACTGATGAAGTTTTATTTTGTAGTTAGTCTCCACAGCAGGAAATCAAAGATGAGGAGAAAGGGGGTTCTTTCAACCTTCCTCACTCAAATAAACTTGCTTTCTCCAGTGGGGATTACTAAAGTGCTTAAGAAATTATATTGCCAGTTAATCATTAGAAAGTATCAGATACTAAAATAGTGTATTAGCTCTGTATTCTAGACATACAATTTGTACAGCTTCCCATCTGTTGTTATTAGAAGTGGAACAAAATGATTACAGAGAATTAGTTAAATAAAGGTAGGAAACTACACGGCAAGGCACAGAATTGACAAAGCACCTAAGCTCTATTAGGTACATACTGAAGAATTAACTAGTCTTGAATCGACCTCCTAAAAGAAGCTTAAATTAGCTAAAAGCAATAAAAAATGTAATTGGTTACTTGGCAAGGATATTTAGATGCAAGATACCCTGAAAATGTGAAGGTTAATGACAATACAAATGAAAGTATTATTCGTTACACAAAAATGGTTAATAATATCTAAAGAATATTTTTGTGGTTTTGTACATTTTTAGATTTTAAAAATTCAATAAACGTGGATAAAAAACAAATTATCAACCATATATAAACACTCATGTAATTCAGTTTTTAAAATTGTGTTTGCCATTTAGCTATACAGTAAGTAAATACTATATAGTTAGTGAATGAAATTAAGTGAGCAAAGACATCAATTTGTTTATCTCTATATTGTTTTTAGCATATTTTGTAGATGCTCATTCTGTTTCCACCCCATGGTTTGTGGGAGACTGAAGAATGACTGCCAGCTTGGGAGATAAGGTAGATATAGATATGCATGTTACTGACTGATAAGAAACATAAAAACATAGTTGAAAGAAAAAAAAATACATTTTGGACTTTAGAGAGACTGTGATTTCTAGGTCCAGATTAGACATTAGTATAAATAAAAACCTGGAATTTAAGAGTAAATTTCGGGCTTGAGGTATTTTGCAGAAATCATAATCAGCCTATGGCTTATAGAGAATTTTGGAGTGAATATGGTCTTTTTATTATAGTGTGTAGAATGAGAATAAATGAGGGCTAGAATAGAGCAAAGGAATAATGATGTGATTGATTCCAAAGAAGAAAAACAGGAGGTCTTACATTTCTGAGAAAAAGAAATCAGTAATAGATAATACAAATTAATGCATTGGTATTTATGTCATTCTGGTAAAAAATAATGATTTAAAGAGTTTGATACCACCTATTTATTACATTTTAATTTTTCTTTAATACCAGGGCATGTATACTTCCAATTATAGAAGAGAAAAGATGCCCTTTGCCCTCTACCCTTAATTCAACCAATCTGACCCTAACAGTTACTTATCCTGAACTTCACTGGTCCAGATTTATAAAAAAATGGGCACTGAAACTTTGGAGAGTTGGATATTGAGGATCTATTTGTGAATCCAATTTGATTGCCAGGATAGTTCTTAGAATATAGGAGAAATTCAACATATCTTTGCACTAGGTTAAACTCTTTGGAGTTGCATATAGTATCAGTTTCTGTCTGTATGCTATCTGTGCCTTGGTTACTTACTCTTTTCCTATTAGACGAGAGGAAGGAGGTGGAGATGTAGATGACTCAATATTTAGGATTCTGTTAATGAGTAAATTGTCGCTGTAATATTTCTTCGACACATAGCTTTCTTAGGATTTCCCAAAGATTTAGGTAGTTTTAAGATTTCCTGAACGTGGTTCCATAGGGTAGAGGTTAGCATGTCAGCTTTACATGTAGAAGGTCACACCCCAGTGGAGCCATGGTCCATGGTTTACTGCCATGCCACCCTGAACAAGCCTGATGTCTGATCTCAGAAGCTAAGCAGGGTCAGGCCTGGTTAGTACTTGGATGGGAGACCACCTAGGAAGACCAGGTGCTATAGGCATAAATAATAATAAATTAAAAAAAAAAAAAAAGATTTCCCAAAGACTTCAGAATTAGTGTTCTTACAGAGCAGTGAGAACATGAGAGTCATGGTTCAATTGGTACTAAGTCCTGGCATTTTAATTTTAATGTAAAAATATGAAAGAGGTAAAAGCATTGATATTTAATTCTTTGCCTGTCTATTTTATTGTTTTGTTAAGCATACCTCCTTTTAACCAATAATCTTTATGATTTGTCACAACCTGTTGTGCTATGTAAAATCTAAAAAAATTTTTAAATTTGTGATGTAAAACTCAGTTTAGCATTTGTTTCATGTGTGTTTTGTGACTTTTAAAAGTTACCCTCAGTTTATAAATTGGAAATAATGGATTATTAACTAAATTTTGTATGCATTAATGAGATCCTATGAAGCCTTAGAAATTTTAGACTATCTAACTTGGTTCTGAACTAATAAATATTTTATAGTTCCTCTGGGTTTATTTTTCAAGCATTGCATTAGCAGATCTCAGCTTAGATTGTTTCTTATTTCCTAATATATTTTTCCATTTGTTTGTAATCTCACCCAAGACTAGGTATTCAATAATTATTTCATAAAGATCTTAAAATGAAAAAACAAACTGTTAAGTGAAGTGTTTCAAACACTGTATTTTGACTGTGTATAATTGATACCCCCATTATGCTAGTAGCAAAGTATAATGTTTCATTCTACTTTGAATATTTTGCTCTCTGCCCTGAATGCAACCAACCTGACCCTAGCAGTTTGTCATTCTGAACAGCCACAAATGTCAATGTCAATGTACATTTATACAAATCTTCTCAATGCTTCCTATTAATTCAGGCTTGAAAGAGATACAAAAGGAGAATTGGTAATTCCACATAAAGAGCTCTCTTAATAACGTGAGGTCTAGGATGTCATACATAAGGCAATGGCGATTCTATATGTTCTGATACAAGAATCCATGGACCACAATCTAAAATCTTATTTTTTAAAATATAGATACCTGGGCTCAACCCAAGAGATACTGGATTAGCCCTTAGTAAACAGATATTGTGAGGTATTTGCCTCAGATGCAAAATATAAGGGACGCCAAAAAAACTTAGTAATCAAGATAATATTCAAAATAATTAAAATTATTGCAAAATGCAAAAAGCGATGAACAAACCAGAAAATTTTAAAATAAAGATGCAATAAGTATTATTGATCTTACCTTTTGCTGCAGGCTATGACATGACTCAGCAGGACACTGTGTCTTAAAACCAAAGGAAAATAAAGATATGAAATATTACCAGGAATAGGCCAAACCCTAGGGCAATTGGTTCCCATAGTGACCTTCCTTAGATGGTTTAGTTCCCTCCTATGAGCAGTTCCTGCATTTTTGTTACAGCTACTAGGATCTGTATTCTCAGCTCAGCACCTGAGATTACCCAAAAGTCAGGCAGGGGTTTGTTGGAAGACTATCATCTTTGAGTTATAACTCTTGAATCTCATCTTAGGAGTGCTTACACTATTATTGGCATTTAAGTCTATCACAGCTTTAGAAGAACTGAAAATATGAGGAATGATTCAAATTTAAATTCAACAAAAATAAATCATAGCATTTACAAATATGTTTATTTCTTTGAAGATTTTTGGATCCTCCAAAAATGGAATTCAACTTAAACTATGATCAGGCAAAACATATCTCCTCTTTTTAGTACCATTAATTCTCATTAAAGTAAATGATAATAAATTAATTAAGGGTTTCTTTGGCATATATTGAGGAATATCATTCAAATGTGTTTATAAAACATTTTGATAGGAGCAGAAGAGTTTGAGTACTTTCGATAATCACCATAAATATTTTCAGAAGCATTAAAAAATGTAAAATGTAAGCTATTTTATGTATATTTTATTAAATTTTAAAAATAATATTTATTGTTTCTTATCATCCATCTGGAATGTATACATAAAATGGAAAGTAACAAAGGCAAATTGCCATAATTTAAATATTTATGTCTAAAAAATGTATTCTACCATAATATAAACAGTGTACTACAAGAATCACTTGCAGACCAGTAGAGAGGTCTTTAATATTACTGACACCACTCTGAGAAAGGCTAATAGAACATGAGTGCAGGGGGAGAAATTTTACTCTCCTTAGTTTTAAACCCTTTCAAAGATAAGCTGATATAAAAAGTCCTCTTAAGTCTCCTGCTAGCGACTTTTTACAATTTGATTAAAGAGAGTAGGATAATATGTCTATTTTATTCATGTCTATGACAGTCCAAAAATACATGAAGTTTTGTGCAGAAGAAGTTGGAGAAAAATTAATTCATTTAGCATGGAAAAGGTAACATGCTCTATGTTGTCGTCTGTAACCCTTTCTACTGGTTATATCTCCCAAAATATACATGGTTAGCTTAATAATAATACCTCATATATGCAATCAGCCTTGAATAGGAATTGTATAAAACCACATCTCATAACAGCTCATAAACTTTACCTTCAAGTCTTCAGAAGAAAAAGTCTAAATACATGACATTAAGTTAACCAATTTAACCACTTTGGTTATCTGATTTTCCCTAGTTAACTGCTAATAAGCTATTAGAAATCCATTGGGAGGGCAAGCAAATAGGAGAAACTGAGAATGAGGGAATGAAGCAAAACATTAAGATTTAACATCTAATGTTGAGAAAAGACAAGAGAAGAAATTAAATTAACAATTGTAATTCATTCTGTGGACATTTGCTATGGGGAGCAAAACGCTCCTCACTGTTAAATAATTGCACTGAATGTCATTGAATTCTAACCTAGCACAGTTAAGTAGTCATCAAAATAATGTTCCTGAATTATCATAAGAAAGACAAACTATAATATGTTGAAGAATATAAGTATGTATTTTTTAAATTTCTCTATCAAAACTGTATATGTATGTATATGTGTGTATGTGTACATATATTAATTGATTATTTAAATAAGTAAAAATGTTATTTGAAAATTAATTTATGATACTGTAATTTCACTGCATTATACCACATAAGGATGTTTCTCTATTTTGAGTAGTCTTCTTAACAAAATAGTAGGAATTGTGAGTATATAATAAAAATAGGTTCTTTGCTTCTATATGCTAACAAGACAGTGATTATAGATTAAAAAAAAAAAAATCTAGACTTGATAGGGGACTCAGTTCCATAATTTACTGATTGGAATTATGAAAAGAAGTCACTAAACTTTTAGACCTATGCCTATTGAGAAAAATAATATCTGTTCTGACATCTTTAGTGTGATGTAGATCAGACTGGATAATAAGTCTCTCAAAACTTGTAAGTATATAGCCTATGGCCATGCCACCCTGAACAAGCCCAATCCCATCTGATCTCGGAAGCTAAGCAGGGTCAAGTATGGTTAGTACTTGGATGGAAAGACCACCTAGGAAGACCAGGTGCTGTAGGTATAAAAAATAAAAAATAGTAAGGGATTGTAAGTTGACAAGTTCCTTGCAATTTGTGAGGTCAACCAAGGGTTGCCTTGCCTAAAAAAATAAAGTTGCTACTTCTTTAAAAAAAAAAAAAAGCATAAATGTATAGCATAATATATACCACTTAAAATGTGTATCATTTTTAAAAGTTTGAACATGAAATAGAATTAATAATTTGCAGTGAAAACCATCAGAATCTTATTGGATCATTAGTGGTAGATTTTCAACAATTAGTTTTAGAACTTTCTTAAAGACATGGTTTTGTGACTGTTTTCTCAGCATGAGTGAATTAAAACAATGAATCTGTCCAAATCCATTTAGGCTTTGATATGGAAATTATAATGTAATTTTTTGATACTATTTTAAAGAGATTTTTGTAAAGATACGTGTTAATATTGTCATAGAAAAGATATATAAATCCAAGTTAAAAAAGATATATATGCTCGTTTAACATAATTATGACTAGTTTTCCCAAGTGTATATCTTGTATTACAAATTTCAGTAGTAATAACACATCTTTAAAAGGGATATTTGAGAGTCCTTTGAAATCTATGCACTATCATCCCAAGGAAAACAATTGCATATAAATATTCATAATTTTTTTCACATAATTTTAGAAGATTCACTGATATCCTGAAATCAATCCATAAATTCTGAGTTAAGGACAATGTTTTACTTCTTTCCAGATAATGAGTCCAAATGAATTAAAAGGAGATCTGAATTTTACTCTGAATTTAACCAGTATCAAATAGTGAAATGATCATGAGAATTTAGAAATAAGAATAATACTTTGAGATATCCTGCTTCTTCACATTAGATGGTTTTAAAATTTTCTCTAAAACAACTTAAGAAAAAAATGTGATCTAAGGATAAAATAGAACTATTTATATAGTGTGAAATGAATATAAAAATTTAAATTAAATCAATGGTAGAAAAAATAAATCTTTTAAAATTATAATAGTCATTTGCTTATAAAATTTGAAAAGTTTTTTTTTTGAGGTAAACTTTTAGTAGTTGACATTGTTCTAAGTATAGTTGCCATTATTAATTGAAATTTGAACAGACAAGGCAAAAGCAAACTCTTTTAAAGTGTTCAAAACAACATCTAATTTCATGTCAAAAGCTCAATTATCATGAAAATAAAAGCCACTGTTGGATGGTGAGTCATTAACAGAAAGAAAGAAGAAATGTGTAGAAGCTCTGGTAAATGAGAATAATGTAGCTAAAGTGAAAGAGAAAAAAAATCATAGAGCTGACATAGAAGTAGCCATAATTAATTGTTGGGTTATGTTTCGCTGTATGCCAAAAATAAAGACCCAAGAAAAGTGTCATAATTTATTTTTAAAAATCTGTTTTAAAATAAATCTCTTTTAGATTGATAATTTTTAGTTCATTTGGTAACCGCAAGATGTTTGCAAGAGTCCCTTATTCAGTTATTCCTTGACTGTAGTTACTTATCATAAGAGTGAAACAATATGGGATTCATGGCTGCAGGAAAGAAAACTGTAAGGGTGAACTAACAGCCTAGGTCAGTAATGGGGTTTGTTTGTAGAGACTAGGTATCCAGTAATTCTTGGATTCAGGAAACCCTTCATTCTCAGGCCTATCTTAAGGTTGCGCAGCTTCTCTAAAAATGCATATGTAACTTGAGATAACCAGGTATTCATTCTTTCCTATCATCCATTTCCCACTCTAGTCCTATTGTAAGGCTGACACTCAGACTTATCTA
Organism: Rousettus aegyptiacus; assembly: GCF_014176215.1. Classification (NCBI taxonomy): domain Eukaryota; kingdom Metazoa; phylum Chordata; class Mammalia; order Chiroptera; family Pteropodidae; genus Rousettus; species Rousettus aegyptiacus. The sequence goes on from NW_023416286.1 coordinate 63,787,308, forward strand.
GCTCATAGGTTAAAGTTTTACAGTATCTTGCTATAGAGAAGGGAGTTGAGAGGCAGTGAACTCCCTCTTACTATGGTGGGAAGGAAGGGAATAGTGGGTGAAGCAAAGGAAGGAATTTCTCAAATAGTAGTGTCATCATATATCATTTAAGATTGCTTTTGACTCCAAGTGATGGAAGACCTAAGTGACAATGGTGCTGGCAATAGAGCAATTTAATTTTCTTTTATAACTTAGATGGTGAATATGGAATATACATAGTTTGAGATTATAATACATGACAAAGTTGAAAATCCTAAACATAGTTTTATAAACATACTTTATGGAAATATTGAGGCGAACAATAAGAATAGCTAAAAAAGTGAAATGTTTGATCTTGGAGAATAGGATTTAGGGGTGGTGAACAATAAGAGATTTCTATTTTCCTGTGTAAACCATGCAATACTATTTTTTGAAACTGAGTACAGATATTAATGATAAAAATTAAGTTTTAATTTAAATAATATTTTAAGTATGACTGTTAACATATTCATATGGTCTTGACTTACTGCGTTTGAATTTTCTGGTGTGTATCCTAATGGCAATACCCACACAACTTTGAAACTCGGGCTTTTAGATGTAGTGTTTGAAAATTAGAAGCCCCCCAGAAGAAATGATTAGAAAGATAAAGTAAAATTCAATACAAGAATTTCACATATGAGAAAGTGATCAATAGCACAAATAATGTCCTAAAATTATACTATGTATTCCTCAAATGTTTAATCATTGGTGAATTTGATGAGAGAAGTTGTTTATAGTTTAATGAGCTTACTGGACTACTTAGGAATATTGCATATGCATTTAACTAATCAACTGAAAATGATACTTTAAAAATATATGAATCACTTTTTCCTCTCTCTCTACTTTTTCCCTCTTTTTGGCATTTTTTTCCCTTGAGTTTTTCAAGACATATTTCACTACCTTGAAGAGATTTAGGATTGCTAAAAAAGAAAGTGAAGAGAAATGATGTACTTTTTTGTTGTTTTTTTCAGTCCACGAAAAGATGGCAATCTAATCATCCTCCCCTGAAACAAGTATGTGTATATATCAAAAGAAAGCTTAGAAATTTGAAAGTCGAGTTTAAGCCATAGAATGGAGGGGACTGAGAATATGATCCATTACATATCTACTACCTCTAAACCTCTCAGCAAACTGAAGCAAGAACCTCTTACATGGTTTTAAGAGGCATCATGAAAGGGTATCAGAATTTTCTTGGGTCTCACCACCAACTCGTAGTTGGGACTGACATTGCTTAACTGTACAGGGTATATTGAGGCATTAACAGAGGCTAGAGTTCAAGTGGGAATGCCAGAATTAACATTACTTCCCTGTGGATTTTCATTGATATGTAATTGATCTAGCTGTTCTTAATGACACACATGAGGGAGTCCCTGAGTAGCTGAGGTGAAAGATTTTAGACCTCTCATGAAGCTGCTATTTTGAAGGGCAAAGAGACCCCGAATACAGGGTTGCAAAATAGAAATTTTAACTGAGGTAACACATGGAGATTTTGACCAAGAGCTAGAGATGTTTAGTGCTGGCAAATATAGAGATGAAGACAATGGACCAGCAAAAATAATTATGATCCTAGGAGCTATAATTGTAGACTGGCAGTGCTAAGACAAGACTGTCTTTCACCAGCATCTGAATGCATCAGCAGGAGACAGTCGCAGGTATATAAGACAAGCAAAGACCAGAGACTAACAGTCAAGCAATGAATTGTGCCATGTTTTTCTTTGGAATCTAAATGTCATGTTAGGAAGTAGAGAAAAGTTGAGAGAAATAACACTGCTTGGACTTTGAATAGCATGGATATTAATGCAAAGTTCATGCAAAATAGATTAAGTTAAAAAGTCATTTTAAACAATGATAGTTACATGCATCTTATCTTTCTAGTAGGTTGGTGGCCTATGATGAAATTAGTTCAAACACAGACAATGTTTTAAAAGTTTTTTTTTTTCTATTAATAGGTTTAGTTGTAGCTCACGTACTTTGATCCTGCTACAAGGCATTAGGTAGGAGCTCAGCAAATGTAGGAAAAATAGGAGGAATGACTTGAGTTTTCATTTATGTATTATCCCCATTTTCTTTTGGTCACTCTTTTTGGGATTCAATTTACTTTGTAAATTTTATGTTGTTTGCTAGGTCCAATCCTCCTAGTAGATCAGCTGTGGGATTTAATTGAAATGTTGTCAAAAGGGAGTTCCAAGTGTCAGACTGTTAAAGTCAAGTCATTATTAACGAAGCAGGAGTTTTCCAGATGATTCTGTCATTATTTTAGGACCTACCAGCTTCTCAGCTCTCAAATTCTTAAATACTTTACCTCATTAGTACACTTACCTTGCCATGCTCTAGACACTAGAACCAAGTCTGACTTCAGTCAAAAAGGTTTTCAAATGCTCAAACAATCCAGTGACTCAAGAATAAGTCATTTTTTCCCACTAGACTGACTGCTACTCCAAATTTGTTCCCAGTTTAACACAGTTTACCTCTTCATTCATATCAAGTTTCTCTCTCTCTTTTCTATTCTCTCTCTCTGTTATTACCAGTGCCCAAGTCTAGATTTTGTCATCTAACTAGTAGCAGAGTCTGTCTAAGCCTGGATATTTGTTTTGCTCTTATCTGTCTCCTCTTCTAAACACTGGCTCTGTAGCCGGGACAGAACATTGCGACAGATTTGTCATTTGCTCCGCTGAGTTGCAGAGTACTGCCTGTAGAGGCACCTTCATTACATGGTGTTGAGCAGTCAGGAGGCCAAATGTTCACTTGCGTTACCATCTGTTGTCTGTATTTTTCCTACTGAGTTAGACGTCAACTCATCAGGTATAGTTGACTCTTTCTACCTAGAGCCAGTTTAAAGTTCCAAGTGTTTATAGCTTTCTGTCTAGCCTGAATCACATGCTTTTGGACACAATAATTATTCTTTTGAGAAAATCTGTGGCTTGATTAGGATATATTTGGCTTTATATAATGAAAAATCTGGCTCAAATCTGCATAAATAATATAGAAATGTATTAGTTTCTAAAACCTGAAGTGCAAAGATAGGATAAGTTCAGGGTTGCGATCAAATAATGACTTCATATCCTAACATGTAGTTGTGGAGATATGGATGTGGTGCTGTGAGGAGAAGATACTAAGACAATTTTAAGACATCTTTTATTCCGGTTCAGAGATAGAGTTCAAAGTGAAAATTGCCCTAATGAAATGTATTATGAGTTCTGAGTAAGTGAATTCATTTGTAAGTTTCAACTCTTCTAATTTGGATAATTAGAGTAAGTGATAGAATTCATATTGGCATTTGTAAGGTAGGCATATAATTGGGTTGTATTCTGGGAATGAAATAAAGGGTAGGCTAGGAGTACCCATGTTTATGACACTGTGTCTTTGATCTTATTTTTTGTTTAAATATGCTGTCTTTTCCCAAAATTGTGGAGGAAGACTGAAATGTGTTACTTAGCTAATACTCTGACAAAATTAATGTAATTTCAGAAAAAAAAGTTCATCTATTTATGGAATGAGAGATTTTCCAAGGGAACACCATTAGGTCTTTGTGATTTTTGATTCTGGTAATCAGAGGTCCATGGTCCCTCTTATTTTTTAAATAAAATTTCCCAAGAATGTGTGTGTCTGGGTGGGATAAATGTTTTCTTTTTCATAAATTATTGACTTTTAAGTTATATGGCTTCTATTTTGACATGTTTAAATTGAGCCATAGTTAAGATAAACTGCTTAAACTATGAACATGTGATGTTAAACAATCAATTGGATTAAAAAGATACAATTATTTATATTTCTAAAATTAGCTTATTAAAAATTTTTCCCATCCCTTTTCCCTTTCCCATGCCTTACATAAAGTCTCACTCAGGTTGCTTATAGACTATATGTTGGTGGAGTGAAGATGTAAGAATATAAAGAAGCCAACGCTGATGGTAACATAGGCACATTATGTATTCATTCTCTTGAATAGTGAAAGGGTACTTTAAAAGATAATCAATAGATAATCAATGACTCAAATGTCTTTTCTTGGAAAATATTTATTCAGGAATATCTATGAGAGAAGAGTAGTTTTTGCCTCAGACCTCAATCTATGGAATTCTGTATCCGGGTATATTGCACTTGATTCAGCATTATTAGATTAAGCTGTATCAACTGACTCTTTCCAAACAGGGATTTCCAAGGTGAGTTTATTTTTGGTGTAATTTTATCCTAGCCTTATTCAATTTTCCCTGTTAAAGCACTGGTATTATATCAATATTACTTATGATATCATCATTATCTGATTTCTTGTTTTTTTATTTTTGTTTTTTTGATTGTATGTGTTCCTCTCAATACACCCATCTCCCATAATTATTTATGTTAAATTTAATGCCATTATCCTTTTTATCCTGGGTAGATTTTTAGGTCACTGAAACAATGAAAAATTAATTTTAAGTTCATCACAAAGCTACTTTTCCAGGGCTGGAGATGAGGGAAGGGAAAGTTTCTATAAATCAAGGGATCTTGAATGGTTTTATGTGTAAAAATCATTGTCACATTTATCATCATGTTTGATCTTTAAAACAGTGCTATAGATTCAGTGTGCAGGTTGTGTTCTGTAACTTTATACTGACAATGGAATATAGTAGAAAGTGTGCTGAACTTGAATCCATAGACCTTCCCTTACATTTCAGATCTGCCTTTTCCTACTTTAAACTTCATATAATTGTCTTTATCTACAGCAGATTTTCCCCAATATAAAATCAGACTAGTAATGCATATTTTGTTCAACTCATGAGAGTTGTTGAGTGGATCAGTTGAAATAATGACAGATCTTAGAATCAAAGTATTCTGCTAATGTAAATAAGAGATTCAGACTGAAGGAAATGAGATGGCAATGACCTAGGTAAACCAGATATGCTTGCTCATATAGATTGAAGAAAGGAGGCAGCCAGTTAAAATATACAGCTGGGAAATCCATACTATTTTTAATGACAGAGGTTTAAGTTCCCAGGCTTCAGAAGTGGACACACAGTTGCAAATGATAAGTCTGAATGAGCTGGTCTTGTGCGGGATCTTGTGTGGGAGCTTTTATAAGTCCTGTCTAGACTTATATACATATGGCTGGAGATGTTCCCTGCATCTCCTGGGGACCACCTCATCTTAGGCAATTACACCTCATCAATCTTGGTGCAATAATGTATATACTATAAATAGAGAATGCAGCTGAGCACACAGCGCCGTGCGCTCAGGAACAAGTGGTCCTCATTTATCACCTCAGCATCACTAGGACTGGCTTAAACTTATAGCTAAAGAATTGAAAAAAGAGTTAATTATCAAGATTTCCCTACACTATAGTCTGTTAGATTAACTATGGAGTGCATTTTGCAGGTCATTATGTTTACTTTCTACTTTCTGTGTGTGTGTTCATAATCTATCTAAAGAATTTGACATTTAAATTTTGTTCCAAGCATCATATTCTCTGTGCCAAGGAGTCAGATATTCAAAGCAGGCAAAAGTGGTCTCAAGAAGGAGAACAAAAAAGCTGAGGAATAACTTCATTTAATATCCTATTACCTAACATGTCAGAAGACAGTTTCTACTTACTTTTAGTCTAATAGAAGAATTAAAATATAGATCTTTTGGGAACTCTGTAATTGGATAGCCACATTTGCACATTTATTTATACTCAATTTCTGTTGACCTAAATCAAAGGTAATTAGAAGATCAACAAAAATGCACAAGTTTGTATAGTACAGATATGGCTGAAAGACGAAATATATTGTATTGATTAACAATAACTGAGTAACTCCACCTGAAATGCATGCTTCACATATTAAATAATGTTCTTAAAATTCTAGATAGGAACCCGACTGCAGTACAAGTGAATTATCTCAAGACCCAGTATTAGTTCATTTGGGAGAGACGGAGAATTGTGTTCGGGGAAATTGTGAAAGGCAATACTTTTATTCCCTCCAGATGAAGCCATTCTCCTCCCGCATTCCCTGTCCCAGGAAGGTTTAATTATATCTGTCAACAAAATCTTTTCATCTGTTGATTAAGTAGTGATTTTTAGGTCAAATCAGCTATAATAAGGAAGTATTATTCTAGCTCCTGACTTGAGAGGGGCTCAGGATCTAAAAAATTTCTTTATTGTGATAGGATTAGCATGCTGTGTATCAGCTGGGATATAAACTTTTCCTCCAGGCCTTTCCCTTGAGTAACTATGCATACTTATTATCATTTATTTACATATTTGCCCTTTTTTGAACATCTAGTCATTATTTTTTTGGTCCTACTAATCATGGTCAGGCCCTTGAACAAATATTTTTTAACATGAGTTGCTTTTTTGAGACGAAAAGACATTTATATACTAAATTTCATAAATTCCTACATTGCTTCCTCTGCGCTGTTCCACCTTAATAATCTAGGTAAGGTTTAATTTTTTTTTTCCTCCACATTCTTAGTTAAAGCAGAATACTGCTAAGCAAGACACATGTGTACAATAATTTGGGATGATCAGTTTGCCAATAAGCAAGAATTAGAAGATAAGAGAGGGAACTAGGCTATAGGACATTAATAAAATAATTTTTAGAGCCTCATACTCCATTTCAAACACCTTTACCAGTACATTTATAATAGTAATGATAGTGATATTTATTATTTATTGAATTTCAACTATATATAGTACTGTAAATTATTCATTACATTTTCTTTGAATTTTCATAAAAAACTCTGAGTTATGTGTTAAATTCCTTCCTTCCTTCCTTCCTTCCTTCCTTCCTTCCTTCCTTCCTTCCTTCCTTCCTTCCTTCCTTCCTTCCTTCCTTCCTCTCCTTCTCTCCTTTACCCCCTCCCTCCTTTTCTCTCCTCCTCTCTTTTCGCCCTTGTCTGTCTGCCCCCTCATCTCCTCCTCTGTGCCTTTGTCTCCTTTCTTTTCAGATGAGAAAACTTTGCCAATTCAGACACAGATTTTAAGTAGATCTGAGCTCTTTATACAACCATGCTTGTTGGAGTCTCACAATATGAGGGGTTATATTGAAAGGAAAGTGAATGCTAGCTAGTGAAAAGTTTCAAGATCTCCTTCTGGAGGTGGCTTTAGCTGGTAAAAATAGTAGATATATTAATGAATGAAGTTGATACATAGTAATGAAGAAATAATTCAAAAAAATATTCATATGCCATTTTAACTTTATTTTCAAGGAAATGATTTTTAATTAAACTAAAATAGAATAAGCAATATTATTTTCCTTATAGCAATTATATCTTATAGATCATTGTATTAATTTTAACAATGTAATCTATTTTGACTCATTGTCAAGTTTAAGTGTCTATTTATGGCAAAGAAAGCCAGAAGTCATGCTTGTTTTTTGCTCTTTGAATAACCAAATTAGAGGCATTAACAGTTATAATCATGAAAAGACGTAATATAGTAACAGTAATAAAGAGGATGTATTTTTCAGTAGAGACAACTTACTTAGGAATATAAACTTAGGAAATAGAATATTGTTGCCTCCTGATAACTACATTCTTTATTTTGTTGAATCCCCCCAAAATTGCTACAGAATTTTAATGTCCACAGTTTTGACTGTTTCAAAATTCTAAAAAATTACTGATCAAAACACTGCAGTCAGTCATCTGTAGTGTGAGTTCTTAAAAACCTCCTAAATAGGCAAGAGATCCACATTAATCAATTTGTGATTTATACTGGATTATAATTGATTTTCATTTGAAATTATAAATATAAAATAGTTTCCATTAAAATAGACCGACACTGCTAGTCCTACAATAATGCACTATTCTTCTGACAATACAGAGTTGAAGTTTGAGTTTGTAAATGAAAGGGCTGAGTTCAAGTAGCTGACAACATGCAGAATTAGATTTGTAACTGGCTCTCAAAAGTAATACCAAAGCTGAATAGAGACAAATGCAAGAACATTTGCATACTGAATAAATCATTTTAAGTGCAAGTCTGAAGGAGACTCTTTCTCGAATGATGATTTTATTATTTAAACACTATTTGTAATATAATTCTTCTCTGTTAACAAACTTGCTGCTCCTCTTTTAACAGACATCTGGGGTTAGCATGAGGATAACAAAATAACACTTTTGAAATAACACTTTTATTGTTCTAGATTCTAGCATTTTTTCCCCTTCTTTTGCAGTGTTAAATATCATTTGTGAGCAAGCCCAATGCACGTGTAATGGCTGAGCAAGTGGTGATATTAAATAATTAAATAGAATTTGATGGCTTTACAGCAGAAAAAGTTTGCAAAAGGATGCAAGTAACGTAAATTTCACATATCAAAATAATGATTGAACCATACAAAAAAGAAAGCAGAAAAGACTCATTAGTAAACAAAGTAAGCAAGGGTATTTTGTTAAAGGGAGATGGTCAATCTATAAAAGAAGCATATATGGTTTCATTTACAATTTCACTTCTAATCACCTTTTGACAGAACAAATGGCACTTTGAATACAAATATGATGATAGAGTCTCTTAGTATTTCAACAAATTCCCCATATTCCATTGTGACCATTGTCCATTCTGAATGTCATAGGAGTTGAAGGCCCTCTCTCATCTATCCCCTGGAAATCTTATCCTTTCCTTCTGAAGCTCACTGGAAGCACTGATGACTAGGCATTAAGTCTCTACTTTCTAGAGTGAGCCCCTGATCCTCTCCTATGTTGACAACATTTTTATTTCCTGCGTCAGTCCATGCCTGACTTTCCCCCATGACTTATGCACCAGGTCTGAATCCAGCATAAAATGATATTTGTTACACATCCTACGATTAAATGCTCTTGGAGAGTTCACCAAATGTGAGAGAAAGAAGATGTTAACTCCACAATTATGTAGGTGCATGTGTGTCTGTGTGCTTGTGTACAAGTACATGAGATAGACTGCCTTAGTAATATCTGTGCCTGGATTTCTGAATAAATGTATTGATTGAAATCTTTTCCAATTGTCTGAAATCAGTTACTAACTACAATTCAAACATTTCTATGTGGATCTGTACATTGCATCAGAAGAGAATAAAGAGTATGAAAGTCAAATTCTGGTGTTTTATTACACCTATACATTAGCCTATATATACCACAAATAGGAAAAAAGTAGAACATATTAAATATACTTAGACTGTAAATATATATTGTATAAATTTAGTTTTTATTAAAAATCTTCAAAGTTATCATTAAAAATCATTATTATAAAGAATAAGAAATTGCTTCAAAAAATTCTAATAATTTTCTCATAGCTGCTGAAAATCATGTTTGTTTAAGTTGATTTTGTATTCTAGCTGGTTTTATTTTCATTTCTCTGTTTCAAAATAGATTCGAGTCATCTGAGTAGTTTATATATTTCAATTTTGGATAAACACGTGTTGAAGTAGCTCATTAAAAAAACAAAATAAAAAACCATACATGCAAAACATTTTGTTTCAACTGAACATAAAACATATTTCTAAATCCTTGTCAGAATAGAAAAAGAAAAAAATGTTTCATTAAAATGTGATGAAGCTTTCATCAGGGGAAAAAAAAGAATACTGTTAGGAGACTATATTTTTCTTGGTATTCGATCTGCAGAGAACATTCTTGTGTGGACAGTCAGAAGGCCAAACCCAGACTGGCTGTGATCACTTCTCTCAGGGCTTTGACATAATGGAGCATGTGAATGCACGGGTCCACAAACTGGTTCTCCTTGTGCAGTTGTAGTGTGACTGGACATGCATGAATCCTACACATTGTTTTCTAAATTTTGGTCCAGGAAGCAATAAGAAACTGAAGGCAAAATTGTGCCTGAATCTAAATCTTTGATCTAGGTGGCACAGCTTGGTGAGGGTTAGAGTTCCAGGTGATGTGCTTGGAAGTACGGAAGGATGTCGAGCTCCTTCTTAGAAGGGGGAGGTGTCAGGCCTTCTCCCAAGACAGGTAAAATGCTATTGCCACCAACCACGCATGCCTGTGTGGGGAACTGAGAATCCTGAGAAGCCCACATCACTGAGCCTGTGAGACTTTCCTGAGAATTCATCCTTTTAGCTCAGCCCAATAAACTCTAATGTCTGCGAGATTTCTGTGTGCTCATTCCCTCTAGGCCTCCAACCGGGTCCTCTGTGAGAATAGGCAGATGTTACGCTGGGTAGAGTAAATGGTATAATATATAATATTAGAGGCAATGATTTTTATGCTAATTAGAGCAAGAGTAACTTTTTCTTGTAAGGATGTTAATAGGTGTTAGGTGACAAAAAATAAATTTACGGACAAGTCCTTTTAGGACACGTCGAACTTATGAGTTTAAACCATTTCTTTACTGAAAACACACAGGACTTTGATGTGCTATTACGCATTGTAACTGTAAACTTTTCAAACTTTTTTAGAATCTTCCTTCACCCCCACGTCTGTCCCCACACTTCCACACCAGGAAATTTGTGGAAATTAATATTATGCAATTTATAATTTTGAAAAATGCTACCTCAGCAAATATGTTTTTCATATTTTGTACAGTGTCACAGCTGCTTGAAAGTGGCCCTGTATAAAATAAGATTTAGTATACATACAGCTGAAGAGAAAGTGGGATGATATTTCTAGATTTGTGGGAGGTAGGTTTATTTGGCCACTTATTGAGGGCTTTAGGCTGCCAGTCCCTGATTGCAGAGAAGGGAGAATTACAAAGAAGGAGGCCAGCTGAGGAAAGGCTTTTCTAGAGTCAAAAAAGAGAAGGCATTAAAGAGAGATATCTCAGTTTTGCTAGTGTCAGTCCTGAGTGCCACTATGTCACTTCAAGAAATAAGACACTAAGACTGAGATACTGCTAAGAAATGGATTGACCCTCTGTTGAGAATGACATCGTAGCAGTGATGAAGCATAAACTTGAAATGGTCAGCATGGAGTGACAACTAGAGAAGGCAACAACCAGGAAACATTTTCTGTGAGGAAGTAAGGTAATGAATCCATGCTTTTCAGAAGCAGTCTTTGATAAATGGTATTTCCAAGGTAAATAGGAATTCCTAAGCTGAAATCCTGCATTTAAAAATATTGTTAGATAGAGCTTTGATGTGTGAACTAAGCAAGAGCTATATGTTAGCAATAACACACACACATATATGTATTTTATTTTTACCTACGTATGTATTGTTGGCCATTTTTCTAGAAAAACAGATAACTATGCGTCCGTTGGTATGCAATCAAACTTAAATCAACAATAAACATACAAATTGGTTATCATTGAATATACTGCATGTTATATGTCTGTATATGTGTGTTATGGATAACTTATTAAAATTCAAATTTACTTAAATATTTAATTTCCCAGAAAAATAAACTTACTACTCTTATATTCAGTATGCATTACCCAGGGCGCTTTGTTTGATAATATGTTCTTAATGTGGCTTATATATTTAACTGAAACATAAGTAAAAGAGTAGATGTAATCTTAAAAAATAATTAATCTGAATAAATACAGTCAATTTTAAGAAAATGGAAAGGCCATCTTGCTCAAGTAATGATTAAAAATAAATTGTTGATTTACTTATTGAAATCAATATAAAGCACATTAGCATTTTCATTTCTGGGCAATTGTGAATGCATTTTTTTCTAATTATAATCTCCATTTTGATCATTTGGAAAACAAGTGTTTATGGAAGGCATAAAGTTAAATATATTAATATGCATTTATTGTTTTTAAATCAATAAAATATTCCCTGTCTCAATAGATAAATATGTAGATGCATATTATAGGTATAGATACATTCCAATTATTTGTATATTTTCACATTTTTTAAGGGAATGGCTTTAAAATCTGTTGGTATAATTAATATATAAATTTGATAAAAGGTAAAGATTGTTTTTATTACTGGCTGAAATCCTATTTACATTTGCCTTAGATATACTAACTTAAAGATTATGAACTATATATGTTAAGCTATGTGATATCCTATTTGGCAGGTTTACAAAATATTCTTCTCTGATGGCTTAGACCTTAACAAATGGGTCATGAAGATGATCACTCACTGTGCTTTGCTTTTCCTACTGTGGGTTCTGAACAGTCTGATATATTAAAATGGGACCACACCGAAAGTAAATAGATTTGATATCATTTCTGGGTGGCCAAATCTTTCCTAATACTTACCTTTCCGTAGGTCTTGGAATGACCCAGCCAAACATTAGCAGGATCTGCAGTCAATAGCTGTTTCAGATCATTCTGCCAACAGTGCAGAGAGGGAACTGTGTGTGCATGTGGAAAGACTGGGAAATTTACAGATTCTTCCTGGCCCACACGTGCTATGGTTTTCAACCATGGTTCAACTAATTAAATGAGAATATCTGTGAGTGGGACCAACTGTGTATTTTTAATGCACTTTTCAGGTGGTGGCATTTATGCACAGCCAAAAGTGAGAAGCTCTGAAAACAAATGTTTTTCCTTTCAGCATGCTATAATTCTAAAGTGGGGAATTTCTACTTTATGGACAAAGATGAAAATCCTGGTGAAACAGGGAAGTTTTTCCTCTTACATAGACTAAATTTTCACTCTTTTATTTTGTTTAGGCTAAGTCTGTACCGTATTAGAGAGAAGCCCTGTATAATTCTATGTTTTTAAATCAGTATTGGCCTAAAACAAGCCCGGGCAGCGGGGAAGGGGTGGGGGGAGTGTGTGTGTGTGTGTGTGTGTGTGTTATATTTCAAGAAAGAATACTTTATATGCCGGAAAGGTGGCAACAGGTAAAAGAAAAGCCCTCTGAACTAGGATAGAGAAGCCTTTAAATTGGAGTCCAGGTGCTGACTCAGACTAACTGTATAGCACAGATAATTTCTAAGATTCTTTCTGATTCTAAAACTTCACAACTGTTATTTGGTTTCAGAATCCGCTTAATTTCAGTTTCCCTTTCTCCTTTCAAGATGTTCTCTGTGATTTCATCTATCCAGGATGACTGTTTATTTCGATAGCCTGGATTTCCATCTCTAATCTTTCTCTTAGTGCATTTCAACTTGTCTCTTGAATGTGGCACCCATAAGGTAATCTATTCTCTTTTAGTTATAATTTTATAAATAATCAGAAAATACTAAGTTCTTAGTAGCTTATACAGTCCCTTTCTTGACCTTTTATTTAATTAACATTGGAACAGTTCCTTTATCCAAATGAATGATCAGTAAACATTCAGCTCTTAGTGCAAGATTAGGAGAGAATACAATTTAGCAAAGATGTCTTTCTCCAAACATTAATACATAGGTACTTAATTTATGTGTAAAATCACCTAGGGCTTTACATAATGGTTACCTTCCCACAATTAATCTAGTGTTAGGACTTTATCTCCATAAATTTCCCTACCCCTTTCAGTATGCTGTAATTCAGTAACACAGATATCTTAATGTTGCCTCTAATCAGGTACTTGGTTGCTACTTGTGATTTTTACATTTATTTCTCATGGTTAGTTAACGAACATAAACAGTTTCAAAAAAGAGGAAATCATGATTTTATATATTATATGGAAATCTAATTACATAACACTTAACCTATGTGTAACATCTAATGTTCAATAGGAAACACACATCTAAATCTAGGAACTAAAATTTGTTGTAGCTCAGAGTGTGTTGGGACCTTAGAAGCCACATTAGTCAAAACACAAATAAATTGTCTTCTGTGATGTGTGAGCAATTCAATTTATCCAATCAATGAAGAACAATACAGAGATGGAGTCAGAGGTATATTTCCTCTCAATTAACTGTTTTTTGGTTATTGGTTTTAGATTGTTTTCTAACAATTTGATGTTTCTAATAAATTGTTGCTACTGTGTTCAATTGTGCCCCTCTCACTCCACATTGCTAACAGATCTTTCTATAAGGCAAATCACATCATGTTACTCAGCTAATTAAAATCTTTATGTTGCTTCTCATTGTCTAAAGCATCGATTTTCAACACTGGCTACATATTAGGCCTGAAAAACTTTCTAGAATACTTATGCCTGTGCCCCTCTGTAAACCTATTAAATATGACTCTTTAAAGTTAGTGCCAGTTATCAAGTTATAATCCCCAGATGATTTCAAATACAATCATTCTTGAAAACAGTAAGCTAAATACCTAAGTCCAATGTCTTTAGCATGACATAGATGTGGGATGCCCACATTAGAGACTAGTTTCCTAATTCTTTTCCCAACTGCACCTCGTTCCCCCAAATTCATGGACACACACACAGACATACATGTATACATGCACATGCAGATGTACACAGACTATGTGGAACTGCTTTTAATTTTTTTTTCACAATTTTATAAAAATTTTCAAGATGTTAGGGCTACAGCAACATTAGCAGAGTTTTCTAAATAATTGCATTGTTATATTTTCCACATATAAAGTATAGTTATGTCAAGGTTTTTTGAAACACATAAGTGCTTTGGACATTCAAATACTTCTATTTGATTTTTAAATTTTACTTCTATTTTGTAAAGATTTTCTTTGTTTTTAGAGTAGTTGAAATTTCACAGCCAAATTAAGGGGAAGGCAGAGAAATTTATCATAAACCTGCTGTTCCCACACACGCATAGCCTCCCCTATTATCAATATCCCCAGTAGAGTGGTACATTTCTTACAATTGATTAACCTATATCCACACATCATAATTACCCAAAGTCCATAGTTTATGTTAGTGTTCACTCTTAGTGTTGTGCATTCTATAGGTTTGCACAAATGTATGATAACGTGTATCCGTCATTACAGTAACATACAGAATGTTTCACTAACACTAAAAATCCTCTGTGCTTTGTCTATTTATCCCTTTCCTCCTGCCAAATCCTGAGATGTACTGAACTTTTTCCTGTCTCTATAGTTTTGCCTTGCAACAATATTATATAAGTTGAATCATACAGTGTGTAGTCTTTTCAGATTGGCTTCTTTTACTCTCAGTTGCTTTAACACTCCTTAAATGAGCCTCCATTGATATGGAGCTTAATGTGGTCACTTTAAGTTTTGGTCACTGAGAGAAAATTTAAAAAGGACTCTGGTTTGTTCAATTCCTTTGGTCCTGTGGAGAAGAGTCCTCCTCACCTAGCCCTCCCTCCACTGCATAGTGGCGCACCCAGCAGGATCTCATGGGAATAGGTGTGTGCTGACCAGACTACCGCATCACACTCAAGACAAACAGCCAACTGAACTATTTGAGGAAATGCCTCCTCCCCACCCCAGGGATGTCTTCCTTGCTTTGCTTTCAAATATCTAAGAACCAGAAAGGAAGCAAAGACCAGCTTTCATTTTTGACATTGAGCCACTAGAATTCTGCCGGTACTGGTTATCTGCTGTGCTTCACGGATCAGTAAAAAATCCTCAAGACTCATAGCCCACTTCATTCTAGAATTAGCAAAGTGCTTTGTTAATAATAGGCATACACTAAAGTTTGTTGAAAAATGGAAGATAATAACAGTAATAATTGCTAGTATTAGTGAGTGCTTCTTAAGTACCAGGAACTGAAACACAAACTTAGTATATGCTGTCTTTTATACTTTAATTCTTAGCAGAAAATGAATAGTATTATCTCCATTACACTGATGAAAAAGCTGAAAAATTAGTGAAGTTAGCAATCGTGAAAATTGTCAACATCATCATTACAACTAATATTTATTGTTTCCCCTTTACTAGTCACTATACTAAATGTCTTTCATATGATAACTCAATTATTAGTACTACATGAGGTATATACTAATATTATTTCAATTTTGCAAATGAGGAAACTGGGGCAGAGAGAAGAACTTGTCCAAACTCAGCTACTTTCTGCCAAGGTCTCTATTTAAACATAGGTATTTTTTTCAGAGAGATGGTCTTAATTATGATGTAGTGAACCATTACTTAAACATAGGCCTCCTAATTAAACTATTTTATTATTAACCAACATAATAATATATAATAATTATATAACTTACAAAAATTATTTCTCTTCTAAAAATTGGAAGCGATATTTCTTAGCATTTCTTGCAATACCCAAAATCTAGATTATAAACATTAAAGAAATGGAAATATTGAGAAAGAAACATATCTAGGATACAATACATTAAAAGAAACAAATTAAACATGAATTTTACTAGGACCTGAGATATAAAAATAAATTTTATTAATTAAAATTATTTACAAAGACTACAGTATATTGATCCCTTGGAGAACATCATTCATTTGCACATTGGTGCAAGGTTATTGGCCAATAATTGTGAAATATTTTAAGAAACTAGCTCTGTGAATCTCTGTGCTTTACTGGTATGTGGCTGGTGATGAGGTTGTTGTTTATAATATCTCGCAATGTCTTCTTAATTGGGACCATAGGGGAAATGTCTCTCGATTCTCCTTTTCATTAAAAATTGTGCTTCCTCTGAGAAAATGACTTGCTTTAATCTTATAAACCTTGAGAATCATGTAACATATTTTGATTACTCCTTTAGACTGGTTGCTAAAAATTCCAGAGACAAATTTATAATATATCTTAAACAAATATTTAAGGATTCATAGCCCACATTTGGTATAATAACTTCAATGCAAATGGTAGTTTGCTTTCCTACAGTTATTTCATCATGAATGCTAAAATAAATTTGGAAGCTAAGACTTTGTTAATATAATTATTAGTGTCCATACCATAGTATGGAAATAATATAATCTATTTTGGAGAGCACAGAGGATCTAAAATGAAAATAATCAAAAGTGAGGGTTCTTGAATTTGCAGAACATAGAAAAAGAAAATGCTATTTTGCCTGAAGGGACTAAGTGTGGAGGTAGACAACAACTATATTCAAATAGCAAAAGCTGTGATTCCAACCTAGATGTTAGTGGCTAAACGCACAGACTGGAGTCAGATTTCATGGGTTCAAATCCTGTCTCTTCTTATTAAAGGAACCAAGTGTCTTAGCATTTCTGTGTCTCAGTTTTCTCATATGTATAATGGAGATAATAATAGTTCCTACCATATAGGGTTGTTACAATGATTAATTTATTTTCATAAACTTCTTAACTGTGCCTGTCATATTGTAAGCACTATAAAACTATTAGATAATGTTGTTTTTCTGGATTTTCCATAAGTGTTAATATTATCAAGAGTGATGTTAAGAGTAGTGATAGAGAGATAGAAATGAACAAGAATTAATGTCTTCAGTAAATGAAGAGGAATAACTGAAAGGTTAGTTTATGATTACCCGGGGAGGAGTATCCAAGGTCAGTTCTTCAAGACAATGTGCTCTTGAAGGACATAAGAGAAACACACACACACACACATGCCCTCACCCACCCACCCACCCACCCACACACACACACAAAGTGCAATAAGACCAAGGAGGACAACTGCAGATTCTGGAGTACACAGGTGTGATGAAACTCAGGTCTTGCAAGAGGACTGCAGGGAAACAATATATTAACTCAAGCCAGTTTTCAGTTAAGGTAAAAAAATGATGAAGAAAGTTAAACACGTTTGAAGATTATAGGTATTTGCTATTGCCTAACTACCAAAAGTTAAAGTTTTTAAACTAATGTTTCTATATTCCTTTTGTTCTCTGTCTTAATAGTTGCTACAACTGTATTTCTTAAATATTCTCCGTAAATAATATCTCTTCCATTCGTACATACAGCTCAGGCCATTTCTGAATACTGGCTGGATTCTTAAGTTCTCCAGGAACTTAATCTTATACCCTGTTACTATTTTTGTATTAGATGCTCCATTTATGTGCTTCTTTTTTATACCTGGAGTGAAAACCACTGCATATTTTGTATAATTAGTGTCAATGTGTAAGAAATAATTACTTCTGCAGTGTATATTGGAATGCCAAAAAGGGAATTATTGACATTATCTGTTGAATTTTGCTCATCTAAGAAGAAAAGAAATACTCTGAAAATGCATCATCATCTAGAATGCCAGACACCATCAATAACATCACTTAGCTTAGAAATCATTGTGGAGTAGAAGAGAAACTAAGATACTTTCTTATTGATTGGTAGGCATTTAACATCTATATTCTCTTTTTCCCTTCTTATAATAGGAAGTTGAAGAAGAGAAAATATGGGTTTACATGGATTTTATTTGGTTTGGGGGACAAAAGCAAGCAAGCAAACAAACAAACAAACCTAGAGATGCTAGAAAGAGCCAAGACACATGAAGGAAATTATTACTCAATATCCTCCATTTCGTTGTAATAATTATTAAACATATCCTTGAAGTCTTGTAATAGGGTGATGCTCTAACTTAATTTTGGGGGTGAGCACAAACAAAATTTCATCTGAGAGGGCTGCAGGGCAACAATACTTTCATGGAAGTCAGGTTTTAGTTATGGTAAAGGTGATAGGAAAGCTATACAAATTTGAGGAATATAGAGATTTCTTGGTCATTCCACAGGAGTTTCAGAGTGCATGAAAATGTTTTGTAGAGCTCAGGTTAGCAGATACACAGAAGAGTAAGGTGGTAAATAGACAGGTGCTCTGAGACTTTTGGGCTTCTCGAAATTAAATGTGAATTGACATAAGATATGATGGAAATGGTCTTGAATATTGAAGGAAGGTAGTCTTTTCAATTCAAGCTAGATTAGTGATTACTTGGCTTCGTGAAGTGGGGCTCTGAACAAGGTCCCCTGATGGTGGATGGACAAAGGAGGGGGATAATCTAACATGGTAAGGTGAAGACACCTGCTATTCTTTTCGCAGACATCAGTAGAAGCCATACTAAGTAATAGTCTTCCAAAAGATTGTTTCTTCTTCTGTTGATGTTGTTAAAATAAGAGAGGATGCACATGAAATGGATTTATCCAGTAATGGGCCAGAGGGGTATGGAATAAGTGAACATATACAACCGAAAATTTGCCCAATGATGGAACACATGCCTTGCTCTTAGTAAGTTTGCTGTCAGTTGGGGAGAAAAGCAAGATATCAAGACAAGGCTTACATGCATAAAGTAACAAAGGGCGATAGATAACATTCTAGGACTAGCATAGTTCATGGGTCTGAGGCTTAATGGAATTTTCACATTAGAGGGGCTGAGAGGTCAATGTGGCTAGAGCACAAAGACGAAGTTGTAGAGTGGAATGTGAGAGAGGTCGAGGGGCTGGCAGACGCTTTATAATAGGAGTGATTTTAAGCCACTGGAGCATTTTAAGAAGGAGGCTAAAATAATGCTTATTTTGTAGGGAACTAGAGGTATAGGTAGTACAATTATAAGGCTGTGGTAATAATCTAAAATAGAGAAATTGCAATAATTGCGAAATTAAGCTGTCACCTGAGATTATCTTTGCCAATAAACTATCTTCTACAGAAAGTCTCTATAGTGCCCATAATTTCTTTGAATTCTTATGTTCTGGTGGTTATTTTTAAACTTTTTTTTTCTGCTGCCGGTGAACGCTCGGTTCGTCACACTGCACTTCCCATTGCTGAATCTCTCTCTCTCTGCCCCAAACTTCAGTAGCCATGTAGTACAGCTCAGTTTCTATGCTTTCTTTAATACACCACTCATAGAAGACATTTTTAGTTTGCTAACTTTTGCAGACTTTTTTGTTTTTTGTTTTTGTTTTTGTTTTTTGTTTTGGTGATAGGACAAGTGGCATATCATACAGTAAAAACAAAACAAAACAAGAAACAAAAACCAAAAAACCTAAGTTCAAAATTAGACATTGTTGTGCCTGAAAGTATTTGACCACTCACCCTGAAAGCTAGAAATTTTGTATTGAACGGCACTTCCTTCTGTCTGCTGCAGATTCCACATATTCTCCATCTCTCATAGATCCCAGCTCCACAGACTGTTTCCAAACCCCTGAATTTAGATTAATTTCATATGTAGAACAGTTTAGCTGTCACTCTGTCACCGTTATGTTATATCCTTCCCTTCATGGAAATACGTACTTAACTTTTTTTTTAAAAAAAGCAATCTATGCCAGAGAAATTATGACCATATTTTGTGCAGAAGGGAGTGCAGACATCTGTGTGGTTCCAGACAGTATGTTTTTATACCTCAACAAAACACAGACAAATATCAGGGCTTGCTGAGTAAAGAAAACACCAGAGGAGGTTCCTAATAGAGATCAGGAGTTGTATTCAAATGGAATAAATCAAGTTCATCCCTACCCACTAACATGTGGGCAATTTTCCGGTGCAATAAGAATTCATTAAATTTATAAACTATTGCTAGAGCATGCAGGCCTCTTTTTATAAAGTGTGCATAATGATTGTTTATGGTACTAAACATTTGGGAAATTAATTAATAACTACAACTCTTATTTTTGTAACTATCTACTTTTACTGATTTGTATTCTTCAGTCCAAATATAACACCATGGGGAAAATGAGGATATGTGGAGAAAAATAAAACTAGACTTTAAAAAAATGTGCTTTAAGATCTGCTGCTGATAGGAAATATAGAGGAACTTAGCCTAAAGGAAGTGCATTTGTTTCTATGTCACTGCTCATAAATCTAGTTATACTTTTCTTTTACTTCATTCTGAACTTTCAAGACTAGAAAAATTTCACTAATAAAATATATTTTAATGTATCTTTTATGTAGCTTTCACAGGCACATTTTTAAATAACAGATTTCTAGTCATTAAATAAACTGGTTTCACCAATAAATTAACCTACCTTTGTTTAAATTCTGTGTCTTGTAGAGAAACATATTTGATTTCTAATGCCAATTACATTTTTGAGTTTTGAATGGACCATTGATTCCAGAATAAATCCTTTGGGCGGCTTTGTTGGAGAAACCACTTAGGGATAGGACAGTTTGTTTTTGCCAAGTCCATAATTTATCCAAGCAGTGCTGGCTTTAGGAATTATTTTCCATCATATTGAGTCGGTACATTTAAATATATATGATGGAATCATTTGTAATCCATTTCTGATGGATCTCATCTGAAAATAAATTATTTTTATTTCAGCCTCTATTGAATTTATCTGCTATATATTGGTGATATCATTGATTTTAACTGATAGTTTATTGTACATGGCATTAGATTCAGTCCACAAGGGGGCTCCCTTGCTTTAATTTTCAGAATTTTTAAAATGGATTATGACACTTTTGAAGATTTTTTTTTATCTTTGCAGGAGAATTTAATAAACCAACTTTAAATGCACCAGAAATTCTGAAACATATTAATGGGTCACATTAACCTGAAATAAAAAAGTGCAGCCTCCACACTCTCTGGGGTATCTCATTTTCCTTAGTAAAAACTTTCTTTTCCAAATATCGTCTTGTTAGTCAACTATGACAAAAATCGTGCTTCTCTAAGTTGTGCAAAGCCAACTGTACCAATAATTACATAAACACTGAAACAAATTACACAATTGCAATGGTTAAGTTCTGTGTTAACTATGTGATTTCCATATGATAAAATGCTATGTCAAATGATCAGAGACATAGCACCTATCGTTTTTATAACATGAGCTTTTAAAAAGTAACTTTATTTATTTTTTCATAGAATAGGATTTGGGGATCTTTGAAAATATCTACTCAACTATGCATTTGTTAGGTTCTTTTTCATGAATTCTACTGTTTATGCAATTCAATTCAAAAGAGATTTCTTGAATGCTGACTCCATTAAAACACTTTTAAAAACCAGATGAGTTTTGTAGATCAAGATTTGATACCACCAAGAAGCTTACAGTTTCCTAATAGAGAGTAAAATCGAAAAAATTGTATGGCAAAATGATGGAGGTGCTGAATGGTACAGGGAAGTTTGATAAGCTAGAAATGAAGACTGTGAATCCATGTTAAGTTTAAATATATCTTAATATATTGCATAATTCGATATTTTTAAAGCAAATATTTGTTGCTTATTTGCCTTGTGTTAGTCACTGTGCTGTGTTGACCTTTTTTTTTTTTTTTTTTTTTGGTACACCTTATGTAATCTTCACACTAAACTATGCAGTGATATGACAATCAGCCTAAATTTCAGTCCTTTGAGCTCTATTTCACCAAGGCAACAATAGAGAATAAACAATCCAGTGAAGCCCAGTTTGGCCTCTAGATGGCAAACAAGTCTTTTTTTGTTATGAAGCGATGCTATTATCTTGTTCTGTCTCCGCTTTTCTAAGGAAGAGTAAAATTCTTCAGAAAATATTATATGCTTTCAAGTCTCACAAAATTTTGTGAGTAGCAACACAACTTGCCAACCTCTGCTCTAGGCTCTTCTGCCTCTCCGAATGCAGCTTCTTTTTCATTCTTTAAGTATTC
Organism: Rousettus aegyptiacus; assembly: GCF_014176215.1. Lineage (NCBI taxonomy): Eukaryota > Metazoa > Chordata > Mammalia > Chiroptera > Pteropodidae > Rousettus > Rousettus aegyptiacus. The sequence continues at coordinate 63,809,485 of NW_023416286.1, forward strand.
AAGAATTTAGAAAGTGAACTTCATGGTTCACACAAATCAGATACTATGGGAGTGTAGAACCACATCTTGATACTTCCTTTAGGAACTTTGTGCTGATATAAGATATTAATGGAAGTGATGAGTTCATTACGAGTGCCTCATTTCCTCTTTCAAAGGCCATGGTTCTTTTGTGGGCCTCTTGAATCTCATACTTAAAGTTAAAAATAGCTTTGTAAATGAGTAATAGTTACCTCTTGTGTAGTAGATTGAAAGAGAGGTATTTACTATCTGATGATTTTAGTTTAAATGTTTGCTTGCACTATACTTTCGTTACCAGAATCACTTGAAAAAATACAATAAAAAATCTGCCTTCTCAATTTGTATAGTTCAGCAAGAAGTAATATCAGCCCAAGAAACCGTAGTTCTGGAAGAACTAAGGTTTAGCGGCCAATGTTGTGCAAACCCTGTTACTTTCATTCTCTTCTCCTGCATCCCTGCATCCCTACCCTCATGTCTTTACTGTGATAGTGTTGATGAATAAAGGTATAATAACACAACTCTAAGAACAGAGATATCTTTAAAAAGAGAATGAGAGTGCACCTAACTCTTCTATTTCTAATTTATTCATGTTTAGCATATTGTGATGGTTAATTTAATGTCTCAACTTGACTTGGCCATTTGGTGTCCAACTATTTGGCTGAATGTAATTCTGAATGCTCCTGTGAGGGTATTTTTGGATGAGATTAACATTTAAATCAAGAGACTGAGTAAAGTAGATTGTCCTTCACAATGTGAGTGGGCCTTGTCCAATCAGTTGAATGCCTGAATAGAACAAAGAGGCAGATCCTCCACTGAGTAAGAGAGAATTCTTTCTATCTAGGGGCCTTCAAACTGGGACACTCAATTTTTTTTTTCTGCCTTTGCACTAAAACTGAAACACAGGACCTTCCTGGATCATGAGCCTCATGGAACTTCATACTGGAATCACACCATCACTCTTTCGCTTCTCAGGTTTTTGGACTCAGACTGGAACTTAACCATTGACTCTTGTGTTTACAGTCTGCCAACTTACCCTAGAGATTTTGAGACTTGCCAGCCTCTAAAATCACATGAGCTAATTGCTTGTAACAAATCTCTTTATAAACACACACACACACTCTGTTGGTTCTCTGGAGAACCCTAATACACACATATATATGCTTTGACTGAGAATTCAGTAAATCCTTCACTTCTTTGACTGCTTGCTGTAGCTGGATCCTTGACATTCTTGTTGCTACTACAAATGTTTTTCCTGTTAAAATTATGTATAGGAAGGGAACATACTTCCTCCATAGATGAATATACACCAGGGGAGGACGTCCCTAATTGGAACATAATTGAGTTTTCCTAATACACTCTGGTAAAGCTGAATTATAAAGATACTTTATTCACTATTTTCAGGTTTTCATAGAAAATTAACATTATAAAAAAACTTTTAAAATACAAAGATAGTCAATCTTTCACTCAATTCACTAACTCTTAGAACATGATATTGATGCAATTTATAAATCAAGAGTTGCTGTGGTCCTTTTTGGTTTGTCGCCCAATATTTAAGGTTTGTATTAATTTTTTAAGGTCTTTGGCTGTGGATATATGCTAATTTGTTTAATTTCTTTAATAGATAAAAAAGAAGACATTAAAATGCACTGACGTTAGTGGTGAGGTTGAAGAAACCAAAGCATTTGGTTTATATAAGGTTCTATTGAATGTCTGAAACCAAAGAAGCAGTTTGTATTCCAAGGCTGTTTAGAAAAGAAGACATAAATCTTTACTTGATAAGAGGAACAAATCAATAGAAAACAAAACACACTTATATTTTCTTGATAGCACTACAAATGGGGAATAGAACACTTAGATAACCTATTGTTCAAGAAGAGCCATTCAACTCCATTGTGTACAGCAAATACAATTCAGGAATTTGATATTTTTTTGAAGTTAGTGCTCCTATTTTTTAAGTACCCCTAATCCTTCTTCTATGAGTTCTATGAGTTGAAAATTTGATAGTTTTTTTTTTATTTTTAACACTGCTAGGTTTAACACTGCCAAGTACAAAAACAAACAGAAAAGAACAGACTCTGTGTCTTTACTTAAAACTGAGGGAAATCTACTTTGACATACCTAGTTGCTAGACAAAGTCATCTTTTTAAGAGCAAGAAAACAGTAGAAAATATGTCACAGTAGCAATGATTAAAAAAAAATTGTGATCCAATATATTGAGTATCAAATCAAATTAACAGATGAAGAGAAAGAAAATTTCTATAATATCTTGAACTTAATTTATATCTTTGTTAGTAATAAAAAAGGAAAAATTTGTATTATACTCTCTTCTTCCTGTCTAATAAAGAATTTCTCTCTTTTTTATGGTTTACTAAAAAATTCTAGTGATTTGCTACTTGAAGCAGAATCTAGCATTGAAGCAGAATTCCTCACTACAACATTTTTAGTTCCATGTCATCAGTAGAGATAAAAAGTCTCTGATTCAGAAAGCGATCACAAATAAAAGTAGAGAGAGGCTTAGATCTTATATTCCTCCTCTAAGACTTCATAGAGCTCAGCCTTGCAAAGCCGGGCTCCATCGCCCCATTTTAAAGTAGAGTTTGGACATCCCACTTGGAGATAGATTTTTAATATTTCATGTGTCCTTTGCACATCACAATAAAAAATAAATTTATTCCATTAAGAATAGAGTTACCATATGACCCAGCAATTCTCTTCTGGGTATCTACTGGAAAAATTTGAAAACATTTATTTGTAAAGATATATGCACCCTGATGCTCATTGCAGCATTATTCATGATGGCCAAGACATGGAAACAACCTAAGTGTTCTTTGATAGATGTTTGAATAAAGAATATGTGGTACACATATACAATAGAATACTACTCAGCCATAAGAAAAGATGAAATACTGCCATTTGAGACAATATGGATGGATCTTGAGATTATCATGCTAATCGAAGTAAGTCAAATGAAAAAAGTCAAGTACCATATGATTTCACTCATATGAGGGATATCAAAGAGAAAGCAAGAAGCAAGACAAACAAATGAATAAAAACTCATAGACACAGACAACAGTATGGTGGTTATCAGAAGGAAAGAAGGTGAAAGGGAGGTAGAAAAGGATAAAGGGGGTCAAATACATAGTGACAGGAGGAGATTCGACTTTGGGTGGTGAACATACAAAACAATATACATATGATGTATTATAGAATTGTACATTTGAAACCTATGTAATTTCATTAACCAACTTCACCCCAATAAAATAAATCAAATTTAAAAAATTTAAAAAATGGATTTATTCCTCCTCACATAGCGTAAACTTGTTGCTTCTGCTCTGACATTGTTGAATACCATACTTAGTTACTTAGAAAGCTTTCAGAAAATTTTCCTTTGTGCAGTCTGGAGCAGTAAATATGATTGAACTATAAAGTAAGAGTTTCAGTGATCCCAATCCAGTGCCTTGAAAAAGAAAAAAAGAAAGAAAATCTTTTTATTTAGATTTTGCTAACTTTTAAAACTTCTTAATTTCTACCTTGGTTCTGCACGCCTTCACCATCCTCTATTTACATTGACATTCAAATTGGTTCCAATCAAATGAATTCATTTGTGTGCAAATGCTAATCTGTTCAAGCAAGTGTGAATAAACATTTCCCTGATAATACAGTGTAGGTGTGTTATATTGTCACATGGAGATGGGATTTCATGAGAAAATCACTTCTCATAATTGAGATAATTTGAAAATATAATCATAATAGTGTGTTATCTTTAACATACAAACTTTGCAATAGTATTGTCAGAAAGTATGCCACTTATATAATGACTTTTTCTGAAGAGGGTAAAAAAAATTGTGTTCAAATTTTCTACTTATGTTTACAATGTTACTTTAACACTGATAATTAAATCCCCCACTTAATAGTTTAAATATAAAAGAACAGGAAAACACATAGGTCCAGGATCACATAGGACCATTAGGTGCTAACAAATATACTTTCATGAGTTCTCTGCTGTGCATTAACTGTGGCATTATTATATCAGAGTATATGCAGATACATGCCTTGGATTATAAAATCTGTGATAAAATTCAGATTTCATTGCCCTCAGTTTAATGTTCTCTTTTCCACAGTATACTATATAGATACCTACATAGAGTTATTCACATAAAGTAGGCATAGAGTCAACAGTTATTTAATAATCACAAAACAACAAATTTGGTGGGTAGATAATGGATCACAGAGGACTTGGCACCTTCCTAAGAGTCTGTTTTTGGAAAGTGCCCACTTTGCAATGGTTTATAAGTATCTGATGAAATAGATTATCTTTTTATCCTTTTATTATGCTTTCTTTTCAAAATGTGCCTCTTTCCCATTTCCTTATTGGTCTCAATCCTTCAGGGTTCATGTCTGCCTTTCTGACCATTCTAGGATTCTGGATGCTCTCACAATATCAGAATGGTCACATTTTTTGTTTTTAAACTCATCATGTAGTGTTATAACTAGCTTTATATTGAATTTGTCTCCCTAAATTAGTTATGCACTTTTTAAGGGACATAACCGGGTCTTAGATGTTTGTGGACTCCCTTTGAATCACAGTTCTTTAATGAAAAACCAAGAAATGTATGAATGAGTTTATGGTTATTTAAAAACTCATACATGTTACTTGCACCAATTCCACCTGCTTATTCCATTTGTCAGTTTTGAGAAAGCATAAATGATCAGGAGTTAGACGTCTAATTTTTAGACTGAATTTGTGAATTCTACACTATAATGTTGGCACTGATAGATGTCAGAATATTCAAGAAAATAAGTATTTTACCCATGCTGATGCCCATTAAATTTTTTATTAATAAATTTAATAAAATTGAAACACCTAGTAAATAATTGGTGAGTTAAGACATTTCTAACCTCACATTTCTCAGTAGTTTAAATTATTGATCTTATTTACTATGGTGCTGGCAATTTGACCAAGTGTCCTGCCAAGTACTAATTATACTATGAATTGGATTTATGAATCAAAATGTTTCCTTTCTGGATAAATAAATCCTCAGAGACACTGCAAATTGATATCATACACATTTGTAAAGTCAAATAAGAGGAGACTTGTTGCAATTGTGGAGGGTAAGCCATTAGATATGTTCTGGTGTATACTGACAGAATTGCTCTAAACAGAGATTCCCAGTCTAAACACTAACATCCACTGTGATAAAATTGCCAGAAAATCTGCACTATGAAGCATTTAGTTTATACTAATCTCCTTAAAATGTAGATAATCCAGTGTCATTATGTCTGTGTTTATTTGCAAATCTATAATTTCAAACTCAGGTAAATAAACATCTTTCATGATTGTTATGTTCCATTTTTTATCTTTGACAGACCTTTTTCAAAGATAGATTGTTCTCAGAGAATGTGAAAAAAAGCATTCCAAGTCCTGAGCATCATGTTTAAGATGGTTTTATCTCAAAACTTTAACGTAACAAACTCGATACACACGTTACACTTGAAATTGGGTGTTTTCTTCCATCCTACATGTTAAACAGTGGAAGGGGAACCACAGTGAAGCATACAAATGCTGTAATGAAGGGAGAAACCAGGTTCTAAATGGGGAGTACTAGATAGCTGTACTTTTCAAAGGGGTCTAGAGTAGGTATTCTTAACAAGAGTCTGGGCATGTAAGAAAAGGAAACAAAAGCTGTAAATATAAGAACAACTGACATAGTACACCACCACATGGATATTGCTGCTTCCTTTCTTCTTTACATCTCTTTCCACCTTTACTGAAAGTAGAATGGGAGGAAAGGATAAATTTCAGTAGTGGGGTGAGGGAGTTTTTGGGGTGGTTGATTTGATTGAACCTGACTCTTGTGAGATTAGTTCAGTTCTTGTTATCTGAACACTTTCCTCCTCAACATATAATTTAGATCTTACTTTCTCCTTGTGGATTTTCAGAAAACCAAAGGGATATCCTAACCACCTTTCTATTTAAATAAGACATCCAGACCCCTTTTTCTAGCCATAGTCTCTTCCCTATTTCAGACGGAAGAAGAAGTGAGGAAGCTGGAGCTCTGAAGGCGAGGCGGTGTGCAGGGCAGGAGTCCCTGTCCCAGAGATCTTCATTCTTCTTCTGCTATTTAATCTTTTACATTTTAGGCAGGAGAAAGAGGTTCTAATTAAAAAAAAAAAACATTTTACATAGTTCATTACTTGGTCCATATATGTTCTAAAAATATTTCTCAAATTGTGAAATATAAGAGAAAATGATGAGGTTAGGTATTAAGTTGAGTCCAGAAAACAAGGATGGGAGATCCTGGGTGTGATATGGTCAAGGCTCCATTACTTGGTCCCAGTGGATGTAGGTAGTAAGACATTAAGAGTAAAGTATTAATCCAAGAATAAATACGTCAATTAAAATAATTTCAGTTATGTATCATGTGTTCACATCTTGGTGCAAGAGCTCTTTGTATAGAAAACCACCTACCTCTTCCCCAGTTACATGGGCTAAGGCACTAGGATAAAGAGCTGAATGGCTAGGCTGCTCCAAGCATTTAGAATGATGTACGCTATTGTTTGAGTGCAAGGATGGATGTATGTATGTGCATATGCACATACACATGCACATGTTGTAACATTTTAAGTAGCTTTTGCGCTATTGTGGAAAGAGAGAGAGAAAAAGAGTGGAGAGAAGGCAATGCAGGGAGGACAGGGAGCATAAGCCTTCACTGCAAGATGATTATAACAGGGCACTGAAGGAATTGGAATATTGCTATGGGGGAGACAAATGAGAGGAGGAGGATGAAGCTTGTTCTATCTTTTTTCCTGTCAGTTTGAATTTATCCTCCTAGCTATATGAATACTATCATTCAATACTGGAGCCTGATTTTGAAAAAAGAGAGAGAGAGAGAAAGGGAGAGAGAGGGAGACTGGGTCTAGGGTGTAGGAATGACAACTCTTTGATTTGAACTGCAGGGTTGGTGGATATCAGTTGGGAAACCATTCTCCTACACATCCAGAGAGCAAGAGCTGTTCATGTAACCCCAGGTTGAAAGAGCCATTCTTAGCTGACACATACACAGAAGAATAGGGGAGACAGCTTGCATCATCTGCATCAGAAATAGTTTTCAATAGGGTAAACAATCTTAATTCTCTAATCCTACAAGCTGTATTTACCATTTAAAGAATAGTATTAATAATAACAAAGTGAAGTGAAAATATGTGTATTCTTCAGGAATCCTGTCAAGAATTCCATTATATTTGCTTAAAAGAAATTTCTTAACAAACTCAAGAAAGGTAAAGTAGAAACCTTCATGGATCTCAAACCATCAGAACCATCACATGTGAGGAAGGGAAAATATTTGCTGGTTATTACATAAGGGAGGTTTGGGAAGAGGTAAGGATGTAGAAGGTAGAAGAGGAAAAATTCTTGCACTGAATGGGATGACCTTACCCTTGGTTCCTTCAAAATTTAGTAAAGTTAATACTCATAAAATGTTATAGGTAAGTAAATTTGTTAGGAGTAAGGAGATGATGAAAAAGTTGAGCTTCAGATTTAGTTTGATGTAGGAGAAATTGTGTCCAAATTTAGAATAGGAGTACACAAGAAAACAGGAAATTATACAGAATTTGAAATTTTTTCAGAAGCTATGTGGAGGGGGTAATCTGGACTGGTGTATCCCATGACATTGGAGTTAAAACCAAATTTAATCTATCTCCAGTGGGCTCTCAGGTGACAGGTGGTTTATATTATATTTGGAGTCACTTTTTTTTTTGTCCATACAGATATATATGTATATAAATGTGCACATATATGCAGTTGAGATCTTCTTACTATATATAAAATGTCTCTTCAATTTTATTTGTTCCAAAAAGCTAAAAATTTATAAGTAAACATAGTTGTAACATAATGTTTCATAAAATCAGTGCTCCATGTTTTATCCTTCAATTTTTCTAGATTTTTTAGATTTTTTTTCAGATTGGTTTGGAATTACATTTAACACTGTAATAAGCAACCATGTATTTAAATAATTTTAAATATGATTATCTCCTTTGGAAAAAGTCCTGGAAATATTACAATGTATGACATGTTTATAGCTGTTAATACATAATGAAAAATTGCTTTCCAGAAACTTATCATTTTCTGCTCTCCTTACCAACTGGAAAATGTCCTTTCCATCACCTCTCACTGGAATGGAGCATTATCAAATGTTTTTATTTACTAATTTGGTGCCTAAATTTTTTTTAATTTAAATCTAAATATTAATAAATTCTATGAGCTTGTTAATTTTTTGAAGGGTCTTGGTGATTTTCTAACAGATTTGTATGATCTTTGTATAAGAATATTATTCGTATAAAATATTAATGAATATTAATAAAATATTTCAGATATGTTATATAACTATTTTTTGAAAAGATTGCTATGAAATCTAATGAATTAACTTTACCGCCTTTGGAAGAGTTTCTTGTGCTCAGAAAGTGGTATATTTATTAGCTTTTTTTACTACTAGTAGTATTTCACTTGCAAATTCATCAGCCATAGAAAATTTACAAATTTTTTCAGCTGAAGAGATCTTAGCAACTATGGAGAAACCAATAGACATTTTTATTGTGGGATAACTTATTATTATTAAAAAACATGTTTTAAAGAACAAGTATAACTACTCTGGTTCAAACAGGCCCGGCTATGAAGTGCCTCAGACTCAGCTTTTCATCTTGAGTAGCCCGCCTTCAAGACACTTACGAGGGATTTTCAATGTCATTGACCATCAAAAGTTGAACACCTAAGACCAAATTTCTTATTTAAAAAGAAAATTCAACCATCTTGAGAGGCACATTTAATAGTCCGTGATTACATAACGATTTAAAAGAAGAGGCAAATCTCTAATATTTTTTCTTAGTGATTGATACAGAATAAAAGAAAATCAATCTAGTCTATTCTCTAGGAGTATGAAGTAAAACAGCCCTTATTTCAAAATAGTTTGGAAGAAAAAAAATTAGAAGTATTTACTTGGTCATTATTTAATTCCAATGGTGAAACATATGTCCATTATCTAGAGACATCTTCATTTCAGCCCTCCTAAAATTTTGACTAGAATTATACATTGAACTCTAATTGTATAAATATAATTAAAACCCTAACTTACCAATGATTCAAAGCACAAATTATGTGAACTTATGTGGCACACATACAAAAAAAGACATTTAGATATCAAAAGAACACTCGTTCATATGAATAGGAATATTTTAATTTTCTTAATGGATTAATGAACAAGTATTTTATACCTTATTATTTTATTGCTTAACTTCATTTTTATTTTCAATATCTACTTTAAGAATTAGTCGAGAAATTACAGTATTTTTACTTTTTCTTCTCTTACCAATCCCAGTGTATCAGTAACATTTTCATATTTCTTACAGAAAAAGAATATTTTAGGTGACAAGTGTTTTAATGTTGCATACAATATACAACAAACAAACAAAATGCTAATGTTCAACAAGTTTGATATGCTTTCTTTTTGCTTCCTCCTTTAAAGTTGCTCTTTGTGATTATTATATAGATTATATAGATTATTATATAGATTATGCTTTTGAGTCCTAGAAAACCCAAGTAGGACTTTATTTTTTCCTCTGAATTTGGGAATCTAACTACATTCACATAGCAATGTACAGTCCATCTTTATGCAAATAGTTTAAAAAGGCAATGTGCCTGAAGGGCTGTTTTATGGCATTATTTGGTTTTATATCTTTGCAATCAACACTACACAGCTAACATGGCAATGTAAATTCATGAGAGATTTTTCTATTGAAACCAAACAAGGTCACCTGCATTTGAAGATCAGAGTGAGATAAAAGTGACACTGTTTCTACAATAGCACTAAAACAATGTGCACAGCCTCTTTTTTTAAAAAAGAAATATTGATTCTATCTTTGAAAGTATATCATTGATTTTTTTTTTTCGAACTTGGATTTCTAATGCTAAGTCTAATAAAGGGATTTTAGAGGAGATTTACTACCAGCTATTCATATTTATTTCTTTTTACAGAATGTTTTCTAAAGCATTAAAAAGATTTCAAACTTGTTTTGCTTTTAATGGCTAGAGTTAGCTTTTTCAGGCACCACATTTATGCATAGTGGTAAATGAACATCTTATACATTTTTGTATCCTTAAGGTTCATTCTATGATTTATACAATAGAATACACTTATGACATTTGAAAAAAAATCTACAGGCCAATATAGTTAATGACATTTTTTTTTGGTAGGTGGGGGAAGGGGCTAGTGATTATGTTTATCTATCTTCTTCTACCCTCTTTTCATACTTACATATTATAAATTAAAAATAAAATGTATACAAAATGAAGCTCGCATTCATTTAAACATATACTTTTTTTTCTTTTTTTTTGTAGCAGTGTATGTGATTGTGCTAATCTATGTGTTTTGCTCCATCCCCTATTTGAAACTCCTTAAGTGGACAGCTATTTAACAGAGAACATAAACTAATTTACCCAGAGCTTAATCTTAGGACTTTCTCCTTTCCAGCCTGGAGTTTTTATACATCAAAACTTTCTTCCATTACCCTACATTGTAATAGTTCTAATAGGACCTATCTTAAGTGCTTTATGGATTATCCAATTCATTCTCAACAACCTTGTGCCTAGGTACTATAATTTCCCCCATGTTACCAACAAGGAAAATGAAGCAGAGAGTAAATAAGTGGTTGCTAAGGCACACAAAGCCAGAATGTGGTAGAGCTGAAGTTCAAAGCCAGACAGGGCCCTCATCTACTGCATCACGTGCCACCACCTAAATTCAAAAGCATGAGTCCCTCAAGTTTTCATTACAAAACAAAATATAGAGTAGGGAGAAAAGAGCGGGCACCTTGAAATTTCTTAAAATGTATTTTTCCAAATCTAGGTAAGTTCGGTAGGAGTTTTCATAATGCTGCCAGAGGCACTGAGGAGAGCTAGGAAGGCACTTGCACTGGGATCAGAAACGCTAGAATTGAACTTCCATTTCACCTTTTAATAATTATAAGAAAAATCTGAGGTGAAGTGCTTCATCTCTTTGAGCCTTAGTTGATGAAATAAGAATGAAGAGACTTACTTTAACTCATCTATATCATAGGAAGTTTATGAAGTAATAAATATATGAATGAAGGACACACTATAAAGTATCAAATAAAGTAAGGGATCGCAGGTGAGAAAAATTTTTCTCCTTAAAAATTTTTTTTGAAAAGCTTAAACAGTTATAGACAGCATAGAGATGTATGTATTCACCACCAATAATTAACTATGTTTATATTTTGTCATTTGTTCAATTTGTTTGTTGAAACTCTTTATGACTACTTGTTCTTTCCCTTTGCATTCTACCCGGTCTATAATTTAATACTAACTGATTTTAAGATTGGAATCTGAAAGAAAACAAAAACAAAAACAAAAAAGGTTTACTATATTCCCTTTGGTGATTTTACTTAGATTTGAAGGACTCAAAGGATGCAGCATAAGCACACACAGACGAACAACAGTTGCATGGGAAGATCTTGCAATGTCTCAGGCCATCTGCCAGGTCCTACATGCACAGGTTGTACTTTGTTGCAAGAGACAAAGCTGAAGTGGGCAGGGACTGAGGGACCTACCCCTGCTTTCCTCAGTCATTGCCTATATTAAGCCTGCCAGGATGCCTCACTAGGCACATGTGCCAAGGCACATCCCTCCTGGAGCAGCTGCAACTTCAGGGGTTCACAATAAATAATTCTGAAAACCAGGTACTATCTGTGAATTTAACATATCATAAATCACTATGTGTCAGAGGACAGTGTTGCAAGAAGATAAAGCCAGTGTTTTAACCCCCAGTTGTCTCTCTCTAATTCTGAGAGAAACGTGCGGGTTAGCTTATGTCCTGCCCGAAATCATATATTGAAGCCCTAGACCCTAGTACCTCAGAATGTGACTGTATTCAGAAATAGGACCTTTAAAGAGGACTAAGTTAAAATGAGGCCTTTAGGGTGGGACTTAATCCAATATAACTGGTGTCCTTAGAAGAAGAGGGAACTTGGTCACACAGAGAGACACCAGGGATGCATGAGCACAAAGGGAAGACCACGTGAGGACACGGAGAGCAAGCAGGCCATGTGCAAGCCGAGGAGGGAGGCCTCACAAGAAACTGACCCTGACGACACCTTAATCTTGGATTTCTAGCCTCAAAACCTGGTGAGAAAAGAAATTTCTGTTGTTTAAGTCACCCAGTCATGGCATTTTGTTATGGCAGCCCCAGGAAACTAATACAAGAGAACTGGGATATCATCCTGTACCTCGGACAACGTAGTGTACTCACTCATTAGGAAATCTGTTTCTTTTATCAGATGATGAACCCCAGTGGTGCTTCCCTGGTCAGTCAGTGTAAAGTTGCTCCTATCTTCCCCGTGTTTCCTGTCACTTAGTCCCCTCTCACAGTCTGTAAGATTTACATGGATTTCTTCATTATCTGGAACCTCTATCATTCCTCCTTCTGCCCTATATGCAATCACTTCACTAGAATCTAACCCACTAGAGGGCAGAAACTTGTCTACTTTGCACACTACAGAATGACTAGCATGTAGAATAGTGCCTGGCCCAGAGTGGCTATTAAATAACTATTTTTTGTGTGAAAAAATGACTAATTTTAGGGTTAGGTCATTTTCATATTTCTAGCAAAAGCATGGTATGACTATTAATACATACTTTGTAGATACTTAGTGTTTGTTGAGTGAATGCAAGAATTTCAGTATCTTCTCCAGAAAACCTAATAATTAAAGATTTTAATTCTCTTTTCAAATTCAGTGTTTTCTTTTTAAAGAGATAATTCTGTTTTCTTTTAAATATAACAAATCATATGCAGTATGTACAATGCTCTCGGCATGATTCTCAATGTTTTATAAAATTTGACACATTTAGCTCTCATAACAATTCTCTGTTAGATTTTTAAAAGCAAATTGCCGTATCCTAAAAAGAGGTGTTACCTAGAAAACGGCGGCAGGGGGAGAGGGTGAAGGGCTTGTTTCAAGTTTTGGCCAGCTCAGCAATAATCTCAGTATGGATTCAGAGGTCAATGAGCCTGACTAACTCAGATTAGCAGCAGACAATAGGAGAGTTGGGAGTCATCACTTTTGACTTGATTGAGTATATGGGAAATATATTATCCAAAGGTGTGTTTTTAAAAAGCATCCCATCAGTAGCATTTTTAATGATAATATGATAATTTCTATTGGGTTAACAATATGGTTCCTTTTTTTTTTTTTTTTAATACGTCAGCTAATAGTATCATGTTGAGAACTGTGAAGGGTCTGAAAATTTACACAGCTTGCAAGCTAACAAGTTCACCTATGGTTTTATATATAAGCTAGAAGAAGACATGAGACACCTGTGTCAGAGAGAATGGACTTTATTACTCATGTCATTGCGGGCAACACGAGCTTCATGTTCTCATCAGTTGCCTTTCCACTGCAAGTCCATGGGGTAATGCAGAGGTCCAGGCAGATGCTCCATACACAGAGCCAAAGAACTCTAAGGTTAAGCAATCTCCAGCCTTCTCAAGGGAGCTTCTAGTAAATTTGCCCAGCTTTTGACTTGGAGGCAGACATTATCTTTGTTATCTCCAACAGCAAACAAATCTGCCATTGTCCCAAAAGGAGATATTTCCTCTATCTTCCAAGGCTGTTCCTATGCAAATATCCTTGAAAAGATAGTCCAGAAAGAAAAGTTACCATAAGAAGTATAGAAATGTAAACAAACTGTGAAACTTTGTCTCCCAACTTGTTGACATTTTTCATTATTCTCTTATGCATTTCCTAACACTTTGAGAGCCTGCTATCCTGTACCTGGAAATCTCATTCTTTTTTTAAAGTAAAAATGTTCTCTATGTGCTTTTAAAAAAAAAATGTGTATAATCATTTGTACAGTTTCTCCTGAATCTCACTGTGAATTCTAGATTGATTTGCTATGCTTAATGATTCATTTAGTCAACGGATATTTACTGAGCATTTACTATATGCCAAACACTGTGCTAGCAATTAGGGAGAGTATAGTGAACAAGACAGACAAAATCCCTGTTTTCATGAGGAAAGGGGGCAAGTAATTAGCAAATAATGAAATTAACAAATGATGTAATTTTAGAGATTATTAAATACTATTAAGATATAGCAAAGTGCTATATGATAATAAATGATTTGACAGTTAGCAACATTAGACGAGAGGTATCAGAGAAATGCCTCTGAAGGTGATTGTGGAACTGACATTTGACAGATAAAAAGAGGCTGGCGGAAATTAGGAATGAAGACCATTCCAAGAAGAGGGAAGCGTTAGTACAAAGGTCTTAGAATGGAAAATGTGAACTGCCTGATGAACAGAAAGAAGGCATGCGTGCTGAATATAGTAGTGGACGTGAATGTGATAGCAAATGAGATTAGAAGTAGACAGAGTACAAAACATGTAGGATTTTCTTGTAGGTCATAGTGAATCGTTGGTTTTTATTCTAAGTGTTAAGGGTACGATTTGTCTAAAATCTAAAGTTTTCAAGGTGGCTTGGCTTTGTCTAGGATGGTAACTGAAAAAGTTGATAACTTTAGAAGTTCCAAAACTAGAGCCAATGGAATAATTTTTAGTGTATGCTAGTTTATACCCGAAATTTAATTTTATATTCAAGCTTATTTTGTATTCACTTTTAACTCTGATGCCTGTTGGTGCCAAAATCTTTCCAAACATAAATCAGGTTTATAGTTATTTTATGTAATATAATTGGTCACATAATCTCTGACATATCCCTAGAAATTAACCAGGGATATTGGAATAGTCTTACTAAGAAAAGAATATTGTTTGATAGAATAAAATAATTATCTAATAATAATTAACAGTCTCTGACAGTAGTAAGAAGATTAAACACATAGATAACCGCTGTTTCTGGTTAGTGGCAAGTTTTTGGTTTCACAATAGACAGAATGAAAAACTACTATATACATTTAAGACAAAGGAAAGATTATTCTTATTTAGGCCACCAAATCCATAAAGTTTTAAATATCTCTTCAATCTTCTTAGGCACTCAGTTTCTCAACTAAGGGGGGAAAAAATCACGTTTTGTAAAATTGTAATATGCTGAGGCTAAAATGTAAGAACAAGATAAATAGAAATGAAGAAATAAAGAAACTATACAAAAATATATTCATCCTAAATGGTTTAGTCTCTAAAAGTGTGACTTCTACCAGAAGCAAGGTGATTGTATGAATTTTAAGGTATCCTTACCTAATGAAGCTATAGCATCTTAGGTGGAAGAGATATGCAAGATAAATGTTCTGAAAGTTATCATTATGATATGCTATCCAACGGATTTTATCTTAGCATACATTTGAGGCATTTGAAGCTATTCCCTGGGCACTGGTGGAAAACTCTGGGGTTAAGGCCAATAAAGTAATCTCTAAACTTTATTCAGTACATCAAGGAGGAAATAAAAATGTTGCATTAGATATTGAGGCTGAAATTCCTGTTGTAAAGGATATGTTGGAGGCTGGTATTCTAGATTCTCACATGGGAAAGTACTGAGCTATCAAACTGGCCACCAATGCTGCCATCACTGTACTTAGAGAGGATAGATCATTATGGCAAAACCAGCTGGTGGACCCAAACCTCCACGTGGGAAGAAAGACTGGGATGACGACCAAAATGATTGATACAGTAAAATAATTTTTACTGCAGGCAAAGACTGTAGGTATAGTAGTACTCTAGGAATTGAGTGATCTTTTCCTATTCTTAAATTAAGAGATATTTTGTGTTTATATCCTTGGCTGGTTGTTGCAATAAATGTGTTTTACTAAAAACAAACAAACAAACAAACAACAACTAAAACTTAACTTGTTTAAGATTTAAGTATAATTTTTAAATTTTAATTATAATTTAGGCTCATACTATCTTTTTTTGTTTCAATTTGGTACATTTTTAAGCTGTGGTATGTGAATCTAGATGTAGAATAAGCAGACATTTATAAGTGCTGCTGATTTTTAAAAAGCTTTTAGTTGTTTGATATAGACATTTAAAAAGAGGCAAGAGTTTGGTTTGATCGATTGAGTCCACCAACCACTATCAATGAAAAACATATTCAGTCATTCTAATGTCAAGAGAGAGAGAGAGAAAGAAAGAAAGAAAGAAAGGAAGGAAGGAAGGAAGGAAGGAAGGAAGGAAGGAAGGAAGGAAGGAAGGAAGGAAGGAAGGAAGGAAGGAAGGAAAGAAAGAAAGAAAGAAAGAAAGAAAGAAGGAAAAATCTATTTGTCGGTAGCTTGAGAGTTTTCTGAGTAGAACGAGAGAGAAGATGATGGTACAATTTACCAAGAAATATTTAATTGTGTATAATATAAGTAACTATATAAACATATACGAAGAAATCTATTTCCATACTTCCTAACTTTATTGATAAGATAGGGCCAACCCAATTCCTCTACTCTTTAAGCATTAGAGAAAAAGACTATGTTCATTTTTGTTTGTTTGTTTTGCTTTTCCTTTTAGGAAATAGATCTTACAAGGCAAAAACTTCAGTAAATACAATTTATTAACTGATTTTCAATAGAGCTTCAGTGATGCTGTTTTTACATATATTAAAGTGGCATAAAAATCTGATAAGCCAGCTGTCCATTCCACTGTGTAGGTGCAAAGACTAATTCTTGGTACATTGGATTTATTGTCCATTTGGCTCTTTGCCTTGTAGGCCTTTTCTTAACAGTTATTTTGTCTATCATCTGTGCATCTGTTGGATAGCTAGTCTCTCTTTTACATTGTTTTAATATGTTTATTATCGTATCCTCAGGGTTTTTTCCCCCAACATTCAGCTTGCAATCCATTATCCAAAATAGTACATGACATGACATACAATTACTATCAGCCTCAGTGTACGCAGTCTAGCAAAGTTACATTGGATTAATCATTATACTTTTGCTTGCAAACTGGCTGAATTTTAGTAGCTTGTTTTCAATGGTTCTGTCCCCCTATTAGTATGAAGTATGACTCATGAATGACATTACTGAACCTGGTAATAAAGACTTTTTATGCAATGTGTTCTGAGGAAAACTGTGAATACTGCAGGAACTGTCCTATTTACACCTTTAACCTTGCCTTTTTATTGTCCCTCTCTGTTCTATTTGTATCATAATCTTTTTGCTACCCACATGGTTTTTCTTGTCAAAGAATACCACCTCTCTCTCCAGAATTTTTCCACTACTGAATTGTTGTTTGTTTTGACCTCCAATAGCTTCTGACAAATTTCATTTTATTCCCTCTGTTATCTAAAAATGAACCTTATTTTGCACCAAATTCAACTAAATTACATTTTCCTGGCTTAGTCTATAGAATCCTAACTTGCTAATAGTTTTATATATTTTTCTGAAAAACAATTTTGGGGAACAGATGGCTGCAACTGCCCAGTATCAGCAGCCAAAACCACTAGTCAACTACCAACAATCTTTGGCACCTATACTAGTTCCTCATTATTAGATCCCTGGGAATGTTTGATAAAATTAGGATAATTCCTTTCTTACAGTCTTGACTCTGGTGTTTTCTAAAATAAAACATAGTTACACTGTCCATGGTAACAGTTATAATTCTAACACCACCAGGGCTATTCCCACTGAGAGAGCTGTCAACATGAATTCTTGATAAGAACATGGAGATTTTTATTGTTATTTTCCTAATCAGAGATAATTGCTGTAGCAAATAAATGTTCACAGGGAATTGCAACCTAGGTCGCATCAGACTTCCTTTGGTTTACTGTGATATGTTTCCAGCAGAATAAATTACTTTCCACAGTAGTTGAGGTGTAGCAGAATTTCTACAGACATAACCCCTATCTGTATTATTGTTACAGAGTCTGTTTCAATGACTGTCTAATTTGAGAGCCAAACTAAATAAATCCTTTTTGTTAACAAACATTTATTGAGTGCCTGTCTTAAGAAGTATAAGGTACATTATCCACTATCATTAAAAAATAAAAATAAAAAAGCCCACTGTGCTGTTAAAACATTTCTCTTGGGATTAGTTCTTTTTGCTGCAAAATCTGCAGGATTCATGTGGCATATTTTAACATTCCTTCTTCCATCTTCATGTGGCATATTTTGATCCTAGCTAGAGATGTTCTTTAGATTCGATGTCCTCTAATTTAACAAATATTATTTATGTGAATTTTTTTGTAGGGAGTGATCAAATTTATCAGAAATATTCAAACAGTGTGAAGTTGCGTATTTATACTTGCATTTCATAGGAATGAAGAAACGTGATTGACAAGCAATCAAACACCAAAGTCTTCAGTAAGTGTTCTTAAGTATTTAATTGCCTTGCCCTAACACCACCATCACTTCAGATGCTCACTGGTTTTTCTCGATATAACCTCTATCACCATATGTTCTCAGAGATATGTGTTTTAACCCTAAACAAATGTTTGTTGAGCAATAAACATTTTATTTCTGCTTGAAGAAACTATGCGCCTTGTGTGAATGGTGGTAACATATAGATTTTTACTACCTTTATCATGAGATTGACATTGTTCTCTCCGTTTCAGGTTGTTCTCTGTTTTAGAATGTATATGTGATATCATTTATTGTTTTTGCCTTAATGGAATCCTTTTTCTTTCTTTTGTTAAAGGCACCCATTCCTAATATTACATGGTTCTAGAAAGACTACACATTAAATAAATAAACACCTTGGTCAGATCTGGACGATCAGATTATCCTATTTCCCAGCACAGAGTGATTAATCTAAGAAGTGGGCATGTGAGTTCTTTTCTGGTGTTGGCATATGGAAACTGAGAGGAAAACACTTAATTTTTCCTTCTTTGATCTCGACAAAGTATTTCTGTATAAGATATATTTCCGGATACTTGAAGAAAGTTTATCCACAATAAGTGAATATAAAGATAGTATATAAACCTGGTTAATATTTTATATCAATAATACATACTGTTTCATGGTGGCATTGAATCTCAGTTGTAAAGCTAACACCCTTTGATCCTGTGATCTCCCTACTATCTTGCCCAGTGTCAGAAATATTCCCCTTTAAAATTTTTTATTATTTTCAATTATTGTTCTATAAAATTGCATGTGGAAAGTTTTGATTTATAGTATAGTTAATAAGGTAATCCTATTTTAAAGTAAATAATAAGAACAATAATAATAGCTAATATATATCTCAAATTTACTATATATCAGAGACTGTTCCAGTGCTTAATACATATTAGCTTCTTTAACCCTCACAACTACCTATAAAAATTTAAGGCCCAGAGAAGTTAGATAAATTATACAAGGCTTGCAGGGCAGAGTTACAATGTATGTATAGGTCATCTGGCTCCAGAACTGGCACTAAACCATGTTCATGTATTTGAAAAGGATTTCTGTAGAAGCTCTGAAGTCATCACTTTTTGTATAATAGAACCTAAATTTTATTGTCAACTGTCTTACTTACTGTCAATACTGAGGTTAAGACTTTAATTTTTTCCAATTTTATTAAAGTATTATTGACAAATAAAATTGTATATATTTAAGGTGTACAATGTAGATCATAACCCTGAGGTGTAGAAACGATTTGCAAATGATGAAACTCTACTTCTTAAATATTATGTAATTTATCCAAGGTCATAACTAATGAGAAAGGGAGATAGGATCAAAGTAACCATCTGAATCCAAGGCTTGTGTTCTTTGTGGGCGGAGGCATGTAAATGTTAAGACCTGAGAATTACTTTATATTATGAGTCTTCTTCAATAAATAACTTACTTTAGGAGAGAAAGATAAACTCTTTTTATGCATATGATGGTGCTCATAGCAAATCAGATGTTACTCTAAATTCCATCTGATCCTGCAAGATAGAGATAAATATAAAGTGCTATGCAAATGTTTAGGAAATGTTACAGAAATGTTTGGGACATGTTACAGAAAAGAGATGACAACTGACTTGGGACTTGAAGTATGAATGGAATTGGCCAGGCAAAGAAATAGGAAAGCAAATGTTTAAGACAGATTAGAAAAGCTTGAGCAAAGCAAAATGAAATAGTTCAACAATTGAGTTATGCACTGGCAATGGATTTTAGAAAGTATGAAGTGGAGATACTGAAGAAGTTGAAAAATTTGTTTGAAGCCAGGCTGTTAAGGGATTTGTTTGCTTAGACAAGTCAAATGCAATTGGCAATGGAGAGTCATCATAGACTTTTATTTGAAAAAAGTGGTGTGATTGATTCCCTTCCTAATTATTTATTGAACACTCATAATGTACAAAATACTACTCAAGCACTGTAGGAATCATTGGGATAAAGGCATATGCTGACATTATCACAAAGGAAGACAACAGTCATGTAAATACACAAGACAAAGTGATATGGATTCTATAACAGATGTACAAGCAAAATTGTAGAGCACTATGTAGAGTGCTCTTGATAGAAGCCTTGGAATAAATTTGGATATTGGGGGAATTAGGGGTGGAGGTGATTGAGATGGATTTTAAAAGAAAAAAAAATATGCGAGAACAGAAACACATTAGATATCAGTGGCAAGTAATCTCCTTTTGGCTTTTAACATTGTTCCATGATTACCTCCTCCATGTTCGAGATATGTCCCATCAAATCATCCTAATGACTAGCTGCTGATAACCATGTGGATTATATAAAAAATAATAGGTAGAAATTCGGAAGAATCACTACATATTGACAGTTATCATCTTCTTAGATAATTCATCTTTAAAAAATATGAGAAATTAAAACAACATGCATTAGACTTTATTTTTCTGTTCATATGTGGTTCACATATCTTATTGCCTGATGTTCATTGAAATCATTTAATATCCTTGAATGGGCACATGGTAACTTCACAATAAGTATTTGTGTAGTAAGTGAACTTTACACATCTTTTGTCTCTAACCAAAAATGGGTTTATAATCATTAACGCACATGCCATCATAAATGTTTACTGTGAATATTTAGATATATTTTCCTTTATCTAATTCCTACCCAGAGTTGATTGCTTTCCAGCTCATAAGTGAAAGGTCACCACATATAAGTAGAGGAAAATGAAATTGGTGATTCATAAACACATTTATTTAAATGGAATCAGGGCAGCAAAATCTAATTCTATATATAGAGCATTGTGAATTATTCATGTTTTTTATAGAAGTGAGCCACAAGCATTTGATGACATTTTATAAATTCTAACATTTTTATTATGCCAAGTCCTATTGTGCTGCAGATTTACAGTAACTTTACAGGTGTTCTATAAACCATAAATACAAGACATTACCCCCTTAGTACACACTGTTTTAATTACAATTGTATTTTCAAATAGCCTAATTAGTTGACACATCTTTGAATTACTCAGAAAACCAAATAGCTGAATTATTTTTGGTTATTGGCTTAGTAAGAACAAACAGCGATTATAAGGACTAAAATGCTAAGAAAAAATGGAACGGAGCTGATTTATTTATGATTGTTGATTTATGTTCTGAAAGAGCTGAAATTGTTAGCATTACTAAAAGGAGTATCAAGATTCTATAATCCTCAGAGGTTCTTAATTATATAATTGACCTTATTCTTTTACTATATATAGTGGTGCTGTTTCCTGTATTTACCTATTATATTTAGATGAAAAGTTGAGTTTAAATAAAGGAAAATATAGTCATTGTAGTATAAATATTCAAAAGAAAGCCTCTGTTTACATTTAATATTCATGCCAGTGATTCTGTGACAATAAAATGGTGTAAGAAGGTGGTCCAGTTTTATTTTTTGGATAGTATCTGTCCAATTTTCCCAACACCATTTATTAAAGAGATTGTTTTTACCTCATTGTACACTCTTGCCTCCTTTGTCATAAATTAATTGACCATAGGTGTGAATTTATTTCTTAGCTCTCTATTCTGCTCCACTGGTTTATGTATCTATTTTTACGTCAGTATCATGCTATTTTGATTACTATAGCCTTGTAGTATAGTTTGATATCAGGTAGTGCGATACCTCCAATTTCATTCTTCTTTCTCAAATTTGTTGTGGCTATTTAGGGTTTTTTATAATTCCATATAAATTTTAGGATTATTTGTTCTAGTTTTGTGAAAAATGTCATTCGTATTTTGATAGAGATTGCATTGAATCTATAGATTGTTTTGGGTAGTATGGACATTTTAACAATGTTAATTCTTCCTATCCACAAGCACAGTATATGCTTCCGTTTATTTATATCTTTTATGATTTCTTTATTCAATGACATAATATTTCAAATACAGGTCTTTTATTTTTTGGTAATGTCTTTGTTTTGTTTTGCAATCAGGGTATAGTGACCTCACAAAATGAGCTTGGGAACTTTCTGTCCTCCTGAATTTTTTGGAATAGTTTGAGAATGATTGGTATAAATTCTTTTAATGTTTTCTGGTCTAGGACTTTTGTTTTTTGGGATTTTTTTGATTACTGATTTAATTTTGTTAGTAGTCATTGGTTGGTTCAGACTTTCCGTTTCTTCTTGACTCAGTCTTGGGAGATTATATGTTTCTGAAAATTTATCCATTTTTTTCCAGATTGTCCAACTCAGCATATAATTGCTCAAAGTATTTTCTAATGATTCTTTATATTTCTGTGGAGTCAATTGTTACTTCTCCTCTTTCATTTCTGATTTTATTTATTTAGGTTCTCTCTCTCTTGATGAGTCTGATTAAAGTTTATCAATTTTGTTTATCTTTTCAAAGAACCAGCTTTTGGTTTCATTGATCTTTTGTATTATTATTTTTTAGACTCTTGTTTATTTCTGCTCTGATCTTTATTATTTCCTTCCTCCTACTCACACTGGGCTTTGTTTGCTATTCTTTTCTAGTTCTTCTAACTGTAATAGATTGTTTATTTGAGATTTTTCTTTTTTCTTGAGGTAGGCCGGTATAGCTATGCATTTCCCTTTTAGGACTGCTTTTGTTGTGTCCCATAGATTTTTAGTCTTTGTGTTTTCATTTTCATTTGTTTCAAGGTATTTTTGGGTTTCTTCCTTGATCTCATTGTTAACCTATCTATTGCTTAGTATCATGTTATTTAACCTCCGTATGTTTGTGTACTTTTCACTTTCTTTCTTGTAATTGATTTCTAGTTTTATACCATTGTGGTTAGAGAAGACGCTTCATATGATTTCAATCTTCTTAAATGTATTGAAACTTGTGTTGTGACCTATCATGTGGTCTGCTTCGGAAAATATTCCATGTGCACTTGAGAAGAATGTATATTTTTCTGCTTTACAGTGGAATGCTTTAAGAATATCAATTAAATCTATCTGGTCCAATGTGTCATTTAAGGCTGCTGTTTCCTTGTTGATTTTCTGTCTGAAAGATCTGGCCATTGGTGTACATGAGGTATTAAAGTCCCCTATTATATCTGTGTCACTGTTGATTTCTCCCTTTATGTATATGAATACTTACTTTGCATATTTAGGTGCTCCTGCGTTGACTGCATAAATGTATACTAAGGTTATGTCCTCTTTTTGGATTGATCCCTTTATTATTATATAATGTACTTCTTTGTCTCTTATCATAGCCTTTGTTTTAAAGTTTATTATATCTCATATAAGTATTGCTTTACTGGCTTTGCTTTTGTTTCCATTTGCATGAAATATATTTTTCCATCCCTTTACCTTCAGTCTCTATGGATCTTTAAATTTGAAGTGGGTCTCTTGTAGACAGAATACGTATGAGTCTGGTTTTCTTATCCATTCATCTACCCTATATCTTTTGATTAGAACATTTAATCCATTTACATTTAAAGTGATTATTGATAGGTACATCATTATTTCCATTTTATTATTCATATTTATTATTCATATGGCTTTTCCCCTCTTTTAAAGAAGTCCCTTGAATATTTCCTGTAATACTGACTTGGTGGTGATGAACCCTTTTAGCTTTTTCTTGTCTGGGAAGCTCTTTATCTGTCCTTCAATTCTAAATGATAGTTTCCTGGGTAGAGTAGTCTTGGTTGTAGGTCCTTGCTTTTTTTCATCGCTTTGAATATTTCATGCCAATCCCTTCTAGCCTGCAAAGCTTCTGTTGAAAAATCAACTGACATTGTTATAGGACTCCCTTGTAAGTAATTATCTGTCTTTTTCTTGCTGCTTTTAGGGTTCTCTCTTTGTCTTTAACTTTGCCATTTTAATTATGCTATGTCTTGGAATGGGCCTCTTTGGGTCTTTGTTTGGGACTCTCTGCTCTTCCTGGACTTGTATGTCTATTTCCTTCACTAGGTTAGGGAAATTTTCCCATTATTTCTTCAAATAGGTTCTCAATCTCTTACCTTCTCTCTTCTCCTTCTGGTACCCCTATGTTGCAAATGTTGTTACTCTTGATGTTATCCCAGAGGTCCTTTAAACTTTCCTCATTTTAAAAAATTATTCTTTCAGTTTGGTGTTCAAATCGAATGTTTTCTGCCACCTTGTCTTCCAAATTGCTGATTCAATACTTTGCTTCATCTAATCTACTGATGATACCTTCTGGTGTATTCTTCATTTCAGTTAATGTAGTTTTCATTTCTGACTGGTTCTTTTTTATGGTTTCTGTCCTTTTTTATGCTTATTATCTCTTTGTTGAAATTCTCACTGAGATCATTTATTTTTCCCTAAGTTCATTGAGCATCTTTATAACCAGAGTTCTGAACTTTATATCTGGTAGGTTGCTTGCCTCTATTTCATTAAGTTCTTTTTCTAGAGTTTTTTCTTATTCTTTTATTTGGGACATATTTCTTTGTTGATTTTCTGCCTGCCTCTCTGTGTTCATTTTTATGTATTAAGTAGATTTTTTACGTCTTCCAGTCTTGGCCAGGTGGCTTTATGTTGTAGGTGTCCTGTGTGGCCCAGTGGTGTGGTCTCACTGATGCCCTGTATTGGGTGTTCCAGGAGTGTCCCTTTTGTAGGTTGTGTGTGCTGTTGTGTGTTGTAGTTGAGCCTTGATTGCTGCTAGTGTCAGTGGGTGAGATTGACTCTCAGGCTAATTGGCTTGAGGATTGGC
Source organism: Rousettus aegyptiacus (assembly GCF_014176215.1). Classification (NCBI taxonomy): domain Eukaryota; kingdom Metazoa; phylum Chordata; class Mammalia; order Chiroptera; family Pteropodidae; genus Rousettus; species Rousettus aegyptiacus. The sequence goes on from NW_023416286.1 coordinate 63,834,495, forward strand.
TATGCCCATAGTGTATGAGCTGCCATATGGGGGCTCTCTCCACGGAGTGGGATTTGCCCCAGCAGGCTTGTGTACCTATTGAGACTACCTTCTAGGTGTGCCACTTGTGGGGCTAATTAGGTGGTGCTCTGTTGCAGTCTGACATCAGCCTCCAGGTGTACTGGTTCTGGGGCTTCTTGGGAAGGGCTTCCAGGTAGGCCAAGGTCAGCTGCTCCCTGTGACCATCCAGGGCTACCTAGTAGTTGCTACAAAGCTATTCTAGTTTGTCGCTGCCTGTGCTGGTCCTGGAGGCATGTGGGAAAAGCCACACTGTGAACTGAGACTGGCTGCCACTAGTATTGAGCCTGGGGCAGCTCAACAAAAGGCCCAGGGCTCTCCAAGGCCTGAGACTGTCTGCTGGCTGCCTACTAGCTACCATAAGGCTCAGCAGCTAAAAAAGCCTCAGGTGGTACATGAGTTGGGTGAGGTGGAGTCCCAGACTTTGGACAAGTTGTTTTTTCAAGGTTAGTACAGATTCAAATTTGGTGCCAGTGCTGAGCCTGTGGCCACTTGCAAAAGTCTCAGAGTCACACTGAGGACAGTTGCTGCCTGCCTTGGGCCTGCAGACTCCTGAGATTTGTTCAAGAAATACTACAGCTCAGGCCCAGGTTGGTTGACCACCACCATAAGTAATTCCAGGGGCACATGAGCCAAGGTCTGCGAGAGTTGGGTGGAACGGGGTCTCAGGGAGTCATCGGGGTGAAGGGAATGGAGTTCATCAGGCCAATGAAGATTCCGATTTGGTTGTATGTGGGGAGGGCTCAACACAGGTAAGATGGCACCCACCTGAAGGCTACACAATAGGAGGACTCAAGAAAAAGACAATGGCGCCTGTCTTTCCTGCCTCAACCTGAAGCCACACAACTCAGTCTTTCCCTGTATGTCTCTGATACCTCCCAAGCTATGCCCCTCTGCTGGAGCCCAGGGTAATTGCCTGCGAGTGAGTGAGTCTTGCATGAGCCCTTTTAAAGGATGTCTGGGTTTCCAGCAGCCTTTCATCTCACTCAGATGGTTGAAATCCCCCATAGTTTTCACAGCCAGATTATGTGAGGAATCCTTTTCTTGGCACTGGAACTCTGCACTGGGGAGTTCTGGTGTGGGGCTGGAGCCCTTCATTCCACTAGAGGAGAAACTCCACAGCTGAGATATCCCTCCTGATGCCCATCACCACATGCGGATATGGCGCCGGCCTGTTTTGCAGTCTCAATGTGGCCTCTTCTTTTTGTCCTTAGTTATAGGAGTTCTATTCAGCTAGTCTTTAGACAATTCTCCAGGTTAATTGTTTTATAATTTAACTGTTATTTTAATGAAGTAATGGGAGGAGGCAAGCACAGCATTAACCCTCTTTGCCATCTTGACGAGAACTTTGGATGCTTTTTTTTTTTTCCTTGTCTGATTGCTAGGGCTAGGACTTCCATTACTATGTTGAATAAAAGTGGTAAAAGTGGACATTCTTGTCTTGTCCCGATCTTAAGGAAAATACTTTTAGCTTCTCCTCATTGAATATGATGTTAGCTGTGGGTTTTTCCTATATGGACTTTATTACACTGAGGTATGTTCCCTCTCTTCCTACTTTGTTGAGAGTTTTTATCATAAATGGATGCTGGATTTTTTTCAATTTTTAAAATGCATTTATTAATATGATCATGTGATTTTTATTCTTCATTTTTTTTAATGTGGTGTATCATGTTAGTTGATTTGTGGCTATTAAATCAAACTTGCATCCTAGTAATACATTTCACTTGATCATGGTGTATGATCCTTATAATGGGTTGCTGAATTCAGTTTGCTGATTTTTACTGAAGATTTTGCATCTACGTTCACCAGGGATATTGGCTTCTAATTTTCTTTTTCTTGTAATGTCTTTTTCTGGTTCTGAAATCAAGGTAATGCTGGCTATGCAAAATAGGATTGGGAGCTTTCCCTTCTCTTAAATTTTTATGATAGTTTGAGAAAGACAGGTGTTAACTATTCTTTGAATGTTCAATAAAATTCACCTGTAAAGCCATATGGTCTGGGACTTTGTTGGGAATTTTTAAAATTCTGATTTGATTTTGTTAGTAGTAATTGGTCTGTTCAGATTTTCTGTTTCTTCTTGATTCAGTCCTAGAAGATAGCATGTTTCTGGTGGTGCTCAGGTTGGTTTTATGGCAGGGTCTCAGGGAATAATCAGGGTTGGGCAAGTGGTATTCCCAAAGCTAATGGAGATTCACATTTGGCTCTGTGCATGTATGTGGCGGGGGGGCGCATTGGGGGAGGGTTCAACACATGAGAGATGGCCCCTGTCCACTGGCTGTGTGGGAAGAGGGTTCCACACATGGGCAATGACCACTGTCCCTTTAGTCCTCACCCTGAAACCACACAACTCACTTTCTCCCTATATGTTCCTGGTTCCCCCTGAGCTACTGTTGCTCTGCCGGATCCCAGGGTGAGTGCCTGCAAGCAAGTGAATCTATGCTTGGGCCCTTTAAGAGGATGCCTGGGTTTCCAGCAGCCTCCTGTCTCACCCAGATGAATGGAATCCCTGCTGATTTTCACAGCTAGATATTGTGGAGGCTCTTCTTCCTGGCATTGGTTCTCTGGGCTGGGACTCCTTGCTTTTCAGGGGGGACCTCTGCCACTGCGCTATCCCTCCTGATTCTCAATTGCTTAGGTGAGTATTGATCCACCTCACTTTGTATCTCCACCCCTCCTATCAGTCTCAAATGTGACTTCTTCTGACTATCCTTATTATATGATTTATGTTCGGCTAGTCTTCAGATGGTTCTCCAACTGATTATTCTATAACTTAGTTGTAATTTTGATGTGGTTATGCAAGAAGGTGAGCACAGTGTTTTCTTACTTCACCATCTTGACTGGAACTCAGTATATTAGTTTAAAAATGGGAGCAATTTAATCATAACTAAAAAAAACTTTAAATTGAACGTTATTTTCATCGAGTCTATTTTATTTGTGTATAGCTTAAACCAGTGATAAATAACTATATTTTTGTTTCCTAATGACAATAAATGCATGCATGTATTCAACATGTGGATATCCTTTTGTTCTGTATATAAAAATAGAGGAATTTTATGAGTGTAATTTTTAAAAAGAGCACAGAACTGGAGATTTTGATTTATCAGTTCAGTTTTTCTCCATCACAGACACAACTTCACTGAATCTCAATTTTTTAATCCATAAAAAGAGAGCATAATTGCCATGCTCATAGGGTGGCTGTGAGTTAATAGATGTGAAACCATTTCTAAAAGACATTTTTAAAAGATATGCAAATCCAAGGTATTAAGAGATTATTGTATAAAAATGAAACATTGGCCTACCGGAATACAGAAATGATCATTTTATTGCAAATTTTATGTAAATAATTTTTAGATGGTTAGCAGGAAAAGATATAATCTATCTGACCCATTAAGGCCTTTCTTCATTCCTGCCTAAAATAAACTTAATAACACTTATATAACTAAAATAATGTAAACTTGACCTTGCTTTTCCTTTTCTTCTTGAACTTTAATATTGTCATGTTACATGTATCTATAGGACAGAGCCAATTGATGCTATTTTGAAATAATCAGACCATAGGACACATTTTCTAAGAAGCAGCAATATTGGCAGCTCTCGTTTCAATAGTTTAATCTTGTTAAAGAAAATAATACCCTTATACATCTTGAGCTGGTAGAAAAAGGGAGCTATCTAAATTCAAACAAAAAGTCCAGTGAATAAAAGTTTATCTTATTAAAAAAAAAAAAAGTAAAATAAAAGAATAGAGACTAAGCAACAATCTTAGTTAAGAACTATTTATGATCATTGTAACTACAAAGAAAAGTACTACTTTTATATTACGGTATCTTTTTCAAGGAATTCCAGAACTAATGAAGTGATCCAAAAGCAATTGAATGTGCTCACAGAGTTAAAGCTGCTAATGTATTTTCTTGCAATTTTAGTTAATAACATCAAAATGTCAATATTTACAAATAATTTTTCAAAGTTGTAAAATGGCTCTATTAAGTTCTATTGTGTTTCAAACGGCATTCTAACTAGATGTTTTTTGTAAGTTGCCTTTATGGTACTAAACTGTATGACCTCAAACACTTGGTTGATTTACATACCAGTTGTCTTTTTATAGACACATCAGCATGTACTTAGAAGTAAGTGAATCTCTTATCTAATATTTCCTTAAGATTTATAGAGAAGTTATGAAATTTTTCAGTGGATCACATATATATTGATGAGTTGAAAAAAATTTGACCCCACTCGAGAATAAATATCCATCCATACATCATTCAATTTGCCATTTACATACATGTAAAGTGTATTTACGGATGCTTTAGGACTAGGGTGAGCAAAGCTTTCTGTAAAGGAACAAATAACATTCTTAACTTTGTGGGCATATGGTCTTAGTTGCATTGCATCTCTGCTGCTGTAGTACAAAAGCAACCACAGCCAAAAAGCAAACAAATGGGCATGACTGCATTTCAAAAAAAACTATATTTACAAAAGTAGATGGTGTGCCAGATTTGACCACAGGCCATAGTTTGCTAACTCTTGTGCTAGGAGACCACTGACACCAGATTAAAAATTCTTGCAATAGGACATACTTGTAACGGTTAGGACTTCACCCATCTGGTATTTGGAAGCCAGTTCTTCCAGAATCATTATAGCTCATTTTTCGGTTCTTGAGACTGTAGGATGTCACCCAGTACTTCATTCTATATATACTTTTTTTTTTTTTTTTTTTTGCTTAGAACTGTGGTTACTTAGATCAGGGACTGCATTCCTGCTGTGGCTGAATTGTATCTCCCTGAAATTCATATGTTTAATCCCTAACACCCAGTGCATTGATGTTTGGAGATGGGGCCTTTGGGAGTTACTTACATTTCAATGGAGTTATGAGAGTGGTGTCTTCATGATGGGATTAGTGCCCATATAAGAAGAGATACCAAAGAGCTTGCTCTCACATGTAAAAACACAGTGAGAATAAGGCCATCTATAAGCCCCAATCTTACCAGCACCCTAATCTCAGACTTTTGACCTCTAGAACTGTGAGAAAATACATTTCTGTTGTTTAGCCACCCAGTCTATATTTTGTTATGAAAGCCTGAGCAGACTAGTCTTTGTTACCACTGGGTGTAGTTTTAGATTATGAGGATGAAGGTTGTCTCCTTTGGGATGGCAGAGCAGTGAGCTTGGAGGAGGCACATATTTCTTGATGATTGCCGATAATTTACTAGTTATTTCAGGGTTTCTTGTACATACAACCAAATCTACATTTAATTAATAAAGGAGACGTTGGTGAGTTCATCTTGCTCTCTTTGGGTTATGAAGTTGTGTTTATTTGGTAAAATCTCCCCAAGCACTTTCTTGTGTATTTGTTGTCAGTTTTCACTCTCATGGCTCAATATTATAAATGCTTTAAAGTTTGTTATTCATCTCAGAATGGTGATAAAAAAAAACCAGTCTAGAGCCAATGTGATCAGTGCAGCCCTTATTTTGTGTTCTGGTGATATCTGACCACATGGATGATATCATGAATGATGATTTAAAAATGACAACACTTGCTCATGATGAAAAGTACATTAAAAATCAGATTCATGAGGGAAAAAATAGCATATGATACATTTTGACATTAAACAAATATGTATTAGCACCTACTGAGGGCCAGTTATACTTCAGTGGTAAACAAGACACGACTCTGCTGTTATGGGGGACAGGAAAAGAAAAATGAGAGGTTATAAAATTTAGGGATAAGTAAATGAAAAAGGTGATTTTAGGTCATTAAAAATGTACCAAGGTAATATTAGAGAAAGAAATAATATTAATAATAATAATAATTCCTTAGGCTAAATAATCAGAAAATGCCATAGTAGGTCAACATATCAATATATAAAATACTAGCTGGCATAGATTTGAAAGATATTTGCTCTGTCCTCAAAAAACTCACAATCTGGAGAAAGACACACATGAAAATAAAGTAGTATAATAAAATTTGGTGAATGCTATTATTGAAATGTAAGCTACAGAAACACATATGATGAAGAAACAATAAATTCTGCCAGTGTAAGAGGCCTCTTTGTCTTTTGCCAATCTATATATATTAGCTTCTTGAAGTGAATTTTGAAAATAAACAGTGAAATAAAATATGCAATATAATCTTTTAGAATACTGTTGTAATATAATTAAATTTATTTTTGTAATCCTTTCAACTTATTTATAATTAATTCACCCTACAAGTTAGCTTCTTAGGAATGCACTATCTAAATTTAGTTGCAGATAGAAGATCTATCTATTTCAGAAAGATTAAAGGTCATGAAGAAAGTGATAATTATTTAGAAACAGGAAGCAAGATCAGTCGAATGGCATCATACAGTTAGATATACTTTGGGTTTGGAGAATGTTATAAACGTTGGGAAAACCAAGAGATAGATCCTTGATTTGGAAGAATTACTGATGGGCCCTAACATGAAAAGAACATAGGTCAAATTCAAATCATGCAAGTGGTTCAAATCTATTTAAAAATATTTATCAAACACTAAAAACTATTGAGGAATTATTTAATACTCAGATAATAATGACACTATATCTTCACTCTAAAATATTTAACATAATGTTAGTAAAGTAGGTTCTGGGATCAAGCTCCCTGGGTTGGAACCCAAGTTCTATGTACAAGTGCTCTGTCAGTTTCCTCATCTTTAAAATCTTTTTAAAAAATATTTCTGGCAATTTTAAAGGTTATAGAAGATTTTTTAAAAATGAACAAAGAACCATGTGTAGAAACTAAGAAACACTCAATAATTATTAGCTAGCTTTACTATAAATAGGCATAATACTTCCTTTCAGGGAAGTTTCAGGGTTCTATGGGATTCAAAAAATGGGAAGACTGCTTCTGATACGATGCATTAGGAAGATTTTTGAAGTGGGATTTGAGCTATGCCTGGAAAATAAGTAGCATTCCAACACATAGAGATGAGTGAGTGGGGTAGAAAGGACAAAATCAGAGAGAGAGAGAGAGGTGGAAAAGCAAGGCTTCTTTAGGAATAGGTCAACACTTATAAGGCCTCTAATTCATTCCCTAAAAGCTGATATACTAAAAGGACAACTGAGACAAATTTGTTTCCACAGAGATATAAGAAATTACTTCTCAGAAAAAGCTGGGTATTTCTAATAAAACATGAAGGATCTGCTAAGATGAAAGATTAGTGAGACAATAAAAATAAGATGCAATAAGTTATAAATACAAAATGACAAAAGAAGAAATAAACGTCAACATGTAAAAATTACTCTCCCTTAAACAACAATGTTTTTTTAAATATATTCAAGAAAACAACACATATACTCATTTTTTTTTCATTTATAAATGATAATAAAACAGGGAGAGTGGTTTAGGAACTCAGATCTGACACATATTTGGCAACCATATAAAAATTCAGTGTTTGATTACCAATAGGGAAACTTGTTTTGGATTTTGATTCGCAATTTATAGGACTATGGAAAATTTAAGCTTGCTTAATGGTAAGAAAAAATGAAATAACCTTTTGTCCTACAGTCAGCTTTTGCAAGAATCCAGTTCTCACTGGGGAAAAAATAAGTAAATATATATGTAAAAGCAGGAAGTAATTTACCACATACAGATATTTATAGTGTTTAAGCATAGAGGGTCTGCATTTTTTATTCACTGTTGCCTTACCAAATTTCCCTTAAAACACATTTATTCAGAACACAATAAAACTATTAAAATATTAAAATTACCAGAATCAGTTTTACAAAATGAGAAAAGTAGGCATAAATTTCGCTATCAAGATGTTATGCAGGGAGTCATTTTAAATAGTGGTTAAAGTTATTTTGTCCATGAAAAATCAGATACTAAGAGGACAGTCCATCAATTTACATAATATAATGATGAGAAAGAAATGTTTGCATGCCATGCCAGTGGTCCAGTTAGGCAGGTACAGGTCATGTTTTTTAATACAAATGCAATGCCCTGATTTACTAACCAATTAACCTATTATTATTTTTTAAACAGAAGCATATTTATCAGTAGATAAAGAGAGCAAGATGGGAAAGGCAATCAAACCGGTCGGTGGCTCTATCCACAACTTCTGAGATCTCTGATATTAAATGATGCTTCTTTTTTCATCTTTTCTTTCATCACCAAATTGGAAAGCTTTTCAATTAATTGACCAAAACCTATAAAATATTATATTTGACAGCACTCAGTGTAACAAGATAAAGGAATTCATATGCTTGTTCATCTTTCTGGTTCTTGCTCATACTCTTATTCTTTCATTCTTATGTCATCTCTTTATCTACCACGTATTCATCAAAACTTGTTCATATATACTAAGTGTGTTTATAAAATGGAATGTAACTTAAGGTCCTTCCTACATAAAATTTCAGGATTCTCTGATAAACTATAAACAAACCTCAACATTGAGCACATATGTATTTCTGAATTTACATTTTCTGAGTTATTCTTTATATTTTAGGTCTGATTCTAATACTTTCTAATAGGCTTTATTCAGCATAGATCATTTAACCTTAAATTTTTAATTTATTATTTTAAACATATAATAATAGTATTGAAGTATGAAATTTGGTAAAATGTAAATGTTAATCAGTGATCGGTTTTCAATGTTGTTAGTTTCTCATGACTGGATAGTGTCTTTTCTGCCTGTGAAATATTTCCCTTGATAAATCAGTTAAACATTGTAGGTGTGCATCTCAATAATATTTTTCTATTGCAAAAAACTAAATTACCAAATGCTAGCCATGACATTACTCTTTTAGACAAGCAAATGGCAAAGTTATAAGGATAGAACTATTGTGAATGGGTTAGTGCCCTTATAAAAGAAGCCCCAGAGAGGTAGTTTGTCCCTTCCACCATGAGAGGACACAGTGATAAGTTGGCAGTTTGCAACTGGAATAGGGCTGTCATGACAATCTGATCATGTTGGCACCTTGATTTTGGACTGTCAGCCTCCAGATCTATGAGAAATAAATTTCTGTTGTTTACAATATACCTTACCTTTCTAATTTACACCTAACTTTTTAAAAAAGCATATTGCATTTTTCTAGTCATACATATTACTTTAATGTTTTCCATTAAAATACCTATGACAGTGTTGTACACAGGAAAAACAATTTCCAGTGTTCAGACAAAATCTAGTCTAGAATCTGGTACATGGTCAGGTTAAAAAAATGAACTTAAATGTTCTTCTTAACCTGAAATAAAACCTCTTGGGGGTATGTACATATGAACTAAATTATTTTCTTGTAGTAGTAAATATTCATACTTATTAAAAAGAAATACAACTTTGATATTTTCTGTAGGTTAAAATGATAGTTCTTAAAGATTGTTTTAAATTTTTATGCTATGTGTTCTTAAAAGGATATTCATAGTTTGGTATGTTTAGGGAGAAGACTTTGTTTCCATGTTTGTCATTAGGTGAATAAGAATTTGCTTCTTTCTAAAATAAAAGTAAATGTGAAAAGAAAAAAAAAAAAGGCATAGATATAAGCAGCTGCTAAGATTGCTCCCAGTGATCCCAGCCTCCTGGTACTCTTTCTCTCTATAATTGCCTCCTTTGAGAATGGACTGAAACTATTAACTAACTTCTAACAAATAGAATGCAGCAGAAATGATGCCATGTTACTTCCAAGATTAGATTCTAAAGAGACTTTGCTTATGTCATGCGTACTTCATGGTGCTTGCTTGCGCGTGCTCTCTCTCTCTCTCTCTCTCTCTCTCTCTCTCTCTCTCTCTCTCTCTCTCTCATTCTGTCCTTCTCTTCTCCCTCTCTTCCCTAACCAGCCAACATGTTGTGAAGTCACTTAGGCAGCCTACAGAGAGGCCGATCTAGTAACAATCCAAGGCCTACCATGAACCATGTGTATGAGATTAGAAGTTTTAATCAGCCACAGACTACCCCTGAGGTACCTACATTTCTGCCCAACAGCTTGACTGAAACCTCATGAGTGACCCTGAGCCAGAAGCACTCAGCTAAGCTGTGCCCAGATTCCTAACACACAAAACAATGAGATAAAAAAAAATTTGTTATTTTAAACCTTGAAGTTTTGGGGTAACTTTTTTGCACAGCAGTAAGTATTATAATAGACTTGAACAGAAGTAAAAACTAAAACTCAGGAGTATCATTGTTATTTTCTTTTCCATTTTGAAAATATTGCTTTTTGGGAAATAGCTTTTAGCTAAAGGTCAAAATAAATCTTGGTTTTTATTTTAAAGACTATCTTGTGTTTGCTTCCCAGAAGAGTATTTATATTTCCATAAACTTTAAGGCTGCACTAAGTTTTATGTATATTTCAAATAACAAAATCACTCTGAAAATTACATTGATTTTTACTTCTTCTAATCACCTGGGATAATAGAAGAGAACTTGTGTGTTAGTTGAGTTCCCTTGCTGCAACACTCCACAACTAATCAGTGTTCTCACTCTGTAGTTACAGAGAGACTGTTAGCAAAGGGTTCCACTTTATGATGCTGCAGGGCGACCATTATTCACCCCTGGTTTAATACCATGTAGAGGTGGCAGTAAGAAAGCTAATGAAAAAACCATCAAGCTTGGAGTAGTAATTTCAGGAGAAATCATGCATGGTTGTTTGAATAGGGTTAAGAATTGACATTTTATGTTATCGACTGTTGCGTAGGTGCTTTACCCCCTTATCCTTCGTATATTTATGCCATTGCAATTCCTTCTGTTTGAGTAAGCAATAGAGCATATTATAACCATAGCCCTGTCTTTGTGCCAGACTTTCCTGCAGCTGTTCCAGCAATAATTTTTTTACTAAACAGCAATCTCTAAAAACAGCTCTCTGAAGATTTGCTACTCTTCATTTTTTTTTCATTTAATGTTTTTCTACAAAATCAGATTGCCTAACTTAGAATACAAGGTAATATTGAGGGATTTTTATTCTTTTAAACTTTCATGTCTCTTTTTTTTCCCCTTTAATTAAAGCGAAGTAGAATCTTTTATGTATTATATAAGTTGTGATATATACATACAGCCAAATTTTCCTCTTTTATAAAAGGTGAGCTCAGGCTTGTTGACAAAATTGAAGTAATGTTATTATAAGCATATAAAATCTTCACTATATAATTTATGACATCTTGTCCTATTTAAAAAAAATCTATGTACTTGAACTTCAAAGATAATCTTAGTATAAACTCTTTAAGCATAAACTTCAAATACTGAATATTTTGACCTAGCTTTTAAAACTTTTTTGAGTTCATAGGAAAGGAAAGTATTATATATGTTTATCAAACAAAATGATTTATTGCACCTTTGCTATCCAATACAAAGGGCTTACTTAGAAGTATATTCTATTATTTTCATGTATCTTTTAAAAAACATATTTATAGAAGATAGAAATGTATTCTGTTTCATAAAGTTAAAGAGATATTTCTATTTCAAAAATATAAACAGTGAGTCATTGGCATAATTATCTGAAGAGAAGTGCTTATCATCCACTGAAATTTAACTTTAAAACTGTGATTCATCATCCTGGGTTGAAAATCTATAGGTGAAATGACTATTGTTTATCATTTTCCTTTCTAATTGAGTGTTCCAGTTGAATGCTAACATAGATTTTTTTTTTTAATGAACAATAATTTTGTGGAGCAAATTTAACCACAAATCAGAGACCAAATTAAGAAAATCAAATCAAATTTCTCAAATATCTAAAAGCAAAATTATTTAGTTCTTTAGGATTTTACATATATCTGAAGCATAGCTTCCATAATTGTATTTAAACTTTATAGACTCTGTTTCCCCATGGCAAAAACATGAAGGCTGTTCATTTAGCTGATAGGTCTCTCAGAGACCAATTGAAGTTATTCAGCTCAAATGGTATAAAAGAAGTCAATCCACGTGCCTGACTGAGTTATATCTTAGCTTTAATCAAGAGGGTTGCAAAATGAGCCTGGTGGCGTTTAGTCTGGATAATTATTGAAGAAATAGACTCATGGGTGGAGGTTAAAGATGCACCAATAGAACATTTTAATTTATTTAGTCTGCCACTTGAATAAATATTTCTCTTTGTAGCCTACATTTATCAATAACTTTAAACTTATAAATATTCCCAGATTGCTCTTAACAACAATGAAAAATTCAAAAGATTACATAATGAATCTGTGTCTAAATTCAGTAGCCTTCTAACTACAGAAATAAATACTTTTATTTCCAAGCAGATTCAGAGTTTCTACCTTTAAACAATATGAAATATAAAGTCTGTTCTACTGGTTCCCCTTCCAAAAAAATTCTAGCATGTTATTGAGCAATGCTCACATGCTCCACAAAACTGTCCAGGTAATTACTGACCTTCAGAACTGCTGATGTTGCTGCAAAACTCCACAGATCAGTTTTTCCTATCGGTGTGCGTTCCCTCTAAGCCATAGGCAGGTTCCTTCCTCAACTCACCAGACCTCATCAAGTCCAGTCGGTGCTATTGTGTGACCACAAAAGACAAGAATGTATGGTAATAAGAGAAACAATTACATATGGTGCATACTGGTCTTATAAATATTTACATCTTCCAGACTTCCTTGATTTGCAACCTTAGCTTTGAATCGCACAATTCCCAAATAAGGGAAATAACTCTATTATAATTATAATACTTTAGTTGTCCAAAAGGGAGATGGCTCAAACACAGGCATATTTCTGTAAAAGGTAAATGGAATAATTTGGGTTATGATTTGAAGTAAGATAGCTGGACTTATCGATGGATTGGATGTGGAGGTGGTGGGAGATTAAGTCAGCATAGGACTCTGCGATAGACTGGATATCAGAAATACAGAAGGAATACCAACCTTTGTATAGTTTTGGAAATTGGGAACCCCTTTCTTGCCCACAGTCAATGAAATGTGCTGCTAGTCCAGTTTTTACCTAACACTGAACAGGCTCATTAAGGGCTGGGAGGAAACGCAGCATTCATTATCCACCCCTTCATGGTAATTCTATTTCCTTAAAAGCCCAAATGGTTATCTCATAATAATTCTTGTTTAAATGGACAGGTTGTAAATTGCTTCCTTAGATTAATAAAGTGCCTAAGTGGATTCTAACGCATTAAAAGTCAATAGCTGGATACATTTAAATGGACATAATATAAGGCACAACATAGAAAAACAGTGGATCAGCCATGAAAACTCATAAACATAGTCTGTTTATGCATTTTGTAAAATGGCTGGATAGATTTTCATTGAATTTTGAGGATAGATACATAAACATCTCTTTGGGTGTCCTCAAGAATTTCCCCAAAGATACAGGCTGACATTCTTTAACAAACTAAGACTGTGGTACCAGAGACACCCAGATGATGACCTGCTAAGAAAAACTTTTCTCAATGATTATTTCCTCAGAGACCTTTCTGGCCATGGTTTTTAGAACAAGACCCTTCACTCTAGCCTCTCTGCTTCCTTTACCTTTTTTCACAGGTCTTATTTCTATCTGACCACGTTATGTATTTACATCTTTACTTTTTATTGCTTGCCTCTCCTTCTCCAGATCCAGAATAGAGAATATCTTGTGTTATGCATTTTTTATCACTGTATCCCCAGCATACACTAGTACCTTACAGGAAAGGAAGCACTTAAGCTCACATGAAAAGGTGTACATAGATAAATAAATGTTTCATATTTGATTCTGGTTATAGTCATCAGCAAAATATGACATTAACCTTCTGTTCAAGTCTTAGCCTTTCAAAGAGAAAACAGGGAAATGTCAACTTTATTGTCTTTTCTGACATCCCTGAACTTGTATGTGACCAATAAATATTTTAGCACACAGGCTATCATCATGCTTTATCAGTAACAAGGACATGGCCTGAATAACAAAATGTTCACTTTAAAAAAAGGTAAGAATTATAGATGTAACTTGCAGTGAAAAATCACCTTATGTAGTTTATGTTTGAAGTTCAGTTAGTTAAAGAAAAAGATATATTCTGAGTATAAAAGTACAATATTTAATGATGGTTGTGGTATTCATTAACTGTAATAATAAAGCAATTATTAAAACTTTAAATGTTTTAATAATTAGTGAAATAGATTGGAAGCTAATATAAATATTAAAAATAAATATGTTAGCTAACCAATTTATATAAATATAATATCCCTTTTTATGCAAAATTATGTTTATAAAAAGTTTAAAATTAAAATTAAAAAGAATAACTTTTAAAAACTATAATTACCTTATAATTATTTATTTCTACAGAGACTGTGATTCTTTTAAGAAAAGCTGTATTGAAAATTCTTTACATATTGATGATGACTTAAATTAAAACAATAACTTTGCTCCCTGCAAGTTTCCTAAAGAGAAAAGTCTCCAGAATCACTTATGACATGTATGATAAATCGTTTCCCATCCTATCTAAAAACAACAACAACAACAACAACAACAAAAAACCCCACAAAAACATAAAAGGTGTGAAAAAATAGTATTAAAGCAAGTGAGGTATCAATAAGATATTTTGTTTCACGAATCGAACTTCATAACAACAGGTTCCCAAAAATGCATTAAGTGTAAAATACGCTTTTTGACAAGAGTAAACTTGTTCTAAACCAAGGCAATTCCTCAGTGTTGGGTTTATGAAGGTTAAAGATTTAATCAAGGTTCCTAAAATAATGGTGCTGAAACACCAAATATTTTGAATAATTGTAAACAAGTTGCTTTTGAGAGCTACCCAAGGTACAAAAGAAGCAACTTGTTTTTTCAAAAAAGAGCGTTATTGAAAAACATTTTTTTTCTGAATTATATTCTTCTGTAAAATACGGTTAGTGATATTTAGTGAGTCAATTCCAAATGAGCATTTATTTGGGTGTGCAAAAGTAAAAGGCATAGTTGACGGCAAGAGTAACTGGTAGCTGGCAGTGTGAAGAAATTAATTCCTGCACTATTTATCATCAAACATTCAAAATTTAACTACTACAATTTTAAATAGTAAAATTTGACTTAAAATGTTTTGATAAAGTTTTAAATTTATTTCTCACCACAGTTCTTTAATATATATATATATATATTAAAAATATATTGATTGATCTTTAAGATGTAAACATTTATCTTTATACAACAATGGGTGAACTCACTGTTGTATAAAAGTGCTTTAGAAGCAGAACACAAAGAGCAGCTTCATGTTTGAGTCCTCAGTTCTTAACATGATACAGATGCTCTGAATTTTATGCACTGAACTTTGATAATATGGTGTCCCACCATGACAACTCTATTTTGTGTGCTTCATGCTGAGTTGTAGCACATGGGATTTATCTATTTAATGATGCTTTATGATTCTTTAATGGGAAAAAAGGAAGGCTAGTTTGAATACAACACTGACTTCCTTTTTGAAGTGTTAGCTTGATCCATATTATTGCCACATTAGGAAAATCATTGATAGGTGGTTTGTTTCATATAAATGTACTATGAAATGGCCTTTGAAAATGGCACAACTTCTATGATAAGAGCATGGGTTTCAAGAAATGCAGTTTTTAACTCATTTTATTTCCATACATGTCATGATGCATGGTGAGCATAAACATTTTAAATGTAGAAAATTTGTGTGAGAAAACTTTGAAATTAGCATTTGATCAAGTAAATAAACTTTGTTTAGATTTCTCCTGGTTACACTGCTCTTGAACCTGACCGATGAGAATAGTATTAGCCACCAATTTGACAATTTCTTGACTTCCAGCATAATACAGTTTTGAAAGCTTTTAGTCAGGTAATGATGTTTTATTGGCCTTAATAAGTAATAGAAGATATCAATGTGTTAAATATTGTATATATATTATATAGAACTACATTAGAAAATACTTAGAAATTATGTAAATATAAATATCTTCTATTTCTGTGTTTTCTATGTAAGTATATTAGAAAATATCTAGAAATTATATAAATAAATCAGAACATTTTTATGTGAAGTTTTTATAGAACTAATAAAATTTTATGTATCAAAATCTAAAAAAAACTCAATACCTGGGTAAGATTAAAAAAAAAAAACAGTATTGTTTATACCTTTTAATATATTTAAGCCTCTTCAGTTTTAGATGTTCATAAAAAAGACGAGCATCTAAATTAGAGTTTTAAATTTTGTTCCTTATTATAAATCAAAATAATGTGGAAAGCTAAACATACTTTGGAAAATTATTTATGTTTTAGTAGAATATCTCACCCATTATCATACTCTATAAATGTGAAAGTTTTCTCTACCAAAAAGAATGTTCAAATTTTTCTCTGAAAGTTGATATCAGGCTGGGTTTGGTTGGGAAAACAAAACTACTACAACTATCATGAGAATGAGGAGTTTCATGTTGAAATCAGGGTTTCCACCAATGCGGAGGAACTGAACTTCTGAAATTTCGGAAGGCAGCAGGCAGAAATCAGATACTACAACAATTGCATGAAATTCTGGAGTTGACGAAGGGAGCCCCACATCTTAGGGAAGGCTGCAAACAACATGGCAGGAAGGGCCCCAGTACCGTGACCCATCAGTGGCCGGCCTGAAGCTCTGAAAACCTAAGCTTCTGCTTCATTTCCACTTTGCACATCTCTCATTGGTTCCTCACCTCAGCAATAGCCATGAGCATCACAGGACAGGAATCCTGAGAAATGTAGTCAGCAGCTTTTGAAGACACTATTGACTGCCAAGGTGACAACAACCAATTGAGTGTCAAAAACACATTGACATTCTATTAATTGACAATATATCAAAAATTGAAGTAAAAATGTTAAATTTCTAACTTTATTAGTCTTTGTGCAGAACATGAGGGTCCTGGAAAGGAAGTGTCTATAGCAGAGTTCTATAGAAAGAGGCAGAGAATATCATGGCAGGGACTTGAAAGTGAAAGTTTAACTTAACATGGATGCATATAGTGGGATTGCAGATATACTCAAAAAATGTTCCAAGTCTGTTCAAATGCTGGCCCCCTGGCCTGCCAAATATTGCACCTTAATTTCTTTTGATTTAAAAGTTTTTATTCCTCCTTTAAAGTAAAAATGTCCTACAATGGGTAGCCTTGAAGTAGGAGTTGGCTATATCATTACAATCTATTAAGAATCTGAGAGAAGTTTTGATTTAAGAAAAGAGAAATGAGAATGTAAGAGCACTGACTCATTGAATGCAGAGCAGAAGAGAACAGATGGACATCTATGGATATCTATTTCTTTTACTTGACAATCATATTTGAAATGAGTCCAAGATTTTTTCAGAGCTTCTGACTTTTGGAAGCACTTGGTATTTCTTTTCTTTTTTTAGTATAAACTATGTTTCCAAAATAACCACACAGTAGCATTATTGTTCTGCCTTATTATGTGTGTGTGTGTGTGTGTGTGTGTGTGTGTACACACAAAAAATATCTTGATTAAAAAATGATAGTGCAAACAATATTTTTTACCCATGGTAAAACACATACTTGGGTTTTATAATACTGTAATAGTCATGGTCCTGCAGAGGAAGGATATCAGCTTTTAAATTTCCTCCTACTTAAACTTAAGCCTAATTACCTACTTATGAGGCCATAATAGTGTAGTTTTCAAATTAGGTAGAATGCCTGTGGACACTTTTAGTAATGTATCTCGCTAATACAAAAATTGTATGACCCATTACAAAATAACCATACCTGGAGGAGCTATAGAAGACGCAGTAAATGGAACTGTATTTCTAACCACTGCACATTTATAGAACATTTACCTTCTCAGAACCTTGGAAAACACATGTATCTAAAAACAATTCTCCCAGTCATAAGGGAAAGGAGAAAGAAAAAGAAAATATATAAAATAGGACCTGTTCCATATATAATTAATGCATTTACATAATTGAGTCATCCAGTCCCAAAATTTCATTTCTCCTTGAAACTCATTCCAGAAAAAAATAAAAAAAAGCCTCAGGGGAAATAGATATAAATAAGTCTTCTACCTGGGTCTATTTTATTTTACTGAATAGAAAGTATTTGTTTCTGTAATTGCTTTACCCTTCCCAGGAAATCTTCTTTGTCTTGGTGAGTAATTTGAGTCAAGTTAAAAGTTTGGAATTAAAAAAAAAAAAATTGTTAATTACATTTGGACTTTTATAATCTTTGTTCTTAGATTTAAAAAAAAAAATCAATTAAGTGACCATTTTTGCTTAATGCTACATAAGAAAACTAGTGATATTATCTTTTAAACAATTCAGGGACAGAACCTCTAGCCTAAAATTAAAGGTGTGAGGCTCATCTTATTTCTCATGGTATATGGTGGAAAGCACACAGAAGGAAGTCAGAAAGCAGATGCTGGTTTTGTTACCAACTAAATATATGACTATGAGCATTTCATTGAACTACTTCAGGCCTTATGATCCTAATTTATAATTTGTAAAACTGGACAAGAGTTCCCTTTCAATGCAACATTTTACAATTCTATAACATTGTGTTATTTGTAGAACCAACACTATTTGCACAAGAAAGACTTTTAGAGAGACTGTGTTCCAAATAGAGGTGAAGATAAGTCTGATGCTGTCATTCCTTAAGGGGCCTTGAGAAATAAAGGAGAAATTCTTCTAGAGGTGTTTAAGGGAGAGATTCCTAAGAATTGACAAGGTGGATTCAGTATATCCCTCTGGGAACAGAATAAGCCCTATAGTTCCTAAAACCTCACAGAGAGACAGAAATTTACTAATCAGTTAACATTTAGTGATGTTCGTTTCCACACTTGGACAAGTAATATAAAGAAAAATCCAGTAGTGGTTAAGAACAAGACTCTAGAGCCCGACCTTCCAGCTTTATAATTTTAAGTCTACCGCTTACTAACTGAGCAATCATGGACAAATTAGTCAACCTCAGTTTCCTCATTTGTATGTTGGGGAACATATCTCCATGATGCTTCCAAATGCCAGGTGACAGATTTTGTTGTGGCCTAACTTTTAAGACTCTTTTGGGTAGCATAGTCTTGAGAATTAAAGATAGAATTTCCTAGTGGGTCAGAAGGCAGATTTGTTTTCTGTTTAGGATAATATAGGTAATGACTCTCTCTGAGTCAGAAGTAAGTAGGTTTGCTAGCAGTCTCTTTTATAAATTGAAGTTTTACTAAGCTTGGTGTTTCAACCCACTGTGTGCACAATATCCACCTGGTCCTGCCTGGGTGTCTCTCCCATGGGAATTGGGGGACATGGGGAACTGATGTGAGCATTGAAGTTCTCTGTCTCTAACCCATGAGGATTTGTTTTCTGTCTGCATCTATGAAACCATTGCAGACTAACCAATTAGCTTGAAAGCAAGATAAAATCTTCAACCCTTCACAGTTCCTAACATTGTAAAAGGGGATAAAACAATATTCATTCCATTAGAATGCAATGGAGGTTATGTCACTAACATTTGTCAAGACATCCAAATGGTAACTTGTACAGAGTAAGCATCATGTAGGTGTTTGTTATATCAAACAAAAAATGACCTTGATAAGATCAAGGATATAACTTTTTTATTTCTCAAAAATATCTTCTCTCACAAGTCTCCTAATGCTCACATGTATATATCCTTATAATCAAAATGACTTTAGGAATACACTTTAGGAAAATGAGGCCGGCACACTTTCATTATTCCTATATTAAAGGCTCTATTTTAAAACCTAAAAACATATTGAAAATCCTTCTTCACTATTTACCAGTTTTGTGGGCTTAAGGAATTTATTTAACATCCATAATAATTACTTATCTCAGGCCAAACAGTAAGTATAAGTTTATCTATACCTGAACTTCATTTCTTTTATAAGGTCCATTCCAGGAGATATTAAAATAAAAACAAAACAGCCCTCTGTTAAATCAGGTTCTTTGCAATATTTGTTTTACAGTTGCATTTGAGTATTGGAGATCTATGTAGTGTCTTACTAACAGGTTCAGGGAAGATGGTCCTCAGAAATTAGCTATGTACACAGATCGAACTATATGTTACCCAGAGGTGGAACCAGGTTTCACATGTACTAAAAATTTTTACTTTTGGTAGTGGGAGGGGGAAGCTTTAATGAAAATAATACAAAATTATAGACATAAAATTAGGTACAAAAGCAAATATCTATTTAGAATGACAAAATACATTGCAGCAATTTAGAACTGTAAAAAAAACTAATCAACACTATAAATATAAAACTCCATAGAACAACTCGTACTTTTATAATCCTTATTCCCTACAATTTTGATTACATGTTAATTCTCTCTTCTAATGACAACAGTTTTTAAAATAATTTTTGGATAGGAAATAGATAATTTGTTTTCCTCTTGATTGAGTTCTGTTATTTATTATTGATAATTGAGATCATAATATGATTTCACAGTTTATAGTTCTATTGGTAGGGTATGACCTACAGAAAAGAGGTTCTGTTAAATTCTACATGATGCGATTCATATATATATCTTTGTGTATGACATTAATAATTATATACACTATACCACTGAGTACATTCCTGGCAGTTACCATCTCCTGATAGAGATGGCTAAAAACATTTCACAGACTATCTTCTGGATTTCAATATGGAAATGGAGGTATGTCAAAGCTAAGAATATGATGACTAAATGTAATGTGGTATCCTAGATGAGATTCTGGAACAGAAAACGGCATTAGACCAAAATTAAGAAAATATCAGTATTTTTTTATTAATTATAGTGTATCAGTATTGGTTCATTAATGATAATAAATGCACCATACTAATATATGACATAATAATATGAGAAACTAAGTGTGTGTGCATGGAAACCCTCTGTACTAGCTTTACGACATTCCTGTAAATCTAAAGCTGTTACAAAAAAATAAAGCATGTTAAAGGAGGGGGAAAAAAGGACTATCTTTAGGTTTTAAACATTTCAAAACTTGTTTTTACCCACTACCCATATATTTTTGTGCCAGGTAACCTCTAAGTCTATATACTAGAGTTATCATATCAACTGAGAAAGTACAATGGGCAGTAAAAATATTCCTGGAAGCCATTAATTCTTAGGATACTGGTAGTAATATAACATTTGAGAATCACCTAAATATAACCCAGTAAATTCAAATGATATATATTACCAACTCCATTTTTTCTTTGCCAGATTCCTAAATGCCTGCCACCACTCTTATATCACTCTACATGAGTGAAAGTGTGGAAGTCAATGTGTAAAGAGGCAGTGTTCTCAACATATTGAAATTAAAATATATTACTTCTGTGAATTAAAAAAAAAAAAAGTCCAACTTCTGGAAATGTCAGAGTATCATATATATATTAAAGTATCATCCAAAGACAATTATGCATTCCAGCTAGACAAACTGTGTGTTTCAAAAATAACTGCGAACATACTGTATAGTGACCAAAACTAGGCTGAATCCAGAGGATATGTGATTCTTAAAAGAGACTGGGCAAAACCGAGATCTACCCAGCTTTTTCCCACTAAACAGTGCATGTAAAATAGAACTCAAGGAAACAGTGAGATTGAAATAGACTGAGATGCCATAGACCAGAGTGTAAGATAAAAAAAAAAAGCCAGAAAGTTAAAAATAAATCCCTAAAAGAGGGAGTCAAAAGTGGGAGTGTCCAAAACCTGTGTACACAGTGTCCCCAGATCTTTGGCTCTTTCTTCAGTGGTATTGTACTCCCTGATTCCAAACTACTTTATGAAACTATAGCAATCAAAACAGTAAGGTAGTGGCATAAAAAACAGACATCATAAATCAGCGGAACAGAACACAGAGCCCAGAAATAAACCCACAGATATATAGTCAATGAATTAATGACAAAGAAGTCAAAATATACAATAAGGAAAGAACAGTTACTTCAATAAACAGTGTTGAAAAAAACTGGACAGCCACATGCAAAAGAATGAAACTGGGCAACTATCTTATGCCATGCACAAAAATTAACTCAAAATGTATTAAAGACTTAAATGTAAGACCTGAAACTCCTAGAAGAAAATGTAGACAGTAAACTCCTTGATAGGTCTTGGTGATTTCTTGAATCTGTCACCAAAAGTAAAGCAACAAAAATAAACAAGTGAGGCTGCATCAGATTTAAAAGCATCTGCACAGCAAAAGACACCATCAGCAAAATAAAAAGGCAATTTACTGAATGGGAGAAACTATATGCAAATCATAGATCTGATAAAGGTCAAATATATAAGAACTCTTACAACTCAATAGCAAAATCATCATCATCATCATCATCATCATCATCTGATTAATAAATGAGCAGAATATCTGAATGACCATATTTCCAAAGAAGACATACATAATGACCAACAGGTACTTAAAAGGTGCTCAACATCACTAATTATCAGGGAAATGCAAATCAAAACCTCAATGAGATATCACTTTACACCTGTTATAATGACTATTATCAAAGACAAGAAATAACAAATTTTGGTGAAGATGCGGAGAAGAGGGAACCCTTGTGCACTATGGGTGGGAATATAAATTGATGCAGCCCTATGAAAAACAGTATGGAGTTTCCTCAAAAAATTGAAAATAGAACTACCATATAATCTAGTAATTTCACTTCTGAGTATTTACATGAAAGAAATGAAAACACTGACCTGAAAGCACATATTATTTACGATGGCGAAGATTTGCAAACAATATAAGTGTTCAATGGATAAGTGAATAAACTGCAATTCAGCCATTAAAAAGATTGAAATCTTTCCATTTGGGACTACATGGATGAAACTGGAGGGTATTATACTAAGCAGGCAGAGAAAGACAATATGACGTTATCTCACCTGTATGTGGAATCTAGAAAGGTCTGGTAGTTGGTTGCCAGAGGCGAGGGGCGGAATGGAGAGAATGGGTGAAGGGGATCAAAACCTACAAACTTCCAATTTATAAAATAAGTTCTGGGGTGTAATGTAGAGCATGGTGATTATAGTTAATACAGTTTCACATATTTGAAAGCTGCTGAGAGTAAATCTTAAAAGTTATCATCACAAGAAATAAAACTCTTTTGTAACTATGTAAGAGAGAAGATGTTAACCAGACTTATGGTGATCATTTTATAATATATACAAATATCGAATCATGTCCCTCTGAAACTAATATAATGTTATGCCAATTAAACCTCAATAAAAAAAAAGTACTGGAAAAGAAAAGAAGTGCCATAAACGAGAGAGTCATGAATGGGGGCTCAAGCCTGCATACAAACACCCCATGTTTTCTTAAACTGCGCACGTAATGGGTTAGGCCCTGAATGCCTTCAAGGGTGAGAGAAATGAGTAGAGATATCAGCAGATACTAAGTAGTAAGGAGACAAAATTTAGAGTTTAATTCCTGCCAACTTACAAGTCTTTTTAAGAAGTTAGCAAGGTGATTCTAGAGTTTATACGGACATATATACAATTAGGATGGACAAAACAACCCAGAAAAAAAAAATAGAGCAAATAGTAAGAACATTTACCTCTGAGTACAGGATATAATAGAAGGGGGCACAGGAGAACTTTCTGAGGTGATGGAAACGTTCTATATCTTGATATTATTGGTGGTTACATGAGGGTAAAAATTTATCAAAATTCATTGAACTCTACACTTTAATGTGTGTGTTACATTTTTTAAATGATTTACCTTTAATTGAATAGAATATTGGAAAATAATAAGTTAATTTCAACACATTCCTTGTCCTTGGAGGAACTCATACAGTCAGAAGCCTTGAACCTTAAGCTTCAATACCTTCGTGAAAAACCCATCTTTGTAATTATCACTTTCTGTCCTTTGATTTCTGTCCATGAAGTTGCTGTTGTGAGCATCTCAGGTCTGGGCAGCTCTTTTAGTTCCTTTACTTCTACTTCCCCTCCTCCTCACCTTATAAATATTTGGCCGACCTTGAGCAATTCTGGAGCTCTGAGAAACTTAACAGGGTTGTCACATGTTCCGTCTCTGTCCTTTTCTATGGATCAAGAAAAATCATTCTTTAGTAGTAATGCTGGGACACATGGATGTAGTATTAAGTCAACAAGAACATTTTGGCCATTTGTCTATATATACTGTGCTAACATTTCTTCTACTCTAATTTTATGTGGGCTTAGGGGAATTCTGGGCTCTTGACAATTTCTTCTGTGTCTAACTGCATTTCAAGGGCACAGATACACTATATTCTTGGATCTTCAAGTTTGCTATTCAAAAAAAAAAATTCCTCTTTAGTTAGGCTCATATAAAAGGCAGAACAGCATAGTCCAAACGAAACTCTGCGATCTCTCAGGTTTTTCCTTAGGGGTGAAGCTTAGAGAGTTTTGAAGCCTCTTTCTACTTCTTAGTATCTATGTGGCCTAGGAAAGATACCTTACTTCAGATCCATGTAAGGATTTGTAAAATATGTATATCATAGCATGTATCTTCTAGTGTTTTTCAGAGGGTTAGGCGAAATACTATAAGATATTTATAAAACTTTCTATTGTGTACTAAAAAGATTAACTACCATTATTAGTTACTCATTAGACTATAATTTGAGAAAGAAATGAGGATTTTTGATTGGAAATTACGAAATTCTGTGGTGTTTTCTTGTTCCTGAGGCATTGGGCATAAAATACCCTAGCTACAGATAAATGAGGGACAAAACTATATGAGGGGAAAATGCACTAGTTTAATATGTAAAATAATTACCCTGATTCACTTCTCCAGGCTATAGTTTCCTACGTAAAGAAAATAACTTCCTTATAAAGTTATTGTAAGGATTGCAAAGGAAAATAATGCAATCAAATTTCTTAGTACAATATACTCACTAATGTTAAGTGAATTGACTTGTACAGTCATCGTTTTTCATAAACTCAGAGGAGAAACACATACAGGAAAACATTTATCAAGGATAAATGCAGCAATGGCCGATAGCATAGTTATTTCTAAAAGTACTGATCTGAGTAAATTAGCCATCTAATTAAAATACTGCATTGCCACTTTTCTAACAATGATAATTTGCACTAACATAATACAATCTCTTTCATAAAGTCCTGTTATACTAATTACCTCAAGTAATCCTCAAAACCTGTAAGATAGATAGTATCTCTGTTTAATGAAAAGTTGCCAGTACAGTGGAGATAACATACAGCTAAGTGTCAGTACTGGCATGAAAAGCCATGAAAAGCCACAGAACTTTTTCATATATAAAAGTAGAGCAAGTTATTTCTGACCCTTCCCAGTTCTTCCAATTAGGACTCCCCTGAGCCTCTCTCTTATCCAAGTTCTTTCTGACTTATTCTTCCATGAGAATTTTCACTCTTTATCTTTTTCTAATTAGCTTTGAAACAACAATGCTCTTGTGCATTCTTTTCACTGGGTCTAAATGACTGCCAAGACTGAAAGAAAGGAACATATGTTGTGAAGATAGAAAGTATGAGCACTTAAGAAAGAGAAATAAATGGAATTTAAATGTGTATATAAGTTCAGCACTGGGCAGGAAAGAACCAAGAAAATGGTTTTCATTTATCTTCCTTTTAATCAAAGCCTGCATTTGAGAAGATGATGTCCGTACCTCAAGACAGAAGGCTAAGGGCTCTGTAATCACCAGATATTAATCTATGGTAGAATAGACTCTATTGTCCACTTCATTCCAAAAATTGGTAAAATTCATCTTTTAAAGACACATTTTTCATTTTCCTTCTAGACAGATGAAATTTTATATCTAGTAACTCTGATATTAATTTGATCAGATTTCATATTTTGCCAGTATTCATGTGTTTCTTTGTATACAAATATTGAAAATAATCAAGATAACCAATAATGAAAATTCACATTAAAATAAAGAGCCTATGTACCAGGATAAGTATAGTACTTAGTAGTGTAAGAAATATTTTCTGTATTAGTGTTGGTATATGAGGTTGAAATTGATTTCTATTATTATATCATTGATTTTAAATGATTCGATCAACTCATTATGATATTGAAATTTTGGGTGAATTTTAAGAAGTTCAAGTACTTATTATAATGCAATATATTTATATGAAAATATGTTTCGGTTCAGAAATATTTTATTAGTTATATTACTATGAAATCAAATTCAGAAGTTAGCATTGTTATTTAACAGCATCATAAATATTTGTGATCAGAGAGTCATGTGGCATCATACGCTGAAATCCTGATATTATAATTCAAAATTAAGTATTACGAACGCCTTAGTAGGAAAGGGCAATGTAAAGTGTCTGAATCGTATCTTAATGTCACAGGAAAAAATGCATCCCAAATAAGTTTTAATAATTCATACTTCAAAGTCAGCAGGGACATAAAGAATGTGATGAAGATATCTAAATTTTATTATAAAACAAAATGTATTCATTGGTTAGAATTATTTAAAAGAGGAGAAGAAAAGCTTGCCAACTATATCCTTAAATTAAAAGATAATTCTTTGGGTGAAAATGTAATTCATAAAAGTCCTAAATAACTGTAGTCAATTCTATTATAATCAAAAATAAAACCAAAACCAGTGGCCTAAAATAGTGATACAAAATACTGTTAAAAGTGGTTTCTGCTCTGTGGAAGAAAAATCGAATACTTGTGAGTGTCAATTTCAAGAGGATTTCATTGGTATAGACTTGGTTTACTGTTCTTTATGGAAGTGGAAAAGTATTCTTGGCATACCCATAGTATCCTTTGGGTCCTCCTTGTTTTCTACATATAGTGGAATGGCTAAACTAGTCTGGGTCCTGATTTGTGACATCTAAAGCATGTCAGGGTGTCATTGGCATTTTGGGATAAGGAGCTGTTGGAGCACATGTCCCAGTCATTTGCCTCTGTGCCCTGCTTCCAGACTTCTGCTATTGGCAACTTTCCATCACTTTGCAGGGCACATAGAAAGATTTCAGGTCCACTGAGGGTCATGTTGGGACTACAGAATGTGACTGACATTATCACTTCTGGTCTTTCTCATATGCCTCATGGCCTATATGAGGGGCAGAAGAGAAGACTTCTCTAGTTGGAAAATTTCCCTGGTTTGTTCCCCCAAGGCCTGTCTTTTGATATGTCCTAACAAATTTAGGGGACGGGGGGGGAGGATTTTTCTGACACACACTCAAAAACCATGTTTTGGATACCAGAGGTTAAATAATAAACTCTTTGCTCTGATAATTCTCATATCTTATCTTTCAACTTCCTTTGTCTCTTTTTTTCCTACTCCCCACAGATTAATGCCTTAGGAACCTGTGGGGAAAAATCAGTAAATAAAACTATAAGGGAAAGAGCATACTGATATAGTTTTCTCATAATATTACCTTTGTTACACTTGTGTAAATAATTTTTTATGCCTTTGCTGGAAATATCAGTTTGAATTTCTGACTATTTTCGTGCTTATTTATGAGAAAAGTTATTGCTCATATTGTGGTAAACTTTGTAATATAGAAGACAAATTATTAAATTGCATTCCAGAAAGCTTGTGTGAGCAAGCCAAGCTGAACCTATCCAGACCAACCTTATCTTGGCGGACCGAGAGAGAGAAAATGAGAAGTATTGAGAGAGTTGTGCTTCATTGGATTTATATAAAAGAAAGTTGAATATTGGTTGCTTTTTCCAGGTGCATCACTCACATTTTTGTCTCTTCCTGAGCCTGGCAATTTTTTTAGAGTAGTGTTTTTTATGCTTTTGTTATCAGCTTTTATAAACTCTTTATACATTAAGGATCTCAAATTCTTGTCATATTTATTACAACTCATTACTTTCCTTAAGTTTTAGATTTTACTTTTCTAGTTGAATTGTTTATTATAATTTCCATAATCCTTTCAGACTTTAAGTTCTGTAAGTAAATGAATCACAATTGTCTTATTCTTTAGTTTATCCCAAGTACTTTAAAACAGTAACTATAAATATTGGCTACTCTATAAATATTATTGAATAAATAAATGTTTGAACATTTCTCAGTCTTATGAAGCTCTGATTGAATTAATATAAATTCTATAGCAACTTAATGAAAGCTAAAAGTAAAGTATCAAAATGCAAAGAACTAAAGATTCAATTTTTGCTAGTAGAGTGATTTGGCTTACTTAAAATAAATGTTGTCTTTTCATTTATAAGAGTAGTTAGTACTTTTTATAAAAATTATTGGAAATTCAAAAGGGAAATTGAAAAAGATTGAATAGTTTCATGATCAAACATAATTGCTATTGATATTTTATATTATTTCTTTTTCTCTAAAGATGTATTTTGCATTTTGTTTACATTTTTATGTACCTGTGAACATATAGAACATGTAAATAACCATCCTTTTTAAAACCAATCCTATATAACATTGATTTGGGGACTGAAGTGAATAAACTTTCTAATATATGCCAAGAATGATCATTTTATTGGATTATATTTTGTTTACAAATTTGTAAAGACAGCTCCTTCCCCGAGCTCCATAACCTCTCAATGCTTAATATTAGCATTAGCTTTAGACAGTGGCGTTAAAGGATAAACTGAAGTATGTAAAAAAGAGTTTATTTGAGTAAAAATCAATTTAAATTATGCAGTTCCAAACTGGAAGCGATTAGCGCTCCACCCACAAGAACTAGAGGGAGAGACTTTCATTAGAAAAAAAAAAAGGCAGAAACAAAGTAAGAAAATTATTGATTGGCTCTAGCTTAGAGCCTTGTTGCCTATTTGTAATTGGTTGTCCTTAGGTTTTAATTTTGTAATCTTTGGCATGTAAGGCTTAGATTTTTGTTTGCGTACATAGGCCCTCATGGCAATAGAGCCACCTCAGCCTAATCGCCAACTTGTTTAATTAATTTAATGGTAGTTAAACTTTTCTAAAAAATATGCAGATTTTCGACTGATAGCAGTTACAATTTTAGTATTAGTAGATTAAGAAAATTGCCATTGACAAATAAACTTGAGTATATATTTCAACAAATCTATATATATCAGCATATACTTGAATAATGAGATATTCGGTCTATAGCCATGCATATGGTTTCCTGACCCCTAACTTTTTTATTTTTAATTTTATTAAATTTATTGAAGTACCATTGGTTAATACCATTATAAATGTTTCAAATATACATTTCTTTAATATATCATTTGTATATTGCATTGTATGTTCACCACTGAAAGGTAAACCTTCTGTCACCATATATCTGAGCCCTTTATCCTTTTCAAACCCCCACCCCTCTTTCCTCTGCTAACCACTCAACTATTGCTTGTGTCTAAGAGTTTTCGTTTGTTTACTGTCTTATTTGTTTGTTGCTTTCAGTTTTATATGAATGAAGTCATATGGTTCTCAACTTTTTCTGACGTATTTTGCTTAGCATAAAAATCTCAAGCTACATTCATTTTGTTGCAAATGGCAGTATTTAATCTTTTCTTCTGGCTGAATAATATTCAATTATATTATATTATTATATATTATATTATATTAATTATATTATATTATTATAGTATTCACATCTTCTTTATCCAATCATTTATTAAAGGAAACAGGTTGTTTCCATGTCTTGGCCATTGTGAATTATGCTTCAATGAACATAGGAGTATATATCTTCACAAATATATGTTTTTAACTTTTTGGGTAGATACCCAGAAGAGAAATTAGTAGATCACATTCTTAATATTTTGAGGAATCTCTATACTGTTTTCTATAGCATCTGTAGCAATTTACATTCCCACCAGCAGTGTTTGATGGTTCCTTTTTTTCCCACAACCTCTTCAACACTTGTTATTACTTGTCTCATTGATAATAGCCATTCTAACATGTGTGAGGTGGTATCTCATTGTGGTTTTGATTTGCATTTTCCTAATAACTAGTGAAATTGAGCATCTTTTCATATATCTTTTGGCCATTATTGTAAGTCTTTTTGGAAGAAGTGTCTATTCAGGTCCTCTGCTCATTTTTTAATTGATTGTTTATGTTTTGTTGTCATTGTGTTTTGTGTTATACGAGTTCTCGATATATTTTAGATATTAGCCCCTTATTGGAGGTGCTGTTTGCAAATATCTTCCCCCATTTGATTGGTTGCCTTTTTTGTTTTATGATGGTTTCTTTTATTGTGCAGGTTTCTTTTTAGTTTGATATAGTCTCATTCATTTATTTTTTCTGTTACTTCCCTGGCCTTTGAGATGAAATTCATAAAATACTCTTTAAGATTAAGGTTTGTAAGTTTAGTACCTATGTTTTCTTCTATATATTTTATTCTTTTAGGTCTTATATTTAGGTCTTTGATCTATTTTGGTATATGATGACAGATAGCAGTCTACTTTCATTTTTTTGCATGTGGCTTTCCATTTTTCCCAGCATCATTCATTGAAGAGGGTTTTTTTTTTTCCATTGTATATTGGCCCCTTTGTCAAAAAATATTTGCCCATATTACACGTGGGTTTATTTCTGGGTACTCAATTCTGTTCCACTCATCTGTGTGTCTGTTTTTCTTTCTTTACCATGGTGTTTTGGTTATTGTTGCTTTGTATTATAATTTAAACTCAAAGAGTGTGATACTTCCAGTCTTGTTTTTTTTCCTCAGGATTGCGTTGACTATTTAGTACCTTTTGTGGTCCATATAAATCTGATGATTTTTTGTTCTATTTCTTTTAAAAGTGCAAAAAAAAATACTAGAAACAATAAACATATAATAAAGTTGCAGGATACAAAATTGAGGTACAAAAATCCATTGCATTCTTATATACTAATGATGAAACTTCAGAAAAAGAAATGAAAAAAAAAAAACAATTCTTTTTCAATTGCAACAAAATGATTAAAATACCTAGGAATAAACTTAGCAAAGGATATTAAGGACCTATTCACTGAAAACTATAAGATATTATTAAAAGAAATTGAAGAAAACACAGAGAAATGGAAAGATATTTGTTTTCATAGATTAGAATAATCAACATAGTTAAAATGGTCATATTACCCAAAGCAATATGCAGGTTTAAACAATCCCCATCTAGATTTCTTTTAATACCTCACTTCACCTCAGTGTAATCCTCCTACGCAAATGGCTTAGTTTATTGCAAAATTTAATGATAGTTTGAAGAATTGTGGACCGGCTTCATCACCCCAAACCTATGCAGGATACTTTGACATATGTTACTATGGAGAGGAAAACTGGCATTTTAAAAGACAAAAGAAGAGTATTTTATTTTTTCCATCAAGGAGACATTTCGATATCTTAAGTGCTCATTTGCAATCCCATAAAATGTTTTCTTTCCTTTTAAATGTCAAGGTGATGTTTTCATGATTAATGTAAAATTAAACTCACAGCTCATTCTTTACACCTTAAGTGGAATTAGCAGGTGGGAGACAATTATAAGTAGGCTTTCCTGAAGCTAAACCTAAAACACCTCTCTTTACCTTTAGAACTTAAATTGTTATATAATTCACAAATGTTTTCTGCTCTAAAGATTTTTTTAAGATGTAAAACAAACACTGAAGTACCAAGAAGGCAAAAACCCTTACACACTTACAACAAATTTAATTGTATATCCAATAGAGAAGCAGCTACATTTAAGCAGCTATCATTACTCAAGTAATCAAATTTATTTTAACTGTCAAATACACCAGCAATAACAGATTTTATATTTTATCATTCATCACATTTCCAAATTATTAATGGTTATTTTGTTCACAGCAACCCTAGATTAAGCATTGTCCTCATAAAAATTCCAAGGCAGAGAGAATGACAAGGCCCAGCTGAAAAGCACACAGATAATTAATGGTAACGATAGGACTAGAATAAAAATAATTCCATTCTCTGTCAAGGTTTTGTGCAACTAGAGTATCTCTCTCTATTGACAATTGTATAAAGTGCTTTGTAATATTTAATATATATAAAACAAGTTTTTAATTCTGTAGTTACTGTTCTATGCAAAAAAAAGTTTAAAAAATAGATTGTGAAAACTATTGCCAGGAAAATATCAATATTGATATAATTATAATATTCTGCTGGTCAGGGAATACATGACTACAGGCAACTCCACTTCCATACTTCAGTTTCAGGCTGTCTGGCCTTAGATGGTGACCCTAATGATATATAAATCACCTTGAGAAACATTATCCCCTTTTCTTAAGGAATAGCATGAATTTACAGCATTCTGTCATTCCATCCCATTTCCTCTGTTTTCTTTAGTTCCAGCTGGCAGTGTATCTGCTGGTATAATCCCATCTCTATTCCTGACTTCTATTAGATGGCTGATTAGGTCCACGGTTTATATACACTCTGATCTCTATCAGAATGGGTGGTCAGTCACACCCTGAGTGTTCTCTTCAGAATATGCTTTCTCAATTTTTGCAACATGGATAGGCTAATTTTCAAATCTTTAAGTTCTAGTTTCTTTTTTTGCTTATTGCTTAACAATTCCTTCTTCAATTTATTTCTCTTTCTTGCATCTTATTTCAAGCAGTCAGGAGGAAATAAGTACTCCTTCAACACTTTGCTTAAAAATTTTCTCAGCTAAATATCCAATTTTATCA
Organism: Rousettus aegyptiacus; assembly: GCF_014176215.1. Taxonomy (NCBI): domain Eukaryota; kingdom Metazoa; phylum Chordata; class Mammalia; order Chiroptera; family Pteropodidae; genus Rousettus; species Rousettus aegyptiacus. The sequence continues at coordinate 63,866,870 of NW_023416286.1, forward strand.
CTCACAAATTCTGCCTTCCACAAAACACTGGAACATGAACATAATTCATAAATCCGAAAGAGTTCTGCAAGACATTCAATAATAGATAATAACCACCTTCACTAGAAAGTAGGCTAGAAAATTTTAAAGTTAGTAATTTTCATTTTTTAAAAGCTTAAATTTTTAAAGTTTAAATTTTGTCTTAGGTGCTAAAAGTACCCTATTTTGCTTTCTGAAGCAATTAATAATACATTTCTCATATTTGCTTCATTCTCATGAAGTAAATTTAAAATAATAATTATGTTTTAATATGATGTTATTACAATGTAGCATTCAGACATAATTTATGATTCAACAATTTATTTGTCCTCTACTGGAAGTTCCCAGATGGAATAAAAAACAATTCAGAGATCAAGAAAGACAGATATTAATGTTGCAGAAGCATCATGCATTTCACAAGTAAATTATAATAATCTACAGTGTGAAATAATAAAAAGATGCCTTGATCAGAACAATTTATTTTACTTTTTAATTATTTGTCACTGCATCAAACTTTTCTATACATGTTCACATTTATATATATATAATTTTAGATATTACTTTATAATTAATTAAGACAAATTTTTTTTTTAACCACTGAAATGTATATCAGAATAATGTAAAGCACATTGGAATGTCAGTTTGGAAAAATATGTACAACATACTATTTAGAGTAATAAAAGACGATGCAAAACAATATGTCTAAAGTTTAGATTAACATTGACTTAATCTGCAGTTAAATAACATGTTGAAAGAAACACATTCTAAGAATTGATACATTATTTCATAGACAATACATTTTGTTTTAGAAAAGTCACTACTACATCTGCTTATGGTTATATGTTTATTAAAGTGTCACTGTGACTTCTAAAAATGTTTTTATTAAAGATTTTATCTGATTTGATCTATACCAAAAATAAACGTAGCATCCATTTTATGATTATGAAATGTCAAAACACTTTAGTAAAATTATCGTTATTTTATAATAAAGGAAGGAAGTGGAGTTGCTCAAATAACTTATACTTCAACATTTTATAAACAAAATATAAATTTTTAGTGTTTTAAAATTGATTGCAGTGAAAATAATACAGAGCTCTTTTATAATAGAAACTGTTCATTCAAAAGCATTTCTGTATTTTTTCACTATTGCCATTTATCAAAATAAAAATATTATATATCCATTTCTTCTTATTATTATATATGTTTATTCAGATGCCTACTCCTAAAATCATGCTACACTCTTTTATGCACGATTCTTTTGGTGGCCAGATTTTTAATATTGCCCTACGTCACTTTGGTTACAGCTGACTAATCCAGAGCAAACATTGCACCCGAGGACAGTGAATCCCAAGTCTGGTCAGGTGTCCTTGAAATAAAAGATGAACAACCAAATTACTCTCAATGAAATTTGAACTAATTAAATCTGAGGGAATTAGTTATATAGGATTATCAGATGAATAGCCATGAGAAAGAGTCAGGACTAAAAAAATACAAATTTGTAATATGGCAAGACATCAAATACTCACAAGAAAAGATGAGAAGACAATGGAATTCCCCAAAGAGAAACACTAACAGTTGCAAACAACTACTCTTAAAAATAACAACTACATCACATAATAAACTTATATATGGGTATAGATGTGATAGAATTGATCTTTCTTTAAGGTAAATTTAAGACATTGCACTGTCCACTTTGGTGGTGTTAGTGGGTATCATGAGACCTAACCTGGTTTCTCTTTTATTCCAGCTTTATTGACATTATCATTAATAAAAAAAAATTTAAGGTATTAAAAAGTACACATTTGTAAATGTTCAAGTCAAAATTATGCAGAAAAGAAATTATTAAGCAGAAGAATGTCGTTGGGAGAGAAAGTTAGATAGTTAACAACCAGATACGCCATGAGAGAGAAAAAACTGATACCACACTAGAGCACAGCCGTGTTGTGTTTGGATCACTACTGTATCTGTTCTACATGTATCTTTACAATAACATTTTTTCTTTGACTTGGCATATTTTTTTAAACAAATGATGCTGTGACAGACTTAAAGAACTGAGAGTAACTTGCAAAATCACATAGGGGAGAAAATTCTTCAATTCCAACTAAAATTCTCTAAAGAATTCCTTTAAGAACTCTGCTTATCTACAGGTCAGCAAATTGGGCTGTTAAAAAACAAAATTCAAGTGAGTAAATTTAAAGATCAAATTGGCTTCACTTACTGATTCATGAATTGATCAGTATCCGCTTTAACAACTAGAAAGGAACTCCCAAGATCTACATAAAATAAAAAACTTTTATAGACAGAAGGGAGCAGGAAAAGGTAATATCTAGAAAATGATAGATTCTTTCAGACAAGATCACCTTATGGGGGATAGAAGGGGTCTGTCAGGTGTATTACCTCACTGCACTGACTGGGTAATCCCAGATTGACTGGTTAAAGTTTACATTCCTGGGAGAGGCTAAAACTATAATTAGGTTACATATTAAATATTGGTTTGCTGATGTGGGGATTAGCACAAGTGCCTTTGTTTTGGGCCTCTTGTCTCATTTTTAAAATCTCCAAAAGTTTTTTCATATGATAAGTAAACACAGTAGTATTCATTGCCTACTTTTTAGGTTAAGAATCTTTCTTATAATTAGTGAAATTGTCATAATTTTCAACAAAATAATCTAATTTTTCATGGTCGAAGCCTCTAAAGAATCTAGTATATTGGTTTTAGCAAATACAAACAAGAAAATAGGTATTAATTTATATTCGTATATTAAAAACGGATTCATGTAAGAAATTATGAAGATAATTATGAAGAAATTATGAAGATACGAAGGACAAACCTGAATATTGTTTGTCCTAATAATTAGAACAATACCTATTTTAAAGTCTTTTCAAGGGCTTTTCCTCCCCTGCCCCCACCCTCAGGTTTTGAATGTTAGAAATAGAGACTAGAAATCTCACTGTCACTTTTATGTGTTATTAAATGATAGCACTTAATTCATTCTGCTTTTATCAGCTTAATTGTTAAAAATATTCATTATGCAGAAATCTTAGCCTCGCTGACTCTACTGAGTAAAGCTATTATACTCATTCCAATATACTTAGTAATCTGTTGCATTTTAATTTTTCCTTTGAGATACTAAATGTTGAATAAAATTGAAATCCCTTAATATAGTATTTTAATCTATAGTTTAAAACATTTTTTAAAGAAGTAAAAGGGTCATCTATCATACTACTGGATCCACTTAAAAGGGGTGCCTATCTAGTCCAGATCTGAAGAGCCGAAAATTCAAAACAGGTAAACATTTCAGTTTTGAATTAACCTCTTTTATTTAGATTTAAAATTTCTGAGAAATTTTTGCTAATCTGTATTCAAAACTATTGTATTGGGGTAAAAGGACAATGGTCATGTGTTAAAATTAACTTGGAAAGAATAAGCCTACAAAAAAATTTTTTTTTAAATTAAGAGGAACAATATTTTTGTATGAACTACTTTTGAATTTTATTTGTGTAAAAATTTTAATGGAAAAGAAATATTAATTATATGCGTTTGCTATTATCTTGACTCCTATGATAGGATTAGCTTGGGGCAATCTTGAGGCCACCTTGAATATGAGGTTCCCAAGGGAGAAAAGGAGGTCAAACTTAACCTCCAGAAGTTTCTCTGTTGCATTGACTGCCTGGGAAGCTGCCAGATTGTTCTGTGTCTTTTTTGAGTTAAAGCCCTTGTAACTTTTTAATGTAAGTATGGATGCTGTATGTCTGTGTCTCACCTTTAGAAAGTCATAGTGTTTTATGGACTATGGGAAATACTTTGAGAATTATCAAATACATTACGATTATAAGTAATAATTTTATAATTCCCATTTTGTTCCAGTTGAGAATTAGAAAAATCTGTGATTGATATTTGGCTTTTTCAAATAAATTTAACAGAGCATTATTGAATACTTCTTGCTGATCTCATTGCTTACAAGTTTGCAGGCATGCCAGCTCTCAATTCTCCTTCAGTGGGTAACTGTCAATGAACAGAGGGTACTTTCATTTTAATCAGTTGTTACAATTTCCTCTTCCAACTCATCTAAAATGTTAGCAGCATTTCCTAGAAATGTATTTGAACTATTTAATTTATTTTTCTTTTGTTTACCTTTTATGCCTCCTAGTATAACTCCCACACTGAAATTTCTCTTGTGTAATTTATCAATAATTTTCATGATATGAAGGCAAATAGATATTCTTTTTTTTTTTTTTTTGTATTGTGTGGAGGAGAAAGTTTTTATCTACTCTTCTAGGTTCCTTCAGTTGGTCTAATAATTAAATCCACCTGAGACAAATTAACAAGAGAAAATAACCAAATTTATTTACATGCACATATACACAAACCCAATATATGTGAGAATCAGAGATCCCACATACATGAGAGGTTAGAGATAGAAAGGTGAAATGAGGTATCTAAGGCATCCTGAACTAAGGAATGAGGTATGATGCCCTGAAGCTTCAGAGGGGTGGAGGGTCATTCACAAGATCATGAGAACAGATATTTAGTAATTCAGACACTGAACAAATAATTATAGAGGTGTTAAATGTTAGAAAAGGGTGCCATGGAAATGTATAATAGAGCGACCTACCTTAGCTTTGAAGTTAATAAAGGTCTCCCATGGGAAGCAATTTTTAGAGTTCTAAGTAAAGAGTTCATTTGTGAAGTAGGGGTAAGCAAGAATTTTTAATGGGAGGAGTAAGTTTCACTTTCTTTCAGTTAACACCTACTCATCTAGCAAAACAGCACTAAATCTAAATGAGAAATAATGAGGATTTTAAATTGGAGACAGAAAAGAATGACCATATTCAATTGTACTAGGGATGTAAATTTGGTGCTTAGATGCAAGTCAAAATGAAGGGAGACGGTAAAGTGAAGGAAGTCTTTGCATTCCATTTGGCCCATGAGGTAGGTGATGGTACCCTTTGTTAAGACTGGGAATACTGGAGATTTGGAATAAGAAGTTTGAAGAGAGCTCATGAACCCAGGTTTGCATGTGTTAATTTTGGGAGATTCAAGAGATTAAACTAGTGGGAGTAATAAGAAGGCAAATATACACTGGTCCAGAGGAGGCTGACGATATACATAGGTATCTTAAATTTAAATATCGCAAACTGAATTCATCACACAGGAAATATGATCCAGATTTCCCTATATTTTTATGGGTCCAGCATTCATGTTGTCATCAAAACCAGAGCCCGAGACCCACACTTACTCCTCATAGTTTCTCATTTTCCATATCGTCTCTGTCTCTGGGTCCCCTCGACCTTTTAAATTTCTCTTGAAGCCGTCCCATCAGCCATGTCGCTGTCCTTTTCCTCACTTCCCCAAATCTCTTCTGGGGAATGCGATAACCTGCTACTTAAAATTCTTTCCACAGCATTATTAAAATGAACATTTTTATTGCTGCCAGCATGAGCTATTTAAAATAGAAAATATATTTTTGTTGTTGTCGTTTCCTCTTTTGTCCCCTTCCCAATGATAATTTCTAAAAGGTCTTCTTATACTTCTTGATCGTTCCAGTGGAGCTCTCTCATTTTTCTTTTTTTTTAATGCTCTCTTTCCATAATATATATGGGTATAAATTCTCTTCAATTCTTTTCTAATTTGCCAATTGTTTTACTTAAAGTCTAGCCAAAATAGATTGTAAAGCATTCCTTTCATTATGGGAAATGACAGATAAGAATAAGATGATGGGTAATGGCATGGTCTATACAGAAAGACAGTGTTCAGATTCCTGCCCCAACATCTACCAACTTGGTGACCTTGGACAATTTACTTAAACTATCTGTGCTTCATTGTCTTTATATGTAGAAAGGGATAATAATAGGGACTATTTCATAGTGTTGTTCTGAGGAATTAGTTAATACATTGAAGTGCTTAGAATAGTAACTGACACAAAGGAAATACCGGATGTTGCTCTTATTATTAACTATATAAAAGATGACTTTTGAAGACTAATAAATTTAATATTAATTAACTAAATTAATTCAGTTATTAATGTGGTCAAGATTTACTGAGTACCCCATATGTGATAGGCACTGTCCCCATAGTGCTCATATAAGAGTATACATAAAAATCATGTTTTTTTTTCTCATTATGAAATAGCACCTAGAGGAAGAAATATATATAACACATCTATGAGGAGTAAAGTGTTTATCAAGAGCTGAACATCACTTGGACATAACATAAATATTTTTGGACTATGATTTATCTTTTTCTCTTAAACTTATTTTCCTTTGCTTCTTGGTTTCAAGAGTGGAAATATCAACTCATTTGCTCTGTTTATACTGAGATTGTTCATGCCTTGCTCTCACTTTTATTCATGCATTCAACAAGTATTTATTGGGTACATTTGGTGATATAACATTGAACACGATGGACACAATTCCTGCCTGCTTAGAACTTATGCTACTGTGAATATTTTATACTTCATTGTTAATTTCCTCAAGGAGGTAATGGACTTGTTGGTCATAAGAAGTCATAAACACCTAACATGTTAAATCACGTTAAATAGCTAACTCATTTAAGAAAACAGTATGAGCTACTATAAGGCAGCAAGTAACTCTAGTGAGGGTGAAAGAAAAATTGAGAGGACACTGAGTTTGCCACTCCAAAATATGCCTCTTTGGGTTGTTAATTATTTTAAGCTGCCTCAAAGAATTTATATAGAGGACTTGCTGCAGGAAGGAATGATTACCACAGAAAACTATAGTTTAATATGAACTAAGTATGATAGACAGGGAGGAATCCAGCAAGGCCCATTTGATCAAAGTCCTCTCTGTATTCTATTATAAAGATGGCCCAGCAAACATTTATTTACCAAACATTTCCTTTTCCACCTCCATTTGAATTGCTTTCCTGCCCTTTGAAATCCCAAACCACAGCTCTCCTTAGCTCAAGAGTACATGTAAGCCTTAACTGACTGATATGTCCAAGGGTTTCATATTTTTACGGAAACATTATATGTTCATACATAATAAATATGGTCATTTTCTCTTGTTAATCTGTCTCATGTTAATTTTATTATTAGTGCCACTGGAAGAATTTAGAAAGATAGTATTATCTGAACTTGAAAAACTCTTGAAAACTTGGTTTCTAAAAAAAAAAAAAGAAAAGAAAAAAAAAGAAAAACCTTTGGGTCTTAGTGTCATAGAAATGAACACTAAACTCATAATAAATTTGTGCAGATAGAGTTTATTACAGAATGAGAGAGAGTGTTTTTGTGCACGAGGGAGCATGAAGGAAAAAAACAAACAAACAAACATGCTCCCTGAAGGCTGTTTGTTACAAGATTATATAGGCCAACAAAAAGTGGGATTGGATTCAGGAATGAGGATATGATTCTTGGTCCTATGATGTCTGCCACATAGTCATTGGTTTCAAGGCAATCACAGGTATTTTTTCCATGGGTAATGGTCCTTGCCGAGGTCCTGTAAAACAAAAGCTTTTGCAAACATGTCCATTAGCCTTTGTATTTTAAATGACCAGTCCTAAATTGCATACCTAAGATATTCTTGTTTCCCCTCCACCAAAGGCTGAGGGCACCCAGTTAAACATTAACTGGAATGTCAGCAAGGAGGGAAGTTGTCATATCATAGCTAAAAATGAAAAATAAAATCTCAGTATTAAAATCTCTTGTTTTAGCTATTTTATACTAGCTAAAAAGGAGGAAAATTATTTTCTGTCCCCACAGAATGCAGAGTTCGAAAAGGACATCTTGGTCATTGAAGCTGCTTATATTAAAAGTGAGATTTGAGAAATAGTGTCCTCATATACGTAAAAAGGAAATATGACATTCCAGAGAGGATAAATAAAATTCATTATTTACTCATTAAAGCTAATTATGTTCCTTTAGTTTTTGGTGAAATACTTGATCATTGAGACTTCATCTCAATCTTACGGTGGAGTTTTGGGTCCTAGAAGTGGAATATAATAATGAAGAAGACAGGAAAGTCACTAAATTACAAGCAACTACATATCGGTCCCCAGGGGATCCTAACACCCACGCTATCTCCAAACCCAGCTTTTATGATATGCTCATAATTTGTACATATTATCTAGAATTTTTTCTGTACCTAATTATTAAAAATTTATGTAATGGCAGAATAGATCCAAAATTACTCTTATAGTGCTAGCGTAAAGAAAGCTTAAGAGAGCTCATTTTAGAAGCAAAACCAAAAAGGGATAATCTGAGACCTAATAAAAGAGTAAGATTAGATTCACACCTCCAGAGCTTGCTTTGTCTGTCTTTTCATGAAACCTAAATTGGCCTTATCTATTTACTTCATGTTTATCTCCACTGATTCTTGTTCTCATCTGGCCTCATCTGCATATTTGTCTATGCCCCCTGCCCAATTGACGAAGGCCTTGGCACAGACTCTGCCAGCAATCTTGCTCTGTGAGATCTCATCATTTGTCTAAATTCAGCCTGCTCTATGACCCTGACTTTCCAGACAAATTTTGGGTTCCCATTAACATAATTCCCTGATCTCACACACAGTTATTTAATGAAAGGAACATATCTTAATTAAAACATGTGATTAGTTTTGTCATTTCAAATAAAAATGACTCTAATTTAGACATAGACATAGAATTTTTAAGTTAGAAGAGGCCTTAGAGATCACCTAGTAAATGAATGGTTTTGGTAATTGTTCTCCCCTGCTGTGTGCATTAGCATCTGCATTGCATTCATACTGTCAGATACATACTTTTAAAAGGGATAATGTGACTTTAGGACTATGGAAAGTTTCTAATAGTTCTATTTCTTAACAATCTTGCTAAAGTCCTCTGACCTTACAGTTCCTGACATAATTATTTATTAGGTTAGGGATAGAATAATTTATAGTTTAGAGTAGATAATAAAAGGGATTACTACCCAGACAGTTTCTTCCTTAAATTCAGTTTTCCTAATCTCTTTCCCTATGGCAACAGAGTAATTACTTTCCAGTATGTTGATTCCTTTATACTTTAAATATAGATAAATGTAATCAAGCTGAAAACCTGGGGATTAGCTAGCACCCTTGAATTGAAATCTCAAATCACAGAAAGCATTGATTCACAGATTAGTTTTCCACAAAATCTGGTTACAATTGTATGTAAAGGACCATTTAGCTCTCAAATTCATAACTATCATACTTGTGAAAAATAAAATCTGTGCCTGAATCTTGGAACAAGCATTATTTCCATTAAATGGAATAACATGATTTTAAATTAAATTACAGGTAAAATTTGGTTGATAAACATGGAAAATTTATAAAAATAAAAATGCTTAGCTTAAGAGAGAGGAGGCAGAAATAATACAGTGGAGTAGAATCTCTGGAATTATGTAAAAGAATCAATTAAATCACATATGAAAAACAAATTATACCAAAGAAAGTATTTCAAAATTAATATTGAATAAGTCAACAAATGAGTTTATGGAATTTAAATGTGTATGCTTCATGTGAAATGGGTCTATCTCAATGATTAGAACACCTAAAATAAAAATAGAAAGCTCAATAACCCTGGATATGCTAAATGATGGCCAATTATACTAAAAATGAAAGTCTATCTAAAACACCATGAGTTTTACATGAATTACATATTCTTTTGTTTTCTACGAATTACTTTATTTTTATTAGTTCCCAAATAGCTCAAATAACATTGTAATGTGGATGGGGAAAAAAAAAAAAAAAAGGCTACGTACTAACCTGACAAGCTCAGGGGAGGGCATCCTGGCAGACCCTACCAACTCAGTCTCTGAGCAGAAAAATTTCCAACCAAAAGCAGGTAATGGTGGGTAGTCACATCTTGGCCTGTGGTTTTCTTGATGAAGATCAGCTTTTACTTTAAGTGAGCTTGTTTATTGTCTTTTTGCATTTAAGATTACATCTAACATCCCCTTGTAATGTCAGAGTAATTGTTTTTTTGTTTTTTTTTCCTGGCCCCTCAGGGCTCAATCCACCATAGGAGAGCGCAAGACCATAGACCTCATGGTTATCTTGTCCCCTGCATCTCTGTGCTGTAAATGTTTATTAACTCTCCTGTACCCACCAATGTAAAAGAAGTATGTGCCCTTCCTTTTTACTTTTTACCCAGTCTCAGACATTTCCCACTTTACTTTCTCCCATTCCCTTAATCTACCACCAATGAGCACTCCTTATGTCTTCTCTCCTTTGATTCTAATGTATAAAATAAGCTGCAAGACTGCCATTCTCCAGAGACTTTCTTAATTCATTGAGATTTTGCTTCCTGGAAATTGTCGTCAGTTTGGCTCAAATAAACTCATTAAAATTCTCTACAGGTTTGGATGTTTCTTACATCAACAGTAAATATTTATCATAACTGGGATAGTTAATGTGAAAAAACCTGTGGCAAGACCTTGTATTCTATGTCTTCAAAATAAACTGAGTCTATTATTTTTTGGGTTGGAAAGACTAGAGAGCAAATAGCTAAAGTATCTGAGGATTTTCTTCCCTTTTTTTCAAGAATAATACTAAAACAAATGCTTGAAAATTGTTTTAATCTTTGATTCTATCATCTGAATGGTAAAATGAAGGTCGAAATTATATACTGGCATATCTTCTAAGAATTAAAATGGTAAAGCAAGAAAATGTCTTTCCCAAATGCAAACTTATAAATACTTCTATTCAGTGATGATAGATGTGACATTTTGAGACAACCCAACTTCTGCTGCTAAGCTATAAAATAAAAAAAGTAGTAATTTATGATGGAGTAGGTAGCTGACTAGATACATTCATTTTTTATATATTATTTAAGTTTGTGAATATTGTTTCTTATATTCAACTAATGCCATTATAGGGGTAGAAAATTTTCCCTTCTTCTCTTCTAGATTCTTTAGCTGGTTTAATAATTAAAAAAAATATAAGACAGATTAATGGGAGAAAAACATTTAATTTCATATGTTTAGAAATACCATGAAAATATGAGACTCAAAGAAGTGACTAAAGCAAGCCGATTTTATACCTTTCAGACAAGGAAACAAATTGAATTGAAAAGACAAAGGAATTTGGGCTTGGAGTAGTAAATTAGTGAAGAAATGACAATGTTTATACAATCTTCTCAGCCCTGAATTCTCTGTTTCTGGTGATAAGGATGCCTTCTACCCTCATGGTAACAGGGGGGGTACTTTTTATATGGGAGATCTATTTTCTGCTTTCAGAGGAACAAGGCAGTTTCAGAGTACCCTGCTTGCTCTTGCTGTTTCTTAGGTAATTTTAATTCAAAATAACCAATATGCCAAAATAGCATACTTGAGGGTGGCATATTTTGCTCTCCTTTACTATCTTTCAGTACAATAAAGTACTGTTTTAAATAGAATTTAAATTTATTGACTGAATAATCATCTCTTCTTTAACTAAATAATTACCTCTATTTTGAGGCCTTTTATGCATAGAATGAAAGTATTAATTTGGGTTCTATTTTGCAGAGCAGGTTGAAACAAGACCACAAAACAAAACAAAAACAAAAATTAAAAACAAAGGAAAACAAAACAAAACAATACAGTTTTTAGATAGATCATCAAAAGTCCTGAGTATGCTGATAGGTCATATTTTAATTATCTAGCCAATACTGATCCAGAGGTAATATTTTTAAGCAAAAGAATAATATAATTAAATTCACCACTGAACAGTGATTAAAATAGTGTGAAAAGGGACTAATTGGGACAAAATGGGAAAAGGAAAGTCACTCGGTTCCAATAATCTACATGAAAAATGTTATAGGGCCTGAACAAAAGCATTGGGATAGAAAGTATGGTAAGGATTTAAAAAATGATCAGGAATAAGAATTGTACATGTCTTACTACTGATCTGACATGAGGTACAGAGAGAGAGAGAGAGAGAGAGAGAGAGAGAGAGAGAGAGAGAGAGAGAGAGAGAGAGAAATAAGAATCTAGGATAACTAGGATAACAATCACATTTATGGCTTGGATAACTATTGAATGATTGTTTCATTTTCTCAGGTAGAGAGTACAAAAATAGAACTCATTTGAGAAAGAAAAATTTTGACTCAAGGTTTGAATATATAGAGCTTGAGATGAGTGTATGAAAATGGTGAGCAGGTAGAGTTTAGAATTTTTGTTACTTAGAAAGTGAGATAATGAGTGTAGTTGTGGTAGCCCAGGAAATAAATATAGAAGAGAAGAAAACTGCAGATGAAATTTCTAGTAATATTGCCTTTAGGTTGATGACCAGTGCTCAAGAGGATGAATGGAAAGAAAATGCAGAGGAAAAGGGGGGAAAATCAACAAAGACTATTGTACAAGTATCTAAGTTTCAATAATATTTTAAAAATAAAATAATGAATAATGTCAAATCTAATGCCAACAGGAAAAAGGAATGAAAAGATGTCATTAGATTAATGAATTAAGATACTATTAATCTTATTCTTAAACCATATCCTTAATCCATAAATGTTATTAAGAAAAAGATGAAAAGGACTTAGAAATATTTTAAAATTGAAAGTTAGTTTCTAGAACCAGTGAAGTTTTATAGTGGAGGGCTTCAACTTTTGATGATAAATACTTATTAATTAACAAAAACAGACCCCACTGCTCACATAAGTAAAACTATATGCAAATTATATACATTCATTAATCTAATATAAATATATTATAAAAAATATCATAGGATTAAATAATTTTAAATGATTAAAGTAGAAATAGTTAAAATATTGAAAATAATTATATTTCAAGTGATGTAATGATGTTATAAACATGTTTTCTCTCATTTAAAAAAAGGTGGAGGAGGGACTAAAGAAGGAATTTTGAACACTCCTCTCTAATGGTGTGAAAATTAAAGTTATGGTGTGAAAATTAAATTAATTGGTAAGAAGAACCTTGCCAAAAACTCAGCCAGGAATTTTTTTTTTCCTTCAAAGATTAGCTCAATGTTCATGAATCTGAATATAAAAGAAAGCAGTTTATTTTTAAAGGGAGGAGGATTCATGCTGAGTGTTATTATTCAGATTATTTTGATCAAAATATCTACTGTTTATCATTAAAGAAGAAGGAGATTTCTGAAGTGAATTCATATACTAGGAAGGGAAAAATCCCATTACAATTATCTTTCTACTCCCGAGCAACTCCAACATGTCCAAAGACAAAAGAATAAAAATCATTTCAAAAGCTTTCAGAAGCAAGTTGATCATGCTGATGATACAGTAAGGCAGGGTACTATAAACTCTGAGCATTAACTGCTTCCAGATAGCATTCAAATCATTTCATGTAAGCAATTTGCCCTTTAGGATTAGTTTAATTTTACACAAATTATTAAATAATCTTTTCAAGATACATGCATTCTTCTTAAAAGAGATTTTCATTTGCAATGTATAGCACATAGATATTTCACCTGGGAAACTAACACTTTTCACCTGAGAAAGTTACTATTAGCTTTATTCTTTACTATTAGTTAATTGTAGGGCTACTACATCACATTTTATTTCTCTGTGAGGTAATACACTGGCTAAAAAGAAATGTGTTGCATCTTTCTATATTGTCTGTCTGTATTTTCTTTTTCTACATGTTTACCAGGTATTTTGAATCTTTAATTCAAAAGGATGCTATCATGGCTTTGATTTGCCAGTTCTGTTAATCAGCCTTATCTTGAAAAGTGAAGCAAATTTAGCTCTGTCACATAGGGATTTCAGTATTCAGTGTTAATTACTGATTACAACATATTCTAAAGAAATAAACACTTATTAAATACCAAGCTGTAGGCAAGGTTCTATCTCCTTTCCTCACTAGTGAGCTGAGTGAGCTTGAACAAATCACATAAAAGCTTACTTAGTTCTCTAGTTTTGTCATGACAGGATAAATTCTAAATTGCTTTGGATGACATTGTAGGTCGTTATAGGCTTTCCTTAACTAATTAATTCAGACTTATCTTTGGCTTCCTCTCATTCTCCCCTCACCTCCCCCCAATGAGTCATATATGTCTGCCTGGTCTATAATCAAATAATAAACTCTTCAAAGAGCTTGAATTTTATCAAGGATATGAGCTGAATGATGTCAGCTTAATCTCCTTATTCATATACTGAAGATACTTAACATCTTTATTGAATATACTTACATAATAAATGTATTAAATGTATTTATCTTAAAAAAGTTTTATAATTAAATTACAATTGTTCATTAAATATTGAATATCAAAGGATACTCCAAAAAGGTTTACTGAGCAACTACTATATACTAGAACAATTGATAAGTACTAAAAATGTAAAGGTAAATAATACAGAGTCCTCATTCTAGAGGTGCTTTATACCAGAGGAATAGGTAGGACTATGAATAGACAAATAGGAGAACAATCTGATGAGTCCTATTGAGGGTCGAACAGTTATAAATGCTGTGTGAGGCCAGGTAGTGGAGAGACTAGCCCTGACTACCAGACATAAGGAGGTTTGATTAAACAGGTGAAATTTGAACTGGTCTTGAAATTCTGGTAAGAGAAGCAAAGAAAGAACATTTTAGAAGAAGTGAGTAGAGTGTGTAAAGACAGTGGAGTGTAGAGTACCTATTCCAACACAAATGCACATAAAATATCTAGCTACCCAGGACTACTTTTTATATATATCCATGTTCAACTTTTTTTTTTTGGGGGGGGGGGCGTGGAGGCACTATATGTACATGTTGCTAAGCAATTTACATTGATGTGCTGGATTATTATATCAAAACTGTTAAATCTCTTGCACGGTCTCATTTTATTATGTATAAATTCTGTCCACTACCTAAGAAAAGCTAACTAGCATTAAAATTAGCTTTTCAAAGCTAATTTTTGTTTTTTTGGATTATGGCATTTTTTCATAATGGGTTATAGGACATTTCCTAGAAAGCTAAGAAGTTTATAAATTCTATCTGTTAAAGCCAATAAGTAGAGTATGCTACATGATGAACTGATGTATTTTTTAAGCTTGATTTTCCATCTTGCCTAGAAAATATCAGTAACACACAGGTTTCTAGAGAAAGGCCCAAAAGGAGAAAGGCTCCATTCCCAATAATGTTCTTTCTAGAGTTGGTCAATAGAGAATCTCTTGTCTGCAACAACAGTCACTTTGTAAATCCTTTTCATGTCGATATTTTTTTCAGAGGAAATCACTCTGGAAACACGAAACAGCAGTGAATCTTCTAGAGAAAGATTGAGAGTGAAACAATAGGTATGGAGCTCCACTGCATGGGGAATAAAATGTATATTATTTTATCTTACTTCTATTAATGCTTTCCACAATAAGGTTATCATGAAATCATAACTGCTTTTGAACAAAACAATTGTACCTTTAAGAAGGTACAGTTGCACAACTTTTGTACAACAGTGCAAAACTAACTTTGGATGTATTGAAATATTTTGGTAATTTCTTTTGGTAGAGCACCAAATTTAACTTTAACTGGGACAGAAAATTATAACAATTAATTAAATTTGGAACATTTGTTAGCTATTTAATTATTCCAAGTCAGACTTTTTTTGCTTCAAATACAGGCTTTGCCTCATATTAATTTTTTGACCTTGAGCATATCATTTAAACTCCTTCCCACTTGGTTTCCTCATCTATAAATTGTGACTATCAATTTAAGCTTTAATCTGAACATTATAAAGCTAATATATCCAAGGCTTAAACAGAGGCCAACCACATGATAAGCATATATAAGTACATCTATCATCATTCATATCATCACTATGTTTTTGATTACATTTTTATCAAACTTCATTTCTACTGTGTAGTTATAATCTTAAACAATTTATAAGATAAGAGCAAATATGGCATCTGAGTTCAGAATTTTTACTCTATTTTCTTCTTAAATAAGATGAAAATTTCAATCAGTTAAAATCCCTTTGAATAGAGTTTTAACGAAATTCAATTCTTCCTTTGCTGAAAGTAAGTTCAACTGATGTAATTCAGTTTTAAATGTCCAAATGCATTTATCTTGTTTACAGAAGGTTTACACATGGCATGTAGCAGAGTTGGTCAAAGTAATGCAATAATTTTGTTCTTCTGCAAAACTCTAAATATGTACACAGTGAAGAAGGGAAGTGCATTAGGAATCTAGGGACAGAATTTAATGCTAAATAGTAATTGAAAAAGATGTGTTGCTTGGAAACTGCAGAGAGCACTGCTTTGTTTCAAAGAAAGGGTAATACGAATGAGGCATTAAAGTAGTAGAACCTTTTTAAAATTTCAGCAATGCAATTGATGAGAGTTTTAATACACTTTGACACATAACTTAGAATAGTACATTTCAATCATACAGTAGTTCACCAAGATAACCCACAAGCACTGATAGATTTATATTGGAGTTTGGTTATATACCTTATGAGGCTTCAGGTTATGGTTGCGAAAACTGGACTCAGATTAAAGGTAATGAAATATTCCTTCTAAGAATAATCACCTTTAAAAAAAAAAACTGCGCCTAATCAGAGATGTCACATACCATTGAGTTTTGACGTAGGACTTGCTATTTAATAGTGGTTTGGTGACATTTGCAATTGAATGCAGTTATTAAAGAATGTAAGATGCTAATTTGTTACTTGGCAGGGGGAGTGAGTCCTTTCACTCATGCCCAATTTCAAAACATGATGGCCCTGAAAGTTAATGAAAATAAAGAGATACCACATAGAGAGTAAAATTACAATTCAGTGGCAATGACTACTCATCTTTTGTTTGGCAGCTTGAGGGATGAAATTAAAATACTTACAGACAAAGCCCTTGAATTGTGAGATGTTCGCACCATCATTAATTTCTCCCTTCTGAAGACTCATATGCAAGTCTTCTCCTATAGTTCTGAAAGTTCTTGCAAATTGGAAAATAATTGATCTGCAAATAGAGCAGTTTCTGAGACTCTGATAGTTTGGAAATCCATTCATTATTTGACCCTAAAGTTAATCTGATCATTTCTTAGTAAACTGTAACCCACATTAAGCTTCTTCTTTATGTATTAGTCATCAGATGTTGGTTTTTAGCTCATGTTAAAGAAATCAATTTATAGCAATTATAACTATCCTTAATTTAATATAGGGGAAAACACTTTGAGGTCCTATTGAGTACCAGCCACACTACTTACTTTATTTTAGTTTTTAAAAGCACACAATGAACTGGTAATTTAGACGCCGATAAAATTAATTTTGTAATAATAAATTATAAAACATAAAATTACAAATATGCCCAGGATTTAGAGTAATTTTTGAATGGTTTTTGTTAACAAGAGATTTCAGTACTTTTTCCCTATTGATAAAAGAAAAAGTTTAAGAATGCATGTACAAGATAATGAGTTATAATTTTGATATGAAATTGATAAAATCAAAACTTAAATAAAGGTAAGAGTCAATACTACCAAAGTTATAGTAATTTGAAACTCTAAGAACAATTATCTCTAAATATCATCAAAAAAGAATTTTTGTTATATATATTATACTAAAAATAATTTTCAAATTATCTTTTCTGTTGTTTTGGTTATCTATTTTCATATTGAAAAATATTTCTAATATTCTTTTATTAAACTTTAATTTGCAATGTTTTAGCACTTGACAATAATGACTATAAACACAAATATTTATATAGTAATTTCTGATAAATAATTTTTTTTAATTAAGTTTTTACAATTGAATATCATTTAGAAGAGTTTAGGTTATTGTGAGATAACTAACATCACAAAGTCTTACTGACTCAGAAAACAGACTTACTTCTTCCAGTAGTCACTATCTTAACCATATAAACAAATTTACTGTCATTGAAAAAAAAAAAAGACTACCTTCTCAAGCTAGAGTACCCTATAGGAAGAGGGAACTATGCTATTTGCAAGATCTTGACCAATCTGAGATAACAATCAACATTTTAAATAATGCCATATAAGAGGGAAAAGAGCAAGAACAGAAGTATTTGGCAGAATTATTAAAGAACAGAGATTCTTACTTAGGAAAGTGGAGTAGTAGAAAGAAAGATAATTAGTATTTAAATAGTACCAATTTTGTGCTGGGCACTTTACATATTCTGTATCACATAATTCTTTAAAAAGTCTCTTAAAGCAGATATTTTAAACTCCACATCTCTCAAGAGGATACTGAGGCTCCAGGAGCTTAATGTAATTTTCTTGTTGTCTCCAAAGCCCACATTTGTTCATGCTGCCTCAGAGGTGTCTCTAGAATCTCAGTATATGTAGGCCGTGATTCAGGAAAGGCATTCACTGGGAAAAGCCTTAAACTATCTTCTAGCGAAGGGCAGAGGAAATCTGCATCTAAAGTGCTCAGTGGAGCTTGTCTACAGGTACAAGAAACTTAGGGCACTATGACTCCCTGTCCAAATCTTTAATGGTGCATAAGATGGTGAAAAATGATGTTCTGAGTATATTCCGATTGTTGATCTAGATGATTGCTGGTAAACAAATATGATAACTTTTTAAAAATCTATCAATCTGCATACCTTTATTTTGTTATGTGTATTTATACATATTTACATATACATTCTTATGTATGCATACATATATAATTATATGCATATATATTTGCTTTAATAAAGTTTACAAAACAAAACAAAATAAATCAATGTTCAGCAAGCGCTTATAACAAAGGAATCCGGACCTAGCCCAAAGGGGGTCAGACAGAGCTCACCCAAAGAAATAACATTTCAATGATCTAAAAAATAAATCTAGGTAGAGTTACATGGCAATAAAAACAAAAAAACAAACAAAAACAACTGAAATGTATACTAAATGGTGTAGAGGTCATGGAAGCTTTCACTAATGGACATGGAGATAGGGAATTAGCCAGAAAGTCATTGTAGTAATCTGAGCAGAACGAGTTGCTACTTTCAAATTGCTACTTATAGTTTGTGAGTGCAATAAGAACATTTACTAAAAATATACAAAGTCAATAACTTTTACAAGGAAGCAAATGTTAACATCTCACATTTTAAGTTAATATTAGTCATGACCCAGCTCTTTGCAGGAATATGAAATATTCTTTATGATTAGAATACTTAATGGGATATCTCACTGTGAGAAAAGTTCTTTTAATTGGTTGCTTTTTTACATTCTGTAAAATACACTAAGAACTTGCTTTTTAGCAGCAAAACTGACATTTTGCAATGCATATGGAGACTCTATTATAATGAGACACAGGGACTTTTTCAGGGAAAATGCAAACCAGCATGTTAAAGATTTATATTTAATGTTCTGAATAATTAAATAAGAACAGAATTTCTCAAGTTAGCTTAAGTTTAATTTTTCTGATTAAGAACTGGTTGGGAGAGAGAACAAGGAATGTGCTTAAAGTCTGGATTATTCTATATTTACAGAATTTACTTTATTTAAGGTGGGTGTTCTCAGGGTGTCATCCACCAATCAGTAGCCTCAGCACCACCTGGAAACTCATTAGAAATGAAAATTCTTGGGTCCCAATTCAGATCTACTGCATCAGAAGCTCTTGAAGTAGACCTAGCATTCTGTAAACTCTTTGATTGCTTATAATAAATGCTAAATTTTGAGAACAAGCATTTAAAACTTTCCATTTTAACCTCCCTGTTAATTGGAAACTGCATGAAGAAGGAGTCCATATATGTCCAAGGACTCCTTGAATGCACATAATCGTAGGTGTGTATAGTTTCTGTACATGCCATCAACATTCCTCAAAAACCTGTACAGTATATCCTTTCTCTTCACATACAATGTGCAGAATGTTTTCTTTATTCCATTCTAGAAGTACCTCCCCTTTATCTTTCTACTCACAACCATTGGGCTTGCAACCCAGAAAATCCTTACTTTGGTAATTCTAGCGAGACCCTCCTTGATAAGTGTCAAATCATGGCCTTAAATTGCATCATCATTTATTTGTTTATTTTCTATGTTCTACTAGAATTTCATCTCCATTAGGCAGGTGATTTTTTCTTTGTGTTGTTCACTGTTATGTTTGCAGCACCTTGAGCAGATTAGTTACTCAATACAATTTTGAATGATTGAATGAAAATAACATGTTCTCATTTCTCATCCTATGCATCTTTGAAACACTTTGCAAGATTAACAAATTTCATTGAATCCAATTTCCAAAACTAAATCTCCACTTTTATTTCAAAAGTACTTCAGTCTTCTGTCTTTCTTTATATGCTTCTCAGTCTTCTTTTTTTGTTCTCCTTTGCTGAAGATCTTCCCTCTCCCTCCCCCCGTTTGTTTCTGGGCAACCTCATCCAATCTTCGAGAGGCAGAAAATAATAGTAACAAAAAAAGACAAACTTTGAAATCAAATCCTAGGCAAATTACACTGTGTAAGCCTCATTTTTCTCATCTATAAATTGGTATCCTGATATTGTTTTTCTGTAGTATTATTCTGAAGGCTAGATGGAATAGAATTTGTGAATTATAACAACTGACCTTTACTATATGTTTTTGTTGCTAGTTTCCTTTGAAACTGATTAAAATCACTAACTTAAGACTTTAAACTGTGTTTCAGTTTAGATAAAATTGCATTTTATCAATGCAGAGATATCATCTGAAAACTTTATACTCAACTTGTCTAACATTAGTTTTCCTCCTAAGTGAGAACTTGGCATCTTTTGGGTCAATGCTCTTTTCTCATCTTCAATGTCCAATTGATAAGCTGTTAGTAATTCTTTTTAAATTACCTAATTATCTTTTAATATCCAATTTTTGTTTTTATTTCTACCGTTACCTTGATGATACAAAACCTGTAGATATGCCTATTGCAGTCGCCTGCAACACTGCAAACATTCTCTCCCTCTTGACTCAGTTATTTCACTGCTCCGCAGCCAGGATGCTTCTTCAGAAACACAAATACATTAAAACATTTTTTGCCTTCTCATTTTTGTTAGCAAAAATGAGGTGTCAGTGATCACTATTCCAGTGAGATCTAGGAGTCCCACGTTTGTTCAGTGCAATCCCAATCTTCTAATGTGCAGGGCACCTTCCTCTCTGAAGAAGCAGGCTAGAGATAACTGAGAACAAATACCCTAAGATGGCTGTAAAGGGTAGCTGGAGAGAAATCTCATGGCCTGGATGAAAATCAGATGGTCGGTTCCCTATTGGTCTGGATATAAGATCTTGAACACTTTAGAAGGTCTCATGCAAACATATTTTGCAAGTTCAGCTCACTTATTTCCTTCTGGGTTCTCTTGTTTTTCTGATTGCCTTCCTATTATATTTTTCAAGTTTCTCAGTTTCTGTAATGTAACCTCCCTCCAAGCTTGAGCTAGTTCTAGAGTTCCTGGGTCCATATCTTCTTTTCAGTGGGTTAGGAGAATAGAGAGGAATGGACAAACAAATGAAAACTTTATCTTTTCGTAAATCAGAATATGAGTTTTTTCCCCCCATTTATCTACAGGATAGAAAGGACTTTAATTTCAAATTCCTAGAATGTCAGAAAAAATCTTTGCTCTATATCTTTCTTATGCATAGAAAGTTAACCAGTGCAAAGATGGTTGAATGTCCAAATCCTATTATACCAAAAGAGAGAAATTATTCTTCCTTGTCTGGCTTACCTGTCTCTTCAGTCTCATCTCATGCACAAAACTTCTTGCTGTCTTTTGAAGTCACTATCGGACTTATAATGAATTTCTTAAATTTTCCAGGCCCTGTCCTGCCACTAGAATTGCCCGTGATAGCCTCACAGTTTGAAATACTTTTCCTTTTCTCCTTCACCTCATGGTTAATTCCTACTGTTTCTTCTCAACCATAGTCATATCTCTTGTCTTCTTGACTATGTAAAAAAATTTATAATTTTATACTTTAATAGCATGATCTTTTAGTGTAAGATTTATAGTAAGAACGCAAAGTTAATGAAACCAGGATTAGTAAATAGTTTAATAAATTATTTTTGTAGGATCTATCATTTCAGTTTGCAACCCTTGTGAGTTTTCTCTTTTTTCCCCACTATTATTGATCTGCTGCTAAGAATGAGGCCTTCATTTTTTGTTCTACTAACCAACTCCGTAATTCAAATTTCTTCCCTTGACAATTCATATTTTCTGCTGAATTCACTGTTACGTTCTCAAATCTTAAATATGGTTAAGTTACTTTTCAGTTCAAAATCCTTCATTGGCTCTTCATGTGTATAAGGAATATATTCTGATATCTTAGCATGGTAAGGTATTGTTAATTGAACTCTATCTTTGTAATATTTACGTACTTATAGTATCACCACAAAGTATCTTTATGTTAACTACATCAAAATATCTGCTTTACCATAAATGTGTACCCCAACTTTCTAAGATTGAAGAATAAATAAATATGTACAAGAGAAATGGAAAATCTACTGGACGTAGTATGGGTAGAATAAAGAAAACTAAAAGAATTGAGAAGACCCTGTTTTCCTTCATGACTCACTGAGAATTTTCCTCCCAGCCATGTATACTTCATTTCTTTATGTTCGCCTCTTTCTGTATTATTCTATTTTTTCATAAGTGATTCTCTATTTTTAAATAATATGGATTTATCTGAAAACATGTTGTAAATAAATGCTGTTGGTTGTATTATTCATCATTATAGTCACATATAAGCCAAGAGAGAAAAAGAGAAATTTAAGTTTATAACTTTATGAATCAAAACAATAATATTAAAAATGAGAACAATTGAACATTTTCCTTATTGGGACAACTGGCTATGACTGGGTAGTTAAAAGAACTTCCGCAATATTTCATTGAACACTAGCTGTGTATATGGAATACTGTTGAGACTTAAAAGAATATAAAGGTGGTCAGAAAGAACTACTGTCTTCAAGAAGCTTAGTTTCACATAAGGGGTTCAGGAAGACACATTATTACACTCAACACAAAGCACATAGTGGAAAGTGTCAAAAGTTTGACAAAAACTCAGTGATTTGGTATTGCCTGGGAGAGAAAGAGATTAATTTTTAGTGAGATGACTAGCTTGACTTAATGGACTAGGTGGCATTTCACCTGAGTCAAAGAAAGGGAGATTTCTTTAGCCAGAAATAGAGAAAAAGATCACTTTAGGCTAAGGGAGAAGTATGAAGCAGAGCACAGAGTGAACAAAGGCAAGACCTTTTTGGAGCAAGGCAGCTAACGTAATAGAGCTGTGGTTTAGATAAGCCTTCTTAAGAAAGTGGTTCACAATGTGAAATGAGGCTCCAAAGGCAGACTGGGGTCAAGCTGTGAAATCATGAATACCATGTGAAAAATTTTTGAGTCTGGCAAGGGACAATAGGATATATTGCTTTTTTCTTTGCTTTGTTATTATGTTTTAAATAATCAGGATCTAATTTCTAGCTATTCTACTTACTATCTTGATGACATCGGAAACACATAATACTCACTTAGTCTCCATCTCCTATTCTGTACAATGAGACTATATATATTAAATTCTGTTTTGTTTTCTGAAGATTTACTCTGTGCTATTGCTGGTGATATATCAGTGAATAAAAGGCAAAAATTCCATGCTTATATCAAGATTAAATTTGGGGGGAAGCAATTAATAAATTCATATACAGTATATAATATGAAGAAAAATTCTATGAATGAAATTAGAGTTAGGGAATAGAGAATGATGAAAGAAAATCCATTATTTTAAATAAAGGGATTAGGGTAATTCTCACTAAAGCGAAAACTGTTCATCAGGTTCCCATGTGACTTATAGTATTGAAAGTCCATGAAAGAAGACAGAAAGTACAAATTACCTGAGGTAGGAGTGTGCTGGGCATATCTATGGAATAGTCAAGAATGCAGCGCGAATAAGTATTGAATGGGATGAATGAGATCTAAGGTCAGGGACCAAATACTGTGAAGCCTCATCGACCATGGAAAGGACTTGGATTTTAATCTAGGTAATAAAAAGGATACATTAGAGGTGTTAGATATAGATGAGATAAGATGTTACTTCCCTGTTAATAGAATTACCATGGCTAAACTGTGGAGGATAAATGAGCATTATATAAGTGAAAGTGCATGTAATGATGTTATTGGAATAATCTATATGAATGATAGTAATGGCTTGAATTAAGGTGGTAGTAGCACACTGGCAAAGTGGTTGGATTTCGGATATTTGAAGATACAGGTAACAGTATTTTTATATGGATCAAATGTGAGGTATATGAAAAAGAGTAGCCCGGGGTGACTAATGATTTTCTAGCCTCTGCATCTAAAGACATGGGGGTGCCCTTTACTGAAAACACACTTTGCTGAAAGCTGCCAAAATGAAATAAGAGGAACAGAATCAGGACTTTTGTTTGAGATTCCCTTTAGATACACAAGTGCAGACTTCAAGTGGTCAATTTTTGTATGTCTTTAGTTTACAGGAAAGTTGAGACCGGAGTTACACATTAGGAACCATCAGTTCATTGACTGTATTTTGATCATGAGACTGTATGAAATCAGTCCCAGAGAAATAGAGAATTGAGAATAAGACTGAGCACAGAGCCTTTGAGTTTTCTCATGCTTTAGTGTTGAGAAAATGAGGAGGATCCAAAGTTAGCACCTGAGGAAGGATGGTCAGTGTGGAAGGAAAAATGTCAAGGGCATCCTGGAAGTACCACAGAGAAAGTGCATCCAAAAAGGAAGAAGCGATTGGAAGAAAGACCACTTGAGGACACAGGGAGAAGACAGCCACCTTTGGAAGCAGCGGCCTCCAAAAAACCCAACTCTGGAATAGTTTTCAGTGTTTCAGAGCACTCTGCTGCTGAGAACTACTACCTGTGCAGCCAGAATAGGGGCAAGCTGCTCTACTTGAATTCAATATGACTAACACTTAATCTTGAAATATATAAGAGTCAAGTGAAAGCAGAATGATTCTCTTGTTGCCATACTTAAACATCCTAATTTCTGTCTCAAAGAGTTCAATTATCCAAAATTGGTGTTCAATTAGAAAATAGAATCTCAGAGTGAGATAGAGGAAATTCATGTAATTCACAAGTCATGTTATCTACTGGAATTGTTAGTTTGCATTAACTTGTTATGTTTGGATTAAAAACATTACAGTTCTGCGTGAGTTTGGAAGTGTTTGTCAGTTAATTAATCATGTGCTGTTCTGGATAGTCTCCTATGTACCAAACTGGAGCCTGTATCACTCAGAGAGAGGGTGAAATATGACAATGTAAAAAACTGTGGGAGAATAATTATAATAATTTGTTTTTATTTCACCTGACATTAAATCTTATTTTCAACTATCAACTTTAATATTTTTCTAGAGGGTATACAATTTTATGATAAAAACGTTTTTAAGAAAAAACGCCTTACTATAAAATGTGCCATATCCCATTTGTGGTTCACGGGATTTTCTAGAGGTATCAGTCTTAGGAAGCAATCAATTTCTGTTGTATACTCCATAAACTTCAGTGATAACATTTTATATTGCTTGTCTGCTGCCTAAAGGAGGAGGGTGAAATATTGTTTTAAGGTGTATTTTGCATCTAAGGAGACTGGACCTGTTTATTGCAATACTCTCATTTTTGCTCTAGGGAAGTGGTTATCAGATATGGAAGAGAAAATGAGAAGAATTTGTTTCTCTTCCCCAAGGAAAGGAGGAGAGAACAGATGGAAGAGGAAGAAAAGTGGGAGGGGGAGATAAACCAGTGAGATCTTGGAAAATGGGTATTAAGTTGGTGATAGTCTGTTCAGGGCACCTGTTCTTTGGAGGTGGTATCCTGAACTGTTTTAAGAATTTCAAACAAGCAATCTTAAATTTTTGCTCTGTTTAATGTTATAATTTTAACCACATCACCCTCAAATCTTCACAGTTGCTTTATGGGGGATAATTTTTATTTTGTTCATGTGGTCTCTGCAGAAGAAGTTAGGTGTTATGTTTTGGTGTTTTGGGTTGAATTGAGTCCCCTCAAAATTCATATGTTGAAGTCCTAATTCTTGATGCCTTAGAATGTAACTTGATTTGGAAATAGGGTCATTACAGATATAATTAGTTAGTGTAAAGTAATTCCGGAGTAGGACAGGCCTTTAATCTAATATAACTGGTGTCCTTGTAAAAAGAGTGCCCAAGGAAGAAAGAGATATGCACAGAGGGAAGATCCTGTGAAGATATAGAGACAACGCCATCCTCAAGGAATATCCAAGATTGTCAGCAAATCACCAGAAGCTACTAGAGAGGCGTGGAACAGTTTGCCCCACAAAACCCTCTAAAGTAATCGATCCTGCAGACAACTCGATCTTGGATTTAGTCTTCAAAAGTGTGATACAATAAATTTCTGTTGTTGGAGTTACCCAGTTATGGTACTTAGTTATGGCAGCCCTAGCAAACTAATAGAAAAATGGCATGAGGGCAATTTGTTTCTCAGAGGTGAAATCATCTGGTGAGTTTGTTCGCGTCCTCTGAGAAGCAGATGACAAGTGGGATTCGATGTTTAAGAGATTTTATTTGGGGAAATGCATGCGAAAGATAAAAGGAGAGAACAGGGAGAGTCTTTTGACCACAATGCAAGTTTGACACCTGTGAAAAAAGAGGAGAAAGGAAAAAAAGGATTGCATAGGAAGACTCTCAGACTGCAGCAGATATTTAAAAAAAGTTAAACCAGGATAATGGGGAATCCTTCACCCCAAGTCACCTATTATAGATCCCTATCTCTTGCAGTTATAAGCTTTCGTAGTATCCCTGCCATACTCGCTCATTGACTGTGAGCAGCCTTAGGACCACGTGGCCTCAGCGTATATGCAGCAGTGGATACAGAAGGGTGACTATGCTCCCCACAGCATGAAATCTGAGCAGAGCACTTCTGTGGCTGCTACAATGGGGAATTTGAAGATGTCTCAGGAGAGTAAATAATTTATTTCTTGAGGGTCAGCTGAAGCATGTTATCTAAGGTACTCTCTAGACATGGTAATAACAAGAACAAAAAAAATCTTGGTTTATAAGAATGTAAATAAGAAAGACCGCCTTTTTATTAGGAGTTGGCAAACTGCAGTCTGTGGACACTGCGGAGTGGGGAAGAGGTGGAAGAGAGAGAGAGAGAGAGATGGAAAACAGAGAGGTGGTCAACTGGATCTAACTTTTATGTATTAAGGAACATGAGGATTGAAAGTTGACTGTTAGATTAACAATGGGTAACTATTTACAACTTGAATGAGAGCAGTTTCCATGGCTTTCTAGCCTAAGGGAGTGAGTTAAGAGGGCCTGGGAGGAGAAGAATTTAAAGGAATAACGATAATAAAACTATTAAAGAGTTTTGCTACAAAGGAGAGTCAAAAAAAACTGAAGAGGCAGAGTAGTAGGGTTCAGATAAAGCTCTTCTATATGTGTGTGTGTGTTGTGTGTGTTTGTGTTTGTGTGTGTGTACATATGTGTATAGATACATATGTATATATACACACACACACGCACATATATATATATTTATATATCATGAAATATGATACAGAAGAGAGAGAAGAGCAATATTGAAGTTTTTGAGAGAGACATGGTCTGATCCAGTGCTCCCGTAGGGGCTGGGTTTAAATAGAAGTTGGGTAAGATCATCTCTGTTAACAGGTAAGAAGAAAATGAGAGATGAATGTTGGTAAATATACCCATTTTGTTGGTAGAAATCTGTGAAGTTCTCTGCTAATGGTTTAAATTTTTTCAGTGAAGTAGAAAGCAAGGGGGTTGCTGTGAGGATTGAATAAATTTATATATGCAAGGCACATGGAACGATTCCTAATGCCTATTGTAGTAATAAATATATTGACACAGAAAATATTCATATCAATAAGAAAGAAGGTTACAAATAATATGTAAGGTATAACCTCATCTTCTGGGTCTAAAATTGTTTTTTGAGGATGTACACTTAATTTTTAATAGAAAGAATCTTTTGTTGAGTCTGAACACGAGAGTTGAAATTGAAAAAAGCAAAGGACACTCTGACACCTCAAATGCAAGCTTATTTAAGGTGCAAATTAAAGGTCAGAATAGGGACCATCCTGGAACAAACCAGACAAAAATTTGGAAGCGATGTTAGGAGGGATATTTGGAGGGATGCAAAGAAGTGTATCTATATGCTTATTGATCTTTATGCTGCCTTTAAGATGGGTTTGAGGGTAAGGTATTATAAAGTCTTTAAGAAGCAAACACAGACTCTTTCATTCCCCACATACATTTGAATTGATTATTGTATTGGTCATTGCAGACCTGAATGTCCAACTGTTGAGTTCAGGTATATTTATTTTATTTTTTTATGCTGAGAAATAGTTTAGCTTCCATAGATGATTATTTCCAATAGTCCTAGAAAGCTCCTATTTAACAAACTTCTAATTGAGTTCACAATTTGTCCAGAGATTAAGTATGAGGCTGTGTTTTAAAGTTTAAAATAATTTCATAACTTGAAAGAATACATTATAAAAGAAAATTTCTTTATAATTAAAGTTAAAAGCAATCCATTTATAATTAAAGTGAATTGTAATCCAAGAACAATAACTTTTAAAAATGGACTAAAAGCAGTTTAAGTTAAAAAGACAATATTTTCAAGACATTTATTCTTTGAAAAATGAATTGCTCTGTAAACATTTTATCACTATTTTCTCTTTTTGCAGGAATTTGACCCACATCTACTTAAAAATATATTTTTTAATAGTTTGAATTCTTTATGACTGCACTTGAATATTTTATTCTATAAGTTTCAATTAGTTATTAAAAATTCCTAATTGCTTCTTTTTAACATTTTAAATATAAAACAAAGTGACTTTGAAAAATAGTGATTAATATAGAGTTTTACTTTAAGTATACATTTTAATCTTTCTCTGCCTTTATTTTTTATGTGCATTTTCTGGAATTGAGCAATTGACTTTTTACCTCAGTGATTTCAATTCCTCATCTGTAAAAGGAATATATATCATTCTATCCAATAGATACCTTACAATTTTAAAACAATGATTCTATGTTTATTTCTTTATAAGTATTTGCAATCTTTTTTGATCTTATGAAACTCAGCAAGCCCAGGGCTGGATGTTTTCCGGTTCATGCTAACCTTATATTTGCCAGATAATGTTTTAAAAAATTAGATAAGAACTCAGGCCTGATGCTGGGTTCCCAACAATGGGTTCTTTAGAACTAAGTATATTAAACATGCATTTTTGTTCTTTTCTCTTAATATATTAGCAAACATTGAAGAATGTAAATATTAATTTATACAATGAAATTATTCAATTATATTATTTCCATATATGTCTAGAAAATTAAGAGGGACAGAATGTGAAGAAATTTTAATATAAATATGTTGAAACATTTTCAATCAGTATGATCAACTTACAAATGTGATAAGACATATAATCTAAGGGAGTGAAATCCAATTATTATATTAATTATGTTGTTATATTATATTACATTATTATATTACATTATTATATTACATTATTAATTATATTATATTATATATTATATTATATTATATTATATTATATATTATATTATATTATATTATATTATATTATATTATATTATATTATATTATATTATTGTGTTATTTTATGTTATATTATAGTCATGGAAGATTTATTTGTAGAGATATTGATCCTATTTGTATCCAAATGGCATAGTTTACACCTTAGAGAAACAAAAAGCGAGTTGTGAAAAACATAGCAGGTTTTAGAGGCACAGATTTAATTTTGAGCCATCTGCCACTTAGTAACTCTGAAACTTTGGAGTGTCAATTAATATGTTTCAATTTTTATTTCCTTATTTTAAGAAAACATAGGGTTATGTTAAGGTTTAAATAAGATAAGCATATAAACTGTTTATGGTAAGTGGTAGCTATTGTTTCAAAATGACCTAGATACATTTTCTTTTCTCTCTCTGATTGTAAATAAATGGCTCTTTGAAGATTTTCTTCCACAAAATGCAAAACATGCTTTATGAATGGCTAGAGCTACTTTTGTTTACATGCCTTCTTTTTCTCTTAACTCTGTACTTAAAGAAAAATACTTTCTTTTTCCCTTTGTCCCTTTATTTCTTCTTTGCTATCATTTGCTTTTTTCCACTTTTTATTTTTGTTGCTTGTTTCATAAAGTGTTTGGAGATAGTCTCTGTATTAGTCAGGGTTCTCTAGGGAAGAAAAACCAGTAAAGTGTGTGTGTGTGTACCTTGCTTGTGGCCAGGCCAGTCTTTCATTCTATTCAGGCCTTTAGCTGATTGGTTGTGGCCCACCCACATTATAGAGGGTAACCTGTTTTACTTAAAGTCCCCAGTTTAAATGTTAATCTAATATAAAAACACTCTTATGGAAACATAGAATAATGTTTTACTACATATCTGGCCATCATGTTCCAGCTAAGGTGACACAAAATTAACCATCCCACTCTCTAAATTGGTATCATTAGCAGAACATTTCGATAACACTGAATTCACCTTGTAAGCTGTGAAACACAAAAACACATGAGAAGGAACTCAAGTAAAGTATTAACTTCCTGATGATGCCTAATCAGATGTGTTAAAAAAGAAGATAAATTAAATATGAGGGGGTCAATCTTTTTGGAATGTACAGATTTATGGAGCAGTGAAGATCTAGGACAATAATCCATTGTAATTTTGTATTTTAGGATGGAAATATGATATTATTATATTTAAGATGAAATGGTTTTCTTGTTCTGCATGTCTCTGAGAATATTTATAAAAAAATACGAGATCGTCATCTATTTGTTCATTATAGTTAATTATAAAATGATTAAACACTGCAAATTATAATATGTTATATGTGTTGAAAATGCATTTATATTTAATTTTATTGCCCATATCTAGAATTCCTAATCAAAAGATTAAACCTAAATTTTAAGGTAGCAAATGCTAGTAATTTGTATGATTAGCTATGTAGCTTGAGAAGCTCTTGATAACAGAAATTTAATTTGTTACATCAGTATTTCAGAAGAAATGGGTTTAACACCTCCTAACAAATAGAAATAATTATTTTGTTAATGGGGAAAAAAAGAATACTTTGAAGGACATATTTCAGTGTCTAGCTCCAGGAATTGTAACTAGTGATTTATTTTACAGATAGAGACTTCCCATTAAACTCCATTTATATACCAAACTTTGTGGCCTTGCATAACTCCTGAGTTGTTGGGCCTGCATCGATCACCCAATAACTGCACAAAGCAGTTACTGTGGCTGCAGGTGCAACACGGGACACTCTTTGATCCAATTAAATGAGAAAGTAGATTCCAGTTCCCAGATTTAGTCTGGATGAACTCCAAACAGGAAAGAACTTTAAAATTGCTCTCATCATTTCAGGCTAAAGAAAATGCTAGCGCTGATGGAGGGAATTAGCAAGTGAAGGAACAGAATGCAAAACAACATTGCACAATTTAGAGAAAGAACTGGTTACCTCACCATTTCTGCATTTAGCAAAGAGACTAAGAATTGTCTGCAAACAATTTAAAAGCCTGGAAAACCAGAAGTGAACACTCCGGGACAGTCCAGGGATTGGGAGATATGAGCAATGTAGGAACAGAGCTTATTATTTTAGCCACAGTAATGCCCTATTGGATTAATAAAAGGTAAATAAAAAATTACCGATATGAGCTAAACTGTCTCTCCCCCCCCCCCCCAGTACCTTATAATATGATTGTATTTAGAGATGAGTCCTTTGAAGAGGTAATAAAGGTAAAAATGAGATCACACAGGAGAGCCCAATCCAATATTACTGGTATCCTTCAAATCAAAGAGAGAAGCCTTGAATGAAACCAAACCTGTCAACATCTTGATCTTGAACTTTTAGCCTCCAGAACTGTGAAAAACTTAATTTATGTTGTTTAAGCCACCCAGTCTATGGTATTCTCTTATAGCGGTCCTAGCAAATTAATATAGTCATTACACTTTTAGATACTTGGGGAAAACAACTTGCTGAACTTGTTGGAGACATGGCATAAGAATCAAAAACTTCATGGATCATTTTTTTGTGAATACAGTCCATTTAAGATAGATATCATTACAAAATCTGGGTTCTCGGTATTGTTTCAAAATTTTGATGACCATAAGGAAATAAAGCAGATAACATGAATCCTTGGGAAGTTCCTACTTGGTATATAACCCTCTGTTCTTCACAGGTAATTTTTTAACTTTAAGAAGTGCATATATAAAATATAAAACTTTTATTAGAAAATACATTAGGCAAATATCCTAGAGAATTAATTTTATTGATAAAATAATATATATAGGAGGAAAAAGTGTCGTTATCAACTAGAATCACCTTCTAGATAAGAATGGCATAATATTTTTAATCATTGTACCATTATACATTTTTAGGCATTATAATCAGAGCCTGAGTTTGGCATCCATCCATCCATTCAATTGCCTTGTACGTTTTAAACATGTTATTTGTAAATGAATTGTAAACAATAGGCAAAAATTCCTAATTCCAATATGACTATTTTTATTTTCACCACAGATGAACTATGTACGTGTATATAGGGTAAAGCATAGACTTCAACATTTATTTTTTCACTTAGAAATATAGTTATGGAATATAGAGGACAGCATAGGGAATATAGTTAATAGTATTGTAATGGCTTTATGTAGAGGGGTAGTAGAGTAATTTGGCAGATCACTTCATAAACTATATTAATGTCTAACCAATGTACTGTGTACCTGAAATTAATAAAAAATAAAAATATATATCTACAAATATTGAACTATTATTTTAATAATCCACATTGATTTCACAAATATTTTATTCGAGCAGCAAAGTTCATGCAATAACAAATGCTGCGACCATTTTACAGGTCAAAAGGAAGTTCAACAGATCCTGACTTATATGAAATGTATGAATCTTACTAAGCACCTATTGTGTGACAGGCCTAAGGCTACATTCTCTGATAGGGAGTTCTTTGGGTCATTTTGCAGTTTTTAACTTGTACAAGTATTCTTTATGAAATTGTGTGATTCCTTCAGAAATTGTGTGATTGGGAAGAATTTTGAAAGAAAACCCTCTACTGTTAGTAAGAGAAAGGCAAAACTCTTGTGAATGACTCCTAATGCAGAAACAAAGATTGAATTAATATGTCTGCATTAATGAACCATGTGAGATTATGAAATAAAAATATGCACCTAAAATAGATGTATTTTTTTCAAAACAATGTTCTTAGAGTGTTGAGAAATTTTTATCTTACATGCATTGCTGATTCTTTATGTATCATAACTGTAACATGTATTTGGAATATACATGGGAAACTTAATTTAAAATTCAAAGTTCTAGGTCACTGGATATGTAGAAGATATGTTTTATTGAAGCTTATATCATTGCTTAGGGAACAGAAATGAGCCAAAGCGATTATTTTAAGGTAATTTGCCATTCTGGAGGGAGATTCTGAGTTACTGACCTGTCTATATATGAATCAAATTTAATTTTACTTTCAGGTTCATGGGGATATATTTTAAGACATATGTTTAGATAGAGAAATATAAGTATTATAGGTTCTATATCTAAAATAAAAATATTCTTTTGGTACAGGACATCAAGGAAAGTCATGAATTGATGAAAGAAACTAAATACACAAATAAATGGAAAGACATTCCATATGAATGGATTGTTAGCATACTGTTAAAATGATTGTACTACCCAAAACAATCTGCAGATTTATTGCAATTCCTATCAAAATTATAATGGCATTCTTTACAAATATGCAGTGAACAATCCAAAAATTTATAATTAACCACAAGACCCAAATAGCTAAAGAAATCTTGAGATAGAAGAACAAATTTGGAGACATCATATTTTCTGATTTCAAACTATATTACATAGCTATGATAATCAAAACAGCATGGAATTGGCACAAAAACGTAGAGCAATGGAACAGAATAGAGAGCCCAGATATAAACTCATGCATAGGTCAACTGACTTATGAGAAAGGACTAAAAAATACAATAGTAAAAGGATAGTCTCTGCAATAAGCAGTTTCGGAAAACTGTTCAGCCACATGCAAAAGAATGAAACTAGACTATTATCTTACACTATACACAAAAATCAATTCAAAATAAATTAAAGACTTGAACATAAGACTTGAAATCTTATGACTCCTAGAAGAAAACATAGGCTTTAAGCTCCTTGACATCAGTCTTGGTGATGATTTTTTTGATCAGATACTTTGGAAGATTAACAGATGTAAGAATTTAGTCTTTCAGAAAGCAAAAAAAATTTTAAAGATGCTTGAATTAATGCGGAATGCAATTGGCACGAAGGATATCAAAGAGACCAGTGGAACAGAATAGACTATACATATGTGAATAATTGATTTATGACCAGAATGGTATTGCATAATATCAATAAAATGTTCTGAATGAATTGGATCCTCTCATTAAAAAAACAAAACTTGACCCTTTTTCACCCCATACCCCCAAATCTATTTCCTGTTGATTTTAGATCTAAAATATGAAAGGCATAACATTAAAATTTTTATAATACTGTAAAAAAATCTTTATGAATTTGGGCTAGGTAAGCAGGACACAAAAGCCCTGAATATCTAAGAAAATAGTAAATTGAATATTAAAATTAAAGAATTCTGTTTACAAAGTGATTCTATATTTATATAGCTTTTGAAATGATCCCCATAGTCTAGTTACCTTCTGTCACATACAAAAGCATTACAATATTATTTACTATATTCCCTATGCTATATAGTATATCCCCATGGCTTATTTATTTTATAACTAGAAGTTTGTACCTCTTGATTCCCTTCACCTATTTTTTTAGTATTTTATCTTATTTTATTTTACTTATTATTATTAGTTTCAAGAATACAGTACATTGGTTAAACATTTATATAGTTTACAAAATGATCCCTCTGATTACTCTATTACCCCTCTGGCTCTACACATGGCCATAACATTACTGCTGACTGCATTTCCTATGCTGTGCTCCCTATCCCCATGACCATCTATCAACTACTAATTTGTACTTTTAAAACCCTTCACTGTTTTCTCCCTGCCCACCAAACTCCCTCCCCTCTGGCTGTCACCAGATTGTCCTCTATGTTTGTGAGTATGTTTTCAATTAGTTTATTCTTTTTGTTCCTTAGGTTCCACATATAGTTGAAATCATATGGTATTTTTCTTTCTTTTCGTCTAGTTTTTGTACCCCTCAACATCTCGCCTCTTTTATAACTACTGGTTTGTTTCCTATATCTATTGATTAGTTTCTGTTTTGTTTTGTTTTGTTTTTAGATTTCACACGTACGTGGAATCGTGATTTATCTTTCTCTGTCTGACTTATTTTACTTAGCATTATATCCTCCATGCTCATCTACGTTGTTGCAAATGGCAAGATTTCATTCTTTCTTATGACTAAGTGATATTCCATTGTACATACATACTATATCTTCTTTATATATCCATCTATCAATAGGCACATATTGCTTACAATGTAATTATTTCTAAAGAAAAATATATTTACCCTGATAACATAAAAGTATAGGGACCTGCAAATGTTGAAAAATAGCAGGGAAGAAGATGTGGAGTAATTGTAGGAATCCTAATGTTCATATCTGGTCAGTGATGAAGAGGGAATATCTAAAGAAGATTAAACAATAAATAAACAATATAAATCTTAAATTTATAAAATAATCAATTGAAACATGAAAACTAATTTAAAATTTTGATCAAGTGGGACTAAGGAGAGATAGGAGAAATAGTAAATAAGATAAATGGGTTGAATCCTCATTTTTCATAGCAAGAGTCAAAGATAATGGAAAACGCTAACATGCTATAAAAGAGTTCTATATGCATATCTTTTAAAATTATGCTTATTGCCATCACTATAACCAATAACAGATATGACTAAATGTAGTTGATTCTGGGGACTTAATAAGGTTTTGGAGAGAGGAGGAATTATTGATATCAAATATAAATTCTTAGATACTTTTATTTTACATGTTTAAAAATAATAAGGTTATGATTTTAAATTCTTTACCTTCCCTTTAATTTGAAACATTTAATAATAATTCTTCAAATCCTTCTATCTTTTTCTGTTTTTTTTTTTTTTTTTTTTCTTTGAAATGGCCAATCTTCACTCTTAGGGGTTAAGGAAGTCATGTGCTTAGGGGGCCATAAAAAGATAAACTTTAACTCTCTCTCTGAATTAGCTACTAAATACTCTTTATGCTCCAGGTAAATTTTGCCATCCTTTTCCCTGGTAGTATTCTTAATGCTCTTTTGGCTCCATGAGCACATCCACTTTCACTCATCCCAAAGGCTAGAGGTTAGGGGAAAATGAAGCAAAGTCAAAAGTTAGGACCCGTGAGTTTGCCAATTCTTGTTTCAGTCAAATGATTATAATTTGATTCTCTAATTTTGGCTTCTGTGATGACAATTTTTACTAAATTTAATCAGTCAGATCTATCAACACTTGTGACCCACTCAGGGTATGGTTCTATTCATTATATGGTGCTCCCGCCTCGCAGTCTGTGATAGTTTCCCATAAATTATTAAATGACCTCTGGTCCTCCCTTATGTTTACGTTAAGTTAGGCAGAATAAATTTCCCAATAAATGTTCATTAAATAAGTAGCAATTTGGAAGAAACTGGATATAATTTAGAGTCTAAAAGCAAAACAAGATACATAGCAGTTTACCAAATGAGTGCCTGGCATATCCAAGAAATAAGACAACATAATTTACCAAAATGGTTGCTTTCTTTTATGTGACAGGAGACATTTTATTGGCATGTTCTCTTTGAAAGAATAGTTTTTTTCTTTTTTTAGAAAAAAAAAACATGAACTTTACTTGAAACTTCCTTTCACGTGTCATTTGTCTTACATACTTTATAGGTAGTTCTTGAGGTCAAACACAGCGTGATACTGATCAATCAACGACATTTTAAATTAATGTTGTAAAGTGCATTTCTGACACATTTCCAATTGTTTCTATTTTGTATAATAGCATCATGCCCATTCAGCATAAGAACAGAGTGGTCGTTAAATTTGCTATCAATCTTTGGTTAGATACATTTAAAAGATATTGAAGAAATTGCATTCCTACTGATCTAATCTTCCACTCGTCGGTTGTCCTCTCCCTGTCATCCTGCTAGTTTTCACACTGGCAAGCAGACCTCGTTTTGCAGTGTCCAGATAGTATCTTAGAAGATAGGCTCCCCAAATTAAGAAAATCACATACACTATGTTTTTATAAATGGATGTAAGACTCAATGAAAGATTTCAACATTAATGTTCATTTTATCAAAATTTTACTAAAGAGTCACATTATGTCACATAATAACAGTAAAACTAATTAAAGCTAAAAATTTCATAGAAAAATAATTGATAGATATCTTAAGAAATTATGTAGATCCAATTATTCATTTATTGAGCTTAATGAATGCATAGCATAGTGGTTAATGGAAATGCCTTGTGTCAAGCTGTCTGGGATTGAATATTAGCTCTGGGATTGAATATTAGCTCTGTGATTTACTGTCAATGTGGCATTTGGTTTGTTTCATCTGTGATAAGGGCATAATCATTTACCTATATCATAAGGTTGTTATGGTAATTAAATAAATAAATGTAAAAATACCTAAGCCATGTAGAATAGATCATAAAAATTATGTAAGTATATGCTGTAATTCTTTCTTCTTTTTATATTTTATTTATTCAATAAATAGTTATTGGGCATGTACTATGTGCCAGTAGGTACTAATTGATTGCTAAAAATTTTAGATATATTCAGAAGCCCAGACACATATTTGAGAAGAATATTACAAATCTCAGAAGTAACTAACAAATAAGTAACTACTATGTATAAATAATTATTTGGTACTAGGGATGTGCAAAAATGTTTAAAATGCATTACTGGTAAAGAGAAAAGTGCTATTTATCATATTAGATAAATGAATAGTGATATCATAGCAAACGTAGAAAGAGAGGTTAAGGAGGAAAAAGCGACACAGATCATGGTTACTGAATAAGGTAATTATAACTGACAATTTATTATTTGTTGCTTCTGTGCTTTATTTTACCCTCTCTCACAATAATTTATTCACTATGCCTTTTGTAAAGATTCCCATGGGCAATATAGAAGAAATAGATAAATCCTTAGTAACATACAACCTACAAAGACCGAATCATGAAGAAGTAGAAAATCTAAACAGACTGATTATAATAAGGACATTAAATCAGTAATCAAAAACTTCCTAACAAAGAAAAAGTCCAGGACCAGATGGCTTCACTGGTGAGTTCTGCCAAACACTAAAAAAGGGATACTAATCCTTTATAAACAATTCCAAAAAATAGGAGGGAATACTTCCAAACTCATTTTACATGGCCAGAATTACCCTGACAGCAAAACCAGACAAAGGTACCACAACAAAAGAAAATCACAGGCCAATATTGCTGATGCACATAGATTCAAAAATCTTCAACAAAGTATTAGCAACTGAACTGAACAGTACATCAAACGTCCCTAAACCATGTTCAAATATTTATTTGCAGCAGTGCAAGGATGGTTCAACATCTGCAAATAAATCAATGTGATATACCACATAAACAGAAGTAAGGATAAAAATCATATGATTATTTCAATATGCAGAAAAAGCATTTGACAAAATTCAACATCTATTTACAATAAAAACTTTCAATAAAGTGAGTATCGGGGAAACGTACCTCAATATAATAAATGTCATATATGACAAGCACACAGCTAGTATTGTACTCAATGTTGGAAAGCTGAAAGCTTTTCTTTTAAGATTAAGAACAAGACAAGATGACCACTCTTATTACTTTTATTTAATATAGTATTTGAAGTCCTAGCCAGAGCAATTAGGCAAGAAAAAAAAATGAAAGTCATCTGAATAAGAAAAAAAGAAGTAAAACTGTCACTATTTGCAGAATATCTGGTTTAAAAATAAGCAGAGAATCTAAATAGACATTTTTCCAAAGAAGAAATAAAGTTAGCCAACAGGTACATTAAAAGGTGCCCAACATCAATACTCATCAGAGAAGTGCAAACCAAAACCACCATGAAATATATATTCAGGCTTCACTAAAAATGTCCCTGTGTGTTATCAGTATATCCTTAGACTTTCCTGAAGTACTTTTTATTTTTTCCCTCTACCAACAAGTGTTCTCGTCGTTCTCGCCATTTTAAGACTCCACCATTTTTTTCTCTCCTCACTGCTCACCTACTCTCAGGCTCATCCTCTTTAGGCAATCTCTCACGCTTCTAGATTCTTTCACAAACCTCAGAAGTAACTATTTGGGGTTTCATGTCCATCCAGAAACGAACATGTTGGTGGCAGCATAGTGGTTAATGTACAAAAAACTTCAAGAAAAATATTTACATTTAGTTAAGAGATGCTATAGTAGCTATATAGACCTAAAAAACTTAAATTGAAAGAAAAATGGCACTCTTGAGAATTTCAAATAATCATACAGACATTTGAGGCAGATGTTTTTGAGTAGACAAGCTGTTGAGACTGACTTCCACTATACTCATCAAGGGGGTGTCTGCTCTGGCTGTGTTGAGAGCCACCATATTTCAACCAATCCACTTTTCAAGATGGAAGAGGGAGTATAAAGCAAGCCCTACATTCTATTCAAATATCTCGGAACACTGCTTTAACCAACTACTGTGCATTTTGCTCATACCATTCCCCCACTGAAGAATTCCCAGCTCATCATTCTAATTCATTCATATTCTACCATTCTTCAAAAAGTAGTTTAATTATCTTAACTTTCCCAAAGGCTTTCTTAAACTTCTTCACCTGAAATAATTTCCAGTGTTACTATTCTCCTAGAGTATTGTGACTACAGTAACTAGTGTTTTTATGACCACTAAGAAATGCCATTATAATCTCATTTGAATTTTTGTTATGTAACTTGCATCACTTTTGTGTCTTATTTCTCAAAGAGACAATAGTATATGTTTCGGGAAAATTTGCACTGGCTTGGAAACTGGAGACATGTAATGTACTCACTGTATGACCTTTACCTGTGATTAAATTTCTTTGAGTCTCATTGCCTTTTTAGTTTAAAAGAATGAGTAGGACAATTATTTTACATTTAAAAGGACTAGTATACCACAGATTGTAAGTGACCATATTTTGTATTCCTTTTATTCTTCACAGCATTTAGATTAGTATCTTACCATTTACTTTGGAACTCAAATGTGTGAAATTGATTTTGCTTAGTAAAGAAAAGGAAATATGACTCACTAAACTATGGCAACAGAACTATGTGAATATTTTGATATATAACGTGAGGCAATGTCCCATTGCTATTGATTGTAGGCAAGCATCAATGGCAGCTAGATTGTAATAGTGCCTATCAATCAAAAATGGGCTGAATTGACTAGATCAAAACATTAGGCAGCCAATGAGGAAAGAGACAGAACATTAAACAAATTTAGGTTTGGCTAGTTGTATTTCAAGTCTCCAACTGGAGGCCAAATTATAAGTATTTTCACTGGTGAAAAAACTTTAAGTCACGTAGTTATCTTTTAAGCCTCATTTATTCATACAAGTCGTGCAATCAATGATAATACCATTGTAAGGAGAGAAATGTAGAGCTTCAAAAGCTGAAATATATTCAAATGCAAACTAAAGTGCAGCTTTGCCTTATGCAAAACAGTTCTCTCGATTCAGATCATGCTTCTTGTCACTCCCACTTTAGATTATATTTTCTTGTGCTTGAGATGCTCAACTGGAAGAAAAATGGAGATATTTTTGACACTGGAGACATTGAGAACTGATATAATTAGGATGTGGAGTGAAATTATTTTGATTTGGGGTTCAGTTATTCCAAGCAGGAGGAGTCATCCTGGATGCAAATACAAGAGATTTTCTCCTCTACTTCACTGACATTGCCTGGGAAAATCAATTGTTTGACAATGAAAAGTGGAGCCCACTGCTGATCAACAGCAGGTATTGGCAGGTTGTGTGATTAGCCGCCCAACTGCAGCTGTTTTTCTCCTCCTTTCTATAGTGCCGATTGTGGAGGAATTTGATTTAGATATTTTAATAGAGAAAATTATACGTTAGGTTGGAAAATAAACATGAACTATTCTTTGTATTTTTTAAGGTGACTTAAAAAAAAACATAGTCCAAAATCATAATATATAATGTAAATATCTCATATTCTTCTCAATCACCCCTGAGGTCAAGCAGATAGAATATGTTCTTTAGGGAAGATTCTATTTTTCTAAGTAAAACTAAGTTATTCTATGCATCACACATTTCTCTAATGTATATGTTTAGCTTTAAGATCAATAAGAAAAAATACATTTTGATGGGGCTGCTGAAAAAGTTAATATGACCTTGGACTGGTCAATGCTGTGGCACAATTGATGGTAAATGAACCAGGTGACCTCTGGGTCCTGTGATTTCATGGCTGGAGAAGGATGAAACTGACATCATTGTTATTAATAAGGTAAGACTTGCTAAAAACACCAGTGTTCTCTAAGTTGTACATGAGTAAAGAATTTCTTTGTCCAGCAAAACTGCTGTGCGCAGCCAAGGATGGTTAAAAATATATTACATCGACATTCTGGGAATCTAGGTTCTATTCCTTGTAGGTTCTCTAACTAGCAATGTGACCTCAGCCAGCTCAATTAACCTCTCTGTATTCCTTTCCCTGCATATAAAACAGGCAGAACAATACCTGCCTTTTCTAACTTTCAGGATTGTTTTCTAACTCAACTGAGATAAAACATGTGGAAGTGTTTTGGAATGTATTGTGCAGCATACAAATGGAAGTTAATAGTCATTACCAACTCCGTTTATGACTCTTTTCCTTTCAAAGGCTGTCCTTGCTCAAAATGAGTCATTCCTCTTACTGCAATTACTTCAAGCTGATTATGTGCTCATTCCCCACCCCCAGCATCCTGCAGCCACAGCAAATCCACTGTAGATCTCTAAAAATTTTCTTTTGTATACTGCTTTATGCCTGCCCAATCAAACTTACCTGTCATTCAGTAGTTGTTTGGGAATATAGATATTACCCATTAAAAAATGTATTCTCAGCTCAGTAGAATTACGTTTTAGTAAATGAAGTATCTACATTTGACAATGCACTGTGTTCCCAGAACTCCTTCCTATCCATATAGTGATGTAAACTCGCTGAGTTATACATGGCTCATAGGTAATATTAATAAAACTATTTAATAAATTAGATATGGTTGTTGTAGGAATGCCATGTCTGAGAAACTTTAACCCTATCGTAACTGGTAAGTCAGTGTTTTATAATCAGGATCTTGATGCCATTTATACATCCAGCTGTATAGGGTTACTTTATCCTACTTGGTCCCAGAAAACCAGGCCAAGAACACACTTCATTCTTTATTATTCTAGACTTGTAGGGCCTCAAATCCTGTCTCCAGATCCATTTTCTATCTCTGACTATTGCTCTTGAATCAGTTTTGTTAGCTATGGTACAACAGGGTTGCCAGACTTTTCCTATGTACCTTATGCCACTAAACATTTACAACAGTCATAGAGAACTGATGAAATGTTGCCAGTGAGACATCTAGCAGGGCATTCATGCATATGCAAGACTTTGTGTCTTGCTCATCTTCCCTTTTCAAGTCAATTTCTAAGATTTTAAGGATTCCGTCTATCTCAAAAGGTTCTGTTTTATTAAATCATATATCTGGATCCAACTTGAGTGACAGTTCATGAACGACGGAAGCAGCTGCTAAGTGGATCAAGGACATAACAGGTCGTATGGGTGGAAATCTGATAGGGGAAGCACATAAACCTGCTGCTATTGATTGATCACTCACTAACCCATTTCACCTCAAAGCTTACCCACAGGTGACCTTAAGAAACCTAGAAACAAGAGGTAGGGCCAGAAATGTGACCAGGAAAGTAACTGCAAAGGATTCCATGCTAGCTTCTGTGAGGAGGGTAGAGTTGTTTTTAGAGCAACGGCCCCATGTTATTTGATAAGGGTTTTTAACTTTTCAACCTCATCCGCATGTCCTAGAAAATGTAAGAACAGGGAAATTATCTTGTGCTAAGATTATCA
Source organism: Rousettus aegyptiacus (assembly GCF_014176215.1). Classification (NCBI taxonomy): domain Eukaryota; kingdom Metazoa; phylum Chordata; class Mammalia; order Chiroptera; family Pteropodidae; genus Rousettus; species Rousettus aegyptiacus. Next base: position 63,909,773 of record NW_023416286.1, read on the forward strand.
TGGCCCAAATTACTGACTCTAAGGACTTTTTATTAGCTTAGGTTCCAAAGCTTATTATCTCAGGTAGGCTGGGGGAAAACAGATAGATTGTCTCTCTCTCTCTCTCTCTCTCTCTCTCTCTCTCTCTCTCTCTCTCTCTCTCTCTCTCTCTCTCTCTCTCTCTCTCTCTCTCTCTCTCTCTCGCACACACACACACACACAGACACATGCTTTCAGAGTCTTTGATCTCATTTGAAGACAGTGAATCCATTACTACAATATACTTTACAATGCAAAGTCTGACTGAGAAGTAATCTTTAGACTGTAAAATATCTGAGCTATTCAAAAACCCAGTGAGCCATATTTTCCAAGACCGAGTACCTCGACATAAAAATATCTTCTCTGGGATTTGTTTTACATAGCCAAATGTTTGAAAGTTGCTAGATCCAACGGCAGGCATAGTATAGATGTTACAGCATACTGTATTTATAAGTCCAAAGGCCAAGTTCCAAGATTCTTGATGACCAGAGTATTAATTACATCAGCAGAGATGAAAATTTTCTTAGAAATTGTATCACTGGGCTATTATGAGTGTACAAATTTTTAAAATATTTTATCGATTCCTATCATAAAATTCACACTACTTATATAGAACTTAATGATATCCAAAAGAAAGAAAAAGGGTTTGTCTGAATCTTAGATATACCGACCCACTATTTTTTTAAAGGTAAAAGATATCTTTAAAAAAAAAATATTTAAATTAGTTTCAAGTATATAGTATACTGGTTAGACATCTAAATAGTTCATAAAACAATACCCACAATTGCTCCCTCCCTCTCTTGGCCCTCCACCTAGCCATTATATTAATGCTCCCCATTCCCGAAACCAGCTGTCAACTACTAATTTGTACTTCTTTAACCCTTCACGCCATTCTCCCAGCCCACCTCCTTCCTTACTTGTTGACTGGGAGATGAGAGACTGCTCCCGTTTCAACACTCATGGGGAAATTGGAAAATTTATTGTCATAACTTCTGGCATCTGTTGTAGTCTGTATTTTCTTACTTTCTCACATTCTCTTGTGTTGGCCCCATTCTGCGTATTAGACAGACTTACTCAATTTTGTTAAGTTTGGAAAAAATGTGGCAGAACATCCTTCCTTGGACACTCTTTTCTTGTACTCACCACCAGAGACCTTTTTTTTTTTTTTTTAAATAATGAGATTTATAAGTTTTGTGAAAAGGTCAGTGTGATGATTAATTTTATATGTGAATTTGGCTAGATCAGAGTAACAGATATTTGGTCAAACATTATTCTAGATGTTTCTGTGAAGGTATTTTTAGATGATATTAACATTGAAATTGGTAGACTTTGAGTAAAGGATAACATGTATGGGCCTCACCTAATCAGTTGAAGGCATTTATTGAAAAAGATTAACCTCTCTGGAGAAGGAATTCTGCCAGCCAATGGTCTTTGTACTTGAACTAAAATGTTGGCTTTTTCTTGAGTCTGCAGCCTGCCAGCCTACCTTGCAGATTTTGGACTTGCCAGCCTCCATTATTACATGAGCCAATTTAATAAAATAATTATCTCTCTATACACACACATCTTATTGATTCTGTTTCTCTAAAGAACCCTAATTTCAAGTAATTTTAGATTATCTATATATAAGGAAAAATATTTGTAGTTCTAGTAAAATTAGGTTTTTTTCTTTTTCTGCACATTGAAAGTGAAGATTTAGTTCTTAAGGACTTTGTCTTTCTGGAAACTTCTCTACTCTTAATCTGGCTCTGCCCAACCTTGGTTTCCTTTCTCACTACATGTAGAAATAATAATAATAATAATAATAAAATAACAATAATAATACTTATTATTATTAACCAGGGCCCAATTATCTCCTTGGTAAAAAAAATCTGTACCTTTCATAGAAAGAGATTTTATTTCTTGGATCTTTCCTGAGTTTATAATTTCAAAGGTCATTTTCTCAATTCTTATTACAAAATTTTAGAATAATATTGGGTTCTAAGCCACTAGCAAGTTTGAAAATGAGTCATTGAATTCTATTTCATTCTTCTTAGCGACAAGAACTGTGAGCATACCAGTCTTTTTATTTTTACTAGATGACCTTTTCTGAAAACATATCTATCCAAAAGCTTTTTTTTTTTTTTTTTTGGTTAAAAGGAATATAGCTTAAGTCTGTATTGAGAAAAAACTAATTATTAAATTAACAAGTTCTGAATAACCATTTACAATGAATAGATTCTCAGTGCTCAGTTCAGGATACACATATGACAGGCACACATAGTATAGTAGTTTTCAAAGGCCATTTTTTTGTTGCCACAGGAATGGAGTTGATGTTCATATTATTTTAATACATCTTTCTGTGATGAAAAGCAGAGTAATTCTTATCACTTCTTACTACAAATCATTTCCTCATTCTTGGCTTACTCTTACCTCTTCTGTTATAAGGCTTCTACTAATATGGATGCTTATTAGAAGGTGATCACCTAAGTAGGAGATTCTCTTTCTTCATAGGAATGTTTCTCTTCCTTCAAAATGTACATAGGTGGTCAGAATGTCAATAAAGAGATGCTATCACTGATACCATAGTCATAATACAAAATTATGTTATGTGACTAAATTATTTGATGTGAAGTCCGAATACTGTAGAAGCGACTATTTGGTGCTTGATTTTTGGGGGGCCATGGCCTCAGGTTGCTGGCATTTGTTTTTTTCTGTTACTGTTTTCTACCCATCTCTACTACAGTATCTAATGAGTTGCACAGATTCAATACAATAAATAATCATTGCTCACACAGATTTCATCCAAGCTTGGTTCTCTTCCTCTATTCAATTTATCTTTGAATGTCAAGTACATTTACTACATTCACTTAAGTAGGAAACTTCAGTAATACTTTCACTTCTACATTCTTTCATATATAATTACTCAGTAAATCCCTATCAATTCCTTATTCGAACTAGCTCTCAAATACTTCCTCTTTTTTACATCTCTATGCATCCATGTTTTTTAGAAATTTCTAAACAGATTTATTAAGATATAAATGACATCCAGAAAATTACATAGATTTAAAGAGTACAACTTGATTCTTTCTATTTTTTTAGTGAGAAAATTTTAGAGTAATCTAGGTTCACTGCAAAATTGAATAGACTTCTCATGTATCCCTTGTTCCCAGACTCCTACAACCATCCCCACTATTGACTTCCTGTATCACAGTGCAACATTTGTGATAATCAATGAACCTGCATTGACACATCATTATCACCCGAAGTCTATAGTTTACATTAGGGTACATTCTTGGTGTTTTACATGTAATGGGTTTTGACAAATTTATAATGACATGTATTTACCATTGTACTTTCATACAGAGCAGTTTCACTGTCCTAGAAATCCTCTGTGCTCTGCCTATTCATCCTTCCGTACTCCTTAACCTCTGACAACCCCTGATCTTTTTACTGTCTCCATAGTTTTGACTTTTTGTGTTCTTTTTTTCCCTTCAGGTTATACATGCCTGTTTTAATAGATCTCATAACAAATCTTCCTGCCCATTATTTTTCCATGTAGAAGCTTGATCTTTCTGATGCACAGTGTGATCAAACCGGTGTCATGATCCAATGACTCCTCACTGCTCTTTCATATCTGGCCCCTGCTTACCTCTTTTTCTTTATTTTATGCAACTTATCACCTTGCATATTATATTCCTGCCATACTGAAGTACTTGCAGTTCACAGAATGAACTGTATTCTGTCTTGTCTGTATAGTTACTGATTCTTTTATTTTCACTTTTCTAAAAATACATTTGTCCTTCTCATTACTTGGATATATTATACTTGTTCCTCAAGTCTCAGTGTAGTATCTGTTTTTTAAAAAACCTGAGGCAACCTAAGACCAGGAACTTTCACATAGCATTCTTCACGGTTTTTCTCATTGTGATACAAGAGCACCGTTTTGAAAGTACTTGCTCTCTAGCTGATCTTCTACAATAGACAATAGATTCTTGAAGGTAGGAGTAGTACTTTTTGTTATTGTTTCTTAAATACCTACCTGGTTTTTGTAGTTCTACATATGTACGGTTTTTCTTTGGTCTTAATGCAATTCAAAGTAGTCTTAGTAAAGAAACTATATGAGTAATTTCCTATGTAAATAAATTGTTAAATCGCCTTCATATTTTAATGTCGTTAGGTTTGGCATTCAAGTAAGGATGTTCTAGATTAGAATATGATTTCCTCCCAGGTAAATTATATCTTTACATAGGGAATAAAAGGAACTTTTCACTGAATAGATAGAGATATAGATATTTAGTTGTTTTACAGTGGATCTTATTATACAGAACCTTTTCATATGTTCTCAGGCCAGGCTGAGGCAGTTAAATGTCCTCAAATCTTACTGTGACTAATCTTTGCACTATTATATTTAGAAATAAACACTGGCATTGTAAAATGAATGGATATAGCTTGTAAAAAGGTGTAATATGTACATTAAGTATCTAGTAAATATCTGCTAAGAAAAGTGCAAAGATCTAACAACTAAAGGGTTTTAGTAGGATTGTTTGAGAGCGCAATCCTTCTCACTCAGATGCTAAAAGATACTTGGAAATATTGAAATGTTTCCTAACAATAATTAATTTTCAAAACCTCAAGACCACATGTGATATATTTCTTATCATTATTACTATTTTTTTTTTTTTACTTCAGTGCAGAGAGCTACAGTTGACTGAATTAGTCTCCTTTGTCATCAGTAACAAATTTAAGCCCTCCCTATCCTCTTTATAACATTTCCCTACTCTTTATCTCCTTTTCCATTTAAATTCCCTTTATGACAAGTTTAACACATGTCCATTGATATGGGTAATGTGTATTATCTTACACAAATGATACTGTATCAGAATCATTCTGTTTCTTAGTTTGTACTCATAACGCATGAAGTAAAATGTATATTTTATCTAACTGCTGAAGATTATTCCATAGAATTCTATGTAACTATCCATTTCCCTGAGATAGACCACATTGTTCCAATTTCTCATTATCGTAAACAGCAATGCCTTTATATTCTCTTCAGGTATGGATTGCTGGGTCATGGAGGTTGTTTCTTCTGCTTCAGTAGGCAATGGCTGATTACGCTCTGGAATGGCTACTCTTACCAGAAGGAAATGTGGGTTCCTATTTCCTCACATGCTCTGCAACATTTGCTAATATAAACACTGTTTTTAATTACACATTTAAAAATATTTCCAAACACTCTGTGGTGTGTGACAACCTAACTCCTTGGATCTCTCTTACTGTGCCTCTTCTACTGCATCTTTTTCACACTCTTACATTTTAACATCTAATATGTCATGTAGTTTTATTTTGATTTTCCAAATACAAACATATGATAATCTTCATTAGGTTAGAAAGTGCATACCGTATACTTTTTATTTTTGTGTGTGTATAGTACTTAATGATACATATATACTTTATCTCTGTTTTATGATCTTTCCCTTTCATATAATTGCTCATCAAGGTTAAAATAGCAATTAGCAGAAATTCAGTATATATCCAATAGTTGCATAAGAAGCCAATACTATTTTTTTTCAGGTTTATAGCACAGAAGGTCATCCTTAAAACTCACTGTATTTCCATCAAACTTACTTCTTCCTATCAATTTACATGGTTTTAAAGTGCATACACACACTCTCACATAACACATACACGGAGTATGCTTTATGTCCTTGGAGGATACAACAATTTAATATTGTGCTCAAAGATTTCTGTGTACATTTTTTTCTCTTTTTGTTTCTCTTTATTTTCCCTTTTTGACTTTCACTTCCCACTCTGTTTTTTGTCCCTCTAGTCTTTTGATGACCTAGGTTAAAAATAATGGAAATGCATGTGTGGTTTCTTACCCTTCTTGGTCAATCTTAAAATAGTGGGTTTATGTGTAATAATATGCATTCTTCTTTTCCAAGGTAACCATAGAAACAAGATCAGTAGTGTACAATGAGCTTTAGAATTTAGATGATTTGAAACAGGAACAAATACATCTCCCACATTGAGGAGAACCCTTTTAACTTTTTTCCTCCCTCCAGTGAGTTAAGGAAGTAGGCTGTATGAACATAATATAGAGAGAACAAATATTTTTTCAACTATGTAAAAATTTTTTAAATCCAATAACTATGGAAAATTTAATAGGGGGGTTTGATACAGATGATATAAAATTATTAGTAACTTCAGGTTAGTGGTTATGAAATGTTAAGTTTAGGAAATAAAATAGCTTTATTCTCTAATCTAAGTAATAGATTATTTTTCCAAAAGTAGTTGCCAGAGATCACTATCATTTGTAACAAGTTAATACATTTATTATCATTAATAGTTGATTGGTCCAAAAAGAATTAAGAATGGTTATAAAGCTCGGCTCTATGTTTTCAGGCTGCCCTGTCCTTGATCTATAACAAACATTTGGTTTGCTATATAATAATTTTATCCAGAATTTATTAAAGGAAGCTCTAACATAAACTTTTACTAATAGTTAACTCTCATTAACCAAGAAATAAAATACAAGCTTAATTTTGCTGATAATTAAGGTTTTTACTTAGGAATTCATAACCAAAAGCTCGAGGCAGTTTGTGTGCTGGTGTGACAACACCATGCCACCTGTCCTTCCAGGTAATGACAGGTAGAGCTATAGCTTTGTGAGAAGTAGACATGCTCAGGTGTGACACAGGAAGACAGCAGAAGGATATATTAAACTCTTCTCTGTCAAGGTGAACGCAAGTGTAAAATGTGGCTCTTCTATTCCATGAACATGTCTTGCTCAGGCAACATTTCAAATAATACAGCATATTTAGAAATATAAAGGAAGAGGAGGAAGGGATTAAGGAGAATAAAGAAAAGTAAAAGAAGGAGGAAAACAAACACTGTCATCGACCACAGGTAGCCACCGTTTCTTTGGTGTGTTTGTATCTACATAAAGAAAGTAGATCAATGTGTGTGTGTGTGTGTGTGTGTGTGTACACACACACACATTTTAAGTATAATTCACTCACAAGGTATATATATAGTTTTGTCTTTGTAGATTTTGGTATTGTTTTTAACATATGATCAGCATTTTTAAATATAGTTTTAGTTAAGATGTTTTATTTTGTAGATTTAACCTGATACACTTAAATAATGGCTTATTACTGGAAAGTTAATATTTTAAATTTTTGTCATAAATAATATCGTGATAAAAAATTTGTGGCATGCATTTTTAAAACATATCTAATAATTCCTTAGAATCACAGTAATGAGGTTATTGGGACAACTAGTTACATTTAAACATATTTAATAAATATAGGCAGTAAGATTTTTATTGAAATAATCTGTTGGGTTTATATGGTTCAGGTATCTCAGTAATCGTCATTAAAGAAATTTTTAAAGTTAAAACACTTTGGCAACCAAAATAACTAAATAATTATCAACTGAGAATAAGTGTACCTACAATACAGAAGTGAGAACTAAGACACAGAATAATATCTTTCTCAGAAGTGACAGAGCAAGGAAGTGATGGAGCCAAGGCGAAGCCCCAGGTTGTCTTCTGACTCTGTGAACCACATGCTATTTTTTCTTTTTTGTACATGCAAGATACTATGCAAACACACACATACACATATGCATATATCCACATATATGTACACATATTATAAAAGTATATATACTATTACAGTATACTGCACTACAATTGACTATACTACACTGCATTACTTTACATACATACATGTCCCCTCTAAACACATACCACATATACTTTCCCACAAATTGTAGTTGTAAAAGCACTGTTCAGTAAATTGGCTAAGTAATTAATTTAGAGGGAGTTTCAAATCAAAATTTGCATTTTTGTTGACCAATGCATATAATTCCATTGTATAAATTATTGCATTTTATTTCCCCATGTACTTACTAATGTATGTTTAGTCTGATTCTAATCTTTTGCTATTACAAACAGTGCTATAATAATATCCATACTACTTTGTGGACATGAATGGCACTAAAGATTTTAAAGCATTAATTAATTAAAAAATTAAAAATTATAAGCATAACCAGTCTACTACCTTATTATTTCCTTACTCCAAATTACCAAAGTACCCAGAGGCAACTTCTTGTCCTTGTTTTTTTCTTTTCTTTCTTTTTCTTTCTATTTTTTTAACTTTTGAGAACTTGTTTGATTGATTGTTTCTCTTCTCTAAAGTTTCCCAATTATGTATTTTGGTGTGGTCTTTCTTCATTTGTTTTACTGAGGCCTAGAAAGCATTTTCAGTATGGAATATAGTATTCTCTAGTTCTAAGAAAGATTTTCATACTACTTATTTTCTAATTTTCTCTTTATTTTATCATTTTCTATTTATTTTATAATTTTCTCTAATTTTTGTTAGCTTGATATAAACCTCTTTCACTGTCCTTCATTTTTGTTATTTCTCCCCTCAATTTTTATCTTTATTTTATTTTTTATTAGTCCTTTCATTTTCTGAGTATTATCAATATCCTATGTTCTAAGCAATTATCTCAACTTATTCTAACAACCCTTCTATTATTTTTCATGCTGTTATATTTTCAGTTTTTAAGATGATTTTCCCCTTAATATTTTTTTTTTATTTTATACTATCTTTTTGCATATGTAAACACTTTCCTACATCAAGGACATTAATGATAATTTTATTTTGTTGCTTGCATTGTTTTTTGTTTCTTTCAAGTTCCATTTATTTCTGATTATTCAATTTGCCTCTGACTTTCATGATCTCAAACTCTGATGATCATTTGTTGATAGTATCCTATGATAGATGATTGGATAAAGAAGATATTGTACATATATACAGTGGAATATTATTCAGCTATAAGAAAAGATGAAAAAGTGCCATTTGTGACAACATGGATGGACCTTGAGACAATTATGCTAAGAAAAATAAGTCAGACAGAAAAAGTTGAAAACCATATGATATCACTCATATGTGGGACATAAATCTAAAAGCAACAAACAAACATGAAGAGACTTATAGACATGGACAGTGAATTAATGGTTATCAGAGGGAAAGAGGGGGAAGGGAGGAGGTAGATAGGAATAAAAGGAGTCAATTATTTTGTGATGGAAGGAAATTTAATGATGGGTGGTGAACACACAGTGCAATATATATATATGACATACTTTTGAATTGTACACTTGAAACTTATTGGATTTTTTTGATCAGTGTCACCCCCAACAATTTTTATTTAAAAAAAAAAAAAAGAAAAGAAAATGGGCCAGTCTGAGAAGGACTGAGTTTGGGGGTGGGGAAATTAAGAATTGAGTTTTGGCCAAATGTGAGATAGTACCCTGACACATGAGTCCCTCTTTTTAAGCATTACTATGAAAAATGAGGGTGGAACAGGACAGCTCACAGGAGAAACATTAGATCATTTTGGTGTACAGCTATCTAACTGGAGCTGATGGCAGACAGTCCTGTGTGTCAAGGATTAGTTGAGGACATTTAAGACCTATTTTCAGCAAATTATAAGCATACATTACATCATTATTAACTGTGGTTACCATGCTGTATATTAAATCTCTAGAACTAATTCATCTTATAACTGCAACTTTGCACCCGTTTCCTCTAGCTTGGACAACCACCATTCTACTCTGTTTCTCTAATGTCTTTGAATTCCATATATAAATGATATCATGCAATATTTGTTCTATGTCTTGCTTATTTTTATATAGCGGATTGTCCTCCAAATTTATCCACATTATCACAAATGGCAGGGTTTTCTTCTTTTTAGAGGATGAATAATATTTCGTCATGTATATATAGCACAATTTCTTTATTCAATTAGCCACTGACAGACACTTCAGTTGTTTTCATGTCTTGACTATCATGAATAATACTGCAATGAACATGGGAATGCAGATACCTCTTCTATATTATTTTTCTTTCTTTTGAATAAATACCCAGAAGTGGGATTGCTGCATAATATGGTAGTTCTACTTTTAATTTTTTGAGGACACTCTGTAGTATTTTTCATAATGGCTATATCAATTTATATTTTCACTGGCAGTGTCTTTACATCTCCTACTTAGGTATTCTTACCACACATACAGAAATAGTCACTATATGAAGAGATAGAAATGTTAATTAGCTTGACTGTGGTAATCGTTACACAAGGTATATTTATGTCAAAACATGTTGCACATCTTAAATATATACAATTTTTAAATTACTTATACCTCAATAAGCTAGAAAAAAGCTAAAAAAAATAGGTGGTTGAGATGAGAGTGCATCAGAATTTTTCTCATAATTGTCCTTAAACATGGAGTCTAATAATGATTTTCTGGTGGTTTTCTCATTTTAAGCATGAAATTATGTTGTTTTATGGAGCCATGAATCCAGATACAGAAGTCAACAGTTGATATGTACATTCTATTTTCTCTCACTTTGGTAATTCTGTCAAAACATCAGATTATTTGCAGCTTTTTTGATCTTTGCACAGACTTTGACCCTGGGAGATCACCAGTAGCTAAGTTGCTTTGTGTCTCTAGAGACAAGGCAGAAAATGAGGTCTATAAAGACCTTAATACCCCCTGCGGGGTTTAGGGTCAAAAACAATAATCTTCTGCCAGACCTCATAAATTTAAAAGGCCCCACCCAATTTTCTTTTAAACTTGTACTTTCATGACTTGATTATATTAGATAATCTAGATGTATACATTTATAAATATATATATTAAATATATACATATACATACATATACTTATGCTATAGGTATGTATGTGTTTCAAAACTGACAAAAATAGAAAAATTATATATTTTTATGTTTTTTCTATTCATTTTTTAAACTTAAAATTGTTTCAACTAACTTGATTCCCTCCTTTAAATATTTATAAAAACAGTGGTTCATGATCAAATATTTTTAAACTAATTTTTAAAATATAATCCTCCAAAAGCTAATTAGCTTTTAATAAAAATTATAACATATCAAGTCAATCAGTTTACTTAATGTACATACATGCATACACACAAATAGATATGGTTCCCTTCGTTCTGTGTAATTTTCATTGAATTTCTGTTTTTCAATTATACTTTTAAAGGCCCAAACTACTGTGTGGAGACTTCATAGTTCAAAATCATAGTACCTTTATGACCCATGCATTTGTAAATTGATGAATATGAAATATGTCTTTTAATGAAAGTTTCAACTTAAAATTGTGTGTAGTTCCTTCAGCCAAATGTCCTTTTTAGTTTCTAAATATCTTTTAAACTGTGAACTCAGTCCTTTGCTCTGTTTAATTTTAAAACATACACATTTACTCTTAATCAATAAAATGGTATTTCTGCACTCATTTATTGCAGTTGAATATGATTTCAAGGTCCATGGTGCACATTTATTGTCCAAAGTTGACATCTGAGAGATGAGAATACATAGTTACTCTGTTTTTATATATTGGTTATCAAGTGTTTATAGGGATAATTTTATTTAAAAAAGAGAGATTTAGAGGCCCTGCCCTAACCCACAGAACCAGAGACTGGAATTAAAGCTTTGGAAATGTCACTTTTCATAATAACTTTATGTAATTCTTATGAATATTGAATTTTAGGAATTTCTACCTTGGGTAATCCAAATTCTTTCCTTATATTAAATTAGGTGATGAGAAAACTGTGCACTGGGATTGCTTTCTTTAGCCTCTACATATGCTCTGCTGAATACAAATAATTGACAAGGTATCATCTGTTTCTGTTGAGGAAGGATAGAAATACTGCCTTATGAAACTCACTATGTAATTAAGCTGGGGACATTAAAGCATTAAAGATAGCACTGACTATGTGGTTCCTGGGAAAATATTTATTCTAGATAACAAAAGATTTACGATACCTTGTATAATTCTTCTATATATTTAGATTTGGTGCAAAATATTTAATCATTATTCCACAAAAACTTTTCTGAATATATATTGTGGCCAGGTACCCTGTTAAGTGAAATTTAAGACACTTAACGTTGTTATAAACTATAATTAAAATGAGTAATAGCTGATTCCATCCAGCCTTTCTCCTAAGTACTACCCACTTATGTTAGAGAAAAGGGCATTCTGGTGTACCACTACAACCTCTGGATTTTTTTTTTTTTTTTTTTTTTTTAATACCGAAGTGAAGCAAACTATTAGAAAGGCATTCTATTTAACCCTATAACGAAACCAGAAGCATTATGTTTAAGTAGGATCAGGACATTTTATTGAAAAATTTTCATAGCACTATGTGGTTTTCTGCATTTATGAGACAGCTACACGGACGAACGTTCATTAAATTGGCTGTTTTCCTTTCACTTTAGCTGCTGCCGCTGTGGTTACTTAAGAAGTCTGATTTTCGAGGAAATACAAATAAGATCTGGTTGAAGTTGTTTATGTCTCTCTGTAAATACCCACATGTATATGGGGACATAGGCATCCTCATGTGCCCGTGCATAATCATGGATGCATGTTTTCTATTCTTGTTTTACAAACTCGCGTACTGCATTTTTCAAGCAAGAAGTATACATTTGATCTCATTTGATGGTAGAAGACGAATCCTAATCCTTCATGGTAACTGCAGGGCTAAATCTCAGACCTACCAAACATAAAGCGCACACACCTAAAATTTTAGCACGAGACACGGGTAATCTTCCTAGGGAAAATGCTGTTTTCCATGGTTTGTCGAAAATTACGTTTAGTTAAGAAATAATATCCCTTATTGAATGATTTCTTTCCTGCACTTAGAACTGCTAGTGAGTCTCCTTTAGCTTCTTCTTGAGAGTCTAAAAATGCTCTTTTTAATCCCTTGCACATCTATTATTTTTTACCTTATGAGAGTTTTCATTGTTTTTTTCTTATTTTTTTTCTTTAATTAGTGACATTAAGCTATCATCTTAAGACAAAAGTTGACCATGATCACTTCATGAAAACAGTGTCAAGAAAAAATTATATGTGTCCATATATAATGGTCTATCTTTCTTACATTTTACATATATAACTACACGTATGTATGTGTATATACATATGTAAACAAAGTTCTTTCAAAGCAAGCATGAATCATTGAGAACTTTCACAATGTGATGAGGACAAGACCTCGGGGGATTACCAAAGAAGAATATCCCAGGGTGATTGGATTTATCATTTTCTGGAAGACATACCCCAAACAAACAAATGAACAAGCAAAGCACTAAGACTTATATAGGTCAAAGAGTTGTAACCTAAATGCTCTTTCTCTACAGATCTTTGTTAGACATTAGCACCTAGGGAAAACAGAAATCACGCATCTCACAGAACATATTTAGAATGTTTTCCTTGCATATGAAAATACTTATATAGTCTTTTGAACTTAAATTCTCTAGAAATCTCATTTGCATTTCTTTCAAATTATGTACAACTTGTGCAGATACATAAATTCACTGTGTGGATTCATAAAAACCTACTATCATTGTAACATGTTTTCAAATCTAATTTGTATATCAAATTTAAATGTTTCCATTAGTAAGATAATCACACTATTTTCTACCAAATATTATATGTATATATGTCATTAATTTTCTATTATTGCTGAAAATAAAATTTAGTTGTTAGAATATGGAAATTTGAATGTTCATATAGTCCAAATAAATAGAATATTCTAGTTGTAGCCTAAAGCACAATTTATTATAAAGAATACAGTAGTGCAATGGTTCCAACTAGGCACAATTTTGCTCACCAGGGAAGATTTGGACACATGTTTTTATTGCATAATTGTAGGTGTGTCTTTGTATATGCGTGTGCGAATGCATATCTGTGTACTACTAACGCCTAGTCCATTAAGGCCAGTGATGCTGCTAAACATCCTAAAATGCGCAGGTCAGCTTCTTCAACAAAGAACAATTTGGTCCCCAACACTAATAGGGCTGAGGTTGAGAATTTTGTGTTAGTGCGATTGGAGACAAAATAAAATTTAATCAAGAATTAGAAATAAATGTTTTATCAAATTTTATATAAAATAAAATTATGACAATTTTGTTGTGGCATGAAAAATATTTTGGTAAACAATGCAAAAATTCAAAATTTTTCTTAATTATCATGAAAAAATTATATTAAAATATAACATAAAGATAAATTACTTTAACAGAATACTCTGTAAAGATTTTCAGATTTTTTACACTTTGGAAGTTGGTTGGTGTAAGCAAATGAGGTAATCCCTTTCCTAGTTAATTCAGGAGAAAAGAGAACCCTGTACAAAATATCATCAAAATAGAAAGCATTGCATATTTCTCTTTGTGGGCCAAGGGATTGTTCCATAAAGCTGTTATTAAAGTCTATTATTTTAATTAAACATATGTTCACATAATATCATGAAAAAAAAAACCCAGTGGTTTATAAAGTAGATATCTTAAATTGATAATGTTTAAGAAACATTTAAAAGTATTCAATATAATTTGACAATAACCCTGACAGAGAGAGAAGAAAGCTTTTATTCAATCTATTTTTTTTTTAGACAAACAACTTATGAATTAACTGATCATTCTTTAATAAAAAACATTAACCTAGGGAGAGAATGGAAAGATAAGTTTGCAAACCAACTTTTCTATTAGTGATTTGGAATATTTTTTGTAAGTTTAGGTACTTTTAAATTCAAGGCTTCAACGTCTGACTTACTAATAGTAAGTAAAAAATAATAACCTACCTTGACATAGGTCTTGGAGATAATTCTTTTAATCTGACACCCAAAACAAAAGCAACTAAAGCAAAAATAAATAAATGGGGCTACATCAAATTTAAAAGCTTTTGGACAGCAAGAGAAACTATCAACAGAGTAAAAAGCAACCTGCTGAATGGGAAAAAAATACTTGCAAATCATATATCTGCTAAGGGGCTAATATGCAAAATATATAAATAACTCATACAACTCAACAGCAAAAAAATGTTTGATTTAAAAGTGCGCAAAAGTCTAAACAGACATTTTTGCAAAGAAGACATACAGATAGCAATCAGGTACATGAAATGATACTCAACATCATTAAATCATCACAGAAATGCAAATTAAAACCAGAATGAGATAACACCTCAAAACTGTTAGAGTGGCTATTAGCAAAAACACAACAAATAAAAAGTATTTGTGAGGATGTGGAACGAAAGAAACCCTTGTGTACTGAGGGTGGGAATGTAAATTGGTGCAGCCACTATGGAAACAATGTGGAGGTTTCTCAAAAATTAAAAATAGAATTACAATGTGACCTAGCAATTTCACTTCTGGGTATTTATGTGAAGAAAATGAAAACACTAACTTTAAAATATCTCTGCACTCCCTTGTTCATTGCAGCATTATTTACAATAGCCAAGATGTAGAAACAACCTAAGTATCCACTGGTAGATGAATGGATAAATAAATTGTGGTATGTATAAACACAATGGAATATTATCTAGCCATAAAAAATAATATCTTGTTATTTATGACAACATGGATGAACCTCAAGGGCATTATGCTAAGTGAATAAGTCAGAGAAAGATAAATACCGTATGATCTCTCTCATATGGATATAAACAAATGAACAAACTTGAAAACCAAATAAAACCCTCTTAGGTACAGAGAACAGATTGGTGGTTGGCAAGGACAGGTTGTGGGGTGTGTGTGGGGTGAGGTGTGGGACAAATGGGTTAAAGCTGTACAAAATATTTTAAACTTGAAAAAATAGACTATTTCTTCTGTCACCAAAAAAAAAAAAAAAAAAAAAGGAAAAGAAAACATAATGGCTGTGGGAGTAATGAGCTGCAACCAGGTCATATGTAAGTAGCAGATGAATAGCTTTATCTCTAAGAAATTCTGATATTTGTTTGATCTTAATTATTCACATTTTCCCAAAATTAAATCAAGAACTATTATGGCAGTCGCATAAATTATATTAATTGTCATTGTATTAACTATACTATTATTAAGCCAGCTTCATCACAATTATATAGACAGCTTCACAGTATTGCAAACTTTAGTAGTTCAGAAGGAAGCATGAATTTTATTAGTTATTGTTTATGAGACAATCAAGTACACTTGTGCCTGTTAATTATGTCTCTCCTCTAAAAGGATTTGAGATCCCAATGTGATATTTTGCCAATGAATGTAAGTGGAATTTTCTTGTGTGAGTATGAAACTCCATTATATAATCATTTCTCTTAACTAACTGGATTAATATGCTTCCTTCAAAGGAAGATCACTTTTCAGTTACTTCTACACCATAATCGGATATTTTATTTTCTTTCTTATTCTATTTTTATTTGGTGTAACAACAGAGAAAAAAGTAAGAGCTTTGTATTGCACCGTAATAGTCAATTTGCATATCTCTATTGCTGGACCATATTTAGCAGAGTAAGCTATGTTTTAATGCTTTTTGTCAAAGCAACATAATTGAAAAATGTAAATTTCTATTGAGTAACAACACTGCAACCATATGCAGTTGACAGAAAGTGATCTGAAAGTGTAGCAAAACTAAATTTGAAATTACATCTAATTGTGAAGAAATGCTGCTTCCTCTTGGCACATTAATCTGCTTAACCAGTGGTTTTTACTTTTTTTTTATTTTGAAAGCAGGGGAATGCTTTAATCAAACGAAATCCTCCCGAAGCCTCTGTATAAATTGATCAGAGTTGCTATGGTAGAAATAGTGTGCCAAAAACAGACCAGATCAATCTTCTCCAACCTTTCTTTTTACTGACAAGAGCCTCTGAGGCTCCCACACAAGTATACAGAATATGGCTTAAATATCACTGTTCTAAACCAGTTTCACAGCACTGGTGCAAATGAAATTGTTCTCATAAGAGTTTCCAAGACAAAACAAATATACAGAGCTATAAAGCACACCTAGAGTAGCTGTTTCTGGTCTATACCTTTTACTTCTTTGTTTAATTTCTTGAACTGATGTAATTTTGTCGTATTGTAAAATTTTTTTCTATCAGAAGACGATTCTTGGGTAAAGCTGACAATATATAATATTTGGGATCACTATATTAATTCTATGTTCAACAATCTTTTTTAATCCTTACTATAACTTTGGTCTCTGAATTGGAATACATTTGTTCTAAGATGGTGTTTGAAGATCCATTTGGGTTTTTAATGTCGGAATTTCTATTTCTATGTATTTTTATATCATCCTTTAAAACCTCAATTTTTTTTAGTATAAACATAAACATATAATTATACATGAATATATGTATATAAAATACGGAAATTAATATACATATATGGGAACATGCTCAATGAGAAATGATAATAATAATTTTGGAAATGCTGGTATAAACATTCAAATCCAAACACTAGTTTAATTTCAATTTAATTTATACACAAAGTAAGTCTAAGCCTTCTTTGCACTCCTCTCTCAATATTCTCTTAAATAAATTCTCCAAGTCTCTGAACACGTGCCACACTTCAAAACTTCTGTGATTTTGCTAAAGATGTTCCCTCAACTTGTCTTTACTTCCATTCTTTCTTGAAAATTTCTCAAATTCATTTTTCAATGCTTACCTCAAACCATATGTAATTCCTTTGAGGAAGTAGAAGTAGACTCAAAGAATCATAGTAAAAATAAACATGTTAGCATAAAAATCTTGCGCAAGTTACATTTCACTGTAATTACCCAAAGGTATGACTTTAGTGATGGATATTGAAGAATAGCTGGCAAGGGGAAGTTTAGTATGTACACCCTCTTGAAGCACCCTGGTTCCTTGCTAGACACATGCTTAGTGTTTTGGCCATGGAATTCTGCCTTTTCCAGATGAACTCCTGCCAATTCGACCAAGACTTTTCATTCATTTTGTAAATATGACTTATCAAGCACATCATGTAGACCTAACAATGAGTTCTGGATTCAGTTTCTTACTTCAGCATCGGTGGATGATTATGATTAACATCATAATGATACTGTTATAATCATTATGATTGTATTATAATAAGGCATCCTGCATGGGCTGTTGGACTACAAAAATTGTGAGGGGCCCTCAGCAGCAGCACTTGTCTTCAGGGCCTAGGAAAGACTGAGAATGGCAGACCTGACCAGTATCAAATGTATATTGTTATTGTATTAAAAAGCTTTGTCACAAATAGATTAAAAATAATTTTCCTAAAGAAAAAAATTATTTCCCTGAATTTTAGACTACCAAATTAATAGATTTCTGTCAGTGTTTAAACCTCCATTTCACAAAATTTTAGCAACTAGAGATCAACTCTTCGCTCTCATCCAGATACTGGGCCAGTGTAATTATGTCTCTGTGAACTGGGGGTTCTCCCTCTACTAGTAAGTTGATGTTAAACCAGGAGCTATGAAGGATCTGAGATGCTAGTCAGCTTGAAGATTTGGATAGCCAGACCAACAGACAAAGAGGTCCTTACAGAAACACTGTTGCTGAATCAATATTCACACCTTTATTTATTAACAGGAATGACAGTTTCCAGAGTAGCAGTGTAGCATCAGTTCTCCATATCTAGAATCCCCACAGGACACGGTGAGAATCAGATGAATTCTTTACATGTAGTTGGTGCACACCACAAGGGAAGGACCCTTTTATGGGTTGAATGGTGTCCTCAAAATAACCTCCCCCAAACCTTAGGATGTGGCCTGGTTTAGAAATAGGATCTTTGCAGACAGAATTAGTTAAATGAAAATTATAGTGGAATAAGGTAGACCCTTAATCTGAAATGACTGGTGTCACTCAGAGAAGATGGACAGAGAGCAAGAAAACACCATGCAAAGATGTAGGCAGAGGGAAGACAGGTGTGTGAAAAGACGGAAACAGAGTTATACTTCAGAGGAAGCATAGCCCTATCAACACCTTGATCTCAGGCTTAAAACCTCCAAAACTATGAGATAAATTTATATTATTTTAATTTTTTCATTTTAATTTTAAAAAATTAATTAAAATTATCAGAGTGACATTGATCAACAAATTCCAATAAGTTTCATGTGTACACTTCCACAATATGTCATATGCATTGCATTGTGTGTTCACCACCCAAAGTTAGATTTCCTTTTGCCGCCAAACATTTGACCCTTTTACTCCTATCCGTCTTCCTCCTTCCGCCCTTCCCTCTGGTAACCACTAATCTACTGTTCATGTCCATGAGTCTCTGTTTGGTTGTCATGTTTGTTTGTTGCTTTCAGTTTTATATCCCACATACGGTTTTCAATTTTTTCTGTCTGACTTATTTTGCTTAGCATGATTATCTCAAAATCCATCCATGTTGTCACAAAGGGCAATATTTCATCTTTTCTAATGGCTGAGAAATAGTCCATTGTATGTATGTACCACTTTTTCTTTATCCAATCATCTATCGTAGGACACTTTGATTGCTTCCATGTCCTAGCCACCATGAATAATGCTGCTATGAACATTGGGATGTATATATCTTTTCATGTTTTGGGGTAAATGTCCAGATGAAGAATTTCCAGGTAATATGGTAATTCAATTCTTGTTTTTCTTTGAGGAAACTCCATACTGTTTTCCTTAGTGGTTGTACCAATTTGCAGTCTCACTAGCAGTGAATGACAGCTCCTTTTTCTCCGCATCCTCTCTACCACTTGTTATTACTTGTCCTGCTGATGATAGCCTTTCCAGCAGGTGTGAGATGTTATCTTATTGTGGTTTTGATTTTCCTTTCCTGAATGCCAGAGAAGTCATACATCTTTTCATGTTTATTGGCCATTTGCATGCCTTCTTGGGAGAAGTGTCTGTTCAGGTCCTCTGCCCATTTTTTTTTAATAATATTGTTCATATTTTTATTGTTGAGTTGTATGAGTTTTTTATATATATTGGATATTAGGGCCTTATCAGAGGTGTTGTTTGAAAATATGTTCTTTCATTCAGATGGTTACATTTTTTCTTTTTGATGGTTTCTTTTGCCTACAGAAGCTTTTTAGTTTGGTATAGTTCCATTCATTTATTTTTGCTTTTATTTCTCTTGCCTTTGAGGTCAAATTCATAAAATCCTTTCTAAATCCAAGGTCCATGAGATCAGTACTTATGTTTTCTTCTATGCAATTTATTGTTTCAGGTCTTATATTCAGGTCCTTGATCCATTTTAAGTTAGTATTGGAGTATGGCGATAGATAGTAGTCTAGTTTTATTAACTTTTTACTATTTTAATATACCCAGTTAGTGTTTTCTTATGGTGAACCTGGAAAACTAATACAGACCTTGAAATTATTAATGTCAGCACCTAAATGGAAATATCCACCCATCTTCACCTTCAGAAGCAGAGAACTTTTCCTCTATTGGAAAGAAGGGAAAGTTTCTACCTCCAAAATGTAAGCACCATGGGAGGTGAGAGAGGTTTCCATAAAGGAGCCCTAAGTATAGGTGTCGAACCTGCTCTGCCTCTTCCAAGTACTGATTGTCATATTTTCCTTGCCTTATCTTGACACTCACTCCCAGAATCTTATTATCTAAAAATCTTGGTATTCCTTTTCTTGCATATAATAGTGCTAATATAAATAATATAGTGCTAATATGTCTTCAGCAAGATTCCTAATTTTCATAGGAACTTGGCAAATATTTGTTGGTCACATGAATAATATTAACTATGTTTGTATAATGGCAGGCCATTCCATTTCCTCTCAAATCATACAATCTATACAGTAATTTATTTAGTATGTCTTCATACTTATTTAGTATGTTTTCTTACAGTGGAAATCTTCATAATCAGAGCAAATCTGGCTATTGAAGTCAAAAGTAAAACTAAAGTTACATTATGGTTTTATGAACACACCATTGTTTTCTTGTGTTCTAGCCTTGAACTAAAGTTAGATTAGCTTTCTAATGCTCCTTTTAACCTGGAAATACTTAGTAATTAAAATATATTTTTGTGACACAATTTTGCTTCTACTTTTTTATTGATTCTATGTCTAAGATTATCATTACGCACACTTAATGTTAATAGGTAATATTAATATATATTATGAAGATAAAAATAAACAATTTTGAACTCTGAATAATAGGAAAATACAAAATGTTTATGTAACAATTTAAGATATTTCTCTCATAGTGAGTTATTTTATCTTATATTGTACAGTAGTGGAGATTAGAAATGCTATTTTTAAATGACAGGAAAATTATCAGATTATTTCTACTAAAACAAGATTTTTTAATGTTAAAGATTTTAATGCTATTAAACTGGTCACATTTCAATATTTACTAGAATATTGTCTCTACAACGTCACAGACATTTTATTTTTGGTATGAATCTTTCTAGTCATTCACATTTCTAAAAAATTGCTACTATTTATATTTCTGAACAGATCTAGCTTTGAGTTTCTAGAAACAAAAACCCTAACTAGTTGTATATTCTACAAGAGCCAAATGAAGGCAAACTTTGAAAGAAAAAATCTAACTTTGAAAAGGTCATGTTTAATTAGTGAAAAGACTGAATTATGGAATAAGTGTAAATGCTTTCAGTTTCTCCACAGTAATTTAAATTAAACTAACAAAAAGGCTGACAAGTAAGTGAGAGGAAAGACTAACTTGAGAAAATAAAAATTTCTAATGAGCATATCATCATCTATATGTAAGTGGAATATAAAGTGCTTAAATCAGTTATTTTCTTGAGTCGGTATCAGTTACCCGGCAGCATTATTTGTACTTTATATGATCAGATTTTATTTTGAACCTCAAGTGCAAATAATTTAGTTAATTATAACCTTCAGTTCTTATAAAATTATTATCCATTATGATCATTAATTCATCAAAGACTCATCTTTGTATTCCAATCCTACTCCATTTCACCTTATAGACATCTACTTCAAGTTTTTAAATAAAATTCACATGTATATACAGTCTGTCTTATGTATGATTTACATGAATCCACTTAAGCTAAACTCTCTTTTTTTCTATTTATACTCAATAATATATTTTTTAAGATATAGTCATAGTTCTTTATGCACATCTGGTGTATTCCTTCTAATGACTCCATAACATTATGATATATGCTTCAATCCAATCCAATTTCTAGTGATGGAAACTCAAGTGGCCCCAGGCTTCTTTTACCATAACTACCGCTACAGTGAAGATCCTCGTATGTGATTCTTTACTCTTTATGAGAGATCATTTCTGCAGTTGCACCTTGATAGGTATAGCTGGGTCAAATTGTCTATACATCCTAATTTGACTAACTGTTGATAGATTGCTCTGCAGAAATGGTATTACGATAGAAACTCCCAACAGCAGTTGCACACATAATATTTCTCCATACTTTTTGCCATCATTTAGTAGTATCTGATATTTAATTTTTGTCACTCGATAAGAGTAATGTGGTAGTTTATGTTATTTGACTTTGCATTTTCCTGATTTTTAGTTTTTTAATTTCCTCACGTGCATATTATCCATTGCTAATGTCCTCCATTTTTATTTTGGATTTTCTATTCTTCATGTATAGTCAAGATATTAAATCTCATTATCTTTAAATGTTATAAATATCACTCAAATTTCTATATATCTTATAAATATGTCCAGGTCTTCTCACCAAAACAGTGATTTCTAGTTTTCTTATGATATCTAACAACTTTCTTTGTTTGGGGTGGTATGTGACTTGTCTATATGATGCTCTTATTATCTGCTTTCCTTTTTAAATATAGTTAAGCATTGCTTGACATTAGACCCTAGGCTCTTTCTGGAATCACATTAATTGTGTCCTTTTTAAAATCCCACATTTGTGACATGTTGGCTAATGATCTTCTAGAAAAACGTATATGGGGGGAATTTTAAAAAGCATCTTTGCTTTCCACACATATTCCTTAGCTATTTATTATCTGTAATCTACAAACCTAGACTCGACAAGTGTAATTATCAGAGTTCCCTTCCCAACTGCTGTCAAAAAAAAAATTAAGTGGCAAGTCCAAATATTAAAATCTTACTATGAAACTCTAGTAATAGGAGAATTTACCATTGTCTATTTATTCTCTCAGTTGAATGTGGTAAAATAAAAAGCTTAGAGACTTATTTAACTAATCAGTTGTCCTGTATGCTGAACCTGACTTACAAGTAATTTGTTAAAAAATATGATGTGAAATGAGAATTTTCCATAGATACTACTCATATTGTGACTAAAAGTATCATATCTATATATGATTTAAAGGTATGGTACAGAAGAGCATTATTTGAAATCATACAACTATGTAGAGCTTTGTTTCTATTATATAATTGATATACAATGAGTTGGAATATTTAAATTTATTATAAAGTCCATTGGTATCTAAGTCAAAAATATACATAGTTCATGTGGTTATTTGAATCATACCCAAATTTTCTATAAAGCACTCATTTTTCACAGAAGTTTTTGACTTAATTTAGCTACTTAGAGATGCCTAATTTATGCTTATTTCATATTTAAGGAATTGTTCATATGCCTGAAGTTGCGCATTTTAATGAGAGATAAGTATGTTAGAGAAATTACATAGACAATCTAAAAGATTTTTAAAGAAATAGTTGGAAAGTTATAACTTGCCTTTAAAAGTGGGACAAGAAGCTATTTAAATAGGATGGAAGGCCTTAGGGTGCAGTGAACATTTTAATTGCATATTTAATTAGAAATACGCTAGAGAAGTAGTGTTTAGTTTAGCTGAAGCTCATGGGCCTTGGCAAAACATTATTTTTCTAATCCTTTCTTTCACCTTCTCAAAAAGTAGATTGAACTGAATAGAATATAATTTTGTTGCTATTCATTACAAAAGGATTAGAACATTTTATTTTCCTATGGAAAATAAGTTGATAATTTATTTTAAAGGTTTTATTTTCTCTTTCAATTATTCTTAAAACTTATTCAATACCTGAACATTTGCTTGCTTGACACTTCTGAAAAGATTAAAATAGCATCTAAATTGTGTAAAATCCAATATCTTTTACATGTTTTACCACTTAAACCAGAGCTTCAATACCTGAGTGACTACCATTAAGAATTTAGAAATAAGAGAAAGGGCATAAAGCTCATTAAACAAGATTACCTGGATTGTATTGTTTCATGTAAGGAAGTTGTATTAACATTATTAGCAAGGATAAAGTAAAGATTCATATGCGTATATATACTGTACTTAAGAAAAATTTTTTTCTATGATATAGTATGCTTAAGAGATAGATTATATAAACAATGCAAAAAAAAAAGGGCTTGGTTTTTGATGGTTCTGATACTACTTTTAAATGGTGAACAGAAGGTGAAGTAGAATCTAGGTCTAATTGCAGAGATTTTACTATACAGCATTTTCCATTATGGGCAGAGTACGTTGAAAGCATAAAATTATTCATGGGGCTCAAGATTGTACCCTGTCTTACATTCTTTATGGTATACTGAAACTTAACCATTCACTGAGGCACCTGTGAATATCAACTACTATCATGATGGTCTTTAGGGAAGGGTTATCTCTTCAAGTGCATTTCTCATTGTTAGGAGATACTGATAAGAAGCTGAGATAGTTGAGAGGATACAGTTTGCTTCCATCATTATTGGCATTCTTCTGTATCTAGAAATGATAAATGTACCTCTGGAGGGGAAAGTAAGTTACATGGAACTGGGATGCATCAGAAAGGAAGTGCAAGATGTAGAAGGATAGCTATGGTGAAATTTAATTGATGGCATCTTGTATTTAACCAAGGAGAGTTGAGGCATGTCATTTATGTCTTCCTGGATTTCAACCTGGTTGGTCAGAAGATGGTTAGCACTGTATCTAAACTGTTTGCCTCCCATTGAAATCCAGTTTTAAAAACAAAGAGCCCCGGCATTTTGAGCTTGAAAAAAGTCACTCAAAAATGTTTTCTTCTAAGTTTGAAGCACTACTGGAAACAGCTGAGTTTATAATGAGAGATAATAATTTTTAAATTATGAGTATAAAAGAGCTAGAAGCCACGAGGTGAACGATTTCACAGTGAACTTCAATGAGAAAAGAGTCCATTAAATATTTAAGAAAAGGGTTTTGTGAGTCATCTTTGTTATAAAAGAAGAGAAGAACCAATCAAAGAAACAGAAAGAAATAAAAAAAGAATGAGAGTAAAGGGAACAGCCTAATGGAAGTCAAGAGGTGAGACCTACAGGAAGGGAAGTAGTCACATTATCAGATACTGAGAAAAGAAAGAGTGGGAGAATCAAGAAAAAAAAAAAAACATTTGTTTCAATTAGAAAAAAAATATAGAAACTTTCATTAATTTATTTAATTAATGTGTATTAGAGCCTCGCTACCTAGTATGTATGTTCCTGATTGTACCTATGGAGTCTCAAGAAACACAAATTTTAACAGATTTTTAAAGAAATCTTAGAAGCGGTGGGAATTTGAGGTAGCAGCAAGGATATATGACTACCACATGGTTACTTTTCAATTTACTATGAGAAAACATCCCAAAGTTAGCAGCATATTTGCTAGTCCAGTGTGTACGTGAAGTAGGGCTCATTATAAAATCTTTGGTCCATTTTTTATCATGAAGTGATGCTACAAACATATAGATCAATGGTAAGCTTTTAGTGACCATGCAAATAGAAATTTTTATTACTCTATAATTTCAATTTTTCTCTTTTGATGCTGGAAATTTTGAATGCCATAAGCTACATATTTATTAAGATAGAATTAACATATAACATTAAGTTTAAGGTGTACAAAATGTTGATTTGATACACGAATAAATACACTGAAATTTGATCACCACTGTAACATTAGCTAATATCGCTAACATGTCACGTGAGTATATGTATGCCAACTAAACATTGCAAGAAGAAATGCTAAGATCCCTTTTAAAGAAATTAAACCATCTAAAGTGATATCAACAAACCAAATCTTGAGGGCATTCAAACACACATGCACACACACACAATCACACATATATCAGTGTAAAAGTTTGGACATAATTTTGTGTGCAAATCCCTAGAAGTTTTAACAATAATTATAGTAAAAGTAATATCATATTTATGGAGCAATTATAAGATGCTATTTACTGTTCAAAATTCTGAAGAATTATAGTGTTTTGAATTCTTATAGTTACACTAGAAGGAAGCAACTATTATCATCATTTCCACTATGCAGATAAAGAAGTTAAAGCACAGAGAGATGAGGAAATTACTCAAGTTCACATAGCAATTAAGTGTGAAGTGAAGACTTAAATGTATTTCATTCATTAAGTACTATGTCTTAGTGATTGATGAACATTAGTTGAAAAAAATTAAATATGTTTTCAAAGAGACTACCTCTTTTGATACTTCCAGAATGATCTTTAGAGACCAAATTTTTAACTATTATTTAGAAATAAAGAAATTCTTATTTATTACAATACTTCAATACTTCCTTTTGCCTAACATCAGGGGAAGGAGAAGGATAGTCTAGTTCAGCACTGACCAGAGACAGAGGGAACTGATATAATCAATTGCTCCTGTTCACTACCATACTCTTCCTCCCCCCACCCCAAGGACAAGGTTTGCACGATTATCAAGGTCTGATTGAGGAAGACCAATTTGTCAATATCAGAGTGTAATAGCTGTAGAAGTTCTGTCACAGAATAACTTGCCTCCTGAACTGTATTACACACACGCACACCCATACACAGGTAGTAATGTACACATCACTTTTTTACATCTCTCAGAGCAGCCCTCTAGCTTGAGGGAAATATATTTCCTAAAAATATAACTTCTTTCCCTAAAGCCTAGCTGTACCCGAAGGGTTAAAAAAGTTCTCAATTTTAAGTTTCACTTTAAAGCAAGTGTATGTTGAGGGGTAGGCATGGAAAACTATGCATGCTAGCTTTAGCAGTTTATATTGGAATTTTACTTGTCCTGTGTAATATCAAGTGTCCATTGAATCATCTTTTCTAAAATAAGATCGAATATAGTTTTCTCTAAAAAGTTAAAAGCTATATTGTTAGCATTTCCTCCTAAGGTTATTGTAGATCAAATAAAGAAGCGAAAGTCAAAATAAACCTTATAATATTTCTACTATCACCTAGCATTCAGAAAAGTATATATAAATTATGAAAAAAATAAAGGAAAAGAAAGCTTATAAAATTCTAAAGATAGAACGAAGTAATTGATGCCAAATGATGACTATCTAAAACAAGAATTTTTTTAAGATTATCACTATTCTCACTTTTATAGTCCTTATTATCATTTAGTTTTTTCCCTCCATTCTCTTTCTGTTTTTTTTTTTTAATTCAAAAAAGTATCTTTCTATTTTCATCTCAAAGATTAAAGCTACAAAAA
Source organism: Rousettus aegyptiacus (assembly GCF_014176215.1). Classification (NCBI taxonomy): domain Eukaryota; kingdom Metazoa; phylum Chordata; class Mammalia; order Chiroptera; family Pteropodidae; genus Rousettus; species Rousettus aegyptiacus. Next base: position 63,936,947 of record NW_023416286.1, read on the forward strand.
TGGCTGGTTTCTTACTCGAAGGTAAGACAGTTTTATATTAGAAATCTAGAATTTAGACCTCTAACAGACTCCAGACAATAAACATGCTATTCTTTTCTTTGAACTTTTTGACCCAAATTTGGCTCTAGAAAATTAAGTTTGCCAGTGATGTAGACAGCCCTAAATGAACTTTTAAGTTCTTTTAGGCAACTTTGACTGCCCAGGAGAAAATCAGACTCCTATTTCTTCTATCCATTCATTGGATTTCCAAAAAGTGTCAGGAACTGTGTCATTCTAAATCTAAACCATAACCCTCCTAATAAGCTTTTGTCCTTTGATTCATGCCAGTCAGTTTTGCAGTGAAAAGCTTATGCAGTACTATTTCAGTTTCCAATCTAAAAATGCAACTGCTAAATTATTATTATTATTATTATTATTATTATTATTATTATTGCATGCCTTTAGGTACAGATGGAAGCCCTTGGGCCATTCTCATTTTCAAACTTACACATAGAGTTCACTAACTCAGATTAAGCTTAAAATAATGACTTCCTTCAGGCAATTATTAGGATATTCTGTACCCTGAATAAATAATGAAAAATATAACACTTTCAAAACTTGAGTTGATTTTATTTTACAGAGATACAGTTAAAGTAAGTCTTGGGATGGTGTTAAATGGCATTTTTAAAAAGCCACCAGAGTATGTCTGTTGGAAAGATAATGACTGTTTTATTGTTTGCATTTGCTTATTATATCCTTTCAATGCCCATCACATTAATAAATATTTCTAAAACTAATATTATTATTTTATTACAGAAAGTAAAAATGTTATGACTTAATTTACTATGTGCCTAAAAAGTTAAGTATTACTTTTAAAATATGAACAGCTAAAGCACAGTCTATGGTCCTTTGAATTGCCTTTCAATGTGGCAATACTAATGTTATAATACTTGTATACTTATCAGACAGCAGTTGTGTTGACAAATTCTCCTGCTGAGAGAATCAATGTCTAGATATAGCTACCTGAAAATGAAGTTACTAGCGACTAAAATAGCTGAAATGAGAGCTCTTATTTTAGGTTAAACTAATCAGATGCTACCTATTTGCAAAGCAAGACACACAGACAGATGAACCCCCAAACGGCAAGTGTTGCTACGGCTAAGGTAGTGTGGGATATATAAATGTTCTCTGACTACATTGATTGAAAAGTTACAGTCAGGAGAGTTTTGTGACAGTTCTGTGAAGGAGCATAAAAAAATTGGAATTAAGCCAATCCATAGGTATTGAATGTTCAAAGAGAAAATATTTTCTCTATTCAAAATATAAAGTTAGAATGTAATGTAAATCTTCAGCAATCTTTTGATAAGGGGTTTTTTTTTTTTTTGAGATAACAAAATGCCCATCTCTAAAATTAAAGGTATTGGACAGTAATATTGACTATATTATATTTAAAATATTTTTTTGAGGTTTACAGTAGATAACATAAAAGACATGAGGCATAAAAGTGAAACTCATACATTAAGTCTCTGTTGGTATTACTTGTCCATTAAAAGCTCTACTGAGTGTCTTAATTCTAGGACATATTAGACACTTTATTAATAATAGTCAGCTAAACTTATGACACAAAGGCTTTTATCCTGTTTTTCCCAGTTTTGTTAAAATTCTAAAAATTAAAGAGCTGATATTCATCACCTTTATGTTAAACATTAAAAAGGAAATACTTGAGATTCTTGATGCCAACAGCTTTGAAAATTTTCTTGTGTTCCCTGGCAGTGTTCATGTGTTCATAATGTGGTAAAGAATTATCAGTCAGTTAGATGTGGAGGAAGAAAGTCCGGCTTGAAGACTTTTCCAGCAGAAGAGATTTAGCATCATTATTTCTGAAATATGACCTTCCCCAGCAGACTTTCTAATTATACTTCCAAATTAGAACTAATACACTCTGAAGACCAGACACATCATTGTGACTTCCACTGGAAAAGTGAGCATTCATTCCAGCAAAAATAGTATTAGAGATTGTGGGATTAGGAAAAGGCAGCCTTTCAAATATACCAATTACCCTTCTTAGTAAATAATAGTAGCAGTGATTATGCACCATGTGAGATCCATACTCTTAAGCACGTTCAGGAAAAAAAATCTATCACAATCAGGACTTTCTATCAAGAGAGTGAGTTTGAACAAAAGTTGTCTATAGAACCAGAGCATATATTTAACACATTTCAAACTGCTGTATAGCTTTTCCAACTAGCTCTTTCTAAAAGGAAAATGCAAGACATCATTGCCAAATTAATTATTTAGATCTACTTATTTTATTTTATGAATTGGCAGTCCTTGGCAGTATACATTTGAAAGGAGAGGAATATTAATAAACAAAATGACATCACAAAAAAACAGCTTTTAGAACTTTGGTATTTACAAACTCTCAATATTGTCCATGAGATTTTGGAGTCTTTTTATTTTTTTTTTAATTCTTCCTGCTTTCAAAAAAAAATTTTTTTTAAACTTTTCTACTGTTCAAATGTCCATTAATTCTAAATCTTTTTTTTCTACATCAATATACTATTATATTCTTTTAGTATGCCAATAATTTTTATATGTATATAGTAACCCAGATAATTTACATCTTGGAGAAAAATTTCTGTGTCATAAGAACACAGAAAACAAAGGAGGAGAATAAATCTAGGATTTTCTTTGGCAGAGAAAAATTCTCGGTGTTTCTGTAAATTGTATGGCTGGGCTTCACTCCCAAGGTCTCTGACTGTGCAGCCTTGACCTCATCAAATAGGGGCAGTGTTCAAAGGATTATTTTTGTCATGTCGATATATATTGCTCAGTTTTAGAACAATAAGGGCAGATGGGTGATTTCCCTTATAATATGCCACTTCTTTTGGGTTTATATGTAGCTGTATTTTCAGAATAAGATACTCAGCTACTGCTAATTACACTATATAACACCAGATACCCACTATATAACACCAGATACCCACTTATTATATACTCTTTCTATATATTCATTCATTGACTCTTCACAACTCTATGAGGTAGGTATTGTTATTGCCATTTTTTCAGTTAAGGGAACTGAGGCACAAACAAGGTAAAAAGTTTGCAAAGGTCACACAACAAGTAAATGGTTGGATATTGAAACTATCTGTACCTATATCTTGACCTCATTTAGATCACCCAAATAATGCTTCACTTGCCTCTGGATATCTCTCCTGGTTTCAGCCAAAAATATATCCCTGCCTTTACTTTACAACAAATATCCAGGAGCCTTTTAGTCATAATTGGAAACCATGTCCATTCTGGATGTCGTTCTTGAGTTACTCAGTGTCAAGTGTCAGAGCCTTTCTTTTCCTTTGGTGGGTCTCTGATATGTAGCAGGCTTTCTACTGAGGACATGCTGGTATGTGGCAGGCATAGGGAATATGGTGGCAAACCAAAGAGATATTGTCCTTGCCCTCATAGGTCCTTGTCTTAAAGTGTGTGCATCACATTCTCGGCTTTAGTTACCACATATCAGAATCATCTGGGAAGCTCTCAAATATTTCTGAAGTCTAGACCAAACTCTAGAATAATTTAATCTTAATATTTAAGAGTGTGCTTTTGGCATTAGCAAATTTTTAAAAGGCCCCTGATAATTTCATGTGTAGCCAAGGTTGAGAAACACTTGCTTCCAGTCTATTGGTAAGGCAGACAATAATATATAACACAGGAAAAGGACATAGTTACAGAATTCAATATGAACTACTAAAGAAAGGAAAAAATATAATGAGATTGTAATAGGTTTGGGATGGATGTCAAAGAGATTTCTCTAGAGAAGCATCAATTAACTAATGCCAAAATAATGAAGAAAATTTAATAAGATAAAGTCACTCTTGTGAGCATTCCTGGAAGAGAGAATATGTGGATATGTAGGCCTTGGTTTGTTCCAAGGACGGACAAGGGCATTGCTGTCAGAGTAACAACACATGAGATATCAAGTGGTATGAAGTGAGTCTAGGTTGATATATCTAGTGGTGTGAAGTGAGTCTAGGTAGGTGGCTGTTACAGCCTCTGGCTTATAGTGGGTGTTCAATGAATTTGTTGTAAGATGAAAAGAAGAATATCTTCAACTTCATTGTCTCTCTCCTGATATGTGTAAATAATTCTAGGCTTTGCTATAAACTTTGGATAGGATTTGTCCTGTATGTTAAAGGTAGATGTGATCTCAATTGAACTTGCTCAGTTTTCCTTGTGAAATAGTGCTCCTGACTGGGGCATTTTACTGGTTCCCCTTTCCAGGGAGGACAGAGGAGTTATCATAATGGATCCTGGAAAAAGGGGTCACAACAGTTTAGGGGCAGCTTGAGAGGTTGTAGGGCAAATGGTAGAGGGCTGGTATCAGATAGACTCCATGTGGGCTCATCTCTCTTCTAGTTTTGTTTCTTAGAAATTATTTCTATTTATTTAAAATTCCTTTCTTTTCAGCAATAGCCATTGACATTATTGCTTGGTTCTGATATTGTATATCATTACCCTATATCCTTCAAACAATGCTATTTTCCATTAAAATATTAAATTCTTCCCCTGACTAGAGCAACCTTGAATTCCTTTGAGTCACCTACTCATGTACTAGACATTTTTAGTCTCCTCTGTATCTTGATTACCATGTGACAGAAGATACCATTCCTTCCTTATTAACAGCAGGAACATATTGAAGAAAATCATTGGTATCTTATAATTGTCTAAATCTTAGCTCTAAAGTATGGCAGGCAATCACAAGTCTCCTTGATTTAATATCTTCTTTGGCTCATTGATTTACAAAATATAAAAGAATAATTTTAAAATGAAGTACTATAATTTTTATTTTAAAATGAAATTTCCCTAAAAATTTATTGCTGTCTCACTAATCTATATAAATATATGTATAATACACATATGTGTATATGCATATATATACATGTATATGTAATTATATTATATACATGTTTATGTACATATATGTATATATGGAGAGAGAATTCAACCATTTATTAAAAAATATTATTGATGATCCAAACAAATTTTGTTTTCTAAATTATTAAATAGAAAGGAATCAAGCATCAACTCAAGACAACATATGTCAAATTGACACAAAATTGTGTAGACTAGTTTATTGAGAAACTGGGGCTAAATAGACAAGATACATCCTCTTTTGCATTTTTATCACTTGCTCTGCTACCCTCCAGCCTGTATTTCATGCCCAGTAAAGTTCTACCCGCAAATACTGAGAAGTTAACCAAACTTCTCAGTATTTGCGGGTAGAACTTTACTGGGCATGAAGCCCACAAACACTAGTGTAACTTTCAGGGACTGGATTCTGAGCATTTGGGGGAGACTTTTAAGAAGCCTGGTGAGAGGCTTTGAGAACGTGATTTTTTTGGCCTATAGACTTTTGCCTGCTAACTCAAATCCTCTCAGTCCTTGAATCCTCTCTTTTCTTTCTTGTTCATGGTGCTTTCTGTTGGGAAGATATTTTAGATCAAGGATAGCTACACCTCTCAGTGGTTTCAAAGTTCTTTATGGAAGACATGTGATTCAATGTAATGGAAGAGTCCTCCCAAGAACTGCCATTTATTCTATAAACTGCCATTTATACTGAAAACGCATCAAATAACACTTTCATAAGTTTCAACCTACTAACAGCAAGGTAGGAAAATACAGAGTTCTTGGAATTTTTCTTCCAGGTTTTTCACCAACATTCAAAGCATGTGGAATTCAGAACAGCATGTCTCAGGATAAAGATGGATTATTTGACTGTGTTTGACTGGATCTTCTCAGATTATAGTGTGTATCTTGGGATCTTGAGAATGTCAGAAAGCCAGAATAAAACTGACCCAAGACCCATTCCTTTTTGATTCATGTGTCAACATTCATAACTCAGTTGTTGGGGTCTTATCTAATTAGGCCAAGAACCTAAAAAAGATAGGAAGCACCTGAGGCAGGAAGTCAAGAAGCTAAAAGTCACAAAATGAAGGTATTCTGACAGCTACCCTTTCAGTGCTCCTCTAGTGGCCTTTTGAATTCTCATCTGCTCACCTTGAGCAAAGATTAGGACCATTGACAAGGCCTATTTTTCATACCGATAAATAATATATTTAAAGAAAAATTTAACTTATTTACTTATTCAGAATACCAGTTGTTTTAGAAGTGTTACTTTAAGATTAATATGTACTTATTTAATTCTCAGTAATCCTTTGAGGCTGGTATCACTGTCTTTATTTTAACAATAAATTAATAAGACAAACATAAATTAGATAAAAGTGCAGAGAAAAGATATATCTATCTGATTCTAATCTGTGTAATCCTTCTATTTTTAATAGTTGAACAATTCTAGAACAGTGCCTGGAAATAAGAGCCATTTGATATATACATTTTAGTATTGGTCTGCTATCAAGAATCTTTAAAAAATAATTTGTGCTTAAACATTATGCACGTTATTCTGAGGTATTGGGCTCATTTTATCTCTTGGAAATATTCATGAAGTAGATTCCCTACTCATACCTTTGCTACCTTCACTATGGTTTGTTATTTTAGCAGGTATTACAAGTATGTTTTATATTTCTCTTTTTTTTTTAATTTTATTTTATAAGTTTCAAGTATATAGTACATTGATTAGACATTTATATAGTTTATGAAATGATCCCCCTAATTGCTCCTTCTCTCGTCTGGCTCTCCACCTACCTATTACATTAATGCTGACTGCATTCCCTATGCCGTGCTTCTCCTCCCCATGACCAACTAGCAACTACTAATTTGTACTTCTTTAACCTTTTACCCCATTCCTCCAGCTCCCCAACCCCCTACCCATGTCCATTACCAGATTGTCCTCTGTATTTGTGAGTCTGTTTTTGATTAGTTTGTTTTTTGTTCCTTAGATTCTGCATATAAGTGAAATCACATAGTATTTATCTTTCTCTGTCTGACCTTTTCTACTCAGCATAATAACCTCTTTGGTTTTCTTAAAAAGTGAACGTTAAGTCTGTTATTTTAAAAGCTCTTTAAAATCAAAGGAATTGCTTCATTGCTTCATATTTTATGAATATTATCATATTTTCTTCTACTTTTGATTAAACATTTAAAATTTTTCTTTAACTTATTTCAATAGGTAACAATATAAATAAATTAGCTGGAAAAATGACTTTCTAGATCATATAAAAATAGTTTGTGAAGAAAATATAAATAAATCTAACCTTTAATATAATGTGATGTTTTAATATTTAACAGAAATCTTAATTTGTGCATACAGACATATTATAGTCTACAGAAAATGCTTATTCTAATGATCATCAGCATTATATAAGTTGCAGTAATAGAAGTATGCATCAACTCTGTTGTGCAAAAAAATTAAATTAAGAATATGGTTAATAGTTGATATTTCAATAGAATAGGTATTTTTAAGGAAATAAAGCAAAACATCCTTTATAAAATCATAAATAACATGTGTTGTTTTGATTTCAGACTAGCATGGTATTTTATCATTTCTTCACTCTTGTGATGCTACCTCATTTCCTAATCATCTATTTGTTTTTGAGTTCATAAAAATTTAAAATAATGTCACTGAGTATTTTACTTGTGTTTATTTTCAGTCTGAGAGAGAAGACAAAGATAATAAAAATTTTGTTTAGCTGATTTGAATTATCATTAGATAATTTTAAATAATGCTTTCCTAATTATGCAAGTTGACAGATATTTGTGTTTTCTTAGCTTAGAAACAGTTTTCTTTCACACAGTGATAAAATTTGTAACTGTCATGTACCTAAATATATCAGGAAAATTTGTAACTGTCATGTACCTAAATACATTGGGAAAATATCAGATGGGAGCAAAAAATGTCATAATGCAAATATTTAAGAAAATAATTATTTGCTGTTATGCTAGCAATATAAATTATCTTAATGACTGATTCTCTGTTATGCATATAGATGAACAAAAACAAAAATAATTTGCCCAAGGAAGAAAACAGGTAGGGAAAAAGTAAAAAGGTATTTTTTCATGCTCTGGTTTAAAATTGCATTTGTTTTGTTGATTGCACATGAACATTTGTCAAGTTTTGAAAATACTTAGAAATAACAAAAACTCCTATGCAAAGATCACAGATTTTTATTATGTTTGTTTCTTACATTGATAGAATAGTGTATTTGTGTGTCCATGTGTGTGTGCATGTATGTGCTATTTATGACTGACATTAAGGTTAATGATTGGGGACGAGAATATTGTACCAACTTCAATAACATTATTGAATAGCTTGGATATTGATGATAGTCAAATTTAAGTAGAATCAACCAGGCTAAAGTTTTCTCAAAATATTTATATTTTCAAGTGCATTTGTTGTAAATAAGTGTCATGGAATGCACACTCATTCGCTCACCCATCTGTCATAAAAACCCAGGGATGCAGTAAGGAATAATGACTTAAAGCCTTATTGCTAGAAGTAAGGTCTGCAACCAGCAGCAGTAGCATCATTTGGGAGATTTATAAAATGCAGAATTCGAGGTGCCATCCAGAACAGGATCTTCCAAAACTTTCACATGATTTGCACACACATTAAACCTTGAGAAGCACTGACATTATGCTTATTAGTAAAAGGCTGAAGAATTTTCTCTAAGATCAGTAATAAGACAAGGTGCCCACTCTCATCATTTCTATTTAATGTAGTACTGGACATTCTAGCCAGAGTGATCAAGTAGGAAAATAAATAAAAGCCTTCAAAGTTTGAAAGAAGGAAGTAAACTTAGCTGTGTTTGCAAATGCCTTTGATTTAATACATAGAAAATCCTAATGATGCCATCAAAAAAATATTCGATCTAATCAGCAAATTTAATAAAGTCACAGAATACATAAGTAATATACAAAAATCAGTAGTGTTTCTGTACACTAACAACAAACTATGTGAAAAATAAAGAAAACTATCCCACCTACAATAACATCAAAAATAATAAATTTAACCAAGGAAGTGAAAGATATCTACATTGAAAACTGTTAAGACATAGATGAAAGAAATTAGAGAAAATATAAATAAATGGAAAGGTGTCCCATGTTCATGGATTGGAAGAATTAATATTGTGAAAATGTCCATATTACCCAAAGCCATATATAAATTCAATGCAATCTCTATCAAGATTCTAATAGCATTTCTTATAATCCTAAAATTTATAGGGAACCACAAAGGATCCTGAATAGCCAAAGCAATCCTAAAAAAGAACAACAAAGTGGGAGGCATCACATTTCCTGATTTGAAGTTATATCACAAAACCATAGTAATCAAAACAATATAGTACTGGAATAGAGCCAAGAAATAAATCCAGGCCGCTACAGTCAACAAATATTTGACAAAGAAGCCAGGAATACTCAATGGAGAGAAGACATTTTCTTCAATAAATGCTGCTGGGAAAATTGAATATTGACATGTAAAAGAATGAAACTAGACTTTTATCTTATACTGCTACCAAAAATTAACTCAAAATGAATAAAGGGTGTAAATGTAAGACCCAAAAGCATAAAACTCCTATAAGAAAAGAGGAAAAAAGTTTGTTGACATGGGACTTAGCGATAATTTTTTGGAAATGGGCAAAGGACCTCAATAGATATTTTTAAAAAGAAAACATATAGATAATCAATAGATTTATGAAAAGATGTTCAGAAACACTAATCAAAGCCACAATAAAATATTATTTTATGCCTATTATAACAGCTAGCATCAAAAAGTCAAGAGATAAAAATGCTAGTGAGGATGTGGAGAAAAATGAACCCTGTGTACTCTTCATAGGATTATAAATTGGTATGGCAACTATAGAAAAAAGTATAAGGTTCTTCAAAAAATTAAAAATAGAACTCCATATGATTCTGTAATTTCTTTCTTGGAATATATAAAAAAGAAAATACTAAGTAAAAATGATATCTGTACCCCCATATCCGCAGCAGAATTGTTTACAACAGAAAAGACATGGAAACCACTTGTAACCAAGAACAAATGGATGAATAAAGAAGTTGTGGTATTGCAATGGAATATTATTCAACCAGAAAAAGAAGAAACTCTTGCCATTGGCAGCAACACGAACAAACCTTGAGGTCATTATGCCAAGTTAAGCAAGTCAAACAAATTCTGTATGATTTCACTTATACCTTATTTTTTTAAAAAAAAGAGAGAAAAAAGCAAACTCATCAAAAAGATCCTATTTGTGATGACCAGAGGCAGGGGATGTGGGAGAAGTGGAGAGGGAATTGGATGAAGATTGTCACAAGGTACAAACTTCCAGTTGTAAGATTAATAAGTACTAGGGATGTAAAGTACAGTAAGAAGATGATAGTTATACTGCTGTATATTTGAAATTAAGAGAGTAAATCCAAAGTTCTCATACAAAGAAAAACACTTTTTTTTTCATTTTGTATCTATATGAGATTATAGATGCTAATTAAACAGATTATTGTAATCATTTTACAACATATATTAGTCAAATTATCACACTGTACACCTTAACCTTATACAAGCCCGTAAATCAATTATAGCTCAGTGAAACTGGAGAAAAAAGCTTGAGAAGCATTGGCTTAGGACCTGGCTCTGGAGTAGAGAGGCCTACATTTCTAGACCCTGGTTTCTTCATTTGTAAAATATTTCACTTTAATAATCTATTTTACTAAATGTGTTTTGTCAGATTTTCTATGACTTCAGTGAGAGTAAATCAATGCAGTACTGTGTGAAATGCATTATTTTAACTGCTACAAGATAGCACCTTGCATAATCATATTCTGTATGACTCTAGGGGAAGTGGTACAAAAAATGCATGATAAACTCACAGATACATACATTCAATGAACAGTTTTTAAATATCTTCTGTGTTCTAAGCACTTGCTAAGCAATACAGCTACACTATTGAATAAAACAGATGAAAACATTTACCCACATAGTGGCTACATTTTCATTGGCGGGTTGATAGGCTATGATATGGCTAGATCTAATAAATTATATGGTTATAACTGTAATTCCACCTATAGTCTTGCATGGGTACATAAATGTACACACACTAGCCTATTCTTTCTTCAGATCTTTTATTACTCATTGTTAAATTTTATCATTCTCTCGAGCTGAGATTAGGAGTGAACAATGCCTCTTGGTGAAATTGATAGTGTAAAATACAGCCAACCCTTCTTGTTCATGGATTCCCAACCACCAGTTAACCCTTTGAACAGCAGGGGTTTGAACTGTGCAGGTCAATTAACTGCACAGGTTAAATGACAAAAAAAATCTGCATGTAAGTGGACCCACATAATTCTAGCCTGTGTTGTTCAAGGGTCCACTGTATATTGCACATGTAAGTCATGCAACTTTTTTTTCCTTGCCATTTTGCTTTTCTTCTCTTATGCCATCTTTCTCTTCTTTTCTTTTCTTTTCTTTTTTTTTTTTTTATCACAACATAATCTAAGAGGCAGGATAAGTTGGTACTTACTTCCGGTTATGTATAAAATCAATCAGACCCATATTCAATATTGTCATTCTTTCCTCTATCAAAGCTATTTACATTTGAGTGATTTTGTTAATATTTTTGTCTTAGTTTTCTTGTGTGTAAAATTGAGGAAATAATAGAATTTATCTGTGACTTTTGAATGTATTAAATGGTGTAATATATGAATAGTATTATAATATTAAGACAATTTCTAGCTGTGTACTCATGGGGTTAAATAAAATAAAAAGTGATTAGCATAATTACTAGCAAAAGGGAGTGTCCAATAAATAATTTCTTTCTTCACAGATACCTTTAAATTTGATATATTTTTAAAGCCAAGATTATAATATAACAAAATTATATGTAAAATAAGCAGAATGCTGTCAGTATCATTTTATTATTACTCTTAAAAAAATTCAGTCACTTTATATTACTTGACCTCAAAAATTATACATTTTTAAAAATTATAAATAAAAAGTAAAAGGGCTGTAAAATAGAAGTTAAACTTAAAATCAGAAAAACATGACAAACAAAATTTAATTAATTGATTTAGGTAAAAAGCACTCTAATAGTTCATAAGTAGGAGAGATTCACTATGGGATAAAATGTTTTTCCAGAATGTTTTAGGTGACATTGCAAGGATCACGTTAGTACTCTTAGAAATGGGGACCTAAACTGTAAAAGAACACTTGTATTCAGGAATACTACATAGCATTATTTGCCTGGAATGGACCAGAAAAACGTTGCAAAGTTTTTGTACACGATTCATCTCAACCACCCAAGATATATTAGAAATCATTTCTTTTCAGAGACGAGAACATTGTGATGACAGAACTTATGATCAGTCTAACAAAACTGAAGAATTGTTTAGTCATGATTTATCTCAGATCAGTCTGAAGCCAAAGTCTATGCCTCTTTATTTTGCTACTCATTACCCCAACAACAACAAAAACTAGAGATTATTCTGAAAAAGTTGGTCAGGTTATATTACAGGTTATGTTGACTACCCTGTATGAATGTGGATTTGAACCTCAGGTTAATGTCAAGTAGATGAAGGGGTATGATTTTGAAAGTGATATTATCAAATACATTGCCTTTATTAAACACAAAAGGTCAAGAGAGAAAAATCTTATTTAATCTTCCCATTCTTGCTTCATTCTGGAATGAAGTAAAGATTATTTCTTACTGTTTCTCTGGAACTGAAAATACAACTTAATTATTAATTTGAGGCATGTACCATCATTTAGAGACAGAATACCTTGATATGCATCCTGATTAAATCACTAACACTGTATGACTGGCTAAGTTGCCTCAGTCCTCACTTTGGAAATGTGGATAATACTTATTTAAAAATATTCTGTAAAGATTAAATAAGCTTGTGCACATAAGATAATGACAAGATGCCTTGACACATAGTCATATACTATTTTGTAATATAAGGTAGTATATAATGTTTTATTATTTTTATTGATTTTACTTTTTATTCTATCCTGTTACATTTCAAGATATAAAATGACTGAAAAATGGAATCTTAGAAGGAGAAATTCTGATTTATAGGGTAAGGAATTCTAGTAATAAGCACTGAAAAATAGATGCTTGTTACAGCTTACCTACAGTATTAAGATTGCAGTGACTTGGTACAGCTACGGTAAAAATATTTAATTTATGTCCTTAATGTAAGAGGCATATATGAATAATTAAACTGTTTCAAGTTAAGTCACTATTTTTAACATTGGAAAATGCTGGTACTACACTGTTTGTGTTTAAGTATTACATAGCAACTTAAAATTTTTATAATAAAAAGTAACAAATGCTTTTTAGCCATATTGTGTACTCTAGAGAATTTTGGAGCTAATTTTCATCTTATACAAATATCTAAATCATATATTAATTACATTGTAAAATAGAAATACATTATAAAATAATATGTACCTGATATTATCAAAGACATTGACGATTATGAGAAAAATATGTCCAGTGTATTTCCAAAGCATGGAGTGGGGTGACCAAATGCAGGTGAGGTCAGGAAGGCTCGTTAGAGATTATCTAACAGCTCTCAATGTAGTGGTAGAAGTGGGATGGAGATAAAAATATATATAAGCAAAGCATGACATGGAAAAAGTATGGTATTGGTAATAATATTAAAGAAATTCAGGGTGGTAAGACTGTAAACGTGAATAAGAGAAAACATTTATAATTATTTTCTCTCTGGTTCACTAGAAAGAGTTGGTACCTTAGATGTGCTTGGTCAAAATTGACTAATTATGTATAATTTAAGACCTCTATAATTACTTTACACATAAAAATGTATGAAACAATAAGAATGAAAAAGTCGCTGGACACCGGAGATTTGAAGTAGAGTAACTGAAGATGAGAAATAAACCCAGCAAAAGGAAGAGTTCTGACGACAGATGAGCCAGTTACAAAACTTTCAGAAACTTTGAGAATAGGATTAGGGATACATTAATTGCATGCCCAACAAATATTCCTCTGTCATTACTGCCAAATAAATTTAACTCTAATTTTGTTCAGGTGATAATATATTCAGAAAAGAAAGGTCTTTCTAGTGCTCTCAGGTGGTGGTCCACAACCTTTTTAACATCAAACACCAGTGCTCTTATGAGAATTTAATGCCTGATGATCTGAGGTGGAGCTGAGGTGGTGGTGCTAGTGCTGGGGAGCAGCTGCAAATACAGATAAAACTTAGCTGGCTTGCAAGGTGCTCACCTCCTGCTGTGCAGCCTGGTTCCTGACAGGCCAAGGACCTGTACTGGTCTGTGGCCTGGGGGTTGGGGACCCCTGCTCTAGGGAAAAAATCACAATTAGTCAAAACTGATCAAAACATTAGTGTTTAAACTATTAATTCTAGTAATTAGTTTAGAAGTGGATGTGTAACCCTGTCCTAGCCTAACTTAAGAGCAGTTCTACTGGGAAGTAGGGAACGCCACTTCCATGAAAGGTTTCCCCTTGGTTAAGGAAGACAGAAGCACAAAGACCAACCACATCACCTTCTTGGATGGTTTCTGGAGATGCTGTAAGTCCTCATGTGACCACGAGCTAAAAAACAAACCTGGCCCTGATCTTGGGTAAATGGAGCCCCATTCTTTAATGCTAGGCTATCCCATTTTCACCAAGGTTGTATAAAATTCCTGGCAGGATAGACTGAAAGAAAATGAGAAACACGTTTATGGAAGACATGTTATGCTATATTAAGTTTGAACTTTCTACTGTAACCAAATGGGGATCATCAACTAATCTCCATATGCAAAGTGATATGTCAGGGTTGAATTTTAGATAAAACAAATGGTGAATAGAAAGGATTCGAAAACAAGATTTGTGGCAGAAAAAATAGCAAAGAAGCTTTCGTTGTCAAGTATCAGGACATAATAAGAGATAGGGTGGGAAACGAGAAGAGAATTTTATAGTATGTTTTAATAGTTGCATTTGAAAGCTTTTTGTATTTCTCTTACAAATGGAGATGTTTTATTTTCAGAGTTAAGAATAATATATTTCCATTTATATTTAAATACTTTGAATTATTTTTCAGAAGTATTTTGGAAATTTTTCATTTCTCTAAAAAGTCACTGAAACTAAATTTAACTAAGATACACACATAAAAAATATATTATACATTTTGCCAAAATTTAAAACTCACTGTTTAAAGATGTATTTTAACCAAGATATTACAGCATGGTATATTGAATGCATAGAGACAGATCAAATTAAATTTTTGTGGAATGGATTAGTTATTTTATTGTTATGTGTATATTTAAGAGAAAGTCACTTTCTTAAAATTACCTGCATTGGAGCAGAACTTTTAAGTATTGAGTTTCAATAGATAAAGTATCTGAATTTATCCTCAGATTACAATATTTAGAATTCATATCATTGGAATCCCATTAAAATATTTAATAACAACAATATTGAGATATGTGTTTATATGTTGTCAAAGCATTCCCATCTTAATATGTGAAATTATTTTATACATTTTTATAATTTAGCATTCAATAAACAGTTCCATTCAGATATTATGCAAGGAAATAGTACTTTTCGATGCTAAATTAAAAGTTTGCAACTAAATTGGATGTCTAATCCAGCAGATTTTTTTCAGTTGTTAATGTGTAAAATTAATTAAATACAGCTCATTTAAGGAAAGTAGTAGATTAGAATCAGCAGTTAGAAGAACATATTTATTTTAGTACATATAAACATGGGATTTACAGGAGTTGGAGAGAACATACTTAATGCTATGTTTACAATCAGAAAGATTCTGAATAAAGATAGAGAAGCAATATTCAGGCAAGGTGTTGAAAATAGTTTCAAAAATTAGGAGTAACCTTTATTAAGCTGATTTTCTCATGTTAGCTTCAAAAAGTGTCAAGCCAACTGGTGATACCCAATTAAGGTTTGTCCTCACTTGTATTCCAGGTGAGTATTTAATGATTAAAGCACACTCTGAAAGAACCATATAAATCAGTTATTTGGATGATTGTAAGGATCTCTGTGTGTGTTTGTGCATACATGTGGTTGCATGAGAATTGTTTATGTATATCTCTGTGTGAGTGCATTGTGTGTGGCGGCGGGGGGGGGGGTGGCGGTGGTAGGGAGAGAGAAAGAGAGACTCTTTCCTGTGCCCCATGCCGTGCTAGCAATACAGAGTGGTGAACAAGGTAGACGTGGCCCCAGCCCTCAGAGAGCTTGAAGTCTAACAGGAAATACTGATACTACACAATAATAAAATTAGAGTTACTAATAATACTATGCTGGGGATATATGGAGCTACAGAGTCATAAATCAATTTTTCTGGATTTCATCTTTTTTGATAAAATTTGTAAAACAAGGATCGGTGGAACAAACCAGAAAAATCTGCATGAGGATGTTGAAGATGAGATATGGGAGGTTGCATGTAGAAAGACTGGTGCTGTCACAAGAGACAGGGTGAAATATTTCAGGAACAAACTATTTTAATGTGACTATCATAGAGATGGAAGATAATTCTAGAAAGATGATATGGAGAAGTAGGCATAAGCCACATCCAGGCTGCTAAATCCATTGAGAGCTATGTTAATGAAGTTCAATCTTGTGTAAAGGCATTAGAAAAAATCTCTTTGAATAATTTTATGTAGGAAGGGACATAATCACATTTACATTTTAAACGATGTTGACTGAGATGTAGAGAATGGACATGGACTGGAAAGGATTAAGAGTGGGTAATATGACATTATTAAAAGTTGAGTAAGATGGTCACTTGGACTAGGTTATTGATAGTGGGCATAGATTAAAGCGAATGGATTAAAAAACTATTCAGTACAATTAAAGGATTTTTTTTGAGCAACAGTGATTAACCATTAAGAGACAGACTCCTAGTGCCTGTGTTTCTATGCGAGATTTAACATTTTTTAACTATGAGGGAATTCGTAAATTGCCTTGTTTCTTTATCTGAATGCTATGGATAAAAATAAAAGAACTGGTATAAAGACGGTGATTGGTGTAAAGAATTTAGGGCAGTTCCAGACATGTAGCAAGTGCTTTTCAATATTAGCATTTTCTACATGTCATTAATTATATTTTGAAAGATGAGGGAAGAGCCACATAAAGGTTTCTGGGTCAGACACTGTATGGAAGCTTACTACATACTGGAATGGGAAATAATAGAAAAGAGGTATTTGGGGGAAGATATCATCAGTGATATTCAAAGAATGTAAACTTTGATACATTAGATAGATATCCATTAGAATATCAACCAGTCTGAAGGCTATGAGTTTATAACCCACAGTAGAAATCAGTAATATATACACATATTAGACATTTATCATCATACATTTCCTATATAAAGGGCAAGAGGGTGAGCATGCACATTAAAATCAAGAGACCTGGATATAAATCCTGGCTCTGTTACTTCCTAATTGCCTTGGGGAAATTCTTTGAGGCTTAATTTTCTTGGTTTCAAAATGTGATTAGGATAGTTCAAATGATATAAAATATTCTAAGTGATATGCACCAATTAATATCAGAGGTAATCAGTTTCCAGTGATTTTGTCTGTTTGTCCTTGGCCCAGCAGCTTCTGCAATAACTAACACTATTTTGGCATCAGCCAATTACCTGCAAGCAGAGCCTAACTTCATGTCTCAACTATGCACACTTGCTTTCAACTCCAGTTACTGAGGTTTTAAGACATAGCAAGACTTGCCTGTAAGCGCAACTATAAAATATAGGAGAATTACATTGTTCTTCCTTCCTTCTCCAGATAAACTGTCCTGGGAAGTAGTGTTTGTCTTCTCGGAAGACAGTCTAGCAATATCAAGCAATCAGTGTTGCTTGATATCAAACAGTGGTCAGTAAAGCAAAACCCATCTGATCGGCTTCCCTTCCTGCCCTACCTCACTCTTTCACATGCCTGCTTTCTGCAATTGCACTGATTAATTAATCAGAGGCACATAATACTTTTCCACGAGCTTATGGTATCTGAGATATCCAGGTATGTATTTCCCTTTGTTGCCCTAGTATGTTACTAGATAGATGACATACTAATCCAATGGCAATAGGGATACCATCGTTGGTATTAAGTGAATGATGATAACTGTAGTGACATCATAATCATTCCGACTTTTACGAATGGTAGTTCCAGTTTAAGATAGCCACATAGAATGATCCTGAACTCACCTCCTCCCATATACACACCAAATTTACAGCTACATATCAAATAATTTTCTCTGAAAAACTAACTGAGCAGCAACTATATACAAGGCAAACGAGACACAAAACCACATCAAATTGGGCAGAATAAACTCACCCCTGGCATGGCAAACTCTATGGGAGGGAACTCACAACCACAAAGTTCTCCCTGAGAAGCAAAAGATTCGAACCTCACATCCAGTAACCCCAACTTTATAACTAAACATCTAGCTCTGTGTTCATAAGACAAAGCTGTAGTGAACTGAGAAACAGTTCTTAAAGGAATCAGGCAGGCTCACCCATTCAAGGCCCAGCACAGAAGCAACACACTGAAAAGTGTCCAATCGTTTTATGAAAGACACTTATTCGCTTATCTTATAACTGTGGCCTGAGGGGCAGACATTTAATTTAGCACACATCTAGGGAACTAATGTCAAAGTTAAAGACAAGGAGAGAATCTTAAAAGCAGCAAGAGAAAAACAACTTGTTACATGCGAAGGAATTCTTCTAAATCTATTGGCAGATTTTTCAGCAGAAACTTTACAGGCAAAAACGGAGCAGGGCTAACTAGGATTGTTGTGGTGATCATTTAATAATATATACAGATATTGAATCATTATGTTGTACACCTGAAACTAATGTAGTGACTATATCAATTTAAAAAATTGATTGCAATACCTTCCTGTGTGTTAAAACATGCCACACTCAGGGAAACACACCAAAAAAAAAAAAAAAAAAAAAAAAAGTATTGTGATTAGGTAATGCTATGTCCATTGTATCAAAAGGATTAGTAGAGACTATTTTGTTGGTTTAATTTTGATCTAAACTCCTTGAATACACTACATAAACACAAATATAAAACTATTTATAAGCCTAGCATAGAGCAAGTGAAAATTTGTCATAGAGTCAGTAAAGTATGCTCGTTTAATTTTAACAAAATTATGTAAAAAGTTCTAAATAATTTATTTCTCAAGTTAACATTTATATTTCCTTTTTCATCTTTAAATATCTTTACTTTTAGTTTATTCATAACTTTATTAATACTTCCTTTGTTTAGCACTTTTAGTCAGTAATCACGTTTAAAATATATTTAAAAGCCACACTTTTACATATTAGCTACATACCTCTTAATAATAAATTCACCTCTGTAGTAACTGTATGAAGTTTGTGAATTTCTTGTTGAACATTTGCATGACACATTTCAAAATATTGTAGTATTTTTTTTTACCATTCAAAATGCTAATTTTCATTGTAGGCTCATGGCAGAAGTCAAATAACAAAGACCCAAAGATCTTGTCTGAGTACAAGAGTAGATGTCTGATATAAATTTTAGCAACATTTCTGTTACTCCATGCCATTATCATGTACTCCCCAAATGTATTCCTTATAATGACTTAGTAAGTTTATAACTTCCTTTTTTATTTGGCAAGCACATGATTAGGGTGAATCAATTTTCACATAGAGGTAAGACTGCATACTATTTCTCTCAAGATATCTGCAGTGATCAGCCGTTCAAGAATCATTCCCTTTGATGCTCTTAGCTAGGATTCATAGTATTCATACTAAATATTCATAATATTCATACTGAATATTTTTAAACTCCTTGAATATTGTTTTGAATTATAGTATCAGTGCTAGCATATATGCACCTTTCTAAGAATTAGAAAAAGCCCCATGTTCTTCTCTCCTTGAATATTGGACTTGACAGAAAGATTGATAAAAGACACCTGTATGAATTAATGCTTGCTGTTAAACCACCTGAAAGCTTATGGCTTAAAACATCAGTTTATTTTTTTTCCTGATTCTGTGAGTTGGCTGGGAAATTCCTCAGCTGGTTTACCTAGCTTTCTTCTTGAGAAAGCATTTAACTGGCAGATTAACTGGGGTAAAAAGTTCACGATTGTTTTTCTCACCTGTGTAGTAATTAGTGCTGGATGATGTGGCCTAAGGTAATTTCCTTCATCTTCATGTCGTCTCTTATTCTCCCACAGCTTAGACTGGATTCTTTATATGGTGATCTTAGGGTTATGATTCAAGAGGACAAAGTGAAAAGCTACAAAGTTGAAAGATTAAGCCTCACTTCTGCAACCTTCTGAATTGGTCAAAACGCCACACAAGGCCATCCAAGATTCAAGGTAGGGAATGGACTTTACCATTGGATAAGAGGAACTGCAGGAATTTTGTTGCTCCTTTGGGCTAACATAGCATTGTAGACTATTGTTTATTTCAAAAAAAAAATGATGCTCTTTTCTTCAAATGCACCCAACTGGGTAGCAGGATAACAGAATGAAAAGTAAAGTGGGACTGAGCTTGAATCCTCACTGTCCTCTTGACTGGACGTCCTTTGTCAGTGTACATACAAACTATACAGGTATATTTGATGGCTCGGCATGTCCCCTTAGACTAATTCCTGAAAGTTGTAACAGATAATGGTAAGAGAAGACATTGTCATGAGGAGAATCTCTAGAAAACAAGGTAACTGTAGTACACAGTATCTGGATACAAGGGAGATGATAAATTAGCTTTATTTTGTGCTAATCAAATAATATTTGGAATAATAGTGTATGTTTTATAGTGTCAAATTTTCTTTACATATTCAAAGCAGAGCAATGAAAAGGGAATTGAGCTATGATGTATGATCAACAATTGAAAAATTTCAAGGTATTCACATTTATGAAAACCTCAAGTAGCTATGTAATATATAGCTTCACCTACATGAAATTCTACCATTAGGAAAAGTCAGACTAATCTGGATAGCACATCAACTTCTAGGAAATTCAATGTTTATATATGTACAGTGCTCACAGTACTTTATACATAATAATGCCAAATTAGTACTTGAGGACTGAATAAATGAACGTATTAATGAATGATTCCCTAGGAACACTGATTTTGATGGAGTATTTCATTACATGGGGTAAGCTTTATAAAGGTTAATTGACGAGATTTGGGAAAGGTAGCAGTTTCCCAGCACTGTCACATGAATGAGTCAAAGAATAAAGTCATATGTTATGAATGATGGAGAAAACAAGACAATTTCTAGTAACATATTTTTACATGCAATAAGCTTCTCTAGAAGGATAAACAAGAATCCGTTACAGTTGTTAAATTTACTGAGGAAAGTAGGTTTCTGAGTGACAGCAAAGAAAAGCTGAAATTGTTTTCATGTATACCTTTTGGAAACTTTCGAGTTTTGCACCATAGCATGTATTATATAAGCACACAGATTTATTAAATTTGTTCTCAGACTCTATGGTGGGGAGAAAAGAACAACTACAAAATCTACAAAATATTTTTAGCTCTTTCATTTCCCAAGTTATACCTATCTAACATAAGCAAACCATCTGACTTCTTTTAATGTTTTCTTAACTTAAAAGATAAAATTGGCCAGTACGCAAAAGGACATGAACTTGAAATCCCCTCTGCCTTTAGCTAATGTTGAAGGTTTCTGCTGAGTCATTGCATTTTCTAATTAATTCCATCTTATGAATTTTGGCCCAGGTAGAAACCCAGTGGGTAGTCATGGGATAATATATTTCTATGCATAAAGCTAATTGGCATGTATGCTGCTTTACTCTGTGACCCTGGCCTCATTAGAAACAATCTCTAACTACCTTAGTGGCTTTGTTACTGCTTAGCAAGTAGAGTTCTGCCTTTTAATGCAGAGAGATGATGTAAAGAAAATAACAATTCTTGTCTTTCAGGAGGGGAAAAATGGAAATAAGAATAGGTTTTCCCAATTAAAAATACGTTCCCACAATTAGCTCAACCAGATATTAAAAAAACAAAATCAAAGTCCTAAAATACTACCCAAAAGAAAAACAGGAAATCTGTATATTCTAGTTAGTTCCCACCCCGGAGAAAAAAAATATGGTCCAGTGGAGAGATTTGAACTTCATCTTCCTTTTCTAGATGGCTTATTTATCCAGATTTACTCTGTTTTTAGTTGACCAGCTCAATATCTGCTTACTGATTAAATAGATGTTATAAATAAACTACTGCCAACAATAGGGATAAAATGTCAAGCTAACAAATTACATACTCTGTGAATGTTGATAACCACATATCATCACCCTTTCTAAATATACAAAGTATTTTCGCAAAGGCTAAACCAGCTCACTCACACATACCACAAATTCAACAGAATATCTCAGTTGTCTTGTTTATCACAGCCATTATAGAAAGCTTTGTGAAAATCAGAAATTTCAGAAAGACCACTTTTTCTACATTTGCACATCAGAGTTCAGACTCACTAACTCTTTATGAAAGGTCAAGAGCTACAATGTAAAACATTTTTAAAAAATCACTGTGGTGATAATATTTGGGAACATGATATCTATTCCTTTTCAAGTTTGTGCATACGTATATAGAGATAGCGGTGGGTGCTGCTGCTGGTGGAAGTGGTAGCAGCAATGCTGCGAGCATATTATTTTGGCAAGAATAGCTTATAAATCCACTCAGTAGTAACAAATACCTTGGTTTTTCCACTCATGGTACTAAGCATGTGGGGAAATAGCAGAGGCTAAGTTAGCTACATTATTGGCCATTGTGGAGCTTACAGTGTAGTCATTTATTGAAACAAAAAATCTGGAAAACGGCTGTAGATCAATAGGCTGATCAAACTTCAAAACTCCATGCCCAGTGGCATGGAATAAAGAAATCAAGAAAGGCATTAGCCTGGAGCCTCAGATGATATAGCATCAATTCTAAGATAGTCTTGGGTTTAAGTCCTAGTACTGGCATTTAGCAGCTGTGTGATCTTGAAGCCTTTTTTTCTCTCAGACATGGTTATATAATATGAATATGTACTTCCAAACATTCTGGAACCCATGAATCAACTTTACATACCTGTTATCTATTTTTCCATTTTTCCTACATTCTTCCTGTTGATTATAGGATACCTTGTTATGTTTTAAGTAATAAATCCTTGTTACTTTCAGATTCCACATATAGTTCTTCTCATCCTAATTTAAAATTATATAGTATACTGGGTTGAATAATAAAACTTGAATGTAACCAAGTTCTTTATTTTGTGCCTATATTATATGTACTTGTAATGAATTGTTCTAAAAGATAACTCTCATCTCCCCAGTCACATTGTCCTTGGGTTTCCTATTTGATTTATGGCTTTAACTTTTATTTTTATGTTATCGAATTATTTGGAGCTTTTTTTTTTCATTTGCATTAGAAATCAGACTTTTTTCACCATACAGCCAATTTTCTCATAACTATTCACCAATCCATTCTTGACCTATATTAATTAATAATGCTACCCCTATCATGCACCAATTCTTTCTAGGTTTGCTTTTCAACTTTATAGTCTGTTCTCTTCTGTGTTTACATAAAACTTTTTACTGCACAGTTATGCAGCATATCTTAGCATGGTAGTTCCTTCTGTTTGTTTTTCTTTCCTGGTTGTGTGTTGTTGCTCTTTTAATATTTTAGACTCAGATTGATAAGAGAGTTGCTTAAATTTAGAATAGAATTTCATAGAATTTATATATTAAAATGGATTAAAGTAACATCTTAAAATTAATACCATGCATTAATGACATTTCTTTATTTTTTTAAGTGTTATAAGAGTTGTAAATGTTTTTCAATAAAGGCCTTATGTCTTCTTTGGTTAATTCATAGATACTTTTTAATTTATATTTCTATAGTAAGTGAGTACTATTTTAAATTTTCTAATATGAATGTATCTAAAAACTGTCAATTATTATTTAATCTTTTATCTAGCAAACTTCTTGAATTGATTTATTAGCTTGAAATATTTGTTGTGTTAAATTTACTAGATTTTCTATGTAGGAGGGTGACTACATCACTGAAGAAAATGACTCTGTTTTTCTCTTTATTTTTTGTATCTGTTCCTGGGATAACCCCAAGATGGCTTAATTATTATCATATAATTTTAATATCCTTTGATAATTAGTATTTCATTTAGTATTTTACTTTTTTTTTGTTTCTATGTATAGTTATTAAGACTAAATTCTTATTTTATTTTAACTATTCTTACCTACTATTAGAAGTATGGTCATAGCAATCACATAAAATTAATGTGATAGGGACTTAGCCTGGGTTTCCCAAAAGCAGAGCCTAAGAAAGTAGATTTAGGTAGTATATCTGGGAAATGATTCAAGAGTAGGGAGAGACCAAGAAGAAGGAAAAGCTAAAAAAAAAAAAAAAAAAAAAAAAAATTTCGTTTCAAAGTTACGACTGTGGGAAATGGGGATCAAATTCTTCTCTAGGCCCCCTGAGAGGTATAATGGAATGTTTTCCAGAAATCTGTCTGTAGAACAGTCAAGTGGAGTGTCTAACTGCCAGATCCCTTCTTTCGTGGATTGAGGCTTGACTCTGGGAGCAACACTTCTAGGCTGCATTTGTCAGTGGATCTAGCAGGATCTTAATGTCTTGGTGAGAGTCTCAGATCAGACGGCAAAAGATGGTTAGTAAGGGAGTTGGTAGATGGATCTGAGCTTATAAAATTGTCCAATATCTGCTACTGATATCAGAGGTGGGTTGAGCGGATGAGATATGGGGTACCTAAGGTGTTTGCTACAGACCCTTCCTTTTCTACTCAGATCCGCTTGTGTTCACGTTGGTCTGTTTTGTCACTGAGTCTTTAAGCTTGAAGTCGGCTTTAATATCTATTAAAGCCAAAGCGAAAGCCAATTTGTAACAAGCTACAATCGATACTTCTGCAACTGACTTAAGGCTATTGATTATATTGATTACTTTGCTCTCTCTCCTCCTATCCATTTTAGATTTTTACCAATCACTAGCATTTCTGCTGGTCTAGGTAACTTTTCAGGTTGCGGTTGCCTTGACCTTCAACCCTGAAACGTCAGAACCTTTGCTCTTATCAGTTCATGAACCAATAAGTGCAATTACTTGTTAATCAGTATCACTAGGCAAGAAAGTACCATTAGATGCCTCAGAGTTTCCTTATAAAACAAAGTAGAAAAAGATTTACAAAGTAAAGCAAAATATCTGTATTATCAACAACTTATGTGTTGCAACTATGTATATTTGTGAAATTTTGCAAAACTGTATTTAATATGTGCTTATTTTATATTTGTATCAACCGTTAATTTCCTAACTTGAATATTCTTAGATATTTTAATTTCTTAACTTTTGGTACTATCGGTATTATGAACATTTGATCAAGTGTTTATTTTTATATATTTCTTTAAAATAAATATGTTTTATTCTGGAAGTAGTAGGTCAAAGAGAATAGACATTTTTACAATTTTAATACCATCTGTCTATTACAAATATATGTCTTTCCATGTAAGAATTATCTCTTGATATTTGAGTCCTTTGAAGAAAAAAATATAATAAAATTTATGTCAGAACAAAAAAAAATGATACCCATTGTGAATATTTTAACAAGACAATTTCCTCATGGAAACTCAATATACATAAAACCAGCCTTTCTTTTTTGCTCTTAATAGTAGTGAGTGGGCACAGAATCCAGTTCTGAAAGCTAGTAAGATCTCAGTCTAGTCTGGCCTTGACCTGATACCAACATGAACTTATGTCGATGAACATCACTACACTGACTGAGCTTCAAGGTTAATTTTACTCCTTTACAACTATTCATGAATTTTTATGAAAAGAACCTTAATTAGAATGACCAGAAGAATTTTACAATATTTTTCCTTATTTAGCTTCCAAGTCGGAAGTTATTTTTAAATCCATTTTATAGGTAAAAAATGTCGCACAAAGAAAGTAAAGTACTAATAAAGCAGAAGACTTATAGAATACTCAGCAGTCTAGTTTGCCAATTCACTCCCTAAGGACATGCCTGTTACATATTCAAATAAGACATAGGGAAAAATCAATAACTCAGATGTTTCCAAACATTTTTACTTATTGACTTTTTTGCCATTTTTATTGGAGTACTTTGGAATTTCAAAGGCACAAAGACCCAGAATTAGTTCTAACTTCAATCTAAATTTCAATATTACTTTGAAAAATGTTCCTTTTACATTTTTTTCAACCAGTTTAAGATCAATTTCTCTTGGTTGTCTCAAATGTTACAAGTACTCTTTTCTGTTTTATTTAGTAAATCGATACGTATTGTCACATAAAATATAAAGTGTTTTTAAAAGTGCTTTCCCAATATTTCCTATGAATTGCTACAGCTAAGAACAAGTGTTAAGTGGCATGCCTGTTTTCATAGAGCAGGGTAGATATTGAAACATGACTAAAAGTATGATCTTCTGTTATCTTATCATATTGGGCAGGCAATTTTTAAATTTCAATCAGAACAAAGTTATCTAGATGTTATAAAATATTTGAAAAAAACAATTAATATCAAAACATTCCAAGGGGCATAAAAATTACTTCCCCTTAATTTTCTAAAATTTAAACACATTTAATTTTTATCAGAAAAGCTATATTTACTACCTCAGTTTAAAGTTCAGTGGCAATTTACCTGTTTGAAGTTTACTTACTATAAGCTTGCTATTACTAAAGGTCTGTAAAAAAAAAAAAAAAGAATTATGTCAATATTTTACATATTTGCCAATCTACTTTTGAAAAGTATAATTATATACAATATCTGTGTTTTAATTATCAATATGACAAATGGCATGAAGAATTCAAGTAATTATTAACCTTCAAAATACTTTGAATCTTCTAATTAACATTTTTCAAGAAGACCATTATATTTTTATTGACTTCTAGGAAGCCAATAAAATTGGAACTCTACCCCCTGGCCCAAATGTTCAAGTAGAATTTTTCCTCAATCGCAGAGGAAAAACTATGACTCTCAAGTAAAGTTCAGCTTCCTGTTTTCAGAAATAAAGTTTTATTGAAACACAATTATGTCCTTTTATGTACTGTCAGTAGATGCTTTAGTGATACCATTGCAGAGTGAAATAGTTGAGACAGAGATCACATGGCTGGGAAAGCAGAACATGTTTACTCTTTATCCTTCTACTGAAAATTTCATCAACCACTTCTTTAAATTTGCCTCATATTTGCTGATTTTACTTTTGTATTGTCGAATGCTCATGAAGGCATTTTTAAACTAAAAGCTGTCTAAAATATTTTTGTAAAATAGTTAGAGTTGAATTTTAATAAAAGATTACATAAAAAGAACATTGGCTTATCTGTTATCAAATCGGCACCACCTTCTTTTAAGGGTCACAAAAGAGAACACAGGAACTTTGTTTTACATCATTGCCTTTCCTGTGATTCCATTGAAAGTTACCTACAAGACTGCCAATAGGAGGAGGAGATATTAATCTAGAGAGAGAAGGAGCTACTGTTGTGGACACACATGCGATTCATAGCAAACAAATAGTAAATTTGTGGAAACCACCTTCTATATTGCTTCAGATTGAAAGAACTAGTGAGAGCTCTCCAGAGATTAAGCTTTGCTGGGACTTCCTGATAAACCTGTGAGACCACTTCATTGATGCTTCTGACTAAGTAACTGTTACTGACTTTTGCTTTCTTAATGTCTGTGTAATCCTCTAATCCATATATTAAAATACCTAGAATATATCAAGTGACTTCTATTTTCCTGAACTGACTTTTGATAATAGACATATATCTAGGAAAATTGTTATTTAAAAATAGAAACTAGAATTCATTTTTTGATCTGATTAGATTTGAAGCTAATCATGATCTTATAGCCAGTACCAAATAGGACACTAGGAGTTCATGGCACATAGCAGCAAACAGTAATTAAATGATCACTAATAGTTGCCTTAACATAAATGTATAAAGAAATAAAGGAATTGGAAGACTAAGTGGAAATTGCAATAGAATAGCAAACACGGGGTAGACTGACTATTCCATAGTACATAGCAAAACTTGAAGGAAGAAAACAACTGATATCATCTGGGCTTTAAATTCCCAGCTCCACTTACAAGTAGAAAATGAGAATTTCTATGATTGAAAAAAAATTTATTTTATGTGGCTAAAAATCAATATATTTTTTTAAGACAAAATAAGTTCTTATCCCATGGGTAGCTAAATTATAATCCATCCACAGCTTTGTCAGTTGTCTGTGTTAACATTAATGTGTAATTGAGGAATGAGTGGAACCACAGGGATTGGAAGAGAGCAATATGGGCATATTCCAATGAATCTGAGTACTCTGAAACCTCAAATATGGGTGAACTTTCATTACAAGTAGAAGCAGTCTCTCCGCTTCTGAAACTGGACACCTCTTGCCTGAGTACCCTGTCATGACTTCCCCCAAATGAGTTGATGCCTGGCAGAGAATGCTCATTCTTCTCAAGACCCACATATTCTCTTCCTCCTTCGTTTGAGATATTTAGCAAAACTCAAATTCAAGCTATTTCCAATTGGGCATGTCTAGCCTTGGAGGATGTTCATACACACAAAATGCAAGGTTTGCCGATTTACATAATCAGAAACTGGGGTAGGGAATAACTGTGGGAATGGATTTTAAGAGAACTAGACCAAGGAAGCAGGGTTATGATATAGGACTGAAACAAATGCTTAAATAGACTAAACAAAATTCTGGATTTATTATTCAGCTCAGGTATCAAGTGGCTTCAAAAGTGCTTAGTTAATTGATTGAAATCTCTATTCAGCAGTGAGCTACCTTAGATGAAGTTGAGGTAACAGAAGATTTGAGTACAGTGTAGAGTTATGAATCTCAAATCTCAGAGAAATAGAAATATTGAATTTGATTTACTATTTAAGATTTGCTTGAATCCTCTTTAACTATGTTCTCCAGAATATTGAGAGGATACTATCTCTATTAAGATATTGAACAATACATCAGTAATGGGAGTACTAGCATACTTGAGAGACTCCTAAGTAGCTACCCTCTTCTACAGATGTCAGCTTTGAAAAGCCATTCTGAAGTCAACTGTGGTGATGGGATTCTAGCACTGTAGAGACTTAGGGGTCAGAGACACTGTTTTTTTTCATACCATACATAGGCTTCATAATTACAAACTGCAAAACTATAAAACCCTATACTTGTCTTCAAAATGGCCTCCATATAAAATGACCTCTACAAAATGCCAAGTCAACAAATATCACACATCTCAGGCCTCCTAAAAGTTTCAATATTTTTTTAAGACAAGATAAGAAAGCATATATTTAGCTCTCTTAAAATTTACTCCATTTCTCTTTTCTCTGTTCGTGCACCAAATATTGATAATATACACCAAACTGTAAGTTCTACTCTCCTCCTTTAAAAGTCTCAACAAAAAGTAAAATTAAGTTTAACATGGTATTCAGGATGCTAGAAAATTTTAATATTTTTAATACTTTTTCAAAGAGATTTTTTAATTTTTTTGAGAATATCAAATTACTCCAAAATAGTAAAACATTTTACTCAAAATCAAAATTAGACTCTATTAAGATGTATTTTATTTTTCAGGTGAATCAATGCTAACTACTCCAATAGACAACAATCATAAATATCCTTGGAATAATACTACAAAGATGTCTATGTAGATATAGATATATAGATATATCTATATATAGATATATAGATATAATTTTCATGGTAGATATGAATAAGCCCATTTTTGGAAAGAGATTTGCTTCCTATAGTCATTCAAAGATTATGGTTGATTAGAACCCTACCATCTTTAGTCATACCAACTGGAATATGTGATTACTATAAAGGAGGAAAAGTCCCCCAAATTTTTAACTTTGCTTAGCCTGTAAGTGACAATATACTTTTGATCACATCCTGTTGTCCAGATCTAATTACATGACCCCAGTATAACGGCAAGGGGGTTCATATAATATTTGGTTAGCATTCTATCTGTATACTTCTCAATTCTAAGACTTTAATCCTTAAATT
The DNA here is from genome assembly GCF_014176215.1 of Rousettus aegyptiacus. Lineage (NCBI taxonomy): Eukaryota > Metazoa > Chordata > Mammalia > Chiroptera > Pteropodidae > Rousettus > Rousettus aegyptiacus. The sequence goes on from NW_023416286.1 coordinate 63,966,870, forward strand.
ATTAATGTACTTCGTGAAAATAAATCTAGTTATTTAAATAAATAAATAGATAAGTAACTAGATAGATAAACAAACAAACAAACAAACAAACAAATAAATAAATAAATAAATAAATAAATTTGTGAGTCATCCTTTATTCGCCACTATTTTCATAACTCTCATCAGAAGTCCTATTAGTTCTGTATACAAGATTCATCTAATTCAACTATTTCTCAGCACATCCTCCAGTACCAACCTCTTCTCAGTGGATTTGGCACACTTAGAAATCCTCTTTTCTGTTTATTATTTTAAATTAAGCATTTTAATTGGCATGTATGTCTATTCTAGTGTGTGTGGATAAATAGTATACTTCACAAAGTATTGCTGGTATAGAAAATCCTCTTTTTTGTTTACTTCAAATAAACTGAATATTTTTTTTAAAGAGACAAATCATTGAATTCAGACAGGTATATTTTTGTGAAAAGGGGTAAATAAAGAGAAATATTCAAGCATTAATTTAAAAGAAAAATGTTAAGGTCAAGAAAGACAGAGGACTGAGGAATGATTTTAGCTTGAAGATCTCAGGTGCAGGAGTTTTAGCTTTGCTAAGAGCCCACAACAGTTGAATATTCACTACTCTCTGAGGCTACTTTTTTGACTAGTTCATAGTTTCCATTTTTTCTGACTAGTCCATAGTTTATTTAGCTATTTTTATTTTTTAGCTAATGTAATTTTTCTATACCAGGATCCCCCCCAGGTGTATGCTTTCTTTGTGAAGAAATGTTATTATAATTATATAATTGTTATATATTATAAAAATGTTATTTTTATTTATTTATGTATTTATTTTTATGTTGAAGAAGCATATTTATTGACATAGAAGGACATTCACAACGTTGTTAGTGGGGGGAAAGTGGGTTACAAACAGTATTTACAGGATATTGTTTTAGTTTTTTAACTATTTAAAAATCTCAAAGCACATAACCCAATATTTTCACACACTGAGTCATTCCCTTCAGTTTAGAACAAGGGCTGTAAATGCTTACCAAGAGTCTCAGAGAACACGGCCATAGTCCAAAAGTCCTGGGGATGCTCAACCAAATAGACTTCCAGGAATCTGGAATTATTTATTTTGACAATCCAGTATATTTTCTGTATTTACTTATAGAGAGTCCATGGTGTTTTTGAAATTTATTTGCAAAAGAAAAAAAAATCTTTCTGAGGATCTCAATCTAATTTATGTGTTTAAAATTGCAATGCTAGATCTATATGCAAGGATTTAAAGTATCTCATGAGTGTAGGTTAACAGAAACAAACAAAAAAAAGAAAATCACCATGAAATACAATATTACATATTTCAAATTTGGCAACATACTGATAAAATATGGACAAAATTGCCAAATATATAAATATAACTGAACAAAAAATAACTTTACTACATTAGTTGTTATGAAATATTGCATTTATATCTAGTCAACAGACAATGGACTGAATTTCACTATAATATAGAACTAAAAGCAGTTTTAAAAAATTAGTTTCTTTCTTATTGATAGTTTTATTTATAAATGAGATATTTCTCAATAATAAAATTTTCTGTTTAAAATTTCTCTTAAATATCTTTCCTAGAATGCATTAAATAGATGGTGAAAACATTTTATGAAGTGCAAAAGAAAATCACCTATTCAATTTTTAGAGGATTAAATTAATTATTACATATAAATGATGAAGGGAATAATGCAGGCACATAGTAAGTACTGAAATCTTGATATTATAATTATTGATATTAAATAAGTCTTCATCAAGTGGTACTAAAAAATAAGTTGCAAAATGTTAATGAAAAAGAGAAGAAAGAAAAATTCTTAAAACACACATAAGTTACCCACATTGTCAGGAATTTAATAAGTTTAATGAGTCTTGCACAGTTATGATACTCTCCAGTACCAATTTATTTCAGCTATAGATACATGAAAAAGTATGGACAATCTCTATAACATCATCTTTGGAACAGGAGATGAGCCATGTTCAAAAGAAAAAGGGTCTGGAAACAACAAAATTAATGTCGAGTCTTGAGAATTTAAGGAATGGTGAAATTCTGTTTCTCAACAATTCGATTCTCTCGAATGTCTGCAAAAGTTGTTTTTCGTAGAAGGAGCAATATATTGTGATGACCAAAATTTGACTGATAAAATTTGAGTGGATAAAATTCAATTTTGCTACATTTAATTCAATTTATGTTAACTCAGTCCTTATGTAACTACTGCTGTTTACTTGACATATAGTTATAAAGACAAAGTACATTGCCTGTTCTTGAATCTTCTGTAGGGGGAAGGAGATGTTTTTCTTCATAAATTGTATGCTATATTGTCACCGTTGTGCCATGAAAAGACATTTTACCAGTAGATTATTAATGGGATAAGTTATCTTTGTGTTAGTCTTTAAAGAGTAAACAAAATGTTGGAAAATAGAAAATAGGAGAAAAACTTTCCAAGAGGGAAAATAATGCAAAGAAAGATATAAATTTCAAAGAAGAATGTAATTATGTAACTTGACTTCTCTTTATGTCAATTTAGAGCAACAACTTTGGCTTAATCTAAGAGTGAAAATAGATTTTAGGATTAATCTCTAGGTATTTTTTATCTGTAATAACAAATTTATTATTATTCCATAAAATAAATGGGTATGACCTGACTTGTTATGATGACTTTCTGTCATTCATACATTTATCAATCCTGAAAGTTCAATTCCATCCATGCTTTTATAGCACTGATCAATCAAAATCTGTTGCCCAAGTGGCTTTGGCTCTTCAACCATAATGTTACTTTTCACAACTTTTTTTCATCAGGTTGATTACAAAAAAGTTTAGCTGTTTTTATGTCTGAATATAAAGTAGAGCCTGCCTACCTCAGACACTTGTTTGAAACTGATGAATTACTTAAAGAACTCTGATTCGTTTTCAGTTATGAGTTTTTATATTTATTTTACACTCATTTGTTGGGCAGCATTTAGGTTGGTTTCAATTATTCTCTATGGTAACACTAAACATCTTTGTCATTTTATGCATGTTTTTTCTTCTATTTTAATTTGTTTTTCTTAAAAAAAAGTTTTCTTTGGAAAAAAGTAGAATTGAGTCAAATTTTGTGAATAGTTTTGATATCCATGGTATATAGTGCCAAATTGCTTTCCAAAAAGGCTGTGCTAATTTCCATTCCCAGTATGAAGGAAATTATGGCTCTTTTTCTGTTCCCTTGTCTCAATCAAATGTGCTTTACATGGTCAAATAACCCCTCTAAGCTCTGAGATTCAGACTTAAGTGTCAGAATGCTTTCACATAAAGTGAATAGATTTAATACTAATTTACAGATGACTTGGACTATATAGGACAAATATAACTGTATTATTCAGAGAAACTAAGATGGAATTAGATATAAAAAACATTTTTGTGTGTGTATGTGGTTTGAAGAACAGGCATAGCAGGATGAGTTCATAAGAACTGTTTTGCCTATTACAAACTGTTAGATAAAAATGTAATAACAAATGCAAAAGTAAATTCTAACTTGAGCTTGAAAGAATGAGTAGTTCCATTTTGCAGAGGCTCATGATCCACTATCACAGTACCTTTGGGTGGAGAAAGGGAGCAGTGAGAATTTTTCTTGGAAAGGGACATGTGTTCTGGGTTCCCTAGAAACGGAGGTAAAGACAAATATTCAGGTACAGATGATATATTCAAGAATGCTCCTCCAGAAAAACCTAAAAAGAACAAATAAAGCAGGTTAGGAAAGGAGAAAGCCTTGGCATGCCCCTCAAGGAAGACTCTGGCATATAAAGCATATCAGAGAATACACCACCCATTGGTGCAAGGGCTTCTGCTTTTATAGTCTGACTTCAATGGGACCTTGGCGATGTCCTGGAGGTAGCAGATAGATAACTTTTTAGGTGGGATGACTCCCCTCAGCCAAGGGGAATTTGCTGTGGAAAAGGGACATCTCTAAATATTAACATTAGATTCTCGCAGAGTTGGAGGGTTGATATCCTACTCTGGTAAAGGGTACCCGAGGAGATCATAGCAGAGTACCCGAGTATCCACTATGAGACTCTAAGTTTACAGGCGTCATTTGGAAAGCGTGTTGTCTCATAAAAGAAAACTAAAACAGTCTACCTGTCAACACAAAGAAAACAAAGAAGCTTGTCTCCCTATGACTTTGGTTGAAAATAGAAAAAGTGTCTTCCATGAGAAATATAAATCTCAGACTGTCTCCAGGAATGGGTGTGAACTACAAATTTTAAGTTCTCACATGTTAAAGTAGATGTCAAGTCCAGAAATTTATTTTAAAAACTGACCCTGCTTTGGTAATACTAATGGAAAGCCCTGCAGAAAAAAAAGTGCAACTTTTTCTTTTTGATTTTTCCAGTTCCCCAAACTCATGGTTGGATAATGAATTGTAGGACTCTAAAACTGAGCTCACCATAAAAGATAAAATCCACAGGAAGAAACATCTCCCGTGAGATGAGTCTGTAGAAACCACACTCAGGAAGGATAGTATTCTAAGAGTTTTTTTTAAAAAAATAGACTATCTGAAGCCTAAAGTAGTACAGAAATATTTTAAACAATTAAAGAAATAAAAGTTATTGGCTTTAAGTATAGAGCATTATTCCTAAGCTAAAAGTGAGTTAGAAATTAAGTATTAGTTAGAAATAGTGAATAGCACACTCCCTGTCATGAAGAATCCTTTAAATATTTGCTTTTATACACCTCTCCCATTGATTTAAAAAATATGTTATCTGATCATTAAATTTCCCATCTAGAAAACAGTGTATATATGTTTGTATACATATGTAGATAAGTATGTATATAGGTTTTATATTCAGAACTTGAATTCATCACCTGTCTCCACCTTGGCTGCTTTCTCAGAGTTTATAGCTCTAACAGTCCCTTAAGCGGGCAATCTGTTTTCCGCCTCATCTTGCAATAAAAGAATCGGATATCCTCAATTTTAAAGCTTTCCTACAGTTCTGGAATGTAAATTCAGGTTGGTTATGTCCTTAGCTGAATTTTCATCTTTCTTTTCCTCGGTTGTTTTAATTACTATTCGTTCATCTGTTATTTATGTTCAATGTTATGTTCACATCTCTTGTCTTCAGTCTCTTTCTCTGTTTATCCTGTTTTGTATGCGCACACGCGTTTATTCCTATATTATATTAGTGCCATTTTAAGAGAAATTGGAGATTAAAACATGCATTTAATATGTCAAGTTTAAATGGAATTTAATCTCTTGATTTTCTTGATTAATATTACCAAAAGTCTATTAATCTTAAGAAATCACTAGATTTTGTTTGTTTGAGACTTTCTCTAGGTTTTCTGTTTCCTAATTCATTAATTTATTATTTCAATTTTGTGATTTCATCCTTCTACTTTTATTGTCCTTACTCTGCTTTTATTTCCCTAAGTTCTTATACCAAAATATTAGCTTATGAAGTTTTAGTCGTTCTTCTATTTATAAACATAATAATTTGAAGCTAGAATTTTCTAACCTCTGCTTATATATACCCCATAATTTTTTATATGAATATTTCAACTAGCATTCAATTCTAATGTTTTGATTCATTTATGTAGTTTATATAAACATATCCTTTTAAAAAAAATCTCTAATTGATTTGCATTTTGGTTAGATGTTTGTGGACTGTATGAAACTAATTCGCATTTGTTAAAATTTACATTGTGAATTGTCATGTGGTCATCTTTGAAAAATATTCCAGGTGTGTTTGAAAAAATATATATTTCTACTAGGTAAGTGTAAAATATTTTGTTTATAATTTAAGAAATTATATTTATTAATTTCATTAATCGAAATTTTGAAATCATTACTCTTTTTAGCTACAAATATAGGCATGTAGCTTTCTTCTACTCTATATAAGAATTTGTAAAACCGCCCTTGTAATTCTGACGATTATTATTTATTTTAAAGCTGTTTTACCAAAACATACATAACCATATTTATCCATTCTCTTTGAGAATCATTCCATTAACATCATCTTTAAGAATGCTTGGGATTTTCTATATAAGTAATCATGCCATTTGAAAATAGAAGCAATTTATTTCTTTGCTTCCAATATTTTTGCCTGTTATGTTTTCTTTATTATTCTTGCATTATTGCATTGGCTAGATATTCCAGTCAGATGTTTAGTAAGAGTGGTAACAGTGAACATCTTTGGCTTGGTAATAATCTTATAGGGAAAGTTAAAAAAAAAAAAAACAAATTTATCTATCTATTTATCTATCTATCATCTATCATTTATCATCTATATCTATCATCTATCTATTATCTATCATCTATCTATCAATCTATCTATTTATCATTATTTATCATCTATCATCTATCATCTATTTGTTTATTTTGGTGACATTGCTTAACAAAATCCAGTAAGTTTCAGGTGTACAATTTAACAGGAAGATATATATATATATATATATATATATATATATATATATATAGCATTGTGTGTTCCTCTCCCATAGTTAGATTTCTGTCATCACATTTTTTACTCCTTTTACTCCATCTATCTCCCTCATCCCCCTGCCCCCTCCCCTCTGGTAACCGCTAGTCTATTGTCCATGTCCATGAGTCTCTGTTTGTCCTGTTCGTTTGTTGCTTTTAGATTTATATCCCACATATAAATGATGTGACTTTCAACTTTTTCTGGCTGGCTGGATCATTTCACTTTGCATGATCATCTTGAGGTCCACCCACGTAGTCACAAATGGCAGTATTTCATCTCTTCTTATGGCTGAGTAATATTCCATTGCATATATGTACCACAGCTTCTGGCTACCATGAATAATTTTTTTTTAACCATTACGTAGAATATTAGCTGTAGTTTTCCTGTGTGTGCTCCTAATCAGTTTGAGAAAGTTCCCATTCATTCCTGTTCACTGAGAGGCCTTAGCATGTGTGGACGTTCAACCTTATTAAATGTGTTTTTCTGCCTGCAATGACATCATCAAGTATTTCTGTCCCCCTTAACCCACACTTATATTTAGTTAATATGTTGAATTACATAGAAAGATTTTCAAAAATCAATCCAGGCTTATATTTTTGGGTTAAACTTCACTCGTTATTAATTATTATCATTTTTATATATTTTTGGATCTAGTTTAATACAATTTTGGAGTTTCACATCTTTATTCATGAGAGATAGTGCTTGAATTGTGTTTCTACTTTTGGTATCAGTGTAATGCTGGTCTCATTCGATATTTGGGAAGCATTCATTATTTTTCTATATTCTGGAACAGTTTGTGTAAAATTGGTATTATTTCAGCCTTAATTTTTTAATGTAACTTACCAGTAAAACCTTGTGAATCTGACGTTTTCTTTGAATGTTTTTAACTCTGAATGGAATTTCATTAATAAGTATAGGATTATTCAAGTTATCTCTTCTTGAATAAGATTTAATGGTTGATTTATTTCAAAATATTTATCCAATTCATCCAAGTTGTCAAATTATGGGTACACGATAGTTTGTAATATTCCACTATCATCTTTTAAATGCTAATAGGTCTATAGTGATGACATCACTTTCATTTCAGGGACTTGTTATCTGTGTCTTCTCACTGTTTTTCTTCATCATTCTAGCTGGAACTTAGTTGATTTTATTGACCTACGCTTTCATCAAATTCAGAATAAAATAAAGTCTGTATTTATTCAAATCCATAAACAATAAAGCTGGATCGGGATACGGTTGTAGAAGCCTTAAGTAGTTCTCTTGCTCTTTGATTATGAATCTGAAGCTTGAAGGTATTAATGTAGTACAGTGGATAATTACATCTTTAAAGAACACTGTTTTTCCATTTTAATGCCTGATGATTTCAGTTTGTTAAAGAGCGGAGTAACACTTGAAACACTAAAGGCAGTGGAGAACCTGCATTAATTCCAATGAGATAATTTATATTCTCCAATCATTTCTGATGAGCCAAGAGGAAATGTAAAATATCTCCATTTATTACAAACAATTTAGCTTACTGATTATTGTGATTTGCATTCTATTTACATATTTGCTTTTCAGAGCTAAATTGATACCAACATAAACTGTACAAGAATTTCTGGTAATTAAGTTAGAAATAATTAATCCATCTCCTATTATCTAATGTGTTAGTATGTATTCTCCCCTTTAGCCTGAGGAGACAAGGAATTTTACAGCTTATGAGACTGTATCTTCACTAGAATTCTCAATGAAGCTGAGGATATGGTTGGGGAAAAAATAACCATGTCCTTAGTCAAAAAATGGCTTCATATATTATGACAATATCTTGATACTGTACTATATATAATCAAACTCATTCTGTGTTTATTTTACTTATGTTACAAATTTAGTAGCACATTAGACCTATCTTTAAGGATTTAGTAGTGCATCAAAGCATATCAAAGCCATAATCTTAGAGATGAGAGAACTCTTCAGGGGACCAGGTCTAGTCCAGTCCCTACTTCTATCTAAACAAAACTTACATCTTCAGCTTTGGTGTTGGTCACATTCCTAAGCCATGTCATGTAGCCTGTGCTTATTAAATATTTTTTTGAACATAATTGAAGGGATTATCCACCTCTGAAGACTTCTAATGAGATTACTGTCATATGTAATTTATCGTAAGTCTAGATATAAAATGCGTCATTCTTTACACTAAAGTGAAGTTTATCTCCTCATACACTTGACCCCTCTGTGCTATTTCTGCCTCCTAAAATGAGAAAAGTCACTTGAATCCTTTTTAAAATCACATACACAAAAAATCTATCCAAAGACAATTGACAAATAACTCTCTTTTTTAATTCCCCAATTTCTCAGATTTTTTTCCTCCAGATATAATGCTTTCAAGAGCCTTCATTATTTGACTTTTTCAATTATACTAGAATTTATCATTATTCCTCTTAGGTTGTGGTACCAAATATAATTTATATATTATATATATTATAGTAGCCGCTCCCAAAGTATAAGGGTAAGTTTCTGAAAACTCCTCTGAAAGCATATTATAAGCATATATGGCAATGCTATAAAATAAAAAGAAAAGCTAGGACATAGGTAATAAAAAAACAGCCTTTTATTCAACTCAGAACTTTATTCTAGTGATTATATTTTGTAATTCATCAACTATAATACCTTATCTCCAAAGACTACAGAAAATGTTTCCCTTAAAGCTGCTTTTCCAAAAATAGGGTCTGTTGGGTTGGTTATAGATTGAATAGTGTCCTACAAATAAACATGTTTAAGTCTGGACCTGATTTGTGAATTTAGCCTTATTTGAAAACAAGATTTTTTTTAGATGTGATTGAATTAATATGAGATTATTGTGGGAAGAGAGGGGAGGGTAATTCAATATAACTGGTGTTGTTATAAGAAGAGGGAAATTTGGACAAAGACATACCGGGAGAGCACTATGTGAAGAAAGAGGTGGGACAGAAGTGAAGCATCTATAAGCCATAAAACTCCTGGGGCTACTAGAGGATGGAGGAAGCAAGGAAGGATACTTCCCTAGAGGTTTTGGAGGAATGAAGGACCCGATGACACTTTGACTGCAGACATCTCATCTCTAGAACTGTGAGAGAATAACTTTCTGTTCTTTTAAGACATCCAGTCTGTGATCATTTGTTATGGAAGCCTGGGGCATCTAATACAGGGTCAAAGAATTATTAGCAAAACTACTCTATTCCTACAGTAACTTGATTTATTGTCTTCAAAAATTAGATTTGTGATACTGTACTCTGATTCCGTCATCTTTTTGAGGTCATTGGCTAGGGACATATTCCACTGGGTACGTTCATATTTCTAAAGTTGGTCATAAATGGCTAGTGTCAAATAGTGAGGGCAAGATAAGCCTTCACAGATTAAAGCTAGATGTTGGCAGATGGAGCTAAGACCCAAGAACCAATATTTTTCACAGCCTACATCTCTCTGGTCTGATATACTAGAAATACAACCATGGTTCAGGTAGCTTTCCATTGTTTGGGGTTAACAATCTCTAGTTTTCTAGGTAAGGAAAAAGAGAGACATTATATGAAATAAAGATATCTTTTAAAATAATTAAGAAATACCACTCTGGCAGTGGAGTAGGGGATAGGTGAGAGCAAAGAGACACTGGAATCAATGAAAAGAATCCTAAGAAGTTGTTACAGGGCTAACAGAGTAAAGTGAGAACCATAATCTATAGAAAAGAAACTATAGGCTATTCTATTTCTAGAGAATACAAATTTGATACTGGGAGATGCACATGCTATTTTCATTATATCAAAAAAAAAAAATAGAGATGTTTAACATTTACTCATAACAAGACTGCTGTACTGATTTAAAAATTTCAGGCTAATTTGGTTTCTTCTTAAATGAAATAAACTTAGCTTTAAACATTGAATATCTAATGGAAAAATAAAATGCCTCAATACCTATTCATTTTTAACAAGCAAACTGTGTTGGGAGAAAAAATTGCATAAAGAGTTTTTGATGGTAGCAGCTCAGGGTCACTGCCTTAGGCCTGGTTCATTTTCCATGGTGTGTACTCATGGGTGGTTGGATACTCTGCTATCTGCTCAATCAGCATTCTCAATGAGAGGGAGAAACACAACCAAGGTTATTTCTTTTTGCTTCAGAACTGATAAAAATTTATTTTCGGAGAACTATATAACCACTACTTTAAATGTTATAAGGATATGTGCATATAAGAGTTAAAAGAATTCCAAAAGTGATGTACTCTATTTATTGCCAAAATATGAAGCTAATTTATATTCATTTATGCTGAAAGTAGGACACACTTGACAGCTATTAATCCATACAGTAATTAACATTAGCTTTGCAAGCTGAAGATAATATAAAAAGCTTATGCTGAGATATAAAATGTTTCAATGGATCGTAATTAACACACAACTTCAGTTTCTGATTAATCATTTTTTCTTAGATTGTTTTTAGGTTATGCCTAATTAATGAAATGAAAATAAAATTTTGGTCATATATACTGGAAGTCTAAAAAAGAATTATAATTTTACTTTGCTCTTATTCTTCATGTATTGATTAAAGTTTGAATGGTTTCATGAGATTATTATTACCACAAGGTCTATTTCATTAAAAAAAAAAAAAAACAGTGTTTTCACTCTGTAGAACTCTAAAGAGAATATTAAGTGTTTTGCTATAAGAAAATCTCTAATTCTTAAATCATACTTAGTAACAACCAATTATATGTAGAATTGTCACTCTGATTGTTTTATACAAAATATTCGAACTTTCTATATTCTATCCAATTTATGCCAATATTTTTAGAAAACACTAAAAATGTAGTGACATTGAAAATAATGTCATAATATATAAAATTGAAATTATTACATAGCTAAATGTTTTTTTCTAAATAAAAGCTATTTGGCCACTAATAACATTGCTAAAATATTGTTCTTTTATCCAGAATGTCCTTTTATAATACTGAATATGACATAATTATTTTTATTTGAAATATTATAAATGCTAACGAAATTTTTTTGAATGTTAGCACGCTTTTGTAAGAAGTCTGAAACAGTGAAGATATTGTTTGTAAAAAGATGATTCTAGTTCTTTTACTTGTGGTTCCACACGTGATAATAAACCAAGGTCTGGATCCTTTCCTACTTGGGACAGATGATATTGTCCTGTTTTATGAGGATGGATTATATTCCTGATTTATTTAGCCACATTAAATGAATACTACTCTTTCCAAGAAGAATTTATGTAAAGTCATATATTATTACTGCAAATTGACTCAAAATCCTACTGATCAGAAATAAATTTGAGGTATTAGATATTCTTCTCTTTTTACCTTTTTAGTCAAATTAATTTTCAAAGTTGTCAATTATCTATTTATAGCTCTCTAACTATTATCCAACCTAGATACTAATTTGTACCCTGGAGTTAATGAATCCCTTAAGAACTCACTTGAACTCACTTGACGTGTGTAGGTCACCAAGTCATTAAATGCATTTTAGCTTGAAATCAAGGACTACTGTTGAAAAAACATAATACTTCTTTAGTTTGAAATTATGTCTGTATTTTAAACAAACATAAATGTCTAATTTTCTCAAAAATAATCTTGCTTAAGTAAAAAAAAATTATGTCAATTTTTTGGTAATTTTTTGTGATGGCATTATTTATACTTTTTCAGCAAGTGCCAGAATTTATTGAGCATTTCAGTGTAAAATGAAAATCATAAATATATGAGGGACTAGAAAATTTCTTCATTCTCAGTGAAGATTATATTTCTGGAAATGAGAACTCATAATAGAATCATGAGAATAAGCTAACTCATTCCAGTGGGCTATCTGAATATGGAGTTTTCTAGTCCAGAATTTGGGGCCATCAAAACAAAACATGCCCTCAAGCATCAGTGCGACCTCTCAAAAAAACTCTCTTCTTTTCTCACATTACAACCTTGGATCACTTGGTTCTCTAGTTCTTTTAACATCTCTGTTCTACCTAAAATCTGTGCTTCTGCTCCATTCCCACCACTTCTTGGTTCTTGATAGTCTCCACAGTTACATTGTAAGAGATAAGCTAAACCTGTTCTTCCTCTCACTGGTTTTGACAATTGAGATGTAACTACACCTGGGAGGCACACAAGATTCCCGCAAGGGTATATGGACATGGATAGTTGGGATCCTTGTCTTCCAAATGAACTCTTTCCCATTGGCTTCCTCTCCCTCCATACCCTACTCGGTTGCTATATCTCTCTCTGGATAAAATGTGTAAACCTCTTGCCCCTCTTAGTCTTCTTATACTGATTTTTTATGAGTGTACAAGTTCCTGAGATACCTAATAAAGGAATAATTCTGAGTCTTTTTCATTTCAATAAGACCTATTTTCCATTTTCAAAGAGAGAGTGAGTTCTCTCTTCTTGAACAGGGACCAGAAGAGGGATAGTGGTCATAGAAAACTATTAATACGAATATTTGAATTGAAACGTGAATTCAGTCTTTTCGTGAAAGAAAGCAATTCTAATTTGGCTGCTTGGTTAGACATTGAGAACTGGGTTTGTTAATTAGTTTATATGATAGATATTTTTATATTGACTGAGCTAAACCTGCAGCTCCAAAGTTTGCTTGAAAATATATGTAAAGCATGTAATAAAATCTATATGTTTTAATAAAAACAGAATTGCAAATGCATATTCAAATAAAAAATAATTTTATTTTCTAAAGTTATCTAAATATTTTTGTTTAAAGAAAATATTCCTCTAAGGAGAAAACTACCGGTATAGTATACTTTCCAGAAACTGAAAAATGTGATTGACTCTAGTAACTGGGAAAGAAAGTTTTTACATTTCTCTACTTCAACAAAATTGAAAAGAATGACAAAAGGAATTGTCAGACAATAAATCAACAAAAATTAACTTATAATGATTAGTTACTGGATGATTTCTAGCCTATAATTCTAATGGAATTCAAATTATTAAATGAAACACCTTTCATTCTCATTTAAATTTTAAAAAATGGTTGTTTTTCTCAGTGCTGGCATCTAAAAATATACTGCTGTAAAATTTATTATGTACTCGGGTCTCACTCTGACAATAAGTGTTATGTTTCCTCTGTCATTAAGAAAAACATTTTCATTAATTAGTCACTAGCAAAATGTATAACATTTTATGTTGTTATTATTATTTTTATTATTCATCTACTAGTAATAATGGAAATGAAAATAATCTGAATATTTTTTTCTAAAAGTTGGAGACTTTTAATCATAGAAATAAAAATTACATTTTATATGTGATAGAATATGTTTAAAGGGCTGTTCATTTCAGGGATGTGTGATACAGGGATTAGTGAAAGATTCTGAAATAAAATTCTGTTGGGGAAATCAAACGGTAGTCCAGGTTTTAAATGAAAAGGAAATATAAAAAAACCACCTGTTAAAAAAGCTTCGTCCCTTCCTCATCTTTTTGCTCCCTCATTCCCATATTGTTTTTGCTGTATTTGTTCCACAGCCTACCACATCATGTCTTAGAAAAATTAGAATTAGACTTGCGAAATTGCAAGTCATTTTCTATCAAATTTCTATCACAAGATTTACATGTAACTTTCATATTCACTCAATGTAATACAACTCCAATGTAATTTTTGAACCTTATTGTGATATAGAAATCTCTCTTTGACCTTCAGTTGAATTACAAGATCGTTTTTAATTTAGTCCTAAGAGATTCATAAAATTGCCAAGTTACCCCTTCTCCCTTCCTTTTTTACCCTTCTTGATTCTTTATTTTTGTTGGTAATTTTTTATTGAGATATGATTGATGTATAATATAATCACTTCAGGTGTACAACATAATAATGCAATATATGTGTATATTGCAAAAGGATCACAATAAATTTAGTTAACATCTATCACTCCACATAGTTATCATGTTTTTTCTTGTTATGAAAACTTAAGATCTGCCCTCAGCATCTTTTAAATATACAATACAGTATTATTAACTATAGTGACTATTACATTCGAGGACTTATCTTGTAACTGAAAGTTTATGCCTTTTGACCCCCTTCACCCATTTCCCTACCTCCCCACCATTTCAACCACACTCCCTCCCCCACATTGGCAACCACCAATGTGTTCTCTGTATCTATCAGTTCATTTTTTTAATTGTTATTTTTTGAGGTTTCACATATAAGTGAGATTATAGATATTTGTCTTTCTCTGACTTATTTCACTCTCGACTGTAAAAGAACAGAGGAGAGAGGTGTTTATTTGTTTGTTTGTTTGTTTTGTTTTATTTTTGTTTTTGTTTTTACGAATGAGACTTGGCATAAAGAAAACATGTAGGGCCCACAGACTATTTTATATTTACTGATTCTTATTACAGTTCAAAGCAAGTTGATTAGACATTTATTACTCTGTATTTTTTAAATTATACTAATAGAATTAAATTGTGCAGTAGAGAGTTATTTCCTGGGGTGGACTTTATGAGAATGTGGATTTTGTGCAGTTTGTTGGGTTAAATTTAATTTTGATGCTGAATTCTGTACTTAGACATTATCTAATCTCTCTCTTTGGAAGAAAATAAAGGTGGTAATTATTTGTCCTAAAATCAGATTTGTGTTTGTATTTTGTACTTTATTAGAAGAGATTAGCTTGCCAAGGAGATAACTTGCATGATTATTATATTTTGAATATACCTTCCTAAACTCATTACTGTATGAAAAGGAGATATTGGTAACGAAACAGTAGATAGGCCCTTTATATTTATAATTATTGCTTATTATGTAAATTTTGAGCTAATATAAGAGGCATATTGGGATAATTCATGTGAATGGGACCACTTAATAAATATATCTTAATTACCTATTGTCCTGGTTTATAATTAAGATTTAAACTTTAAACTCTGTATGATGGCTTTTACCTTAATTTTCTTCCATGTTTTGAGTAAGTAGAAGTGGAGTAATGTTTTGATTTTTAACAATTTTTTTTTAATTTACATTTTTATTTAAAAGTAAGTTGTTAATTTTTTGGATGTAATTATCTCAATACAATCAACATAACACTATTTTTGTTGGTTATTTTATTTTGTAGTATCATGTTGTCAATCGATTTCATTCAATAAAAGAAAACAGCTAACTGTTCAAACAGATAGTATAGAAACCTTTAGATTTCTCTTTCTTGAAAGGAAAAGGAAATGTGAGATTGTTATTTTCACTGTTAACACAGCACAATTTTTTCATCCTATTCTCAGTGCTTCTTGCAAAATCAATGAAATAATTATTAATAATGATGTTTTCTAAGTGTATGACTAAGCATTTTATAGACATTTTTGTTATTTAAGGCAAACAAATTATTCAAAATTATGTCACATATTAAAGACATATCTGCAATGTAAACAAACATCTGAATGCTCTAAACAGTAACTACACCTCTAAGTTTCCACTATAATAAATAATTTCTGTTTCAAAGGTCAGATATTAAAGTCATTAATTCATAAATTCAACAATTTAAAGATGAATAGTTTGTAATCTCTGGATACTTATCAAAAAAAAAGTAATATGATTCAGAGATCTAGTACTGTAAAACAGACATTTTCTTGCTATATTATATTTTATAGGATACTTTAAAAAATATAGATGTCTGAAATATATAGAAAATTTCTTAATAAAATTGATAATTATTACTTTATAACTCACTTTTTATATGATAAATATAAACAGCCTCAAATTTTTTTTTTTTAGATCAGAGAAAGTTGTAAAGGAGCACTTTTTCAGTTATTCCAATCCAACTCACCCAATAATAATCATGTTTTAGTTTACGTATAGAAATAAATTCAATTCAAGTCAGAATCTTTTTAATTTAACCAAATAGCATGGAATCGAATCGAATTGAATTGAATAGACTGACGATATGATAAAATTTCTAATCATCATAAGGAAAGGTGACTCAAAAGGGTTCATGTTCCCTTTAGTTTCTTTCAAATGCACTGATAAGCAGAAATTAAATATCATTTGTACTTTGTTTAGCCCAATGGCCACAAGCAATGTCCCTGTATCACAGAACTAGGGTTGTTATTTAATGACTGAGGACAGATAATGAATTGTTCTTGAAGCCTCCTGAAGTTAACATGCCAGGAAATGTGACAGAGAATGTTCTAATTCTATTTAATTACATTTTCTAGGGAAGAATATGGGCCTAAGTTAAGATGTAATTACATGTTTTTTTGTGTGTTTTTGGGAAAACAAGTCTTCTTCTTAGGAGTGAGGAGTCGTATGAGGAGGAGGAGGAGGAGGAGGAGGAGGAGGAGGAGGAGGATGGATGAGGAGACGAAGAAGAAGAACGAATAAGACGAATCCTAATCCTCCTCCTCCTCCTCCTACTCCTCCTCCTCCTCCTCCTCCTTCTTCTTCTTCTTCTTCTTCTTCTTCTTCTTCTTCTTTTTATGTGCAATGCCAGTGAACAGGATTCCTAAACAAAAACAGAATTATCCAGGGGATTAATAAACCTTGTTAATGTTCCTTCAATAGAGACTAACAGAAAATGGCCCAAGATCTTGACTCAACCTACTTAGTTAAAAGAATACTAGGTGATCTTTTCAAACAGAAAATATCATAATTAATTTGAGGAATGATTTCATCTTTCCCTTACCCAAATCTATTAATGTACAATTTCCCAAAGGTTTGAGGAGGCTTTATTTTTTATTTATTTGCTTGTTTAGTTGTTCGGTTTTTTTAATAGGAGATCATAAAGAATCTCAGGCACTGCTGGGAATTAACTAGTAAAATGAAGAAAATAAAAAACTGCTGTTGATGCAAGAGATAAGACAATAAAAAGAGATAATAATAATTTCAGGTATAAAATCTCTGAGGAGGCCTGAGTAGGTAGAATCCAGTGGTATAGAAAATGAGTTGACCATTTCTGGAGGTAGAGGAAAGATCTAAGGGTTGGGGTGGTATTTAAACTTAGCTTCATGAAATTATCCCACTCATCAGATAAATTCTAAATCAATAATAAAATATGATTAAAAATAATTGATTATTCAATAAAAGTGCATGTTTCGTAACATTAGCTTGGTAGGTTTTCTGATTATGATTCTTCACAATATTAAAGAGTAGAATCAAAGAGGAAAAGATATCATTGCTGTTAATACAAAGAAATAACATGTTTTACATGAAATACATGTTTGACCTTAAAAGCTAAATTACTTAATTTTATAATCTATATATTAGGCTTTTTTACATTATTTTAAAATATTAATTTTAATGAAAATATTTCTTATTTTATATATTTGAAAGTATTTTCAGAAGCCACAAATCTAAAATTCTTTATGTATTTCTCAAATATATTATGGTAACCTATTAGCATTTCTCCTTTTGTGCCTTTGTTATATATATATTTAAATTTATTTCTTCTATTTGGTAGAAAGTTTGTTGTCTTCTAAAAGTACTACTAAACCTTGTATTTCTTTTTGTGGCTTCTTGTTCTTGTGAATATTTCTGACAGCAATTAACCTACAAGTAGCAACATTCAAGCTATACCTAAAAATAACTGTCAAAATACCCAGCTATTTTACATATATTGGCAGAGCTGTGATGGCCCCGAGCTTTCAAGTTTTTAGTCATTCTAATCAGTTCCATTCATGTTGTTTCATTGTCCCATTGCAGAGACAAATTACACTTGCTTGATTGCTATATTCAAAACTTAAACAATTAACTGTTTTATTAAAAGGAAGAAAATAGTTAAACTAATTTGCCTTGGTTTGCTTAAGACAGAGGAGTTTTCTGGAATTATGGCCATTAGTGCTAAAACTGGACAGTCCTCAGCCAGTGGAGATAGTGGTCAATGAATGCAATAATCGTGTTTGTTAAGTGTTTTAAAGGTGTCTTAGTTGTAATGATCTCAATAATTAATATGTGTGAATGTTGTTGGTATGGAAAAGTTGTACCTTCCTCTGTAGTGCTAGAGGCAACATCTGATAAGGTTTTGGTGTTTTGATTAACACAAAAAAAGACTCCATTAATTGAGGTGACTGGCCTCTTACCAAATGGGGTAGTCAAAATTCTAAAGGCCTCTCCCTAATCCTTGTGTCACCGTTGGGACTCATTGGAGGTCGGTGTCTCCTCAAGGATGCGGGGAGGGAGAGGAATAACAACGGCACATAACAAAATGCTAACGTGCAGTTAGACATTGAAATTTAATTGTTTTATTATAAATATGTTTTAGAAAGACAAAGAGCACCCCACTGAGGCACATGATTCCAGCACTGTAACCAACACAAAGGGGCCAAAATGGCTACAAAATGGCCAAAAAGACCACAAAAGGCTACCAAAAAGAGAGAGAACCCAGAAGGCAAAAAGGACAAAAGGAGGATCCCAGAAGGGCAAAAAAGACCAGGAAGCGGGAATTTCTGCCTTATATTTGGACCGTGATGGGTGGTTCCAAAGACATTCCTAGGTGATTGACAAGTGAGGTCATTTTGAGTTACACCTGTCCGCTATAACTTTGACTTTGGGGTGTTCTTTGGACTATCTCTAGGCTGAGCTCCTATTCCTTTGTTCCCCCTTGTCGCTCAGGTCTAACTACCTACATAACACTTGCACTGTGTCTCTCTTTTCAGTAAAATTCTTCTTTCTTAGCCAAGATTCCTAGACTTCAATAGTTATCATTTTCTTACCTTTCTTCATAGATTACTACCTATGGTTGCATTCCTTAGCAAGATAGTTTAGTTTTGTCTGTTTTTGAATTTTATAGAAATGGAATGTACTTTATGGAAATGGAATATTCTTTTTTTAATGTTTTTGGATATCTTGCTTATTTTGTATTTTTTATTTTATTAAATTAATCAATTTATTTAACACGTATAGACACTTGCTTTATTTCCAGTTTGGGGTTATTATGAATGCTATGAACATTTTTGTACATGTATTCTAGAACATATGCACCTGGTTGTCACTAGGCTATATAGTAGGACTGAAAATATTGAGGCATCGTGTTTACACATGTTTAAATTTAGTAGGTAATGCCTGTTTTCCACCATTCACATGTTGACCATCAGTTAATACAAAATCTTTTTGCTCTACATCTCTGTAAGACTTAGTTCTCTCAGTCTTTTTAATTTTGCCAGCTGGTGGCAGGTATCTCATTGTGGTTTATTTTCTCTTCTCTGATTACTAATGAAGTTGGGCTTAAGGAATCTTACCATAATAACTCATTGTTTAGCCTTCACTGCTTGTAGACCAGTGACTAAAGTCAGGTCTCAGAATAGCCCTAGCAGAAAAATAAATAAATAAATAAATACACCTTTGCTTAGGGAGGAACTATTTCATTCATTAAAAAAAAAAAAAAAGTGCAGCATCTGGCTGAAATGTATTGGCAGGATAAAGGGGGACAAATTCATGAAGAAATAAATTTTTAGAACACCCTACAATAGGGTTGAGCATAGAAAAATGTGCTGACATGGGAGCAATCTCCAATGACTCAAGATTTGAGTCATGGCAAGAAATTGAGCTGGTTCCAGCGTTCTCCTGAGCTGTTTTCTTGAATGAGGTCCAGATGTCAGACTTAACTTGGCAAAGAGTTGGACGCTCAGAGAGGCAGAAATCTAACAAAATTATAAGCCCTGAAACACACTAGATAAATATATTCCATAGGAGGCTTCAGAGAAAACTACCTTTTTTTATGTAATTAGCAAAATTTTGATGGGGCATTTTGATTTTCTTTTCTATTTGCTCTCTATCTTTAGGTAGTTTCATTCTGAAACTACATGACTCTAAATACTATGCATGTACTGATAAGCTTGTAGTTTTAGCTTGGACTTATATTTTGAACTTGAGATTCATGTATCCCACTGTCTGTTTAACATGTCAACATGGAGAATCAGCCATTAATATCGATTAAATATTGCTAAAGCAAAACAGTTATCTCCTACAGTCTGTTCCTATCATGTTAAATGGCATCACTAGGCACCAATCACTTTGGCCTAAACATAAGAGATATACTCAGTTCTTTTCCCTCAAACTCTATATCTAATTCTTCAATATTTTCTATCAGTACAATTTTCAAAATAACACATTAAAAAAATCAATATTTCATCACTATCTTCCTAAATCCTTCATCAATGGTCACACAGTTTCTTGCCTAGATTACTATACAACCCCCTAAGTAATCTCTTTGCTTCTACCTTTTCTATTTACTCCTATAGCTCTATGTCATATTTCTAAAGTATTATTTAGTCACATCACATCTCTGCTTTAAAATGCAAAGTGCTTGTTATTATTAATCAGAATAAAAAACATTCTACAATCTGTTGTCATCCATAACCTATGATGCACCCCTTTCTATCTTTTTGACTAATCCCTTTTGTGACCTTTTTTCTTTCTTTCTTTCTTTTTTTCTCTTTTTCTTTCTTTCTTTTTTTTTTACTATACTCCAAGTGTCTGATACTTTTCCTGATCTCCAAGCCCAATTAGCTGGTTTGATTATTAGCACTTTGGTTTTTGCTATTCCTTCTACTTGGGGTACCATTTCCCAGATCTTTGCATGACTGCCTCTTTCTCAATGAGATGAAAAGTGTAATATCAATTTCTTGAAGGTCTCTCCTGAAAACTTTACCATATGCAGCATACTTCTTAGCATCAGTAACTTTTCATCATATTACATTATTTTTACTTTCTATGTAGTTCTTTTCAATACCTGAAATTGCCTTATTTACTTATTTAAGTGTTTATTGCCTGTATACTGCAATTAGAATGTAAGTGTTTAATGGCAGAAACCCTTCCTCTCTTACATACTCCTGTACTAGGCTCTATAGCAGTGCTTATCACAAGTCAGGTGCTCAGCGGTGACTGGATTCTCTAATATGAGCTGCCAGAGGAGTGTACAATGGAGTTATTCTCTAGTTTTGGAGACTATACTTTTATGTATAGTATTATTGATAAGTGTATGTGTGGGAGAGTATATGTGTTCTGAAAAAAATGTTTATGATGATCTGCAGGTCTGTCATTCCTCAGCCACTTTTAATGAAATTTCTGTATGAAGACCCCTTTCCAAAGAGGTGCATTTGGTAATTCTTTACATTTATGTGTAATCCAATGACCTTGGCCTCAGCTGATCAGGCAGGGGTGGATATCTTCTCCAATGGAAGATAATCTATAATTTGATTTGCGCTACATGATGTGACCTGGCTCAAAAACTCAGTTTTGTGGAAATTCATTCTTTTGATACTTGGAAGAAATGACTCTGTCCTTTTCTAGAGATTGAAGATGAGAAATATCAGGAAGGTGATCAGTTGCTAAGGGGATCAACTAAAATGAGGTCAATGTGACCTTTCTTGTCTCAGATAGATATAAAATGGGAAGTGTAAAAAATAATAGATTTACCATATAAAATAGAAAATCATACCTTTAAATAGAAGAAAATAATTTTGTTGGACAAAATGTAAAAATAGATTCTTCAGAATGAATGCATATTATATTTTCTTTGTATACAGTCACTTTATAAAATATGTTAATGATCATAGAGCCATGAATTGAGAATTAGCATATCAGAGTTTTGCTTTATCTAACCTGGTTAGTATCTTTTTTCTTTCTTATGTATATAGATCTCACATATAAAATAGTTTACAAGAAAATTTCCTTAAACTCTACAAGTAATCAAATTGCACTTTAAGGGATAAGATTTAATTATACATTACAGGTTGTACATTTTGTCAGCTTTATACAAATAAATTTCAGTATTTATCTAGATGAGTATTTAATTTATTTAATCTCCAAAATATATTAACTCCACTTCCCCAATTCCCCATCTCCAAATACAATCACATTAGAGCTTCAACATATGAATTTTGGGAAGACAAAAACATTCACTCCATAACAATTCTTTCCTGGAGCTCATCATAAGTAGCCTCTCTCAGTCCACAAAGATTCCTCCTCTCTATTCTCCAATTTGCTAACAAAGTACATGTCATACTAAAAAAAAAAAAAAAAGAAAGAAAAATCACTTGTAAATATAAAATTTAATACATATTCTATAATTTTATGTTAAAATTAGCCCTTAAAAGAATCAATAAAATGCTTCTGGTAAAAATCAAAAGCACAGACTTAGGATTAGTTTTAAAATACCTTTATAAAATTCCTTTATCATATGCCAAAATATATTGCAGAAAAGAAGAATGAACATTTACACGTACTAGAGGCTGGGATAATATTCCAGTTCCTTTCTACAGCCTGAATTTATCTTCATCTCCTTCTAATACTCAAGATAATCCAAGAGTACTGATAAAATACATTGGAAACGCTAATAATGTTTGGTCATATGAAAACTTTTCTATCAACACATATTAATGTTTTATTATGGAGATAGTTGATTTTTTTTCATTTTCTCCCCATTTTTATAGTATGTTCCACAAATTTACATATTAGAGTAGTCCCCCCTTATTTCTGGGGGATATGTTCTAAGATACCCAGCATATGCCTGAAACTGCTGATAATACCAAAGGATGCATATACTATCTTTTTTCCTATACATATCTATGGTAAAATTTAATATATAAATTAGGCACAGTAAGAGATTAATTATAATAACTAATAAAATAGAAAAATTATAATAATATGCTATAATTAAAGTTACATAAATGTGGTCTCTCAGAATAGCTTATTGTATTGTAGTCACTCTTCTTGTGATGATGTGAGATAATAAAATGCCAAACTTATTCCTGAATGTGTAACCATCCCTTACCTGCAGTAAATGACTCAGTTTTACTCATTTCAGGGGCTCCCTTGTTGAACAAAGTCTTCTTGTAGGCTCAGTGCTTTCTGACGCAACACATTGCTCTCAGTTGGAATATTTTCTCTTCACGATCCCACCCATAAATTTAATGACTCTTTCATCCTAACTAAGCACTTATCTACACTGTGGCTATAACTTTTGGAGTTTGAGATGTGACAGCAAAACTAGCATAGATTTTTATTTCCTTCTTCACAATTTTATGGATAGAAGATTTGTTCTTAGCATAGATCTTAGCTCCTCAGGATACATTTTTTTTTTTTTTCCCATGGCTTAAGTTGAAAACTTGTAGCTTTTCATGTAAAGGAATCACTTTATGGCTACTTTTTGGCCTTTCTAAATTGTCAGCATCACTACTTTTGTGCTTGGGGGCCATTATTAAGTAAAACAAGAATTACTTGAACACAAGCAGTGTGATACCACCACAGTTGATATAATAACTGAAATCGTTACTAAGTGACTGACAGGCAGGCAGTGTCTATAGTGTGGAGACTTTGGACAGGGGAATGACTCATGTCCCCAGGGACAACAAAGGAGGACTCAAAAGATTTCATCATGGCTACTTAAAACAACACAATTTAAAACTTATGAATTGTTGACTAAATTTTGCATTTAATATTTCAGACCGTGGTTGACCATGGTAACTGAAACCTCAAAGTGAAACTACAGATAAGGTGAGGGGAGGGTAGTGTTGTATATTAAAATGCTTTACAGAAATAATTGTCACTGCAGTAACTATTGATAGGTCATAGAAAAGAATGCTCTACTACGGTAGGGAATAAGCCTAGTGTTTTTCAGATTTCTACCCCAATTCCTGAAAATAGTTGGTGTACATATTTATACAGTCCCTCCAAATTTCATCGTGGTCTTCGATTTCTTGCAGATTGTACAGGGTAATCACTTTGCTCTCTGGGCTAAATCTTCCACAGGATGAAAACTTTTCCATTCTGCTTGCAAATCTGATTTTTCTATGCATTTCATATTAAATTTATGTTTAAATTAACTACCTAAATGTATTTTTAAATCATAATTATACTACTATCATCCTAAAAAGCCAAAATATCTTATACATTGCAAGTATGTAGTTTGGCTAACATAAGTAACTTCCTTCTTAACCAAGAAAAAACTAATACTTTAGGCCTGATGCTCATAAACATTTCTCTGCTTATTTCTAAATCTTCTTAGGTTTAAAAACACTCACTTAATGAAGAAGTTTATTACCATCTCAATTAATTTAAGGTACTTAGGCTAGACATAGCAACTGGATGGGGTACTTTAAACCATAGTTTTAGTGATTATGTGAATGATTTCATTACTTCAGAAAGTAATCACTTAGAATATATTGTATTTAAGCTATGCCCATTACTTAATCATCTCTCTATTTATAGAAGTTTGCAGCTTTTACTCTGGTTGATAAATTAAGTTAGATAAATGTCTTTCTCCTAACCTTGAGAACTTTAGAACTTAATAGAATCCTTAGCTATATAGACTTAACTTAAAGACTTTTAGCCCTCATGAGATCTTGCATTCTTTTATATTCTTAAGCTCGTAGAACACTTAAAGGTAATTAAAATGATATTCCATATATTTTCAGATATTTTGCACGTATTTGACTTAGTATTAATAACATATAATTATTAAACTGATATTTTTTTTGGATCAGAGAAAACTTTCTAACTTTTGTTTGTAGTGTTAACAAATTTCTATATACTCTGAATAAAATAAATGAATCGATAATACTGCATAAGTAAGGAGGCTCAAAATAATCATATTCTTCCTGATATTAACTTTCTCTTATTAAAATATTTTATGTTAATTTACCCTTTGGCTGATTATTATGGACTTTTCATAGATTCAATGTATTCTAATTAATTACAGCCATCATCCTCCTTTTGATGCTCAAATTTTCACTTCTTTGGTTGGCTTCTATGTGCTTTGACATGGTCCTATTAACATTTGGAAGCATTATTCCTTTCTGACTCAACAAATATTAACATAATTTTTTATATTTTTTATTTTAACATAATTTTAAAAACAATATTTTAATTAATTAATGTTTAGTTAAACATTAAAATATTAATGTTGCTAATTCTGTTTGTACGCTCCTGCTCCAGACATGAAATCAACCAGTTCTCCAAAGATCACTGCTTACTTTTAATTAAAAAGGATATTAGAGAAGAGGATCAAAGTATAGAATGAATTGATCTGAGTCCATTTCAATGGATAGATCTGGAGAGAATATATAAATGATAGGTAGATAAATAGATAGCTAAGTAGATAATTTCGATAAGATGTGTACGATTTAATAGAACTTTAAAGTGCTCCTATTTTTTTTATTCTATATATTTTTTTACATCCTCTCGTAATGAATAACTTGGTTTCTAATAAATATGGTATACTTATTCCTTTGCTTTATGTGAGAAGGATGTAGAAGACAATTCAATACTAATGCAAATGTAACGACACTAGAGAATAAAGTTCAAGATTCTTTGTTTCTTTTGGTGCTTTGATGTACTATGTATACACAGTTGATTTTTTAAAGACATCTCATTAACTGTCATTTTATGTGACTCTATAATTACTCATCTGATGTGACATTTAGTCAATTACTTTAGTTTTCTTTTCATTTGACAGCATTGTTACAATACTTAAAAGTTGTAACTTGGTGGAGACTCTTCTTGGTGTTCATATTCAGCAAATGAAAGAAAAACAAGGGCCCGCCTACTAGTCTACTTTTAGACAATTAGAAAATTCTAGCATATAAATTCCCAAAGTTCTGTATAAGAATTTTATTTTGCACCTGTCTGGTTTATCTACATTATGACTTAT
Source organism: Rousettus aegyptiacus (assembly GCF_014176215.1). Lineage (NCBI taxonomy): Eukaryota > Metazoa > Chordata > Mammalia > Chiroptera > Pteropodidae > Rousettus > Rousettus aegyptiacus. The sequence continues at coordinate 63,992,919 of NW_023416286.1, forward strand.
TATAGAATTATAAATGCTTATATATACATTCTAATTAGACAAAATTCTGTATATGTTCTAATTAGAAAAAATATATCTGGATATTACTATTTAATATTTAGCAATGTATGACATTTGCATTTTCATTTTTTAAATTAAATTTTAATTTAATTCTCTTCTGACTTAAAGCTATTTAATTTATCATGATCCCTTCTCTGATAATCAAGATTTTCTTCTTTTCTATAATATACTATATATTCTCTTACAAACATAATATATTATGCCGTGTTGTTATAGTCATATCAAGATTTGTTTTGTATTACTACATTTGATTTTCTTAATCATGTTAGCTTATCTGGTATCTATTTAAGTCTTAATTTTACTGTGTAAGTAAGAGGATCAAGTAGTTTTCTAGTATTTTGTTATTTTATATTATTATCTAAGAAAAACATGTAAAATCCAGAACGTCATGTTTTTGTATTAAATCCTTTTTTGACACAAGGGTAAAAATTATACTTTGTTTTATACAATTGTTTATAGTATTTTCAATGTGTTCTGACAGACAACCCTAGTATACAACTCCCAATTTCTAACAAGTGTATGAATAATACAAATCCATTCATGCAATCTTATGGTATTTCAAACTTCCAAAATTCAATTGAAGATGTTTAAAATAACCAGAGTGTTTAAAAATAAAATATTAAAATAATCATTAATAATTATAAAAAATAAACAGATATTCCAGATTTATATTATCCAGAAAGTTTAAGTTAGAACTTTTTTTATTCATATATTTTCTTATTACCTAGGTTTTTATAAAAACAAATTAATACATGACAGTTTTAACAATACTCGCATAGTTCATTTTAACATATTTTCAAAATCCAATGATTTACAATGCATTCACATTAAGGTATAAGTACTTAGTTTTGATGTAAAATTTTAATGCCTTTCATGAATATAAATATATAGTTGCTCAAGCTCTTAACAACCTCACATAGCTCTATCTAAAGTCTCAGCACCCTTATACAGGTTGAAATTAAAAGAAAATATTAAATTTCCCAATTTTATTCTATGGTAATATTTGCATTGACCTTTGAAAGTATAAAAGGTACTTGATAGAAATTCCACGTTTTATAATAAATGCTATAGTAAAATGTAACATTCATATGTCAGGCTTTTAACAAGAAGACTGAAGAGTATTTGTTCAAATCTGACCACCTAGAACCAGGACTTGAAGACCCTAATCCAAAGGACAAATTTTTTATCTGCCTCATGGCCAGTGGCTTGTTTTTATTTCTGCATGTTTAAGTTTATATATAATTTAATTCACAAAGTACTTTTTGGCTTTGTGAACTGTCGTTCCACTAAAAATCCTCTAGTATAGTCAAACTATTTTTTAAGAAAAATATTCTAACAGAATTCTTCACATTTCTGCCAAGTGTTAAACCTGTTAGTTTATTATTATTATTATTATTATTATTATTATTTTTATTTTTATTATTATTATTAGTGGTAGTGGTAGAAAGAACTGGCTTTTGTTACCGTTACCTCTCCTAGAGTATTTTCTTAGAGTAACTTAAGGATACTGTACAATCTCTCCTGGGTTTCCTTGAGGAAAGTAATTTTGGATTTGGTCTTTCTTTTAGAAACCTTATATTCCACACATAACTTGAGTCCATCTGCCATTCTAACCGTTTCTCTCAAGATTTCATGATGTTATGGTCTGAGGATTCATCAAGAACAATGGTCAGGTCGGGGGCATCCATGGTATAAAAAAATGTTCAAGTTTATTTGTAATTAGAGAAAGTTAAATTAAGACAACAATGAGAAACTAACTTACAATTAAGAAATCAGACAATACCAAGGATCTGATAAGAAGTGCTTCAATGGGAACTCTGTTTACATACAGTTATTAGGAATTTAAATTACTACCGCTTTGGGAAACATGGTTGTATTCTATTGTAAATTGGACCATTTTCACACCTTCTTGTACAGCAGTTCAACCACCAGATGCAAAGCTACATGGCACAACTAAAAAATGATCAGATACAGGTGTGGTTAAAGCTTAGCAGATGGGGAAGGATTGCATGCTGCCACATGGGAAGCTCCTGTCATTTATACCAACCCATAAGATTGCTTTTAATGCAGCAGCATGTTTTGAGTTGACATTGAACAAGAAGTCAATGTTATGTATCTCCAAGTTTCCAGGTTAGTATAATTAATAAACTGGAGCCAAGCAAAAGTTGAGGCCAATGAGAACTGGAGAGCCACAAATAGGACAAGGATCAAGAGAGTTCATGACTTTGAGGTTTGGAAATGGTGATACAAAGGGTCAGGAATTCATTGTTATAGGAACTGGGCAGTAATATGATATTTCTCTTTATTGAAAACTTTGGAAGAAATATAATCAGATCATCATAAATACATGGGACAACAGAAATAAGAATGGTAAAGAAAAAGTGTCCTTTTATACCAACAGACACTCTATATATGTAGAACAAGAAAAACGAGGAGGCAAACAAGGATGCTTCTGATAATTCCTGATACATAAAGGAATTCTCTTTCAACTCAACATTACCCATTTCTTTGTTACCTACACAAAGAGGCAAGTAATTGCTTTCAGTCAGTATTTAAAATTTGTTTATTTACATAGAACAAATTAAGTTGTACTCCAAGTCAGACAAGGTTGCAGATAAGTGTCTACCAGGTCATCTGTTTGATTATTAAATGGTAATAATGTGCAACCCAGAAATTGATGCCATGTCATTACCAATGAATAACTAAACCTTAAACTGCTTGGTATCATAAATCGGTTTTTAGGCTACAGGTTTCATTCTGGTGTGTTTTTTAATTTAAATGTAGAGACCGAGTTTAACAGTGTGTGAAAGAAAGCAAAGACAAATTCTTTTTCACATGGGGGATATTATATTTCTTTTGTTTAGTATGAAAAGAATGTTCTTTCTTTATACCTCAAGAATGTAGTTTCTCTCAAAGAAATTTAAAATGAATATTAAAAAGAAAATTTATCTTCATTCAACTAATGTCAAGAAAAATAATATGTGTGAGAATTTTAGGAAAAGAAAACAGCTTAAACTTCTTAATTTACCACTTAGTATTCCTTTGTATTTTCAGAATTGAATTAGCCGCTTTAGCTCTTATTCAAGATTTTAAGAAAATCACTAAAATAATAAGCTTTTAAAACTTTTAGCAGTAATATTGACTACCAGAGAAATGGAATACTATCAAAGTTTTGAGAAAAAATATATTAGAAGCATAGTCTTCTATTCATACCTCAAACAAGTGGATTTAAATGCTATAGAATTTTTAGCTAAGCAAAAATCTTTGTTCTCTAAAATATATGTATATTATATGCTGTTTATATTTATTTATATGTGTGTGTACATATATGTGTGTATATAGGTTTTTCTTATATACTTGAGAAAGACTTGAGAAAGGACTACAACAAAACCAAAGAGACAGAAAATGGAAAACATAGACTAAATGAAATAGAAGCATTTGAATATGAAATGGAAAAAGTGAAGCAAACTATAAAAACTTAGAAGAGCCAGTTGTTTTTTAAACATGGCTGCTTGTTAAAATCACATATGGAGCTCTGAAGAAAAAATAATACCTGGGCCGTTTGTATTTTTTAAAACTTCTAAAATAATTATAATGTACAGCTAGATTTTACAAAGTGATTATAAGTGGTAGTTTAAGCAATATAAAATTCCATTGAATTCTTGGTGAATCAATCATGATAATAGATGGTATTAAAATAAATAATAGTTACGTAATCATAATAGGAAAACATGTGTATTAGTTTTCATGATCAATAGTCAAACAAAAAATAAAAGGTAAGTACAACTGCAAATCATAATGCAAATATGATTAACCTAACAATATAAACATTATATGGGACAGGAAGAAGAGAGATGCAGGAAGTATGTATGCAGCTGTTTGTTTTCGTTGTTCACAGCAGCAATTCAGTCAACATTGTTTGAATTTATTAAATCAGGAAATGATAAATGAACATTTTTAAAGTATTAAAACTTTATAGTTATAAAGATATTTACTAAGCAAACTAAAAATATAGCAAAACCAATCAGAATAGGGAGAAAGGAACTTAATTTAATAAGAAAGTAATACCATGAAAGTTGTCATCAATGATATAAAATTCCGGAAATAGTATTTATGAACAATCCTTATAAAACTATATTACTGATGCATAAGTGAGAAAAAGAAAATCCCCAGTTATGCAGTAAAGCAATAAACAGCTAAGAGTTTGGTGTAATCTAAAGTTTTATAATATAAATAATGTTAGAAATAAATTCAAAAGACAATTATGGAAGCACTTCTGACACCAGTCAAGGTGGAGTAATAAAGACCAGATGTATTTATCTGACTGAAACAATTTAAACAACTGAACAAAGTATAGATGACATGTTTTACGAGATGGCAGTGCAAGACTGCGATACCTCAGAAGAGGAAACACAAAAGATGAGCTCTAAGTTTGACACAGCTCACTTCCTGAGAAGAGTAAGCCTGGTCCTGCTAATTTAGGAGGGAGAGTCTGGCCTCTTCTTGAGTTGAAATATGGGTTGGGGGTGTGGGGAAAGCAAGGTAACAAGTTTATATAACATATTATCATAGAGAACAGATCTCAGAGAAGAAATTAAAAATTTTTGGTTACCTACAGGTATTCCCCTTGAGCTGAGCACTGATCATTGAATGTATGTGAGGAAACTAATCCAGGCACAGGTAAAACAAACAAACAAACAAACAAACAAACAAAAAACTTGAAAGAATGTGAGGTAATAAGTCCCAGTTTATACACCACCAGAGATAGCCAGAGTGAAAAATCTTCTCAATTCATTGGGTAGAATACCTAGAAAGGCATTGCCTTCATACGAGGGTAAAATTAGACCCAGATGAAAGGCTATTCTTAAACTATTGCCCAACAAAGCTTACAAGCAGGCCTTGAAAAGATCAAATGGTTACCAAGTAATCTGGATGTGTCCCAGAACAATTTTCAGAAATATTTATAAGAATACAAAAATATCTGCCATCAACAAATTAAAATGACAAGGCCAATCATCTACCAAGAATTATCAGGCATGCAGAGGCAAATTATATATCTGTATCATACAGATACTATGTAGTCCTATATGATATATAGACATATATATCTGTATGAATTATTTTATCTAAATTATTCAGATGTATATGTGAATTGTCTATTTATTGAATCGTATATCAAACTTTTGAATGTAAAAATTCATTACATAAGATAAAAAAAGATGTATGGATGTGATAAACCAAACATTAGACAATACAGAAGACTGGTAAACTTGAATGCATAGCAGTAGAAACTACTCAAAATTAAATGCAATAAAAAAGATAAAAATAAAATTACCAGAAAAAACAATGATCTGTGGAACAAATTCAAGACTTAAAGTACATGCAATTGAAGTCTCCGAAGGACAGGAGGATGGGGAAAAAAATATATATTTAAAGAAATAATAGCCCAAATTTTTCCAACCTCTGCTTTATAGATTTATAGTAAAACTAAAATCATGTAACAGTAGTTGACATTTATCAAGTGCTTAAACTATACCAAAAACTCTGATACACACTAGACATTAATCACATTTAATAATTTATTATGCACTAAAGATATAGTATTATTTTTCCCCCATTTACAAATGAAGATGTTATAATTCTGAGAAGGTAAAAGCCTTACTCAAGATCAAAATGGACTCGAGTGGAAAAGACAAAATTTAAAAACAAGTAGGTTTGACCTCAAATCTCAGAATTACAACTATCATGCTAAACAGCCTCATATTTTAATTACATTTAATTTAAAATTAACATGATGTATTATATGGGAACATTATATTTTTGCTTAGAAAGTGAAACTAAATGTTATTCATTTACTCCTAAACATGAGGTGAGAGTCATTTAACTATGGCCTTACCACTTCTTAATGAGCATCTTGATATTGCTTTATTACTGTTACACAGATCAAAATGCTAAAATAGTACAGATGCTTCCCCTGATTTACAATAGTTTGATTCATAATTTTTCAACTTTATGATGGTATGAAAGTGATGTGCCTTCAGTAGAAACCATACTTTCTACACTATAATACTAGTATAAGGTGGTATAGAACCCTTTTGTGATACTGGGCAGTGCCAGGGGCCCACAGATTCCAGTCAGCCATCAGTAGATCATGATGATAAACAACCAGTTCTTGACAGTGTACAATTTATGATGGGTTTATCAGACACAACCCTATCGTAAGTCCAGGAGCATGTATTTTTAACAGCTCTTTTAACCACAAAACTCCCACTGCTCTCCCTCTTCGTTCTTCTTCCTTAGAGCTGACAAAATAATAAATAAAATATAAAAGTGACAAAAGCCTTCGAGAAGGCTAAATTGTTTTAAAATTTACTTTTAAAATATTTATTTAAAATAAAGAGAAATGAGAGAGGTGGAAGGTACTATAAATAACTTGGGGATTGGAGAAATTTTTCAGACAGATTTCAGAGAGAAAGTTTAAAGTTTTGGGGCAACCACCAGGTAAGAAAAAAATATAAAAAATTTTTGTTAAACTGCAACTCTGTTTAGTTTCCTCAAAGATTTCTTTTTTTTTTTTTGTAAAGTATCTACCTATTTCAAAACCTTCTGAGGGTTGAATTAATGTGAATGTTGCAATATATGAGATAGAACCTGAAATCAAGTAAAACAAAGTCAGTTTTTCTCTGTATTATTCATATTGGTGGCATATATTCCATACTCTCTGTCACGTTTTTACCTCCTTTAATATTTAAAATGGAAGGCACATTCAACACTAGTAGCCTTTTTGAGAGAAAATGTAAGTCTTAGTTTTATTTCTTATCTTACCATTTCAGCCCTCTATTTTGACTTTTTATTTTTTTCAAGAAGACAATCCCTTTTAGACTTCTTTAGAGATTTTCTCCATGCACAAGCTCCCCAACCTGGTATTACCTTCATAATCTAAATCCATTTCTAGTGTCAATTCTAAGCTGTCTGCCTACATTACAGCATTGACATACAAGGGTAATACACAATTTTAGACCTGTTCATTACTACCCAAACCACATTTTCTCAAAGGTAGAGTTATTTTATAAGCTTAATAAGTTGTTAGTATGTGTGTATGAGGAAGGAGGAAGCTTCAAATTTTCATTTTAAAACAATTAACTTAAATTTTTAACCACACAGTCAATAACAGTACTATAGAGCAATGATTTTTCATATTTTATGGTCATATAAATCACCTGGAGATCTTGCTAAAATTCAGATTTTGATTCTATAGATCTGGAATGAGGCTTGATATTCTACTTGTCTACCAATCTCCCATATGATATTAATGGGTCTGGCCTGAAGATCATATTTTAAGTAACAAGGAGCCAGAGAGTAGTGGACAAATAGTAGAAGGAACCTGGGTCCCAATGTGCCTATAGAGAGCATAATTATTTCACTGTCCTGGACCACTCACCTGAGAATTTCTAAGTGAAAGAGAAATCAATTTACATATTATTAAACAATTGCTTTTTGTTTCTATTTTTCTTGTTATAGCTGCTAGAGTTCACCTTAACTAATATACATGGCTTCAATCCTCAAGTTTCTTCATGATCCAAGATGGCAACTTAAATGTTTGTCATTATATCTATACTGACAGCAGGAGAAAGGAAAAGCAAAGAGATATCTTTTGGTTTCAAGGAGACTTCCTGGAAGTCCCATGTAATACTTGTATCTCACTGTCCAAAGCTTAGTCACATTCACTCACTTATCTGAAAGAGAGGCTGAGAAATTTAATTTTGATTCTGATCAACTATGGTTTTATTATAAATAGGGTGATTACAGAATCTATTGTATAATGAGTATATATTGATAGGGAAATTATGTATTATTAAGCATTATCCTGGAACAAGAAATATAACCCAAATCTGCTCAGGCAAACTAGAATATATACACATCTTTCTCCTATAGTAGAAAAGAATATTAAAATAGAAAACTAGTAGTCGCTGTCATATAGTGCTCCCCAAGAACCATTTGGAGCGAGAATGTAGAAGGAATGAGATGTGACATACAAATCATGTACCTTAATGTAGCTTTCTTTAAAAGGCTGACTTGACTCCTAGAGGATTTCATTATACATTTTATTCATAAAGTCCCTTTTGGAGTGAAAAGCTTCTTCTGAGTGATCAAAGCTTAATCTATAGTAAGGCAGAGACCTTTAGAGAAAATATGCCTTTATAACAGAAATTGTGTTATGGAAAGCTGGGGCTATTTTCAGGAATTACCACTTATTTGTGGTTAGGGAGCATTACTGGGATGTTGCCAGAATAGCAAGTATCAGAGTCTGATATATGATAGAGGCCAGTGATGTGCTAAAAGCCCAGCTGTGAGATCATTTGAATCTTTTAAGAAAATAGTTCTATGATGACTGAGTCAAAATGTCCAAATATTGATGGGCAAGAAGGATCCAGGGAGCTTAAAAGCAGTAATACATGAATGTCTACTAGAAAGCTTAGAAACAGATGTTTATATACAGCATACAGCTAGAGATTAGGGTGCAGGGGCCTCAGATCAAAAAACTTTGGACTCACAAATAGGCCAGCTTGGTATAGTTTCAGGGTGGACTTATATTAAGTGACATCTTTATTCTGAACCTGACAAAATATAACCATTTTCCATTTTTTTCTAGTTATTTAAACATGGAGTTGAAAGACTAGCTCTCACTCCTTAAAGAGGTAACTTATTGCTTGGGGAAAAAAGCCTGCTGGTAGTTCCAGCACAGATCCTGACAAGCAGCGAGGGAGAGGAGCAAACACAACAAAATGCAGATGCTTTAAAGGCACGCTAGCTGTTTTCGAGGACTTGGATTATGGAGGCTCTTACTCATGCTTCTCAATGATGACTGAAAAAAATAAAATAAACCAAAAATCAGTGTGTCAACTTAAGCTCTTAACACTGTGATTTTCCCAAAGGAAAGACAAAGAAATATGATAAGGAATCATCTCTGGTATCTTTTAGTCTACTGTAAAAAGGCTGCTCCTTTTGTTGTTGTTGTTGTTGTTGTTGTTGTTGTTGTTGCATAAATCTATTCATATATGGTTTATGTGATCACCAGTCAAGAATATTCTAAAGGGGAAAGGAGCGGAAATTGGGTTCAGTTGAAAGTCAGCACCATATCAGTATTTCAACAAGATCCAAGAGATCTGCAGAGAGGCACAGAGTAAAACAGATTCTGACTTCTTCGGACAGATGCCTACACCAGATACTTATGTACCTTTCCCTCATATTTGCAGATTTTAGATTAAGATAAAGACTAAGAGGAAGCTGAAGGTATTCTTCCCTGGTTCTACTCTGAGGCCATGTGTGCTAGACTATGCCTTCAACTATCCCCAAATGAAAATTTGAAAGCTTTCATTTTTGTAATGAGAAGGAACGCCAAGCCAAGAGTATTTATTTTCTCCATAAAAGAGATATAGCTCGAGTTTAGAATATGAATCATATAATTAAAATTGAATGATACCTGACATTTTTCAAGGAATTAAATTTGGTTGCATGATCTGAAATCATAAACTTATAAGAAGATAAGAAATATTTAATAATTAATGATGTAATTAATCTGTATGCCCAACGGTCACCTCCTTAGTAGTTTTTCATAAATTGGACAGAATGAAAGTAAGTAATTGAGTGACTACATGAAAATAGATTTAGGTAGTTATACTGATTTGGGATAGCCCTAGACAATTTAGAAGGGAGCCAGTGATGTTTTGCTCTTGTATGAGGAAAGGATGTCATGAAGGACTTGTCACTGCTTTCACCTGTTCTGAGCAGCTATTTCTTTTGGAAGGTATATCAGAAGCTATTTATAAGCCCTTGTTACACTTTAGCATTAGTTATACAAATTTATCTTAATTATAAATTATTAAGATTTATTTGTTTGTTTAAAATACATAAATGTGTTAAGAAGGACTCTGGAAGAATATGGGCAAAGAACATGATTGAAATAGTACTAGGTCAAGCAAGTCTGAAATTATTATTTGATGTCAGGTCTACATAAAATATTCTGGTCACATAATGTCTTTATACAAGGTAAGTCCTAGAACTGAAAACAAATAAACAAACATAGGCTGTAAGTAATTGATCTTACCATGACAGAAACAGAGAATTACAAAACTTCTTGGGGTTAGTGGTTTCCCTGGGATATTTGCAAAGGATCATTCTCTAAACTACCAGATACCTTCCTTGAAGATATTAAGGTTTTACTGCATCACCTTTATAAAACTATAGAAATAATAGAGGATTGGAGGAACTCATGCTGATCTGAGCGTTACACACTTTTTTAGTCATATTACAGAGGAAGGGTTGGAGACTAAATAGCCCTGGCTGGTCTTCTTTGTCGCTAATGAACTTTTTTGTCTCCATATAGCCTTGATGGCTTAGAGGTTGTACTAACTACATCACATCAAGGAGGTTGTAACAGAGACCAATAGTTGTTACCAACCAGTATCTATTGAATACTGAGTCTAAAAAATATCTTAATCTCAAATTAGAATTCCCAGGAGCTATTGACAGTATGCAGAGAAATATGCTTAGAAATTGTTTGGAGTAGAGTCTAAGAGTAATCCAACGTTAAAGGTGTTATAAATCGATTCAGTTACTCCATTATTGGACAAGTATTTTTCATTTTATATGAAGCAGGTCTCAGCAATAAGGATATTAATTCTCTTTCATAAATAGATCCATTTGCATGCCATTCAAATTAATTCTTACAAGGGGAACAGAATAATTTGGTACTAGAAAATGGAGGAGTAAAATATGATGCTGGAAGTGGTATAGTTAAAACATTTACTATTTCTCCTCACTCCAGGCTAGCAGTAGAGTCAAGTACCTCAGCTGGGATGAGGAAAGAAAAAAAAAAAGCCGATAAAGGCATAATGGTCAGATTGTGAGGTCAGGAAAAGATTAAAGGAAAAAAATAAAACAATAGAATATTCTGGGCCAAAGATTTAGGACAGTCTCCAAAGACAATTAAATTTTGCCAAATTACAAAGCAAACAGAACTCACTAATGGGGTGCTATACTAATTAGTAACCTGCAGTTCATCTCACTAATGGAGTGTTATGTTAATTTATAACTGCAAAAAACAGGAAATAAATGATGTTTCCCAATGAATAGCAATGCTTGGTTTTGAAAGCATTGCATAATCAGTTTATTCCAGTTTAAAAGAAATGGTTCTAAAACTGATCTGGATCCAATTTATCTGGTCCCAGATGGCATAAGAAGTCACAACTTTTCTGTAGTACCTGCTTACCTAGGTGCTATTTAGAAGTTCCTAGAATTAAGATATATGGACAACTTGTACTTAAAACTCTATAGTCAGAATCCAGAAAATATTGTGTTGTTATTTAATTAATTAAAAAGTAATTAATTAACTAATCAGGAACAAAATGTTATAACAGTTGCTCATTTGCTTGGAGAACTAAATACACATTGCATTCTTATACACCTCTAATGTCACTATAAATAATGTCACTGACATTTCAACTTGTTCCTTGGAATTTGAAAAGGAAAGAAAATTTAAAAAAATAATAAAGAAACATAATTTTATCTGTCCATTGATCTTTTGCTGATAGATGTGTATGGAAAGTGAAGTAAAGTATTGAGAAAATTGAAGGGGAAAATTCTAGGAATTTAACCAGTGAAGGGTGCTGAATTAAATAAGCTCTAGAACTCTTAGCTTTAGCTAGGAAATGCTTACACACAGTTCATTGTTTAGAGCTTAGAGATTTTGCTAAATGATTTAATTTTAGAAAACAAAATATGTGATAGAAAGCACTATTTGTGAATATATTGTTTTTTATTACTTGAAACATTAGTCATCTTTATTCAAAGGTTAATAAGGAATTCCATCAATATTGATGAATTTTTTAATATTTAATTTCTTTATGTAGAAGAAACTGCAGAGAAATTAAATTATGTGTATGTTTATGTGTGAATAGTGCTATAAATATACACATATATACTAAATTTTACCTCTCTAACTCTAAGAAACACAAAACTCCATGTTTTTTCAAAAGAGTATACTTGTAGATTCTCTAATCTATAACATTAATTTCAAGGGTATGTTATTGCATGCATTGCTATTTACTGTTAATATTAAAAATATACAACAGCAATGTACTTTCTTCATGCAGTGACACAACAGAACAATATATCAAAGTTCTAGGAAAATAGTACCTTTTTAAGATAAAATAGTTTAAAGTTAGAAGTCTCAATGTTTTATATCTATGTGATCATGGCAGAAAGTTTGTTTTCAAATCTCTTTTTGCAAAATTATTCTATTTCATGTTAAACCACTGGATAACTGGCATAAGCAAAGCAAATAAAATCTGACCAGTTCAAAGCCTCTGAACTAAATTACTAATAAATACCTTCTAAAATAAAAGAAGGGACATAGAAATAATAAGTTAAGACTAAGTCAAGTATACATCACCTCTAACGGTGTGAACTGACATCTTCAAGAATTACTATTCAGGCAGAAGGGAATGTACATCGCTGTGTGCTGCAATAGAATCATGCTTACCTGCTTATAATTGTCTAAGAATCCTGTTCCATCATGTTTCTCACTTATATTCCAGAAACCAATCTAGAAAGATGTCTTTCACCTTACAAAATTGAGCAGTTTTCTAGAGCTATTAAAATTCTACATTAAAAACTCAAACAGACAAAAAACTCTTCTCCTGTGCCGGGCTCTGGTTGCTCCTCTGGTAATAAACCTCATGTACATTTGCTGGGAAGCTGAGGAGCTTATCAGCAGGTACTATTGATAACGTACAGTCTTCCTATCCTGCTCCAGTAAGTTGTGACCCTTGAGCCCCAAACTTTCTAAAACAAGGAGAAAAAATTAGAATCTGTAAATGAAAATGAGAGCGATTTGAGTGACATCAGAAACATGTGGAGTGAGAGACTCCTGAATTGTTGTTTCTCCTTGAATATCTAAAACTCAACAAAAAACACCCAAACTGCACACCAGCACATCTGAGCGTGCGATCTGTGCATAGGAGCTACCACAGGTCAGAGCCCCGAGTGTTGGGCAGTGGACTAGGGGAAATAAAGAAGCTGCCTTTCATTCCAAAACAGCTGCTTATATATTCTTCTCTAGTGCACATGGAACATTCTCAAGGATTGACCACATACTGAGACAGAGATAGCTTCAACAAATATAAAAGGTTTGAAATCATACCAACCATATTTTCTGATCATACATAATGCTTTGAAACTAGAGATCAACTTTAAAAAGAAAGCGGAAAGACCACAAATACATGGAGATTAAATATACTACTGAAGAATAATTGAGTCAAAGAAGAAATAAAAAGAGAAATCAAGGAATACGTAGAAATGAATGATAATAATAGTACAACATATCAACACTTTTGGGACATGGCAAAAATAGTCATAAGAAGAAAGTTCATATCATTACATGCCTACCTCCAAAAACAAAAATGAGCTTAAATAAAAAACCGAACGCTTCATCTTAAAATACTAGAAGAGGAATAACAAATGAAGCCTAAGGTCAGCAGAAAGAAAGAAATAATCAAAATTAGAGCAGAAGTAAATGATATTGAAAACAAACAAACAAACAAACAGTAGAAAAAATAAATGCAATAAAACACTGGTTCTTTGAGAAGGTTAATAAAATTGATAAATCCCTTGCTAGACCCATTAAAGAAAACAGAGAAAAGATACAAAAAAATCAGGGACGAAAGAGGGAAAAATATGACAGATATCACAGAAATACAAAGAATCATACAAGAATACTATGAAAAAGTATATAACACCAAATTTAATAATCTAGAAGAAATGGAACAGTACTTAGAAAAATACGATCTTCCTAGATTGAATCAAGAAGAACTGGGAAATCTAAATAGACCTATTAGCAGTATAGAAATTAAAACAATCATCAAAAACCTACCAAAAAGTAAAAATCCAGGATCAGATGGCTCCCCCAGTGACTTCTACTAAACATTCAAAGAAAATTTAATACCTATACTCCTCAAACTCTTCAAAAAAATCAAAGAGGAGGCAATACTTCTCAATTCATTTTATGAGGCCAATATCACCCTAATACAAAAACCTGGTAAGGATGACACACACACAAAAAACTACAGACCAATATCTTTCATGAACACAGATGCAGAAACCTTAAATAAGATACTAGTGAACTGAATAAAGCAACATATTAAAAAGATTATACACCATGATCAACTGAGCTTCATCCCAGGGGCACAGGGATGGTTCAACATATGCAAATCGATTAATGTGATACACTGTATTAACAATTTAAAACATGAGGTTCATATGATCATGATATTAATAGATGCAGAAGAAGCCTTTGACAAGATACAGCATCCATGTATGATCAAAACACTTAACAAAATTGGTATAGAAGGACAATATATTAATATAATAAAGGCTATATATGATAAACCCTCAGTCAACATTATACTTAATGGTGAAAAACTAAAAGCCTTCCTTCTAAAATCAGGAACAAGGCAAGGCTGTCCACTATTGCCACTGTTATTCAATATAACATTGGAGGTCTTAGTGAGTGCAATCAGACAAGAGAAAGATATAAAAGGCATCTAAATAGGAAACAAAGAATTCAAACTGTCACTATTTGCAGATGTCATAATTCTCTATATAGAAAACCCTAAAGACTACAATACTACTAGAAAGAATAAGAAAATACAGTAAAATCTCTAAATACAAAATCAGTGTTTAAAAATCCATAGCATTCCTATACTCTAATAATGAAGTGTCAGAAAAAGAAGTGGAAAAAATAATTCCTTTTGTAATTGGACCAAAAAGAATAAAATACCTAGGAATAAATTTAATGAAAATACCGAGGAATAAATTTAATGAAAACTACAGAACCCTGTACAAAGAAATTGAAGAAGATACCAAGAAATGGAAAGATATTCCATGTTCTTGAATTGGAACCTGAACAGCCTTGTCCAAAAGAGAACAAAAGTTTGACCTCTAAATAACACAGCTTATTGTAGAGACCTCTGGAATAAACTTGCAGAGGTCCTTTCACAGCAATTGCAGAAAAACTTGTTTATTTTCTCTATTTTATTTTAAGCCCAAAATTATTATAATTAAAATACAAAATTCTAGTGATTTACTAGAGGTCAGAAAAAAGTATTATATGATTAAGGTGGGGTGGCAAATAACTTTATCTGTGATAATTGCGGAAGTCTTGCAGAGATGACACAAAACAATTTAATGGCATGTTTATCCAATTTGAATTATTTCATACATATATAAATTCCAATTTCAGGAAAATGTCAAGTTAATGGAAATTCAGTGCATGATAACAAGAAAAACAAAAGATACGTTGAGTTATTAGGTTACTACAAAGCTAGCTTTCATCATGATGTGTAGCCAGGAAGTAGAATGAAAACAACAGATTTTGAAAGAAGTCCCTTGTCCTTTCTACTAAAGGATAAAGTATAATTGACTATAGTACCCTAAATATTTGGCTAAAAATATAGGGTATGGAATGTTTATCTAACAAGTCAAAAATTGGTTACATCTTCATCTTAACTAATACTTACTGTTGGCTTTCTTTGCATATATCTACAGGTTATTTTTATATAGTATTGAAAGGACTGTTAAGGGTGTCATTTATTTTAGTCACACAGATCAGCAACAATTGCAAAGCACATCTAAGGTGACCTTTAAATAACAAAGATGCTAAGTTAGTATATTTGCTAATAAACAATTTAAACTTATAGTTCCAGGATGAAAAACAAAAAAACCCTATTTCTCATAAACATTAAAGTGTTTTGACTTTCTCAGATTCTTTGAAATTAAATTTGAAAGGAAATTACAATCCCGGTTTTCTGAGTCTAAGAATTTGAGTTTAACAAAGCTGGCAGTATGTAGACACCATCTTGTATAAGCAAACTAAAGAATTTCACTTTTTTTTCTTATAAATTTAATAAGATAATATTAAACACAATCTCTCTGTTTTCAGGTATATTTTTTAAATATTTGATTATCAATTATGTTTAATTTTCTTCAGAAAACAAAGTGATGCTTTAGGAAAGTTAATACCTAAACCAGCAGCTGCTTATTTTATAGCCAAGTTACATAATTTTTTTTTATTTTTTAAAAATTTATTTATTTTAATTAGTTTCAAGTATACAGTATATTAGTTAGACATCCATATAGTTTGTAAAATGATCCCCCCAATTGCTCCCTCCCTCCCCTGACCCTCCACCTAGCCAACGTATTAATGCTAACTGTATTCCCTGTGCTGTGCTCCCCATCCCCATGACTATCCATCAGTTATTAATTTGTACTTCTTTAACCCTTCACCCCATTTTCCCAGCCCCCAAACCTCCCTCCATTCTGTCAGTCACCAAATTGCCCACTATATTTGTGAGTCTGTTTTTGATTAGTTTGTTCTTTTTATTCCTTAGATTCCACATATGAGTGAAATTGTATAGTGTTTAACTTTCTCTGTCTGACTTAAATACCTTCTAGGACTGTCAAAGTAATATGTTTTTCCTTCCCCTTCCTTTCAATATGTGTGTGTCTTTTAATCTGAAGTGAGTCTTTTGTATTTTTTCTTCTTAAAGAAGTCCCTTCAACATTTCCTGTAATACTGGCTTGGTGGTGATAAATTCCTTTAGCTTATTTTTGTCTGAGAAGCTCTTTATCTATCCTTCAACTCTAAATGTTAGCTGTTTCTGGATAAAGTATTCTCGATTGTGGATCCTGGGTCTTCATCCTGTCAAATATTTTTTGCCAAGCCCTTCTGTCCTGCATAGTTTCTATTGAGATATCAGCTGCCAGTCTTATGGATGTTCTCTTATAAGTAATTACCTATTTTTCTCTCACTGCTTTTAATATTCTTTGGCATTTTAATTATGATGTGTCTTGGTGTGGACCTCTTTGGATTCCTAATTTTTGAAATTCTCTGAGCTTCTTGGGGTTTTATGTCCATTTCCTTTACCATGTTAGGGAAGTTTTCTATCATTATTTCCTTAAACAGCTGTTCAACATCTTGATTTTCTTCAGTTACACCAATCAGATGGATATTTGCACCCTTAATAGTGTCCCATATACTTTTTAAATTGTTTTTATAGTCTTGGCATCTTATCTCTTGCAATTCTGATTGTATGTTCTTGGCTTTCCCATCCTCTAGTTAGGTCATTTGATCCTTTTCTTTATTCACTTTGCTTATTCCTTTGATATTTCATCGAATATACTACTCATCTCAGATAATGTGTTCTTCATTTCAGACTGGTTCCCTTTTATAATTTTCATTTCCATTTTTATGTTTTTTATCTCTTTGCTGAATTTATCTACACTTCCTAAAAGTTCATTGGGCATCTTTATAACCAATGTTTTGAACTCTGCATTTGTTAGATTACTTGTCTCCATTATATCTGGATCTCTGTTCTGTCTCTCATATGGTTTCTGCTTCCTTGTCTTCCCATTTTAGCTGCCTTTTTGTGTCTGTTTCTATGTACTAAGCAAAGCTCCTAAGTCTCCCAGTCTTATTAGTGTGGATTTGTGAAGTAGGTGTCCAGTGGCACAGTCCTGAGAGGGGTTCAGCTGCAGGTCAAATTTAGCCCAAGCCTCTATCCTTTTGGAGCCACCTGTTAAGATTCAGTAAGGAATCCACAGGTGCTGTGCTCATAGTTGCCTCAAAAGGCCATACCAGAAACCGAAGCCAGCTACTCCAGTGTGAGTCTAGGCACTGCTCAGCAAGGCGCACCTGACTCACTGAGGATATACCTGGATGTGGCTTAGTTGGAGCCACAGGTTGGGGATGTGGGGTTTCAGGGAATCCTCTGGGCCAAGTGACCTCTGTTATCCAGTTTGATGATGTCACGACTGTGGTGGAGATGTGACTGGCCCACTGGGAACCGGGAGGGCTCAACAAAGAACAACGAATACCGCCGGCACTTCTGTACAAAGTGAGTCTCATCTAGGCCCTCAGTCTGACAATGTCTCCCTGTAAGTCCCTGGTGCCTTCTGTGCCCAGCCAAATCGGCACTCGTGCTCAGAGAGAGCAAGTCTGTCACCACGAAAATCCACTCATGGACACAGCCCCTTTAAGAGGCTTCTGCCACTGTCACTGCCGCAGCCTCTGTCTCACTCAGCCACTGGAGACCAGGGAGCCCTGTGTCCTTGCTCCGTCCTACCTTCCGCCATTGCAGGGTGATTTCTTAGATTTCTCTCTAGTTGTATGGCTTGTTCATCTAGATCCCAGGTGAGTTTTCCTTGTTGCTGCTCCTTGTTTCCATCACAACTTTGATTTGGTTGCCAGAAGGATGAACAGAGACTCTATCATCTATACCTTTTTTTTCTCTCGGCCATTAAAATATTCTTGAAAGAAATCAAAAGTTTTATGAATTGGAAGACTCAGTACAGATCTGACATTAATTCTCCCTCAAATCACTCACAGACTAAACACAAGTCCAATAAAAATACAAGCAGTAATCTCTGTAGAATAGATAAGCTGATCCTAGAATTTATATGAAAAGGTAAAGAATAAAAGTAGCAAAGAGATTTGAAAAAGAAAAACAAAGTTGAAAGAATCAGATTAACAACTATTGAGATTTGCTATAAAGATACATTAATTAAGACAATGTGGTATTAGTGGAAGGATAGTCATATTAAATAAAGAGACCACATTAAAGAGTACAAAAATAGACCCTACAAATATGGTCAAATAATTTCTAAAAGTTGCAAATACAATGCAATGGATAAAGACAGTCTCCTCTACAAACAGTGCTAGAACAATTAATTAACTCAAAATAGATCAATGAAATAAGTATAAAATATAAAACTATAAAACTCTTAGAAGATAACATAAGAGAGAACTTTCATGACCTTGGGTTAGACAAGATTTTGATATATCAAATCTAGAAATAACAAAAGAAAAAAATAGTAAATTGGAATTTATCAAAATTAAATACTGTTAATCTCTTAATCTGTGAAAGCCACTGTTAAGAAAATGAAAAGACCAGCTACAGCCAGGGAGATCATTTCAATTTAAATGTCTTCAAAATGTTTTATTTCTAGATATATAAAGAACTACCTAAATTCAATGATAAGAAAACAACAAAGATTTTTAAATGGGCAAAATATTTGCATTTGAGTAAGAATATATACAGATAAAATATGCTAAATTATAAATTACATGAATAAATTAATAAACAACACTCCCTTAACTTTTTCCTTCTTTTTCCTCTCATTCTCTTTCTCTTTCTCTATTTTTAATTCCTTCTTTCTTTCTAACCATGTAATTTTCATTACCACTTTATTCATTCTGGACAGAAAAATGATTGAATGCATAATCGATTAAATGAAATCCTTCCAATAGAAATACCTATGCAAGGAATGAATTTTTAAAATGATACTCATGCATGTAAAAGAACCAAAACCTTTTCAAAACCCAGTTTATGTTCATCTAAAAACTGACAAGAGACTAATATATGTGGCTGTTCTTTCCTTCTCTTCTGACTTTATTCTAAATATTTCTTGTCTCTCATTTCAGCTCAGATTAGAAAAAGTCATCTTATCTGATTTATCTTGGTTTATATTTCATTTCTCCTCTATGAGCTCCTTCACTAGGTGTGCTCTGTCTCAAATGTACTAAACTTGTTCCTTCTCTATACAAAAATTTATAAAAATGCAAAACAAGCCAAATTCTACATTGATTCTTCTTAGACTATAATATCTCATTTTTTATCACTAATTTTATCATTAATACTTTCAAGGAAATTTTAATTACTTTAATCACCACCTAATCCCTCTTTTAATCCTCGGTTCTTTTACTTTGAACCTCTTCCCTACCCAACTTCCATAGCTACTATAGAGGCAGTTTTAAAGTCACACAGACCTGTTTTCCTTTTCTTTCTTTTTTTTTAGTTGTCTCCTTCTCTTTCTGGCTTAGGCTTTCAGAAAGTTACTTTAATGTCTAAGTCTTGGTTTTCTCACTTAAAATGGTCATAATAAGACTTTTCTAAAATGGAATTCATTGAGTTAAGGCATATACATAATTAGTTACACACTACAGCTTGACGAGGGTTAAGTGCTCAATCTTAGTTATAACTTTAATAATGATAAATATTAACATTATTATACCTACTTTTAGGTGACATTCAATCAGATGTAATTCAATGTGATTCTGAACACAGAAGTTTCTTTGCTCCTGTTCTCTTGATTCTCCATGGCTGCCACTAGACTCTACCCTCAGGCAGAAATATTTTTTGCTTGAAGTTTATTTCATTTGCTTATACACTCTGGATTTGTTAGTGTGGCCTTCTAATGTTAAATCACTCCTCTTCATTTATCAAGGCCTTTTCTATAAGGCAATCTCTTTCTTCTCTAAATTGTTCCTGAAATTACTGACATCTGCAGAATGCAGAAGGCTAAGTCATCCTCAACACTAGAGTCCTCTTTAAAACAGTGTGGTAAAAGACCAGCCCCTGTCAATCTCAGCAGCTTATTAACAGTGCCTTAAATTGGACCTCAGCATCACATTAGAGTGTTCCACACTGTAATGGTATTCCCCAGTAGCCAATTCTCTTACCAATATTTTATCCTTTTCTTGAACAGTCTTACCACTTCTCTCGATCCCTACCTTTTCCCCTATCTATACATCCTCCATTATTCACTTCCTTATTTGCATGGGTCAGTCTCCTTGCTTCAGGTGTCTATTTTTCCAGGTGTCTATTCACCTTTTTCCCATTTATTTTCTTTATAGTATCTTCTTCACAACTCATGAACTTTATTATGTTAAGGCCTTTCCAGTTTTAAAAAACATCTCATTTAAATTTCTTTAAACTAGTATTTCTTAAATATTTCACATTTTAAATTCTCAGCTATTTCTCAACTAACTTCACAATGGATTTTTGACTTTGCTTGGCTTGCCATTTACCCTTAAACACTTAATATTTTCAGTTTGAGCTTTGAACAGTTTGAAAACATATCCCCATCTTTCATTTTTTATTCATTATCAGAATCAATTAGGCTTTGCATTACACTTCTCCCCTTTTTAAGTATTCTTTGACCAGATAACCTTGCCTCTTGCTGTGGAGAAGTAATTGAGGCTATCTGTCATGAATTTTCTTAACCATCTAACTTCTCCACCTATAAATTTCCTCTTTCTTCTTTCCCTTCATTTTAAGTGGAACTGATGTATCTCTTCTAATCCACATTTAATTGTTGTACCTCTATTTATGGCTCCATCCTTTCCTATGATTTCTGAGTGCGCCTATCTCTATCAGCTCTCTCCCTTTAGTGGCATCAGTACTTTTTCTTCTGAATCTTTTTCATAAATATATAACAATACTTAAGTCTCTTCCATCTTAGAAATTAAACTAACAAAACCAACAAGCTCTCTAATGAGAGTTAAATTCTTGACAATGCTATATCTCTCTTGTAACTTCACAAATAAGGCTTCTAGAAATAATGCTTTATGCTTCCTGACTTTACTTTCTTACTTTTTTGTATATTCATCCATCTGGCTTCAACATTTATTTCACTTTGAAACTGCTTTTACGTAGGCCAACAAGCCAGATGGTCCTGAAAAGATGAGCTGGTAATGGTGAGAAAAATCTAACTGAGAATTTTATCAGAACCAGAAACACAATATGAGATTTCTATTTCACAAGCAAGACTCTGGCAAAATTTAGACTCTCCAATGTATGTCAATCTCATTTACTCAATAGCCACTCCATTAAGTTTTCGTTTGTTGCACATTTGGCTACGTGGTTGAAGACTTACTTTATTTCAATGAAAGACATAGAGACAAAATAAAAATATAGGATCAGTTAAAATAATTATCAAATTTATAAAATGGCCATAATTCCCTGAACCAAAATTTAACAGTTTTAAAATAAATGACATTGTAACACAAGGAGGTATGGTTATTGTAAGAAAGCCATGCTCCTATTACTATAAAGAGCACTTAACTAATGCAGGTCTGATGTTGATGATGGGAAATTGATATATGTTTGTATGTAACTCTTTTTACATCTAAATTTGAAAAATATTTTAAGGCTAATTTTAAAGTATATAGAAATAGGGCATTCATAAATGTCTAAAGGTAGAATAATTTAGTACTTCATATCTTAAAGGAAATTTGTCAATAACTATCAAACATCTTGCTTTTGAGCGTTAGTTTTAATAGAGCAATATTATTTTGAGAACATATTTAATTGGTTATAATAGTGAAAATTAAAAATAGTCTAAAATCCATCAGTAGGTGATTGCTAAATAATTGTACATACATATAATGGCATAATTGGAGGTAATTAGTGATTCTACAGCACCAAAATATATACTACTTAGAATATATCATCTACAGAAGATTTAAATGACATGTAGTTTCCAAAACAGTATGTATCATAAGATTCTTATTTTGTAAATTAAACATAACAACAGATATGTACACTCAGAGAGGAATCTAGAAAAATTTGCAATTGTTGTTCTTGCTTACTTTTTTGGTAGTAGAATTACAACCAAATTTTGTATAGCTAAGTGTTCTAAGTCTAAAATGAAATATAATATATTAATATAAGGCAATTAAATGAGAAAACACTAGAATTGTTAGTTCTGTTCATCTCCTGCACATACTTAAGAAAATTTCATAAAGTAGTGGATTCTACATATGACTATGTCTCTGAAGAAATCTATCAAACTATTATTACACTTTACAAGTGATGATACATACAATATGTTAGAGACCATAACAAATTTTTTATTCTAGATGTGATTCAAACCTGTGGTTAACCCCATGGCTTTAAAGTCATTTAGTCAAGAATTCCAAGAAATAAGACTGAGACTGGTGTCTATCCCTCCATGAGTTACTAAAAGAATAGAGATGATGTCCAAACTGGTTGTCTCCACAGTTTTAAAGCTGCTCTGTATATACTCTTTTTTTTTTTTTTCGTATATATAATATCCCAGTATGCTCAATCTATACCTTTTGTTTAAACAAAAAAACACTATTACAACTTATGTCCTGAACTCTCAACTTTATCCACTCATTCTTTACTTAAGTTCAGAATGAATGATGAGGTGTTTAGTAACTTCCTCTCTTGTGGTGATGTTTATAATCACAAAGCATACATGAGATTGCATTTACATGGTTAATAAATGTCTTACAGTACTTGAATCATGATTAAAAGCCAATATTTTAGTTTTTCACTTTAATAATTAACATAATAGAATAAAATTTGTATTATGGTAATAGTTACTGAATTTTATCCAAGTTCTTTATTTTTAAACTTTAATTTAGAATGAATTACATTTTAGTGCACATGTCCATTTACAATAATTTGGACATTTGAACTATTTATTTTCATAATCTGGGCATATTTTCTGTTCTTTATGTAAGGGTTTAATGTGTTTGCTATTGCTGTTGACACATTATACACATTATCATAAGTTTTATCATCTAGGTTAATTTAAGCAACATATAATTGTCATATTAAAATAGTATCTCTATTTCCCAGGTTCATGTATGATTATCAAATTCCATTAAACCAAAATTAAATGAAACTCCTTGGAAATAGATGTTAGTTTTAGGAAAAATAAAAGGACATCATCACGTGTAGAACTTATTACTTATAAACAACATGATATATTTTTCAAAATGTATATGACTTGTTTAGAAAAAAATTTGGTAAGAATGCATTGTATTTTGTTTACCTACAGACAGTTTTCACGGTTTTACATAAAATTCCTTCTATTACATGATAGTAAACCAAGAATGCCATTTTAATCTGGACAGATGCAAAAGTACATTTCTTTTAGTTCTTCAGCTACGATTTATTTTTAGCTTTCTTCAGGAATTTCCATCTATTTTGTCTTTATATTATGCTTACAGAAGTTACTTTATTTTACATAATTGCTTCCTTTGCATTTACATTCTGTAATATTTATTGCTTTAATTTTGTCATAATGAAAACAAAGAAAGCCTATATTTAAGTATGCAATTATTCGAAAATAAACAGGTTTGCCTAAGATCCATTAATACATAACCCGTGTAAACATAATTTTTTATTTACAAAAAATTTATCTTCGATTCATCACATAAGTAAACTCAATGAAGCTATTTCTGGTCTCTATTTTTATGATATAAATATCTTTCCAATTGGGAAGATATGCTTTAGCTAGGCTCAGAGTAAAGAAAATTCAGTTGAGGCCATATCCTCCTCTCTATAAAATTTATATGATAATTTGTCCAATGTAGTCAATTTCATAAAAGTAGATTCATTTTTATATTTTGAAAATATGGCATTATATCCAGTTTCTTGGATATTTCACCTCATTTTATCTCATTTGTTGTGTAATACTTGTAGCAATAGTTAACTGTAAATACTGAAGGTAGCAGTCAGAATCTCTCTCAAATTCGAACAAATATTTTGATTCTGGTAGTTATGATCTAAATAAAGAAGTGTCAGAAATGCAATCAAAATGTATATAATTCTAATGTTTCTAAAACTTTGTTGTAGCTACAGTTCTCATAAACACATTGCATCTATTATGATTATCCTTTGTCACAGAATTGTTTAGAATAGTACCCACAAAATACCAGTTTATTAAAAATTTTAGCCAATTTACTTTTATCCTAAGAAGTCAGACTTGTAAATTAAAATTAAAGGAAAACATTAGGGACTGAATTAAAGTCAGAAAAGGTTGAATAATTTATTTGTTTTATGTCACATTTTCTTTGGGATGTATATTTTAAAAAATAAAATTCAGTTCTAAAGAATTAATATTTTTAAATCTTAAACATTAGCCTATTTAAGCTAAATAGATTTTTTCTAATTTAACCTGTATAGAACTGAATGATATAATCAATATTATCAAGTTTATTTTGTCATTTTAATAAATTCTTTTCTGTAATATTAATAGCAAATCTATATTATTGTTGGCAGAAATCTGAATCTTGGTATATGAAGAAACTATCAGTCTTTAAGCAAGAAAATGCATCTAAGAGTTAAGAGAAACCAATCTTTTTTTGGATAAAAGTTTAGCCTACTAATGTTTCCAGAGGTAAGCATTAAAAGAAAGTGAACAATACAATGTTATCAAGTCTCCCAAACAATTCAAGATCCTTTTTACTTTTACATTTGACCCTTCATTTTAAACTTCAGGATGACACTCAACTTTGAAAGATCAGAGAACAGACAGAACAGAGCAAGCACACATTTGCTGTTTGTGGAATAGAGCAAGTACACATTTAAATACTCTTCTAATTTAGAAGTGAAAGAAAATTCATTGAAATGATCCAACACTTTATAAAGTTCAGTGTCTTCAATGAGAAGGCTTGTAAACTGTTCTGCATTAACAACTTGTCTCGTTTCTAAAATTAATTGCCTTCAGCTGTATTAACAATAGTGCATGATCAAGTAACATAAAGGCTTTGGATAGATCAATAATAAAGGCATCCTAATTTATCCTTTGTTCACCATCATTGCCACAAGATTAATAAGTTTCAAAAGGGCCAGTTGGATAAAGCCTTTAGCCTAAAATTGCTACTAAAGCATTATCTAAACATGAAGCACAAACCAGCTCCTCAGAATTGCTGAACTAGTCAGGCAAAAGTAATAAAGAGTAGGGGGAGGAGGCATTTCAAAATACTGACAAATATCTTATACATCTACTATAAAATGCTATAATCTGTAAAAGGGAGAACTATCTTTTTTATATGCAAGTCTTAAGGGAAGGAAGGAGAAGAGAAATGAATGACTTGAAGGTCAAAAGATGTTGTACAAAGAGCTATACTGGTTTACCTTCATTTTTGTCTCTTATGTAGATCAGAGGTATGCAAAAGTTAGATGATGAAAATGCTACATTAGGAAAACAATTCAACTAAATATGTATTGAACTGACTCTATCAAGCTCTCTATAAACAAACAGATATATATAAGTCCATGAAAAGCTGTGTAAAATATACTGCTGTTAAATTATGGCTTAGGTATGTCTACTTAAAAAAAATCACTGCTCTTGAAGAGAATTTATTCTACTTCTATCTTTTCCTAAAAAGAGTTCTTTGATCTTAGATAAACGATATGTACAAAAACTTTTTTACAGTTATTTATAAATTTTTAATTATATGATTCTAGCTATAATCTGGTCAGAGAACAGGAAGGAAAGAAAGCAGGCCAGTGGCAGGTGGACCTTTGTCCTGGCTTGTTAAAAGGGATCTAAGATTAGATCAACTGTTTATCTCTCCCTGCAAATGTGTGGTGGTTTAAACACAATGTATATGAACACACACACACACAGACACACACACACACAGACACACACACACACACACACACACACAGAGCAGATTCTTGGATAACATTTCCTAATGTTGATTTGTTACATTAGTGAGAAAAAAATCGATTCCTAGCCAGAGCCACTATCTTGGGGAATTTGCATGTTTACCCCATGTCTGTGTGAATTTTCTCCAGGTACTATGGTTTCCTCCCACATCCCAAAGATGTCCACATGAAGTGAAATTGGTGTGTGTCTACATTGTCCCTGTCTGAGTGAGTGTGGAGGTATTTGTGAGTGAGCTCTGTAATGGAAGAGTGACCTGTCCATATTGGGTTCCCACCTTTTGCCCTGAGTTCTCAGGAGAGGCTCTGGCCACCTTGACCCTGAACAAGAGTAGGCAGATTGGAAAATGATTATCTTACTTGTTTTTATTTATCTTTCTTAAATGCACATATAGCTTACTTTTATTTCAGTGTTTATTAGAAGTGTTTTGGTCTTTGGAAGTTTGGAAATGTGTTTGTGAACAGAAAAATGCCATAGGAACTTAACTCTTGTTTATGTCAATTAATTGATTTTGTTATATGTTGTTTGGCTTAAAGTTACAGTTTCCAACAACTTATTGATGATATATGTGTGTGTGTGTGTGTGTGTGCGTATGTATATATTTATATATATGTATATGAGTACATATGTGTATATACTTATGTATGCACACATACATATATGTGATTTAATTTCTTATTTTAATATATTTCATTTTGTACAACATAAATCTCTCAGATTATTATATATTCCCAGACTAAAGAAATCATATGTAATCAGAATAGACATTGTTAATGAAAATTTTAGAATATATTACTAAACTTAGCTTTGCTTTATCAGAATATTTTCAATGGTTTCTCATTTTAAATCATTTTAAAAATGAAATTCCATTATTTTAAAAAGATCATTGATTAGATTTGTATACCAAATTTGAGCTTAGAATGTAAAAATTCTAAAAACATTATATATTCAAAAATTAAATATCAGGAGATAGAATTTGAAATCCAGTATTTTTAAAAATATGACTAGAGACTATCATTTATCTAATATTGCTTCACTTCCTTGTGTTTATTAAAGTTATTTTTATATAATTTTATAAATTAAATTATGAGTTTATATAATTTATTGAATGATCTCTAATTCAAATGTCATCTCCCTTTATAATTACTTACATATTATAAACAACTAAATATGCATGAAATTAATGAAGAAAATTGAATTTATAGTTCAGTTCACTTATTCACTACAAATACTGATATAAAGATATATCGATATATTAAAATTCAATTGAAAAAGTTCAAACTTGATAAAGGAACTTTCAGGGAGATTTAGAGAAGACTGATAATTAATAATATCAGGATGTGCTAAAAGTTATAAACATAAACATCATCTTAAGGGCATTACCCAGAGACAAATTCATATTAAAACATACAAAGGTTCTGCATTCCACTTGCTCACATAGAAGACTAGCCACTCTATCACAAGTACTTTAAACTGCCATCATTGTGCTACTAAATAACTTTTTAAAAATGTCAATGCTAGGCAAAATGATCAAATGAGGAAAGATTCACTTTGATACCATTGCATTTCTCCTTATATCATCATATAAAGCTAGATGAATGAGAACAGACATACAGGGGAAATTATGGTAAGCAAAGCAATGTCTGTCTCTGTGACTGAGTTGACAGGACAATTCTGTGGACAGAAATTTCAATTGAGTCATTTGAAGCAATTCTCTTTCTTCTTTTCAATATAGATTATACCTTATAATTACTCCTATCATCCAATGTCCAACCGGAGGCCAATTCTTCCCTCCTATCCATCACTTTCTGCCCCCCATTACTTTTCCTTTTATTATCTGAAACATTTACTAGGGATTCCATTCTCATGTTAGGCAGACTAATGCTGAGATTTTTAGTACCCTAAAGTAAGAATATACATATTCTGTCTTCAAATCACTTTTGAAAGGCTTTCTACCTATTTATAGGCTTTATGTGTCATTATTTTACCGTGTAAAACAAATAATATAAATTCAATTAAACAACTGCTTAATGTAGTCATGGCAGCAAATAAAAGCAAAATCTACGAATACGGTCTCAGTTATTTAATCAGGTCCACTTACAAAAACAATGTCAATTTGTTACTAATATAGAAAATAATTCTTTTGATCTACTGAATATAAATGAAGTGTACAAGATAATACTGCTACAGAAACACTTTGAAATCAACACAGGTGGTATGAAAAATCACTATAAAATTGAGCATCATTTTCTATATATGTACAAGTATATGCATTTAACTACTTTGATCTTAATTAAATGTACAGTAGTATAATGATGGATAGGCCATGACATAAGAAATGAATTCAATGAACTTATCATATCTTTCAGATTTTTTAATAAAAGTATTTTATCAGAAACAAAACTCAAATTATTAAAAAAATACCTGAAGATTTATTTTTAAATAATTTATTATATACCTCTCAATGTGCAGCTAACCCCAAAATGCACTTTAGAGAAATCACAATCTATACTGCTACATATGTTAATGATATCTAAGTATCTCTTGGTGCTAAAATAAGATACCATTCCAGATTATTGAAAGTCTAACTTAACTAATTCAGGCAGGCATAGGGAATTGAATCATCGAGAGGAGGGTTGAATGTATTATAGTTAGAACTAGATCTTCTTGAAAAGTTAAGAGTAGCTTTTTTGGTGTGAACAACTTTCTGAAAAGGTGACTTTTGGATAAGTAGATGTGATTATGATGAAAATGAGGTAAAATATCAGGGAGGGAAAAAAATGGAATGAACAGAAATTATCCATTCTCCTTTAGGCCAAAGGCCAGTTTGACCTGCTTGATTATTAATCTTAGATCAAGACACTGGCCCTTGCCTTAATTGGGAACATTTTGACAGTTTCAGCTTCTCCTCCTTATTGTCTAGCTCTCCTCTCTTATCCTGTCTGGCCCTCTGTAGCCATTTCCTAGAATCATAGTAACTCCTTTTAGTTTTGAACCACATTTCTAGATAAATAAGCTTTTATGTTTGTGACTATATTATGTATTGCCTCTCTATATCCCCTTCCTCTTTCTTCATTTGTTTTATATTTAAGCCTTGAGCAATTTAATGCTTTTAGTCCTCTCTCCCTCCCTCCATAAAAAAGGCCCATATGTGTTAACTTAACCTGCAAAGTCTTTTTAAGGAATCTTGAGAAATCTAACTATGGGCAGTGAACACACGATGCAATGTATATTTAAGACTTGTTGTTGAATTGTATGCCTGAAACTCACTGGATTTTGTTAACCAATGCCATCATAATAAAAATAAATTAATTAATTAAAAAATAAAATAAAAAAATGAAAGGAATCTTGAATTTGCCAAGAAATTTGAATATCAAACATTTTCTCATAAAATGTCTGTACAACCAGTTTCCCTTTAAATGTCCATGGGCCAGTAACTCCATGTTGGTTTTCATGCAAGTTGGCAGCATCTGCTGCTCCTTTCCTGGGACATGTTCTAGTCTGTAGCCTCAGTCTCCACTACTCCCTATTACTTACATCCTTGGCTGCTCTACTCATTTTCTTTGTTAGCAGCTTCCTAAAGTCATTTAATATAGCACTTTCAATAAGCTCTGAGCATTGTTTTTACTAAACTATAAATGGACTAATGAGTTAATATATAGTGAATAAGTACCCTCTCTTGGATAATTGCATTAGATAGCTGCCAGTTGTTCACGAATATCTGTGTTTTCTCTTCTTTGGCACACTTCTAGTCTACATGGCCAAGCCCCTTATCAGTTAGGTTAGGCTGGTGATTGAGTCCTCACCAGTGGTGTACAAAAGGAAATGATGGAGCCCCTCTTGGGCTTGGCCTGTAATGCCTCCCTAAGCTCTTTCAAGCTCTTTCTCTACCTGAATGATTAAGTGGAGGATTCTGAGACCCTAAACATGATAGAACCATGAGACAGAAGGGCCCTCGATCCTTGATTAACAGTAGAACAGTAGTTACTGCTTACGTGCATTATAATATGACATATGAGAGGTATAAACCTTTATTGTTTAGGCCATGGAGAGATTTGTAGGATATTTGTAAGAGAAGTTAGACTGCGTTACATGGAAATTCTTATTTATAACAACTGCTATAATGTTGATAACTGATTTTTTCCTATAATCATTGTTTTTTAACATCATAAATTAATAGTGTGAGTATTTTTAAGGGAATTCTTTAAGGCCTCCTGATATCATATCCGTGATTTTTCTGTTTCTATATCTTTAAATCAAGGAATGGTATTTTGATATGTTGATATGGCATTTGTTAAATTAAAATTAAAAAGATCTATATGTACTAATGATAAGTTTATTATTATTTTTTTGTCCAAACTAAGACACTTTTGAAAGTAAAAGGTTTTACTAAAAATAATTGAAATTATATAATTTAAAAAATATTTTGAGTAATAAATTTATTAAATTTATATTTGTAAAAATCTTTCATAATAAATTCTATTAGCCTTTTATTTAAAGCTTTACTTTTAAACAGATTTTAGTTCTCTAGTCATTGAATATTTTAATTAAATTTCTAACCTATTTCAAATGTATTTTAACTAAAATATAAAGTGTTGTTTTAAAAACGATAGTTTTTAAAATGAGACAGTACACTGGGTTCTTTAGGGCGACATAGAATAGTTTTCTCAAGGCTCAGACATTTCCGTAATGTAACTAATAATGGACATCAGACAAAAAAGACACAATATCAAGTAGAAGTTATTTGTTTTTTTCAAGAGCTATATAACTAAAATTTAGTAATTCAGTTACATTCAGCCTGTGTGAATTAGTGTGTATATATATTTGTATGTGTGCATGTATGTGCATATGTAGGTAAAATTTGATAGTTACAGCTTCTATTTCAATTGATAGAATATGACAATTTATTCAAATGTAGTTGTAAATTACATCCAAGCCTTGAAACCAATTTCAAGTATACTATTTTCTCCATATATTTTTAAAGGCCTTTCTTTTTATCATGATACTATGGCCCACCCAAATTTATCTTTAATATTGACTTTACAGTAACATTCAGGATAATGTTCAATGTTTAACCTTTGACAGAATGAACTTCTAATGGCTTCACTCTGCCTTTATAAATTGGTTGTAAAAAATGCAACTTATATAAGGTATTAACTAACCTCTTATTTGAAGTATCTGACGGCATTGATATAAAACTGGAATAATTTCATTATTTATGGAGGTCTTCTGATAACATAGATAAAGCATTGATTCTTTTTCATAGTGCATAAGAAAAATTGGAGATAAAAATAGAACAAAAATAATTAAGGCAAACTGATCAAATATAAATTTGTTCTTCACAGACTGAAATCTAAAAACGCTTTTTACAGCTTCATGTGCTAAATTCTTATATTTGGGTACATACTTTACATATCAACTAGCTTTATACTAATTCTTCAGCAGATTTGATCTCAAGACTTCTTGTGCTCAATCATGTCACCATGGCGGACAGTAAATGTGGACCTATATTCTGTGTAATTACAGTAATGACATCAGCTTTCTTGAACAAGAGAAAATCAGAACTTAATTTTCTATTAAATATATACATTTTTGGATTTATTGAAACTAAATATATTTTTTACAATATAAAACAATTACAACAAAAGTATGATCAAACAATAAATATAGAAATTAGCTTTGAACCATAGATGACAAAAATAATCATTATGACAAAAGCATTCATACCAGCAAGTTCTATTGCAGGGCTACCCGATCTCTATATAATACGTATATTTTAAATATAACCAACGTACAGTTTCTCATTAGTCTTCTGGCTTTTGTCCTCTTCTGTACTTCAGCGAGGACCATGGCATAACTAGCTATATGTCAAGCATTCAGCAATGAAGAGTGTACTTCATTTTATTCATTACGATGCTATCCTTAAAGATGTTAGTTCTCTTGGTTCTAGAAAAGATCGAGAAATGAGCACTGGGTTTTTAATTATCTTTCAGATTTAAATATCTATTGAAACAGTTCACTTCCCATGAATATTTCATGTACTACTATGGGGACAATGGTAGAAGACAAAATTACAAAGTGGAGACACACCAAATCCATTGTAAGTTAATGCAACTATCAATAATAATTTTTAACAACAAATCAGGAACAAATGCTAAATAAACTATATAGGCTTCAGAGACAGTAAGTGTAACTTGGGTATCTCCCAAGGAAACCAGCATTTGGTCACCCATGACACTGAAACTTCTTTATTGTAGGACTACATTTGAAATTGTCATCTGGTTAGAGTTCTGTTGATTATTTCTATTATTTTGGGAAAGTTTGAGTATTATCTTCATACACAAAAGCAGATATGAAGATTGAAGTTTTAGGGAGGGAGAAAGCTCAGAGTCTGATAGTAACAAATAATTGAGTTTAAGTATCTGGAGAGATTGCCAGTCTGATTAAATGTTAAATAACTATTGTTAATCTAGTTACACTTATTCACATTGAATCTTTTTAATAAATTTAATCCAGAATCACACTTATATAATATTCTTATATAGCAATGAAAAGGTTTACGAATATTGAAACTATTTTAAAGAAAGAAAACATTGGATTAAAGAATGCTTGAGTATGCAGTTGTTTGCTTAGTGAGGGAGGTGTAAAAATGGAAAACTATAAACAGTAACACAAAGGTCCCTTTGCTATTAACATCTGTTACAGCCACGGTTATTAATATTGTAATCATTTTCCATAGCAGGAATGGATTTGACTTCTCACAACAAATAATTTGAGAAATGATTAATGAGCCTTTTAATTATAGAGTGAGTTTATCTTAAAACAATCTGTGCCATACAGCTGGAAAATATCAGGCTTTAATTACACCCAGGAAAAACTCCAAAGTGAAGCAAAATGTGTCCATTTTAGGGTGTCCAGACCTTCTCCATGCCTGTTTCACCTTCATAGTTGACTGCTTAGCTCCATGTTTTAGCACATGGTGCTAATGAGGCCACGGTCATGTTTTTCGTCAGCACACATGCCAGTTAGCTCCACTTCGTTCCAGTGTTACAGACTGTATTCTTAAACTTTGCTGCCAACTCAAAGATTCTTCCACTCATTCACCTGGGAAAGCTGGCAAACATACAAACAAAAAGCATGGAAGAGTCACCATAAAATTAAAACGACTATTGACTGCTTGGGGATGGGGATAAAAATGCTTACTTGGAGAAATCAGTGTCATCGTATTCTTCAAAATGGCATGTTAATTAAGAGGCTTCCTCTGACTTGTTTATTTTTAGTTTTACTTTAAAAAATAATTAAGGGAGGCAACATAGAAAAAAAGAATACTAGATTAAGATTTTAAAAACTAAATTTTATTTGGGTCACTTTTTCAAAGTAGTTGTTATGACTTTTAACTGTTATCTAATTAACCTATGCTCATTAACCCATTCTGAAAAGTTTGTGCATTGTCTCAGGTAATTGTGTACCGGGTGAGCTCTCATGGTTTACCATTCCATGACTCAAGTTTTTAGGCAATGGAATCAGTTTTGTGAGGCTGGAGGCTGAGAAGAGAACCTGATGCATCTTAAAACTCAAACTGTGTCTGAGGCAGATGGTTGTTAGTTGTCAGGATCTCTTGTTGAGCAAAAATGTGCTCCCATTGACTTACAGGTGCTTCTGTTTGTAGCATTGCATTTATAGTTTTGTTGCTTGCAGGAGTGTGCACCAGCCATCAGACCAGGGGGAGAAATACATGATATTGGTCTTGATGAATTTGCTCACTAACTATCTTTTTTTTCTGTTTAACTCAGCAGACTGCTGCCTTGGGCTTGGAATAAATACATTCTTCCCTGTCAAGTCTTGAGAATTATTTTTCACCATAAGCACAGAACACTTTTCAGCTATGCATCACTGAATAACTGTCAGAAGACAAGTACCATGACAAGAAATGTTCCTCCTTAAAACAATTTATTTCTACCCGAAAACATCTTGTTGAGGGGAGAGACTGACGTGAGGTTTTTCTGTTTCATATAAACACATACACACAAACAAATATTCTTGTTTCTTAATGTAAAAAAGGAATAAAACTATATTTAACATAAGTATTTTCCATAAGGACTTAGCATTTGTTTAAACAGATATAGGCTGAATTATAACTAAAGCAACTCTTACTGAGGAATAGAAATCATTACTCTTAATAAAAAACAGTACTCAGTTTTAGTTTATTCATAGCAATTATGATGGAAAAGGATAGACTGGGAATAGTTTTATTTATGAATGAATGAATATCTATGTGAGATATAGGTTTGAATATTGTTCCATAGGCACTTAAGAGTATATGCATATAATACAAATACATCAATTGCTTTTGTTCACACACACTCAGACTCACACGTACACGTGACATTAGTGGTCATTTATTCCATCTTTCTATTCCATTCCACTTATTCTTGCTTCTGGTTACACACATGGGAGGGAATAACAAGCAGCTCCATCCTTCTGATTCTGAATCTCTTTACTCTCTACATTTCAATCTGGTTCTATGCATGGAAAGAAATAACTAGCATTATAGTCTGCTGCCATAAATTTTACAAGGATTCAGCTCATTCATTTTTCAAAATGTTGCAGAAAATGTGGTAAAAAAAAATTAAAGAGGAAGGACCCTCCTTGATGAGGAAAAGTGTTTATGTCCAGCTGAGGAAACAATATAGATCAAACCACCCCAGTATATTTCCTGCCATTGAAATTTACTACATATGATGTTGTATTAGGAAAATAATCATATTTATAGGAAATGGAAAAATGAATTAATCAATTTTAGGATACATTTTGAAGATATTTTTATGTTAATATGGAGACTAGAGATCATTAAGGTTTACATCATTTACATGGAGTTTACCAGAGTAGGAGAAGGAGAGCTAATACTTTATATAGTATACGCTGATGGTTAATTAGAAATATTACACCACCCAGACTTTGAAAAGAAATAGGTTTTAGAGAAACTGTAAGTTCTAAATTGTTAGAAGAATCACTTTAAAAAGAATGTTAAGATTTCTCTTCCCTCAACCCAGCTTGAGGGAAATTCCCTTTTCCTGGTGCCATGCTTTAATAAGAGAATATTTATCAGAAATATCTTAAACGAGAATCAAGTTTAATGCTAAAATGCTGAAAGCACTCTATTTCAGATAATGAGACAGACAAAATTAGGAAAAACTACCTTATTTTTTATTGTTCTGGAACTAAGAGAAAGTGCTATTAGAGCCAAGAATTAAAAAAAAAAAAAGCAAGAAATGTAAATATAAAAAAAGGCAGAGCTGAATTTAATATTCTCAGTTGACTTGATTATGTACACAGAAAAGCTAAAAGAAACAAATACATTTTTGAGTCAATAATCAAGTAAGGTGGCAGGTTAGATTTATAACCAAGAATCAAGGGCTTTTAATCTTTAAGCAATCAAAAAATCAATAATATTTTGGAAGAAAATATTCTATTTTGATAGCAAATAAAAATATCATTAAAATAGCAGTTCTTTAATCTATCTGTTCAAAACAATAACAAATAAATCACTGAGGTATTTTTTTAGAAATTGGTATAATATAACTTTCTTCTGGTGAATGAATTAGTTTGCCAGGAAAATCTGAAAAGTAAGAGTGATAAAGGAACTAGAATCTTAAGTAACAAAATATATTTTGAATTAATAACATATAAAATAAATTTTAAATAATTTATGGACTTTTATTCATCTTTTATTTTTTAAATAACTTGGTTGACAGTAAAGCAAGTATAGAGTATGCTATTTTTATGTTTTGATTATTAAAAGTCTTAATATTAAACAAGCAAGAAGTTATTTAAAAATCTTTAAGTTACCAGTAAATTTAAACCATAGCATAAAGGGCATAAAATTGCTTGAGATCATGTTTAGAAACTCTTTACATGCTTTTCCTTTAGCCTGTAACCAGTCGTAAAATTAAGAATTAGGTTTAAGTAATTGCAAAAGATAATTCTAAAATTATATCATTATGCTATATTTCGGAAATTGAGCACATATTTTGTTGCGAGGTTAGTGGGAATCTAATTTATTTGCCACATTTCTTGAATAAAGAAGATGCTAACTGTTTTACAGCATGTTTTCTTCTTCTGTAAAATAGTAATTGTGTAGAAGAATTGAGAGAACATATGTGAAAAGTCCTCTGTGCTGACACAAGTCACTCCTCTTTTTCCACCCATGCCCCCTTAGTTATCTTTAATAAAACAGGTGGCACCAGTGGCAAAATACAAAAATTGCAGTCTCTATATCCTCATTAATACCTAACGGTTCACCTTGTCCTTGATCTTGAGAAAAAGAACTCAAACTTAATCTTAAATATCAGTGTAAACAATCACATGTGTTTAAGAAAAGAAAAAGAGTGCTACAAGTAATGTACTTTAAAATAACTCAGTTAACCAGCAATTTGATGAGTTTAAAACCAAAATTAGAGAAATGGAAAAAAGGGTAAAACTATTGGAAAAACACAGTAGGGGATGTAAGTAGAGTGTGAAAACTGCTGTGGAACAGATTGCTGTTATAATTAGAGACAACATTTCACTCTCCTTTAAATACGAGTCCCTGGAAATTGCTCTGAGTGGAAGAGGGGGAGGTACAGCTGTTTCGGTGTACAGCTGGTGGGAATCACAAGGACCATAGTCGGATGTAAACTGGTTAAAAAACAAACTAGCTAAGTAATGGTAATTCCTAGATTGAACTTCAGATGCAAATATACAAGGTTCTAAAAAAATAAAATATAGTAAGCCCACCTGAGAATTCTGATGGTAAGACAATTTCCGCCTAGTACAAAATATATTCTATGTATTTAATGATTCCTCCAAGTCTTCATAATATAAAGAAGCGAAAGCCTAAATCTAAAAGAACAAAATATTTAAAAATTATAAGATTGATATGGGTAATTATAGCTTTCACATTAATTTTTTTTATTACATAAATCTTGAAAAGTAACCAAATATTTGATAATTAGTCAAGATCCTCTTTCTTGTACAGTGAGAATATTGAAAGAATGTCCTGGAAGGACACTAAATACCCAGTAACTGGGCTCACTAGATCTTTGTGTAATCTCTAGAGAATCACAGTCTTGACCTTGTCTCTTATTTTGTCCTGCTACAAAAATACTAGACAGATAAAAATAAAGAATACATACTCTTTTGGCTTAGAGTTCACCTAAATCTCAGAAATAGCAAGATAGTTTATTTTTTTCTCTCATCTTTTAATGTCACCAAGTAATGAAGTACATCAGAATTTTCTTTCTTTCTTTTTCCACAGCACACAGAGAACAGTTCTTACTAATACATTAGCTACAGAATTGTTCAAGTGGTCAGACCTATCTTCTAGATTTTCTTAGAGAGGCTGTTATGATATTTGTCAAAAATGGATTATTCTCTGAGTGAGAGGATTGTGAGAGAGGCAATAAGTGGCTCCGAAGTGGTCTATAAGAACTCACAGGCTGTCTGTATTTGACCTTCCCAGATCATATTCAAATGCAACCCAGGAAGCCTGATGATACCTGCCTCTACAGCGCAGAAAGTTTTCACTTTTTTAACCTTTACTTCATTCCACCAGGGAAGAAAGTGATGGAAAGTGGGGCAAACTTTGACTGGAATTCTAGTACTCAGCCAGCGTTTCTTTCGCATGTATCCCTTCCTCTCTGATTGCTTTTCCATGGGATATTTGTACTTTAGCATCATAAAGAAAAGAACAAAACCATTTCTTGTAAATTAGGAAAATTATTTAGTCAGTCACATTTTATACTATATTTTATTGATTTGGTCTAATCATAGTTGTTGATAAATTTATTGCAGACAAGAGATGTATTTCTAATCTCCTCTTCCTTGTATATGAAATAAATATTTGCCATATCGTGTTTGAATAGTCATTTGTTTGTATGTCTTAACTGCTTTTTCTAACCAATAACATTATTTTACATTTATTTTAAGGAGTATGGGGCACACGAGAAAGAAAGAGACCACGTTTCTAATTTAAAAAATGTGAAATACAGAGTGAAAATTGTATTAAGACAAAAAGCAAGGCGACTCAAATAATTTTTGAAAATAAAAACCTCTGCTTAAATTTAAATTGTTTACTTATCTGTTGGAGTAGAAAGCTCAATTCCTTAACTGAAGTTCTCCAAAACCCCATATGATGTGCCATTATACTCTTTAATGATCCCCCATAATGATTTATATTTATTAATCACATTTGTAGTAATCTATCGAGTAGCTGTATTTCCCATTAGAAATATTCTTGCATGAAGGCAGAGAAAATATCTACCTTTAGTGCTCTGAACAGAACCTGGCACATACTAAATACTATTTACTGAATTATTAATTATTCATTCACTCGTTAACTCTACAGATATTTATTGAGCATCTGCCCATGTGAACTACATTTTACAAGAAGGGATTAGACAATAAAAACATGTAGGCAAATCATCCATTTTGTTAGGAGGAAAATGTTACCGGAAAGAAGAAAAATAGGGTACGGTGGATTAAGGATTAAGGGTGCTGGCATGGAGATAGTAAAATAGTCCTCATAAAGAAAATTAATTGGAACAGATCTGAAAGCAGTGAGTTTAGTTTTACAATTCCTCTTCTACTTTCCAAAACATACAAAGAAACAACAAAAACAACAAAAAACTGCTAGCATGTTTAAGGAATAGAAATTATTTTTGTTGAAACATTGTCAACAATCTAGATGTGCTTTTACTTTATTTCTTGCTAAAGAGCTTTTGTATTTGTATGTTTTTAGGACAGCTTTACAGGTTATCCGTGAAGTATTTTTGCAGCTATGATGATGGGAATACAAATACTGTCTTTTGAAACCACGTATCTGTTTTCCAACAGAGACATCCATTCCTTCTATCCAAAACAACTATGGAGAAAATAGAGTTCAGGTGTAATAGAGCTTAAAATCAACTTTATTAAATTGAATTTCTCCAGAATTGAGAAGACATCTCACTTTTTCTATAGCCTTCAGGTAAACACTTCCAAAGAGGTATTTTAATAACCATTTAAGCACACAAGGACAGCTGTTCAGGTGGTCTCAGAGAGGATGAAAAATTGCATATGTCACCTGCCAGAGCGGACACTAAATTACCTTGGCCTACGGAAACTTTTTATTTGCCTAGAAGGTATTTATATTCCCACTTGAGGTGTTGGAAAAACAATAGCCTAAACTTCCTATGACAGAAAATATATCAATGAAAACTCAGCATCACTTTAATCTTTTATAATACACTCTGTTACTAGTGGCCTAAACTTTCCATGACAGAACATCAATGAAAGCTCAGTATCACTTTACTCTTTTATTATATCCTCTGTTAGTACATTCTATGCTTATTATAACATATGCCAGGAATTTGATCATTTGACTAAATATGCATTTCTTTAGTATTTCAGACAATATATTTAGTCAAAAAGACACAAAGTTCACATAGTTTTAAATTATTTTCTTTCTGAGGTTTGCTAAATTTGTACATTGCCTGCTGCCTTTCTAAGTTCTTTTTGGAAACATGTCAATATAGTCCATCTATAGATTTTTGTTCATGTACTAAAAATGTGTAATTAATTGAAAGTATTATTTTACTACTACATATAGCATTGAACATATGTTTTTACCTTGGGAAATTTGTGGTAATTTATGCCTATATAGAAAAAAATGAATAAAAATATAATTATTTCTGTTAATTATTAAAATCTTTTTCAGTCTTAATTCTTATATATAATTCTCTAAATAAAGCAAATTTTTATTTAAATAAAATATTAACATATAATAACTTTTCAAATTAATAACGAGGACAAAATACTCATACCCATTAGGATAGCTACGATCGAAATAACGAGGGTTGGTGAGAATGTGGAGAAACTGACACACTTGTGCACATTGGTGGGAATATAAAATAGTACAGCTGCTGTGAAAAACAGTATGACTTTTCCTCAAAAAATTAAAAATAGAATTATCACATGATCCAACAATCCACTTCTAGGTATATACCTAAAATAATTGAAAACGAGGTCTCAGAAATATTTGGATACTCACGTTCATAAGAGCATTATTGACAATAGCAAAAAGTAGAAGCAGCCCTAGTGTCCATTGATGGATGAATAAACAAAATGCATATATACAAATCTACATACGCAGAATGGAATATTATTCAGCTTTAAAAAGTAAAGAATGTTAAAACATGGTTGAAACTTAATGTGATTGATTATACTAAGTGAATTAAGCTAGTCACAAAAAGACAAATATTGCATGATTCCACTTATATAAGGTACATAGAGTAGTCAAAATCATAAAGACAGAAAGTAAAAAAAAGGGGGTTTCCTAGGGATGGGGGGAAGGAAGAATAGTAAGTTATTGTTTAATGGGTATGAAGTTTCAGTTTTACATGGTAAAAAGTTCTGGAGATAGATGTTGGTGTCAGTAGCACAGCATTATAAATGTATTTAATATCGCTAAACTATACACTTAAAAATGATTAAGATGGCAAATTCTATGTTATGTGTATTTTGCCACAATAAAAACAATTTGAAATGAACCAATACAAATGATTTAATATGCTCCTATAATATAAATTCTGAGTTGAATTGTAAATGTCTTGAGCAATGTTATCATATTATCATGTTGACAAATTAGGATTACACATAATAAGAAAAATGAGAATATTTATAGTGTGAATATGTGGTGTGTGTTTCTAACTTTGACCAAACTTCATTATGGAATAATAAGTTATCATTAAATTTGATAAGCAATCTGAGAAAGAGAAAAAATACTGTAGTCATAGCTTTCAATTTCAAATATTATGCTGCATTTTTATCTTTTAATGGTTAAGAAAGAGGTATTATATAAAATGTATGTTTCTAAATTGTATCTAATAAACCAAAGTCTATGAAGGAGGAAAAAGCAGATATGGCCAAAGTCTCATTTAGGATTTATACTACACATATTCAGAGCTACACATTTTGTGTGTGATTACTTTTATTTAATAAGCACAGGAGGTTAGCAAGAGGACATGACTGCCTGTCGACCATAGAGCTGGATCTGGGCAGTCAGGGGGGCCTTGCCCCCTCCTCCTTTTTTGTAATATACATTCAGCCCACCATTTCCATAGTAAGATTCATTTTTTTTATTTAAATACTTTTTATTTTTTAATAACAGTTGAAATAAAATATTATTTTAGTTTCAGGTATACAACATAGTGATTAGACATTTATATAACTTACAAAGTGTTCATTTCAATAAATCTAGTGCCCATCTGACACCATACATAGTTATTACCATATTATTAATATGGTATTACCATACATATTTCTTATGCTATACTGTTATATGTATTACCATACATATTTCTTATGCTATACTTTAAATCTCCATGGCTATTTTATAACTACTAATTTCTACTTCTTAATTACTTCCTCTTTTTCACACATCCTCCCAAACCCCCCTTCTATCTGGTAACCCTCAAAATGTTTTCTGTATCTATGAGTTTGTTTCTGTTTCAGTTGTTTATTTATTTTGTTAACAAGGTAGTTGGAGACCCATCTACGTCTACATACTTGGTGGGAGAGAGGGCTTGACAAAAGAACAATGGCTTCTACTAGCACTTCTGTTTGGAAGAAAGCTACCTCCAGCCCTTGTCCTGAATTCAGACAATTCGGTTCCTCCCTGGGTGTCCCTGGCACTTTTCAAGCTGCTTCTTCAGCACTGGAGCACAGAGTGAGAGGGCCCATCAGTAAATCCCTGCATGGGCCTTTTAAGATGGATGCCTGGGACTCCCACAGCCCTCCATCTCACTCAGCCACAATCTTTGCTGGTTTTCACAACCAGAAGTTGTTGAGACTTGACTTCCCTGCACTGGAGCCATGTACTAGGGAGCCAGGTATGGGGCTGGAACCCCTTGCTTCTCTGGGGTGTAGGGGAGGAATAAGGAGGGGAACCACTGCAGCCAAGATATTGCTTCTGATTTTTAACTGCTACATGTGGATATGTGACCAGCTGGTTTTGCATCTTCTCCCCTCCTGCCAGTCTTGACGTGGCTTCTTCTATATATCTTAGTTAACTTATTTGTTGTTCAGTTAGTCTTCAGGTGTTTCTCAATGATGGTTGTTTCATATTTAGTTGTAATTTTGATGTGTTGTAAGAGGAGGCAAATACAGTATTTACTTACTCCGCCTTCTTGACTGAAAGCCCCATAGCAGGAATTGTTTTAAGGACATAGCTTTGAGAGAGCAATGTGTTGTTGCTGAGACTGTCTGCATGGTAGACATGACTGAATTCTGTTAAGGCTTCTATATAAATTTTTAAGAATCTGGTAGACATGTGCAGAGATCTACTGGGCCTGCAGCTGCCCAGACAAAACTTGTAAGTAAGTTCCCTTGCTTGTTAAACCTGCCACCTACCAATCTACCTCTTTCTTAGCTCTCTCCTTGCTTCCACCTATGGGGCCAGTTTCAGATTTTCCTCGGGAATTCCCTGGGCTGCTAACCAACAGAGCAAGCACAAGCAAAATTTCTGTCTATAAGGTTTGTCAATATAAATTTTAACTAGAGAACCTGTAATAGTTAAACTATTTTAGCTGTTTTAAAATAGATTATCATATTTGTTCACTTATGTTATAAAATCTAAGAACTGATAAGTTGAATAAGTTAATTGTACAAATTCTATTTGACTTCTTTCTTAGCAGAAAGCATGTAACTGCATTCTTTCCTCTATTTCACAAATTAGGACTGCATTTCAAGAACTGGGGTGTCCTAGTAATGATCTGAGTCAACACCACACATGGACCCACTTTTCCGCAATACGTAAATGTAAATTTCAAAATTTCCAGAGTTAATCAGGTGGTATATATAGAACTAATGCTATCAAAAAAGTCCATTTAAACATTTATGATGCAAAATATATTTAATTCTCTTTTTCCAAAAAGGATGAATAAATGAACTGAATTATCACCAATTATCCAGGTGAGCCGCATTAAGTGAATACAGACTAAATGAACACAGAAAAAGTAATTTTACATATTCTAAATTCATTAAATGACTAATATTGCTTTTGTCTTTGAAAAAAATTTGTGTTCATATAATTTACATAATTAAAAATATCAATTAATTTTTCTTAAAGTGCTTAAAATATTTTATTGAGTAAAATATTATTTTACTAATATATCTAACACTGAATATACTTTTTAATTTGGGTAATTTGTGGTAATTTGTGGCAACATGAGAAAAAGTAGAATAAGTACAAACTTATGCCTCATTTCACATGTTTTTTATCGTAATTTCTTCTATAGTAAATCAATAAATATATGCAGTTACCACATCAATTAGAATTACATTAGGCTGTATGAACAAGTAATTTGATTTTACCAAGTAGTCATTTATTTCTGTTACATAAGTAGCATAAAGAAGGGCTATTCAGACCAGATATGACAGCTCTGTGTTTCCTCAGTGACCATAACTCCATTTAGCCTTCCAGTTCTCTTTCCTTAGCATATGGCATTCATCCTCATTCTTACGAAATGGCTTCAGTATCTCTAGGCATCATCATCCTTATGTGACAAAGTTGAAGACAGAAGAAAGATGAAAGGCAAGAGTCAAAAAGCATGGATGTATTTCTTATGTCTGCCAACTCTAACAAAGTAAAAGCAAGAGATAAAGCATATTGTATAATGTGAAAAAATATACGTAATAGATATTTTTAACATGTTATCTTTAAGCATAAGGGATTGCAATTGGGAGCTATATGGGTCATGAACAGCCATCTGGAAAGTTAAAAACCTTTTAATTAGTAGTAGGTGGAGCACTTCTTATCCAGGATCAGAAATGAGGCAAAGAATTAGCAAAGATTAATCCAAAAGTAATTGTCAAGCCAGAGGTTAAAGTACAAAGGAATGCAGGCTTTGGGAAATCAAATACATCAAGACTGCAGGGAGTTACAGTGACTGGAACTAAAAAAAAAAAAAAAAAAAACCATGAAACAGAAAGACATTCTTTACCTTCTATATACCTTTTAATTTCTCTTTTTGGTTAGAAACTGAGACCAAATATGAGTGATTCATAGCTGTTAAGAGAAAGTAATAGTAATTTGTTGCCAATAATAGGATTGCTGTAAAAATTTATTTTCATCTTGGCTGGAATAAATGTGGGAATTTTAGAATTATAGTATCTATATTAGGTACTACATAGCATTCAAGTGCACTTTTTAAGAAATCATAGATTTGCTGAGAGTTCTCTGATGAAAAAATTTCATCTGTGTAAATACAGAAGGGGGATATTATATCGATCCCCTAGTCTATTGAGCTTCTTGCTATTTCACCCCAACTGTAACAAGACTTTTATGGATTAGTATAGACAAAAATATTTGACTACATGAAAATTAATTGGCA
Organism: Rousettus aegyptiacus; assembly: GCF_014176215.1. Classification (NCBI taxonomy): domain Eukaryota; kingdom Metazoa; phylum Chordata; class Mammalia; order Chiroptera; family Pteropodidae; genus Rousettus; species Rousettus aegyptiacus. The sequence continues at coordinate 64,037,720 of NW_023416286.1, forward strand.
AAAATAAAATATCCAGGAGATTCTAAACACTAAAACTGAATTTTGAAATGACTGTGTAGATTTCTAATCTTTAAAAGGAATAATTTTTATTTAAATTAAATAGCTTATAGAAAGTGCTAGCAAAGTATCTGTTTCATTGTAATCACTTGATAAAAGGAGATCATATGAAAGTGGATTATTTTCTTAAATAGCAAAATATATTTATATATATACACACAAATTGTTTAAGAGTTTAGTTATGCATCATTAGTTTTCAGATTTTGGAGCCTCAAAACCCTTTCATAAAAATAATTTTTTGGAGACTTCCAATGTTGAAAACTTAAACAAACTCTTCTAGTTAAAGCCAAAGTCTCTGAAATTCTGTTTCCTCTACCTCTCAATCCAATCCCTCCGGATTCTGAGGCAACTTCAAATTGCCCTGGAAATCTTCAAACATATTAAATATAGTAGGACAGGCCATGCAGATAATTATTCTTCTAGTTTAAAACAGTGTTTCAAATTTGGAACGTTCTCATCATCCATGTACAATTTCGATTATCCAATGATAATGAATTATGAACAATATCTGCTTCTTGGTCTATCTTAAAAAGTAGTTTTATTGATATCTCCTATTGTAATATATTTAAGAAGACATTAACATGGTGAGAACCAAGCTATTCAATTAAGCTATTGGTCTCTACTCCTCTGTCTTCTAATTTATTATGATGTGCCACTCCCAGTACATCCTTTCTTTTGTATAGTTCTCTCCATTCACCTCAGATACTAATCTACATTGAAACACCATTCTTCAGTTATGTTAATTTGGATTCTTAATAAGCATTTTAAATCTAGAGTAAGTGGCACACACATAAAATTTGATTATTTAGAATTTATGTCACTGGTAATGTCACGTATCAGAGCCGTATACCAGAATGCCAAGATGGCAATGGTGACCTCTTTAGGTCATAATCCTTCTGGATCTGACCTTAGTTCTTAAATATTTTCTGAATTTATATCTATTGGCTTAATGTTCTTCCCATTTATTGAAAATACTTTCTTTTTTTTTTTTGAGAATCTGATTTTATTTTTTCTGAACAAGATAATTTTTTTTTTTTTTTTTTTTTTTTTTTTTTTTTTTTTTTTTTTAGCATACATCTATATCTTTACTGTGGCCGAATGTGTTTGGTAGCTTTTCTGTCATTCTCTTCATCACCAACTGATTCCTGATTTTGCTTAGGTGCCAAAGTAACCAGTTCCCAGGAAGGATTTAAGCAAGTCCCAGCAATCTCCTTTTGGTTTTGCCTCTGATTTCAGCACTGGAATTTGGACTACTCAGTTCTACTCAACCAGAGAGGTAAGATGCAATCTGTGATACCTTATGGAAAAAATATTTTGTTTTTTGATAAAAATAGATATAGGTGGAGAGAAATCCCTTTGGCTGTCTTCTTTTTTAATGGATCTGTTAGAAAAAGATTTCTGGAGCTAAGGCAGCTACCTTGTAATTATGAAAAAAGAAATAATATGTTGAAAATGTAGATAGATGAAATAAGATTGGTTTCTTTATGATATAATACTAGTTAGCCTTTTTCTAAAAAATCTATTTATTCCTCTTTGATCATTAAATTAACAAACTAAATAAATTTATTAGTTCTATTTTTCAGAAAGTTTGTAAGTATTATTGAGCATAACTGAATTAAAGAAATATGACATATACAAACATAACACTATAAAAACTTGGAGTCACTCTTTACTGCCTAGAAAAGAGTATGATGAATATTTTTTCATATTTGTGTATTTTCTTGTCTATATAAATCTACTGTATACATTGATACATATAATCACAACATTATACATGCATTTAAAATAATTCTATATTCCTCTTTATTCTTCATATTATGTTCAAAATATTCAAATACTTTATAGCCCTATTTTGGTATCAGATGAATTTATATTCAAGTATCATTTCCATGAAATGTTAAATGTAATTTTAGAAAAAATTCGCCTTTCTTAGAACTACAAATTTCTTACTTATAAAGTAAAATGTCTAAATTTATAGATGTTACAGAGATTAAATGAGATATAATATATACTATATATACATGTATTTGTTATGTATAATATTTATATGTGTGATTATATATAATATATATTTATATATCAGCACATTACAGTTATTATTTTCAAAAATTCTTCATACTTTCTGTTATACAGTAGCTGCCCAATATATATTTCTGACTGAGTTTTATCCCATTAATGGTATGAACTTCAGTGAAGTATTTACAAATTTTAGGATACTTATCTTTTTCTGATTATAATTTATAACTAAAGTTTTATAAACTACTTTTATTAATGCATAGGTATAATATTAAAATAGATTTATTCATAAATTAAGATTCTTTTTCTTACTTATATTAAGGCACATTTATATAACACTTTTTTTCATAGAGAATAGCTTTAGAATGCATGTACTTGAAAGCAATATTTGGAGTTACTTACAATTTCTGGAGAATATAAGATATATACTGCATATAGAATAAAATATTAATAGTGTAAAGAGATATGCTTCTTTCAGATAGGTATTTATCAAGAGAGCCTCATACCATCTCTCTTCCCCTGACCCAAGCTGTCCCCTCCCCGCCCCACTCACATCCACTCTGCCCAGGTGCTTTGGAAATATGCAGAGCTTTCTTAAAAGTTTCAGTGATTGAGGTGGGTGTGTACATTTAGTGTTGAACAGGCAGAACTGGTAAGCATCCCGAGGTGCACATGACGTTCTACACAAAAGGAATTATCTTTTCTAAAGTTTAAAAAACAACCCTATCTGAAACACTAGGAGGCTGATATATATATCTATATGGGATTACGAGTAAGCTTTCCAAATATAAATATTGGAATTCTTAATAATATCCTCTGTTTTTTAATGTTTTAATGCCACTATTTTAATTGTTTATCTTTAAGTCTTGAAAAATTATCAGTAATTATTCTAACATCCTCTTCCATAGTTTTTAAATTATTTTGTCTATAATATTTAAAATATTAATTAAAATAGTAAAAAATGCCTCCAATTTTAAATTTCTCAGTTTTCTAAAAATTAAATGATATATATGACTATAGACTTATTATGTTCCTGGCTGTTAAAAAGGAATCATGCTTCTCTTCAAAATTTAACAGGGAATATAAGCTTATTCCTTCAAATTATGACCAATTATCATGATATATATTACTATTTTATACTCTTTCATTTATTATTTTTCTAAATTTTTAATGTAATTAAAGTTTGGCTGGCAAATTGTTTAGTCTCTTTAATAAGAGAAATCACTCCTGTTCTTCACAAACTTGTCCCCCCTTTTATTTTGTTACAGCTGCTTTTATGTTCTCTGGTGATTTGTTGGTCTATGTATTCACATCCATATTGTCTTCTTTCTCAAAGTGTTTCAAGTTTTTCATCCAGTTCCATCTGGTCAGTCTAATAAAGTTGACAACTATTTGCTATCTCTGTTCATGCTCTATTCAATACAATTTAATGAAGGCAAGGATTTCCACTAGGGATTCCCAATCTCTGAGCTTGGCTATCCTTCGAAACTGTACTAGACAGTCCAAACCACATATTCTAGAAGCATTTTCTTTCACTGACCTCAAGTTTGCTTTCAGCTTCAAGGTAATGATCTTTCTCCATAAACCTCATTTTACTTTTTTACATTGTTCTCTTCATAGCTATGTTAATAAACATCATTATTACAAGTGTTTATAAACATTTCTTTAAATGTATTACAGAAGAGTTATCGTATTCATTCCATGAGATTCTTCTCAAAATATTCTGCACATAAAACTCTTTCAAATGCAAATATATCTGACCTATAACATTATGTTAATTTAAGATGTATGGCATGTTTATACATGTATACATTGTAGTAGTTAGAACATCTATCATATCACATAATTATTATTTATTTTTTGTGGTGAGAATCATTGAGATCCAGTCTCTTAGCACATTTGATGACTATAATAAACTATTATTGTCTATATTAATTATATTGTGCATATATCTCAATTTGTCATCCTAATATTTATCATTGTTGTCAAATTTGGATGGTCTGTTTCCAGCCCTTAGAGGTATATTACTAATATCTTTAAACATCATGTCAAATGAAGAAAAACTACAGATACTTACTCATATGATTTGGGGGGATATTTAATAAAGTAGTTAAATAAAGTCTTTAGCACTGTGCCTGGTAAGTCAAGAGTGTTCAGTAAATATTACCAATCCTTATTATTTTTTATGATAATCATCAAATCTTCCTGAAATGATTTATTCTGATATCAGTGATGAATAATAGTAGTAGAAAATCTTTCCTCATAAAAATATTATTAAAACATTAATATTAGAAATTACCAGGAAATTCATTTTGAAGTACATTCTAGTCACTTAAAATTAAATATATAAGCAGTCTATCACACATCAAAATTGGAACCATAGAAGAGATGGAAAGGACCCAAGATTTTCTTCATTTTAAGATTTTCATTTAAATGGCAAAGCCAGAGACAGTGTGATTTGCCCAAGGATCTCTAACTCTCATGGAAACAACTAATGGTAGAGGAAAATAGGTTTGGTACACGTCAAGAATCAACTTCCACGTTTAACTATTTATTATGAGATTGTCAGAAACTGCAGAGTATCAACAAGTCCCTATTTCAATTATCATTTCTAATGTTATTTGAGTGTTATTGAAAAACTGTAATTATAACTCAGTATCCAACATTATTGGTTTATTAATTTTATTTAATAAAAAAACAGAGTGCCTAAGCACTATCATTATGCTACGAATTTATAAATAATAACAAACTTAATCCTCATATAACTCTATCAAATAGGTACTCCTGTTATTCCTATTTTTTAGAGACCAGATAGACAAGATGAATTGGCTCTTTCAAACAAATATTCGTCCCATCTTCTTCTAGGAACAATTTGCTTATATCTTATAGTTTCCCAATTAGACTGTATTTATTTGGTTTATCAAACCCTGTACTTACAAGAGTAATCTGATACAATTAGATGAAATCAGGTACAACAGTTTTTACCCATTTTTCTAACATTTACCTTCTAGATTTTCCAAAATGACTATATAAATACACACACACACACACACACACACACACGCACACACACACAAATATATATACAAGGTGCTTGTCAAATGAATCTTTGCCAATTGCACATTTCTTTTATTATTAGGTGATGTATCAAAGGAAACCTCATATATATCTAATAATTGTGCAAATAAATTCAGGAATTAGTGGCTACAGTGCATTAAAGACTGATTTTGTGAGTACTTTGATTTCTTGACATAATACCATATATTATAGTACCTGTAAACATGTTATAATCCTTTCATCCAATTTCCTGCTAAATTTTTAAGTATTTAAAGCTGCCAATTAGCACAACTGAGGTATAACTCAAATATATTCCTCAATCAGACTTTGATTTCTCTATCTTAAATTTTTAGCATAATTTTTCTATTGATTTTCTTTACCAGAAAGCATTTGCTCAGCTTTTGAAATATGCAGGAGATTAAGGTTGCTGAATAACTGATTATCATTTTACTGCAGGAATTTTGAAATATGTATATTTTTGTTATAGATATATCCCAAATCATAATTTCTGTGAAATACCTAAACTTTAGAATTACATTTCAAAAAGAGAATTGTAAGCTTTCTGTATGAGTAAAGATACCTACTTGATGCTTTCATGGAAAAATAATGTTTAAATATTATTTAAATTGCAAGGTCAATGCTGGATATAGTAATTTTATTACATAAATTTAAGATTCAGAGGGTTTATATCTGGAAGCTTTTACTTAGCTATTGATTTTATGTTTATCTCCTATCTTATATGGTGAGATAATATAGAAGTAATAAAAATAGGTACAAAAACAGTTTTCAATAACATATTTGAAAATAGGTATAATGGAAAAGCATTGTTACTAGCTAGACACATGGATCACATTAGAATAAAACTCAGGCTGGGATGAAAGCAGCCACAAGAAGGGCTTGTCATATTCTTTATTGAATTTAGATCACTTTGTGTCCTCAGCTTTGATAAAATATTGTTTCTTGATTTATCCTGATTGTTCTCAGTTTTAGGATGTAATGATAAAATTTTCAAATTGATTCTTTACTAATGCAAACACCAACAAACTTCAAGGCTCTATGCTATATGCTGCCCATACAAATATAAAATATGTGTTTCATGTTCCTGTTTAGAGGGTTAGTAGGCTGCACACATATTTGTGTTCAATATAAGGATCATAATAGAGATTCCTCAAATAACAAATATATAGATGGTGAGAGAGAATCTAGTCCTACCTAGAAGAGAAATGGCTTTTCAGAGGAAGTAATGAACAAGCTGAGGAATGAATACGCATTTTAGAATTCCTCATTGAGGATGGTGCTGGTGAAGAGGTCTTTCCATTTTATGTATATGCCACAGCGTATTTATCTATTCACTTATTGATGGGTTCTTGAATTATTTCTCATTGCTAGTAATAACAAATAAAACATGACTATTGATGTAAAAGTCACTGTATAAACACAGGCTTTCATTTTGAGGGGGTAAATACAGAGGAGTGCACCTGATTTTCACTTTCCACCATTGGTGTTTGAGAGTTCCAGTTGCTCCATATGCTCATCAACACATGCTGTGGTCAGTCCTTTTGCTTTTAGCCATTCTAATAGGTATGCAGTAGGACGTGTTGTAGTTGTAATTTACATCCCTCTGATGATTAAGTATATTGGGTATCTTTTCATATGTTTATTTCATGTGCTTATTTACTATCTATGTATTCTTTGATGAAGTATCTATTCAAATAGTTTATTATTTTTAAAATTGGTTTCTTATTGTCAAATCTTGATGTTTTAAAAACATTTTACCAGTCATATTATTCGTAAACACATTTGTCTCACAGTCCATATCTTGTACTTTTCCTTTTAGCAATATATTTCAAAGAGCAGGGCTTTTCAAAATTTTGATGAAGTAAAGTTTTCTTTCTTTCTTTCTTTTTTTTTTTTTTTTGGTAGATTGTGTTGATGTTGTGTAGCTAAGAAATTGTTGCCTAAGCTGAGGTCATAGAGATTTTCTTCTATCATTTTTTCTAGAAGTTCTATAGTTTCAGATTTTGCATTTGTATCTATGGTCCATTTTGAGTTAACATTTTAACATGGTATGAAGTAAGGGAACAACATTCATTTATATATGTGTGCATGTGCATATGTATGTGTGTATATATGTATGTATACATATATAGGTGCATATTCAATTTTTCAAACATAATTTATGGAAAGTCTGTACTTTCTCACTTGAATCGCCTTTGCCCCGTTGTCAAAAATTAGTTGTCATATATGTCAGGGTGTTGTTCTCAAGTCTATATTCTGTTTCATGGACCTATTTGTCTATCTTTAAATCTAAATTGAAATCAGGTGTTGTTAGTTCTCCAAATTTGTGATGTTTTAAAGATTGTTTTGGCTCTTCAAGATCTTTTGCATTTCCATATGAATTTTAAAATCAGCTTCTGAAAAATGATAGTTGTAATATTGATAAAAATTATGTTCCAGTTTTATAAATAAATTTGGGGAGTATTGCCATTTTAACAATATTAATTTTTTTGAGCCAAAGTTTGAATGTTTTCTATGTTTTCTATTGATATTCTAGTAATATTTTATGCTTTTCACATATTTTGTCAAATTTATCCTTAACTATTAAGTATTTTTATATTTTGACTGTGGTAAATGTTACTTTGTCTTTATTTTCAATTGTTTGTTGTTAATGTATACACTGTAATTATATTTTAATTTGGTAAATTACACTGATTACTTTTCAAATGTTAAACTAAACTTGTGTCTGTGACATAACACACAATAGCTCATGGAGTATTTAAAAAGAAAGAAAGATGATGAAAGATAGAGAGATAGATAGATAGATAGATAGATAGATAGATGATAGGTTTGATTTGCTAAAATTTTGTTTAGAATTTTTGCATCTTGGTTCTTGAAAGATATTTGTCTATACTGTTCTTTTTAGTAGTGTTTGTCTTGTTTTAATACTAGAATAATGTTACCCTAATAGAATGAGTAAAGAACTATTGCCCCTTTGAAGAGATTTTTAGAATTAGCATTATTTCTTCCTTAAATATTTTATTTACTATACCAGTAAAGCTACCTGCATCAGGAGCATTTCTTGGGGTAGTGTTTTAACAAGAAATTTAAATTCTTTAATATCTTCTCTCATTCCTGACATATCTTTTGTCCTCTCTCTTTTTCTCCCTGATCTATCTGGCTAGAGGTTTATCAGTGTCATTGATCTTCTGAAAGAACCAGTTCTTGGTTTCATTGATTTCTTTGTTTTCCTATTTTCTAGTTTACTGATTTCTACTGAGATCTTCATTATTTCTCTTTTTCCTCCTTTGAATTTATATATCCTTTTCTAGTTTTTATGGTGGTTGTTGAGGTGAATGACCTGATAATATGTATCTGCCTTTTTAATATAGGTATTTCGAACTAAAATTTCCCCTAAGTATAACTATTCCCTCAGCACCATCCTACATATTTTAAAACATTGTATTTTATTCTTCCTTGGTTAAAATACTTCATAATTCCTCTTTTTATTCTTTGAACTATGTGTTATATAGAAGTACTATTTAACTGTGTAATATTTTGTGATTTAATAGAGACAAGCTACTGATTTCTAATTTCATTATGATCAGAGAAGATACTATTAAATTAACTGATATTTGTTTTATGGACCAGATTAAGATCTACCTCAATAATATTTTATGTACACCTGAAAAGTACGTGAATTTCATTTTTTGTTAGTTATGCTTCTGTACTTGTTACTATACTAAAGTTAGTTAACATATTTTTACTTGTTTTATGTTCCATCACATTAGAGTTATATTGAAATCTCAAATTGTAATTGTTACATTGTCTATTTCTCTTTACAATTCTATCATCAGTTGAACTATGAAGCTGCATGAGTATTTTTGACTTTGGTTAATGTGCATTTAGGATTGTTATTTTTCTTTATTAAATTATTATTATGATAATATGCTTTTTTGCTCTGAAATATTTTTTATCTAATAATAATTTAGATAACCTACCTTTCTTTTGATTAGGACGGCATAAAATTTTTTATACATTTGCTTTTTAACTAATTTGTATCTTTATCTTAAGGTCAGTGAATAGTTGGGTCTTGCTTTTCATTTAATTCAGTCTGATAATCTTTGCTTTAATTAGGATTTTCATACTGTAAAACATCTTGGCCACATTAGATAGCCTAAGCATTCTTATAATTCATGGCTCAGAAATCTCAGAGGAATTCCCATAAATTTTTCAGAGAAGCCTGGAGTGAGATTTTTATTGCAACATTGCCTGGTAGTAAGGAGGAGGGGGCAATCTAGGAACTCATTATTGAAGAACAAATGAGCATAGGAGAATACAAATTATGACATACTCTGAAGTGTTCAAAATCTAAAAAAGCTACTTGTACGGTAAGCATTGTGGTTAGATCTTTAAACAATGTTGAGTAAAAAGTATGGCACAGAAAAAATATCTGTATCAAAATGCCATTTACATAAACATGTATTCAAAATATACGCCAAGCTACATATTTTAAAGAATTCATAAAAACTCAAATATACATGTTAAATACTTAGGATAGAAGGGAATATAAGTGGATAAATATGCATAAGAGAAAATAAATTTATGCATAAATGATTTACCACTTAAAGTGAAATTAAATGATCATATACTCCTAATATACACAAATTTAAAAAAAATTAAGGTTTAAAATGAAAACTAAAATTACATGGATATAAGTATTTGTAATATTTTAGCACAATTTACTGCATACCATTCAGGAAACAAATCTTTGACCCATGTATTTGTAAGATAGGAAGTATACTTGTAAAATTATTGACTGTTTATTACCCTCTAGAGTTTGCTCATGTTAATTAGCATGGAAATCAGCTCAGTAACAATTAATAAAAAAAATATTTAAGTGTCATATGTTTCTGTTAATTTATGCTTGCCATTGCAATTATCAGGAAGTGCTAAGCAAAGATCAGGCAATTAATGACCCTAATCAATATTACAAAGTCAGGCTTACCAAATAACTGGAGTTAGAATAGGAGCTTGGGTTTTTTTATGTTTGGGTAGTTTCTAAAATAAATCTTTCTTAATCGTCCACACCATATAACTCTGAAAAGAAAAGGGATGATAGTAAAACTAAGACCTAAATGCAATACGTTCCCTAATTTTGAATCAAACTTCCACTAACCATGTGTTTGATGGATCAGAACTTTTAAAATCAACCAAAGCTTAGTCTGAGGAGCAGAGCAGCCTGGGCTGCTGCTAAGAGTCCTGCAGCTTGCCCACTGCACTCTCAAGGTGGCACCATTTACTTCAGTCTCATAGACCTGCATATTTATTATGATAATTTTTGGCAAATGGTAATAAATTGTCTAGAGAATGGAGTGATTTATTTTAATGCTCCCATAGGTGACATTCAAGTTGGCTGAGGTCCTGAGAGCAGCATCATCAGTTTAAATGTGGTATTGAGGTCATTTTCTCCTTCAATCTTTTATCTCCTGCGATCTCTTTCAATTCACCTCACCTTCCTCTATTACCTTATTTCTGAAAAGCAGAAAAAAGTTGACCATTTCCCCTGGTCAGCAGGTGTGTCTGTTTCTACTCTATAAAAGATAAGCTCTAGCACCTCATGCTTTGTCTTTACTTTATACAGCAGAATGGTACTTGTGGGAGTCTCCCATATAACTAAAAATAAATAAACAAATCCGTAAATCTCAACCCCCCAAAAAAACAAATAGTAAAATAAATAGTTACATAAATTACCTTAATTTTTGTACATTTAGCATGTAGTTTACATTGAATTTTATGAATTTCTTATCTTGCCTCACCTCCAGCACAATGTCTTGGTGTCTGTGTGTGTGTGTGTGTGTGTGTGTGTGTGATATTGTCATATCCAGATTATACTTATTTTGTCAAAAACACTCATCCATTGTTTCTCTCATTACATATGTACATTTAGGCTTTGTTTTGAAAATAATTGTGTCAAAGATTACTGTCAGGTTGGATGATTTGCTAGAAGTGCTCATAGAATTCAAAAGAGCTGTTATACATATGGTTATAGTTTATTACAGTAAAAAGAGACAAATTAAAATCAAGAAAGAAAAAAAAAAAAGCTTATGACAGAGTCCAGGAGAAACGACTACAAATTTCCAGTTATACCGTTATATTTTCTCAGTGGAGTTGCAAGGTAACACTTAATTCTCCCTGCCACTATGTGTGACAGTTCATGTAAAGTGTTGCCAACCACAGAAGCTCACCTGAGCCTTGGTTTCTAGGGTTTTTATTGGAGGTCAGTCACTTTGGCATGTAGCTCCCACAGGACTGACCTCAGCTATTCAGACCCAGCCCCTATTCCCCAAAATGTCAAACTAATACAGCATCACCCAAAGCCCCAGCAGTACATAAAAAAGGCATTCGCCATAAATTACATCGTTAGTATAAACTATCACACATGGCCTAAAATCTCAAATATACAAAGATACTTTTATCGGACAGGATATTCTAAGGGTTCCGAGATTATCTCCCAGAACATTGTCAAAGGCCAGTCTTGAAGACCTTCGGCATGTGCAGATGTAGGTGACCTGGGCCTGCTTAGTTAAATCTTGTGCAATATTATTGGAAAACAGGATAATGACATAAGCACACTTTGTTACTTTTGTTCAGCGGCATCTCTATAAAAGGATGAGGTTGACAAGAAAACTTTCCTGAAAACTACTACTTTTACTTAAATTGAACATTTACTTAAAAGGAGAAGAGTGGCAGTTAATCTCATTCCACCTAAACTGACTTTTGATACTTCTATTGCCCTAAAATAGTCTGAAGAAAATTTCCAGCAGGAAACTTCTAAAAATGGACACTCCAAATTGTGATTCTTATTTTCTTATTATTGATTCTTTTTATCGACCCAACCTTAAATCTTACACTATCCAATGCCATCCTTTTCTCATTGAGTGCATACTTTGGGAACAATAACTGTGTTTCTGGATTTTCTCTCACTTTCTGGCACTCCTCCATGAGCAATTTGGATGTAATGGTGTAGTGTGCTTAGCTCGATTTGATGGCAAGCTTTCAAGTGAAGCAGCTGATTATTGCACCACAGTTCAACAACCCCAGGTGAGAGTGCACAGAAACATAACCTTTCTGTTACACCCATAGCATTTGGCAAGGCACACAGATGCAGATAGGCCATTAGCAGAAAGAATCCATTATCATTCAGAGTTGATCCTGAGCACTTTGAGTCCAGGATGTGGTGCAAAACATTGCTTTTCTCTTTTCTCCTGCCTCTTTACAGTCTACACACAACCTCCTTTAAGTGGATTCCTGGAATATCCTGGAATTTCTTCCTCTTCTCTTTTATCTCTCTGGGTTTTGTACAGAATCCCAGCTTCAACCTGGTTATGGCTGGTTTAGCTGACTTTGTTGAACTAGGTTTGTCCCTTATGTCTGAAACCAAAGATATCAGGTCATCCCTAAATCATGGAGACACATTTGACTTTTTTTTTTTTCATGTGAGCACTATAAGGGCTTTTTATAGTCAAGAAATTACAAGGAAAGAAACTTCTATCCATCTAATATTGAAACCACTTTGCTCTCATGGCAAAATTTTAATATATTTTTATGTTAAAAAATCTCAGAAGCTATAAGAAGACAGAATAAGAGTGAAGGAGAAAGAGAATACTGTTCTGTTCTATATATTTTTTATTGTTATGTATCTGGTCTCTTATTTGTAAGTATGCATCACATTTGTGTTTATATGCACACTTTTACATAGTATATATTAAACACACAAATGAATATATGGCAAGAGAAATTTTATAGAATATACTGCACATTTTATTTCCTCACTCTTCACAGCTCAGAATTGTCTTCCTGTAACATATAGCCTACTGGCTTGAACATATTCCTCTTTCGAGATTAGGGAATGTAACCTTCTCCTTTATCATCTCAACATGGGTAGGAATTTATAACACTCTATTTGTTTTTATCTATAGAACCATGAGTGAGTATTACCTGGAAATTTATTAGGAATGAAAATTCTCAGACCTGCATATTTTCAGACTTATTGAACTCTGGAGGTGGTTGTCAGCTATTTGAGTTTTAATAAGTCCTTCAGATGCTTCTGAAGCATACTCCAGTTTGACAGGTACTGCTTTGGAGAAAGAGAAAATAAAAAGCAAATATTGGTTTAGGAATTGAGAGTTGTAGAATAATGTTATTATGATATTTCATGCTTGTGAAAAAGAAATAAATTATAAAAATAATTTACAGTTTTAAGAGTGACTATATCTAAGAAAACAATGGATGGCGGATCCAGGTAATGTCCTAGTCATCTAACCTGAGAAATGTCGATCATTTTTACCCAAGTTTGTTCTTTGTTTTTAATAAAAGGCTAAATCCATGAATAGTAATTTGGGGAATGGTTAAATTTACCTTCAGTGAATCTGACAAACAACTCTTTTCTCCCATTTTTCTGAACATGAATTACTGTAAATCATCAATATAAATATGCTTCGAATGTAACAGATTAGATTGTTTAGAGGTGTGAGAACAAGTGGAGTTCAAGCTTATCGCTGACATATAAAAGTAATATAGAGATGCTTAGAAAGGATAAGTTACATATATTAGTCAAGTTTGTCTTGGAGGACCATCTAGATTTCTTATGATTTCTCCCATAAAAAAAATAAATAAATAAAGCAATGGTGGTGCAAATCAAGCAGCACTCTGTTCTTCCAGTAGGAGGGTCAGTGTCCATTGATTAGAGGTTTATCAATACAGAGGACAGATTCCCATGTCATGAGATTGCTTAACCTTGGCTCAGGAGACCAAAATTACATAGCTGGAGACTAATAAAGCTTCCACTTTTTGTTTAGTTCCTAAGTATAAGAAAAATTTGTTTGAAACTTTCAAGTATTCTAAAAAAAAAAAGAAAGAAAAACAGAAAACAGAAAAGAAAGAAAGGAAAAGAAAACACTAGCAGTAACTCAACTCAGTTTTACAGACATTCTAAGTATGTTCCTAATCTTAAAAAGTATCAGATGAAAACTAAAGTTGCTATTATACACATTATATAAGATCTCTAGCATATATAGACTTGGCTATCTCATTGTCACTTTATGGGGTTGGCAGAAAAATATCTTCCTAAAGATATCATGTCTTAATCCCTGGAATTTGTGAATATGTTACCTTATGTGGATAAGAGAATATTGTAAAGGTAATCAAAGTTATGTATTTAGAGATGCAGAGATCATTCTGGATTATCTGTGTAATTCAGTCTGATCACGTGAGTCCTTAAAAGTAGAGAAAATTTCATAGCTGTGATTAGAGAGATATGATTATGGAAGAAAGCCAGAGAGATGTAACATGAGACTTCCCTATTGTTGGTTCTGAGATGCGGGAGCTGTATTAAAGAGACTCTTCTAGGAATCAAGGGATTCCTAGCTGATAGTCAGCAAGGAAACGGGGATCTCAGTCCTCCAACTTAAACAAAACAAAACCCGAATTCTGCCAACAGACGAATGACCAGAGTAATGGATTCTCACTAGAGCTTGCAGAAAGAAACACAGCTCTGCTGACACCTTGATGGGTTTCCATTGAGACCTATACCAGACTTTTGCTTATGATAATTGTGAGAAAATAAAGTTGTATTGTTTTAATCTATTTTCTGTTTGCCCAGAGAATACTCCCTGGTGGCACTTATGGCTGTAGTTTACCTTGGAGATAACTCGCAGATTATAGTCCTAACCTTACCCACAAAATATCTTTTTATTATTATTTTCACATTTCTCTGGTATATTGATAGTCTTTGGAAACAAATGACATTTTTCTATTTATAGCATTCTGTTTTTTGCACTGATATTTTCATTTACAAAATATAGTAATTCCTGATTGCTGAAAATGTCAAATCCTAGAACACGTAGCATTCCTATGTGTGATGTTAACATCATTCTCAAACGGTTGTTAGCCAAAAATTCATTTGATGAATCCAATTCTGGTACATTAGGATTAGAGAGAAGTTCTGTTTAGAAATAACTTTAAGAACAGTTTTATATTTTATTTTCACATTGAAAGCCAGTCAGATTTGCTTCAGCCTCAAAGAGCATGTTTATGTAAAATTAAATTTGTGCTGGCAGTGAGCTGCACTTTTTTCTTCTAAACAGGAAATGGGTTAAGTCAAGTCTGTGGTAATTTGTTATGGAAGCAATAGAAAACTCATATACTTCATATTCGATATTTAAAAAATTTATTTCTAACATTCCCCCTAAACAACATCCTCCTCTAAATTTCCTATCTATAGATGAAGTTATCATTTATCTATGTGCCTATGCTTCTATCTGTTGTAGGAATATCCATTCAGAGGACAAATGCCTAGGTAAGGGTTTTCTTTCTAAGAATGACTAGGAAAATGAGTGTTCAGTAGATCAATGGCAGTGTCTGCCATAGGCAGAACACATGGACCATCGCAACACTGAGAGATGTGAAGCCCAGGACACAGGTTTGAATAGTGGCCCATGTAGCACATGTTTGCATAGCCAGCTGCTATAAATCAGTGTGACAAATTCCTAATACACTCTTTTCTGATTTGTCAGATATATCTTCTTAAAGTCCAGGTAGACCTGGACTTTACATCTTCTTGAAATGCAGGTTTGAATGTACAATTATCAAACTCCTGGTGGTTTGCAGTGTAAGGAGCGCCAGCACCAACCTAAGCCCTAAAGCACTGGGATCAGGGAAGGGTACCTCCAGCCTGGGTTAAAGATAAGTACAGAAAATGGACAAACAAGTAAAAATCCTCAGTTCTCATGATTCTTATACTCCACTGGGCAAACAGAAAATAATCAAGAGATAGATATAGATAAAGTATACGGTGGATTGTAGGGTATATCTATATCCAATTTTACTAGCATTGTCAAATTTTTATTAAAGTAGTTTTTATTAGTTTTCTATTGCTATGCAACAGATCACCACAACCTTAGTGATTTTAAGCAATGTACTTTTATTATCTTAGTTTCTGTGTGTTAGAAAACTGGATGTAGCTTACCTGGATCTTCTGATCACGGTCTCCCAAGGCCGCAAACATGATGTTGGCTGGGTTGAAGTCTCACCTCATGGGTCAATTGAAGAAGAATATGATTTTGAACTTTGCAGAATTCCTTTTCTTGCATCAATATAGTAGGAGATCTGAATTAGGTTTATTTTGTTTTCTGTCTTTTGATTTTTTTTTTTTTTTTTTTTTTTTTTTTGCTGGCTCTTGGCTGGAAGTTGTTCAGTTGTTCTAGAGCTCACCTACATGTCTTTGAGGCTGCCAGTACTCTCTTATCCTGAGGCCTTCTCCAGCACAGCTGCTTGCTTTAGTAAGACTGCACTGAGAGTCTCTCCAGCTGAGAATCTTTGCCCTCAGAGAAGGCCACGCCCTCTTTTAAGGGCAGTCAGTTCAATTTAGGATATTCCCCAACCTCATTAACCAAAATTAACCAATTAAAAAACTTAATTATGTCAGTAATATTTCTCTACCTCTTCATCTTCATGGTTAGAAGGAAGTTACAGGTCTTGTACACACTCAAGGGACCATATAGAGCATAAATACCAGGGCCCAGATGTGGGCATATAATTTCGGGTCCATTAGAAAATTTCATAGAGCTGTTGGGCAAAAACTTTTGCAAATCTAGGGTCATTTTTTTTTTATTTCAAGTGCAAGGAAAACTTCTAAAATGCTCCATAGAATTATTCTACTATAATAAATCAGATGATCTGAATTAAATGAAATGGAAAATTATTGGCTGAAAACTATTTCAGGAGAAAACAGCTGTTGAAGTTAGCTGTTCTGATATGAATAAAACAAGTTAAACTATAACAGCAGAATCTTAGAAATTTGGAAACTTAATCATGCCATCTGGAGATTAATATAGACTAGTCAGAGAATACAGATTTAGAGAAAATAAAATTTCAAATACGTTGAAACAGAATAACAAAAATGTATTATCTTTACCCTAGTCTTATTTGTTTACCACTAATAGGATTACTGTATCTCTTTATCTCTATTGTACTGTAGCTACCGTATATCTGTTAATACCATATTTCTGTTTGATATATATATAACATATATATATTTTACAAATAGACATGGTGATTTTTTAAGCTATATTTTCCATGCATAAACTATTACATTTCATTATGGGGCCAAGGTTAATAGTCTATAAATCAATTCACAGAAATAAAAGATGCTTAGAAATTTTCAGAATGCTAGTTTGTGTGCATGAGAGAGAGACAGAGAGAGAGAGAAAGAGAGGCAGAGAGAGAGAGAGAGAGAGACAGAGAGACAGAGAGAGACAGAGAAAGAAAGAGAGGAAAAGACAGAGAGACAGACTTAGAAACAAGGAGAGAGCAAATCTACATTCCTCTGAAGGCTTTTTAAAAATTTCCTTGATCTTTAGGATCAACATTGCTAAGTGAGAAACTTTCCAAAAAATGATAAAGACAAGTGTCTCCACTGCAACAAGCAAACATAGCAAATAAAAAGGACACTGTGTCTTTAAATCATGTATGACTCTGTGTGTATGTAATGTACTTGCTCAGAATTGATTGCCCTGATCCCTTACCTATAGTAGCTGCTGCTACACTGTCCAAACTGTTCAACCCTATTACACTCTATACCTGGGGTACAACCAGGTTTTGTAAAATAAAGCATCATATTAGAAGCTGTATAATTGCCTGTTCCATAAACTTAATTTTATACACCATTCACATTTCGGCAACCTATTCTTTTTCATTGCACCAGTACATTCCACTGGTAAAAACATAGGAATCATATGGATTAGTCTTCTAAGTTTCCTATGTACTTCTTTTCATCATCATTCTCATTTCTATTACATTAATGACAAAAATTAAACACAACATACTACAAAATATATCCCTAGAGTAAATATGATGTCCATCAATCCGAGAGAATTAAGAATTCATAAATTTTTGAAATTCTTATAAATATTGATTACATACCTGGAAATATACATGATTTTCCGATTACATAGAAACTGAAGTTTGAAATTGCATACTGTGTATACACGATGAAGTTTGCCATTTACAGAGCAGTGAGACCCAGACAAAGGAAAAAGAGAAATATCCCTGATATACTGATCAGAGATAGAACTTCCATGAACAGAGAGATATTCTGCTCTGAATTAAGCCAATAATAAAAATTCTATCTGGTAATTTTGGCTTTCAATAAATTCCCTTTTCATGAGTTCTTATAATTCAATGTTGTTATTATTAAAATACAGAGCTAATATTTTTTCAAAGAGTATTACCACTATTTTCTAATAATATTTTAATGCAGGGAAAAATACCACTATTTTCATTTGAGGAATGTAGCAAATGAATCTTAAACACATGAGATCTTCCAGCTACACCTTTCAGATCTCCTAATGCACAATGTAGCATTATCAATATTGCTGAACATCTAACTAAAATATTTTAATCACTTCTGAAAGCAATAGGCATAAAATAAAAGTCTTCCCCAGAAAGTATCTATATCTGAAAAAATTTACTCATGTTGTAGTATTGAAATACTTTGCTAAATTTAATTCAAGTAAATATTGCATCAGTAGGCACCAAATTGATTCATTTCTGCCTTCTAGCCTAGGTAGATCATACATATTTAAGCAGAATCATCCAAAATAAGTTGACTAGGAAAAACCTTTGATCAAGATTATCAAAGTAGTGTTTGTTCTCTAGGAAAGTTATCCAAAGTTAGCCTACAATTTTATAAAGTGCGAATCCATTTCTCTGACCATTTTCATTGCTATTATTCTGGGATGGTTGAGCTGCTGGGCTGTATTACAGAAACCTCTTTTCTCAATTATTATGGCCTGTATCTCACGCACTATATTATCTAGTTTCTTTTGTATTATGTAGTTCAAAAAATGCAAAATATTATACTAAAAGTAGCAAAATAATGATTTAACCAATATAAGTATTGAAGTTACTTTATGTCATGGAAATAAAAACTAAGAAAAGTATGTGAAGGTGTTTGTTTCATTACTCATAAAAAATGATAGGATTTTGCTTATAAAAGTGAGCTAACTTAGATATACCAAGTGAGTCACTATTTATTGAGCATTTTACCTGGTGTTGTGCTGAGACTTGTGTGCTTACTTGAGTTTCCTCTTCACAATGAAGACCATCAAGTGTGGGTGGAATGTCATAGAAGAGAAACCTGAGGCTTGACAGAGGAAGGAGCCTGACAAAGTCCCCTTCCGGACTTTGACTCAGGTGTTCAGAGCAGGAAACCCAATATGTTAACCATGACCCAAGAATCTATGCTAGCAAAGCAACTTTGCATCATTCCGAATAGTTAATATTTTCCTCTTCTCTTTGGGAAAATAGATTTCAGTTTTAGGAGAGTAAGTTCGTTTTTTATATCGACAACAAACACTGGTAGAATAACTGTCAATTACTTTCCAAGAGGCACATTGAGAATTTACCTTTAGTACAGTGGTGCTCAAATCAAAGGAGTGCCTCAGGCCACAACATTTCCCTCTGGAGGTCACAGTAGCTCCTCTCCCCTGCAGGAGGGCTTTGAGGAGAAAGGATCCTTCTGCTGGTACATTTCGTACAGTGACTACTTGAGATTTTACTTCTGATTCCACAGAACTTCTTATGAACTACTTATCCACACAGACAGATGCTTCAGGATAAATAAAGCCTATACCAATCACTTCAAAGATCGTAAAAAAAAAAAAAAAAAAACTAACAAAGTCATCGTTATATTTTGAAAGAAGTGGCGATGCATGATAATTCAGTATTGTTCCTTAGATAAACATTAATAAAATGTTTTAATTTATAAAGATTTAGAAGATGAACACACAGTCCAGAAGTCTAAACTATTGATATATCTAAAAGTAGTATTTAAAATCAGGATTTAATTTCTTGGTTATTTTATGCTATACATTCAAGGACATGAAGTGGGTAGGAAAATTATTCTAGGAAGCAATTTTCTAATAAATTAGAACATAGTGATGACTTGCATGCTTGTGTAAATTTTGTTACATGCAAGACTCACATTAATAAAGCTACAGCCTGGAATGAACATTTTTTAAAATAATCATGCTTTCTTCAAAGAACTTCCAAAACAATGTAGCAAATCGAAATTCAAGTTGCTTTCCAAATTAGAGCACAACAGTTTGCATCTGTTTCAGATTCTTTTAGCATTTTAATTTTGAAGCTATACATGTACGATAGTTAACTACAGTTGGAAAAACCTAATCAATCAGCCAGCTGTTTTCATTATACTGTTCCAGGTAGCTGCTTTCACTGATTTGTGCTTCACTTAATTTAAAAGCCTTACGTCAACAGATAGAAATGTGATTTTTGTAAGTGCTGATGTGTGTGTGTGTGTGTGTGTGTCTGCGAGTGCATGTGTTAGTCTGATGAGTGACGAAAAGTACTATCAGTCTGAGACTAAACAGTTTTTTTCAAAAATAAAAAATTCAGAAATATTTCTTAAGTAGTATGTTTTGAAATAATCTAATTTCTTATTCTCTTAACATTATTATTTAGTTAATTACTGTTGGTAATACTGTTGAATACAGTTTAGGTAACTTGCTTTGAAGTTATGTGGCCTATATAATATAAGAAAAGGGAGAGAACCATTCATTTATTTGTATTACCACTTTGCAAAGTGAAATATAGGAACAATTTACTATATATTAAAGAGACGTTGAGGAAACAAAATATCATAACTACATATATAAACTATATATATTTATATGTAGATACAAAATATATAAAACAAATTTTATAAAACATTTTTAACAAAATGATGAATCAAGACAAAAAAGAGATAAAGGCAATTGCAGAGTTCTAAAAGAGGGTGATATGTAATCATATCACATTGACTTCAAAACATTATTACAATCAAAGCTTTTCATCATTTTATTTATTTTTTAAAATATGGCTATGTTATTATGTGCATCTTACAAGAAATTGTCTTTTCATTTTTTGCTCTAAATTCTAAAAAGGATTTTTCATATAAAGCTTTATGCAGAGAGGTATGCACAATTGATTTCATGGGACTCTTTATAGATGCATGACCTGACAAAACCTGAATGGACAATCTTAGAATTGATTAGTTGAATTTTCTTGGTATTCTTCAAAACCAAAACAAATTCAGCAAACACTTTTGATGTCTATATATGTTCCGTGGTTTTCTTGGAAACATCACACTACCTAAGGATTGAGTAACAAATAGAACCTAGATTTGAAAATTCTAAATTCTGCACTTTTCCCCTATTCTATATGTGAGACAGGTTAGAGTCTCAGAACAAATACAGACTCTGCACAGACAGGCTAGGGATGAAGCTGCAGTCTGACTGCTCAATTGTATGTAATGTTGGCCCGTTTTTGAGTCTCAGGTTCCTCTTAAAAATGATTTAGTAACTTCTATCTCATAGGGGTTTTTGTATCAATTAAATAAAGTAGTTTGCACTAATGGCCTAGCATGTGCCTGGCAAAAGGAGCTATTATTATAAAACTAAAAAATTCAAATACTTAATAGGTTGAAATAGATAAAGTTAGATAGATATAAATGGATCTGGGGATAATATATGTTTGAAACTCCATGTTGTACATGGATGTTGTAGATGTTTTTCATCATGGCAAGATGCTTCTTTCATTGAAAATTATCACTTCAATTACATGCTTGGTTTTGTTTCCATTCAATCATAAGTGTCCCGTTGTGTCACAGAGACAAGATGGAGATCTGGTTTCTAAGATGATACAGGAGTCACTTTCATTATGAAACAGGGCCACTACCTTCTTGAAGGAATGAAAGGAAGGAGGGAAGGAGGGAGGGAAGGAAAGAGGGAGGGAGGCACTCGGTCTTCTGTCTAACTGGTTTTGTTTAGTTTTTTTGTTTGTTTGTTTTGATTGTTTAGTGGCCAGACTAGATTCACAGTGGTTTATTAACACAATTAAGATTGTTTTACCCAGGCACAGCTCATTAAAGATCCTATATATCTATGCAAAGGATTATGTAAAATAACCAGTGGGGACGGGGAAACAATTTGGAATATGTATCTGCATTGATAGCAATTATGTAAAATTATATCTTCAGATAAGTTTGGAAGGAGTTATAATTTTCCTTTTGGTTTGCTTTTGATATATAAACTTTTTAAAAATTCTGATTGCCTAATTAAATATATGCAAAAGCAAAAACATTAAAAAAAAAAACTAAACAAACTATTCACCTTACCTGGCACCACCTTTACAATTATTCTCCTTAAAATTTGATTAGCCATCTGTGTCCAGCAAATTAAAACAGTCCTTTGAAGTCTGAAGGCCTCTCTGAATTGCCTAGGCTAAAATCAGGTAAATACTTCCCTGGCTTAATGTAAATGTTATTGTCCTTGACTATATTTCCTCTTCATTCACATAGGTATGGTCTGTGGAAATTATATAGATATGAATATGTATTTAGTATTAATTGGAATCTAATTGCATTTGGGTATAAGTTATCTTTGCTGCATAACAAGTCACTGCAATCAGTGGTTTATAAAAGCAAGTGCTTATTTTCTCACAGTTTCCATCGATCAGGAATCCAAGAACAGCTTAATGAGGAAGTTCTTGCTCATAGTCTCTCATGGGCTTTGCTTTCAAGCTGTTGACCAGAACTGTAATCTTATCATGGCCTAAGGAAGGGCCTGCTTCCTATTGTCCTGTGAATATCCTGACAAGCCTCAGAGTCTTGTTATTTACTTCTCCATGTACTCCCAGAGCAGTCTCTTAATATGGGGCAAGCTTCCTCTAGAACAAGGAGAATTCAAGAGAGAAGATTTTGGGACAGGACATGGGGAGCCGGTGAGAAAGATTAAGAGAATTCAAAATAGGATACTATAATCTTTTCAGAATCTAATTCATAAGTGCCATCCTATCACCTCTGTCATATTTTGTTTTCTAGAAATGAGTCATGAAATCCAGCCTACAGTCAAGTAGAGGGGAATTAAGTTCCATCTCTTGAGGGGAGCAGTGTCCAAAAGTTTGTAGATATAGCTTTAAGACTATCACAGTGCATTTATCTAAAATATTTATTCATCTGTATATTTTAGATATTTATAAAAAGCAAATAAAAGTTACATAACTGCTGTAATTAAAACCTACTAAAATTTAAAGTGCATGGCTTTCACATGTAGTATGTTAAGAAATTAAATTAACCTGAATTTAACAATGTCATGACTATGTAGTGGTCTTCGTGCTGAACTTTTGGTTAGTCCTATCTGTCCAAAAAACTAAAATTGGGCATTCTGAGTTATATAGGTAATTCAGATGTTATGTTTGCTATCTTCATATATGCAGTGTGTCTAAAAGTATATGACCCATAACTTTTCTCTATTCACATTGTTCATTAAGGCAGTAGATAATTTTCTTTGGTTTTGTAGTACTAAAATTTCCATTAATTGTCTATTTAATTGGACAACTCATTTACCATCTTCCTCTGCCTTAAAAACCTATGATATACTCATTTAAGAAATGCAAATAGTGGAGGTATGAGAGACCACTTACCTTTTTTCTCATCTTGGAGAATCTATTTAGAACTAATAGGAATACAGATACATAGTAGCCAAGTGCACCCTGAGGATTTTCTGCCTTTCATTCATAATTTTTTTTTATTCTTCACGAAGAAGCCTGATGCTTACATTTTGTGCTACATTCATATGCTTATAAAAAAAGAAAAAGATTTAATATTCTTGAATCTGTTCTATTTTCAACTTCTTAGATTTTCTTTCTGTGAGTAGCTATACTCTGTTTGACACAAAAGCCTGGTTAATGCTCTTTTTCATGGTTGAATAAGGCTGAAAGTATTCACATCAATTTCCTATTGCCACAAAATGAGCTGGGTCATGACAATCCACAAGCCAAGTTACCAGACCATTACTAAAATACCATCGCCTAAGGATAAGTTAGCAAGTTTGACCTTTTAAACCAAACTGCAAAATGTTCTTTTGATTAAAGTCTACAACAGTCCCCTGAGATCTGCAGTGCTGAAAGTTAGGGATTTAACACAACACTGAGATCTTGGCAGATAAATGTACCTTTACTCATAAGCTTTCCAACTCACACACAGTTTTAAACTCCCCTCCTCTATGCAATGACCATTCTGTGCTTACTTTTATTTTAAAGGCAGTTGCATTTGTTTCCAAGTTGAGGACTCATGACCAGGAAGCCATTTAACCTAAGCAAGTAAAAGCTTTATTCTTTCGGAGAAAATTGGATATTTAAGGATAAATACTCTAATTTGTCCTTTCAACTTAGGTTTATGGGTAATTCTGGCCACTTTTGAACACTTTTCTAATTTCTTCTGTGACTATTCCTCTTGCCTTTTATGTATTTATTTTTTATTTATAATTCCTAATTCACCTATATAGAATTATAGCTCAAGAAACCTTTTATCAGTTTCATTTTTGCACAAGGCTGTACCTAATATTTATTTCTAATTTGGGGCATATATTTCTGTCCATATTTTGTACATGCTGGCTTTAACATAAATCTAAACCATATGTTGTAAATAGCAGCCTTAATATTCATGCACATGAATTTTTTTCACATTCTTGTTTCCTGGCCAGAAAATAAATATATTAGAGAATTAGAAATTTTATATATATATATATATATATATATATACACATATATATATATATATATATCTCCTTTTAATTATTTTGTCTTCCACAAAAACAACATCGAAGTGTGAATAAATGTCATTTTGTCTTTTTAACTTGGGAAACTCAGCCTTCTAAGTTCCTCTTCACACTTGAATATCATTAGTTCTTCAAAGTTAATGAAAAAACATTTCAGGGGCTTTGGTTGACGTTTGGATAAAATCACATTACAGTTTATTATCCTATATTGTGTTTTTTTCCCCCTGTGTTACAATTCCTTAAATGTATTTATATCAAAGAAAATTATTTTAATATAAGACAATTTAATTAATATATTAAACACTAATTGGGAGATATTGAATTTACATTTCATTTTTACTATTAATATTTTGTTTTTTTTCCAAATTTTTTTGTGATTTATGCTTTCGCAAAATGACTATTATTTTTTATAACTAAGTATATTTTATATTAGTAAAATTCTTGTTTCACTAAACTTTACAAATTTTAAACTCTGCTTTTTGATGTGTCAGGAGATCCTTGGAAAATTGTCTGACTTATTTCCATGAATGAAAGAAGGAAGTGGGCAGAGAACTATACACATTCTAGGATCATATCCTAACATTAATCTTAATATTTCTCCATTTATCTCTTTTGTGTATGGGGTACTGGTACAGGTTTTCATTTGCTGTATGAGGTAATGCCTAAACATATTTGGTAAGCATTGCTCCAAAGGTTTCATTTAGCTTCGAATATTATTTTTTTAATTCAAATTATACTTCTCCTGTACATTAACTCTTTGGTCATTCCCCAGTGCTAACTGTACATAATCTCTAAAATTAATCATGTTTACCTCACCCATCCATCTCCTCATATTTCACAAAACATTTTAATTTTGCAACTTTAAAAATATGTGCATCTATCTATTTACTTATCTATCATCTATCTATCATTTCTCTATTTATCTCTCAATCATCTTTCATATGTCAATGGGCATGTAATTTACTCATACAACTCAAGCCTGTCATATACATTAGCTAAGGCTACATTTATCATTATAATTTGAATTTACTTTTGATTTAGTTTGTTAATTCATTCCTGATTACCTTGGTAGATATATTTCCTAGCTAAAAATGAATGAGAATAGTCTTGCTGGTTCCTAAATTGTGAAAGGAGACAAAAAAGTCTGTGCATCTTTGAAAGATGTGGCCTTGGAAGATCCCCTAAAGGGATCATTACATACTGAGATGGGTCTATGTTTGGCCACTGTCCTGAAAACATCGCACTCAAAAGATTGCCAAAGATTGTTTTAAGATGTATTTAATAAGTGGTTTCCATAATTACTAAATTGTATTATTTGACAAATCCTACAACATAGAGTGGTAATTGGTTGATGACTACATTGCATAGCTCCCTATTATGCAAATTAATGTTTTCCACTGTCCACTTCTTTGACATTCTCACATTTAAAATTTCCTAGAAAACAAACTGTTTCTTTAGAACATATGTGAATTTTAGATAATTTTTCTTGGGTATCTATTGTCTCACCTGTTTAAGCTCTTTCTAAAATTTCGCAGTGAAATATGAAAAATAATGTTTTTAACAAGCATAAAATAAATATAAATATAATACTTCTTATATTCAATCAGTTTATATACTTGCTGTGTCATTTTCCTGTGTGGGGTATTAACTTAAGTTAAAAGAGAAGTAGTAAGAAAAATTAGACATTCTTGTTTTCAAAGAACTTAATATTCACTTTCAAAGATAGTATGCACAAATGAAATTATAACTAGAAATACAAGGTAGTATATTGTAAGTTTTGTATGAATAGTACATGTTATTATATTTTTAGATATTCATTAGGAGTTGAGATCTCCACCTGAAATAGAAAAATTTTTATAAAACCACATGCGTTTGTTTGAGATTTAATTTTTATAAATGGAAAGGAAAGCGAGACTTTGCTGATGGCCAGCTCAACATCTATTTCCCTCCACTTTTTTTCCTTAATGATTCCCTAATTCAGTTCCAGTGTCCACATTCATCCAAGGATTAGCTCATTCCAAACCCACAACATGGGTCTTGGTTATTTTAATAAAATCAGGTCGTTCCATTTCCTTTTCTATAAATCGATTTAACCATGACCATGGGATTTAGTTCTGGCCAATAAGGTTCCAGGGGAATTCAGGGGAATCTTCTAGAGGCTTCCTCACACATAATTAATAATAATAATAATAATAATATGATATAATGTAATAACAACAATAATAGATCAAGGAATAAGCAGTCTCTTTAACCATGTTTTTCTCCTGGAACTGTTGTAATCATCTTGTCAAAATAAGAATATGTAGCTAAAAGAAAAAGTTCTTGTGTTAAATATAATAAAGGGAAAAGAAGAAAGACCTTGGGCGATTGCAATATTTTGAGCAACTGAATATTCCAACTCTAAAGGGCCCCTATATTTGAACAATTAAGAAACTCAAAGTTATCCTCGTTTGTATTATTTTGAGTCAGACTTGTCCACTACTTATATTTATCAGTATAAAATATACCTTATGGTATGGAGAATGGAAAGCATGAACCATCCTGGAAAGATGGAGTGAGTCATGCCAGCCCATTCACAGGCAATGGATTTTAAATGAGCATAAGGAAGGTGCTTGGAATTCAAGAAGTATAGGTTAGTATCAGTTATGAAAATCATCCAATAGGTAAATACTTTCTTAAGATCATCAGCAAGAACCAGTAGAACTGGATGGAGCTTATATATTTTGAATGACCGTTACTGGCAAGGTATTGTTCTAGAGATGCTTGATATACCGTTAGAGCTAAAATACAGAACAGCATAGGTGTTGGGAGAAGGGAGGTCTAAGATTAGGCAAATGAAATGACCAAGGGCCTTATAAACAGCTATCAAAGAGGTCCATGGCCAAAGAATATTAAATATTGAATTAAAGGACGTGACAATGAGGAAAAGGCAAGATAAATGTGATATGTAGGGAATTTAACTCTGGATTGTACTTTGTTCTTTGTTTTTTTTAATGTAGACTTATGTGTTGGTCAAAAGTCAGATTTTCAAATGTCGGAAAAGTTCATGACCTGATTTCATTGTCTAGTAGACAATCACTATATATAGGGATGGAAATTTCCTTTTGGAATTATTGCTTATTTTCTGTCAGTTTGAACAAATTTCCAGAAAATATAAACACTCAAAGAGTCACACACACTAAAACATCCAGGATTCACTGTCACAAGATCTCCTGCCATCTCCAGTTATTATTCTCTTGACCTCCTAAGTAGAAGCAAGGATGGAGGGAACATGTAGCATCTCTCCATCTTCTTGCACCTCAGCAGAATTTTTCTATTTCAAGAGGGTGAGGCATACATCAGCCACCAATGCAGAGCCTTAACTGAGCTTCATATATCACATCATCAGTGAAAATATCATATTTAAGAAATTAATTGACTATCAGACTTAGTTTTCAAAGGTATTGAATTTTAGGATCTAGGACTCATTTAGATGCTGCTTTAAATTAGAAGCTCTAGGACATTTTTCTTAAATAGAGGTGAGGCAAACCTAACTTCATGTAGCAATAAAATCATTGAGGGAGAAAGAGAAATCAAAGATGTCAGAAGGAGGTTAATTGATGAAGTGAGCTCAAAAGAGAAAAGATTATCAAATAATGTAGGAGTTGATGAGTCTACATAAATTTAAAGGTAGAAAATATGGTAAATTGTAAAGTTTTTGCTTGAATGTATTTATTCTCAATAAAGTGGAAGTCAAGGTACTCTATCTTGATCAAAAGGAAGATGGAATGTTGAACGTGGAATAAAAAATAAAAAATTGTGTACGAAGTAAAATCAACATGACCAAAATGTATAGATTACAAAGATGAACGAAGAGACAGATGACATTAGTCAGCAACAACCTGTCTTGGGTTAGGTCATTAAAATAGTCATTAACTTTCTCCAGTGAATTAAAATATAGAATGAGAATGTGGGATGATCCAATGCTGTGTATTGACAAAATGGAAAGGACGGGGGCAGGAGGCAGGGGAGAGAGGGGATGATTTACATTTGGAAAAAATACAACTTTGTTTATTGCTTGAATGCCATAGATTCTATTTTTATGCTGTGTATATTAATGCAGAGACAGGAATTTATTTCTTTACCTTTTTGAGAGTATAAAAAAGACAAAAACAATAGCAAATTTGAGTGCATCTAACACTTAAGGAAATGATAAGAAAAGCAAATGAGCTTTTACCAGTAACTTTTCATCATCTGCTACTGCTAATGCCCTTTCATCTTATGTTCCTGATATCCATTTTTAGAGTATTACTGGTTTAATATATTTAGTTTCTCCTGAATCACAACCTTTAACAGCATTGGTCATTTTTATTATAACTTCAGAACATAAAAAAAATTTTTGGTAATTTAATTTTCTGTAATTTCTAAATTTTAATAGTACCACATATATAGTTAATTATCACAGAAGCATCCTTATGTGATAGAATAAATGATACTTTTATGAATTTTAAAATTTTAATAAAACTGAAGTTTCCTGGGTGGTGGTAGGTGGGGGAGGGCTTTATCCATCAAATCTCTAGAGAGCTACCAAATGTAGAAGCCTATAATTACAATTCCAATTAAAGAAAGTAACTTTTATAATTCTCGTTATATTTTGAGGAAGAAAATAGCTAACTGGCTACTTGATAATAATCATTTCTTTTTCATATAGTGCTTTATACTAGTATTTAAAATATTTTAATTTTCATAATCTTACTTGAACTTTACTAAATTCTCAGAAATTAGAAATAACAGCTATTATAAATTCAACTTGGCCATTATTTTATCTTGGCACATTTTGACTAAAGAAAACCAAAAGCAAGTCTATGTATTTCCTTGCATTCATCTAGTAACCATGCATCTACTTCAAGTCAGTTCCTTTTCTTCAATGATGATTTCCACAGGATGAATCAAAACGTGTTCAGGATATATTACTCTGTCATAACACACCCAATATTCCTGTTTTTTTTTTTTTTTAAGTTATGTGACTTGAATAAGTAATTTGAAATCTCTAATAACTGATGAAATATAAACTATTCAATGTTTTATCTTACATAATGCTGACGTTACTTTCTTTAAGGATAGAACTATGCTAGAATAAAGCAAGAACCATTAATCACAGTAGCATGGTTAAGGCATAGACCATTTCTCAGAGAACTTATTTGGCTCATCTCAACTGATCTTTTCTTATCATTAGAAATAGTGATTTTGCTTGCGATTACTAATGGAATGTTTTTCCTGCACTGTATTCTAAGCAATGCCCCAATTCTGCACTATTCTTAGCTGAAAATTCAATCTTTCTGAAAAGCACACAGCCAGTTTGAACACAAACATCCTTGCTTGATAAACTATACCTGCAACGTTATTTTTCTTATTTTCTCTCCAAAATGTTTAGATCAGTAACATTTTACCATGATGAGTTTATTTTCTTTCCATTTAAATAGAGCTAGAACTTTCCTTTTAAAATATACAATGGTATTAAAATACAAAAAAACAGAAGACAAAGTGAAACAAACACCTTTATACCAGGTTCCTTTAACAGTATATATAATTAATTCCACCTGCAGATGTACTAGCAATGTATTACCTATACCAATCACTGAATGAACATCAGTGAAGTACAATAAGCAAGAGATAGGTTTTGAAATAGTTCAGATGTGGGTCCTAATCCTGTATCAACTTCTGTCTAGAGCTATACGAATTCAGTAAATGTCAGTTTTCTTAAATAAAAAAGCAAACACCAAAAAAATACTAATATACCTACAGGGTTGTTGCAAAGATTAAATATATTGAATGTATTTAGAATGCCTTTATAATATTTGTTGAATGAAAATATTAGTATAGCTTCAAAATGTTACTTTGAGATATGTATATAACTAATCTATCCTTATAATAATTTCCTGTGCTGTGCAACAAATCCTCAAACTTTGTGGTTTGAAATAAAGCTCATTTATCACCTCATACTTTCAATAGGTAGAAGTCAAAGCTGGCTAAGCTGACATCTCTGCTCAAGATTTCACAAGACTGAAATCAAGGTGTTGGTTGAGCCGCAGTCTTACCTGGAGGCTTGTCTAGGGAAGGACTCACCTCTAAGCTTCCTCCATTGTTGGCCATTTCCCTGTGGATGTGGAATTCACAGCAGCTGGTTTCCTTGAGGACAGTGATAAATAGAGAAAGCTCCTATTATTTCGATTCTCTAACTAGAGGCAAGAACCAAACCCTCTTTTATAAGGATTGTCTGATTAGGACATACCATTGAGGTCAATCTCTCTTTTGATTAATTCAAAGTCAACTGGTTAGAAACACTAATTATATCTGCAAATTCCTTCATTTTTGCCATATTACATTATTTAGGAACAATTCATAGATTCTGCCCATATTCAAATAGAGGGAGTTATGTAAAGGTATGACTTGATGGAGATCACCGTATGATGTGTGGACTATAATCCCTTTTAATAAAAAATGTGTATATTGTAGGTAGAAGATGCAAAGATCAGGAAAAGTAAGAATCAAAGAGGAGAAATAAATAGTGATTTTTGAATCCTTTTCCCTCTTTTAAGCTTTAATACGCTACCTTTCTGCATATCACTGAAGGTGGGAGAGAGTACTTGGGTCTGTACCTAGAAATGCAGAGGCAGCCTAGTAAAAACTTAAAATTCCTTCTCAAATCTCTTTTTAATGGATAGGATTTAAGAGTTTTATGAAAGATTCTGTGCTATTTCTGACAAGTGATTTAAATAATTTTGGAGTCATGCTATATACAGTAGCCTGAGTCAAATATTTAAAAGAAAAA
Source organism: Rousettus aegyptiacus (assembly GCF_014176215.1). Lineage (NCBI taxonomy): Eukaryota > Metazoa > Chordata > Mammalia > Chiroptera > Pteropodidae > Rousettus > Rousettus aegyptiacus. The sequence goes on from NW_023416286.1 coordinate 64,069,337, forward strand.
TAGTTCAGAAGAAATTTATATCTGAAGTCAAAGTTTGAGGGGTTTTAAAATTTATCTTTCTCTTCTTTGTACTTGATAAAAGTTTAAGTTTTATACAAATTCTTTGAAGACTAAATTATAGATAAAATCATGGCACTGGTTTCTCCTAGTACATAATGACAATTTGACTTTACACTTTCATGAGAAACTGGCTTTTCTTCATTATAGAATATTTTAGAAATAATTAAAAAATTATGAGATGAAGCAATATCCAAACATATTTCCACTACCCAATGACAAAATTGTGTAGTGGTATATTTATTTCAAGTTATTTTTATTTATATTTTTCATGCTGAGCTTGTTTATTGGTTTTATATGTGTATGGTCCGATGATTAAATTTTGAAAGAGCATTTTATTTGCCTTGATTATATAAACATTTAATTGATTATAAAAGCATTTATTAAATCTTTATTAAACCTAAGTATACCACTGGGAGAGAAAAATTAGTCATCATAAATGAGTTTTCTAGAATATGCTTATAAGCATATAGGATATTTATCATAGATTAATTACTACTTTCTTGTGTTAGGAATATTGGATATTTATAATTATTTTCCTAATGTGAATACCTGAACTACAAATATTTTACCCACATCAGATTTTATCTAAATGATTTTTTTCAGATTTAGGATTATTAGACATGCGGTATAATAACTTGACCAAGTGTATATTGAAATATATTTATGGCTCACTTACATTTCTCAAATATTTTCAAAGACATGTCCAATATGCTCATTTAGCCATAATTTTACTAGCTCTCAAGATCCACGCCAAAACATCTACTACTTTTGTATTAATAACATTTCTTTACATTTTCTTTCCTATCCCAATCTCCTCTCACAATGTAATACCCAGTTTCTGAAGCCCCTAGTTGATGAGGGCTTCCAGTCAGCACTTCCTCTCTTAGAGTTCATTACTGGACATAGCTATAGCCATTGCATTGAGATACAAATAATTAATCTCTTACAGAGAGAGTTCATTTACATTTCTTCAATCTTTTTAGCTTCTTCATAAGCATGCTTATATCACTCAGAGGATGGTAAATGTAAGCAACATCATATCAAAATGATTTTCTTGTGATACATCTAAAATTAATTATGATAAATAATGACAGTATTTCGATTACTTATACTTGAAACTAAAGAATATACTTCATCCACTTAGACATACATTTTTTTATTCGCCCGGAATGTTTTCTCTTCTAGAACTTTGCCATTCTTAATTATCTCCTAAGATTATTAAAATATATTTTCTGTGTGTATGTAACTCACACTTGTTCTTAAACATTTCTTTCATTGCTTGGCAATTCTCTACTGTGATATATTTCTTTGCATTACAGCGTTATACTTTAAATAATTTTTTAAATGGAAATATATTTATTTCTTCAACTAGTGATTAAAAGCTTGTTATATAATGAGTATCATTCTGATATATGATTTTCCTAAGGTTTTATTCTCAAGAAGATTACAACATGGTGTAAAAAATTGGGTCTTTAAGATGCAGACAAAGGGATTTCATATGATAATGAAGATCTGGAAAAGCTCAGTGAGAACACAAGGAAAAGCAGTCATGAATGTCTTTTTTAAAAAGCTGAATTTTTCTGAATCTTTATTGCAGCATTTCAAAATTCCATCAGGAGTCCTAAGATATTCAGTAGTGAAAAACCTTTTTAGTAGTTCAGGAAAGAGATGAGGAGAGTCAAAGTTAGAGAGATGACAATGAGAGGGAAAGGAACTAACAGATTTAAGAGATATTGAAGATGTAGGATGAAAACAAAATGATTAACGATGTTGTATATCAATATAGGAAATGTGGGGGAAAAAAGTAAGTATCAAGAACAATGTAATTATTAACCATTTGCGGCAGTTTTAGTGAGTTATTCATGAGTAAACAAGAGAAAACTTCAAAGAGGCCAGCTGGAAAATAGCAACGTCTATTTAAAACCTTGAGAGTAGATAAGGCCCTTCTGAGTGAGAGAATATTCTAGTATTGTGTGGTTCAACATAGTACTCACCAGCCATACAATAAAATTTAAAATACAAATCCTTAGATGCCACCTCTGTATTTCAAGTGCTTAATAGCCATGTGTGGCCAATAGGCCACCATATTCATCACAGAGTTCTATTGACAGCACTATTCTAGAAAATTATAGATTGTCAAGGTCAAAGAACAACCTAGAATGGTCAAAGAGATGGTAGGATAAAATCATCAGCGTTTGGCACTATTAAATAAAGGAGAAGAAATATATCTTTTAAATTATAATCATTCACATACCTCAAAGGTGTAAAGCAATTATTGATCAGCATATTTAAAGTGCCCCAATCACCTTTTAAGCATATTTTAAAAGGTTTGCTATTTATGATTTTTTTGGATTTGATGGAATATTTTGGCAGTATAATTATATTAAGAAATACTTTGAGAAAACATCTCATTAAGGTAGCAGATATAATTAATAGAGTTGAGACTTTAATTTGACAAAGTTTAGCTATAGCTCATATGAGAATTATGCAGACATGTGTTTTTTTCACTAGAGGGGTAAAATAGAGTCAAAACAAATTATGACTCACCAGGTAGCTCTATTCCATCCATTTCACAATTAAAAGGCATATGGAGGTTTGCTAAATATCATGCTTAGACTACTATTCCACTCACAATTTTGACATCAAAATTGTGGCATATTTAGAGCTATTTTAATCAATGTTATTTCATGGTAAAGTTATATTTGGACAACTTAAACTGGGATAATACCTAATAAATCTTATTACATACCAGCAGATGAAAGGTTATCCCCTCAGTTTCTCAAATCGAACCTATTTAGCATCTTCAATTCCTTTGTTTGATGGAAGGTGCTGTGTCCAGGCACTGCTCTAAGTACTTTGCATGAATTAGCCGTTGATTTTCAAAGAGAGATTAGCCTAAATGCCCCAAGCCTTACAACTAATAAAGGGCAGGATCAGTATTGAACACAGGCATCCTGACCCCTGAATATTTACTTTTGTCACTTTGCTATGTTTTCAAATGCACCTGGGTGACAGAGCACCTTTTATACATACCTGCATATTCTTCTTGGGCTCAGAGAAGCTCCATCCACTATGGCACAATTTTTATGGGAAAGTTTTGATTTATTGGATCACTTTTCTGAGTCATTCTAAACAAGGAAATATTTATAAGCATTCATTATTTTGAGATGTTTTCATCGATAGCAACCAAAATAAAAACTAAGACTGTCATATCATCATCTAAGGAAATCAACAATTTCCTTTAAGAGACGTTAATAAAGTTTATTAAAGATGCTATTATCTCTACTCATCAAACAAGAGAAAATGCAGCCTATATACTGATTTCTATTTCGTTTAAACCATGATGCTGAGAATACCATGAGCTACATACAGACAGCTTCATGACTGTAACCAAATCCTGCCAACCAGTGTATCAAATCTCCCAGCCACAATGATTGTTTCACAAATGGCACACAACTCATTTTTCTAATCAGAGGAGTGAATCCTAGGAGTTTTGCAGAAAATATGAAAAAATTTTCCTTACCTTGCTAGAACTTGGGAGTGCATAAAGTAAGAACTGTTGAAATGTCAGGCGAATGGGGTTTAAAATGAATTAAATGTCAAAATTAAAGAATTTTCCACTTAGATGAAATACCTGAGTCTATTTAAAGCTAGGCTTTAATCCAGCTTCATTACTGGGCTTTTGAGTTGTAAGTTAATATATTCTTTCAAATCTTAAATACATTTTACTTGAGGTTTTTTTGTTTTTTGTTTTTTGTTTTCACTAATAAGCAAAGTTGATAACCAATACGCATGGTCTCCTTAAGGCTGTGCTGGCATTATTGTTGTTGAACTTGCTTTTGTTGCTATACTCAGGATACACTGACATTTAAGTGCTTCCAATCTGCGAAGAAAGTAGCCATGTTCAGTGAACTGGAGCCTCTAAATGAAGGCTCTGAGGTTGTTGTAGAGCTGAAATATGAATATACATCCTCTGTGGATAAAATATCAGAATATTCACTTTAACTGCTCATGAGGTAAAGCGATTAAATTTAAATTTAAAGTCTAAGTTGTAAATTTAAAGTCTGAGTTGTTCATGGAGCATTGGACATAGTCTCAGATGACCAGGGCCATATAACTTCTCATTCCTCCTACTCTACCCTTACTACATATTGATGTAAGTATCTCAACTGCATGTGATACTAAGCATTAGCCATCAGATAAAAGGAGATGATGGCACATTGAAAACCTGGGATGCAAATTCAGTAATAATAAGAAACAGGGGTAGAAAAAAAAAGTATTGAAACTTTTATAGTCTGGAACTTACAAATTTTGATGTAGTGCTTTGGACAAACAGTGAACTACATACTCTTTTAAATTAGAATTTCTCAATCACCCTTTATATCAAGAAGCAGAATCAGAAAAACATTCCTTTTACTTCCTGCTAAATTATATGAGATAATTACTGTTGGACACCACAGAAAGCCAACTCAAGGCAGCTGATATTAATTGATTCCAACTTAAGACTTAAAAGAAAGATTCGAGGAGAAACTGCATCATCAGAGAAGAGGGACAAGTATTTGAGGCCAACAAGGGATATAGTGTTTTCTCAAAATAAAGAGGAAAAATAAAAAGAAACTTTTGTTGATCTTGTAGTAAGATTACTCATCAGTTCATTCCAAATTGAGAGGAAATCAATGCTTTGGAAGAATAGATATAAAAAACTTATTTAAGACATCTGCTATTATTCTCAACAAAAAATCAGGAAAACATGAAATAAGAGATAAATATGTCATTAAAAGGCTATTGCCGAAAATAGAACTGGATGAGACAAAATACAATTATATAGAAAATAGAAACCTGATAGAAATTTAAAAATGTATTTTATGCAGTTAATAACAGAAATGAAAATGAAAAATGTAATCAGTAATTTAAAGGATAATCTTAAAATGCTCTTCTAGAATGCAAAAGAAGGGATTTAAAAATGAGATTTAAGATGATTGCTGTGCTACAGAAAATCTTGAAAATGTCATAACCAAAAGAGATGCTTAAGAAGTACCTGAAACATAAATTAATGTACTTGTCTCTTAAACACATAACAGGGATTATTAACAAATTAAGTATGAGTATAGAACATAAATTTTTATAGATTAAAAGACAAAAGTAAAAAACCACACAGGTCAGACTTTTCCATGATAATAATGATAAGAAAAGTCATATCATTTACTGAGTATTGAAGAAAATGTTTGTGATCTAATAATTATATTTCCATTATTTCCAAAAATGACTGGAAAAAATAATCAGATACTTAAAACTCTGAAATTATAATCAAATTATTGCATTTTCTGAAAAATTATTCAAAGCTATTTTCAAGTCATTTGATATATGCATCAAATAAAATAAAAACAGTAGAGCCTTTATAGTTCTGTCATCCTATGTAAAAATAAGCATAAACTTATTTATCTAAAAAATTTAAATATGGTTCTACACCTTATTGCAATCTTAAAATATCACTCTAACACTATTTATATAATATTGGAGTGATAGTGTATACACACACACACACACACACACACACACACATATATGTATATATATATATTCTATAAAAGTCATGTTTTAATTATTATCTGGTCTTTCATGAAAGTAGTCTTTAATATCCTATTTTCACTCCCACATGATGTCTTTCTTTATGACTTATGATGTGTCTTTTGATTTCCCCAGGAAATTAAAAGTAAATTTTCTAAATTTATGAATATGTAATTGCAATAACAATATTAGAATCGTTTGAGGCATTTGTTATTACCAAAATACAAATCAATTGTTAATTCGACTTGGAATTGCTTAATGAAATAGAAATTTAACGAAGAAGTCATTAGTAACTGGATAGATGGCTGCAAAAATTATATTGTTAAAATTTGTCAAAGATTTAATAAAAATAAATAACTGATTTAAGAGTTTTGTTCTCATTGGTAGAGTTGAGAGCAGTGATTTCATATTAATTAATCCATTAATCTATTTTATCTTCTATAGTGCATGTTATATAGTTAACTCTCTTTGTTCATTTTACTAGGGTGTCTCCAGGTGACCTGATCGTTATGATTTATTCACTAACTGCAACAAAACACTGCTAATTGCATTATATTCATTATCATTTGCCTTCAGTATTATCTGCATAACTAGTTTATGATCATTTTTCTTGCATAATTAACTAAATGAACTAAGAGTTCAGATTAATTTGAAGAAGAATCATGAATCTATGTAAAAAGACTGTTGCAGGAAAAGCCTTCATAATTGCAAGACATACCCCTGGGCCAATCACTTAACCTTTTAGACTAATTTTCTTCCCACCTATAAAATAGGTTTATGGATACAAGTCTGTTTAATTCATGGATTTTAGTCAGTATTATATATTAGAATATGTATAAAATTACTCTATGAGTTTAATGTGCTGTTATTATTATTATTATTATTTATTATTATTGCACCGATATAAACTTTCTTGCTATGCTATTATAAATTTCAAAATGAGATTGTAGATCAAAGACCAGTTCTGTGATTATTTAAAAATTAGTTAGTGAAAGAAACTCTCTTATTATTTGTGTAAGAAGATATTGAGGTTAGATATATTGATATCCTTAGTGACTAGGCTAATAATGTAGAGTATGTATATAGTAAAGATGCACAATATTTGTTCATAAAGAGTAAGATAGCAATATTACAGATGTTCCGGGCCAAGAGGCAAATTTAATCACTTAAAATATTTTTTAAAATATACTTTTAGCTAGCGGATCATCTAAACCAAGTGAGAGTGGATGTGGGGTAGAGGCAGATTTGGTCTATTGACTGTAGTTTGCCAACTCCTGGCACAGAACAAAATTTTCTACATTTCAAAAAGTTAGCTCTTTAAACCTTCTTTTAAAAATCATACCAATGAATTTTATATTTCCTTGGAAATAATTCTCCTGTATTTACTTGATTGGCATGTGGAAAAATAATAGTAGTTTTGCATATTTAATATATAGAAATGAAAAATATTGTAATTTTTGTTCACTCGTAATCCAAAATTTTAATCAAAGATGTGTCATAGAATCTGAATTTCCCTTTGTGGAGACATTTCAATTAGAAGATTCAAACTGAAAGGTGGTATATGGAAAAGATTTTCACCTCTAGAACTCTTTTCAAAAGTTATTAACTAAAAGAGGTAATGAACATTTAATTCAACCGGAAAATAAATCTAAATCTGATAGGAAGATATTTGCTTAAAAATAGTAATATTTTATCTTTCTCTAATGTGAAGAACAAGTCTGCCACTATATTTTTAATAGCCAAGCACTTTTGTAACCCCTACATTCAGTGAGTTATGACCCATGCTGCTAGAGTAATTAAGTCCATCAGATGCAATAATTGCCGCTGACATTCTCAAAAGGAAACTTAGAATGTAGTTCTCTGATGATCTGAAACATTGAAGATTTTTAAGGGAGATTTTGCTCTCATCTTAAAACTTGAGTATTATCTTGACAGGTACTTTTAAAAAGTATTTCCCCTGCAAAGACATTTGGGTTTAAGTATTTCTTGCATTACTACCATTATATGGATAATATTGTTATGGGCTTTGCTTGGCTCAACAACAACAGGTTCTTTCTAGTCTTCTCTCCTTCTTTCTTCTTCTTCGGAGGATGCGGCAGGTCGTGAGTGGAGGAGTGATGCGGGGATAGTATGCGGGGGGAGTAGGATGAGGATTATCTAGGAGGAGGAGGAGGAGTCTTCGTCTTTCTGATCTCCTCATACTAATAGCCTCCTCCTCCTCCTCCTCCTCCTCCTCCTCCTCCCTCTCCTCCTCCTCCTCCTCCTCTTTTTTTTTTTGTATGAAACTCCTACCTCAGAGTACCATGCTTAGGAAAGTAGTGCGGGACCATTCCACCCTCTAGAGACAGTACCTGCCAGGGATGAGGAATCTGACTGAAGGACTTACTCCTATTAATTGATCAGTGATGTGTCCTGAATTGAAAAGCTTTGACATATTAGAGCAATGATAACCATTTAAATCAAAAACCTGTGTTTTAAGTCCTTCAGACTATGAAATATAAAAGACATTGATCCTTTGTGATCTAGGTACTACATGAGACACTATAAATTGCAAAAACTGGGTGTAACCTCTAATTACTAAATAAAAATATTATCAAGTTCCTACTACATTTCAGATACTGTGATGAATATGTAGGGTAATTATGAATCAAACAGACACACATCCCCGAGGAGAGGCTGACACACACCCCAGGAGTGCCTGGGGCACTTAGTCTCAACATGTATAACCTTATCGTGTTATAAATAACCATGGAAATTGAGAGAATTGGGGATGATTTTCACTGTCTTTGACTATTCCTATCTCTGTTTTATGACTGACTTGGTAGACATGATTCTCCTTCCTATCTTTAGTCCTTTCTTGTATTTTTTATGACTGCTAATGTCCCCCCACTCCATAGAGACCCTAAAGCACAATTCTCCCATTCCATTCTAATTTTACTAGTTATCATATTTTCTTGGAATTGGTAAATGAGGTGTTAACTCCATGGTATAAGTGGAATTTTCTAAACAGTATCACTGTTATCTTCCTTTTAGATACAAGTAAAAAAAAAAACAGATGGAAAATGTATCTTTGAATGGCAAAATATAACACAAATATTATTTAACACAAACCTAACAATTAGGATCACTGACCAAAGAGATATGAACACAAAGAAAATTTCTACTTTTTATTTCTAAATATGTAATCTCAAGAAAGGAAAAGATATTGAGCAAAAACAATCAACTTCTCCATTCCTCATAAATTGGATTGAGGAGGAATTCAGCTTATCACCTCTATTAAAAACATCGATCTGATGAAACAATGAGGAGACATTTCTAATGAGAAGAAGCAGTCAAGAGGACTAACTCCCAAATAAAATTGTGTTAATGCACATCTTGCTTATTTGGATAAAATATGAAGAACAAATTTTCTAAGTGAATACGTGGTTCAGAGTTATTCATCTTATGGTCCATGATGCTTCATCCTTTCATGTTTTTGCCAACCACGATACAACAAAACACAGAGTGCTGCCAGTTTAAAAATATCCAAGATCAAAATGTAGTTAAGTGTGTGGCTGCAAAACCTTTCATAGTAGTTCATCCTAGAACCTCTATATGATACTGATGAACTTCTAAGGTTCTTAAGGGCATATGTGTTTCACATACTCGTACCAATAGACTAAAAACTTCTACAAATCTTAATGGCATTGGCTCACAGCTCCTAAATCTCGGGCTAAAGTAGATAAATGCTTACTTCACATATATATGCATGTGATACATAGGAGGCCAATACAATTTTTAGAGGAGTGGTAACAGCTTGAAAAAGAAAGCAGTTTAAAGTAAAAACAGGCTTTGGCTTCAAGGTTTGATGGTCAAGAAACAGATGGACAAATACAGGACATTTCCTATGGAAAAGAAGAGTGAATTAAAAGGCAGAACTAAGAACTCTGACAGTGAAGCCAAGAGTCATGGATAATCATTGCCAGGGAAATAAATTGATGACTACTCAGGAAACACTTTCTGTCTTAGGTAATTGGCCTCATACGACCAGATAGAAAAATTATCATGCACCAGTGACTGTATCTCCTTCTCCTCCCAATTTTTAAACAGGAGGATACAGTTTAGTTATACTGTACCTGTTTCACTATTGTGTGTTTGATGTATGGTAAATGATAAATGGCCTTAAATTCACAGGTTGCTAGATCCATGGAAACAGACAATTGGCCTCATTTGTACCTGGACATGATTTAAGTGATAAGATCTAGAATCTCAAGCCTCATTCTGTTGCCTTAATGAGTTGATATTTTGAAGGATCTTGAAAATGAATGAATGTTTTTCTTTATGAGTGAAATGTAAATAATGTGCCACTAAAGGTGGGTGCTGGTAAAATAAAGATGGTCACAAATTCTTTGGCACTCTTCCCACAGAGTTGTGGTATCTATTTTCCTTCCTCTTCATTCTGAGCTGCCTCTGTGACTTGTTTTGACTGACAGAATACAGCAGAAATGATGCTGCTAAACTTCTGAAGCTGGACATTAAGAAATCCACTAAACTACATTCAGCCCTCACAGTACTTCTTTGAAATCAACCATAATGCCCTGTGGAATTACATGTAGCCACATGTAGGCCCACATGAAAAACCCCTGGAGAAACTAGCTGACAGCCCATTTGAGGTCCTGGACAGCAATGGCTACCATACTTGTACCTAAGGCAACACCAAGTAAAGCAAAATAGCCATTAGGTCAAACCGACGAATCATAAAAAAATAATTAGTATCATTTTGAACTTGTACATTTTGAAGTAGTTTGTTGTAAAGTAGTAGAAAACTGAAATAAGGACCCAGATAATTTTTATTAAGATAAAATAAAATTTAAATTTTTTTAAAATAATTTACACTTAAATAATGACCCCCTCCAAAATATGCTTCTTTCTCTCTTGTTTTCAGGGACCATAATTATTTCTGATAATTTAACTAAATACAATCAATAAATTAAAATAATCTTTCAGGTGTGTGTGTACACGCAGAGGTATATCTGTTTTGCTGGTTTAGAGTCTTCATTGCAGATTTAATATGTGTTCATATTAATTTGTCTACATATGTGTTTTAGAGACTATTAGAATAAACCACAAGTTATTCCCCAGGGATAATATTCTTCCCTTAATCTGTTCTTTTCTTAAGTATCTCCTCTAGGATAATATATATATATATATATATATATATATATATATATATATATATATATATTTTCTGATTCTTCTTCCCAATCATGGCTCTCTTAATTTGTCTCAACATACTTCAGATAATGTCTTCTCTTTTATCCCTTTTTTCTATGAGTGTGATACATGATATTCCTTTTCATGTTTTTAAGTTTAAGCATATTAAAGTAACTATTTTATAATTGCTTTTTGTTCAATATTATATTTATGAGATTCATCTACAAATATGGATAGCTGTTTCATTCACTTTCAAAGTAGTGAAAGTGGTATGCATTATTTATCAATTCTCTACTTGTAAAAATGAAGATTGTTTCCAAATCGTTCTATTATAAACAAAAACTGTGAGGATTTTTACGGTTCATTTCTCCTAGTGCTCATGGGGAAAGCTTTCCTGGTGTATACACTTAGAACTGGAATCACACAATTTGACTTACATACGTTTTCAATTAATTGATAATGCTAAGTTTTTTCAAAGTATTTTAACCCCTTTATACTTGCAACGGAAGCATGAGTGTTTTTCTGTTTCTGCACATCTTCATCAACCATTGGTACTGTCAGATTTTATAGTCTTTACCCAGCTGGTGTCTAGGAAATGTAACTTTATTATATTTCCTTGATATAGGCATGTACATGTATTTGTATTTTAATATACAGTATATATGTAAACATCTATGTATGTGTTTGTATGTGTAGTGTATACAATTAAAATTTTAAAAATGAATTATTAAACAGCAAATTCAAGTGAGTGTTTACCTGTGATGGAAATGGAGGAGTATAATTCTGGAGATATGGTGCTTGAAAGATTTTATATATATAAAATATCTATCTATATAGATAGATAGATACTATATATATATATATGTAATCTTTATTTAATTTTATACCTAAGGGTGTGCATTAGCATTACATTATTAATGCAATCTGGCACATTAATTTTATACCTTTTTAATATTCTGAGATATTTAAATTTTTTAATTTTATAAAAATAGTTCATGGATGATTATTGTGGCAGACACACTTGGCCACTTGCCTAGGTCTCATCATGGAAATCACCTGCTAGTCAGATCATTTCTTTCCCAGCATTTTTTGCTACCATAGAGAGTCACATAGCTACTATATGTGACCCTCTATGCTGGAATATTCTGGAAGATTGTTTCTTTACTAATGAAAGGAATGAGCCATGGAGATAAAACTTGTGTCATCTTGGCTGACTTTTCCTACTTCCTGAATGTGAATATAATTGTGATACTTAGAGATATAAAGACCATCTTGCTATCAAAGGACAAAAAGTAAACACTGTGAGAATTCTAGAGATGAAGAAAAGTTTGTGGTAATATTTTTAAACTACTGAACAACTCCTGGATCACCAATTGATAATTTTTTGGTGATATATATCACACATTTCCTAAGGATTAAAGTCATGGTAATTTTGAGTTTCTGTTCTTATAGTTGAGTGCTTTTCAATTTAAAAATATTCAAAAAATTTTTGGAATCGTAAGAAGATTATAAAGGAATAAATGTTAAATATAATCTTACACCTACAAAGTTTTATGTACAGTTTGCCAGTTCAAGTCATTTTTCTTAAGTTATCTAAGTTGGTCTGATTTCTCTCTTACATCCTCTTTTCTAAGAAAGCCTTTTTATGTAGATTTTGTTCTCTACAGGAAATTCAAATCACACATATCACAAGCAATATCTTACATTGTGATGTTTATTTGAAAACTGGTTTAGACTTGCCAAGAAAGCTTGAGATTTACTGATAACCTTCCATATTGTGGGCATGCAGATTACACATAAATATCGAAAGGTAGAAGGGGTTATAAGGGGTCAAATATTTGGTGCCAGAAGGAAATCTAACTTTGGGTGATGAATATATATATATATATATATACACACCATACTGTTGAATTGTACACTTGACATTTATTTGATTTTATTAATCAGTGTCACCACAATAAATTTTTATTTTAAAAAGCTATTAACTAATACTGAGCATTTCTAAGATAATTTAACTTGGATTTGATTTCATCTCTGAAGAGCTTCTCTCCATATACGTATGTTGCTGTTCTGATGTTAGTAGATTCCCTCACTAGTTATTATGCTTCCTCTCCTCCTATAGTATGAACTTTAATAGTCAACTTGCAGGATCCATTTCATGTAAAATATACATACATATACATAAACATGTATATGTATATATATATATATGTGTGTGTGTGTGTGTGTGTATATATATATATATATATATATACACACATACTTTTGCCAGAAGTGAATACATTTCATATTAACACAAAGATTTTAAATCAATGTTAACACATTGTTTTTTTCTGCTGTATGTCAGTGGCAAAATGGTAATTATTTACTGAAATTTACTTTGAGTTTAACATTTTGAAAAATACTTCTTTTGGATAAAAATAAAATAATAACTTATTTCCTTAAAATTTATTTATAGAGTTATATGTAAAAAATTATAGTTATTTCAAAAAAAATATTTATTTAACTGTACAGATAATTTAATACAATGCAGCCCCCACCCTCAATCTGCAGTTTCATTTTCTATGGTTTCAGTTACTCACAGTCAAAACTTAATCTTTACTCTTTACTTTTCCAGCCATGTATATCTTTACTTATTAATCCTTCAACATTTCTTTTCTGAGGTCTACTCAGTTATTAGATTTATGGTATCAACCTCAGGTTTAAAGCAATTTGGAGAATGCCCTTAAATTTTTTTCTTCTACATGCTCTTTTGGACATCAACCATAACACACAATCTGATAGTTAAAGGGAAGTGTCAACATACCATCATCAAGACCATATTACAATCTAGCTATTGGCACACTGTTGTTCAGTCAGTTCTACTGACCTTCGAGTGACCAGTTATGATCTTATTAAGCTAGGATTCATGCAGCAGCACTTCCATGACTCCTTCCAGCATACCAAGGATCAGAGGAGCTATCTGCTGATGAGTGAGCAACATGCTGATGTAAGACATAGTGTAGATCTCTCCATGCTACATTCTATGACTTGATCAATTGAACAAAACCTATCTTAGTTCAAAATAATGGTAGTTATCACCCCAGTGGACTTCCATTCTTGTTGATCTCTCTTGTATTAAATGTATGTTTATTCTATTTGTGCTCGCTGAGACTTCTTTTCAAGTACTACAGCCAACTCTAGTTTATGTGTTACAGGGTTGCTATCAATCAACTGCTCGTTTTTTAATATCTCATGTAAATTTTTCATGACTGCCAAAAAAAGGGAAATACTGTTCCTAGTTTATCAGAAGAGAGTTTTGAATATTAGTTGGTGTCTGGCTTGATAGGTGATGTGTAGACTTGGTCATGGGTGTTCCATGAAATGCATCTTTTTGAATCGTATTACTTTAGCAGATTTTACTCTAGATTTGACTTTCTAAATCCATTTATTTTACTCTTGGCTCATTATACAGATGATAAATTCCAGGTTTTAACCATTATCAATGTTATTTTGATGATGCTGATAGTTGCCCCTCACAATAACTTAGATACACATCATATATTTCCTAGTTTCGAGAATGCCCTTTCCTAGACATTTTATACCTAATTAAATTTCTAAATCTATTTTTAATCTTATTTGAGAGATAATCAACTTGAAATTCAAAGTATTATTGATTTGAACACTATCACTCATTTCAACTCATTTTGTACCAGTTATATGTCTTATTTCCAGAAATATTTAAATATTTCTCCGAAAAGAATGGTGAAATAACTTGTACATTATGGCCTTAAACAATTTTGAACTTAACTTACTGCCAGTGAGTTTTTAAATCATTGATTAAAATAATTGTCATTTTAATAATTACATAGTAATAGCCAAAGGCAAGTGATCAAGATAAAAATATTTTAAGCATATTTTTTATTCTTGACCAAATGTTTTATTTCTTAAAATATTAGGTCTGTGTGTTATTTGTAAAATAAACAAATGACATGTTTTGAATTTAATTACATTTTGCTTTCAATATACAATGTCTCATTTCTTATCTTACTATGGATAGTAAATTTATATATACATCTTTACAATTAGAACCAATACAAAAAAATGAAAAAGTATTTAAAGCTAGTGACTACAGATTTGTACAAGTGATTAAAAATTTAGTAATTCATAATGACTTAGCAAATTCATGAGCAGTAATTCAATCGAAAAAAGTTATTTCTAACATATTGTACACTCAGTTAATTTCCATAATATGCATAAAATTTGTTTGATTTGGACTTTTCTGATTTGTTGTCTTAACCAAAACTTGATTCTTACTCAACTTTCCATGACAAGAAAAAAAAAATGTAATCCCAATGATCAGGTCAGAATGAGTTCAATTACTTTTGTATAATATTCCATAATATCAATGTAATTTCCAAAACTCAGGTGTAATTAATTTTGTCTTCTTGTTTACAGTAAATTCATTTTTAATATTGTTCAGTTTTAAAAAATCAGAGACTTTAAATGCGATTTAATAAATTCCTTAGCTCCAATATATACATTGTTCCTAAAAATAATGGTTAAATAAATTTGCTTTTCTATTGTACACTCAGTCATGGACATGTATTATTAGCTGTTTGTTCATCCATGGTTTTGAGGGTATGAGTAGAAGAGTAAACTTATCTTCCTACTCTGTGACTCAGTTTTAAGAGTTTATGACAAATAACACTAGATTTCTATGATTACATTTTAAGGACCAATTCAATCAACTTTCTCAACTCATAATAATATGTAACAATTTTCACTAGGCCAGCGTGGCTAGTTTAGAGAGCAAGTTTTAGTAACACTCTGTTTCCTGAATTTACCTGCCCCAGCCTACCCACACACTGGTGTGAACTGAGAAAACAGATTACATCTCTGAACTCTTAAAAGGAAATTTGTTTATGATGCAATTCCCATCTATATTTTTACCTCATCAAAGTAATAAAAATGTTCAAAATTGAATATAAAAGATAAATCTCTTGTTTCCTTTTTAAAAAATTAGTACTAGGAAGTTTAGTGGCCACTAATAATTGCAAATAGAAATGAAAGGACTAGCAGTATATATCATCACTAACAGATTTTTTCGGTCTGTCCATAAGATGTGTGACTGAAAAAAGGTATCAAGTTGATGAATTTGCCCAGGCAAACATGCTATCTATACTACCCGATTCTAAGCTTAGAGGAGAATTTTAAATGGAAATTCCCATTCATATCATATCATATTATATCAATCATATATATGGCATGAGTTTTATTTGTACTTTTAATATTATAAATGTATGTATCTGTGTATACCTATATATCTGTTTATATGTGTATATATACACCTATATATCTATCTGTATATGTATATCTATACATATTTATCTCATCGAGGATTTTGAATTTAACTTGTGTGTAAAAGAGTAAATACCAGTAGCATTTAGGTAGAGTCAGATACGTCATTATACTCAAAATAAAAGTAAGCTTTAACTGCTAAAGAAAACTATGAGAACATAAAAGCAGCAAACTGCTTCTTGGTTACTAAGAGACACCCAAATTAGAGATAGCATAATTTATTAGTGGCAACTACACCAATATATATCAATGGAGAGGAATAGTTCTTTATGAATAGTGCCTAAAAATTGAAAAAAATACTTATTCTTTATTCCTTTGTGGAACTTCTCTCTCACATAAATCAAAGCTGTAAGTTAATTAGAATAATATTGAATAAAAGTTTTTTTGTATGAGGTGGAGAAAGACAAACTAAAAACTTGAAACCAGGTGTAGGAAGATGTAACTTGAATAATGAGAACAGTAATAGGAGCAGGAGGAAGACTTTATCATTTGTTTTCTTGTCAGTATGTCTAGGGGAATTATTAATTATATTTTTGATATTATATTAGTTTCCTATTGCTGCTGTAACAAATAGTTAAACTTAATGGCTCAGAAAAACCTCACAGAATTACTATGTTATAGTTCTCGATGTCAGAAGTCCTAAATGGTTATCACTGGGCTCAAATCAAAGTGTCGGCAGGGCTGGTTTCCTCCAGGAGGCCCTAAGGGAGAATCCATGTCCTTTTATCCCCCCCAATTTTTCTAAAGGTCATGCACATTCCTTGGCTCATGACCCCTTCCATATTCAAAGACATTAAAGGCTTGGGTTGTTTTCATGTAGCATGTCTGGAAATGCTACTGCTTCCCTCTTTGACTTATAAGGACCCTTTTATTTAGCTGGATCCATCCAGATAATCAAAAGTAATCTCCTTGTTTTAAGGTCTGCTAATTAGCAACCTAAATTCCATTTCCAACCTTAATTCTCTTTGCCTTGTAACATAATGAAATCACAGATTCCAGGATGAAGACATGGGTATCTTTGAGGGGCTATTGTACTTTCTTCAAAGAGACATGTTATATATGAAGCTTTTATATTAAACATGATTTCAATCATTAATTTAAAAATTTTCATGGTGAAAACTGACCACTAGAATGGGGAGAGGAAAAAATAATATGGGTAGAAAATAAGAGATGAAAGTGATAAATGCTAGAGCCCCAAATCTCTCTAATAAGTCATGTTGTTTTATGAAAGAAAAAACAAGTATCGGTTGACTATTTCAAGACAGATATATTTAACAATTTGCATATAGGTACAATGTGAAGTTTTGTAGACACTTAAAAGACACTTATAGTCCCATTTCTAAAAATATAGCTTAGATGTGGCAATAACACCAATAAATAAAATAACCTATAATAAAAAATGAGGCATTTCAAATTTATTGGATATTTAACATTTTGAAAAAAGTTTTCAAAGTAATTCTATAGAATAAGTGTAAACAATTGTATACTTTATAGTGACAGTCACTTGTTTTAGGTTTCTTCATGGATCTACAGATATTAGAACATTAAAAAGTCTCTGTACATACTCATTAATTATTATTTATCTATTTTAATTTCTAGCTCTACAAAGAACATAATTTCACATTACTAAGACTTGGAACTTGAATGGGAAATGTATATGTTTACTTTTTTGTATTATATGTTTTAATGGCATCATTTAAACTCTAATTATGCATGAAATTATATTGAGTTTCTCTCTAAATTCAAAGAAAGAAATATTTTCATGATTCATTCTTTCTTTGGTAAACATTTCTAAAACTGTATTGCTGATACAGCTCATCAACTAAACCTTATGAGAAATGAAATGTATGGGAGGAAAACACTAATTAGCAAGATTTTCTATCTCAGATACACATGTGAAACTCCCATTAATGTCAATCACAGCAAGATGTCTTTCTGCAGAATATCCCTAGGTAAGAACGCATGGCTTCTGTGCCTTTTCATCAGAAACACTACTTTGTTTTTTAAAATGGTTTACAAGCTGCATTACATTCTAGATCTAACAGTTTAATTTCTATAAAAAGACTGTATTGTTTAAGATGTTCAGATAATGTTTATATTATAAAGCAGTTTTAAAAATGGCTTTAAATTAATTTGCTCTATATTTGTTTTATATTCACTCCACTGCATCTCTGTAACTGAATGTTCCATTGAATAGTAGCCAACATTTACAATTAGTTTCATGTAAAAGTAGCTTATTTGATTCTTTGAATGTTATTTTTAAATGATTATGTTAGAACTGAGTACTACAATGTAGACTGCACAGGTGTTCTTCATAATCTAGAAACACTGCAAGTACACTAATTTAATATACAATTTACTAAATATTGAGGCACTTCAGCATGCTGTGGTAATGTGTAAAATCGTTCTCAATGCTATAAAATATACCAATGCATACTGTTATTCTTGCTCAGATTAAAAAAGAAAAGGGAGATCAAAAAATAAGCAACATGTTCTACCAAAATATGTATAACTCTGCTTATTAGCTAACCTTTAAAACATATATAATATATACAAATATATAAAAATTATGTCAACAAAAATTAATTTTTCTATGGGTAGTAAAAATTACTTCCTATAATTTATATAGCTTGTTTTATATATTGCGTGGTTTATATTAGTCAGGATTCCCCAGAGAAACAGAGAGAGAGAGAGAGAGAGAGAGAGAGAGAGAGAGAGAGAGATTGATTTCTGTTGGACTTGGTTCATGTGATTATGGAGGCTGAGAAGTTCCATAGTCTGTCATCTGTAAAATGGAGAAACAAGAATGATAGTATAAATTCAGTCCAAATCCAAAGTCCCAAAAACCATAAGCTCCCATGTCCAAGAGCAGAAGACGATAGATGAACATCCCAGCTTAACAAGAGATAGAGAAAATTTGCCTTTCTTTTACTTTTTTTGTTCTATTCAGGCCCTCAATTGATTGGAGAATGTTTGCCCACATAGGATGGATAGTCTTTATTTAGTCTACTAATTCAAATGCTAATCCATTCTGGAAAGACTCTCAAAATCACACTCCAAAATAATGTTTCATCAACAATCTTGGAATCCCTTAGCTAGATCAAGTTGACACATAATATTAACCAATACACATGGTGACTCCAAAATATTGCAGGCTTATAAATTATAGGGTATATGCAATAACCATGATATTATTCATGGTTTATATTGATTATTGGGACAATGGCTTAAAAAATAATTGAAGAGGCTCAAGGACAAATTAAGACCAACCATCTTACTCCTTCTAAATTCTCACCCAATATCATGGCAAGAGGAAAAGATAGTTGAGGATGGCATTACCCAAGCAGTCAAAGGAAGTGGAACAAACAGCTTTGTCATAGTCAAACCATAGTTGCACTTCAAACCCTTACATGAATCTATGCAGTGACAAGTAGCTGTAAAAATACCCATAGCTAAAGTTCAGAGTAGGGCAAGCGAGACTGGATGAAATGTAAATCTCACCTCTTAATAAAGCATGTTTTGTTTTAAGAAGGCCACTTATTAACCATAATGTATAAACACAATAATAAACCATGGATTAGATACAGAAAATTATCCAGGAAGGGTACTCAATGTTATTAAGCACTGTTCTTGGGTAATATTGAATAAAGAAATAAATATCCTGACTTGCTATCTACCGATTATTGAGAAAATGTTAATGAAAATGTATTTCAATTGGAAAAGTTTATGTTTTAAATTATTTTCTCTAAGTTAGCACATTATAACTAGATAAGGGAAGTCAAGGCATAAGGAGAAAAACTAGGAGGATTTTCACACTCAAAACTTGGGTAAAAGCAATGATTTTAAAAGCAAGAATGAGGGGAAAGGAAAAAGAAAACATAATAGGCAACATTTGATAACTTAGTAAATATCGAGAGTAGAGAATGAGAGAGATAATGAAATTATGGAATCTATTTTCTGTTCTTAACTATTTCTTGACAGGCCTTGAATGTCTAAAGCATGCTGGTGGAACATAACTCAGATATTTAAAGTATGTTATGCATTGCACTTAATGAGATTGGTCCAGAGAGAAATTTATAGGAATTTTATGTTGTGACAAAGTGTTCATTAGCCATGGTAATAGCTGATTTTAGAGATCATTTGTTTTTGCGAAAAGGAAAAGAAAACATACAATGTGTTTAAGTGTTTATGCTGATGTTCCATTTCGACAATAATGACTACACAGTTGTGAAGGGGAATTGGTCATTTGCAAACTGTAACGACAAATCTTAATCCAGTAATAACTGCAAATGTACACCATTACACATGTAATTGGTGGTAATCTGTATCTAAGCACTGGTCCAGAAAGACAATAGTTGAGGATAAAATTCTCATTTTCTAGATGTATAATGTTTCTTGAAATAAATAGCCTAATTACTCCTGTTATTGAATCTTTACAGTATTTCATAACAATATTAATATTAAATTTTTCAAAGTGTATATTTTCATTCAACTATCTGAAAAGACTAGGCATTTGCTTTAAAAAAATTTTTGTCTATGCTAAGGTTAAGGATATGCACTACTTCGTATTAACACCGTCTTTTATTGGCAGTGTTGTATCTTTAAATCAGTGTAATGTAATGAAGAATTCATAAATAGTAAACTCATTATCTACAAAATAGTTTATTAACAGACAAACTGATTTTGTTTGTTTGTTTTGTTTTATTTTATACTTTTTACCCCTACAGCACCTGGTCTTCCTAGGTGGTCTCCCATTCAGGTACTAATCAAGCTTGACTCTGCTTATCTTCTGAGATCAGATGGGACTGGGTTTGTTCAGGGTACCGTGGCCATAGACATTAATAGACAAACTGTTATAGGTCAGTGATATGAACGACTAAGGAAAATTGCTACAGCTATGAGAAATGTTGTCAGGAACTGGAAAATTAGTAAAGAATAATTCTGGTGGCCACCATTTAGACACGTTTAGCCAATTCTTTTTCTTTCAAAGTTGGCAAATCTATGCCACAGATGATAAGGGCACCAAAATTTTTGTTATGAATGGTTTTTGTTTTCCTTTTAGATTACAGATGTTTAAAGACACATTTTTTATAGCTTAGTTTATGTTTTAAAACTTTTCATGAATAATGAATTCATACATAGGCTTATAAGTATACTTTGACAAGATATTAAATTCCTTTAATCATCATTCCTAATTACCCAGGAATAATCACATTTATTATTTTGGTAGATATTTTTTCAGATCTTCTTTTAAGACTTTTTTCTGGATGTGTTTTAAACAAATATACACTCAATTTTTAAACACTTTCTAAAGTTTAAATATAGGTACATATTTAAAAATTTTTTAAGTGTTTAATTGGAAATAATCTAAATACTTAATGATTAAGAGAGAATGGCTGAAATATTTTATTTATAGATATATTTGTATTACAAAATAGTATATAGAAAATAATAACATTTAATAACTTAAATGAAAATAAAATTTTTGTATATGTGCCACATGAAAAAATATTCAAGTTACATTGTTCAAAAAACAGCTTTACAATTTCTGTATATTTTATATATTCCTTAATGGATACAAATTTTACTAAGTGATACCCATGCACGATAGGGTATAGACTTGCTATTGAAGAAATTGCTGTATAGTGGGACATGAGGTTAGATAGTAAGCTTGGGTCAAATAAGGACATACTTAGTACTTTTGTTAAGAGATTTTGTTTCTTTTTCTCTCTCTATTTCTTTTTTTATAGCACACATTCTCTAGAGATTTCAATCAAAAGGCAGAAATGGTTATGTATAATTCTTTAAAAGACAAATGTGGCATCCATGTTTACGATGGATCACATGACAGAAAGACTGCAAATAAAGAAATGAGTTAGAAAATCATTGCAATAATATATGTGAGAGATGATGAGGCCCCAGTCCAGGTCCTGGCATAATAACACTAAAAAGTGTATATTGGTCTAGTGAATGTCAAAATTTTTCTGTCTATAACATGCATAATATTAACAGTAGAAATTAACATATAATTGCAAGGATCCTGGCAGTTTATAACTTAATTTCAAATATACAAATTGAAAATCTCAGATTTACTATGAGTTTGGGATGACAAGTAATAGGTAAGTTATTAATATTTATTATATTTTTATTATCTGCAGTGTAACATGATTTTTGGACTAAGATGATTATTATTTTAACAATAACCTCATCAACTCCATATGATGAAATAATCACAGTTTTGCAAATATAACAGGGGGCTTGGCTCTTAAAGGCAGAATGTATTCTCATTATCAAATGATAAAGTTAAATATAATTAATTAGAAATTTTACTCAAGGTTTTAGAGCAAATAAATTAATAAATAATGGCATCTAGTTATCTAGATTGCAAAGGATAGATAGAGCTTTATTTGCAGAAGACATGATCTGGTTATTAGAAAACTCCAAAAGAATATACACACACACTCCTACTAAAACTAAATATGAGAAAAGAAACTTACCAAAAAAATCACTTAATGGATTGGAAAACTCATTATTGTCAAGATGGCAATTCTCAAATTGATTTACAAATTCAAAACACTCTATGAAAATTCCAGCAGAATTTTTGTAGAAATTGTCGATCTTATCCAAAAATGTATATGGTAATTCAAATGACATGTAATACTCAACATTATTTTGAAAAATAAGAGCAAAGTTGGAGGATTTACATTACCCAATTTCAGAACTTACTATAATGCTATGGTAACAAGATACTGTAGTATTACCACAAGATAGGCTTGTAACTCAGTGGAATAGAATTGACAATTCAGAAATAATTTCTCACATTTACTTTAGATAACAATGGTGCCAAGATAATTCAAAGGAGAAAGAATGTTTTTTTTTTTCCTACAAATAATACTGAGGAAATTGGATACCCACATTATCTATTAGTCCTGAAGCTTATCCAATTTGTAAACACAAACTTTGTTATCGTAATGTGATTTTAAATTATTTAGGATGACTTTTATAATTCTCATAAAAATTTTGATAATTTTAAATTTAAATGGTGAAAGACTTTGTTGAAAAGCCTCTTAATGCTTCTAAAGTTTGGTTCAATACCTTTTCTACAGCCCTCATCATTTTTCTATTTCCTATTTCTATTAGTAATCATCACTCATTTTATCAAGCATGTTTTGCCAGAATTTTATTTATGCTCAGATACATAATATGCACCTGTAGTTTTAAAAAATGGGTTTATATTTTACACTTTTCTTTAACTTTTTACTTAACAACACAGCAAAGGCATCCTTCCACATCAGAATATATAATTACCTGTTATTTTCTATTATGTATTTGCTTATTTTGCTGTTTTTAATTAAAAAACCATTTTATCAAAATAATATAGGAAAATACTATAAATATCCTTAATATAGAGAGCTACCCTCTTCACTTTCCTTACTCCAATTTGTATTATCCAGAATGGAGTTTTACTTTTTTTATCACTGAGATAATACTTAATAAACCATGTGTACTTTTATTTGTTGATATTTTTTCCAATGGTAGATACATGTTATGTTTGTTACTTGTCTTCCTTATGTCTCCACATTCAATTTGCTATGGATGCAGTTACTTGTTACACTGTTTATAATTTTTCATTGCCTTTATCTTTCCACTGACTTAACCATTATGTAGGTATCCAAAGTCCAATCCCTTTTTCCATCTCTCATACTGTTTTATGCATCCTGACTCTGTCCGCTCTACCACTAACTTTACATTATGAAGATGCATGCTGATATTCTCATTGGTAATTCTAGTTTTGTCTTCTTTTTTTTTTTTTCCACTGAGTGATTTTAAAAATTAAAGATCTTTAAGCAGAATTTGGACTATGTAATTTTATTTATTTATTTTATTCATCTTTGCTAAAGAATCAAATAATTATTTATGATTACATTTTCTTCTCTACTCTACCAGGCTGTTTAAACCAAGGTATCTGTGCCTCTCACAGGGATTGTCCTTACCATAAAAATCACATGGATTCACTTGATCATCAGCTGCTCAGAGCGTGTCCCAAAATAATTTGGTTCATATATGAAAACTATAATCTTGTATAAAATTTTTATTTAAACTTTGTAATATGTTTTTTTCTCTTTACTTATATTTTCTTTGTATTTTGTTAATTATAAAGTACTGGCTTTATAGTTTCCAGGGCCCAGTGCAAAGTCAGACAGTGGAAACTTTTGTTCAAATTAATTAACAATTTTAAAATGGTGACAGTAGAAGCATAAAACTGAGTGTGGGGCTTTTCTAAGCGTGAGGCTTTGGACAATTACACATGGGTCACCCATTCATGAAGTCCACCTTACACATAGGCCCTAATCCTGAGAGCATTCTTCAATAATTTGAAAATAAATAAATATATTTATTTATTTATAAAAATCTGTTTTGCACCATCTTTTTCTCAGAGAAACCAATATACAATAAGGTCATGTCATCAATATTTTCGTTTACTATCTCCTGCATATCATTTTTTCTCTCTCTACTGCACTGATCCCATTAGCAAATAAATAAGCTGTTCTTTGCCTCATCCTGAAAATAGACAAAACTCATCAAAGCAGTTATTATACTTACGTCTATAATTCTCTTATCCCTCATAATTATTTCAATTTCATTTTTTTCTTCCACCATTAACCAAAATTACTCTTCTTAGGGTCACCAATGATATCAACACTACCAAATCCAATGACAATCCTTTGTCTCTATTTTCTCTGACTTGGCAGTAACGAATGACATACTTGGTAGCTCACTCCTCGACACAGTTTTTTCTTGTTTGCAGGACCACATTCTAGTAGTTTTTATCTAACTTTCTGGCTACTTGTTTTTAGGCTTTCTTTAGGGTTCTGTATAATGTTCTCTACTTCTAAATGTTTAAATGCCTCAGGGCTCAGGCCTGAACTTCTTTTACATTTGCATTGTTCCCTCAGTGAACATCCAATTCCATAGTTGAAGTAAATCTTATAATAAAAAAACTCCCTAATTTGAATGTCCAGCAGCAACCTTTCCTTTGAATTCTTATTATTGCTATTCGTTAATCTATAGATTATGCTTTTTTTTTCTAATTAGCTGATCATAACATCTACAAATAATGATTTTATTTTCTATCAATATTTACAGCTATTTTTTTTCTCAGGTCATTAACCAAAACCACAAATGCTATGTTCAATGGTCCTGGCAATACTTGATATCCTTGTTTCATTTCTGATTTTAAAAGGAACGCATCTAAACTTTGCCCATTAAGTATAATGAATTATCTTCTGTTTAGTATAGAATAGTAATTATTCAAGCAAAGAACAAAAATGAAACAAAAATAAAATATGTTATTAGGATAATGTGTATCAGATATCAAAAAATTGAAGTGTAAGAGAGCAGTTGAACATGGTTACAATTGTTGTCAAAAACTGGCAATACAGCCAGCAGAGCAAAACACTAATGAGATTAACTGGTGAGACAATTGTTTGTTGTGAAAAAAAGATGGAACACAAAGGTAACTTCAAAATACGTTCGCCTTAGGAATTGTATGTAGGGAACTGTCATTTACTAATATAAGGACTGTGAGGTGACCATGTTTGCAATGGGAAATATTCAGAGTATATTAGACTTGATATTTTGAGATGCTAAGTGTTTAGCCTTGTGGAAACAATGAGTAAGAAACTGGATAAATGAGTCTGGCTTCTGTCCCATCTTTTTCTTGAACTGGTTTGAAACACCTGTAGAGTAAGAGGTTAGAAGTAGAATGTGATAGAAATGTTGTTCAAGAGAGAATTCAACCTTAGAAAAGAGGAGAAAAGGAGGGAAACTAAATAACACTATTGGAAAGCAAAACAAGCCAGAGTTAAGAATGTGTGGTGTTGGCACAGAAAACATAAATAACTCAATGAAACAAAATGGAATGTTTAGAAACAGACAGGAAACAAACATATAAAGAGACATGCAAACTCATTAGTAATTTAATTAGTAATGACATGCAGATAATCACTTTACACCTGTTAAATGTGTAATATTTAGAAATCTAGACAATGTTATGTGCCAGCAGGAGTATAGAAGATACAAAAAACTTTTATATTAATGCTAAGCATAAATACATTCTTCAGAAAAATTCAGTACAACTCAGTCAAATTAAATATAAGCATAAATTTGACTTTTCTTGTCTTACACAGCTATACAAAGACACATGAGCAAAAACGTAGGAAGCTATATGCAAGCTTAGTACCTGAGTGGGGTAGTGTAGGGAATAGCTCTGCCATATCATTCTTTTGAATTTGCTTGTCTCCACATAGGTGGCGCTGACAAGCTCAATCCCAGTCTGACACAAGCCTTAGCAGAATGCCCTTTAGGCTTCCCCAGAACATAGAGAGATAAACAGTGTTATGAGCAGTTGCCAAAAACCCCTTGTGTGTGCTAGAGAAGCACCCTATTTTACAGTGGACGTGTCAAAAACCATAGATGCACATACAAATATACAAAGCCATTAGAAGCAATGTGTTATTATACTAAGAACAACATTAATAGATCTTAAAATACAGAGTCTCAGGTAAAAATAAGCAAAGGGAGAATTAAATCAAAAGAAGAATAATATTTTCTTGAATACACACACATAAATGAGAGTAAAAAATAGGAATATGTAGTAATAACTAAATGAATAAGAGAGGAGCCCAGTATAAATTTTGGTGACAATGCACATAGCTTTGCAATTTGATTAACTCAATTCTCTGCATCTAAAATTTGTGAAACCAAAATAATGTACAAACAATGACAACAACAAAAATTGAACAACTGCTGTTCCTCAGGTCAAGTTTGAAAGCATAAAATAAATACTGCTCCTAGGCAGAAAGAAAGTCTTTAGTGGTGCTTTTATTTGGGAAAACAAAATTAATTCATACTGTTATACTCAATAGTCAGGCCTTTATGTCCCATTTAACTACAACTCTAAAAGACAAAGTTCTAAGAAATTAGATATTTTAGTTTACAGCTCCAGTTACTCTCCGAGTTAATTGATAGTTTAGTTGATTACTGGGGTCTCCAGTGACCACTCATTCTTTAGAGGAAAGGTTTCTTTTCTTTTTAAAACCTTGAAATACATCGTGCTATTTCCATCTTCCTTCACCACCAGGTTATTTACCTAAAAGCCTTATCATAGAGACTAAAAAGAGGATTCTAAAATAATTAACACTTCTAAAAAAAGCTATCATTGGTTGAGTCCAGGCTGAAATTACATCTTGGATGATGCTGTATAATAGTTGGTACTTAACTGCAGTAGGACATTAAAAAAACACAAATTAATCCATGTAAGCGGAACCCACTGATAATACAATCAGCTACACATTCAAGGATCTGAAAAGATTTAATTTATTCATCTAGGAAAATACCAACCTAAAAGGACTTTAAGCAATGTAAGCAATTAAAGTGCTGTGTTTTATTGCAAGATATGAAAGATTTACTTTTAAAAGACAAGGTTTAAGTTCTGAGGTTGGCATTTGCAAGAAGATTTAACCTATCAGAATTTTAGTTTCCTCAACTTCGGGAGAGGGATAATAACATATGAATCACAAGATTATTGTAAACTACGAATGAGAAAATAAATGTTAAAAAACATTTTTTGTCAATTGGAATAAGTTTTACACAGATTATATATATATAATATGAAAATATTTATTGTGTGTGTAGTATAGCAATGAAATAAAAATAAGCACTTTGAAAGACAACAGAATATTTCTGATAAAACCAAATTCTGATGTAGACTAAATAATGACAAAAGTGTAAAACATTAGGCAAGTAGTATTTTGCCTCGACACAGAAAATAAGTATGAGCAAATAGGTAGTAATTGATTTTACATTGTATTAAAATTTTAGTAGCACTCTTTATTTAATTTTGTATATCTTCTCTTAGAAGATTTCAAACAACAGAATGTGTGGGATAAAGTGGCATAAATAAGCAAGGCTATTTACAAAAAAAAAAAAAGCGTGTCTGATCATTGAACTGTCCTATAAAATGCAAATGATATTTAAGATGGTCACTTTGTCAATGCAATTCTCTTGGACTAAAAGTACGCACTCTTATGTGTATTCACGATGGAAACAAAGGTCTCCTCATCCCTTGCCTAGCTGCCAAGGGTATGGATCTGTCTTAGTGTTTCCTTTATTTCCATTCAATCTTTCTATTTTTTCTCTATAGAGACTCATAGAAAACGAAGACAAAATCCTACCCCTTTGTCATTTAAACAGAATAGTAAAAGAGCCCAGTATATATGCTATATAAACCAATTAATTACTATGGCAAAAAACAAAAAAAAAAAACAAAAAAAAACACAAGGTTTTGTGCGGTAGGGGTGTGTGTGTGTGTGTGTGTGTGTGTGTGTGTGTGTGTGTGTGTGTGTTTGTGTATCTGGGCTAAGTGTTTGAAATACACCTGTCCTTTCCAAATCTCACTTGAAAAACTGCTGGCCCATGTCTAAGGTCAGAAATGCCAAAAATGTGTGAGGGCAGAGTTGTAAAAAATAAGCAATTTGATGGGCCACTGGGTAAGATTCCAAATGAAAAAGAGCAAGTTCCTTAGCAAAAGCAATAGGAGGCCAGAGAAAGAGAAATCGTTTTAAAGCACACAAAATTAGTAAGATCAACCCTGCTGCATGCATATGCAATATTGGCAAGAAATCCCAATTTAGACAACTCAAAATTACAGTATATTTAACAAGAGATTGAAGTCTAACTTTTTATATTTAAGTTTTGCCATTCTCTTAATTACCTTGCTGTGCTACTACAGCTATTGGTATTTAAAAATCTTTAATAAATCCACACATTACCTAAAGACTGACTTATAACAACATAACTATTCTAGTTTAGATGTGTTATTCCTCAGAGGAAGAAAGGGATTAGAATGACATCTGCTTATACTTGACTCTTGGAATGATTTTTATTGCTTGTGGATTGAGAGAGGTTAGAGGCAGAATCTGATAAGACTATGTTCATGAGGCACTTCCAGCAACTTTGGGCCAAAATGTATCTCCTTAGGAGGATCTGGTAATGACGCATGCTATGGCTGTGGGGAGGAACTCTCTGCCTCTCCACAGAATCTTGTCCTGGTGCTTTGAACACTCGAGTCTGTGCATCTCCAGATATGGCACAGTTGTCCAAGATATTGGCATTCTTACAAGGGATTTGACAGAAGTAAAGCTTCTCTGAGGAGCTTTGTTACCTACAGATATGAAGAGGGAGCCTGTGTAGACAGCAGAAGACTGTGGGTTAGAAGAACATGTGAACATTTATTTGAGAACTCCAGATTAATCTGAGATGCAGGTCCTGAACTTCACATTTGTGGTGAGTTCAGCCTGCATGTGGGCTGGAAATATATTAGCTGTGTTTCAGTTGCTCAATGAAAAAAGAGGACCTTATCAGCAATTTCATGTGCTTGTAAGTGTTGTACTGGCACATTTATTACAATAAACACGATTTTGTTTTTTTCCAAAATATATGTTTTCTAGTATTAGAACAGAGTCTGATATAAGAACAAAACAATTTATAACTCAATGGTATAAAATTACAAATTGTATTCTCATTTACTATAATATTAAACTTTTTTACTAATAATTCACCTCTACCTTTTACAAAATATCGCAAGGATTTAGGAGTAAAATTAGTTTACAGTTCTGGGGGCAAATATAGGCTTCTCCAACCAAATATTGAATAATTCTTAAGTGGAGAGAGGTTAGGATACTGAAATCTTAGCCAAAGATGGATTGTATTTTACTTCATGTTTCTGGTTCTGGATACTAGGGCAGCACTCTCTTTTTCTGGATCCTACAACTGTGAAAATGAGAGGGATTACTTCTTGATATCAGTACTTCACTTACCATCATGTATTGTCAGGGTAGACTTGGAGAAATATCAGCTCCAATCAGGAAGAGAAGATATATGTGACCTTCTGAAAAAAGTGAAAGCTCTTCCCTCATTTCTATAAACTCGAGTTTCATCCAATTGATTCTTACTTCTAAAATTATCCCTGAGATGACATCACTCTTTCTTCCAATCTTTTCCATATCTTTCTTTTAGTTCTTCTTTTAGCTGTCTTCATCCCTAGCTATGAAGATTGCCTGTCCTATCTGTCATCCAAGAGCGCATTTGATATCAATCTCGTATTGATTGTTTGATCTTAAACAGGAGACTTCTTCCAGGTAATATACTTCATTTGAATTAAAGGAGTAGAGTGACAACAAACCTGCAGATGAGATATTTTAGGGATAGTCTCCCAATTTATTATCCACATGAATGTCCCTGTGCATAGAAACATTGTGTGTGGAGAAGGCTGAGGAATGATGAAAGAGTAATGTGGAAGCTGTGAAAAGTAAGGAAGGGCAGACGCAGGGAGACACGCTTGTTTCTGTAATCAATAAAAGTAACTTGCAAAAATAGTTGGAATTGATATGTATATAAATGGAAAGGGGAAAAAAAGGCTACACCAATGTTAACATTGCCTTTCTTTAGAATTCTCCTTCTTCGATTATACTTTATTCAGCTTTTCTGAAAATTTTGACTGACTGCCTATTGTATGATAAAAAATGAACACTATAGAAAAAAATGTAGTTAGTACAGTTTATGGATAAGTTTAGACATTTAACAGATATTAGAATTCTGTTGGATTCCACACTCACTCCTAAAAACTGTTCAGAAAACTATTGAATATTTTATATTACATGATAAATTTCTCCTCAACAGTGAGATTGCTCACATTATATGTTTATCACTTTTTATTCTTTTTGTTGTGTTGGATACATTTCAACTCTTTAATTATAAAGATAAAGTTTGAAATATTAATTTTTATTTAAAAGGCTATATGCCAAATATTGATGCTGGTATGGCTTATTGTTTTACTTTTTCAAGATCTGATATATTTAGATTACTGATTTTTGAGATACCTGTTGGCATACATCTATTCCGATGAGCTCTATTGTAAAGTTATAATTTAAGACACAATAGTCTTAGACTATTATCTATTCATTTAGATATTTTTATTTAGATTCAAATATTAATTTTAAAGGATAAACACAAAAATACATAATTTTATTCATGTATGTTGTTGATAATAAAACATCAAAATTATAATATAAAAATTATTGAGCAAATCAAAAAGCAAGAAATGCAGAAATTCATCTTTTACGATTTAATTTGCTAAAGTACAATGTATAAATAATCATCTGAATATTATCTTATTTTCTAATATCTCATGTGCTTATTATGTTAAACTTACTTTTAATTTAGTAATTGATCGATTTTCTTAACATCTATAAAATGGCTACTAGCTGTTCCCAAGTAAACCTCATCCCACCCCCAAAAACATCTAGAGACTTTATATAGTCCCAAACAACATGCTCTAAAAGTTACAGTAAACACAAAGTTTCTGGGGAGGTGCCACTTTCAAACATAGCGACCCAATCCTAAATCCCCTTACCCTGCCTTACCCTTCCTTCCTATAGAAACTGCAAGAGAGATACGTGCCTACATTTCCATTCTCTCTGTCTCTCGTTACCACGGTGCTTGCCTTATTGGTTCTACGTGAAATACTGTACTCCCCGCCGTACCCCAGAAACTTTGAGTAAATACAATTGTGACATTATTTCCATTTTTTCTGCCCTTATCTGCATCTGATCTCACTGTATCTCATTCACAGTGATATGGTTCAAACACTTAACAACAGGATCTAACTATCATTTGGAAAGAGATGCATTTAAATGGCATATTTAACAAAATTAAATGAATCATATATTTATCGTAATATTTTCCTGAAAATATAGTGGAAATTGCCTTCTATTTCTTTGGAGTAAATTAAGAGAATCTGTAAAAAACAAGTGATTTTTTTTTTTACTGGTAATAACCTCTGTGTGTACTACTTCCTATGGAGCGTATGAGGCATAGTAAATGGAAGGAAGGACATTTATTTGGAGTAGTATGAGATTTATTTCTTCTCGCTTTGAATAATGGGAATAAATTGTACTGGCTAAAATCTAGAAAGAAACAGGTTAAAAAGGAGGAGTGTGCTGAAAAAAGTTACAAGGGCATTTCAGGTACTAGTGCCATTAATTCACTCAAATTGACTTTGTATACTCAGTTTGTCTCCACTAGCAATATATAACCGACTGTGCTTTTCCTCATATTATAATACATTTATTGACATTAAGAAATTATTGGAAATAAAATAATTAAAGTAATAAATCCACATCTGTTATTATAATTCACTTAGAAAGCTGTGCAAACCTACAGTATTAAATTGGATAGTGGCACAAAACGAATAATGTCTAGGATGCTTTTTAAGGAACAAAATGGGATTAGCTAACATAAATATCTTGGAGTACCTAGTTAACTGACAACTTTGCATAAGAGTTTTAAAAGAATGTCAGTGCAATAATTACAGAAGCTTCTTCTTGTGTCTTAAAATGCCGAGTTAGTAGGCAGCAGCTAAAGATTAACAACTGTACTATTCTAAAGAACCACCTCAATATACTTGATGACGACCCCATATATATGCATTAGTTGAAAAGATCCTGATAACATCTCATGCCTACTTTTTAAAACCATTTTTCTTTTATCTCATTTTTATTAGAATGCATTTATTTTAATATATATTAAATTTACTTCCACATATAATGATACTTTTGGCACAGGAAACTAATTCTCTGTGATTCTCTTGTATTCATTTTTCTCTTTATTTTTACATTATGATATAGTTAACATTCCTTAAAGTTTATAATTTTTAGTATACAGCTCTCCAAGATTTAATAAGTAACCACCATCATAATCAAGTTCCATTAGTACCAAATCTCCCCTGTAGTTCTTTATTGTCAATTTCTCTCTCTTCACACCCAGAAATTACTTACCTGCTTTCAGTCCCTCTAGATGACCTCATCCAGTATATCATGTAATCAGAATCATACATGCGTAGTCTTTTGGTTTTCTTTTTAAATTTACCATAATGTACTTGGATCTTTAGTAAACTGTATAATAGTCCTTTAAGATATTCACACCCTCATCCCTAAAACTTGTGCATTACCTTGCATACTGAGGAGATTCCGGAAGTAAAATTAAGTTTGCTCACCAGTTGACCTTAAAAAGTTAGATTGTCCTAGATTATCTGAGTGGACCAAATGTAATCACATGGGTCCTTAAAAGCAGCAGAATAAGGCAAAAGAGTCAGAAAGTCATGGTGAAAGAACAGGTGGAAGAGATTCAAATGATTGGAGAAATCTGAATTAAAATTGAGAGTTTTCAAGATGGAGGAAGGGAACCGTAAGTCAAAGAATGCAGGTGGCTTTTATAAGTTGTGAACAGCCTTCAGCTGATAAACAGCAAGAAAATGGGAACCATATTACTACAATCACAGGAACTGGATTCTGCCAACAACCTGACTTACCAAGGACATAGATTCTCCCCTAGAGCCTCCAGAATGGAATTTAGCTCTGCCAGCACTTTGATGTTACCCAGTGAGACCCATGTCAGACTCTTGACCTATGAGAATGAAGGTAATAAATTAGTTGTTTTAAGATGCTAGATTCATGGTAATTTGTTATAGAAACAATAAAAAACAAAAATAAGATGCTTCTATGTAGTTGTATTTATTAATAGTTCCTTTTATATCACTGAGTAGTATTCCATTGTAAAAATATGTCAGTGTTTGTTTATACCTTCACCAGAAAAAAATATTTGAGTCTTTTATTTTTATTATGGAAGTTATAAATATTGTAATAAACATTTGCGTATGTATTTTATATGGGCATATATTTTTGGTTAACTTAGTAGCAAAATTGGTGGGTTTTATGGTCAAATTCATATTAAATTTTATACAAAACTATAAAATTGTTTTCTAAAGTGGTTTATTTGCCATTCCCACCAGAAATGTATAAAAGTTCTAGTTGTAGGATATTCTCATTTGTGTTTATTACGTCTTGTATCTTTTTAAAGTTATGCATTCTAAAATACTTATAATGGCATTTTATAATGGCTTATATTTGCATTTCCTAAGGACTAACAATGTTGAATGTATTTTCACATGATTATTATATTTCCTTTGATGAGTCATATTTTGCCCAATGTTTAAAATTGCGGTTGTTTTTTTTTATTGAGTTTCAAGAATTCTTTGTGTATTCTGAATGCAGGTTTTTTTTAATTATTATTATTAGATATGTAATTTGCAAATATTTTTCCAAGTATGTGGCTTTTCTTTTCATCCCATTAACAATGTGTTTTTAAAAAGAGAAATTCCTAATTTTGATAAAGCCCAATTAATCATTTTTTTCTTTTATGTACCATGTTTTTTTGGTGCCATATCTAAAGAATATTTGCCTAAACCAAAGTCACAAAATTTTTGTCCTAAATTCTTCAAAAAATCTTTTTGTATTACATTTAAGGCTGTGAATTATTTTGAGTTAATTTTTAATATAAGATATGGATAAAGATTTGATTTAAAAAATATAGAATTGTAATTTTACCAAAACAATTTGCTGAAAAACAAACTTCTTTCCATTGAATTGTCTTTGACCCTTGTCAGAAATTAATTGCCCATGGGTGTATTTTGGACTTTGAATTGTGTTCTATAGACATATATATCTATCTTTGTCACTAATATCATGCTGTCTTGATTACTGTGGATATAGACTATAAGTCTTTCAACTTCGTCTTCTTTTTAAAAATTGTTTGACCTGCCTAGCTCTTCTGCTTGTTAATATCAATTATAGAATCAACTTGTTAATCTCTGCAAAAATCTTGCTATGGTTTTGATTTGAGTTTGAGTTAACTTTGTATGCCATTTTGGGGGAGAATTTACATTATATATATTGAGTCTTTCAACCCATAAACAGGACATCTCTCTATTTACTCAGGTCTTATTTGATTTCTTTCATCAGTGTTTTCTAGTTTTCAGCATACAGTTCTTACTCATATTTTATTATTAAATATCTAATATTTTCTGTTTCTTAGTGCCATTGCAAATGGTCTTTATTTCCAAAGTTTAATTTCCAGTTATCCATTGCTAGTATATAGAAATACAATTGATTTTTGTATTTGTATTGTTTTTATATTGACCTTGCTTCCTACAACTTTGCTAAACTCACTTATTAGTTCTATTAGCTTTTTTGGCAGGTATTCAGATTATTTTTACATAGACAAACATATCATCTTCAAATAGAGTTTTATTTCTTTATTTCCAATTTTATGTTCTTTATTTCCCTTTCTTGCATGATTGCCCCCAGCTCGGTTAGATTCTTCACATGCATGCGGTGATCATCACTCTGCGGAAAAGGAACCTCTGAGTATCTCTGAAATCTCTCTCTATGCAAGTTTTTTCTCTCTGGTATTTTGCCATGTGGATTGTAGTCATCTGGCCTCCTTTAGCTCCCAACTCAGGAATACTCCTGGCTCTGCTTATACCACCTTTCTCTCTAGGCATTAAGCAGGGGAAATCATAGGGTTTTCATGTTTTCTTTCTCTTAGGGGTCACCACTGTGTACTTTCTGTTATCAAATTTCTAAAAACAAGTGTTTTATTTATTTTTTCAATTTTTTTGATTAGTTACGGATAGATGGTAAATATGATATCTCTTACTTCATCTTGGGTAAAAGCAGACTTTCTCACCTCTTGTGTTCTTGATAGTGAATATGGCTAAATAAACAGGAAATAAAAATGATAAAAATAATCTCCTTTTATATTTGTTACATGTTAGAACATCAATGAATTTCTTTTAGGTAGAGTACCTTTTGTACTAAATTTTAAAAAAACAATAAAGCTTGACTTAAAACTCTCCTCTATGAGAAAGCGACGTGGCATTGCAAAAATTATAAGAAAAAACTGGAAGGACCTGTTTTTAATTTAGGTTTTCTCAAAAGCAGTGACTGACTTTTAAAGCTCAGAGCCAGTAACTTATTTGAAAGTAAATCTCATAGAGTGGAGGGAAGGAGTGGTACAAAGTGAGACACAGAACAAAGAAAACCCAAAATGAAACCTTATAGGATGACTATCAATCATCCCTGCAAGGGATTCGAAGTTGGGGTTTATCAATCAACTTCCTTTCCCTATTTGTTGAGAATTGCTTTCAAGAGTGTTAACTCTGTGCTTTGAAGGGCTTAGTGCCCTTTCTTAAACTTTCAAGAAAAATCTCAGCCGGAAAAGTGGAGACACACTGTGAAGAGCACTTGAGCTGGGACGTGGGGCAGAGTGTTCGAAACTCTTTGTTATATTTGTGCTGAAATTTTAGTGGTTTGAGGGGCTGTGAAATAGGACACAAATGTGTTTGCTACGAATTTAAATCTCATCCACTGTTGCAAAAAATCCAGGGCGGACAAAAGGTTAAGCAGGAAATAGGCCACTTGAAACTGCTTTTGGCATTGCAGATTAATTATAGTCACCTGACATTGTGCTGAGAGATGAAAGGGTAAAGGTGGGGAAAGTAACAGAAAAACAGATTCATTGGACTTTACTAGATGCTCTACAATGACATAGAAAGTGCAGAGCACCAGAGAGCAGCACAAACACAACCATACTTTCTTCCTGGAATGGAATCAAGGTCAAGCACAAGACAAGAAACAGAATGCTTCCCTGGTGCACAACATTTCACCAAAGAGAGCCAGAGTGATATCAAGTAATCTATCACTGGGCAAAAATCTAGTTCCTCTTCGACTTACTTTTTGCATCAATAAATGACAAAAGGTACTAGGAATTGAGAATTTCATGGAGTAAAAATTTCTTCCAATAACTTTATATTACTTAGTTATTTTTTAAATGCTAGAGCATATACATGGTGAATTCATGATAAAAACACATTGACTAATAAGCAATACAGACATTATATATATTATGTGTATATAATATATATGCAATTTAAATTTAATTGTAAAACAAAATTTAACATGTAAATTTAAAAAGTATAATATAAAGCAATGTTATAATTAATTTCCAGATTATATTAGAAAATAAATGTTGAGAAGGAGAAATAAAGAGGACTAAAACACCGAATTCAAGGTTGTGGACAGAACTAAACAATTAATAAAAATACCTACCACACAAATTATGAAAGTAAATATATAAATGTAAAACCCAAGGGATCAGAACTTGCAAGGATGGTGAAATATATACAACACAATTTCTACATTAAAAACAATATGGGAATGGTGAGGTTACCATACATGAGTAGAAGCAAATAAGTAAAACATGTGAACATGTAGGGATTATTTTTTGTTAATATATTGTTTCAGCATGAAAAATTGGCAGCCATAACACTCTCAACCAAAGAATTTAGCTTTAAAGCATGTAAATAATAACTGCCAGAAATAAAAGAAAAAAATGAAAGAAACAAAACATATAAAGATTTTAGCATGCAATATGTCAAGTAGTCAAATAATAATTATATAATTATAAAGTAATACCTGTGATCAAATAATAATAGGTAACTATTTTAAGTACTTTCCATGTGCCAAATGAAGTTTTGAGGCAGAAAGAAAATGTATCATTTGGTTATAGATTATGTTTCTCTCTTTTATTACTGTATTTTTATCAAGTAGAGAGTTTGTCTTTTTTTTAATTTATATGATAAGATCAACTTTGTTGGGAAGCATCCATAAGCTTATATATTTAACTGGATAGTCAAAAAGACTATACAGAGCTCAAGACATTCATATGAAGCATGCAAAACAGTGAAGATAAATATTATGATATAAAAATCAGTATTTTGATCTTAACAGTCTTCTTCATGTTAAACAAAGAGAAATACCATTTTAAAAAGAGTAAATATGTTGATGTTTAGGAGTGGTTTTCTTTTTGCTTTTATTTATTATACATTTTTTTCCTCTCAGTAACCATATAAGTATAAATCATTTCCATTTTACAGATGAAAAAACTGAAGTACAAAAGATTAATTAACCTGCCAATTTCATACAGCTAGCAAGTGACAACAGTAGACATGAAACCTTGGCTTAGGACCCTTGATATACACCCCTGAAATCCACTAAAATTAATACTTTTTCATGTTAAATAATATAATGCAATTTAAGAAAAAAATGTTGAAATAAATACATGCAAATGTCAAGTCTATAAATTACCAATTTAAATATAGAAAATTAATGTCTATAATATTTTCAAGGAAAGGTATTGATTTTTGGCTTTTAATTTTAAAAAATATATCATTAATTTTCAAGGTGATTTTTTTATTATTAAGTCCATAATAAAGTATATTGAGATATTTCTGCTTTCAAAATAATGTCTGTCATTAAAAAGCCATTGATTTTTTTTAACATTATTAACCAAAATGAGGTATCTTGAGACTCAATATTTCTTCTGAGTGTGACTGATGCTCTGGTTTCCTAAATATTTAATCTTTTTAAGAATGAAGGTGCAATTAAATCAACCACCTGTGACACACTAAGTTTCTACTAACATATTACTTATTGCATACCAATAAGTAGTTGTCTAATGAACACTCCTTCATTTCTTTTCATAGAATAATCTGCTTATTATAAATTTATTCTACACAAGAGTTCTTAGAAATTCTAAAGGCAAGAAATATATTTTTTAAAAAAATTAGGTAGGAGATGAATGTTTAATCTAACAATCCTTTCCAAAACGGTGTCAATTCTGTCTCTGCTGATGTTTTTAATATGAATAAGGCAAGCGATTTTAATGACTTTAAAGCAATATGATCTGTCATTTTGGGTTCCTATAGGGCTGTTAACACCACATTAATTACTAGCAACATTCATCATCAGAAAAAGGCATCCCTCTTCTGGGTATCTACCCAAAATATTTAAAAGCATTTATTCATTAAGATATATGCACCCCGATGTTCATTGAAGTATGATTTGTGGTGGCCAAGTCATGGAAATTCTACATTTGAAACATATAATTTTATTAATCAATGTCATCCCAATAAATTTAATTAAAAAAGATGAAGAAATACCCAAATGTCCATATTTTTAACTTTAGGATTAGGGGTTGGGAATAGGGAGTTAATAGCTTGGTTTCTCCTTAAAGCATATATTTACTTTTGTTCACAATGCTTAAATATATAAGTATCCTTTTTTTATTTGACTGTCTGGAGTGGAGACATTAATTCATTAATTTACTTGTGAGTAGCTAGATAAGGCTTTGGTAAGTATGTTTTTAACTATTCAGCTAACCTAAACTTATAACAAAACATTATAAATAGATAGATAGATAGATAGACAGACAGACAGACAGACAGACAGACAGACAGATAGATAGATAGATAGATAGATAGATAGATATATTGTCGGACACAATTAGGTCAAAATATTAATTTTTAACTTAATATCTTAATTGTATCTGGATGCCTTAAGTATGACTATAATAACCTGATAATAAGTTGTCAACAAGATTGTAGGCCTAAATTAAATAGAATTAGAGTGTTTAATTACAAAAAAAATGTAACACATATTAAAACAAAAATTTAAAGAAATCTGAATATTATAAACCATTCACATAATAGAGATTATGTGATATAATTGAATAAGTTATACTTAAGAAAAGCCAAAAGCATGAAAATAAAAAAAATAAAATTATTTCAAACTAAAAATTATTAAATGTCAAAAGCAATTCAAAATGATGAATTCAGTCTATATATCTCTAAATAGCTTAAATGTTGATTTTCTGAAGCATTGCCTTTTTCTATTTCTTCAAAGCAGATAGGATAATTAACTATTTAGAACTTTTATTCTCTA
Organism: Rousettus aegyptiacus; assembly: GCF_014176215.1. Classification (NCBI taxonomy): domain Eukaryota; kingdom Metazoa; phylum Chordata; class Mammalia; order Chiroptera; family Pteropodidae; genus Rousettus; species Rousettus aegyptiacus. The sequence continues at coordinate 64,109,239 of NW_023416286.1, forward strand.
GTAAGCTTAGTTTGTGAATTTCAAATTTTGAAAAGGAACAAATGGATAAAGATACATACTTTTGCAAATTTACAGTTTCTAAGAATTTCTAATGACTTAACTGGTAATATTCAACTTTAGAACACTTAAACAACATATTTCAGCTCCAATTAGAAACCACAGTGTGCACTGATAGAAAGATCACAGCATCAGTAGGAAGTTTGGATGTACACTGACTTGCTAATGAAGCAGTCAGTCTCCAACTGCCTGGATAGGTACTGCAGTATTTAAGAAAGAAAGAGTTCTGTTGCATCTTGCAATGTGGGTCCCTGAGATCCCTATGATTAAAGTTGTGCTCATAAAGAAATAAAGCATTGTGTGTGTATGTATATATATATATATATATGGCTTCTAGAGGCAGCCTCATTAAATGTCAGTCACATCTGTTTACACAGTTCCTCAAATAGACCCTGTCAACATCTGTGGAGAAAATATATCATACACTATTGATTAAATAGAGACTATTACTTAAGAATTGCTTATTCTAAGACAGATTTTGACTCCCAAAGGATAATGTGCCTCTTCTCCAGCTGATTGTTCCCAAACCAACTTGTAACCCTTCTCTACAAGCACATCAATGTTGTATTTCAAGTGGTACTGTTTAGGTATACTCTCTATATCTTATAAAAGTAAGCTAGATATCCCTAGCATAAAGGTAATTTAGGGGAAATATAACTCTCCAAAAGGATTCAAGGAAGATAAGCAGTTGTCTAAGTAAAAATATACTGGACAAAGTTAAACAGGCAAGGAAGACCATTCAAAGCTATTACAGTAGATGAAAGAATCTAAAATGAACTTCTTGAAACAGGCCTGGAAAGGTTTTTTGTCTGTTTGTTTGTTTGTTTGTTTAATTAATTAATTAATTAATTAATTAATTAATTTTTATGGTGACATTGGTTAACAAAATCCAATGCTTCAGCTGTACACTTTAACAGTAAGGCATATATATATATATTTGCACTGTGTGTTTACCTCCCATAGTTAGATTTCTTTTGTCACCATGTATTTGACCCCTTTACCCTGTCTTCTTCCACACACACCTCTCCCCCTTACCCTCTGGTAATCACTAGTCTATTGATCATGTACATGAGTCTCTATTTGTTTGTCCTATTCATTTGTTGATTTCAGATTCATATCCCACATATAAGGAAAGTTTTTAATAGCCGAAGTGGCAGTGGTGGGACTGTAGACCACCTCTGAGTGCTAATTGGCTTTACCCAAAGGAAAAGTAGCCTTTCTCTTACCTTCATGACAGCAAAGAGTTTTACATCAAACTCAGTAGAATATTAACACCCATTTGTCATTGTACAAATGAATACATTTTAATGTGTTGGGTAGGAGAACTGACAAACAAAATAGATTCAGTCAGGCTCCCTTCCAGCAAGCTGTGCGGTTTCCGGGTGGCCTTATCTACAGCGTCCAAGGTGGCCTTAGCTACAGCATCCTATACGTAACCTTAGATATAGGGTCCTATACAACCTGTAGAACACAGGCACATTGTGATTAATTGTGATTGATTATAGTACCTGGCCTTAAGTCACTACTGTGCAGCTTGTCATAAGAACAGCCCCGCCTGTGCAGGTATGGGATGGGGGGCTGTGAGGGGGTGGAGTGGCTAGACTAGAGCTGTGCCTGTGCTTTGCTCTGTTCTGCTATGCCTGAATAAAGCTATGTCCCACCTGCCCACGGCTCTTTGCATGTTCTTCCAGCTGCCAGAACCATGTACCTTAAGCTTTGGTACCTGGATCCTGCAGAACACCATGTCATTTCTCCACAAAATTATGTCTTTTTTTCTGTCCTATGTGTCTACCATATGAATCCCATGTTACTTCTTCCTATGTACAAAATCTCCTCTGTTTCCCTTAGATCCTCTTTCCACACTTTTATAATAGTTTCTTCTGATTTAGTGCTATCTTTGTGTCCGCCCCTCCCTCCTCCAAATTCATGTCTTGAAATCCTAATCACCAAAAATGATAGTATTACTAGGTGGGGACTTTGGGAGTTGAATGGGTCATGAAGGTGGAGCTTCAATGAATAAGATTACTGTACTTATAGAGGAGATTCTACAGAGCTCTCTAGACTCTTCCACCATGTAAGAGAGAAGGCTGTGACTTGGAAAAGGGCATACACTTGACCATGTCTGCGTCAAGACCTCAGATTTTTCAGCCTCCAGAACTGTGAGAAACAGCTATTGAGGAGTTGCTGTAACAAACCAATTTTCTGCTATTTTAATCTGCATGGGAAGGACTCATAGGTCCATTAACTGGGACTGGGTCAGAACATGTCTCTCAGACAAGGCAGGAAACATTGAATTGAGAGAAGAGATATAGGAATTTGAGGATATATTTTATTTTATGTATTACCATATATATGTCCTATTTCAATACTGAATTAACTTTGAATCTAATTTACTTTAATATAAATTTAGCAAATGAAGAGGTGTTTTATTATATATGATTTTTTATATGTGATTTTTATTATATGTGATTTTTTAAATTATATATGACTTTTTAATCTCTATCTTCATCATGTTAATTATGCTATTCCTAGATCTGGTTGACTTTTATTTAAACTGATTGTGTTTTTTTTCTTTCTTTTTTAGCTTCTTGGTTCTATTGTTTGATATTTACCTAAAAATTGTAAATTTGTGGTCACTATATTAATTTCTCTGTTCTATTCTCCATTTTATTCCCCTCTGATATTTTAATTAAATGTGTTATATTGTTTAACATAGTCACACAGATCACTAAAAACTGAATTTATTTTTCAGTTTTTTAATTGCATTTTAGTTCACTTTCTACTTAATTTAATTGTTTTTATATTCACTGATTTTTTTCCTTCAATGTTCAATCATCTCTGAATGATATTCTGTGAAATTTTACCTTTTCCAATATTCTACTTTTAATTACTACAATTTTAATTTGATTTGTTTTTATTGTTTTCTTTTTTTCCTGTTGAAATCCCTCTGTCCTTTTGCTCATTGTATTTATCATTTTCTGCAAATTCTGGAACACATTTATACCTCCTTTTCAAAAACCTTGTTTGATAATTCCAACCTCTGGTTTATCTCTGGATCTTTTTCTATTGACTTATTTTTCTCAGGCTTATGTTTGATTTTTTTGTCATTTTTTCAAATCTGGTAAATTTTTTAAATAATATGTATGTGCATGCAATTTTATTGAGCCCGCTTGTTTCTATCTTTCTATAAAGAGTATTGAACTTTGAAATTGATCTTGTTAAGATCAATTTGACCAATGAAATTAATCTTGTTAAGGTTTAGCTTTAGGCTTTATTAGTTCAGGTTATATTGAGGTTATGCTGTGGATAGTTGAAGCTTGATTTCTTTGGTGTCTCCTTTGAATACCCAAGATGTTCAAGTTCTCTGCAGTGTGGCTGGCTGGAACTACAGTATCCGTTAGCACTGGATGTTCTACATCATTTCCGATCAAAATCATGGCACTACAATAGTTCTTTGATGCCAGTTTAAGAATCTTTTCACATATTTGCAGGGTTTATCATTTAGTCACATTTCCAAGAAAACTCCTCTCCAGCTTTCTGGATCTCCCTACCTGTAGAACTTTCTCTTCTCCAGAACCAACCTAAATTCCAGACACATCAGCAGACCAGTCTGTGATCTCTATTTTCTCTGTCTAATGAGAACACTGTTTTTTTTTTTTTTTTTCTGTTTGGACTCAATATCTTTATGCTGTGGCTTAGCAAGTACCAATTTGGAATATTGGAAAGCATATGGAGCTTTCTTTATTTGTATTTCTTATATAAAACATGACATCCCTTAACTGTTCAATACCTTAAAACATTAGTGGACATATATTTTCCCGTTCTATAATTATTTATGTTATAAGGCTAAGTCAGATAAATATATGTCTAAAACTCAGTATGTTATCTTTTATTTAATGTTCATACTGTATTCCATTTTTAAAGAAGCTTAAGAAAGGCTACAAAAGAAATTATATGAAAGGGGTTAGTGTGTGAATCTGTTTATCTGATTCCAAAACTCATAAAACCCCAGCTTTTTGTGAAGTTGATCTTTATTTTACTTTTTTTATTGTTATGATTTGGGAACTGTTTCTCATTTTTCTTTAAGATTCCTCTTAAAATGAATGAGATAATATGTTTGGATTTAGTATGAATGACATAACTAAAGTCCTGTGTGTTATAATTATTTTCATAGCCTTTATAAAAGTATTTTTCTGAATCAAGAACTAAATAAAGGTGCCCCACAAACATAAGCTTCTGTTGTGTTTACTTGCTTATGTGTCTGGTCTTGCTGTGGGATTATCCCTTAATTACAAGTTTAGCCTTGGCAGCCAAGATGAATCTAAAATCATTTTAAAACTCCAATCTGCCATTTTCCTTATTCTTTTGCCAGTCAAACTAGTTCTAATTGGGAAATAAATTTACAGTGCCTTCATGCAGATACCTTGTTGAAATAATTGCTGTAAATCCAAAATTTACAAAAAAATAAGTGATGCCAAATATCTAAAAGAAAATTAAGTAATTCATGTTATGAGACTTCAGAATTAGAAATGAGGTAGCTTTTTTTTTTTTCCTTTTTATATAGCATTCATTATGCTTTGATTAAAACAGTACACAGATGGCAGTGGGAATTTGACAAATACCAATATTTTGAATAACGACCAAAGGGTACATATATTATGAATCCATTTTTGAAGATACACAAAAGTTGATGATAGTTTTTATAATTAAGTACAAAAATATCTGATATCTATACTTCACAATATTTTGTTGAAAGTCTATAGCTTCTATTAGCTCATTTTCCAGAAGAATTAGATACATTTTAGCATGACACTGAAGATGCTGATGCTATCTGTAATAGTCATTAAATGATTCACTTGATTAGTTGAAATTTAATTTGTGCATAATGAGGCTGAAAGCATGAAAGTAGAAATAGTAATTTAATGTTACACATAATTTTATTATTAAAATAATCAAATGATTTTACATAGAACCTAATAATCAAATATTTACCTCTACATTGATCTTATCTGGATGTTACTTCAGAATGGTCATATTTTAAATTGTGATATTTATGTTTCCAAATTGAGAATTTTAATTTATCTAGAAAAGCTCTTGAGAATACTCCTGAAAGATAGATCAACAAATTGACCAAATGCAGATGAAACACAAAGACATTATGCCCCATTGCAGATAGTCCAATTTTGGCAGAGAGAGAGAAGTTGAATAAGGGTGACATTTCAGGAAGATTTAGAAAGCTATCAAATTCTAAAATCATATATTTTTTATATTATCATTTCTTAAGACAGACTTTCAAAATGTCTGTCTATGAAAGAAAAACAAAAATATTTTTTCCAGTAAAACTTAGTTTTAGTTTAACAATGAAATATGACATTTGGTTATATTTTCAGTTATAGCTTTTCTACTTGTCATATGAAGATAAATAGAAATATAGTTAGATAGATCATAAATAAACACCTAGATAAGCAGATAGAGAGTTGATAGTCTAATGTCTATTGTATTTATAATCCCCAAATGGCATTTCATTTCAGAATATATTAGAAATGAAAATCTAATATCATCCTATTAAAGACCACTGTTTTGGAAGGATAGAAGTCATTTGATGCACCTAGTTTTTCCCAAAACTATATCAGTTAAACACTTGTCCTAACATATTTGAAAGATCTAAAATTACCTCTTAAACTCTGCCATATTTAATTATATTTAAATTATTTTAAAGTTACCATGTCTAATACATTTTTTAACATATTGCTTTTATATGTTGCCCATTTTAGATTATATATGACTTCTTTTTTTCCAAATAAACTATCTGAATATGTTAAGAAATAATATTTCCCTACAAAATGCACTAACATAGAATATAGAACATTTATCTGTACACTGAACTTGAAGTATATAAACTTTCAATACATGAATTTGATACCATGATATTTCCAATATCATCAAAATAATATAGATTTTATTCACTGAGTCAATCTTATAAGCTACAAGTTCTATTAAATTACATTAATTAGGCCACTTTCACTTTTGTTTATTAGATGATAAATATTAATATACTTAAATTACTAAGACATAGGAGAAATAGAATTTGCTCCAACTAAGAAACTACAATTAAAAAAAAACCCTTTTATTCTATATATTTAAAGACAATACATATCAGTATAGTTTTTTACTCATGCTTATGGATTTGAAAAACAATGAGTTCTATGTATATTAATTTTCTATTGCGGCTATAAAAATATTACAAGTGGCATGAAACAACACAAATTTATTATCTCATAGTTCTGTATATTAGAAGTAAAACCCAGATTTTGCCAGCTTAAAATCAAGATGTCGGTAAAGTGGCATTTCTTGCCAGAGGCTCTGGGGAGAATCCATTTCAGGTTCATGCAGCTTGTTGCAGCATTCAATTCCTTGAAGTTTCATGACTTGCTGACTTTAATCCCAGGGTTGTTCTCAGCTTCTAGTGGTCACCAGCTTTCTCTGGTTCGTGGGCCTCTTCTTCCACCTTCATAATTTACAATGGTTTGTATCTCTCTCGTGCTTCAAATCTCTCCTGTCTTTTCTTCCATTACATCTGACACTTCTGCTTTCTGCTCACTCTTTTCAAGGCCCATATGATTATATTTGCTCCACCTGAATAATTTATAATAATATTCCTATTTTATGGTCCATAACCTTAACTTCATCTGCAAAATTCCTTTTAACCCTTTATTGTGACATATGCATAGTTCCAGGAATTAGGATGTGGACATCTTTGAAAGGCCACTGTTCTGCCTACCACAATAAGTATAAATATTATATTTTCTTTGTAGATGCGATGAGCATTGGCAAGGCTATTCAAAGTCTTATACAGTGCCCCCAAACCCAGGTTAGTATTTTCTTAAAATAATTTCTTTTCGGCTCATGCAACACTAGCCAATCTATATAATAGAGTTGTTTTATAATGATAAAAATTCTGTCACATTATTTAGGGCTGACCTTTAGAATTTCTAATTTTTTCTCTCGCCTTTATTTTTGATGCCCTTTTTCAGTGTTCTGAAACCAGAAAGCCATTCATTCTCTACAGGGGTCCAAAAAAGAACATTTACTTTATTACTTTGCTGTAGACTTGCCTTTGTAGTTGATGGCATGATTATATTCCACAATCTTGATTGTGATTGTTGCCTTGTCTTTTAAAGTTCAGTAGAGTTCATAACTGGTGTTAATGAAATTTATCTTTTATGAACTAAGCTATAACACATACTACGACATTATAAATTCATATTTTAATCTAGTCCTTAAAATGTCACATAATCCGTACCTAAATATTTTCTAAAATGAATGAATATTGGCTCTCAATTTTATACATGACCTGTTGTCCTTCTTGAATATTTTTCTACTGCGATCAATTATTTTATAGTCCTTTGTTTCCTAAGTAGTAGAAATTAATTCCTCTCCTACCTCCTCCTCTTCCTCCTCATTCTCTCGTCCCTTCACCTCTTCCTCTCCCTCATTCTTACTCTTACTCTTACTCTTTCTTTCTATGATCTTTAAACATGATCTTCATAAATTTGTCTAGATTATTAAACAGATAATAATTCTGGGATCCCATGAGAGCAATTCATCAACATACACACTTTGGAATTCCTTCCTGAATCAGAATACCCATTCACCCAGTGAATCATTATTTCAGATGACTGTGTAGCAGTTAATAACTACTTCATACAGATGTCCTAGAAAACACAATTAGAGCATCTCCTGTTTCAACACCAGTAGATCAGTTAGAGTGTTAAGGAATGTTATGAACTAAAATGTGTTTCCCCAAATTCGTATGTTGAAGTCCCAGTCCCCAGTGTAACTATTTGGAGATAGAGTCTTTAAGGAAGTAATTAAGGTTAAATGATGACATAAGGGTGAGGCCCTAATCAGATAGTTCTGATGTTCTTCCAGTTAAGGAAGAGACACAGGACTACGTTAGCACAGTGGAAAGGTCATGTGAGAACAGTAAGAAAGTGGCAGCCTACAAGCCAGGAAGAGAGATCTGTCTCATCAGAAATCAACCCAGCTGGTACTTTGATCTTCTAGCCTCACAAACTGAGAAAATAAATTGGTGTGTTTAAAATACCTGGTCTGTTATCATCTGTTATAGCATAAATGATTAATACATAAAATGTGTAATCAATGGGATTATTCGATCGGTTAAATTTCCTCTCATTTTAAAATGTTTTTAAAAATAGCAACAACATTAAATGAGGTGCCCTAACTTTGTGTACAAAATAAAAAATTAATAGTCTGTCTCCTACTGTAAAGAGTACCCAATTAAGTTTTAGGGTATTAGTATAAACTGTTTCCAAAATTCTTGATTAAAGTAACAACAATTTCAACATGCCTTATAGCTTGGAGAAAACAATGTTTGGAGCATGCCTAGATTTTTATAGACATCAATTGCAGAAATACTTAAATTAACTCCATTTTTGAGAGATACCCTCTAAGGAGATTGCACTAAATTATCTAGTGATTGTATGTAAGCTATTGAAGTGATGTGAAGAGTAGAAGTACATTTATTGGAGTTTTCTTAAAGTGAGAAAGTTTTAAAACTTAGAGAAAAAGTTTAAAAGATTGGTTGATTATTTTGATACTTTACAAGTTAGTTTCTTTGTTTAGAGAAATAATACCACAATGTAGAGTCATCAAACTTTTTTAAAACAATAGATTTATAGTATTATTTCTTAATGTTATTTCATACACTGTTTTATTTTTCTATTATCAATATAAAAAATTACCATAAAAGTAATGCCTTAAGGTAAGACAAAATTGTTATCTTACAGTTTTGGATGGCAGAAGTGCAATCTGGGTCTCTCTGGACTAAAATAAAAGTGTCCACAGACCTCCATTCCTTCTGAAATAGACATGTTTCCTTGACTTTTTCAGTTTTTAGAAGTCACCTATAATTCTTATCTGTTGACCCCCTTCACCTGTCTTCAAAACCAGCAAGATAGTATCTTTCTGACCCTTATATGATTAATTTCTCTCTCTGACCATAGCAAGAAAATGTTCTCTTGCTTTAAAGATTCATTCAGTTATATTGGGATTTATAAAGAGCTGTTAATTTTGTTTTTTAAAGAACACCTTTATTTAATGAGAAAAAAATACAAGCATTATGACTTTTTTCCATTTGAGAGATTTTCTAGTTTCATATTCTACATCTTCAAATTCATGAGACAGTTTTCAGTCCATGAGCATTTTTTTTTTTCTGATAAATAAAATCTTTGGTTAAGACAAAACAAAATACCCAAACCACTGTTAACTTTGTTCATGTAGTAAACTGATTTTCTAAGCAAGCTCATATCTATCTGCCTGCCTGCCTGCCTGTCTGTCTATCATCATCTATCTATAGATCTAAACATATTTTACAGATGTTATCTCCATAAATTTTTTAAAGTAATTCAACAGAGAGTTTTATTTCTAACCACGATAAATTCAGGAAAACTTTTGAAATCCTTTTTCTTAGTTTGAAATTGCTGCCCACATAATTATCAACATAAGAAATGCAGAAATAAATATATTTTGCCTTCCCAAAAGCTTACTAATTATCCCTACTTGAAAGTATAGTCAGACTGAGAAGTTGATTGATTCACCTGATCCACAGAATTCATATAGGAATGTTCTGCTCTTAGTTGTTCTAGCTCCCAGCTGATAAGAGAAATGAATTTCAATGATGCCACTGAAACATGTCTCCTATCCAGCAATTTTATTATATACATTTGGCTTATTATTTGCAATTGCACCAAACCTATAGGCAGCACTTAACATATATTGCTACTTTCTTCTCAGAAGAGTTGTATCTTCTAGGAAAGGATAAACCCCCTAAGAAGAGGCCAAACTTACCTTCTAAGAGTATCTGATATATTGCACATTTTTCTTTGGGGACAAAGATGTTGCAATTATGACAGAAGTGACACAACATGACTTGTCAGAAAAGGCAATAAAGCTTTCACCTGGTTCTTTCAGAACACAGTCACCATCCCATGAGGAAGCTTAAGTTACCTCACAGAGAGGTCTTTGTGGACAGGAAGGGAAAACCAGTGCTAACTAGCCAATCTGGTGAATTAGCCATTCTGGAAATGGCTCATCGTGCCCCAGTGGAAATATCTCGATGATGCTAAATGGAGCAGACATGAGCTGGCAACAACAAATTCAGTCCGAATTACAAATTTATAAGCATAATACACAATTGCCATTGTTTCATACCAATATGTTTTAAGGTGATTTGTTAAACAGCGGTAAATGACAAGAACACATACATTAAAGATATTTCTATTTTTTGGTTATGCCTGTAAGGATCTTTTTGTAACATAACAAACATTTCAAATTTTTTATATTACTAAGCCTTTGACATAATCTTTCTATTTCTAAAAATTTTTAAATAGTATTTGTCTTGATTTAACATGAAAACATATATCTTCTTTCCTACTATCGATTCTATAATAGGTCTAGAAACAATTACCTTTTCTCTAACATCCATTTCATAACATTTGTAAATATTTAAAACTACAGATGGTCCCCAATTTGTGCTTTCAATTTTTGACTTAAAGATCATTGTGTGAAAGTGATAAGCATTCATTAGAAACCACTTCGAATTTTGAACTTTAGCAATCCACACACAGTATAGTACTCTCATCATGCTGCACAGAGGCAGCAGCAAGCCTCTGCTCCCAGTCAGGCACACAGTCACAAGAGTGAACAACCGATACACTACAGTGTACTGTGTTGCCAATGTTTTTTGAATGTTGTATTTTGACATCCCATCATATCTACAAAACACCTATTTGTGTCTCCTGATTCTGATGAGAAAAGTAAAGCAATTATTCTTGAGATGAAACTCAAGGTAATTGCCCAACTATAGGCTAATGTAAGTGTTCTGAGCATGTTTAAAATAGGCTTTCCTGAACTATGAGGTTCAATAGGAAAGGTGTATTAAATGCAATTTGACATAATATTTTCAAATTAGAATGAGTTTATTGGGACGTAACCCCATAATAAATGGAGAAGCATCTGTAGTTTTAGTTTTTCTGGTTTTCTTTAAAGTTTTAATAAAATAAGGTTTTGGAGGTACATTTTCTACATGAACTTAAAAATAGTTTTATTAACAATACTAAAGAATCAATCATCTCTGGGCTAATAGAGCATTAAAGAAAAAAAACACCATTTTTTTCCTACTAAATGTTTCTTGAGTGTTTACTATGACCCCGACACGAAGCTAGTTACTGAGAAAAGAACAGTGATTAAAATGAGAAAAATTCATACCCTCTTGAAACTTATAATACAGGGAGAGTCATGTAAAATAAATGAATAACAAACAAATGTAGTATGTCACATTGTGATAAGTTATATGAAGAATTATAAAGAAGGGCAAAAGGGATAAGAACATATGTTTGGGAAAGTAATTTTAAATACATATTTTAAACAGTGCATCATAGGTTTATAGAATTTCTGTTTTTATTTTACAAGTGTGTTTCATAAGGGAATCAAGAGGGAAATGAGCAAGCAGTAACTCCAGATATTGCCATATGTATCTCTACCAAACATCCTCACTTAAGGCCTAGCAGTAGACTTCTTGTAATAAATTGCAGAATGGTGTTCAATGTTTAAAAAGTTAAAGAAACTGATAAATTATTAAATTTTATATTTCTCTTTATGATGGATATGATCAATGTAACCCAAAAAGATTAAATCTCTTGCCCAAGCTTATGTATTGAATCCATGTAAGTCATGCTAAAGCCAGATTTTTTGACTACTAATTTGTTGTGCTTTTCATGCAAACACATTAATTACTTCATTTTTACCTACAAATTTAAGCTGTATATCTTTTCATAAGTGATTCCATTAATCCCCGATGATTGACTATGTATTCTTAAGGATTTCTATATTGACTTTCTACCTTAGAAGCTTATTAGATCAGAGAAGCAATATGGTCAATTGATTTTTTTCCTACTAAATTTACTTAATGATTCATCGAATTGTTTAAACTGATTTTAGTTTCTGTATAAGTTAGTAAAAATTATAGTGTCTAAATTCATAACATGACCTGATGTTTTCTGTAATTAAATATAAGGACAATTATAAAAACTTAGCCTGCATATATTTAAAATTTATGATTATTTCACTAAAAGGATCTTCATTGAATGTCTCATCACTTAATCATTTTTGGGGTATGAAAAGTAAGATCCTGAGATGTAAAGTTATATGGATACATTTAAATAGTTATTCATATTATTGAGTTTTTTAGGTTTTCCAATCTTCAATTTAATTTTCAATTATTTTACATCATATTTTATTTCACAATCTTATTTTAATCACTTGAATCTTGGATTTTTCAATCATATCAGTATCACTGCAGTACAAATTATGTTTACTGAAGCAAGTTTAGGGATTGTTATATGTAATTTCTATCCTTTTAGATACTCACAGTATATATCATCATAGTAATAGTTGAGGAGTGCTACAGTAAGGAAACATAAAATTAACTAACTTAATAAGTATTTATCCCATGTCTAGGGGTTTAATGTAAGTAAGTTGTTGCTTTAACAGGCCTTGATGATGAAGGTATAGTCCCAAGCAGCTTCTCTGGACCCTTTGGAAAATTTGGAAACACCTCTGAATGATCCCCAGCTGCTGACCTCATTTCGATGTAGGGATTGTCTTTGTCTCACACTGCATCCTTGGCCAATCCCAGAGTTTTCAGTTTCCTCTTTGGATTCTGGAGTTATGAGCAGATTTCTGTTTTTCACACAACACAAACACTAGTTAAGCAAGATGATTCTTGTCCCTCTCTACCTGCCCACTCCTCCAAGCTGTCTTCCCCCAATATATTTTATATTTATGACCAAAAAAGCAAGCCTTCCTCTTTACAGCTGCCTGACAGTTTTGAATTATTCTCTTAGGGCTTTTCTTTTGGATTAAGGAGGAAAGATGAGGGAAAAGCCTGGCTTCTAGTCAAAAACACACCTTCCCATACAAATAAAGTTTAATGCTTCTCACAGTGGTAAGGTGGAGATGCTTTATTATTCAGAGTATGTTAAAATGACACCTCTCAGCCAATATAGGCAAGTGGTTGCCTTCAGCATATGGTGGATTTTTCAATTTAGAATGTGAGATATATAGTTTTTGTTTTTCACTGTGGTCATCAACTATCAGTTCTGGAAAAATAAGGAGGAAAAGCCTTTTAGCACTTAATGTCTTCTAATTTATATCTATTTTCATTCTTTTTTTGTTGTCATTTTGTTCTGTTGTTGTTTGTTTGTTTTTTAGTATATTTTATAATTCTAACAGACTTCTCACACTCACAGATCACTTCAGATATCTGTTAAATATAACACATTTGAAGTACATTAGAAACAACATATGGGTTGAACTCTCAAACCTAACACATACATGAGTTCCAAGTCAACTACATGTCTTTTTATTTTTTTCATAATAAAAGAACATTGCCCTAAAGTTTCTTTTATCTAAAAATATAGACAACTTATAAGGGAATAGTCAAATATAATGCCAGTTTTTCAATACTTATTTTGATCAATAATTGAAAATACCAATATAAAATATAAATATAATTTAGGTTTACTTTATTCTATCAAACAAGTTGCTTTTTAAAAAATACATTCAGAATATTTAATCCTTCAAGTATTTTTAGATAAACATAGGACTGAAGATTTCTTTTAAAGAAAAAGGTGGACTTTTTTTTTTGTTCGCTGATTGATATATATGTTCCAAATTTATTCTACATTTTGAAAGACAAAAGAAAACTTTTTAACCATAATATTTAAAAACACTTTAGGTTTAGAAAAATTGCTATTAGTATATTTTTCTGAATTTATTTTGCTGCTTGACTTTCACAGGAAAAATTTGGCTATGGATTTTCATTTAACATCTTTAAGTAGCAGTATTGTGAAAATGGCTAAAAGTATTATAACTTTATGAAAGAAGTAAGCAAACCAAATTTCAGACCAAATCTGGCCTTCAGCTATTTTTGTTAACTATTTATTGGAACACAGCCAGACCTCTTAATTACAAATTGTTTATGATCATTTTTATGCTAAAATAGCAGAGCTGAGTAGTTATGACAGACTCTATGGTTTGCAAAGACTAAAATATTTACTACATGGTTCTTTGTAGGAAAAATTTTCTGACCTCTGCTCTATGAGAATATTATAAGTGTCCTCATTTTACACATAGGAATTATCTATAAAGAAAAGTAAGTAGACATTCTAAACAGAGAAAACACGATATTTGATAAAATCGACGAGCGATGAGAATGGTGAAGCCCCATTATAGGGGCGAGGGTGACATGTCTTGTAAATGGGAGAGACCCAGGACATGGGACTAGAACAGAAGGCAGGAGGATGTTACAAATAAATGGCTCTGTGACTAAACTAACATGTTTTATCTTGATGCTCTAAATCTAGATAAACAAGATGATCAGGTTTATTTTTTAAGAGTATCAATCTAGTACATTATGGGGTATAAAGTAGAATCAGGACACTCTTAGGCACAGTGTGGTTATTGAAAGGATATTAACAGGATATGATTAGAGCATTACATAATGGTTGTGGTAAGAAAGATCAAGGGACTCTGCATGAATGAATTGTAGAGAAAATGAGAATTATAGAATGACTGCAGGCATCAGCCTTAAATGATACATTGATGGCTGTGCCTCACGCTATGATAAATATTGCAATTTGAAGATAACACAAGAGGAGTTTCTGTTTGGAGTGGGGGGAGAGGGTAATTTTCCTTTTGGAAAAGTTGGACTCAATTATCCATTAGTTTTTAAATAAAGTTATGTTGTAGTTACTTGATAAGAGATTGGCGATGCTGATCTGTATGTAGTTTTGATGAATGTTTTAACTGTGTACATAGACATAGTCAGGTCACTGTGGTAAGGAATACCAGATGGTTTTGATTTTGACAGATCAGGTATAAGCTTTTATTTGCTCTGTGTGTGTGTGTGTGTGTGTGTGTGTGTGTGTGATTCAACTTGTTAAATTTAACATCATGCTTTATTGTTGATTTTTTTAAAACAAGAGTTAAAATAGTATAAATATTTAAGACTATTTTAAGTAGACTTAACTACTCTGTGAAGGGGTTCTAAAGAGACTGCTTAGTGAGATGGGTAGAGCAGTAAGAGGGACATTCAAGGCATTAGGGCAAGCAGAAATAAAAGAGTTCATGATGATCAAGGAGGAGAACCTAGAAAACTATGAAGATAAACAGTATGTATGTGTGTGTGTGTGTGCGTGTGTGTGTACACACACACACACACACACACACATATCACATATTGCTGGGCAGCTTTCAAAAATTGTTTCAGAATTTTACAAAGGTAAAGCCAACATCGCACCAGGTATTACATTGCAAAATGTTATAATTTATCTCAATTCTCAGATATTTGCATCTGGTATAATGTTGGTTCAAGCTCAGGTGTGACTACAGAAGGTGTGAAGGGATAATCTGATTCATTCCCCACTAACATAGCGCCTTCTTCTAACCCAGTGTTTATAACCTGTGTGTGTGTGTGTATACACAGCAATGGCAAGAAGATGAAACTATGTGCTAATGTGTATTGGCACAGCATAAACTGATCATTCATAGTGGCCTTTAATAGCTTGAATTTTATTCCTTGACTTTCTTCTTCACCTGCTCTTTCCATTCTTTCCAACTCCTCTGTGTTTTTCTCTTCCATCTTCTCCTTTTCTACCTTCTTTTTCTCTCCCTACTTTTTTTTTTTCTTTCTCTTCTTGTAAGGGACAAGAACTGAAGTCTAAGTAACAATAAGCCAAAGCTTGGCTATTTAAGTATTAAAATACAAAGCTCAAATGGCAGAGAACTCCTGAAAGAGATTTATCTTTAAAGAGTACTCGGAAACTCTGTTGTACTTCTGAATTACTAAATTCTCTCCAACTCCCTTCTCCTTCTCTATCCTCAGAGACTCTGAAGCTCTTAGTACCCCAATTCAGGCCATGCCTTGCATAACACTACAAACTAAAGCAACTTCAGGAACCAAGAAGACCAGCGCCCTCCTATCAAACCATCCTTATACGTATACTAAAAGCTTGATTACGAAACACAGCATCATAGACCTTGACGAAACATAATTATTATGTCAGATTTTTCATATCTAGAAATATGCGATAAACTTTATTGTTTCTTATCACATTCATTTTATAATAATGTAGTATAACATATTATATAATAAAAATTTAATCAATATTGAGTACAAATAAAAATATCTCTCAAGGTTCTCATGTACTGTTCTAATCCCTTCATTTTAGAAGTTACTATTTTACCCTAAGCACCTCGTTTCAAAAATTCCATGGGTCAGCATTTTAAAAGCATAGAAAAAATTAATACTGTAACTCATTAATTTTATTAGGGTGAAATTCTGCTTACTATGTTACCATAACAGTGACTTTAAAATTTTGATTAATGGTTAAAAAACTTATTCCCTTTTTTGACTTTGTGTTAATATATTTACAAGCTTTCAATTTTTTATTTCTCAAGACAATGCCTGAAGCCTTAATACATTATTCAGTTTTATATCTTCAAGTCTGAAATGCTGCTACCACCATTT
The DNA here is from genome assembly GCF_014176215.1 of Rousettus aegyptiacus. Taxonomy (NCBI): domain Eukaryota; kingdom Metazoa; phylum Chordata; class Mammalia; order Chiroptera; family Pteropodidae; genus Rousettus; species Rousettus aegyptiacus. Next base: position 64,125,908 of record NW_023416286.1, read on the forward strand.
TCCTAAATGTTTAGTTAACTCCAAAATATTCACTCAAACTTAGAGAGCAGTGAGGTGTGTAATACAATGTCATAAATAATATTAAAACCCTGACTTTAAAAACTTTTCCATTTATATTTAAATATGTATATGTTTATGTTTCTGCACATTCTCTCTAAACAAACAAGGTAATCCACATTGAAGAACAAATAGAAAATTTACTACACTATATTCCTGTTGCTCCGTTTTGCTCAGCTGCTACCTGAATGTGACTATACATAATAAGTGAGTTGTTTTCTCTTAGTCTACTGTGATTTTCTCTCTTTAAAATATTCTCTAGAGTTAGTTATAAAGAGCTTTCAAATACAGGAAGTAAACAGAGCAAATCAAGAAGTCAAGATGTTTTAACTACATTTGGTGAATAACATAGATATAATAAATTCAATATTTCAGTAGAATTGCTTTGTCATATTTAAAATAGACTGTGTATCCCACTTTCCTAAATGTATAAAATCCACATAGAAAGTTAACTCCACTTTTCAAGATTATTCCAATAGGCAAACTGCAGGAAATGAGCTATATAATTTCAAATGTAAGGTGCACATTGAGTTAAAAGCTAATGAGATTCAATTCTAGAATATAGAAGACATAGAGCTAAAAGATAATCAAAAGTAATTCTACATTTTACTGTTGTTTTTCTTCAGATAGTTTGCTTCAATTATTAAGTCTGCCAGCAGGGCTCTCCCTTGCATTATGATTTAGAAACAAATAATATAATTTATTTTTTTAATGTCCTTAGAAAAAAATGTTAACCCTAAAATCTCTACCCAAACTTAACACAGGTGTACCTCAGAGATATTGCAAGTTTGTTTTCAGATCACTCAAGGAAGCAAATATCACAATAAAGTGAGTCTTTTTTTGTTTGTTTCCAAGTGTATATAAAAGTTTTATTTGTACTATACTGTAGTCTATTAAGTGTACAATAGTGTTACACCTAAAAAAATCAATGACATACCTTAAATAAAATTACTTTATTACTAAAAATGCTAACCATTATCTGAGCCTTCAGGGAGTTGTAATCTTTTTGTTGGTGGAGGGTCTTGCCTCGATGTCGATGGCTACTGACTGGTCAGGGTGATGGTTGCTAAAGACTGGGGCAGCTGTAGCAATTTCTTAATATAAGACAGTGATGAAGTTTGTTTCATAGATTGACTCTTCTTTTCATGAATGATTTCTCTGTAGCATGTGATGTGATTTGATAGCATTTTACCCACAGTAGAACTCCTATTAAAATTGGAGTCAATCCTCTCAAACCCTGCTCCTGCTTTACCAGCTAAGTTTATGTAATATTCTAAATCCTTTGTTGTCATTTCCACAATCTTCATGGCATCTTCACCAAAAGTAAATGTGTGACTCTTCCTTCACTTGCACACTTAAACATCATTGTATAGTTCTTAATGGACTAAATTTTACTATTACTGTCTCGGGCATTAAGGAAGCCTGAGGAGAGGGAGACAAGAGAAGGGCTGGTTGGTGGAACGGTCAGAACAGACAGGACATTCATTGATTAAGTTTGCTATCTTATACGGGTACGGTTCCCGGCACCCCGAAACAATTACAATAGAAACATCAAAAATCATCCATCACAGATCACCCTAACAGATATAATAATAATGAAAAAAGTTAAAATATTGCAAGAATTACCAAAATGTGACACAAAGACATGAAACGAGCAAATGCTGTTGGAAAAATGGCACTGGTAGACTTGCTTAATGCAGGGTTGTCATAAACTATAGTTTATAAAAAAAAAAAAAGAAAAAAGAAACAGTATCTGTGAAGCACAATAAAAGGAAACACGATAAATCAAGGTATGCCTAATACTTATAACCTTACACTTGTTTGCACCATTTTTTAATGATAAATTTATTATAACCTATTAGTGTTATAAATATGTTGTTAATATTGAAATATATCATTTTCTGTCAGCTTAAAAGATAAAAAGTTTAAAATGTACACTAAAGTTTAAAACATTGATTAAATGAGCATTGAAAAGAGTGCTCATATTTTTTACCTATTAATCTTTGAGCAAATTATAACTTTCATCATAAAATTGAAAAACTTCGACCTAAATTGTTTGTTTCTTTGTTTGTTTTTAAAATCAAGTAATGAACTCAATGGTTTCTCTTATGGCAAAATGATCAGTCACGGGTATAGATCATTCTGTAATACATGGGTAACAAGAACATATAATGGATCAACTAAATTATAAAATAAATTCTATCACTGAATTCAAAATACTCTTGTTATTTGACTCTCGTGTATTATCTCATTGGAATCATTTTACTTGAACAAAGTTTAGTAGTAGTTTTAACATGGTTCTTTCCTATAGTGGAGTTTCTCTTTGCTAGGAATTATTTTTTATAGTTTATCCTTTGAGCCCAATCACTTTGTTGACTCTTTAGATATTATAACTTTATTATTTCCTAGAATAGAAAATATTTATTTGGTATTCAAATCATGTAGACTTATTTCTATATTTTTATTTAGCGAGTGAATTGTAATTGGTCTCAAAGAGCCCTAGTTGAATATGCTATTAAGGCTAGATGCTGTCATGAACAAACTGATAGATTATTTATCTAAAATTTGTATAGGTGCTTGAGGTTCTAAGGAGTATGAATATATGATAAGGGAGGCTAACTGCTTATAAACTTATGATCAGACACCTATATGGTTCCAATATATTTAGTTAATGAGAGATGCTACCAACAACAGGGACTGTGCGAAGAGAAGTAGCATATTGACAATGTTATTCAGGATATATATGATTAAAAATGACCCTAGTGTGAAGATATTTATGTGATAAATATTTTAGCTGTAGTCCACTTGGGCAATGTATGGAGACAAATCAATGTGTCTTTGTTTTCATTTGTGTTGTCTCTGGACTGTTTATCAACTCTGCCACTGAGAGCCTTATCACATCTAGGAAAATGAGCCTATAGTAAAAAATGTCCTATTTTATGCGACTAATATAATTCTGCACTACAGATTCAGTGTGGTGCTAAGATTCAGTGTGATCATAAAAAATAACCCGCTCTAAAATGTGCCAAAATCCAATTACATTTACATACATTCTTTTAATTAAACTAGACAAATATTATAAACATAAATGTACTCAAATGATAGATAATACATAAATAAATAATAATTTATTATTAATGGATAGTAAATAATAATTTTAAATAAACTTATTTAAAACGACAATGTTTGGACCTTCCTTAAAGATTAAATTTTTACATGTTGGCCGAGCGAAATGAATAATTTGAGGTTGTGTACTAACTTAGAGCATTTGTTATAGGCATCCACAGAGCAGGCATGTATTTGAGGGACTTTGCAGTGCTCCTCTTTAGTGGATAGAGTGGCCCCAGATACCAGAAAGTAGAATGAAAAGTAATATTCTGGAGTTGCTTTGTAGTGGATATCATAGCCACCTCCTCACATTCCACCACAATTATTATTTTAATCTCAGTACTGTAACAGTGATATACAACCCAGAAACATTTTCCCAACCACTGAATTTTTCTGCTTAAAAATTTTATTGTGATTGGATTAATGACTGTGTGAGGATAAATAAACAGATTATAAAAGTGGTAGCAGTTCAAATAAGAGGCTTATATCATTTTTAAGAGTTAAAGAGTGTTTTATAATACACAAATCTCAGCTTGGGAAGAAATCATAACATTCATCTAGGAAGATTATTTGTTTTCATTTCAAACATTATTCCCTGTTCCCTATGTGTGTCTACCTTAGACTGAGTCAATATCTAAATTTCTGCTTTTTTGAATCACATACATCTGTATATGTTCATAAAGAGCTCCTAGCCACATATTGCTACTTAAATTATTTAAACAAATTAAAATTAAATAAAATTAAAAATTCTTTTATCATAATAGGTTATTTTCAAGTATACAATAGCCACATGGAATTACTGGCTACCATGTTAAATGGCAGTGATATGGAAAAATAATTTTTTATATGAAGATTTTGTATACTGTTATTGTAGTTCCCCTTCACCTTTTTTTTTCCGTTTTAAACTTCCTGAATTTTTTTTCAGCTATTCCTTTTCCCTTCACCTACCAAACACTCACTTTTGAATATAATTCTCATAAACCACTGACAACTTGAATGCTCAGAGCCACCTCTATAATCCCGGAATGCTTCTAATCTTTATCATTTCAATCACTGGAAACATCACTTATATAATTGCTCTACCCCAAATCTTTAGTGTCACAACCCACATCATCCCTGTATTCTATTTAATCTGTTATGCGTGACCACTGAAGCATGTCACATCATTCTTTTTATAAAACCAATGCAATCTACTGATTGTGGGAAGCATACTACAGTGGTTAAGAAAGAAGGCTCTGTGTCAGCCTGCTTAGTGTAGAATCTTGACTCAGAGATGTACTAGTGATGTAGTTTTGAACAATTTACTTAATCTGTTTCAGTTCTTCATTGTCAAAAACGGAAGAGAATAGTTTCTTTTTCAAGACTAATGAGAAGGATTAATGAGTTAATTCACGTAAAACACTTAGAATAGTACCAGGTACTATTACTTTAGAGTAATTGCTCAATACATATTCAATATTATTTTTGCCAGAGCCCAAAAGACACAGCATGGTCTGGACTCTACCTCCTTTACTTCCTCTTATTCTTCTGAACACTAGACTCGATGCTTATCCTGTGATCAACTTCTCTAAACTACCAAGATTTTACTAACTCTGAATTTCCACTTAGAACCTGAAATGCTCTTCTCTGTTTTTTCTCTTTCTGGCTTATTCTCAGCCTTCTTTGGTTCATTGTCAACTTCTCAGTAAACTCTCCCCTAAACTTCTATGTTTACATTTGTCAGACTCTATAATTTAATTCAATTGATTGCTTCCTAATCATTATCCATATGTTTAATTGCTTAATTTTCTATATTCCTTTTAGTTGTCTTCAATTCTCTCTTGTTCACATCTATTCCTCAATGCCTCTTAGAGAAGAGATCACAATAAAAATGCATTGATACATTTAATGCAAGCATAAATTAATGAATATATTTATAAACCCAAAACTTTAGGCATACTATGAGTAGAACAGAAAGGAGTGGAACTAAAAATTCACTCATTCTATATATTATTTTTGTATAAAAACACTTAAATTGCACTTTTTTCCCAGTATTTACTTATAGTGAACTGATTCTGAATCAAAATCTCTATCTTTTTTGTACACATAAATCCATTTTTTGAATTCGAGTTTTAGTTCTTTATAATAAACTTTGCTGAAGAATATTTCATGAGATTCAAGCTACTGATGTAATGCATAAACCTAGTCATTGTATTCAGGATATGATATTTCATATTGCCTTAGTTCTTTGTATAGCATGCTAATTGCCAACTGAGTGTCAATGTGTTGGTTCAATTGAAAGGCAAGAAGTAACCCATTAGCACTTGAAATATGAATATCTGGCAATAAACAGATGATATCACTGTATAAGGCCTCATTCTCCCACCTTGAATTGGTGTTATCTGGGTTCACAAGGTAGGGTCAACTTCAAATATCTACTCACTAGCAGGCAGAAAGAGAATATTAGTAGATTCTAAAAGTGAACCACTGCCTTTCAGAATAGTTCCCAGTGAGGTTACTCAACTTCATAGAGACAAGTCGAAGAGGTGATATAATCAAAACGAGTAAGCGAGTAACCTTTGCCATGTTAATCTTAACTGTGGTAAAATACCTCTGTGATTTGTAAGATGTGTAACATCTCCTCTTGTATGGAGGCTAGAGTAATCTATAGATTGTTCACATTCATCTTGGTCTTTTCAGGGAATGGGATGGAATGGCACTGGATAAGTGAAGAGTGGGAATTAAAGCTTCCCTTCTTGCATCATTTAGTCATTCCTAAATATCTTCCTTAATTCAAAAAATGATGCTTCGTCTCTCACTACAGTTTACCACTTTTTCTTTGAAAATATTTCTTTTTGATATCTAAACAAGGATAAAATATGTCTTTATTTGATCATTATTTTCAAGCAAAAATTTATGTATAGGTTGAAAAGTGCTAAAGATAACCAAGTTTTAGGAAAAATTGAAAACACTTTAGTTGCACAGTGGAAAAATTACTAAATAAAGAAAGAGATGGAAGGAGGTTAATGGCTTTGGATTCAGACTTCAGGTGATTAAATTAGTGGAGAGGAGACTACACCAGAGTGATGAACTGAGTGACCAAGATATACCAAGATACTGTCAACTGAATTACTTCATTAATGAAAATGAAATTAATTTTGTTCATAATCAGCCATAAAATTATTTTGAACATCCATTTTAATTTTGAGCAATGAAGTAATTTTATAATAATTTTGTTCAATTGTTGATTAACTTCCTTTCAAAAAATGAAAAGCAACAACTGTAATTTAAAAAACCCAGCAATTTGTAGTTAAAGTTATCTGTATTTGTTTTGGTGCTTTAAACATAAAGGTGGTAAAGAGTTATTCACTAAATAACTCTTTATTATATATAACAAAACTTGAAAAAAGTAAAATAGATAAAACTTTAATAGGTAAAGTGGCACATCAAAAATGACAAGTTAAATAATTTTTATTATAATATAATATAAACAGTTTAATATAGGTCAAATATAAACAATAAAATAAAGTCATGGAAGTGAGCTTAATCATTTTGGATATCAAGGCTTAATAAAGATTTTTAAACATGTGTTATATGCTATGGCTATCAAATTAAATTGTGCATTAAAATTTACACTGTTGTAGAGGTTATGCATAAGTCTTATGAAACTTTTATTATAGTTCTCATCATTCAATATTTAACACAGCATTTAAGTATAAAACTTAATTAAATCATCAAATAAAAATATCAAAGTTGAGAGAATTAATATCAGATAAAGTTCATCATGACATATGAATTACAAATAGCTGTTACAAAAAAATTACAAAAGGCTTTAAAAATGTTTTATACATAATACTCAATTCATTTCTCTGGATAAAATCAATGTTACCTTACATAATACATTTTTTAACCCAAGGAAGTAATGCTTTATGTTGTTAAGATGAAATAAATTACTAAATGCATTTTAAATAAATATTTATTGAAAAATATTTATAAATAATGGTACTATAAACAGTGCAATAGATGGACTATGATAAAACTTGCCCCCAACTTCAGTAAACTAAGTCTAGTAGAGAAGTACAGAAAGATAATGAATGCCATCTTATTATATTTCATGTTCTCATTTCATATTAAACATATAAGATATTTCTTATTATTCTAATTATCGCAGAGAAAATGAACATCATATAAATTATTCGACATATATAAAATTCCCTTTGGAATAAAAATATATAAACAGAATTTGGATATATACGTGTCTGGCTCTGAGGCATATGTCCTTTGTACTGTCTTATATGACCATCTACAAAAACAAGGCCCATATATCTACCAGGAAAAATCATAAGACATATAAACAGATATTCACTGCCAATGAAATAAAGGGGCACAGGGAAAAAGCTACCAGGCTTCAGAGAGAGCAGAGAAATTTGGCATTGATATGCTTATTGAGCTGATGATTGGCAAGATGGGTAATAAAAGATATTTGGAATTTTAATAGGTAGAACTAATAAAGCCATTTTGAGGGGGGTGGAATACATGGCAAAACATGCCATCCTTAGATATATTTTAGACGTTTCCTGTGAGGAAAATTTTGATAACAGATTTATTACGAGGTGTGTGGGGTTTTTTTGTTTTTTGTTTTTGTTTTTTTGTTTTTTGGTGCTTTTAACAGTCATTTATTCTCTCTAAGGGAGTACTGCCTGAGTAATAAATAAATAATGCAATAATCAGTGGCTAAATTTTGTACTACTTATATTTTCTATAATTGCTGATTAGACAGAGAACCAATACCTGCCTGGTAGATTTACCTTTTAACATCTGACATATTTGTCTATTTCTTAAGTTTTCAAAAAATATGGTTTAACTTATTTTGTACAGCAATACCTATTAGAGTCTATTTGTGGTCTATTAATAAGGGAGATAATCTAGTTTTCAGGTTTTGGAGTTTAATATCTAGAAGAGTGAAGAAATCTGATTAAGTGTATAATAGAGTGTTAGTTCATTAGAGGTAAAAGAGCAAGCTTATATTGAATAAAATGTCTAGACCTCAAATTCAGCAGCCACTTTACAACTTGCTTTTTTAATTGGATAAACTATCATGGTCGTTCTTTCAAGTTAATTGATATAGAGCTTACTCATTTTTAAAGTAAATGTGTAGACCGCTGTTTTATAAATTAATGGCAATTAACTTATTCATTCTTCAACTGGTAGACATTAATATCTATGTCTTTTTTAAATGAGGGCCTAGGAGAAAGGAATGAAAGGTTAAAGAAGTACAAATTCGCAGTAGATAGATGGTCACAGGGATGGGGAACACGGGATAGGAAATCCAGTTAGCATTAATGTAATGGCTATACGTAGAGCCAGAGGGGAGATAGAGTAATCTGGGGAATCATTTCAAAAACTATATAAATGCCTAACCAATGTACTGTATACTTGAAACTAATAATAAAATAAAATGCTAAAAAAAACCTAAAAAATTCAAAACAATGGTATAATAAATATCCTTATGACAATAGACATATATATTTGGTTGGGTTCTATTACAATAGGATAAATCTCCAAGAGAAAAATTGTGACTCAAAGCCTGCTTTATGCCTAAGGTTTTAAAAGATCTTGCTAGATTTCTCTTAAAACTGAAATAACACTTTAAAATCTTAATATCAATATTTTAGTTTGCCTCTTCCCCTGACCCTTTATAATTATTGTATTATCAGTCTTTAATATATTTGCATTCTTATGAATAAAGACCAACTATATCATTTTTGCTTATTATAATATGCATATTGTAACTTTTAGAGAAATTGGACAATTTTTTTCATGAGGTAGGATGGATATTTGTGTTGTGTAACTTGTTTGTATATACATTATTAAAAATCATTTATTGACTCATTTAAAAATTTTTGATTTTTAGTGTTAACTATTTACAGATATGCATAATGTGTTGTGATTATTGTTTATTTTTCTCTTCTGAATTTAATTATTTTTTGCCTGATAAAAATATTTAATTATCAGGTGGTCTATATATGTATCTTTTCTATCAGGGCTTCTGTAGTTTTACCATTTGTGGTGGTGAGTTCATCCCAATGCTATTAATATCCTTCTAATTTTCCTAATTTTTCAGTGATTAATGTTATTTTATGTTTAAACTTTATCCACCAGGTGTGAATTTATGTATGTAGTAAAGTAGGGACTTAACTGGTTTTTTTTCTTCAGATGAGGAGGTAGTTATGCCTAAATCACTTGTTAAATTGACCATCTTTTTCTCATCAAATTAATTATCTATTTTTTTCCTTTTATTCGTGCTATGTTTTTAGTTTTCATAACTACCTGGATCCAGGACTATATGTTCTGTTCCACTGTCTCCGTGTGTATAGAATCAACTGCTTTAACTATAGAGGCATATAAACATTTTCAAATACTTGTGAGTCAAGTACACCTACTACTGTTCTTCTAAAATCTTCCAGTATATTCAGACATTTTCTACTTTATATTAACTTGAAAGTAATTTTTTTTCAGTTATTTAGAGTCCATTTTGTTACTTATTAAAATTACATTTAACGTCCATATTAATTATTGAAAGGTTGACATGTAATGTCTTTATCTGGTGGCCTTAATGTATTCTCCACTTCCAGGTACCATTTTATGTCTTTAAATAAGAGTACAGAATTTGTTTACAATGGTCTCATATTTAATTCTTAAACATTTTATTTGCTAATGTAAATTAAGTGAATTTCTATTCATAACTAGCATACAGAAAAGCTGGTGTTTATTGTTAGCATAGGAAACTACTAAGCATTGATCTTCTAAACAATCACTTCAGATTCTCTTTATCTTTGTGGTATTTTTAATGGTTTCTTGTAGGTTTTTGATATTCAAAATTATTTTCTTCACATAACAATATATTTTTTTCTTTTCTTTTCAATATTTATTCTGGCTATGTTTTTTTTTTGACTTATTACATTAAACATGAAAAAAATAAAAAAATAATTTTAATGATAATGAGTAAAGTGCACTTCTGACTCTTATCTTGTTTTAATGGAGGAATGATTCAGAATATTACAGTTTTGTCCAATGTTTGTTATTACTGCTAAGTAAGTATAATAATAAATGGTTTCTTTCAGTTTTCATTTTGCTTAGAAATAATATTCTAAGTACTATATCCTAAGAAATAATATTCTAACTCCTAAATTTTACCAAATGTTTTTTTTTTGTCTATTGATAACATTGTTTATGTAATCAATAATGTTACTAGTATCTTAACATTGAATTATCCTTTTATTCTTAGGGAAAGAAGCAGGGAGTAAAATTCATGGTACCGATTCTCTACTGGGTTCAATTATTTATATTTCTATAATATTTGCATGTGCATTTACATTAATTTTGTTTGTAAATTTTAAAGATATTTTATCAACTTTATGCAGTAATTAATATTAGGCTCACAAAATAATTACGAATGTTTAATATTTTTTTCATTATCCAGACTATTGTAAATGAACAGAAATTGTCTGCTAGCACTGGAAGCACTTTATCATTAGAGTTTGGAAATTTTTTAAATGGTTATTCTATTATTATCTGTTTTCTTTCATAATTATTTCTAAGCTTGTGTTTTTTAACATTTTATAGGTACATTTGGATATGTCATCATATTTATCTAGAATATTACTGGCTGCCATTAGATTTCAAATAGACAGTTACAGTTAATTTGCTTTGAAATAGATTTTGCTATCATTTCAATTTCTTATCTGTGGTTATAACTTCTTTACCAATTCTACTTATTATGTTTTAGTTCTCATATATTTTATCTAAATTGCTGATCTGTTTCAAGAATCGGGTTTATTTTTATTCTTCTCTATTACTATGTTCATTTTTTCTTCAATTTTATTAACTTTACAATTAAAAATTTTCACATTCTATTGTCTTTTGATTAATTTTTCTTTTTTTAAGATCTCACTGTCAAATGTAGTACTCTATGTTTAATTAACTTTTAGATAAATTATAGTATTGATTTTTATCTTGACTTGATATAGTGATCATTTAGAATCATTTTATGAAACTTTCAAAGTAATGATTTCTCCTTTTAACAACCTATGCTTTTAAAATGTATTACATTCCTTCTGATCAGACATATGGTTTATTTTTATAATTCTCTTTTTTTTTTACTTTTTCAAAAATGTATACATATATACATGCATATACACATGTACATACACACATATACACACATATTTTTCCATAATGAAGTAAATATTCTTATAACATTGTACTTTTATTAATTTTATTTATGCTTCTAGAAGTTTTTGCTTTTGGAGGGAGCAAATCTTGTTATAATATTTATTGGCATATAAATTTAATGACTGGTTTCCCACTCTGTGCATAGTAGTTGTACTTATCATATAATATCTTATCTATTACTGCTTATTGAAATTGGCCATGGGTTCTACTTGGTCAGATAATATATTTTTGTTGTATCATTTTAACTGGTTTATTTTAATGCTATTTTTTTTTTAGTTTTAACTTTTACTATTTCTTATTATGCTTATTTATACTTATGGTTTTTCTCATATTGTAAAGCAAAAGGAAGGAGCTAAAAATGTCAGTCTTCAGTCTTTCCATGGAAATGGTTTGACTAAATACTTACAAAATGCTGCCTGGGAGTCTGGCTTCCAAAGAGCACACAATTAGACTGTGTTCCTTGCCAGAAAATCCAGCGAGCATCTCCTCTATTTCCTTCCTCTGGCTTGCTCCAACAATAAAAGCAAGTTATCAGTATCTCACCAAAAGGAGCTTATCCACACTTCAAGTGCCCCAAATTTTACTGTATCACTGAAGGACTGGCTCTCAAATCATCTAATTCTAATTGCCAATGGGGCCTGTATTCATGAGTCTCACAGGACTATAACAAACCAAGGAAGAGTTTTTAAAAGGGCACAGGTGCAGCCCCTGTGGATATACACCCAGATTCAGTGCGAAAGGGACAGCAAATATGTCCATTTCTCAGTTTCTCCTTAGAAGAGATTTGACTGCATACTTTAGAAGCTGCTGCCTGAGGGTCCAGCTTTTAATCAGGATGCATCTAGGTGCTGACTGTGATCCTCTCCTTTGGAACTCTGACTAGTCTTGGTCATATCACCAACTACTGGGAGCCACTAAGAACAAAAATGGCATTTTGGACAATCATGAAGATTTGAGAGGAAACCAGGAGCTTGAGTCAGGCTGATTGATGAGATTTATCTCCTCCCTGAGTAGTCAGTCTGTCAAGACTGGGAGAGATGGTTGCTTTAGCTATGCACAAAAACCAACACAGGGAGTCAGGGAAATGAAAAAAATAAGAGAATATGTTCCAAACAAGATGAATTTCCAGAAACCAATATTATTGAAACAGAAATAGGTGATTTACTTGATACAGAGTTCAAATAGCCATGAAGATGCTCACTGAGGTAAGGAGAGCAACATATGAACAAAGTAAGAATGTCAGCAAAGAGATAGAAAATATTAAAAAGTATCAAACAGAAATCATAGAAATAAAAATTAAATAACAATACTGAGAAATTCAGCAGAATGAAATATAAAAATCATATGATCATCTCATACATGCAGAAAAAACATTTGACGAAATTCAGCATCTTGCCATGAAAAAACTCTCAACAAACTGGGTATTGAGGGAACATACCTCCACGAAATAAAGGCCAAGTATAACAAACCCAGAGCGCTACCATCATCTTCAACAGTGAAAAGCTGAAAACTTTTTTTAAAGTTCAGGAATAAGACCACAATGCCCACTCTCACTAGTCCTATTCAACAGAGTTATAACCAGAGCAGTTGAACCAAAAAAAAAAAAAGCATCCAAATTGGAAAACAGCATTAATAAAATTGTCTACTTTTTTCAGATAGCATAATACAGAAACCCCTAAAGTTGCCACCAAAAACTGTTGGAATTAATAAATGAATTTAGTAAAGTTGCAAAATACAAAATCAACATAAATCACTTATGTTCCTGTTTACTAACAATGAAATATCCGAAAAACAAATTAAGAAAACAATCCCATTTATAATAGCAGCAAAAAGGATAAAATACTTAGAAATAAATTTAATCAAGGAAGTGAAAGATCTATGCACTGAAAACTATGAACATTGATAAAAAAAATAAAGACACAAGTAAATGGAAATATGTTTTATGTTCGTGGATTGGAAGAATTAATATTATTATGATGATCAATCTATCCAAAGTGATCTATGGATTCAATGCAATCATTATCAAGATTCCAATGTTGATATTAAAAAAATAGAAACAGAGAAAAGCCCTAAAATTCAGATGGAAGCACAAAAGACACAAATAGCCAAAGAAATACTGAGAAAGAAGAACAAAGCCGAAGGGACCACACTTCCTGATTTCAAACAATATTACAAAGCTAGAGTATTCAAAACAAGGTCATATTGGCATAAAAACAAAACATAAATCAATGAAACAAAATAAAAAGCCTAGAAATAAATTCATGCATGTATGGCCAATTAATTTTGACAATGACAACAAGAATATACAACAGAGGAAGGGGTAGTCTCTTCAATAAAAAGTGCTGGGAAAACTGGACAGCCACAAAATGAAACTGTGTCCCTATCTTACACCACACTCAAAAATCAACTCAAAATTAAAAGATCTGAATGTAAGACATGAAACTGTAAAATTTCTAGAAGAAAATATGGGGTATAAGTTCCTGGAATATTTTTTTGGGAGATGACACCAAAAGCAAAGGCAAAAAAAAACAAGATAAATAAGGGGGACCTAATCAAACTAATAAGACTCTGCACAGCTAAGCAAACCATCAACAAAATGAAAAGGCAACCTATGGAATGAGAGAAAATATTTCCAAACCACATATTCCATAAGAAATTTGTATATAAATAAAATATTAAAAAACTTGTCCTAGCAGCAAAAAAAAAAAGTTTCTAAAAGCAGAAAAAAAAGAACAAAAAGCAAAAACAATTTAAAAATGCATGAAGGACCTGAATAGACATAGACATTTTTCAAAAAATACACACATATATATATATATGGTCAACAGTCACAAAAAGAGAAACTCAGCATTCCTAATCACAGGGAAATGCAAATCAAAATTACAGTGAGGTATCATCTCACACTAATTAAGGTGGCTATTACTAAAAAGACAAGAAATAACAGTGAGAAATAATAAAAAAGATAAGAAATGCTGATGAAGAGGTAGAGAAAAAGACTTTTACATTATTGATGAGAATGTAAATTGGTACAGCTTCAATGAAAAACATTATGGAGATTCCTTAACACATTAAAATTGAACTACCATATGATTCAACAGTCCCAGTTATGGGTATATAGCCAAAGGTAATGAAATCATTATCTCGAAGAGATATCTATACTCGGCTGTTCATTGCAGCATCATTCATAATAGCGAAGGTATAGAAACAATCTAAGAGTTTGTTAAAGTATGAATGGATAACAAAAATGTACTGTTTTATAGACAATGGAAGAATATTTAGTCTTGAAAAACAAGGAAATCCTGCCATTTACAACAACATGGCTGAACTTAAAGGGCACTATGCTAAGTGATATAAGCTGACAGAGAACCACAAAATACTTCATGGTAGCACTTATGTGTAAAATCCCCACTCCCCACCCCACCAAAAAAAAAAAGTTGTTGAACTCATAAAATCAGAAAGTAGAAAAGAAAAATTATTGCTGGTGTTCAGGAGAAATAGGGAGACAATTGTGAAAGAGTACAAACTGCAAGATAAATAAATCTTGAGGATCTGATATATAACATAATGACTGTAGTTGATAGTATTGTAGTGTATAATTGAAATTTATGAAGTGAGTTAGAACTTTAGTGTTCTCACCAAAAATAAAGTAAAAACAAAGTAAATAAGTAAATTTTATACATTTAACTCAAAGGTGAATAAAGTAGAAAGTAGAATGTTAACAAAGTTGAATTCAACTAAAACTCTAATCAAGAATATCCCGTAAAAAAGCAAGATAAGCACAATAAAAACTGTTTAGCTAAAAATATTATTGAAATAAAAATATGACTCTAAAAAGTACCCTCGAAATATAAAAAAATAAAAATACACATTTAAATTGTATTTGGGATAAAAACAGCAAGGCTACTTGAAGGAAAGCAGATGAGAATAACTGAGAGATTTGCTCTGGTGTTTTTCTCCAGGATTTGAATTTCAATTAATCTGTCAATACCTATGTGATATGTTACTTAGTCACTCAACGAAAACTTTTTCATATATAAAGTATATTTATGAATATTACTGAACTATTAAAGTTTATGTGAATATTACATCATATGCTTATGTCATGTAATAAACCTAATGTGAGTACTCAATAATTATAAGCTAATATGACAAAAAATTGAAAATCATAAGAGAATATTTTTAGCACAACAAATTTAAAATCCTAGGATAAATAGACAATTTTCTAGGAAAATATACATTTTCAAAACAAATTAAAAATACATTAGCTATTTGATATAAAACAACATACTTTAAAACAGTTAAAGATATGACTTAGAAATGATAATTACAAAACCAGCAAATTTTATAATAGGATATTCCAAAATTTCCCAAAGTTCTAGAAATAGAAAATTATTATTTTCTATAAAGACTTTCTAAGACAATATTATCTTGTTATTGGAATATTCTTTATATATACCAATTTATCTTTGAGAATTATAGGGCTCTACATAATTTTAAAACATCTCGCATTTTAAAACAATCATTTTTCCCACCTTGGACTTTAAAATATTTTAGTAGACTTGGCAACAATGGTAATAGGATTTATTTAATGTTCATAATATTCATAATAAAAATGTAAATATAGGAAAATTATGTTTATTTCAGACTCTATTTTCTAATTTTTAATCTTCAATTTAGTAAGACAAAATATCTTTAAACAAAAGATACTAACCCTCTAGGGTAAACTTCACCATGTAACTGTTAATGAATCTATATTTTGCATCTATGACTTTTCTCTCCCTAATTAGACTGTCAATTCCTTGAAAAGATAAATAATATTAGATACTACTTTGAGTTTATGAGAAATACAAATAGAAAATGAAGAAACAATGTAGTTTTTAAAGCGTGAGATAAAATTTTTAGAACATGTCTCAGTGTAATGACTTCCATGTATGTAATCATTTTCAAGGAGTTCGAACTCATTAGAATTCTAGATTCAACTTTGAAATTTTCTTTTGACCCAAATGGCCTTCTCTTTTCATTCTAATTCAAATATAATACTATGGAACTACCTTTTTCATTGCTAACTTTGAATGTTGTATTTTTTCTCACAAGTAATTTTGTCTTATTTCACAGCTTATATTCAATTGTTAATCCTTTTCAGTGAGATATCTATCCTTTAGCTTCCATTAGTATATTCCATTCAGTTTAAAACAGATGGTTGACTTAGTGATTGTTTTATCACCTTTCTTTCCAAATCTACACTTAACAATCACCAGAGAAAAAAATAAATCCCGAATTTGAAATGGAGTAGAAAACAGAGATAGACAGACAAATGATGGATAGATAGATAAACAATGAACTCTGACTTTTGAAATTAAAACATTATCATGTTTTTAAGGACAGTTATAAATTTTTTTCAAGAAAAAAAGTTTTTTCTTAAAAACATTCCTCTTTAATACACAAACAAATCATCAGGAGTTTTTGTTAAAATTCTTTGATTTTTTTTTTCTTTCTCGGTAAGTAAAACACATGATTACATACATGTTCACATCATACAGTTTAAAGCCATGTTAATAAAAGTCTGTTTCTTGAACCAGCATCATCATCACCTGGGAACTTGTGAAATATAGAATCTCCTTCAATTACATACAAAGAGTAAACATTTAAAGCCTTAAATAAATGTCAGTCAATTATTATCAATCTGTCCAAAATGTATTCTATTTTTTCTTTTCTATCCTGTACATTCCTAATTGTACCAACTTAATTCATACACATTTTATTTTTTTCCATAATTTCTAAAAATACTTTTAGCATGCTTCTTGATTCTCAATTATTTCTGTTATACTCAACTTCCATAATCATATCAACTCTTGTCCAACAAAGTTTCAGTGATTCTTTATTGCATACTGAATTAAATCATTCCCTTTTATTTTATAGTTATGATTTGTCACAGTACTTTCCTTACCTTTCTCTTTCAACATTATATCATTATTTTGTCATATAAATTCTGTATTTCTGGTAATCTGACTGCTGTTTGTCTCTCAAATATGTATTATAATTTCCTAGCCTTTAGCATTAATTTTTATGCCAGGAAAGAATAAAAGGTATGGTCCAATGGTGCAAAAAAACTCTAGGAACACATTGACTTTAAAGTTGAAGTTTGTCTCTTGTTTCAGAAAAACATTACATCTTAAAGCACTGAGGCATCTTTCAAATGAAAGTGATTTTCATACATTTAAGGAACTGTGAAAAAAAATCTAGAAAGAATAATTGGTGCAGAGAATTTCATTTTTTAGCTATAGTCAAATGTCGATATGCGAACTATAGCTCACTTCCATTGATTATAAAATAACGTAGCAAGGAGGGTGACAAATGAAATATACATCAGAGTTCAATATTAATTCATAGAAGTTCCAAAATAGTAAACATATATAACAAATACAGAGGACGAGAAAATATGGAGAGGAAAATTGGTTTTAAAGCATCTGACATGTTTCTTCATGGCATACTTTGTTCTCACATGTAGTAATTCGGATTAACATTTTTCTTCTTTGTAAATGTAAATACAAGTTTATCTACTTCTTTAAGTGATGAGATAAGCTTGTCTATTAAAGTATCCTTCACTTGCATTCTTCTGACATTCACACAATTCTCATACATTGCACATTGGTACCCCTTGTGTCCTTTTGTATGCCAGATTCAGATTTTCATATCTCAATCAGTGAAAAAACATTCTGAGCTTTTATATGATGCTGCTGCTTGCTGGCTCTAGAAATTCAGTTTGGTGAAAGTCATCAGTATATGTGCATTTTTGAATGATTTATTTTATTCTTCTCATGTAACTTTATAAAATAAGCATAAAATGAAAGTGCTTATAAAATTCGTATATCAGTTTTAAAAACATGGTTAATTTATCTTTAATAAGTGTAGAGCAAATTTATTAGCCACGTCTAAAGTCGTTATTCTCAAACGAACAATTTTGGGGCTTAAACTAGTAACTATTAATTCAACTCTGAAGAAAAAGTAATGAAATTAAAGAAATTATAAGAAATTCTATAAAGTTAGTAGTAAAACAGTTTCCCAAACAGCTGGTGTAATAAGGAAGCTTATGGTCTGTTTCTTTCTTTCTATTTTTTAAATTTAATTAATTAATAAGTTTATTTTTATGTGACATTGGTTAATGAAATCTAATAAGTTTAAGCTGTACACTTTAACAGTAAGGTATAGATGTATTTACACTATGTGCTCACCTCCTATAGTTAGATTTCTTTCTGTCACTACATATTTGACCCGCTTTACCCTATTTACCTCCTCCCTCCTCCCTACCCCCTCCCCTCTGGTAACCACTAGCTTATAGTCCATGTCCATGGGTCTCTGTTTGTTTGTCCTGTTCATTTGTTGCTTTTAGGTTTATATATAACATATAAGTGATATCACGTGATTTTCAACTTTTTCTGCCTGGCTTATTTTGCTTAGCATGATTATCTTGAGGTCCATCCATGTTGTCACAAATGGCAGTATTTCATTCATCCTTTCTTATGGCTGAGTAATATTCTATTGTATATATGTACCACAGCTTCTTTAGCCAATCACCTGTCATTGGACACTTCAGTTGCTTCCATGTTCTGGCCATTATGGTTTGTTTCTATATTGTAAACTTCTAAAAATAGAATTGCACTTTGGATATCGCTTTAATATCTTGATTTTTTTTTTCTAAATTTATGATTAAACAAAACGTGGAGCTGTGAAAATCTTGCCTTTGTGGTAGAATCATTTTCTGTTGGGAGCTCATGTGGCTCTTTTATATCAGTCCCTTTCTTCATGCCCAGACTGACAAGACTTTCATGCAGTTGTCTAGTTCACTTTGGGTTTACTCATGTCCAAGTAGAACTGTCCAGGGCCGTTACATCCCATCCTCTGCTCTACATCAGGGTGGCCACAATATTTTGTGTTTGTAACACCCAAACCTTGACATATCTATTCTTAAACTTCACTGAAGTTTCTAACAGTTACAGCAAAAACAAATACTGCAAAGTCTGACACTTTGTATTTAAAGTATTAATTATCTTTGTTTTCATGATGTATTAAACACAGAGAAATACATACAAAAAGCCTATAATTAAGAATATATGTGACATATGCATAAAAATGAATGTGAAATTAAAAACATATATTAAATAATATATGTTTTTCGTATTTTCAGTAGGATTTCATCCAGAATTAAACGGACAACTCTCTCTAGAGTTTACTTTTTGTTATCCTTCCATGTTTATCTAGCAATAGGAAAGCAATCTCTTGTGCACTCTGGATATATCTATATCTGTATATCTATTTCTGTATATCTATATCCATATCCATGTCTATATCTATATCTATCATCATCTGTCCTCTATCTATTTATATACATTTGGAGCTCTTGAATTATCTAAAAGGTTAAATTATGCCATTAACTTTAAGAGTTTGTGGAGGTAAAATGATAACATGGATATGTAATGGATTATTTAAAATATATATTATCTATATATTAAAGGGAATTTAAGAGAGGATTCTAAATTACTGATTATTTACATTATTCTATGAGATTATTCATCTCTCCATTATATACTTCCATAGTGCACAATTTTTCTTTAACAAAAATTTGTTTTAAATATTTTAAGACTTGAAGAAATTTACTGCTTTTAGCACTTGAAACATGTTTTTGGTATTTGGGGTAGTCTAAAAGCAATTTCATTAGAAAACATTTCTGCATATGATATTACAGTTTTTACATTTATTTTTACTTTTGAATTTAGAAAAATATAATTTACTTGTCTTTTTACTAAGTGCTTTCTAAATGATTAAACATCAGTGTTGCCAGACTTTTAATCATGTTATTCTTTATACTTTCAAAGATCTTTATATAACCTAGTCATCTGAACATTCTGTTAATATGTAGTCAAAGGTGTTTTAATATTGCCGAGCACTCATAACTGTATATTTGCTATGCTGAAACTTCCTTATGACCTTTGTGAAAATTATAAAAATGATTATAAATGTCTGAACAGCTAGGCAAAACAAACAGTACTCAGTGTTCCAGGAGTGTGAAATATAAGCCACAGAACATGTGCTATGAATGTTTAAATCCATATGAACATGTGCTATGAAAGTTTAAATCCATATGAAATCTGTCTTTATGCAATAAGCACCCAGTATGACCAAACACAGAATGGTGCTTTTTGTCAAATATGTTACTCCTAATGCAAAGAAATTCTATCTTAATATAATAGGAATCATGACAGATTTACAAAGCCCTGATCAGTATATAATGGCATTTGAGTCAGAACAGTTAATTTTCATTTGTTATGATCTCTATACAGAGATAATTGTGTCTAAAACAAATGAAAAATGATCGATATATTTCAGGTTGATCTCAAATAGTGTATTTTTCTCTCACATTAAATAATCTTAAATATATATATTATTTTAATGATACTTGAAGTACTTCACCATATTAGCTGTTTTTTTTTGTAAATCACCTATTTGTATGCTTTAGCATATTCATAAATTAAGAAGTAAACTCATAGAAAGTAGAAAATTTTTTTATGTTTCCCTGTCTCCACTTTTTTAACTTTGTATTTTTTTTTTTTGACATTTAATAGATAGCATCACACAAACATGATATTGGACCTTAAAGTTAGAAAATATTTTTATATACAAACAAAATTATTAATGAGAAAGAATGACTTTGCTACTCAAATTTCAATATTTTTCAACGTGTGGGTAAAAAAAAAAATGCAGTAAATTTCCAAAGGTGACTGACTCTTTCTTGAGGGAAAAATAGAAGTATGTGAACTAACATTAAGAATCATCTTTAGGACATGGTTCCATAGTGTAGCAGTTAGCACGTCTGCTTTACACGCAGAAGATCCTGGGTTCATGCCCCAGTGCAGCCACAGTTCATGGTCAATGGCCATGCCACCCTGAACAAGCCTGATGTCTGATCTCAGAAGTTAAGCAGGGTTGGACCTGTTTAATACTTGGATAGGAGACCACATAGGAAGACCAGGAGCTGTAGGCATAAGTAATAAAAATAATGAAAAGAATCATCTTTTGTAAGAACTATTGGATATTTGATATTTTTAAATATTATTCATATAAGCATTAAAGAAAAGTATAATAATAGCCATAGCAAGTAATGAACATTACTAAAATAAAAACACAAATGTTCTTTTCTTTAATTTTCACAGAGCAAGTTAAAACAAATGTTAATTCATTAATACATTCCAAGTCTAGTGCTCAGCCTATTACATCATTTACGTCTATAATAAAGTTTTAAGATGCAATTATTATCTCATTTTTATACATCATAAAACCAAGTCTTAATAAGGTAAGTAACTTGCTATAAGTGACACAGTTAGAAAGAAGTGAGGCTGTGGTTGGAACCCAGGTCATCTAACTGTAGACTTAATCACGGGTTCTACTGAACATGAGGCTGTTGATAACACCAGCACTTAGGGACTATATTTCTCTTTTTCTTTCATTCATAGGGAATGTTGTCCCTTTGTTCTCTGATTTTGAATTGAAACATAAATAACATGCTAGAAAATTTTGACACTATTTCCAATCATACTTCTCACACAGAGACTGACAGAAGGAAGCCATTTTATTACATTATGATCAATCACACTTGCAAATGCCATTTGAAGTGTCAAAGTGAAAAAGTCTGGTCTTTCTGCTGTTTTCTTGGATGACTTGTCTTTGTCATTTAATTTTAAAAAGCAAATAGCTTAACCAATACTGACATTTTTATTTATATGTAAGCATAACATAAAATATCATAAACTGACATCTTTCTCACATGACTTAAATCATACTAATCTCAGTTAAAAAATTATTTTCCCCATAAAACAGAATTAAAAATGTGTATACTAAAAATATTTGATTATTTCAATAGCACTGAGATTTGTGATAGAAAGGGAAAGTGTTTATATTACTACAAGTTCATGATCCTCAGCAACCTCATTAAGCCTCTGTAAAAGTTTTAGGGGCAAATAATAGACAACTAGGACCATAGGTCAAATTTCATTCTTACTGTATTCACAAGTGTGCATACTCCTGTGCCTGTGAGTTTTACCTACTGAGAACATTGCAGCCAATTTTCTGAACTGATTCTTCTTTTTCATTCCATGTGAGTTATAAATTCATTCACAGTGCTTAATGTTTGCAATGATATTCTTGAGAAGACTTGAAGTTTGCATTTGTATATATATAGTTGCCTTGTTTTTCATTTCTTAAGGCAAAAGGGCAAAATTGTCATTAATACAGGACTCGATCATTGTGTTGGTCAATGAAACCACTTTCAAAATGTTTTAGTTATTACTAACAAGGTACTGTTTTTTTTAATTCACAATATTCATTGGCTTTTTGTACTTTAGTTTAACAAATCTACAGTGTTTTCTGAATACAAAGATAGTACTTGATTATAGCACAATTTTTTTCACATATAAAATGAACTCTAAAATATATCTGATTGTCCCCTTGATATTCTGTAAGTAAGCATTTAAATGTAATGTACTGGATTAGGCATATATATATATTTATATATACATACAACAAATATATACATATATATGTGTATATATATTATATATGTAATAGAAGGCATGTTTTGTACTGGATTACTATTCAATGCTGTTTTCAAGAATTGATGTTTCTTCAACTTCTCAACTGTTCTAAATTGGCTCTCTTGACACATTTTAATGATGTTTACCTAGAGAAGAAAACACACATTGGATATTGGACTAAATTGATTTTTCCAACTTTAGGTAACCCCATTTCTATTTCAGATGTTTTTTTCTTCCTAATTATTGCTGCCTTCAGACTTGGGTCAAATAGGCAACCACCTATGTTGTATGATTGAAGAGGTTTCCTGGAAAAGCCTCACCCCTTAATCCACTTTACACCCATGATATACATATATTTCTAAATATTTCTCCCTCAGATCCAAACATAGGTCATCATTTTCTATCATGTTCTTTGGATTTAGACACTTAAGACAACTATTTTCATGTAAATTATTGAGTGCCTAATCATTGAGATAATTTTGTTTAGATTGGAGCAGGAACCAGAGGTAATTTGTCAGAAACTGCTAACCCTTAGTGGAGAAAGTTTTCTCTAATAACCATCTATATAGACTGGTATACTTGGGGAAGTCAATCACACCTCTGCAAGAGATGCAATTATTTAGGGGAAGAGAATGTTACTAAAAAGGGATAATGAGGACAAAACAGAAAAAGCAAAAACACCTGTATTTGTTAGAAAAATGGTGCTGCTCGACAGAAAATATGGAGATACTACATCTAACTCTCGCTTCCAATAGCTGTCACTTTGGGCAATTCACAAAACCTCTCTGAAAATATTACACAGGGTGTTTATGTACATAAACGTTAATGTCCCTCCCGAATCAGCAATTCTTAACATTTTATTTTCTAAAAATATCTCTGTTCCTATTCCATTCTAAGAAATAACAGAGAGAAAGGGAGGAAATTATCCATCATTGATCCTGATTACACTATAACTACTAGCATTGAATTTTAATAATGAAAAGAAAAGAAATCACAGCAGATGTTGTGGCAGAAATAAAGTAGAGAAAAAAAGGAAGCAATTTCTAATACTCAAACATAAACTTATTGCTTTATTTCAAGGCACCACCAATAGCATCTTTCTTTTAAATGTCATTATGAGGAGGCTCTCATAGGTTTCTACTTTTCTACACAGCTGGGGATTGTAGGGGAAAGATTTATTTGGAAAAGTTAATTCAACACATGTGATACCACCTGCTGTCTCTACTGTATGCATTTTTTGCTCATTCTGAAATGGCTCTGATGTTATCGCTTCTTCAGGTACAGAAGGAAATAAACCACCCACCACTGCTCTCCTGCATTTGCCCTCCTCTTTGAAAAATGCAGAGCCATAAAAAGATTATTTGCAGAACAGGAATAAAAGATCAGAATGTTATTTTTTTATTATGATGATGCTAACGACGTGTCTGCAAAGCATGCAATGCCTGCCACTATCATTCTTTGTTGTGTGGAGCCCAGGGCCCAACAATCGGCTCAATGTCCTTCATAAGATGATTCATACACTCATTTTTCACTGCCTTTCCCATAATAGAGTGTTGATTAATTTTGTGTGTTAAGTAGGCTAAGGGATGCCTGGGGGGCTGGTAAAGCATTATTTCTGGCTGTCTCTTTGTTGGTGTTTCTGGAAGAGATCAGCACTTGATTCTGTATACTGAATGAAGACATCCACCCTCACAGCTCCAACAGGCAGATCCAATCTCCTGCAGGCCAAATAGTACAAAAAGCAAGTGGAAGGGCAAATTTTCTCTCTTCCTGAGTTAGGGCTTGTATCTTCTCCTGACCTCAAATATTGGAGCTCCTGGTTCTTCAGCCCTTGGACTCCAGCAGTTAGCACCAGCAACCTTCATTCAGTCTGGGGCCTTTGGACTTGGTCTGAATTATACCATCATGTTTCCTAGTTTTTAGCTTGTGCAAGGCAGACCATAGGCCTCCTTGGGATCCATAACCAGGTAAGACAATTTCTATAATAAATCTCCTTTTATATAAAGTATACATATATAGTCAATTGGTTCTGTTTCTCTGGAGAACCCTGTCTAATGCAGTCCAGTTATTAAAGAGCTCACATTTAAAAATCACATAACCAGCTTCTTCATAATGGGCTTTTGAGATGGATAGTCTGTTCTCCAGGAGGGCACAGGTATTATCAGCTACAAATGTGAACTCTACTGTACTTATATTAAAGACATCTATGTTCTGTTCTAAGAGCTCACTCAGAAACTCTACAAAGCTTGCTTTCTATCAGGCTCTCAATTGGAATTTGCTATTGTGTGAGAAACATACTTCCTTTTATTTGTCTTAATTCCCTGGTTTAAAAGTTTGAAGGGATCGCACCTGAAAAGAGAAAAGAAGGTGCCTGGTGAACAACTTAAGGACTCATTTTAATTAGCTGCTGAGTTGCTAAGAAGAGGGGAGAGAGTATCTTTGGAACTGGAGCAGGAGGGACAGTCTTGACCTCGGCTTCCCTTGAGGTGTCCAGGTACAGGGAACCCCTCTAAATAGCCAGAACACAAACCTGGACCATATGCCACCTGTTGGCAAGGCTGGTGCCCAGTTCCATTGAGACTCCAGTTCTGCCCTGTGGACACAGCTTCCTCTGCCTGTGCTTATTCCTCTGTGGGATTTCCAGCCTGCCCCCTGAACCCATGCATTGAGACTTAGCTTTGCCTTAAGCTTGACGACTTTTAATTGTATTATTATTAAATTTGGAGAAGTCTGTATTTCACGCTTTTATAATTTTTTTTTTTCCTCCAAGGAATAGCCCTAAAATTGAGCCACTCAGATCCCATGAGAGATGGGATGTGGTTGATTGACAGTGCCAGCTGTTACTCTAGGAGATCCAGCACATTTCTGCTGAGGTTCCCTGTCCCCAGATTACTCCCAGTAATTAGCAGACATTTGGTCATGTCCAAAATGCCCATGGAGGCATTTGTTCCATGACAAACGGTCCTAGAAATTTGGCCCTGTCCAAAACGTCTTTGTTTAAAAAACGTCCCTGGGTTTAAATAGCCCACAACATTTATTTCTGCTTTTGGTTTACACGATTAATACATAAACCATACTATTGTGTTTTATTGATCCAATAATTATATTGTTGCTGTATTGCCAATAATATCCCTTCTTGTCTTGGTAGCCTAGCTGGTAATGGTCCATGGGGTTTGGTTGTTGGGTCGGGGATTGAATCTTGCAAAATAACAGGGTTTATATTGACTATGGACCAAGTGTCTTAACATTTTGGACAGAACTAAATATCAAGTACCTATTGGCATAAACCATACATCTCTGTGTATGTTTTAGATGGTACCAAATGACCTGCAAGGTGCCCAGTCAATGCCTGGGGATGTTCCCATGCACTAGGGCTGGCCCATTCCTGTAGTACACTGAATTGCTCGAACAGGTGACATTGGCTATGGATTCCCAACTGTCCTGGCAGAAAATTTTCTTAAAATTGTGCTGACACTCTGTAAATACACTCCCCCCTTGCCTTGTCCCATCACAGGCCAGTCCTGCATCACAGTTTTTCAAACCCTCTCCACCAACACTTGCTTCCTCTACTCTCTCCTTCACAGCCATTTCTAACAAGCTGCTTGCATTTCTAATTCTGTCTTGGCATCTCTTTCTTGGCGAGCCCAAACCAATGGTTTTCCTAATCCTAAAAAGATAAAAAATAAATAAAAATTAACACATACAAAATCAGTTTTAAAAAATTTGAAAATATATAAATTGAGAAGAGTGGTTAATAAGCAATTATAAACAAAGTAAAATATTTTAAATAATAAAAAAAACAAATAATATGAAAAAGTAAAATAAAAAAATTAGAAAAACATAATTTTCAAATTTCGCTCTCAACTTCCTGGTATCTGTGGAAAATATGATAAATTTAATAAATTATACAAACTTCAGAGTTAAGTGTTACGTATGTTGACTATCTGATTCAAAAGTTGAGCCTCGGCTGTAGCCACTTGTCTCTGCCACCACCTCCCTCCTTTGGAAAACTGTCCTCTGCATCTCTCTCTATCTGTGGTAGCCACAGTATCTGGATTGCTGCTGCCTTCTCCTTCACAACTCTTCCTCCCCGCCTGCAGCAACAGGCGGAGACACATGTCTACACCTCTAGACATCGTGAGCAGTTCTATTAGACATGCGACCCAAGACTTGCTAACCAGTCCTCTTTGTTCTTTTTGTGGAAACTCTGTAGTTGTACATAAAATGCCAACAGTCATGGAGAATAATTAACTAAAATAATAAGATCGATAGCTTGAAAAAAATGGAGGTGAGAGATTTAGTGCAGAGGTACTAGAATCACTGATTGCAGTAATTCCTAAGGCTATCTCCATCACTGTTCTTGCTGCAGTTTGTCTTTGCTATCTAATCAATTCGACATTTTGCTTAAGGCATCCTGAGTTGATGCTCTGTTGCCTGTAAAAGAAAAACCTTGTCTAGTGTAGTCGTCATTCTAATTCCTTGATGTTACTTTCTTCATAGTGTTTCTCTAACTGACATTGTGTGTGTTATATCATAAACACCATAGACATTTGATAGAATATGGCTCTTGTACTTTCGTAGAATATAAAATGGATTTATTTCATTCATTTTAACCATTGTATCTTGTATTTTATTTTGCATATTATTTAAACATTTAATAAATTTTATTGTTTTTAAATAATAGTTTTAGATTTATAAAAACATTGCAAGAATTTTACAGAGAACTTTTGTATATACCCTACCTCATTTCTCCTATTGTTAACATTACTGTGGTATATTTGTCATAATTAAACTGATGTTGATATATGGTTATCACCTACAATCAATACTTCATTCACATTTCCTCAGTTTTTTTCCCTTGATGTCTCATTGTGATCCAGAACTCCATCTAGGTACATTATTTTAGGTAATCATATCTTCTTAGTTTCTCAATTTTTTTGTTTGTTTGTTTCTGTTTTTGATGACCTTGACAGTTTTCAGGAGTATCGGTCAGGTATTTTGTATAATATCCTTAGTTGGGGTTAGCTTGATGCTTTTTCTCATACCACGACTGTGGTTTTGTTTGGAAGAGGAAGACCACAGAGGCAAAATGCCATTCTCCTGTTATTAAGGGTATATGCTTTCCTGACATGCTTTACAACTGTGGATGTTAACCCTGACCTCCTAGAATAGGTAGTGTCTCTCAGGTTTCTCTACTGTAAAGTTGCTCTCCTCCCACATACTTCACTTCTTAGAAGGAAGTCACTATGCAAAGACCACATGTAAAGACTCAGAGTTATACACTACCTTCATGGAGTATCATTCTTCTGCACTGGAAATGTTTCTATTCTGACTCACTTGTTTAATAATTTATATCAGTATAGACTTGTGAATACTAGTTTTATTCATTGTTCAATACTATGTTATTTATTTTGTTTCTTAAATCGTTTCAACTTAGGTCACTGAGAGTTGTTTCAAGTTGGCTTCTCTGTCACTTTTATGGGCCACAGTCCTTTTGGGTTTTTTTTGAGCACTTCTTTACTTCCCTGCAGTGTAAGATGTTCTAGAATCATCTTGTATGTTTCCTGCTCAGCTCTAAAATCAATCACTTTTTTCATGGCATATGAATTTCTTTTATTGGAAAATGGTATTAGAAATCAAGATCTGGGTGTGGGAGTATCTTTATTTAATCATTTCAAATTCAAAGTTTGAAATGTTAATAAAGTTATAATTACAGATAGGTTACTAAACATATATGTCTAATAAATAAAGATTATTGAGATAAAATGTAATTATTGTTATAAACACAAATATTTATTATTCTATATCATAACTCTGATTTTTTTGTTTTCACCATTAGGCTTCCATTGTTTTTTTTACATCTTTGGAATTTCTGTTTAAATAATCACGATCAATAGCCCTTATTTTCCTACTAGTTTGTAGTGACTCACCTGTAGTAGGTTAATACATAAGTGTTTTGGAAGAGAAACTAGTCCCATAGATGTACAAGAGCCTTTCATAAAGTTAAGTATGCATGGCATTAAAGTAGGGATGTTTTGTTAGTCATTTACTCTGTTCAGAGTTTTTCCTTTTTTCCTTTTACTCCTTTTTCTTTTCTTTTGTGTTTTTTTTTTGCTGTTTATTTTGTTTTTGTTTATTTCATGAGCTATACCTGCGTTTTAAATTATATATATCAGTTAGGTTTGATGTTACAAAGTGGTAATACGAATATAGAATCAAAACCAGGGTTTGTTCTTTCTGCTTTTAATCATTACAGCATGTGGCAGCAGCTCTAAAGTTGGGGTTATCTCATTCTAATCATGGTCCCCAGGGATGATAACATTCTTAATTTATTTAGCCATTAAGCACCAATAAATTAAATTAAATTTTAATTTTACCCTATTCTTTTAGAAAACTGCATTCTCACAGAATATCGAAAATCCCACTAACGTTGTTTAACAATTTAATATTTAAATGGCTTTACTGTAAATATATGACTCCACTGAGTATTACGTTTCTAAACCCCTCTTTCTACATCTCTTCAGTTTATTTATTTTCTGACCAACTGTCATGATCAAATTTGGGGGAGTTGTTAAAGTTGTGTTGTACAACTCATTTCCTGATATTTAACTTTAATATATTTTATATTTAGCTTTGATGCAGTCTGTTTAACTTCACAGTTTCATATAATTTTTTATTAATACTACTTAACTGTTATTTCTATGTCCAATTTGGATTTTGATGCCTCAGTTGTCTAAAGGTAGATTGAAGCTCAAGTGGTAATTCTCTTGCCTAGTTAGTTAAATAGATTCTGTTGCAATATGAAGAATGTTTATGCAATGGAGTTAAAGGAAGAAGAGTCTTGACATGCTAACTATTAACCAACCCCACCCTAAAGTGGCCGGAAAGCTTACTTTCTCTTTATTTTCAGTGTGCTTTCAGAGCTCTGCACCACATGAATCTCCTATCATTAGGTATGCAGAGTTGACTGGTTTTTATAGGTCCTGATCTTCTCCTCTCATTCTCTCAGGGGCTATGGGTAAAAAAGAATGCAGGAAACCTCTCCTTGAGGTTCTGGTCATACCGGAACAGAGAGGCAGCAAGCCAAATATGTTATCCGGTGAGAGAAGAAATTTATTATTCCCCCAAAAGTATTTTGGTCGATGAGTATATAATGATGGAGGAATGCATCTGCTTCCCTAATATCTGAGTTCTCATAAATTTTATCCCCCATCTGCTGAATTTGCTTAAGACAGGAGAGGAAAACATTGCAGTAATTTTTAGAATTATTTATTGGCTTTCTTGGAAGGAGTTCCATTTACTATGTAATCTTACTTTTACACATTTGACATTTGGTTTTCAAATATATATTCATTTAGGGGCAATTTCATTCCAAATGAAGGAGAGTCTACATCTGATTAAGAACATTTTATTTGTTTTCATTTTATTCAGCATCAGCGTTTTTGAAACATGTTTACCAGTGAGCATGATAGCATCTTATCAATCATTTTCATTTGTATATTCCTAGTCAAACTTTTCCTGTTACTTTAATCAAATGAATTCATCATCTAACTTTTCTCTGATATTCTTAGAGATTCATATCTCTATATATGAACATTATATCTTTTCTGATTGATTTTTCCCCATGTTCAGTATTATAACCTCTGTTGGGTTTGATCTAGCAAAATTCCATGTCTTAAATTAAAGTTTCAGTTATTTCTAGAGGAACTGAGATTTCACATTGATCAACACTGCTGAGAGTAAAATCAAAGTTTAAAAAGTTCCTAAGAATTATTATGATTTGATATATTCACAAACCTCATTGAGTATTAAAGAGGATTACATTAAATTTTATTGTATTATTGTGATTTCAAGGCTAACCTTTGCTAAAGTGCAACCATAATTCAGGATGTATCAATTATAGGTAATAGTTAATCTATATTTGGAGGTTGGGGGTGAGAATGTCCTAAGACATCCTACTTAAAAGCAAATAAAATGCTAGGGAAACCATCTAGATTTCATTTGGTAGGGCTAGGTTATATTTGGGGAGCAAAGCACAATATAACATGACCCAACATGAAAATGTTCAACATCAAGGTGTCTGACACAAGTTAGTAGTGTCTCATCAAGCAGGTAGAACAAAAAGAAATATAATTATAAGTTGGAGAAAGCTATTTGTCATTTATTTTATCTTTTCACAGATTAACTTTTTACAAGTTAACATTTGGGGATGAGCTTCAAGTTCTAGAAAATGAACTGGAGAAAGCAAGATAGAAACCAGTACTGGAGAAAGACTGGGGAACTGGACAGCTTACTAGAATCAGAATGCAGAATCAGGACACCACTGTGGATCAGAGCATGTGGAGATTTATTCATTGTAATTTAGGTGAAAGTGCTTGGTCATTATAATGAATGTAATAAATTAATGTCCTTCTTCATGCTAGTTCAGAGTTTTGACAAGAGTACTATTAGCTCCAACTACAGAATGCTATAAATTGCCTCAGAATGTAGCTTTGCTAATGAGCTGAACAAGGAATTTTGCTTAAGAACAATCCTATTCAAAGCACTAAGTTCAGTAGTCTTTGTAAATCGGGTTACCCAACTTCTCTCCATGCTGATGTTACTCATGAAGTCTTTTGGCTTCTAAAGCCTCAATGAGGAGCAGCATGTAATCTGTTGGAATGGAATTGAGATCTGTTCTCTTGTAAGAAAAAAACGTATTACAATATTTAAAACATTAAAGTTAGCAGTGGTAAAACACTTGGGGAAGAATGTGGTAGTGGTTTATTACCTATAAACAGGACCTATAATCTAAATGAAATTTTGTAGAAGAACTGGAAGTTAATGCAAATGATTTTCTGGTTCAGAAACACATTCTTAATATAAGTAGGTATTTCTCGGATGCTTTTGAGTTATTTCATGTATTATATAGGCAACTCCCACTTTCTTTCTAGACATTTATGATAATCAGTCATTTCTACTTAATGTTTTCTACATAATTTGATTTTGTTTAAAAGATAAATAGAAGTAAAAGTGTTACAATAAAAACTTCCCTGAAAAAAATAATTTTCTTATGCCTTGTATTGTTACACACTACTCACTCCTCAAATAATTGTAATAAGACCAGGGAAAAAGTTAAAGTATATGCTGAAGGCCTTGTGAGTTCACTTGCGGAAGAGCTAGATCTGACAATCGCATACCTTGATTTTCTGTGCAGTGCCTGTTACTCTCATTAATTCCATTTTTGATTTCCTACGTTTTTATTAACAGTATTAGAATTCTGAACTGCTGGGAAATTTCTGGGATGTTGGAAAATGACAATACTGTGTCTATGAAAGTTCTAGTTCAATAATTCACAAAGATAATATTTAAAATAACATCAAAAAGATGAATAATATTGTCCTCTCTAATTCCTTTATCATTAGAAATACTAAAATATTGCTATCCTAAATTATTGTCACATTAAGTTAAATGTGGTTTTTTTTCTGTGTTTAAAAGTATTTGAAATATTTTTCCATAAACTGAGTATAAATTAGAGAATAGTCCCCAAGATCATCCCCATTTCTGTCATCAATAACAAGTTCAGGGGGCTCCAATATCACTTTTCGTTTTGGTAATTTTCTAGAAGGACTCATAGAAATTATTGAAATATTTTATAATCAAGATTAAAGTTTACTAAAGTAAAAATATACAGATCAAAATCAGTCAAGGGAAGAGATGCATGGGACAAAGTATAAGAGGATCCAAATGTGTAACATCCTGCTCTGCTGTTTCCAGAGTTGTGGACAGCATTAACTCATCCTAGCAGTGGTGCATGACTATATGCTCAGAGCACTGCCAAGCAGGGATGCACTGTGAAGCCCTGGTGTCCAGAATCTGGATAGGGCTCTCTCAGGTAGACATGGTAGACTGCCCACATGACTGACCTCAGTCCCCATCGCAACCTTGTCCCTCGAAACTTCTCATCCTAAATCACACCTATACATTAGCAGGCATGGCTCAAGGAAGGCTGCTGACAAACATACTTTTATCAGCCAGAACATTCCAAGAGCATAGAGATTGCTTTCCAGGAGTCAAGGGCAAAGACCAGGCCTCTTATCGAGTTAGGTTAAATTGTTTACTACACTCTGAGAAATGTATTGTTTTTAAATTTTTTTCTCTTATATAAAAAATTACTAATAGGCTTATTTTAAAATTAAAGGATAATATAAACCTCAAAATGCTGAAATAGACATATGATCAGGGATAAACATATATGAATTTTGTAGCTTTAATTAGTTGACTGGCACAGGTATTTTTCTGCCTGCTTGTGTCGTTACAATGAAAAATTAAGAACCTTCAAACAAAGCAGTGAACAACACCAAAGGCAGGTACAAAATTGGATAAAGCAATCAGACAACCTATAACTAAGCTTCTGAAGAGTTACAGTAGATGCAGGCAACTAACAAAAAAATAAAATAATCCAAATTTTTAGGGCGTAAATGATTTTAAGCACCCCCTTCTCATTGTTTTATCCACTTTTTGGAAACTCTTCTCAATTCCATACACTATTTATACACTTTGTAAAGTTAAAATAAAGTTGCTCCAGGAAAGCCCTGCCAGATTCTCAAATGTAAGT
Source organism: Rousettus aegyptiacus (assembly GCF_014176215.1). Classification (NCBI taxonomy): domain Eukaryota; kingdom Metazoa; phylum Chordata; class Mammalia; order Chiroptera; family Pteropodidae; genus Rousettus; species Rousettus aegyptiacus. The sequence goes on from NW_023416286.1 coordinate 64,159,469, forward strand.
CAGGTAATTTTATTATGATACATAGACACATACATACACACACACATACACTGTCCTTCAATATGTATAAATAAACATCTATATGTAAATAGACATAAACACACATGTACACATATATGTATACTCATAGATAGTATATATACACATTCATACACACATAGATGTGTATATACATATCTATGTGTGGGTATCACCTCTTACTTACACTGTGATTTTAGCTTTTTAGTCCTTATTGCAAATTGCAGTTGAATAACATTTGGTATAATTGTTTTTTTACAAGGGCAGAACTATATTAATTTTGATCATTTTCTACCTGGCAAATAGCACAGTGACTGGCCCATGATGAGCTTTGAATTAATATTTGTTAATATTAATATTTTTGAAAGAATATATATTATATATTAAAGTGGTAACAGATAATGGGGATTAATTACAAACCTAGAAAGCTAATACCTAGATATACATTTAAGGTAAACTACAAATCAGATATCTGGATTACTATGGACTCTTAAGAATATCAGTAATGATACAAGAGAAAATTCAGATAAAATGTTATTGGATATTTGGCATTATGAGAGTATAATAAGTGATGTTTAAAAATACTGCAATCGTAATTCAGAGGTATTGTTATGGAAATGTAATCACCAAAGCTAAAATGCAGTTGGTATAAGCTATTGTCTTTCAGCACCAAACTCAGCCTTCTATACTGGCTTTGTGATGCTGGAGCTGTGATCCTAGAGTCTGACTTGACTCTAGGATCCTGAACACCATATATTAGGGTTAACCAACAGGGGTGGCTGGAAGAGGAAGGAGTGACTTGCTCATTCTTCTCTTCTAAGTGGGGCCTTCTTCTGTGCTTGCAGTTTGTATGAGCATCACCCCAATGTAGCCTGTTCACTATTGAGGCAAGTACTCTTACTCGGTAGCAGAAATTGAATCCAGTTACCAGTTTCCCCAAGTGTGCCATACCAGCTTCACAGAAACTGCCTCTCAGAAACAAACTGAGCAGAGCTCCCCTCCCAGAGGGCCCTCCTCCAGGCTCAGGTCTATCTGCACCAGCTGCAGCTACTCCCTTCTCGGGAGTCTTATTTTCATCTCTGCAGAATCTTTCGAAGTTTTAAAGTTTTAACAATTCCAATATCCTTCCTTGGGTCCCAGTCCTAGGGGTAATAGTAACTTTGTACATCTGCTTTCTCCACGCTGCACTAGAGTTTTCCATTTACCATTTTTAGTAACTGACACCTGTATAGCTAGGTACAAATTTTTCTATCAAGTTTTCTCTGTTACTATATCTGGATGGATTCTGTTTTCTGATTTGACTCTAATTGATACAGAGGAGAGTATGTATTGCAAAAATAAGTAGAGGCTGAATATAGTTGGTAGGGGTGACTTGGCAATAAAGAGAGACAGACATGGCTTAAAAGAATTGATGCAAGGCAGAAGGAAGACTTGAGATTGTTTGGGGACAAAAAAGAAATGTTAGTGGAATGAGAAAGCTTGAGAACTGACGAAACAAAGAGAATGAATGAGGCTAAAGTCCCCAGAGGCAATAGAAGTCATTTAATTTAATGGATAAAGGAGATGTCATTAGTCTGAAAATGGAGGAAAGTGACATCTTCCCTATAAGCAGGAAAAAAAAAAAAGGAACAGGTAAAAAGCAGTTTAATGTGATAGGGACGTTTTCCAGGGAGAAAAGAAAAACACAGGGATAAAAGAGATTGAGAAATGTAATTCTCATTGAAGAAGGTAGTGAACATCTGCCAAAATGAATAAAAGAAAGGGATTTGAAAGACTAGTAAGCATTCAGACCGCTGGCTGTGCAGATTTTAGTCGTAGTCATCAATACACAAAATTATAATAGTTTAAATCACATTAGCCAGAACACTTTTTGTTTCAAATAACAGAAACCCAATTGGGTCAAAAACAATGATAAAAGAAGAATGTAATAGGTGTATATAAAAGTAGCTTATAAAATTAAAGGGATAGGTAACCACATCTATGATCCAAGAAAACTTACAGGTCAATGAGGGTTAGATCAGTAACATAGACACCATCATTATTTATGTTCTTTGTGTCATTTATTTATGCTTTTTTCTGACTGTTGACTCCATTTACTCTTTCTCTGTGATAGCTTTGTTACTCCAGCAGGAAACATAGCTACAGGAAGCTCGAAGGTCATGTGTATTTTTTACAGATAAAAAAAGAGATATCAATTTCAGTGCAAGAAATCCAAATAAAAAATACTAGGTAGTCAGCCTGATTAAGGTATGTGACTTTCAGCAATCTCTATGCCTTGGAGTGAGGCTTTGAGATGGTCCAGGCTGAGTTAATGACCCATGATGTGGAAACATAGAAAAATTGCAATTCCCATTCAAAACATACATTAAGGGTATATTAGATTTCAATGATTATGTAACAAATGACCACAAACTTGATGCTTCAAATAGCACAAATTCATTATATCACAGTTTTTGTAGGTCAGAAGTCAAGGCACTGCCTTGCTAAGTTCTCTGCTTAAGGGTGGTACAAGACTGAAAGCAAAGGCCAGCTAAAGTGCCAGTGAAGGCTTATTTCTCCACTGGAACTCAGGGACTTATTCCAATCTGTTTGTTTGTTTGTCTGTTTGTTTTCAAGGATATAGTTTCTTGCCGATATAAGAATTACGACCCTATCGTCTTGTTGGCAGTAGCTGGAAGTTTCTCCTCACTTCTAGATGCCGCTATCAGGTCCTAGCTATGTGGTCTCTCCAATAGACAGTTTACAATATGGTTGTTTGCTTGTTTCTAGGATAGCAGGAGAATATCTCCATGTTGCTTCTTCTTTTAAGAGCTCGTCTGATGAGATTAGGCACACTTACTTAGAGCAATCACCCATTTGACTAACTAACTCAAAGACAGCTGTGTAGGAATCTTGATTATATCTAAAAAAAATAATCCTTTTTCATAGATTAATCACAGGAGCAATATTCCATTATTTTCAGTGGTGCTGGCCACATTGAAGTGGAGAACTACAGAACATGTACCTCTGGGGGTGGGAACCTTGAGGGCCACCTTGGAATTCTGCCTTGGAATTCCACTTCTTGGCCCCCAATGATTCATGTCCCTCTCACAAGCAAATCATCCATTCCCACTCCCAACACTTTCAAGAGTCTCATCCCATTTTGGCGTCAGCTTAAAGTCTAAATTTTTGTTTTCTAAATCACCTAAGTCCAGTGCTGACAAGGATTCTGCATGTAATTCATTAAGTACAACTGCTAGACACAATTCCTCTCCATGTGAGGACATGTGAAACTAAAGAGACAAGTTATATGTCCTTAATACCCCCAATGTACAATAGCAAGACATAGATGAACGGTTACACACATTCTATTTCAAAAAGTAGGAAAAGGAAAGTGAGAAGGAGTGTTGGTACAAGTCATTTGTGAAATCCAGCCAGGCAAGCCCTAGTGGTTTTATTAGTAGGTTCCGAGGCCTGGCAATATTTGCCCGTTGCTTTTGCTTAGCCCTCCAGGTTCTTGACTCCATCTTTCCTTCCATTTTCGTGGAAGATAGCATATGTTTGTAGCTAAATTTTCATTAGTGTTCTTCCTGTCAATAGAATTTTAGGGGATCCGACAGCTTGCTTTTTTAAAAACTAAGATATAATTGACATATAACACTGTGTGAGTTTAAAATGTACAATATGTTAACTTGATGCATTCATATGTTACAATATGATTACCACAGTAGTGTTAGCTAACACTTCTACTGTATCATGTAATTACCATTTGTGTGTGTGTGTGTGTGTGTGTGTGTGTGTGTGTGTGTGGTGGGAACAATTAAGAATAGTCTCTTAGAAACTCTGAAGTTAATAATACAATACTATTGACTGTAATCATTATGTGTGCAGCAGAGCTCCAGAACTTATTTATCTATTGGTTACAGGTTGTACCCTTAAACAATAAAACTCACAAACAAAACAAATAAATCGATTGGAAAAAAAAATGAACAGGGGAACTGAATAAACATTTTTTCCAAAGAAGACGTACAAATGGACAACAGGTACATGAAAAGATGCTCAACATCATTAATTATTAGGGAAATGCAATTTAAAACAATCATGAGCTATCACCTCACACCCATTAGAATGGCTATTATCAAAAGGAGAATGATAAATGTTTGTGAGGATGTTGAGAAAAGGGAACCCTTGTGCACTATTGGTAAAAATGTAAACTGTTGCTTCCACTATGGAAAACAGTATGGAGGGTACTCAAATAAATATATAAGTACAATATGATCCAACTTCTTGGTATATATCCGAAGGAAATGAAAACAATATCAAAAAGATACCTGCATTTATTGCAGCATTATTCACAAGATATAGAAACAACCGAAGTGTCTACCAATGGATGAATGGATAAAGATATAGCATATATTACATATATGAAATATATATATAGTATGAGATTGATATTATATATTATATACAGTATATATGTATATATTATTCAGTCAATAGCTTTGTTTTTACTCAATCTCTTTTAGTCTAAGATGGCATTGTTTTTGCCAAAACAATTTTCTCAACAACTTTCTGAATCTTGTGTGAATTTTACTAGATTTCACTTACAAGATTTTTTGAGAAGATTCTTTCTCTATCTTTGGCTTTTATTGGATGGTTGAGGTACAATACCCTTAAGCTTCCTAGAGGCCCTCTAGTTTGATTGAGAGGATCTTTAAACATATCCTTAATCTTTTGAAAAGGTCCTTTGTGTTATTGAACACTTTGATTTTTAATCTTTGTGAGATTTTAGCAAAAGGTTATATAGTGACACATCAGCTTTTTCTTTATCCCAAGTTTTCAGTATCCATTTCTGAATTTTAGGATCTTTTACCATCCATAGTGTTGAATGTTTTCAGAATCGTCTATTCCTGGTTCCTCTTTGCGTAACAGCTCTTCCCTGCATTAATCTCTCCTTCTGTGTTTTACTATAAGTAGCAAGAAGAAACAGTAACTTTAGAACCCTTTTTCCTGTTTAGAAAAACAAAAGTACAGCTCACTGCCTGCATTAATTTAATGTCATGTGTGGGAATGCTGCATTTTCTAGGATTTGACATTTTCAGTGATCAAACTACTAAAAACAGGATGCTATAAATAGAATGAAGTCATCTGTCTCCAATGATATGCTAGAGTGATGTGAAAATAATAATAAAAGCAAGATATTTCATGGCAAATTTTTGGAGAAAGTTTAGGATTGTAATCTGCGAGTTATTGCGGGGTAAACACTGTAGCCACAATTGAGGTATTCTCAGGCAAACTGGAAAAGTGTTAAGACTTCGATTAGAAATTTACTTTTTAACTTAAAATTATAATTTATTTACTTTTAACACAGATTTATTTTCTGATCTTAATAAAAATTTATTTTTTCTCCAGTTCTATTGAGATATAACTTGCATACAGTACTGTATAGATATAAGGTGTACAGCGTAATGATTTAATTTATATGTGTTGTGAAATGATTACAACAGTAAGTATAGTTATCCATCCACCATATTATAAGTACCCAACACAAGAAAAAAAAATGTTTATGATGAGAACTTTTAGGATTTACACTCTTTACGACTTTCAAATATTCCTTACAGCCATGTTAATTATAGTCATCATATTATACATTACACATTATACATTACAACCCTAGTACAAGTCTGTTTACCTGCCTAAATTCAACACTTCAAAATTCTGCTTTTAATATACGTGCAGTTTCGCTGTTTTCTGTCACTTCATGATAAGGATTCCTTTTCCTCCAAATTTCAATAGCATGTTCTTGACTTCATTTTGAACCCTCTCAGGCAGCATCCGTAAGGCCCCAATTTCTACTAGCAATCTGTTCAAAGCAATTTAGGCTTTCTCGCTCATGTTCTTCAAAATGATCCCAGCCTTCACTCATTGCCTAATTCCAGAGCTGATCCCAAATTTTAGATATTTGTATCAGCAGCACCCCACTTTCAAATACCAAATTTGTATTAGTTTTCTTTTAATCCTGTAACAAATGACCACATATTGATCAGCTTAAGATAACACAAAATTATTATCTCACCGTTTCTGTAGATAAGAAGTTCCAAAAATATAATCTCCAAGTTATCTCAGGGTAAAAGCTGCAAACTCAAGCTGGAGTTGTCTTTTTAGGACTTTATAAAACAAAAATGAAAGTGCCACCTGGGGAATTTTTCTCATCTAGAGCCCAGGGTCCTCATCTAATCTCATTCAAGAGATTTTAAGACTGAGATCCCTATTTTCTTGCTGGCTTTTGGCTACTAGAGGGTTTTAGAGGCTTTCTTCAGGTCTTTGCCTTGTGGCCTCCCCAGAGGTAGCATACAACATACATGGTTATTTGCTTTCTTTCAGATCTTCAGGAGAGATTTTCAATGATACTTCTCTTTCTTTTAAAGATCTTACTTGGTTAGATTAGTGCCACACTCAAAGTCAAAGGCTTGGCAACCTAATCCTGAAAGTGATATCCTATCATACCCCTGCCCTCACTCACACTGAAGGGGAGGGAATTGTATGGGATGAGAATCTTGGGAACCATCTTGACTTCTTCCTGCCACAGGGGGAGATAGTAGTAATTATTTACACCCTGACTTCCAAGGGCTTTGCTGTTTCCCTGTGTGAATTCTACTGTAAAGTCAACATTACTGATATCTATTAAGTGTTTGTTCCTGACCTCAGTCATTTTCAAATAAACAAATGGCTTACTGATCAAGATAAAAAAAAAAAGTCATTTTTAATTCCTCACTTTTCCTCACTTCCACTGTATAATCTATTAACAATCCGACCAGCATCATTTCTCATGACACCTGCAATAGGAGGGAAGATACACCGCTTCTACCCCAGACTCTTTACAAACTACTTTCTATATTGTAGTCAGTGCTAGCTTCTAAAAATACATCAGAAATACCTTGAAAAATCATTCGATCATGTAAATAAAAATAAAATGACTAATTATCAAATTCAGAATAAAATCCAAACTGTTTATCATGTCCCATAAATCTCGGCATGGTTTGATCGCTGCCTACATCATTTCCAACATCATCTCTTACTACTCTCCCTAGCCACTCATTCACTCATTTCCAGACACATTTTTTTAATTTTTGCATTAGGATTGTTATACTGCCTTTTCTCTTTGCATATGAGACTCACCACCTTGATATTACATGACTATTCATTATTCTATTGCATTCCTTGGCCATTTTACCTGAATTTTGATCTCTTGTTCACACTCTTTTCCATCCATCCGACTAGCATTTACTTTATCTTGTTTCTTTTTTAAAAAATAATTTTTGTCTATATGTCTCTAACTTCTATCCTCACTTTCGAATGCCATCACTATTCCTATAGAAGGGCCCAGTTCACTCCTGCACCCTACTGTCTCACCTTACCTTAGATAATTAATGTTAATGCAACATTTTAAGATCTACGTAAACATATAAGCTGCAGATACATGTAAACAAAAGTTTACATACAAACCAATGTAATAATGGTTTAAAACATAATATGATTTCAAACTCCGTTTTTAAATACTAGTCACAGAGTTTTCCAGCTGTTCTGCTTTTAGAAAGTTCCTTTTCCTTTTTAGACTTTAGTTTCCTTATCTATGAAATGGAAATAATAGTATCTAAAACATAAAATTTTGTGAAGATTAGACTTATAGGAAGTCCTTTCCAAGCACTGGTCACATAATAAATTCATAGTAAGCATATAATCCGTCCCATAATTATAGCAGATTAACTGCTTGGAAACTATCGTTTTTTTATTGATGCTATAATAAATGCATTTTGCAACTTAGAACAATACAAACTAATTATTTTACAGTTCTGTATGTCAGAAGCCCCAGACAGTTTTCTCTGGGCTAAAATATAGATGTTGGCAAGGTAGCATTAGTTTCTGGAAACTGTAGGGGAGAATCTGTTTCCTTTCTTATTTAAGTCAGCAGAATTCAGTTTCTTGCTGCTGTAGGGCTGAGGTCCCCATTACCTTGTCAGCTGGGAGCTGCTTTTTGTTTCTAGAAGATACACACATTCCTTGGTTCATGGCTTTTTTCCCCCATCTTCAAAGCCAGCAACAGCTGGTTGGGTCCTTCTCACACTTTGAACCTCTCCTGCCTCTTTTTCTGCCACATCTCTCTGATTGACTTCTCTGCCTTCCTCTCCCACTTACAAAGGTCCACATGATTACATCGGGCCTACCCAGATAATCTGAATATTCTGTGTGTTTTAATATCTGTAACCTAAATTCCATTTACAAGATCCCATTTTGTAATATATATTAACACATTCTCATGTGCCAGTGATTAGAATGTAGACATCTTTAGGGAGATATTATTCTGCCTGTCAGGAACAACATTTGTTAAGAGCTGCTGCACATCATATATATATATGAGAGAGATAGAGAGAGAGAATCTGACTTAAAATATCATTTTAAAATATTTTCCAACTTTCCATGTTTCTAATAGTATGTATTCCTATAACTTTGTACTTATATCGACTCAAGTATGCACAAGCATTACCGGAGAATGCCTGAATTAACACTAAGCAATGAACAATGTATAATTTGGTATTAGAATATGCAAATATGCACACACAAGAGATTCATACACACACAAACACACATATTCACATCCATCCATCCCTGCCTAAAATTAATATGCAGGTCTAGGTACAATGTGATTTTTATTTTAATTCCTTCAGTCTCACCTGGGAATTGATGTTTCTCTTCTTGAGAATGTGATTAAGATAAACTTCACAGTTCTATTTGCATCCGATATTTGTTGTTCTTTTTGTTTCCCGGTTCTAAATTTTAAAAAATTTATTTCTTCATTAGGAATCATTTCCTTTTTACAGTAATTTTTCAATCTCAGGTTTCTCAGTTTATTTGCCGATAATTTTAAGCACTTCAGGTGTTAAGTATAGTTCTTTATAATCTGATTTTCTAGATTGCTGATTATCTCCTTTTTTTCCTATTATCTGCTGCACAAACTCATACTATATGGAAACTTAAAAGGCTATTTTTCTCCTCCAGTTGTGATAAAAGTATGCCTGTCAAAACTGTCTTTGACCTCAAAGAAATGATTTTATCTTTGTGCTCCAATACCAAGAGGAGAGTTACAAAGATTGACCTAGTTTTAGTAAAAAGAAAACTACTTTTAGGTTGAGTCATACCTGGGAAGTATTTCCCAAGGTGCAGAAAACATTTATTCTATCTACACATAATTGTTTAGTCCCAAACTATGACACCCCTGCTGATTGCAACTACCTGGGTGTTGCTGTTTCATTGTCCCATGCACACTTCTGTGTCCCGCTGTCCATCCTGGTTCTGTATTTTTACAAATGTAATCCTGGCCTAAGAGAAACATTTTATTTCATGTTTAGTCTTATACAGCAGCTTTCAATAGCTAATGGTTACAGGGATAAATAAACCTCATGGGTCAATGTTATAGTTACTTTCTAATCATTTCACTATATATACACACTAGTTTATTGTTTAAGGGATAGAATGCATAAATTCAATTACAGTATTGATTTAATATTTCTTCATCTCAGTCTCCTGTGGATCTGCAATCAACTCAGTACTTGTTCTTTGCCCCCTTTCTTTTGTAAATTCCAAAATTGATTTAAGCATTTTAAAAAATAATTAAAAACAACAACGTTGAAAAACTTACTCAATCTACAATTCTATTTCATGGAAATAATGATATTTGATGAGTTCTCTTCTAATTTCTTCTGGTGGTCACCTCTATAACAGTAAGATATGTTTGCATGTTTTCTTCCCATTTATCAACATAAACCCTATATTTTTATTCTCTACTACAAGAGATGAAACACATGGCTGATTCACAATCTTTACCATTCTTTCCGATCTTTGTTAGATTTATAGGTTTTTTTCTTTTTATCAATCTTATATATCTGAATCCTGTGTGAAATATGATTTTGAGACATCAAATTTAGATAATGTATTTGACTTTTCTTTACACAAAATTCTCTGCTGGATCTCTTTTCCTCTCCCTCCTTCTTTCTCTCGGCTGCTCAACATCATTTCTTTCACAAGAAATGTTGTCATTATTAACATTTGCATTTTATTACATATTGTAATTTGTTCATGCTTTGTCTTTGAGTGATTTTAAAAATAAAAGATTATAAACACTTTCTATTACAATATAATGATGTAAATAATATGTCCCGAACAACCACTTTACTGGACCTGTAGAGGACATGAAATCAGTTTTTTTCTAAAACTTACTCTGAGATTAGTCTAAAAGACAAGTCATTAAAATCAGTTTTTAAATGCACCATAACTGCATTGAAGTCATGTCACTGTTTAGTGTCCTTCATATTTGAATCATAAATTACACAGCCAATTTTTTTTCCTATAAATTTTTTCATGTCTATTGTTGACTAAGAGTTAAGGCTTTCTTTACCTTTTCTGTGAGATCATCAAGTATCTTCATTCTACTAATAATTAATAACTGATTTAGATTGATTGCACTAAAGATCTATTGCAAAATGTCATTTAAAGATTTGTTTTTAAGACACTTGCATAAGATCCATTTTTTTTCTTAAATGTAAATTGTAAAAATAATAGATCTCTTAATAAGTTGTTTAGCAGCATATTTATTTATAAAATTTAAAAAATTTGAAGCATTTTTCTCTCCTTAGAGATTAGGCATGAGATCATGAAAGACCAGAGGTGAACTGGGTGTTAACTTTATAAAGCTGAATGACAAAACATCATGTGTCTTTTAGAACTGGCTCTCAAACAAAAAAATCCAGTTATCCAAGGAGAACTACTATATGGAAAGCGGACCAGGGTACCTGAACAGACTGTGTTTTCAGGAGAGGACTGCTAATCCAGTTTCTTGATTGGCATAGAAACTGAACCCCAGTGTTGAAATCTCTTTACAACTACTTTTCTGGTTAGAAAGTGGCAAATATTTCAAATGCCAAAATTGTGTGCTAATACTTGAAATTTTGAGAATAACTCCAGTCAGTTATGATTTTGGCACAGAAAAATTTCAGATTCTAGCAACAGTTTTACTTATTATAAGTTTAACTCCTTAAATGTGTTTCATGAGATGAAGCTTATCTTTCAGTTGTCATAGATATATTAGTGATAATTTGGCAGAAATTTGTTAAAGGCCAGTGATCACACAATATATCCCATTTTAAAATGAATCTATTTTACAAAATGTTTTTGATTTTTATCAAAATGTGGTGCATGTCTTTGGATTTTATGGGAATTATTTTTTTCTGGTGTGAAGTGAATAATTGTAAATTAGATCCTTTATCATGAAGACTTTGCAAGGCCAGTCATGGCTCATTCCTCTGTTGATAGAGTAACCAAATATTTTCTACAAAGGCAAATTTTATGCTTTTATATTTCTACTTAAATTAAAAGTAGAAATGTACTTAAGGCTACAATCTATTATTTGAACAGAACTGCCCCTCAAAACGCCAGGCGTTAAAAATTACTTCTTGTGCATAAAATGCTGTTGGAAGTTTATAACAAAATTAATACCAATGATACTCCTTGATTTTGGAACTTTACATATAGTGCCTATTGCATTTAAAATTCTTTCATTCTAATACATAAAAATGTGTTTAAAATGTTATACTTTTTATTAATTTGCAATATGAGGATTAGTTTATTGCAATGCTTAGATTTTTCTAGATAATACCAATAGCTACCAAGACCTACTCAGTTATATTAGACAGAATGTGATTTCTAAACTAAATATGTGAAACTACTATGCTTTCTATTAACTATGTTATATTGAGCAAAGTAAATAGAAATAAACAAACAATGCGTTTATAATAAATTATTGTTTTTATTAATATGAATTGAGAAGACATTTATGAAAATGCTTAGTAGAGGTTTGAGAAGAGAGTTAGTATTTAATAAAGGTCCATTTTGTTAATTTATGCTACTATACATAATAAAAAAAAGAATTAATTTTAATCACAATAAAATTTCACACTAGAAAAATAACTTTGTTTCATCTAGTCAGAGTTTTTAGCCTCAGGCAAAGCAAACATGAGAATAAATCTTTCCTTAGTTTAGCTAACTGCAAATAAAAGGGTATTCAATACCAAATAGCTATTTGAAGGAAATTCCTAATGATTTAATAGAATGTAGCATGTTTTCTAGACTGTTTTCTGGGAAATTATAGAGCTTGAAATTACACACCAAAATTTTCTTGAGATAAGAGTAAATTGAATAGAACTGCGGTAACCTATCATTTATATTTTTCTATTTACAACCTAAATCTTCTATGCTACATTTTGTAGTTATACATTATTTCTCTGCTGATACTGTTCATTCCACTAAACAGTTCTCTAAAACAAACTAAAGTGTGATAATGAGTTTGTTATTCATACTTACAGTTCGAAAGCTGTGAAATCAAAATAGGAAAGATTTCTCGTATGCTTAATGTAAATATTAAGAATTTATAAATGCTTTTATGAAATTTAATAAGACCATTATTTATTTGAATTGCATGGATAAAACCACAATTTAGTGGAAATTTTTTTGAGGTAAATAATCAGTATTTTTTTGAGGTAAATAATCAGTATTTTTTTCAAGTGGGTAATGCAACCATGTCTGTCTTCCTTTTAGGAATAATACATAAGTTAGTTTTTAAATATTTAAAGTAAATATACAAATTGCTTGTTTATGAACTAAATAGTTCAGTAATTTTTTTAAGTAAAGGATATTTTTAAAGTAATACATACAAATGTTTCATAGAACTCAAATCCTATATTGTGAAAGAAAATTCCTTTAAGTTCAAAGGAAACAAATTGTTCTTTCCAACTTAGTTCTGACAAAACAGAAGAAAATAACTTATTTTGATGCAAAATGGGTGCTTTCACCAAGAAGTGTTAACTATATGTATTTTAAACCTTTAACATTTGTAAATACTTAATGGATATGCTGAAAAGTATTTAGTAATGTAATATAATAATGAAATACAGGATATATTATAGTTCTTTGTCTTTAAAATTAGTAGAATATAACAGATTTAAAGATGAAAGTTCTGTAAAATAGAATAGCGTTGTCATCAAATTATAAAATTATAATTTTATAAATACTATACAGTGATATTTACAATGTTTATTTTTAAATTTTTAAATTTACCGTAATTGGAAGACTTATAGAAAATGAAATAATATAAATGAATAGATAATGAAAATACATATCTCACGAAGTTGTTCTTTTTATCTTTTACTAAAGAATTATAAGGGACACATCAAAATGAACCATAGTTTAACTTTATCTCTTTCTCATAAATATTATATATGGTGAATATTTTCTAAATGATACAATCGTACTTATTAATTTTTTTCTTGCCATTTAGAATTAAAATCTAACTAGTTGAGGTTGTTTTGTGTATTCTAATATTATACATATAAAGAATAAAAAAATAGATTTCACAGAACCTATCAATCTATCATCTATCTATCCTCTATTATCTATCTATTAATAAGTCATCTATATTTCTACAGATTTTTAGCTCACTGAGTTGCTTTGTAAGCAAGCTATTTTTTTCCTATGGACTTTTTTTGTCTCTTTTGTAAACTGGTGAGTTTAAATTAAACTGTATTCATTAGACAACTGAGAATCTATGACTCTAAAATCATAGCCTTCTTAGTTTAAAACTGAGACATACACTTTTATAGCTGTAAAAAATAGCTATGTGAAGGTAGAATTATTATGAAATTTTATATATTTCATGTAATATTTGCATTCTTGTAAAGATATGAAAAACAATTTTGACAAATTAAATCTCATTATTAATTTTTAAAGATTTTTTTTTATTGTTCAGATATGTGTAGGGCCCTTTATTGAAGTCAGTACTTACTTTTTAATAGAAAAAATAGTATTTGGCAAAATTTTATGGAATAATATATAGTAGCATTTATGTAATATATTTTCTTGTAAGTATATTATCACAAAATTTGAAGATGTTCTGTCAAAATTCTGTATATAATATGCAGGCATTCCAATACATTTACACACACTTTGGTTTTTTTATTCATATAAATTTATCAAAAATATCAGCTTATGTAATAAACTTGAAATTAGTGCAAAACTAAATATTATGAAAAATAAATATAATGGATTATATTAGTGAATATTTTCTTACTTACAGTGATAATAGAAATACATCTGTCTCTATTCCCATAGTATTTAATTCAGCTATAACAAAATTATGAAGATAGAATTTTACCAAAAGAAATTCTTCACTCAACTTCTTAAATTGCAGTACCTCATTATCATGTTGGGTCAATAACACATGAACCAAACACCAAATATTGATGAAAGAAGATTGTTAAAAAAAAATTAATACAAACCATAGGAAAACACTTTTAATTTATTATATACTACTCTAGTTTTCATACCTTTTTCCCAAAGAGGAATCAAAAAGCTGCTTGCAAAAGCAGAAACTCTCGAACTGTAATGGAGCATGTATTATTCATTTTGCTAAAGAAGGCACATTTGTTAGAATCGTATATCATGAAAGACTAAAAAACAATCATAAACTTTAAAATATAATGGGTCTTAATTATTGTTGACATAAAAGCATAATGTACATAACAAAAGTGCATTTTCAAAAGAGTTAAAAAATTTAAACAGATTGGTTGTGGGAAGGGTATAGAAAAATTTTGACCAGTTATTACCTTTGCATGGTAAGATCATGGAATGGATGTTTTAATTTTTTTTGTCATTGTGTTTTCTAATATTTCTATGATGACTGTGACAAAGCTGATAATATAAAAAATAATTTCTTTTTATTTTTGGGTTACCAGCTTTCCCTCAGAGAATGCAGAGTGTTGGTTAACTTAACAATGCAGAAATCATGTTTCATTAGATCTGTATGTCTTCAGTCAAGTATCATTCTAAGTAGGAATTATTAAAGAGACAAATGAAGAAAACTAAATTGATGATGAAAAGACAACATAATCTCATACCTTTTGAAAGATTTATGGGGACATAATTTTGCACTGAAAATAAGTAAACCTTCCGTTGCCCCAATCAAAAGGGAGTTTATCTTTTGGTCTACAAGGCAGATGATACTAACAAGTTAGGGCTTAAAGCATTATGGTTACTAAACTCAGCCAATTCATGTTTTAAATCCTATTCCCCCAAAATAAGTAGGTTTGAGATCTCAAATCAGTCATTTCATCTCTCTGAAACTCAGATTCTTCCTTCTATAAAATTGCAAAAGTAGTAGTAATTATTTTAAAAGTACCTTAGTTGTGTTAAAGATAATTAATATAATATATGTAAAGTGTCAATGAGAGATAATTTTTTATTAAGATTTTTCCTTTTCACCCTATTTGTAGAATAAAAATTGAAAATGTAATGATAATTATCTCTCCCTATCTTTTTCCCCGCTTACTTCACTCATTGTCATTGAATCTAAAAATGTAAACAATTCCAGCGTTTGAAATCTACATTTTGCCCATCTTCTAATGATTATATTGGTTGAAGCAAATTATTTTTTACACAGAAAACTCAGCTATATGTATTCCCAACTTTCTCATAAAGTGCTGAAAATGTAATGAACTTCATTTCTATATATTAGAATTATTCTTTTGTTTTTAAAATATCGTTGGCTTTAAAATGAAATTTACTTTGTCTGGTTCTGATAACAATAGAGTAGTTTTTACTGAAATAGTCCTCTTGCAGACAACTATAACTAAATATGATGCAAAAAAATTACTGTTTGAAGGATCTGCAGAAGGACTATTCACAGGCAAGAACTAGAGAGAATTCAGCTCTTGAATGAAGAGTTACTCAGGTGATTACACTGCAAGATCATTCCAAGAATGACATGATAGCAGGAAGGAAAAAGAAATTTGTTCAGAGCTAAAAATATGGTTAAGGAAAATAATATCTTAGAATGTCCTTGCAAATTTGTCATAAGTTTAAGATTGTCATAATTTTAAGATTGTTTTAAGTTTGAGAAATTCAATAGAAGAAAGGAAATAATAAAAATTAGAGCATCATTAAATGAAACAGAATAAAAAGATGACAGAAAAAGTTAATGCAACAAAGAGCTGGTTCTCTGAAAAGATTAATAAAATTAACGAACCTCTGGCTTAACTTATTAAGGAAAAAAGAGACTAGACTCAAATAAACTAAAGCATAAATGAAAGAGAAGTTATGATAGATATCACAAAAATACAAAGGATCATAAAAGAATACTACGAAAGACTATATGCCATGAAATTCAATAACCTAGAAGAAATGGACAAGTTTTTGGAAATATATAACCTTCCTAGACTGAATTACAAAGAACTATAAAATCTAAATAGGCCAATCAACACTAGTAAAATTGAAACAGTCTTCACTCCCCTCCCCCTTAAAAGAAGTCTAGGACTAAACATTCAAAGATGTAAAACCTATCCTTCTCAAACTCTTCCACAAAATTGAAGAAACAGTACTTCTTAACTCACGTTACGAGACCAAAATTACAGTGACACCTAAACCTGGCAAGAATAACACACATACACAAAAACTATAGACCATTATCTCTGATGAATACAGATGCAAAAATCCTAAACAAAATACTAGCAAATTGAGTGCAACAGTACATTAAAAAGATAATATATAAAAAGATCAAGTGAGGTTTATTACAGGGGCACAAGGATGGTTCAACATATGCAAATGTATCAATGTGATACCCCGCATTAACAAAATAGAGAATATTTTATGTGATCATAACGATAGATACAGAAAAAACATTTGACAAGATATAATATTAATTTAGATTAAAATATTCAACAAACAAAATGGCTACAGAAGCAGAGTACCTCAACATAATAAAGGCCATGTATAATAAACCCTCAGATAATATACTCAATGGTAGAAAACTGAAAGCTTTTCTCCTAAGATCAGGAACAAAGCAAGAATGTCCATCATCACCACGAGTATTCAACATAGAACTAGAAGTCCTAGCCAAAGCGATCAGGCAAGGGAAAGAAATAAAAGGTATACGAATAGAGAATTAAGTAAAACTGTCATTTTTTGCAGATGACATGATTCTTTATACAGAAAGCACTAAATACTCCACCAAAAAAAAAAAAAAAACTATTAGAAACAATAAACATTTGCAGTAAAGTTGCAGGATACAAAATCACTGTGCAAAAGTCATTGAATTCTTATACACTAACAATGTAAGTTCAGAAAAAGAATAAAAAAAATTCCTTTTGCACTTGCAACAAAAAGAATAAGATACTTAGGAGTAAACAGCAAAGAATGTGAAGAACCTGTATATCGAAAACTAAGATGTTATTAAAAGAAATTAAAGATATCAACATATTTAAATGGCCATATTACCTAAAACAATATGCAAATTTAATGCAATCCCCATCAAAGATCTAAATATAAGACCTGAAACAATAACATACATAGAAGAAAACATAGGTACTAATCTTATGGACCTTAGTCTTAGAGAGTCTTTTACGAATTTGACCTCAAAGACAAGGCAAGTAAAAGCAAAAATAAATGAATGGGACAATGTCAAACTAAAAAGCTTCTGCACAGCAAAAGAAACCATCAATGAAACAAAGAGACGAACAGCCAAAAGGGAGCAAATATTTGCAAATGATACATCCAATAAGGGATTAGTATCCAGAATATATTAAGAACTCATACAGCTCAACAACCAAAAAAAAAAAAAAAAAAAATCCGATTAAAAAATGGACAGAGGACCACAACAGATATTTCTCCCAAGAAGACATATGAACTAGCAGCAGACATGAAATGGTGCTCAATTTCACTAGCTGTTAGGGAAATGCAAATGAAAACTACAATGAAATACCACCTCACACCTGTTAGAATGATTGTTATCAACAAGACAAGTAATATAAGTTTTGGAGAGATTGTGGAGAAAAGGGAACCCTAAAAAACTGCTGGTAGGATTATAAATTGGTACAGCCACTGCTGTTGGAAAACAGTTGGAAACAGTATTGAGGTTCATTGAAAAATTAAGAATAGAATTACCATATGACCCAGGAGGTCAAATAAATGGTGATGAAAAATTTGACTTTGGTTGGTGAACACAAAATGCAATATACCAATGATGTATTATTGAATTGTACACTTAAAATCTATATAATTTTATTAACCAATGTCACTCCAATGAATTTAATAAAATTTTAAAAATAATAAAAATAAAAATACAACAAATGAAACGGCCAAGTATGTATAAAGATAAAGACAGTTTGAAAATTAGTGACAACTTACCATGCAAAACTAAGCATAGGAAAGCTAGTGTATATTACAATATGGTAAAGTAGATTAAAAAGTATTGCTAGTAGCTGATACAAAGGAACAAGCTTAATTTTCCTTAATAAAAGGACTTTCGAAAGGTACTCTTAGAAATAAATCACTACATTTAGTGAATAAAATAGTATGGTATATAAATCTAGCCAGAGGCATAAAGATAAAAGCTTACATCAAATTTCGTCAGCTATAAAATCATTTTGTTGCAGTTAAAACTATAACAGTGGGCTCTACCAGTAAATAAAAAAAATAAGTCAGATTTTATTATAGAATTTTTCTTTATTCCCATGAAACAAAAGGACATAGAATAAAGATCCCATTCTGACATGAATCGCAGTGCTATAAAACCAATTTTAACTTTAAAATCTACACAGAAAATTTCATAAGTTAAATTTAAAAAGAATATTTTATCTGGTATAGTTTTCTTTACACAGCAAAACGGTGAATGGCATTTTCTTAAGTTAGGTTGAAATGTAGAGTACTTTTTATAATTGATAAGAAATGTGTCTGAAAAATGTTAAATCTGATGGCAATGTTTGAAATAGTACTGTTCTATTTGTTCCTATTAGTGATCCTATATTTGGAAATGGAATATAGCATGGAGTTTGGCATTTTACTCTATGTTATAAAGCATATATTTTTATATATGCATCTCCCTTTTTCATATGCCAAATATCTGAAAATTTGCCTTTTTTTAAGTTCCCTTCTTAAAATATCAAAGGGAAATGCTTCTACAGGTTATGAATAGGGTCAAAACAACAGAGAATCACCATTCAGTTTTGGAAATTGCTTTAAAGAATCATTTCTAGTATTTTTAACTTAGCTTTAGTTTCATGAGAGTTGATTATAAGGAAAACATAAGGGACTTTCAGACAGGAGATTCTCTCCTGATCTTCTTACCATCAGTAGCAACTTAAATATAAAGGTTTTTCCATTCTTCTGACTATATTTCTTGAATTTACATTTGCTCCCTATTTAGTATGTTTCCATGAACTTCCTTGTACCTTCCTCTCCCACTCTCCTATACCACCCCAGAGATCTTGCCTAGACAAGTAACTATCTGGTGTATACAGAAATGATATCAGATTTTATTACAGTGAGGAAAATCTCAGGTCACAATTCTGGTTATAGAGGTTGGCTCTGAACAGCTGTATCATTAACTCTGCCATCCAGCTTTCTGCAGTATTCTCAGTCACTTTCAGATCCAATCCTTGATAGAGTGCTCATCTTCCCAGAGTTACCTCAATTTATTTTTTAATGAAATACTTCCCAGGAAGGAGTAGAAATTTCTCAAATGACAGTTTCTAATAACCCAAGATTGTAGCTACATTTCCTGTATTGCAAAACCAGAAAGTACATGAGACTGTATCAATCTTTTGCCCCTTCTTCAATTCCTTCTTTATTCTCTTATAATTGTCATTTTGATAATTTATTTCCATTTATGTAATCCTAGCTTTCATTTACATCAGGTGCTTTTTAATATTCTTGACATATTTCATAATATATCTCTATGCATTTTGAGTTTAAGTTGTATTCACATACAATTATATGAATAAACTATAGCATAAACACAAAATATTTCTTTTTGTAACACAAAAGATACATAGAATATAAACAGTTGGAAAGATTTACTAAATATCACTGTCAAAAATTCTACAAATCTCTACCCTTGATAGCATCCTTCACTAAGATGACATCATAAGAATATTCTGGGCTTGCTGCTTGCAGGTGTCCTCTATGTAGAGCTGGATGAACTCCAGGTAGTTTATATGCTATTGGTAGCACAGTGTATGGATGTATACATCATTCTTTATTTTGAGAATGTGCTGACATGGAGTTAAACCAATATACAGACCTGTGCTGTACATGTGGCTCTGCCCCTGTAGGGACTGGGACAGCCTAGATCATTGTACTTTTACCTCTTAAAAAAAAATAGTACACAATGTAAGCTTTATTCAGAATTTTATTAGAGCAGACTAAAGATTCTATTGTATTTGGGTTTCCTATTTGAATGGCTTGAGTTGGTTAAGTCTGACTTTAATACAATTCTTGGTGAGATCTGTCTTGAATATTACAGCTTTTCCTTCATCTCACTTCCCTGCTACGTTGCTTGATTAGCTTACCTTGACTGCCAGCCACACTTCAGCAACGTGCAGATTGGATGCTATTTTTCACAAGCAATTCCTCTAAAATGCTCCATTATTAAGCCACAAAAAGATTGATTTAAAATTCAAGAAATATCTGACTTTTTGCTATGGTAAATCACAGTTTCCTAAAGAGTAACACGTACATAAATAAAATAAAATAAAACAAAATAAAATAAAATAAATGATTTATAAAGAATTTCATGCAGTGCGATCTATAAGAGACACATTATTCACTATCCAAAACTATATTCACCTTTAAGATGCAAATTTTTAGAAAGGACAAAGTCATCAGCTTATGAATTACTGAGAGCTATATTAGATGGGCAAAAACAAAAGGATAAAAATCATACTAACTACATAGATAGTTGTAATTAATGTAAAATTATTTTAAAGTAAGCTAGGATTCACGCTATGAAAAAAATTTATATACATAATAAATGTCATTTTTAAAAGCATTATGCAAAGCGTCCTAATTTCATCAAACCACTTTTAAAATAATTTCTCTCAACAATGTTTAATCTTATCTAAGTGATATTTTCAACTCTCTTCAAAACTGAATTCCATTTCAGGTAAATAAAAAAAAAAAAAGAATGTTACCGAAGTGGCTACCATCATCAAAAATCAAAAATTTCAGAATGCATTTTATCTTCTTGCATAGAAATATTCACTCTACGTGCAATGGCCTGAATTCTAAAATATCTCATTTTTAAGACCTGTGTGTGGTAGTCTAAAAATCAGGAGATTTGAGTTCTTGTCAAGTGATTAGTCAACAGATAACCAAAATAGACTTAATGACCTGGGCAAGTTATCTTAACCAAACCTAGTCTAAACTCCAGATATCGAGAGTTTGGATTAAACAAATTATAACAAGTTACCTTCTATTTCATATTTACTGTAACTAGATTGCCTTAAATATTTGGCTATCTTGATTAGAAAAAGTATTAAGTCCATGTAATTGGCTGTAGAATAGGGTTCTCAATCTCAACACTATTGATATTTTGAGTCAAATAATTCTGTTATGGGGATTGCTCTGAGTACTGTAGGATGTCTAACAGCTTCCCAGGCCTCTATCTATAAATGCCAGTAGCAGTGAAAATCACACTGTATCAATCAAAAATGTATTCAGATATTTAAATACTCCCTGTAAGCAAAATCACCTTCAGTTGAGAACCACTTCTACAGAAAGAAAGAAGGAATGCCATTATATATTAATAGCTTACATATACTAATATCATTTTTTCAATACATTTATTCAGTATCTGATACATCAGTCATATTAGTGAACACTGAAAAGAAGTTTGATTATCACTTACCATCATTCCATTTCAGAAGTAATAAATCATGTGATTCTCTGAAATTCAGAAGAAAATCTATATTTACTAACTATCGGTATGTCAGTAAGTTAGTTATGAGCTTCAAAATATTTTGCTTAAATACTTCCTTTTGGTTATTATTTAGTATCTGAGAAGATACTACAGAATAATTTTAAAGTTTGTAAGAAAATATTTATGATAACAAAATATAACAGGAACTAAGCCTTAGCTCATATATCAGTAGTAATCATAGGACTCAAATAGAAACAAATTTTTAAATTTTCTTAAGTTTTAAAATTTCTCAGTCTTTTAATTTATTTCATTTTACTTCCTGGAATTTAGAGGAAATAAAAAATGAGTTTGCATTATTTAGAAGGATCAGTTTTTTTTTAAACTTACCATCTTTAAATATCAAGATACTGATCTTGATCACTTTTATTTTTAAGCAACATTGCTTTAGTTATCATATATTAATTTCTCAAAATAATTGTATTCAATGTAAAAAAAAGTTGTTAATAAAAATAATGTACCTTTATTTTTTAAAGACAAGATATAGCAAGTAGAAGGGGCTTCCTATATGTCTTCACAGGACCTTAGATCACTACCATTAGCCTCAGATATGACTTTCAGCTTTCTTGTCTGTCATGCTGATTCCATTAATGTAAGAACTTAATCTAGAAAACGTATTTGTTATACTGTAACTCACATGTGACCACTGAATGAAACCACATACCAACTGAATTATAAATGAAAAATAAATGACTTAATGTATATTTAAAAATAAATGACTTAATGTATATTTAAAAATAACAAATTCAGAGTGGAATGCATTATTTACCTAGACTATGTTGTTCTGTCTTAGGGTACAAGATAGCAGCTTCTTACCAAATAAGGCTAATATAAACTTTTGGTGAATACAGAGCCAGATTAAAGAGAATTGGACAGTCTTAATAAGCAATGAAGCTGACCATACATATATTTATTTATTATCCAAAATTAAGCACCTAAAATGTGGAAGGCACACTGCCCAGTGCTAAGAATATATTGATGCAAAAAAGATTTCTTATGGATCTCAAATGAATATTGGCTGATTAGGGAGTTCTCGCCTCTTCCTTATAAGACTAATGATTATGGCAAATTCTAAACACCTTAACAATTAACAACCTTAAATTCTGACAATATAACACATTGAATATTTTAACTATTTTGAAATAATTATAGATTTACAGGAAGTTACAATGATAATACAGAGATAGTGTACCATTAACTCAGTATTCCTCAATGGTAATGTCTTAAGTAACTACGGTTGACAAAGATTCTCTCATTGATGAAACTCTAGCCAGACTCCTCTGAGCCCCCTTCTAGAACAGGGCTCAATTTTGGCCTATTAAGACTTGAAGAAACACTAGCATACATTCTAACAGCCTAAGGTCTCATCCATATGATAGCTTCCTTTAAAGTATCTGCATGAGGAAACTCAAGGCTTCCAGAAGTTACTGTTTGTTCCAGCCAAGACCGAAGACCTGTCTCCCATTCTCTGTGGGATGGTAGGAGCCTAACTTTGATAAGGGCCAGTTGAGTTCAGTTCATTCTGGACTCTTCTCTATTGCAATAGTACATACTAATTAAAATTTGCCCTTACCATTTTAACTAGTTGTCTGGTTTTGTTTATCTCTTACTTAGTCAATATCAAAACCAGAAAAGTAATTTTGGTACAATCCAAGACGTTATTCAGATTTCAGCACTATTACCTACACGTGTGTGTGTGTGTGTGCGTGCGTGTGTGTGTGGTTTATGCAGTTTAATCACATGTTAGATCCATATAACCACAATCACAATGAAGATTCAGAGCTGTTACCTTACCACAAAGTCCTTTTTACTACACCTTTTATAGATGTACCTTTCTCCAACACCTCCCAGCATAGCCTTATAATTTTGTCATTTAAAGAAGGTTATATAAATGCAGTCATACAGTCTATATTTTGTGTAAGGCTTTTTTCTTTCAGCATAATTTCTTTATGAGAGTGCTCCAGGTTCTTCTATGTATAAATAGTTTGTTCCTGTTTATTGTGGAATAGTGTTAAAACCGTTAATACGCTGAAGGAAATGTGGCTTGTTTTCAGTTTGGGGCTATCAAAAATAAAGTGCCACATGCACGTTTTTGTATCAGTGTAAGTTTCCTCTTCTCTAAAATAAATGGCTAGTAGTGAGATTGCTGAGTCATACGATAAGGGTATTTTTGATTTTTTTCATTATTGTTTTTTAAGAAACTACCAAAATATTTCTGGAGTAGCTGTGTCGTTTTACATCTTACCAATATATGAGAAATCATTTCTCTGTATTTTTGCCAGCAATTGGTGACATAGTGTATTTTATCATGGAGTAATTTTATCATCCTGGTGAGATAGGTCATAGTAACAGTACATTTATAAGGTATTATTGGAATATTTATATAAATGATCAATTATTAATACACTAATTTGCAAATAAAACATAAATTTAAGTGAAAACTGTTATTCTTCAGATTGTAATGCATTTCTGTAGATTCTTTTAACATATTGACAGAACACAGACAAAATTTGATAAAATATATTAGAAGGAGTAAAATTGCTGTTATCTAGAAAGTTTATAATAACATTTCAAATTGAAGAATACCAAGCTAAGAGCTAATACTAAAGCACGTTATAAATTTGGTTGGCTAAAGAAGCTGCAGAGCGGTTTAAACAACACAAAATGAAGCAAACATTGGACAGTTATTTATCTTTGACAGTTTAAGAATTCTGTAGCTAATAGTCCAAGTGGATTAAGCAGCCCACAAAGTGGTTTACTCCAGTGATACTTTTCTCTTCCACTCTGACTTATGGAAGCTGTCAAGTCCTACTGTTGCTTAAATGCTTAATTCAATTCAAAATTTTGTGTGCTCAGTTACTGCGAAATTCTAAAGTATAGCTATATATTGGCCTATATTTTTAAATTAATTTTCATGTGAAGAGGAGTATGTTTGCATGTCATATATTTGCATATTATACACGATAGCATACATATGTATATACCTATATCTATGTATATAATACAAACGCCCCTACGCTCCCATACGTATGTGTATGTGTGCATTTTTTTTCCTTAATAACAAGTCAAAATGTATTGAGCACTCTTTATTTGTGAAGCATTACTATATAATTTAATAGGTATATTATTTCATTAATTATCAAATCATCATATATTTTCAAGTGAAGACTCAGAGTTGTTCAATTTTAATCTGAAGGCCACATTATAATCTACTACACTGTATTTTATTAACTTCAACAGAGAGAAGGGGGGGGGATTGAATAAGTTAGCCACCAAGTTCAAATGTGCATCAAGTTGAACCATTGGAGCAACTCTGCAGCCTGAGGGATTGGTTGGCATCCCCCCCACTACCTCAAACTCATGCACATACTGGATGATTTTCTAAGCAGAATCTAAAAGACTGTTTAGTAATGTTTATTGAAAGCATTTACACTTGTAGTTCCTATATATTACTTTTTTATTGTTAAAGATTTGGGTTATTTATAAAAGATCAATGATAAAAATCTACTACCAAAAATTCTGCTTTGATTTTTTAAATTTCTGTGAATATATCCAGACTGGATATACATTTTGTAATTCTTTATTTTTCAGTGACTCTATAGTAGAGCTTACTTTTTTCCTTATTCAACTCAGCTGACTACATATTATATGTTTACATGTATTCCTCTGTGTGAAAGTAGTAGTTCCTGACATGTGCCTGCCAGAACAGGGTGGACCGTTACTTGCCTTGTGTTAGAAAAGTTTGCATTTACATTTGTCAGTTTACTCATCCTTTTAAATTGTGTAAGTTTTCAATTACCAGTTCTCTAAGAGAGGACAACAAATTTTCGTTTTCTACTGTCATGCGAGAACTAGAAGCCTCAGTGTTATGTCACTGTGTGAGGAGCCATGGCGATGATCCTCAGCCTGGAGGATGATTGTCTGCACAGAACTGCATGTGGGGCGGGAGGAGGGACCCGGTCGTTGCAGGAGAGGGTGAATCCTTTGAGCCCCGACAGGCGTGGGTATATTTTCCAGTCACTTTTTGCCCCCCGGTTCAGTCTCTTAGTGGAGGAGGCTCCCCAGCAGGCGCTGCAGTCATCTCAGGAGTATCTCAGCTCCACCCTGAGCCAGACCGGAATCCATGGTAGGGCCTGGGAGGCTATGATGATGGATGCTGAAAAGCCACTGAGAGAGGCCCAAGGTGGCTGCCAGCAGGGCAATACCCCCCACACGACCCCGCTGCTTCTCAAGGCTCTGGCCCGGGAAAGTGGCACACTATGCGCGAAGGATCCTTCCGAGTGACTGGAGTGTGGCAACCAGTTGCTCTTAGGCCAGCCCAGCTGCTCTGCATGCAGCCGGGCCAGCCGCGGATCAAGCAGTTCATCAAGACTGCGTGGCGTTCTTCTCTCCAATTGGATACAGCAAAGAGATGGATGCCAGTGCCGTGATAAGTTATGCCATATGAGGCTCCATCTTGCTAGCAGTCAGCTCTAGAGAATCTTTGCTGGCTTAATGAGGCAAGTGGCCCTGTTGGAAAAGGCCACGTGGTCAGGAACTGCAGTGGGCCTCTAATAGTTGAGAGGTCCCTAGGGACTGAGGGTGGCTTCCAGTCAATAGCCAGCAAGAAACTGGGGCCCTCTGCCACCAACCACATGGAAATGAATCCTGCCAGCTTTCTCCGTGAGTTTGGGAGTGGACGGTTTCTCCAGTCAAACCATGTATGGCAGACAGCTTGACTGCAGCTTTGGAAAACTTTAAGCAGAGGACACAGGTAAGCCAGGCCCAGGCTAAGCTAGGCCCAGGCTTCTGACCTGCAGAAAGTGTAAAATAATACGTCTGCTGTTTTAAGTTAACAAAGTTTTGGTAATTTTTCATGCCATAAAATATTAATAAAAAATTAGCAACATGAAATCTAAACCAAGATATATATGTGGGGATAAGTAGTTTTAATTTATTCTGTCTAGGTAAAATATGGGGGATTGTTTATACTTTTACTGTGCTCTTTTTTAATATGTTATTTTTTGGTGTTATTTTTATTCTTGAGTTTTAAAATTAGTTTACTAATGAAACCATCAATAGAAAACTAATATTAGGCTAAATCAACAGAACTCCGAAATCCATTGAGATTAAATTTCTACCCGTGTAAAGACTAAACTTAATTATAGAAAAGAATTTAAAAGTTATATTTTTGAACATTTGATATTGAAGTAGAGATTTGTATCCACTCCACACACACACACACACACACACACACACACACACACAATTTTTTCTTATCAACATTGAAATAGTATTCATATCATTTGTCTTTTTTCACTTAATTATTGTGTTCCATTTTCATTTTAGTACATACAGATATACTTCATTCATTTGAAGTACCTAAAAATATTTCATAGCATAGATACAATAAAATTTATCTAACCATTTCCTTAAAGATGGATAGTAGGAACATTTTCTCTTTTTATTATCATAAACAATATAGTGAAATGCTTAGTAACTGCTCCTTTTATTTCTGTAGGAAACGTGTATTATTGGTCAAAGGGAATATGCATTTATAACTATTGAATCCTAGTAGATTCAATAAACAGCTGATGATTGCTTTCCAAAGTGTTTTTGAAGACATTTATTTTTACTTATTTTTCTGTAGTAAAATATTAGCTACATAAAATCTAAACCAAGGCATATATGGGGATAATTACTTTTCATTTAGTTTGTCTAGGTAAAATACAGGGGATTGTTTATATTTTCATTGTGCTCCTTTTTAATAGATTATTTTTTTTGTCTTATTTTTATTCTCGAGTTTTAAAATTAGGTTACTATTAAAACCAATAGATGGAGTTCCCTAATGAAGGATTTCTTTCACAATAGTATTTCTCCTTCTCCCTGGGCATGGTACTAATTAGATATCTTTTTTATTTTAGTACAAGTCTTTGGCAGCCCAAATAATACTTTCTAAGGAGATCAACTATGAACAACTTGAACAATAAGTTCTCAGAAAAAGCATCTAATTTGATTTTAGTAAAAATTCATATTTTAAGAGGAATAATGACAGCTATCTAATGTTTCAGATGTTTTCTCCTGCATCACTGTGAACATCAATACAATGATAAATTCAAACTTGACTGAATATTTGTGAAATGATGATGTTTCTTTTCCAAGAATAATTTCCACTTGAATATCAACTTGACAAGTAAATATTAGACCAGAAATGCTAACATGTTTATGGTAAAGTGGCTAATAAAAATGCCTGCAGTTAGAATGGATAAAATATTTTCACATTTCTCCAAGCATTTTAATGAAATGTTTATATAAAATATATAGCAGTTTTCATTATGATATTTACATGCAGTGTTGGAAGTGCTTGGCTTAGGAGTATTTAGCTAAAATTTTATCTCCTTTTATACACCTCTTTTCTGCATTGTCATTCATAATATAATTAAACAATATGAGACTACTGTTCTTGAGATCTAATTGTAATATGAATGGAAACAACATTTCAAAAGATAATATAATATGTGATTTTTTTCAAGGCCATTTAATGTTTATTTACAATAAGTGCAATTACTACTACAGAGGAGAAAGAATGACTTTGCATTAAGATAAAACAGAGGCCATGTTTTCTTTAATCCCAGAAAATACAATCCACCAGCTTTTACAAGAAATAAACCTACTGTCATGCAGCAAGATATGATAATAGGTGTATAGTAATCAATGACAGTAAATATAAGAAGTAAAAAATGTTCGAGCTCCTATACCAATCAAAGTTTTATATACTGGTGACAGGTCAATTTCTATATCAGCAAACAAGTGGAATACTCCATATTGTACAATGGCGTCACAGTCTCTTAGCTTGCTTACATGGTTGCTATGTAAAATGTTTGGAATGATTACCAAATATTTGGTACTTGGGTTGGAGGATGAATTGAGAGAAACATGGGACTGCTCAGGTTTGACTCCGCAGAGGTCTTGAGTAGACAACAGGCCAAGACTGAAATGTTTTCCATGTGAAGAGAGCACTACCTGTGTTTTCTAAAGCAACTCCTTTTGATTTCACATTGGAAGGAGAGTAGAGCGAAGAAAAGCTTTTATGTTTTCTGAAAAGAAGAAAAGTGTTTAAAATACGTAAGTCTGACAATTAAGTAAAAAAGGGAATTGAAAGTTAAACCTAAGGATAGGAAGTGCCAACACCCATATTTATTAAAAAAAAAAAGTTAAGAGCAGAACTTCTTGTTTCATAATCCATTATTACCGGAAAAAGACAGGCAATCCATGTAGTAAACCAGAATATGCAAATAGAAGTGTCATAATGAACTCATTTCTATGAAAATGACCACCATAAAATGTTTAGCTTATAGAGGAAGAATCTGAAAAAATTAGCAAGTCAAGACTGAAGACCAGAAAACAGACCAAACCTGAAACTATCCCTTTATTTTTTTTGTCTTTCTTCAATTTTGCCTCATTATCCCTTTCCTTTATAAAAATTACTTGCTATCCTGAGTTAAGAACAGTATGTTACAGATAGAAACATCAGGCCTTGAGAATGCTTAAAGCTTCAAGACTCACAAAATAAATTTATAAAAATTAAACTTTTTAAAAAAGTCATGGGAATTAGCTGTCTGATCTATTTTCTAAACTTTCTTTAATAGGGAAAATAAGTCAGCCAGGTGATGAAGGTTGAGACCTTGAAGAGGAAAAAATGCTTTAATATTTTATCCAATTCCACTGCAGCATCAAGATAATATGAAATAGAAAATACCCCTCACGATTAAGGGGATGATCTTATTCAGCCTATTGCCTAGGAAGAATGATCATTAATGACAAAGTTCTCAAAGAAAAGGAAGGGTACCCGAGGTTTTATAAAAGCAGTACAGAGTCATCTCTGACTCTTACAAGAGTCATGAGAAAGAATGGACAGTCAGTCATCATGAAAACGGGTGGTCCTTTTGAGGTTAGCTCTTTCTGAAACACAGAAGGGCAGGGAAGTTTCTTAATCATCACTAGTCTCTGGGAGCACAGACCCCAGGTTAAATTCAACATTTACCATGTTATATGACCACTAATTCTCTATTCCACTGCAAAACTACTTTTAATTGCATTGTCTGTTGTTTTGTTCACTATCAATTGAATCAGGTCCTAGGTGATAAATTCCTTTTAAAAGTCATTTCTAAGAAATAATACTAACTATATAGAGGATAATTGTTTTTCTCTTTTATTACACAAGGAGAATTATGCAAAACCATTCTTACGGTTTTTCCTGTGCCTAAGCAGAAAGTCAAATTGAATGTCTAATTTCAATTATATGTGTGTGTGTGCATATATATATATATATATATATATATATATATCCCCATTATTTTCATAGTGTTATTTCTAAGCATTTTATGTTAGCAATGTTATTGTTTGAACATATTTTTTAACATCACCCAAATGTTTTTGTTAGGAATATGGAAGCAATGATACACTTAGCTCAGCGAAAGCTTCTTTTTGTTGCTTCTTTAAAGCCAACCTCATATTTGTTGAAATAATTTATTTATGAACTACAAAGAATTTTTGATTACCTCTGGGAATCATAGTAGCAGAACAAGAATTATGTAACTATTGGTGAAAATAGTTGTATAGGAATTATCATAGGTATTTGGCAAAGTAATTGTGCGACAATGGTTAGGGAGTAAAGAGATAAATCCAAAAGCCAAGCTATCTTAATGACAGGCAAAATCAGTATTTAGATCAAACTCCTAAGAAATATTTGTGAAATCTCCTTTTGCACTATTGTTTTGGTCTGGGTTCTCATCACTTGACTAAGAGAGTTTGTGAATGTCAAAAAGAAGAACTTGAAAAAGACTCAGAGACAACTTACTTGGGTAATTGGAATCCTACTAGTCTTGTTATCACAATTCTTTATAGTTTTCTACTTCATTTGCTCAGATTACAGCAAGTAAGTATTCACTGAGTAGCGAAAAGTAACCAGTACTTGATAGCCTACTATATACATTATCTCATTAGGTTATAATATCTGCGAGATCACAATAGCAGTGCTACTCAAATTGTGGCCTGACATTATTTGGAAACTGGTTGAAAATGCATATTCTCAGGCCCTATTCCCGATCAAAAAAATTAAAATTTCTGGAATGTTTGACCCAACAAACTATCCAGGTAAGTCTTATAAAACTAAAATTAAGAATCAATGGTTTATGACATTTTACCGAATAAGAGAAGAGTCAGAAATATTAAACATCCAGCCCTATTCCATGCAGCTAATGAGTTGCGGAATGGGAGTAGATAGTGAAATGAATAAAATCCCTCTTTTCATCACCAACTCTTGTATCTTTAATTCACTAATTCATAAATCATTTCTGTGACTAGCCTGACTGCTCAGTCTCTCACATTTCACTTATTCTTTGACTTCCTTAAACCCATCAATATATTTATCTCTCTACTTCTAATTGAACAGCACTTTTAATTTTACTTTCTTCTCTGTAAAGTTTAGACCATGGCAAATTATTTCAACTGCTTTTTTTCTAATTTCCTAAATTTTCTTTGCATTCCATCTCATTGATGAAACTCTTAAATCATATACCTGAATATCAACTGCTGTTGTGATGGCTCCCAGGCAACTTAGCAATCCTGGGAGTAATTAATATAATTTGCAGCATAGGATCCATGATGATCACCAACCTCAGCTGGATCTCAGCAATGTCAGATGTTATTCATTTTTTTTCACTCCCTATTATAATTTCATAATGTTTTAATTTTCACAATGTTTTAATTTTCCGTACTTGTTTCAAGCTGTACTGACTTTGCTACCTCCTTCCTCTTTCTAAAGACAAGACTTTGCCTTCTATTTCTCAAATTAAATAGAGGCAATTATGTGTCAACTCCTTCAAGTCTCCACTTCTGAATATTACCAACCTAAATAAATGTGTACTCTATGTTTGCTCCCCCTTTTCACAGTGGGAAATAGATACAATCTCTTCATCCTAGTCTCTGTATCTTACTTTTTCCAATTTTCTTTGGATGAACATTATTGATTATTTTTTATTCTTTATATTTTCTCTTCATTATGTATTGCCAACATTTAAGCACATTTAAGGCATTCTTATATGATAAACTCGGTCTCAGTAAATAGCACTAGCTGTTACCCAATTGTGTAATCCAGAGTTCGAGGAGTTACTTTGGATTCCTCATTTTACACTCATTTGTTTAGTAAATTTATTCAACATATGTATTGGAAGTTTATGTTCAAGATTCTGTTTTTATAAGTATATGCGTAATGTTTCTTTTCTACTTATTCCTAATCAGTTTCTATGTATCTACCTTGCAACAATTAAATTTATTTTCCTGTCAGCTTCTAGAATGAAAAAAAAAGATAGAATCCATCATTATATTCCTAGGTTAAACATTTTTGAATATCATTCTATTGTCCTTGAGAAGAAGTAGATATTCCTGGAAGAGCTTGAGTGTTTGGTTCTGACTACCTCTTTATATTTGAAACTCTCTCCTCTTCCATCCTTTCACCCAACTTGGAATTCATTCTTTAAATTTACCTCTTTCTTTGTTTGTTTCTAGGTTCTTAAACTTTCATTATTCACCAAACATCTTCATAGCCTTTGTACTATCTCATGAGGAAGACAAAGGCCAGTGTCCCTATGGCATGCTACCAAATTAGACTTGTGGTTCATTTCAAAGGATATATCTTATTGTCAGTGCATATTCAATGTTTATATTCTCCATATCAAATGATAATTTGCAAAACAAGGTGTCACAGGTATTAACTAAAAATTTGTTAAAGGTTATATTTAACTCATTAAGATGATATTTTATCCAAGTTAATGGAGAATCTAAAGACTAGACACATTTATAGTTCACAAATTTATAATGATTGTGCACAAATGGAGACAGTGAAGAATGCTTACATGGTGCTGGATGGAAGTCAATTGAACCGATTAAATAGGACAGAAGTTTGCATATCTATTGACAGTAATTATTTTTCACTGTTATTGGATACCTTATAGCTTACAAAGTTGTAAAATAGTCCAATGAAAAGTTACAGTTGAATAACCTTGAAGAGTATGTTGTACAATGCACTTGAAAGCAAAATTTTTTCTCAGCACCCAATAGGTTGCCATCTCCAAGGAGACAGAGAAACTGTCTGTTTTGTTCACAAAATATTTTCTTAGAAACTATTAAAGTACTTACCATATCACTGATATAAAATTATTCATTAAACATTAGATGATCTCTCTCAAATTTTTAATTACAGCCCATACCTGTCTTTTGAGAATTAAACCAATGTATATAATTCCTCCAGTAGTTAGTCTGTCTGCATACACACAGGTACTTGAAACACAGCATTATCAAAATTTATATCATGTTTTCATCAAACCAGTTACTACTTCTGTATTCCAAATTAGTTCATGATTTCTGTGTACCAAATGAATTATTAATTCAACAAAATACTTAGACTCCCACCATTTAAATCCATATATCAGCTTGGAATTATGTATCTGTCACATATATCTAGTCAATTTATAAGTTTTCGATTTATAGATGTAATATTTTTCATATCATAGCACCTAGTATTTATATTGTATTAACTGTGAAACTTAATAGATTACACATGATTCTGTGATTCTCCACCTTTCACATTTTATTAGAAATTCTGTTGACCCTTAAGCCTCATCTCAATTATCTCCTCTGTGAAGATGGTCTTAGGTCAACCCTAATCTACTATATGCTTCACCCCTTCCCTTCCACACTAAGAACTGTTTATTTCAGCATATGCTACCACAATATTTAGAATTTGGTACATTTTCTTACTATAGTATTTTATGTGTTTTACTGGAATTTCATTAAAAGTATGTTTCCTTTACTAATCTATAAGATTTCAGAAGATAGAAAAATTATAAATTTTATTTTTGAAATTCAGCGTGCTAAAATAAATCAGTAAAAGAATGAATAACATAATAGTACAAAATAAACCAATTCCTCTTACTTTTTTGAAATGAGATCTAGATTCACCTTTTGTCAGAGAGTAAAACAGTTTCCTTTAGGATGATATATCAGTGGGAAAATAAAAGTTGAACTAAATTTTTTGAGGTTTTTGAAAGTATTTTCAATCTCAAAAATCATAATGATGAAAGAAATACATATATAGGGTTCAAGGTTGTAACTGGTGCCAAATCATGTCCAACTGCTTTTTGCTTAAAATGGATGTTGTAAACGTTTCAATCACTATGGAATAGAAGACATCAAAGGAGATTTTTATCTGGAAATGCTGCTTTCTAAACAGCACAGTCATATAATTTGTTTTTCTTTTTCAACAGAGTAGTGTCAAATTGCAGTGTAATAGCACTGCATGGAGATACCTCTGATGTTGAGTTTCACTAAGGGTTATGGAGTCAGAGCTGTAAGAGCTAGAAGATGACTTTGGCTCCACCTAACCCACTTCTTTTAGAGATTGTGGAAAACGTGTAAAGTATAAACAGATTTTACAGAAAATGAAACACTTTCCGAGGCAGAATGGCAGAACATATTTGTATTGTATAAAAAAAGAAACTAGACTTTTTTAGCAAGTTGGCTCTTCCCCATAGCTCTGACCACTGACTTGCACAAAACACAGTTTGACTGATCTTGTTCTTTCTGTCTTTTTTTTTTTCATTATCTTTGCTTTTACAATCAAGTTCCTACTTTATCCCTGTAAATTTTAAGCAAAAGCATTGGTTTTGTACATTTAGAAACTTATCAGAATATTTGGTCGGTGATGGAATAAGAGATACTACTTCATACTAGTTCAGTGTTTTATGGAGTACATTGCAGAAAACATTAGTATTGTAAGATTTCAATATTTTGGGAGAAATTTTAGATGAAATTAAGCAGGTTCCTTTTTAAACAATTTTTTTCATATTAATATAATGTGCTTTTCGAACCTCTAAGAGAGCAAAGTGTACAACTTATTTTTCAGTTTTTTTGATGATGCAACCCTTTTTTAAAGCGTTTTCAAGCATTTTGTAGCAAGCAATATAAAATAATACTCTACCCATATAATCTTGTTTTGAAAACAAAATGCATTTCACGTTTTAGTATATAAGACTGTTGATTTCCTCTCATTGTTTTACCTTCTGTAATTTTTATTTTTATTAATGCAACTAATAAAAGGATAAATATTATACGTAGCACTTTACATATGGAGACACACAGATATGTTTTTCCATTGTTTATTTGGTTATTATTAATCTTGGCCAGGCTTATTTTTCTGTAAATTTGCATGAACACTTTTGTATTTGCTTTTCATGTGATCTGAGCAATGAACTCACATTGTTCAGTGTCAAATGTAAACTACACTTTGCTGTACCTTTGAAAAATATATCTATGGATTGCTTTTTAATATATATAGAAGATAGAAAAAAGAAAATAAGAAAGTATACAATAATAATAGCTTTTAATTTATTGTTTACTCTGTACCATTGACTATGCTAATTGCATCACTTATATGATCTAACTTTAGCTTCACAAGAACCCTAGACAGAGAGGTCACTATTACCTCCATGTCGTATTAAATGGAGACACTTAAAATACTATAGGTCGAATGATTTGATCATGGCTTCCAATAGATCAAGCAATAGAGCAGGACCCATACTGAGGCAAACTAACCCTGGAGTCCACATTCCCTGGTAGCCAGGGGCTCTATTTGCCTCATACCAGCTTTCATTTTACAGTACTTTGAGGCAGGAGTGATTGGTTTAAGACCTCGACAGTGAGTAAGATTTTGTAAGGGTCCGAGTCTAGTGGAAACCCGTAGAAGAGATGAGAGAGGATGCTTGTAGCCCACTTCATTGACACCATCCTTGATATGAGACAAGGAGGCTATTCTGAGTTGCCAGTTTGCTTCCATTTCCTGCCATTGAAGAATCCTCGATATGTGAAGTGGAGCTATGTTGGAATGAGATTATCATAGAGCAACCATTTTATGAGATTTTGGGTGGCCTTTTAACAAACCCAGCTGTCGGGCCATTGGGACATTGCCAGAACTATGAAAGCTCTCCTTTTTCCATTCCTTCTATCTCAGTGTACTCACAGAGACTTAAAGAGTACTTCCTCCAACCCTAAGAGTGAAGGGATAATGGTACAGCAGACATTTCAATTTGTCCCAGCAGTATGATTATGGTTTTGACATATGAACAAGTCCCAAGGGAAAAAAAAATAGACCAAAATTTAAAATACTTTGTACACACTTTCCAACAAGTATATACCAATTATCTAAACTTCCCAGAAGTTGATTTCTACACAAATTGCCTCTGTTTATAATAATTTTCTAAAACTTCAAGCTCTCTTTTTAAAAATTATAATGGCTCATTAATCATGAATATTAAACATTTTAAAATTTGATATCTTAAAATGTCATCTCTTGAAGCCAATATTTGCTCACTCTTTATTCTATTTCAATTTGTTCACTGGCAAAATTCTCAAAATAGTACTATTGCCTCCACTGCCTTTTCTTTCAGTCTCAATTTACTCTTTGTTATTTTTCCTCCTGCCAATTTGCTGAAACTACAGTCTTTGAGAGCTCAATTTACCAATGACCTGCTAATTAACAAATTCAACGGTCTCTTCTCAGTCCTTACTTGACTAGACCTCTCCACAGCAATCAAAATCACAGACCACTTGATCCTTCTTGAAAGGCTCTTATAACTGGAAGAAGAAAATGACTGTCTCTTTCTTATAGGACATTGGGGAGAAGAATGGCCCTTGGCGAAGAATTTAATCAAGTACTTATAAGAAGTAATTTTCAAAACCTCTACCTGGTCTTAGTGTAGCTAAGGTAGCAGGCTATAAGAGATATGTGGGTCAACATTAGCCCATTTATTATTCCAGGTAGACCTGAAATGACACATTTAAAAAGATGGTGGGGGTGGGAAGATGATGGAGAGGAAGCATCATGATACTGAATAATAATAACACCATACTAACTCCATTACAGTTATGTGAATTGGCGAGTTATGAGGCAATTGAGAAAGTGTTTATTTTTTACATTTAGCATTGTCATTATTCTACAGCCCTATGCATGTGTATCGATGTATATGTGTGTGTGAGAAAGAGAGATGAAATTTCAGCATTTAGCAGTTGGAAAATTAGAGGAATGGAATGTTTGTGATATCTGAACTATTTGAACTTTGGAAAACAACTGAAAGGTACAATTTAAAGTGCCCAGAGCCATTCCTGGGTTGCATAAAGGAACTCTGTGGAACATAGACAATTCCTGAGTATTCCAGTAAGGCCCATATGTTATTTTAGTGTAAATGTGACTAGGGTGATGATATGTAATCTAAGATGAGATGAACTTGTATAGATTGTGGGAGAAAATTTTGCTAAAACCAGTGTAGAGAACAATGGGAATATCATCAAAGACACTAAGTGTATTTAATTTATAAATCTGTCTCTCCCTTCTCAATTTTTTAACTCTCAGAACTCATGCATTTTTCCTTAGTCTTCTTTTAACATCACTGTCTCTCCCAGGGAACTCTGATATTGTTTATATGGTAAGTGCTAAAAAATATTTTAGAATTTACTTGCTGAACTAAGCATACAAATATATATGGTAAATTGGTCATTCACTGAATTTCATATTAAATTTGATCAATTTAATAATATGCAATGAAATAAATGTAAAAAGTAGATAGTATGGAATTTGTTAATATTAAGCAAATAAACAATTATTAGTAACTTGGTATAGAGACAATGAGATAGTATAAGTAGCTATTTTTAATGCTATCGATGGTAGATGGAAAAAGTAGGACTTAAGTTAACATTTATTATGTGCCTGTAAAATGTCAGATATTTTACATACATCATCTTATAAAATATAAATAAATACTTTGAGATATGGGTATTTTAATTTCATTTTAGCACTGAAGAATCCAAAATTTAAAAATGTTGAGTAACTAGCTTAAGGAAAAAAAATGTTTCAACTTCCTTGCAACTACCTCTCATTTCATTCCGGCTACAGAGTAATGATGAGAAGAAATCTTTAGTTGAATCTCTATTGAATAAGAAAGAAACCTTATAGATCAACGATATCTGCTTGAATCTCAGAAGAGAGAAGAGGATGTTCACTGCCAAATATTGCTATCATTGCAAAAACACAAAGTCAGAAAGGAAGAATATTTATTTGTGGGTGTGGGGTGTTGAAAGAGAGGACTGGTTAATATTGGGCTCAGATATGTCCTGCTCTCAAATATAATGCTCCATTGCACTATTAATTTAAATTTAAAATCTGAAAGAAACCATTAATACAAGTTTTCGATGAAGGCATTATTAATGTCAAATGCCACTGAAAGAGGATACTCAGGAAACAGTTCAAATTAAAAGTCTCTTAACTAAATAACAATAAACATATTAAGTATAGGACAGAAGTTGAAAAGCAGTTAGCTCTTCTTTGTTTTTGGCTTGTCAAGATAGATTTTACCGTTTTTATATCTAGAGGTCTTTGTGAGCTTGAAGATAAAAAATATATAAACATTTTGACATAGTACCACTATATAACCAAGAAAATAAAATACCTATTCCTAATTTCAGATAATCTTCTCCTTTCAGGCACTGGGTTATACTTTTCAAAATTCAAGTTATATGTAAATTGTCCCAAAAGGGAAAAAAAAAATAGTTCCTTTGAAATTTTCATCTGTAAACATTTTACAAAATAAAATTTATTCACTACCAAGTTAAGTAGGGTCTAAAAATGAGCATATTATATTAAATATGAGCTAAAATAGAAAAATCAAGGAAAGTGAGGAAGGTGAAGCAATGTAAAATCCCTGAATTACAGTATCTTTTGTTTAAACTAAAGGTGCCATTGACACTGTGATGCTGTCTTCCAAAGCTTGAATAGGGTTTGGCAAGGAGTGCTGGTGTTTTGCAGAACTGGAAATTAGCATTCCAGACCACGTATAGTCACGTAAATGAATTCACAAAGATACAAAATATCAGCTAACTTGTCTTTTTATATTCATGGTGAACCTTGAAAATGTGAGCAATAGATGAATTCTGCGGTAGCTACTTTCTGCTTGCTGTCTCCATCCATTTTTGGTCTCCTTGAACACTAGGTGTCAACCCATACAGGTAGTGTCACCAGGAACCCCATTCTGGTTGGCGTCTAATTAGGTTTAAAAAATGGAAAGCACCAACATGAGAATTGAGGGCAGGAGAAAAATTCTCCATTCTCCTTTGCTTTGGGGATACATTTTTGTCTGTAGCTGCTTCTCTGATCAACTAGGGACTTCCTCCACTAGTTTTAGTAATGGCTCTCTAATTTTGCTAGGATCTGGTTGCTTCCCTATACCTTATTTGCTCCTTTAACCCTGCCTAGAATTCTTAAGCAATTTCTTCATATTACACATGTTGGGGAAATTTAATTTCCTTCCAGGAATTACACCAGTCCAAATTCTGTCCTTGTTTTTAGTGGTGTGAGGTTTTTGTTTTGTTTTTTTTCATTTGTTTGTTTTAATGCTTATAAATTTGTTTGTTCTTATGCCCTGGTTTCCACATTTATAGTTCACACTCTTTGGTTGTCAAGGACACTCTATACATTTTGCCCTTCTTATGCGTTCCTTCCTTCTTTTATTTTAAAAATGGTTTTCTCTGGAAATTACTTTAATCTTACCTGTTTAATTAACACACCACAGGGCTAAAATGAGAGACAATAGTTGATAATAGATCAAACTACTCCCTCCCAGTAATAGCCACATGTTTTTATTGGGCAGTGGTGATGTGCTGGGAAGAGTTCTGAAATTTACAGAAGAAGAGCACCTGAGGTAAGATCTGGCCTTGACTATTTTATATTGCAAAGATATATTAAACAACTACCCATGAATGTCAAAGACAGGCACTTACTGATCTGAAACCTCAAAAATAATTAATCACTTTAATTTAGAGTATATTTTGAATGGATAATACATACCAGGAAAAGGTTGTTGAAAAGATAAAGCAAGTAGTTTTTAGCCATTAAAGAGCATTTGTAGAAAATGTTCTTTTGTAGAAAATCCTAAACATTCAACAACAATAAAAGCTGCTAGAACTAATAAATGAATTCAGTGAAGTTATAGGATCATAAATCAACTATAAAAACCTGGAATTTCTATAGAGAAATAACAATCTGAAAAGGCAGATAAGAAAGTAATCTCATTCACAATAGTAACATAAAGAATAAAATACCTAGGTTAAAGACTTGTAATTGCAAATTATAAACATTGATGAAGGAAATTAAACAGGTAAATGGAAAGGTAAATGACAAGACATCCCATATTCATGGATTGGAATACTTAATATTGATAAAATGTTCATACTATCCAAACTATCTATGGATTCAATGAAATCCCCATCAAAATTTCAGTGACATTCTTTACAGAAATAAAGAAAACAATTCTAAAATTCCTATAGAATTAGACGCCGAATAGCCCAAACAATCTTCAGCAAGAAGAACAAAGTGAGAGGTATGACACTCTGATTTCAAAATATATTACAAAGCTAAGTAATAAAGCAGTATAGCACTGACAAACAAAACAAAGCAAAAACAAATGTATAGACCAATGGAACACAGAGAGAGAGCTCAGAAGTAAATTCATGCATTTACTTTCAATTGATCTTCAACAGAACGTCAAGAACACAATGAGAAAAGGATAATCTCTTCAATAAGTAGTGCTGGGAAATTTAGATGTTCACATGCAGAAAAACGAAATTGGATCCTTATCTCACAACATATATAAAAGTCAATTCAAAATGGAATAAAATTTTAACTGTAAAACCTGAAACCATAACATAGCTAGGAGAAAACATAAGGCAAATGCTTCTTGACATTGGTCTGAACAATGATTTTTTTATATATGACTCCAAAACACAGGTAACAGAAATAAAGATGGACAGTGGGACTAGATCAAACTAAAAGCCTTCTTCACAACAAAGAAAATAATCAACCAAGTGAAAAGGCAACCTGTAGAATGGGAGAAAATATTTGCAAACCATACAACTGATAAGGGCTTAATATCTAAACCATATAAAAACTCATACAACTCAATAGAAAAAAAAAAATAACCCAATTAGAAAATGGGCAAAGGACCTGAAGAGATATTTTTCAAAAGAAGACATACAAATGGTCAACAGGAATATGAAAAAGTGCTCAAGATTACTAATCATAAGGAAATGCAAATGAAAATAAATAATGAGATGCCACCTCACACCTGTTAGAATGGCTATTATCAAAAAGACAAGCAGAGATAATAAGTGCTGGTGAGGAATTGGAGAAAAGGGAACATTTGTACACTACTAGTAGGAATGTAAATTGTCATTATGGAAAATGGTACAGTGGTTTCAAGAAAAAATAAAACAGAAGTATTGTCAGGTAACTCTCTTTTTTGTTTATATCTAAAGAAATTGAAATCAGTCTCCCAGGTATCTACTCTCCTAGGTTCATTACAGTATTATTCACAGAACAATTGTTTGTCAGATGAATTTATAAAGAAAATGTGTGTATGTGCATGGTGTGTGTGTGTGTGTGTGTGTGTGTGCATGTGTGTGTGTATCAAAACGTGAAATTGCACAACTAAGTATATACAATTTTTCAAATTATACCTTAATAAAGCTAGGCAAAACTTATACTACAATACCTATTGCTTAGTTGTTACCTAAATATGTGTGAAATTGAGCTGAACGTATTTTGTAAATTCTTCCTAGTGTATAATTCTCAGGACCAATTGTTTATGTATAACTACTAAATATATTGATAGATTGACATCACATGCTCAACTTACACTCCCTTTAGATAAAATAATAAACTTTGTTATTATCTCTGGATTTACCCAGGAGTTTGGAGAATACTGAAAGACTCATTATTTGAAATTTAGTATCAATACAATCAAATGTTAAATGTTCAATATTTATTAAAACTTTTGCATCATGCAGGCATAATCAAATCTGTTTGGGAGCAGTGACTATTTTTGCAAAATAACAAAGAATAAATTGTACAATGTCATATTTGATTCAAGTGAATACAGCTTTTGATTTAATTACTGAATATTTATGACAGTTTTACACATTGAGGGACATATTGCATTCTCTAATATCTAAATAATTTTAAAGTAAAGGAAATCAATTCATATAAATTATTATAAGTTTATACAAAATAGTGTTGTCTTGAAACTGAAGAAGTTTTGATATGCTCCCTCAAACATAATTGAAGTATCTGAGCATTAGAACAATAAGCTATTTTTTGTACTTTATTGATATTTGCTCAAATATCAATGTGTAATTTTGTTCTCTGTCAAAAAGTATTTCATCAAATCATAATTCCTTTTTGTTTTTTTTGAATCAATGAACTCTTATGGATGGAATATAAAACCAATCACATCTTTGTTTTATTTTTTGTTGCTCTCAGTGATAAAGGTTGATAGTGAAACAGTTAAGTAAACACAAAGTTTCTAAGAAGAAGCACTGAAGTGCATATGATCTAACATAATGTGCCTCACAGAAACTAGAAATTGGATTAATACTGCTTGCTCATGCTTGAAGCACAGAAAATTGCTTAAAGGCAGATGGATAGAGAGTGAAAATCTAAAAATAAAATTCCCAGTGGAAATGAGGATTTCCACAGTTAGAGTGGTTTCTCCTAGGATATAAGTCTTGGTCCCAGAAGGAAACCTTACAAGCAGGAAGTTTAAGAATATTATAAATTATATATATATATACACATATATATATATATACGCACACATATATATGTATGTATATGTATGTATATACATATATATGTGTATACATATATATATGCACACATACACACATATGTATAATTGTGTGTGTTGGAGGGGAGAGAAAGAGGAAAGACAGACACATCAATAGGGATCTGAAATATTTCATAAGATAAAAAACAACAAAATTTAAAATTATTATTATTTCGTAGCAGTGTCATTATTTATCCATCACTCCTATAATTTCTTTTATAGACTTCTATCAGATTTTTGAAATTTAACCTAGTATTATTTGAATTTAAAAAATGTAGTGGGCCTTGACATCATTTTGTTGTTTTAATAAAATCTATATGGTTTATACTTATGATTTATATTCATTGACTTCTGGGTAGTTCAGGTATCTAATGGCTATGGTTATAATATCTGCAGATGTATCAGCTATACATAATGTGATAAATTACTGTAGTAATAAAGAAAAAATGGGTGAATTCTAAATGAAAAATATTGCATTGTGCATAGAATTGAAATTCTTAAGCAGAAAAATGTGTTAAGTTCAGATTTAAGGCATATGTTTTACCATAGGAAATATATATAAAATTAGTGGCTTTTGTTGTAAGCATAATCACATACTATCCAGTAAGTTAGTGTAAATACAAGGTACTAAATATGCCCATTTATTAAGAATGCATTTATTATGTTATTCTCTCATTCTAGAAATTCTGCTTAAGTGACATTAGCTAATATTTTATCTAGCAATAAAATTTATCCGAATTGTCTCATTTTCTCTGGAGAAAAAGGTGAAAATGTTTAAAAAAAAAATACTGCATCTTCTTAATAACCAACCCCAACCTCAACCCACACCAAATACAAAAATAATAACTTTGTGCTAACTTATTTTATAATGGATTACATCAATAAACATTAACTACATGAACTATAATATCAATATAAACTCTTTATTCTGGAAGAGATTCTTAGACTATGTTAAATAATACTCCTGTTAAACTTAAATGGAGGAAGTAACCATCCCGTAAGGAGTTAAGCTTTTTTCTTTCCCATTTTAAAAAATTTCACTACCTTGGTTTATTTTCTGCTTTTCTCTCCAATGGTTCTCTAAATTAGCTTTTAGGAAATCATAAAATAACTTATTTTTCTTTAGCCCTGAAAGAAAAGGTCTGGGGTGACCCAATAATGTGCTTAATTAAGCTTTGAGGACTGGAAAGAGACAGGCTTGTCAAAAGTCTGTTCCTCCAGTCC
This sequence comes from Rousettus aegyptiacus, assembly GCF_014176215.1. Classification (NCBI taxonomy): domain Eukaryota; kingdom Metazoa; phylum Chordata; class Mammalia; order Chiroptera; family Pteropodidae; genus Rousettus; species Rousettus aegyptiacus. The sequence continues at coordinate 64,203,290 of NW_023416286.1, forward strand.
CAGCTTCACCATGGATTTGCTGAGTGACCTTCACTCTTACCCAACACCTTATTCGTAAGTGGAGAGAATCGATGATCTCCAAAGGCCCTTCTCAGGCTATAAATAAAATTTTGGAAGTGAGAGTGTGACAGCTGTTCTTCATCTTCACTGATAATAAGCCAAAATATAGCCCCAAAATAAAAATGGAATAAAAAGAAAATTGACTTAAGGAATGTTTGCTATATGACAGTAACAAAATGAAGAAAATATCTAGGTTAAAAACTTGTAACTGCAAATTATAAACATTGATGATTAATGGGTCCCAAGAAAAGGCAAGAACTTGAATAAACCTTAGTAATCAGTAATGGCAATGGCCTAATTTTATAGGTGATGGAATAATGGCAAGTACTTTTGGAAAATAGAAATCTTTTTAGAACATTTATATATGTCCACCTAAATGAGAGTTTAAAATCAAGTTAGTTTTGTTATTAATACATAAGAAAGTTGACATTTCAAGTTTTATGAAACTAATATCATATGAACATATAGTGCTAAGTGACGTGTTAGGGAAGAATTTCTTTACTATTGACATTACTAATTCATTGAAGTTTTTCATGGGATAAACCAATTTGTTCTCAAGTCCTGGCATGAATCTCTATATACCAACAAATAAAAGCTATCCACCAATAAACATAGCCTGGAGAGAATATAGCTCAAGTTCAACATGTTTTCCCATTTATAGTTAAAATATTTGCATGATGCTATCCTGAGTTCTCACATCTACTTAAAAGTTGTCAGTTTCCTAAATATAGGACTAACAAATTAGAATACAGAACAATAATTTGATTGTTAAACATTTCACTAAAAATGAAAGAGAATATCTTATTCTTTTTATAGGACTTTTCACTTTTTTAATTTTCAGAAGTGAAAATATTTCTGCTTAGGCAAAAAAAAAAATTAAATACAGGAAAAAAATAGTGGATAGTGAAGACGTAAACAGAATTTCCTTGTAATAGCCATTGTATTCAAGATAAACCATTTTTAATTTTGAAATAAAAAGAACTTTATACTTGAGAAGGAAGTAACCTCATTATATAATTTGAAAACTTGCAACTGAATTGTTTCTAATGTGTTTCCTTGAGTCAAATTATTCTAAATTAACTTTCTTTAGTCTGATTGAAAGTTACAGTAAATCACTTAAAAAAAGATTTAAAGAAAAATTAGTCTTTAAAAAAACAATTGAATATTTAATTTTTTTTCTTAATATGGCTTATTATCTATAATAATACTTATTTGGAATTTATGAAACAATATGTTCTTTAGGAATTATCACTGTGTTTTGTCTTGATAATCTGATTATTATTTTACATCTATTTTATCTAAATCTGATTTTGTTGTATTATTATTTTGGATTCTACCATCCTATTCATCCAAAGTTCTCAAAAACATTTATAAATTCTCGCAACTATAAAATTATTAGTGGGGAAAAAGTACCCGAATACTACTATAATTTTCTCCTTCGAAATCAATACAGCACATTTTAAATTGCCTGTGGGTAGTATGTTTTTGCTAATTAGAAAGAATAAAGCAATGCCTTCCACTTAACCAAATGCAAGATTTCCTCCCAATTCAGTATTTAAAGCACAAGTACATGGTAAGAAATAAGGGAAAATGACCTGGTAGGGCATTGAGCATCACAGTTCATACACTTTACTCAAGGAGAGAGTGACAGAACTGCCTTTCGGATATATAGGATTATAGAATTGTCTGTAAAATTAAGTGTAATGATTTAAATAGCTTGGTTAGAAAGGACAGTAGATCAGAAACTTATATGGAATCAATCAGTCTAGAATAAGGGAGGATACTGCATTCATAACCTGGAACTCTTATCCTTTAGATCTTTCTGGAAGAATAGGAATTTATATAGATAACAAAAAATAGAATTTAGGGGATTATTTAATGCAGGAATCATATAATGTATAACATATAATATCCTCTAAGTATCACTGTAAACCTGCTCCAGATATTTTAAAAAATAAACAGGTGCAAAAGTTTGAAAATGTTTCATATTTAGTCAAAAATGAAGATTTCTAAACATAAGGCATATCAAATGCACATATGTGAAAAATTTTGTTTCCCAAGTACTCCAGATGAAAAAGTGCATGAGATTTCATCATTAAGTTGGTTTCTTTGTTGTGTCAATTTTATATACACGATTTTTACGCTCAATGTTTAATAGTAAAATAAGGCTCAAAAACAGTAACTGTTAAGTGTGATAAAATAAGATAAGCAGAAATTAAGTCAAAGGAATAAGCATACTGAAAAATAAATGACTGCATGAAACCCCAACATCATATGTCAGATTCAACATCAACAGTTAGTGAAAAGCGAAACAAATTATCAATCAAACCAGTTAATATACTCATCCATCAAGTGATTTATGAAACACCTATGTTGAATACAAGAGTTATGGGTGCAGTTTTAAGGAAATTAGGAGATCTAAAGTTTTCCGAAAATTTGTATATAATCTCTAAGTGTGGCGGTTCTCAAGCTCTCTTTTACTTCTCTACTACTCTTATGCTTTCTCCAGAAAGGAAGGTACCTCTTTTAACTTTATATTTGCTAAATGAATACTAAGGCATGCAGTTACTTAATACTTTATTGTATAGCTTTATTGAGCTATTGTATATATATAATAAAATTCATCAATATAAAAAGTGCAGTTGGGTGATTTTTAGTATTTTCATTTTGCAACTATCATCATAACCTAATTTTAGAATATTTTCATAATCCCCCCAAAATCTCATAACTATTAGCAGCCCCACCTTATTCTAGACTCTTACCCTACACCTCCTACCCTACCTGCACCCCAACTCCACATCTCACCTTAGTCTGACATTTCAGATAAATGGAATCATTCAATATGTGGTCTTTGTGACTCCGTTCTTTCATTTAGCATAATGTTTTCAAGATTCATCCATTTTGTAGCACATAATAGTACTAGTAATAGTACTTCATTCTTTTTTATTGCTGAATAATATTTCATTGTAAGGATATATCACATTATGTTTATCCTTAATAAATAATGAGCATTTTCGTTGTTTCTACATTTTTGCTATGAATAATGCTCCTGTGAATATTCCTGTACAATATTTAGTGTAATATTTCTCTTTGGTATGTAGCCAGGAGAATTGCTGGCTCATATGGTAACTGTGTTTAACTTTATAAGGAACTGCCAAACAATTTTATACTCCTACCAGCAATGTATAAGGATTCCAATATTTCTACATCTTCATCAACACCTGTTATTGTCTGTCTTTTATTTCAGGCATCTAAGTGAATGTAAAGTATCTTGCAGTTTTGAATTTCATTTAAAAATTTAAAAAATTTTTCAATTACAGTTGGCATACAATATTATATTAGTTTCAAGTGTACAACGGTGATTATACATTTATATAACTTATGAAGTGAACAACCCAATAAATCTAGTACCCATCTGACACCGTACATAGTTATTACAGTATTATTGACTATATTCCTTATGCTATACTTTACACCTTCATTACTATTTTGTAACTACCAATTATACTTCTTAATCCTTTCCTGCCTTTCACTTATCCTCTCAGTCCCCCTCCCATCTGGTAACCCTCAAAATGTTCTCTATATGAGTTTCTGTTCTATTTATTTTGTTCTTTAGATTCCACATGTAAGTGAAATCATATGGCATTTGTCTTTCTCTATCTGACTTACTCCACTCAGCACAACACCCTCTAGGTCCATCTATGTTGTTGCAGATGGCAAGATTTCATTATTTTATTTGTTTGTTTGTTTTTATGGCTGAGAATGTCCCATTGTATATATGTACCACCTCTTTTTTATCTGTTCATCATTGATGGACACCCAGGTTGCTTCCATATCTTGGCTATTGTAAATAATGCTTCAATGAACATATGGATGGATACATATGTCCCTTCAAAAACAGTATGTTGACTTTCTTCAGATAAACACCCAGAAGAGGGATTACTGGGTTCATTTTTGTCTCGTGTTATAGCTTTTGTTTTAAAGTCTCTTGTGTCTGGTATAAGAATTGCTACCTAAGATTTTTTTTTTTCTCATTTCCATTTTCATGAAATATCTCTTTCCCTTCCTTTACTTTCAGTCTGTGTGTGTCTTTTGATTTGAAATGAGATTCTCTTAGGCAGCATATATAAGGGTCTTGTTTTCTTAGCCACTTTATCTTTTGTTTGGAGCATTTATTTCTTTTTTGTTTGAAGTAATTGTTGATAGATATGTAGTTATTGCCATTTTATTATTCATATTTTTGATACTTATTTTTTCTTCTTAAAGTCTCTCCAACATTTCTTTAATTTTTTCTTGTCTGGGAAGCTTTTTATCTGTCCTTTGATTCTAAATGATAACTTTACTGGGTAGAGTAATCTTGGTTGTAGGTCCTTGCTCTTCATCACTTTGAACATGTTATGCCAGTCCCTTACGGCCTGCAAAGTTTCTGTTGAGAAATCAGCTGACTATCTTATGGGAGCTCTCTTATAAATAAATACTTGATTTTCTCTTGCTCTTTTTAAGATTCTCTCTTTGTCTTTAAGCTTTGGCATTTTAATTTTGATGTGTCTTGATGTGGGCCTGTTTGGGTTCATCTTGTTTGAGACTCTGCACTTACTGGGCTTTTTTGTCTATTTCCTTCAGGTTAGGGAATTTTTCTGTCATTATTTCTTCAAACACATTTTTAATTTCTTGCACTCTCTCTTCCTTTTCTGGTATCCTGTATGATACAAGTGTTGTTATGCTTAATGTTGTCCCAGAGGCCCCTTATACTACCCTCATTTTTTTTGGATTCTTTTTTCTTGTTGCTGTTCAGATTGGGTATCCTCACCACTCCATCCTTTAAATTGCTGATTTGATCCTCCACTTCATCTAATCTGTTGATTCCCTCTAATGTACTCTTCATCTCAGATATTATATTCTTTATTTCTGACTAGTTCCCTTTTATGTTTTCCATCTCCATTTTTATGTTTTCTATCTCTTTATTAAAGTTCTCATTGAGTTCATCTACTCTTTCCCTAAGTTCATTGAGCATCCTTATAACCAGTATTTTGAACTCTGCACGTTGTCTCCACATTGTTGAGTTCTTTTTTTGGAACTTTGTTCTGATCTTTCATGTGGAATATGTTTCTTCGTCTCCCTATTTTGGTAGCTTCCCTGTGTTTGCTTCCGTGTGTTAAGCAGGGCCCTAAAGTCTCCCATTCTTAGTAGAGTAATCTTATTTAGTAGATGTCCTGTGGCACCCAGTGACACAGTCTTCCCTAGACACCTCAGCCAGGTACTCAAGGTGTGTCCTTTGTGTAGGTTATGTATACCCTGTTTGTAGTTGAGCATTGGTTGCTGTTTGCATGTTGGAAGAGATTGTCCCTTGGGCTGATTGGTTGTGAGGATTGGTCAGTGAGAGGCCAACCCTACAGAGCACGATTCACTCTAGCAGGGCTCTGGTGCATTCCCAGTTTTCCCTTTGGATGTGTCTTCAAATGCAGCCCTAGGTGGTGCTCTGGCTCTTGTTGAAGCTGGCCACTGGGAATGCTGGTCGAAGGGCTTCCTAGGGGAAGCCCAGCTGCAAGCCAAGTTCAGCTACAGCCTGTGCACTGCCCAGGGCCATCTGGTAAGAGTCACCAAGCAATCAGCAAATGGCTACCACCCATGCTGGGCTTAGAGGTGACTCAAAAGTCCATGCCAGGAACTGAGGCTGGCTGCCACTAGTGCTGGGTTTGGGGTTGCTCAGCAAGAGGTACAGGGCATGCTGAGGCAAGATGCTGCTTCTTTGAGTTTTGTGAATCTTTGTGAGAATTTGGAAAGTACATTTGTATGGGAAAAAACCACTTGAGGCAGAGTAGGTTGAAATGTAAGTTGGGAGGGGCGGGATCTCAGGGAATTAGCTGGGTGGAGCAACCTGTGTTAACCAGGTGGAGACTCAGATATGGCTGCCACCTGTGTCTGCAGGCTGGCGTGGGGAAGGTTTAACAAAGGAACAATGGATATTACCAGCATTTCTGTCTGGGAGAAAGTCGCTTCTCCAGCCCTCACCCCGAAGCAAGAGAACTCAGTTCCTCACCATATGTCTCTGGAACTCTTCAAGCAGTTGCCCCTGTGCTGAAGCTCAGAATTAGTGAGTCCATTACTGAGTAAATCTGCACTTGAGCCCTTTAAGTAGAATGTTTACGATTTCTGTAGCCCTCTGTCTCAGCCATAATCTCTGCTAGTTTTCATAGCCAGATGTTGTGGGTATTTCTTTTCCTGGCACTAGAACCCTGAGCTGGGGAGCCAAGTGTGGAACTGGGACCCCTTGCTCTCTTGGGTGGGGGTGGGGCTCCTCAGCCAAGATAAACCGCCTCTCATGGTTGTGGGACCAGCTCATTTCATGTCTCTTCCCCTCTTGCCAGTTTTGAGGTGATCTCTTATGTATGTCCCCAGTTATAGAACTTCTGTTCAGACCTCAGGCAACTTCCAGTGATGATTCTGTAGTTTAATTATTTTGATGTGGTCGTGAGAGGAGGCGAGCATAGCCTCCACCTTCTATGGATCCCTTGAATATTTTTTTCCTTGATAAATAATAAAGTTGAGTATATTTTCATGTTTTCAATGGCTAATTGTGTGTTTTGGGAAGGTAATATCTCTTCAATTCCTTTACCCATTTGCTGAGTTGTGAAATTATATATATTCTGATTGCAAAGCTTTTGTCAGATATATGATTCACAAATATTTTCTCTCATTTTGTGTGTTCACATTTAACTTTCTTGTTGTTCTCTTTGATACACTAAAATTTAAAATTTTTATTGAGTCCAAATTACCTATGGTATTTCTGTTGAAAGGTGTGTATTTGGTATGGAATTTATGAGACCGTGGCATAAAAAAGTACTCATTTTTTTTCTTCTGTGTATTTTATTTTAACCCTTAGGTTTAGGTTTATGATTCATTTGTGAGTTAGTTTTCATGAATTATTTGAGGAATAGTTGCAAATTCATTCTTGTGAATGTGTATATTCAGTTATACTATCACTATATGAGAAAAGACTATTTTTCCTCTGTTGAATTGCCTTGGCACTATCATTGAATATCTATTGACCACAAGTATAAGGGTTTATTTTTTTGAACCTCAATTCTATTCTACTGATCTATGTCTATTCTTATATATGTGCCACACAGACTTGATTCTTGTTGATTGTAGTACATTTGTATGATTTCCATCTTTCCAAAGTTTTGTTTATTTATTTATTTATTTAATGTTCTATGGCCTAGCATATGATTTATCGTGGAGGGTATGTGAAGAATATGTATTCCACTGTGAAAGAATGGAGTGTTCTATAAATTTCTATCAGCTCTAGTTGGTTTATAATGTTGCTCAAGTCTTCCCTTTACTTATCAAACTTCTACCAAGTTATTCCTTCCATTATTGAAAGTGAGTTATTGAAATCTCCAGCTATTATAATGAAATGGTTTATTTTCTCCCCTAACCCACAGCTGAGCTCAGCTCTCTGTGTTAAAATTTTTAAAAATCGCCACACTCAGAAGAGATTTTGTAGGAAGTTTCAAGTTAGGGCAAACTATTAGCTATATTCCAGATGTGATGCTTTTGAGAGGTCAAATCTCTTTACTATCTGCATTACAGCTGACTTCTAGCTACTGTGTCACTAAACTAAAGAAAGAAAGTGATAGGAATAGCCCTAAGTTAAAACATCACTGCTGTGCTGTCTCACTAATGTTTAGTAATTTCTCCAGTATAGTTTGTTCTGTAGCTCTGTTAATTAGAGTTCTATAATGGCTGATTATCATCGTTTTGATCATCTTTTCATTATTTTCAGAGAGCAAGTTCACTGAGGTCCTGTGTCTGCTATACCAGAACAATATACATGATTACTGAATAGTACTTTTGTTTATGAGGAGAAAGTTCTTTTTAATTGTTTAGTGTAGCTAATAAATCTTGGTTCCATATTTTCTAGGTTTATTAGGAGAATTTAAAGCCATTGTATTTGCAGTTAGGGAGCAATAAAATAAATGTCTTTGTAAAAAGCTATTTATTTTATAGAACCAAACTTTCAGAGGGATACGATGCCTTGGAATCATCTTAGTCCATCTTAGCTTCAACTTTACAGTTTTAAAAATGCAAATTGAGCAGAGTATGTAGAGATACTTCAACTCTGAGCTACTGATTCAAACTAAAAATTCTGAAGATATATGTAAAACAAAATGCAAATATTACCGTAATTTACATTGATCACTATACCTTACTGAGGAGCCTAAATAGTCAAACAATTAATATAGCTTATAAGTTTCCTAAAGACATATTCAATAATTATAATCATAATACTGTCTGGTTAACAAGAAAAATAATAACTCATAACAACATTAAAAATAAAAATTATCTTTTTATGTTCTTGGTACTGTACTCAATTTTTTCTATGCTTTATTATTCTTAATTTTTCACATAATTGTTATAAAAATGTTATATAATTATTACCACTTATAGAAAAAGGAAACTGAAGAGTAAGATTATCAAAAACTGTTCATATGTAATTATTTGATAGCCTACTCGTGGTTAAAACCTTGAAATCTTTGGCTAATAGTGTCCACTTTGTTTCTAAAGGACTTCTATTAGGGAAACCCTTTTCCTTTTCCATTCATGTTTGCTCAACTCTGAAGTGTCCGTCTTTGTATATTTCTAGGTCTCAGTCAGTGCCACCACTGTCAAGCACAACAGAAATGAGGGAGCCTTTTTAGAACCTGTTTCTCCCTTTATGCCACATCTATAAATTCATCAAATACTCTAAATTTTACCTTCTAGGTAATTTTTTTCTGTACCTTATTATCCATCTTTATTAACACTACCCAAGTCTTTACTTTAATATCTCTTGCCTGGGTCATTTTATTAATTCTCTAATGGGTTTCTTTCCCAAAATCTTCAACCTATTTAATGCACCCTTCATTGTACAGCCTTAGTCATCATTATAAAATGCAAATTTGACACTTAAATTCCTAGATGTGATACTTCTGTGACTCGTTCACCCCAAAAGTAATTGTAAACACATAGATTAGTGTATCACCATCATCTAGGGAGAAAGTATATGAGAAAAATTATTAAGGAAATCTTTTGGCAGAAGGTACCTATCACATTGGCAAACACAAAATGGAGATTCAAAAAATGTTGAATAAATGATTGAATAAACAAAAAAGAAAAGCAAGAGGATGAGGCAGATGGAGGAAGTAAGAAATGCTTTGACCCTCTCTTGCATAATGTTATTGTTAAGGGAGAGGGAAGATAATAACATGATCTTTTCGCAAAAGTGTTTCTTGGGTTGTTGAATTTATTTTTTATACTTTCAAATTTTCTCTCAAAACATTAGATTAGAGACAGAAAAAAAAATAGATCTTTCATTTCTGGCTGAGATGGAATAACAGGGATAAGATTATCCTATGTATGAACTAACCTTTTAAGAAATGAGATTATCATGCTAAGCAAAATAAGTCAGAAAAAGTTGAATACCATATGATATCACTCATATATGGAATATGAAACTAAAAATAACAAACAAACAAGACAGAGGCTCATGGGCACAGACAATAGTTTGGTGGTTACCAGAGGAAAAGGGAGGAGCGGGGAAGTAGATGAGGGTGAAAGGAGTCAAATATATGGTGACAAAATAAATTTAACTTTGGGTGGTGAACACACAATGTGATATATATATGATGTATTATTGAATTGTACACTTGAAACCTATATAATTTTATTAACCAATGTCATCAGGTAACAGTGGACAGTGAGTCCTGAAAGACAATAAACCAACAAGGTGAATCCTACAATTGTGCCAGCCGATAGCCTTGAGAGAGGTTCTATGCCATAACATGAAGGAATTGGGACCCAGCAAAGCTTGCCAGAATCCCTGTGCTGAGCAGACAGAGTTGGCTGGGGATACTAAGGTAGCTTGAGGTCATAAACCAGAATTATGAAAAGTGCTGAATGACAGAGAAATCTGGATCTGTGTAACATGCTCTTCAAGTCTTTAGCACAGTACTGTCAGAACAGGCAAGTGAGGGAACTCAGTGATGACTTAACTCTGGAGGGGATATTTAACTTTTTTGCTATTAACTTTCTTACTTCTCCAACAGGGAATTTTGGGTAGAAGACTAGAACCTGTTAAGATATTCCTTTCTGGTATGCATGGATCAATATTTCTTGGTCAATACTTCTTCCTACCATGAATTCAGTTCAAGATTTTAACATTTGGTTTATAGAATCTGAAAGTATGGTAATGAAAGATATTAGTTTTATATTTTATCTTCCTACAAATGTCAAAGCTACTGTCATATTTTTATCAATATTATAAAGCAAATGTCCAGTTATTTTCTAGCACAAGATAAGCAAAAATGTGTGCCTTCTAAAGAGTGAGAAGATAGAACATTTATTTTTTCATAAAAGTTCAAAGTTAATAATCACATGCTTCAAAAACTATATCTAATTAAATGATGATGAACTATACTCTAATTAAATGATAATAAATAAAATTTAATATAAAATGCATTGATAGTATACAGTTTAAGTTCAATATCATGTAATATCATGTCAGTCATAATGATAATATGTTAAACTACTTTTTTAGTGAATACCTCTGTGTATGTCAAAACATAACATATTTTTAAATTCTAATTATTAGATTCAAAATATTGATGACAGTTCTTATCAGCTATGATAGCTTTTAAACTCTGAAGTTATTTTTTTAAATGTATGTTAAATGAAATAATATGACTTAAAGTATGTATAAATGCGAGAAGACATGTGACACAAGGTGCCTCTTAATCTACATTTGCTATGATGACACATGAGCCCAAATACCAAGTTGCATCTGACCATTCATTCAGTCCTTTAACATATGTGCAGAGTACCATCTGGGGGCTGACAATGATCTGTCCACATGTTATCTATTTGGTCCTCCTGGATACAATCCTAATTTCTGAGAGAAAAATAAATACTTTTCAATTTTTAAGACTACGTACTTAGCATCAAATGTTATCATTCTAAATATAAAAACACTATTTCAAGAGATACATATTAAATTTAATAAGAGGGCTAGAAAATAAATTGGAAGAAATCTTCCAGAAAATAGGATAACAGTAACAACAAATAAAAAATAGGAAAAATAGAGGAAAAAAATAAAGTTGGAACATCAGAACTCTTGGATAAGAGTTCTTCTGCTTCTTGCAGAAACAAAAGAGAAAGATAAAGACAGACTAAAAGGGTAAAAGGCATTTAAAAAAAAAAAAAACTACAGTGCCAAAATTAAACAAAACAAAGCACGAAAGCAAAAATTAGCTGTTTGCACTCCAGCCATCATCTTTATATTCTGTACAGCAAAGAATAAAACAGTGGGAGTTGCAGGGTGTTGATGTCCAGTTCCACTAATTGCATTTTTCCGAATTTACTGACCACTCTTAATTGATTTGAACTGGCTTAATTAGAGTCACATGGCCATGGTTGCAAGGGAGGCAGTGACCATGTATTCATTTAAGAAAAAATTTCTTAATTTTAATGGAAACAGTGTTGTAGAAGAAAGAAAAATACGCATTCTTATGCAAATTATACACTCCATTACTGACCCATCAGTGAAATTTCCATATTCATAAAATATTCACAACAATGACTTACCAAGATATGTGACATTTAATTTGTGGAAGATTAGCATTATGTGTGGATAAATCGCTAAAGTCTCGTCTTCTATAATTGTAATTATATATCACCTAAAATAGAAACAAAAAAATAGCATTATTAATAATAACATAATTTTTAAAAAGAGGTAAATGAATCAAAATTTCTCTACTTAACATTTAGGAGTGGTTTATGTGTTTTACTTTTTAAATCATACACATGTGCCTTCCTAAGGAAACATAAAAAAAAAAATTTAAAAATTTTAAAAAGAGGTAGGTTAAAGGTTTGTGGTTTGAGAGATGTAGAGTTGCTAGGGCGGTAGCACTATAGTCAGAAAACTTGTAAAATAACTTTAAGTATTGGATTTGGTGCAGTTATTATTGACAAAAGGGTGACCAGAGGAGTTAAGAGCAGAGTTGAGTTGGAGGAATATTGGATGCAAGAGGTTCAGAACTGAAAAGAAAGGCTTTTGGATAGATCTTTTAGATAAATGATGATACAAACCCTCTAGATTAATGATATAAAGAGGACTAGTTTAAAGAATGAGGGACAGTGACCAGGAGGTAGATGACAACTACATAGAAAAATATCAGATAGTATAATCATTTAACACGAGTGTCAAATGAGCTGCGAGTTTTGCAGGAGGAAGATAGAAAAATGATTTGGAAATGGTGATGGAGAAAGTGAATCCATATTTTTCCTCTAAGACCTGAGTTATATAGGTTAGAGAGAGAGGGAGAGGAAGGGAGAGAGAAAGATTGAGAAAGAGAAAGAGAGAAAGAGAAAGAGAGAGAGAGCAAGAGAGAGTGAGCGAGCTGCAGAGAGGTGGTGTCTTCAACAGAACCTCACTTAATTAGGGAAAGAATATGAACATTCAGAGAGCTAATGAAGCTTCAGAGGAGTTGCTTTTCAAAACCCATATGTTTCAGACTTGTTGTTTACATAGCAGTATAAGCATTAGAACTGGTTGATGTAAAAGGACCTGAGAAGCTGGATTTCTGGTGAAGACTTCAATAAAAAGGCAAGTGAGGCACTGTAGAGTTCATATCCAATGTACTAAGCTGAGTGAGTATTTCAGGTACTCGTTGTCCTTGGAGAAGAGTTAACAGGACATGGTTAATTATTAATTCCTGAGCTAGTCTGGAGTGTAAGGTGGTATGAGAGACTCAAGGAATATCATTGGTGCTCAATAAATGTAAAGCCATGGTTGGAGATATGAAAATTCAAAACTATTTGAAGAAATTGTTATGAATGAACAGGAGTTAAGTTTATTATAGATACCTCATATAGAGAAAAAGGTGTAAAAATAAAGAAGACTGAAGAAAAGAGAGACCATGCATACAAGAGAGAAAAAAATGGAAAAAGACTACCTAATAAAAAGAAATTACCTTTTTGTAAAACATCTTAAATGAGGCTCTCTATCTTGTGGTTAATCCAGGCACTCACTAGGAGAAAACAGGTAACCACAGTGAATATAAATATCACTGAAAGGGAACACTAATGGTGGTATTTAAAAATATATTTCTATATTATATATACATATATATATATAATGTTTTTTGAAGAATCACCTTTGTCTTTACTTAGACTTCAGTTTCTTTTGCTCTCAATATACAAGATGCTTGCAAGCCTCTAACAACCATTTACTAGCGTCATGAGATCCAGGTAACACATTGAATTTCAACTTACAGAAAACAAACAAACAAACAAACAAACAAAAAACATTTTTATTAGCTATCAAGACAGCATAGAACAAAGTCTTAGCAGCCAAGTGAATCTCCTGAAGGGAAGTATGCTTTTCTTGGTTTCCGAGTAACAACCTCGTCAGTGTCTCTGGAGGTTGGCTGAGAGAATTGAGCCCATTACTGACATATCTTAAAATTGTTAACGGTGTTGTGTAATTATTTTTACCACTCAAAGGCCTGTTGATTTCAGAAATTAAATTTTAAGTCTTCATTTATCTGTTCTTGAATGACAACATGAATACAATTACCATTTTCAGATTTGACAATTTTCTGAGGTGAAAACCATGAAAACCTACTTCTCAAAGAGGCATTTTTCTTTGGAATAGATAACACATGGACCAGCAGTGAGTATATTGGTGCATGTTGTTCAGCACCAGGTAATTCTGAATATAATTCTAAATTCTATTCTAAAATCCAGATAATAAGAATTTTTCTAGAGCCATTATATTAATAAATGTATTATTTTAGAAGATAATGTTAGACTATTGGCTATGCTAATAAAATAAAAAAACTGACATGTTTGAAAAAGTTCATTGTAAGGGTGTGACTAGTAGGCTGTTTAGTTCTCTTAAAGTGGAGCAAGGGTACCATAACTAAGTTTAAAGAATTACAGAAGTGAAGGTTATTTAAATCAGTAAAGTTCTAAGTCTCTTACAGCTTCTTTAATTCTAAACTCAAAAGAGCAACAGTATTCCTATCTTAGAGATCATTACATAGCTAGATTTGACGCAGAAAAAAGACTTTGAATAGAAGAGAAATACCCTATTTCCCCTTCAAATATATTCCTGTCATAATCAAAAATCTACTGGCAGGCACCTCTCTCCACAGAAGAGAAAAACCTGTACAAACATACCTGAACTAATGGAGGAGATGTGTATGATAAACAACTGTAAGGTACTTTTCTTCTTGAGTGTTTGAGTAAAATAGCTAGTCAGCCACGTAATATAAATGGTTATTCAGCCTTTCAAAGATATCAAAATAAGTAAATTTTGAACTGCAAAATATTTGTTTCTTTTTTTAATACTTTACTCTTGAAGGCAAATAATGCATGCTAATAGCCTGACAATATTGAAAATTACATATTTTAAAGGGTCTGAAATTCAATATGGGCCTGCTTTGGTTTCCGCAAAAGTTTTTTTTGTTTGTTTGTTTGTTTGTTTTGTTTTGTTTTTGTTTGTTTGTTTAAATTTAATGAGAACTACTATAGTTTCTTAATTTTAACTCACAGAGAATGTTGCCAATTAAGCATGTTCATAATTCAATAAATCTGACTTGAATAAATAGTGTTATGTACAAAAGCTGATGGAAACTGTGTGGGAAAATTATGTGTAGCAGCTAGGCTTTCTTAAATTCCTTTCACATAACACTATTTTGACAGACTGTTACCTACTTCAATCACTTCTAAACCATCTTGGGAAAAGAAAGTCAAGGAGAGTTGCAGGGGTTTTTAACTGTTTGATGAGAATTTCATCACCTTTCCTTTGATGTGTAACTTTATCTTGAGAAGCTGAGGGCAACTCACAGAGATAGGCAACTGAAGGATCTGAGAGTTGTAATTCTGTGATCCCTTCATTATATTTATTTGTGGGTAAATATTTTATAAACATCTTCAAAAATTAAACTTTCTCTGGTTTAATCAAGTTTCCTTCTTTCTCTTAATAGAAACCTAAAGTGAGTACTTTTTAAATATCAAAATTAGCTCATAAAGAGCTATTTTTATATTATGAGAGGTTTTGAATACAGTCAAGTAATGTTAGTCCTAAATCATTTCAAACAAAGCTGCCTTTTATCTGAAAACTTTCATGCAGTTTGTTCTTATTGATATTTTATTAGAATCATTAATAAACTTGATTGTGTTTGATCAGTTTCACAATTTTAATAGAAATCTATGAGCTTTTTATGAGTGAATATGATATAACTGAAAAGGGTGTTATCTCTGTTACTATTTAAGAATATGATACATTTAGATTTCAGTCATTATAGGATTTATCTTTTTGATAAAAGGAAATAAGTTGAAATAACATATTCTGATTTGTTTTCTATCAGAAAAATCTTCAAGTCAATCAAAAAATTTTAGTTAGATGCTTTCACCTAATTTCTTTTAAAACTAACACTGTTGTAAAGTCTAAGATAACAAAGTCTAAGATCTGGTTCATACTTATGATTAAGTAGCAATAAAGAGAAAATACAAGGAATGAAATTTCAGTGTGAATGCCTTAATGTGGTAATATTTAAACATAGCTATTTCTAAAGATTTTATAGTATTATTTATAATAATATGTCATGGTTATAGGAAAAAGTTGACAAAGACCCAGTTAAAAGATAAGCAACTTAGTGGGAATTGATGCAATCCAGAACTATAATGAAGAAAATCCACATTATTGTGACTGCTGAAAAAAGTTATTTTAACTAACTGCTAATATCTTCAAATTCACATATATTTTTTAAATGATTCTTTCTGTTTGTCTGGATGTGTATGGCATGTATTTTATTTTTTAATTTCTTGTTGAGAACACATGGTTATTAAGTCATAAAATCAGAACAACTTTAGTCTTATAAAACCCAAGATTGCTTTTGTCATTTCCATTGAAAATTATTCAGTGGTACCACTCACTACTCTACCTCTCCTTTACAGCTTCGGCACATTTAATCCTTTGTCATCACCATCATAGCACAAAATGTGTGTTTTTTTCTAATACTTACCACATTGTATTGTCAGATTTTACAACACTTGTGGGCCTTGGGAAAAAATGTTCAGCCTGAAACAGGTTTTTTACTGTAGTTGATAGTTTTCCTTTATCATTTTATTACCTGAACTGAACCTGGTTCCTGGACCTTATTACATTTCAATGTATATTTTAAAAATAAATAAATGCTTAAGTAATATGAATCTCTGCATATAGTTTGCTATTGGAAATAAATTAATCTGTCCTTATTTATACTTATTAGTGAAGCAAGGTGCAATTGTTAATGTCTAAATCATTAAAATTCAATGTATTTGAATGGACTGAAAAGCAGTTAGACTGTACTTTAACTCAGAATTTTGCCTGGAATAGTAGCAGCTGAGTAGATGATTGCTGGGAAGAAAATTCTTCCTATAGTTCAAGCCTGATTTTGTAATTTATAAGGTGCCTGGATATATGCCACTGAAGGTGTCACGACATAAGTACAATAGTCTTCCCCTTACCTGGAATTTTACTTTCCACAGTTTTAGTTACTCTTGGTCAACCACAGTCTGAAAATATTATGTGGAAATTCCAGAAATATACAATTGATAAGTTTTAAATATGCCATTCTGATTAGCTCCATGAAATCTCATGCTGCCCTGCTGTGTTCCGACCAGGATGTGAATCATCCCTTTGATCATGTGTCCACACTGTATATGCTCCTACCTGATACTTACCTTAGTAACCATCTCAGTTATCAGATCAACTGCTAGTGTCCTGGTGATTGTGTTCAAATAAACTTAATTTTACTTAATAATGACCCCAAAGTACAAGAGCTGTGATGATGACAATTCAGACATGCCAAAGAGAAGCTCTAAAATGGTTCTTTTAAAAGAAGAAGTATGAATGTATGGGAAAAAATCATAGTGTATAGAGGCTTGAAACTGCCCATGGTTTCAGACGTCCACTGAGGGTCTTGAAACATATCCACTATGGATAAGGGTGAGAGCCGACTGTAATAGCAGTAATGGCAGAATGAGTCCATCTACAAAATTGATAAAAATGAATGAAGTGTCTAGACACATAATGACCAGAACAAACTTCATGATTATTATGTTGGATGAAAGAACTTAGATACAAAAGAGTATATACCTTATGATTATACCTACATGAAGTTCAAGAACAGGCAATCCAAATCAATGTTAATATTTTTTAAAAGAAGGGTTAGTTTTGAGGAAGAGATTATAAACTGGGAAGAAGCACGAGGGCATCTGTGGAGTGCTTGATTTGTGTGGGGGTTACACAGGTGTAAGCCTAATAAAAAAATCAGTGGCTGCACTAATATTAATTCACCTTATACATTTCTTTACCCAGTAGTTATCTATCAATAAACTTTAAAAAACAATAATACCTCTACAGATATACATGTGTACATGGGGGAAGGCAGGAGTAGAAAAGAAGGGGAATGTTTTATAGCAGATCTCTCACCTTCATTGCTTTCCGTGATGTACCAGCACAACTGTAACCATCACAGGACTAATGCCACTCTTTCCTAGTATGTCATTTGTCAGTCAGAACTTTCTAAGAACTAATACTAGATAAGATCAAGAAATTCCATAAAATTTTTGTACACTTTACTAGAAATAGTGACAAAACTCAAAAGGATAAGATATATTCTCTACCACCACATTAAAATCTAGAGGGATAGTT
This sequence comes from Rousettus aegyptiacus, assembly GCF_014176215.1. Classification (NCBI taxonomy): domain Eukaryota; kingdom Metazoa; phylum Chordata; class Mammalia; order Chiroptera; family Pteropodidae; genus Rousettus; species Rousettus aegyptiacus. The sequence continues at coordinate 64,221,093 of NW_023416286.1, forward strand.
AATATTTTGCTCAAATAATTATATATTGAGACCCTCACCTAGACATGATTCTGTTGTTGATGAAATTGGTCTCGTCATTCTCTCAGGTCCCAACTCCCTTTTGGGCTCACCTCACGTTGCCTCTAATGCAGAGCTCTCTACAGTCTGGAACTTTTTTTCCTAGGGCAAGACGCGTCTTTTTCTCTGTTTTCTTCCTCTGAAGACCATCTGTTGTGGGTCCCATTTCTTCAGTGCCTCGTAACAACCAATGTGTGAAACACTGATACTAATTTATTAAGTTACAGATAATGGTAGTACCTTATTCCTTTTCTACAGTGAAAATAAAGAATATGCATAATAAAGTTCAGAAAATTCACCAGCCTATTAAAATATAATATAAATAGGTCTTTGGGAGTTAAAGGAATGCATTTCTATCTGTTTAAATTATTCCTGCCTATAATTGCTATAGATACGTAGAGGAATTTATAAAGTGTTTGGGACTCTCAACCATATGACTCCTAGGATTTTTTATATTTGTTTCTATGACATTTTATCATTTAGATACCTGCTTTTTGAAAAATAGGAAAAGCTTATAATATATTCCTTTTAATAAAAACTTTGATTTATGCACCAAATTATTCTTCTAAGGCCTTTGGTTTAGATTCAGATTTGAATAAATTTGCTATGTTCATATGCCCAGTTTTCTTGCCCAAAATTTATGTCCAGACATTCATCACTAACAGCATTATGTAAAATAAAGTAATTTGAAATTATCCGTGGGAGACAAAGTAGATTAGAAAAAGTGGCTATATACTTTTTTTCAAAAGAGACTTGTTTTCAAGAGACTTGTTTTAATTTCTCATACTAACCCTCTGTACACACATGTACACATACAACCTCATGGAGAGAGATGTTGAGAAAGATTTGCCTGATTGATGACCATCTACTTCTGTCATTCCTGACTATGACAGTAACCAAAAGTATAATCATTACTTTCAGATTGTCCAAGTAACTCTCTTCCGGCCAATGAGATGTAAATTGATTTCACAGATTAAGGCTTTCAAGAAGGCCTATAAAGGGACAAATAGTCTATAAAGTCGTGTCCTTTTGTCCTTTGTTCTTCTTACGGCTTGGAGTGCTCTGAATATTGCTGAAAGTGAAGTGGGCAATGAAAACTATCCACCTTAATGCCTCCACTGATTATTAAGAAGGCTATTAATCATACCTCTTCAAAGAAGCCAGTAGATTAACCAGAGTGATTATTTTAAATTTATAGAGACTATAAATTGAATCTGTAACAGGGGTATTTAAAAACTGTTTAATCAGAAGAATTATCTATTCACAACCAAGAGACTGATAAACTGGCTTAAAGAAATAGTTCCTTTCCTCACATACCCAGAAGTTTAGAAATAGTCCCAGCTACTACAAGAGCCCATAGTACTGTTAGAAACTTGGGACTCTGTTAGAGTTTCTTTCTCTGTCATCTTTCGAGTGTGGCTTTCTTTCTGTGGTTGCAAGATGCCTAAGAAATTAATAACTTGACAGATTGTAGTCAGTAATCACATTTCCCAAAGTATCTTACAAGTGATTTTAACATGTTATATCTTTGAATCTGAATGCAAAAAAGATGCCCCATATTGCAATAAGTTAATGTCTTCTTAATGTTAATCTATACTTCTTCTTCCATTTATTTTTTAAATGTAATAAAACTTACATATAATTAAATGCATAGAAAAAATTTTTAAAAATAAATGCATAAATACTGTGACAGTTCTCTAAATTTTGACTAATCTATACATTCGCATAAACAATATCCCAAAAATAAATTGGTGATTTTGCCAATCTTTAATTGATGTTATATGTGAGATTAATTTTGGGACTCTCCATTCTGTTCCATTGATTAAAGTATCTATTTTTTTACATAATTCACATACTTCTCTAAGTGTTGTAGCGTTTTAGAAAGTCATTCTGTATTTTCTCTGTTAAGTTATCTTTGCCTACTCTAGGTCCTTTTTATTTTGATATAAATTTAATAAACAGTTCATCAGTTTCTCCAAAAATATGTTATTTTGGTTGTCATTTTATAGAATCTATAGCTCAATTTTGAAAGAATTGACAACAATATTATATCTTTCTATCTATATTATGTATCATCATTCACTTGTCTTCCTTAATTTCTCTCAATAATGTCTTTAACTTTTTAATGCAGAATTCTTATATATCTTTTAATATGTATTTCTGAATATTTTCTGGATATTTTTGTTATTGTGAATTGTATTTTAATTTTTTTTATTTTTGATCACTAATAAATAGAAATATGACTGATTTTTCTTTATAGATTTTCTATCTTGTAATGTGTTTAAAGTTTTAATTCTATAGATTTTACAACTCTTATTAGATAAATACTCATTTTGTATTATTAAGGTTTTCTAAAGAAATCACCTTTTCTAATACATGACATTATCAATATTCCTTATCTTAAAGTAAATTTTTCTGATGGTATTAATATAGTCACTAACTTTCTTGCACTTATACTTTCTATGTTTTTTTTTATCTTTTTACAATCTATCTGTGTATATGATAGGCCAATCTGTCATTTTCTTTAAATTGGAATGATTACTTCTTTATGTTTAATAAAATTATTTCTATTTATTTTCTCTTTCTACTATCTACTTTTTTTTGTTCTTGTATTCCTTTCATATCTTTTTTATTTTAGTTGTTTTATTTCATGTTATTTCTGCAATTTGCTTTTTAGAATCACTTTTTTTTAGTAATTAATCTAGGAACTAAAATATATTTCTTTAATTTATCATAGTCTACTGAGAACTTATATCATTTTGTGTAAAATTTAAGACCTTTATGCAATTTAATTCTCTTGCACCCCTTACCATACGTAATACTATTGTCGCATATTTCATTTCTAAATACATAATGTACCCCACACCACACATTTTTCTTTAAACAGTTTAGTTGCTTTTAATGAATTGAAGGAAAGAAAACAAAAGTATTTCATATTTACAATAAGTTAATGTCTTCTTTATATCTTTATAATTTCTAACCTTCTTCTTCATTTTTCCTATAGACATGACTTTCCATGTGGTAAAATTTTCCCTCAAACTTGAAGAACTTTATTTAACATTTCTCGTAGCACATAACTATTGACAATAAATTCACTTACCTTTACTTATCTTAAAATGTGTTTATTTCATCCTTAGTTTTGAAAGATTGTTTCTCTGGATATAATAATCTGAGTTACCTTTTTACCCCTCTCATGAACTTTTTAAGTATCTTTTGTGTTTGCCTTTTGGCATCAAAGGATATGAGAAATCAACCATCATTCCTATAATTGTTTTCCTTTGTATATAATATTGTTTTTAACCATTCTGGTTGTTTTGAAATTTTGTCATTGAGTTCGATAGTAGGATTATGGTAAGAGTAATTTAAATGTTCTATTTATCCTGCTTTGGGTACCCATAAATTCTTCGATTGGAAGACTGAGGTTTTTTGTAATGCTTTCTATCCTATAGAGTTTGTCGTGTTCTTTATACTTCTGATGTCATCTATGTAGTGTTGGATAGCATTTTCTCTGTTCTTTATACATTCTGAAAATAGAATCTTGATCAAATTAAGGTATGAGTTTTTGGGGAGAAGTGGGCAGTCAGTAGTACTTTATAGGTGATATATATATCCAGGAAATAGATAATAGGAACCTATTTTCTTTCTAAATGTTTATAAGGAATAATGATTATTAAATAGGTTTATTTCTTTATTTGTGGTTGCAAAATGGTGGTAATGTAATTCTATCATTCTTTTCTTTTCTTAGTTGGACAATTTATTAAAATTGAACCAATGAACATCAACTATGTGGTTCCATGAAATACAATTATACAGGGAAAGCAGACTAGATGCTAGATTTTTTTTTTCATTTATTTATTTATTTTCAAAATAATAAGGTGGTTCCTTCTTATTTTCCAAGGTTAAAAAATTTTAATTATAATTAAGAACCCTTGGATTCAAACCTATCTTAAGTGTTTTAAAGCATAGAAATTAAATTTAAAACAGAAAATTTAATTCCTGTTTTTAGGCCAGCTGCTGCTGCCATGTGGTATTATAACTGCCAATGACTTTTATACCATTTTTCTCATGTTTTAGACTACCTGGGATGCCTTGTTCTCTAGGTTAGCGGTAAATTTTACCAGTAAGCCTTTGGGATCTACTATACTTTTTTGAAGGAATGTGGAAAGATGCAATAATTATTCTACTTTCGCTGTTTTTAAAAATCTTTAATCGAGCTTTTTAAAAAAATAAATATTGATGCTACTATTATTACCACAACTGTTGCAAGTCTTTAAAGTTATTTGTTATGTGGGCAAATGTGAAAAATTTAGCACTGTATTAGTGACTTGTATACCATCACCCTCATCACAGTAGGTTGTTTCAAAATGTGCTCTGTGGGAGATAATGACCTGCTATGTTGTCTGAGCCTCTTTCAAGATAAAAAGAGGTTATATTTGAAAGAAATTGTGGTAATCATCTTTGGGGACCCTATGAGTAACGTGTACACTTTCAATCATACTTAATATGGAATCATTTTTGTGAGAAATGCTGTATTTGTTCCTTTATAAAACAACAGTTTTCTTCCTACTGTGAAATATTCTTGGGTATTTTTTATTTGTAGCTTTGCATAATTAATTTAATTAGCCAATATCATTCCCCTTTCTAGCCTGTTAGTAGTAAATAAAGAGGCACAGGAAACAAAGTACTAAATTACAAGAATCATCTCCAGAAAATATAAAGCCTTTTGTCATTGTGATTAATATATAATCTTCCATTAGTGATTTTCCTTAAAGACTATACTTGTTGAAGGATGAATTCACTTCAGAGATCAGTAAGGTCTTTGTGTATCAAACAGATACTTATAATCAACCAGATACATTGTTCTAAAGAAGAAATAAGCTAAACTATTCTCTAACCAGGCCAGAGATGGACTGTTCTAATCTTTTCTACTTTTTAACCACTTAAGACAATTCACTTTCATTTCTCACAGGAGAAGATTAGAAAGTGGATCAAAGACAAACATAAAATTGGGTTAACCCCTTTGTTCTCAGTTTCTGCCAAATAGCATCAACTCTATAAAAGAAGAATAATCATCCCTATGACTTGATTTCAAAGAATGTAAGTGAAACTCCTAGGGAAATATGTGGTCATCGTTCTGTTATTTATACAATTTCTTTTATTTAAAAAAAATAATTAGTGTAAACTGTGTTTTGCCTCTATGCACTAGTTAAGCTCTTGTTATATCAATTCGTTGGAAACCTATTTTAATTTATATTTTTTTTCACTTCAAAAGGAGCAATCGTTTTAATTCCACATCAATTGCCTGGCCGTCCCCTTCTCCAATTTAATTTCAGATTCATTTATATTATGTGAACATGACCTGTTCAGAATAAGGAAATTGATTTGTGAAGACTACTTTTTTCTTAATTAAAAATGGAATATTCCTTAAATATACAATAAACTCTTGGTCTTAACTAGGTCACAGTAGCTATGGTAACTTAGATTGGAGCACTCTAATTCATTCTAACTTTTTTCTAGTTGGAGATATTTGTGATATAAGAATTGTATTTCCCATACTAATTCATACCAATATATTCAGTTCTAAATGGCATCTGTTTTCACTAATTAGATATCCTTCCTTAGGACTTGGTCGTCTCTGTTTTTTCACTTCCCCATCCCACCAACCTCCCCCCCCCCCACCCTGCCCCTGCCGAGTTTGGAAAAAGTTTTAATTTTCTGTGCTTTTAGATGTGCAAAAGTGACAGCATCAATGGTGGATGTGGGTACAGTGGCAACTTCTTTATCACAGCCTTTTAATCTTGGCATTAGAGCTGTGTTATACATTCTCCAGATGCAAGAAGCAGTTGCTTTGATAGCATTAGGGGCAACCGTGACTTCTTGCTTCCAATACATCACCAAGGGTGGACTAGAGCCAGTTCTACGTATTCTGAGAAATATTCTTTGAGGCTCTGCCAAGGTTCTGGTCTTTCAAACTTTCCATAACTATTATAAGCATAAAGTTCATTGTAATAAATCTTTTACTAGTTAAAATAGCCTTGTTTTGTGAACTGAACATTGACTGATCCAGGGGCTGAAAAAGAGCTAAGATTCACATACATACCTTCACATATTTTTTATAATTTCTTTACAATTTTTTACAATTTACAATTTCCCATTTACAATTTCTTTTCACCCTCAAATATCTATTTGAGGATGATTTAATTTCTAATTGAAGGTGTGTCTCAAGATGAAGTTCCACTTGTAACAAACTCCTATTGCTTTAAGAATTCTATCTGTATTTTTTCCTGACTACAGTGTTTAAAAATTAGAGATAATATCAGAAAATAGAAAAACTGTGCCAAAAGAAGACACTGTCTGTCCATATGTCTGTCTGTCCATCTGTATCTATCTACCTATGATCATCTACCTACCTACCTACCTACCTATCATATATCTATGTTTCAGTAAATTAGAAAGGGCATTTCCATTAAATGCATAACAATTTGGTACTATTCAGTGACATAAAGCAAAGAATTTTATGTCCACTTGTCAGAATGCCCTAGAATAAATCCCCTCAGAGAGGAACCACAAAGAGAAAAGTCTTTACTCTACTCTAGCAGGAGGGTCATTGTGAAAGTGAATCTCTCTTGCCTTCTGGCTATAAGCAAAAGTGTTATATGACTCAGGGAAGCAGATTGTTCTGGAGTAAAAGGAACAAGGAAACAAGAATGTGATATGGCAGGCAAGGCAGTTCTCAAAAGTAAATGGCCTAAGGGTAAGCAAGGCTGGGGAAGTATATTCTGCAGGTTCAGGTTTAATAAGCAAAACTGACAGTTTAAGCAATTTTGGTAATAGTAAGTACTTTAGGCTAGGGACATGTTGATGTAGGGGTTGCACAAAAGATCTTAATCTTTATATAAACCTGAAACAAGTTGCCAGTATGTTCTGAGTACCTTAAACAGGTGCATGCCTTTGTCAAAATTGAGGCAATGTATAAGATCTGTGCCTTCAAAATTGTATGTAAAACAGCAAAAGAAAAAAATATTTTAAATGATGTACTCTGAAGATACGCATGCTATTTATGGAGAACTACACTGACATCTGAAATTAAATTTGTAATACATCAAAAATAAGATGGAAATATTAGTGGATGGATGGAAGGATGGATCAATATGTAAATGAAGTATAGTAAAATGTTAATGGCGGAATCTTGGATATGTGATTGGATGTGGTAAAATCCTTTTAGTTTTATATAGAGATATATTTATATATAATATATATAATGTATGTATATATATTTTAAAATTTTCATAAAATATTTGGAAAAAAGAACAGATATTTAAAGAGTTTCAATAAGAGTTTTATGAATGTTGTGAAGTTTGAAATAAGAAAAAACATAAATAGGTTTTTATATTCTCTTTGGAAGCAGGGCAGACAGATGAGCGGCACGCATAGGGATGGTATACGAAAGAGGGTGATTCCAGGATCAGTTTTATGATTATCTTGTAAGTAACCTTAATGAAATCACAAAAATGATAAAATGAAGGATAATAACATGTTCTATGATTTCTTCGCAATAAAATTGTGAAGAGTAATGTTCAAATTACTATGCAAATATAAACTTGTATTATTGAAATTAAGGACTCCGTTTAATAATACTCCAGGAACACACAAATCCGAAGCTTGCCTTTTATGCACAGATTGGAAGGTCAGAAAGTGAAGTTTTTCTCTCTAATCCTTGGAGGTTTCTTTCTCTTCTATTTTAGGCTGTTGTTAATTGCTGATAAATGGTGGTAATTTGTTAAAAACAGACAGTATCGTATCTAGTCACTGGAGCAGAGGAAAGCATTGTTAAGCAAAAACTCTGGGATCTCATGGAGACCAGCAAAAAACAGCATATAGGCAGTTTCAAAGTTAGCATTCATTAGAAAAAGGAAGAGACCATACAGTTTCTCTAAAATATGTTCCACTTTTAATTAAGAAATGTAGAGGTGAGATACATTACTAGCAATGTCCGTAGGGTTACTGACAAGAATGAGGACCAGTGCTTTCATTTCCTATTGTGATATAACAAGTTACCACAAACATAGCAGTTTAGAATACACACATTTATTATATGACAGTTTTATGGCTCAGGAGTCCATATGTAGGTTAGCTGGGGCTTTGGGTCAAGGTTATACCAGTTGAATTTAGAGTGTTGGCAGACGACTCTCTCGTCTGAAGTGCAGGGTCCACTTCTAAGTTCATGTCGTTTTTAATAGAATTCAGTTCCTTTAGGTTGTAGAACTGAAGTCCCTGTTTTGTTAGCGGTTATTCTCAGTCCCTAGAGGTTTTCCCTCAGGACCTAGCCATGTACCCCTCTTGCCACATGAAAACTTGCTTTTCCTATTCCAGCAGAAGAAACCTCCTCCAGTCTCCTATGATGAACGGAGCCTTGTGTAACATAATCACAGGAGTGATTATCCTGTTATATTTAGAGGAATGTATAAAATGTGTGTACCAGGAGGCAGGGGTCTTCAGGGCCATCTTAGAATTCTGCTGATCATGGGGAGCTTTGTTGTCAACAAAGTTAATATTGTCTTGACTGAGAAAACTTAAAAAAATTACATTCATTGAACTTATCAAAGAAGACAAATAATAATTGAATACAATGAGGAAAATAATACTACAATGATAAGGCGTTAATAATTCTTATAAAATAGGAAGGATTTAATGTACATGGGAAGGGGCATTTTAGAGATATTGCTCTGTCAAGAAATTAGACCTTTGTTTGCTAAGTTAGGGGCAGTAAAGCCAGTTAACTGAGGATAAGTTTGAGAAATATCTAGAGATAGAATCATTAAGAACTGATGATAAACTAAGAGGGAAGAACCTTGAATAGTTCTAACATCTCAAAATTGATTGATTAAATTAAGAATAGCATTATGATGAAACAAAGTGAGTTATAAAGAAAATTTAAAACGATGATATATCACTTTTTATTCTGTTACTTTAATTTCAAAAGGTTGTAGAGGGAGGATTATACCGAATTTCACAGAGTTGGAGGTGTTAAAGAAAATGATTGACAGAACGAAGCAGAAACTGCTGGCAAGAGTAGAGCGAGAGCCCTTAAGAGACAAAATAGGAAGGGGACTATGATTTTGAATTTTTGGCTATTCGAGCCTTTTAAACACATTTCTTTGCAAATATTATCTGAGTCAACCAGGATGCAGACTTTTTGCTCTCAAAAAGAAAAAAGAGTATTTACTAAAAAGGAGGCACACAACAGCCAAGAGAATAGGGTGATTGACTCTGTTGAATGTCAAGCAGCCTCCCCCTTTAGCTACTCTAATACTGCTGTAAAAGGCTCATGAGTGACCAGTCATGGTAGCTGTTTTGGAGGAGAACCTAGGCTGTCAGATAGTCTTTTACATGGCAGTGTCCTCTGAACCCTCCCAAGGAACATAGTCAAATGATTGCTTCTCTGGTCTGACATAAAAGTTGATTAATATCTCTACCTCCTTAGTTTCTCAACCCTTTTTTAATACTACATGGAGGCATCTCATTTACTCTAGGTCATCATCATAGTCAGACTTCAAGAAATCATTCTAGCAACATATTAAGATAGCTCTAGAGATCCTCACTACAAAATTAAATCCTGATCCAATGGAGAATAAACTTTTCCCTTAAACCTTATATTCTCCCACCCTAGAACCAATATCATCAAGAAACTCTGCCATATTATTCCGTGGATTTCATCCCAATATATACTAGTAATGTTCTAAAATTCCTCTGAACTTTAAGCTACATTTTACATGATAGGGACTCTCTCCACTGAGGCTGAGCTGAGAACATGAGTTACTGTCTGGAGTCCATTAGGGAAGGCAGAGATAAATCATGAGGAGGCCAAGTGTCATTTGTAAATCTTAAATGTGATCTTTGAAAGGTTTTCTTATAAGAGGAACCCGCTCTTTGTTCAAAATAAAAATTAAAAAAAAAAAATTCTACTTTGCCAGCAGAAGTTCTCAGACTTTGCTATTCATATTTTTCCATGTCAGATTAAGAATATTCTTGCCTGTTACATTTCTTTAGCCTAGGAATCTATGATGGCTGAACAGTCAATCTCTTATTCAGTTTTCCGAACCTTACATTTGATTCTGGGGTGATTTTCAAACAGTCTGTCCTGAGGCTTCAGAGGTTTGGGGTTTTCTTAAATGCTTGCTAGGAACTCTTCTGATTTTTAGAGTGTGCTATAACTTAATAGTTGGCATTTTCTTCTCTTAAAGCTTTCAATGCAGGCAAATAAAGCCAGGCAACTTCTCAATTCTTATACTTATCATTGCCCTCATGATGTCCAAGGGTCATAGATGTTCCTAACCCAAATTGGTTTTTTAAAAAGACAGGGGTGATAAATCAGAGATAAAAGAAATGTGAAAGGAACTATCATTATAGATTCTATAGTTGATAAGAAGATATTAAGAATAACTTCAAAAAAACAGGTTTTTTAATTTTATATTTCTTTTTCTTTAGATTAAATCTATCTATCTATCTATTCTATCTATCAAGTATAGTTTGCACATAACAAAATACGCCCCTTTACAGTGCACAGTTCTGTGAGTTTTAACAATTATATACAGTTGTGTCATCACGATCAACATCAATATGAACAATTTTATCAGTCTCTGAAATTTTTCATACTCCCTTTCCCAGATCCCAGCTCCTCACAGACATTGTCTCTATAGTACTATCTTTTACAGATGTTGTGTAAATGAAATCATGAAATATGTAGCCTATTCTTTCACTTAGCATAATATAGTTGAGATTCGCCCATATTATTGCAAATGTCAATGTTTATTTCTTTTTACTTATGAGTATAATCTTATTGTATTAATATACCCCAGTTTATTTATCTGTTCACTAGTTGGAGAACATTTGAGCTGTTTCCACTCATGACAATATTTTTCAATTTACATGAAATGGACAAATTTCTTGGAAAATACGTGTTCAGTTAAAAAATAGAAAATCAAAACTATAGTTCTAAATGTTTCTATATCAATTTATTTTAATTTCACAAAGAGAACTCCGAGCCCAAATATATTCAGTAGTGACTTATCTAAACTGTAAAAGAAAAAAAAATATACCAGTCTTACACAACTCTTCCAAGGAATAGAAGGGGGGAAATATTTCCAATTCATTTTATGAGCTAGTGAAAAATAATAGCAAAATCAGACAAGGATATTAAAATACAAAAAAGTTAAATGCCAATATCTTCCATGAACACAAATATAAACAATCTTTTAAAATATCTGAAACACATTACAAATTAGACCTAACAATATCTAGAAGAAGTAATATATAATGGCCAACTAGAATTTATTCTAGAGACATAAGTTTGTTTTAACAATTGAAATTCAATGATTAGGCTCGTTAATACATGGTATACTAAACTCAAGTGTATTATTGTGTTTTAATGTAATACCCAATGAACAAATATGTTTTAATATAATACTAAACATATTGAGCTCCTGTGAGTTCACATACTTTCAGATATTTTATCTTATTTTTTTTTATCTAGTGTGTGAATAGTTTTAATTGCAATTTTTATTTCTATTTCCCTTGTTTGTAATGGTGTTAAGCATATTTTTATGTGCTTTTGTGTCATTTCTTTATATATCTCTTCATGTCATTTGCTTATTTAAAAAAACTTACTTAAAATGTAACATAATAGTTGTATTAATAAATAAAATGTGTATGAGCACCACTTAGATGTGTGGAGTAACACACGCCTATGAATTGAATAGACTGCAATCAGTGATAGACCACAGAAACAAGCAGAACTTAGTATTTGGAGCCACTTTTTTTGTGGAGTCATTGTCTACTCTGAAAGAAGTGTTGGGGTCTGAATAGGGCTTTGACAGCCTTAGTGTCTCTGGGGACAAAAGGTGGTTTCTTGTATTAGAATACTAAGACTCAAACTGACATCAGCATAACTATAATTATGTTTGAAAGTGTTAACTTCAAAAAGTTAAAAGAGTATTCACAATTTCAGCTCAAAACTGGAAAATATAAAGAAGATATATAAAGATTTGAATAAAATAGATATATATTCATGATAAAGTTATCTCTAATGTAAATTTGAAGATGGAGTTAATGAACTGAAAGTTACTTTCTAATTTAACTTGAATAATGAAACACAGAAAGGCAAAACAATGAAAAATTCACAAGACAAAGTAAGACCCATAGAGGCTAGTATAAGAAAATTTAACATAACTTTACTCTGAGTTCAGAAGGAGAGAGGATAAAAGTCTGGAAGAAAAGTGATGCTTGAAGAGAAAAAATGAATTTTAAACCTTCATCAAAGATAGCTATCCATACATTCAAATTATAAAATTCATGTAGGGAAAACAGGAAATTTTACAGAGCATTTGAATGTACAGTCATGTTGAAGTAACTTGCCCAAACTTGCCCTCCCATCAGAGCAACTATAAATCTTGGAGGGAAAAAAATGAGAGAACTGTTTTCAGATATTGGACCACTTGTGGATCAGGACTGTGAATCTTAAAAGAAGGGAAAAATTATATCTGGTGAGCTATGATGTTGTACTTAAATGTAGTCTTGTGAATTGAAAAGGCTGAGATCAGATTTCGGTGCTGCTGAAGCCAGAACTTATAGGGAAAATATAGGATAGAATTGCACAAAATTGAAGCCCAAGGGTAAATGGTGGTTACCAGTGGTTCTTGGCTGAGGAATTAGCTGTATATGCGCTGGATGAATTTTCACGAGACTTATGAAAGAGTTGCTTCTGAGGGACTGAGAAATGAACATAGGTTCCAGAGGTCCTACAGGGCTGGGAGAGACTCACTGTGTACATTAGGCATTCAATAAAGACCTCAGAAAGGCCATGTGGTAGGCATAAGGAAATATGTCATAAGGTAAGGAAAAACGATTTAGGACATAACCAAAATAGGCAAATTCAAACATAAAGCCATAATGTGAGGGCCAAGAAGATCCACCCATATATTTTATAATTTAATTCTTGATAAACTTAAAATTTTAATGGACAGTATGTAAAAGGACCAAATGGAAAATAGAGAAATTAAAAAATATATTATTGGAAATTAAAAGTTTACTAAATGAGCATATAGTAAATGGGAGATGGCAGAAATAAAAGTCAATGAACTCTAAGAGAGATTGGTAGCAGTCGTTTAATCACTAAAAAAGAGAGAAAAATAAGAAGAACAAAGAAACAGGACTTTACTGGTATTCAGAAAGAAAAGAGACATAAAGGATGGGGAGAGAGAAAAAGAGAACGAGACAGACATAGTATGAGAGAGAGAGAAAATAGAGGACAGAAAATAATACTTAACAATGGCCCCAAATTCCCCAAATATATTTTAAATCATCAAGCTGCATTTCTAAGCATTTTAAATACAATGACTATCAGATCTAGACACATCATAGGGAAATGCTGAAAATAAAATAAGAATGGTGAATTTTGAAAACACCCAAAAGGTTAACAACAAAATGAACGATGGTTTGACTTCACGTTAAGAACAAAGGGGGATAGAGTTTAATGGAAAAACATTTAAAGTGCTAAGCAATGAAACAAACAAAACACTATCAACTTAGTATTCAATGTTTAATGAAAATATCCTCCAGAAATGAAAGTAAATATAGTTATTTTCAGATGAAACTAATCTGAGACTTGAAGCCAATAGACCTACACTGAAATAAATGCTGTAAGGATTTCTTTAAGGTGAAAGGAGATAGAACTAGAGAGAAACCTGAGTGTGCAGTAATTATAAAAGAATACCAGGGGTAGTAAATGCTTGCAAATTATTACAGACTATTTCTTTTTCTAATTTCTTAGAAAGACATCTGTACATTTAAGACCAAAAAAGAATAACGTGGGGTTTATAATACATGTAGCCGTAAAATGTATTAATTTATAGCAAAACAGAGAATGATACTTACTATGTTAAAGGGTTTTTTTTTCTAGATTTTATTGTTATTATAACATTAATTCTAATTAGAATGTTATAAGTTAAGAGTACACATTATAATTGCTAGTCTTTTTCAACCAAAGGATTTGCAAGAAAATTAAGCTCTACAGAAAACTATTTATGTCATTATTTTTTACATTTTCACAAGGTTGATACATGGCTAATACCATTATGGTTACACTGGAGATAAATTCATTACATACTGTCAATGCCTCAGGCCTTGGGACTCACAGAAACAGGTTGCCGAGCTAAGTAAAAAACAAACAAAACATTATATTTTACTTCACATAATCTTCATGGGTAATCGCATTCATTTCTACAATTTTAACTAGTACACATTCATCCATATCTCCTAAATGTTTAACAACAGCATCTATTTGTCTGTAAAACTTCACACTACTATTGCCATTTATCTATTAAATATTTACCTTTGCACATTTCCCCTCAAAGCCTCCATATATAAAACATGCTATACTATCTTCTTCTCCAAATACATTATTCCAATATTTCTTATCTCGGTGAATCACAAAATTCTCTATGCAGTTTCAAAAGCCAGATGCTTCAGAAGAATTCTTCACTTACCCTTCACCTATTCCTCATCTGGGATGTCATTAAAGTAGAAAGACCTGAGCCGCCTAATAGTTTTTGAGAAGCAATGCCCTGAATAGTTTTTTGAGGACAGAGAGCTGCTGTGCAGGTGCACAGCTGTAAAAATATTATAAAACAAGAATTCATTTTTACCTGTTTGACCCTGAATCATTATTAAACAAATGCTCTTAAACAATGAGATAAAACTTCTAGAAGCCCACTGTGCTATCCATTACACTACAGTGCCAGACTATAATATAATTTTTTAATAGTACCCAGACCGTAGTACTAGAAGGAAGAAACCCAGTTGAGACATTTAGGGGCACTCCCTCCTCCACGCTAACTCTGCTTGTGACACTTAGGGAAGTTGAGGTGTCTTTACTGGGGAGCTAAGAGAAACAGCTCTCTAATGGGAAGCCCCAGGTATAACACAGCTTTCTTTGTTATTTTTTAAAACACATTTCACAAACATGTTTGGGATTATTTTAATGTCCTACAACAGTTCAGTTTATCAAGCAATTTACAAATTGATCTTATACTAGATGAAAAAGATCTGATGACCAGTTTATGAGAAAGAACATTCCAGGGTGGGCGAAATGGGAAAGTATGCATTCCTCAGCCAAATCAATTAACTTAATGGGTACTCTCGGTGAAAGAATTTATTGCCACAGTAAGGGAAATTTACTGTGGGACAGAAATACTTCAACCATATTTCTTATCCAATTATCTAAATGAGTACACTGTGAATTAGAAATAACTAGGAATACACAAACTGAACATATTTTGATTTTACTCCTTTTCTTCTAATGCCATTTGATGTAACTGTGCCTGGAATCCCCAGAGTAAGACCGTATTATGGGCCCTATAAAAATTAATTGCCCAAAAGAAAAATCTAATTGATTAGATTGAAGGAACTTTAGGAGTATTGGGGGACATTAATATTCATTAGGTAATACAAGTCCTGGTGGTCAGAGATGCATCAGTTTATCTGTTTTCTATGTTAAATTGAATAATCAAGGTTTATGTGGCTGGATTGCAAATATAAATATTTGTCCTTTATCTAAGGACAAATTTGCCCTTGCATAAATTGTGACCCTTGATTGGAAATTTTCAAATATACAAAATAAGGTTTGAGTGAAGTTTAGCTTGTAGCCAACAGAAAACTACTTGTTTCTTTCACAGTCTGTGAAATTGACTTGACTACAAATCCAGCTATGCCTGGGTTGATGAGAGTGGCATTGCCACTGTCGTGACTGTCATTTGGCCAAATGCCTTTTGTGGAGGCTCCAGTGGCAACAGGCCAACACAGGAGTGTAGAAACTGTGTGTTTGTGACTGGGATGAAAGAGAATGAAGCTGCTAGTTCGGCTTTCTCGTGCTCTATCTTCTCGGAGAAGTGCTGAAGGAGAGTCTAATACAGGTGAGCGGCAGCTAACTGGTCAGCACGGCCATGCAAGGCCACTTGGCAGCACTGATTTTCAAAGTGGCTGCAGCAAATTGACAAAACCTGTCATTTCAAAGGAAAATTTTGCATAGCCTTTCAAACTCTGTGATTGAAGATTGACTTCATTCTCAGACAAAATAACATCAAAATCCACTGACTGTGTGTCTTCACTCTGGTTTAACCCAGCTGGAATCTGATCTATGCTCATCACAATCCAGTGACCAGTTACAAAATGAGTGACTACTTAAAAAATCCCAAAACGACAACTAAAGACCACTATTTGAAAGACGAAAAAAAAAAAAAAAGACCTTTTCTTTTGTGAGTGAGTTATGGCTGAACTTTCTGATTTGATAAAGCCTCTGGTATCTTCATTATATACATATAAAAACAATAAGCTTTCTAAACGGGATGAAATGGTACAGTACTCTGATATGTTAGGCCTTGTATCAAATAGAGGTGGTTAAGAATGTCATGGGGTGATGTTATTTTGCTAAATTGACTTTGGAAGATCCAAGTACCTATTCCAAAATAACAACCTCTCATGTAAAATGGGACATATGTAGTCTCAGTATACTGTTCATGTAAGAGCTATGACTTGTGATTAAATTGATCTCACTATTCTGTACATCACCAGAATATTGTTATTTGCAACAATTTAAAATGTATCTCTAAATCATATGTCTTCAGCTAGGGTATTGATGAACAAAGAACTGAAAAATGCTGAAGATAATGTAATTTTGAATAGACTAGTTATAAATTGTTATTTAATCAAGAGTCAAGTTTTTATTTGATATTTAGAATTAGTCATATCGTAAACATAAAACATGGGTTTTCTTAAAAGTACTTAATTCTGATGAACAAGACATTGCAGCATTGGATTTGAATGGTCATTTAAGAACTCGAGAAACAAGCAAACCAGAGTGCAGGTTTGTATCTATGCAATAGTAAGAAAAATAAGAATTTAATGTTGTATACCTGCTAAGACATGAATTTTTATTAGAAAAATGCTCATAGCGATCTGCCATAATGTGTTCACACATATCTGATAATTGATAGAAACCGATCTGGGACTTTCCGGAAAGTCCCTTTGTGCTACTCTGGCTTGGATTGCTTAGGGAAGGTGAAATTTAGATGCTGGCAAAAAATTTTAAGTAGCTCTTTAATAGGAGAAAGCATTTAGGCTATGTTTCTGGACCTTTTACAATATTTTGTGTTTTCTGTCAAATGCACAACATTTTGCAGAGATTTTTGTAAAAGGTGGAAGTAAATAAAAGTAGTCAACGGAGGTCAGAACTTAAAGGAGGTGTTTGAGAACACTGCACTGAGGGAAGAGAAGAGAGATCAAAGGGAGACAGCAAACTATACTGGAGAAACGCTTGTGAAACGACACAAGCCCACTAAACCACTGAGATTTAATTATAAAATTATAGTCTGACCCTCCCGTCCCCACACCTTTTCACCAATACCAACAAAACTCTAGTGTAATAACAGTGGATTACAGGAGAAAGAGCTGCAGATGCAAACTCTTTCTGAGGAAGAGTACCTAGGAAGTTTAGAGTCAAGAGAGGAGACCATAAAAAGGACTTCAGAGGAATTTTAAGGCTCTGGTATCTATAGCTAGGGAGAATTTTATATGCAACCCAGCTCTTAGCCAGATTAACATAAAGGTTTATGCTCAAGGCCAATTTACCTCAGTTCCTATTATTATCCAATATATCATGTCCAGCTTTTAACCAAAAATTTCAAGGCATGCTAAAAGGCAAGAAAAAAGATGAAAAAGCAAGTGTGACCACCAGACTTATAAGTTATGACACAGATACTGGAATTATACGGAGAATTTAAATAATTATAAGTATTCTGTGAAAGGACCTAATTATAAAAGAAGGTAATGTTGAAAAACATGTGGATAATGTAAGGAAAATATACAAATTCTAAAAAAAAAAATAACATGATATAGAAAAATCTAGAAGTCAGAAACAGTAACAGAAATAAAGAATACCTTTAATAAGCTCTTCAGTAGATATTATTATTATTATTATTATTTACAATTTAAAATTATAAATAACAATTGTATATTATGCAACACAATTAGTAGCTGGATTGTGGGCAAGAAACAACCACATGTTCTTCTGCCAAATGTGATATGATGCTTCTAGAGTGTATACCCCAAACTTCCCTGTGTCACACCCAGACTCTCACTGGAGCAGACAATGACAAGAGTCACAGGGTCTTACAGAGAAGGAGCTGGGCAGGGATTGGAGTACCAGGGGTCAGGAAGTAGGAAGCTGACAGCCAGACCCAGGAAAGCAAGTGAGGAACAGGTCCACAGATGAACAAATACTCCAAGCTCCTGGCATAGGTGTCATTGTTCCATCTGATTTCATGTACACAATAACATTCAAAGATAAAATTATGAAGAATCTCAAGATGACAACCACAGAGCATTATAGTCTTTCTAAAAGGACTTTTGTGCTACTGCACTGGTGGCATACACATGATGTCTGCTCTGTACAGAGACAAAGTAATAGAAATGATTTTCTATTATTTAATAAGGAATGCAAATTGCGCACTTTCAAGAGCTGTGGACTATAAATGAGAGGATGAAGTCCAATTAACTTTTTAATTGTTCCTATAAATTAAGTGCCTGTCTTGTACTAGGTAGTTTTTTCCCCTGAAGAAACAGAATCATTCCTCAACATATCTGACTCAATGGCAGAATTGTTCTATAAATTTGCAGTTTTTTTTATCTCAAAATTATAAAGATTTTTTAAGTATATGATATTACTCTACATAAGTAGGTTTGTATTATGTATGTTGATAAACGTATTAAATATTTACTTTGGTCTAGAATAATTTTCTTGCATTTAAATTTAATTAAACTTAGGTATTAAATGTGATTTTATAGTTTTTCTTTTCTTGTTTCTGTTTCCTGAATACATATAGCACAGAAGTTCACTTATCAGAATTGGTAACATTCTTTTTCCCATGATCATGGAATTCTTCAAAAATAGATCTTTGACTTACTGACAGAGAAGAAAGAGGTAATTCATATGGTCTCTGATCCATTCCTCCCTTGATTACCCTATGAGGATGCTCCCTGGAAGGAAGGAGACAGATGCCCAACCTTATTTCTTTACAAACTTGATAATGATCACCCTTGTCAATATCTGCTATATATATATATATATATATATATATATATATATATAGAGAGAGAGAGAGAGAGAGAGAGAGAGAGAGAGAGAGAGAGATGGTATAGATATAAATAGATATAGATATAGATATAGATGATATAGATGATATAGATAGATATAGATATAGATATAGATATAGATATAGATATAGATGATATAGATGATATAGATGATATAGATATAGATATAGGTATAGATATAGATATAGATAGATATAGATATAGATAGATAGATATAGACATTATAGATAGATATAGATATAGATATAGATGATATAGATATAGATATAGATATAGATAAGGAAGCTTGTTTTGAGCAGGATGTTTTTGATTTAGCATTGCTTATGTCAAACAAAACCAAATCTATGGATTTATGATATGTAGCTTTCTACAGAATATCACATAAGCCATATAATATCTGCAATATAAAAATAGAGCTGTTTCACAACCTGAATGCTCACTGCTGTGTGAAGTGATAACACGTACACCTTATTTGAGACCCCATTCATTGCTTTAGGCCAAAGATCACATGCCTGATATGTGAAGGAAGGAATGTTTCAGGGCTCTCTGTTTCACCTGTGCCCCTTTTTTGACTGATCATTAAACTATATTAAAGCTCGTGATATCAATACCTACAATTTGTTTGTCTAATTTGACAATCTACTATTTTGCATTATTAAGAATAATAATTTGAATTTAAACACAAATAAAAAATAAATATCTCAGGTCCATATATTTTAAGCAACTTGCCTAATAAAATTTTTGAATTTCAAAACAATGCTATTTGAAATTAAGCCATTTGTCTAGAAAAAGAGGAAAGAAAACATTCTTGACATTGATGCACACAATTATATGCACTAAAAACCTTTTAAAAGCTGTCAACTTTTTGGTCCATCAACCTTAACGGCAACCCATAAAAATGTTCTTGTTTTGTACATCTTTAATTTAGAAAGCAGAGAAGCATGGTGTTCTGCAGCTTTCATAGCATCTGTCACTCACATCAGGGACATAAGTTTGTTTCTACGGAACACCTTATCTATATTCAAGTTTTTGTCATAAATCTTGATCTTGAATAAGAAAATTCATGAAGCTTATAATTGGCACAGCATATACAATTGTAATATATAACATGATAGCACCTTCTAACATTGATTTCACTTAATCTTTAACCTGACATATTGTAGGTTTTACAGTAGCACTTCTCACATTGAGACTCCATCTGTTAATGGCAGGAAAAAACATTGCTATACTGCAGGAAGCTGCCAAAAAGTGTAAATGACTTGATATGCAGCTAACTGGGGTTCAAGTGTACTCAATCATGCTCTTTTTGTGTTTCCCATTCACACGGAAATAACCTTTGAACACAGCAACTGATAGAATCCCTGTAGATCAGACTTCTTAAGACATCATAGGAACAATAATAAATTGTATCTATTACCGTTGATGTGCAAAAATTTCTGTAGCATCTGTCTGAAAGTACCTAGGCATTTTGACAGAACTATTAAAACTATTAGTTCATTTCAGTGAGCTAAGTTAAGGTTGCCAAATGCTTTCTTGAGCCCTACCAGTCAGTGCATCCTTTAAGTCACACTGTCATGATTATGTTAGTTACAGGGCTTCGAAAAATCCAGGCATGACAAATGGAATAATGTGTGCATTCAAAAGTAATTTATTTATTGAAAAGTCCTCAAAAAAAGCAAAAAGATACTTGCTCATAGATCAAACAGGGCAGGATTTCTTGACATACAGAGTCTTTTTCCAGGTCAGATTAATAAATAGTCATTTGACACCTACTGTGTGCTAGAAAATTTGCTGAATGCTGGGTCTACAGACTATTTCTGACCTCAAGAGCACACTGATTAGTTACTGAGAAAGATACAATGGCATATATCTAGAAAACAATTTATTAAGCATAGATAAGGGGGGAAGGAGGAGGAGAGAGAGAGAGGGAGAGAGAGAAAGAGAGAAAGAAAAAGGGTTAACATTGCAGTTTAGGATACTGAAAAGAGCTCAGAATTTTCAGTGAAAATATATGTGAAATGACATTGAGAAAATTCTATAATCTTGACAATTTTGTTTTCTTATCTGAAAAGTGGGAGATATTTAACTTATTGAATACTTTCATTACCAGGATTGGATGAGATGTGCAAATTTAAGAAATTTCACAGGAAAAAGAAAGTTAATGAACTCAGAGAAATTTTCACGTGAAATTTGAATACTAGGTGTCTTAGTTTGGCTGCTATGACACAATACCATAAACCGGGTAATTTAAACAACAAGCATTTGTTACTCGCAGTTCTAGAAGTTGGGAATTCTAGGATCAAAGTGCCTGCAGATCTGGTATATGATGAAAGCCACGTCCTGGTTTGGAGATGGCCTTCTTTTCCTTGTATCCTCACATGGTGGAAGACAGAGAGAGAGAGAAAGAGAGAGAGAGAGAGAGCGAGCACACACTCATTTCACTTCTTATAAAGATCCTATCCGTAAGGGCTCCATATGATGACATTATGTTAAAATTTGAAATTTAATACAAATACATATGGTCAGTGTTATAACGTTACAAAGAAAATATTATTTTTGTGTTATCAATAAATTAAGATTATTTTGGTTTAATTATAAACTTCTTCATACTTTCATTAATTTAGTTCACTTTCACAAAGCACCTTTAATAGGATACATAATTAATTGCTTTGGTTATTTATTTATAAAATTATCACTTTAAATGGTCAAATTAATTTTCCTGATTCAGAAGTTCCATAGCTTTCTGTTTAGTCAATTAATGAAAACTTCTCAACATTTATCATGAATTTCAAACTCTGTAAAGTTCTGCTATATTTTAAGTAAATTAAACTTACATTTCAATTATTCATATTTTAAATTCATTTGGCATTATCTACCATATTACATGAAACATAAGACAATTAATGAATTATTCTCTTACTTTGTCTAGTCTTAATTACAGACCTACTTAAATTATAAAAGTTAAAATATATGTCACGAAATAATTTGTAAGAGTAGAAGTGAAATAAGTGAAGACTCTAGCTCTGAGTATAAGTCTAAGATTATGTTTTAGTTTTGTAAGAAACCTCTAAACTCTCTTTTGCAACGACTCTGTTGTTCCACATCTTTGCCAGCATTTGATATTGTCAGTGTTCCCCTATTTTGGCTATTCTAATAGATATGTACTGATTATCTCGTTGTTTTAAATTGCATTTCTCTAATGACATATCATGTGAAGTAACTTTTCATATGTTTGTCATCTTTTAGTGAGATTTCTGTTGAGATCTTTGGCTTATTTTTCATCAAGTTGTTCTTTTTCTTTATTATTGAATTTTAAAATGTTGGTATATTTTGAGTAACAGTCCAAATTATAAGATATATCCTTTATGAATATTTTTCCTAGTCTGTGGCTTTTCTTCTCATTCTCTTGGCACAGTCTTCTGTATAAAGGAGTTTTACTTTTAATAAAGTCCAGCTTATTGATTATTGCTTTCATGGATCATGCTTTCAGTGTTTCATGTAAAAAGATATCATCTTATCCAAGGTCATCTAGGATTTTTCTTATGCTATCTTCTAGGAGTTTTATAGTTTTGCATTTTACATAGTGATCTGTGATGCATTCTGAATTAATTTTTCTGAAGGGTATAAGGTCTTTGCCTAGATTCATTTTTTTTTTTTTTTTTTTTAGATAGCGATGTCCAGTTTTTCCAGCATCATTTGTTGAAAAGACTATCTTTGCTCCATTGTATACTACTTTGTCAATGATCAGTTGACTATATTTCTAGGCTCCTTTTTCTATTCCATTGATCTATTCATCTATCTATTCTTTTACCAATACCACAGCCTTAATTACTATAGATTGATACTAAATCTTAAAATTAGATAGTTTCAGTCCTCCCAAATTTATTCTTTTTTAATATTGTGTTTACTATGCTGAGTATTTTGTCTCTCCATATAAACTTTAGAATCAGTTATTGATATCCATAGAATAACTTGCTAGAATTTTGATTGGAATTGCATTAAATCTATAGATCATGTTGGGAAAAACTGACATTTGGACAATATAGAGTCTTCCTCTTCATAAATATGGAATAGCTCTTTATTTAGTCCTTTGATTTCATTCATCAGAGTTTTGTAGTTTTCCTCATATAAATCTTATACATGTTTTATTAGATTTGTACCTAATGATTTAATATTTTTGGTTGACAGTGTAAACGGTATTTTGTTTTTAATTTCCAATTCCATTTGTTCATTGTTGTTATATAGGAAAGTGATTGGTCATTATATGTTAATCTTGTATCCTGCAACCTTGTCATAATTGTTTATTAACTCCAGGAAATTTTTTTTAATTCAGATTTTCCTCATAGGTGATCATGTCATCTGTGATCACAGACATCTTTATTTCTCCTTCTCAATTTGTATATCTTTAATTTATTTATTTTTTAATTGCGCTAGCCAGAACTTCTAGGATGATTTTTAAAAAGAATGATGAGAGGAGACATTGTTGGCTCATACTTGCTCTCAGTGGGAAGATTTCTAGTTTTTCACCATTAAGTGTGTTGTTAGCTGCAGGTTTCTTTGAAGACAGTCTTTATCAATTTCAAGTAGTTCCCATCTATTTTTAGTATACTGAGAGTTTTTGTAGTAAATAACTTGGATTTTCTCAAATGCTTTTTTTTTTGTATTTCTTGATGATTATATGATTTTTTGTTAACCTTTTGATTGATGGATTATGTTACCTGGTTTTTGAATGTTGAACTAGCCTTGCATACCTAGGATAAGTCCTATTTGATCTTGGTGTATAATTCTTTTTATACATTGCTGTATTCAATTTGCTAATATTTTGTTGAAGATTTTTGCATCTACATTCATGGTAGATATTCATCTGTATTCTTCTTTCTTATAATGTTTTTGTTTAGTTTTGGTATTAGGATAATGCTGCCCTGATAGAATGAAGTAGAAAGTATTTCTTTTGCATCTATATTCTGAAAGAAATTACAGAGAAGTGGTATAAGTTCATTATTAAAGAGTTAGTAGAATTTACAAGTAAACAATTTGAGCCTGGTGCATTCTATTTTGGGTTATTGATTTAACTTCTTTCATAGATATAGGCCTATTCAAATTATTTGTTTCTTGTGTGAGTTTTGGCAAATTGTGTCTTTCAAGGGATTGGCCCATTTTCTTTTAGATTTCTAAATTTGTGGCCATAGATTGCTTATAGTATTCCTTTATTATCCTTTGAATGTACATAACATCTGTAGTGATCTCTACTCTTTTATTTCTAATATTAGTAATTTGTGTCCACTTTCTCATTTTCTTAGTTAGCTTGACTAAATACTTAACTAATTTATTGATCTTTTCAAAGAACTACATTTGGTTTTCTTGATTTTCTTTATTGATTTCCTATTTCAATTTTATTGATTTCTGTTCTGATTAATTCTTTTCTTCTGCTTAACTTCCATTTCCTTTTTTTAAATTGTTTTTGTTTTTGCTTCTGTTTTTTAAGGTGGCAACTTAGATGATTAAGTAAACCTTAAGAATCTTCATATATCTGAAAATATCTTCATTTTATTTTTATACTTGGTGGATATTTTG
Organism: Rousettus aegyptiacus; assembly: GCF_014176215.1. Taxonomy (NCBI): domain Eukaryota; kingdom Metazoa; phylum Chordata; class Mammalia; order Chiroptera; family Pteropodidae; genus Rousettus; species Rousettus aegyptiacus. The sequence continues at coordinate 64,245,930 of NW_023416286.1, forward strand.
ACAGAATACCAGTTTCTAGACCCATAATTTATTTTGCTCAGAATTTTGTAACCATGCTTTTTTATCTAATTAAAATGATTTACTTAATTCCACACACTTAGGTGGACTTTCATTCTGAGGCATCTCTACTATATTGATCATGCTCTTAATTTGAGTTTTAACACAAAGATGGGTTTTAATATGCTTTTTCCATCAAAGATTTTTCATCGTTATTTTTAAGTACTTAGGGATGTGAAAGATGAAAAGTAGTTTCCTCCAACACTAAAGTTCTAAAATTTCTGAGCTGTCTTTTTTCCTTTTTTTTTTTTTTTTTTTTTTTGCTAGCATAGAGGCCAGTTTTTTTTCTGATCTCTTCCCTTTAGTGCCTTGACAAACAAAGCACGTTGAGATAAAAATATTTAGTGAATGCATCAATGTATGCCTTTTCCCAAATGCTTGAGCAAAAAAGTTCTCTAACAAATGACTATTCTCTAACAAATGACTCCCTTGTTCCATACCCCAGACCTCTGTCTTTTAGTGGACGAAGATGAATTATATATAAAAAAAAAAGAAAAGAAAAGAAAAGAGAAAAGGAACCAAAAAACTTCAATACAAAATAAGACTCAAATTGAAATAGCACCCCCAATGTTTTGTGTGTATTAAATATAGGAATGTGTGAAATTTTGATCTGTCCAATAACAGGATTTTATAAGAATTTTAAATTGTTATTAATAATGTCAAAACTCAGAATTTATCATGATAAGTAAACAGAAGAGATTACTAAATCAGATAGTAAAATGAGAGAGCATAAGTAATTTATGCCATCTCAGAAATGGCAAATAGCAGAGCTAGGATTGGGAGCCAGGCTTCAGACACTGAGTGCTCAATCACTTCTTTCTACCTCCCTCTCATATAGACTAATAGTTTTTATATGATCTTTCTCTTGAGAAAGTAAACTCAGTCTTTTTGATATCAACATGCAGAGCAAAATGACTACAGATAAAAGTAAAATTTAACCACATCACAAATACATAAAATTTTCTATGGTCTTCATATAGTGGTAGAAAATCTGTAGGGAAGCACTGAGGGTTCGACTCTATTTAAAAGAATTTTCTAAATCCAGAGACATAAAACAATGGCCAAAACATTGTTTTATTATTTAAATTTAATCATCATGTTAAGAAACGAGCTCAAGAATATTCCATTAGATCAGATCTGCAAGTAAAAAGTTAAGAAATTATCTATAAGATGCAGTTACTTTTTACTCCCCTAAGAAAATTGATCACAGATTACAGTCTTGTTCTCTTTCTATTTATTACAATGTATTAATTTTTAATGTGAAAAGAGAGATTTGAGTTAGATATTTTGAAAAAAAAACTTTAAATAAATCTGCTTTCTGTGTAAAATAAAATGGACAAAATAACATTTTTATGCAGACCTACATGAGAACTACTGATGTTACTAATAAGAGAAGTGTCAGAATTTTATTATCCAGATTTGGAAGAATTATAATGATAAATTCGTGTGGCTTTTTACAGTTTATAGAGCATTTTCTCATATATTATTTTCTTTTATCCTTACCACAACTTTACGAGAGACTAGTCAAGCATATTTCAACAATGAAGAAGGACAGTCTTTGTAAAATTGAAACAATAGACTTCTTTAGTTCTTCATAAACCAACTTTATAAAACCAAGTCAGGTCCTGATTCCAAATGGAATTAGAAAAGGGTGGCTTTTCATAGTCTGATGCCAGCTTTGCCAATATGAATTTTTAATTTTATAAATTTATATTTTCTACGTGTACTTCATATTCTTTTTTCTTTAGTTACCATGGTGCTACAGCAACTGGTTAAACATGCTGTTACTATGGAAACAATAGTGTCTCTCTTTCCATCTCATACATTTTTGTACATTCTTCTGATAATTTCTCCATAAGTATATTCATTTTTGTATGACAAATATGTTATTAAAATTTTCAACAATGCTTAAGAAGTTAATGTAACTTAGATAAACAGTTTTACTTATAGGACAATAGAGAATTAATAAATGATTATACACATATACATTTGTACTCATCTTGGTATTTAATATAAAATAATCAGTTTACTCTGCACATTCTTTGGAGATAGAATTTATTTAATTGAAATATTTCATGATAAATTATTTTTTCTTGGTTCTATCAAACCAAAGTGAAAAAATGTTTATTGGTAACAGAAAAAGAAACATGTTACAATTACTCATATAATGTTTATTCCTCTAAAAGAACAAAATATTTTAGTCACTGAGTGAACTCCAGGAATTCTTTTTGATACATATGAAAGCCAATGAAAAATATGATTAGACATTTTCTGTACATTAGATTTCATTTAAGGGATTTCTGAAAAATATTTATACATGACCACTATTGGTATTATGCTTTTAATTATAACAATGCCAGTTCTGTACTTATACATTTCCAACTCCCTCCCACATACATACACTAAAAGACATGCTCTGCCTGAAATTACAATTCTTCACTACTTCCTGAATAATTCTCATTAGGACTGAGGCAAACAATTTTTAAAAATTAAAAAAAAAAATTATTGTGGTGACACAGGCTAATGAAATCCAGTAAGTTTCAGGTGTACAATTCAACAGAAAGCCATATATATTTTGTACTGTATGTTCACCACCAAAACAATTTTTTTAATGAAAGAATCAAACTCAAGATCTGTAGTGAAGCCCATTATCTGATAAAATAAGTCTCATATTAATGCTTATATGTGGGAGGCTGTATCAATTCAGAAATATTTACAAATATTGACATGTCTATAGATGGTATATTTTATTTATTTATTCATAATTTGAAGTATGTTTTTAATATATATTTCACAATGACAAACAGATATTTGAAAGTAAATATTTTGAAGTTATATTATATTTATATTACCTAAAAATGATTTAAACAACATTTTATTTGAAAGAATATTCATAGGAAGGTGAAAAGAAATTTAAACAAGACCCCATGAACCTTTCATACAGCCTCTTCCAGTGGTAGCATCTCACATTGTGATAGTACACTATCGAAACCAGGAAACTGACCTTGGTATAAAAATGGTTTGGTCTTCATCAATCATATATGCGCTTTGTGTGTTGTGTGAACATGTATTTCTATGCAACTTTGTCACTGTAATTAGTGCCACATTCAAGATATAGAACTTTGCCATTACTGTAAGACTTAGTCCTGCTACCCCTTTATAGTCAGACCCATTTTGCCCCTCTACATCTCTAACCTTTGGCAAACACTAATATGCTTTTCATTACTATAATTATGTTATTTAGTTAATGTTATATGGAATCATGCACTATATGGCCTTTTGACATATACTTGGCTTTTATTCATTCAATGAATGTCCTTGAAGTTCACGTAAGTTTTGCTTATATCAATAGTTTGTTCCTTTTTATTGTTGAATTATATTTCATTATATGAATACCCCACAGTATGTTTAATTATTCACATGTTCAAGTTTTAGCTATTACAAATAAAGCTGAAATTAATATTCATGTACAAGTTTTTGTCTGAAAATAAGTTTTTATATCTCTGGAGTATAGGCTTAAGAGTAGAATGGCTAGGTCACACAGTATATGTGGTGCTAACTATAGGTTATTCATAGATACTCTTTATGAGCTGGAGAAAGTACTTCCTCTACTCCAGTTTTTGGAAGGTATTGATAATGAATTTTGTTTTTGTGGATTCTATTTAATACTTTTAAAGTTATTAAATGAATTTTGTATATTCAAAATAAATTGCACATGGTCATGTTGTACTATTCTTTTTGTACATTGCTGGACTCAATTGCTAAAAATTTGTTGAGGACTCTTCCACGTAAACTCATGAGATATATTAGTCTGTGGTTTTATTTTTCCCTACTGTCTTGATTTGATTTTGGTATCAATGTAGTACTGGCCTCATAAACTTAACTGTGATAAAGTTGACTTTTAAGTCACTTAATTTACTTTTCTGAATCATAAAATCAGTAGATTGTATTTAATTCAGAATGCCACACAATGACCTATAGTTAGCTATTTTATTTTTTAAAAAATAACTTAGTCAATGATATAATGAACTTATTTTAATATTATTATTCTAGATCCTGTTTTTCCTTTGTTTTCATATTTCAGTTCCTGAATAGATTTGCAAATAAAATGATCCATGAAAGACTATATTTAAATAAGAGTGAGTATATCAGGTGAATTTTATGTAGCAAATGTTTCTAACATAAATATTTAACGAACTTTAGTGAAATGCTAGGGAGGAGTCTTTTTATTTTTTTTCCATTTAATTTTAATTTGTTGTTAATACATTCAGAAAGGTGATATATATCTTTAGCATTTCCCAACTCTTTTGGCCCCAAACCTTTTTATCAGGACAATTCTCATAAGATAAGTGCTATCAGTTTATTTTCTGAGAAATATAGCTCTAGATAATCTAATTTTAATCCCTGGATTTTGTTGGACAGTCTGGGTAGAAAATACAATCTTGCTAATTTAGGTTTAGCTCAGTCATATTTGGACTTCTGTAGAATATAGAGAATAAATACAATCACTTTTTTTGTTTGTTTGGGTGGTATCTTCTTGAGCTTGAATATCATGTGATTGAGGAAGGTTTCTATTATATGTGTTATGTGCCTTGAGTTGGCTCCAACTCTTGGTGACTCTGTGAAAGAGTGATGTCTCTCCTGGTAATTCTGTGCAATAGTGATGTCCACCATGTTCTGATGTCACACAGCCCTGCTCAACACCTGTGACTTACCCCTATGATTTCTTTTATGGAGTCAATCCATCTTAGATTTGGTCTTTCTCTTTCTCTACTACCTTCTATTTTTCCCAGCATTAATCCAAAGAACCCTATCTTCTTGTGATGTGCCTGAAGTAAGACAGCTTCGGTTTTGTCATTTTTGCCTCCAGCAATGTTTCAGGCTTAATTTTCACTAGGACCCACTTACTTATCTTTCTAGCAGTCCATAGTATCCAGAGAGCTCTCCTTCAACATATTTTATATTTCAGATGAATCAATTTTATTTTTTCTTTTAGCCTTCTTCACTGTCCAACTTTCATATTTGTACATAGTAACTGGGAATACGAGAGTATGGATGATCTTAGTCTTGGTCTCTACTCATACATCTTTGTTTGCTCTTGATGATCTTTCTTAATTCTTCTACTTCTGCACTCTGAGTTTTAGCCTTTTCTTGATTTATTGGCTGCAGTCTTCATTTGATTGATGACCGAACAGGGATAAGCAAAATCTTTAACAATTTTAATTTTAATGTCGTCATTATCTACCTTGTCTATACCATTTATTTGAAGGGAGGTATTGAGGCATCCCCTAGTTTAGCTAGCTCTAGTGTATATTCATCTCACTATTTGCCACCAGACCAAATCTCTGGCTGTTGGTTATGACTAATTAGCAACTCCCAGAATTTGAGAAGCTTCCAGAAGCTGATATATTCATACTACAGAGCACATCCTCGCACTCTCTCTCCTATCCTCCTGTGTTATGGTCCCACAGGGCACCTCACCAATATGGTCCAGGTGCCTGATTCCCTTGCCTTCTTTCACTGATTCCTTTTTTTATTCAGCAGAAGAGAAATGGAAAGGATAAGGAAAGGACAAAGTTTATTTTATAGTTCACTTTTCTTTCTCTTTCACTATCTATCTATCATCTATCTATCTATCTATCTATCTATCTATCTATCTACCTACCTACCTACCTACCTGTCTATCTATCATTTATCTGTTATCTATCTTCGATCATCTCTGTGTTTTTCAATCTCTCTCTTTCTCTCTCCCCTCCTTCTCTCCTTCACTCTCTCCCTTCTGACCTTTCTCCCCCCCTTTTTTTTGTTTTTCTTTCTTAATTAATGTTATGCCTGGAGTAGAGTGTTTAAGATATATATTCTTGAAAAGTGACACCTCTTTTCATCTCTTTCTTGTTGTAAACCTCCTCTCCTGGTATAATGGATGTTTCTTATCTAAAAGCACAAATTCTGTATGGTATGTGAATGTGTGTGTGTGTGTGTGTGTGTGTGTGTGAGAGAGAGAGAGAGAGAGAGAGAGAGAGAGAGAGAGAGAAGGGGGGAGAGAGAGAGAGAGAGAGAGAGAGAGAGAGAGAGAGAGATGAGGACATCCAAGGAACCATACACATTAAAGTATCTACAATTAATTTTGTAAGCATACTGGATAGACTCCTTCAAATTCTCTTGTGGATAAAAATAGAGGCATATCAATATATTCTTAGTTGTGGCCTTATCTTGGTGTTTTTAATAAAAACTCATTAATATTTAATTATGAAAGACTAAGCCTGTAGGATAAAATGACAGCCATGCATAGATTAAAAACTGTCTTATACAGTAATTTGTGTTGCAATGCGCAAGTTAGTTAGTTAACTTTCTATTCCTCATTTTCATTACATGGTGTTACCTCTTGGTGATTTTCTAGTAGAGATTAAATATATTACTGTATGCAAATACTATCTTAAAGTAAAATCTCAATATGTTAAAACTATTATCAATTAAAGGAGTATAAACCTGAATCCAGAAACTGAGTTGAGTAGATATGTTATTTTATTTCATATTTTTAAGTTAAATTAATCTAAATCTAAACCATTATTCTGACAGGAATGTGAGAAATACAGCCTTAGGTATGCGGGCTTCTTCCTTTCTTCTAGAACTGTGCAACGATCTTAGCAAGAAGAATATTAGTGTAAAAATAGAAATTGATCTCTCTGGTCTTTGGTGCACATTTTGATCCAGGGAATGTATATTACTTAAGATCGTACACTGCATGGAGGGTGTCTGTACTCTCTTGCTCCTGTATGAGGCAGATCTCATGGGATTATTTGACATTACTGGGCATCCTGGAATTAAAAGTTGTGTGTGTGTGTGTGTGTGTGTGTGTGTGTGTGTGTGTGTGTGTTTAAGTTGGGCCTTCCATTTGCCCACTACACTCCAGGTGCTATCACTTTTCTGAAGGGCATTAAAATCCCCAAGGTCTACTCATCAGAACTGCATTTCCTACCTAGTGTGGGAAAACTTTAACCATCCCTTTTTTCTCTCTGCTTCTGCCTCTCCTCTCATATGGGTACATCTCCCTGCCTCACTCCAATCCCACTTTGCTCCTAGTATACCCTTCTTGGGTAGTTCAGGGTTTGAAGAAACAGCAAAGAAATGTTTGTTTTTCCAGTGAATTCTGCACTGGGGCATTCAGAATTAACACTCCCTGAGGCATTGGAGCCAGTGATTTCCATGGAGAAGACTGAGATGGATAGGGAAACATTGCAGTAATTAGACATCACTTATTACTCAAGAAATTAACTTTTTCTGTTTTAATTATCATCATTGGATAATATAGAGAGGACTAAAGGCATTTTCCCCCTTCCTGCTTACAAGGGACTATCAAAGTACACAGCACTACATCAAGTAAAACACTTAAGGAAGACTTTTGTGAGGCTCCTGAAATAGGGGATAGAGACATACAGAGGTTGAACTCAATTTGCTGAAACAAAGGTGGTGAGAGAGTTTTAAAGACCTGGAGTACAGGGATCACAGACCATTAGTTTTTGCTACTTGGCTTTTCTTCAATAGGTCCTGACAGGAAGCAGTTTTACAATTTGGGAGTAAAGTTGGGAGTTAAGTCTCTTATCTTCTTTCATGTTTACATTTCTAAGAAAGGGCTCACAGGTCTTTGAGAAAGACATTCTTGGGTTCTAAAACTGCCTTGAGACTTTTAAAAGGATTTACATCTCAAAAAAAAAAAAAAAAAAGATAAAGAATTTACAATTACAAGATTGCTTAACAAAAGGCACTAAGAAAAGAGAGGATGGCCTAGAGTCAGGAAGAACCTGTCTGGATTTAGTGAAGCTAAGGGGAACTTTAAAGCTGTCTTGGACCTGGCCCTCCTGAAACTCAGAAGTCCCCATGTGATTAAGAAAACTGTCTCTTTTTGGTCTACTCTAGATTGTCCTTCTTCATCTATTTGTCTGTTTATCTTCCCTATATATTCAGGGAGATTCCTACTACAGGTCAAGAGTCTTCGTCATGCCATTGTTTTGTTTCAGAGAATTTACGCTTTACCCAAACTTTTTTTTTTTAATTAATTCTCTGCAGTTGCCCAGACTTTATTAAATGGTAAGAATTTTGTTACCTGTATTAAAAAGGGGGCTTCTTCCAAAAATCACATTGTTGCTAGTTAATTATTACTCCAGGAGTGACCTTTCCCTGACTGTGGCTGAGCTGCTATCGCTCTTCTCTGTGCTGATCTAATGTGAGGGCTCTGTATTCTGGCCCGCTCTTCTCTGTTCCCTAGGCTGAACACTGTTCTGCTTGCTCCGCTGTGTGGGCTTTTATCCTCTTTCCTTTCGCTGTAAAGAGAGAATTCCAGATCAAGTCCAGAGAATAAAATGAATCATTGATGATGCTGTGATAGTTTCTGAGTAACCACTAAATCATTCTCCAATAGCTGAGGCAGTCGATCTTCATGTTTAGACTGCAATTGTCCACTCTCAGTAGGAAATGTCATTGAGATGAGAGAGAAAGAACTATTTAAAAAGCAAGGTTACTGTTAAAGTTCCAGAAATTCATTATGGCTGAGACAGACACAGGCTGAACTCAACTTGCTGAAACAAAGATGGTTAATTATGACACATGGAATATTCAAAACTGACTCGTATTTCCCTTACTATTTATCAAAAGTTTTCATTGCACTGAACCTATTTGCGTAGTTTGATCTGTATCACCACCCTTTTGTTAATTCTTCTCATGACCTAAGTCTTTGCTCCTCTTTCTTTCCTAGCCAAATCTCTCCAATCTTTAAAGCCTTTCTCCATCTCATCATCTACTTGAAACCTGCCTTTACCACTTTGTTAATAATGGTGTTTTCCTTCACAAAATACTGAGAACTATTTAAATAAACTATTTAAAGAACTATTTAACTATTTTATATACTGAGTATATTTTATATACTATTTGGACACATTCATATCGATCTGGGATTAACTATCCTGTAGCCCATGGATAAAAACCAGTCCAATACTTGTTTTTGTAAATATAGTTTTATTGGAACACAGTCACACCTAATTTTATTTTTTACTTTTTCAATCACTTTGTCAAAATATTACTGTCATATAAAAGCTGTACATATTAAAAGTATACAACTCAATGAGTTTGAGGAAAAGTATACACCTATGAAACTATTACCACCATCAAGGGCATAGACATGCTAATCACCTCCCAGAATTTCCTACTGCCCCCATTATTATTTTGTATATAAGTGATAATAAGACTCAACATAAGATCTAAGGAGGATTAACATAAGATCTACCCTCTTAAGCCACACCTATTTTTGATATATTGTCTATGGCTGCTCTAGTGTTATAATAGCCAAATCAAATAGATATAACAGAGAATGCATGATCCAAAGAACCAACAATATTTACTATATTGTTGATTCTAACTTTAGAAAAAAGTTAAGCCTTAGTATAGAGAACTTTTCCCATTTTTCTGTGGATTGAATTTAAGCTTTTAAATTTTAATTATAGTTATAAGTATCCCTAGTAGTTAATTAATTATCAAATCAACCTTGCTTCTTGCTTCACTATGGATTTGAAGTCTCAGTTCTAAGAATCAGGTGGCAGTATCACTTAAACCACTCATAGTCAGTCTTAGTTTCACATTTTCTAGAACATTTCCCAAATATTTCCTGACATTGGGCTCTATTCTTGAATTGTAATATGTCTTTGTTCATTTCAACTATTTTTTGTCGGTGTGGCTAATGTTTGTAATCTATACCATTCATTCTTTCAACTAATACTATGTTGAGTACCTATTTCATTCTTCACAGTGTTCTTGGTACCAGGATACAGCAGTGAAAAAAGATGATCTCTGTTATCATATATGTGTTTGTGGTAATGAAAATATAACTAAAGGTGTGTTATTTTCTTATAGCTGGATGCTGTGAAATGCAAATTTTGTGCTGGCTGTCAAGGAGTCCTTCAGTTGGTTACCATTGGACATTCTTGATGATAACTGCTAAACTACATATTCTACCACTTTTTTTTTTTTTTGAACATTCAACTTGGTTTCTCAATCGCCCTGTTTTATGTAATCTCCAGGTGCCATCTATATAGCAACTTACCCTATATTCATTATGCTAATAGCCTTGCCTAAAGTAATAGCTCGGACACTGAATTCTTATAATAGACACTGATGCTATCATTCAAGTGAAGTTAAAATGGTACTTTTCTTTGAACACTTCATCTCTTGTGGTCTTCTGCAAGTATTTGAAATTTTGATTTTTTTAAGTCCTCATTCAATCATCAGATTTAAGCTTTTATGTAGAGTACACAATGGGTTAGCCTATTTTTTTCATTCTTTGGTTCCTTCTAATGCTTTTACCATGGCCTACATGGAAAATGTACTGTGTTTATTGATTCCATTTGATTTAATCTGAGTAATATTCAAAGATTAATTTTGTAATTTTAACATATTTTGGACCTTTTAATTTGTTAAACCCAAATTTAATATAATTTAATAGCCAATTAAAATCTGTAATTAAAAACATATAATTATAGCTCTTAGATATTCATTAGTCTGTCGTATTAATTTTTAATTCATTATGATGATTCATGTTCCCAGTATTCATATAAGTAAACTGATATAAATAATGTGATATTTACATTAAATAGAGGAATCAAGTGCTAGAGGTACTCATTCAGTTAGCACTTTTATTGATTTCTCTAGGTAGTGTAATATATCCAGCACTTTGAATTATATAAAGGAAAACTACCATTTTAGCACTCAAACAAAATTTAAAATTTTATGTAGTGAATATATAAGCCTAAGAATATTATATTTTACACTATTTTTCTTTGAATGTCTATCTTACTATCAATAAGCATACTATTGGCTCTGATGACTAACTTTTAATCTGTGGTAGGTTGTTCTTATTTAGCAATTTGATGCATTGTTGGTCAAAGCTGTATAATTAGGCAAATGCCTTCCAAGATTTAAAAGTCCTGGGGAAAAAAAAAATATATATATATATATATATATAAAGGACAAACCCTTCTATAAAAAGCATGCCTTCTTATTAATAGTCAAGTTCTTAAATAACTAAATTGTTTACTTAAGTCTTTTCATTTGAACTCATTTTGGTGGTTGAATTTTTATTTATTTTACTTTTTTTGTACTTCCCATATCTGGAGAAGTTATAAAGCATTTATTATTTCTTACATAGAGGTCATCATCGTGGAGCACCTCAGGAGGTAAGAAAAGCAATTCATACATTTTCTACACAAATAGACTCTTCAGAGACCTCCCATGGGCATAGCCCAGTTAAAATATGTTTAATTTCATCCTCAGGTAGTTTTAACAGGAAACAATTTCATCCCTACACAGACCTACCAGAGCCATATCTGCAATTTAAAGATAAATTTACAAGAATAGTCTCACATTGCTATACATGGCCCTGTACGAGTTTAATTTAAGAATCTTTCGACATGAAGTAAGTATTACTGAAATTATATTTTAACACAATTGAATTCTGGATATATTAAGCAACTCTAAATAATATCAAGCATTTTGTCTAAACAAGTAACTGCACAGCTGTACATTTGAAAATACAGTGTAAATACTTTTCATTTACAATCAGTGCTATTATAATCATTACTGGTATTATAAAAAAGTTTATATTACATATAAACTTTTTAGAAACGTATTTAAATCCCCAGTGTTTAGAAATTTTATGACATGCCTTAGTGGAAGCAATTTTCATCCATTATGTATGGTCCTAATAACATCCTGATACTCATATTCTTTAGTTTGGGGGCTTTTTTCAATTATTTATTTAATAATTACTTTCTTTTGTTTCTCTGTTTCCTATTATTTAAAGTTTGGAATTTATAGGTTGGCTCTTTCAGTCCCCTGGTGAAAGATTTTAAGATTATAACTATACTTTCCAGGATTCTAGGATTTGGGTTGAGGAATAGGGCTGAAGGAGGGTAACATGCACTATCTGTAATTTCGCTTAATTCATCTCTCCAAAAAATGCCCTTACCTTTGCCTTAATTCCACATGTTCTGTCTAATTCACTGTTTCTAAGAAATTAACTTCCAATCTTCAGCCTGAGTGAGTTATGATAATTACCCAGTTATGAGGAATGAGAATGGAAAATGGAGAAATAGCCACTTTTTTAAACAGAATTTTTTAAAATCTTCTTTTCTTTTATATTTAGAGGCCACATCCCAATTTTTGATAATAATATTAAGTGAATCAGCTTGCCTCTTGATATTTCTGTGCTAAATTTATTAATGATTATCTATCTGTATTATTTCCAGTTTCTCTCTTAAGTGCTTCACAGATCTGTATCATTATTCTGCTATTCTGGTAATTAGTTGAGGGTTTGGAGGGAGTATAGCTATATTTAGTTTACCACTTTAGCTGATTTTCTGTGCATCTCTATTTGAATGGGTCGCTCAACCAAGTGTCCTCTAAAAATGAAAATTACATATGCAAGTTCTATTTGCATCATCAGACCTAGAGGCTAATGATGGTTGGGCAAAGTGTTTTCTTCCTTTTTCTTTTTCCTTTTTTTTTTTTTTTGTTGTTGTTCATTTGTTTTCTTGTTTTACTTTGGTTGGTTTTGTTGTGCTCCCAACTTTCAGTTCTGGGTGCTGATTTTCTATTTAGGCTGCATCAATAACTTTAGCATGCATGTATGTAAAGACTCTCTTCTGTTTTTAAATATGAAGAATTCATTCATAATAACTTGATTCTACCTTCAAGGAAATTATGTTATAATAAAAGAGAAAAACAACAATGATTTTAGTGCAGTGTGATAAGAGTAAAACTAAAGAAAATAGATATAGCAGTAAATTATTAAACAACAAAATGGAGTGTGAATTAGAGAAGTTCAAATTATAAGTAGTATTGATGGGGAATTAAAATGTCTTTTACATAATCAAAACACGAAAATTTAATAAATTACACAAATGACTTTTTCATATTTAAAAACAGGAGAGTGTCCTTACATATATGACCACTGAAAGAATAAATGGCAAATTGTATCTAAGTTGTATGAACAGGTTTATCTATTAAGAATTAGACATTCCAAAGAATATCTTGGTCTTCTCTAATACAGTGACTAGGAATAAAAATCATGCAATTTCTTAAAAACTGATATTTTATACATTACCATTTTTAGAAGTCTCCAAGATGAATACTACTCAGGGTCCTTTTAAAAGCCTTTTGTTTTTGTCATGCAATATCTTTTGATTTTCTTCAATTGTACCGGAATAAGCAGTTTTTAATTTAATTAAGAATGAAAATAACACAAGGGATGTTGGTTTTGTTAATTAGAATCAAAATCTTATGTATTAAGTTTATCCCTATTAATCTTGGGATTCTGAATGTTTGATCTAATTCAGTGAAAATTCTGATATTGTTACTATAGGGGAGTCTGGAATTTAGGAGTCAGGAATTTTTATAATCTCAAATTTGGAAATTGTTGCATTTAGGAAAAACTTCTACAGTTTGTACACAGTTTGTACACATTAATGTGTACAAACTGTAGAAATAAAGCAAGACAGTTAATAAAAGTAATAAAAATATAAATTAAATATAGAAAATTAAGGAATACTTGCTATAAAAATTATGTGTATCTATATTATATATTATACATATTATGTTATATATAACATGTTTATTGAAGTAATATAGAAAGTAAGCAAAGACAAAAGGAAAACATAAAACAAAACACGTGATCTATACTATGGTATCTTAATAATTATGAACGTATTGTAATATTTTCTCCTAGAGTAAATAAAATACACAAACAGGAACAACATAATCATTTATAGTTCAAACTCAGCAGAAAGCTTGAGGTAAAAAAATGAAATTGATTTTTTCTTTCATTGCTCATTATGTTTTCTTTTAAGTGATATTAACTATTTTATAATCATGTCCTTACATTCTATTTCTTACATGTGCTTTCTGAATGTTGTAAATTTGATATTTATGTAATCCTGCAAATTCATGTGTTAAAGTTCTAATCCCAATGGAATGGTATTTGGAAGTTAAGATATTTGGGAGGTAAATAGGTTAAGATAAGTTCATGAGGGTAAGAGCCCCAATGTGGTATTAGTATCCTTATAAGAAGAGGAAGAGAAATAAGCGCTCTCTCTGCCATGTGAAAACACAGCCAAAACAGAACACAGCCATCTGCAAGCCAGGAAGTGGGTTCTCACTGGGAACCAAATCTGCCAGTGCCTTATCTTAAACTTCCCAGCCTTCAGAACTATGAGAAATAAATGTCTGTTGTATGTCACTTAGCCTATACTATTTTGATATAGCAGCCCAAGTTGACTAAGATATTGAGGAAATGACCTTTATGTAAAATTAATTTCTCCCTAAATTCTCTGTTTAGTATACTAATTTTCATGCAAATGAAAACATAGGGCTTACCTTCATTCACTCTTAATCACCTATATTATGTTGGATGATGTATGATAACATACATTAGTATTAATTTAGGCAGAATTTTGTTGAGCCATAGTGCTGGTTTGCCACATACATTGGTAGCTTACACATTGCTTGTGTTTAATTTATATCCATGTAGCAGTTTGGTGATCTTATTAGTAAAAACATAGTAATGTACTCTCTGTTCACTCCATCTTCCCTCATTTAAAAAATATATATGTTTACTCTTAATTACTATATTTTTTATTTCAATGTTTTGTTATTTTGCTTCATACAACTCTTTTAATGCTGAGCTGTTTTACATTATGTATTTTTTTATCCTTTTATAACTGTAATCATTTTAAACAATTGTTTTAGTCTCTATCAAATTATTTGGTGTTTTGGGCTCTAATTTTTCATTCTATTTTGTCTTCTGACTCTTACTTTGGAAGAATTATATTGTTGAGTGTTTGCACTTTATATTTGAAATTTATTTTCTTCAAGTCTTTAACTGTGGAAAGATGCTGAGAATCTTCACAGTGGTTTTAGGTTTACTTCTGCTGGGTTCTCATATTGGATGACCTAAAGTGGTAATGTTTTAGGTTATATCTGTCTGAATTTCATTGAAAAGTCCAGGGAGTATATATGCAAAATGCAAATGTAAAGGATATTTGCTGTCTTGTTACCAACAGAATGAAAATATTTACACTTGTTCTCAGAAAAAGAGAGACTACTCTCTTCTTCCTTCAATGCTAGAAAGTAAATGTTTTCTTAATTCATCCATTCACAAAGGTTGTAGCATTTCAATATGGCTTTGCTATTACACTTACATGTTAGTGTCTTATTCATTTCTCACTTTGTCCAAAATGTTGTCTCTTTTTTTTTTTTTGGCTATAAATTTAAACACTTTTGGTTACCCAAATATATCTACCCTAAAGAGTCTACATTTTCACTATGTTATTATTTTACTTTCTTCTAGTCTCACAGTTGTATATCCTTTCTTTTTTATGTGCTCAAGTTATATTTTCAATCACCTATTTCAGAGATTCATTTAAAATTTTATGTATATTTTGCTTGTTCATTGAGTGGGACTGTTTCTAGTTGTCTAGTTCCAAATATTGACATAAATAGAATTATCCATTCCCTTCATCACCTAGAATATCTCTTACACTTTAAGTTCTATTTCTGGATCATATTTTCAGAATATGTTTTTATCCTGGTTCTTCCTGATTAAAGATTTCATTAATCAATCATTCTACTGGACTATAGCTGCTTTCAAATTTTTTTAATTTTTATGCTAAAATGTAGTTTGTGTCAATGCCCCATCAGAATGTGAAGTTCCTGTCAGTTGAGGATGTTGAAAAAATACTATACATCAGTTAGAAGAAAGCACAGTTACCATAGTGATAAGAGTTGCTTGTGACTCCCCATTAGAATGTAAGTTTTTGAGAACAGATGTTTTATATGGGTCAGATTTTATTTTGAGTCTCTAATGTGATGCTTCTTACATAATATTAGTTGAATGACTTTAAAAGGAGATAAATGAACAAGGAGAAAAATGGAACTAAAAGGGGAAAGATCGATTAAAAGAAAATAAAATAAAGTTATTTTTTTCTGATGACATTTTATATTTAATATCAGTAAAATTGTCATGTTTCAATTATTAGTTGTTTTATATTTATTAGATTTCTCTAGTAAATTGTGAAATTTAAGAACATGAATGTTACTTTTATATCTCTTTTGACACACTGTATTATTCATTACAGCAATAGGCCCAAAGATTGAATTTAACAAATAAAATTTTATGTTCACTATCAGTTAACTAATTCATTAATTTTGCTTAATATTAAGCTTGATATTTTCCCACTAAAATTCTTAACACTGTCTCTTCTATATTTTTAATATTTAGCTAATCATTATAAACTGAGTCTATGAGATAAAATTAAACCGTATTTTAAAAAATAACTCTTCATGAAAAATTTGTCAGTGTTGGTAGTTGTTTTGTTGAATAACCAAAATCAAGTTTTCATCTTTCAAAATCATTTAATTTAAATATTATGGTTTACTTTATATATCTGTTAATTCATCAAAAGGCTAATTCATTCTTTCGTTGTTTTTAATAAATACATTTACTTCATACCTTTACATTAAAGACCATTTTTATCTCCTGTGAACTACATGAGCTAATATACGTGTTAGTACAGATATATATTTCATTCTCACAATTATGAATAAATCCTTGACTTCAAAAGACAGAATCCCTTGTAGGATTAAGCAGATTTACTAAAAGACTTGCTACTGTTTTGTATATGTAAATCTATTTCAAGTATTTCCCCACTAACATCCTATTTTTAGTGAAAACAGGTTTTTCTGATCTCACTATTTTCAGGATACATCCTATACAGTTGACAATTAACATATTCTGCTTTTTTTATTATTTATAGCTGCAGCACTTGATTTTTCATATTTTATCATTTTCTTGTCTTCTGTATTTGAGAGAAAGATAGGGGAGAGAAAGGAGGACTATTAAATAATTCTAGCACATTTGATTCAGTTTTATGCTACATTAGATTTGTCTATACTTTGGCTGAATTGGGTCCCCCCAAATTCATATGATGAAGCCATAACCCTTAAATATCTCAGAATGTGACATTATTTAGAAATGGTGCTTTTAAGTAGACGATTAAGTTAAAATAACACCATTAGAGTGGGCCATAATGCAATCTGACTGGTGTCCTTATAAGAAGAGAAAATGTGAACACAAAAGACATTAGGGATCCATGAGCACAAAGAAACAGCCATGTAAGGACAACAGGGAGGAGGTGGTCATCTGCAAGCCAAACAGAGAAGTCTCAGGAGGAAGCAAACCTGAAGACATTTTGATCTTGAACTTCCAACCTTCAGAAATGTGAGAAAATATACTTCTGTTGTTTAAGCCACATGGATCATGGTATTTTGTTATGGCAGCCTTAGCAAACTAATATACTTAATTACATCTGATGTAGTCTAGCAATGTGTACTTTTTGAGTTGGTAACTTAACATTGGTCATGCATTTTTGGTAATACATATATGAGTTTACTTTCATAACAAGTTATGATTTTTTGTTTGTTTTTATGTCTTTAAAAGGCTTTCTGTCCTGTGTCTAGAATATTTTTTGCTTTAATTTTGACCTGGTTAACCATTTTTTACCCATGATATCTATTTAAAGATCAGACCTATCTTGCCTTGATTCTTTACCCTAAACATGGACCTTCTCCTTCTATCTTTAAGAACAATTTTTTCCTCATTTTTAGCACTTAGCCACAAATATTTGTAATATAAATTTATTTGTGTGATTATTTGCATAGTGTATATTTCTTCCCCCAGACTATAAATCCCATAAAACATATTAGTTTTTATTATATCCCCTTATATCCTCATCTAGTGATCTTAATAGACAGGCAATAAATATTTGTTTCTCCTGGTTGAATGTTGAGACTTTATTACTCTCTTCCAACATGGCCCAAGACAACTTTCCAAACAGACCACAAAAATGAATTGTAGACGAAGCTATACCAAATTCACAGATTAGTTAAAAATCCTCATCAAAGCATTCGACTCAAAACCTTACCCAAGTTATGCTATCAAATAAAAGCTTGTTTTTATAGATCAACACTGAAGAGTCTAGAATCCAGATTTAGTTTCAGAATTGAAGAGCTAGGCACCAAGTTCAGAAAAGATGAAAACCTGAGGAGGACTTAGAAGCAAGCCAGACCAAGATCACCCTGAAAAGAAGATTCATAATAGAGAAGATAGACGGTATCGTGTCAGCTGTACTTCCTACCGATAACACACCCCCATCGCGGTATTGATGAACAACTCTTAGCATGGAGTTGATTCCAAAAAACTAAGGAAATTGGATTTTACTAAGGAAATTGGATTTCCAGAGTCAAGAGTCAAAATTTGGTTTCAAAATCGAAAATCTAGATTTCATGTCCAGAGAAAAAAAGAACTTGCTGAGGCCTTAGAACAGAAACAAGACGAGGTATAAAATCTCTGAGATGAAAGAGTTCAAGGTATAGAAACTACACAAAATGGCATCAGTCTCACTAGCAACTGTCATTTCTCTGAAACCAAAACAGGGTGGAACAAGAGGTAAATATAGTGTATTTGATGTAATCACCGGGGGCTCCAAATCTCTCTTACCTGTTCTGGAAACATACCCTCCTGTGTTTGGGGGTCCGCAGATGTGGAGGGCTGACTGTATGCATTGATCTAAGCCATTTTATATAGGACTCTTGAGCATCACAGGACTGTGATAACCACAGTGGTCCTGGAACCAGTGCCCTGCGGATACTGAGGGACAACTTAAGTTTTGCGGGAGTCAAAAGTTATACATGAATTTTCAACTGTGTAGCAGTTGGCACCCCTCAGCCCCGCAATTTTTAAGGATTGACTGTGAGTGATATCAGAAAATACTATGTTATTTTTAACAGAATCTAGCTTTGCAACAATTAATGTGCATTCTAAGTTTTTTAAAAGACAAGAACTAATTTTCTTTGTGTAATTTCTATTCTTATTTTATCTTTTCAACTGTCAATATTTCCTTTTACATTAACTTATTAATTTCTGATCAAAGAGTCAATCCCATTTACTTTCACCAAGATCTGTAGACATTCACCATATTTTGATCTCAACCATTTTGCCAACTCCTCCAAACTCTCATCCCTTTAGAAAAGTATATTAAAATTATAGAGAGATATAGAAATCAATAAAATTATGGAATTTAAAAGAATAGTCCTTCTATTCAGCCAAGATCTAGCCGTCCATTCATAAAACTGTTTGTTTATTTAGCTCATCAATATATTTATTGAGCATCCATTATATACCCATCACAGTCCTGGTGCTTAGGATACAACAGAGATAAAGTAGCCAGAAATCCTTATACTTTGGAGAGCACATACTTTGCATTTTGTCTGTGGAGCACAAACTTCCAATTTTTGCTACATATCAGAATTTCCAAGGTTCCTTTTGTTCCAAAAGTTTTATTTAATTTTCCAGACCACTATGAAATCGCTCTTTAATTTTAACCTGAATTACTCTTCGTTTCAATTACTTAACTTCTCTACTGTGATGTCTCACTGTGTGAGGGGAAAAAAGGTAAATTACAGATCTACAGAAAGCACATTGCCAATTGCTGTTCTTAAAAGACATTTTATAAAATGGATAATAGGGACTAAAACATCCAAAATAAGTTAATACAATTTTTTTCTATTAGAATTATTTGTATCATTTTTCCTTTTTTTTTTTTTTTACTTAAAACAATGAAGATAAACAAAATTTTATTTTTAAACAAAGAAAGTAGTTATTTACACTAAGTGATGTTTGTGCAGTGGCATTAAATTAACATGCCTTTGTTTTGGCTCAGTTTGAAAAATTGAATATTTTTCTAGAGATTTTAGGAATGAAGACCAAGAATAAGGCTTCCATTAACTGGCATGCACAGGGAAGACAATAATAGATATGTTGATAGATCATTCCAGATGGGAAACATGGTTTAAAAATAATGATAAACAATAATTTCAAGGTAAATTTAATATTGGCTTCTCAGTTTTCATTCAAATTTTGTTAATATACCATCTATTTAGAAAAAATTATCATCTGCATTATATATAAAAGGGTAGACTCAAGATGTTTCAGAGACCTAATAATGAAAATTAAAACAATAAGGTTGATAGAAGTAAATATGGTAGAATGGTCAGATATACATGGAAACAGTTTTATTTAGTTTTTATGTTTCATTTAATTAAAATAAAACTAAAAATAGAGATGAGTATTTTATACATATTTATGACATTTTGTGTTTAGGTATGCTAAAATTGATGATTTTTAAAATCTCTTTTACATTAGCACTGACTCATAGCAAGCTTCAAAAATATAAACTACTTTTCCTTTAACAATGCAATAATATACACAAAGTATATGACCAATGGGTATTTGTTTAGATATTTTTTTTCTACAATACTGTAGGAATAGTAAAATGTATAGATAATGAAACCTGCTGAGAAGCTCGTGTTGTGCTGAATATGTAACAGTATATTTAGTGCACTACTGCTTCAGAGTTATTAATGGCACTCTGGAGTATGTATGATTTAGAGTATCTTCTTAAGTCCTTGAGTACTACCAGGCAGTGCCTCAGGCCACAGGGAGATAAAAATCCCGTTGGTGTGATCCTTCAAAGGTCACTAAAAGCTCTCATAGTTTAGGAAATCTATTACAAAGTTCCAGATACTTAAGATGAAAATGATAAGAAAGGACATCCAAGAAAGCAAGTGAAATTGTTGCATGCCTTTGGTTGACTTTACATAATGCATACAATATGATAAAATACTATTGAATAGGATTGAAAATCAGAAGTGATCTATGAAGAAGGAAAAATAAGATAAAACTGAGAAAAATTTCCATGAGTAAAATGCATTCCATTTAGCCCAACCAAATGTGCTGATTAAAACAATTAATAATTTGATCTTAGTGTTGTCAAGACAAAGACATAAAAGCTAGCATGAATAGTTAAGCGGTTTACCATGTTCATTAGTTTCCTATTGCTGCTGTACCAAATGACCACAAACTTAATGGTTAAAAATAATACAAACGTATCGTCTTATAGGAGGTCAGACGTAGGAAATGGGTTCACTAGTCTGAAATTAAAATGTTGGCAGGGCTGCACTCCATATGAAAGCTCTAAGGAAGAATCTGTTTCTTTGTCATTTCTAGCTTCTAGAGCTGCCATCATTGCTCATAGCCCCTTTCTTCATCTTCAAAGCCCACACTGTAGGATCTTCAAATCTCCTTCTGTCTCTTTTTTTGTGTGGCCATATGTCTTTCTTCGTTCCTGTGGTCAGATTCCCTACTTTTCCTAAGAAGTTTTATAATTACATTTAAGTCCCACTGGGATAAATACAGGATAATCTCATCTGAAAAATTTTAAATGCATCTTTAAAAGTCCCTCTGCTATATCAGGTATAGGTTCTAAGAATTAGAATCTAGACATCTTTGGGGTGGAAGGGTTATTCGACCTACCACAATTCCAAATAAAATCATTTATTCAAGAGAAAAGAAAAAGATTATAGTATGGAAACTAGGGAGAATATTTTTATCATTCTACATAAGAAAGACATGACTATATATATATATGACTTGGAAATCATCTAAAGAGTAAAATCCAAATGATATCTTTGACCTTCTTAAAATTCAACTTATAGTACAATTACTATAGAATATCAAGGAATATTAGAGTTTTTAAAAAGTCATTCTAAAGGTTACACTCTTGATACATAATTATCTTCTATCTTGGCTTAATTCAGATGTAGCTTTTGAAGGTATGAATGGTATGAATCCTTAAAAAAAATAAATCTTTCTGTACTGGAGAGGATCCAAGACTATGACCACGTACTTTTAACCTTAAAATGGATATTTAGTTAAATCTAATTTAATATTTACTTTTTCTGACTATAAATATAATAGTTATTTTCACTCAAGTATGTAATAAGAACATGAATATAGTTGTTATAACATTGCGAAAAAGATTATAGAAGAATGGTCTTTAATAAGCTAAAACAATTATGTATTATACATTATGAATGTGAAATCTAATCTGAATGCTCTGGAAAAACAATAAACATGAAAAATATGTCACATTGGATGTGGTCGTAACTATTGCAGAATGTTTCCAAAATCTGGAAAAATAAGAGATATTTTATTGATTTATTGTTCTACTTTCATTTGGGGTGGGGCTCTGCTTAGACTTTAAATAAGCTATATTCTCCTGTGATTGATGTGTAAACATGTTTTGGGAGCAATACATTCCAAAATTAAGGCATAGTTTTCAAAGAAACATCTAGAATAATAACAACGTAATATACACAATTTCATATTTTTCAGGCATCCTATTGAGATGAATGTTCCACATAGGCCTCTTACTATAGAAGATCTTTTCATTGTCACTTCTTCACAATGAAGTTAAAACCCTAAATTTTAAATGGCACAATGTAGGTGAGTTTGATTCAAGAAAGCTTTTGCAGAACATTAGTCATTAAAGCTATATTTAAGGAAAAGGCATGTGTCCATGTGTCTTCCATACAAGGATTGATAAATGAGTATAAAATTTTATGACTTCATTCATTAGGTTATCATGGTTCTAAGAATTTGTTATAAAAAGTGAAAATAAACGAATATCATTTTTGTAGTTTATAGTCTACTGAGTGAGACAGAAGAAATAAAAACAAATATGTTATTAAAATAAATGCCATGAAAATTGTGGATTAAGGAATTAGACAATGGATGAGGAATGTAACTTTAGGGTTGAAATTTTAAACACTAAAATCTTGGATCAAGGTAAAAGATTTTTCAATCTGCTTTTTACTACCAGCACATTCTCGCTTTTGTTTAGTAAGGATAGTTATTTTCTTTCTACTTCCTGTATTTAAGCAGAGTTCATTAAATTATTTTTATTGTCACTGGAATGAAATTTATATAAACTTGAGATCCCTTATTGTGTTTAATTTATTGGAACAATTCTGAAAAGGAAGATACAATTGACTGGATCCCGAAGGGTTAGTAATTATATTTTATATCAAAGTATTTTCTTCCATGGTTCACCACATTAAAAGCCAAGTTCAGCAATTCATGGGAAGATATGATCTTTTTTTGAAGCTTCTTTCTTTTGAATTTTTATAGATAAAAAAATGTTTCTCCTTATACTCATTGCCAAGTGTCAATTTTATAATGCTTGTATGCAATAAATTTGTTCTTAGGAAGCTTTACATATTAAAATGACAAAATAATCACTTATGTAGTGTTTTAAACATATATTAATGCATTTTCTAACTGTACTTCTATAAAGTAGATCAATTTGAAAGCTACCTACATGAATTTGAATATTCCAATATATATTTAGTAATTCAATTTTTTGTATTCTTAAAGAGTTAAGTATTCATTTGGAATCCCCCTAATTGTTAGAAAAATGTATTACTGTGTTTACTCATTTTGTATTTTAACGAATCTTTTAGAATGTTTAAGATAATGTTGCCCATGATAGATGACAATGAATTAGTGAGACATATAATAGTGTTCACAAACACATAAAACAAAATCCTAATGTATTTGAGGTTATTGCACCTAAACAAGGAACTTGAAAATACAGAAGTAATGAAAATTAAAATAAAGAAGTTCCTCTATTCTCATGTAAAACATTTATCCTCATGATAATTTGCTTGACTAATTTATTTTGGGGTAGGGGATAGGGGAAACAGAGTAGGGCGTTTACAAGCTAGGAAATTCTGGACAACAATTTTCGAACATCTAAACAGTAAATATATTGAGTTATATTGTGTGAGAGTTTATGTGTTAAGACAAACATGTAGATTATTATGAAACATTTTGTGATAGAATATATCCTAATAGAATGGTGATTTTGCTCACTTTGAAAAATGATAATCTTCTATGTATTCACTCTTACCTTCATTTCTGCTATTAACAGTTAATCAGAGGAACTACACATATAATACCCTGTAGGTAATATAAATAGAACTCTGCAGTAGTTCCAAAATGGTACTTTCATGAAATAACAAATACAAAATAGTTACTCAAAAAAGCATTATCACTTTACAATGTAGCAAAAAATTCCTGTGTAAGAAAATATACACACAGACACAAAAATAAACAGTAAACTCATAAATAATGATAAAAATATTTCACATGCATTTATTTGCTTATCAAATGACCACTTCTCCAATTTTACTTAGATTTTGATTCTATTTAGTCGAAACACTTCCCCAAATTCAATGTTAGATAAATCTCCATTTAATGTTATTAGAACCATATATTCTTTAAGGAAATGTTTATAAAGCACTTTCTATTTGTCAAGTTCTATACTAAACTCAAGAGATCAGGAGTATATGTGATGAATATGACCATTGCTCGCTCTCCCCTGAGCTGCAGATTATAGGGAAATGGAAATGTTATAAGAAGATGCTCTCAATTCGATGGGAACACATGAGTACTCATAACTCAGATTTGAGAGGTAATAGAAATCCCCCACAAACAAAACAAAACAAAACAAAACAAAACAAAACAAAACAAAACAAAACAAAACACAGCTCCATCTTGGAAGGAGGAGTTGGAAGTTAACCAGCAAGATGGAGACAAGGGAAAAACATCCATTCAGATATGGAGCATGTTCAAAAGCAGTGAGGCAAGATAAATATTCTTGTTTGGGGAACTAGAAGTAGTTCTGGAATTGAATTATAAATTGCAAGAGTTAGATGAGGTTGGAGAGGAAAGAAAGGGCCAGATCCTGAAGGACCGTGTAACATATGTCAGGGAATTTGAGTTCAAACACTTCAAGTAATGGAATAAAGTGCTGGTTGGTTGGGCAAAATGTTAATTTGCATTTGTACACAGTAGTTACTTTAGGTATCAGCAAAAAACTGAGTATTTTCCACAAGCATTGTATCAGTGCAGTTGACTCTAAAAGTCATACAAGTAAGGTATTAAAGAATGTAAATGCAGTGAATGCTATAAAACCATATCATAAATAAACATATTTGCAATATGTAAAAATATGAAAGAAAATATAATATTTTGGACATTTATTTTAATTTATAATTTCAAAGTGTAAATTATGTAGAACAACCTTCATATGAGATTTAAAAACAGTATTAAATTGAAAAATTCAAATATTTGCATTATGCTTATATGTAAAATTTTAGCAATTATCTAGGTAGGTTCTAGTTGCCACTAATCAAAATAAGCTTATACTGTATAACCACAAATAAACCTGAAATATAATTTTTTCATCTTATAATTTGTAGTAAAGAAAATTCAAGTTATATATATATACACATATATATAGTTCTAATATGCATTACTTTTTAGTGGTTTAAAAGACATCTAAGTTTTATCTATATATATATATATACTATTTTATTTATTTCATATATACTCTGCTTAATAATGCAAATTCTCTGGTATTTAAAATATGTACAAAATGTGAAATTCAGGAATTTCGTTTTGCACATTTTTTGTTGGAAACTATGATTGAAAATATTAAGATGTGTGTCTAATCTGCAGTTACTTTAAAGCCAAATTTTAGTTGCAAGCAGAGACTGGACAACGGACGTCCAGGGGGATTTTTCTAAATAACTCTGCATGTTTCTAAAATCAGGTTTTGAAATCAGGAAAACTATCATAGTTTCTTAAAATGTTATCAAAAAGAACAACTTTTTAACCTTTTAATTCACATGTAGCTCTCTTTTCCTCAAAACCCTAAGCAAATTCTTTATTATTGGACATTAAATTCAGATACTAGATACTGTTAGGAAGTCACGGTGTGAGATTTTTTTCTTTTTTTTGTAATTGATAAGCATTGTCTTGTTCACTTACTTTACCATCTGTCCTTCTGTTTTGACCTACACTGTTGGTCATTTGGGCCCTGTTGAGAATCTTTCAGAAGGCATCATAGTCCTATCCAGATGGGGGTCAGCTTCAAAATCCCAACTGCAGCTGTGTTCAGACAGACCATGACACATACTGTTGACAAGTCCTCTCTTTTACAAATTTCATGGCATTCTGATGACTGACTAGACCAGCTGCTCTATGGCTTATACTTTGATGAAAGATATAAGTTTTACATTGTCATAACTTAAAAGTATTATTCTAATGTTCTAAATACTTGTATAAAGCAGGCATTTTATTTCTTCACTGATGACTTCCAAAGTGTTACTTTCTAAACATGTTAACTTTACATAATTTATTATATAACTTTTGATAGTTTAAGTTAAAAAAACATGTCCCAAATGATGTTGTCATTTATATTTGAAATTTGAATCTGATTATACATATCTCATTTAAATACTCATTTGGTCTCTGAATATTTACTTAATATTTAATGAGAACATTCTTCTGTTGTGAAAAATTGGTTCTGAAGAATAAACTATATATTTCATCATTTAGTTGTGATAATTAATCAAAAAACATTTACTGAATGTTTTATAGTTATCTAGGACCATTTTAGGTAAATAGTTAAGTTAAAAGTCTCATATTATTTGTAACTTGGTTAGAGATACAAGAGTAACAACAATGAAAGAAAAATAACTCTAAGCAGCATATGTTAAGTTCTAAATTGTATAGAGTAAAGGTAATACTAATAAGAAAGTCTGATGATGTAACTTCTAAAAATTTCTTCCACATACATGTCTTTAAAAATCCTGCTGTATTTATTTCTTTATTTTTGGTTTAACAGTTGTCTTCCTTGATAAAACTGAATATTCTTTAGGATGAAACATTTACTTTAAATCATAGCAAATGTCACAAATGATCTGTAAAAGCTGAATGTTTATCATGCCTTCAACTGGTTTCATTAGAACTACATAGTGGCAATGGAAATGAGAGTCAAAGGCAGGAAGAGGCATGGTGGTGAGTAAGGGGGCAACCTATCCAAAGTCTGAAAACAAAGAAGGAAGCACAGAAACATTGGTTCTGAACGTTAAAGGAGGGATTAGACACTAACATAGACGGGAGAGTTATAGTGACAAAAGTTGGAACATATCCACGATAGAGTTAGAATTAGAGCAGATCTTTACTGAGACTATCAGTTCTTTATACTTCCTATATTTTTATATAGTTCTTTGTATCAGCCTCTTAAAGCATGATTCTCCCAAATAGAACTCTAACAGAAGTAGTTAAGGAAAGCAAAGACAATTTAGTATTAGGAATGGTAAACTTTCAGCATTTGCAGCATCAACCCTGAACTTTGAGATAGCTACTTTAGAAAAAAAAACATTTCAATATGCAAGCAAGGGTAATATAAGGTAAATTTGGTAAAAACGTGAAACCAACCATTTATTCATTTGACATATTTATTGACGGTCCTCAAAATATCAGGTGTTTGAAATGAAGAGACTATTTAATAAGGTGATTTATTTAAATAATAAATTATTCATTGCAATTGATTGATTTTCCCATTTTTCTGTTTATATACACTGACATACAACACTCATACAAAAACAATAGGAGAAAAAACAGACAACACGAGATACAGACATATCACATTCATCATTTTCTTCTCATTCAGGTGCCCTTGTTTCATTTTGAGGACATATTCCTAGATAGATTTTTTGATAGATTCATAAGAGATAAATACAACATCAATTTTTGTTATTCTGCAATGTATAGAAAGACTTACTAGGTCAGCTATACTTATTTTTCTCTCATTTTAATTAGATTTATTTCTTTCTTGTGGTCTTTCCACAAAGGAAAATAAAATTCTGATAATTGTGGTGCCACATTATTTTCAGTTTAAGTTTTATATAGACTCACTTTATTTCTAGGCAGTTTACACATCTTGTATTTTACTTCCAGGTAATAACAAACAGCTATGCTATTATAAATAAGTGCATCTAACTTGTTAGCTCAGCATAAGATACATTGTCCAGTTCAGAGCAGGTCATTTTTAAAAAATCAATTCTGATAAAATATCACTAAATACACTAAACATTTTTCTTGTAAATCACTGTTGCATTATGACAAGTCATGCTTTCTAAGTTTTCACATTACACAGTGCATTGAACTGCACTTCAAGTGTTTGGTGAACACAGAAACAGATCCATCAGTGTTTTTAAGCAAATGTCATAATCTATTTTATGGAAGCAGTGAAACAATATGATACTTAGAATTCACATTGTAATGAATTTGAAATGTTGATTTAACATTCCTAGTTTTTCTTGATAGTTGCCCACACATTTACCCTTTTGCTTTCTAAGTTATTCTCCTCACCTTTTCTTTAGCTAGGTACATGGCTTTTCAAATTTGCAGATATGGCTCTATATATATTTTTCGTTTTGGCTTTCTTAATTTTTTATTGTTTATAAGTGTTATATAGCTCTACCAGCATCAACAGTGAGATTTTTTTTGTTTCCCTAAATACGTTTTACTTTTTATTATTTTTTAATATTTGAAATTATGGCTCATATGGAGTTATCACCAAATAGTATCATACTCAAATAAATGGCTATTATCTACTTATCACAATTTTGCTTTTTTTTCAAGGAAGAAAAACATATTAAGAAGATATTTCATATATGATAGAGTCAAGGCTAAGTACATTTATTCATGGCTGTGTTGTTTTGTTTTTTTTTATTTCTTGAATACCAATTCTTTACTCAAATATGTTATTTTAGGTGTTAATATGTAAGAGTTTATTATTGTTGATGCTGTTATCATTTGTTTGACTAATTGTTCATGTAGCTATTTACTTCTTACTGAATGAGATTTAAGTATTTTAAGAAATATAAAATATACATTAAAAAAGCTTTTATAGTGAGATAATTTTAGATTTAACAGAGACATATAAATATAGTAATAGACATTTCCACATATCTTTCATCCGGCTCTCCTTTTGTTAGTATTCTACATATTCATAGAACAATTATCAAAATTAAGAAATTATCCTTCATATAATATTACAAACTATTTATTCATATTTCACCAGTTTTTCTCCATTAATATAATTTTCTGTGCTAAGATACAATCCAGAATCACATATTGCATTTAATTATCATGTTTTATTAGTATTCCCCAGTCTTGGCAGCCTTCATTTTCACCTTACACAACCTTGAAATATAAAATATACCAGCCAGTTATTTTATACAATGCTTTTTAATTTGGATTTATCTGATTATTAAATTGAGGTTATGCATTTAAGAAGATACAGTAGAGTTTGTGTTTCCTCATTGCCTCATGTCAGGGGGTACATGATGTCCATATGGGTTACTGATTATATTAACCTTGATTATTTGCTTAAGATGGCATCTACCAGGATGTAAACTTACTATTTGTTTTCCTTGGAACTTCTTAAATGTTTTGGGTGATATTTTGAGACTATGCAAATACTCTATTTCTACTTAAACGTTTACCCTCTAAACTTGTCGTCTATCAGTGGATTTTGCCTGCAGCAGTTATTTCTGGATTATTCTAATGGTAGTTTTCTAGTTTCTTCTACATCTATGAACCAAAATTTCTTTTTTTGTAGGAAAGAATCATCACTTCTCCATGTATTCATTTAGTCAGTTATTTATTTATACAAGTATGGTTTCACTTTTTAGGCTCTTTCAGGTTAGCTCTTATGGCATATTTATTATATAATTTTTAGCATTTTCTTACAACATGACACCAAAATCCTTGAGAATCATTTTGTATATTTCCACCATAGTCCTGGAATCAACCAGATTCCCAAGGAACCTTTCATTGGAGAATGTTTTTTTAGCAACTAATATGTGGGCATTAGGTATGATATGTCACTGCTGATATGTCACTGCATTCAGTCACTGCTTTAGTTTCTCTCGGGAAATAGATTTAGGAAATATTTATACATATATTAAATCATGCATACACACTTACATTGATCTGTATGTGTATGCATATTTTTATCTGTCTGTCTCTTTATTATCTATCTATCTATCTATCTATCTATCTATCTATCTAATCATCTATCATCTATCTGTCTGTCTATCCATCATCTATCAGTCTATGTGATCGCTCACACACACACACACACACACACACACACACACACACACACACTCCAATAGCGTTCATTTATATTGATATTTCTAACTCCAATCTAACACTACCACAGAGTTTATTTTAGCAACTCTTCCTTTCCTAATTTCCTTTCTTTTTCTAGTAGTGGCTTTCATTTGCTAACATATATTAATGTTCCTCTCAAGACTAGCATATAAATAGTTTCAGA
The DNA here is from genome assembly GCF_014176215.1 of Rousettus aegyptiacus. Lineage (NCBI taxonomy): Eukaryota > Metazoa > Chordata > Mammalia > Chiroptera > Pteropodidae > Rousettus > Rousettus aegyptiacus. The sequence goes on from NW_023416286.1 coordinate 64,276,187, forward strand.
ATTGTAAGGAAAGACTCGTAAGAGAAAATAAAACACCAAATGAAGTACAATATATTTGTAAAATTCTTTTTGTTTTTAGACTTACTTTATTCAGTCAAAAGCTATTTTCTAAATTTACCCAAGCCAGTTTCTATCTTCTTTTTTCCTTTTAGTGTGGTTATGTGGCTCATTTGTAATATAGTTAGATTCATTTGTCACAGTCTACATTTCCTTCCCCCCTCTATCTAATGTATTTTTATTTTATTATTATTTTTATTTATTTTATTATTATTATTATTATTATTATTATTATTAATTTATGCCTACAGCACCTGGTGTTCCTAGGTGGTCTCCCATCCAAATACTAACCAGGCCCAACCCTACTTAGCGTCTGAGATCAGACATCAAGCTTGTTCAGGGTGGCATGGTCATAGACCATGGACTGTGGCTCCACTGGGGTGTGAACCCAGAACCTTCTGCATGTAAAGCAGGCATGCTAAGTGCTACACTATGAAACCACATCCCATCCTAATGTATTTTTAAAAAGACCGGTAAAATTCACATTTTCTGGTGGACAGTTCCATGGATTTGAAGCATGCAGATAGTTGTTTATTAACAACCACTGCTCTATACAAAATGTAATATTACCCACACAAGTCTTTCACGATATTCCTTTATATAAAATCCATCTCTCCTTACCCCCAAATCCTGATAAGAAATAATCTCTTTCAGTCCTTATAGTTTTGCTTTCTCTAGGGTGTTATATGAAGGAATCGTATAGTTTTCAGTCATTTGAATTTTGATAATTTTTACTTAGAAAAATGCATTTATTGTTTATACCTGTTGTTGCAACAGTTGTTATTTGGCTCCTCTGCTGAGTAATATTCCATTGTGTGGATTTACAGTTTGTATATCTATTCTATTAGTGTTCTCTGATCTTCTTGGATTTGTGATTTGATGTGTGTCATCAATTTTTTAAAAAGTAGCTATTGTTTGTTTCAAATATCTTTTCTACCCTCTTTCTCTTTCTTCTTGAGTTCAAATTAGTCATATTATTGGATGGATTGACAATGTTCAGTGACTTTTGGATAATCTCTTCTTGCATTTTTTTACTCACTTTTTCTCTGTGTTTCTGTTTGAATAGTTTCTATTGATTTATGTTCAAGTTCATTTAATCTTTTGTTAAGTGTGTTTAGGGTACAGATGAGCACATCTAAAGCATTTTTCACCTCTCTTATGTTTATTATTTATAGTATTTCCATTTTATTTTGTCTTATAATTTCTATCTCTCTGGTGAAATTGCCAATTTGAGTTTGCATATTGACAATCTTTTCCAATAGAACACTTAATACATTATTTATAATAATTTTTATATTCTTTGTTAGGCAGTTCCTGTATCTTTGACATAATTAAGTATTGCTCTGTAGATTACCCTGTCTCTTTAGAGTGGGTCTTTCCTTGCCTTTTTATATGCCTTGTAATTTTTTTGAAACCAGCCATCCTCTTCAAGGCAGTTGAGATGGAGTTTAAAGGCTTTTATACTCAACAATAGGCATGACTTTCCTTCTTATAGGGTTTTGTTGTAGGTGTTTGAGATAATCTAGGTAGAAATTGGACTAGGTCTGAGTATTGTTGTTGCTATGGCTACCATCACTATACCCTGGGTGCAATGTCTGTTCTTAAAAGAAAAATATATATATATATATATATATATATATATATATATATATATATATATCTTTATGTATAAAATGTTCTTACTCATAAAAATGAAAATAAATACAATTTCTTATTTTAATGTCAAGAATATAGTCAATAATTGAAAAATATTTTTTTTGTTCTTAAGAAAAGCCAAGCTTAAGTCTCAGTAAACACAGTGCTTTAAATAAGAAAGCACAAACTCACAGTATGCCGTGTCATGATAGATATTTAGTTATTTGCTTTATTGAAATACATTAACAAGCTTTCATAAAATAGATTTGAAGAACAAGAACAGTTAGAGAATAAGTAAAATGGAGAATATGTATTATATATATTAACTCAAATTATAAATAAATCTCAACACTATAACTTATATAAATATTTTTACTGTTCTCAAACTGAACATAAAATAACTCAAATAGCATTAAGAAACCTGTATTATTACATAATATCCTTACTTTAAAACATATAATTGTATTAAATTACTGTCTTACTTGGTATTAAATAAATTTTTTAAAGTTTATAGGTGAAATGTCTGAAATGAAAAAATATCAAGTAACAAATTTATAAAGGAATTTTACTCACCATTTAACACTGAGTTTTAAAACTTTGATATTAAGTCAGCTTGTGTTATAATTGACTGAAGAATTGGGTTGAATTTTCAAAAGAAAAACAAAAGGAATATGCAAAGCATATGATGATTTAGGATACACAAAAGAAATGAATTAATTCCAATCCTTAACATCACATTTAGATGATTAATAAATATAGTTTAATTAAGTAAAGAAAATAAATTTAGCACTGATTTAAAATATTAATATATTATAAATTCATATTAAATAATCCTAAATTATATTTTTTATCATTCATGGTTATACAAAGAAATAAAAAAATAATTAAAATTGTTTTCTGATGCTTTTATTAGTTGTTTATCAATAATTTATAACCTATTTAATCTCTAGAATAATTCACTCTTGTTAAAAATAATGAAATAAAATAATTTTACTTTAAATCTTTACAAAAGTATGATTGGCAAATGTCTACACTTAATAAATGTCTGAAAAAACTGAAACAGTGAAAGAATTTGAAATTGGCAAAGATATATGTTTACCTGGGAATATGGCTCCGGGCTTTGCCAAGTAGAATTTAATTTGCAGCTTTAGGATTAGCATAAAGAAATGAAATGAGGAAAAAATTTCCTCAGTGAAAAAATGTGAGGGGCTTGCTTGAATCTGGTTTTTTCAGCTTACTCAGCCTTGAGCAAAGCGAGAGCTCTCTCCATTGGAGAAGATCCACTTCTATGTTATGGTGGTTACAATAGCTTGTGTCCAATATTAAGACCACAGTGCTGCAAGTTTTCTGTCTATCATCTATAGGGGACAAAGAAGTTTCACACTGAGGGCGAAATGTAGTTCCCAGCTCCCCTCAATTCCATTTTCAGAGACCAGGCAGAAAGGAACCCTGGAAACCCATCTTCCTGACAGCCTTATCACCCTTATCTGCTTTTTATCACCAGGGTTGATCTCATTATGCCTTATATCTCTGTACAAAAAGCATCTCTCAGTTTTATGTCTTACATCTCAGTTGTGTAAGAAGCCTCAGACCCTTGAGTCAGCCCTTATCTCCTGCTTCCTAGTTCTTAATGGGCTATTCCTACACTAATTCTGCTATCAGTCCTCATTCCTTTACAACTCCTGAATCCTCCTGCTGGGCCCTCTGAATTTGAGTTCATCACCATCAAATCTTCTCTCTCTTCAGTCTCTTATCTAATGTTTCTTATATTGCTTGCTTCAGCAAAATCCAGACTTCCCTAGATACGTTGCTTCCCATTTAGCCCTCTGTAACTCTTCTTCTTGCTGACATTACCTGGATGTACATAAGAATGGAAATGGAACAGCGTGACCAAGAGAGCCTTAAAGTTCTCAGCATAACTAAACTTTAGACAGGTTTTTTTCTGATTCCTTGCCTTTGGCCACCATTTACTTTAGAAAACATGTAATTTTGAATTTTCTCTTTGCCCTTTGACATGCAAACAGCGGACTCTCTGAGTCTCATTGCTGCTTTCATAGTTTCCTCCCCTATCAGCCAGACTCTGAGCTTTAACCTTCACATCATCAACTTGTATTATCAACTTCCTTTCCTGCCTTCAGTCCAGTCATTCATAGATTCCTGTTACATCTAATTTCTTAATGATTTAAACAAGTAGCTCACTGTCACTTTTGGACTTTAACTCTTAGTAATTTAAATACACATAGATGAAGCTTCCAACCCACAGGTCTCCTAATGCTTTGAACGTTTTCGTTTCAGTGATTTTGTTCATTGTAACTCAGGTTCATTTCCATTTAGACTTTGGCATTACCAATAAATGCAGCCTCCATGGTATCAACTTATGTATTCCATTCTCTGACTGCTATCTCCTATGTTTTTTTCTCATTCTCCTTATTACTGTAAGACCAACAGTCTTTCTATGTTGACATATTTTTATGGTCTTTATCTCCTATGGTCCTTCCTTCCATCTTTACTCAGGTTAAATTTCATAACCAGTTCTTATACCCATTCTTTTACATACAACCCAAAATAATTTGCTTTTCTGTTAAGTTTTCCTACTTGGTTGGCAAAATCTAAATACTAAATAAATCAGCTCTTCACCTGTTGTGTGACCACTTTAATGAACCAGATCTGAATGTGGCTGGAGGAAAACACAATTGTACCTAGTGGTCTCACTTTAAATTTATAGTGACAAATTTATAATGATAGATCTACTGTTACTGGACAATCATACTGTATTCCCATAGTTGGTTGTTTTTTTTTTTCTTTCCTAAGAACTTTACCACGCTTGCTACTTTCTCTTCATATTTCCATACTCTTGCCTCTCATCTATATTTTAAGCTGATAACATTATATAATTCACTTAGAAAATTAAAATAATCACAAATGTCTATAGAATTCAACTACCATATCTAATAACCTATTGGCATTGGTACATATGCATTCTGTTTCCTCCTGTTCCTATAGATGAAATTCTGAATTTCAGACAGTGTAAAATGCTATCAAGTGTTTAAGATGTTCTTATTTTATGCTACTTCTGGAAAGAAAAAATTGTCAAATATACTGTGACACACCATCAAGTGTACAGTGAATCTAAACATGAGATGTTAAAATATGAAACTAATAAATGTGTCTTACCATGAGTAAGTAAATCTGTTCCTATCTATAGGCCATTTATCTACTTAGAACATCTTCTCTGCTCTGTATAAAAACTATTTACAGTTCTTACTTTCTCATACATTATCACATTTTTTTCCTCCATACTCTATCATTACCAGATATATAAAGATATTGCCATTACCCTCCAAGCTTGAAAGCTAGATAAAAATCTATGCTTATTTACAATGCCTCTCTTCTAATTCTGTCTTAAAATCTCTGCAGTCAGGCTTTGGCCTCAACACACTACCAAAGTGCTTTTGTTGTAATAAGTTTAGATGTCTGTATGGCTCAAACTAATAGTTAATTCTGTCATTATTCTACATGATATATCAGAAGTATGAGCCATGATTACTCACTCCCTAATCCTTTCTTCACCTGGCTTTCCAAATATCACATTCTTGATTTTGCTCCTGCCTCACTGGTTGCTCTTTCTCAGATTTCTTTGCTTGTTTCTTCTCTTAATTCTTGGCAACTGAGTATCCTAAGACTCAGATATATACTGACTTTTTGGGTATAGTTCTGAGTGTTTTAACAATTGCATAGGGTCACGTAAACACAATTATAAACACAATTTTCATTTTTTGCCTCATTTGTAATTATACCTTCTCCCCATTCCTAACTTTTGCCAATCATTGATTTATTCTCTGTACAAAAAGTGTGTCCTTTCCCAGAATGCCTTAAAAATGTGAACGTGTAACCTTTCGTACCTGGCTTCTTTCGCTTAGCATGAAACTTTTCCGATTTATCATTGGTATTGTGTAAAATATCAATAGTTTGTTCATTTTTATTGTTATCTGGTATTTTATCGTATGGATAAATAAAAGTTTACTCACCTTTTGAAGGATATCTGTATTATCTCCAGTTTTTAGCTATAAGGAATGATCCAATTATGAACATTTACAGATTTGTTTGTAAGCACAAATTTTCATTTATTAAGGGTAAATAGCCAGAAGCAAACGTGTTGGGTTTTTATATGTCTGGAAAGACCTTAATTTCTCCTTTATATCTAAAGGAGAGCTTAACTAGATACATTATTCTAAGCTGGTAGTTTCTTTCACTTAATAGTTTAAATATTTGATTCCATTCCTTTCTGGTTTGTAAAGTTTGCAGTGAGAAGTTTGACCATAAACTAATGGATTTTCCTTTATAAGTTACCATTTTCTTCTCCCTGGCTGCCCTGAGAATTCCATCTTTGTTACTGACTTTTGATAATTTTAATACAATGTATCTTGGTGAAGGCCTTTCTGGGTCGAGATAATTGGGTATTCTGTTGACCTCTTGAATTCCAAGCTCCAGCTCATTCCTTAGATTTTGGAAATTCTCATCCACTATGTGTCTGAAAATGCTTTCTAGTCCTTGATCTCTTTTCTTGCCTTCGATAATGCCCATTATTCTTATGTTTCCTCTCCTGATAGTATCAGCTAGTTCTTGAATTTCTCTTTCATTTTTTTCCATTCTTCAGTTTCTCTCTTCTTCCTTCTGATTTATTTCTAAATTTCTGTCTTAGATAGCACTGATCCTTTCCTCCATTTGGCTGACTCTATTTCCCAAGCTTGCTATTTCATTTTTCAACAATTGCAGTGTGTGTGTGTGTGTGTGTGTGTGTGTGTGTGTGTGTGTTTGTGTGTGTGTGTGTGTGTTTTATCTCCAGAAATTCTATTTTGTTCTTTTTGAGTGTTTCAATCTCCTTGCTCTGCTCATCTAGGTGTTTTTTTTTTTAATTCCTGAAATTGTTGATATAACTCATTTCGGAACTCACTGAGTTTTTTCAGAAGTATCATCCTGAATTCTCTGTCATTTAAGTTGCATATTTCTATGTCTATAAACTTATTTTCTGGAGACTTTTCTCTTTCTTTCTGAGATGGCTTGTCACTTTGGTTGTTCAGTGTTTAATGAACTATTTCTCTGCCTGGACATTATTGGAAATGTATTCTGATTTTTTTCCAGAAAGAAGATTTATTATATAAAGGTCTCTCTTTAGCCCGCTGCAAAGAAGGTGCTTTTCTGTTGGTTTCCAGTAAGTGGTGTCTAAGCCTCTTGCATCCCTGCTTTATATAAAGCCTTAATAATGGCTTTAAATTTTCCTATAGGTATTTAATCACGTTTGCTACCCTCAGTTCCGCTCCCTGTCAGTGTAGCAACAGTTTCAATAGCATTTCCTCAGATTCCCCCAGGGCTCCATGGTGATGGTTCTCAGAGGGTATGGGGAAAGGGGCCCTGTAGGTTGGGGGTTAGAGGTTGCAGCTCAGTCTCAGTTTTGCAACTGTGGCTGGTAAAAATAAACTGTTGTTTCTCTGCCATCCTGCTTCTCTGCTTTCTGTCCCAATGGCTGGGCCCTGCCACTGGCTGTGCGGAACTCACAAACTATCCCAGGTAGGGGTGTTCAGGGAACTTGCCACACTTTCTCCTCCCCCCCCCCCCCTTCTCTACGAGGAGGTCCAGTGGCTGCGTGAGGCAGCTTCTTTATTTCTCCCAGTCCACCACTGGACACACCCGGGGTTCTGACCTGTGGTAGCTCTTATGGGCAGATCCCATGCTCAGATGTGCTGGTGTGCAGTTTGACTGTTTTTTTGTTGAGTTTTAGATGTTCAGCTTATTGTTGTTACAAGGGGAGAGATCTGGGGATGTCTCTCACTCTGGTATGTTCTTCTAAATACTCCTAGTGTTGGGTTTTTAGAACAAATATTGTTTTAACTGTATAAGAAACTGAATGTTTTCTAAAGTATTTGGGCCATCACCAGGAATATTAGAGTTCTAGCTGCTCTGAGATATCATCAACATTTGATACTCATTTCTAGATTCTATTCTGCGTGTTGTTGCCTGAACAGTTGTCATAAAATAAATACCTTCTAATATCACTTAACTATATGAACATTTCACTAAATCAGTATTTTACTGATTATCATTTTAAATGGGCCCTTAGCTATGGCAATAATCTATTTTTCTTGTTATTTCTTTTTTCATCATATTCTTTCTTAAAAAAATGGATGAACATTTCTTAAATAAACATGGCTTTGTGTTTTTGTTTGTTTGCCATTAATCCAATTTTTGATCCTGAAATCTTTGAAGCAATTTGTTAAATGTTATATAGACTCTAAAGAAAATCTTTGCATTGTCATAAATGGAATTTCTGTTTAATCTCTATTTTAGTATACTTTTCGTTTGTCCATTTCATAAATGTGGCTCTCTGTGGGAGCTATATTTTTCACCAGCCAGGGGAACTAAAAGATTGTAATGAAAATTGAGTTATATTTAAAAGTACTTTTGTTTTGCATTAGCACTCTTTGAGTCATACTGCTAATTTACAAAATAATTTCTTAATATATTCATAATGCAAAAAAGTGTAGATTATATTCACCAGTTAAAGTCCATACTAAGATCATGTTCAGCTCTTGCTTTGGAGTGGGTGAGTGAAAGTATCTACACAGTATTAACTTAGATATTCTTTGTATGAATCCAATTTTTTTTAAACCATTGAGCACATTTTTGTATTTTCTACATGTCTTTATTTGATTAACTTTTGACTTAATGTACTAACTGCATTCATAGTATCTCTCTAAAGATAATATAAATTCACACATTAAACTATAGAGTTTCCATTCATTGAATTTCTTGCATCTCAGGTATTTGTAAGACTAAAATGATTAATGAAAGTTTCGGAAATACAAGATTCTGAGTTTATCATTAAATGTCTTGCAAATTATCTTGCATTTGAGATCTTCCTGCCAATGCCTGCGCCTGACTTTTGCTCTGTTTCTGCAGAGGAGATTCAGAGGTATCAGATTGCTAAGACTTTTGGATGTAAAAAACAATACTAAGCTCATCATTATCTCAAAATATTTCACAATATAAAAGCAAAACAAAATAAAGTTGGCTTAGTTTATAGTATTTTAATTTACTTATTCACAGGTTAAATTTTCATTTAGCCTTGACCCATTAGTCCTAGCTGTGTTCAGGAGAAAATAAATATATTTATTTCTAAACAGGAAAAAATAAATATTTATTTGTTATTTTAAATGTTATAATCATTTAAAAAATGTAAATAGTGAGTTCTATTTCATTAATAAGTGATAAAAATGATTTGTCAAAATAGATAAATAGATTTAGAGATAACGGAAGGGATTTGCCCTCACAGCCTTGTCACAGTATCACCATAGAGTGGTTGAAATTGTTTTGCTAATGCAATAGGAATACTACTAATGAATCTTAATCAAAAATATATTAAATTACTAAAGTTTACTTTTTGGGAAACATATTATTGAAGATTTAGTGTTATTATTTGACAAGGATTATCGGTAATTTTCTTTCAGAAATTTTTTTTTTTCTGTTTTATATATATATTTAAACTTTGTTTTGAAATACACTCAAGATTGTTTGCCGGATAATGCAATAAATGATCTCTTTCTCACTGTTGTTCTCAATTTCTCTCTTTTTTTGTATTTCTTCTAGAAAAATAGAAGTTTAATTATAAAATATTGACATTTACCAAAATACTTTGGGGAATCACAAAAATAATAAGTGAGCATTGTGGACATAACTTATCAATTAGATGACTACTAATTTATGAAACAACACCTGACAAATCAAATAGATGTCTGAATTTACATTTGATTGTAACAATACCAAATATATATGGAAAAGAGATTTCCTGAATTTTAAGGTAAAAATTATATTTCAAGGTTGAAAAGGAATTGTAAATGAAAATCGGTATATTTTGATGAAATGCTTTGTGAAGAATAAATCCCAGAAATGTCAAGAATGACTTTAAATAAAATATATCATACTTTGTAGGTAGGCTATAATATAACAGAAAGCATGAAATGGAAGACCGAATAAACAGGAAATGGTTTTTGTTGTCATAAGACATTTTGTTTATTAAATAAAGAGTTCCAAAGACCAATGTAAAACATGTAGGTAGCTTAAATCTTTATGATACATTTTGTGAGGCAACATATCAAATTGAGTTTCCTTATTATATCAGTTAAAATTTCTTTTAAGACTTTAAGAAGAAATATGTTTTTCTATTCTCAACAAACAACACTGCATTGAAGTAAACATATGTTAAGTTATGAAAGGGAGTTAATTTCTATCAATGTCTAGTGTGTACCAAGCACTTTGAAATTTTTTTAAATCTTTTCTTCAAACCAGTAACACTTGTATTTTTTTTCCTTCTCAGAAATGGATACGCCACCCATCGTGTTGTGGATGTCACATTTCTTCACACTTTGTTCTTCCTCATTTTACATACTTCCAAATCTAATCTTTTACTAAAAAATGTTAACTTTACTTTTTTTTTAAATCAGTCTACTTCTCTGTGTTCCTTTGAAGAAAATCTTGGTTTAAATTTCTATCATATCTTGCCTTGAATGCTGTAATAATGATCTAACTGGTTTGCATACATGTTTAGCATTTGTGCCACAATAGTTCCTCATGATTCAGTAATGGTGCTTCTTTCTTTTATTTTATTGTTTGTTTATGTGGGGAGAAAACAAATTAGATGATGTCACCCATACCTGCTGCTTAACCTCTTCTTTGCTCTGCGCCAAGCCTTGTAAATTATAAATATTTCTCTGGACTTATTAGCACAAATCCTTTCTTTGTTTATTTTAGTTCTCACTCAAGCCTTTTGGATATGAAAATTCAACTGAGAATATCTTCTAGAAATATTCTGAAAGTTAAATGAGATAAAATAAATAAAGTGCCTAGGCAGTACTTGGCATTGGTGAATGCTTTTTAAATGTTTGTTTTTACAGAAGTAAGATTGTAGTTGTTAATCACTGGCTCTGGAGACAGAGCAGAGCATATGTAAACTCCCTGCTCTGGCCTAGTATGTTCATGGCCATGAAAGTTATTAAATTCCTCATGCTTCAGTGCTTTTAATGTAAATTAAGGATGCTAATGGTTCCTATATCATAGAATTACTATGAGAATGGAATATGTTAATAAACTGGGAGTTCTAGAACTATGTCTTCCATTAACTCTCCATCATGTGGTTATTTTGAAGGTAGTAATAGTATAACATGTAACCTGTTCTAATAAAAAGTCAATTTTCCACTTGAACAAAGAATAGATAATATTAACACTTTAGGAATTACTCAGGGTATATAAGCATATCATATAACGTCTTAAATATAAAGTTTCTAAATAAAGCCTTTCTAGCACACTAAAATAAATATAAAAGATCTAAATCCCCATTGAAGTTTCTGAAGAAATAAGAAGAATGAAAATAAATTATGGGAAGTAGCCATTTTGGTAGAGAAAATCAAGGAATAAATTTAGAATTTTCAAACAGGATTTTATTTGAAAAGTCATAAAAATTCTTGTTAAAAAATCACAAGTTATATTTTTCAGATTTAATTATAGTCACTGCACCATAAATGAAATCTGAATACACAATATGAGACTCTAAACTTATGTTTTACTGCAAAGAATCACTGAGCCTGGTAACAATGAATGTATATATTCAGCATGTGCCAATTAGAGAATGTTCAATGGAAGTATCAGAAATACGACCTGCTACATAAATTGTTCTCAGCAGCAGCAGAAGATAGAGTTTTAATTTTACCTTATTCTAAATCCTCCCAATCTTTCTGATGAATGATTGGCCTAGTGACCTTGTGCAGAGGTGATTTTCTCATCACTTTCACTTTAATTCCGGATCAAGACACAGCTAATATCCCAGAACAGAAAACTAGTTAAATACAAACTTGAGCAATGGATAGAGAAATTGGGCTAGTCTTCTTTCTTTTTTTCTTTTTTCCTAGTACATCTTTTATACATTATACCTTCTATTAAAATATTCAGCACCTTGTCAAAAATGTCCACAGCCTTTTTAAAGAGATTATTCCTCTTTAGAGAAATGAATCATGCTGATATTTCAAAAATACTTTAAACAAAATGATGCTTATTATGTACATTCTAAAACAAATAAGACTACCATACAAAACAACCCCCTTAAAAATATTGTCTTGACTTCCTTCTAATCAGTTTTTCTAATCACATTCTCATTTACAGCTGTGAGGACAATGTATTTTTTATACTGCTTTAGTTTATTTAACATCAAAACAACTCTAAGATTTTCTTTTTGTTGAAATTCTAGAATATATGTGTTTACATATTAGAAGAGTCAAAATTCATTTTTTGTTATTTTTAATTATATTTAGTTTTTATATAAGGAGAGATTGAAAAAAAAAAAAAAAAAAAAAAGCTTGCAAACCCAACCCATAAGTTATCTCTTTTGTAATCTTAGGTATACTCCTGAAGGCCATGGGTTACTGAAAAGTTATTTATAAATCCGAAGTTATTTCTCATTCTTATGAGGGTGAATGATAAAAGGAAACATCTTATAGATAATGGTGCTTGATATTAAAATGAGTCCTCTTTTTATTCCCCCTCTTTCATTCCCCCTCCACATATACACACTTCCACCCTTGATCCATGTATGTTGCCGTTTCTCCTTAAGAACTGGATTTATGAAGGCAGGGTGTCCCCTCCCACACTCTTGTGGCATGCACCTAGGGCCTGGCGCACCCAGGGTATGGTCCATGGCTCCACCTGGGGCAGACATGCTAATCACTACACTATGGAACCACCCCTGACTCCTCTTTTTTAAAGATATTTATTTGAAGATCTGGAATGTGAACTACTGTAAAAGTTGTTTAAAATTTTATCATTAATTATTATTTTGTATGCATTTCTAAATTGTTAAGGGTTACATTAACAAACACACTTTTCTATTAGTCATCTCTTTCCCCTGTAGTTCTCAAAATATGCTTCAGACACATAACTAAGGGACAGCTCTGATAACAGAAGGTTGAACAGATGGCCATTTTTAATTTTATTTTTTCAGAAAATGAAAGCTTTTTTTCTTGCTAACCTCTAAAGTTGACTCAAGAAGACACTTACTGTGACAGACAAAATAAAAGAAAAAGAAAACATTAGCTAATCAAGAAACTTTGAGTTTTGCGATAGTTTTCATTTGCTTGAATCAAAAGAAAAATTAAACTAACTCTATATAAAGCTTCAGAAACCTGTCATTGATTTGAAAACCTTTTCTTCCCTCACATGACATTGAAAGAAAAATAACACAAAAATAGAAAAATAAAACATTAAGAAAAGGGAATTAAGAAAATGATGTAGTCTGGAATTAAGAAATATTTTTAGTTTCCTTTTTCAACATATAATGATTTATAATAATAATACATCTATTCTAAAGAGTACATAATTTATATTTTCTATAATTAAGGTTTTATAATGTTGGGAAAGACAGTCTTATGCATGTAGTCTTTAGACCCTCACTTGGCTTTGTAAGAATAGGCTGTGGGCTTGGAATACTCAATTAACTAAGAGATGAAGAGCCCACACAGCCTGTGCTGGATGTATCACCTTGTGAGAATGTCTTTCCCTGTTTCAGGCTTCATGATTACTCTTTGTCTCTGCTTGAAGCATGTGCATCGTATGGTACTTGGCCAACCCCACTGTTACACCTGTCCTTTGGGCAGGGAACAAGGTTGTTCTATGGCAGCACAAGAGGGGTGTGCATAGATACATTGCCCTGTGTGGGCTGCAGGGAGAGACCCCCATTGGCCAAGGGGGACTGACACGACTATTGAGGCTAATCTTTCTCTGTCTCTTCTCTATGTGAGCAAAGCATTGGCTGCATTGTGTTTTCCTTGGTGACTCCCAAACTGAGTTGTAATGGGTGGAAGTGTTTAGAGTCTCCCCTTGGGATTGGTAACTTGTGCATGGTAGTCTGCTCAACATATAAGTTTGTTTTTTTTTTAATGTTTCTCTCTTTAAGTCTGTTTATTCAAAAATTTGTTTTAAATCAGAATTTAACATGCACAGATCTCACTCTCAAAAACATATGTAGTATTTAATTTCATTTTTTAAAAATTGGCTAGTATTATTTATGGTAAATAAATTATAAAATAAAAACATGATATTTGGGGTGAGAACACCTTATAAACATACTGCATAAAGGAGCTTGAGTAGAAGTGTATAACAGTGTGAAAGTAAATAACTCAGGTCAGATATAATTCAGTGGCAGTGTTGAACAGTATTATGTGGAAAGAAAGAATCAAGTAGTTAAGATCCAGGTGTAATGGAAAAGAACTAAGAAAACTGTGTTAGGCTCTGTATTTGACCAGGTGGAGAGGCAATAGATATGGTGTTCGATGACTGGTGTCTTGGTTAGGGTGAAGAAACTCTGACTTTCTTCTCTAATAGTTGTAAGGTTTGAGTCAGCTTATTAACTCAATTATGTCTACCTTGTAGGATTTTCCTAAAATTACAGGAGGAAATACATACTTAAGGTATTTGCCTGTTATTCCTACCACATGATGAGAAATCAGTACATGTAAGTAGCTATTGTAATGCTAAATTCTCCTCAATAAAATTCTCTCATTTATAAGTTGACTAATTTTTTTTTTTTTTTTAACTCCTACAGCACCTGGTCTTCCTAGGTAGTCTCCCATCCAAGTACTAATCAGGCCTGACCCTGCTTAGCTTTCGAAATCAGATGAAATCAGGCATGTGTCAGGGTGGCATGAGCATAGACTAAGTTAAATAATTTTATATCCAAAATATAAACAGAAAGAGTAAAGTCTAAGAGACATTAGGTGATTTAGAGAAGATTATTGCTTCTTTGTGTGTTCATTATTCTAAATAAATGGACAACATATCGGACTGGTGTATTTTTTAACAGCTATACTTTATGGAGGTCTAATTTTCTTCTCACATAAACACAAGCACAGGAGAAACATTTATAGTATGGGTTGAGATTTCTAGCAGTTAGTTTAAAGGCATATTAAACCCTCAAGAAAAAGCAGTCAGTACTCTTACTAACATGCTGGAAGGTTTTAGGTATCTCTCAGCTCTACACTGGCTCGACTATATATTTCTCCCTAAGACTGGAGCAGGAAGACTGCAAACTACCATTTCTCAAGATTCTACGTCTTATATTCTTTCTAGAGGAAGTACTTGTGATAGAATGAAGGGCAACTGTCTATGAGAAGTCATTTTCAGAACAAAAAGCATCATACTTAAACGGCACTACAAGTCACGCCAATAAATTTAATGATAAAAAAAAAGAAGCAGCACCAGCAATAGCAATCAGAGTGGCTGGGGGGTGTTGCCATCATGGGTGTAAAGCAGCTCCACCAGTTCCTACTCTTTAAGTACATCTTTCCCTTTTTACTTTTCCAGTCTTTCAAATGAGATTTTTCAAAGGATGTTAACAATTCACAGTATTAAATTCATTTTCTTCAAAATGGCTTTTGTTTTTCTATTAATACACTACTTAATAGCCATTACATTTACAGATTATAACCATTAGTAATGACAGATATGTAATCCAAGAATTTTGAATAGACTCTGTCATCAAATAAGACCTAATAACTGTTAATCAAATTAATGAATCACTGCCATTATTAATTGGTGTATATAATATCATTGCTGTAAATTGGTGCTAATAATTATTTACAGTAATAATAAAATAACATTGACAGTGTACCTAACAATATAAATCAGAATTGTGTTAAAATTTCAGAGTACTTTGTAGGTTAACATTTCCAATTTATAAAGATAAACAATTCATTTGGCCTTTGCAAGAGTTAAAATATAAGGGAACTAGGATCATTAAATATGAAACTATATGATTTCAGTACATTTCATTAGTCCTATGTGATACTCTTTATCCAACAAAAATATTATTAAAGCTGATAGATGCAAAGTTTGTTAATTAAATATTTTGTAAAATGTATTCAGATACATTACATATTTCAAAATAGCTGTCACATTTTATATCTTTAAATATTCTCATTTTTATAAGAGTAAACAAAAAAGGGATCTCCATCAACTAGATATGCACAAAATATTCCTCATTTATTTAAACTAATATTGAAAGAAATATCTATATATTCACATAGACATATGTATATATTTGACATACATATATAAATGCTCAGGAAGAATAGTTTTAGTACTCTAGCTTTGTCTGTTTCCATAATTAAAAAAAAAATCTGGAGAAGTTGATTATCAGCATATTAAGAAAGTAGATTTTAGATAAATGAACATTAATGAGTCAGATGTGATTAAATGATAACATTATAAAAGCCATTTGTCCATAGCTACAAATCTTGGAGAATTGATTTTCATCTAGCAATACAAATTAGTCATGGTCCACCAATGAGCTAGGTTTTAAAATGAAGAACATGAAATATTTTCTAATACTACTTCTTTTCCATTATACAATAAGTGGTATTGTTAAAAAATAAATTTATTTATTTAATGTAGAATCGAAGTTTAAAAAATTAGGACATTCATTTTGACTATCTAATGTAAGATGAAGAAATTTGAACTTTACTTGACTACAGGACAGCTATATTCACAGAAATCTTAAGAAACTAATATTCCATGAAATAGAGAATTCTTATAGGATAAATGGCATGATTTGATTAATATTTTATATACCTTTTGGCTGCCTCGTGAAACCGTTATGGGTGGTCTACATGCAAACAATAAAGCTATGTCAGAAGCCTACATGAGAGGAGAGGGTTTAATGATGGTCAAGTCATTGAATAAGGAGAAAGTGGTTTGCTCAGGTTAGACATTGACAATAGTCTCTGTAGGATGTACTGAAATAGTGGATGTGGGAGCAGAGAGACAGCCTCCAAGATGACGGCTAGGTTGTTAGTTTGAACATTGGTTAAATATAATTTAATGCAAGAAAATAATTTAGGGAGGGCACGGTTTTGGAAGAGCCATATCAAGGTGTCTATGAGAATTAGGAGTACCCACATGGACTACATATTTTTTAAGATATGATTTTAAAATTTTAATACAACATATGAAATCCATAATATTTAAATTGATAATACTTTTATTTTTTAAAGACTGTTGGTAACAAGGTATTGAAATGTGGGCACTGAGATCATTATTTTTCCCAGTAAAATTTACCAGGAGGTATAATATTAAAGATATTGATGATCTCCTCAAAAATTTAAAAATGCATATAGATTTATGTCTTTTTTGTAATTTAAAACTAAGTATGCTCCTACTTTATTTGCTGTTTCATGTTCATTAACACAAAATTAAAATGTTAGCTTATTTCATTGTGAAGGAAAAATGTACTTTTAACATAAGTTTGTAGCACATCTATTTTTATAATGAGCATATGGATATTTTATTGTCACTTTGAGTTGTTCTGTTAAATAATGGTAATAGGGAAAGACTGTCATACATAAGCAAGTGAACTTATGAATACCATTTCACCTGATTCACAGAGCACTGAAGCCTATTCATTGATCCTTAAAGATAATTAGGAACCTTATGTTAAATACTCATATTCTGATATTTAAAAAAATAGAAAACAACAATGGTGGATTTAAATTCCCAGAGAATTTCTATTGGGTTCATAAATACTGAATACAAACTATGCATCAACACCATTAAATTTTATTTGTAATGCTCTGAACATATAAATACTTTCACAAAATTTAAACAAAAATATAAAACTTAAGAGACATTTTTCTTTTTAAGAAAAATTAAATCTTCTGTATACAGTACAGAAAAATATAATAAGCCTTCATGTACCCACTACCATATTTAAGAAATAAAATATCACAGAAAGAGTAGCAGTCTCCTTCATGATGCTTACTGTCTCCAGCTGATACACAGAATTCATCAAATTCTGATTTGGTACAATATTTTATTTATTAGTTGTCATTGTCATCTAATATAAATATAATATAGCTTTATAATATTTATAATATGTATGTTTTTTATAACTCAACTTACCTGAATTGTGCCATACTTTATCACCCTACCATATCTTGCTCTTTCTGCTATAGATTATGTTTGCGAGAATAATCAGATTTGTTTATATAATTAAAGTTCATTTTTCTATTATATGATATGCCATTGCATCAAGATAGCCTATTTTCTTTATAGATTTATAATGTATAATGATTTATAATTTCAGATATTTGACATTATAGAAGTTCATATCAATTCCAGTATTTAAATATTATAAACATACAGCCATCAATAATCTTGTCCAAATATCTTTATACATATAGATAGCTCATTTTTTCTAATATAATACCAAGTAATAACTTTTCTGAGTAATAGAAAGTGCATATCCTCCACTTTCTATGTATATCCAAAGTGGTCTCTACAGTTATTTGATTTGACCCAATGATGCATGGATTTCTAATTGCTTCTCATTTTATTCAGTATTTATTATTGTCAGATTTGTTAATTTTTGAAAATATGATTGTAAAATATTTTCTCAGTATGTTTTACTTTGTATTTTTAGGATTATGAGTTACAGTGAACATATTTTCATATGTCTTTTGGTCGGTATAGGTTATTATATTATGCGATTTGCCTATTAATATAGTTTTACCTGTTTATCCCATTAGGCTATTTATAATTTTCTTTTTCTTTTTAAATCTATCTTTAGGATTTATTTATATATTCATTAGTTATGTATGTTGGTGGCAAATATTTATTCTGAGTTTGTGGTTTATATTTTATATGTCTTTAAGGAATCTAAGTTTTAAAAGATTCATAGATTTTTGTTCATAGTTTTCTGTTCATAGTTTCTATATTTTTTTTTTCTTTGAGAAGATATTTTCTAAATTGCATTCATGAAAATAAGCTTCAATATTTTCTTTGAAATTTAAAATTTTTCCTCTTCCTATATGGATCAATATAGAATTAATTTGGTACAGTGCCTAACAGTAATTCAAACTTGGCAATACCCTATCAATACGATTCTCATATATCTAAATTTTAGCATGATATTTTTATAATTTTTGAAGTATAATTTATTTCCAGTAGAATTTATAGCTTTGATGTGTTTAATTCAATGATTATTGCCAAATACCCCACTCTAATCAAAACATAAATGCTCTTATCTTCCTGAAATGTCCCCTGGGTTCCTTTTCAGTAAATGCTTCACTCTTGTACAGATAACAGCTAATTTGACTTCCTTCTGCCCTCATTTTATCTGATGAGAAGTCAGATATCTTCTTTAAGATTGTTCACCTAAATATAATATATAATTTCTTTTTGATGTTTTCAATGATTACTTTTGTTTATGTTTTCAGTTTTTTGAATGTTGTGACTAGTTATTGTTTTGCCTTTTCTAGAGTTCTTTTTTTGTAGTTTGACATTTTCGACAACATTTGTGAACTTTAATCATTGTTTCTTCAAATTATTTTTTCTGACTCTATGCATTTTTTTCTCTTATCTCATTTTGATCACATTATATTGTCCCACAAGTTACAGAAATTCTGTTTAATTTTTTAGTTCTCCACCTCCTCTGTTCTACAGTGTTCAATATATGTTAGATTCATTCAATGGATCTTTTAATTCATATGTTGTAATATTTAGCTCTTAACATTTTGGTTGGTTCTTATTATGTTACCTTTAATCCACTGAGGTTAACCATATTTTCATTTATTGTCTGTTTTTGTTCCTTTTATGTTATTGACACATTTAGAGTAATTACTTTAAATCTTTGTTTGAAAATTCAAACATCAGTGGCTTCACCAGGTCTTTTTCTATTAATTATTTATTTCCTAGTTATGTGTTTATTTTTCTGCTTATTCACACATATAGTTATTTTTATTGTATGCTATACATTGCAGATGATATGTGCCTGGATGTGAATGTCTTTCTTCAAAAATATTGAATTTTGTTGTGGTAAATAGTAGATTCATGGGCAGATTGGTTTATCATGTTGAGACCTGAATTTAGACTGGGTAATGCAAGCATAGAGTAGCCATTAGTTTGGTCTTATAACATGTAGCCTTTTTTAGGGTCTCTACAGAATACATGGGATATTATGCAAAGCCTTTCTAGTTTTTCCAGTTGAAACTCCAACATCTTTAAGCACTAATACAAATGTACAATACCTTAATACAATTGCTGAGAGAAGTTCTATGGACATTGAAAGGGAAGATACTGTATATGAACTAACTCAATGGTTTTCAACCAGATTCGTTTTTTCCCCCCAATGGATATTTGACAATATCTAAAGACATCTAAGGGTGTCACCTTAAAGGAGGAAGTGCTATTAGTATCTAATTGATAGATGCTGGGAGTGCTTTTAAACATATCCTACAACCCTCCCCAACAAAGAAATATCCAGCCTGTACATAATCCTCGTATGAGTAAATTTTATAAGATTTGAATATGTGCACAGTAAGTTTTTGATTCATGAAAAATGAAAAGAAATGATGCCTTTTAAAAGACATATTGTATTTATAATAATGAAAGTTTTATAAATCTACTACCAAAAATTTTGTTAAATATCAAGAATGTTTTATATTATGATGAATCCAGTGTTTTATATTATGCTAATAATAATAATTTTCTAGTGTCATAAGGTGTTCAAGTAGATATAATTTTAATTTTTTCAAATATGGAAAGTAATTCCTATCTATGTAAAGCAAAATATCAGAAATTTCCACATTCCATCAGGTATATAATAGCAGGGTGTCATTTTTTTGTGTGTTGTATAGTACATAATGGTTAAGATTATTTACATTACTTACACTTTCTCTGTACCACATTTATTCAGCAAATAAATAGGCTGATAATTAAGATTACAATTGTTTTTTGGGGGAAGAGTGTTGATAATACATGCTATACCCAACTATATATAAATCATATCCCAGATAAAACTTTTAGCAAAACAACTCATGAATGTGCATCCTCCTAACAGAAGAATCCATAAATAACACAATAGGCAATTGCATGCAGACTGATATCACAGTTTGATTCAGTGGCTATATATGATTTTAATGGTTTTTCTACCAGATGTACTCAAAACAGACATAATGTACTCTGCTTCACTGAGTGTTCAAGATGTTTTCATTCTTGAAATGTAAGAGTACTTTTTAAAAGGCAGAACAAAATAGAAAAATAGTAGTCATTCAGTAAATTGAAGATATTTTGCAAGCAGGGACATTGTGGTCATGTATCTCATATGCTTAGCATAGTGCTTTTCACATTCTAGTTAAATGTATGTTAAAAAATAAAAGTGCACAAATTTTAACAGGCACATATTTTAATGTGATATTTTTATCATATTTTTATTATTAAGACTGTATCCATGAAATATCTAATGTCTTTATCTTTCCTTTGTTAAGGATGTTATAAAGCATTTTCTTGTACATTAACTTAATTTGGCCTAAAACATGAATGGTAGGTCTTACTGTCTGCATATAATTGATAAATAAAATGAGTTTCAAGGAATTGGGTGGATTTACCAAGCCATGTTATGGAGAAAAAACCATAATCATAATTATAAGTCTTTTAAATCAAGATTGAATTATTTTTTTGTTATATTGTAGTTAAATTTTACTCATATTTCAATATATTAATTAGCAACAAAATTAAAGTTAATGGCACATTTTGAAGGTTATATTACATATATTTATTAAATAAGAATAAATTTATAGAGATATTTTAAATACATGTGTTGAGTGGACAAGTATAATATTAGTACAGGCTGGTATTAATGTTGCATACCTGAAGTAAATCTTATCTCTCTGGAGACTATTAGATATAAAATATTATATCCCATAAAACCTAGTCATCGGAATCCCCAAAACATACAGAAATGTACTTATAAATATTATAAAACAATGTATAAATTCAAATTCTTAAAAGAAGTTCCAAATAAATTAGGTGGGCAATAGAGAATGTGGTGGGTTGTTTGCAAAAATGGTTCTACATGTGCTGCTCTGCGTTGTGATTTGGCTGCTCCTCTCACCAGCAATAGAGACTACTTCCTCACGGCTGTTTACTGGACTGGTCTTGTGCCTTGTGTTGATAAATAGAGTGTGGAAGAAATGAGACTTTGTAAGTTCGAAGCCTAGGCTTCAGGAAGGTTTTCAGCTCTCAATTTGCTCTCTTGGAACATAATCCTGGTGTGTCCATTTAAAGAAGTGCTGTCTAGCATACTAGCAGATTTGAAGTTCATGAAGGAATGAGATTTCTAAGCCAACAAATAGTAATATTTCCAGGGATGTGAGTGAGACCATCTTGGATCACCAAGCTCAGGTCTCAAGGCACCACACAGATCACAAGTGATTTTAGAGAAGACTAACAGAAATGGTGACCAGCTAAGCCTATTTCAAATTGCCAACCTACTGAATTGTGAGCAGTTAAAAACAGTGGTTGCTTTAACTTAATAAGTTTAAGGATGGTTTGTTATATAGCAGTGGGTAACTAATACAGTGATTTCCTAAGGAGGAAACATCTGCTGAAATTGGCAGTGCTTGACATAGTATGGAAAGGTGCTAAGGACGGAGAAAAGAGAAGAGCTCTCAAAAGATGTTGTGGGTTGTTTGTTGGAAGCTTTAAGCATTTTGTTCTTTCTAGAGTAAAATTTGGGATTTTATAGAGAAGCAAAGGAGCATAACTGATATATATTAAAGCATGGCTGTGACAATGTTTTACTGTTTAGTTGATCACCCCAGCAACTAAGGTTGCATATACATTTTAAGAAAGAATATTGGCAATGAACCAGATAGTTCAGTGTTTTCCAAGGCATGATGGAAAACTAAGGTAGGGGTTAATTACAATAACTTGTTGAAAGAGAAGAGAAATTTAAAATTCAACTAAGGAATAGTTCAGTTGGTATTATAGACATTTCATTTGTGAGAAATAATTATAACTGTGGAGTTTATAAAATTGCAGAATACTCAAATTTCAAAAGAAAATATTAAAGACAGAGGCCATCTCACATATCCTGGAGAAAATAAAGAAAGTAATAAATTAAAGCAAGATTAACAACAGCATATAAGTTTAATTTGCTAGTATTTTGAAATTAGATAATTCAGCAAAAAAGGAAATGTAATATCATATAAAAACTGAAAGTCATAATCTGAAAGTCATAATTTCCTGTTCAAACAGTTTGTAGAAGTTGTAGTTTCATGAAGAACACTGTTACAGCAAAAGGAAAAATAAGTAAAAATCATCAGGAATAACTGCAGGTAGATATTGAATTTTTTCTTATTAGATAGGCAGAGTTCTGTGCGATTTTTCGTTGTAAATGAAGAGCTAGAATAGGAACAGAGAAAATGATCATTCTTATATACACACAAATGTAAAATAAAGGATATTGAGATACATTGGAGGAGATTGAGAATTGCACTGCATTACAAAAAATGAAAAACCCAGAGTCTGTGGCGTTTGTCATACATATTTGTAATATCTAACCTTAAATGTGTATTATCACTACTAGAAATGGGGAAAAATAGCACGCTTTTCAGGACTTTCCAGCAAATATTCTATAATGCATCATCTTTCCAATTCTTCTGCATTCAATAAAGTAAAATCAAGGAATCGAAATAATTATTCTCCAGAAGTGGGTTTTTGTTCTATGTTGGATTTCTTTTACTGAATCTTTGTTTATTGTCAGAATATCGGAAGGTTCTGAATGTGGCTAACATCTCTTGTATGGATTATTACATGAATTTCTGAAAAACATCTATCTTTTTTTGATGTGGTCCAACATATTTAAACAAGTAGAAATTAATTATGAATAAAACTTTTTTAAAAGTGTAAAATCTGTTATCTTGGTAGTGAATTCTACCATAATATTTTATTTCAAGACAATAACATCTCAATGAGTTTTCTTTAAATAATAAATCAGTTTTTCCTTTTCTTAGTTTCTCAGATTGACTATATGAACTTGATGTATACAAGTGAGCATGTTCTTTATAAAAAGTCTAGAAAAAGAAAAATTTTTGCTAAAAAAAATCCCAAAGAACACACTGTAAACTATATGTATTTCTTCTGTTTCAAACACTTTTGCCCAGAAACCCTGAAAGCATGAATGAGAATATAACTATTCTTTATTGACAAAGAAACAGCCATCATAACAAAGTGAGCTTCAGTATTAAACTAGATTTCAGAATAACTGTGATCTCTTCATGACTTCAACTTGGTCAGACATTGAGCAGGTCACTTAATTCTTTTAATTGTGAGCTTCCTTTGAGATAAACATTTAGACTACCTATGTGATATGCTTTCAGGGATAGAAAGAAATTTTTCCTTCAGGGAAAAATTTCATACTGATGCTGCCCCAGTGATTTAAAACCAACTTATTTACTCAATGTTATTTGTGAAAGGGCAACACCTGAACACATCATCAGCCAGTGAAACAGGTTTTCTCATACTTGTTCAGATTATCTAGCCATACTTGTAAATGAGTATTAAGATAACCTCCCCCTGGCAAAAATTCCTGAGGTTAGCAAATAAAGACAAATTCCCGGAATGAAGTGTTGACTGCAGATCCAGATGGCACTACTGAAGTTATGATAGAATATGTGCGTGTGTGTGTGTGTGTGTGTGTGTGTTTATGTGTGTGTAAAAAGACAGAGAAGATTGCTGCAGAAATACAGTGCTCCATAATTAAGTTTTTAGAACTTAAAGACAAGGAGATTCAAAATCTCTGTATTTATTGTTTTCCTAATGTCTGGTGCAAGATCTGATGTTTCTCTCTCTCTCTCTCTCTCTCTCTCTCTCTCTCTCTATCTCTCTCTTTCTCTCTCTCTCTCTCTCTCTCTCTCTCTCTCTCTCATCTCTCCAAACATTCATATGCGCACAAAACATGCACATACATATTATAATTGTGACTAGAAAAAATTAAGGAAAAGACACAAAATATAAGTAAAACAATAAATTGCTTTTTTGAGGTGTATATCAGGAAGTAAAAACTATCCTTCAAACTCACTCAATCCTTGTCTCTGATATAACCATTAATCAGGCTTTAATTGGTATTTCTCAATAAATATTCCTTAAAGTAGGAATGCTTTCATTAAAATACTCTTAAGATGCATTGTTTTGTATACTTTTAAGATAAAATAAGCATCGTGCCTGCTCCCTTCCATGATATTTCTCATTAATATCATTGTTAGATAATAACTGACGTTAACAGAGTGTCTACTATGTGCTTCATATTATTCCAGTATCTTTTCAAACATTGCCTGACCTAATCTTTATAATAAATCTTTGATTTATTTTAAGGATTTTTAGAGATAAGGAACTCATTGTTACAGAAAAGGAAACTAAGACAATGAGAACAATTAATGTTCCAGAAAGTCACCATGGTACTAAGTGGTGAAACTGGGGCTACAGCCTCCCAGCTGAATTTTTATGTATTACTCTATGCTACTTAATATGCTTTGCACACAGATAATAGGATTTGATTACTGAAAACATAAAGATCTTCTTTACAACTAAAGATGTACTTTACAACTAGCCAAACTATCAAATTACTGTCGTAAAAATTCTGCACTATTCAAAAAAGCCATCATTTTTTAAAATTTTCAATGCATCAGGTATTTTATGATGTATACTCAAAGATAGCAAATTATTTCATAAAGATACTTCTTTTATCTTAGTTACACCAGATGGTTACAAACTCAGAGGAGAACACTCATTATGTAGCCATTTAAATACTCAAATACAACGCCTTCAGTAGTTTGGTTTATTGCCTAATTTATTATATTTTTATTATTGAGAAGACAGTGTAGATTTATTTTAAACAGAGTTGTAAGCACAGTTTACCCCTTTCTTCTGACAAATTAAATATTATTCTTGGATCAAGTCGTACCATCAATGAGCTGAATAATTGGATAAGATTATTTGTCCCTTTATAAAATCTATCCAGATGACTCGCTCTAAATGTTTTTATGCAAATGATTCATTAAAGTCTGTTTCATGTTCTAGTTTTCCCTGGGATGAATTATAAGAATTAAGGGCAAAGAAAAATATTTTATCCAAATTATTCTTATTTCATTTTCATTAATTGACAGAATTTGCATGAATTTTATGAATTTATCTTTTCTGTATTTTACTTATTTTAACTCTAACCTGTCTTTGTCCTTAATTCATTTACAATCTGTTGCATTATGCATATACATATGCATTTATTAGCTATTTATAAATAGTAAACTATAAATATATTTATAAATAATTTTTGTAGTAGAAGTAAATAAATATATAGGAAAATAAATAGTGTTATAATACCACATTTTTAGTCTTGCTTTCATTTAAAATAAATATTTTTACATTATATGAAATAATTTGGATATATGTAACCTTCAATACCTGACTAATCTATCATCAAAAATCTATACCACAGTTAACCGTTTCTAACCAGCGAAACATCATTCAGACTTCATACCATTCACTTTTACAGAAATGTAACCTCAGACCATCTGTTGGTGGCAAGCAAAGTTTATTTCCATTGGCAGATACTGCCTGTAGCCTCTCTTGTCAACAGTATTTATTTGGAACCTCATCAGTATTCTTTAAACTTCTCATCAACTCCTGTCTTCAACCAATATGGTATGTAATAGCTAATATAGATTTCATATGTATTTCACAGAACTAATTCAAAGCATTCTAGACTCATATTTGTCATGAAAGCAAATATTCTCCAAGAATTTCCCATCAAAACCTGATTCTACGGGGACAGATGCTCTAAATCTCATGATATAGAAGTCATCTTTTATCAGCAGCCAAATCTTCCCTCATCCCCACAGGAGGAGTTGTTTTGTAAGGTAAATGCTTTGATTGGCATGATGACATGGGGATAAATCTCTCCTAAGGTGATGATTAATAAAAAATAGTTATTCAATGTTCTGTCAGGTACTGGCTTTTGTTTTAAAAGGAGGATTATCTTAGACAAAGAGAACATTACATTTTCCTGATAAGACTGAAAATTTATAGTCATTGGAGAAGTGAAAATAAGAGACCGAGATTTTTTTAAAGGTATAAAATGGATAGTAAATTCAGTTCTTGCTTTGGTATATGCTATTAGAATACTCTGTTCTGTTTCCCTATGAAATCTTCAGTAATGTCTCTATGTCTGTTTTGAGGTAAATGACCAAATGCTGAATATGACCTCAGTGTTGGGACAGAACAATAGTAAGACTGCTGTTTTACATTTGTATCTAGCTCAGTTGTGCTGTTATTTCTTGGATATGAGTATAATCATCTCATGGTCTCAAAATGTTCCTTCCTGAAGCTCAAAGATACATAAGCAAATAGGCATTAAAATTGATGGGATTTATTATGCATGGAAAATGTTTCCACTTTCTTGTATTTTAATATTTATTTTTCTCACAGTTGCAATTAATAGATAGATTTATTAGGCCTTATACTCAACCTACAAATCTCATTCTATTTATAGATGAAATAAGATCTTTTTTTTCTGGTAAAATTAAATGCATTTAAATCTTTACCTGTTCTTTGGTTTATGCTCAATTAACTTATAAATTTGACAGACTAAGTTTTTCTAACTATATAACACTATTTATAAACTTCATTAAACCCTATAGCACTTCAGGTTACAATTACAAATTTCATATATCTAATTATTTCAAGCACTTTAAAACACTTATTAAGTGAGGCTTTAAGAGCCAATATGCAGTTTGCCAAATTCCACCTATCTATCAAGGAGACCACTGTCATGCAACAAAATTAAGAATTTTTCAGTTTAAAACCCTAAGTAGGGATGATAGGGAGTAGAACCTGAAAGAACATACAGTGTGAGAAAGGATGAATTATTTTCCATGGTGCCATAGATAATGTTTTGACTCAGTGACATTACAATGACAATAGGATATACGTAGAATTGATCCCATGCTCCTTTCAACAAGTTTCCAAGGATAACTAATATATTTAAAAAAGGCAAATAGGAGTATTTGTTACATACACACAAATGATGCTAGGTTCTTAACCAATTATTATCAAATGTGTAATCACTTTGATGTCATTATAATTATGCATATTTAATCTCTCTTAAAAATTCTAATGAGCTTTCTACTATCAAATACGAATGCCACAGTTATTAAGATAATAACCTCCAAAAATGACCTTGAGAATTTAGTGTTCTATATCTAAAATCTTTGTACCGATATTGTTAAAACGATTATATAGATTCTCCATTTTTTTGCTTTGTCAGAATTCTGTTGCCTACATACACTAAATTGAAAAAAAAAAATTGAGTGTTCCATGCAGAAAGATGACATATATAGAAGGAATAGTTGCCATATTTGAAATGTGAAATAATTCATTTGTAATAATGGCTTAATCATATGTACATATTCATATACACATATAGATAGTACAAATTGACATTTAAAAATTTTTACTCTTAGAATTTTTTCTTTTTAATAATGCATTATTATGTTATTAATCACAACTATAAAGGATTGGTAACGTATTTGAGCATTTTTAGTATTAGGCACTAATTTAAGTGCCTTCTAGGTATTAACCGAGCTAATTTTCAAAGCAATCATAAAGCAGAGGTACTGTAGTTATCTCTAATTTACAAATGATGAAACTAGGATTCTGAGACATTCAGTAATTTGCCCAAGTTGCCAGCTAGGATTATTTCTAATATTTTAAATTATTTCTTAAATAGTATATACTCATTCTTTGAAATTAATTTAATTTTGTCTTATCTAATTTTTTTTTAATTTTATTTTATTAGTTTCGAGTATACAGTACATTGGTTAGATTTTATATCGTTTATAAAATGATCCCCCTAGTTGTTCTTTCTCTCCTCTGTCTCTCTACATAGCTGATACATTAATGCTAACTGCACTCCCTATGCTGTGCTGCCCATCCCTGGGACCATCTATCAACTACGAATTTGTACTTCTTTAACCTTTTGCCCCTTACTCTCATCCCCCCAACCCTCTCTCTGTCCATCACCAGATCGTCCTCTATATTTGTGAGTCTGTTTTTGATTAATTTGTTCTTTTTGTTCCTTAGATTTTTACCTAAAATGATTTTAGGGTCTTTTTTTTTTCTATTTCAAGTGAAAAAGATGTTTTAAATATCTTTTGACATCATAGTGAAACCAAAAGCTTTTATTTTTACTTTGCATTTATATATTATTTACAATGTGACTAATTATTATCTCTCTCACTTTGTAAACTACGTTTTTGCCATGAGTTGTATTTATTAGAAATAAATAATACACTCGCCATCTTATTTTTTTAAGTTCTGAAAAAAAATTAAGATGAAACACTCAAAGGGAGCTAAATTCAATGTCTTTTTAGATGAAAGCTTTTTATATATATGTATATGTATTCTATATATGTATTTGTGTGTATATATGTATATATGTGTGTATATATGTATATATGCATATATGTGTGTATGTGTGTATATATATACATATATACAACTTTTATACACACACACACATATACACACACACACACACCACACACACACCACACACACACACACACACACACACAACTTTTTTCCTAAGTAAGGTTTACTTTTTTAGTTTATTGTTATTTTCTCTCTGGAATCAGTTATGCAAAGGATGATATACATTTCTTTAAACATTCTCATTCTTGGCATAAAGTGTTTAATTATGTTTTATTAATTTTAAAAGTTTCCTTCTAATGTTCAGGCCAGGAGCAATCTCTCTTGTCAGTGAGCTGTGCCAACTTGGGAAGAGTGATGTGGGCAAAGTGAAACTATTTCTTTTACCCTCTTCAATGTGTCCAAGCTCAGTTTTGTTTTTTCCTTCCTCTCCAGTGGTGTACTGGAAACTTTGTTCTGGACTCCTGGACTCTCACAAAGGTACTTTCTTCCATGGGTGATTGTCAAAATTGGTGTTCTTTGGTAGAAAATTTCTATTTCACAGTGTTGCTGATGTCACTCTCTGTGTATGAGTGCTTTCTCTGTTTTACATCCTGCTCGTTATATTATATATATTGCTATTTCTTAAGACATTATATGTGTATATGTTAATTTTGTTTTTTCCTTATTTATAATTTATATAATTCAGCTTTAATTTGGTCATTAAGCTATCCTTTAAGTGCATCACATTGTAATTTTTCAATATATTGAGTTAATTAATAATTGAACAAATGAATCTCCTGAAATACTAATTTGCTTTTTAGTCTTGTGCAGATTTGTTAGAATATTTATCATATTTTATGTTAATTATTTATATGATTATTTATTTATATGAATCTTAATGGATATACATGTATATACGTGCCATTCGGTATTATATTACCTTTACCTCACAGAATGCCTGTACGTAAAACCTAACCAATAAATTCTTAGTTAAGGTAGATATTTGTTTATATTTTTAATCTCACAGGCAATGGCAAGATAACGGATGTAGACTGCTTATTAATCATATGCCCTTGATAATTTTTTCTCTTACCGAGTTATTTTAAAGTTGCTAGTTGCAACAACTTTTGTTTATATTAGCATTTCTATGACATAGTCATTTCAATGTATACTAATAGGTGTGTGATGATTAGATATTTAGTTTTTCACCGTAAATTACTTCTTCTAAAATCTTTTTTTTTTTTTTTTTTTGCCTAGCAAATTCCTTTCTGCCTGTTATTAGAAAACCTTGCCTATTCCCCATATTAGTAATGGACATGTAATTAAGTTTTTTCCTAGCAATGTGACTCCCCAGCACAGGTACTTAATAATATAGTTGTAACATAGTTGTGTTCATCCACCTGATGAACCTTAATGTCCTGCTTTCTAATGGTAAAAGTTATGCACTCCTATCAACAAAGAAACTGTGAGAACATATCCCACATACATGTACATTTATTTGTAAATTATATACATTTTTATCCATTTATAACATAAATATATTTTTAAACATTTCTAAAGCAGTTCATTTGTTTGTTTGTTTTTAGATAAACGTAAGGGTAAAATTTTACTAAGGTAAAATTTATTTGGCCTTTTATTTTATTTTTTTTTTCTCCACTTTGGGGACACAGCACTTGCTGATTGTCGAAGTTAGGCACTGGTTTTTGTCTTTCTTGAGGTCTGATTTTTCGTCCTTTGTTTATTTGTTAAATCCCTATTTTGCCAATAAAAAATTTATTAATTAGTCAGGATCAGTTATTGTTACTATAAGCAGAGAAAAATAATAAAGAATACAAAGTAAGAAAGAATTTGTATTAGAGTATGCTGATGAGATATCCTTGGAGATTTGTGTGGTTTTAGGCCAGGATAAAGAAAAAGCCTAACGTTTCTATTAACCAGCATAGACATATTCCGAGGGTCTGAGGAATGCTTGGACCATAACAAACGATAACTAGTTTTACATGCAATTGTAAAATTTAAGGAAAGGACTGTGTGCTTTACTAACACTTGCCTAATGCTCATATAATGTCATGTCATTCCATTGCACATCGTTTCTGGTCAGAAACCTTATATACAGCAAAATGAAGGGGTGGGGTGGGGAGAAAGCAAGCACAGACTTTTGTTTCTTTTTTAACATATTTGTTTTTAGTAATATAGACACAGTTCTGTGGGAAGTAACAGTAAAGGTTTTTGTTTTCTTTTTCCAGAATTACCCCATTTTCTAAGGGATTGTAATGTAAAATTGACTATCAGTTATATCAATTTTCCTAATTTTGCCTTAGTCAGGTTTATTCCACTTATATCTATTTATAAGCAGGGCCAATTTATTTGCTGCAAAAATCTATTCAGGACTGTTCTGTGGCTTGAAGTGCTGGAGTTTATGTTTTAAGTATTTTCAGATGCAAACTAAGCCTTTTATAAAATTAATCTTTATCTACTTGTCTGTTACCAAACGATGCTGTGCATTGTTGAAATAGATGAACATGCACTTTGATCAGCATTTTAAGAAACATTTTATAATTCTCCTAATTTGATCATTATAATACATTGTTTTCTTTTCAGAAGATTATCAAAATTTTATATATAAGATTTTTGGAAAAAGTGACATTTGTAGTTAATGTATTTCATAGGCTTCTTGAAGTACTTACAGATTTGTTCTTTCTTTTACATTTATAAAAACAATGAGATTATTATTATTCCCATTGTTACCAGTTGTTAAGCAAGATAGAATTATACACCTCTTTTGTTTTAAGTACTAGTCATTTATAGAAATACATAAATTGTAACTTCCATGTTCTTTGTGTCTTGCCTATTTAAATTTGCATACTTCAAATGCTTCACCCTTGTACTTTCTGTTTTACTATTGATTTTAATAATACATACTTAGATTCATCATTAGATATTGAATTAATTTTGTTTTTCATCAAGTTAATTTCTTCTCCTATGGACTCAAATGTTCTGAAAACAGGAACAAAGTATACCAACTTCCCAACCTGAGCTCATATTTTTGTTATTTTATTTCTTATCCAATTTTTATTAGTCATAGTTCTATGCAGATATAAAAACTCTTTACTTGATGCAATCACCTTATTTTTTAGGATATAAAAATTATATTTTAATGAATGATGCTTTATTTTCCCTTGACTGAAAGATAAAAAAGAAATTCAAATATTTGTATGCTCTGAGGGAAAAATCTTACTCAAAAAGCATAGACTTCTATTACCCATGCTATACATTAAAAATAGAACAATATATCTCTCATTTGGCTAGCCAGTGAACTTTATTTTTTATTTACTACTAACTTCTAAAGACCAAATGTCAATAGGTTTTTTTTTTTTAATGGTAATTTGATTTCCTAGTCTTTCCTTCTACATTCAGTCCCCTTCTGCAACTTCTTTCTGTTAAATTTTGTTTCTTTAAACTTTGTGTTGGATTTTCCCTTGTCTACCAAATATAAATTTTGAAACAGATGAAAATAATTCAAGGTGATACAATAAAAATTGAGTTCAATCTTCAAATGTTTTTTTTAAAAATGATAATAGTACTTTAGATTATTAAAAACAAAATAGCACTTTCAAATTGTATCTGACCACCTTTTTAAAAACAAAATCATTTTTATGACTATTGCTTATGAATATAATGCTATAGCTTGAGGCATATTATAATTAATCACAATGAGACCAAATAGAAAAATGATAAAAGTACGAACAAAAAAATGAAAACTTTGAAGAGATCTACTAAAGTGATCAGGACTTGAGGGGACAAAATTTCAGAAAAGAGGAATCAATAAGCCACAACTGCTTATTTATTCTTGGCATTTAGATATGGAATAAGAGAACGTGTCAAAGAGTTCATCTTGAGGATAATTAAGAAGCAGAAATGTGAACAGATATATAGGCAATCTCTTGGGGGCTTGATAGACTAAAATCATATTCTTGAGGGGATAACATCCAGATTAAAGGGTAGGAGAAGTGAATCACATACTAAGTCAAATACCCCTTAGGATATTTTCCTGTATATTTAAGTCAGCATGGAGGCAGTAAACTGGAAAAGTATACTTGAAATCTTTGAAAAGTAAGTCAGTGTTGTTAAGAGCCTTGTAATTCTGAAGAGACAAAGATCAAGCATGAGGAGCCTGGTATTCACCCCAGGCTCAGTTTAAAACACTGGAAGGCTATTTTGTACATAATAGTGAGACACAGAGGCACATAGAACCTTACAATCATTACAAGTGACTTGAGTCAGCCCAGTATCTGATTAGACTAAAGAGATTAATCCCTATTTGACATCCCTAGCCAAGGAGATTGTCAAGCTATTTTGAAAGAATATAATGTCACCCAAACTCTACATTGTTCGATTTAACAATTTCTAGGCTTTATTAAAAATGACAGCCATGTAGAGAAACAAAATTAAGTGGCCATAAACCAAGTGAAAATTAAACATGACAAATTGAACTAAGGCAATCTAGATGTTTAAATTATTGGGAGTATTATTAAACCACAAGAAAGAAGGAAATCTTGCCATTTGCAACAACATGGATGGATCTTGCAGCCATTATTCTAAGTGAGATAAGTTAGGTAGAGACAGACAGATATTATATGAACTCACTTATATATGGAATCTAAAAAAAACAAACTTGTAGAAACAGTAGAATGCTGGTTACCAGGGCTTCGGGGATGGTGGAATTGGCTAGCTGTGGGTCAAATAGTACAAACTTCCAATTAGAAAATGAATACGTTCTGGAGATCTAATGTACAGTAGTGTGATTATAATCAAGAATACTGTATTATATACTTTAAAGTGGCTAAAAAGCTAGATCTTAAATATTATCACCACAAAAATGAATAATTATGTAATCTGGGGAAAATATTAGTTAATACTATGCTGATAATCATATTACAGTGTGTAAATGTGTCAAGTCAACACATTGTACACTTTTATATAATGTGATGCCAATTCTATCTCAATATTTAAAAAATTTCTGAACAATTATATCTATTTAGAAAACATAAAATCTGGACAATTGTGAGTATTTGGAGTTTATGTAATAAGAAAATGAGTATTCTTTAACAGAATCCTCTTAAGAAAATGGATGGGTTCTGTTAATAGGAAAATATCTATATTATAGCACAGTGCAGAAAAAGAACAAAAACAAAGCATTAAAATGTGAAAATTCGTAAAAATATATACAGTTAATTGAAGTGCAAGAAAATGAAAGAAAATGAATATATAGAGGACATACAGAAGCAATGTATGAAGTAGTAATTTTTCAAAACTGATGAATAAGAGAAACCCAAAGACATGAGATACTATCTAATCCAAGAATTCAAATAAAATGACACCTGGGCATAATAGAGTAAAAATGCTGAAAACCAAAGACAAAGAAATAGAAATAAATTAATTTATTTAGATCTTTGGTTTCTTTCATCTATTTAAATATATATATGTATATGTATATGTATGTATGTATGTATGTGTGTGTGTGTGTGTGTGTGTGTGTGTGTGTGTATATATATATATATATATATATATAAAATTTTTTTTAGTTGTCCATGGCTGGTAATAGAAAAGTAATTGCCTTTTATATATTAACTTGTATTTTCTAACATTTCAATACTTATGTATTAATTCCAACAGTTTTGGATTTTGGTTTTTTTTTTTTTGGTAGTTTCTTTGGGATTTTATGGGATTTTAAAATAATTATATGCCATCTGTAAATAAAGACAGTTTTATTTTTTTTCCTTGTCAATCTATATACATTTTACATTTTTTTTTTTTTTTTTTTTTTTTTTGCACTGGCAGGGTCATCCACTACAATGTTGAATAAGAGTGGTGAGATATGCTTGCTTTTTTTTTTTTTTTTTTTTTTTTGATCTTTGGGGAAAATTGTCCAGTGACTCACTGTTAAGTACGATGTTAACTAAGGTGTTTTGCAGATGTCCTCTATCAATTTGATAAAGTTGCCTTCTATTGCTAGTTTTTTTGAGAATTAGTATTGGATTTTTGTCAAATAATTTTTTGCATTTGTTGATGAGATCCATAAGATTTTCTTCAGCCTGGTTGATGGCAGCATTCTCAGTATACTTTCCTGAAGCCTCGTCTTGTGTCAACTATGATTTTTAATCCTTTAGGGAGGACAGGGAAGCTAGAGGATGTTGAAGTATGAAGGATTTTGTTTCACAATTGTTTTCTGGCAAGTCCTTTTTTCCTGGAAAATAATCTCTTTGAAAGTGAAGGTTCTAAACATTTGCATAATGTTTACTCTTCTCCTTGCTCTGTCAGAATCATAAGGGAGTTTTCTTTGGATTCTCACTGTGAGAACCTGATGGGGTTCTTGGAGGGACCCTGCCAAAACTGTAGTCCTGAGGGTTTCTCATTTTCATGATAATTCATGTTCAATCTCCAACAATTCATCAAACTAGTCATTTAGTTGCTTTTTTCAGTTTATTGTTCCAGCTCCAGATATTAGTTGTTGCATGTTTCTTCATGCACCTGTCTCTCCAGATTTCAGGGTTCGAGGTTTTCCTTGTGACCTCAGTTCTCTAATGTATCCAAGAAAAGTCATTGATTTTCAGCTCGTCCAGGTTTTTCTACTTATTTGAACAGGAGTCATAACCTCCAACTTCTTTACATGTCAGGGCAGAGACTGGAAGTCAATTGATTTTTATAAAGTAATCTTTTGGGATTTTTCATGCTGTGGAATAGGTGGAAGAAATGTACATCCAGCAGTTCAGATCTGGCCTACTATTTGTTTTCATAAATACAGTTTTATTTGAATAAAGCTATGCCTATTAATTTATATACGTATTTAAATTAATGTATATATATAATTTATCTATATTTATCATCAGTATTGAGTTATTAGAATGGCTATTTACTATCTAGATTTTTACAGAAAAATTTGCTCACCCCTGCTATATATAATGTTTTGTCATCTGTAGAAAAGTATAGCAGATATAAAGAAAAAAATCTTAAGAGCAGCAAAATATAATTTAAGGGAAGTTTATATTTGAAAGGATAATTTTGTAATATTGCTAATAAAATATATGTGAATTCCATTACATAAAACAATCTACTGAAAAAAAATCTTCATTTGTTTTATATATTAAGTGACATATCAGGTAAAATACATAGATTGCCAAAATAATAGTATAAATAAAAGAAACAGTGAGTGGTAGAAACAGTAAACAAGAATTAACTGAAATTCCGGAGATTAATAAATCCTTCCAAGGTGAGAAAAGAATCTTTGACCATTAACTTACCTGGGGATATTTGTTAATTTTGAACAGGTCAGGGCAGAAGGCCTCTAATGTAGAAAAGATAAAGCAGAAGAGTTTATATAGTTTTCTGAGACAGTTCTTACAAATGGGAAATAGAAGGAGCCAAGGAGAGCAGAGCTGGCTCTCAAACAGATTATTTGCTGAATCTCAGAAGAGGCAGGAGGCTGGGGTGGGGCTGGGAACAGAAGGTTGAGTAACATTTTCAGGCATTTCACCAAGCTGGAGATGAGAACTTGCTAGGGACAATGAGTGTGCTACAAGCTTATGATTGG
This sequence comes from Rousettus aegyptiacus, assembly GCF_014176215.1. Taxonomy (NCBI): domain Eukaryota; kingdom Metazoa; phylum Chordata; class Mammalia; order Chiroptera; family Pteropodidae; genus Rousettus; species Rousettus aegyptiacus. The sequence continues at coordinate 64,312,809 of NW_023416286.1, forward strand.
CCTCCCTTAACAGTTTAGTTTTTAATTTTGAATATGTAGGGCATAAAATAAGAATAAGTACAAAATTTCTGAAACAGAATTTTTTTTCTGTTATTCAGGGCTGATTGGAGAGAGAGAGAGACAAAGTGGGAGGTATCAACACACAAGGATCGGAGACATATATAGTAACACTAAAGCTATAAACTAGTTTAGTGCCAGCTGTTTTTAATGGATTAAGATGATTGGCCCTCACACAACCTTTCATGGAAAAGAGTTTCTCCTCTCTGAAGTGACTATTCAATTATGTACAATGTCCAGAAAAGGAGAAAACAAAACATAAATGAAAAGGCAGAAATTGTTACTGATAATTAAGGGAAAATCAAAACAAACCATACAAGCAAATCCACAGCTAATCAAGATATTGAAGTTAGCTGACAAGACTTAAAATAACTGTGATTGATATGATAAATGAGGCAAAGAAAAAGATGAACAGAATAGATAAAATGAAAATTTTCAACAGGTAATTTTAATCTCTAGAATATTAAATGCATATCTAGAACTTTAAAAAAATCTAAAATTAAGACAACATTGGATATGTTAAACTATAGAATGGTGTCACTAGTGAAATCTTGCAAGCATTAATGTTAAGAAACATCGATTTTCAGAAAAATTTAAGCTAATACCTCTAATATGCATAGGCGCAGAAATCCTGACCAAAATAATAACAAAGAGAATTCAATGATGTATAAAAACATACATTATGAGTAAATGGAGTCTATTCATATGGGTAAATGGAGCTTATTCACAGAACACTAGTGTAATGTAACACTTTAATATCAACCAACATAATGCATAAACTTAAGATAAAGGCAAAGAATCAGATGGTCATTTCAAAATACACAGCAAAGTATTTGCTAAAATTCAACACATGTTCATTATGTAAAACAAAACAAAACAAAAAATCTCAACAATAGCAATAAAAAGAAGAGAGAACTTTAGTTGGTCATGGTACCTTTTTTTTTTTTTTTTAATACACCTGACATCTTATTCAGTGTGAAATTTTGAATTTCCTCTCATGTGAGGAACAAAACAATGATATACATTTTCCCTAGTTCATTCACATTGTACTGGAGGTCCGAACAATTGCAATAAAGCAATATAAATAATTTTAAAATTTGGAAAAGAAAAAATAAAACTTTTATTGGTTACAGATGATAATTTTATTAACAATAACTTGTTTTAATACATGTAATTAGTGAGGCCGCTGGATTTAAATGCAACATAGGAAAAATCACTATTTTCTGTATACTAGAAATAAATATGTAAACCCTCTAAGCTAAATTCTTCTTCAAGATTCTCTTGACTATTATATTCCTTGCAGCATTTTATAAACATTTTAAAATATCTTGTCCATTTACAAGCAAACGTGAATACATACGCATATACACACACATACCCTGACACATATAGCATTAAATCCACAGTCAATTAATTGGCATCTCAACGATATGTTATATTTCAAGCTATGAATATTATATATCTATTCCTTTATTAGATATTTTTTCTATATGCAAATGATGATTATTTTAATAAATGATGTTAGACCAATTTGATATTTGTATGGATAAAAATGAATCTTGTCCCCTACTTAGTTATCTCCACAAAACCTTGACCTCTACCCATCTTAGGTTTTCAGCTTGGACTGTAACAAAAAGATAGGAAAAAACTAAACAAAATATAACTCAAAGTTGTGGCGTAGAATTCTAGTTTATTAGCATTTTCAGCAAAACAACAACAACAACAACAACAAAAAAAAAAAACCAATAAATTTGAGGAGAAATGAGAAGAAAAAATAAAGTTCTGGGCTTCCAAGGATGGCAAACAGTAGGAAAGTAAATATATGAGGGGGAACTAATGGAGTAAATTTTGTTTGCAGATTCCTCTGGTGCTGTTACTTTTAGAGAGGGGGCTTTTTCTGTGTTTACTACTTATCAGCTGACTTTAGTTCAAAATATTTTTTTGTCAATACATCAGTTTTCATGTTTTCATGTTATATTTTTGGCATGACATATTCTGGTTTACTTTGGGGGAATGGAGAGATTTAACACTAGAAAATGTAACAATTCAACGACTATTTTTTTTTTTTCAAAAAAAATTATGCAAGGAATACCTTGGTGCTAATTAAAAAGTGATTATCTTTAACCTAATATTTTTCGGTGTTAAAGCAAATGTAATCTAATTGGCATGTGTGAAATGGATTGTAAAAACAGATTTATTTCCATGATGTAGAACCATGGCATAGTTTCTGACTTTGCTGAGTTTTGGCTGTTATTGTCAATCTGCGAAACAATAATTTTAACTTCTGTTTTCAAAAATTTACACATTTTTTATGTAATAAGATTACGTAAGCTAAATAAAAATCTAGTAGTACTTTTGCATGGGCTGATTGCATGAAGCTGTGTATTAGTCTAGGTTCTCCAGAGAAATGGCATCAATAGAATCAATATATATAACATTTATCATAAGGTATTATCTCACGTGATTATGGAGGAGAAGTCATATAATCAGCCATCTGCAAGATGAAGATCCAGGGAAGCCAGTGGTTTAGTTGGAAGGCCTAAGAGTCAGAGAGCTAATGGAATGGATTCCTGTCTGGATTTCAAGGTTGAGAACCAGGAGTGTCAGAGCGATGTCACAAACTGTGTAGTTGGGCAGAGTTAATTTAATCTTTCTGTGCCATTTCGTTCTGTTTGGTCTCTCAGTGGATTGGGTGATGACCATTACATTGGGGAGGAGTATCTGTTTTACTCAGTCTGCCAAGTCAAATGCTAATCTCTTTCAGAAACACCATTCCAGACAAACCCATAATGTTTACCTAGTTATTAGGGAGTCCTATGACCCACTCAAGGTGACACATAAAATTAACCATCACAATCTGTATGTGATGAATAGCTTTATTATCATGCACCACATAACATTTTGGTCAAAGATGGACTACATATATGATGATGGTATACTGTATAACCTAAGTGTGTAGTAAGCTGTACCATTTAGGTTTGCATGAGAGTACTCTATGATGTTCATTCAATGATAATTATATCTAAGAGCACATTTATCAGAACATATTCCCGTTGTGATGAATGACGGCATGTAAAAAATAACTGAGATCATCAATGGTTAGTTGCTAAAAAATATTTAGCACTTAAGGTTAATAAACAGTCTCGAACTTTTAAATATCATTTTATGTCATAACTAAGTGTACCTATTCCTTGTCTGTTGTCTTGGGTGTCATAATTTGTATCTTTTGGGAATTGGGTGAGTAAATTTCAGTTTTTCAAAATTTCCATAATTCAGTATAAAACCTTCTCGGAATAGACAAATGCATAAGTTTTTTGCTGCATTGTTGTCCCAAACAAAATTTAGCTAAATCATTAGGAATAACTTTCTGTCCTTACAAGTAGAGCAAGTACAGAGCTCTACAATGTAAGTCATAAGGCTGCACAACTCAAATGACTCCCACCCAAAATGATCTTTTAAATTAATATTTTATTCTTATGCACTTGATCAAATCCAAAAATACTATATAATCAAACTTCATTTAAACAATCATAAGATGTCTTCAAATGAGAATAAATGTAAAAGAGCAATTTGATAATAATTAGGATGATGTATTTATTACCATGAAAATCTAGGCTACATGTATTTTCGGCCAGGAAATTATATATTTTATGAATAAAGAAATGGGAAAATACATGCAAGACTAAAATGTCTTATAAATTAGGTTGAAGACTATTATATTCTCTAAGACATGTAGTTAATGCTCTAGAGTGTTAGGCTTTGAATGTAAAAGAGAAAGATTTTTAAATCAAAACATATTGTTTAATTCAGTTAAAGTTAAGTACATATTTGTTTTTTTATTCTTTTCTCTAATTACTTTTAGAATGTTTCACCTACTAATTATATATATATATATATATATATATATATATATATATATATATCTAAGAATCATATAACTCTTTGAGAAATATATGGATGGAATTTCACAGCTGATTGAGTGAGGTTATCAGGGCATATCTTAACTTTCTGCAAAGGAAAGGTATATAATTGATATGATTCTTTACCCTGATCCAGATTTTATGATTTTCAATTGACTTTGAGATAGATAGAATTTCCTTTTCAAAATCATATTTAAATTTTAAGACGTGAAGATTTCTATTATATAAAATCATTTGAACCTAACACTTATTTGAGTGTTTAATTTATAAAAGATTCTTGATTAAAATAGAATAAAGGCTACTTGTCCAAGAACCTAAGCAATACTCTAAATATATTTTAATGAAAAAAATAATGGCTTTATTTATGTGTCATAAACTACTAAAAATATGTGTAATCAGAAAGATTACCAGAGAAACAGGATTGACCTTCTAACCACAACTCCTAGCCCCTAACATTCTTGTATTGAAAGAGCAAACAGTTAAGGCATATGGATGTAATAAGTAACATAGTAGAAATAATCACACAGAAAGAAGGAAGAGGGATGTGTTAATGGGAAGAAGGAAAAGTATATGCATATAACCTTTAGTTATCTATAAAGAAAACATGAGATAAGAGTATAAACCAAATTATCTATGATGTTTATTTATCTTCCTTAAAGTTTATTTTATTATTCTTTATTTGAATTCCTACAACTCCAGTAATTTGTTCTTTATTTTATAATCTCATATTTCATTTTATACTCTTTCCTATATGTATATTTTTGCTTTATGAATAAATAAATAAATAAATAGATAAATAATTTACTTCTTAAATAAAAAGGCTATATTTTTTCATTTACCTTACTTTGTGCAGTATTCAATTACATATTGGATGGATGGATAGCTGGATAGCTGGATAGATAGATAGATAGATAGATAGATAGATAGATAGATAGATAGATGGAAAGATAGCTGATAGATGCATAGAGAGATGACCTAATAACTCAAATTTCTGTATTTTTATATGTCATAGTATATATGTACAGGTAAATATGTGTATTTGAAACTCTTCATCTCCAGGGAATGGCAATGAAAAGAAAAAGTGTATTATTGTTGATAAGGTTGTTACTGCTACCATCTGCCCCTATAATTTCATATGCTCAGTAGCAGTAATGCAGACATTTCTGATTTCAAATCAGATTAGTCTAAATTTACCAGCAAAGAGCAAAGTTTACATTTTCTTAGATCTCTTTAAATTATTCATGTTTACACATGCATTTACTGAATGCTTGTGTACAGTGTTTGTGTTTGCTTGTGATTAAGCTTATTAATTTTTTATAGTGGCAATAAATACAGAACAAGAAATAATTGTTGTATTTGTAAAAAAATTTAAGATAAATAGTAAAGACAAGATTTTTGAAATAACTATTTGAACAACAAATGAATAAAGAAAATAAATATGTACGCTAGTTTACAAAAGACCCTGCGTCACAGTAAGTATAGAGAGGTCTCAGATATGTGTAGAAGAGGATGATAAATTTCAATCAGAGTATTATTTTATATATATATATAATAGTATATATAATATTTTTATAGTTGCTGCTTTTATTTCTGTAATTAGCTCTTTATACTTGACTCTTTACTAAATGATGAAATGTGTTTGCCTTGATTGTCTACCTGTAGCATCTAAATTAATTCTGCCACTATTTGAAAGGTATGGAATATCCATATACAGTGGTAGCAAGAAAATGGAGTGACTTTGTTTTGTTTATAATTGATTTGTCCTCCTTAAAAAGTTAACAACAGGAGAGCAATTTCATTCAGTGTAGTTCATCAACACAATTATGTTTAAAGCCCCTTAAGTAACAATCTTTCTAGGTAAAAATGCTCTTTCTAAAAGTTTCATTCACACCACTGCCCACAGTGCCTCTCCATGGAGCTTGCTGGTCTCTTGGAGATAGAATATGGATCTGCATTGCCTTTTGATTTGGGGAAGGTGCCATGTAGTTAGGCATGATCTGTCTTCTGAAACTTCTGTTTTTCTGCTGCTGACCAGGGTTCTCTAGAAATTAATGGCACTCAGCTTGGTCAGAGTCCAGCAATGCTCCCTGGTTGATTTAAGCAATTTAACAGCTCTTAGATTTGGGCTATTGTCCTCCGGAAACTGGCTCTAGTGTCCCAGGCCCAGGTGGCTCACTGTGTTTTCTTTGCTGAGGTCTGCCTTAGTGTTCCCATGCTTTCACACTCTGGAATACCACCTAGTGGGATTTATAGCTGTTTGGGGGATCCACACTAAAACCAAGGATAGAGGGTAGTTCAGGAAAGCTAAACTTTAAGGCCTCCTTCTATCTTAAGCTGTGATGCACATTTACTTTGATGTGACTGAAATTTTGGTTGGACAGGACATTGTGTTGGACAGGACATTTGAAAAATGTAAAAATTGTTAACATTTAAAAAAAGTATTCCCATTAGGTCTCATTGCATCAATGTACAAAGGAAGAGTGTGACAACTAAGGTAGGAGAGAAATTTAAGAAACAAAAAATCACTTCTTTAATTCTGTCTTCTTTGAGACAGAATTAAAGAAGTGATTGTATTTAATATTTACTTACTCTTCAATTAATAACAAAAGCATTTAGATAGCCTAATGCTCTGATAATTGTTCTATTAGCTTATAATGTTAATCTATTTAATTGAGTTTATAGTAATAACTGAAAATCCATGACTAATACTTTCCTGTCTCTAGGTGTATATGAAGATAGAGTAAAAATCCCTTGGTCAATTTACTATATTTTACTAAAATAGGAATTTAAAATTTCACACAGAGTACTTTCTCTAGCTGACTTCACCCATTGTAAAAGAATGAAGTATATTCTTTTCCAATTCAAAACAGTTTTGTAATTAGTGGGCATATAACCAAACATAACCTAAATAAACAAATAATAAAGTATACTTGAAAGTAGTAAAATCATTTTCTCAAAATGCCAGAGGGAGCTTTCATTAAATGTACACTGCATTGTAGTCCACTGCATTATATTGTGATTATATATGTATATATAAAATAAAATAGATATGTAGGATATATTTTAGTTTGGCTATTATTGCAACTAGTGGAATTAGAAGAAATGAGATATCTGGGGATTTGAAACACTTATTAGTCAACTTATTATCATCATCGAGTTAACAACTAAGTATATAATATAATTTGAGTGAAAATTTTAGAACTTCTATCTAGAAAATAGTTTTTCTTTTAATTTTCATAGTTTATGCATTCTATTGATAAGATTTCAGGTTTCATTTAAAATGTAGTTATTGCAAGAAGAGTGAAGTTTAAAACTTTTGTTTTAAACTTTAAAACTGATTTGCTGCTTATCGTGTATAAATTTAAAACGTTTTGCAACTATGAGTCTACTGAGAGTGGGAAATTGAGGTAAAGCTTAGAAAAAAATTGATACAGATGGTATTTGTTATACAATACCCTGGATAATCAGGTGGGAAAATAAAAATTCCGACTCAAGATAATTATGTAACTTATCTGGAAAAATTTATAGAACACAACATAAACATTCCAACTTGGTTTTGCATAGATTTTTGTTGTTTGGTCATTATTTCTTAAATATTCAGAAATAGTTTTAATATAAAGGCAGTGTAATCAGTAACTGACAAACAAAAGATTAATTAATCCCTGCACAAAATACAGGAACAAATAATTATCACAAAAGCTAAGAAAAGTGAATAACCAGCATCTTATTTAGAGTGTGAATTAGATGACTAGGTACCAACACCCTACTTGGATTCTGGCTTTGGTCTGAAAACATCAGCAGGGGTTTATCCATTTTGCTTGGGTTGCTTGCTGTGCTTAAATTCCTTCTCTCAATAGAAAATTTTAATGTAGAGTATACTAACTCAAATTTTTTACATTCAAAAACAATGGGAATAATGACATGCTAAACCATTTTACTGGGTATTATTGCATGTGTTATACATGTATTTCTCTAAAGAAACTAAGGATACAAAATGTGAGTTCATAACATGACTTTTCAAATAAGGTAGTTATATTATCCTTTAAGTCAAAAAAATGGAAAAAAACTTATACTATCTACTTATTTTTGATTAGAAAAAAATATTTGTATTACTATCTTTTGATTTATTACCCATTCTTATCAAAGTCAAATGTTACTTATAATAATTGATGACTAATTTTGTCAACAATAGATTATGTTAAATAATTGCAGTTAAATCCATTTTAAGTGATTTGTATTTCTATTATTAAACAGAAATCCTTGTTAAATAAGAGAATGAAGGCAATAAGCAAAACTAGTACAATGAGGTCTTTGAGTCATGCTTCCTTGCTCAGGCCCACTTCCATGTCTAGAAGTGTACTTTCCCTCCTAATAAAGCTTTTCTTTTCTGTTGGAAAAAAAGAAAAAATCTAATACAATTAACACATAATTTGCATTATGAAGTTTTCCAGATTACAGCATCCTTCCATTATTTACAAAGGGTCGTTAAACAGCTCGGGAAAGCAAGCAGTCATAAATTTCAGGAAACAAGCTTCTACGAAAGCCTTGTTTTGTATCTTGTATCTTTTCTATGTTTGCATAAACATAGCATACCATAATTACAAATACAATAATGGATTGGAAAGTAGCTGTATTAATTCATTTCTTCATGCATCCAATCATTTATTCCAGTTATGATAACAACTGATTCTTAGAATCTCAACAATACTGCTCCCTAAACAATAATAAGAATCAATGCAGAGGATATAGGCATTGCAGGAATGTAAATTATCATTAAAGATTAGATGATTTATATGTCTTTTCATTTTAGAGCTCTGTCATATTTATCCTTAATTTGAAGACCCTGAGACTCTACCTAGCCATGATTCATTAACACAGTTTTATATCAAGTCTAATAAATCACCTTAAGTTCAAGTAGGGCCTTGAATAATATGTTTTATCATGAAACTCTATAAATCATTTTCAGAGTGGAGGGCTCTTATCCTTGTTAATGAAAACAGGCAAGGCAGAGCTTAGTTTATTTTCAAAAGGGCAACCCTGCTTTTCCCCCAATTACAGACCTATTCCTTTGTTGGATATGTTTTCAAAAATAACTGCACTTTCTTTATGACTAAAAACAAAGAATGCATACATTTAATAGCTGATGTAGAAACAAGCTAAGTTTCAGAATGATTCCCTATTAAACATTACTTCCTGTATTTCAACAAATCCAAGAAAGTAAATTAAAGCAATTTGATTTTGTATGTACTATCACATCTATACAAACTGTGGATTTATAGCTAGGCTATTATATATTGTGTCATTTTTCTGGTGATAAATACATACTGAAAAAGATTTTAAATTACAGAAAATTATATAGAAAAAACATGATAGCAATTTAACCAGAAGCCTACTACCCAGACTGAAGTACATGATGAGCAAAAATATTCTGTGAAATATTTTAAGAAATGTGTATGTGTGTGCATGAGTGAGTGTGTGTAAACATATATATATATATATTAAAATTATGAAATTATAATTTAGCATGATTTTGTGCCTTATAGAGTTAGAACTAACCTTATTTCTGGCTTAAATGCTTATTTACCTGAGTTATCTCAAGGAACCCAGGGTTCTCAAGTCATTCCTGCACCACCTTCCATACCTCCGTGAAACTCTGTGTTTCTACTTTTCTAATCTCATGTTCTATCCCCTACCTGCTCCTGAAACCTTCCCAATGTATTCTCTAGAAACAATCATTAGTTAACAGATATCCTTTCATTTTCTTCAGTGCTTCTTCCCTTTTTGTTCTAACTTAAACCAGAATTTCCCCTAAAATGTTACATTCCTGGCAGATATCTCAGGTGATAACTGATTTATCCCAACTGGACCTCTTTTTATAACATCCAAATTATTCTCCGAGCTTTTCTATGAAAAATACAGCATTGAATATCATCAGAATTTACTACTAGATAGCAAGATGCTCAACTTCATTAGCTCTTAAGGAAATGTAAATCGAAATCACAATGAGATAGATACTACCTCACACTTGTTAAAATGGCTATTATCAACAAGACAAGTAATAACAAGTGTTAGAGAGTTTGTGAGGAAAAGGAACCCTCATACACTGCTAGTGGAAATGCAAATTGGTACAGGGACTATGGAAAACAGTATAGAGATTTCTCAAAAAATTAAGAATAGAATTACTATATAACCCAGCAATCTCTCTTCTAGGTATCTACCCCCAAAATTTGAAAACATTTATCCGTAAAGATATATGCACCCTGATGTTCATTACAGCATTATTTACAGTGGTCACGACATGGAAACGACCAAATGCCCTTTGATAGATAATTGGGTAGAGAAGAGGTGGTATATATAGACAACAGAATATTACTCACCCATGAAAAAAGATGAAATACTGCCATTTGTGACAACATGGATAGATCTTAAGATCATCATGCTAAATGAAATAAGTCAGCCAGAAAATTTGAGAACCATATGATTTCACTCACATCTGGGATATAAAACTGAAAATAACGAACATAACAAACAAAACTTATGGACGCAGGCAACAATTTAGTGGTTACCAGAGGGAAATGCGGGAGGAAGATAGGTGGATAAGGGTAAAAGGGGTTGAATATAAGGTGACAGATGGAAACTTAACTTTGGGTGGTAAACACACAATGCAGTATACATATATTATATTATTGAACTGTATACGTGAAACCTGTATAATTTTATTAACCAATGTCACCTCAATAAATTTAATTAAAAAATAAAAAAAAAAAAGAAAAAGAATTTACTACTATGTAGTATTCGCTTTAATTCCATAAAGAATAACGTTGCAATGAACATTAGGGTGCATATATCTTTACGGATAAGTGTTTTCAAATTTTTGGAGTAGATACCCAGAAGAGAGATTGCTGAGTTATATGGTAATTTTCTCCTTAATTTTCTGAGAAACCTCCGTACTGTTTTCCATAGTCCCTGTACCAATGTGCAGTCCCACTGGAAGTGTTGCGCATTCTCCATTCTCCCTGGCTCACCATTGCTATTTCTTATTATAATTATCGGTCAATTTCATAATCACTTAATTTGTTCTTACAAAAACATGGCATCTTACCCAATAACCTTGTTTCCACAGATATTGTGTTTTACTTAATCACAGTTACTGATATTTCATTGCCATATTTCCTAGTTCTTGTCATTTCCTCAAATAGCAATTCCTCTATGGTCACAATTTCAAGCATTCATTCATTAATGTCATTTCATTTCAATCCTACTTCTATTTGAATGTTCTATGACTTCATTGAAACCTGAAATTTTACACTTCTTTATAGTGTATCGCTTGCTCCTTGTATTAGTTCACTAGAGCTGTCTTAAAAAATGTACCACAGACTGGCGGTTTAAAGAACAGAAATTTACGTTCTCACAGTTTTGTAGGTTAGAAGTCTAAGATCATGGTGTTGGCAGGGGTAATTCTTTCTATGGGCTGTGAGGGAAGGATTTATTCTCTGCCTCTCTCAGTGGTTTGTAGATGGCCGCATTCTGCCTTTGTCTTCACATCATCTTTTCTATCAATGCATCTTTGTCTAAATTTCTTCTTATAAAGATACCACTCATATTTGATTAAGGCCCACTCTAATAACACACTTGAACTTAATTACCTCTATAAAGACCCTGTCTCCAAATATTTAAGGTACTAAAAGTTAGAACTACAACATACAAATTTTAGTAAGGAAGGTGGGCACAATTTAGCAAAATATATATATATGCGTGCACGTGCATGTGTGTGTGTGTGTGTGTGTGTGTGTGTGTGTGTGTGTGTCTGTATGTGGATAAATCATTATTTATTCTGAAATTGGTGTTTGTTTAACTCGACTACCTATTTTCAAAATATTTTTGTGGCATGGAAATCCAAACAACGATCAAGACCAAAAGAAATCTTTAGTATAGAGTTTTGTATGTTAGGAAATTATTTTAGCAGGGAAACCTAGAATGGAATAGATCCTGCAGGCAGTATCTCTGCTCCTTTTTTTATGATCTAAAAAGGAATTGCTATTTTTCCCTTTCAGAGTATGTCACCTACCCTATAGTACTGCTTTTTGCAATATCTGTCTATACTTTGAAGCCTCTGGTGTCATTTGTGAGAGCCATCATATATGAACTTTCCTCTAGTTGACACTACCTTCTCTAAAACACATATTCAATCTCAGATAATTTTTATTTCATCTAAATGTAGAACTTGGATTCCTGTTGTGCATTTTCCCTGATATATCCACGTGTTTCCTGAGAGGACAGAAGAAATCATCATCTTTACTAACTCATTTAAAATATGAAATATCAAAAGTTATATTTAAGTTGCTTCTTAATAGAGGAAAACTTTTCATTGAGTATAGATTACTGCAAGTGTCAGAGTTTCTTCATGACATAATTATCAATTGTGGATTTAATAACATGATAAATATTTCCTGATACATATATATATATATATATATATATATATATATATGAGCTGTTATGTTTGTGCTTCTAAATACAACATTGAAATTACATATTCTCTGTAGCGATTCACGTATTAAAGGCATAGAAATTTTAAATCTGAAGGCCAAAATGTGCTTCTCTCTCCAAGAGAAGACTGAATGCTCCATTAATTTTAAGATATTTCATACACAGGGCATGCCAGATTTTCTCCAATATGGCCAATGAACACCATGTTTTACTAGATATCAATTCATTCATATCTATGCCTAGAGCATTAGTGAAACTTGAAGAAGCAATTTAATGACCTGGATACCAAAATTTATTAATGATATAGCCACGGATTTTTAAATCACTTGGAGTGTTAAAAAGTAACTCACAAAGTTTTTCACATATGACATTAAAACTTTTAATAATTAATAAGCCATAACTACTATGAGAATATTCATACCTCATGTTAAAACATGATTTTCCTCATAATAAGATATAAATATTTTACTCTTATTGAATATAAGCATTTAAAAATCATTTTACAGTGCTTTAGGCAATAAATTTTAACCACACAGTGGGAGTAATCTGATATATGCACATATAATTATGACCTCTCTTCACAGAAATTTCATGAAATATGAAATTTATTTATATCTTAGAATTTTACATTATACATTAAATTGTTTAATTACTTTTAGAAGTTGTTCACTGTATTTTTTATAAGTTAAAATTTTTTAATTATTTGAGGCAGTAATTAGTGGTATAATGTAGATAGGTGGATCAGAATAGACAACATTTTGAGCTGAAGCTCATATGTTTGGACCTATATGGTTAAAATAGGAATAAGCCTATTCAACATTCCTTTGGAAGGCCACCGATTTCTTTTGCTTAAAAAGAAAGTGATAGCAAATAAACATTTTTTGTCTTAGGAAGACACTGAATTTTGAACACATTAACACTTTCATCTCTAGTTGATCTCCAGGAATAGCTATTAATATAATAAAACCCATGTCTAACTAAGGCCATGTAGAAATGGTAAGGTTTATATTTAAAAGCTAAACACATTTAAGTCTGAGGTATACAATTCTCGTTTTTCTATCTTACATAGTTTGTGGCACAAATATATGCAATATACAATGAAGATTTTATTTTGGCAATTTTTTGTACTTCATGAAAGCAAGTTTATGGAGAATAAAACCTGTCATGCCTAAAAAAAGGAAGATGGCACATAAAGGAACAATGGAAACACACTGAAAGAGAAAACGCTCCCAGCTGAAGTAGAACTCTCTTGAGACTGGAGGAGGGAATATAGTAGCACTAGTATGATGACTGGAGATGATTGAAGTCTGTTGGACTACACCTTTCTATTCACCTTTCTGTTAGGAATAGGGAAGGGTAAATAAACTGTTAGGAATAGGGAAGGGTAAATAAACTGTTAGGAATAGGGAAAGGTAAATAAAGTTGAATGAGGAAGACCACCTTTTCCCTAGAGAGTCCTTTCATGGTACTGGCGATAATTGTCTCTGCCTCTAAATGCAATTGTGTTTCTATCGTGGAGGTTACTGTGAGTCTTGCTGATCTATTCTTTGTTGGTCTTACGAATTTCCTAACTCTCATAGGGAAAATTTTATTCCTTAAACCTCAAGTACCTACTGAAGCATATTAAATTATTAAACACTAATATAAGAGAAAAAATGCTATAGAGGAACAAATAGACACATATTTCATAAGAATAGTATGCTAGTCATGTAATTCTAACAAAATAATTAAATTCATCTTTATAGGAAATGGGAAAAAACCTGAAGATCAGCATTTTATACTTCTCATCCCTTTCTCATACATATTTTCATTGCTTTTATACTTAAATAGTTTGTAATACTTGAATTTTGTTCTGTGAATATAAATTCTCCAGTTAATTATACTTTAGTCTACATGTTAAGAGTTAATATTCATTATGATTTCATTTGCTACAACTTCTCCTTATTGAACTCTGTTTTGATGATTCATTTGTGTGACCAGATATTAAATTACTAGTACTTTCAGTCTGTTAAATTAATTCAATAGATAGAAGAAATAGAAAAGGCATTCTAAGCTTATTAACTAAATATACAATAATGTAAATTTTATAATTATAGTGGAAAAGTAAGCTTTATTATCAGGTACTAATATAAAAGGTCTTATCACTAAATGTTTTTAATTTGCAAAGACACAGCTCACTTTTCAAACAAGAGGGATTATAATGGATACTCTCAGTTTAGAATAACTTCTCTTTTCTTTCATAGATATTGGGAAAGAGGCACATGGATCATCAGCAACCAAGGGAACATACATTAAAACTGAAAAAAAAAGTAACTTAAGCCAGCTTTTTACTAAGAAATTGCACTTACAGACACTCAAGGAACTTTCTGAATTTAAGGCAAAATTAATGTTGAATACTTTAAAGTTAAATGTCAACTAATAACCCAGAGCAAGCAGAAGAAGGGAGATCTGAAAGACCAGAGTAAAAATCAATGAAAACGAAAACAGAAAAATAGTAGAGGAAAATCAAGAAAGTCAAACACTGCTTCAGTTTTTGGAAGAATCGATATAACTGACAAATCTCAACCAGTGTAACCAAGAATAAAATAGAGAAAAAAAATACAGTTTACCAATATCAGAAACAGTCTTTACATACATTAAAATAATAATAAGGAATAAAACGAACAACTCTATTCATATAAATCCAAAAATTTAGAAAAATTGACAAATTTCTTGAGAGACATGATCTCACAAAATAAACTACCCAAATAGCCCTATAGCATTTAAGAAATTTAATTTTAATTTAAGAGTTTGCAAAATATATAAATCCCACAGTAAGATGATTTTACTAGTAAGTATAAGGAAGAAATAATACTAATTCTACCATTTTTTTAAAGAAAATATAAGAGAAGGAAACACTTTTCAAATGATTCTTGAGGTCAGCTTTATTGAAATATGAAAAACAGACAAGGATATTTCAAGAAACCATAAACCAGTATTACTTATAAACATAGATAAAAAAAATTCCCAACAAAATATTAGCAAATTTAATTCAACAATATATAAAAAAGAATAATACATCAAGAACAAATAGGAGTCTGCCTTAAGAATGCAAGATTGTCACCATTTGGAAATCAATGAATGTATTTCATCATAATAATAAACTGAATAAGGAAAAAAATTAGATTGATATAATAATGCAGAAAAATCATTTGACAAAATTTAATGCTCATTCATGATAAAAACTTTCATCAAAGTAGGAATAGAAGGGGACTTTCTTTACTTGATAAAGGGCCTTTATAAGAAACCATAAGCTAATGTTATACTTAGTAAAGGTTTGAATGTATTGCCCCTATGATTGGATAAAGGCAAGGATTGTCTTCTCTTTCCACTTTACTATGCTTGAATTCCTAGCCAGTGTATAAGAGATTGATGAAACAGACTGAATGCTACATACTGAATATTTGTGCCTCCCCAAAATTCATGTTTATAAAACCCTAACCCCCAAGGTGATAGTATTAGAAAGTATGGCTTTGTGAGGTTATTAAGTCATGAGAGTGGAGCCCTCATGAATGGGACTAGAGCTCTTATAAAAGAAATATCACAGAGATCCCTCACAACTTTTGCTATATAAGGATACAGCAAGAAGTCATCATCTGCAACCTGGAGGGTATTCACCAGAACAGGACTATATTGGCACCCTGCTCTGGAACTTCAAGCTTCCAGAACTGTGAGAAATAAATTTCTATTGTTTATAAACCAGCCAATTTATAGAATTTTTTTTATAGCAATACAAATAGACTAAGACGCTGGATAAGACAGAATGAAGTTATTTCTATTTGCAGATGGCATAATTGTCTATATAGAAATACTAAAAAAAAAAATCCTACTAATATGCTATAAGAACTAACAAAAGAGTTTGGAAGTGCTATTGGAAACAAAGTCAACATAGAAATATCATTGTGTTTTTAAAACTATGGTAAAAAAAACATAACATGAAGTCTATCCTCTTAATAAATTTTTAGGTGTAAAGTACAATATTAAAGCACAATGTTATGTAGCAGATCCCTAAACCTCGATACCCATTGAACAGCAACTGCCCATTTTCCATTTCTTTTAGCTCTCAGCAACAACCATTCCACTTTCTGCTTTGATGCATTTGACTACTTTAAATACCTCATATAAGTAGAATCATTCAGTTTTTGCCCTTTTGTGACTGGCTTATTTCATTTATTTCCTCAAGTTTCATCTATTTTGTAGTACATGACAGAATTTTCTTTTCTTTTTATGACTGAATAATATTCTGTGTATATATGCCACATTTTCTTCATTTGTCATCAATGGACATTTAGGTTTCCACCTCTTGGTACTATCACTAATGCTGTAATAAATGTGAAATTGCCATTATCTCTTTGAGATTTTATTTTCAATTCTTTTCGATAAGTACTTTAGAGGAAGGATTGCTGGATCATATGGGAGTTCTACTTTTAATTTTTTGAGGAACTTCTACCAACAATGCACAAGGGTTGAATTTGTTTACATCCTCACCAACATTTGTTATTTTCTGAACTTTAGTTAATAGTACTGTTCCAAGGTTAATTTTCTAGTTTTTACAGATGATAAAACAGGGATATTTGGGTGAAGGGCATATGTGACTGTATGTTTCTGTTGTTGTCGTTGCTGTTCACACCTACAGCACCTGGTATTCCCAGGTGGTCTCCCATCCAAGTACTAACCAGGCACAATCCTGCTTAGCTTCTGAGATCGGATGAGATCAGGCACATTCAGGGTGGCATGGTCATAGATGTGACTGTATTATTCTTATGGAACTCCTTTTTTAAGTTTAAACTTATCTTTATAAAAATGACTGTTAATTTAAAGCCGCTGACTTTGAGGAGTAAAATAAATATACTCCAAATATTTTAGCTCCATGCCCTCTAGATTACATCATTTAAACTTTACTTTTCAAGGAGAGCCTTAATGCTTTTTTTATGAAATACAACAGTAAATACAAGTAGAAAAATTTCAAGTTTTTTCCTAATGTTCGTATTATATTTTTACAGTAGTTTAGAAGGGTAGCTGATTACCTTTATAAGGAGGTAAGAACTGACCCATTGATGAAACTCACTATTTTTTTTCCAGTTTCTTTTCAGCTTCTTTATAATTAAAAGTATATATAAACTAATATAATTCTACAGGATGTAGGGAGATAGATTCTGGTTTTAATAACTGAGGTCAAAGAGGAAAGAGATGACCCATAGCCAACTGCAAGTGGGTTATAATGATTTTTCTGTCATATTTATTAGACATTTAATTTCCTGATCAGTGTTATAATGTCACTCAGCTCAGCTTATGGCATGCAGGGCAGGCTTCATGCACTAGAAGCCTCACATTATGTTTTCACAAATCATCAACAAGAATTTTTGAAAATAATACTTGCTTGACATTTTTCCTGAGGTGACATTAGTTTTCAAATTAATTGTAGTGTTTGTAATCTAAGTGAGACACTTATGAAATAACATAAGTAACATCAGAATGACTGGGAAAGAGGTCCTTTCAGCCAGAAGAGTTTATTCTTACACATCAGCTCCTTTTTTTCACCCTGGCATTTTTGATTGCAGAAGATTTGGCTCTGAGAGAAGGAAGTTCGAATCTGATCTGGCTCTGCTTCTCTTAATGATGCGCTTGAAAGTGACATAAAACTTTCTAGTTTGAAGAAATAACCATTAAAAAACAGTAAAATAGCTTTTTTACCTCACTAAATGCTTTAAACCTCTTCCCTGTTGTGGGGGAAAAGACAGATTTAAAGTAAAAAAAAAAAAATAATCCCTGCATTATTGAAAATGCATCAGTCTCCCAAGGCTTCATTGTCAGTTTCCACTATTGTGTACTGAGACAGTCCTGTCAGACTGGCGTTTTGTGATTATCTGGTAGAGGTGATGCAATTGAAAATGCCATTTTGATGAAAAGTAGACAGATATAATCTCTTTCTATTTGAAGGAAATCAAGCTAAATCATTGAGGGGCTTTATCAGTGCTACTTAATTATAAGCTCAGATAAATGGTGGGTATTGTGAATTCAACATTATTATATTATTTTTTTTCAAAACAAAGTTATATTAAATCTGCTTATTTTATAGAGGAATGTTTAACTACAATTAAATTTATAGGACTATATTTCTTTCCTCTAATGAAGAAGGTGAAAAATATACCCTAAATAATTATTTGGAAGGATTGAGATATGTGGTAGATTATCAGAGTACTGTTCTCCAGTGTATTTAGCCTAGCCTACCTTTGGGTAATCCTTTACCACACTGATTCTGGGCTTGGTGATGTGACTTCTTTTGACCAACAGAACAATAATTTACACGATGCAAGCACAAAGGTGAAAAATGTTTACACAGTGCACTCTCCCTCCTTTGAAAATTCTTCAACTGCCACCATGTAAAGAAGCCTAAACTTGTATATATAATGAAAGACATATATGACTCATTTTTCCTTATCATCCTGGCTAATGGCTAGTCAAATTCTAAAAGCACAGATGAATGGAGTGATACAGACGCATGAGTGACCCCAGTCAAAATCAGAAAGCAAAATGTCCAACTTAGCTTGCCCAAGTATTTTTCCCTTCTATTTATAAGCTAAATAAATGCTTATTGTTTTAAGCCAGTAAATTTAAGATGTTTTTTATAATGCCAAATCTAATAGACACTAGGAATACTAGGAATGACTTGTAAAGTCTTTCTCATAATGACTTATCACTTTGAGGCATGCCATATAGAGTGGGTAACACAGTGCTTCAGGAACAGAGTATATAACAAGACCCTTTTGCGTGAACTATACAAAAGGGAAGTTGTCAGAGAGCTTTAAGAACAATATTCAAGAGAGCAAAAGATCCACTTCCTGGACTGTGAGATAGTGGACTACTGATGCATTTCATAGATCATGATACCAATTGGTGAAATAAGGATTCGGTTGTATAACTCAGATGGAATGTTTTAAATCAATCTTCAATAATTTTATTATGTAGCAGCATAAAGCAATAACATTAATGAGAAAATCTCATTTGGATCTTGAGTAGAACAAACTGGTTGTAAATACACATTTTTTAGTCAATCGTAAAAATTTTGAGGAAAGGCAACAGTGATATTAAGTTAATTTTAAAACATTAAGTGTGATACCTGTATGACTAAAAGTCATAAGCATGATATTACTAAAAGTCACATCTACTAAAGATATTTAGTGAGGCATTTAATAGTGAAATGATTTTATGTCTTCAATTTATTTTAAAATATTCTAGCTACCTCCCTCCTCTAAATGGAGAGATAAATGAAATAAGCATGGCAGACTATAGATGATTGTCAAGATAGGATTAAGGATACATGGATGCTCATGCTATTCTCTTTACCTTTATATGTGTTTTTAAAATGTTCACATTTTAACAACTAAAGTAATAAAATATTATGATTCTCTTACCCCTTTTGAAAATTTATAGCATTATCAACCTGATGAAACTTCTGTTTCTCTTCATTTAGAGATGGAAAACAGATTCCGAAACTTCTCTTACATTATAAGCCTCTAACATTCTGAGTTATTTTGAGAACTTAAAGAAATATGTTATATTTCCTGCTTATGGGGCAGGTGGAAGATCAAGCAATTAACTTGGGGAAAAATGACATTACGATATTTTTACATGATATATTGAACAGTTCAGGCTGGTTACATTTCATTGTAATTTTTTTTTTCTCTGAAAGATTTCCTCTAAAGATACTTGATGTCATTTTTGATATTAAATCAAGATTGATATTTTGCCTTATTATTCTATAGCTCTACATCACAAAATTCATCTAATATCTTTATATGACAAGAATGCAATGGTGTATGAAAGAGAAACTGGTAAACTGAGAACAATTTTTATGAAAAAATATAAAATAAACATAAATTTTTTTTAAATATTAAAGAAAAACTATTTAAATTGAGTGATATTAGTTTGTCCTCATTCAACTTCTAAGTATAAACTATGTGGCAGGAACAGCTGAGCTTTAAAAATTTGAGCATGTTTAAAATAGGCAAAGCCCGAGACATCATATTTATGGTCTATCATGAAATACAGACATTAAACTATAAACGTGGCACATATCTTTTCTTAGTTCTTAGTGAAATTAGATTTTGTCAGAATGGCTAACTACAAGGGTTATAAAGGTCCTTGTAAGCCATGTTGTGAAACTTGGGAAGTCAATAATAAATATTAAAGGCAAGTAATTTAGCTATTTTTATGTTTTTGAATTATACTTTTCTGTGGCCAATATGTGACAAAAACAAAACATGATGGTAATAAATATAATATCAAGGGAATACTTTTAATATAAGAAAGGAATATAGTCAAGAAATATAAAGTTGTAAATGTGTATAGCTTTTATACTGAAGGCACATAATTAGATTTAACATATTACAAAAACTTAAGACATCATAGTCATAAGAATTCAAAAATATAAGCAAGGTCAGTCCTGGTTAATACTTGGATGGGAAACCACCTAGGAAGACCAGGTGCTGTAGGTGTAAAAAATAAAAAAAAATAAGGGATTGTAAGCTGACAAGTTCCTTGCAATCTGTGAGGTCAACCAAGGGTTGCCACACCTAAAAAAAAAAAAATTAAAAATGAATGAAAATACATGAGTATTTGTCCATTCATATTAAATACAAACATCTTAATTGTGGGTTAATAATCATTAACTTTGTAATTATATCAAAAGTTTATAATATCTACTGTAATTTATTGATATTTTCAAATATTCATACATTTTGATAAAACTCTTGCTTCAAAAATATTATGTAATGCCTTTTAGATATTTAATAATATAAATAATTAGACATATTTAAATTATGTGATTAGTAGTTAGGGCATAACAAAATCTAAAGCTGATCACAGAGAGCATTATAAGTGTAATTAGATTTCATTTGCAAAATTTATTGTTTCAGAAATGTGTGATCGATATGTTAGTAATATTCAAATTCTCAGAGTTTAGAAAATTACTTAAATATTTTATTCAAAATTCAACTTTTAAAAACACTTTTCTTAATAAATTTTAAACAGTAGCGTTGTCATTTTTCATCATCATAGAAGAATATAATAATAGATTCTTATGTAGTATTCCAAAATCACATAAACTAATAAATCTTTGGGTCCCTCAGTGGCAATAGCTTGTAGACATTACATGTTGCTTAGAACAAGTGGAAAATTCATTGTATATCATACATAAAGAGGAATATCTATAATATGAGTAATGCAATGGTAGCAGATAGGAGCTATGAAAACTGTGGTCACATCAGATGTTAAGTCCAGCTGCCAGTAAGGACAAAGAGGTAGCAAATGGCTCAAAATTTGTGGTAAAGGGTAAATAAATACTTCTGGAATGGCAAAGCCCTCTCACAATCTACTGTTTCATAAAAGCAATAAAGAACACTCTCAAAAAAATTTTTAAAAGCCAATGTTTTCTTAACTTTGGAAATTATATAAAGGCTTGCAAAAATCGGACAAGCAATTCTTTAGGAAAAAATAGCTACGCTTTAAGAATAGCTGGATTTGTGACAATTTACGTTGACCAAGTCCCTTGTCCCTCACTCCAACTCCACTATTGTCTTAACATCTAGCTGCCTCAAACCATGATATTGTGAAAACTAGTCACTGGAGGGAGCAGACTGAATTTAGAATTTCTCATTAGCCCCATTTATAAGCCTTGTTTTTATTTGGCCTGACTCAGAAAACTCTCAGTGGGAAAAGTTCTGTATCCATGTTATTGGTTTAAAACTGAAGAATTATTTAACCTTAAAGTATGAGACTATTATATAAGTTAGATCAAAGTATAAACTAGCCAAAAAGTTGAAAAGAGAACCTGGGAATTATATATTCTTAAGAGGGCTTTGAAAACTTCCAGCATATTTCTGCATATCTAGAAGTCGACACATATATGCAGAGATGTGAATAAGGCAAAAAGATAAATAAATACATCTTAATCTGTTACCTCTAGCTGTTTATCTGCAAAGAAGAAGGAGAAGGAGAGGGAGAAGGAGAAGGAGAAGGAGAAGGAGAAGGAGAAGGAGAAGGAGAAGGAGAAGGAAAGAGAAAGAGAAGGAGAAGGAGAAGAAAGTAGTAGTTAAGGATAAGACAGAGTTTTGAACTGCCATAGAATTAAGGCATGCTTCAAAATGCTTACAGTCACTTGTAAAAAGGTGGGAGATGTATTGATTCAAAACATTTAAGGAAATCTCAGTTCAAGAATTAGTAGATCATTAAGCTAGCATAGTAACAACTTCAGTGGCCATACATGACTAATAATACAGACTTTACAGAATTTTTCCAGGAAATTAATTAAAAGAAAAATAGTTATCAGCAGTAACAACAACAACAACAACAACAACAAACACACAACAAAAACAAACAAGAAATACAACAAACCCTGGAAGAGAGGATCTAATTTTTAGCATTGCTTATTATATTATTTAAAATGTCCAGTTTTAAAGACAAAAGCATGAGAAATGCCAAGAAAGAAAATACTTAGGAATAAATTTAACCAAGGAAGTGAAAGATCTATACAATGAAAACTAAAAGACTTAGTTGAATGAAATTAAAGAAGACACAAAAAAATGGAAAGACAACCCATATTTATGGATTGACAGAAAAATACTGTTAAAACGGTCACACTAAACAAAGCCATCTACAAATTCCCCATCAAATTGCAAAAAGTATTCTTCAAAGAAATAAGAGAAAAAAATCCTAAAATTTTTGTGGCACCCCGAAAGACCCTGAATACCCAAAGAAAACCTGAGAAAAAAAGAACAAAGCTGGAGGTATCACACTTCTGATTTCAAACTATACTACAAAGCGATAATAACGAAAATAGTACGGTACTTGTGCGAAAATAGGAAAATAGACCAATGAAACAGAACTAGAGCTCAAATTAAATCTCAGCATGCGTGTTAAACTAATATTTGATTAGGGAGCCAAAAACATCCTATAGGGGAAGGATAGTCTTTTCAACAAATGGTACTGGGAAAATTGGAGAAATACATGCAGAACAATGAAATTGGACCCCTATCTCAAACCACTCACAAAGATTAACTTGAAATGGTTCAAAGACTTAAAAAATAAGACTTGATACCATAAAACTCCTAGAACAAAACATAGAAAAGAAGCTCATTGATGTTGGTTTTGTCAATGATTTTTTTGGACATGGCACCTAAAGCATAAACAATAGAAGTAAAAATCAACAAATGGGACTACATCCAACTCAAAAGCTCAACACAGCAAAATAATTCACAAAATGAAATGGCAGCCTATGGAATGGGAGTAGATTTTTGCAAACCATATGTCAGATAAGGGATTAATGTTTAGAATATATGAAGTACACAACATAATAACAACAACAAAGATCTAATAAAAAATAGGCAGATAATTAAATACACATTTTTTTCTAAAAAGAACATCAAATGGCCAACAGACAAGGGAAAAGAAACTCATCATCGCTAATCATAGGGAGATGCAAATAAAAACCAGAACAAGATATCACCTCATACCTACCTGTTATAATGGCTATCATGAAGAAAACAAGAGACATGTGCTATCGAGGGTGTAGTGAAAAAGGAACTCTTATACACATTTGATAGAAATATAAATTAGTCCAACTACTGTGGAACACAATATGGAGGTTCCTCAAAAAGTTAAAAATAAATCTACTATACAATCCACAATTCCCTTTCTGGGTAAGGAAATTGGAACTTAAACAACACTATAAACCAACTAGACTACTGCATATCTACAGAACACTCTACCGTACAACAGCAGAATGCACACATTTCCCTCAAGTGCACACGGGACATTCTCAATGATAGAATATATGTTAGGCCCTAAGACAAGCCCCCGTCAATTTAAATGAATTGAAATTATACAAAATATTTAAAGGGGTGAAATTTTGTAGTCATTTGCTGACTGCAATTTAATTATATTATAAATCAATAGCAGAAGGACATATGGGAATTAACATACTACCAATTAACCAATGGGTCAAAGAAAAAATCGCAAGGAAAATAAGAAAGTATTTTGAGATGAATAAAAATGACAAACCTTTAGCTAGAATAACCAAGTAAAAGACAGTGACTCCCGTTACTAAACTTATGTATGAAAAAGGTGACATTACTACCGACCTCATATAATAAAAAAAGATAAGAGAATCCATTGAATAAATTCGATAATGTAAATGAGATGGACAAATTTCTAAAAGAAAGAAACTACCAAAACAATAAAAACATTATGGCAAAATAAGAGTAATCTGTAAGAAGATTTTAAAAAAAGATGTGGTATTTTGCTTTACACATAGTAGGTTAGCTTATATTGAACTCATGTCTGCTGCTTACAATTATAAATCTAGACATCAAGTAGAAATTAATTTTAAAACATTGAACAGTGACCAAGGCAGACAAAACTGGGTAAGACATGACTCATGAAAAACAAATCACTCTGAGGGAGATGTATATTCATATGACTTTTTCAGAGGAAATCCCTATTACTTTAGCCTACAGGAGTTTGAGGTAGACAATAACAAACTCCTCTTAGGAGCCCGTTGCAGAAGGACTTTGTATAAAGCTACGGGGAGTGTACACCACAGACAGCTTCCAGTTGTCAGTCCTGTAGGTATACCTTCCCAGGGTTACTTGTATCTGGTGATTTAGTGAGGTATGAAAGCAAAGGCTCATCCATTTTGGTTCAAGCAGTGTACTTCAGACATACAATATTTACTCCAAAGATCCCCATCAGCTTTGTTGGGCTAAGATTGTTGGGAAGGCTTTGCTGTTTAGCTTCTCCCTCTGTCCATTTCTGCTTATTCTCCTTTCCTTTCATAGGCGTTATTTCCTTTGAAATTACAAAGCTCTATTTTAAACTTCCTCCTAGAAAAAAATAATCCAAAATGCTTTCTGTCAGGATTGGGCCAAGGAAGCAGGCAATAAATTGAAGCTAGAGGTTAAATCCTTTGTCTGACTGATGTTGAGAAACATGCATGGTAGGTGGAATACAGATAGCCCCTAAAACAAGTTAATAGTCTAATTGATATTTTTTTCTTTTTTATTTGAGATGAATTTGGGTGGTAGAAGTGAATGCACTAAGAAGTAGGGGAAAAGATAGCACCTATGCTATTATTGATGCATAACCATTGGGACATGAAGGTAGGTAGCTATTAAAACACTGGTAGCTGATAAGGAGCTGGGGGATAAATGATCATGAAGTTTGCGTTTATTCTCTGATTTTGTTTGTCCTCAATCCCGATGTACAAATTTTATCTCACAATGGATTCTCTTTGGTCTTGCCATACCAACCATATCTGTGCATGAAGGACAAGTTCAGCTATGGTCACTTGATGTTCTACAGTCAGAGGTCTTGTCTGTATCAGAGCCCAGGAGTACAGCAGGTTTTTCAAAAGCTGTATAATTCTTGTCTGCAGGGTGGCATGGCTTTGTTCTACAACCCACGTCTTGTATTGTGATTCTCTCATAAGGGATTGTCACAGACGCTATATTTCTCCCTCTGCTGTCTCCCAAACTATAACATCTGGTAGATCATCTGCTTATTCCTTTCATTCCTTCTTGGAATCTTGTGTTATAATATGATGCCTGGAGCTACAATAGCCATCATATAAGCAAACGGACAAGAATATCACAGTCATGCAGACTTTGTGCTCTCATGTTATCAATCTTTTATTCATAGCTTCCAGAATTTCTTTTCACTAAATGCTTACTATCTTCATGGTTTTAGCTTTTTTTTTTTTTTTTTTGGTTTGATATAATTTTCTGGTTTCCTCCTTAACTATATTAAAGGATTCTGATTTTCAGTGTCACAATCTCAGAGAGGCATTATCCTGACCACCTTCTCTGTGATAGTACTCAATCTCTCTCATACTCACATTGTAAGTTATTTTATACATTATTTTTATTAGTAGTATATATATTTATAAATATATTGTATTCATTTATATATATTTCTCACCATATCAAATATTTATTGGTTTGCTTTTTTCTCCTCAGTTAACAAAATATAAACTATTTGTGGTTCCCTGGCTTCTCAGGTAATAAAAAAAAAAAGAACACTTCTGTACTCACCTCTAGAGAACTCATTGACAAGCTTCAATTTTATGACACCTTAAATAGAGTGCTTAATTATTTGTTGAATATTTTTATTAAGAAATTGGAGAAGAAAGATGGCTTCTCTCTTATTTGACATGTCTTCTTGTTGCTCTCTAGATTACTATATCTTATTAGAGAATTCCTTTTAATAACATTTTAAAATATTTTGTATATGCATGTTATTATTTTTATTTGGAAGGAATATCAACAATAGTTAATAGTTTAAGTTTTATTTATATAAAAATTTGAATATTATTTCAGGAAAGGTTTTAAGACATCCAATGTAATATCTGTATTGTATAGATGAAGAAACTTAGGCTGAGAGATTAAAAGACTATTGCTAGTTCATAGCAGATATGAAATTACAGAATAGAACTTTTGTTGTCCTGTACGCTGCTGCTCCATATGCCAAGTTGAATCATAATAAAACAATTTTTTTTTTTTTTTTTTTTTTTTTTTACTGTAGATACACTGACAGTTAACTTGTGGTGGTATTTCTTGTCTTAGAATTTTAAATTAATACTTAAAAAGAATAACCAATATATGGGTAATTACATGGGAAATTGATTTTTAATATTTTTTAGGTTTTGGAAGTTTCTTATATCAATATCTTACCAAAGAAACTATGGCAAATATTCCAGAAAACATGTGTGTGCACATGCATGCACATACACAAAACAGCACTAAAACTTCATTGTCATTTATAACTTCCAGAGTTTTCAAAACAGATAACTTGGCTCATCCTACTTTGTCACAATTGAATTATGGTATACATATTTCATCCTTTTAATCTCTCATTGTAAGTCTAACTTCATAGCTCTTTAATCATACTTCTGAGTTTTCTTCAAAGCCCTTTTCATTTGTCAGCATCTTTATGACACTGAAGTGTCTCAAACTGAAAACAGTATTACAGCTGTGTGACCTTATCAGTTTTTTATTTATTGCTTATTTTTCACCTGTCACAAAAACATAATGGGAGCCTGCTATGACAAGGCATTTTCAATGTATGGGATGGCATTGCTACATTTAATGGAGGATCTGTTTCTCTATGGAATATGTAAAATATAGCTCATCTTTAAAAATTATCATCACATATACCATGACACAAGCCTGTGACATTTCAAGTAATATTTAAATGTTTTGTTTGAATTAACGTAGACTAAATACTATCAGTTAGTTAATGTTCAACTCTACAAATTTCAGTTCTGCAAGGTTCCTCAAAAGAATTTCAAATGTAAAAGCACAGCAGTCTATCTTTTGCATTTGAAAACAATTGATGCTTTTGTACAAAATAAAAAATAACCATTGGGTTTGTGAACAAAGTTTTAAAATAATATCTGGAATTAAATTATCAGTACTCACTAAAGGTTTGAGTTTTTGATAAAAGTTAGAAGGAAAATGAAATGGCTTGTATAACTCCTTCCAAAGTATGAAATCTAAGAGTTAACCAGAAGGTAGCTCCAATGATTTTGGTCTCTCCCATAAGAGGGAGAGAGAAAGAGAGAGACAGTGAGTCAAAGAAGGCAGCATTTCTTTCTCTCTCCAAAGTGAAGGAAGAGGAGTGCAGAACTTATCAACTAACTTTTTAAAAACGTTATGAAACAGCATATTGTGGCATACTTTGTAAGAAGAGAGTGCCTTAAACTCCTGGTGCGCACTTAAGAGGATGTTAACAATGACTCCTGCAGGAGTAGAGTGTGTGTTGATAAGCAATCAGTCTCAGAAAGAGCCTGCCTATGGTAGGACTGGTTCACAGAAACAGGGGAGTTGTGTCTATGATTGACTGACAGGGAGTAGAAACCAACGTTATAGTGTTTGAATTACTTTAGCCCTATGTTATCGTTATTTTTTTTAAAATATCTATTGATGGATTCAATCATTGCTCCCTTCTTTCTGAAAATTATATGTACACACACACACACACATGTGTATATGTATACATATATGTAATTTTATTTACAATTTTAATTACTTTCATAAAATTTAAAATAAACAACACAAACACAATATGAATCTAAATCTGTCATTTAGATTTTGTTTGGAGTTAAAATACATACAGTGAGCATTAAAAATAATAATGAGGGTAACTGCTTAGCACAGAGCCTGTCAGAGGTAGTAAATGGGTTTTTGGTCATTACAATGTCAGCTTAATGAGTTTGGGATATTCACTGGTTGTTTTCAGTCACCATCTAAAGACTCAGAGGGATAGGGGTAAAATTAGAGCTCTTCTGGATTCTGAATGTGTCATAGAGAAAGAAGTCAGCGGTACAGGAAAACTTAGAAGAGTCTATGTTCTCAGCTTGACTAAATTCACTGGATGTTTCTGTTTTGGGTAGCCCTCCCACCTCTAATTTCCACTTTGGTCTTTGGGCTCAATCTCAGGTTTATTAAAATACTTCAGTTTGAAAGTATGGTTCTGATCACCATTTGCCTCTTTACTGTATCTTAAGTATGTGTTTTAAGAGTGATGGCTGAGGTGCACATGCAGATATACGAAGTGGCTACCTACAATATTCCTAACAACCCCCCACATTAAATGATGTTTCCACATAAAATTCATCCCTTTCATCCAACCCATATTTTTCTAAAATAGAGTATTTGTATTGAGTTCTAGAGAACCACATGTCAGTATTATCAATTTATCAGTTTATGGACTCTAATCAAATACTTGGTATTAATTATAGAACAAAGTAGATTTTTAAAAAAGGTAACTTCAAAATGAGGGGCACTGGCTGACAGTGAGAGATATGAATATAGAGTCAAAGGTAGTGTATTCATCAGTTTGAGTTCTCGTAATAGAACAATATGGGCTGGGTGGATTAGACAACAGTTTATTTCTCACAGATCTTCTAGAATTTGGTTTCTCAATATTAATTTTCATTCAAAGGAACTAAGACTCTTTGGAAGAATATTTGATTCCAGGATTGGAGCAGGAAAAAGCACAAGATAATGCTGAATTTTTAAATTTAAAAAGTTTACTGATTCATTTTTGACAGAAAGTAAGGAAGAAGTCAAAGAGTGATTAAGGACATGTCAAAAAGATATAGAAACCAGCCTGAAGAAGCTTTCATTGGCAAAATCTATAATGATTTGATCAGGAAAATATCTATAGTAATGGATTATAACACATTGAATAAAATAAGTAACCATAAATGTATATTGATAGGAATAAATGAACATATTGAAATATTGTTGTGGCACAGGATGTTTACATAGTTTCAAAGTATCCTAACATCAACTTCTCATTAGTTACAAAGGGAAATAGAATAACATTGTGGCAGAGAAGAATTTATATGTGTGGAAAGGACATTACTGTGGCCGTTGTAGACTGTTAAAATACTAGAATGAAAAAGTAAAGATAAATTGACCAAACAGAGTTAAAGAATGAAACTGAGAGGTAGAAAAAATGATAATTTTCAATTTTGTTGTTTCCGCTTGAGTAAGATTTTCTAATAAATTAGAAGTATTTATAGAACATAAAAACCATTTTTATGTAGCAGTCAACACATTTCCTATCAAAGCATGATGTTATAGACTAAATGTTTGTGCTCCCTCCATAAAAAATGTATATGTTGAAATCCTAACCCCAAAGTGACGGTATTAAAAGGCTAGCCTTTGGGAGGTGATTAGGTCATGAAATTGAAGCTCTAATGAATGGGATTCGTGCTTTTATAAAAAGGACTTTAAAGAACTCTCTTGTCTTTTTCTACCATATGAGGAGGACACAGCGAGAATGGACTAAAATGTATAGAAAGAAAATTTCTTCCATTAAGAGAAGCTGTTAAACAAACATTAAGAGTTAAAGGTAATTTGTTAGAGAAAAGTTATGCCTCTTGCATTTGTATATGCAAGGTGGTAGCAAACAGCATAATATAAATAGCTAGACTTATAAAAAATAAAATTTATTATGACCTTTACTTTAAAATCTCAATGGAGATAGAAGATGAAAAAACATTAAAAATAATCTCTCAACTTTAATGCAGGATTAATGGAGAACAATGGGTGATATGAAAGAGTAAACAGACAATGGATATCTAAGAAGATGGCAGATAATTTCCTAACTAGAGTTAATTTATAGAATAGTTATAGAGCATTTTTAAGTGTAGACAATGTAAGAATTACATTATTAATATGCCTGACTATGTAATCTATTAGTGTTAAACTGTTTCTTTAATTATACCTACTGAATTTCATGTAATATACCTCAAGGGGGGGGGGGAAACAGTGATTTTACAAAGTGCCAATTTTTTTTTTAAAGCACAGACTTAAAAAAAGATATACTTAAACAGGTGGACCAAATAACCATTACTAAAAAATTATTAGTAAAACGAAATACATAGTAGCTTTCATGATGTGATCATTAAAGAGGAAGATTAAAAGTGACTGTGCTCTACATTTTGGTGTCAAGACGTACAAGTTTATCCTAGGCATGCCAGCCTGGAATCCTCATTAGTTTTTGAGCCTCAGTATTCCCAAATTAGACATATTTAAAACTAACAAAACATACTTCATAGTCTAATTTGAGGGTCATGTTCATTAATATATTGTATCCTGGCATATAACGTATGATGATACTGAAGTGTGACATTGGGCACAAAATTCAGGTGGATAAACAGTAAATACTGTTGGAAAGAAACAGAACCCACATTAGTTTCTGAGTTTTGAATTGACACTTATATAAGGTTAATACCCCTTTAGAGAAAATAATTGGGATTTTTATCATTCTAGGCTACTACTTCGTAGAATCGAAGTTAACTTTAGATACATCCTCTTCAACCTTTGTGGAAAAGTTAAATAAATTAATTAAATAAATTAAACAGTAACTTTAGTCTCATTTTTTGGCCCAAGTTCAAACTCAAATGTTCTTCCTATCAAATAATGTTGTCAGTTTTTCTAGTATTGGTCTTTCATGTTATATAGGTCATAGATTTAGAAGGTTTTTGAATTTTTAACTTTCTTCAATTGTAGTAGTATAGTTTTAATTTTCAGAGTTAATAATGAAGTTCAGGGAAAAAATTGAATTTAAATATGCATTATTTGTGATGTTTGGATTTTCTAAATATTTTCAAGACATCGATCATTAATAGTTATTTTACAAACATAGTATCTGCCTATTATTAAACTAACTTCTCCCAGATTATGCACAAAATCATAAACAGGAAAAAAAGAAAATACTTTCAGTCTTCTTAAATAATTAATTTTTGTTCCTAAGATTTTGCTGAACCAAGATTTTGCTTGTGTTTAGATACTTTCAGATCTGAATCACATATTATTCATGCAGGCCTTAAGGGAAAACTACTCCATTAACAAAGAAGTGAAGTCCATAAAATCTAATTAGAAAATAATTACCAAGAATGCAAAGAAATAAGAAATATTTCAGGCTTTGAAAAATGCTTCTTTTATATAAGTCCTCCATTTAATAATGAGTGTTTATTGGGTGATTCAATATTTAATATGGCTTTACTATATCTAATAAAGTTCTGGAGTCCATTTCTTCTTTTAGATGTAGCCCACTCTAATTGTGTTCACTTGGGAATGTGCCCTCATTCTTATTTCACTGAGGAAACAGAAGGAAGTCCATTAGAGAGAATTTCTTTTAATTCTTTGTAAAGACTCATCCATTTTGATAATAAACTGGACAAGCACTTAATTTTAACAAGTTAAACTTATCTCTATTGCAAGGGACAATTTCGCTTTTTTCATGAAGACATTATGGAAAATGAATTATGCAAAGCAAGACTACATATAAAAAGAAAAATTGTTTTTTAACTTCTGAAACATATAAAACAACTGTATTTGTTTAGGTACATGGCAATGTCAAAACTTTTGAATGTTTCATAATGATAATCCTCATTTAACCTTAAGTGGAAAAATGAGAGAGAATTTTGACGAAAACGTCAAAATTTGTTTTAATGTGAAAAGAATGTATGTGCTGTTCACAATTTATTCAGAGTTTGTGATTGCCTCATACACAGTAATGATGATAAAATAAACATGTAAACACTATGTTTGTGAAGGAAAAATTGACCTCAGATGGACTTTTTTTGGTGCTTGTGCACAGTGTGGGGGCGAAGGGAAAGAAGGAGCTCTTTCTCTTCTTATAAGGTCACTAATCCTGTCACAAGGTCCCCAGACTTTTGACCCTCATTTAACCCTCATTACCTCTCAAAGACCTCATCTTGAAATACCATTAGGCTGGAAATTAGGGCTTCAACTACAAATTTGGTGAAGGGTGCTTTGCACAAACATTCAATCTATAACAAGACTTCAAAAGATTGGGGGTGGGGTGGTCATGAGAAAGATATGTGGGAAGTATACCTATGTTCTAAAATGAGATACAAGGTATTCTTTAGGGAATTAAGAAATAAGTGGTCTAACTTTATATTTATTTGTATTTCAGTATAATTTTCATAATAACTACTTCTGCCTTCAGCCTACCACCCTCCTCAGGGTATAAAAAAGATTGAAGTTAAACAGGAAAGAAGAAAGACATTTGGAAGGAAAAATGAGAGACATACTGTCTTTTTGCTTCTTATCTCTGTGGGAGGGGTGGATAGGGCATCTCTTCTCATGCTGATAAATCCCCCCAGAGTTTGTAAACAATAAACAATGCTCAACTCATGTACAAGTAGTCTGAGGTTTTTGATCTACAAAATAAAGAGAGAAAAGACTTCATTGGGAGCTAGCCACACGTGTGTAATTTTGGATTGTTTCTCATGTACCAGGTGTGTAGTGTGTAAGAAAAGAGCCAAATAGATGTTGAGTATACTGCTTCAGAGGACTGTCTGGAGGTCATATAATGTCAACAACAAGAGTGGGTCTCTGGATGTCTAGATACTGAAAATATAAGCAATTAGCCTGAAAAAAATGCATTGCCTTGGTTGAGAAAATGACATTTCAATATTCTTTAAGAAGTCACGTTTTAAGTTAAGAAACTTAAAATATAACCTACTAGAGAGTTACCTTTAGTCAGATTCCAAGCCTTAAGAAAACAAAAAATCAAATTATTATACAACCAGATGAATAAAAATGTTTCCGACATTTAAATTTCCTTTCTGACCTCCTCTCTCACTGTTTCCTTTAGTGAGTCATAACCCATGCTTAATAAGCAAGGGAGAAAAGTAAAAGAGCAAGGAGAGGAAGAACAGACATCTCCCAAATGTCCCTTTTCCACTTAGGTCTCTAGCCTGATTTAGGCCCATGTCAGTTAAATGGAGAATTTTTACCTTGAAGTTTGTTTTTACTAGTACACAGGATAATTTAATTATTGTTTAAATTTTTTGTGAGACTGAAAATGACTGAGACATTGTTTTTGTATTGAGTAACCATAAAAGTAATGAAAACTTCCTTGAATTTTATCCAATAGAAGGGAAAGAGTTAGTCCCTCATAATGGGTTCATTCAAGAAGCATGACAAAAGATGCTATTGTCTTGCATTATAGGGAATTCTACTCTGTCTAAATCTTGACTCAGCATTATATGAAGAATGTTTCATGGTATTTCTACTACAGTAGGACCTAAATACTGTATATTATAATACATCTAAGCAATAATTGGTGGTGTCTGAGACCCAGATATAATTTGAGGGAAAATAATCGCTCAATTTCTAGCAATATTCTCTTTCTCCTTGGGTGTTAGACCTAATTACTCAACTTAACCACAGGCTTTCTATAAGTCTAGCCATCTTTTAAGAAGTTTATATGTAGGAACTAGTTTAATCTTCACAACAATTGGTATGTATGAGGAAACTGAGAAAAGGGAGATGAAGTGGTATAACAAAAGTTGGAGGTGAGAAGTACAGAGCCAGAATTTGAGTAATGGATGTGTAGATTCATAACTTTGTCTGAAATACTATGCTCTTGCTGTTGAATTTGTGATATCAAATAATCTGTATTGGTTGAACAGCTCATTCTTGAGGACCAAATTTTGATGTCCCCTTATGGAAATTCACTCTTTCAATCTCTTTCCTAAATTTATCATGCAATTTGAATTCAATTGAACCACCTCCTCAGACTCCACATGTGTATTTAGCATTGTATTATTGCACAACTTCACTGCACACCTTTCACATCTTAGTAGTGTCCAGAGCTGGAAAACACAAAGTTCATGTCTGTGTACAGTGACCTTGTGTTTACTTCTGTTCTCAAGGCTTTGTGCAGGAAAATACACTGGTTATGCATGCAGATGAAAGCCAGATTACACAATTTATAAATCTTTGTTTTTCTACTTAGTACTGATTTAAGAGGCAACAGTTTCTTTATTTGAAAAATGGGAATAAAATTAGTGTACTATTACAAAATATTCTTGTAAAAGTCAAATTATATATGCTAACCTACTGGACTTAGCTCATGTAAGTAATCAAAAGCATAACTCTTAATTTAATGTTATTATTGAATTATTAAATTAATTATATTTTTTATTAATGCAGGTATGTTTAGCAACATTAGCAAAACCATTTGATTGCAAAATGAATAAATTTTTTAAGACTGATATCAATTTTAAAACACACTTAAAAATACTATTAGGTGCTTATAATCAAACAAAATATAACTTTAGAGAGCTCAAACAAATGAGTAATGTACAAGCCAGAAATAACACATTGATTCATTTATATTATTTTCTCTACTTAGAGTTTAAAGATTATGCCTTCTTTGTTTGGCACAGAGAACACAAAGAGATTCTTAAAGAGTCATTGCTCAAGCACAACTAAACAGTGTGAAATTAGTCTAGAGCACTTCAGAGCAAACCCATGTCTAAGGGAGAGATGCAGTATTCCCTACAGCATTCACAATTTATTCCAAGAAAAGCTTGATTCTTTTTAATGCAAAGGAAGGTAGAATTAGGGGGAAAAGTTAATTGTCAGAATCAGTAAGATTACCTGAAGCTATAATAGAACAGAGTTTAGCAACCAGGCAATGTGGGGTCAGGGAGAGGAAAAGAAAAAGAAAACCACATTATTTATGAAATATTGTAAACGACCTACTATAAAGAGGATATAAATATCTCTAAGTAAGCATGATGTATTTCCACCAATGAAATTGAATTTTATATATCAAAATTTCTTTTGATCAATTATTATAATCCAACTAATTAAAGGTATGAAAACAGGCATGTCCATTTTAAATTCTGAATGAATTTCACTGGAATGCAATATAATAAGTTTTCTTTTAAACTAACTAAATTAAATTCCCTTTCCTCGTATATTCACTTAGTAACTCAATGTATTTTTTTCTTTACTCCTTCGTATTTTAGTATCCATGCGATTAAAAATAAATGTTGGCCAATATATAAAATATTTATTCATTTTTATTAATTAATTCAACTTATATTTATTGAACACTCATTGTACCAGACACTAGGAATGTAGTGATGAGGAAAACATCTTTTCACGAAGCGCACTTATTATTGAAGGAGGCTGAAAATAATTAAGATAAAAATATAAAATGTGCGACCTATTATATTGGTCATAAAAGCAAAGGAGAAAAGAGAAGCAGGGGAAAACAAATTGGAAATGTTGGAGAGATGTTGCAATAGCTCTAAATTTGAGACCTGAGCTACTGGAAGATAAAGTTTACCATTTAGAAAAATGTGGAAAATTGTGGAAAGAGCAGCTCTATGAGGAATAGAGATTATCTCCAGGTGTGTTAAATTTTTGATGCTTATTTAATATTCATTGGGATTTAAGAGTCTGTTGTTCAAAGAAATGATCTTGGCTAGAAATAGCAATTTGTGAATAATTAGTATAAGTATGGTATTTAAAATTAGGCAAATGGTGAAACTGTATGACATCACTGAAGGAGAAAGTATAGGTAGAAAGAGACTTAAATCAAGGACTGAACAGACTCTGGTGTTAAGACATTGGAATATTTAGATAAAGGGAATCTAGCAGAGTTTACTGAGGAATATCAACTAGAGAGAGAAGGAAAACAAGTTTAATGTGCCAAACTGGAATACAAATGAAGGAATGAGCTCCAATGAGAAGAGAAGGTCATGTGAAATATGATTATATGTATGTATATATATGTATATATATGATTATATGTTATATATATATGTTCAATGTGTTAAATGCTGTTGATAGGCAAAGAAAAACGAGTAGTCAGCAGTGTTGATATTGTTGTAAGTGGAGTAGGACCTGGAAAGAAAAGTTGGACACCATTTATATAGAAATTTCTTTCAATGAGTCATCTGTAAAAAGAAAGACTGGGCTATAAATGGATAGACTGTGAAGTAAATAATAAATCATTTTTTAATTTTTTTTGTTTGGTTGAATGAAAGAAATTATGGCACATTTGTGTGTTTATGGGAGGAATCTAGAAAAATAGAAATATTAATACGGAAATAGGGATGGCATTGTATGGGTTAAAGGATTTTGAACCTAGAACTTTATAATCATTAATTAACTATTGTGAAAACAAATACATTTTTACAGTACACGGCCTCAGGATATATACTTTTGAATGATAAACCCATGGATACACTCAGCAAAACATTAACGACAACAATAATAAAAGAATTAAAAATATTGTGAACAAGAACATCAGCATGTTCTAATGATCATTTGGTCTGGTTGTAATTGCTCACCACTGGGGAGTAACGGAGGCATCTTGGGGATGGGTCTGGGTACATATTTGAAGATCTATTTATAGGAAAGTCAAAGATCAAATATGTTTGCCTGCAAGTAGTGATCCTCAAATTATGGTCTTGTGTTCAGTACTCTTAAGACCTGGGATAAAACATGGTGGAAAAAAATAAGTGTTAAGCTCCTGAAGATTTGTCTTTATTTTTTTAGTATTTTCTAGTAGTAAGAAAAAAATCAGGCATGTTTCCTCGATACCATTTGATATATAAAGTATACTGTCATACAGATGTTTTTTAAAAAAACAATAAAAATGACAAGAAAAAAATAAAATAGAAATATCAATTCCTATCATCATAAATTGCAATATACCAATATACTAGCAAAATAACACCACTTTAGATTTCACTACTGCATAGTTTTAAATTCGAAAGCGATTTTTTTTTAATGTTGGTTGGGTGTTGTTTAACTTTATAATAAAGAAGAATATTAATATATAAAATGAGATTTTTCTTCTCTGATATTCTTTTTACCTGTTGGTAAAAGAACACCTCAGAACTCTTTAAGATTCTTTCCTGATTGCCAGCTGTTCTCCGAATATCTGGCAGGATCTTGAAGTGTCTTTGTGGTACATGGGAGGGTTCTAGAGTTCTGAGCTTTGCCAAAACAGTTTGATAACCTAAGTGTGGAACTGCAGTACATTTAAAGGGAAATTGGGATGGAATAAACGGGATAATTATCATAACTATTAAACTCACAACAGGAGGGGACCCTCAGACACTTCAGGAACCCAGGTTCTGCCCTCAAGACTAAAGGAGACTAATGATAACATACAGATTAAATGTCTCATTACCCTTTTGAAATAAAAGCTTGTAGTAAAAATTAATTTGATTTATTGAAAATATAAAGAGGGAATATTTCTTGTTCTTAGGATTTATAAACTGAAATTCATAGCAGTTTCATTAATTGCTTCATTTCTAGGCATAGAGTAATAGAAGCAGAAAAAAGTGAAATTGTGGATTTACTAGCATAAAAATAACTCCAGTTTGAATATAACTTGCTTCAACCTCTTCTGTGACTGCGGTTAAGAAAGGAATTAAAGACTGCTGACTGAACCATGTGCATAGGTCATGACTAAAGGAATTCTTTAACATGTAGAAAATGTAAAATGTCAGCTATGAGAAGTATATTTTTCTTGCCCTTTACAGGTTTTTGTTTATTTTAATTTGAAAACATTTAGACAGACATTTTGAGTATATTTCCCCTAGAAGCATACCTGAGGCAAATATTCACATGCAAGTTGTTTATTTGAGTGGTAATCCAGGAAACTCTGGCAAGGAATATGGAAGTGAGACAGAAGTGAAGAGAGCCAACATCAGGTGCTTTGTCAAATAAGCTACTGCTATGGGTAATTGGAACTTAATCTTGCTGGCGAGTTCTGAGAGCAAGTATAAAACAAGCACCTTAGAGTTATCCCTCCCACAAGACAAGGGAGCTGGAAATTGGTACGCAAATGCTCATCATTTTTGGTTGAAGGCTTTTCCATGAAAACCTTAATCTTAGCACATCTGGCATGCTAAACATAGCCAGAGAAAGGCCTCAGGCAAAAGAGATTCAAATACTGGCATTTTGAAGTCCAGCTCAACTACAGGGAAGTAAGGGTGGAGATTTAAGGAGAGCATAATCAATATTTTTATCACATAACATACTCATCTCTATTTTCTGATGTCTGACTGCTTGATTTACTTCGTGGTTCCTACATGGCCTTAATGGGCCTTTGAATTCACAACTTCTGATATTGCCAAATCCTTCAACGTTGTGATTACAAATTTCTTAATGTCCTCAACAATGTAGGAAATGAGTATTTAGAAGAATTTTAAAGGGAAAATCACATCCAAATGAAATTGTATCTAATTAGCATTCTGTAACAATCTGTATGTAATCCAAAATTCACCTTCGAGGGTGAAATGACACAGAAATGTTCTTTGAAAGATGAATAAATAGTTGATAACTTAGAAAAAAAACAAAAAACTTTTTTGTGTGCGTTCTGGCATAATGAAATTATTTGTTTACTCATTAGAGAGCCTACATTTTCTGTTTTCTGTGTTGAAGTTTTTATGCTGCTTATATAATTAAATCAAAATTATAGGTTATTCAGAAGATTAACAGGAGAAATGAATATATAATTCAAATTCAGTAGTCCTTGCTTTGGTAGTGAATTGATATGGAACATTGTAAAGCTGTGAAAAAGATATAGTCTTGAAGTCATATCTCCTTTTAGTCCCACCTGATTCAATTAATATTTATATAAGCAAAATAAATTTGGGTCAATTTACTAATCTTTTGATTAGTAAAATCTTGAAAAATGAACAAAAATAAATAAATAAAGCCATCAAGATGCATTATGAATCAATGCTAAATATATTGGCTGTTAACTATTTTAAAATGTCAATTATTTACTATCCATTCATTTATTCGAAACCCATACATGCCTGAGACATTATAGATCTTAAGAATATTTTACATATTTGTTATATACAGAACCTGATACTTTCTTTAGGAAGGCTGTCTGAGTACAAAACAAGCACTTATACTAAAAATTTCTATGATGTAATATGCTTTTTAGCATTTTAAAAATAATAATCTTGGTTATCTACTTATTAATTTTTGCTAGTGTGTATATAAGCAAATACTAAAAATTTTGACACATAAATGATAATGAATAATTACACTGATGGTATTGTCAGCCTTATTGCTTTCAAAACAGTTGAAGAGGAAATTAAAATGGTCATATGAGAAACTAAATTTTGGTTGTAATTTTTTTTTTTTTTAATAAGACAAGACAATCCTTGGTTGACCTCACAGATTGCAAGAACTTTGTCAGCTTACAATCCCTTATTTTTTTTATTTTTTATGCCTACAGCAGCTGGCTTTCCTAGGTGGTCCCCCATCTAAATACTAATCAGGCCGGAACCTGCTTAGTTTCCAAGATCAGACGGGATCGGGCTTGTTCAGGGTAGCATGGCTGTAGACTTGGTTGTAATTCTTGATGTAAAACTTGATTAAAGAAGTTAACATATATTTTTAATTTCATCATATGGTGCTCTACAACATTTATTAAAATACACTGAATATCGAAAGAAAGAATAATTGGAAACAAGTATACTCATTTTACAATATTAAATTTAAAGAGACAAGAAGTTATTGAATTTTAGAATTTAAATGGATTTTAGAAATAATCTTGTCGGAATCATTTCTTTTTCTTTTTCTCTCTTTTTTTTTTTTCAAGAGAGAAAAATAACACTCAGATCATCGACACGCCCAAGATGAGATAGACAGTGTTGGCACTGACGTTTAGCAGAGACCCTTCCTCCAAAGCTTATGTACAATATGTATCATTGCTTCTATTAAGAGTGTGCAAGGGGTCCACTCTTCTGCAAACACCTTGAATTTTGTTTTTTACCTATGATAGTCAATGTATCTGTATTCCCTTAACTACAAAGCCCTGGTGATCCAGCACCTAGAGCTCTAATTATATTCCTACTGTAAATAGAACAAATATGCTAAATATTTATTGGGAGCACAGCCAAGGTTTAAGCTGTTTGTGGATGTATATGCTCTAGATTATAAATTAATCCCTGCATAGCATGACATTGCAATGTAACAACACTCAGCCCTGCCAGTGACCTTAAATGAAAAGCCCCAGGCATCTTTACCAGCCACTTACTCATTCCACTTGATAACATTTTGACTGATAGAAGGAAAGAGGAAAAGGATCTAGCCACATCATTTACTGAAATGGTGAAAATGAAAAGTAGGGAAAACATTACTGTACTGAGTGAGAAATAAAAGTTGATGATCTTCTGACTGAAAATAATGAACCAATAACTCTTTGACCAAGAATATTATCTGTCAGACTAAATTGTCAAAGATCTTAATATAATATCATATAGAGCCAGTTATTTCCTAAATTCAAGCTATCTGAGTTTATTAATCATCTCTTAAACTTATACTAACAAGTTTAATTTGTTAAATCAAGTAATTTGTTAAATCAAGACTTATTTTAAATTTAGCTTATTCAAGTACTAGACAGTAACTTTTGTACTACATATCATTAATCCTAAATAGCTAAGTATAAGAATTCTACAATCTTAAATGTATAACAATGTACACACATAAAATGTATGTATAATAATGATAAACATAAGACTTAAAAGATAATTTCTATAAAAACATTATATATTAACAATAGAAGTAAATGTTCCATTTAATTTCATTTAAGAAAATATTTTCAACTTTGTACATAAAGCTCACTATATAGTATCTAATTTGAAATTTGAAACTACATTGTTAGTCATAATCATGAAATACTGAGCCATCTATCACTCAAAAGAAAAAAAATCATATTGTAGTTTTTTAAAAAGGAGTTTGCAAGTAACCGTAAGACACATTTTTTTACCTAAAGATCTTTCACTAAATATAAGTGAATATTTTATATACAATGCTTTTTTAGCATATCAAATTCAACACCTGAAAAATGGAGTTAAAAGTTATTTAGTTTAACTAAGAGTATTAGAATGAAATTAGATAAAATATGTGAGAGCATTTTGAAAATAAAAAAAATAGTCTATAAATATTTACCTCTGGTAAAGTATTTAAGACATAGATATTAAAAAAAATTCTAAATGTAGAAAGTAGAATAAGCAAACCCTCATTGAGAAGGACGCTTTTCAACAAAGTACAGGAGTTGCTTTTTTGTTGTGATTGATCACTTATTCTCAATTCTAGTAATGTAATTGTATTCTTGAGCTCTGAAATTTTTTTGGTTTGTGCCTCTAAGTTCCTTTACTGCTTATTGGACTCTCTACTTCATTGATCTTGTTAGGGCATTTTACCCTACTAATGAACTTAAAATATGGCTATCGCTTATTTGGAAAACGTTTAATTTTAATGTGGGTTTGCTCATGAATATAAACAAAGAGAAATATAAAGAAGTCAGTGTTATTTTATTATTTTTGAGAGTTTTAAAGGACATGAAAAATCAGCAAATGCAACTTTTTCATTTGTGCAGATGCAGACACTATAATTTTAAATGTTTCCCCTATGTTATATAAATAGGGAATTGCAAAAGCAGAATCATCTGAGAAACTTGAAGGGTACTAGAGTCAGAAAATGAGTTTGATTCAAGGATCTGCCATTTACTGGGTTTATGATTAGGGTCTTTGCAATTTATCACAGCAAATTTAAAGAATGTTATTGCTGATCCCATGTTTTTGAAACACGATTAAAATTTCCAAATTCATTTGTAAAATTTCTTGGAATACATAAAAAAAATAATTTAAGTGCCATATGAGCATCATGTTAGTTTATTTAATGTGAAAACAAACAAAAATAATTCTCAAAGTTTTTTCCTAGACATTCTACTTTCTGAAAATAAAAGTTGATTTGTTTGATGCTGTAGAAGTCCCACTGTTCAAAATGTAGAAATGTACATAAACATACTGAGAAACTCTAGAGAGTTACTAAGTCAGTTGATTGGCCAAATAACTAGAGTTCTCAAAACAACTTACATAAACTATTGCAAGGCAGATAATTCTGTTGTATGAGTAAAGAACATAAAATGTTAGACATATTCTATACTTTTTAATAAAAATAAATTTAGGAAGAATCCTAAGGACTAAAAGTACTTTTCATTATTTTAATTTCTTTTTGAGTCTCAATTTTTTTTTTTCCCCTTTGGCTTTTCTTAGTCCAAAGTAGGTTTCTTAAATTTTTAACTCTTCTAATATTTTTGCGGTAGATGTTTTCTTCTATCAATAAAAAGTTCTTATTAATTCTACAACTTGTATTTTCTCAAGTATGTGGAAATGGATTGCAAGAATTGTAAAGAGTGGGAGTCAGGTGGGGGAAGGGATGGAGGGGAAGCCAACTCTCTCACCAGTCTTTCTTAAAGAATCTTTGACTTCCTCAAATTTCTTTCCATATAGCTGTCAATTTCCAGAACATTGTTTGTACATGATGTTGTCCACTTACTCATTCTCTGAGATTTGCCAGCATAAAGCTTCTGCATTTGTAACCCAGAGGGGATATCTATCTCAAGAGCACCTGTAAGTATGAAACTTTTAAGTTACTGATAGTAAAATAAGGCTGTGAATATCTTTGCTCATCACAATTGCAAGCATTGTTATATAAGTATTGAAAAATCTGCTTAAACAACTGCTGAAATTTTATCGAAAGCCTTTATTCATATATCCATTTTAACATTCCTTCTCTTGGACATGGGTATGAGACCATGACGGAGGTGTGTTAAATTCAGTGACAGCCATTCAACCCAAATATTACCCTTTCTCAGTAAGATTTACTCATTCCCTTAAGAGATCATTATCTACATGGCATGTTATATATGGGAAAATATTTAACTCTTTAATCTATATTAATTCACCTAGTATTTATTATGCGCCCACTACAGAAATTCAAGATTATACTTGAAAAATATACTCACGAAAGCATTAGAGTATTAAGTTATACATGCAGGAGAGAGTGTTGGATAACATTACAGATTTAGAGCCAAGTTCCTGAGGAGTTACTACTGTATTACTGTGGCCGAGTTATTCAGCTTTACTAAATATCAGTTTATTCACCAGTACTAATGAAATTAACAACGATAGCTAGTTCATATAATTGAGGTAGAGACTCAATGAAATTTTGCATATGAAGTATTGAATAAATGTGCACCTAGCACATATAATAAATATTATTATTAATATTATTTTATGCTTACTATTCTCATTAATGTTTAAATCTAGAAGGTGATATCATTTGAGTTTAGAAAAAATAGATATAAAATATGAGTGAAGATACATAGAGTCAATGAATGTAGAAGCAACAGCATTGACAATGTATGACTAATAAAAAAATTATAAAGGAAATAAGCTTTAGGCTATAATTTTGCCTTATAACTCCAGAGGTCCTTAAAAGAGAGAGGATGGAGAGGAGAAATATTTGAAGAAAAAAGTAGAAAATAAACTATAAAGCTAAAAGAAAATTATAAAACTTTAATATGATTTAGTTAATCTTATAATCATGTTATAAAATAGAATCTCCAAACAGAATATTCAAGAAAGCAATAAAGTACACCTTTCAAATTTATACAAAACCACTTGACAAATTGGAATTTTAAATGAGTTCATAGTGATTATGCATGGAAAGATTATTAATCAGACATATGGCTATTGCCACTGATTTATTATAGCTATATTCCAGCAAACATGACTATAGAATTAATGTGCCTCTCATAAAATTTGAAAATTGAAAATTTTGGGGGTTTGTATAAATACCCTTATAGTTTTCAGGACAATACAAAACAAACGTACATATGCGATGACACCAAATATAACATTTAGTCAAAACTGCTTTTAGACCACCATAAAAACATGCTGCTTTTTGAAGCAAATAAAAGGTTTTATGTTGTGCCTTTCTCATGCAAAAGTTCTTGGTGCACTATTTCTATGCTTGTGAAGTCTGAATAAATTATGGCATATTTCCTTTTGGGGAATTGTACACTTAAACAATATTATATAGCTATCAATTTACTTTA
This sequence comes from Rousettus aegyptiacus, assembly GCF_014176215.1. Classification (NCBI taxonomy): domain Eukaryota; kingdom Metazoa; phylum Chordata; class Mammalia; order Chiroptera; family Pteropodidae; genus Rousettus; species Rousettus aegyptiacus. The sequence goes on from NW_023416286.1 coordinate 64,357,601, forward strand.
CAAAGAGCTGCCAGATGGAATTTGCAAAATGTTTCCAGTGCCATCTTTGTCAATTAATTCTGGCAAGCAAACCAATCAGGTAACAAGGATGAATAGTTAAGAAGAGAAAAATGGTTTTGTTTCCTCCCATGTCTTGATCCTCATCTTAATGAATGAAGTAGAAAGTTTGCTATCAGAACGATCACAAAGTTAATGATTGCCCCATTTTAAACCTACTTTTAAATTTTTCAGAATGTGGTCTTTAATATTATTTAAAATGAAACAGAAAACCCATTACTTTTAAATAATTTTAATATTAATTTAAATTAATTAATGTTTATTCCTTAATAAATTCATGGAAACAAGGTTGCAAAAAACTAAAAGTAGAAGGAATCAGGATATCAAAGTTTTTCCCTTTCTACTACTTATCCAGTTAATATAAAGGTATACCTGGTTTTATAGCTGCTAATATATAGCTGGTCAATTAAATATAGAAAATCCAATAGTTTCCAAAAAAAAGTATATATTCTAGTGGAGAAAGTGAAGTATGCTAAGTAACACATGTATACACGTGTATCACAAATACATAACACGTACATATCCATGCAACTGATTTTAGCCAAATAAATGGTGGCATTTATGTTGCTCGTGGATATTTAATTTGTGCAGAGCTCAGTGTATTTTATCTTTACTCAACTTGGATTCATCTGGGGTGATCAAAGTCTAAGCATAGAATTACCATAAGTCTTTTTCACATCTTGGCAATTGATGGTGGTAGGATAATATGGGCTACAAGCTGATAAATGAGGTTCTCAGTGAAAATATCTACATGTGACCTCTCTATGTTAGTGAATTTTATTACAACATGGTAAATGGATTCCATGAGAAAGTGTCCCAAGATAGAAGGAGCCAGACTAAAGCTTCAGCACTTTTTATGATCTGACATCAGAAATTACATTACCTTTCAATCAAATTATAGTTTTCAAACCATTTGCAAATTTATGGCCAATTGCAAGCATTAGGAAAATACACTCCACTTTTTGATGGACATGGCATGTTTCTTGGAGAGTGTGTAGAACCATAAATATTGCTTATGAACATTTTTTCAAAATACAATATGCTGTAATGATTCAATAATTTATTTTATAGATATACTGTCCTTGTGTATTTCACAGAAAGAATGAAAAATGCTAATTCACCCGTAAAGAAAGTGATGAATTTACAATGAAGTATGAGACAGGTGTTAACAAGGAGAGAGCTCTGCATTTTCTTCTATAGCATAATTTTCAAGAAGTGTGCATGGTAGTATGAGTGATGTGAAAAGGAATGTAGATACATAGGTATGTGTAGAATAGTTTAGGTAGAACACATGAGAAATTAGTAACCTAATTGCCCTAGGATAAGGAAACTGGGTGTAGAAGGACAGAGGTGAAATGAATATTTTAGCTTTCTTAATTTTTTGCATTATAAATTTTTGATATAACATGCATATAAATAGATAAATAGTGTTATAACTAAAAAGACAGCTGTCTAGCTATCTTATAATGTGATGAATATTTTCAAAGAGATGTCATGAATGAACTCTTGAATAATTTAGTACCTCTGGGGAAGTTGAAGATGGCTACCAAGGAAATGGCATTTGACTTGGTTCTTTTTTTTTTTTTTTTTTTTTACAAATGTTGGCTTTTTTTTTCATTGTGCATCTATTTATTTCAATCATTTTATAATTAAAATTTATTTTAGATTTTTAAAAATGCTTTTCACCACTGAATATACATCTGCCTCTTCATTTTATTTTCTAATATGGTCATTAGAACTGAGTCCAGGATCCAGCGGCACTGTCACTGAGATGTAAACATATAATAGGAATAAACATAGGGCATCCACTCTGTGGGAAGTGGGGAGAACAATTTATACCTGTTGGCTCTCTAAAGAAGTAGATTGGAAGTTTTGTTTATCTATTTACTTCTTCCAGTATGTCTGCAACTAAAATAAAAGAGAAAATTTCATTAAGTAACTAGATAATTCAGCCAAATGTCTTCATGTAGGTTCCTGTGACTGAAGTTTGGTTAACTGACACATTTACTTTGTCTATTCAGGATAAAGTCTACTATATAAGAGTATGTAAAATGTTTTTCAAATATTTTTTCACCAAGATACAAATAAAATGTAGGCCAAAATTATGTTATGTTGGAAAAAAATATTTATGGGGAAGGTTTAAAATTTTTATGCCTTATACATTAACATAGTGTCAAGTGAAATAGATCTAATACAGGGTTACTACTTCTATGATAATTTGATCACATCAGGAGATCACAAATATGCATTCTGGTAAATAAGAAGATTTGGCTCCTAAACTTTAAAGACAACATTGCAATGACAAATAAGAGACCTTGTATGTCTAAGCTCCCACAGGAATTCAATTGTTTCACCTTTATTATTGAAGAGTGGTACTTTTTTTAAAGTATTTTATTTAAACACACAACTGAGTTATGATTCCATAACATGGTGATTTTATACAACATTACAGATGCACGATTTTTACTGGAATGATTTTGAAGACTGTCCTGTAATTATTTTCAGTTAGTCACCATTTAGAGAATCATGACAATCACTCTAGCAGTATGTTTGAGAAATCGTTGCTGAATTTAGCACTTAGTAATTAGATTATGTTATTAGAGGAGTGCTAAGTTTCAGTCATTGAAATTTAACAGATTTCCGAAACCTCTTGCTGAGGATACTTGATTCCATTCCCATGGAAACTGTTGCTGCCTTGACAAATAACCCGTAAGTAGCTTTTGAAAAAAATGAGTGTTAGATTTTTAAGCCTTTGCTGTTACTGAAAAATGTAAGCATAACAATATACTTCAAGTGATATTTTCTTTTCTTGATTTTTTTTTGTATAATAACTAGTAAAAGCTAAGCTTTATATAAAAAAAAAATTTTTAAAACCTAATTTTTAAAAATAAATACTTAATATTTTATATTGTGTATGAAATGGCATTATGCCATTTGTGCACATACTATAATAAATAAAATGTTATTTTTTAAACCTTAGGACAATATAGGCATAAAGATAAATTTTAAATAATAAACCAATAGTGTAGGTAAAATGGAACAAAAAGAACAGATGGACCAAATAAAAAACAATTAGCAAAGTGAGAGACTTAAAGCAAAGCATATCAGTCTTCACATTATAATATTCTAAATACTCCAATTAGAAGAGATATATTGCAGATTGTATATCAATACAATACCCCATTACATGCTGCTTCTAAGAAATCACTTAAAATAAAAAAGACGCACAATTGTTAACAGTTAAAGGACACCTATAAAGTATCCCCCTCCCCGAGAAGGATCCCTGAATTTAAGAAACGCCTTAAAAACCCAACTGAAAATTGTTATGGAGAGGATTACATGTTTCTATAACTTCACAATGAATTAGTGATTCAGAATTAATTATGATTTCGTTGTCATATTATATTTTAGAATCTGTCAGAAGAGAGCTGGCTGAGTAAGCCAAGAGAGTTAAGACAGCCCCTTATTTGAAATGTTTTTCAGAAAGGGTTACTTTTTCAGTCAACTTGGTAAGAAAAGAAAACTAGACTATTTCATCATGAGATAATCTGTTTTAAATTGTATCCTGATGATTGACTGACAAAGTTTGGGCCATGTAAAAACTGTATAATAATTCATTTTTCTTTATGTTTTCAACCCAACAAGTTTCAAAAGATGCTCAGTACCACATATTTTCTCTTTAGTATGACAGAATATGAATTATTTGCATATACAGCTTCTCAAATAACCATTTCCATAAACTCAGAGTGAGCTTCTGTGACTTTAGAAGCATAAATATAGAGGAACAACAATAATGTGATGTCAGGCAAGAACCTCATTAAAAAAAAAAAAACATGCTATTGTCTTACTTTGGCATATAAAATATTTAATGCAATCTCCCATATTTGATAATACTATATCTCAAATGTAGCCCATCCTCAAAGCATATAAACAATGATATTATTTTGATAACTTGAAGTTAGACGGGAGGAAAGTAAGGTTTTGATTCTGAAGCTTCTGTTTTCCAATGGGACTTCTCAGATTCTATGTACAATTTAATATGCTTTCTCTTTCTATCTAACATAGCAAAAGATCTGTAATATATATATATATGTAAAATAACATATAATACAAAGACTTACTGTACTTTCTCCAGAAATTCATGTATTTGCCTCTGATTTAATTTTGTGTACTTGTTCATAATGATATTTGAATATAAAAAGGAGCATCATTAATAAATGACCACAAATTTCAAGATATCAAATGTGATTAACACAATTAGAAATCATATAAAAACAAGGTCATTTAAACCGCAGGCAGGCCATTGAATACTCACTGTGTCCCAATGACCCTACTCTGAAGTCTTTTCCTAGGCTCAGACAGCTAATGAGGAAATTTGGTGGTGTTTAAAGATGCACAAATGGAAGTAGAATATAATGCCAGCTTTTGAAGCCTATCCATTTAACACAAATATTCAGTGCAACACAAATGGTACTGTGGAACTAGCTACAATGAAATGTACATTCTATGATTCCATTAGTCATTGCTTTATCCCATGTGTCTAGAATAATACTTAGCAAATAACACTTGGCTCAATAAATATTTGTTGAATGAATGAAAATAAATAGTTAGATAGATAGATGCATCAGGGAACATAATTAAACAAATAGATATGAAAATGGCTCCCCCTCCATTATCATTCAATATATGCCTGGTGAAAGTTGTGGGATAAAGCAATAATATCAATCGGATCATTCTTATATTCCTTCAGAATCACATCCCTATTATGATCTGGAGAAAATGTACTCAAATTACCAGAATAGATCTTAGGAACAAAATAGCATTAAGGAATCACTGTCACATAACAAGAAAAGCATGACTTCAGAAATTTGGAAGACAGTCTTGAAGCTTAGATCAACTTGTAATTGTATTATTATCTACAGTGTAATCTAACTGATAATGTGAGGTCGCCTATCTCTAAAGCTAGATACTTATTGATATCTCTCCCATTGCTCTAATTTTCCTTATATGTAGTAAACATACAAAATAACTTTTGATTAAATGAGAATCATAACTTCATAATTTTTTAAATTATTGTTTATGCCTCGTATGGAATATTTTAGCAAAAATGAATATAGTTTATGTATATTATTAGTACATCTCATTATGTATTATAAATTAGAAAACTACTTCTGATAAATGATAATGTTGGTTTGAGTGGAGCAAATTCTTTAGTGCCTCATTGTTTCTTATAGAAGCATACCCGAGGTTCAGTGGCTTCAGCAGCCTAAAAAAATTTAGAGCCTAAAATCATAGTTGTTAAAGGGATTTAGAAGCACAGTTTGCAACTTTTTATCACATTTTATAGTGTGTGTGCAGAGGGAAAGAGAGTCGCTGCAGAAGTCTAATGTTCAAAGATCTACATTTTTGCCAAAAAAATGAGATCGATTTTATTTTTTATATACCACCCCATGTGGACATAAATTCCAGGATCATATTTTCCTGCTGTACCAGAATTACATAATGTAATCATACAGAATGCTAAAAGATCATGCAATATAACCTAGATTCTATTTTTTTTTTTAAGATTTTTAGTTTCAAATATATGATACATTTGTTAGATATTTATATAGTTTGTGAGACGATCCCACTGATTACTCTATTTTCCCTTTGGCTCTACACATAGCCATTACATTACTGCTGACTGCATCCCTATGCCATATTCCCCATCTCTGTGACCATCTATCAACCACTAATTTGTACTTTTTTAACCCTTCACCTCTTTCTCCCAGCCCCCCCACCCTTCCCCTCACCAGATTGTACTCTATATTTGTGAGTCTGTTTTTGAATAGTTTGTTCTTTTTGTTCCTTAGATTCCACATACAAGTGAAATCACATGCTATTTATCTTTCTCTGTTCAACTTATTTCACTCAGCATAATAACCTCTAGGTCCATCTATGTCGTTGCAAATGGTAGGATTTCATTTTTTTAATGACTAATATTCCATTTTATATATGAAGTATAACTTTTTTATCCTATTGTCTGTTGATGGGAATTTAATGTGTTTTATTTTTTACTGAACCACGGGTGTGTTCAAGGTACCAACACAGCCGTCGTCTCCAAGGCCTGACACAAATCATCATTCAGTCAGGGATATAAATGACAACAACTTATTACATCTATTTTCTGATTACATAAACGTATACAGCTACCTCTTTAATCTGGAAAAATAGTATTTGTATTCTACATTCTAAAATTTTATCAAAATTTATTAAATATAACTATGTTAAAAAGCCTGCACTAACTAATAACTAGGGACTACCCATTTTATTTTTATTTATTCAACCCCATATTTACTAACCATGTCTAAAAATGCTTCATTTCTCATAGCTATTCAAAGCTTATATAGTTTAGCATTCATTCCTTCAACTACAATTATAACAATTGTTTTGGAAGAAGGCTTAGTTCTCAGTTTTAAATTGTATGACCATTCACAATAAATTAAACTTATATCATAAACAGTGTCTGATGTTTGCAAAAATAAACATAAGTATGCATCAGCAATGTATAAGGTAGTCCTGGAAAATGACATTAGTGTAATCTATGGCCATATTACTAGCTTACTGGTTGCACTGAATATCTACTTCTACAAAAGAACTTTTGCTTGTCCCTCTAACTGAATTTGTCTTCTTATTGAGGAAGTGCTTTGACAAATCACATTTGGTAAAATCACATTTGATTGGTTCATGCTTTCCAAAATGACTTTGTACCCAGTAACAGCATACTAAAGTTATTCCTACTTTTTTATTTTTTTGCAGCCGTATCAAAATGATCTTAAAACAATAGATTCGAAGTGGGAAATAAACTTCTAAAGTCCTTCTATGAAAATTATACTCAATTGGCCCTTTCCATCAAGATTTATATTTAGTCAGAGGTCGACTCAGGTTTTTGCCATTATTGATCAGGATTTGTTGCAATATTTTTGGAGAACATTATGGATCTACCCTTTCTCTACTTACAGTTTTTTCTGCACCCCATGTGGTCTGAAGCATATTGGGCTTCAGGAAGCAGCAGGCTATGAACAGAGTGTTGGTCCATAATCACCAATGAAAAGGTCTTCATACTAGGATTGCTAGTTTTACCATTTCTATTTCTGTTTACCATTTGCACTTTTGGATCACCTCATACAGCAGCCATCATCACTACTTTCTCTTTCTTAAATTTTTACATGCACCACTCCCTAGACCATGTTGCCCTGGTATCTTCAGGGTTAGCCTGGTGACAAAAATGGCACCTGAAAACAATGAATGAACATACTCTTTACCACATAGACATCCTTTCTGCCTTGCATACCCTAGAATTAAGAGAAGTAACTATCTTCCTCTGATCTTTGCTTCTTTAAGTAGAAGCTAGGAAATGGGATTCCAGGCTGCAGCTTGACCAAAAAGGGCTTTCCTTTTTGTGTACTAATCCACTGGTTAAATTTCTCTATGCTGTTAGGACTTCTCAACTGTTCCAGAGAGAATGCTACTGAGCTTCAATATTACACAAACATATTAAAATAATAGTGACATTAATAATATAATCATGCCATCAGTTTTTTAAATCCCACAATAGAATATAAATCGCAAATACTTCAAGAAGACCAATGCAGTGCAAGTCACTATATTTTTGGTAAAGACAAAAAGAACTACAGGGTAAATGAAAACCCTAAGGGCAAAAGAAAATTACATTTTATTTCAAATACTGTAATAGATTGTTTACTTATCAATCTGAAAGTTTTTTTCTAACATTTATCTAAAGTAAGTTAAGTTATTGACATTTTAGAAGAGTTAAACTTCGTAACGTATATAATTTATAATACAATTTGTATATGTTAACACTAAGATAAAAGAAATTCATAATTATCATTAAATAGGCATATATTAATTTTATATGCGTTAAAAAAGGTAAGAACCAATATTTTATAATGTTTCAAACATTGTATAGTCAACAATTACCCTCATAATCCTCTGGTAGAAAATCATTATTCTTACCATGTAATACAGGTGAAGAAACTCACAGGTTTAATGCCTCAGCTAATGATATACAGAAAGACAGTTACAGCAAGGGTCAACGATCAGAATTTATTTGGAGATGTCAACTTTCAAACTGCTGTTTCACATTGACCTCTGAAAGAAAATCAATTATATAGAGCTTACTGGCTTAGAGAATGTCAATGCAATGCAGTTTAATTTATCATTAAACCTGTACTGTCTATTTTACCAGTCTGTTGTTTACTGTGAATAGTAATGCAGCATACAAACTGCATCTGGAGAATAAGGAAAGATTTATTTATTGGAGTGTCTACTAGACTTCAGTAACATTTCTACCAAAGTGCTTCTCTTTCACGCAGAACACGTTTTTTTTTTAAAGGTTTAAATTTATTGAATGACACTGAAGCAGAAAGTAAAAGAGATCATTCTATCATACCAAATGTAGAGTGATATCGTTATAACTTCTGAAATTGCATTAAAATACTCAGGGAAATGAGCTTTCTCAATAAAGAATAATGGATTCAAAGGACAGGCAGAGTGACAGAAAGCGATAATTAATTTTCTCAGTACCAGATCAAAAAAAGGTGTGTGTATATATATATATGTATATGTATATACATATATATATATATATACACACAGAATATATAATCTCTCTCTATATAGACATATATATACATATATAAAAAGCATACACACACATATATATACATATATACATATGTATGTGTGTGTGTGCGTGTATATATATATATATACACGCACACACACATATACATATATGTGTGTGTGTATGTATATATACACACACACATATATATTTGAGGAATGGAGAGTATTGTTTTCTTCTGAGACTGCATACAGAGAAGCAGTGGGATTCACCCAATGAATCTTCTTATAAAAAAGAAACTATTACAACAGCGTGATATCCTGCATTCAACTAAAAATATTGGCTAAGAAAGTAAAAATTGTCCTCAAATGAATACTTCTTGAATTGAATATGAACAAAGTGGAAAGCTTTATGTTAACTTGTAATTTATGGCAATAATTTTAGTAGAGATGAAAACTTCTTAGAATGGTTAAGAATTCTTAAAAACAGTTCTAAGATATAATTCTTAAGCAAGTATTTTGTAGGAGGCGAATTGAAGTCATTTTTCAATTTAATTCGATCGCATGCTAATAGTTAATTTGGTAACATACAAATTTTGTATCTTTTGGCTTAAAATAAAGTGATGTATGTTAGAAATAACATATGAGGGAAGAAAGAAAGAGGAATCATCTACATAATATCGTGTAGGTTATGCACTGCTCAACTTCATGTGGCACCATTTTATATATGCTATAATCTGGAATGTGGCCCTGGAATTGTGTATGTGATCACCTTGGAAAGGAAGGTCACCATTTTTTCTCAAATTTATTATAAAATTGGCCTTTTAAATGTAAGATCTTTGTGTCAGCATGCTTAATTAGATACTACAGAATCTTTTGTCCATCTTTCTGTGCTTCGTTCTAGTCAATTTTTTATATCTACTTTCAACTACTCTTGAACTCACTTCTTCTTAGTTCTAAAATTTACTTAAGTTCACTGAATTCTTGTCTTTCATTTCTAAAATCACATTACAAAATTCTAGCTGTTCTATTTATTTTTTTAAAAAATCACCTTAATATTTTTCCTTTTCTTTAATTATGATTTCATTTCCTGTTTATCTCTTTATACATTTGATGCAATTAATTTTATGGACTTCAGATTATTCTATTATTATAAGTTCTAATGTTGTTAATACTTTGATTTTGTCACTTTTGTTGTATATATCCAATTATTTTCAACCAATTTGGATGGGTTTGTTTTATAATTTTTAATCCTGGAGTCCCTGAGTTCTTTTCACAGAGCAATGAACTTTGTTTTTCTCTTGGGGGTTTGGGGGCGGCAATAACTTTACTGTTAATAGGCCAGGTGCTTGCAACATGCAGACAATATAAATTTGGATTTCTCAGTTGTACATGGAACAAATTGAGGGATTAAATTTTTCATCCCACCAGACTCAATACGTAGGACAGACTCTGGTACTTTCCTAGGTCCATGTGCAGATTTTCTCTACTGTAATTCTAATGGGAGGAAAATCTGCTATGGATTTTTTTTTAGCACTGATTTTGGTTCTAATTACAGCTTTGTTTAGGCCCAACATCATACCTTTTGCACTGGATAGGTATTTCATTAAACTGCAGTTTAGTAATCAGATCATAATGCTCATTTATCCTCTCTGCTAATGAATTCATAGGTTATTTTCTCCTACTTTGAATTACTATATATTTTTCTAGCATTTTCTAAGATTTGTTTTTAGCTTGTAAGTATATTATAAAATAAGTGATGGTATGTAGCTCCATATGCTAGGTTCAGCATGTTTCTAATACATAAATAACATACTTTTGTGTTTTTAGAATATATCTCTAAAACGGTCTGTATGACTTCTTCCCTGGATTATACATTTTTGTTCAGCCTACTGCATTTTCATTCCCTCTATGTCATTATCACCTAATTATGTGTGTACATATACACAGATATTCATATCACATATTTATTTTATTTTATTATTAGTTTCAAGTATACAGTATATTGCTTAGACATTTATATAGTTTGTAAAAACGATCCCCCTAATTGCTCTTTCTCTCCTCGGCTCTCCACCCGGCCATTACATTAATGCTAACTGCATTCTCTATGCCGTGCTTCCCATCCCCGTGACCCTCTATCAACTACTAATTTGTACTTTTCTAACCCACCATGCCTTTCTTCTAGTCCCTCAACCCCCTTCCTCTCTGTCTGTCACCAGATTGTACTCTATATTTGTGAGTCTGTTTTTAATTAGTTTGTTCTTTTTGTTCTTTAGATTCCACATGTAAGTGAAATCACATGGTATTTATCTTTGTCTGATTTATTTCACTCAGGATAATAACCTCTAGGTACATCCATGTTGTTGCAAATAGTAACATTTCATTTTTTACTGAGTAATATTCCATTGTAACTTCATAACTTCTTTATCCAATCATCTGTTGATGGACATTTAGGTTGCTTTCATATCTTGTCTATTGTAAATTGTGCTGCTGTGAACATAAGTGTGCATAGATCTTTATGAATTATTATTTTGTTTTTCAGAAATGCAAAAGGTATATCTACTTTTAATTTTTTTGAGAAACGTCCAGACTGTTTTTCATGTTGGCTGTACCAATTTGCTATCTCACCGACAGTGTATGAGAATTTCCTTTTCTCCACATCCTCACCAACACTTGTTGTTTGATTTATTGGTGATAGCCATTCTGACAGGTGTGAGATGATATCTCATTATGTTTTTAATTTGCATATTAAATATTTTAGTAAAGCTAAAGCATCATTATCTATTGTCGTAAGGGATATTAGAAGACATGTCTTTCAACCTCTCTCTATTTGCTTAAAAATATAGAACCTCAGATCTTGAAAAAAATATCATTCAATGTGATATCCTGGCACAATCTCATGAAAATATAGTATGATTTTGAAAATAAAAAAAAAAACTTGTGGAACATTTAGAAAATATCTTATATCATAAAATTTGAAAATTTTATACTGTTGTATTGAAGCAACATCAGAATTATTATCTTTGTTCTCCAAATACAGATCTTCATTAAATTGAAATAAAGGTATTAATAAGAAGCATGAAAGTATTTTAAATTACTTTAGAACAGTAACTTTGATTTTTTTTCCTATCCTTGTTTTTATTAAGTACTATGAATATTGTAAAGTGGTTATATCAGTTTTGTTTTTGGTTTTGGTTTTTACTTTTCTGTTTTCTAAATTGTTCTGGTTGTATTTACTTATAATTAAATATATTATATTTAAGTTTTAAAATGTAAATATTAAAATGGTCATTATAAATAAAGCTTAGTTTTAATATATGAATGATATATATCAAACATATATTTTCTTTCAACTTACAAAAGTTGCTCAAAAAAGTAGTTTCTAGTTTCTGTCCTAGACCAATGTATCAGAAACTTTGCAAATGTTAACTACCCATTTTTATATTTTAATTATTTTAGAACTAGTACCCCTCAGAATGAAATACAAAAATTATTAGCACGTCATAACAGATTAATTACCTTTTGGCCCATGTTTACTGATCATCCACATCTAAAATCCTCAGGTAAACCCACCACCCCCTCTTCAGGGAATTTTGTGTGTTTTATGTACTCTTTAATACTCGATAGTATTTCACACACTCTTCTATCTGCATAAATTGTTTTCCTTTCATAGAAGATGCTTAGAGTTTCTCAGGCAAAATTAGACTTATCCTGGAAACATCATTTCAGATATCACCTGGTTTACAAAACTTTATAGACCCATTCCAGCTGGTAAGAAGAAAAGGAAGCATGTTTTAAGGCACTGGAATATGTTAGAATCTCTATTTGATAATCAAAGCAGAAGTGTGATATTAATATACTTTTAAAAGTTATGTAAAATATAACTAGGCTTCTTACATCTACATGTCTTCGATCCTCTGTACTACTCACTGTGCATGATGTCACTTGACCACTAAAGTTTAATGGCTCATTCATAAAACCTGGATTAGTTCCTATTCTTTTATTGGCAGAGTGTTTTGTAAAGGGGAAGACTGTTTCGTAAATGAAGACAACTGAGTTTTAGTATAAAAAAACCTTTCGTTTGCTTAATTAAGATGAAATATAAACTAAAACTAAAAGAAAACAAAATAAAATATCTCCTGCCTGAAGGCAGCTTGCTCTTAGTTTTTTCCCACTATGTGACCAGAACTCTATGATCTCTTTCATTGTTTCCAGCTAATGTAGTTTTATTGCCCCCAAATAAAAACATTGAAAAGTTAATATTCATTTTTGAGTTAAATTTTATTTTTTATTGAGATGTCATTGACACATAAGTATGTCAGTTCAAGATGTACAAGGTATTTATTTGCTACATCTATATGTTGCAATATGATTCCCACCATAGCATTAATTAACACCTCTATCAGGTCACATAATTATATTCTTTTTTGTGTGATGAGAACTTTTAATATCTAGTGTCTCGACAATTCTGAAGTACATAATACAGTAATGTTAATTATTATCACTATACTATGCCTTAAATATTTATTTTTAATCATAAAATATGCATATGTTAAATACAATTCAAAAATATAAAAATTAAATAGCAATAAAATAGTCTTCTAGGAAGCACCAACTGAATGTAAAGTTTACCAAAATACTTTTAAAATGTATATTCTAGACAGTATTTATGAATTTATCTTTTCTAAAATGAAATTTATCGGAGTAACTTTGGTTAATAACATTATGTAAGTTTCAGATGTACAATTCTATAATACATCACCTGGATATTGCTATGTGTGCCCATTACCCAAAGTCTAGTCTCTTTCCATCACCATATACTTGACCCTCTTTATCCTTTCAGACAACAATATGGTGATTACCAGAGGGGAAGAGGAGCAGGAGGAGGATGAAGAGGATGAACTTATCTTTTACAAAAGTATTCACACAATTGCTTACTGATACATTACTTACTATAGAAAAGAAATAAAGAAAAAAATATTCAAACCATCTAAAAGGCCCATCAAGCAAGGATTTCTGAGAAAAAAAAACAACTCTTCATTCAATTCTAATCCTACCTCCTAAAGCTAACTATTCTTAATAGTTTATATGTAAAATTTATATCTATGCTAATACCATTAAAAGATATTTTAACAAATAATACCACAATGTGAACTATATTGTTTGATATTCTAATGCATAGTGCTCAACTATATTATTTTAATAGACATAATAATGTTTAAAATGTTATTTTATGTAGTTCAAAAGAGTGATTCCACTTATTGTGGTGAATTTAACTGATATTTTATGATGCTTCATTTTATATTTTATGATGCTTCAAATATGTAGAAATATTAAGTACAAAAGCAGTTTTAATACATAGATAAGCTTAAAAAGCATAAAAGGATGATATTCAAGTGCTAACAACAACAAAAAGGAGTACTCAAAGCCACATTGGTAAGCTAAAATTAAAGTTGCATTAGCTTTTGGCTGTATTTTAACTGGACATTTGCTTAGCAGCTTGGATTTTAAAACTAGCATGGAGATCAAACCCATACATGATTAAAACTAAAACCTATGAACTTCATCCTGAGAGCTGAGCAAAGGTATCATATCTATGAATAGAGAACCGTCTTTAGTGAGCTTATGTGCTGCAATTACAAAGCATACTTAGGAACTTATTGCCAACTGTCAATTAAAAAAACAAATCTAGAATTAGATAAGGAGAGCAAAGCAAACCATCAACAAAACAAAAAGACAACTGAAGATATTCACCGATGATGCTTCTGATGAGAAACTTTATTTGAAAAGACTATTTCAATAAAGGGAGCACTCTGACCTCAGTATAAGCAAATGTCTCAAAATTAAACAGAAACAGTTTTTCTTTATAGGGAAAGGTAATTGGGATAAAAAGGAACCTTGTGGGAACGTGAAGCAAGCAGATGAGAGTGAACATCAATGGAATGGTTTAACAGAAAAGGTACCTCTTTATGGTTGGCCACGTCTAAGAATGAGTTTTTAACAGAGATGTTCTGGACCATATTGATTGCTGAAGCTTGGAGTCAAGCCAGAAATCAGGAGTCTGTGGGGAGGAAATGTGTAAAGATGTACTTAAGTTGGGTCAAGCCAAGCTACTGAGTTAGTTAGTAATTATGAACACTCAGTCACAACTGAGACAATTCATACATTAATGAATTGACGAATCCACTCCCTAGCAATCTTAAAGAGACCAAATTGATTTTCTATCAAATAAAAACTACAGTCACTATAATTAAAGAGCAACCTAAAATAAGTAAAACAGTAGCTGAAGATAAAATTGATGAAATGTTTTTAAAGTAATATGAGTAATGAACTGGGAGAAAATAATTGGAATATAGTATCCATAATAGGCAAAGGTTTATTATCTGTAATATATATGTACACATATATACACATATATACTATTATTATTATTATGGTGACATTGGTTAACAAAATATGGCATTTATAGTGTACAATTCAACAATAAGTCATATATATTTTGCATTGTACATTCACTACCCATAGTTAGATTTCTTTCCGTTACCACATATTTGACCCCTTTTACTCAATCTATAGTATATTTTAAAAGTTTAAAAAAGAAGCACGATATTTAAAAAAGTACTAAATACAAGTGACAACTCAAGAAAAGAAAGTGTAAAAAGCCAATAAACCCATGAAAATTATAATGTAAAAAAATCAAAGCAAAATACCATTTCTCATTACTATATTGGAAGAAAAAATAAGACATCTTTTATAATTATTAGTTAAAATTTAGTAAAATAAATCATGTCATGCACAATCTTTGAAGGAAGGTTATTATTGCCACATGAGGAATTACTTGGCATTGTCTATTAAAATTTAACATGTTCATTCTTGCCCTGGCAATTTTATTTCTAAAAATTTATTTAATAACATTCTCCTTACGTCTGTAAAAGTATACACAGTGTTTATGATAACAAAAACATCCAAACAATATAAATTACCAACCTTAGAAAACTTTTATCCCTTTATAGAATATACTTGCACAAAAGAAGTTTAAAATCCGAGTGTTTTCAATGCACTTTTAGGGGGCTATAATCCATCTATTTATATTTATTACACATTTTCAAGAAAAAATATATCAGTGGTTTGTCCTACTATGATCCTTTTGAATCAGCCACAAAGTGTATCTTAACTAAGAAAATATTAATGATTATAATATTATTTCACTTATTAAATTTATCAAATCTCTTTTGAAGGCCTTAAATATTAATGTAGTGGACAATGCTTTAACTTCTATGACCAGTAAATTGAAACATTTATTCTAAGATGTCTGTATCTAGTCTAAAGACCAAGAGGAGTCAGTTCCAATCCTGGGGAACCTCTAGAGCCCTGAAGACTGTGTTATATGTCAAACAACCATGAAAGCCCTATGTGATATAAAATCTAGAAGGAAAATATTTTGAAATATCATCTGACTTTTTTTTATATGTATCTTGCTGGTTAGTGCATTGAGGTAGCTATATTGTAAAGAAAGAATCTTTTGCCGTAGACAATAGGTGTTAGAAAATTAAGATCAATGCTTTTGTATTCTAGGAGGTGGCAAGGCTAAAGGACATTTGAGCCGTGAAATTTTCCTGATGTATACCATGCAACCTAAAATATCTGAATCTGTTAATTCTGCTCCAGGAATGTAGAACTGAAGAATCAGAAAGGGTGTGGGGGGGCGAGGGGGAACCTATGTTGCTAGGTCTCTGAGTGGGTAGAATGTTGAGCACATCATCCATTAGTTTAGGAAGAATGAGAGACTAGGAGACAGTAGTGCAACTCTCCATGTTAAATTTTAATAGATGAAAACAGTTTGATAAGATAAAATGTCTAAATGGCAATACAAGGTGGATAGCATCTGAAGTGCCTTAGATAGTTTCAGCAAGGTTTCTGCGGGACAATGAGATCCTGGAACAACCTAATTGTCTTGAGTGCCAAAATACCCATTGAAGTTTAAAAAAAAAAATGGAAATATTTAAATAGGCTAAAGTATATAAAGAAGTCTTGTTTCGTAGAATGAGGAATGACATGTCAGTAACCTGCCAGTATCTATAAACGTGGACTCAGAGTAGAAGATGGCCATATCTGGTGATGGCACCACATAGATAGAAAGCAACCGCACAATTCAATCTTATCTCCACAAAATCACATGCCTTCTCGGTGCTATATATTTATGGCAGTATTTAGGAAAATGACACTCATTCAATTATCTAAAAATTATATTTTAAAAATTAAACTGATTAAAAAATGCAGTCTTTAAAAGATGCTTCGGAAGAATTAAAGGTGATAATATTTTATAATTAGTGATGCCTTATAAAGTATAAAAGGTTAATTCTTTTTTCCCCAGAAAAGATAGATTGAGCGATTGATCGATGTATTGATTAATCTACAATCAGCATCTTCTCTCTGAATTCAGTATATTTTTTTATTGGGTCATACTGCTGCCAATCCCACTATCTTCCCCATAATAAATTTGCTTGGTAAAGTCAATGAACTAGTTTCTCACATGCAGGGTTTGTTTATTCTTCTTAACATAATTGAGAGTTAATGATCCCAAATAATTGTTCAAACTTAAGATATTTTTTGTCTGGGAATGAAAATGTGTCTATATGGGCGGGGGTGGAGGGGACTGGTAACAATGAACTTTAGTTATATTTTATAATTCATGGGTCCAGTTTTCCTAATGATAATAATTATTACCACCATTTTCAGAGCACATTTTATTAGATCCTAAACTAATGACTCTATGGGAAAGTATTATTAGCTTTTTCTTCCAGAAGAACAAATTGTATTTGAAGAAAATTATATTGCTTGCCTAAGAACACCCAGCTAATAGATGCCATAGATAGAACCAAAATCAATAGGGTATGCTTAGCTTTTATACAGAACTATTTCAGTGTACTCAAAGTAAAATAATTCTGTTTACAGTTCCATTTGTAAAGGTATATCCCATGTTAAAATGTTAATTCATTGATGTTTTCTATATTAGTTGAATAAACCTTAATCTTCTAACTGATTTGTTGAGCATAAACTGCAGGGGAATAAGAACAAAAGTAAAACCAGTTAAGAGACTATGACAGTAATCAGAATTTAGAAATTTTTTGATCATTCAGAGTGGTGGCAGTGAAAAAGTACTGAGAAGTAGTCTGATTCTGTTGTATTTTTCAACACGATTTGGTGATGAATTGGGAATAGAGTGTGTGAGCAAAACTAATTGAGGATAGCTTTAGGCTTTGTGGCCTGATAGCCTAGACATATAAGGTTTCTATCAACTAGCTGAAGAATAATTTGAAAGGAGCAGGTTTGGGGTCAAAAGATTTGGACAGCAAAGGGCAGAGTTTCGTTTTGGGCATGTTAAAGTTGAGCTACTTTTTGGGCTCCGTAAATTGGTTTTGACTCATTCAGGAAAACAGAAATTTGATATAGAAATGTGAACTCCATTTTATATAGAAATTAGAATTTATAGTGTTGTCGGATGAGCTGCGAGTTGGTGTACAATATAGTTAAGGATATTTCTGCTGAAGGTCAGGGAAGCTGTGGCTAGAAGGTCAGGCAGACACTTAAGCACTGAAGCCCATAGTTTTCAAGTTTTCACTAGGAAATTTTCAATCTCATGACTTTCTGATAAAGCTCCTGCTGTCTCAGTCTGTAGCAATAAATCTGGTGAATCTCAAGTGCCCACTTGACTCTTATGTCTGCCCATACATCTGGCTGTTACTCTTGTTAGAGAATAATTAACTTCTCCTTTTACCACCATCCAAATATTCTGTGAGTTCTTTTCTCATTGATAACCCTATCCCCAGAACCATACAGAGAAATAACTGCCCAAAAATATAGTTTTTAGCAGTTCTTCACCATGCAGGGGGAACCTTACAAGGGAATATTTGTGATGCCAAGTTGGAAAAAAAATCCAGTACAATTTTCTAATCAAAATATATAGTAAGCTCTTGGACAGAGGAGTCTATTTTTAAGAGAATGAATTAGTATTAGAATTATAAATTTGGTACCTGTATTGGTTTTCTATGGCTGCTATAACAAAGTATTCCAAACTGAATAGCTCAAAAAAAAAAAAAAAAAAAAAAAAAGAAAAGAAAAGAAAAGAAAAGAAAAGAAATTAGTTGTCTCACAGTTCTTTCCAAAATCAAAGTGTCACTGGAGCCATGCTCCTGAGACTGAGTAGAAGCCTCTTGTAACTCCTGGTGTTGGCCATCAATCCTTGGCTTCTAGCTGTATCACTCCTATCTCTGCCTCAGTCATCACATGGCACTCTCCCTGTGTTTCTTTCTTCACGTGATATTTTCCTCTTATAAGAATACCAATCATATTGGATTTGTGTCCACCCTAATGACTCATCTTAACCGGATTACATCTGCGAAGACCCTTTTTCCAAAAAGAGTCACATTCACGTATTCACAAGTACTGGGTATTAGCACTTCAACATATTTGGGAGGAGAGAAACTCTTCAATTCAAACAGCAGTTTTCAGAGTGGTGAGGGTATTCAAAGCCGTAAGTCTGGATAAAAGCACATAGGAATCAAATATTAACACTCTGACCCTGACTCTTCTATCTTAATATTCCACATTAAAATCAACCATGTGCTTAGATTGGGCCTATTCATGGTAATCTCTCTATTTTAAGATCCACTTATTAGGAAACTTTATTCTTTTTACAACCATAATTACACCTTGCCATGTAACATAACATATTCACCAGTTCTGTGGATTAGAACATGGGTTTCTTTGGACCTTTATTCTGCTCACCACAGAGGGAAACTGAAGAGTGTAGTGTTCTTAAGTTCAAACGCTACAAAGAGGAGAAAGTGATCAAGCAAGGTTGAGTCTTACTGATGGCCTGATTAAGTTAATTAGATTACTTGTTGGTTCCACAGGTTGAGAGATGTAAATTGAGCATGGATATAGGACCTGGGAGGACATGGTAACATAATAAGAGCAGTTCATGTGTATCGGTTTGGGTGAAAGTCTGGTGCAAGTAATGCATACACAAGTGGTAAGAGAAAATATAGATACAGCGAGTACTGACAACACTTTTAATATTTATAAGAGATTAATGATATATTAGTTACCTCTGAGTATCTACGTAATCTTCACAAAACTATTTTGAATAAAGCAAACACTTTTCAGAGTTATTCAAATCTCTCTGTAATATGTTATAGAAATATTGATCATGATATAGTTGATTTCCATTATTAATATAAGTTTAAAGTACATCAAAATTTTATAAAGAGTGTATGGTATTAAACTATTTAACATACTATGATAATTGATCTAATATTGTAATTCTATATATTTCTTGGTCTAGTCACTATATTTTAGGTATGGGGACTGAAGTATTAAACTTTCTTTTTTTATTTGGGAAGAAATTCCTTCAACAGAGTATATTTTTTTTAGTAAAATGTTAGAAAATAACTAAAATATATGCATAGTTTAAAGTTATTAAGAGAGATTACCAACTAAATATATAAATGAACATAGAAGGTTTCTGATAGCTTTATTAAACTGTAGCATTGTTTTAGCATTTTATGAAATTTATTGTGTTAATATCCATCATTTTTAAGTCATACTTTCAGAGACCTGTAAATTATAAATTTATTTTTACCAATTAAATGCTACTTGACTTTTATATTGTGGCTTGGTGCTTTAGTTTCCTTATCTGCAAGAGAACTGTGAGCATATCATTTATCATTTATCATTTGTATTGTATTAATCTAAACTGAGCATGCACGTATAAATTATAAAAAATATAATATTTTTCTTATTACCTAATTTTAAAATTGCAAATAAGAAATTTAGATGACATTGATATATAATCTCCTACTAAGGTATTACTGAAGATGGCATATCGAGAAATTTTTATATATGTTTATTGTTTTCTTTTTGATATAAATAAAAATTTAGAAAAGTCAATGACAAAAAAATAAGCAGTTACTTTATATAAAAGAAATGTCTGAATGTTGATGATATATTTTAATAGTCATACATTATTGTTCTTAATGAGTACTTTTTTAATATGAGTTGATGAATATGTAGTTATAAAATGTACTTATTTTTCTATACATGACTGTTCAACTTGGGTTATACATATTCAAAAGTTTTTGTCTTAGATAAATCAGATATAAAATTTTTCTTTTATCAAAAATATTTATCACTTACTCAATACATACCTAGCACTATTATACGAGCTGAGTATATAGCAATTAAAACATATACAGGCACCACAGCCCTACCCTCATGATACTTACATTTAATGGGGGAAGACAAATTTTGAGTACAAATTAAAAAATCTATATATATAAACATCTGTTTAATATATAAATTATTTTTGAATAGATTTTAAATATTGACACTAAGTCTATAATTTTATCACATGACCATATTTATATATAATTTTTTACAAGTTTTTATTTCTGTTTGTACATCACGACCGAACCAATCAAAAAGTTACCAAAAAATTATAACATATTTATAGCTCTTCATGAACATTGAGGCATCAATAAAATTTGGAGAGATATTTTATTTTATATGAATTTTATTAAAATTATATAAAATTATGATCACAACATAAATTTGAAGTGCTCAGATTTATAAATACTAATTTATAAGTGCTATTTTTAAAGTAAAAACTAATACATATAACTTTAATAAACAAATATCACACAGAAATTATATTCTATAGAGATAACTCAGTTCATTTAGTATTTCTGAAATATAATTATCATGTTTTAATATTGAATGTTTTTCCATAAACATGCATAGTTTGTAAAGTATTTTATGAAATGTATCATGTATTTATTCCCTCTTTGTTGAACTCCTTTTAATATAAAATGAATGTTTGCTTATTATTATTTCCCTAATATTTTAATAATATACAAGCAATATTATCATGAACTTTTAAACTAACTAACATCACTCTATACTCACAAATTTGTATGTATTTAGTTGTGAAACTTGCCAGAGCTTTCCACTGAATGTATAATTATCTAATGTTCAAAATTTCTTCCTCTGGACATAATAATGAGATGGAATACATTTTGCTACAAAAATTATCTAAAGATTATTCTGCCATATTTTAGCAGTAGCTCAGTAATTGAATGCGTTAGGAGTCTAGGAATTTCAGCAAAAATCTGTATTAATCCCCACCACACCTGAGTTAGATATTTAGTAGAAAACTTGAAGGACTCTGTACTCTTAATTACTATTCCCTTCTTTCTGTATACAGAACTCACCTGATGATGAGCAACTGAAGAAAAATTCATCACTAAGGAATTCTTAAAGTTTATAATTGTTACCAGTAACCTTTCCATGAACCCAAGTTCAACAACATGCTAACCAAAAGTGTATAAGTATAACATTTAAGAAACTATATTAAAATGGTAAAATAATCATGTTGTTTAGCATAAAAAGCAGTTCCTACTAGATAGCCTGTTGGAATAATGAAGAACAATTTTTGTTTTTGTTCTTGAACTGAACTTTCTTTGTCAACAGAGACCTTTATATTGTTATCGGAGATAATTTTATTTTAAAGACATTTAAAAAATCATAATTCCCCTAAATTTGCTTTAGTTAGAAATAAACTTTTAAGAATTTTTCTTAAGATTTTACTATGAACATTAAATTTAAAATTATGATAGAGTCTTTGATAACTATTTATAAATTTAGACAATCTTAAATATGGTTGCATTATCCTCACTTTGAGAAATGACAATGCAATAATTTCAAGAGACCTTTATAGAACTCAGTCCAAGGCATCATTTAAGTCAAAAAAATTTTTGACTATAATTCTTTTGAACTAAGACTTTTATACCATTGCTTGTATTGTGCACTGTGATATTTCAGTAATTTGTAAACTGAGCATTTTCAACTGCAATAAACAATAAATCTAACAGTTAGTGGATACTCAGAAGTTTATTTCAATGCTTGTCAACATTTCTGGTATCTAAAATGTGATCCCAATTGGCCTTACAGTATTGAGGAGAGTAAATGAGAAAAAAATGTGGCCCATTTTCTTTTCGATAAAAATAGACATTATTGTTCTTTGTTTTCAAAGTATCCCTGGGACACTTTGCTTACAAATGCCATAATTTCATCTTTCTATCTTGCATTCACTGCTTTCTCCTTTGGTGTCCCAAACTTGCTATGTTGAATCTTTTTAAAAATAAATAAGAAGTGTAAACGCCAAAGGTAACTTATCTTGTCTAAAAGTGTTGATATAAAAAAATGATTTACAATGCTAAACCCTTTTATGGATAAGTTAAGACTGATATTCAACAGCCTATGAAATCTTTTAACCTTCCAATCTTTTTGTCAATATAATCTCTGTTATTACCATAACTGGACAATATTTTATATACTATGTATATTCTATTACCTAAACTGACTATAAGATCCTTGAGGATAGGCCATATTTTAAAAGCATCTGTATCTATAATAGTAAGTAGCAGAAACTACATATTTTATCAGAATTTGTCTTTAATATATTTTAAAATGGGACAGAAAGATTTCCTGAAATATACTTAGAATTACTATAGTATATAATCCTTGTTAATTTCACTTTAAAAACCAAAGAATAAATTTCTCAGTCAGAGTATTAGAAGTGAGATGTCATCCAAAAAAAAAATTTTTTTTTAAGAGACATTTATTAGGCTACATTTATATTTAGAAGAGTCTACAAAGAACTGCACTGATTCTCAAGGCTGAGGTGAGGACTGGCAGTAAGTAACATTAAGCAGCACCAAAAAAGACAAGCATACTACAGAATGCATGCAACATATTTTTTTTATCACAAAGTGAATGAAAACCCTTATTTCTGCACTGTTATTTATTCATTGACTTCTTCCTTCTAAGGTGAATAAGGTAGCAATTGAAACGTGCATAGCTCTTCAAATAATCCGAGGGGTGCTTCTCTTAACAACTGAAGTGTCTGTTAAGACATTTTGTATGGTTTTTGCAAGTTTCGAATATCCTTCAGAAATATAACCCTCCCCATGATTTTTCCCCTTTAATTCCAGTTAAAAATGTTCTTTCATATAACCTTAGAGTTTATCTGGTTTCTTTAGTCATTATCTTGTGGCAATTTTGAAAATTCCCTCAGTTCCAGATGAAAGACATACACCAAATAAATTTCCTATCAACAAAAGGCAATGAAAGGGAATAGAGAATGATTTAATATAATTCTATTCTTCTCAATTCTTTAGTTCATCCAACAAATGTATATTAGGCTTTTTCTGGATAATGTACTTGGATTGATTTTGATGCTATAAAGAAATATTAAAACATAAATTTAAATTTTAAGATGCCTATGTTTTAGTAGGATGAATAGTTAAGCAAATTAGTGATTGTAAAACAATGCTAGAAATGCAATGGGAGCTATTACTAGTCTTAGAAAGGAGAGAAAAACTGATGAAAAAGGACAATCTAATATTTGCACATTGGCTAAAGTATTTGAATGCTAAAGCAGAAAAAACAAATCTCAACAGAGAAATATAAAATAATCTTCTGTCTCCACAATTTGATATCATTAATGTTTCAGGACTCAATCTAAAATTACTTGGTATGGTAAATGAAAAACATTCTCAAAATAAAATAAAATAAACAAGATCAATAACAAGATGATTCTGATATTGCAAATATCAGAAAACATGTTAAAGTAGGTATCACAACTACCCTAAGTAAAGTTTAACATAATACACTCCTGATGAAGGAAACAAGGCATTCTCAGAAGACATAAAGAAAGCAAATGGAATTCTAGACCTAACAAATACGATATCTAAAATAAAAAGTTTACCAGATGAACTTAACAGCTTAAAGGAGATGGCAGGGGAAAGGAAAAGTGACCTTAAAGGTAATGCAATAGAAATTACCCAATGTGAAGAACAAAAATGAAATATATATATATATATGTATATATATATATATATATATATATATATATATATATATATATATAGTAAACAATGAATAGAGCTATGGGACTAGTTAAATTCAAATAGTCAAACATCTGTAAAGTTGAAAAGCAGAAAGAAAGGAGAGAGTTTGGAGGAGGAAATATATATGTACAAACATATGCACAGGCACATGTGTGCACACAAATATATACACACATATATACATGCATATCATAACTTAAAGATATAATTCCTGGAATTTTTCCACATCTGATTAGATACATTTTCAGATTCAGCTCATAGAATTTGATTTGACTGATTTTTTAGTTTGCTTTTCATTTTGTAGTTTTGAAAATCGGTATGTGTGTACACTCTACATATACATATATAAACACATGCATATATATGTATATATATACATACATGTGTGTATACATAACACCAACATATTTGTATGCATGTATATATACACATACATACATATATAAGATTTAATACTGTTATGAAATTTAATTTTGTTAATCAACTAAACTATGTACTTTGCAACAGGAGCATAGGTATAATATATGGACCAATTTCTTGATTTTCTTGATTTTTCTTGATTTTCTTGATTTTATGTCCTTTTTAAGCTTCACCTTGAATTCCCCTCTTCTTGCCATTGATGTACAATAGTTGAGGGTGAGGTATCCGTATCCTCCAAAATTAAATCTTTAAAGACAATAGAGAGTCTGATGCTCTGACTGGAAGATGTTCATGTGGAACTATCATTTCCAAAATGAAGCTAGCCATTATTTAGGCTGGTTGCTTGAAATACTAGTATATTTTATTCAAATCTGAGAGACTGCCAAAATAGTTTTTATTAATTGATCCATCTCTTTTATTATTCTTACAGTTGGGAATGCTAACTTTAGACCATTCATTGAGGTACTTACTGCCCTAATATTCATTGTAAAATTTTATTTTTCCCTCTAGGATACAGGTTTCTCTTACTATATGAAAATAGAGTGTTTCTATGAAACCTTTTGTAAGTTGAAATGGCATAAAACAAAGAAGATCTATGTTTTCTGAAATCTGCTTTGAACTTCTTTGTTATTGAAAACAGGTACTAATGTAGATCTTTTGAAAGAAAAAAAAAAAGTGCCATGATGTGATCTGTCAGAAAGTGGAGGATACCTTTATATTATTACCAATGAATTTATGCCCAAAAGGTTTAACATTTATTTACCATCCTAACTGTAGTCAACTTTTATACAGGGATTTCAAAGTTTGTTTGTTTGTTTGTTTGTTTCTAATTTTAACTCTATCTTTTCTTCTACATTTATTTCCTACTTTCTTCTACAAGGAAACAGTTTTCATAAATGTAAATTTTTATCTTATAAAAGATTGTGGAGAACTTTTGAGAACATAGAAATTCAGCAGAGAGAGAATGAGACACAGAGGGGTTGTGGACCATTTGAAAAGACCTTTCTAGAAATAGCCCTGATGAAAATCGAGCAGCACTTTCTAAAACTACGGTGTCAGAATCAATACTAAGATTTGTCAGAAAACCACTTAATACTGATATGTTTAGATTTGAGAGGATTAGCACAGACTGCTTCATGCCTTATTAGGGGATTTAAAATGTATACAATTGTTCTAGTTTTGGAGGAATATGTGGCAGTTTCCTTAATCCACATGCCTGAGAAATTTATTGAACTAGAATGCTTAAGGAAGGACTTTGGAAGATGAGACATGCTAGCGATATGTGGCAAGAACAAAACACATTGAAAAATGAGCTGTATTTTAGATTTATAGCTTATCACTTTACTGGGACCTTACTATTGAGTGAGAAGAAGTTGTAGAAGGTTGATTGAAAAATTAACAATTTAGTAAATCTGGAATAGATATTATATTATTTACAATAAAGGAATCCCCAAAAGTATCAAAAGGAGCATGTTGTAATAATAAATAATACAATTTAAACTGTAAATCAGGATCCCATTTTATGCCTAAGAAGCTGCAAAGTGTCACTTCTGTCATAATAACAAACAAAAAGCAAGATATTCTAAAAAAAAAATGGTAAGAAAAAATAATTTCTGAAATCTATTAAATAGTTGAAGTTACAGAGCAGTGGGATAGCCTAAAGTCTAAAGAAAGATAGATGAATGTAAGAAGACACAGAGCCCAAACACTGGGGGACATATTACAGAAATTAAAAGATAGTACTGCCTTACAAATTAGAAGAATTTAGTTACGATTTCTTTTCAAGATTAGACACATATTCAACTATATTAGGTATTGTTCTATAATTTTCCTAAATGTATTTTTCATTTCACTTCTACCAGCAACGCCTGTTGCTCTAAATCCTCAGTTTCATTTAGCATAGTAAGCTTTCTTCTTTTTCTTTAATATAGGCATTCCATAAATTATATAGTGGTTTTCCTAGTGTTTATAATTTAGACATTGGTAATAACTAATGAAATCGAGCACCTTTGCAAAAATTAGTTGCCATTTGCATGTTTCTTTTTTGAAGTGTTTACTTAAAATTCTTCCATGAATTTTCTATATAGGTTTCAAGTGTACAATTCCATAATATGTCATCTTTATATTGCATTGTTTGTTCACCACCCAAAGTCAAATCTTCCCCTTACTTATCTTCTCTCCTCCTCACTTTCCCTCTGGTAAGCATTAAATTGTTGTCTGTATCTATGAGTCTGTGTTTGTTTACTTGTCTTTTTTGTTTGCTGCTTTTAGTGTTATATCTCACATATGATTGAAATTATATAGCTCTCATTTTTTTCTGTCTGACTGATTGTGCTTAGCATGACTATCTCCATTTTCATCCATGTTGTGTCAAATGGCAGTAGTTCATCTTTCCTTATGGCTGGGTAATGTTCCATTACATATGCACACCACCTCTTCTATATCCAATCACTAACAAAGGGCACTTTGGTTGTTTCCCTGTCTTGGCCACCGTGCATAAAGCTGCTATGGAATCAGGGTGCATATATCTTTACAGATTTATGTTTTCAATCTGGGGTGGGGGTAGATAACCAGAGGAGGGATTACTACGTCATATGGTAATTCTATTCTTGATTTTTTTGAAGAAACTTCATAATGTTTTTCATAGTGATTCTACCGATTTACATTACCACCAGCAATGTATGAGGGATCTTCTATTTCCTCTACAACCTCTCCAACACTTGTTATTACTCATCTCGTTGAAAATAACCATTTTTACAGATGTGAAGTGGTATCTCATTGTGGTTTTGATTTGCATGTTTCTAATGCTAGTGAAGTTGAGCATCTTTTTGTATGTCGTTGGCCGTTTGTGTCTTCTTAAGAGAAGTGCTTGATATAAAATTTATGCTAAAAACTACAAAAGAGCCAAAGATCCGAATAAAATGAGCTATGTATCATTGTCACTAATTGGAATATGTAACATTGTTTATTTCCCCCAAATTGATGTACTGATTTAACATAATTCCTCCAAAGTCTTAGTATTTTTGGTTAAAATTAACAAGCTAATTCAAAAATGTATATGGAAATTAAATTGAACTTCAACAGTCAAAGCTATTTTGAAAAGGAGGAGCATTGTTCCTTGCTTCAGGCTGCTGAGGCTAATATCTTTACCTTTAACTGTTTTTAGAAAAGTCCACTCCAAGCACTGACCAGCCCTGGGACAACTCCGTGTGAGACAAAACAATGGGAAGGAAACCTTTGTTCCAGTTCTGAGGAAGCCACGACCACAGGCCTTTGAGAATAGTCGACTTCCTCTGGCACTAGCGACTGAACCAGGACACCAGGTGATTACGCTCACCACTTCACTGCTTTTGCCAATCTTGTATATGGCAAATGGTAAGCAGGCCATTTAAAGCACAACAGTGCACTCTTACCACAAAGGAACACTTTTTTTCTTCACCAAGTCTTGCCCTGTTTATGGCAAGGTTTTGAATAGATGCCAGTGCTCTGCAAAAGTCAGTTCTAATTCTTTTTTTTAAATTTTTATTTTATATTAGTTGCAGGTACACAGTACATTGGTTAGCCATTTATATAGTTTATGAAGTGATCCTCCCAATTACTCTGTCACCCATCTTGCTCTGCACGTAGCCAGTACGATATTATTGACTGTATCCCCCATGCTGCACTCTACATCCCCATGACTATTTTGTAACTACTAATTTGTACTTCTTCATCCCTTCACCTTTTTCATCCAGCCCTCCAACCCCACTCCCCTCTGGCATTCACCAGATTGTTCTCCATATTTGTAAATCTGTTTTTAATTAGTTTCTTCTTTTTCTTCCTTAAATTCTGTGTATAAGTGAAATTATATGGTATTTATCTTTCTCTGTCTGATTTACTTCTCTCAGCATAATACCCCCTATGTCCATCCATATTGTTGCAAATGGTAGTACTTCTTTTTTTTAATCACTGAGTAATATTCCATTGTATATATGAGCCACAACTTCTTTATCCAATTGTCTATTAATGGGCATTTAGGTTGCTTCTGTAGTGTTCTTCAAAAAATTAAAAATAGAGCCTTTTTTTGACCCAGCAATTGCATTTCTGGGTCCAAAGAAAACCAAAACACTAATTTGTAAAGATCTGTGTACCACTATGTTCACAGTGACACTATTCACAGTTCTAACTCTTTTTGCCAGCTCATTAATTGCTCTTGGGGAGGGGCAGAGCTCTTGAAATAGCGTATTTAACCCCATACTGTTCTCCTTTTATATCTGCAAATATACTAAATAAGTATTGATTTGTTTATCTATTGCATACCGTGCCTATCCAAAAATGTAAAACAAATGCAGTGACTTTATTTTGCTCATTATTTTCAACTGTGCCCGGCAATGGCAAGATCCGTTAGGTAGATCCAAAATAGAACAAAGAAGGAAAATAAGTAACAAAAGATGACCATTAAAAATGTTAGCACTAAACTTGCTTAGTAATCCAGGGAGAATATTCTCTTAGGATGTGGCTCTCCTCCATTCAGTGCTCAGCAAGCAAATTTCTAAGTGGTTCTGCAATTTTCTAGGGACTGGAAATCAATTCAGAGTGAGGAAAAAGAAAGCTATAGGAGGCACACTATTTCTCAAAGTCTTGATCCCAAAATGGCACACATCACTTCTTCTCCCATCCTACTTGGTTACATGTCTGAGAAATACAGTTCAGAAGAGTGAATGGATGTTAATAAGAAATTTCTTCCATGGGATGATTAGAGTCAGTTTCCTTTCAGATGATTACTGAAGAATGGTGGCTAGTTTTCTTACGAAGAGTAAGCTGAAGTGAAATCCAGAAAGAAGTGCATATACTAAGGTCTTGGGTCAAATAAGATTTTGGGATATTTCATATCTGAATGAATCCTAGTGTGTGCAACAGGGAAAGTACTAAGAAATGGTATTGCGGAAGTATGCAAGAGCCAGATCAAACAGGATATTTGTACAATATTTTATAAAGGTTTTACATTGTATTTGTGTTGCAGTGAGAAGCTGCTTAATAGATGTTAAGCAGACAAAAAAAGTGAATTGATTTAGCATATTTTAGGGATCACTAACCCTACTGAAAGCAGAATTAACATTAATCTATGGTATACAGAACAACTCAGAAGCTTTTCTAAAGAGACTGACAGTAAAGATAAAAAATAAATATATGGATTACAGTGATGTTTAGTAGGTAAAATCAATAGAAAATAGTTGACACAAACTTGCAATTTAGCCTGAAAATATTTAGGTATATGTCCTCAAATATTTGAAGATATTTGATGTAATCATGTTCCCTGTTATTATTTGGAGCTGTTCTTTGTACAGTACCTTGCATTTAAATGAATGAGTGCTTTTTAGTATAGAAAAAGTACAACACCAGGGGCAGAAAAGGGAAGAATAACTGCTTTGTATGGAGTATATTCAGCTCAATATAAGGAAGAATGACCTGAAAATAAGAAAATGTTCTTATATTAACCCCTATGCCTTGGAAGCCAATGTCCTTTTTATCAGAAAGATTGGGTTATCTGGGGTTAGACACTGAATCACAGAGGAAGAAC
This sequence comes from Rousettus aegyptiacus, assembly GCF_014176215.1. Classification (NCBI taxonomy): domain Eukaryota; kingdom Metazoa; phylum Chordata; class Mammalia; order Chiroptera; family Pteropodidae; genus Rousettus; species Rousettus aegyptiacus. Next base: position 64,388,234 of record NW_023416286.1, read on the forward strand.
TCCTTACTTAGCAGAAGCACTGAAAAGTTCTGCTCAAATTTAATGGACAAGGAAACTTTGTTCTAAAAAGAGGTTTTGAAATCATTGCAGACAAAACTGAAGTCCAATATGTGAGCAGGTGCTTGAAGGCCATCTTCCTCTTAGTGTTCGCCTGGTTTTCTGCTCAGTGCACAGTGGCAATGAATTAGTATTGGCAAAAAAAAAAAAAACAAAAACCAAAAACCAAAAAACAAAAAACAAAACCAAGGTAATGTGTATAATAACTGATGATGTGCCTATGGCAAAAATAAAGAATATCTAAATTTGCATTCTATATATGTAATTCATAATTCTCCTTAATACTTTATATGTAAATACTCTCTAAAGAGGCAGTGTTTAGACTTTTCTAATGACTCATTTGATGAGCAATACATTTTTTACCTCAAAATCATATACTTTTACACTTAAACCAACCTGAAAATTGATATCTGGTATAAAAATACATTTATGTTTTAATAATTTTTTTGAAAGAGTTATTAGAGTCTTGATCGAAACTATGATCTACTGCATAAATGAGAAAGATTTTTAATTAGCTTTATTGAGCTGGTTAGATAGTGATAAATGATAAAAATCTTTCATATTTTTGCTTGTTTTATTATTAAGATTTGTTTAATGGAATTCAGTATATAACTAGTTCGCCTCAATTGTTTAATTTTCAAAGTACATTTTACCGAATGTGCTTCATTAGAAGAATTCTACTTTCAAGATAAAAAAAAATCCCCTCAAATCCAAATGGCAATTAAATAAAATAGGTCAGGTTGATCCTCTGCCTCAAGGGACAGGAAGAGTGGGTCTGAGTCAAAATATAATGGAAAAGGAGGAGATGTGACATAAAATGAGGCAGAAGAATGTGACATGATGTAAGGGTTTCATTAAAATGTAAAAGTACGTTTCTTTAAGTTGGGGCCCAGATATTAGCATTTGTACAAATAGAATTTACGTTATAGCAGTTGCACAAATTCTCGAATGGCATCAAACATTTTTCATTATTCATTTTCCTCTTTCTGTTGCAAAGACATAAGTGAATTGAGTGTTTTATGGGCTTTCTCTGTTGGGATCAATACTGTGTATGCGGTGACTGTCAAATCGTACAGCCCAGGGGTCTGAAGTTTTACTGAGAGGACTGGCCAATGAACTGAAACAGAGACCCTCAGAAGTTGTGTTTTAGTATCTGCTGAGAATGGATTTTTGAAGAAAATGGTTGTAACATAAGTGTGTGACTCCAGACAACCACAATCATCGCCTTTCTCCCAATTTCATTTCTACTTAGGTACAAAAAAAATCAGAAACTTAAAAAGATTTTCCCACTTGAAACATTCAGAAAAAAAAGAGGGAGAGAGAGAGAGAGAGAGAGAGAGAGAGTCAGCCCATTGCTTAGTTCTGTATTTTTGGGTTCTGATCACATTTCTGGCCTAGTTTTTTTTTAATTATTATTTATTTTTTTATTAAGTTTATTGAGCTAACATTGGTTAATACAATTATATAATGTTCAGCTGTACACTATAATGTGACCTCTATATATTCTGTGATTACCATCCAAAGTCCAGTTTCCTTCAGCTACCATATGTTTCATCCCCTTTACCCACTTCACCCTCTCCCAACCGTCCTATATTTGATATCCTTTACCCTGTTTCCCTTCCTCCTCTTCCTCTCCCCACCCCTCTGGTAACCACTAATCCATTGTCCATGTCCCTGAGTCTCTGTTTGTCCTATTCATTTATTGCTTTTAGGTTTATATCCCATATATAAGTAATATATATATATATATATATATATATATATATATATATATATATATATATATATATATAAAACTTTCTACTTTTCTAGTCTAGCTTATTTTGCTTAGCATGATTATTTCAAGGTCCATCCATGTTATCACAAATGACAGTGTTTCATCTCTTCTTATGGCTGAGTGATATTCCATTGTATATATGTTCCATAGTTTCTTTAGACAATCATCTATTATAGGACACTTCAGTTGCTTCTATGTCCTGGCCACTGTGAATAATGCCACTATGAACGTCAGTGTGCAAATATCTTTTTGGATATGGGTTTTCAAGTTGTTGATGTAAATACCCAGTAGTGGGGTGTTGGATCATGTGGTAGATCAATTCTTAGTTTTTTGAGGAACCTCCATACTCTTTTTGGCCCACTTTTGACTTTGCTGCTCAACAGATCTATACATTGTGGTTACTTTTCTCCACAGTTCTGATGCTTCCACCCATCTACCAGCCACATCGAAGAGTTGATGCGGAAAACCCAGACTCTCTTAATGACAAATTCTACCTTCTCTAGAATGCCACCACCTTTAGTTTGTTCTAGAAAGTAGGCTTTCAGAGAAAAGTTGAACACATTGATGAGAATTTCGGCATCATTCAAAATATGACATAACTTTTTTTCAACTTGCTTAAGCACACTTAGCTTTGCCTTTCTTAGGCTCTTAGACTTCAACATATTTTGGCAAAATATTCAGATGACCTACTGAACAATTTTGGTCTTCTGCTTCTGAGTTCCACCCTGAGCAATAAAATATGGAAATTTTGGGTTACAATTTTTCTGCACTGCCAACATCATCAATCTCTTTGTTATATCCACTTTAGCTCATAATCAGATAAATTATATATATTCCAATTTCAGGTTTAATTCTGAAATTCTTAGTATTATCTCACACAAAACACTAGATCCTCTTTTGATGGCACAAGTAGTCTATTTTAGAAGCTGACATGCTTAAGTTTCCTTATGTTGTGCTTTATGCTATAACCCAGAAGTTTTCAACTGGTGGTATCTAGTGGGTAAGAAGGACAAGGAATGCTGCTAAACATCCTATAGTGCATAGGACAGAGCTCCACAAAAAGAATTATCTAGCTCAAAATTTTAATAGTGCTGATGTAGAGAAACTTTGCTGTAATTAACAGATGCACCCTCTGTGTGAGATGCCCAGATGCTAATCCAGTGCAATGCATTCACAACCTTCAAGTATTATTTATTAGTAGAAATTAATAGTGGTCAGATAATTTTAGTCAAATAATAACTATGTAAGTAAGAATACCTTGCATATGTATAACAGTTCAGAGATTTTTATCTTTCAAATTTTTATCTTAAAAATTCATCAAAAGAAGACAAGAAAAATATTGTTTTCCCATATTTAGGCAAGGAGAATATTTACTTGAATGTTAGCGATGACAAGTCTTACCCAGCATCCAGGACCTTCCCTTACTCTTCAAATGAAGGAACTAAAAAGAAATAAAGTCGATTTATTAAAGTTACCTTTATAGATAAGAATAAGTACAAAAAATGGATCTTTTAAAATGATGTGATACCCCACGCAGTTTTCATTTAAAGGGTAAGCATACCCAACTCCCAGCAGCTCTGAGAGCTGAACACTATCTAATCAAAGCCATCCCCTCTTCCTTTTTCCATCCCACCTCAGCTTCTTCAAAACTAATGAAAGCCACCTTACCCTGGGAAATTTCATTCATCCAACCCCTACTCCTGAGGTTCCCAGTAGCTGATTGTTTAATAATGTGTCTGTACAAGAGCCTGGCCGCGTTTCCTTAAGGGAGGTAACTTTAGCTAGATTTTACCTAAGAATACATACTTTCCCTGCTCGTTTTCATCCCCTATCCTTTTCATGTCCTCTGTTGCAGCATTTTTCTGAAACATATTCCATATATTATGTGCATCTGGATAATTTTCCCTCTGTTTCTTAGAACCTCAAACTAAGATATTTGTCACCCTCTTCTCTCCTTTACCACATCAATATATAGAGCTATATTTCTGTATGAGAAAACTAGGAAAGCTCTAAGTCTACTAAAAAAATAGATTATGTGTTAAAGAATGGCAAAACAAAACAAAACAACAACAACAACAACAACAAAAACATTTAACCTATACAGGCAGGAACTGAGAGAGTAGGATAAAAGTGGATCCCAAGAATTCTGGATAAAGAGAGGAAAAAACAAAGGTATCCCTCAAAAGCAAACTACAGATGGGATGCTAGTACAGAAGAATTATTCACTGGCTAACAAACCTCATCATTACTCATTCTTTATCATTGCAGTGTAGTCACTAAACTTAACCCGTGTGAACTAGGATGGAATACAAGTGGAAAGGAATGACTGCCTTGTACAATACCCCTGACATTTAAAGAGGTATCAATAAACTTAGGGTATCAATAAACTCATGAATATTAAATTCAGTTTAGAGTATTCGCATAGTAATAGTAACAACAACAACAATAATAGAGCAATACATTTATGTAACTGTTTACCCTCTCTAGTTGAAAGGTAAGGTGAAAAGGTAGTTGAAAGCACCTCTTTTATTTTTATGTAATTAATGAGTTAAGCTCTGAGAATAAGGACTATGCAAAAACCTGAAAGGAGATGTCTTACAAGATAATGACACTTTCCTCAGAATCTACCCTCATCCCTTCATCAGACCAATAACTAGGGTCTCGTCTCTATATAGATCGACCTTACAAGTTCTGAGTTTGCTAAGGAAAAAGGATCATAAACCAAAGAAGCTGTATGATCTGACTGTCATGGTTCTCTGAGGGGAGGACAAGAAGTGCTCCTGAGGTTACTGGATTAGAGGAAATAAAATGTGATGTTGAATAACAGAGTTTGTTAATATAGGGTTACTCTTCCATTACACAGAGTTTAACATCATAAAAGGATCACAGGATATGCTTATAATCTGCAGGCAAGGTGGCTCTTAGAGGTATGGAGAAAGCATTGTCTCATGTTAATGATACAGAAAGTGAAAAAGAGAGATCACATAGCACAGACAATTGTGCATGCTATAATGGAAAAAAAACTAATTTCCACTGTCTGAAGATTCAAATCTCTCTCCCTGGAAAATTATATTTATGGTTAGTTAAAAGTTTCCCAGGAGTTCTTCAGGAAGTCTTTACCTAAGTCAGTAAAGAATACAGTGGTAAGAGAGGCATAAACTTTCTTGAGAAGGTCAGTTAGTGGCTATTACTCATTAGGCCAAGGTTCATGGTAGGACATGCTATTACAGAATGGTGTGTATGTGCATGCATGTGTTTCTTTTCTAACACAGCATTATTAACTGTGGTCACCATGCTGTGCATTACATCCCCATAGTCTAATACTATACATTACATCTCCCAATCTTTATTTTTAATTCTATTTTTAAGTTTATAGCTTTTCATCATCAATATCTTTTTTCTTCTATTTTTTTATAATCATGCCTCAAATAGTTATTTGGTGTATTCAATTTCATTTACTTTCAAAAGTTATGAACACTTGGACTTTTAAAAATTATATATTCATATTTAATTATAATATAGTTTCACTGAATTCTAATTATAAGTTCCAGCCTGTACGATTTCTTATTTTGGAATACATGTAGATTTTTTCTTCTTGTAAACTAATGCTTAGTTCCTTTGCAATAGTTCATGTATTTTTTTTTTTTTTTGCTTATAGTGAACAATATATTTTAATAGAATAAATAAAATATTTAGGCAATATTGATGTATAAATTAAATAATTTTCTTATTTATTTTATTTTAAACTCCACCTGGATATTTATTTTTATGTAATAGGTTAAGTTTTAGAATAATGGCTTTGGATTTTCCTGTTACTAGTATCACTATGGTTGGCCTTTGTTAACATTAACTCATTGAAATATATATCCTCTTTTTTCCTTTTAACCTTCAAGTGACATTTTACATTTAGGCAAGTTTCTTGTAAATAGTGAAAATAAAAATTTAACCTTGCTCACTTTGATTCCTTGACAAGAGAAGTGAAGGCATTCATATTTAAGGTGGTGACTAATATTTTTTGTTTTTATTCCTCCTATTTCAAAAAATGGTTTATTCTTGCTTGCCATTTTATTTTTTGTTTATTGTATTTTTCATTTTTTTGAAGTAATTATATCATATTTATATTCTATTTCCATGTACCCTGAAATTTTATATGAACATATTTAAAATATACTTTTATCAATGTCAAGATAATATTTTATATGGTTCCACTTCCAGAAAGGCAGGCACAACCTTCACTGTTTTTTCATTAATTAGCCCAACTTTCATGTCCATGGTTATAGCAAGTTAATGCATTAATGATCTTCATTGGATTGTGAATCTTTTTGAACCAGAACTTTGCATTATTTGTGTCTCATTCCCCAATGTCAAAACAGTTCATGCCACGCAAGCTGAACTTAAGGGAATATGAGTAAAGATTATTTCCTAGGTCCTATTGCAATGAGTTTCAACTCTCTTTGAGAGTTGTCTTTTATAGTATGATTTTTTACTCACCAGTGAAAGGGTTCCCACTTTATCTGATAGGGCTAGGAAATACAATACCGTGATTGTTGATTCTTTCTGTAAATAGTCCTCATTGTTCCTATTCCCCTCTTGATTCCAGCATATATTTGAATTATGCTCTGCTCTTTCACCTAGTTTGTAGTTGGATTCTGTTTCCCCATTGTCTATTTATCCCCTCCCCTTTTCAAATCTTTCTCAATCCATATATCCTTAGAATTTAATTAGCGCTTAACTTTCAATTCCATTCAATGCATATAAAACATGGAGATTTTGAAACTACATTCAGTAATTATCAAATACTTATTACTAAACAATAAGAATCCAAGGGATTTAGGTGATGGTTATATTTCCAAAGAACATTCAAAGTTTAGCATTGCCTATATTGAAACTAAACACGTGCTTGGGTTGTTAGAAAAATGTGTTTTCACCTTGAACAAAGTTAATTAAAAGATCATGGCCATTCAAAGAATGTAAGGTCTCAACTGACCCAGGATTAAATTCTCACAGCTGCAGTTATGTGTTTATTTATGAGCACCACATCCTAGAGGAACATTGATAAATTTTGGTATATCCAGAGGAATATGTTAAAACAGTTAATCATGTATTTTCAGGAATAATTGAAGAAACTGGCAGTGTTTAATTTGGAAAAGAGAAATACTATAGGGCCTGTAATAATTATACACAAGTGTTTGAATATATTTCCTTGAAAAATTAGACCATGTTGCTTCAGTGAGAGGAACTTGTAATAATAATTGAACTCATAAGGAGATAGAAATTAATTCATCACATGCAAGGACTATTGCTTGTCCATAACTTAAATTGATTGACTCGAAAGATTTTGAATTTCCTGTCAGTGGAAACTCTCGGAAGTTGGAAGGCCATTTTTTGAGATAATACAAGCATATAAAGGTGGTGTTGGACTGCGTGGTTGATCCTTTCAGATCTTTTACAACCTAAGATATCAAGAGTCTATGAAATATCTTTTAGTCTCCTCCTCTTATTTCTATTTTTCTCAGATATTATTTTTGAAGTTTCTCTAGATTTATAATAGAATTATAGCATTCTAATGGGATAATTTTTTTAAAGAACAGATGAGGAAACTGAAGGCAGCAATACAGGTAACTTGCATAAAGTTCCATATGGAGATTCAGTAATGAAAAATACAGTAGGTTAGAAACTTAAACCAAATTTAGAATGATTAAATTTATTGGAGGTTCACAAAGCTGAATATAAATATGATAAAATAGAAAGTTACTTACTTCATTGAATAAGTGGAAATTTTCATTTATAGATTAAAAAAAAAGTAATTGCTACAGAAGAAAAGATTCTTTATCAATTAAGGATAGCCAAGGGCCACCATGTTTTGGCACCTTTTGATATTATATTTCTAAATTAGTTTGCTACTGTTATTTTAAAAGGTAGGATTAAGATTAGGTTTGGAGTTATTCTTAAATTGATAAATCAAATGATTGGGTGGATAAACATTTAATGATATCCTACTCTAAGTATGACATCGATAGGATGGTACATTGTTTATTTCAGCGATGTTCTAAGAAAGGAATTATTGTCGTATAAAAATGGACAAAACTTTTATTCATCAGAAATGATTCATGAATGTTTTCATAAGGAATGTAATAAATACAAGAAAAAAATGAAACATCCAAGATATATACATACAGGAAAATGAGATGATGGGAGAAAAAGTTCTGTTGGGTCACTTAGATCTGACAGCAAGCAGGGATGAATTTAATCCCAATATTTGGGAAGTCACTCTGACATGGGAAGCTAAGGGAAATGGTGAAGAGAAGAGAGGTATTACTGAAAGAGTCAGTAACAGGCAATATTAAATTTTGAATGCCCTTTGGACATATAATTATTGCCTATATCCTCTGTATTTTTATTGTTTATAGGGGAGATCAAGGAATGATAAATGCATTCATAATTGTGGGATTTAGGAAAGAGACAAGAAAGTCTGGAGAATAATTCTAAGAAACTTTCTTTAAAAAATGTGCTAAATGAAAACTCATGAAGGCTTTTTTAGAGAAGACTTAATTAAAATAAAATATATCATTCTTCATTGTTTCTGGAGTCAGATTTGTATTTATATTAAGTTACATTAAATGTATATAAATTTATATGATATTACAACTTGCAGAGTCTGTATCAAAGAGAAATCCAACATGTTGTCAATGATTTTCTTCAGTTTGACTCTAATTATGAAATCCAAGTTATTTCCACAGATTTTATTTTATAGTTTATTTTCATCAGGATATTCCCACAACAAAATCATCTCAAATAATTATATTCTGGAAGTAATTAGGAATTTTGTACTATTAGGTTAACAAAATCAGTGATTGTATTCTATAACACAAAAGAAGTGTAGAATGATTAATTACACTTTGTCACCAGATAAAATGATTAAAACTGTATTATAATTATCATTAAAAAGCAAGTTAAGCATCATGACCTATTATTGAAACTTAAAAAGCAACACAACTTGAAGCAATTGCAGGTAATCAACCACTATTTGAGAACTATCCTCTTCCTCACACACAAAAAAAATGTGCAGAATTGAAAATAGTGTCTTTGTTTTTTGGTAGTTCACTGACTCCCTGCTGTATATCTTCACCTAAAGTAGCATTTTAGAACAATTAGTGACTGTAGGGATGATTATAAAGTCACAAATGTGGGATTATGACTTTAGCTAAAGAATAAACAGCAGGAGGAGAAAGCCTATTAAGGAGTAAATATCCTATTTCCAGAGAAGAATGGTTTTCAATTAGAAAGAAATGGGAACAAGAGAGAACAGAAAGACTCAGTTATAAACACTTAAAGATTTTTATATTGTTGTTAGTTTTTAGCAGGAAAATATTCCTATTAAGTAAACAGTCCACTGATAATAATATGTTAGAAGAACATTATGATTTTTGATGTATTATCCTTTTTCTTGGGAAAGAAAATCAAATGTTTAGAATGGCAAAAATGGCAACAATCGAAAAAATAAACATTGCTAAACAAGTGTGAAAAATATTAGATATAACATTAATTTTCAATGATGAAACATACTTAATAACTTAAATGAAAAGTTCTGCTAAAATATAAGGAAAGCAAAGCAGATATCTAGAATCTTGAAATATTACTTCACTTATTTCATATGTAAACTAGATAAACAAGGAATGAGTAAAATCAAGACCCAGGCTATGCAAATATGTTTGTCTTAACTTAAATCATTATTATTTTTTAAATAATGTTGCAAAAAAAGAGAGAGAGAAGATGATAGATAGACACACAAAAAGGCGGAGGAATCCACCTAGGTAGTAGATAATGTTTTCGAGGAAGTTGTTTTCGAGGAAGTTGCTTCCGAATGCCATTTCCTTCTAAAATCTTTTGTCTTTAATATCCTGTTATATGTGTGTGTGTACATACATGTAACATATATACCATATATATGTAACATATACACATATACGTGTCATATATGTGTATATTTATGTGTATGTGTATATATATAGGTGTGTATATATATTCAGCAATTAAAAAGAAAATATTAAAATATCTGAAGGATATATAGAATTATTAATAATAAAAAGAAAAAATCTGAAATTCCTAAGTCAATGTCATTTTAAGTAAATCTTCTTTGCAATAAGAAGATTTGTAGCTTGCAGTTTTCAGGGGGAAAAATGGAATTCTAAAAGAGATAGGAAAATCTGATACAATAATGATTAAACTAGGAACTTGAACACCAGAGAGAAAAAATACAAGCAATTCTAGTTCAAGAATGTTAAATCCAAGTCAGTTGTACCTAAAATAGACTGCCTAAGGGAGAGGTTGGTGGGAATTGAGGTTGAAGAGAGCACAGAGTCAGATTATTGTATGCCAGGTTCTTTGGGAAAATAGAACCAATGGGGGTGTGTGTATGAGTATACACACATAAAGAACTGATTTTAAGGAATTGGCTCATGCAATTGTGGAGAAAGAAATTTGTAGGGCAGAGCAGGCCCTATTTAGATAGGAGTTGATACTGTAACTGAGGCTGAACTTGTTTTCCAGGAAACCTCACTTTCTGCTCCTATGGATTTTCAGTTTATGAGATGAGGCCCATTTACATTCCTAAAGGTAATTACCTTTACTTAATGTCAACTGACTGTAGATGTTAACCATTTAGGTTAACAGCAGCACCCATACTAGTGTTTGATTAAATAACTAGGTACTATATCCTAGTTAAATTGACACATAAAGCTAATCATCACAATCAGGTATTGTCTTCTGGGTTATGTCAGGGAATTTGAGGTTTATTTTAAATGCATTGAGAAGACTTTGATGAGTATAGACAGATGGAAGAAGTCATGGTTGTAAAACTGAGGCCTAACAAGACATTTATATTATGTAGTTATGATGGTGATTTGAAACAGGAATGGGCATATTCAAGAACAATAATCAAGTCAGCAGAATATGAACTCATTGACTCAAAGAAAACTTTCCAAGAGTCTTAATAAAATTCTCAGTATATTACAATGCAAGATTCTCAAACAGATTAAAGAGTGTATTTCTAAAAATGTTTGTAGAGATAATTTACCACAATACTCAAGGAAAAATACAGAGACATTTCTTTAGACTACAGTTTTGCTTTATTTGTTTTTTAAATATTTAAATGATAAAAAGGAATTTGGATAAACCCAATTATTCCAATTACTGAATATAAATTTGCATTGATTTTTTCAGTAAAATAAGATTTATTATGGTATCTAATCATTACAAAAATGCTGCACATATATTTAATAGTTAAAACATAAATCAAATTTTACTAATATCAAGAGAACATCAATTATATTCCAAGTCAATTTGTATGACAGACCATTGACACTGGAAAACTGGGCTTACAATTATGTAACACAGGAATAGAACAACAATGCAAGTGTATTAAAATATATATTCCTTCATGACATTTCTGTCCAATATTGCTTTTCTTAAGCTAAAATATTATTTCTCTTTTTTAATAAACATAATATTTTTCTCCCATTCTTAGCTATAATGAAATTATATACTGCTATCACTGCTGTAATTTTAAACTCGTAAAATATCCTTTAATTCATATAAATTATTTTCTTAGTATGAGTCATCTGGCTTTTAAAAATCATAACTCTTTCTATTCATATCGAACTCTTTCTCTAAGAACATTAGTCATTTGTTAATTTAAACACCAAGTAATTAATCCTAGTAATTAATAAAGCATTTAATGGTTTCTTCCCTTCCCTTCTTGGATACTAATCTTGGTTTGGATTGGAAATATGATATTTTGATAGTGTCTGTTTTTGTTTGGAATGCCTTAGGTAAAAGTAACTCAATTGATTAATTATATTTATGAAAATAGCATATTTTCTGATAAAGAAAATATAGGTCTTCTTTCCAGAATCAGGCAGGCCATTCAACACCAGAATTTTATTTTTTATTCACAATCCTGATTCTATAGTAGGCAATTACGTTGACTGCAAAGACATGCGGAAATGGGCAATAGAGAATGATAAAAGGCATAGTGTGATTCCCTGTAAAGGTTATAAGTCCATCATAACCAGTGAACTTTCTTTTGGAATAGATTAGTAACTATATAAATTGACTCAATCATTACGAGGAACTCATAATTGACTACTTTAATGGGAACATACACCACTGCTGAAGTCACAGGGAAATTTAGTTTATGTGGATGGTTGTTTGACATTAACACTGTACTCCAACCTGACCCAGAGAGACTGTCTTCAAAGCTGGTTCCCATGGTATAATTCAACTCATTCTGTGTAGTTGCTTCCCTACTGAGTCTGTCTATAGCTTCTATCTTTGCTTTTGGAGACCTTTGACTTCAGAAGGTACTCTGAAGAAAAATCATAAAGGTTCTAAGAGTTAGAGATGCTTCATAACCTCTACTTAAAAAAAAAAAAGTACTTGTGATAGTATTGTTAAGGTAGGACTCGTTGGTAATACAGACTAAATAAGAAAATTCAATACACAGACTGTTACAGTAAATAATAATTCAAATCAACAGAGTTCTGTTATTTTTAAGATGTTTTTAAAGCATAATTGTAGATTTAGTTATAAAAATGTATAAGTAACTTGCAGATTGTTTCTGTACTTAGTACAATATGTAAGGATTATTCTGAAGCCACAGTATTCTAAATATTGCCCACAAAATCTATAGTAACATATTTTAATATTTCTATTTCTTTTGATTTGGACAATTCAATTATCTTAATTTTATAGAAACAGTATCCTTTGGATTGATTCAAAGATTTTCAATAAGTTAAGGAAATTTTTCAAATGGTTTAAATTGTTTTCATAAAATTACAGAGGCAAACTAACTCATCACTTATGCATTTAACAAACATTGTGAGATTTTATACTATATACTAGGAATATTACTAGATGCTGGGAATAAAATGGTGAGCAAAAAGTACAGTCCTGTTTGTATGGAACTTTTGGTCTAAAGGATAAACTAGCATCAAGAAAAATAAATAACAATAAATATACAGCTACAGATTGAGATATGTTTTAAAGGCAGGCAAAGGGATGCTTTGAAAAATAAGTTAGGAAAAAAATGCTGATTTTGAATGGAGTATGAGGAGCTGCATCTTAGGGAAATTTATAGTTGCCCTAAATTCTGATGTTTGAATAAAGTTAGAAAGCCTAATGTTGGTTATCAAAGAATTGGCTGTAAAAGGAAGAAGTAATACAGAAAGAAGGGAAGCAATGTGCAAAGAACCTGTGATGTGAGAAACCATCAAACATTAGTGGAACCGAAGTAAAGTCAGTGTGATTTGAACAGAAGGTACCGAGAGCAGATTAGCTGTAAATCAGAACAGAGAGGAAGGCGATGATCATATTCCTGGGACTTCAAACCTTTTGAAGAAATGAGTGTTTTATCCAAATAGTGATGGAAAGCCAAAAGCAATGTTAAATAAGTGAGTAAAATTATCGGTTTAAAAATGTGTTGGGTTTTCCTGTGTACAATGGGTTGGAGAGGACCAGAGTAGATTTGCAGAGATCAGCATGAGAAACACAAAGAGGTCGGCTATAGAAATGACAAAGAAAATCTAATATTTTAGACTTTGTGTATTGACTGTGATTTGTGAGGAGGAAGGATGGGTAAATGGGCATCAAATTCTCTGGCTTATGCTTCAGGATAAATAACATTTATTTCTAATTTTCTTTTGGGGGGGGGATAGTACTTTCATAGTAATAATTGGAATTTAGTTTTAAAAATTGCTTGAGATATTGTTGAAACATTTAGATGGGTATATCTGGCAGCTGGTAAGGTATATGGGCTGATAGCCCAGGAAGAGTTATTGGCAAATATAATAAATGTGAATGTCATCCACTGATAACAATCACTGAAGATCTAATGATAAGACAATATAAGAGAGCTTGGTAAAATATTTAATTTCAATGCTTAAAGGCTAAAAAAGGCAGCCTTAGGGAGGGAAGGTGTTCAAATTTGGAAACACAGCTTTCAGAGAGAAACAGTTTTCAGCATGTTTGTTGCAGAAGAGAAGAGAAGTATTAATTTCACCTCTCGGACTAAGATATTGTTAGGAAAAATGTTTCCCAACATGCTCATTCTTAGAACTCTTCACATGTTCTTATTCGGTTTTATTTTCCTTTAAGTTCCTGTTACTTTTAGCATACATCATAACTTGTTTATTTATAATATTAAATTTTGATTTTCTCTGATAGCAGTGTCAACTCCAAAAAAGGATTGTTTTGTTTTGTTTTGCTTTGCTTTGTTATTTATTATTTTTCTGTGACAACACCTTGAACATAAGGCTCAATGAATATTTACTGAATGAACGAATGAGCTAATGAGAGTGAATTATAGAACGGTAATGTGTTTGAAGCCATTTAGGGTATGAGGTAGAGGCATTCTTTGTTGGAGAAGAGGCTAGAAATGGTTTCTAAGTTCAGGGTATCATAGGACTTTGAAGACTCTGTTAGTATTTCAGAATATCATCTATGTGATTGGAAGCTGCTAATTTTTTTTAAAGAAAATACAATGAGAATAACATTCTAGAATGCTATTTGTTGTAAAAACAAGAAAACTTCATTGGATTATAGTCAAAGAATTCTAAATATAGCACAAACGTGTGGAAAAGTAATGGCACCATGAGAAAGAACGTATGTAAGTCATTTCATTGTAGTCTTGGTAATACAAGTAATGAGTAATGAATGAATAACAAACCTAGAATTAGGAAGCAGCCCAATACTATGGGCAACATAAAGTGAAGTTTTTAATGTGTGTGTTTTTTAATGTGCAGAGAGATGAGATTTCGTGAATTAGAATATGCTATTCAAGTGTTTTTATGGATTTCAATACATAATTTTGGTGATTCCTCCTGGCCTAGTTCTCCCCTGTCTCCAAAACAGGAGATCTTTGTTTTATGTCCTTATATACAGTGTAGGTATAGGAGCAACTATTTGTCGCTTTATTCCCTGCTCAGTCTTCGAGTAGTTCTATCCTGTAAACCCACATTCAGAGACCTGAAACCTTGTGTTATGATGAGTCCACTCTCCAATTTCATTTTCATTTTGAAAGGACATAGAAATGAGGAAAGAAAATTGCATTCTCTTCCTTCGACTAATAGAGGTGATTTTGGCATTTACTTGCTTTTGTAGGAGACCATAACCTCATTCACTGGGGAATACTTCTTGTAATCATTTTAAATTTTTTTCCTAAACCCTTCTCAAATTAAAATGTGTCCCATCCCATGCCCCCCAAAAGGCGATATCACTAAAATAATTCATCAGTATATTGAACTCAGTGTATATAACAAGAAAAGAGAAAAAGAAATGTAAGTATCTATTCATACTTAGGTAGGGGCTTGGAAATAAGTAATAAAACTAGACACTGAAACCAGAAATAAACCATTATATAAATAATATACTTTCTTAGGCCCAATGAGAAATAAAACCTCCATGATAGCCCGGACAAAATTTAGTGATGATGCTTCTGTCCTACTATTCTAGTCATTTCTATTTGCTGTTCTCCCTTCCCACCTTACCCCACCCCCACCACTGCAGTCTGGGATCCAAGTTAGCAAGGAGCGAACAAGAGTGAATTTGATCGTTGTAATTTGGCATCTTCTTTTATATTTAGGTACTTAATGATCTATTTATTTAATTGACAATTCCTGGGACCACTAAAATGTCAGTAATTTTATAGGTTTTATTGTAAGTTAGCAAAACCATTCACCTTTCTCCCTATCCCAAAGCACATTTTCTTATTTGTCAAGTTTTCCATGTGTAGCACTGTGCTTAAACCTGTGGCAATGTTGTATGACCTAAATGTAGACACATTATGTAGGTTAAGTGTATGATCTTCGGAATCACAAGTGAATGTATTTTAACCCTATGTCAGCCGCTTACTTTCTATACACCTTAGTTTTCTGACTTTAAGATACCTACCACATATCATACTTTTCAAGATTCAATGACATAATTCATGTAGGGCATTTATTATGATGCCCAATTTGTATACAGCCCTCAAAATGGTATGCTGCCATTACCATTAGCATAGTCAGGCTTATTTTCAAGATACTAAATTGCAAATGTATCACTAAATGGGGGAGAATGTATAATCAGCAACCATGATTCAGTCGGGAGAGTTTAGATAAGACTTTTCATTGCTGTTTCTTTATTCACTATTTCTAGAAAACCTGCTGCTTTCATCTGAGGTGTATTTATCTCTTGCCATAATGTATATTGCACATTTGTGTCACCACTTTTCCTGGCATTTCTTCCACTCTTCAGGTGTACGTACTCTCTGCAAAACCTCTGAAATTACAATAGTAATACATCCTATGTAATAAAGATCTGAAATATCGGTTTGTTCATTGGTTTCCTAGTATAATGTAGGGAACTAAGAGAGTGAGAGGTAGGAGTAATCAACTTTGCTATAAGGAAGGGAGCAATAAAGAGAAAAAGATAACTTTGAGCAATGGCTTATGAGGAAATACCTTAAAGGAGACACCAGACAGGAAACACAAAGACTCTACAAGAAAAAGTAGAAGGAACAAACTCAGAACCTCACAGCTCAAGAGAAGAGCAGATTCAATGAAAGCAAAGAAACAAATAGTGTTTTGATTTGAACTGTATACCATACATTTATTAACATTTCATAACTTAGTTTTACTCTATCAAACATGGGTCCTAAAAGTTCTTGAATAATTATTATGAAGTCTCCATTATAAACTATTATCGAATTATTATTCACATAACCAAGCCCAATTTTGATAATTATTTATATTATTAGTTGTCGAATTACTGCAAAATTTATTTGAATCATTTTATTTAAAGAAATGTTTATAAGTATATGTGATTCTATCTCCAGGAATACCAACATTCAATGAAGAGTAAATTCATTATATACTCAAGAAGTATGGAAATTGTAATAATATTTATCTCATTTTACCTATGTAGAGAAAGGTGTAGATTCTATAACACATATAATTAAAATTGTTTCTCAGTCAGAAATAATTTAATATGACCTAACAAAATTTAGAAGACAGAAAATGTGTAAAGATCACTGAATGCAAACTTTTTTTTGCTCATGAACACGTAAAGTGAAATATGTATGTCATCAGGGTCAGATCATTCATAAATATATTTACATTTATGTCTATTTATGTTTATATTTGTATCCATATTATTACTGTTAATATTATTTAAGATATTTACTTCTAAACAATGCTTTACCACTGTAACATAAAGTAGTCAATATAATATTAAATTTTTTTTTCAATATATTCTTTAAAATATACCATGGTTCTTATACTTTTTAAATTTTAGTTAGTCGATTTTTCTTTACTTAATAGCTTTTATATCATATTGCTTCTTCCATATTCTCTACATTTTCTATTTTCTTTCCTTTTTTTGAAAAATATTTTACTTGCTGCCTCATGATTCATTCACTCATTTATAGATTAAATGAGGAACAATAAAGTTAATTTTAAAAAAAGTAACTATCTTGTTTATCCATGTGACTATAGCACCATAACCTCTAGCAAAATCTCCATTCTTTATTCCTATGTGATTAAATATCCCTCCTAATATCTTTTCATACTAATGTATGGATGGATGAATAGATGATAGATAGATAGATAGATAGATAGATAGATAGATAGATAGGTAGATAGATAGATAGATAGATAGATAGATAGATAGATAGATACAGATAGAATCAGGTTTATTTTATCAATTGATATAATTCTTATTAATATTTATTAAATTACTTTAGTCTTTTTACTACAAGATGTTTATATTTTATTTTTCAGCTTGAAAAGCTATCAGCTGCAAGTAACAAAAAATCTAATTAATAGAGGTTTAACTATGCAAATTTATTATCTCACTTAACAAGAAGGCTAGAGGGAGTGGTTACTGGCAACACTTTGTTCACAAATTATCCAAGATCTGTTTTTTTTCTTTCATTCTCCTCTACAACTCTAGCTTTTGGCCTTTTGTCATCCCTTTGTTACTTCATAATTACAGTAGGACTACCACAATCGATAGCATCAAATCTATATTTCAGGTAGTATGTAATGGTAAGGGTAGCAAGATAAAGCTCCCCTCCTGGACCTTTGTAAGGAAATAAAAGTTTTACCAAAAGTTCTCCAGCAGACTTGCTTTTAATTCTATTGTCTGAAGCTGGACGTGTTGTTGCCTTGAACAAAGTCAGGGAAGAAAAGGTGGTTGTAAACCCATTTTGACCAGATAATGGACTGGGCCTACCATGGTGTCTTCTCTGCATATACTAGTATTTGTAGCTCCTGGACTCTGACAACTGTGGCACTTTAATGTATCTTCATATGATTGTGTCTACTATTGTTGAATAGTTTGCAATAGAATTAATTGCATCATTTTTTTCTGTGCTTTATCTTAAAAATTACCTTTCTGTTGTGCTCTTAGGCATTAACAATGATTGATTTAAAGCAAAAGGACAAGAAAAACCGTACCATCAGTCAGTCCTTCTTAGCAGTGGTTGTTTGGTGAATTAAATGATATCTAACAATCTACCATTTATTCATCAAGCTTTTTTTTTACAAATGTAGATACTAATAACACACTTACTTTCTTTTTATTACTGGTGAATTTATATAGAGTTTTAATACTACCATAGACCCTTAATAAAGCACCAAATTTTTACCAGATTTTTAAATAGTGTTAAAAGTGATGAAGTACATGAAACCAACTTCTTTTGCAAATACAATAATTATAGCACATCTGGCATCATTTCTGCTGGCCTTGCCCTGCTGTTTTTTCTCAGTGGAGACTTGAGCTCCAGATGTTGCCGATGCAGTTGGATAGTCACCCACAGTCTATCACCCCAAGGCACAAGGGCCAGAGCCAAAACTGAATCAAAATTCTTGATGCCAAAAATTTTCAGAACAGCTGAGGTGCCTTGAAAACAAATGATCAGGTCCTAAATTACCAAAAGTCAACTTTATAAAAATTATTTTATTTATAAAAATATGCAGATAAGTTATAAATTACCTAATTTGTTTCTATAAAACATCTGTAATTTTTATTACGAAATTTCTTACTCATTATAAACTACTATTTGATTCTCTAGATACAACAGAACATTTTTATTTAAAATAAAATAAAATAAACATCTATACAATGGATACATGGGTTTATCCTATATTTTCTCCGACTTAAGAGTTTTATTTTAAAAAATAAAATATATGTAAATGTTATATATTTATGTATATTTTAGATATATTATATAGTTATCTTTCTTGTCTCAACATCTAATGAGTATACTTTAATAAAACTAATTGCATGCTGAATTTTTTGTGTGTAGAAATAAAGAATACGGAGTGAGATATTTAATAAAATGGTAAGTTTTCATCAACTCTATCATTTATGCAATGTTCTCTTGACAGATGAGATAGTTGTGAATGTATTTTAACTTGACTTCATTTTACACTGATACAGTTTGAGGTATACTTTTTCTGCTTGCTCTTTCATGGATCTCTAGTTATCTTTATTTACTTTTGTTTGAAGTTATGTAATGAAAAATTTAATTATCATATATATTTTTCTTCCTTATAAATTTGGGATACAAGCAATCAATCTTTACACTTCATCATGTTCTCATGAATTAAATTAGTTGTCAAATGAGAAGAGTATCCATTTGAATGCTTGATTGTGCAATATGCACATTATAATAGAAGAATTACCTTAGTCGCTGCACATTCATCATTTTCAAGGGTCTTTTAAAAAGACGTAAGCAGATGTCAGACATCTGGGAATTTCAGGTGATAAATTATTTTGAGAAAATAACTTAAACTTTGAAGACAAAACAAAATTGTTTAGTTACCTTATGCTAACATGTAATTCTAAAAAAAAAATATTAGAATAAGAATTTTCTTGCTTAATGCTTTTATATAGTTTTGGATCAAAATTATATATGGCTCTATGTTTTATAGGCTTTGTATGCACATCAAGGAGGACAAGAATGAATGAGAGAGAGAAAAGAAGGATGAACTCTTTGAATTTTAACCATGTGTGTTATCCTTACTGACTATTCTAAATTTACCAGGACTAGATTAGCAGACCAGAACAAACTGATCTGGGGAGACTAAATTTACAAAATAAAGCAGACTGTTTCTCTATAAATGATAGGTAAAGACAATGTTAAGCATGTTTGGAGTAGGAAACCAAAAAGATTGGATAAAGTAATTCAAGCTAAATTCGAGCTTTATATATTTATATTTATTAAATGCTTTATATAGTTTATCTTACATAATCCTTTTTCCAGTGCTATGATACTAGGTTTTAGTGCTATTTAAATTTCAGATGTAATATTACTGGGCCTATGCATGGTAAATTACCATGTCAACGGTCATATGACTAGTAAGTGCCAGAGATTTGGGATTTGAATGTATTTGGAATTTGAATATATTCATGTATTCAACAGATGAGTTAAACAGGTGCCAGGGCACTGAGGATACAAAGTCGTACCATCATTGGTTGTACATTCTACAGGAGGAATCATAGAGTCAACTGACAAATAGTTAATATATTAAACGATAATAGATAGTTAGGGGGAAAAAAAGTAAAGAGAGGATAAGGAATTAAAGGAACAAGGCTTACCGATATCTGGAGAAGAACATTCCCTGAAATGAAATTAGCAAGTATAAAGCTTATGTGTTCATGAAAAAGCTAGGAAGTCAAGAGGCCTGCATTAAGATTCTGGTGGTGATAGGTATAGAAATTGATTAGGCGGGGTACCAGATAGTGTATGTTCTGGTTTTACGGACCATAGTAGGGAGTTGAAGTATAGTCTGACATAGGAACACATTAGATAATTTTGATCCAAAAAGGCTCATACCATTGCTTGTATTTTTAAATGGTTAGACACCTGCTATTGATAGAAGTAGGACTGAAGAAGGGGAGAAAGTAGAAGAGAGACCATATTCGAGGCTAACTAATTGTCTGGGAAACAAAATATGTCTGCATGGATGAAAATCATAATGGTGGAAGTATCTAAAACTTTGCAACTATTTTGAAAAGAATCTATATAAGTTTTTCTATTGTTTTAGATATTGATAAAAGACAAATAGAGACACCAAATAAGAAGTTTGATTTTGAAGTCTGGAGGAATCTAACATAAAAATCCTGATGATAATGATAGTTATGGTAATAGGAAAGACCTCTGCCCTGGATTTGGATGGTATTATCTGGACAAGGAGTGCAGGTATAGGACAGAGCCAAAGACAAGACTTTAGAGGATGTTGACCTTTCAGATCAAGCAGAAAATAGGGGATAGGGAAAGGAAGTGATGATAGATGAGTTAAACAGAGCAGTGAGTTCAAATTGAAACAAGTGGAAATGCTATCTTAAAAGAAAGATGAGAAAATTTGTTTTATTTTATTTTAATGTCATTAAATAAATGGTGGGTTTTGTTGACTATAACATGAATAATATCAACAGAAAAGCGGGGAACATGAGTCAGTTTGAGGTGAGTTAGAATGAGTGGAAAACAAGAGAAATAGGATGCACATACAGCTTTTGCAAAAGGGAGTAGATTAGAGCAGCAGTAGCTGATGTGGGCTGTGTGAGTGAGTTTTGCTATCGGTGTTGACATTTTGTGGAGGGGGTGTTATTTTCATATCTAATTTTGTAAGTGGACTCATTCTGAATAAAATAATGATTGGTGCTATAAGGAAAATAAGTAAATTAAGGAGCAATGTTATTCCGAAAGCTAGAGGAAGCGATTCAAAGAACAGAGCACAAGAGGAGTGATTGTTTTTTGATAGGTGAAAGGATATTTTTTAAAAGATTTTCTGTTATATTAGGAGGGAAGAAGGAGCAATGGTAAACATGCAGGTAGGATGGTAGGTATGATAGGCTGGATGATGCTACCCACCCTAAATTCCCATGGCTTGATTCCTCAAATCTATGAATATGTTACTTTACATACCAAAAGGAACTTTGAAGCTCTGATTAAATTAAGATTCCTGAAATGTAAGATAACCTGGATTATCCTGGTGGATCAAAATGTGATCATAAGGTCCCTAGGGGAGGTGGGAGGGTCAGGATAAAGAAGGATATATGAAGATGGAAGAAGTGGTCAGAGTAATGTCATTGGTAGAAGAGGCTCATGAACCAGAGAAGGCAGGGAGCCTCTAGATGAGAAAACATTGTTCCTTAGAGCTGCCAGAAAGAATGTAATCCAGCTGATACCTTCATTTTAGTCCCTTATGGAACACTTTTGCAATTCTGAACTCGAACTGTAAGAGAATGCACTTATGGTTATTTTAAGCCACTAAGTGGTGATTTGTTAGCTGTAGAAACTAATACACTGGGTTTGGTCATAGGAAGATAAGGCCATAACGACTAAACACTTCGTTCCTAGATAAGATGGTATCTTTTGAGATGTGAGTAGAGGATAATGAATTGGAGGTAAGAGTACAAAAGAGTATGTATAAAAATTTTTTTATCAGAAGCTAGAAATCCTAACCAAAAAGGAACAGAAATTCTCATAAAGGGATGAGAAAATAGTCTCATCTTTTGTGTGTTTTATTAAGCAATATTCAAAAGCTTGGATGCAAAGTAAAGAGGCATTTGTTATGACTATCTAGAATTATTTTTAATGTGGTAAAATATGATGTAAGAGACACAAGTGATCTGAAAGCATTGGCAAGTGAATGAATTTTATAATAAGTGATAAATCTAGTCTAGACAAGAAGTGCTAAAGCCAAAAAGGCTTGCATAGTGCTCTGCAAGGTGATGCCACATGGTTTAGAACTGAAGGGGCTTATGGTTTGTAGAAGGAAGGGGGATTGAGTGCATAATCTAAGATACAGTAATTAGTGGGTAGCAGTGATGAGCTAAAGAAACAAGAATTAAGGATTTTGGATGATTTCTCATGTTTATTTTACTTAATTTATAAAATCACTAATAATGGTACCAAATTAGAAAATAAATTTTGAGTCAGGAACAAAAATTTTTATTTAAGGATAGTAAATCACCAAGAAGTCAACATATGGCAGCAAGAAAGAGGTAGAGAAAGTGGTATAGTGATATTTTTCAAGAGGAGCAGATGTTATTCTAAAGGAGTAATTTTTCAGAAAGGAGAAATTAATGATTTGTAAATTCACAATAAGAAATGCGCAATTTATTTGAATATATACATATATATGTTGGTTTTTAAAATGTGTGCAAAATCAATTGTTAGAAATAATCATTAATGAGATAATGAATGACTAACAACCTCTTTTCATAGACAGTACATATCATAACAATAAGGCAACAGCATAACATTACTTAGAAATTCTTAATGTACCAATCATTTATTTTTACTAGAAATTAAAAGACAGATATAATGAGGCAATGATTATTCACAATAATATGATAAGGATCTGCTTTAATCTATTAAATATATAAAAATTTCTTGTGGTATGGTTACAAATAGATGCTATGGTATGCTTGATCATCTGTTTTAATTTATATCTCTTAAGGGACTCCAGAATACTTTTACTAATTGCAATACCAAAATTGATGCTAGACTAATAAAACACACTGTGAAGAATGAATTCAAGCCTGCAGTGGAGTCTTTATCACACCCTTAGGTAGAGCAGCTTTGGACAGATATGGACCCCAAAGAATTAAAGGAATCCTCAGGCACAGGCCCTCCGATAAAAGATCCATTTCTATTAAATTTTGGCAGCTCAGGATTTGAATCTTGGGAATTTTTAGCAGACCATAAAATTCTCAATTAATTACATAATTTAAAGCATTTTTAATTAAAATGATAATTAATCCTTGATTAAACATAAATCAATATCTCATTTGTAAACTCGTAGGTTATTTACAATAAGAGGGGATAAGTTCATCATGTAAAATGAGATGAATTTTAACATTAGCTTTGATTTTGCTCCACAACTAAAATAAAGCTACTTTAAATGTGCTGCAACTTATGTGATTGTAATTTTGTATGTTAGCATTGTTTCGTGATTGATATTACTAAGCATGTTTTTCCTAGTGTGGCGTTGCTTCAGTCTCCACTGGAAATTAGTTTTGTTGTGATTGTTCTACTTATTTCTGAGGATACATATTTAGTACCTTGATGCTAGGTTAGAAAGAAAATTTCCAAAGTTATTTTCAGAATGACATATGAGAATCAATTTTTTTTTTTCAACTTAAGACATATTTGTTAAATAGGTCACAAATTTTATTTCAAGTTTTTTAGGTGAAAAATGGCTTAAGGACAATTTACACTTTTGAGGGTTCTATAATTTTTTAGCGGAAGTACTGCTGACTTTATTTGGAGCTTTGTTAAACACAGACATCATCATTAAATTCTAAATAAATTTTTTTTAATTATAATAAATTAAAAACAAAATGAATCAGGTAGTAGGTTAGTCAAATTAGAAGAGAACAAAATGACAGCAAAACTCAAATGTATTTGTTTTATTCTGTTAACTTCCCTGATCATTGCAATCTCTCTATAGCCTCCATGAAGCATTAGAACGTCTATTTACATATTTGTTGATTCCATAACTGTATAAAAAATTTAAAAAGGTTAATGTGGATGCTGTGTGTAACTCATCATCTTACCTCTCTAAACATTAGGTCTTAAAATTTAAAAGTTAAAAAAAAATTCTAGCTTTTCTTTGTTTGGGTATCGGCATTACACACATCTATTAAGCATTCTTCTTACAGAGTATTTACAGAGTATAGGTCTTTGTTTTTTGTTTTGTTTTGTTTTTTTACAGTGACTGTCTTTCAATAACCAAGGCAATGAGATGTATCTCAGAACCCATCAGAATGAGATGAAGAGAGGAAGTTATTTAATGACATCTTTATGACATATTGGGAACAGGACTCTCTTAGTTGTTTTTTCATCTGAGTTGTGATTTTTAAATTTTTACTTTTTGACTGAGGAAACTATGATTTTGAGATAGTATGATACTTCGTTATCTGCAAACTTCCCTATCCCTTCACAAATTTATCTCAATTTAAAACAGGTTGTTGCCTAAAGACATATCATATTTCTTCTTGCAGTTTGCTCAACAAGAGATCCCCCGTCCCCCAACTTTTAAAGCACTTAAAGTTGTGGAGTGTTTGGACTTCACAGTCTCCTCTCTCCTACAAACCTGTCAGCTTCTCTGAGACAAATACCACCAGTGTTGTAGTCTTATCATCATTATTTCAACTATTGTGTTCCTGGTTCCTCACCTCCACCTTCATGTATTGACGATTTCAGCTGTCTTGCTTAAAATCCTTCAGTGGCTTCCACTGAATTCTGAACAAAACCTAAATGCAAATGCTGGCATGATTAGTCTCCCGCTTCCCTTTCAACCTCATCCTGTACCTCCTCTTGCTCACCAAGCATTATACGTATTGCTTGCTTTCTCGAACCTCAAATATGTCTACTTCATCTCACCTGTGAGTCATTATGCTTGCTTTTTACTTGTTATCACAGGCCAGCTACTCCTCTCTTTTTCAATCTCAGACAAAATGTCATTTTCTTGGAAATGAGATGTAAGGGAGTGCATTGGTTCGCTATAATAAGTTTGCTATTTTCTTCATATTAAAGTGACTTTGATAACACTGATAAATGAGAGCTTCTCAGTTCTCTTGGGAAAGCTTGAGTTTCTGTTATAGAGTCTAGTACAAACCACTCCAGTATTCAATTACTCATAGCCAGTCTGCTCCACTATACTATACTTAAAAGAATTCTATGTGTTTGTTGCAAAATTATGTCTAATCTCATATATCCGGAGGCCTTTTATCCAAAATGTTGGTTCATGGTTAAACATGGTAGAGAAGACACATTTAACTTTTATGAGGCAATCTGCCACAATTCTGAGTCTTGGCAACCTTGAGACAGCATTTAAATACTAGTGGCAGGACCAGAAACTCTATCAATCACTTTCTTCTATGTTTTTGCCTCCAGGAGTGAAACTCCTCACTATAGCATGTTGAACCAGGATTTAAAACTTTCCTCCCATTCCCTGACACTGTACTTTCCAAGTTGCTAGTTTCTGATGTATTGCAGCCTCTAGAGAGGAAGCAGTGTTTGTATAATCACCAATCACACAGTGGGATCTAGGTCTCCAAGTGATTCTGTTTTGGCAGCTGAAGCAGGTGGGATAATCAGACCAGCCCATGCACCTCTGATATGAACTTCATTTTAGCCTCAATAAAATGTTGAAAGTGTATACTTTGACACATATTTAAATATATATCTTTTTTTGAAATTCCTCCTGTATTTAGCATTCATAGCTTTTGCCTAATACAAATACACTCCAACAGTATATAGTCCACACATTTGTATACTTACAGGTGTATACCACACATGTACCCAAGCCAATTAAACTTATCTAAAAGAATATTCCAAAGATTTCCTTAGACTTAAGACAAATCAATTTATCATCAGTCTCTTCTCCCGTGAGTTCTAGGGTTTTAATTGATTTATTTTGATATATGGCTGGTAACTACACCTTAGTTGAACTGACTCATGGTAAGCCAAGGGAATTTATAGCTCAAATATAAAGTTGGCCCTGAAATACAAAATAAAATTAACTTTAATCACATGCAGTTCAATGGTCTAGGGTTTTGGAGACTTCCTGGGTATCTTCAATTTTCTTTGACTCTGAAGCAAGCCTATCTGAATTGAAATTTCCACCCAGATTCTTTCCCCATACCTTGTAGTTCTACATGTACCCAGATTCTCGAGGTTCTTATTCCGTATCTCACATAATTAAATAGCTATTTTTCTTCAAATAATACTGTTTTACTTACTAAAGAGCAATTTAGCACCACCTGTTAACATAATAAAACATCTCCAAATTATCTTTTAATATAATTAGCTATATTAAAAATCACTGACTGTGTTACTATTGTAACATAACTATATTTTTGGCATGAATCATACATTATCAGATTTTATTAATCACTGAATTTGTTGTCATGTTTAATTTAAAAGTATTTTATTTAGCAGTATTTATTAACATATCTTTAGTTAATAGGTTCATAATTGTATGTGAAATTACTTATATGTGCTTTCAGTTTCCACTTGTTATAAACACGTCCCTGCCAGAGCAAGAAATAAGAAAGGATATTTATGATTTCTCTCTTTCTCCCTCTTTCAATCTCACATGAATGTTTCCCATAGGCAGAACTTAACTCAAAACTGACAGTAGTAAAAGGATGAATGTGAATCTGAGGCCCACAGAGCAAGGGAGAAATTATGAGTAGCTAACTGCCCTTATTTCTTTATTTTGTCACTAAACTGTAGTTAAAATGAACGAAAACCTTTCTTCGTTACTCTTCCCATATTCATTTTTCTTATGTTTATATACCTTCTGTCCTCGGCTGTTCTAGTAAATTACCTGGATGCACCTTGGATTATCAGTGTTTTATACCTTGTAGCATGGCTCAAATCTTCTTTTAGGAGTAATCTTAGCCTTCAGTGGTCCTGCTTGCTTTGGGTTGCTACAGTTTTTTCATTAACTTTATGACCGAATGACAGTACTGTGAGGACTAGCAGAATAGCTCACAAGTTCCTGGCATAATCTTCCTCACATATACAATGTAGCAAAATCCAGATAACAAAAATAACAACTTTAGTTTTCCTTGTTATGTTTATTGGTTCCTAACATGAGAAGTCTGTAATGGCTAACAGTCAATCCAGGTTTATAGAATAAAAGAGATATAGTTGAATTGCCAGTCAAAGCAAAAATTCTATCAAACAAGGTTAATAGCAAGGAAGAGTTTATTCAAGACTATAGCGGTAGGGGAGAAAAGCTAGAATCAGCCTGAGTTTTACTCCACTAAGTAAAAAGGATTAGAGAGGTTTTAGGAGCTGGAGGTGGGGGAACACAGGGCATCTGTATTTGCTGACTGTCTGCATGTAAAGGAAACTTAAGTGTTCTGGCATCCGCTCAACAGGAGGTAGTTTTACAACTTGGGGCAAGGTGCCTGCCCTCCAAGGTCACAGAACTGGAGACAGAAGGACCATACCTCCCTTGATGATTACATTTCAAAGAGATGGCTTCCAGGTTCTTGAGAAAGATATTCCTGAGCTATAAAACTAGCAAGAGTTTCATTCATTCATTCACTCATTCATTCATTATTTTTAAGAATTACATCTCAAAGGAGCAGCTTAAGAATGAATAATTACAAATTTTCTAGAGAAAATGCACTAAAGAAAGGGAGTTTAGAGACTCGAATCAGGAAGAAGCCTATCTAAAGTTTAGTTTGGCTAGGGAAAGTTAAGACAATCTTGGTTGCTCACTTGGTAGAATCATTTTTGCATTAAATACTAAGACCCATAAACAGTGCTCCTCCTATAACTAATTTTTGATACCTGACCTAAATTTTATGAGTATGGAAAAAACAGAATTATTTGTTGGTGACTGGTTTAGAACAAATGCTGCATCTTACAAAACAGTCAAACAGCCTCAAGAGACAGTGATCCTCACGTTGGCTTTGCTGTTGATTACAGTACCTGTAAGCTCTGGCCGATGATATAAAAAGGCTGGATTCTATCATTCTCATTGAGGACTCAGGTCAAATTCAATAGCTACAAGCCCCAACCTGTACTAAGGGATTCCCAAATATATCTATCTGTGCTTTTTTCACTCATTAACTGTCCAAGTATTGGTGAAGAGAGTGACTTCTGGGCCTTTTAGCAGGTCTTAGTTAATAATTGGGTAAATTGGATAGGCATGGTAAATCTTGAACACCCCTATCTAAGTCTTTAGATCTTTTTATGTATAATTTTGACTACAAAAAAGGTGTTAGCCACATATGTAATTTTAGATTTTCCAGTAGCCACATTAAAAAAGAAACAAGTAAAATATTATAATATCCTCTTATTTAACCCAATATATACAAAATATCACTTCAACTTGTAATAAATGTAAAAAAAATGATATTTTACTTTATTTTGCAATAAGTCTTCAAAATGAGGTGTGTGTTTTATACTTGAAACCCATCTCGATTTAGATAGATACATTTCAATTGCTTTATAGACACATTCAGTCAGTGGATACTATATCAGACACAACAGTTATTGTTGATACCTAGAAATTTCTGGTAATTTAATCTCATGCTATGTATACTGCCATTTAGTCAGTTTCAGGGAATCTAACTGAGAGAAAGAAAAAAGTCTTAGTTGCCAGATGTAATATTTTGAATTTAGTACATTTTTCCTTCCCTCCTAGTTTAGCAAATTCTTTCACAAAATAACAGGTTTCAAAAACATGAATTTGAAAAAACATGCAACATTTTTGACAACCCAGGTTCAACTTTTTAACTGACACCCTGGGATAGGCTGGGATCTGACTATAATTATAGATAAAAACTCATTCAGAAGTAGTAAGAATGAAGAAAATTGACAAGTCCTTAAAAGATAGGTACCTAAATAAAGTCTTAATGAATTTTCAATTAATGTAAGACAGAGTTCATCAGACAATGGAAGACTAGAAAGGCTCAGCAGAATTTGGAGACTGGTCCTAAATGTCATCATTTCAACTTTCAGGTCCCATTGTTTTTCAATAAATAACCAAAGAAATCTGAGAAGTCTGTGCATTCAACCTACACAATCATTATCATTCACCAGTAGCAAATAATTTGTATATTTGATTGAACAGGGGACACCCAGCAATGGGCATAGGTGGATGGAGCAAGCGAGAGGCAGGTAGAGCCACCTCTCATGAACTCACCCACCAGGGTGAATGCAGGACCCTATCCATGGAGGATATAGCTGGCAGCTGCCTCACGTTCTCTCCATATACCTTGAACATTAAATTGGAAAAAAGCCAATTCTTTCTTTCTTTTCTTTCTTCAAGTTTTCAGTGCTGTGAGAAGCATATAACCCACTCCGAAATACTTGTTTTTGGCATACCCAGCACAAGTGTTATGTTAGCTAGTACTTGGTCCTCCATAGTTATGATTTCAGTAGGCATTTTATTCCAGGGAACTACAGGCGATGATTTAAGTGACAATATTGACACTATGTGTCTTATATTACCAGTTTCATTCTCTAACATTAGTTTCACCTTTAAACATAAAGCAGGTCAGAGAGCCAATCCCAGAACCTCACTTAACTCTCATGGGTTAGCTAATTGTAATTATGTTTGGTATCGATTACGGAGTCACTCATATTTCAGCTGTAATTCAATGTGTGTTAATCAAAAAAGGAATTTAATACAATGGACTATTAAAAATGGAAACTAAATATTTGAGCTACTGAAGAGAAAAGTAGAAACTAAGTATATGTAGCATAGTATAATTTTGAGATAAGCATATTTATATTGATATTTTTTAGTGCTTTTCTTATTTTATTTCATGAATGATATATTATTATTTTAAATTCACATAATTATATTTGCTGAGCATTTTCAATGTGCCATGTCTTAAGATTGAGAAATGTTTTATTTGAATTATTGCATTGATAACACAGACAATACACAAAATTAGTTCCAGTAAAATGAGTTCTTTGCCAAAAAAATATATGAGGCATATAGTGGTGAGTAAACCGGCCAAGGGCAAAAACCTGTCAAGGGCCAGAGCCAGGATTTGAAGTTGAGCCTTTCTCCTTGGCTGAAAACCCATATTTCCAACTAACTATAATGTAACAAGACTTTAAAATATAAAACTATTACACTATTCCAGAGGTTGCTAAATTTTGGTAGAATAGCCAGCACTTGCCAAGCTGATATAGAAAGATATTTATTTATTTTTTTATCTTCCGGTCCCATATATAAGCTAACCTAAGAGGAAAACTGAAATTTAGAAGGCTGCATCAGTGTTTCGACTTAGAGCTTATTCATTATTTCACTGGTACATATCATAGAGCATTCTAGACAATAATTAAAGGAAATTTCCAATGCCCATTTACTTACTTGCAGGATATGCAATAGCCATGAAATATTATTTTTGTAAGATTAATTGGTTGTATTTCTTCTTGCAAGGAGAAATTAACAAAGTGACTCCATGAGTATTTCAAAGTGTTTTGATTTTACTTCTAATTAATATTTTAAAACTTTAAAATCCATATACAGAAAAGTACAAGTATCATAAACATACATCTCAATGCATTAACGTAAGTTGAACCCATATAAACTCCATCCAGGTCAGAATCAATATATTACCTGCATCTCAGAAGCCCCCATCGTGTCTTTTCGCACTTCTGCTTTTTCCAAGATAACCTTGTGCTGACTTCTAAATCCTTACATATATTTTGGTTAATTTAGGACTTTATATAAAGGGGTAATGTAATGTATGTCACTTTTGTAATGTATTTGGCTTCCTTGACTAAGCATTATTTGCATCCATTGTTTATGTTTTTTATATCTATAGTTAATTTTCTTTCACATATAGTATTGTGTGGCATAAATACACTTATCTTGGCCAGTCTTCTCCTTACAGTTATTCAAGTGAGTATGTAACTATGTCTCTTTGTTTCTGAGTGTGCATTCTCATGATTGTTAATGTAGTTGAGTACCTTTTCACATATTTTTTGGCTAAGTCTTTAAGTCCCTTGACCATTTTTCAATTAGGTTGTCTGACTTTCTTGATTTATACATAATCATCA
Source organism: Rousettus aegyptiacus (assembly GCF_014176215.1). NCBI lineage: Eukaryota > Metazoa > Chordata > Mammalia > Chiroptera > Pteropodidae > Rousettus > Rousettus aegyptiacus. Next base: position 64,419,667 of record NW_023416286.1, read on the forward strand.
TAAATATATTGAATATTAGTCATTTATCAGTTATATGATTTACAAATATTATCTCACATTTAGTGGCTTGCATTTTCATTTTCTTAATTGTGTCTTTCGATAAAAAGAATTCTAATAAAGAATACTTGGAATTATGTTATTATTCTAGTGAGAGTGTAATGTGGTTTCTGAAGAGCAGTTTTCATGAATGACTTGGCTAACAAGCATTCTGATTTTGACATTCTCTTCTATATAAGAAAATTAGCTACTATCTGCCCAAAGTGGCTCAGTTTTTTATAGTTACTAAGAAGTCTCAAGGCTTTCAGTTATAACACTTATAAAATCCAAATTGAAAAAAGATCTCTTCAAATGAATACCTACATCTAATAATTCTATTTCACTTAGAAAATTACAGTTGTTTATATATTAGTTCTAGTTGAATTTTTGTTAAAAAAAAAAAAACCCTCACATCTAAGAGGAACTTGTTCACATAGCAACAGCATAACATATTTTGTTCATTATTCTAGTTTGATAGTCCTGCAGACTTTAGGTTGCAACTTGTATTGATCTATTTTATTCTCCTTTGTAAGCTGAGGAATATGCATTGCTCAATTTCACAGGAGTCTAGACCCTATCAATTTTCAATACTTTCAAAATTTCTAACACTTTCATGTGATATTTTGAAAAGTGTGCCCCATTTCAGATTACTTCTGAGGAGTTGAGACTTTCCGTTTTCTTATAGATTGAAAATCTTTGTGGTTGTATTATAAAATATATTTCATCTTATTATTTCCTATGCTGAAAACAAATGATAAGCAACTTCTTCATTCATTAATACACTCTAATTCAGGTTTCAATAATATATATTTTATGCTTTTCCTAAGCATATTTTTAAATGTAATATTGTGAGAAGATATATGTATGTGAGTGTGTGTGTGTTGAGGCGGGGAAAGAAAGAGAGAGAGAAAATTACACCAGAAGTGAAAGGTAATTCACAGTTTTTTTAAGATGACATAGGATAATCAGAGCACATTACAGACTTTTCTCGTGAGAAAGATTTCCTTCCAATTTAGTCACTGAAAGCCAATATTATACCATTAATGAATCTGAATCATAAATCAGAATGTAAGAAACAAATGTGATACAAATCAGGTATCAACCATAGCATAATTATTTCATTCCCTACCTGGTTTCTCAACTTCTTAAATGTTAAATCAATTACATGTTTGAAATGAATTATGAAAGAGGAAGAAAATCACTAAAATATACTGCATATTTTGACAGCAATTCCACTATCAACCCTTAATTTTACAAATAAACCTCACTCAGATGAAATCAGTGTGCCATGGTACACATGAATAATTAAACTTTTTTTAAAGGTAATATATAAAAAAATTTTTTAAAGGACCTAGAAAAATACTTGATTTATAGCAACTTTGAACATTAGATTTATTAAATTTTCCTTCTTCAAAAATAAAAAGAATCTATAGTATTCCTGCATTTTTTTTATTATGGACTATTCGGTTGGATTTCATAATTGGATAAAATAGATGGGTACATTTCCACCCCCTCTTTCATCTATCTCAATCTCTTTCTCCATCTCTATCTCTATCTCTGTCTCTGTCTTTCACTGTCTGTTTTTCTCATCGTTCTTAGTTAATTTCTTATACAAAAATAGTGTGTATGTATATCAACTTAGATTTAATTTAGACAGTATCATATTGGAACAATACAGTATATATAAATGTAGTGTACCTAAATTTCTTAAGCTATGTATAAAAATGCAAAAAGTGCAATACCATTAGCTATAATTAAGTTAAAGTTACCACATTTCTCATGAAATCTTAATATGTCAAGTGTCCATAAACATTTTTCCCCCTTGTTAAAAGACGTTGTTATATCAATCAGTTTCAAGTTCTTTTTTTAGAAACTTAAATTTTTTTTTAAAAAAATCAAGTATTTCAAAAATGCCAAAAGGTCAGATGTTAAAACAGAAAGAGAGATTATGATTTTCCTTATGCCTAAAAATATAACAGGACAGCTGCTAGTGAATACAGAAAACCAGAGGGGAAAGGAAAACTTTGAAAAGGTAGGAGACAGTTTATAGCAGCATGACAAAAAGAAGCAGACAGATAGCAATAATGGGACATTAGCAGAAAGATTTATTAACTATTGTAGTTACTTACTGGTCTAGAATTGCCTTAAGTCTTCCAGGGTTCGTGACTTGCACATACTATCCATAGACTTTGAAAATATTATCCTCTGAAGAAGCTTTGAACTGGAAATATAAGGAAAGTCACATGTAATTTTCATTTTTCTAGCTATGTTAAATAAAGTAAATAGAAACAAGTAAAATTTATCTTAATAATATATTTTATTTAACCTATTTATCTAAACTATTGTCATACCAATATGTAATAAAATTTATTAGTCGAGATATTTTACATTCCTTTTTCTATGAGAAAACAAACTCATTTTATTTATAGCACATCTCAATTCAGACTATTTGAAGTGTTCAGTATTTACATGTGGCTAGTGACTAGCTCAGGTTCTATACCCTTTCACATGTATTGTTTTCATAAAATCATAAACTATTTATTATGACTAGAGTTTGTTTCTTGCAAACGAAAGAGCCTAACTAAAATATAAGTTGATTATAGCTAATTGAATTAAGATGGATTATTAAAAAGTGACTACTATTAATGTGAAAAAGAATTTCAATGTCCCTCAATTATATTTCAGGACTTGTGTTTTTTTATTATTTTTGTAAATTAATTGATTAAAGATGAAATATGATGAGTTGATAATAAAATTTCCTGTGAAAATGAAGAGGTAAGAATTGTTCAAAAGCTGAATTCCTAAGGGCTCAACGAAACCACATCAACCAAGTTCTTATTAGATTAAAAGCAGATGTTTACTCTGAGCTTCACAATGCAGGACAGGAAGGGTATAACTTAAGAGCACCAACATTACATATGATTGTCGTTGATATAAAATCATGATAATCCAGTAGTTTTATTTATAAACAATCTTGTTTTATAGTTAGAGAGAGGTCATGATGATATTTCAGACTGATCCAGACAGACCTGGGGAGCGGTTCTTAATCTTTAGGGAGACACGTTAAGAAGGATTTCAAAGCTGGAAAGTGGAGTACTTGATATAAAGTAGGGACTCCACCCACGTTTGAAGAGAAGCGAATGTGGAAACTCTAGGTGTTCTACCTGCAGAAAAGTAGGCATTGTGTGTTTGCACTGGGTGGGGACAGTAAGGGGGTTGGCAATATGTGAATGAGCCGGAAAGAGATGGAGAAGTTCTGCTCTCTTCACCTATTTGAATTATTTGTATTTGAAAGAAGCAGTAAGTGTACTACAACTTAAAAAAGATTACTGGGAGTAATTGGTACAAATATCTGGAAGACTTTGCTCATATTAATCTAAGAGCTACTCCCATAAAGAATTTGTTCCCTCAAAGAGGTGATTATCTGATTGTTCTAACTGTTATGGCGAAACACAGAAAACGCTTGAGCTAGATTTATATATGGTCCCTTTTATTTCTAAAAATCTATTACCTTTAAAAACTTTTGCCTTCTGATAACTGACAATAATAGTAATTTAAACAAAACAATTGAAATATTTACAAAGTACGCATTTAATACTCTGGAATAAAATAGCACAATTTTGATACCTAAGTATTCATTTCTAGTGTTATTTTTTATATAAGTGTGCATGTGGTTGTATGCAGTCCTTTATCATAAAGGAGAATCATACTATACATATATTTATGCTACTCTTTTCAATTTAATATTATTACTTCTCTCCAGATCAGTAACTATAGGCCTAACTCATTTCAACAGGTAAAAAATATTCCAAAATATAGAAGCACCACAATATATTTAGTCATCTTATTATCAGTAAACATTTATACTTTTTCAGTTTTCACAAACTGTAAATGAACATCCTTTCATGCCTCTAAAAAATAATGACACTAGAAGTAGAATTGCCCTGTCAAAAGAAAAAGTTCAATGTTATTGATAGGAAGTATTTACTTAAAAAATGAACATTTATACACTTATTGAATGACTTTCATGTTGGAAACACATCCATAAAAATAGGAACATAACAAACAAAAATTAATTTTAAAAGGTTATATTTCTAAGGCCCGGAACGATTTTATACTCTAGCTTCCTAAGCAGTATAGATATTTTCTTTATAAAGTTAATTAAATACATACTAGTTTAGTCTTTACTTGAAAACATCAATAGAGTTTAATTAAATTTATCAGCAAACACTGACAGCACAACAATTAAATTGGCACTATTATTTTTTGGATATTACATCTTTCAACAAAATTTTATTAGTATTTCTTTTCCTCAACTGAAAAGTTGTGGCTAACCAAACACACACACACACACACACACACACACACACACACGGTACATGTAAATTTTGAATTCAAATAAATATATTCATGAATGTCTCAAATCTTATTCAAAATAAAAAAATAATAAGAATTCCATCTTAAATGGAAATTATACTTTTGAATTGCTTTGCAAGGAAAAATTCAAGTACCTAAAACTAATTTCAGAAGAAAATATCTTTTCTTTAAAGTGTATCCTCAACTTTTTTCCCTACTGTAAAATACATTATTTAGATTGAGCATGAATACAAAGGATGTTTCAATTTAAAATAAAACATAAATTTGAATATTTTCTCCTTAGAATATATTTAATATATGTTATTTAATGATAGGATTTAAAAATCAATGTTTAAATATGTCTTTTTGGAGTACCTTACATTCATTGTATGCTTATTTTTTATTTTCATTACATTATTAGTTGCTTTTTAGATGTCAAAAAGTGCTGTTCTTTTCTGTTTTAATCCATACAGATTTTAATACAAGTCAATTCCAAACAGGATTACTACACAATGCCTTAGCTCCCATATACTGCTGAATTATCCTTTTAAGTAGTCTCTGATGTCTCATTCAGAGGCATTTTAAATTTTGTAAGCCCTGTTTCAATTACCCAGAATATCTTAAAAGTGCTTTCTGGACCAAATTTTATGATATTATTAAAACATAAGGCATTTCTATTTAAATAGTTTAAATTTTTTATCTGTGTATTAAAATACTGAGCTTTCCTATTCATATACAAAATATTTGATATACAAAAATGCTAATTCTTTAAACGTGCAACTTAATTTTTCACGTTCAAAAATAAGTATATCTGAATAGTTTGTAAAGATTGTGGTCGAGCTTGTTTGACCATAATTTATATTAAAAATTTGACATAAATCTTTATTTCATATTTAAAATGTAAGCAATATATATTGAATATCCAGATAATTGTGATAGCTTTCATTCAAAAATGTATTTTTATTTGTATTTTATCTAAAAATAAAAAATATACATATTTGAGACCAAAGCTTGTGGAGAGTATCATATTATAAAAATTATTATAAATATTTCATCTATTTAAATTGTTATTTTTGCAATTTATTACGCACTTTTCTCTCCCCTCCCACCCCGCCTTCATTTTCAAAGGAGCATTAAGTAGGAAGAAAACACTGGAATTCTTGGGGTCAAATTATTTATAGCATTTAAAATATTTTTCTTAATGATATCTTTCTTATACTAGTATAAATATGGAATACTGAGCTATTTGTGAAGTTACTTCAAAGTATGCAAATTGAATGACAGAAGTGAATGATTAGGAATAAATAGTATAGTTACAGAATTAACTCATACATGCAATCATTTCTCCCAATCATTCATTTAAAAAAATATATTTATCAATCCCAATCACAGATGTTGGTATTTGGGGTATAATTTAAAGTAGGAAAGAGTCCCCGTTCTCTTATAGTTTATAACAGCACAAGCAAGAATAAAAGAATGGTAAGACTTTTGATAAAACTAACTCGAAATGAATCATAGACTTGAATATATAACATAAAACTATAACATTTCTAGAAGCTAAAATAAAAGCTAAAATAATCTAGGTGACCCTGGGTTTGTCAATGATTTTTCAGATACAACACCAAAAACATGATTCTTGAAAGACAAAATTGATAAACTGGACTTCATTAAAATGAAAAACTCTGCTCTAGGGAAAATACTGTTAAGATAGTTAAAGGGTAAGCTACAAAAATTCTGCACGAGATTATCTTTTGAGTAAGGAATAGGTTTTTGAAAAAAGGTTCTCATCATTCATGATTTTTCTTATACCTCAGGAAAATCTTAGAGAACTTTGAGGAAAGGGGATGTGGATAGTCAGGGAAATAAGTGAAATATTTTATTTTATTTTATTTTATCATTCTATTCTATTCTATTCTATTCTATTCTATTCTATTCTATTCTATTCTATTCTATTCTATTCTACTTTCATGCTTCTGGAATCATTTTAATGATTCCTAAAATCACTGCTAACTCAATTTCTCTAAAGCAGATTGCATTTTTATTTAATGTATCACAGGAAAAATGAGAAATTTTAGAATACCCCCAAAATAGAAGAACATATTTTCATGTGCTCTTTATAATCTACCAAATGCCCAAACCGTATGCAGTACAGAGTCTAACCACAGTGCTCTGCCTGGGAGTGAAAGTCTTCAGCTACTTAGGCAACGCTAGGCCCTAGTGCTGATGATGCTCCGTGGATGACTGGGAATGGTGAGAGAGAGATGCACCTGTCCCCAGACTAACCACCACTTTCAGAATGCAGGAAAAGAATTTTAGTAAGAATAGAAGAGCTTCAAACAATTTCATGTCTTTCCCTTGGTCAAAATTTATGGTAACATGGTAAAACAGTGGCAACTTCCTATTTTCTTATTTGGTAAAATGAGGGCATGTTTCCTCCTAAACAATGGAACTAGTTTCAAATTTTTATTTATTTATTATTTTCCCGTTTGTTGCTGTTGTTGTTGCTTTTCCTTTCCCTTCCTGCTACATTGGTGGTTTGGGCCTCTTCCCATGTTATCCTCCTAGAAAGGCACCTGCTACTGTCTATCGCTGGCTGCATGCATTCAAAGTCAGAGCTCGGACATGGTTGGTTCTGTGCCTCAGGCACATGGGAGCTGAGGGAGAGGCTTTTAAAAAATAATAATAAAAGAAAAAAAATAGAAAGTTTTTGACAGTTTTCACTTTCTCAGATGCTTGAAGGTTGCAAGGTTTTGATGATCTAGATTCATTAGGAATATCTCCTTCCTCACTGGGGACAACATCCAGGCCTGCTGAAAGCAGAGGCCCTCCCAGTCCCCAGGCTACCACCACCACCTGAGGTCTTGACTTACAGAGGCCCTGGCTTGAGGCCACAGGGATCTGAGCAGCCACTATCAAGAAACCTCTCTAAAGGGCCAGAACTCCTTTGCTGGGCCTCAGAGTCCTCAAGTCATGACTGCACAACTAAAACTGTTGCAGTTTCATTTTTTTCTTTTTTACATTTTCCTCCCTAAAAAAATTTGCAGCTGTGTGTGTAACACTTGGTTCTGATACGTGTGCTCTACAATAAAACCAATTTTTTTTTTTTTTTTTTTTTTTTTGTGAAGGGAAGGTGCAGGGGGAAAAAGAAGCTAGAAAGAGTCCTGCCCAGAAAGGGAGTGGTAAGGACTTTAAGCAAGGGATATATATATATATATACACATATATATATAAAGTTTCATAGTACAGATTAATGAACTTTACAAAGTCTTTTGACTCATTGTTTTAAAATATTCATGTTTACCTTTAAGAAGCAAAAATTATTATGTGTTATCACCTACCACCTCATAACATTAGTGGCCCAAAATGAATGAAGATGAAGATATAAGCATTCACCTTCACTGTGATACTGAGTAAATTTGGAAAAATACATAATGATTAATAATTTCACTATGCAAAGCCAAATTATCAAAACTACCTACTAAAGAAGGTGAATATATTACATGTAAAATAGAAAAATAGAAAATATGCTAAGCATTCAAATTCCATTTTTATGTTAATATATGGCTCAGTTTTATGGTTTATTTATTTATTTAAGGAATTATATTAGATCACTGGAAACAGGAAAGAATAGTAATATTTTATTTTCTTCAAGAATGGCAAAAAAGAACTATTTAATCATAAACGATTTTCATTTTTACACCATTAACATAGTTAAATTGATCTAATCTGGTATCAAAATAGACTAATCATCATCTAGGTGAAGGTGGTATTAAGGCTCTTTGATTTTCACATAAGAATATGGTTTATGAATTATTTGAAGAATAGAGAGTCTATTCATTCTTGATTGTCTGAGATTAATTATTCAATAATGACATTAGAAATTTTTACTTTGATCATATTATCTTGATGTACCAGAGAATTGCTTTAATTAAGAGGCGATTTGAGGCCATTCCCTTAGTTCCTTGATGTAACTTGCTATAAGAATAACTTTATGAAAATTACTTTATAGTTTAGAGATTGCCAATACCAATTCTGATACTCAATAAACCCAATATGAAGGTCTGCTCAAGAAAGGTTTCCATAGCTAAATAAATATCATTATACCTGTATTGTTTTTAAGACAACATTCTGGTATGTTGTCAACTTGTTGACAGTTAATATTTGACTAACTTGTGAGCAAAGCATCAGGAGTTTATAGGATATGGAGAAAATTAGGTGAAATGTATAAAATAAGTAAATAATTTGTAGTGTTATCCAACATAATGTTTTCTGTAACTTCTTGTGAAAGAAACATCCTGAAATCTGAAATTACCTTTTTGCCTGCTGACTTAGAATAGTTCAAAGAAAATTTCTTGAATATCAAAAATTAAGTTATGGTCTTATAACACAATTTTCTTCTGGAGGAATTTAAATATTTCAGTGTTTCCTCCTATGATAACTGTGGAGAGACTGGTCCAGTATAAATGGAGATCTTTGAATAGCCTAGGGTTAACAAAAGTGGGTTTTCACACTTATGAAGGTAAAATACAGTTTGCAAGCTGAGCTATAGTGGAATGATGAAGTCAAAAGGCTAACACTTCAGAGTGAAGGGTTTAAAACAGAGAAATAATTGCTTCCTTTTTTCTGCAGAAGCTTTTTAGTTTTCTATAGTCCCACCTGTCTATTTTTGTTTTTGTTTTCTGTGCTTCTGGTGTTATAGCAAAGAAATCATTGATAAAACTAATGTCAAGAAGATTTTCATCTATGTTTTGTTCTAGTTGTTTTATAGTTTCAGGCCTTATGGTTAAAATTTTAATCCATCGTGAATTGATTTTTGTATATGGTATAAGACAGAGGTCCAATTTTATATTTTTATACACAGATATCCAGTTTTCCAAACATCATTTGTTTAATAGGCTCTCTTTTCCCCATTCTATATTATTGGCAACTTTGTCAAAGATTAGTTGACCATACATGCTTGGGTTTATCTATGGGCTTTGTATTCAATTCCATCAGTTTATGTGTCTATCTTTATGCCAGTCCCATGCTGTTTTAATTACTATAGCTTTGTAATATATTTTGAAATCAGAAAGTGTGATGCCTCCCATTCTGTTCTTTCTCAAGGTCACTTTGGCAATTCTGGGCCTTTTGTGAATCCATATAAATTTTAGGATTTTTTCTCTTTCTTTACAAAATATTATTTGGATTTTAATGCAGGTAACATTGAATCTGTAGATCTCTTTGAGTAGTATGAACATTTTTTCAATATTGAGTTTCTTAATTCATGTACACGGAGTTTCTTTCCAATTACTTGTGTCTTCATTCATTTCTTTATCAATATTTTGTAGTTTTCAGTGTACATGTATTTTATCTATTTAGTTAAGTTTATTTCTACATAATTATTTTGATGCTATTTGTCAAATGTGTTTTTCTGTATCTGCTGAGATGATCATGTGGTTCTGGAAAACAATCAACAGAATGAAAAATCAACCTACAAAATAGAAGAAAATATTTGAATATGACATATCTGATAAGGGGTTAATATCCAAAATGTACAAGAAATTTCTACAACTCAATAGCAAAAAGACAAATGACATGGTTTAAAAAAAATGAACGAAGGACCTAAATAAATATTTCTCCAGAGAGGCATATGAATAGCTAAAAGATATGTAAAGGGATAGTCAAAATCTCTAATGATCAGTGACTGCAAATCAGAACTATAATGAGATATCTCCTCACAACTGTTAAATAGTTATTTGAAAAAAAAAATATTGAAAAATAGAACTATTATGAGATCCAGCAATTTCACTTCTAGAAAAAACGATATCATAATCCGAAAGAGGATATCCATACTCCTATGTTCATTGCAACATTATTTTCAATATCTATGATAGGAAAACAACCTAAGTGTCCACAGAGCAATAATTGATAAAGAAAATGTGATCTATTCCAATAATGTTATATTATTCAGCAACAACAACAAAAAAGGAATATCTTGCCATTTGTGACAATGTGGGAGAATTTGGAAGGCCTTATGCTGTGCAAAATAAGCCATTCACAAAAGGACATATCCTGCATGATTCTATTTATAAGATATATATAAAATAGTCAATTTTATAGAAACAGCTTAGAATGGTGGTTGTCAGGGGTAAGGGGTGAAGAGAATAATGAAATGTTATTCAATGTGCATAATGTTTCAGTCATGTAAGGTGAATAAGTTCTAGACATCTACTGTACAGCCATAGTTCCTACAGTTAACAGTATTGCATTGTACACTGAAACATTTGTTAAGTGGACAGATTACATGGTAAGTGTTCTTACTATAAACAAAACTAAAGAAAAAGCAAAATTAATAAAAAACAAAGACAAGGAATTTTGGGAAATGATGGATGTCTGTAACTTTGTGGTTATGGTTTCACAGTATTTGCTTATGTCCTAATTTATCAAATTACATGTATTAAATACGTGCAATTTTTTGTATATCAATTATACTCAATAAAGCTCTTTTTCACTTATTTTAAACTGAGAGAAATAATAGTCATGTAGTGAAGTGAGCATGCAGAAGTAGGAATTCCAAGGAGAATCAAATAGTACAAGTTGACAGTAAGAGAAGTTATGGATTAAGATTTGGTCTAGCAGTTGTTATCAGCATGTCGCTTTACTCCCTGATCCTGTTTTGCTTAGCCAGAAGTTTGATTTGATTTGGTCAGTGTAAAAACTTCTTGTTTTAGGTTTTTGAAGATTGTGTTTGTTTGTTTCTTAATATCAGTGCTTTTAAGAAGGGCATATACTCCTCGGTATGTAACACCTTTACACATTTAACTGATCTGCATGGATGCATAGAAACATCTGAAGAATTATCTAGTGGCCAAGGACTTGATTTAACATTTTTGCAGAGCCAGATAGTGATGATGTCTTAGCATGAATTAAAGTTTAAATCAGTAATACCAATACTATTATTTTCAAGACTGTCAGTCATAACAATGCCTAGTAAATGTTCAGTCTTTCAAATACTGTTGTCCACTTGGGTACATCACACTGTTACATTTAGAATCTGTAGCAGTCTCCACTGTGGCTTGCTACTCAACATAACTAATCCCAGACAGAGAAAAATCAATTCTGCTGTCTATATTCTTGGAATAAATGTTTAAAAATATGTATATTTTATAAAAGTATATGTTATATATATCATATATAATAAATTTGCACACATTAAGTTCATAATTCAGTCATGAAAGAGAATAATTTGGAAAGGAAAGGTGATCATTTTATAATTAATTTTTTAAAAGTATAGTTTACATACAATATTATATTAGTTCCAGATGTACAGCTTATTAATTGGACATTTATATATTATATATTAAGGTGGAAACTGTAACAACAAAGCTGTATAGAACAAAATACTTTCTGAGCTAAGTTTAAGCCTAAATAGAAAGTCCTTGAGCTGAAAAGAATAAGGAAGCCTCCTGGTTAAGTGGCAAAATAAATAAATAAATAAATAAATAAATAAATAAATAAATAAATAAATAATGAGGTGTGAAACTTCATAATGCCTTTGGGGAAATATTAATAACCTGATATGTAAAACTGAAAGTGTATATGTAAGGATGGGTAGATGGTGGTAAAAATGTGGCAAAATAAGAAGCTGGAAAAATAGGTAGAGGCCACATTATGACTATTTCTCCTCACGTTTCTTCAAATAAGACATAATTATTTTAGACAGTAAGTGCACAATGAGCACTGGTTGTTCAGTCATTGCTTTGTGTTAAATGCCTGCAAGAATAATCTGACCTTCATCAATGATATTCTAACTCTGTAGTCTTCCAGATCCACTCTGAAAAAGGACTCCTATCCAACATATGGACACAATTACATAGTTCAGTCAGAGATTCTTTTTACGTACCTTAAATAAAGTATATTAAAGTCTAAAATAAAGAAGAAAAATTGAATTTGGAAAAAAAAAACCTTTAGTAGCATATTCCTATAAATACAAAGTATTTTAAATTTCTCGTAGGGTTCATGAAAACTAATAGAAATGATTAGGGAAAATGATTTTAAAAAATGGATTGTAAGTGTCGTATTCTCTTTTGCTCTGATAGAATGATCCCTGCCAACAAGAAGGTAGGATTGAGGTAAGGACCAAGGATGATGCTTTCTTGGGCATTGTAAATGAGCGAGGACCTGAAACCATCTGGCTGCCCATTAAAAATAAAAGTAAAAGAATAGGAGCTGCACTAGGCACAGGTCAAATATGTGCAGTTTTGTGCATAGTTGGCCGTAGAAAGGAATTAGGTGCTAAAGATATCGAAAAGGAATTAGGAAATTTAGTAGGTTGCAGGACAAGGTAGTAAGCTTCAGTTTTAGCCTTTATTTGGTGCTGGTTGTTATGTGGGACAGCATACCTTTATTTGGTGCTGGTTGTTATGTGGGACAGATGTTTAAAAATCAGTTCTGACAAAATAGATTTAAGAGGCATTGGGGAGGTACATATTTATTAAATTATGAGCTACATAAGCTGGGATTCTGCTTTATTTATCACTTTAATTAGTTTGTCTCACAATGTCTAGCATGACTATTTGCATGTGGTAACAATATATATGAACTAATTACCTTAGCAGTAAAGCAATGCATTTATAAGCTGGTGAATTTTTTTTATCAAATACGAACAATGGTTTCTACAAGAGCTAAACAACTCTTAACAGAAAAAAAAAAAAAAAAAGAGAAAACTATATTCTAACTGATGGTAGTAATTATTCTCACAATGGAACTTTTATCACGTAGGATGAATTAGTTATTTACAGTGATGTATAAGATCTTATATTCTAGAATAAGTCTTTTTACATTTTGCCACATATCTATTCACCTGCCAAATATGATGTATTATCAATATTCTTTTTTAATTTAAGTGTCTTGGCCTTGAACTAAAATTAATCACCATTTAGAGATCTTTTATAATGTAACATACATATTAGAAGATTTGCCTGAACACGTATTGGAGCTCTGAAAAAATATAAACTATTTTTATTTTCCAGGGTTATAGCTGACAACATCTCATGGTTGACAGGTCAATCCTAATAAAACTATATATCTGACAATCTAGATGGCAGGAAGGGGTTAGAGATCAATCTTCACCAGAAATGTTGATGGAATATGTCACAAACTAAGAGGACACAATAATATTGTGACCTTGTATTTAATAAGTAAATGACAGTTAAATTTTAGTAACTTAAATCAGTTCCATTATATTAATATATTTATCTGTATGTTGGATGCCGTAATATGAAAATATTAAAATGTATCAGAATAAAAATTCCAGAAAATATAAGCGTTCTGCTTCAAGGACAAGAAATATAGCAAATAATTATTTATTTTATTTAATATACAAAAATCAGATAAACTTTTACATATCAGAGAAATATCAGAGAATTTTTACATATCTTCAAAACTCCTTAAATAATTAACAGATTAAGTGGTGATACCTACATAAAATCACAATTAAAATCACTTTCCATTTGAATTAAAACAATAGTTTAGATGGTTTTCTATTACAGTTTTGTTTTCTAGGAAGCGACATTTCACTGACCTCTTATTAAAGAATGTTGCTCAAATACTGTGCCCTGATAATTATAGAAAATAGCCAACTCCTTTTCATATTAATATTAAATCTTTGTTTGCACTTGCCCCATCAGATGTCATTAAAATATTGATGTTGATAATCAAGTAATTGTATCTTGTCATCTGGAATATTTTATAGAATTAGTCAGGCTTTGCAGTAGCATGTTTCACTTGAAATATGGAGAGTTTATATATAAAAAACCTGGGAGTCACAAATCAAATGAATTTTATTCTAGTTATTTATAAATCTAAAATTCTTGCTATGTTTATAAATATTAATTTTAAAAAACAGTAAAAAACATTCAAAATTTTTGTTTATATAATATTTTCCAAGCTACCCTTCTTTTCTTCTTAAGAAATAACAGTATGAGTAAAAAGCTTAAATTTAAATATTTTAATCTAGTGTTTACAAGTATTCGTATTATTTGTTTTTTAAAATGAATTAATAACATGGAGCTAAAATAAAATTTAAATTTCTGGAAGACATTTCTGTTTCAAGAATGTCAGAGGAACTTATATTTAATTAATACTTTTTCAAATAGTTATAAATTCTTTGAATAAAAAAGTAATTAAAAAAACTAATTGAAGACTTTCCACTGTAACTCTACACAGGCAGAATCTGGAAGAGATGAGAAGTAATTCACTTTCTTCTCACCTGTTAGAGAAACATAAGTGATGCCTATGTAAGTTAAAATAATAAACGTTCACTCACCTATAGTGAAAGTAACCAGTCACATTTTTTAAAATTTTATTTTTTATTCTGAAGTAGTCTATAAAGTATTGTCTTGCTAGAATGACATCCAATCTTTGCTTAAGAAGCATTAATTCCTATTCATTCTCTTGAAACATTTAAAATTGTTTCATGAAGATGAAAAAGGATAAAATAAAAACTGCGTATTAGGTTAATATTTTGCTGATCTTCCAGCTAGGTGGAAAAACTGATTGATTTTGTTTTTTGTTTTTTTGACAATCTAAAAGCCACTGAGAAGGACTTGTTGGTAGGCATTAATACCAAAGAGAGATAACTGTGGGAAGTATTACTTAGCTAAAATGAGAGAATTTAATCAAATATAAGTTTATTTTCTATCCCTGAGAAGTTAGAGAGTATAATATTCAAATTACTATTTTGTTTGTTTATGCTCCAAAAGATGACATAAGAGAAGAAAAACAAATATTTGTAGTACTAATCTTGATATTTTAGATTTTGGGAGCCCAAGGGGAAAACACATGAAGATTTTAGGGAGAAAACCTTTAAATAAAAATGATTATCAGAGTTAATTTCAAGCATTTCAGGTAAAGCATAATTTTCACCCATGGCTGAAAACATTTTTTTAAATTATATATTTAAATGTATCTGAAATTCTGAAAGCCGATTACTCACCTAACGAGAAGTTCTAGTGGGCGAAAAAAGTCACTATATTGTATTAGTGGTCATACCATGGGAGGATGGAGAAGAATCAACTGGAGAATTTTCTCCCTTATCCATGGGGGTACGTTCCAAGATCCCTAGTGGACGTCTGAAACTGGGGACAGTACTGAACCTTATGCACACTATGTTTTTTCCTATATCTACATACCAATGATTGTTTAATTGATAAATTAGGCACAGTACGAGATTAACAATAGCCAATAATAAAACAGAACAATTATAATAATGTGCTGTAATAAAAGTTCTGTGAATGTGGTCTTTCTCTCAAAATATCTTAATTTACTGTCTCACCTTTTCACTTAAAGGAGCCACTTTATGACTTCTCGTGGGTATATCCAAATTGCCATCATCACTACTCTTGCATTCGGTGGCCATTATTAAGTAAAATAAAGGTTAGTTAAACAAAAGCATGGCTATACATGGGTAGTGTTGTAGTCGCCTGCCCCCGATAAACACATGGACCACCAGAAGTCAGTGAGCTATAGGAAACACACTCTTTATTCAGTCAGCTGGGTCTTCCAGGGGTACACAGGCCCCCAAATCAAACAGCCCCAAAATGTAGAGGTACAGGGTTTTTAAGCCCTAAACTCCATTCTTCATCCTGTTTGAACATGCAAGTCTATTTTTCTTCTTTTTACTAACTGTCAACCCCCAGGTCAGTTGTGCAAGCGAGGGGTACAAAAGCAGAAAGCTTATTGTTAGAATGTTATGTTCCCGTGGGTGATAGCCTATGTTCCCATGGGCCATAGTCAAGCAGTAATTTTCCAGCCAGGACATTCCCCACTGGCCTTAGAGGAAAATCAAATCCTTGATTCTTCATGCGGAATTTGCTCATAACCTCTATTTTGTAATACTTAAAGTTTAATAGAATTAATTCTCTTCCTTATATATGCAAACAAGAAATTGAGGAAACATGGCCAAAAATTAACAAGAGGAGGAGGAGTATTAAAAGTCCAGCTATAGCAGATAGAAGGGTTGTCAGGCATGGTGACCAATTGAACATTCTATGAAACCAGTTATTTGATTCTAGTCTATGTTTTTCCCTGGCATCTAAATTTCTCTGTACTAGTAGTAAGCTTTCTCTAATTATTCCAGAGTTATTGGCACAGAAGCAACAGGTTTCACCTAGAGCCATACATAATCCATCTTGTTCTAAGAATAATAAATCTAAACCTCTTTTATTTTGGAGGACTACTTCTGCTAGCTCTGAAGTTCTAGCTTACTAATGGTGTCTTTTATGGTCTTGATATCCTTATCTATCTGTATTCCAATTTTACGTAATTCATTTTTCCCTTGATGAGAGCAGTAGTACCTGCAGTTGCAGAGCCTGCTATTCCGAGTCCTACAAGAAGGGGTATTAAGACTGGTACGGCCTGTTTCTGTAGCCTGTCCTGGTGGAAGAAGTGGAGTCTGCCTTGCGGCTCATGTAAAGAGACACTTGGGGGAGTACGAAGACCAGGATACAAATATTAGTCTCACCTGAATTGAAAAGATTGGATGCAGCACAGTGAGTGAGCCTGCTATCACATGCTAACCAAGTATTTTTTGGAGCCTTATAGTATTTACCCCCTGAAGGAGGTACTTCAATAGTATGATTACAGTTATTGAAGTAAGGTGACTGTGTGAACAGCTTGGAATAGTTCTTTTAAATTAGGCAGGTTCCTTTTTCTTGTATGTCTCCTAAGGTGAGTCGAGAAGTTTCCCATTTACAGCCTCGTGAGCTTCTGAGCTCAATTAAGTAGGAACACCCCTTTGAGTCTGTAACAGGGACAGCAACTGCTTCGGAGGCCAGTCCGGTCTTAGATTCCAGGGCCACTCCCTGAGATCTCACTGGGGCCTCCAAATGTTGTAGCCACCAGCCCCCGATAGACACATGAACCACGAGAAACCAGTGAGTTATAGGAAACACACCTTTATTCAGCCAGCTGGGTCTGCCAGGGATATGCAGACCCCAAATCAAGCAGCCCCAAAATGTAGAGGTTTTTAAGCCCTAAACCCCATTCTTCATCCTGGTTGAACACACAAGTCTGTTTTTCTTCTTTTTACTAACTGTCAACCCACAGGTCGGTTGTACAAATGGGGGATACAGAAGCAAAAAGCTTATTGTTAGAGCATTATGTTCCCCTGGGCAATAGCCTATGTTCCCATGGGCGATAGCCAAGCAGTAATTTTTCAGCCAGCACAGTAGTAAATCTGATAGCCTAGATGGCTACTAAGTGACTAATGGTTGCATAGCACGGATATGAGGGACAAAAGAATGATTCAAGACCTGGGCAGGATGGAGTGTAAAGGAACCAGATTTCATCAAGCTATTCACAGTGGAGCAAAACTTAAAACTTATGAATTGTTTATTTCTGAAATATTTTATGTAATATTTTTGGACCACCATTGACCGTGACTAAGGGAAATTGTGGAAAGCAAAACTGCAGATAAGGACTACTGACTGTATAATGAAACACTACAATGTGGACACATCTATTATATTTAATGTTGCATGAAAAAACAATTTGTATAAATGTGAAAGTGTTTATACAAAGCTTAAAAACAATCTGAGCTGAACATTATATTGTGTGGAGATGTATGCACATGTGATAAAAGGAAGGTAGTGACAAACACAAGATTCAATACTGTGATTGCCTTTTGAGTAAGTCAGGCAAAATTCTTGAAGTAAAACACAAAACTAAATACCATAGTTTTGATAATATAATTCTTAAGCTGGGCAGTGGTTGGTGGTTTCATTTTATTATTATGCTTCGTAGCATACATATATACTTTTGTATGCATTTTATATAATTCAAATATTTTTAATTGTGCAGTTAACTTATAGTTTTCATATGGAATATAGTCAATAGTATTGTAATGGCTATGTGTAGAGCCGGATGGGTGCAAGAGTATTCAGGAGGATCACTTTCATGTCTAACCAGTGTACTGTAGACCTAAAACTAATATAAAATAAAAATTAAAAAAAAAGATTTTTATTATCTGTCTGACAATGATGATGGTGGAATTGATTAAAGATTAACAAATTTATGTGGACAGAATGTATAAAGATTATCAGACAACAAAAAGTAGATTGGCAGTGCATAGAGCATAGCAGAAGATTAAGATATGCATTTTACGTACATAATACCTGTGACCAGTGGTCTCGTTCTTGTGTAATGTGTAGAATGTTGGCATTTTTCTTGACATTCAAATTGATTTAGTAAATAAGTAAATTCCACTATCTTATCTTTTAAAATTTCAAGCTTTAATGCTTAGTAAAGCTAGCTCTGGTAAGAATTGTTTTAATTTAAAATCCTAAAATAAGTTTGATTCTATCTTAGAAAAGACAGATCTTTGAAACAATAAAATTAATAAAGAATGCTCTTCTGATAAACTTTTAAATTATTTACTTTCATTTTCCACTTCACTTTTTAATTAATTTATCAAAAGAAATGATCTTTTAGTAATGATTATGATAGATCAATTTAAAATATTTCATTTTGACTTCCGATGTATAAAACAAATTTTATCAATTCTAATTGCATTAGAAAAATAAAATGAAGGGAGAAAATATGCTAAACTTCTGGTATTTTATTACTACATTGTTGTTGTTTTGTTTTATTCATTTTACATCACTTACTTGGTGAAAATTAATGAACTTCAATCTCTTTGCCTGGAATTAGGACAAAACTGGAACTGGGACGAAAAACTATTATGCTGCTTCTACACAGATTACAAGGCCAAGGAAGACAAGACAAATTAGTTTAAATTATGTTGGATTTTTGATAATTTGGGACCAAAGAAAGTATTCAACATTAAAAATATTTTAAAATGTTTTCATCTGGTTTTGAAGACAATAGTGTTGTCCACTGAATATTAATGCATGACCTCAAAAACTACTGGATTTATAGAGCTAAAAAGAGGCCAAATATCAAAGGGATATCAAATAAGATGGCAGCTTTCTGCAATTGCTGACGACGACTTCCAAATCCTTTCAGCTTTAAAGCTTTAGAGATGAAAGAGCATCATAAAGGCTCCTGACACCTAAATGTGATCTCTTTAAACATTATACTAATCCAGGCAAGAAAGAGATATTGCAATAATCTATGTTCTCATAATCAGTATTTTTTGATAGGTATACCTGCTTATTTAAGTT
This sequence comes from Rousettus aegyptiacus, assembly GCF_014176215.1. NCBI lineage: Eukaryota > Metazoa > Chordata > Mammalia > Chiroptera > Pteropodidae > Rousettus > Rousettus aegyptiacus. The sequence continues at coordinate 64,439,220 of NW_023416286.1, forward strand.
GCATCATTAAATAGCTTTCAAATATTCACCTTACTATTTAACTTATTTGTAACAATTCTCAAAAGAAAAGATGACATGATAGTTTTTAGGCAGTTTATATGTGAAATCACTTTCACGTGTTTTTGTCCTTTTCTTTTATTACATTTCAGTTAATATAATCTGGGGTTAATGATTATTATTGATGTTTTTAGTATTATATATGTGTTAAGTGATATCTTGTTATAAAAGCTACTTTTTCTTCCTAATTAACAAATACAATTTACCCAGATTACATGTTGACTTGTATTTGTGTCCAATTCTAGTCCATTTACCATGGCTTTCCCAATTTTAATTTATTATTCACAAGTAATAACTCCATAAAGGAGTTTATTTTATTTTATTTTATTTTTTGCTAGACAGCTATACTAAAAATTCTTTTTCAGTGTAACAAAAAATTATTTAGGCATTAAAGTTGTCTGCAAGCTAAACAGAGAGCAATAATTGTGAGTTAATACTAAAATAAAATGATATATCATTTAGGTTAATGATGTATCAAGGGCAAAAGTATTCAAAGAATATTAGAGTATCTAGTCTAAGGCTGGATAAATAAAATTTTGAAAGAAACATTAGACATTAAGCAGATATCTATGCATTATTTATATGTGTATATGTATAATTAGAGACTAGAAAGATAAAAGGCTAGAAAAAAGAGAAGGAAGAAGTGAAAAAAAGAGAGAGGAGGTATCATAGAAATCAATAAACACAGACAGCCTTATTTATATTTATAATTCTGCAGTTGTGTAATCTTTCCATTTACTTTTTCATTCTGAGATGAATTTTCCACATATGTAAAATAATGAGATTTTATAAAGACTTCTTCAAAATCTCACTGAATATTTTAAATTTCAACATTTATTTAAATATTTTAGAGAATTTCAAAAATGTCAATTTGTACGTGTTCAATATAGTTATTAAAAAGTTCAATGTTATTAAATATTAAAATTAAAATGAGCTTATAGAGAGTATTCAATCACATGACTACACAATTTATTTAACTGATCATTTGTTGTTGTGTATATTTAACTCCCAAAGGCCAAAAATGGAACAATTTAAGTAACAAAAATAAATAAATATTAAAATAGAGTTAAAAAAAATGATAATATCCAGTTACAATCCATAGAATGAAATAAGTATAAATTTATTCTGATTAAAATAATTGGATGGAAAAATTATTGGGCAAAAGTTTGAGGAAAAAGAGGATATTAGCATTTTCTCAAATTATCCCCCCCCAAGATTTTTATTAATAATCATCAGAAAAATACCTTTATTGTAAAGAAGTCACATAGAAGTTATCTTAACTGGCTGATCAAGGTGAATGCCACCAATAATAAGAAATTCCAATGTTATGTATTCTCTGATGTAATACATTGAGAAGGAACATTATTTCTTGGATGTTCTTGCCAAAAACACATAACCTCAATCAGTCTAATTATGAGAAAATATTATGTAGACCTAATTGAGGATCATTCTACAAAATAAATATCAAAATAGTGTCCTTTAAATGTCAAGGTCATGAAGAACAAGGAACAGCTGACGACTGGCACAGACTGGAAGATACTAAAGAGAGATAAAAATAATATGATATGGAAGCTTACAGTGGATCCTAGAACAAGAATCAAAGAACATTAATGAAAAACTTGATGAAATTTTAATAAAGATGAATTTAATTAATATTGTAAAATGTAATGTTAAAACATGTATTCAAATGCCTCCTACTATTTGCAAACTGTTTTTGACCTAATATGTATATGTAGATAAATAAAAATGGATAATTAGATGTCATTACATATAATATTAAATATATACTTATGTTATCAAAATGAATATCTATGTATTATAGCTAAAAGCCATATGCATATTTAAATTTTAAGTCAATTGAAATTAATTAAAATTTAAAATTCAGTTATCAAACACACAAGTTATGTATTAACAGCTCAAAAGTTTAATATGACTAGTGACTATAGTACTGGACAGCACAGATTATGTAATATTGCCATCAGTGCAAAAAATTGTGTTGGACTGAGCTACTTTGAAATGCAAGGTTTGTATTGGCCCTTGCATCTTATACTAGTGAATTAAATAATAAAAGCAATTTTATAGAATATCAAGATTATGCATATATCTTTTTAACCATCTAATTCTCCAACTGAGCCCCTCCAAAAATTGACTCAATTAAAATCAATCTCCCCATGGTTTTAAGAATGTACCATGTCTACTTTAACACCATTATGTACATGTCATTTATGTAGAGTTTGACATTGCAGGATAACTTTGAAGTTAACTAGAACAATACATTATTTAAATCAAACTGAATAAGAGCAGCATACACTTAAGTACATTTAGGGATAAGGGGGTAAGAGGTAAAGGTGAGTTATAATAGAACTACTTAAATAATATAATCAACAAAGAAAAAAGATAAATCGTTGATGTCAACTCTCTTGATCCTCTCTCTTGGACTTTCCCTCACACAGTCAGGTCAGTTTCTGGTTATTAATAGCTCCCTATAATATTTGTTGTCTATATTAAGCCACTGAAGACCTCACCTCCAATTCAGCAGTGTAGTCAGAGAATAAGTTTCAGGAATTTTCTAAACAGGGTAAATATAAGATAACCATAACGGCATAGTTTTGTGATGATGTCTCAGAATGCTTATCATCTGCCTCCTCCAGACTCTTTTCCATGAGGACTGGGTACAATCCAGAGTAATCTTATTCTCCCAAGGCTCTTACTTCAGAAAAAGGAGCTGGCAACTCACTGTTTTTTTCTTTCAAGAAATCACTTATAGGAATGACACAAAATTATTATCAGTTCAATTGGTTTTCCTTTTTTTGGCAACTATGTTAGTAGAAACTAATAAATTTAAAAAGTACAGAGAATTCTTGACCAGTGCACCCAGCATCTCTAGTCACTAAAAATTACTATTTAAATACTTTTTTTTTTCTCTCAGCAATTCTTTTATTAGGTGAAGAGACATAATTTATGTAGAAAATTCTCCAGAAATAGGTTAACAACACTTATTGCTTCGTCTTCTAAAATGAGATAATCACTATCAGAGCTTTAAAATTCCCATATTTACCAGCAAATTTTATGTGCTCTTTGTCAAATGAATAAATGAGAATATACTGATATAATTCTTATGGATTAGTTGAATAAAGATGTATTTTAAATAAACATAGTTATAATGCATTTTTACAAGAAGAGGGATTATTTTCTTATTTTATTTAGATATAATAGGAACCTAGACAATTTGAACTAGAATAGTATAGCCATTTCTTGTACATAAACCTACATTTCATTTGATTGTGTCAGTGATGTTTTATCTACTCATGGGACTAAATATCTTGTGAGTTATACTTAAATTTTTATATATTTAAATATTTATATAAAATTAGAGATCAACAGGCTGTATATTTCATCTGACATCCACATTATGATTCTTCAGAATATACTAGTAACATGTTGATTTTTTTTATTTGGTTAGTAATTATTATTCTGCTTTAAAAGTGTACTATAATCATTGTATCAGTATTTTTCCCAATTCTGATTACTTAAAGAGAAAAAAACTACAAGCTCTTACATATTCCAGTCACAATTCTTTGCTGACATGATCCATTTATGTTCAATAATTCACCTCTCTTGTGTCACTCAAACCAGCTTGGTATTCATATCTCTGAGTTACTTGGCATTCATCAGGGCCTTGTTCTCTTCTTGGTCAGAGACTGAGGAAAGAAAAATAGTCGTAAATACATGAGGCTCTGGCATGAATACACAAAGAACACTATTCATGGCAAAAAAGCTCTGTGTCTGAAATGTCAGTTGCAAGATTCTCATACAAAGCATGGAGAAAGTGAGCAAGAGAAAAGAGAAAGATTGAAGCTTTTCAATTTGGGGATTAAAAATTGACCTAAAGTGGCTTAAATTAGAGATTGGTGGCAAATGTGGCTCTGTGAAAGTACTGTGTCACTAAGGAGTCATTTTCTTTACACTTCTCCTATCTCCATCTCTTCTCACAGTCTCTGGGAGCAATGAAAGCACATGTTTCTTATAGTGTACAAAGAGCCTTAGATTTTCCTCCCTGGCTAAGGTAAGAACACAGTGACACAGGCTATAGAAAATTTCTATAACTATCATCCCTACTTTTGAATGGCATTTTTAAAACTACAATTAGGCTATCACACAGTGAGAAAAGGAATATTATCTTTCAATTAACAATTATATATTCTAATAAGGCACGTTGATCTCTAAATAAGAGAAAAGAAGAATTGGGAAGATAATGTTTAAATAATCCTTATCATTTATAATACAAATGAAAACATATAATTTATTAATTTTTTAGCCTTGTGAACTAGTTACTGAGATAAGAACTTTCATTATTTCATTAAATCTTCAAGACATCCTTATGAATAGATTGTATTATTACACACTTTAGAGATAAGGAAACAAACTCAAAGTAACATAACTAATAAGTGATAAAGGCAGCTTTCAATATATTTCTGTCTGATCTTAAAACCCAATTTAGTAATCTGATTGTACCACTGCTTTAATAGTCTTTTAAAATAGTATCACTATTTTTATTTCCTCTCATAAGAACGTAATAAAAATGAAAAGAGACTCAACAGAACAAATTTCATATCATGAATTAGCTGGAAAAAAGTTTCATGTGATTCATGAAATCCTCATATTGTAATATATTCCATAATACATTTTCTGGGAAAGACAAATATTTGATGTTCTGAACAAAATTCAGCATAACTCATTAAGATCATTATTATTTACAACAGATTAATAAAATTGGGATCTAACTGATAAACCACACCTCACTCTACTATGGTATTCTTTGTTATAATGAATATTTTTATTTGGGGAAAAGAAAACTAATATAGAAAGAACATGACATGCTTGTTTGTAAAATATACTTTTATCAACCAATTGCGTATTTTACTTCTATACAATATGATTCAATTTTAAATGTTATTCTCAAAATATTACTGTCCATTCTCTGGATATCTCTTACTTTACTAAGATAAATTTTCTTTAACAGGCTGAATTTTCAAAATTATATTGATCATTTGTTCTCAAGGGATCATGTTATATTTTATTTTCTTCAGTATAGAAACCGGCATTATTTAATCTACTTTTTGATCATTTAATTCGCTGTGCTCTTAAATTTGTTTTGTGAGATATCCAGGAGTAAATTATGTAAATATATCCAGTGCCTTAACTTTAGCAATTCAAGATACACACCTAAACACACATACAGAGAGAGAGAGAGAGAGAGAGAGAGAGAGAGAGAGAGAGAGAGAGAGAGAGAGAGAAGAGAGAAAGAAAGAAAGAAGAAAGAAAGAAAGAAAGAAAGAAAGAAAGAAAGAAAGAAAGAAAGAAAGAAAGAAAGAAAGAAAGAAAGAAAGAAAGAAAGAAAGAAAGAAAAAGTAAGAAAACATTCAACTAGAGATACAATTGTATGTCCTCTGGTTATTCAAATCTGTGAAATTAAATAGCCACATGATTCTCAAAGATGAAATGTAGGCTTTATATTTCATAAAAATACATATGCTTAATTTTTATTGCTAAATAATATTACATGTATGTGTATCACATCATCTTTATCCAAAAATAAATAAGTCACAAAGATATAATGTGCAGCATGGAAAATATTGTTAATAATATTGTAATAACTTTGTACAGTGACAGATGGTTACTAAACTTACCATGGTGATCACATAGCAAGGTGTATAAATGTTCAACCACTATGTTTTGCACCTGAAACTAATGTAATGTACGGCAATTATACTTTAATAAAAAATAAAGAAAAATTTTAAAATGCGTATGCATCGACAATAGGTTTAATACTTGGTAGAAAATATTTACTGTAAAGAGACTTGCTTTTGTTGTTCAAGCCCTTAATGTGACAGTTAATAACTTAGGTAAGGGTTTACTTAATATAATAAATTAATGTGAACAGTCTTTAAGGAAAGGAAGGGGTGAGGAAACAAAGTCAACCACCTGGACTATATTGTTAAATTGTGTATTAAGTACATTAGTTATACACACATAAGTTATTGATTTGTCATGAGGTATTTGCTTTGTTTTTTCTATTAGATACTCTTTACGGGCATATTATGGGCTACATGGTTCATATATGCAGCAAAATTCTTACTCTACTAAGATGTACACTTGGTAGGACAGATTGATTGCCTTAATTTGTCTCTCAAAACTGACTTGTCTTAAAAATTTAGAATTCTAAAAGATTTTTTTTTAAAAAGATTGGTATGTCAGAAGACTTTTACATATTTTTATCTGAAATGTTATTTTCAATATATTTAATGCATTGTTTTTTGTTAATTATTAAACCCATTCAACATTAAAATCATTGTTCTCTTTATTAGAATGCTGGATATTTAATGGCAAAATGGCTGAAATTAAGAAGTGTAGTGAGAAAATTTCTTGCAAATGGAATGACTACATCTTCTGCATGGTAATATTTCGTGGCAGAGACTATTGATTACCTAATTTTCATACTTTTAAGTTAAATTCTGTATTCAGATTACAAAGGGAATATAATCACTTTTGAAGTAATGCATTTTCTGTGTTTCTAAGAAAATTATGTCTAATGCTTTAATTTTGTAGTCTAAATGGTACTTCTAAAAGTAGATTCAATGCTTTCACAAAAAAAAATACTGATTTATATTCTCACATTTGACAGCCTAGCACATTTTCCAAATGGTCCCAAACCTTTATCACTTAGGATCTTTAAAAAAAATAAGTGCAGCCTCTTTTACTTCAATTAGATCTTACCATGTGCCTAATAGAGACTCTTCAACTGTTATTTTCTCAATGAAAACTATTTTACCATCTCTATTTAAAAGTCAGTGCCAGCCCAGACATTAAAATTCAAGTTATTCTGCTCTATATACCCCATGGAATGTTTAACCTTCTTAAGTTTTCTATATATTTATTTATTATGTATACTGTTTATTGTCTATTGTTAGGAGCCCTTTCAAAGCAAGGACCATGCGTTATCTTTCTTTAATTCATCTTTAGTATTAGCAAATTACCTTATTCACTTTATGTTTTTAAATATTTGAGTTGAAGAATCCACTTCCTAGACTACTACAGATATGTCGATTATCAGAAAATCAATCTTAAAGAAAATAGAGCTATTTGCCTGTGTCAGTTGTATTATATGTTGAATTTCCCCTCAACATCTTTTTGATTTGTTTTATTAAGGATTTTTGATATGGAAATATCAATCTCTGCTTTCACCTCTAAAATATACCTCTGCAGCAAAAAGAAAATTTTATTTTGTCTTGCAGAGACAATTACCTTGTTATCTATCTACCTATGTATCATCATTAGTTTTCAGAATTTAGAGGCTGTATTCATATTACAAAGTCTAGGGAATAGAAGATTAACTGTAACAGTGCCATTTCATTCCATTCACAATATGTGATTGTGACAGCAGTCATCCAAACATTATTTACTTTATATATCTTAGATATTGTCTCTTGACTGTAGTTGAAATTCACTGTTATTAGAATTACAACATCCAATTAAAAAAAGTATACAAAAAAACATATGCAACTTGAAATTTCAAGAAAAGAAAATAAATGAAAGCACATGTTGCACTAAATGGGACATCATAATGAAATGGGAGAAATCAAAAGAACTGAAAAAAAATTTTTTTACAGTGATACTATATTTTATGACAATATGGCATAAATATGTGGGAAGCTTTAGAATACTACAAATGCCACTCAATGGCTATTTTAGTTTCTCAGGGTTGCTGTAACAAAGCACCACACACTGGGTAGCTTAAAATAATAGAAATTTATTCTCTCACTGATTGAGAGGCTAGAAGTCTATAATCGAGTTGTTGGTAGGACCACGCTTTCTTTAAAAGCACTAGGCGAAGACTCCTTCTTGGCCACGTCCTGGTTTTGGTTGTTGCCAGCGAACCTTGTCAATTCTTCATCTTGTGGATGCATCACTGTGTCTGCTGCCAGTGCACATGGCTTTCTTGCTTGTGTGTCTGCGCAGATTGGAGTAGGGCCTACCCTAAACTGATATGACCTCATCTTAACTTTATTACATCTGCGAAGATTCAGTTTTAAATAGCATCGCAGTCACAGGTTCTGAAGATTAGGACCCCTACATATTTTTTGGCAGGGGACGCAATTCAGTGCTAATAGTCATCTAGGACTCAATGTCAGTAATTTCTTCTGTGAGAGGTTTTAAATATATTAATATTTTAGGCCTAGCTATTCTTAATGTCTTGTCCAGTGCCCCACTTTCTATTCTTAAAGGTTAATCAGTATGGGGCTTAAAGTGAGAGGGTGAAGGGGAGAAAGGAATTAGCATCTGGGTTGAAGTTTCTTCTGCTGCTGAGATCTCAGGGTAACGTTAGGTTAGGTAGAGTTGTTACCCAGGAAAGGTACAAGGCTATGTTTAAAGCTGTGACTATTGTCCAAAAGTCACTTTTGCTAATTTCAAAATCAGCCAATCTTTTCAGTTGCCCAAGAGTATGCTGTGGAATGGAAAATGAGAAATAAAGCCTCATGTTGACAGCTGAGAAAAACGGGTATATTTTAGGAAATGGCATACTTGCGCAAATGATTTTGTTTGTGACCTGGGCTGTCGGGGTCTTGCTCTGACCAAATATTGTCATATACATGTGTTAGTCATCATGAGCCTGCATTTAGATCAGGCAGCCCTCAAACTGGGTTTTCAGTTTGTGAATATTTTTACCTAGATGAGAACACTGGCATCAGAATAACAAAATGAATGTCCCAACTGTGACCTAAACATGAGAATCTTTGTTAAACGACTTTCCATTTATCGATTAAAAATAAAGCCATGCCTTTTTTACTTTTTCTTCTAACCCCTTATTTTCCAATCAGTTGTTAAGTTATCTGGTTCCTTCTATGCCCTTCCTTTGCTTTTTCCCCTCTCATTGTCACCCTTCTGAATTAACTTTTATGTGCCTCTCACTGACTCTTATAAAGGCTCTATAATTGGCTTGCCATCACCAGTTGTTTTTTATGCCCTAATTCATCTTTTAGAGTTCTACTTACAGATTGATCTCCCTGAAACACATTTCTGATCAAAATCCCCTGATCCAATTAAGAAAAGAAAACTCTCCTGAGTATTTCAAAATGTGATCCAACCCACTTTCCATTTATAGAATCCACTTACTATACTATTTATAACCTTCGTGAAAATAAACATGTCTCATGCTTTCCCTTACTTATGCATTTTCTCCTGTAATTATCTCTGTTTGAAATAATGTTTTCTATATTTCCATTTGTTAAAATCCTTCCTGTTTTCCAGAGTTTGGCCAAAGAATGATAATGTTTTATAGTTCACTGCAATGCAGAGGAAAATTTCATCAAGACCATCATGTATGAATCTATCCTTTTAAATCAATCTAATTTATTCCTGTGACAGAAATCAATCTATAGTACTCTGTGTCATCTCACAGGCAGGCCGCAGACAGTGTTCTGTGGTCATGAACTTCCAATATAAGGCTTGTGCAGTTCTAGATAAAACTCAAAATCCCCTGTTATGTTTAATACAATGGGATTTTCAAAGTATGTTTTGCTAAGCATGAAACTATGTTTTCTCATTATTAAATATGATGAAATTCCTCATGCTTAACGTCACAGAAGTAGTCCTCAGACAAAAAAAAAAGTGAGACATAATTCTTGATTTTATACCTTGAACTTAATGTGTCAAAGATTTAATATATGGCAAGCCACTATCTTACATTTATGTAATGTAATATACCTACATAATGACAATGACAAATGATGGAAGGTAGTTTAGCGAAGGGGTATGGGTCTCAAAGTAATATTCTTTTTGGAGTAATGGGAACTATTAAAATTTAAAGAAGGATGAAACAATTTGGAATGATATTTGGGAGCAAGGAAAGGCTGGCCACACTTTTTTATCTTAAGGCAGATAAAATTTAAGTGAATAATAGGATTTACTTAAGTGGTTAAGGGACAGGCTAAGATTTAAACAGATTCTTCCTCGAAGAAGTTTGTGGGCTCAGAGTTTCAGGGGATTAGAGAAAAGATTCCAGGGTGGGTGGAAGTGCAGGAGATTTGGTTGCAGATGACAACATGAAGATTTTTTAAATGATAGTTTTGATAAGGAATGATTTCTATGGAGGTTTCATTATCCAATGATTAAGGAAAATAGGTAGTCTGTCCATAGTGACATTATTAGATTCATAGCATAGCATCATGGGTGGTATAACAGAAGTGAGTCTCCTGGAAATGGAGAGAACACCTATTTATCAATTGGTGGTAGAGAAGACACCCAAAAATTGCCATTGGAGGGTGTGCTCACCTTCGATTCCTTAGATCCTTTCAAATAACTCTCGATATTCATTTTTTTAAATCACAATGCTTCATGTAGTCACTACTAAGTGATAAAATTTGAATAACATTTAGTGTTTTTTTCATTCAGTGCTATGTTTTCTCCTTTCCTCAAATGTGGAGCAAAAATCAGGCACAACGTACATAAATAATAAATAAAATAAATTGGGTAAATCTGAATTGTTAGATATGTATGTTTTAAAGATTATTTTTCAAGTAGAAAACCTAGAAAAAAATGTCCTTTAAAAACAAACAACAGCTCTTTTCAGTATTTTTTCCCCATTCTCTATCAACATCGGTACCTTCTATTACTATGGATAAAATTTTTAGCTTATATGTTCTATACAGATACATCTATGAGAAGGAGAAAATAGTAACAATAGCATTATCACCACTAATTTCAGTTGCACGAAAACTACAGAATAACTCTTCTAAAACTCAATCTCACTTTTAATTTGTTGAAAAAAACATTGCTTCTACAACTGAGAAAATATTTTGTAAAATAACCCAAAAGGAGAGGAAGTTACAATAATTCTAAGGATATTTAAAATTACCTATTTGGTTTTTAGAAACAAAATCTAGAACATATATTCTGCATTGTCAGTGGACTCCTCCCAGAAAGTACCAAACCAATATGTTGACCAATTAAAGTTGTTGATTTAGGAAAAACCAGTAAGGAAGAAATTAAAAGAAAGAATACTAATAAACTGAGTGATTCTTCAGTGGTATTGCAAGGTGCATGACTATTGGGCTATTACAACATGCTAGCTTTGGTATGATGGAAACAGGAGCAGAGGGAGGTTTGATGGTGAGCCTCTAAGTCTTGACAAAGCATCTGTTACAGTTGGTTCACAGTCTTTATCCTCCTGGTGTAAATACAATCTGGAGCTAACAGTTAAGTTATCTTTGCTTGTTCTCGGTTTTCCTTTTCAAAGGGACATGAGGTTACATTTGTTTTATTTCCCAGTATTCAGATTGAATCAGAATTAAGAACTCAGTAATTTATTATTTATAGAAAACAATGAGCAATTTTCTTACATGCAAAATGAATGTAAAGCTGTCTATTCAAATATTTTCATAATAAGAATAACAAATATGAGCTGTAAAAACTATTATGCTCACTATCCAAGATAATCATTTAACAGCTGGTTTGTAGCTCTACATATATATGTCTAAATCTATAACTTGTTTATGTCAATATTTATATAAATATTTTTGCATTTTGTGTCATCACTCTTTTTCTAGTAAATCTTTCTATTATTACATGTATCCAAGATTTACTAAAGTTTATTCTGTAACTCTATTTATTATCACTGCTGATGAAAATTTAAGGTGTTTTTTTTTAAATACAAAAACTGCTACTATGACTATTATTTTGCCTTTATTTTTGTTATAGAGTCTAGACAATTTTAAAGAAATCTGAGTTAAATCGAGTCATAGGGCATGTATATTGTCAATTTTACCAAAGTTTGTCAAATTACTTCTAAGATTTATAATTATATACCTTCCCCAAGCGGATTCTTAAAAGTTTTTATTGCTCCAAATCCTTGCCAAGATTTGATGTGTTAGGATTTTAAACTTTTGTGTTTCTGATGGAGATGAAATCATATCTCACTCTAATTTTAATTGAATTTGTTTTGAATGAAGTTGAGTGCCAATTAATAGGTTTATCATCCTTTTGTATATTTATTCAATTGGTTATCTGTTTTTAACTTTTGTCAACTTTTTTACTGAGTTGTTAATATTTTAATACTGACTTGTAGAGTTGTTTCTACAGTCTGGTCACAACAGTCATTTGTATGTGTGCAAATATCTTCTCAGTGAATAGCTTATATCTTCTTTTATGATACCCTTAGATAAACAGAATTTTTATGTTTTAATGTAAAAATGTCATTTTTTCTAAAGGCTTGTGCTGGTCTTTTTGTGTATTATTTAAGGAATATATAATTAATCTGGTCATGCGCTCCACTTTTTGTCTAGCTACCCTGTATGGCAAATTCAGTAACCTTGTACTTAAACGTGATTAACTATTCTTCAACTTTTCCCTATACATTTTAAAATCAATATTTCAAGTTTCATGAGAAATTATTTCAGAATTTTGATTGAAATTGTCCTAATTTCATAAGTTATTTGGAGGCATAAATGAAAACTACATATCGATTCTCTATATTCATGAACATGGTTATCATTTCATTAATTTAGATTTTTTCTATATATTTTCAAAAAATTTACTTATGAATATTAAAAAAGTACTTTGTTATATTTACTAATTTCCAATTTATATTTTTGATTTTGTTTAAATAATTTTATGTACTATATCTTCTAATGCTTTAAGGCTGGAGCATAGCAATGTAAATTTAAAAATGTATTTAAATAAATGTTTGCTAGACTCTCTTTCTTAAATCTAATGCTTTGTACCCTTCTGGAATTATTTGAGTAGATAATCAGTATGAATAAGAAGGACAGGCAGTTATTATTTTCAATTCTGCCAAGTGAACCCAACCTGTGTACTTTTAGTATAATTATAACACATTTGACAAAATATGTATTCATCCACTTCAGTATAATTAAATCTAATCAACACAGATACCAAAAAATGTCCAAAAGAGGCCCAAACAAAAAGTTCTAGATGAAAATACTGAGTAGAAGGCACTATTTCATTCACTGATGATATATTCATTTTTTCTCATTCTACACGAGTTTATCTGTGCACATTGTTTATTATGAGATTTAAATTTTTTTTATGGTGAGATTTAGATTTTTATGGTGATAGAAATTAAACTAAATGTAGAGGTGATGGCCAATGTTAGTGCAATGTGGAGTGTTGCTTAATATATATTTATTTTTATAAAAACAAAGTTCTCTGAGCTAGGCTTGAATTAATTTTGACTACTGCGTGGGAATCAATAGTCTCCCGCAATTTTGAAAATTAAATACCAGAAATCTTTCTCTAATAACTTATTCCAACAACCTATAGGGATCAAGAATCTGGGGGTTGGGAACAGAGAGAAGTGGTTGGTTAGGAGAACTGTTAAATGTTAAATAGTGATTGTGCACTGCAGAGGCTATATGCCAGGGTATACAGACCATTTGTTTTGTGTAACCTCTATAATCTTTTGTTTTCTCAACTCTATATAAACATTATTATGATGATTAAATAATATAACATTGAGCTTACCTCAGAAATTGACATATAATAAGCACCCAGAGATGGTAGAATTTTAATTATATTACAGTTCACAGGGCAGAAAACTTCACCGTAGATAATTTATTACTTAAGCTAAAACATAGGCAAAAAAAAAAAAAAAAAATCATTATAATTATCTTGAAATTGCAAATTTGCAAGCTTCTGTGGAATTAAAGATATATAGAAAATATGTGGAATGATTTATTAGTAATCTTATCATTCTGTATGTTTCTCCTCCTCACACTTCGGTCTCATCCGTAACCTCTCTTTTCTTTCCTCACATTACACCAGCCACCTCTCTGCTCCGTGACTGTGTTAACAAACACATTGCACATTTTGTTATACTTCAAATGCATACTTCAAATGCACTTTTCTCTGTTGTAAAATGCCAAAATCTTTCTCATCTTCAAGCCCGTATTTTAGTCTATTATCATGCACACATAAGTGCTAATTTGTGAACTTTTATAATGTTTGATATCTTAGACCATAAAATTAAGCAACCTATTTTCAATATGGGATGTACAGAGCAGTCTGACTTTTTTTGAAAAGTGCTTTTGTGTTTGTTTAAACCATCTGGAATCAGCCTGTTTATCTGGCACATAATTGTCTAATTCATCTTAAAATTAAAATTCCAACACCTTGCTGGAAAATATATGTTTCAACATTCAACACAGTGTGGTTTCTTACCATGGAAAATGAAAGCATTAGACTTCAAGAAGAAATATCTAGAAGTAATGAAAGACAAATGGCGAAATGTGGCAAGTAAGCTGAGAAAAGTAGTGAAAGTAACTGCTAAACATAAATTTGTTCATAGTTTATTATATAGAGATTATAAAATCATTAAAACCTTAAACAACATATTATACAACATTCTTATTAAAATTCAGTGTTTTCCAATCTAATAAATATTATATTTATTATATCTAATTGATTTAAAGTTAAATAATTTTTTAACTTAAAATGACATCCCAGTTGGTATCTTCCCATATAGAAGGAAGCTCTTTATCTTATCTAACCTAAATCTCACCTCCAATGATTTAGTCAATTTCTTTGTATTTTGTTGGTAGAGGAGTTAAATAACAGATCACTATCTTTCTATAAAGTAATTGGACCTGAAGTTAAACGTGATCTTAAGATTGTTATGAAATTGAGAGGTAAAAGGAATGAAATTCTCACTGACATATATAGAAACTAGAGCTCCTGCATCAATACGGATTTATTTGAAGATATAACTATGAATAAATATGATGTAAATGAGGGGGCAGCAGATGTCTGATGCAGTGCAAAGATCTTTGAAAAACTTTTTTTGATTACCAAATTTTTATCTTAAATAGTGACTTTTAAAGCTAATGATAATCAATTGAGTCTATAATTAAATAATATCATTTTGATAGTAAAGTGTCCATATCCGATGCATGAGTAAAGTTATTCTGGATTGTCTTTCTGTTTAACATTAACAAATATAAAATTGAGCATTTATGTGACATAATGACTTGCTAAAGATAATTTTACAACTGAATATTCTAATTTTCCAAAGCTGAAGTTATTATTTTTCATGTGGTTAAAAGATATTGAGAAAGGATGAGATCTCAATACAGTTCTATATTAATTTCATAGATTAATCTATTAATTCTATGAAACAATAATGGTACCTATTTGATAATATGACTGCCACTGGAATTTCTGATGTTAAGGAAAAACCATTTTCTTACTCTTTTTGAATTCTTTCTAACAATAAAAAAAATGTTTTTTCAGCTACTGAGGAAAAGATTCTTCCTTCTTTTTTATTACTTAGTTGATTCTCCACATAGAAGGAGGAATGAATTCATTGGGTCCTTTGGTAGGTCAGTAGCTTGGTGATATTGCTCAAAACCACCCATCATCAGGAGGCTTAATCTTTTTTCCCTCTCCTTTCTGACTGAAGTCCAATGATCCTGGCTCAACTCTGAGAAGACAGATGTATGAATAAGTGAGTAGATTTATTTCACTGACTGTAGAGTAGGAAGTCCACATTTACCCTGGGTCCAAGTTGTACTCTCCAAACCAGCCTTAATAGTGAAAGCGCTAATCTCTTAACCCTCACATTTGAAATCCTTACATGTTATGGAATATTTGTCAGGCAGCCTATAAAATGCCTCAAATAACCTCCGTATAATCTTCCCTGTGCTTCTAACCAGTAGAATATAGCAATGCTGTGGAACTGCCATTTATATGTTAGATTAAAAAGAAAATTGATTTCCATCTTGCTAGCCAACACTGCCTAGAGAATAATTTAACTAATATTGCCTGTATATTGTGATTAATTACTTGTAGAATGTATAGGTTCTAAGGGAATCTAAAGTGTCTCAGGTGATGTCCAAGTTTCTAGTTTGGGTCATTGGGTTGTTTTTGGTGCCATTTTGAGAGATGGGGGATGTGGAGAATAGTTCAAATTTGGGGAAAACTTTAATAATTTTGGTTTTAAAATTATTTAGTGTAATGTGGCTGCAGGATTTTCAAGTATGAACATCGAAACTAGAGATGTGTGTTTGTCACCATTAATTTAAATTAACCAACCTCATGTTTAAAGTCAAAGTAGTATTATTCATCAAGAGCTAAATTTCTTCCAATTTTTATATTAGCTACACATTTATATCTATATTATCTATAGAAAAATTTCTAGAACATTAAATATAATAAATTCTTTTAATCAAATTTGTTATTATTTCATATTGATTTAGTTGCAAAATGAAAATAATAGTGCTTAACTCAGGGGAATTGATGTAAATTGATGTAAACCAATAATTGTTTTTTTTGTTTGTTTGTTTTTTGTTTTTATAAAAAAACCCTTGCTTCTTGAATGGTAAGAATATGTGAGATCACTATAAAAGGGTGAAAAGACTGAGAAGCAAGAGAAAAAATATGAAAGTACTAGAAAATAGACTCACATCAGTACTTATAATGTTGAGAAATAAAAAAATAATAATAATAAAGGAAGAGAAGCATCATGGAAGGCAAGAGAGTAAGGTAGCATTACTCAAGTTGTGATATTACTATCTTTCAAAAATCATTTTATATTTCTTGTTTGAGTTTCTTCATACTATATTCCTGTCAGTATTGGTATTTAAGATTTGTGTAAATACAAGGTTACTTAAATTTATTTGATAGATTTTTCTCTAACTTACTTAAGCATGATACTGAGTTAATACAATCTGAGTATTAATATCCTTTGAAATAGTATTAACTTGGCCAGGGTTTTTAGTATAAAGGACTATATCAACAACTAAATATACAAGACCAACATACATTATGCTCAATGAAGCAGAAATGTCTAATAATATATATTTCTTTAATTTGGTAACATGAAAGATGTTGACTTTCTTTAACTAGGAAATTTTACTAAAGAAGACAAAATTTAGGTTACAGAACCAAGGAGTTAAGTGGAAGTTAGTAAATAATGGCATCAGGAGGAATTGAGTTCCAGAATCCACAATTTAAGAAAAAGTATAAAGATATTATGATAAAGGTAAATAAATAGTCATATAGGTGTTTTTTTTGTTTGTTTTTGTTTGTTTGTTTTTTGTTTTTTTATCAAATAGGAGAAACTTGAGCTGGTTATTTAGATCTAAAGAATCACAGGGAATAAAAACAATTAAAAGTCAACAGAGAGAAAGAATCCAAAAGACCTAGAAAACACATCAGATAACAGTTGCAAAAAGATTTCAAAAATTAATGGAAAGGATAATTTCAAGGTCACTGACAGAGGGCACTGACTTAACAAAGTGAAGGAACTGAGGGGGAAAAAAAAGCCCAGTTGATGATGCCGGTCCAAGATGGACAAACTCTTCTAAAACATAGGGGAAATTCATAAACCTGGTATAGTTAATTTACTTTATTGCACAAACCAAATATGCATATAATACATGTTTAGCTATTGAGCATACAGGGAATGGTAGCAAAAATTAGATAAATTTAGCTACAATTTTAGGCTGAATGTTAAGATGTTTAAATTGTTAAATGCAAGAATCCATAGAAATAAAATCATTTAAGCCTGGTTTCTCTGCGTTATAGTAGGAGACACTTTATAGTCTCTCTCTCTCTCTCTCTTTTTTTTTTTTTTTTTTTTGGTGAATGAAAAAAAAAAAACTGTGAATAGCCTCAATTACCTGTTCACCTAGAGAAGAGAAAATAAAAATAGGAATGAAAATGTAACTTTATTTTCAACCTCATCCTTTCCTTCTGTTGACAAGTAATGAGGCTTTTGACAATTATTGGATTTCAGTTGAAATTGATTTGTCTCCATTGATTCAAATTAACCAACCTTATGTTTAAGTCAAAATAGTATTATTCATCAAGAGCTAAATTTCCTTCAATTTTTATATTAGCTATACATTTGTATCTGTATTATCTATAGAAATTTTTTTAGAACATTAATTGTAATAAATTCCTTCAACAAAATTGGTTGTTATTCCATATTTATTTAGTTGAAAATGAAAATAATAGTGCCTAACTCAGAGAGATTGATATGAGTATTGAACAGTTGTTAAAACAAAACAAAACAAAACCTTCTGCTTCTGGCCAAGATTTAGAAACAGGGAGCACATATAGTGTTCCATCAGATTCAAATAAAAACATGAACAAAATAAAAAGTTTTTTCGGTTATTGTTGTTGTTGTTGTTGTTGAGATACTGGGCATCAGATAACAACAACAGATTACTCCTGAGAACCAGGAAACAAATGAGATAAGCGCTAACATGACAGGAGCACTGCCAGGGAAGTTCCTAGGTCATGGCTAAGGTATGAGAAACGAAAGGGGAGCATCCAGGCTTTTGAATTAGATGATTATAGATACAATAAAACCTAAAATATCCCTTGACTAACAAAACACATAGTTATACTAATAAGTCAACAAATGAAATAACAGAATCATAAAATAGCAAATACTAAGGTGGTAGATTAAAAACTATATCAAAAATTATATTAACTGCAAATAATTAAAACACCTTAGTTAAATGCAGATTTTCAGAAAGAAGAAAAAAAAAAGATCTAACCATATATTTCCTACAGGAAATATATGTTAAATATAATTACTAAGTTCAAAGTAAAAATATTAAAGGACACACCATATTAACACTATTCAGACGATAGTTGAGTGTCAGGCGAAATTGCTTCGAAAGCAAAAAATATTTCCAGGTATAAAAATAAAATTTCTTAAAAGCAAATATATCAATTAATTAATAATATACTAATCCCAAACAATACCTTATAAAAGAACTTAAAAATACATGATGCAAAAACTGCTAATTTCAAGAAGAAATCCAAAATTATATCAGAAATTTTAACACTCTCCTCTCAATAATCGATAGAATAGAAAAATCAGCGAAGATATAATAGACTTAAACAACAATATTAATCACTAATATAATATTTATATAGCACTCCACCCAGCACCAGAAAAATATTGTTTTCAAGTATGCATGAAATAGTTATGCAGGTAGACCAAATTCTGGACCATAAATCAACTATCAATGAATTTAAAAGGATTCAATCAAATAAAGGATGTTGTTTGATCACAATTAAATTAAATTAAATTAGAAATCAATAAAAAAAATACTTTGAACCCCTCCCTACAAAAAAAAATACACGGAAATTACATAACCCACCACTAATTAATCAGTAAGTTAAAAATAAATCAAAAAGGAAATTAGAAATATTTTTAAAAATAAAAATTAAAACATGATATACCAGAATATATGAGATGCTGCTAAAACAGTAAGTAGTGGGAAATTTATAGCTCTAAATGCCTATATTAAAAAAAATAAAGAAACTCTAAATCAGTGACTTTGGAAACAGAACAAATATATACATAGTAATCAGAAGTAAATAATAAAAATATAAAAGGAAACCAGTGTTTTAGAAAACAAAAACGATGAAGATGAATAAAATCAGTATCAATAAAATTAATAAAAGATCAGGAAAATAGAAAAGGGATATATACAATTTACCAGAAATGAGAGAAAAATTATTTCTAGAGATTATGTTAATATATTACTTTAAAAATATGGATGTGTGTCTGTCGTTAGATACAGCTCTTTATATCTCTTATAATCTTTTTCAAGAATTCTATTTTCCTCCTGCACATTTGTTAGAATTTGTCTCTCTGGCGATTCCTCGGAAGTATATTTAAAACACTGATTCAATTTATTTGGTAATTACTGATCTGTTTTGTTTCTTACCTTTTTAGTAAGTTTTTATTTTTAATTTTCGGGGAGAATTGTCTCTTTAATTCAATTCTTTTAATGTATTGCCTTATTTTTCATCATCCCTTTTAGCTTCTATGTTATTGTTAAAAGGTCATTTAAGTTTCACTTTGAACTTGTCAATTCGTTTATGAAACTTAGATCAAAAAATGTTTTAGTTTACTAAACTATTTTAATGCACCTGATTTTTTCCTGACTCTCATTTTTTCTATAAGATTCACTTCTCATCTTAATGAAGTATATAATTTATTAGTTATTTTATAACTCTACAATCTAAACTGCATCAATATTTTTTATAGATATTTCTTTCCTTATTTCTTAATTTTGAATTGTTAACTACCTGGGTCAAATATTGCTAATCGTAAGTTATTTTCACACAGTAATTGGAAGGTAGTGTCTTCTTCCCTTTATTAATGCTGTTGTGGGAAAAAAAAAAATTCTGTGTATATGATCTATCCTTTTTCCAAATAATTTTAAGATTTTTTCTCTGTGCTTTATTATTTTGGGGGAGAAGGTACAGTTTCACTTGGATACAACTGTATTGGACTTAATTTATCATCTTGTTATTTTGTGCTTCTTGAACCATCATTCATTATATTCCTCAAGTATTATAATTCTAAATTATACTCTTTTTTTATTATTTCAGCCTGACAAACTATTTCAGACATATTTTGCATTCATGTTTGGCAACTTTGAATTTTTTCCAGCTGTACTGTTTGCCATATAGTGTTATTTTCTTTCGATTTATGAATTATTTATTTATCTTTGCTTAATCTAAATTTTACTGTCCATTAATCTTTTAATTTAATAAGTACTTTATTTTTAACATCTAGAAGTTTCATTTGTTTATTATCTTCAAATCTGACAATTTTTATTAGAAAATTTGATCTTTCCCTTTAGGGTTGTTTTTATTTCTTTCTTTTATTATTGTAAGCATGTTCGTTTTACTTCCTTTTTCAAATAAACTTTTCTATTACAACAAGTAGTTAAAATGTGATTCATCCTGTGCTAATCTAATATAAAATTAATCTCACCATTTTATACAGTAAAGTTTGACAAACCAGTTACATAAATTGGATATTGGACTTATGTAGAAACAAAGAATATATATATATTTTTTAATTCAAGACATGCTTGGCAGGCACTATTTAAATTTAAATAATGAATAAACTATAATAATTACACTCAGAACTCCCATATTTTAGTGAGAAATACATAAATGAATTCAGATAAAAAATACAGTAAGAAGAGAAAAAGAAATGAATGAGGGATTGTACCAATTATTGTATCCATGTAGCTATAGACAGAATTGTTTCTAGACTTCTTAGTTACTCAGAGCATAAGTCATAAAACTTGCTGTCCTTCCTGCTAATAAATAATGATATGGAATGCATTAAACCCCATTTCAGGAGTCTACTTAATTATATCTTAATGCTTAATTTTTTTATGTTGAGTACAAAATTATTTGTATGTAGAAACATCCAATTACTAATATTAGTTATCTCTGGGTGGCAGAATTAAGTATAATTTTTATTTTCTTACTCAAATTTTCTTCTTTGAGGAGGAGCAAAAACCTACTTTTCCTCAGAAAGATGTTGATATATAAATAAATAATTCTTTCTTACTGAACAGATTTGATAGAAATGAATTAATTCTTGCCTCAAAAGAACACTACCATATTCATAATGCCTTACAAAATGAAAAATATTAACTGGATTATGCACAAGGATTTTCACCACAGTATAATTTATAACAATGAAAAACTGAAAAACAAATTAGGATTTATAACCAGAACACTAAGTGAATAAATTTATAAAATGGAAAATTGATCATCCATTAAAATTATTTTAAAAATACTACTTAATATTGTGGAGAATATTATAGAAAAATGTTAAGATGAAATTTATAAGCAAGTATAAATGCAGCCAAATATCATCATTGGCCACCTTTTGTTAGTGAGATAAAGTATAAACGTGATTTTGTTGTATAAACTGTACATCTTTCAAATTCTTTACATTTTTTATATTAAAATATGAAAAATTTTTCAGTTACAAAAAACATATAATCAAATCATCCTGGTAACTTTTTGTTATTGAAAATAATATTCTTTCCTTTCCCTTCTCTGCTTTCCTCCTTTTTTTTCCCAGTAATTTATTTGATTCACATATGGCCATACTGTTATTTAAAATTATCTATAATTATTCTAATAGAAATAATAAAAATGAGAGAGGAGAGGTAGTCATACTATAAAATTTTAAGACAATATTAGAATTAAATTTCATGTGGAAAATGTAGTGATTTGAAATCTGTTATGAGATTTGATGTTTAAGGAAGGAGTATGTTCCTTTTCACAAGGTGTCCTCATGAATGAGTCACCGAATCATTCTCTGTCCTTTTAACAGAAAATATATGAACAAATATGTTACCATTAAGATCTTTTTCCTCACCATGTCTTTTTTTCTTTGATATAAAAAAAAAATAAGAGAAACATCTTTTTAAAGAATTTTTTCTGTTTTATTATCAAGGTTGGAGGAATTAACTGTTCTTTTAATTCTTGCTTCTAAATATTTTTTTTTCTTTATTGAGAATGTACTTCTCTTTGTGAAACTTATTCAATATTATGCCTAGATTATTTATTTTAAATTATTGCTCTTTTGAATTTGTTTTAAATATTTAATAAGCAAAAACTAAGATTATTTTGCTTTTATAAAATGACTTTTTTACTTTCTATACAAGAGACAATTTGTATATATTTGTTGAAGGCATATATTTGTCTTTACCATATAATTTTCTAGTCAGAAATAAAAACTGTATTTTTATATATTTGAATGAAACTTTTGAATATGGTGATTGAGTTGGAGTTCATAATTAAGCAAATTCATTGGCTCTATTTTCACAGTATTTTAGTTGTTTTGATAAAATGTTCCAAGTCTTTGCAGATATACGGTGCATTTCACCATCTACTCATCCATTTTGAATATATGACATCCCTCCATCATGGCAGTTTCATCTGCGGATCCCACATTTATTTTGAGAATTCTTATCTTCAGAATGTTTTGGAAATCCCAACCAATGAGTGATTTGGCTTCCAAATGAAACCTAATATAATCCAATTGCTTATCACACAGAAAAAACTCAAATCATAAAGGATGTGGAATCTAGTTTTTTTCCTTTACATTGCTTGACATCATGCACAATCTCTGTTGTGACGGTAGAGGCATATAAAAATCAAATCTTAAGGTATTATGCCCACTTTATTGAAGTATAATTTCTCTGAATACTCCCTAACTTCGGTAAACGTCAAGCACCTACTTCCTAAGTACTGACAAGAGCCAGTCTATAGAAAATAATGTTAATTGCCTGTTCAAGTACTCTATCAACAATTATAAGGATTAGTAAGCAAAAGAGTTTGAATATATTTACAGTACATTAACATTGGGACTTCTTTTTTTCTCAAGTCAAGCTATGAAAATTATAAACGTAACCTTGATAAGCCAGAATTCAATAAATATTTACTGAGCACCTGCAATGTTCCAGGCACTTTTCTAGGCATTAAGAATTCAGCATCAACAAGAGAGAGGGTTTCTGCTTTCTGGTTCTTATATAGTGAGAGGAAGAGGGGGAGGGGGAGGAGGAATTGGAGAGGGGAAAAGAAGGGGAGGGGCAGGGGGACAGGTGAGGGAGGGGGAGAGAATGATGAGTAAAGGTTTGAATAGGATTAAAAGTTAAATAAATAAGGTGATAAGCAATGATTTACCTGAGGTAAAGAGAGGTGCTGCTTCCAAAATGGTTGTTAGAAAAGCTTCTCTATGAAGGGAAGATTTGAGTTGAAATCTGAGGTTTAGATCAGGAGGCAGCCATATAAATAAGGAAGAATATTTATTCTTGCAATAATACTGTCAATAGCAATGTCCATAATAACAGCAACAGCAGCATTTCAAGAACTTTTTTGTATTTAATATATTATTAAATTATTGTTATTATTTTGTATTTAATATATTATTTTATTCCTATAGAATGAAGCTCAGACAACTTAATTGACTTCTAAAGGCCATACATTAGGTAAAAAGCATGTCTGGGGAAAAAAGCAGAGATTTGATTGCTTTGAAAACTCAAATTCCTCATTGGAGGTTCTCAACCCTGGATAGAAATTAGAATCATCCAGAGAGCTTAAAAAAATGTTTTTGCTCCATCTTGGACAACTGACTCATAAATAGACAAATGAATCTCAAAAGAGCCCTAGAAAATGACATATTATAATAATGTCTCAAGTAATTATACAGACTGTCAAAATTGAAAACTACTGCTTTACTCATTACAATATTCTGGCATTACATTGAAAATTAATACAAAATATATATTGATCTTAAATCACATACATAGTATGGCACAAAGAACTTTAAAATTCACACAGAGCATATAACCTTATTCATTTCTGAATACTTATTAAGCATGATCTATTTTTCAGGTTCTTATAGAGTCAGAATAAATGTGTAGATAATACATGGTCTTTGCCCTGATTATTTCCCCATTTTAATGGTAACTTTGCTCACAAGCATGAATCAATAGTTCAATTTCAAATATTATAACTGATAATTATTTTGGTTATATGGATAAACAATTATATCAAACACTCATGAAAGTGAAATCTGTAAGCCTATTATTCATGCATATACAATTCATGCATATCAAGTTAGATGGTGCTGTTTTCCTCATCAAAAATCTGATACAATTTTATGTTTTGTCCTATTACAAGAATAACCATAAAAACTGAGTAGTTCTAAGAAATGATTGAAGTTCACTGGAAGTGTGGCCTCCCTTAAGTAAATGAATCCCCATATTAGCACTTTTATTAAGCACACAACCTGTGGGGGATATATTTCCTTTAATCCTCCTACTTTAATTCCCACAGATACTATTTCCTTGGGTACTTATATCTAGTTTCAAATATTATTGTTTTTGTCAGACTTCCCTTTTAGGTTTCAAGACATAATTTATTTGGCGTCCAATTTTAACACTTTCTAGTGTTACATGACAGACTATTTCTGGTGGAAATACTCTTCCAGAAACATTATTCTTAAACTCTACAAAAAATAATTAGATTTTTCAATTATATTTTTATTTGTATCATTTTGCTTGCAAACAACAAAAAACTAATCTATAATTATCATAGAAAAAGGAAACAGTAATCAAATGTAAGTTTAAAAGTCAAAACCATGAAAAGAGATGGTATTCACTTGGACTTAAGAGCAATAGGAAGCACTCCTTTCTCGATTTTCTTATTTCTACTGTGGTCTGTTTATATTTGTTTGTTTCTTTTATCTTCTCTATAATAGCTTTATTTGCATTTTCATTTCAAGCTGACATGTTTTAATTTTAACCTTCTGTCTTTCACAAGACAGCAAATTCCTTCTAGCCCTCTCTGCCCAAAACAGATGAAGAAACTTCTTTAACTTGTGTTAGAAACCAAAACATAGAGGATTATGATGAAACTCATATTTATTGGCAAATCATACAGTCAGTTTTTCCTGGTATGATAAGTCTATGCCTACTTAATCATGTAATCATTAATAGCACCCCTTATACTTTCAAAAATATCAGGTATGGACAATAAAATATAAGGTCACTCTATTTATTTACCATGTCCTTGGGAAGAGAAGACTCCTGAAAAAGGATACAACTTCAAGTATCCATTAGGATAAGTTAATGAAACAAGCAATTGTTTAGCACCTACTATATTCAATGTTTTAAAATTTTCTTTTCACTTTTCTCTTTCAGTTGGGACAAATAATCTATATTCTACTTTACAGAGTCTTTTAATTAACATCCTTTATCTTATCCCACTTTGCCTATCATGTAACATTTCCAAGTACTGACAAGTCAAATGTCAAGGAGTAGCAGCAGAGCTTCTACTTTAATTAATGAGAACTACGAGATATCACAGAACTTTCTTTTGCTCACATTGTTGTATTCTTTAACATAAGTTAGGACAAGAAATTAATTTATCCAACATAAATCCTGCTGCAGCTTTTTAGGCTAAGGCCGAAGAAAAAAATAAACAAAGGTTAAAACGCATATGCTAAAGTGAATATGGAATAAGAAAAATAAGATGTTAATAGCAAGTGTCATTTTAAAAGGATTACAATGACAGACTTGCTTAGGAGTTCTTGATATTTGATGGAATACTGGCTGAAACTATTCTTCAGCTACAAATCACTTAACCTAATTTCTTCTCCATTTATAATTGCCATTCTTTTTCTGCAAGGGCTGTAGTAGTTACAGTTCTAAGTGTCTCTCAGTGGTATGAATGTGCAGCCATGCAGAGGAAAAGCTCTTTAAAAGAGTCAGTAGCTGCAGTTTATTTAACAATTCCGATGGCTGAAAGTGAAGCAATGGAAGCCATACAAGAAAATGATAGCAAACGGATTTGGTTTCTTGTAGAGATGAATCTACATTCCAGCTTCTCAAAGCTAACTTCAAAAGTGTTCAAAGGGCAGGTGATAACAAGGTAATTATAGATTAAAATTGCCAGGATCATCCTGCCATCATGAACATGTCAGCAAGCAAAACATATAAAGAGCAAAAACACTGCCCAGACAGCAAACAGACGGCTTGTAACTCAAGTTGCAGCTCCTGGGAGATTTTTTTTTCTAGCAGGATATAGGAATACTTTTCAAGTTAACAAACTAAAGTCCTAAAAGAGTGTTAAATAATTGTGTGTAGAAAGTTGGGCATCGAGCAAGGGTTATTAACTACTTAAGTTGTATCTAGACCTTGTGAACCATCTCCTGAGACAAAAGTACTCTTAGAACTCTCTATAACAAATAAAAAATATCATTTGTGATAGATTGTAAAATGCCTACAAATCCATGTCATCTTTTTGTAGCCTCCTTTTATTGTGACTTTGCAGCCCTTTCATTGTGAGATGGAATCAATTATCAAACCTCTTGAATCTGTTTCGGCTAATGGAATACTAGGGTGTATAACATATGTGGAGACTTGACGGTACTTCTGTATTGAGGCTTGACCTCTTCCTTTGAGCTTGGAAATTTAAGGCCACAATCTGTACTACACAATCTGGTCTAATATGCTGAAAAATGAGAGGTGAGATGAAAAAGAATCAAGCTCCCAAGTATGTCAGCTACTAACCACCAGACATATAAGTGAGGCTATCCTGGAAGAGATGAAAGACTCTAGAAAGACCAGAATGCTAAGCTAAACGATGATTGGTGTTTTAAACCAATGGGACTAGAAGTATTTGTTGAATAGCAAAAGTTAGCTTATACATCATTTCTCCTTAAACTGTTAGCGAACCACATTTATTTTTTGTTATAGGATGCAAGCTTAACTTTTCAACTCAACCTTTATTTCGACATCTGAAATTGAATGTCCAAAGATCTTTTACTTATGTTCAGATGATATCATATATATTTGTGCATTGACTAATTAATTCAATATTAAAATTTAATCAAATATTATTTGCATATCTATTTGGGCACTATTTTTAAGAGTTTTCTGAACCAGCAGGATCATTTACAGTACAGATTATTGTCTTAACTTCACAGCACATAATAAATTAACCTGATTAGAAGCAGGACCTATAATACGGTTGCCAAGGAAAGTTTATTTCTGTTTTTATAGTGTCAGGAAATAAGTGACATAAAGAAGCATATAACATATAAGAGTATTGTACTAATGCTATGATTACTTTCTTGTTTTTATATTATTATCTTCATTCCTTTTATTTTATGTGTAAATTAAAATATGTTACAGTGTTTTATTAAATGCTTTCTTGAAATATGCATTTTTAATAAACTATGTGAATGATCCTATGATAAATTTTAGGAAACAAATGGAGAGAAAATTGAGTTGTACAGCCTATGATCTGAAGAACTTGATAATAAATATGATTTTCAGAGGAGATTTGAACTTTAAACTATATTCTTTTCAGATCAGAGTGGTAATATGTCAAGGCACTCTAAACTTTAAGACTTGACTATAACCTAATTTGAAGGTATTTTTTCAAATCTCACTGAGAAAAAGGGCTGCTGTTCTGCAGAAAAGGAAAATGGAGCCACGCAGGGAAATATCAAGCTTGTCTATGCAGACATTCAAAGGGGTGAGTTTACCTTGGCCTAAGAACAAAGACTTTCATGCTACAGTGGCAGATATTTTGATAATGTGGAGATGGATGTGTGCGGCTGCCTTTGCCAAATGTCAGATCACCATTCTTAACACTAGTAGTTTTCCTATCTTCCTGAAATAGCTCCGATGATAATAATCTGACTTTCCACACAGCACGTCCACCGCAAGCAATGTTGCTCCACAAATGGCACGAATGCCCAGGCTTTGGGCAGTATCATTTATCATTTAAATTAATAAATATTTATTCTGATGAGAACTGAACTTTTGATAGAAATCTGTTATTTATATGAGCGAATACTAACTTAAAAGGTTTATTTCGTAATAAATTATGATATAGATATAGGTGATACAGATATAGATAGAGATGATATAGATGATTAGATGATATAGATGATATATATATAAACACATTATGACTTTATACTTGTTGCCCAAGACCTTAATTGCTCTCAGTTATCCCCCAAGAGATGAGTAAATGTTGGGTTTACCACATATGATGGCCATTTTGAGCTGTACTGATTTGCCACAGCAGTTCCACACTATGGAGACATGACTTAGCTTCTGCATTCTACTCTAAGTATAACATCCCATAGCCTGCTTTTGCTATTTCCTTCAAATTATTACATAAGTGAATTAAGATCATTCTGAGCAGGAATTTTAAGAAAGAATTTTATTGTTTATTACAGAAAGCCTTTAAATATCTACCTGGAGAGCTTCCGTGATTCAGAAGTAGGGCTTGGGGGTTTCTAAAAATTTAAATACTTCACAGATTGTTTTAATAGAATAAAGGTGAGTTGTTTATTAAGTATAGACTAAAGTAAATAAGAAATATCAAAAGTTTTATCATAAATGTCTCATTTAAAATGTGTAAGCTGACCTACATAGACAGGTAAATCCTCTGAAACTCATGAGGATGACATGCTTGAAGTCAAATACTGGTTTCAGGGGAGAGGAAGGTAGCTTATACTGATACTTTGGGTTTCCTTTAAATGTTGCTTTCATAACATGTTTACCAAGATTCTGTATCTGATGCTGCCAGTGGTTATATCTCCTGGGAGATATTCTCTGTATAAGAAAAAATGTTAAATTTATCAGGATGTTGCATCTTTGTTTCCCTGAAAAGCAGCAGTAGAAAAGCTAGGATGTCTACTTAAAATAAAAAATAGCTTTAGGGAAACCTTTGGGAAGAGGTAAGCTTTGTGGGCAAAGCAATTTTGTTGTTATAGGTTGATTTTTACCTTTGTTCTAATTTAAAATACAAACTCCTAAAACATGCAGCAGGAAATAGATCTAAACGTTTAGAATGGCTTTGCTTTATTTTGTTTAAGAAACAGAACTTCTGTCTCTTTAATTTAATCTTGAAAAGACTATGATTTTTAAAAACAATATTTTTTACTATTTAATTATAAAATGATTCTTTCAGATATTTAAGATATTAAAATTGCAACATATAAAACCGACAGATGCTGATGTAAAGAAATAAACACCTTTATTATGCACACAGGTTTGTAACTCAATAAATACAATGTGTCAAGTGCTATATTAGGATGTGCAGATGTGTGTGACGGATTCACAGGGTGTTACTGTAATGTAGAGGGTAAATATATTTGGCTCTGAAGTCATTCAATGTTGATTCAAATTCTAGATTTCACATCTTTTCCTCGTGTGACCTTGAGTAATTTACTTAACCTCACAACTTTCACAGTATATATATTTATAATGTTTTTGTGGTAATTAAAAGAGATAATTTATTTAAAGCATTTGGCTTGGTATCTGGCATGTAGTATATTAGCCTCAAGAAAAGATTTATTATTATTATTGTTATTATTATTATTTCTGAAAGATGATATAGGAAACAGAAAATAGTTTGTATATGAAGAAATGAGTGGAAGAAGTTTTCTGAATACCAAGTTGAGACATTTTTTTTTGAGATGAAGGCAATGTAGAACCATTTTTGGCTGGAATCATGGGTAGGTCAATCAAATTTGTGGGACACGAAGGTCATTTCATTATTTCTAGGTAAGAGATATCGTGAGCCATGAGCTCTGGTGTGTCGATAGTTTGAAACGACAGTATTAATAGGCACAGATCTTAGCTATATGCCAGAGAATTTGAGAAACTTCATTTAGAAATTAGAGATTCAAATGGCAAGAAAACAATACAATGTTGCCCCAAACACCCTTTTGTTTCAAAAGTGAGGTATCCAGGTGTTCACTACTGTAATCCTACATGATCTTGTGGCAGGTTAATAAATGCCGTAATTCCTTAGTAGAGAAGAGTATAAAAAGTTAATGAGTATACTGTAATGACCATAGTATTAATGGTCATTAATGTAATGATCGTTGGTATTAAAGAGAAAAATACAGACCCAAAATGGCATCACTTGTGTTAAGTAATTTAAAGCTCATGATACCAAAACTAAATTTAATAGTCACCTAATTGCTGTTTCGAACTTTCTCAGAAATGTAACCAATGCAATCATTTGGAGTATATTTTTGTTTTTGTTTTTGTTTTTATGGAGTTCTAACTTCACCTTATACAAAATGTTTACTTAAGACAAAAAAAAAAAAAGAGAGAGAGAAAAGAATATTGTAGATGCAAAATTCAGCAAATTCTCTAATCAAAGTCAGGTGAACATATGCAAATCAATTTTGAATTAACAAATCTATTAAAAAATTGGCTCCATATTTATTTTCAAGAATGGTTAAGAGATTACTTATAATCTTATCCATATACTTTGAGCACCATTAATTGAATCATAAAAAAAATTTCTGTGATCTATTATATTTCTCAAAAAACCTTGTTAGTCTTGATCATTTAATCGATAACTGTGCTACAGAACATAATAGACACAACTTATTAGTCACATAGAATATTCTCTTAAAATGAGCTGTAAACCAGTAGAGACATATAAAATATGAAAGAAATGTAGCCAATAAACTGGGTTCAGAAGTTCTAAACTACATATAACATGAGTTGTAGAAGAATAATTTGAAGATGAAAATATAATCATATATAAGAGAAAAAACGTAAACAATATGTGAAAAATTTATTAAAATATTTCTAAGAAAATATAAGTAAGTTATTTTTGCATGAATATGATTTAGGTTTTGTTTTTTGTTCTTTAGAATATAGTATATCAACAGCTTCAAACGTATAAGCAAAGATTAGTTTGAACCTGGATTTCAGTACACAAACTATTTAACATCCATATTTAATAATCAATGAATTTTGGAATTCACCTACTTGAATATTCAGTACCCTTAAACCTTTTCTGAAAATCAAAATGATAAGAAAAGCATCAAAATTGAAGATATTTGCAGATATACTTGTCTACAAAAATATTAAAGATAATCACCTGGAAAACTTAGAGCTAATAGTTAAAAGATCAACATTCATGTTTTATCCATACGCCAACATTAAAAATGTAGAATATTTAATCGTGAAATCACTTGTGTTATAATAGCAGTACTATCTGTAAAAAGTAGGAATAGGACTAAAAACTGAAACCAAAACAAACAAAAAATCTACTCAAGACCCGAATAACAAGAGCTGAAAATGTATTGGAAAGTAATAAAAAAAAAAAATCTTAAATAAAATAAGATGTGCACTATGCTTCTGAATTAAGAAATTCGATATTTCAAATATGTCAACTCTTCTCAAGCTCATTTGGAAGGAAAAAATGTGAAAGAACAGCCAGAAAACAATGGGGGAGGGAGGAAAGTTTGGAATAGGAGAGGGAGAAAAATATCAAATACCAAACTTCATTTTAACCTATTACTTATACAGTTTGGTTAAAAATGGATGCTTTGATCAAAATCGGCCTGTAAATTTATTTTTAAAAGTATCATTTTCAGTAAGAAAATACAAATCCAATTTAGAAGCCCTAGTATTAACTATGATCAATGCATCACTGACAGTAACTGAAAAGAAAAAATTATTTGAAAATTTTGTAAAGTGTTAATGAATTGCTATATAGAATTTCTGTACTCCACATTATTGTTTCCATGATCAGCAATGACCATCACAAAAACTAATATTTATTGATGATTTACTAGATTCAATGCAAATGAGAAGCACTTCACATGCATATCATGTATAATTTTTCTTAAAATTCTACAAGGTAGTTATTATTAATCTCTATTTATGATTTAAGAGGTTAAATAGCTTTTATTTTTTTCAGATGGCATCACATCTGGATTTGAATGCCACATAAATTACTTTTGAAAAAGACAACATGGATGGACCTCAAAATAATTATGTTAAGCGAAATAAGACAGACAAAAAAAGTTGAAAACCACATGATATCACTTATATGTGGGATGTAAACTGAAAAGCAACAATTGAACAGGTCTAACAAACAGAGACCCATGGACATGGACGATAGGCTAGTGGTTACCAGAGGGTAAGGGGTGGAGGAGGAAGGGGGAGGTTAACAGGGTAAAGGGGGTCAAATATAGTGGGGTAGGAGGAGGGCGAAGTGTGTAAAGTGGATCAGATATATGGTAGCTCAAGGAAACTCGACTTTGGGTGGTAAACACAGAATAGAATATACATATGTCATATTATAATGTACACCTGAAAATTATATAATTTTTTTAACCAATGTTATCTCAATAAACTTAATTAAAAAAAAAAAAACTACTATACTTTTATAAGCAGATAAAAATTTAAAGCAAACCACACAAAACCTTTGTGGCAATATAGAGTATGGTAAGGTGGAATCTGGGTTGTAGAAAGATACTATAGTTTTTCCGGTGAAAAATAAAAGATTAAGTTGGGGCAGTGGTAGCCAATACAACATTAAATTTAAGAGCTATTTAGGAAGTAGATAAATGAAACTGTTGTTGTTGAAGTATTGCTTATTTACTGCTGAAAGGGGGTCCCCTAACATTTTCACTATCACCAGTATCAGGCAGAAATAGCCTCAAATAATACACAACTAAAACTTTGTGAACTTCAAGGATTTTGTAATGCCTTAGAGTGCTGTAGTACAAGTTCAGAGGATTTTCATTTTGCATTCATGTGTGGGGGAGGTTTATTCTGATTTTCTGTGTTAATAAATTTATATTGATCTGGAAAGTCTTTTGATTTACTTTTGTTTGAGAGAAGATTTAAGGTACCTGCTTGAATATTGTTGCCATGTAGCTGATTATTTTCTCCTTTTTCTACCTTTGTCTCTGTTTCTGTCTCTGGAGAGAGAGAGAGATTGAGAGAGAGAAAGAGAGAGAGAGAGAGAGAGAGAGAGAGAGAGAGAATATTCTATATTACAGAAAAGTGTTGTTGTTTTTTTTAAGATTTCTTAAGCTTATTTTTTAAACTTCTTAAAACAAATAGTTTAGGTGTTAAATGAAATTGATGTTATTGAAAATCAGGGAACATATTTTAAATTTTTATTTAGAATTTTCAATTTTAAGACATAATGTATGAATTTGAAGTCGCTATCACCATAATTCTGGCTTTCCACTTGTCTTTGTGGTATAATGAAAATGTCCTCTGACAGATTCTAAGCATTATGAGGGCAGGTACTTCATTGCAGTGCTTTAACTTATCTTCCTAGTGTTTAGTATAATACTTGACACATAGTTTATAATTAGTGAAAAGCTGTTAAAGTAATGAACATTGTGTTTTAGAGTTCATTAGAGTAGTGAACACTATACTTTTAGAGAAAAATATGAAATGAGAGGAAAGGTAAAAAATAAAGAAATAGGAGTAGTGGAGAGAGGAAGAGGAGAAGAAAAGGAAGAGGAAAGATGGCAGAAGAGAACAGCAATAGGGAGAGAAAAAATGTAAGAGAAAGCAAAGAAATGGTAGGAATAAGGAAAAGGAGAGTGCAAGCAGCAGGAAATTAGAAGAGAGAAGGAAAAAGAATGATGCAATGAAAAGGAGAATGGCAGGTCCAAGAAATCAGTGATCAATTCAATGACATTATAGATAACCAAAGGCAGGCCAACCTTCAAAATAATGGAATTAAAATGCCTCATTTTACAAATTTATAAACGAAACAAAAACAGAAATATGAAGTATCTTACCTAAATTGACTCAAAGCTAGGTATTGCCAGAATTCAGACTTAGATCACTTAAAAAAAAAAAAAACAAAAAGCAAACAAACAAACAAACAAACACAACTCTTCTTGCCATTGGACTATAAAAGAGAAGCTCTCATGAGTCATGGACCACTGTTAGCCTGGACCACCATCCCAGACTGAATTCTTAACTAAGATTCCTCATGTCATTCAGAGAGTAATAGTTGATGCCTACTCTGCATTGACCTCTGTTCAGGCTCTAGAAGAATATAAATGAACAAAATATGCAAATATCCATTCTCTCTGAGACCTTTTATTTTAATAGATACTCAATAAACACTAAACGTAATAAATAAGGTAATTTATATAGCATTTTTAAAAATAGTAAGTGATATTAAACTTAAATCAGTTTATGGAGACTCAGAAAAAGCAGTCTTTTCAGTGTAAATATTTTTTTGTGGCTAACTAAACTTTTCTATAAGGGCCATTGCCATACTCAAATGCACTGAACTTATTTATGATCTTTTCTAATAACCACTCTTGTGCTTTGTGATTTTGTGAAACAACTATTTTCTTAAAAGTAAAGGTCATCAACTAAAATGGATAATAGCATTTAATAATAAAAACTTTGGAAAATGAAACAAGAAATCTTTGGAAATTTTAACTATAAAACAAAAGGAATGTTTGAAATTATGAAATACAACATGGAGAATGAGGTCAAAATAAAATGAGAGTGGCTTCTGCTTCTCATCTATATGGAGCAACAGAGATAGGATTTACTTTCCCTCCTGAACCAACTGAAATAAACAGACAAAATATAGGGAGTGGGGAGAATAGTCTTCAAGACACTGGGATAGGCAAGAATGATCATCAAGAAGTGGAAGATAAACAAAATGAGTTCTACAATTGCCCCAGCTTACAGTTCTTAGAGAATTTTCAGACCATAGCAGGAGGAAGTGGAACTCAAGCAGAACCCAGAGGACTGTCTGAATTAAAGAGCCAAAGTGTAGGTCTGGGAAGACCAAGACTGGTGAAGTTTGCAGGACAGACTACAAGAAAGGAGAAAGCAGCACAGAAAGAGAACGCCAGACATGTGCAGAGGGCTCCCAGCATTCAGCAGAGCACTGATCAATGTGAGTGTACAAACAAATTACTATAAATGAAGTTGTATAATATCATTTGATAAATTAAAGATGTATTATCTAAATTCTAAAGCAACCAGTACAATATCAAGACAAAAGAATGATGGGTTAAGGAAAAAAAAAAAAAAGTGGCAAAATGAAACACTGAAACTTAACTAGATCAATAATCACATTAAATACAAATGTTTTAACCATCCTATTTAAGAAAACCTTGATTCAACTATATGGTACTTACAAGAATTGCATTTTAAATGTAAATACTGGATTTAAAAAATAATAGGGAAAACAGACTTTGCTATCACAAGTTAAGAGAAGGCTGAAGTGGCTATATTAACATCAGGAAAGCGTATTTTATAGAAAAAATAATTATTAGAAACCAAGAGGGTTATTACAAAAGGATAAAGGAGTAAGTTCATCAAGAGAGCATCCCAATTATATATTTTTATTTACTTATCTAATGACAGACCTATAAAATATATAAATCCAAAACTAATTGAAATACAAAAGGAAATAGAGAATTCTGCCTTTAAAATCAAGAGAGCTAGAATTCATTCTTAATTAATTAATAGAACTAATAGACAGAAAAGCTACAGAATATTTTAACAACACTGTCAATCTACTTGAACTAATTGGCATTTGTAGTATGTGCGACCATATAGCAGCCAAATGAACATTCTTTTAAAAGTGAAAATAGAACATCTATCAAGATAAACTATATTCAGGACAAAAACGAGTGTTGATAACTTTCAAAGATTCGAGCCAAACAAAATATGTTATCTGACCAAAATAGAATCACATTAGAAATCAATAACAAAAAGAACTCTGGAAAAATCCTGAAGTATTTGGCAACTAAATAACACATGTAGATAACCTGTTTAAAGAACAAATTAAAAAGAGAATTAAAAAGTATTATGAACTGAATAAAAATGAAAGTACAACATATAAGAATTTGTAGGACATCTCTAAAGCAATACTTGGGCAGAAATTTACAATAAAAAATATTTATATTATAAAAGGAGAAAGTTCTCAAATCATGACACTAGATAAGAGCAAATTTAAACACAAAGTAAGCAAAATAAAGATAATAATAATAATCAAAGCAGAAATAAATAAAATCAAAAACACAAAAGCAATATAGAAAACAGAGTAAAAGGCTGTTTCCTTGAAATTAATAGATTTTATAAACCTGTAACCTAAATGATTAGGAAATAGAAGAAAAATGACATATTGACTTCTTAATAGGGAGTCAGTTAGCTGTTCTTTGGGTATTCCTAAATATCTTTAGTGTTCCTTAATCTCTAATTTGGGAGATTGAGTATTAGATAAGAAGCAAGGGAAGGTGGATCCAGGGAGGACGTTCTCTTAATGCCCCATATTTAGCCTCTCCATTACTCTGTTCATCGGCACCTTGGGTTTCTGAGTCTAAGAATGGTCTCGTTTAATTTCTCCAGAAATTGTATTTCAGACATCCTGTTGGGTAGTGCTGCATATCCAGAGTTCTTTAAAAGACTTAAACGCACTTGTTATTTTCAAATTCTTTCTCTCAGCCATCTTCTATGGTAACTGATGTATCTAATTCCTGAAAAAAATGATGAGGTCTTCAAGTTGAATTGCTTGGCTTCTTCCTCATTATTGTCATTATTGATTTTAATATTCATAATTATTGAAAATGGCCAGTAAAATTCTTCTCTACTTGCCTTCTGTGTCTTTTTATTATTATCTCAGGATTATTAGTACATTTCCTTATTTTTCAGGCAGAAGAAAAAGTTTCAGGCTCATCTGAAATATTCTCTGTCC
This sequence comes from Rousettus aegyptiacus, assembly GCF_014176215.1. NCBI lineage: Eukaryota > Metazoa > Chordata > Mammalia > Chiroptera > Pteropodidae > Rousettus > Rousettus aegyptiacus. The sequence goes on from NW_023416286.1 coordinate 64,476,174, forward strand.
CACCCGTGGAATCCATCATTACTCTAAGGAGCACTGGTTTTGTTTAGTGAAGTATTTGGAAACCAAGAGTTGGAGTTTTAGTACTCTCTGCTATAGAAATAGCTTAAAATATGTGTCTGTAAATCTTATGAATATGTGTATGTACATAGCAAGAGTGATGAGTTTCTATTGATACCTCTAAATTTTTAATTCAATAGTCCAAGTTTTTCTTGATTTCCTGATCTCTCTCTTCTCACACTATTAGCACCTTGTCTCTTAACAATGTTGAACACTTATTTACTAGTTCTAAAATATTCATAAAGTTACAGGATTGGTGAACCAATACAACTAGAAACCATAAACCTACTAATATTAATTGAATTAGTACCTCCTTTTCCTTTCGTGCCATTATTTTATTTACTTGAAATACAGGTAGGTCTATTTAATTCTCTTCGTTTTCAGAATATAAATATTATGTCTGATCATTTTTAATTCAAAATTAAACATTAGGATGATCATCAATATACTTTGAAATGATACCTTTATATACATATATCTTATTATTTTAGCACATGTATAGTCTAGGTGATATTAACACTGTCAAATATGGCCAAAAAATTAGTATAATTTTCTGAGATCAGTTTTCATGGTTCTCTGGAATGAATGAATCATGCATATGATGGAGTCTTAATTTGAAATTTTCTTACTCTTTAATTCTATCACACATTCAGGAGAAAAATTTTTTTACATGTACCAAATTGATCTTTTTCAATATTTTGATGTGTAATTAAGATAAAGTGCTTCCTTATAGCTGAATAAGAACAGATGCATGTGATGAATATAACAAAAACAGAAAACAGATGGTATACCACATGTATAACATCTTAATTCCTCCCTTTTTATGTAACATAATTACTGTAGCACATATACTATATTTAACTGGTTTTCTTAGAATCTGCCGATTCCCTAGAGAATCAAAATGGCTTTTTAAAATGTACTACACACACATACATATACATATACGCAATGTTTATTGTTACTGTTATTGGAATGTACTCTCTCAATTAAAAACGTACATGTTATATATTTTTGAAAATATTTATGAGCCAGTGTAGTTACTGATCTACAACTCATCAATGCAAGTGCTAAATAAAGTCTCACTAGAAAATATTTTTTCTAATGCAAACAGAAAAGAAGCTATTTGCTCCCTATCATTCCAAAAGGAACATGTGTGTAAATCCCTTTGCTTCTCTATAATCTACTTCCATGAACTAATTTTACCACTTATTCCATGTCATAAAACTTTGTTACATACATTTAAAGAGCAAATTTCAATACAGGATAATTTGGGCTTTGAATATGAATAAAAAGTTAAAGAAAGAATTAGAGCAATTATATGAAAAATACAGATGTCTAAAATCCTCTCCGGCTATTGAAGATCAAGAAGGATTTAGTCTTGGATTATCCAGATTGATGAAATTGACTAAATAATTCCATAATTCTCGATTTGATTATTATTGTGTGATTATAGACTTAAATTAAATCAATGTTCATGACAAGTCTGAATAATTTGGGTTACTAAATCCTTTTTTCTTTCATAGACATTTTGTCAGTTTCTTCAAGTTGGTTTTCCATCTCTCTTGTACTAAAATATAAACAGATGGATCACTTTTTAATATAGTCGAATAACATTTTCCTATACAATCTAAAATATGTGAAGCCTTGGGAACACTTAAATTAGTTTCAATTTTTCAAGTTCATTGTCACATTATTGACTAACCTGCAGTACCAACATTTAACCCATGAAGCAAAACTTACAAAATTAACCTGTCATTGTTTAAAGTTAAAGCACATAAATGTCTAAAGTGGTCTCATGATTAGAGTCTTGCTGGGGTAAATATTATAAAAGCATGCTCTTCAAACCTCTTTATATCTGTGTTTGTAGATCTATGTAGAAAATATTATTAATGCTTACTCTAAGTAGATTAAAATATATAAGTAATATAAATGTAGATGAACACATAAGAAAATATCTTTTAGTACAAATTAGTTATGAAAATTTATGTCCTGAAAGTATTACAGACAAAGTTCTTAGAAGAAAAATAATTGAGTAGCAAGAGATATTTTTTTACATGGATAGACATACAAAGTGATTTAAATTATAAAATAATATCTCGAGATTTTTTTTTTTAATTATTTAGACATTGCTTGGGACATGTATTGAGCTTTTGGTTATTTTAATTAAAGTTACCACAAGAATGCAAATTATGATATGTGCGGAGGCAGAAGGCTGATGAGCCAGATTAAAAAGCAATCAAATTAATAATTAAATTATCTGTCTAATATTATCTGTTTCAGTACAAGTATTTCTTTAAATGCTCACTGAATGTTGTTAATAGCTCTCCTACTACAGTGACACTTGGAATTATAGATATGGTATGCAAACACATCTGTACCCTAGTCAGTTCTTTAACCAGAAAATAATGTTGTGCTAATATGTATAAGAATATGGAGTGTCATTAATTTGGTATTCATTTTAAGGTGTAAAAGTGATTAATTAGTTATGACAACCTGGTGTGTAAAACATTATTATAAAGGCATCCAGCAAAATAGTCTTTTTTATATTTGTAGAATGCTTTCCTAAATTTAAACAAATGGTGTTTGGAACATAATTAAGATAACACGAGGAAAATCACACAGACACACACACACACACACACACACACAAAATCAAAGAAAAATACTATTTATGGATAAAAAATTCTCAGTTTTAAAAATTACAGAATATAGTTATGCTTATAGAAATACATTTTATTTAAGTTAAGATGGTATGCCTAGTATGCCTCCTGCACTCATGGCAGAGTTGGAAATTAAGCAACACAAAATAGAGTACCCTGAGAGATAAAAATATATGGTTGAATAAATGATTTAATGACACGAATTCAAATCAAATGTATTTTGTTTAGAGAACTAACTAGTACCAGAGATTATACCAGTGCTCGGATATACATTATCTAATTAAATGAGAGAATTCAGTCAGAGTTGAAATGCAAAGAAAATAATGATATTCCTTTATCAAATATTTATTCTTCCCTGCTAGGTGCAAGGAACCGAGCTCCATACTATGTACATTATAGTTAGATTCAGAGATAATTAAAACTGAAACCTGTCACTGGGAAAGAATTTTATAGGTGACTAAAATAAGAATACATGAAGTGCTTTGGGAAAACAGAGCAGATGAGTATAATTAAGGATTGGAAAGAATGAAGTGAAGTCAGAGAGGAAGCAAGCAGGAAAACCTATATTAAGATGGGAACATGGTTCTACTTTGAGAAAGAGCATAAAATTTATAAAATTAAAGAATGTGTATTTCATATTTTGTGTTATTGATTAAAGTTTGTTTTTCAAAGCTTAGGACTTTTCCAAAACTCAGAAACATTAGACAGAATTAAAATTGTAAAGGGTGAGTAAAAACTTGAATTCAATTGCTGTATTGTACATATGCTACTTTTTCCACCAAGAATTCGTTCTTCCCTCTTCTGGTTAAACAAGGGAACTTAATGGGCACATGGCCTATGCAGGAACAGAAGGTCCCTTGGTCAGGTCCCATGCTTGGTTTAATGCTTCGGTGTTGCTATCTTGAAATCCTTAATATTATTTTCTACAGGGGACCATGTAATTTTGTTTTGCACTGGGTACCACAAATTATGTAGCTATTCCTGACAGCACACCTGACTTTTTGGGGGAAGCGCACAACCTCCTTTTCTTTGAACAGGCACTGATTTACCTTGTTAGCATAATAACATTCCTCCCTGAGGTAGAGATTTACAAGAACATCAGCCTGAATCATGGCAGTGAGAGTCAGGGCTAAACTGATTGATTTTAACTGTTTAGTTCTCTGAGGTTTCTATTCTGCATTGAATGAGAAGCTAAGGGGATATTAGTTAGATCTAGAATTAATGCAATCATCTTGAGGTCATGATGAAAAATCCTGTCCGAGAAGCATGCCAGCACATTTACTTATAAAACCCATTCCTACATATCTTGAATGCTTTTTATGTATATTGCAAAGTATAAGTATTTGTAACAAAAAAAATTTTGTAAGCAATTGTTTCAGTAAGTTATTTTATTGCCAGTGTGTAGAAATTCAATGGATTTGTGTGTGACCTTTTAGCCATCAATCATCCAAAACTCTTCTATTAATATTAATAATTAATAAATTCTTTTTCTGTTCTTATTTTACAAGAAAAAGCATGGAAGAAGTGTTATGCTTTCAATATTTTATACTAACCATAAGTGCAGCTTTAAGTCCCTATCCTAATAGCTGCTAAGGAAATATACCTTAGCCATCCCGGTAGTTTACATACTCTCCTTCCAGTTGCACAAAGTCTAGGAACTTTATGTTTTCCAGAAAAGAGAACTGTCTTAACTTTCTAGTCCATTATAAACACCACCATATTGTCCCAGCCTACATGGGTCCTTGAAATCTCCTGTTTATGTGACATAGGGTGGTTTGGAAACTGCCAAGGATCAAAAGTTCTGGCACTAGATCTCACCCTTCCCAGGTACACCACATAGCCTTCCCCTGAAGGCAATGGTTTACTTCTCAAGAAGTTTTGGAGAACTGTGCGAGTGCTTCTAACATTCTTGGACACTTTCTGTGTCTGTTGAAATCCATAGTCTCTCTCCTTGTAGCTGTCTTCCCTCAGGCCCTCTGTATTCTGTTCTACATAGTATCCCCATCTCTGCACATCACTTTAGCACAATCTCTTTAATGAATTTAGGTTTTATGGAAGAATAAAAAAGCTACTGATTTCAAGTAACTTCTGTTTTTGTTGTTTTTGTTTTTTACCTAGAGAGAAGGGTATAGTAGGGAAGGAGGAGATTGAAAGAAGAAACATTTCTTGTAAATCAATGGTGTTGGTAGAACATAAATTTATATCTTCAACTGGATTACCCCAATTAAAATTTGTTGGTGAGGTTACAAGGGGATTTACATATGAATCACCCACATCTCCCAGTTGCCCAGATCTCTACTCATGTTCACATATACATAAACATCTATTGTATTGGTTTCCTACTATTTCTGTAACAATTTCCACAGACATAGTGATTCGAAATGTATTACCTTATATTTCTAGCAGTCAGAAGTCCAAAATCAGTCTCACTGGGTTAAAATCAAGCTGTTAGTAGAGCTGGCTCCTTCTGAAACAGTTTTTAGATTTCTGCATTCCTTCAGTCATGACTTCATCTTTGCATTACACCAATCTTTGCTTCTGTTAGCACATCTCTTAAACTCCTCTGACGTCCTGTGTCTCTCTTATAAGAACCTTTGTGACTATATCAGGTCTATCTAGATAATCTTAGATAATCTAAAATAATCCACCTATTTTAACATAATTCCATTTCTAAATCTTCTATTTTTATATAAATCAACTTTCACATAATCCAGGGATTAAGACAAGGATATTTATGGGGGATTATTATCTGGCTTACCATAGCTGGCTATTAAATGCCACCATTTGCATGACCCATTGGAACTTTAATTCAAAAAATCTAATGTTTAATTTTAATGTTCTTTTGGATTCTTCTTTCATATATCTCAGTTGATGGAAGCAATTGGCTCAAGTACATATCTAGTAATCATCCTATATTATTCTTTTCCCCTATATTCAATAATTTTCTAAATCAGTTGTTTTCCTTAAATATTTGCTAAATTCACCCCTTATTTTAATTCCCATTGAGTTTGTGTTAAATTTTTGTCTCATCTCTCCCTTATTTATTATAACATTTTTTCAATCATTAACCTTACAACCATCAGAATACTTTTTCTAAAATGATAATCTAATCATGTCACAGCTCTTCCTAACAGAAAAATTTAAGATATGAAATTGAATTGTACCATAGCTTCCTGTTCTTTATAGGATAAAAGCTAAATTCTTAAAGTTGATTGACGAGACCTTAACTAGACTGCATAGGCTACAATAACACTCACTGCAGTGATGGTGTGATTAAACTTCAGGTTCCCCACCGGACTAAATGCTCCATAACACAAACAGCATAGATTCTTTTGCTTACTGTTGAATTTCTAGTGACTGGTGCAGTATGTGACAAATGCATGCTCAATTTGTTAGATAAAGAATTTAAGGGCTTTCAGAATCTGGTATTTCTGTTTAAAGATTTTTCATTTATACACACACAAACACACACGCACATACAAAAATCATGTTGTACTAAATTAACTATTATTTTGCAGCAAATTTGCCATTGCTTTTCTTGTTCTTTGATTTCTTTTCCTCTTTTATTTACTGAGGGATTCTAGAATTTTAGTATGAAGTGTCACTTTCTAAATAAAAATAAAATTTAAAATGCATATTTTAAAAAATACATCCATTGTGTTCAAACAATTGTTTCATCTTCCTAACCCATCTTGTTAAATGAATTAACAATTGTGTTTAAATCTACAAATATTAAATTAAGTGTTTCTAGTTCATTCTATGTGTTTGTGTGTAATACCTAAGAATGCACGGTCAAGGGGCTCAAATAGTTTAGAGATTAAGTGTAGGGCTTTGGTACTTGTATTAGATTTCCATTGCTGCCATAAAAAAATCACCGCAAATTTAGTGGCTTCCAAAAACTCAAGTATATTCTATCTCATAATTCTGTAAGTCAGACATTCAGGTTGGCAGACTGGTTTGTTTCTATGCTCTGGGTTTCACGAAGCTGAAACCAAGGTGTCAGCTGGCTGTGCTTCTATCAGAAGATGCTGGAGAGAATCTGTTCCTAGGCTCATTCGGGTTGCCCACCAAATTGTTGGTGACTTTGCAGTTCTCAGTCTGGGGTTTTCATTTTCAGCTGATGTTAGCTACAAAAAAAACTGCCTGCTTTTCTTCTCATGCTGTCTCCGTGTGGTCCTCTTCACCAACTGTGACTTCCCCTTCTGAATCATCTCTCCAGACTACTTCATGGTCCCATCTCGAACTGACTCTCCTGGCTTCCCGTTCTGTTTTTTAAAGCACTTCTAATTACATTAAGTCCACCCAGATTATCTGAAATAATCACGTTATTTTATCGTCAGCTGCTAATAACCCTAGTTTCATCTTCACAGTCACTTTCTAACAGTACCTAGATTAATGTTTGATTGAATAATAAAAGCAAAGCAATCTTGTAAAGAGGAGAATATTTTAGAATTCTGCTTGCACAGTACTGAAGAGAAAGAAAGAAATTCTAATCTTTATTATAGACTAGTCTCAAGAAATCCTTTAACCTTTCAGGATACTTTCTATAACAGCGAGGGAGGGACTAGAGGCTACAGAAAGAAACCAACTATGTTAGATATTAAAGACTTTAAAAATTTCCTTCTATATTTTTATATTTTAAGCTAGTTTATTTTTGTTTCTCTTTTTTATCTCTCTTCTCAGGAATTAATAGAAAACTGGTTTCAACTAAAATTGTCTCTGTGTTATCTTTACAAACCAATAAGAAATAAAAAAGCTGAGGACACAGTATTGTAATCTGCTGCAGGCCTGAGCAAAACAGGAAGCCAGGTGGGAGCAGTGTGAGTTGTGGGCTAGGGAGAAAAGAAGATAGCAGATTGTGTGCCTGAGGCCGGCAGTTCCAAAATGAAAGCTTAACTGGCAGACTAGCCATGAAAAAATATTCAAGATTAGGAGTACTATTTTGTTTTTAAGATTTAATTACTTCCGACCAAAAATTTAAAGTTGTGATATTAGTTTCTTAATATTTTTTGATATTCTGGATTATTTCCTCTTAAGTCCACTGTACAGATGATCCAAAGAAATAAGTAGTCTGCTTGATTTTTATAAATATGAATGGATTTAGATAGCAATAGGGAGTATAACATTATTATTAAAACATATTCTGAAATTTTGCATTTACATGTGAAAAGAATACAAACATTTAGTTTCTTTTTATCTTTAAAATTTCTAAATTTTTATGGTTAGTGCTTATATTAAATATTAAAAGAAACATTATTATTTTAAATTAATAATTAACTGTTAAAATGTTACCTTTTTTGCACATTGGTAAAACTGTTATTATTTTTCACATTCCTACTTCCTTTTATACTTTATTCTTTCATTCAGTGAAAAGTATACCTGGAGGCCCTAAAATTTGCCACATGCTGCAATATAAAAATGAATGAGGCAGTCCTAGGCTTTGATAAGATCTGTCCGTTGTGAAAAGACAGGCAAAAAAAGAAAAATCAATTCACCGAGTATAGAAAATGTTACAAATGGGGAAGCTTCTGAAAGTCAACATGAAAAGATAAGGAGTGTTTTAGAATGTGAAGTAACTGCCCAGCAGTTGGACTGGCTAGTAGAGAGGGTTTATTTTATAGATCACCCCTTGAAAGGTGATTTAATCTATAAGTTTCTGATGTTGAATTTTGACACATTCTATTTGGAGAGATTCATTCTGGTATTAGATACTTTATTCCAGCAACAGTAAAGTTGGTTTGCACTTGTGGAGGAAGGGGGGACCCTTGGTGTAGGCTATTTATCCAACGGATCAGGACCATCCAATTGTCCAAGGATAGTTTTTCTTGGTGTCTATTTTCCTTTTCTTCTCTTGATAAGGGTAGCTAAAAATATAGTTTAGTTACCATCCCTACCCCTCATCTCGATTAACCTGAATGTACAGTCTTCCAAATAAATAGTATAAAGAAAAGCATGCGATCATCGTGCCAACATGGGTTCACATAAAGGATGTAATCTTCACTCTCTACATTAATACATTAACATACAGAGTCAAAATTAAGATAACAATTTCATGCAAACAACTTCCCTGGTCCTCCTGCCCCTTCTAATCATAGTCTCTTCCATCAGAGAAGTTCTGGAGCAGCCACTACTATTATGGAATGTTGAACAATGTTCTTAGACTCAGGTGGAATGACTAAATTTATTTTTGGCAAGGATATCACAGTTCAGAGTTACACCGATATACATTGTGCTAAAATGTTAATGCCCTTATACATTATGTTACTCTCTTATTAATTAGTGCAAAAGGAAAATACAGGAAATTATTACAAAGAAAATTATACTTTTATAAGAATTAAAAAAAAATGTTTCTCATTATAACCTTGGTAATGATTAACCAAGGTACAGCTTCGGTCATTTTCCAACCAGTTATGAGGTACATGGTAGTTTACTAACTCATTAGAACATCATATAGGTATGTATTTCTTTCTACCTATAGTATTTCAAATTTGCATTTTTTCTAGTCATTTTAAAGGAGTTATTTTCAATTTTATATGACAAAAATATTTTCTAATATAATTAATTTTATGTAAAAGTTATTTGAAATTACTAATGTAAATTGCATATCATAAAATTACTTCTAAACTGTAAAATTACTAGAGTTATATTTTGCAAATATAAAATAAAAATCATAGAAAAAATTATGTTAAAATTTGCAAGAAAAATATAATGAATATGCTCAGAAAATATATTGAATATTTCATCTTACATTTTAATGCAAGATGAAATTTATATAATTAATCCTAAAATGTCAAAAATCATCTTAAAAAATTCCCAACTTGGGGAAAAATCATGAAATATCATGAAAAGTTTAATTCATTGACTGCTTTTGAAACATGTGTCTATTATAAAAATCATCAAATTTGATAAATGATTCAAAATGAGATTCTTAGATAGTTCTGAGTGATGTTACTTTAAGAATACTGAAGTTAAATCCATAGTAGTTTATGATACAAATTCTTGCATTTAAATGATGCTATCACCATGTCAAATGAATTGTTACATCATGAACTAAAGAGATTTCATCATTAAAAAATGAACACACATCACAAAGATAAGTTGAACCAAAACCAGCATCAATGCATATGAATAAGTTTGGTTATTGTGTAAGGAATACACACACACACACACACACACACGATATATATGCATATATATATATATGTCATATATATGTATGACAAGTGAATTTGTAATATTCTTTTGAAGTTAATGACAGTGAGAGGAATAAGTGGCATTTTCTATGTTTTACTTTTCCTTTGGACTAGCTCACAACTGTTTATTCTATTTTTAAAGGCAGTACATATTCAGAGTTGCAGAATGGTTGCTCAAACTATCAGTTTTTAGGAGAAAAACTGTTAATGAGTCATTCACAAACAAGTTAAGAAACATATCTTTTTCAAATATTCAGATACTTTTAGCTATCTAGGGAGGTGCTTTGGGGACGTTCACACCCATCCTGATCTCCTCAATGATTAGCCTGCTGGCTTTCATGGCTACCTCATTGTGAAACTACTTATTGGTTGTCAAAGCTTCCACAAGGCTAGGAATTGGTCATGGGAACAGCATAGGTCAAAATGCCACAAACACTGTTCGCACTGCCATTCGGATATATTTCTTGAATAAATTCTACTCAGATTATTGTAAACCTTTAATTTCTAGAGTTAGAAAAAGTTTATTTTGACAATTTTTCCATGATTCTCATTGTTTTTATGGAAGTTCAGCTTTTCTGAGACCCTTACTACAAACAGTAGGAAGTGGCTCCTTTTCACTTCCCTTTAGATAGACACTTAAGTTGTTTCCCATGATTTATAATATGATAAAGAAATATTGGATGTCATTCTAGTTTTATATAAATATAACCATGTTATTTAAAATGGAATGTTGGCTTAAAACAAATTGAATATTATTTGGTTTTAAAAAAGAAATGAAGTGCCAATACATGCTACAATACTGATGGACTTTGGAAATATTTTAAGTGAAAGAAAGCTAACACAAAATAATACATATCATATGATTCCATTTATAGGAAATGGCCAGAATTGACAAATATGTGGAGACAGAATGTAAACTAGCTGTGTTTGAGGAAGAGAAAGTATATCAATATAGCCAGAGAACAATAAAACAGGAGAGGATAACATAGATTAGATTGAAGGAAAGGAAGGGCCCAGATCATGCTGTTCCTTAATAGTGTTAATGAAGAGCAATGGGAAAGCCATTGGATGTTTTGAAAGAAGTGATTTACATTAAGTGTGATGAATTGGGGGTTTGGAGAAGGGAGAGGCAGTGAGACAAATTAGAAGACTATTACGTTCAGGATAGAGATGATAGTGTCTTGTAATATAGTAATAGTAGTAAAGATGAAGATAATTAAATGCATTTGAGATACAATTTGGAGCTAGAAATATCAACATTTGTTTAGGTACAAGCTGCAGAACAAGGAACATGAAACAAATCAAGATTACTAAACTGTGAAGATAAGGGTGGTAGAGTAGCAATCAAATATTCTATTTGAACTTATGCCTGAAATGACTATGTAAAATTTAAATGGAGAGGTCAATAGTACATTAGAAGATTACCTAAGACTGGCTCTTGACCACTTCAATACCTAAAGGTAAATGAGACTAGGGAAAACATTAAGGAGAAAGAATGGAAAGAGAAACTTGAAAGTGCATCCAATGACTTAGGAGTAAAATCAGAAACTATTTCAAAATCAATAGGAAATCAGCTATGTTGAAAACAACTCGGTAGACCAATAAATAAATGATCAGAGAAAATGTCCTGGATATTGAAAATATAGTTGTTGGCAATGAGCATGAAAAGAGAAAAGTCAATAGCATTATGAAGACAGAAAGCAAAATGGAATGAATTGAAAATTTTAAATTATAGTATTTTTAGACAGAAAATATCATTACACTTAGATTAAATCCAATAATTATAACCAGAGGAACACAAACCAATCCATGAAATAGTTATTCTATATTAAATTTAGCAGACAAAGAGCAATTACTTGAAATTAAATATCAAAGACAGGTAGTAAATAAGAGCTTCTGTAATACTTGAGAATGTTAGTCTTGTGTTTCTCTCAAATAGTATAAAGCTTTCCTTTTAAATCATCAATCGAGAAATTTGTTCAAAATCACTTACATACTAAGATAAATAAAAGGTTAATAATATATACCAATTTAAAACTACAAAGCCAAAGAATCACAGAATAAATTTTTCTTGTAAAACATGAGCCTTATTCTTCTATTTCAAATCTCAATAGATATTATAGAAACAGATATAAATTATTCTTTGTTAATTCTTCTTTAAAAAAAATATCTGAAATGTGTAGAACTGAATGTGTTTATCTTCCCATTTACCTTCTTATTTTTTTAGTATGATTATCTTATATGCTTTTGGATCACAGATACAGAGAATTATCATAGTCTATATAAGACACAATAGCAACACTGGTCTGCTCAAACTCCTCACCTATTTTATTTAACTATTTATTCATTCCATTTTATTTTCATTCACTACTTCCATTCCCTACTTGCACTATAAAAACATCATCTGGTGTTTTCATGACAATCCTTTTACTTGTGTGTGTTCTTGTAAAATGTGTAATTTTGTTTTACGGTTATATACAAAATAAAATGGTAATGTGATGCGGACATTATTCTCTTTCTATTTTTGTTTCATTAGGAACCATGATTTAAGCTCTATTCATGTTCCCAACTATTTACCTTATATATTGCTGCTAACTGCCATATTATTCAAGAGTGTGTATCTGCCCAATGCTATTTATTTATTTATTTATATCTTCATTGCCTCTAAAACCACATATCTAGCAAATATAACAATGGTGAATATTCTAGTAAATGTTCTCTTACATACTTGTGTAAATACTTATTTTGAATATTAACCTAGGAAAAGGCTTGCCAGGTATAGAATAAATATATTTAATTTCACTTATTATCACCATTCTCTTCTCCAGAAAATCTGTATCAGGACATCCTCATTTCAACATTATTAAATTTTACTTGTTGCCATTGTGATGTGCATTTAAGCTTCTATAATTTATACACTAAGCTTTTTTTTCTGACAATAAGTAAAGTCTGAATATTTGAACTATAATCTGAAAAAAAAAAAAAAGAGACCTGCATGGATGCTAACAACCATTTAGAAGCCACATATTTTATGGAAGAAAAATTATTGCAATTAATTTTAAGAAGGATCTCAAACATATTTAATGATTTATCGAGCTTAAAAACAAATTAGAAATTATTCTCTATGCTGAGGACTAGTAGTAATAATAACAAAACAAAATTAAACAAAAACTTGTCATGAACCTTGTAACAATAAGCATTTATATTGCTCACAAGTCTATGGATCATCTGGGTAGCTTTGCCAAGTTGGGCTGGACCCACCCAAGTGTCTGCATTTGGTTGTGGGTCAAGTAAGCAACTCTGCTAAATTTGTCTGAGTTTATTGTTTGTTTGCATGTTTTTGTCTATTGAAGCATTTTATTTTATTATTGTTAGTTTTGAGTATACAGTACATTGGTTAGACATTTACATAGTTTATGAAACAATCTCCCTGATTACTCTATAACCCATTTGACTCTACACATAGCTATTACATTACTACTAACTACATTTCCTATGCTGTACTCCCATCCCCGTGACCATCTCTCAACTTCTAATTTGTACTTCTTTAGTCCTTCACCCCTTTCTCTCAGGCCCTCAGCTCGTCTTCCTTTTGACAGGCACGAGATTGTCTTCTGTATTGGTGAGTCTGTTTTTAATTAGTTTGTTCTTTTTGTTTCTTAGATTTCACATATAAATGAAATCATATGGTATTTATCTTTCTCTATCTGACTTAGTTCACTCGGCATAATAACCTCTAGGTACATCCATGTTATTGCAAATGGTAGGATTTCATTTTTTTAATGCCTAAGTAATAATCCATTGTATATATTAACCATAACTTCTTTATCTAATTGTCTGTTGATGGGCATTTAGATTGTTTCCATGTCTTGGTTATTATGAATAGTGCTGCTGTAAATATAGTAGTCATAGATCTTTATGAATTAGTGTTTTGGTTTTCTTTGGATAAATACTCAAAAACCCAATTGCTAGGTCAAAAAGTAGTTTCATTTTTAATTTTTTTGAGAAACCTCCAGACTTTTGATGGAATTGCGAATTGGTGCTTTCATCTATTTGAGGCTTGGTTGGTTATAGGCTGGTCTAGAATGTCCTTGGCTGAGACAAATGGACTCTTCTCCAAATGGTCTTTTATTTTTCACTAGACTAGATTAGTTTATTCTCACAACAGAGACAGGTTCCCATGAGAGATTATAGAAGTGGACAAGACTCTTGAGGCATAAGCTCAAAGGTTTCACACCATCACTTCAGAAATATTTTATTAAGCTAAAGGAAATCACAGGACCTGTCCAGATACAAGGCATGAAAGAATAGATTTACATCTTACAAACAGAAGCTGCAAAGCCTTATTGCATAGAGCATCGATATAAGTTTGAATAGAAAATTTGGATCACTTTTGCAATTAGACACGCACAAGCGTGTGTGTAGGTTATACACACACACACACACACACATATATATGTATATATACACACATATATATTTATGATCATATGTGTATATATATTTATGATCACATATGTGTGTGTGTGTGTGTGTGTGTATGAAGGGCCATGATATATGTTATGGAGAGCAGTAAAAAAAGAGTTCAAAGGTAACAGAAGCCTAATGGCACAAAATTTCTGGGATATTGTAATACGTCAGTCTTTTAATCAGAGTAAAAAAGAAAACCATTGAAGGGTTTTGAGCAAAAGAGTGATATCTACCTAGAATAACAAGGAGGCAATTTTAAACACGAATTTTGAGTTCAAAGAAGAGGTCTGATCTGGGAATATACATATCATCTGCTAAAATTGTAAACATACATTTTTTATGTATATTACACATAACTGTCATTAAATTATATTTATATAGATCATCAAAATATTAATATGAAATTCTTATTTCTGTGAAAATGTATGAGAAAGCTTACCATTTACAAATTTGATAACTGTTTTTGTTTTAATGTCTATACCCAAGTTAAGCATGTAAGAAAAGAGCTTAATTATTTGCTACTTCTATCTCCCCAATCAGTGGTCATTGGAAAACCAATAAATTTTAATCTTAATCCCTTTTTGCTATGTTTTCATATAGTCTGAGTATTGCTTTTTCTTTTTCCATAATTCTCCTCCAGATTGGACCATTTCTCACATATCTGAATGTTTAAAGTATCAACCAAAAATGTTTTTTCTTTTTTAAGAGGGAAATATATATATATATACACACACACACACACACACACATATATATATATATATATATATATATATATATATATATATATATAACTAAATAAATGCATGCAATAAAGGAAGAGTCAATACAGAACTTAAAAAAAAAAAAAAAAAAAAGCTCTGGTTTACTACCAAAAGAAAAGGTATGTGGTTGTGATCTTTCTGTATTTCTAGGATGCTAACACAATTGGCCAAACTATGAGAAATCCAAACTAACTAGACATCTGTTGAAAACACAGCAGAACAACATACAATCTATTTCAAATACTTTAACATAATATGGCTGACAGTTTACTAAAGCAAAAACTAAGGGGACAAGGTTAATAATTTATTATTAATTAAGTATGGGTAATTGATACTTGAAAGAAAAGGCAATTTAGACAATCAATTATAAAGAAGCAGAGAACAAGAATTTAGAGTTTTAAAGAAAAAGCACAGAAAATAGTAATTAACTTCAAGAAAATATAGCATTCTGCTAATATAACTAAGAAATAAGTATTAATGCACAATATGAGAGAGCTGCAAAAAATGAATCAATATTATTATTGAAAATTAATAAAGAATATTAAACACATAATAAGAATATATATACGTACAGTAATCATACAATAACACATACATGATATTGTGTATAAGTAAATATAAAATTCATCAATAAAATACAATGGCTTATGCTGATTGTATTTAACATATTCATATATTCCTGTGATTTTATTTCATTTCCCTTGTGAAGTCAGTGTAAGAATATTTTACTTGTGAGGCACTTGAATGAGACATTTATAAATGCATCTTCTTTGATAAGGATATTCTGGAATTTCTCAGTGAAGATTCTGGCAGCCTCATAATTTTTATATGTTGTACTAAAAGGTAATTATCTTTAAAGTCTTAAACAATTCACATGGCTCACCATTCATAATAACTTCTCTCTTTTTTAGGTTTCCATTATGCAGGATAAATAAGTTCTGGAAATATATACAAAATGGTTAGTTTAGTCAACAAACTATTAGAATTAGCAAGAGAGTTTATTTATGTGAAGCCAGTAGAGGATTTTCATCGTATGATATATTCTGACTTATTTTGTTGTGGTGGTGGTTGTTTTTAACAATGTAATTAGGTATAATATAAATGCCATAGAATGTTTCTGTTTATGAGTAGAGTTCAGATAAAATACACAGAGCTAGTTGGTGGCTAAGCCCTCTGACACTAGAAGCCAGTTCTCCTAACTTTTCAATAAAGGTCTCCAAAACACTACTCCTTTTTTATTCTAGGTATCCCTAATTTTAAATCCATAGGTCGTTTCTTGATATGTTTTCACTCTTCTTCCTTAAATCTATATTTCTCACTTATTAAACATATATTTATTGAAATTGAGTTACATCGACATTTATAAGAAAGGCATACTCTCTCTTCTTCCTACTCCTGTTTATCTTTTTAGCTACTTGATATTCTTGTCAGTCCCTAGAAAAACGTATCTCTTTAAGATGTCCAACTCCTCCATGAAACTATGATTTCTACATTTTGCATGATTTGTATTTGTTTCTGATTTATTTTGCTGTTTTACTAACATTTACATTTTAAACTCTAGTACATACTTATTCCTTTTATTGATTAAATTCATTTTCTCATCACCTATTAAAGTTGACCTGCCACTTTCCATCATTCAAACTCTCTCTTTTATCTTCATAATCTTCATTTTTAAAAACTTAATTTTTTTTCTTCAAGGATATCCCCTTTATCAAAATATCTACTGACATAAATAACTTTCGATGTAACATCAATACGCAAATCATAACTGGCAACCTGTAGTCTGAAATAAGGAGGTTGACAGGTTTGATTCATCCATACAATTTTCTTATTTTATTAAAACAAACACATAAAAGAGTAATATATTTCCTATGTTAATAACAAAACCGACAATACTTGGAGAAAAATATCTATAAAACAAGTGTAATAGTGTCTGATTTCAGTTTTTAATATTTGGGTGCTGTCAGTTTTTAAGCTTCACCATCCCTGTTCCCCTTTGCTCCACATTTGAGCAGACAGAAAATAATCTACATGTTCCTTCACTTGGCACTGGTGCAGGGTTCAAACCCTGCAACCCTCTGCCTACAACTGAAAACATTATGTCTAGTCCCTCCTCATCACCACAATAGAAACCCTAAGCCAATCTCCTTTCTCTCTTCTTTCAAACTACTTCAGAGCAACTTGAGAGGCTTACTCTGCTCCCTCTCAAGACTCTTATTTTGAGAGTAATAACATTTTTGATTCTTCCTTGGTGCATGCCTGGCACCATTATTTTTAATGTACAGACCAGATTTTGAGTGTGTTTCATCCTGCCTTTGCAGAGTGCCATAAAGTGCAAGGTTTTGCAGAAGCTAGATTGTTCTCTCAGTGCATTATGCATGGGTACTTAACAAATCTTTTCATTTATTTATTGTGTACAGACCATGATGGACATTTAATTTTGCAAATGACTACTTTGAAACATGTGGTAGGTAACTTTTAAATATTATATCGTTCATGATTTATTGAAAATGATCGATTAATTTCCCAATGATATCAAATGAAATCACAAATCATTAACTAAAATGTAACGTGTGGGAGAGAAGATAGTGGTAGTGTTTAAAATGAAGTGAAAGCATTTGTTCCCTAAAAAGATAGCTATGTAATCGAAATTTCATTTTGAAAAAACTTTGAGGGCTTGAGGGCTCTGGGTTTTGTTTGTTTGTTTGTTTGTTTTTCAATTTCAAAGCCTAGTTCACTAAGAAAGGCCTAGTTCAGATTTGTAATAATATTTTAATTTGGAATTACTAGCCTGGCATATTTTAAAACGTGGAAAACCATCAGAACTTTTTTAAGTCAGTGATTTTTATCCTAATTCTGTAAAAGAATTCAGAATGCTTTCATAGAAGTGCATATTCCCACAGCCAGGAGAGAGTAATGGTATTCTAGTATCTCAAAGTGGTTAAGAAGTGTAAGATATTTGAAAGATTATATATATTTCTGGAAAAAAAAAAGAAATTTTAGCATTATCTAATTTTTGAGTTATTAAAATATTTGCCTTTTATGAATTGTGAAATTTCTTTTCTTTTTCTCTTGGTACAGAGGAGATGAAAATAAAAAGTAATTATAAAGGAAACAAATTTGTATAAGAACAGAATGAAATACGGACAAAATAAAAGACCTCATGATATCTTAGGTTATTATGAGAGCAAATCAGTGAGTAAATACACAGGAAGGGCACAGAGTAGTACCCGACCCACAATAGTGCTGTTGCTATTATTGCTATAACCGTGGAATAGGCATCGTTTACCTAATACTCTAGTTCTATTGTTCAGCTAGGTTTGAATTGTGGTGAAAGGATTTTACATTTTCTAGACTCTCTAAAACAAGCTGTTATAAAGCAATATTCATTTACAATTTTTGTCCAAGCTGAAATTTTCCATATCATTTATATTTGCTTCTGCCAAAAGCAACAAATTATGTATTTAGAATAACATTGTGAATATAATAATCAATTTAAATATTTCCTGAGAAGAATGAGTAAATAACTACATCCACATTAAAGCATTTTATATATCATTGCTTTGTCTTGTATATAGATTCCAATATCTATACAAGTGGAATTATTACTTTTGAAATTTCATAAACATAGAATTTAATATTAAGCATAAATATATGTCTGAGAATTATGTTATTTCTAAAAATCCAAAATAATCAGTGGAATGCTAGAGAAAGATTTTTATCCTATTATTCTCTTGTTGGTTCATAAATATGTACTAGGGTATCTTATATATTTATTATTTAAATCCAATCACATTCTTGTAAAATTGGTGTGTAAATTCATTTTTATTGCATTTTGATATACTAACTTTAAAAATTAATTTAAATTAAAGAGACGAAATGATACGTTACAAAAATAATAACATAAAAGTTTCCTCTTTTTTACCTACAAGAAGCCACATGACAAGATAAGAATCAGAGTTATGGCATTAATTCAAATGAAAATGATGGCTTAGATATTTCTGAGATTTAACAATTTACTTGAATAGGAACCTATTATCTTCTCCTGAATAAACAAAGCTATTATTTTTTTATTTCTCCCCTAATCTTTTGCATGATTAAAAACACATGAAGAGAGTGAACATTTTGCTTAATATAAAGAATGGTAGGGGAAAAATATTAATTTACATTGGAACGAGCAGAATATTTATTTTTGATTTTCAAAATCCCATGATATAAGGACAAAATACAAAACAAGAATAACGACAAAAATTTAAAGAGCCAGGCACTATATTCCTCAATCTAAAACAAATGTTAATGAATGCACAATGGTTTTCATTGTCATATATTAAAGAATAATATGTGTTAGTGTTTAATACTATGCTTAGCATAGTTTAAGTTCCATGTGAATATTAATTCTGTTAATAAAAATTGCCAGAAATATGTTAATTTCAGATTAAATATTATATGTTCTTTGAATTTAGTTGATTAGTATTATAAGTCAGAATATTATTGTTAACAAAAACCCTAATTATTTTACTAGCTATAAAGTTAACTCCTCTTGACTCTGACATACACATATTGGTGATAACCCATGTTAGAAAAGGATGCCAGAGTAGAGCAATGCTATTAATGCTGTCCTGCCCAAGGTCCTGGACTCTTTCTTTGATATAATGCATCTATGCTCCTACTAGCAACTATACCCGCATACCTTCCTGCCTGTAACCATAAATGAACAGTTTCTACTCATAGTTCAGCTGTCCTATTTCCTCTTGCCTACTCCAGGACAGTACGCTGTTCACTCTTCCCATTCTTAGAACATCCCTTGTTCCATATCTCCTAAAATATCTTTGTCGATGTCAACATGCTATCATTTCTTCTTTTTTGAAACAAACTCATATACAAACAAATGTGTTTTATTCCCTTTGTCCTACTAGCCACTGCCCCATTTCTTTGATGTTCTTCAAAAAAAAAAAAAAAAAAAGAAAGGAATTAAGAATCATCTATAAACTTCAATTCCTCTCAGAAATCAACCAGTGTAATTTGAAACCTCCATTCCAATTTATTTCCGCATTGCTCAGTCTAATCAATTGTAGGCCTCATATGTGTACATATCAACACTATACAAAAAAAAAAAAAAAATGATGGCTCTCTTTTTATTGCATATTGTCTTGGCTTTCATTTGGCCTCACATGTCCCTCTTAATGCAAGTACCTGTGCTAGTTTATCCACTTATTATCTTTTTAGGAGAGTTCCCAAATGCTCAGTGTTGGCCTTTTTCTGTTTTAATTCTATATGCCCTCATTTTGTGATTTCATCAAGATTATATAGCAATTTATAAATTTATATCTCCAGTTCTGACCAATCTCCTGAACTCCAAACATATATCTCTCTACTTAACATCTTATTTTAATAGAAATCATGTATCTCAAAGCTAATATGTCCAAATTTTTACTTTTCTCACCCACCTACCTGGAAACCTGCTTTATCTACACTCTGCTCTCAGTCAGGTTAATGGCAACTAAATCCTTCCAACCGTTCTGTCCAAAACTCTTGGAGTCATTCTCATTCACCTCCAGTGACATGGTCTACTTACTCTGCCAAGTGTTCTCCTCAAATCTTCTTCACTTGTTCTTTCCTCTACCTAGAATAATCTTCTCTACACCCTCATGTTCATCAAGTCTCTATCGAAAAACAACTTATCGAAGCAGCACTATCTATTATTATAGAAGTATTTGTCTTTCTGAATTTAACTTATTTCACTTAGGATAATATCCTCCAGATACATCCATGCTGTTGACAATGACAGATTTTCCATCTTTTTAAAAGTTGAGTTATATTTCGGTGTGAACTTCTATGTGTGTGTGTGTGTGTGTGTGTGTGTGTGTGCACGCGTATGTCATATTTTCTTTATCCATTCAATCGACAAACATTGAGATTGTTTCTATGTCTTGGCTATTGTTAATAATGCTAAAATGAACATGGGAATGCTGATATCTTTAGATACTGATTTTCTTTACTTTAGATATATGTTCAAAGTGGAACTGCTGGATCATATAGCAAATCTCTTTTTAATTGTTTGAGAAAACTCTATATGTTCTTTTTTATAATGATTGTATTAATTTATATTTCTAACAAGAGTTCTTTTTCTCCATATCCTTACGTACACTTCTTACCTCTCTTGTCTTTTTGATAATAGCCATTTTAACCTTTGATATCTTATTGCATTGCATTTGCATTTGGATTTGTATTTCCATGATGATTGGTGAAGTTTAGAACCTTTTTATGTACCTGTTGGTAATTTTAATATTTTCTTTTGAGAATTGTCTACTAGACTCCTTTGTCAGTTTATTAACTGGGTTGTCTGATTTTATGCTATTGAGTTACATGTGTTCCTTATAGATTTTGAATATTAATATCTTATCAAATATATAGCTTGCATATATTTTCTTCCATTCTGTAGATTGCCTTTTTACTCTTGATTATTTCCTTTGCTGTAAAGAAGTTTAAGTTTGAACCAATTTAATTTGTCTATTTTTGCTTTTATTAGTCTATGGGTGCTGTTTTCTGTTCCATTGGTCTATATTCTTGTTTTTCTACCAACTTCATAGTCCTTTGATTAATCTAGCTGTATAATATAATTTGAAATCAAGGTGTATGATGTCTCCAGTTTTATTCTTGTTCATTCAGATCTTTAGGATTATTTTTAAAATTTCATTGTCAGGAAATTTAAGATCATTATTTCTTTGGAGGGTTTGTTACTGAAAAGGTATAGTGTTTCTTTGGTGGTGTTATGTTTTCTTAATTTTTGTAGCCTTTCATTGATGTCTGTTTATTTGAGGATGCAATTACCTCTTCCAGACTTTACAGATGAGTTTCTGTAGAGACAGAGCTTCAGCTATGTGTGGATGAGCAGACCTTCATCTACATGTGAGTGGGGTACAGTAGTTCCAGCTCTTGGGAGCATGCAGTGGCATAGTCTCCATGTGAACCCATTATCTGAGGTCAACATTGGCAAAATCTGTGAGGGTCCTTAGTGGTCAAAGATGCAGGTGTCCATAGTGGCAGTGAGGGTTATTAGGGTTCTCAGGGGTGAAGGCTGCTAAGTCTTTTTGTCCTATTTTTCCACCATGGGGGAAAATCACGGCCAAGGGGGTTCCTCTGGGCTTGGTATGCAGATGTGCTCATTGCAGCATTTTTGCTACAGGGTTCAGGGAGCAGGTGGGTCCACTGTAGCAGTGGAACCAATGTGTGAGGCAAAGGTGCTCACAGAGAAGCCTTTGAGATGGAGTGTAGAGTGCAGGCTTGCACTGAGTGACTAAGGCTCCAAGGTCTGGGCACAGGCATCCCAACTGAGGCAGTGGCATTTGTGTCCAGTATGCAAGCATGCAAGCTATGGTAATTTTCAAGGTCTTGACACTAAGAAAGTGGCAATGTAGCTGGAGTCCAAAGCATGGGCATATACGGAGGGACCACAGCCCCAGATTCCAAGGTGCAGGCCTGTGCAAAGTGGGGAACTCCAGTGTCTGAGGCACAGGTACGCCCTTGAGGCAGTGGTGCCAGTTCCTGAAGTATGGGCATTTTTGAACTGGCTGTGAAGCTGAGGTCTGGAGCACCGACACACTCAGAACAACAGTTTCCACGGTTGGGGTCAGGGTCTAGGGGTTACAGGGAAATGGTGGCTTCAACCCAGGAAGGCACAGCAGCAGTTCCTTTTCCTGGGGCATACAGTGTGTCTCCTTCTTTGGGGGTCTGTGGCAGCTGTGATGGCTTTTTAGGTCCTGAGCAGTAAAGGCTGCTGGTGCCATCTGTAAAACAGGTCCCTGTTGTGCAGCTGAGAGCTTCCACCTTCTTTTTTGTTCCTAGCAGTCTCCAGATGTCCCAACTATGCAGATCTCCTCAGGAATCTGGGTGGAGAGAAACTAAAGTGGATCCTTTAGGCAACACTCTGAATGTCTGGGGAAGCTGGTGGCTCACTTTGCTCTCCTTTTCCCTGTGAGGGGTATTCATGTGTTGGGGATGTCTTCTGGGCACTGAACCAGTGAGCTATGCTGGCCTGGGGAACAATGTTGCAGGCCAAATCAAACTGTTTTTCCTACCCTTTCTGTACACTTATTCTCTGCTCCCCGCCCCCACCCTACACCCCGCCACCACCACACACTGTGTTGCTGCAGCTTCCTAACGGGAAGCTCCCCCAAAGCAATTCTCACTTGTGGATATCTGTCTAATTGTTAATTTTTGCGAGAGGAGGAAAGATGGGATCTCTTATAGTACCATCTTACTGATATCACCCTCCAGTGAATATATTTATTATTCAAAATCAGAATGCACACAAAGACATGTTATTAAAAGAGGACCTAGAGTGTTGCATGAAGAATGCGAACCCATTACCATCAGTGGAAAATAAATGTTATTAATTTCTTTGAATAGCTTATGCTGTTCGAAATTTAAATAACAGCAGGCATGTGTGAGATTATTATGAAACATTAAAAAGATATGTCTTTTACTAACTATTATTTTGTATAATAAAATCTCTTATAATAAAATTATTTCACTCTATTTTAGAAATTCAGTTATCTCTGGTTAGCATATTATGGCTTTCTTGTAATGGCCATTATATTTTTGATGGGAAAAATGTGTACTTCACTAGTTGTACTTGTAGTAGAAAAAGTGATGAAAACCCAGTGTTAATTTCATTTTGGGGAAAGAAATATCCATCTTGAAATTGGAATGCCTTGGTCAAAGAAATTTGGCAACTTTGTAAGGTTTAAAGCATTAAGTTCTATTCTGTGGTAATCATAACCTAGATAGTTTTAATTTTATACATTAAAGTTTTAGTTTCTGAGTATTTAAAAGACATATATAATATTGTAGAAGTTAACAAAAGATAAAGTATTATTGATTAGTCATAATTTATATTTTTAATTTTTTCCTCATAAATAGAGCATAGCATAGAGTAAAAAAGTTACTAGAATTATCTGTCAATATATTTTATGACATCTTTTCCTCATTACTTTATTGCTACCATTTAATTCACACAATTTCACTATTGAATTCAGCAGTAGACATGGTATCATTACGCTTATCTATGTACTGCAGCATATGATGGGATGAATACCATCTGGTGGTAACATCCTGGATGAGAAACTCCTCTGACACACACTTGTGGAATATTGGCTGCTGGGCTAAATAATATTAAACTAGGCTATGCTTAAAATGTCTTATCAGTTAGTTGAATATTGCAGCACGGCATCACATTTGGCCTTATTAAAATTTGCTAATACAGAACACTGGAAGGCATTGGTTACACATGACATACACTGAAAGTGGGTCACTTTAATTCTTACCATTCTATTACATAAAATTTCTATGGAAATCATTGTTATTGTTGGTTAGATTCCAATTATTCATAATATCCATAAAATGGATAAGATGATTTTTCACATAATGTTCTTCAGAATAACAGCGAGCTAGAGACAATAATGATAATTTTCTTAAGAAAGTAATTTTCAGAGAGTCCTTGAGTCCATAAAAATAAACACGCACTTATATATACTATACATATATGTGTATATTGATTCTAAAAAACTATAGAGAAATTAATAAATATAAAATAATTTTATGTAATAAAAATATGGACTTGTCTATTATTAAGTACAGGCAGTCCTCACTTTGTGTGGTACTGTGTTAACTGAAACTCACGCCACTTAGAATTGTGTCCTCACTTTGCACAGTTCTTTGGAAACAAATTATTATACTATACTGACTATAACCTAATAGAAATACAGCTTCTTCAACTCAATGATCTTGCTGGCTTAGGATGAAAAACTTCTGGGAAATGAATTTATGTAAATCAAATTATATCCTGGCATCTATAGACACCCACTTGTCCAAGAGTTTTCTTAACACCCAAGATGGTTTAAATTCCCTTCTCTTTATTATTTTAGCACACCTATATTGTTTTTTTTCTACCTATCACAGTGATTCAAGTTTGAATTACCTGTCACCTGCTCTTCTTCATTATCGATATTATTGATTATAAGTTTTAAATTAAGGATATTTGTTTTATTCATTTTGAATCAGAACACAGTACCTTCATACATTTTAATCATGACATATTCCTTTGGTTTTGTTGTAATATTTGCTCTGAGTATAATTACCAAAGCTAACTGTAAATAAATAATCAATTTGTTGTAATATAGCTCATAATTTTGATTACATATTATAAATTTAGACATATTTAAGGTATCATTGATTACTCACATGTATATTTAAACATTTGTAATTGTTGTTATTACATTTTATGTAATGTCAATAAAATGTTTATTATATTTCTTCTCTACTGCTTTTTAAAATATATTTATAATAAAGATTAAATAATGTTTTCTGTTTTTTGTATGCTTTTTCCTATTATTTTCCAAATTTGTTGCAATTATATAATCTGGTAATATTTCATTCATTAAAGCAACCCCGGAGACCGCAAACTCTATTATTAGCCTATTAACCTATCTTTAGTTTTGCACTCTGTTAAGTGTATATATTCAACCCAGCTCAAAAATGGTTTATCATATTATAATGAAACCAGGCAAAAACAATGGCACAGGTTTCTTCAAGTATTAATAGCTTTTATTTCAGAAAGCGTGCATTGAATGCATGGTTCTTGGGTTAATGAATTCTGGAGCGTTCACTTTGAGATAAGGAGGTGAAACACACGAAATGGATAGAAATATCTCAGAAGAAGGCCAGATTCCAGACCTATTATAAGGCAAATCGGTAACAAGAATAAATAGAGAAATGAGAAGTTTTCATGAAGTTTTAAGGTGAAAAAAAGTGTGTGTGTGTGTGTTGCATGTGAAAAAGAGAGAATAGGAGAGAGCGAAATCAGACAGTTATGTTATAAATTCGAACCCATTTGGAAAGCTGAGCCAAGAATGTCTCCTACTAAGTAAAAAACATTAATTTAAATCCAATATTCAAATTTTTATTTTTAAGAAATTCTTGTCCAAGGCAACAAAATCAAAATAAACAAGCAGAACTGCATAAAACTAAAAAGCTTCTGTACAGCAAAGGAAACCATTGGGAAAATAAAAAGGCAACCTACTGAGCAAGAGAAAATATTTTCAAGTTATATATCTGATAAGAGGTGAATATCTAAAATATATAAAAAACTCATACAACTCAATAGCAAAAAAAAACAAAAAAACAAAACAAAAAACAAAAAAACAAAAAAATGGCATGATTAAAATAAAAATGGGCAGAGGATCTGAATAGACATTTTCCCAGAGAAGACATGCAGATAGCCAACAGATGTATGAAAAGGTGCTTAACATCACTAATCATCAGCAAATGCATATCAAACCACAATGAGATATCAACTCATATTTGTTAGAATGACTATTATTAAAACACACACACACACACACACACACACACACACACACACACACACACAAGAAATGCCAAATATTGGTGAGGATGTGGAGAAAAGTGCATTTCCACCATGCATTGTTGTACCATGTGATTGTTGCAACTACTATAGAAAACAGATTCTTCAAAAAGAAAAATTTAAAATTGAACTACCATATGATACAGCAATTCCTTCTGGGTTTTATGCAAAGGAAATAAAAACACTAACTGGAAAAGATATATTAATGGCATGTCCATCGCAACATTATTTACAATAGCTAAAATATGGAAACAATCTTTCAATGAATGAATCAATTATGAAAATATGGTATAGAGAGATGGATGGATAGATAGATATACATGTACATATAGATAAAGATGATGTAATATTATTGATTCATAAAAAAAGAAGGAAATCTTGTCACTTATGACTACATAAATTCTGCACTCTGGATGAGGGCCCCCATAAGGATCCAATCATGCTAACACTCTGATCTCAGATGTCCAGCCTGTCTCTGTCTCTCTCTTTCTCTTCTCTCCTCTCTCTCTCCCTTGTTCTCTCTCTTTCTTTCTCTGATATATATTATAAGCAATCATATTTCTTAGTTTAAATTGCTGCTAGTTCCAATTATGCATGAGATTACTTTATATGCTTTACTAGGATCAGTACTGTAATTTTTATGAAACAATTTTAAGAAAAAAAGAATATGGTTAAATTCTTTGCTAAATCTGTTCTTGATCACACACACACACTTCCAAATGTTCTAAACAAAGTGCTTATTCAAAGTACTTATTCAAATTCAAGACTAACAAAAGAGTAGGAGTTAGCATAACAAGTAAGCAGGCTTTCCTTCCACTCCGCATAGTAGAGTGTTACCAAGAGCAAAAGATGCCATGTCATTTATATATTCAAGATTCACATCGATACTCAAGAAGTAATTGCACACTTTTAACATTGATTCAAGACATTTACAAAAATGAAAAATATTCTTAATATAAAACCAAACTAAATAAAAACATGAACACCACTTTCTTTCCTACCCCTTCTGCGGAGAAAGAAGAGGCATGGCCTACTGGAGAAATAGCTCTGACTATAGAAGTTCATTTATTCAAAAAATATCTGTGAATGTGATTTAATGCTTCATGATTTGAGTGGTTCTGATTCTGAATCGTATATTAACAATCATAATGAAAATGTTCACCATAATCCACGAGGGGCTAACATGAATCCCTTCTCCTTCTAGAGTTCCTATAATATTGTAAACATCCAATCTTTGCTATTAATTCCCTTCTTCCCTAAAATTTTTAGAATGGTTTCTTTTTCTACCACTGAATGCTGACTGATACAGTTGACAACCTTGTCCTATAAGCAATCAGAAAAAAATTATAAATATAATGCAAAAGGTTGGAGATTCGTATATCAGGCAAACTACATTAAAAATATAGCATGAGACATAAAGTTATGAGGGAAAAAGATGATTTTATATGGTTTAACTCAGTTTAAGCAGGAAATTAAAGTGTAAAGATATTTTAAAAAATAATACTGTATTGAAATAAATGGAATATAGCAAATACTAAATTCATAAGTAAATCATATGGTAAAATATTATTATTAAATCATGAATATGAATTAAGTAGTCTTTTGAAGCCAATAGAAAATAACCGGCAAAATGAAGTTAAGAGATTGAAATCACTGATTATGAAGATAGAAAGTAGAGTAGATCTTAGAAGTTCTCATACAGGAAAATCTTTGTAATTAAGTACAGTGATGGATATTAACTAAACTTATTATGTTGATCATTTCAAACTGTATTCAAATATAGAATCATTATAAAAAATTGAAGACAGAAAATCATTCAATAGAAAATAAGAATAATAATAAATACTTGAGGAAATTCTTTACTGATTTCTTCAAGAAAAGAAAAACATGGAAATCCTAAAGAGAAAAAAACATCATTAGAGCTAAACTTGAAAAATAAGACAGGAAGAAATATTGTGAAGAATAAAAGACATTACCAAAAATAAAATGCAAGAAATATAGATCAAATAGCCAATAAATACATTATTTTAAAGTGTTCAATCTCAACATAACACATAGCAAAATAAAATAATGAATTACCACAGGTCATTTATTAAATTGGCGACAATTTTTTTACTCGATAATAAGTAAGGTTTTATATTTGCAAGGTAAACAAATACTTATGAAGTTTTTGGAAAAATAATTTTGTATATTCAACCTGGACAATTTGAAAAGTACAGTCAAAGTAATAAAAACTGAAGAAAAACAACTTACACAACCTTAAATTTCTATTTCAATAGATTTATGCTGAGGAAATAATGGATATATAAATATATTCTAAAAAATTGCTTTAATTAGAAACCAACTATATTCCAAATATGAATAATTTGTTTAATAAATAAATGTTCTTCAGCTACTTGAGAAGATGCTATGTAACTATTTATATAAAACATTTATATAATTTAATAGCATGCAAAAATATTCAGAATTTATTGGAAAACTTGATGGACACCCCCATGAGCTCATTTTTAAATAAAACACTTACATATGATAATGGAAAGCAATTTATCTTTGAGCGTTGTATGCACATTGCAATATACATGTGACATATTAAATTGTACACATGAAACCTATAAATTTCTATATCCAATGTCACGTCAATAAATTTAATAAATTAAATTAAAATAAAATGTATGTGAAAGGTTAAAATTAAATAAATAAGTAAATAAATAAAACAATTATCCATATACATTACCAATATTTTAGTAGTAATTATCTTTGAAATTTTATCCCTGATCAATAAGCTTAACAATATTAAAATGTGTTCTTTTCTATGTTTCTCAATCCTCCTAATTAAGACTATTTTTATAATAAAATATTTATTGTAAAAATATTTTTATTCTGCTATCTTCTGAAAGGAGAGTAGATCTTAGAAGTGCCTTTTAATAAAGCAGCATAGAAAATAAATCCTTTTCCTCACACAGAGAAAGCATTGCCCCTGCCCCATAACCTCTCTCTTTATAAAGCATGCTGGATTCTTAGTGTATATGTCTTGTCAACCTTCAGAGATTAATTTTGAAAAGAGAATTTTACATCAGTACATAAATTTCTTGTTAGTAAAAAA
This sequence comes from Rousettus aegyptiacus, assembly GCF_014176215.1. Classification (NCBI taxonomy): domain Eukaryota; kingdom Metazoa; phylum Chordata; class Mammalia; order Chiroptera; family Pteropodidae; genus Rousettus; species Rousettus aegyptiacus. The sequence goes on from NW_023416286.1 coordinate 64,505,846, forward strand.
CAAAACCATGTGTCAAAGGATTCCTGTTCCAGATGACTGAGCAAATTACTAGCGGTATGAGTTTAATATCTCATCTTCATTTCTTGAGTTTTAAAATGAGAAAGTAAGAGAAGATAATATGCCAAATTCTATTACTGGATTCTCAAGCTAGGTAGTGGAAGAGAGACTTTCCAGTGTTTAGACACTTTAAATGGTGCTAATAAATATCTTTTTACATGGATCATTGCATATCAGGATTTTTCTCTCTATGGAATACTTCCCATATGTAGAATTCCCAGGTCATAGATTACACACACACACACACATACACACAGAGGTATACACATTACATATCACAGTTGATATGATATATAATGTTACTAATGCTATTATATAATTTGTTAATAAGTTAACATTATGGGGTATTTAATATTAATAGATTTCCTTCTGAAAAAGCTGGAACACTCCCACAGTCTACCAAATTTATGACAGTTCCATCTTCCTTACACAGATGCCAGAAAATCGTGTAAAATTAATAATTCTAATTATATTGTATGTTTACTTGATTTCTTAAATTTTCTGATTGAGTAATGGTTTCGAATGGTTTTTCACTTTTTTTTTTTTTGGTCTACTTTTTTTTTAAACCGTCTACTCAGATCCCTCATAATTTCTAATTAAGAACTATGGAACATTTTTTTTTTTTTTTGGAAGAGATGGTACTAGAAAATCCTGATTCAAATTTATGAACCCATATATTAGGACTAGAGCTTTAAACTCTAGTATAATTATTTTTCCCACACACACATACAAAACATTCTTGAAATAACTTGCATTACAATTTATTTTAGATATAAACCATATGCAATTTTAAACTCATTTCAGTAGGCTACTGGGAGAGCATGGCAGATAGAGCATGATAGCCAATTAGAACCTGAAGAAAAATATGGCTCGAGGTAATTTCCCAGTCGTAGTTTCTAATTGACTATTAAGGAAGGTAAACATGCAACAAAATCTTTAAGAACATAGAAAAAAAAAGGATAGCAGCATAATCACACTGAAACGGTTAAAATATATGTGTTACGGAGGCATGGATATGACCAAAAACTGAGAGGGCAAGATGAGAAAAAACAAATGGAGCAGAAAGGAGAGAAAAAGATAGAGATCATGGTAAAATAAATGAAATCTGATGAAAGATATGTTCAGAGACAATTTCCTAGTTTCACAAAGTTCCTGACTCTTACAGAGTTTTCTGTAAAACAATTACATTTTCAGAGTTTCTTACTGTTCCAATGTGAACTTTTTTGGTGCATGTCTTGCTACGTGCCAGAGAGATGATATTAAGAAGAAGAAATAATAAAAAGAACCCTTGTTCTGTGTCTGAGCAAGATGTAACTGTGGGAGTACATAGTAAGTGTGATTTAAGAAGAAGCAGAAAATTGAGAGATAGAAATGGCTAAATGATTCTAAGCCTGAAAAATCCTCAGGTATCTTGGGAAGGACATTGAATTTTCCACAGGAAATTTTCTCAGAAGGCTGAGAACCCACAAAAATCTAAATTACTTAAAATTGCAAGCTTGTTTTTTAATGTCGTTTATTTTTAATACCAGCTTTATCATGTTCACCTTTCTAATTCTGTTTTCCTCACATGTCGAATGTCTTTTTGACTCTCCTTCACTTTGCTATACCCTACTTGATCTTCAAAGTTCAGAAGTTTAACTTAAAAATGACATTTTTGATTGACTTCTCTGGATGAGGACACATTTTTCAGGATAATAACAATGATTTTAGGCAATTCATGTTAAATTTTAGATGTAAGAAATCTTAGCAGTTAGAAATGCAGGATTAAGCTTATAATAAAGATCAAGACAGAATATATGGATGTGGAAATATTTTACATAGTGATATTTTGCATAGTGACTACTAATGTGCAAAAGATCTCCAAGAATGTGAAATCATCAGGAAATATCATAGTAAGAAGTCAATATTGAAATAATGGTTTTGAGATAAGCACTTTTTAAATCATTAAAAATATAAAATTCAGTACAATCCATATCTAACATTTAATATACTTTACAACATTAAAATTATTTGAACATTAGGAATACATATGTGGTAAATAGAAAGAATCCATGAATATTCAAAATATATCTTCCTATATCAAGCTAGCTAACAAATATAATGCATTATTTTTAATTGGAATATAATAACATTACCTTTATGTATTTTGTTAAATACCATATCAGAGAAATATAAGAATAATCATAATAAGAAATCTAGAAAATTACTATATGGAGAAAAAAACTATAGTTCTTTTATGTCTTTGCAGAAATTAAATTATTTAAATCATTTATAAAGACTAGGTATATTAGTTTTATGCAAATATATACCTGGTGACATCTATTTTCATTGTTTTATTAACATATTGGTTTTAATGCCATTTTGAAAAAGTATCTATTTGTATTTTCAATCTTATCTTTTATTTTTTCTTTATTTTTTTTTTTTGTCAGTAGGGAGAGTAACCATGTATACTATTTATAATCTATAGGCATATAGAGATTATGCATAAAGAGATTACAAAAAGTCCTGGTATGTGTTCAGGGCTCTGATACATAATTTGTTAAAGCTAACATTGTCATGTGCTCCACTTCTACAAGTTGTAATTTCTGTTTTAAAAGTGTTACCTGTTCATTTCCATAAAATAAGATAAATCATTCCAATATATGTTGTCAATACTTTTAATCTCAAAAGGCTATGACTATTTTCTCCATTTTATACAGCAATAACTTTATTGATTTCTAGAAAGAGTGTATTACATTAGAAATCATTACATTTGTAGTAAAAGAACCACTGTTCTACTAATGCTATTTCATCAAGAATAAATCACTAATAAACATAAAGTGCTGTTCTATACTTTTCCTTTATTTCCAAATTTAGAAAATACACTAAAAATATTACATGATGCACTATTCTACAAACATTACATTTAAAGGTTAAAAATGTTAAATCAATGTGAATTTTTTTCCAAAATTGTTAGGCATATTAAATAAAGTTTTATTATTAACAAAAACATTATAATTTAATATTGTACTGTAATGCAATTTAAATATATCATGAATGTAATATAAATAAAATAATTATAATATCAATATGTAATATTTTATTTAATAATATAAATATTGATGAATATTGGCATCATATAAATATATAATAAGTAAATATGTTAATAAAACAATTCATATTAATATACCTCACTTATGTAATATGAATTGATTTATAAAGCAGTAATACAAAAGAACACTTATTTTACATTATGACAATTACTGCAAAGAAACACTTCTTAAATATTATGAAATATTTGCTATCCTGTTATTAATCACATGAGCCAACCAGTAAGAAATGTTAAGATATCCAGCAAAATCCTTTCACTTTTAGAGTGATTTCTGGGCAATTATTTGTTTGTCATCACTTTTAAATAGTTCCCTTTCAACACCTGTAAAATACCTCTATTCCACAAATTTTTCCTCTAAGTACACCCTAAGTCAATGATCATTTTTTGATGTCAAAGGAGGGGTCTAAAAAATGTAGGGGGAGACAATAAAAATAGATAGAATTTAAAAACTGTAATTTTTATTGATATAATAATAAAATTTTATATTTTATATTGTTTTAAAATATAATAAAAATATTTTGTTTTTATTTTTCTAAAGCAGTAATATGTTATTGATGTTTTATATATAAATAGTCCAATAATGTTATAGATGGTAAGTATATAGCAAATATGTATTTTTATTTTGTATAATATGTATTTTAAAATGTATTTAAATATATTTAAAAATATGCATTTTGTCTTCAGACCTCTCACGTATATATTTACCTGTGTAAGCAATAGCAGATTCTCAATAATGCCTGTTCTTGTTACCTACAATGAAACATTTCCATTAACAAAAATTATACTAGGACTCATACCAAAGGTGTTTTGAGTTGGTATACTATTTTATTGTTTCAGTGTTTTTCAATGGATATGACAATGATATTGTGCAATATCATTGAGGAAATGACATTTATATCAAGCAACAAAAATGTGAATTCCCATCTCCCCTGGAGTCATAATTCATAATAAACTCATATGTGTTTCCTCAGAAATAAAATATTTTATTTATGAATTATGTTCTTTAAGCTCTAAAATTATACTAAGTGCTGTATGCGCTAATTGACATATAAATATGTGCATTTATAATCTTTAAACAAAATAAGTTGATTTCTATGTTCTTACTTAATGTATTATCTTGGCACAAATAACTGTCATGCTATCTGCACCCTACATAGCCCACAGACCTGATTCTCAATTTGATTGAAAATCAACTTGGTACAAGTTTCAATTATAAGGAATGAAATAAGAATGTGTACTAAAAGTTTGTAATATCACAAAGAATGAAAAGAAGGAAGGCAATGAAGATGTTCAAGTTCCATTTGCGCCAGAAAATTAATAATTGGGATGCTTATAAAGGCTTTACTTCTTCACAAAATACAAATTCAGACCAAGCTTATGCCTCTGTCATTGAACATATATAGTAAAATAAGAACAAGAAGAAATCATTAAATTACAGTTAGGGTCACTGTTTGATTTTGCATAGTCAATTTGAGTATTGAATTGTGCTAATGTTCAGGATTTTTCTCTGTGTAGTACATAATTCACTAAAGGAAAAATAAGCCTCTTTAAGACAAAGTTTTGGAGTTGGTGGTTTTCACCCTCTTCATACTGCTGTGTACAAGATTCTTAACTGTAGTTTTTACCAACACTCATTCATAGCTATGGCAACAATTTGAGGGATCTTTAACTCTTTACTTTAAAGAAGTTAAAAGAGGAAGTACTGACATGGTTTGTATGCAGAGGTGGTTCAACTGGGTCTTGAGCATCCCTCCACATTCTTTCTGAGTGTGCCAGATACCCAGGCTTCTCTTTCTTCTGACACTGAGCAGTTTTTGTGGCTAGTCATACAGGAAACCAATAGTTCAAGACAGCTACAGTGTGATCACCATGTAGTTGCTTGCTCACCAGGGGAAAGCAGATTGGCTTATTTTCTGCCTGCTCCAACATTGGCTGTTTGCTCAAAAATCAGTGGGCCTTTGGCCCTGTGTTTCTCAGCGATTCCACAACTCATCGTGTAGGGGGTATTTAGGGGCCCCATCGACACTGAGGGCATAGTAACCAGTGCATATATGCTGATACTTGAACTACTGCTTATTCCATGAGTAAGTAATTAAGTCCTTCATCTCTGACACAAGACTTTCCTGAGTATCCATGAATTATGCCAATTTCACATGTTAGTTTGCAAGTAAGGTAAAATCTCAAACATTTTACAAGTATCGATAGAACTGAACTGTTGATTATACATTTCATCAAAATTTAATTTGAGCATAAAATATAAATATGTCATTGTACAGTTCTGATTACAACTTCAAATACGTTTTTAATAATTTTTCATGGATAACATTTCACAAGCTGGTGGTAGTAAAGCTTGAAAATACCTTCATCCGGCTAGTGCTATTTTTCTCCAATTCTGCCAATTATCTTTTATTTGTTCTTATTTTTTACACATCTTCCCCTGTGTAGTTTTGTTTTCATCCTAAATTTCTAAACTCTCAGACTTTCACCCACAAATATTTAAAATTTTATTTTGAGTATTCTGTATAATAATACTTCTCTCCAAATCAGTTACTCTATGTAAGTTACTATTGATGTCTTTACCATGTATTCTGAAGCCTATTTATTACTTGCTTATTCCTACAGCTGCCCTCTTATTCATTTACTCTTATTTTTTTTTTCTGGATCTGCAATTTCTGATGTACTATGTGATCTACTTGTTTGTGTTCTCTCTTTCATGGTACACTTTTTTTTTTTTTCCTTCAGATTAGTCTTTTCTTCTTTGAAGCCATAACTAAAATCAAATTCACTGTTTTATGGAAGCCCGGCTATATCAAACCCCTTCCACTTGAGAGCCAACATGAGGAATTGTTTTCGTCAAGTATTAGAATGTTAAAATATTTTTCTATATTTGCAGTAATAATTACAGATAACATGTATATAGTTTTTACCATGTAGCAAATAGTTTTTCTATTATTGAATAACTCGTATACTTTATAATCTCCAGATATTATTAAGTCACTTTTCCAAGATTATATAGGTCATATCTGGCAGAATTGGGGTTTAAACTGGGACAGACTGGCTTGAATATTTACTGTTTTAGCTACTAAGATAAGTGGCATTCATAAATAAATTCAAAAGATAAATCCCAAGGTCAGTGTCAAATTTTCTTATTACTCCAATGAAAGCAGCATCCAAATTTATAGTTTAAAGTCTGGGAACCCATCTCTTCCACTACCAATTTTTCCTAACATGCTACCAACAAAAGCAGCTATGGGTAACATTCTTCAATCTGCCTAAAAATTATTCCCTTGTGGTACAATCTTAGAAAACAGCAATCTCTTTTTATGCTAATTAGAAGGATGTAGTGGACAGACTTTGACACTCAATGGATAATAAGGAATCTATATCCATCTCAGATTTTCTTAGTACTAGGACTTAATATGTGGCGCAGTATGAGCATGTAATAACATTATTTCTTTCCCTTCTTTGCAAAGTGTATCATGAATTGTTTTTAAATATCCAACATCTGTTTAATTTCACATATTGCTACTCTTTGGTGTATAAAATGGAGATCATACTACATATTTATTAAATTATCACAAAAAAGATTAAATTAAAGGCCAGATCCTTAATTCTAGTGAATTCCAAAGTGAGTTCTTTGTAAAGCAAACATTATTTGGACAAGATGTTCTGTTTTTTTTTTTGTTTTTTTTTTTAATTATTGAATTAGCTTTAACAGAAAACATACCAATAATAAATTTTTAATATTTAAAATTGCATTAGTGAAATAACTTATTTTCCAATAAAGCAAACACATTTTTAAGTAAAATATATAACTAAAGTGAAGAATATTCTTTATAATTTTATTTTTATTAATCTTATATAAATATTTCTCACCCTTTTCTAGTAAACCATTTTTGTGGTAACCTCTAAATGTTCTAGAACAAAAATTCATGCCTGCCTTTAGCTTCAAAGGATCTATTAAAATAAAACTACTCACGTAGGCCAATTAAATTGAAAAGAATTTAAAACAAAGCTCTAAAAAAGTTAAGAATAGAATAATGTTAAAACACTGGAGCTCAGAACAGAGCCAAATTAGGCATCTACACAGACTAAATTCTAAGGTGTTATGGAATAGTAATCTACAGAATTAGATAATTTCATCCTCATGAAGTGATTCTCCTCCCAGAATTCACAAAATAACTTTTCTATTGTTAAGGTTTACCACATCAAAAAAAATAAGCCTGAAGAAAGTGGGACAATAGGAAGAAAGAATAAGCCTATGAAATCAGCTGAGATCCATATGGCTAATATAGCTTCCAACCAAAATAGGAAATAAATTTTCAAATGGTCACAAAATAGCAACTCTACTCTGTCACAGATACTGTTCTTAGGGCTGAGATCTGGAATTCTTCATAAGAGCTAGTGTATCTCCTGGAACAGTGAGTTAGACATTTACAACCTGGCTATCCATATGTCAGTCCCAAACCTGAGTTACTAAATGGTATAATGGCTCAGTTCAGCTGTCTCATGCTTCACTGTTGTCACCAGGTAATAGGTAAAGACAAGTAACCTCAGATGTTTTCAGCCCTGGCCGCAGAGAGTGGGAGAAGAGAAATGCAGACATGTTCCCAAAAGATTTTAGAAAAATCCTCTTACTCTACGGGAATGTCGACACAGAGAGGAAGAGCTCAGAATAGTGTGCCATTTTATAATATTGAGCTTCCATTTGGGGCCTTTAGCTGTACAGGGAAGTTGCAATAATGTCCCTTGGTTTCTATGTTAAGATGTCCAAACTCCATAATTTATTGGGTCACTGAATCCATTCTTGCTGAAGACAGCAATCTTGGACATCTCTTAAGGAAAAAGCCACAAAGGAGGAAAAAGCACAATTTTGCAGTTCACGATAATATTATAAACTATATCTTAAATTTTATATTATGAATGTTTCATAGCATGTATTATACATTGTTATATATTTTATATTTACGTATAAAATATATATTATGTATCATAGTATTTAATGCATACTATATATTTTATATCACATATAATGCTATAATTATAAATTTTATACTATAAATACTAGACACTCGTATAGGCATTTTAATTCATTTAATTTTTGCAATAATCTCATGAGTTAGGAACTATTGTCCAAATCTTACAAATGAATATTATTCTCCTTTTCTATTTCTAAAGAAAGCTTAAAGTTAAGAATATGAAATAAGACATATCCAAAGGGAAAACATTACTATATCACCCGTGAACTTTTGTGATATTAGTTGGGGGCAGGAGTTATTACAGACAAGGTGGTAGGGGCTCATAGGTGACTTTGGCATGGAGTTTAGTTTTCCCGCCCAATGCACCTTAATTTTCTGCCGCTTGGAGGCACTCTTGCACCACGGGACGAGACTTTCTGGCTTTGAACGTGGTTTCTCAAGAGTCTCAAAGATTAGTTAGGACTGAGGATTAAACCACAATATGTAAAATTGGCAAATAACTCCTGGGTACACCTGAATCAATGATGTTGGTGATCATAACCTGGCTTTACTGGATTGGTGTCACTATTTAACTGTGTCCCAAACATAAAAACGAACAAAAGATCCCAAGTTCTTAAGGTTAAGGAAATTGTACCCATCTTTCCCTTCCATACAGGTGGTAGATTGCCTAAGAGGGCCTGGAAACAGGGACTTGGGATAACCGAGCTTTGGATATGGTGCCACCTGCCTTCAGACTAAAGAGCTTGGAGCCCAGGTTACTCTGCATGCTAGGATGAAGTAAAGCAGATAGAAAAACCAAAGAAGGAATCAATCAGAAGGGTCTGAGCTTAAATGTAGAAGCAACACATAATGTAAGGTCAAAAACCACTCACATTAGGGAATTTGACGAGAGTGGGGAATTAAACCTGGTGAGTACCCTTGGGAACGAAAGTCACAGTACTTTTTATCAGATGTCTTTGGCTACAGATGGGAAGTTAGAAGTTGAAGGATCTAATCTAGCTGAAAATGGTCTAAAACTATGGCTAAAAATTGGGAAAATAATTCAAGTTTCAATATTATTTATAATATAATCTGTATGTATAATATATAAAAATTAATTTTAACATATTATTCTTTATATGAATTTGTCTTAGAATCATGTACAGTTAAAACTCATTATACGAAGATGCAGTCTTATTTTTAATGAAAAGTTTTCTTATTAAAATTAACGTTAAATACCTGTGTGTAATCTGCAAAAACACTAGAATAGGGTTCTTCTCTTTGTCTCATCACCACTTGCTTATGTGAACTTGAGTAGTCCAATTTGCCCCATTGAAAATCTTTTTATAAGCTTCTAATTGTAAATCTAACATCCTTGTAGCTTTAAATTCTGTAGTTTCTAAAAAAAAAAAAGGCACACTCACAAAAAACATTTTTTTTTAATTGAAGTGAGATTGTGCCTCCTCTAAATGAAATATGAGAAAGAGTATTGTTCTTAAATGTTTGATATAGTGATTCCTCTTAATTGTTTTTCCTCCTGCTGTAAGAATGTGGCTTAACAACTGTGATGTTTGATGAAACCCGAAGATTTTTTTTTTAAGTCAAAAATAAATAAATGGGAGTGCTTACTCAGAACTACAACAGCTGTGTTTTGATGTTTACAGCCACAGATGTTAGATGTTTCCAGATGGATGCAAGGTTGTCAGTCTTCAATTTCCTTGAAAAAAAACTATGTAATAATGAGAAGTTACAAACCAGTTTCATAGTGTTTTCTGATGCTAGTCATGAAATTCTAATGTAGTTTTTACCTATTTGGTTCAAATATTTGAAATGGTCATTTAATTTTGTTCCACATCAAATACTGACAAGAATGTCCACAATAGTGTTTCAATTAAAGGTCAGCATTTAAAAATAGTCTTGAATATTACCTAACTATTTATGACTATGGACTCATATTGGCAAATTAAATAATGAGAATTTAAAAAACTAAAAAGAAAATAATGATTTTCAGTGATTATATAAATATCTGACTAGACTGTTAAAATAAAAGATAATATTTAATATATGTTGCACTTTTACTGTGTGTCCAGCTTTGTGCTAATTACTTTATATATAATTCTATTTCATATGTAAAACTTAAAACAATTCTATGAAGAAGTCGCTAATATCATCCTCATTTTACTTAGAGAGGTTATATAACTTACAAAACTTCAGACAACCAAGGAAATGACAAAGCCAAGTTTCAGCCCCAGGTATCCAATACTGGGTAATAAGTGAATGATCCTTTAACTGAGTTTTAGTATCCTGAGTATCAAAAGATGAGAATGTTCTAGGAAAAGCTTAACTATCTAACATTCAGAGTTAACTATATTCTTGTGGTAAACAATTCTTCAGAAACAATGGAAAAACATTTGAGTATATGTGAACTTATGAAAAACCAGTCACCTCAATAGTCTAGGTGAATAGTGCCTCCTAGAAGTGTGCCATTTTCAACCTGCACAGCTACTTGTGGCACCTTTCCTACAGGAATGTCAGGATAAAATATATCTGTGTGCTTGCCTAAATCACTAAGAGAGAATGAAAAAAAAGAAATTCCCTTTTGTATTAAAATTAAAGCCACTGTAACAAAAGATGGAATAAAAGGGAAGGAGAGTTCAAGGAAGCATGAGTATTAAGAACGATACTCCTGAAAAGTACACTTTTATAAAAACAAGTTACCAGACCATAGAGAGCCATTATGCTGCTCATATTACAGAATACAAAAGATAAAAGAAAAGCAAGCCAAGAAAAATATGGTGACTACATAGAAGCTCTGATAATTTTTGCAAATATAGAGACAGAAATTGGTATTTTTTCCACACATATAAGCATACATGTGGGTACCTGTGTGTGTTCGTGCAGTTTGTCACATTTTCATTTCTTAGTCTGTTAAAAAAAAATCAGTTTCCCAAACTCAAGATTTAAATATTTTCCAAACCAGATTCATTCTTCAAGATTTTACTAACTACACAGTTCAGGAGGTTTTCCCTTACAGGTCACAACGTCGTTAGTGTGAATCTAGAACTACCAGCAACTTGTTCCTTATATATAGTCCTAACTGTCCTAGAATGTAACTAAAATAATCTAAAAAGGGAATCAGAAAAGACAGATATAGAGAGATTCCTGAAGGCTTTTAGTTTTCTGGTTCCATTCAACCTGTTTCACCTGTGCCCTTCCTAGATATATAGCCAAATAAATCTCATTTTGAACTTGAGCTAGTTTCAATTGACTTTCTGTCATGTACCACTAGACAAGTGACTATGAAAGAGGACTTTACAGTAGTTGGAAACTGTGACCATGGCTCTACAGGCTTTCAAGTAAAATGCATGTATGTATGTGTGTGTTTTCATGGTGAGGTGGGGGAGGAGGATGCTTTTCTGCCAGCTCTAAGGCACAGAAAGCTCAAGAAAAGGTAAAAAGGCTTGGTGCTCACAAGAAAAAAATCATGGCAAGTGAATGTTCCAATCCTTAGGCCACATGATTTGTTGAAGCACGTAGCAGTGATGTAGTAGTGCTGGTGGATGTCAAGTAATTGTACTTGAAAACTCTTTTTATGGCTACCGTTTAAATAATATTATAATAGAGATAGTATAATAATATAAATAATATTCTATTATAAGAAATATTCATGTCGAGTAGAGAAATCTTTATATAACTTAATTATGATATTTGTTAACTTGAAATTTTATAAATAACTCATAAATATGCATATATGACTCTAAAGGAACCCACACTTTTAGTCCTAGAGCAGAGCTGGGATTTGGTCCCAGGCCCAAGTACAATAAAATGGATGCCCACACTGATAGCACAACTCTGATATGTGTAAACTACTTCCCCAAACAAGTAGACATGAAATTCATACAGATTTTCTTAAGCCACATTCTTTACATTGAAGTAAAAACAGTGATAGGGCCCATTACCTGTGTATTACACAGCCCTGAAATTGTTCTAATCCAATCCCTAATAAAAGCTAGAAAGCCAACATGTGTGGAAGTCACTGCCAGTTATATGGGCCCGAAAATGTCCTATGGGGAGGAAGAGCAATTCTGAAATTATCCACAACTCTCAAGAGTCACCAGCTTGACAATTAAGAACAATTTTTTTTGGAGTTCAGTGCTTGTCATAGTATATTTCTAAAAATCTGCTGCAGATTTTATAATGACTCTGCTAAATATTTGTTGAGCAGGAATTTCAAACTAAAAGAATGAGGGGAATACAACATTTTAAGAGTTAAAAGCTGAGTAGTTTTCAGAAGATATGCCTGCTTGTACTGAGGTCACACATGGGTTCCTGAGCAGAAACACTCAACAAGGGCTAGTTCTAGGGTAACAAAAGTGCTAGAATATAAAATTATAAATACATATATAACACATAATTTTAAATCATAATACATATAAATATAATATAGAGAGTTATGTAGCAGTCTCATATAGCTGGAAGATTTCACCCTCCCCAAATCGATCCAAACATCTAGTTTTTAAATCTTTCCATTACTTTAATTCCACTCCTGTCCAGCATTCTATAACTGGTTTCCCTACGTACTTTCTTGCTAAGCATAAACTCATTTTCTATGCTATAGCGAGAGTGATCTAGATGATACACAAATATAATAGAGCTCACTGTTATCATATCCTTGGAAAAAGAAAGTCTAAATTCACTACACGACGTATTAGATCCTCCATGCCTGTCCATACTCACATCCCTGTTTATACCATTTACACTTCAGCTATCTTTAACTCATTGTTTCTTGATATCTGGACCTTGTGTTCTCTAGCTTCTTCCGGTTTTCAAACACTCTTGCATTTGCCAGAGACATACCTCTATACCATCCCCTAGACATACAGAGAGCTGACTGCTCAGATATACAAGTAACCAAAATGCCAATAGCAGCCTTAGGAAGTTCTCTTTCTCATTGTTCTGATGCCACCATAATCCTCTCCATAACATCTATGAAAAACATGATAGTACCCATATCTTTGTCTGTCTACCTCTCTAATTTGAAGGACTCTTGGGAAATAAATTTTTATTGTATATATATTATTCTTTTTTAATATTTTGACTATTTAGTACATTCTACTACATGCTCAAAAATTATTTATTGCATATGAACGAATGAGTATATTCTGTAAGTTTATGATGCATATCACACCTTAATTCACTCAGCAGACATTTTTAAAAATGTGATCTGAAACGATCTATATTAATGTTAAATGTGATGCACTAATACGAAAATATTAAAAATGTGAGAAAACTCATATATTTAAACTTCTAATTTTGTTGATATTTTTACTGATAAAATATTACATATGGATAAATTACTTAACATTTATGAATCTTGATTTATTGATATACAAAATAACTATATATTGACAGGTATTTCACTTATTATTTTGAGATATAAATAAATGTGAAACATATGGAAAAGTTACTATTCTATTGGTTGCCAAATTCGAAGTGCAAATAAATAAAAATCTTTCTTGGTTAAAGTGCACATATCTAGCATCTTCCTTATCTCAGCAAAACAAAACTCCATGAAGGAATGTGATGAAGTGAAATGGAACACCATCCCTACCACAGTCCACGGCGGTAGGTCAGCTTTGTTGACCCTTATACTTTGACTTAGGCGATACTTTCTTCCTATTTTCTGTTGGTTTCAAGGAAACATAAAGTACTATGAAACCAATATTTAGCATAAAAAACCATCAGTTTTCTCTAAAGTATTTCATTCATTTGTGATAAATGCTTTTAGCAGCTCACTCTCCTTCCTTGCCAACGATCTTGTTTAAGACTGCAAAGTGCCTTGGTCACAGGGGTATATCATGATTAATCTTAGCTAATCTTAGTAAGCTCACTCTGCTCTGCCAGGTACTCATATTTCCAGTTTTCCTTATAACTAGGAGTGACCATAGAAATCTGCAGGATGTACAGAGTCTTTGAGAGGAAAGCTTTTGCTTTGGGATCGGAGAATAAGGATAACTAACCTCTACTGCCCACTTTGCTTTTCCTCTTCGAACACAATTTAAAGAAGTGATACTGGGAGGAAATTACAACATTTATGTGATCAGGAAGTAACAGAACAAAATGCCAAGTCTCTGAGGATTTCAGAATAAATGCATGGAAAGTGTCTGGTAGCTTGACTACTTCCTGAAACTGCTGCATCTAAACTAGCAAACACGTACTGGCAAATTTAATGAGAGTAAAGGGTAGCATAATATACCATTCCAAAATACGACACTTTGGTATATTGTTTTGAGCTAAAAGCACTTGAAAACCAGCAAGTGTAGGAAGTGGCTTTCTTTTAACTCCCCTTAACTGCCTGAGATCCTCCAAAAGCAACTCAGTTGTCATAAGTCCCCTCCCCAGGAGTTGCATCACCCAGGAAAGATTGACTTATCACAGGAGGGGAGACCAGAAGTCCATACTCCATCTGAACAAACTTTGTCACAATCTACCATAACTCCCATTTATTCTTCTAAGAACTCATTCATCTTTCCTAAAAATTATTTACTCTCCCTTATTAATATGGTATTTAAGCCTGAATTCTAAGCCACCACAGGGAATTACTTATTTTTCCTTGGGTGTCTCTCATCAATATAGGAGGCACACATATTAAAAAACTTCTTGTTTTTGTTTTTGTTTTTGTTTTTTAATCTCTTGTTAAGATGTCTTTTATTCTGAACCGAATTCTTTACTGAAGACTCAGAAATGGTAGAGGGAAAATTATTTTTCTTCTCCTACATGAGCTTAAATTTCTTTAATTGGTCATTCTGTGACTTGTAATTAAAGACTTTCTACTTGATGCAGCACCCAAACAAAGAAAGCATTAAAGTAGAAAAAGAACCAGGTATGACAACAGTGCTCAAACACCGTTTTGAAGAATGTAGAGGTAACATGGATTATAAACTCTATGACATCTTAATTATATTGAGTGTGTATGCATTAAATTGTCATCCAAATTCTGTTGTATGTTTTACTTTCTGTTTTTTTCCATAGTATTGGCTTAGCTTATTGCTCTTATATAATGGATACTTGAAGTATGGGGGAACTAGGAAAACTTTAATAAAACAATAATAAGTTTATCAAAACATTGCTCTTCATTTCCTCTTTATATTTTTAATTACTTCATATGCCATGCAATTAATTTCTTGTGGATTATTTTGTTGGCTGATCGACACACCGTAGATTTCAAAGACACACTTGACTTTAAAATAACTTCCATCCCTATTCTCCACATATGCAAGGCCTTCTAATTCTTATAAAAGATATATTTTCATGAAAAATGATACATTTTTCATGCTAGTGCATACATGACTTATAGATGTGCCTATCTGTTTTCAATTTTAGTGATGTTTAATTTCAGTAAATGATTTAATGTAATCTAAGTACTTGTCACGAGGAATAGGAAGGCTTTTGTCTTTAAATGAGAGTGGCTTGCCTGTTACCTTTCAAAGAATTCCTAGATGGCTGCTTACTAGTAAGAAAAGCATGCAATGCCTGGAGTGGGTGTCAAACTATGTGATAAAGTAACTGTTATGGCAGGAGGATGAAAGATGAAGACTACTAAACATTTTGGATAATGATTCAAAAAATCTGAAGGACAGATAATCCCAAAGCATGAATACTTCTGAAAATACTTCAAAAATGTAAGAAACTATTGCTTCTGCATAATTTCAACACTTTTTGAAGTAATACAATCAAAGAGGCACAGTTCTAGATTAAAGATATTTTATTGATTTTTATCTTCAATGGCGTGAGTGCTACTGAGGTTTTATTTGTACAAGTTTGAAATACCTGGTTTAAAGTTATATTTTGGCACTGTGAACTTCTCTCTCAAGCATACATTGATCAAGTGATTCCTTTTTTTCTTTTTGATTTCTGTTTTATCAAAGAAGCAGCCTGTTAATATGAGTACTACCAAACAAGTAGAATATTTTTCTGGCATGCATCCTCAGCAGTGCAAGTTACCGTGAATTTAAATAAAGTGAATTAAACCAAAGAAAATGTGGACAAACCAGACTGTAATAGTAGGATGAGGGGCTGTAATGATATAAGTAAGAAATCAAAAGCTAGAATACTTGAGTTCTATTTCTAGCTGTATAGTACTCGTATGTATCCCAAATGCATTCTTAAACTCTCCTCAAATGCTACTTTTTCGTATGTAAAATAGGAATAATATAATCATAAATGAACTTTTTCTGAACAATAAAAAAGTGACTAAAATGATATTTCTTAAATATGTTTTAATAATTTTTTTTTAAATTCTTTCAATAAAGCTCATCTATCATTTGGCTGAAATTGCTTTAAATTTCAAAAAGAATCTCTACTTATCTGAAACTTTGAGATATTTGCTCTAATCACATTCTTATTTTAAATTTTTATTCTATTTTAGCCTTCTAATATTCTTTAGCTGTTGTTATTTTTTATCCTCCCTCCCTCCATCTCTCCCTTCCTTCCTTCATCTTTTTAAATTTTGAATCCCAGAAATCCTTATAAAATTCTTGTATCCTCTTCCCCGTAAAATATTTGCATTCATCACTACGTATCTTTCAAAGTGTTCGTGGACTATCTAGAGTCTGCGCATGGTAATGAGATAAATAATTAAAAAAAAAAAAAACGTATTAGAAAAGGAAGAGATCTGAGACCAAAGGGGATGCAAAGGAGCATTTGATTTCAGATTGTATTGTGCCAGTGACTCTGGTTCTATTGCTTCTCTTTTTCCCTGGCTCTCTCAAGAACATTTGCCAGAGCGATTGAACTTAACAAAAATGAGAAAAGAAAAACAAGACTCCAATAGATACCTGAAACCACAGATATTACCAAACTGTTTGTACTGTTTTTTCCTATACATACACACTTATGGTAAGGTTTAATTTATAAATTAGACAGAGTAAGAGATTAACAGTAGTAATAATAATATAAAACAATTATAACAATATACTGTAATAAATGTTATGTAAATGTGGTCTCTCTCTAAGCAGACTAGCATGAATTTCTTTTTCCTTTTCACAATTTTATGGATAGAAGATTCTTACTGTAGATCTCAGCAATTCAGCATGTGATATTTTTTTTTCTTTCCTTATTAAGTCGAGAATGTTCACCTTTTCATTTCAAGGAAGCACTTTGTAGCTTCTCTTTGGAATATCAGAACTGCCAATATCACTACTCTTGCTATTTGGGAACATTATTAAGTAAAATAAAGTTACATGAACAAAAATACTGTGATACAGCTAATAATATTTCTCAGTCTAATTGAGATGGCTACTAAGTGACTAAAGGGTGGCAACAAGGATATACTGAACAAAGGGATAATTCACATCTGGACTGAACAGAGTGAATCACGTGAGGTTGTATAATGCTACTAAGAATGGTTAAAATTCATGATTGTTTTTTATTTCTGGAATTTTCCATGTAATATTTTAAGATTGTGGTTGACTGGGGGTAACTGAAACCACAGAGAGCAAAACAGTGGAAAAGGGGGGCTTACCGTATGTTCAAGACGATCAAACACTTCCTCTTGTAACCATTACCAACCTTGCTATTACTCCTTACCATGGAATTGAAGATCTGGTATCATCAAGTAGCCATAATATCTCCATTTTAATGAATATCACTGTAAATCTGTAGTGTGCAAAATATGTCCTAGGCCCTGGGATATAGTGATAAACAAACAGACATACTTCCTACAACCTTTGCACATATCTCTTTAGCTCTTACTCTGGTATAATTATAATTCTGTAAGTTTGCTTTCTCCGGTAAATCATGAACTCCATGAATGTCCAGACTTTTTAATTTGTTTGCTTTAAGGAAGTATACCTATCATAGTTGCTTGTATATAGTATACATTCAATGGAAATTAATTTACATAGTTAAAATCTCTTGGTCTTGATTCAGAAAGCACAATATGTCATTAAAATTTGCCATCTAGTTCAGAATCTCTCTTTCATATATTTGATAGTTGCCTGCATTCTTTTTATCCTACACATTATCTTAAATATGTTTCTAATTAAGCTCCTAATCCACCCATCTTCACTCATTGAAAATCATATCGCAAATCCTTGAGGATGGCTTTGACTCCTAAAGCAGTATTTGCTGTTCATTTGCCTGGAAAGCAGAGCACCCAAACAGTGAAAACTGTTCTGATAAAAGTCTTTACCTGTCTCAGAGCCTCCTCAGAGCTGGATACCGTTCGTGGCTCTTCCATAATCATGCCCTGTCAGTCATCTAAGAGCAGTCCATGAGAACTCTTTCTAAACCTGCACTTTTTCTTTGTCAGAACACTTGCAAGTACACAAATCTTTGGGAGACAGACCTTGTTCTTTACATAGGTGGGAGTTTAGAGAAGATGACAAATGACCTGATATACCCTATTAGAGCTCTTTCATTCCATTAAATAAATGCCTGCTCAAAGGTACTATTTATCAGCAAGGCATACTTTAATCAACTTCATATAAGGTGAGGAGAAAACTAGAAATTAAAACAAGTGCTGAGAATATGAATTAATTTTCTTCTTCATCCAGATGCAAATATGCTTCAAGCTATTTATGTCTTCTTACCTAACTGATATACTTACTAAAAATCCATTTTCAGTCATTTGTGTCCATTAGCTAAAGCAATTCATTATCTTAAGACTTTCATAGTTATAAAATAATAATTTTTGCATTTCTCTCTAGATTATTCTAAAATAATAGCAAAGAAATTATTTTTAAAGTTATATTTCCCACTAGTGCTTTTTATATTGAAATTCTTAAGTAAAAAAAAATAAATAAAACAATTTGATTCACAAATTATCAAATGTTAATTCAATTTTATTTATACTTAATGAGTAAAATTCTTTATGACTAAAATAAATTGGCATGATAAAATAATGACTGTTTTTTAATTAATGGATAAATAAAACAGAGAAGTAATATTTTAATTTTTATTATTAAAGCATATAAAGTCTACATGTAGTCTTAAAGGATTTAACTGTCAAACATGTCATAAACTATTTAAAAGCGAATCCTAAAATATTACAACTAAAAGATTCACTTAACCTAGCAGGAAATGTATGTTCTCTACAAATAACTATTCATAAACTGAGTACAAAAAATGATATGATGTATAAGTTTCAGGAACCAGAGTTAATTTTGAGGATAAAGAGGAAAAAAATCATATTTGAAATATAAAATTAATGGTGCATATGTTTAAATAAATGAGTCAATTATTGAATAAATCTATTTACAAAGTCCACTCCTATAGTGAAACATCAAAACTTGGGAGAAAGGTTTGCCCTTAATAATGAAGGTTTTAATATTCTTGTGAAGTATTATATCTTTAAACATTTACATAAATAGATTTTTAAACAGATTGGTTTTATAGAATTTGGATAAAGGAATTCCAATTAAAACTGAGAAAGAAAATTACATATTGCCTCAAAAGAAACATCTGTGATTATTTGCATTACAAAATGAGAATTAATGCAAATCTTAATATAGATGCCACTTTTCTAGGGGAGACGTCCCTGCTACTAAGACCGGGCCAGGTGCTACTGATATACATTTTCTAAGCCTCTTGTACTTGTCCTTTACAGAATTTGTTACAATTACACTTAATTATTTTCTTTTTGTGTTTGCTTTCACAGGAAATCATTTAGGGCAAGGAGCAGGTTTCTTTTATTCATTCCTTTATTACTATTCCTATCAGCTAGCCCTGTGTCTGGCTTATAAAAGATACTTAACAAATATATATATATCCACACACACACATACATACATGCAACCCTTGGTTGACCTTACGGATTTCAAGGACCTTGTCAGCTTACAATCTTTTACTTTTTATTTTTTATACCTACAACACCTGCTCTTCCTAGGTGGTCTCCCATCTAAGTACTAACCAAGCCCAACCCTGCTTTGCTTCTGAGATCAGATGGGATCGAGGCTTGTTCAGGGTGGCATGGCCGCAGACTAGCAAATATATTTAAATGAATGATAATTAATCAAACAAAATACTTTAGCCAGTTATGCAGTAATTAAGCCCCCTCCAAGCCTCCAAGAGTTCCACCATTAAGAGGAAAGAGAAGACATATTCAGATTTATGAGTTTATGGTTTTATTGAGATATGGCTGTTTATTCTTACAATGTAAATTGCAGCGCTGTGTTAAAAATTTATCTTAAAAGCAGATCTTTATAAGGAGAATAAATTGGGGGACTGGGTGAAAAGGTGAATGTATTAAGAAGTACAAATTGACAGACAAAATAATCAGGAGGATGTGAAGTACAGCATAGGGGATATAATCAATAACACTGTAATAATTATGTATGGTGCCAGGTGGGTACTAGACTCATGGAGAGAATCACTTTGTAAGATATATAAATGTCTAACCACTATGCTGTGCACTTGAAACTGATATAATATCAAATGTCAACTGTAATTAAAAAAAAAATTAAGAAAAATATTTAAAATAAGAGAATAAGTGCTTGTCTCTATCTCCTTATACATGTAAAAAAACCATGTACATAAAGTCATGAATGTAGTGGTAAGCAGATTATTTCAGGAACTGAAATGTTATATTGTTTATGAAATGTACTAAATAACAACTTGGCAGAGTAATACCACTAGAATTGATAGTATTATTTCCTCGAACTGTAGATACTGCCACATCAAAGACCTCAAACAATAATGATAAAAAATGTAAGACATATATAAAATTAGTTTTAAAATTGTCTTTTGAATCTTAGGCAAACATTCAAAGAGCTGCCAAACAAGTGTATTGTTATAAATGACTATATTTGGAATTATACCAGTCAATATAGTTGGTAAATAGAATTTTTAAAAAATAAATATTATGTACTTTAAGCTTTAATTTCAAGGATATTCAAATTGAGTATTTTCTCCTAGTTTTTAGAATTTTAGATTAATAAGAGAACTTTAATAAGCATATATGCATATGCTTATTGGAACTCAAGAAAAATAGAATAGAATTTTTAAAAATTAATATCAGCCACATTTTAGAAAAGAAAAAACTGAGACTCAAGTGGCTTTGTGACTTGCCCAATGTCACACACTTAATAATTATCAGGAGTAAAAGTATTCTAATACTTTTTTTTTCCTATTTTTACATGATAATATATATTTTCAGATGAACTCTCTAGAGGAAAAATAAATTAATATACAGAATGACCTTTACATATTTAAAATATAGTCATATACTTCATTGTTCAGTATTTCCAACAAAGCTGTATTTAAGATCACATGAATAAGTTCTAAACAGTAAACACTTTTAGACACAATCTAGAATACACATTTAAATTGGAAAGAGATAGACCTGTCTCAGAGTGGTAAATATATTTTAAATCACATCTCTTACTTTATGTAATCAAATAGAGAAACTCAGTATTTGATATTTAGTATGATCTATTTGCTATTTTCATTTAAATGAAGAATGCTTTTACCACTAGCTCTGCAGATACAGTATGAAATAGACATCAGTTATGAAATTTTAAAATTTCTTTTACTCTTATCTTTTCTTCTGATTCTTTTCCTGAGTAGATAGATTACTATGTATTTTACAACTATAATTTGTTATTTTACTTTTCCCTTATAATTAATTTTTAATAAATCTGACTGCTTTCTGATAATTTAAAATACAGACAATCAATATATCTGACAAAGACCAAGAACAATTTTGCATAACATCTCTAAGCTATAACGTATTTAGGATAAATATATAAATGCACTTATCCATTACAGGTTTTGGTTATGGGTTAGAAAGAAACCTTCCTCTATTCTAAAGTTCTTTTAACTGGCTGAATAGTCAAATCCACATGAAACAGATTAATAAGAGAAAATAACCAAGTATAATTATATACGTATATGAAACCCCACATACATGAGAGTGTCAGAGACCCTGCATGCCTGAGAAGTTTAGAGACAGAAAGGGAAAAAGAGGTATATATGACATTCTTAGCTAAGGATGAGGTAAGGCAACTTGAGGCTTTAGAAGGCCACTACAGGATGATAAAACGAATAAATATTTATTAATTAGCAGTTTGCCCTGCCATATAGATAGGTCAAAACGAAGGTCATCTGTAATAACCTCTTATTATGGTATGGGTAAGGTCCTTAATTCAAATCTTCTGGGGGCGGGGCAAAAGTTTCTCTTGAGCCCACAGAGTCTTTATTGCCTTTAGTTCAAAATCATCTGCACACCACAGAGATATATCTTGGGGTGACTTGTTTTGAGCCCCTGAATGCTCGAATTTGGAATTCAAAAGATCAATATAGTCTATTATTGCAAATTAAAAAAATAAGATCCACAAAATGCCTACTTTACCAAAATAATAATAATAATAATAATAATAATAGTCTCCTGGCTGAAAATCACTAGGCATTAAAGTTTTAAAAAATTGTATTATGCTCACCAGTGCAGCCTGACTGAATCATTTCAGACTAGATTCACTAGGCACAAGGTCATTTATAATGTTCTGTATTAAGTATCGAAAGGGCAATTTTCTGATATTCTTTCATATGTTTTAATCTTTCTAACATAACTGACCCTTTGGAAGACAACTTTCTCCATCTACATGTGAAAAGCACTGAATGTTTCCTCTAGTGAATTTAAATTGCTTTTAGCAGGTTGGGTCATCTCATTTAATGGTTTCACATTACTTTATTCAGCTTGCAACTCTTAGAAACACAAAAATGTTTCACTCCAATTCTCCTTTTCAATGGAACTTAATATTGTGTTTGTACTGTTTTTTTTAAAAAAAAAATACTTTCTGGTATGTGTTTCTTTCTCATATTCTTCACTGTCCCATATACGTGGTTTTGAATGTTGAATAAAACTTTAGAATTTTAGGTTTTAATATGATTGGTAGTGGAGGGGAAATAATTTTTCTTCTATCTTTCTGAATTCTTAGCTGAGACCTCTATAATAAAAGATATACTTACGGGAGGAAAACAGGTTTGTTAGCATGTATACCTCATATATGTGGAGATTTCCCGGGAAAAAAAAAATGAATAACTTCCCCAGGTGACTCAGAATTCAGACTTAAATGCCGTTTTAATGGGGAAAGGAATACGGGCCTCTTAAAGGAGAGTAGAGTTATCTTCCAATATTTAAAGTTTGCAATTTGTCACTTCCTTTTTACAAACAACCCACATTAGTACCTGTTTTCAATCATTTTGTTTTAATGAAAAAAGTCAAAAAGCAAAAGTAGTGTTCAGCATTTGTTTTGCAGCTAGCTGCTCTAGAGGCAGCTCTCTCCTCAGTGACAGTACCAAAGCCAAGCTCCTTCCTGGGGAACTTCACTCAGCACCTCCAGAGCATAAAGCCCCATAGCTTTGAACTGTGTCCGTGAGCATCTGTGCTTTTTCTCAATTTATTTTGTGCATCCATTAGCAAGATGTGATATAAGTTATCAGAAAAGCCTAAGAGAACTCATAAGGCTGTAAAACTGGACGTAATTAAGCATTTGATCCTGGCGAACAAAAGACATTGTGTTTGCATTGACTTTGGAGTCTAGAAATGCTCACATTTTTTTTTGCCATTCAAATTAATGGTAACTGCTTTTTCACTTTGGACCACTTCAGCTCGCAAAGGGTTTGATAGTAACACCCTATTTTTAGAGAATGGAGCAAAGCTGTAAATGACTTAGGAAAGATGGCAGGCCCTTGGAAGGAGAGATCAGAAGTCTGATAGATGATAGAGGTATGACATACATGTGTCTAGTATGGCATGGACTTCTAGTCTCCTCTCCTGTGTGTGACAAGAGTCAATCTTCCCTGGGTGGTGTGTTAAAAAACACCTCCTCCCTCCCCACATCCCCCTCCAAAGAAACAATTTAAGTTGTAATAAAGAACAAAAGCATTTATTTGTGAAAAAAAGGGGTGAGAGGGATTGCAGTCCAAGATGCACAGATTCAGGTAGCAACTTAAATTGTGCACCTGAGCGAACAAAGAAAGACAGGGTTTATAAAGGCAAAACAAACAAATGAACAAACAAAAACAAACAAACAAAAACACTGGCACAGTTCTCATTTAGGTCCTCTATGCAAATGATTTATGCTGGCTAGGTTAACAAGATTTGGTTAGATTCATTATCGAACAAATGAGGCAAAACTACAAGTCGGGTCCTCTTTGTAAAGGAAGGATGCTAGCTGGCGAAATGGACTGGCTCCTTCAAGGCTAAGAATATAGATAGTTTGGTTTCCACAAAACAAACAAACAAACAAACAAAAAAAAACTAAGTAAAATCCATTTATAGCAGTGTTGACTCAAGATATTTATGGTTTGGTGTTGAATTGAGTTTAGTAACAGGTCAGAAACTTAGTACCAGTTCTGAGAACTGAGGTATGAGACTTATATACTTCCTCAGTGGCCCTCCAAGTGCATTTTAAGTGATTCTCTTATCGATGCTTATTCCATTTTATTTTCTCCATTATCAGATGAAACTCATGGGGAGGGGATTTTTAACAACTGTATTCATTTTGGAGCCCCTATTTTTGGGTAGATAAGAAGAGTTCAGAGAAAGTCATTCCCTACATTTGCTGTTTTTCAAGTTGCTAAACCTTAATAAAATAATCAATATACCAGTGTGGAGCATTTTGGGATAATATGGCCTAAACTCTTACAGTCATATAGAAATGTCATATATGGTGACATATTCTGCTACCCTTCAATGGCCAGACATCTTTTATCTTTTTCCTACATGTTGTGATATCCCACAAAGTTGCTTTGGAATTCAATTATTGCAGCTTAATTAGAAGTATATATTAAGTAATGATTGGGCAAATCGTCTAGAATAACCTTAAAAGTTTGAATTTCTGAATTGCTTTCCACTATGCAGACATTGCTTCTTGTATCTTTCCTTCTCCCACAGGGTCATTTGAGCAAATGCCTACTACTTGCAGCTTTAAAATACTGTTAAGTTTCATGGAGAATTCCTCTGAGGAAGTACCTCAGGCCAGGCATAAAAGCGTACCTCTAGAGGCTCTCAACCTGAGCCTGCTTATTTAATTAACATTTTCTGAAATCTCACTATTTAGGTATTGTTTTGACCTGGCTTCAAGCACTCTGTTTACTTTTCACTTCCCATATTTATTGTCAACTTGCCTCTTGTCTGCCAGTTACAAGTCTGCATAGCTTCTGCTATCAAAATCATTCTATTTTATTAAGAAAATAAAAAGAATAGTATTGTAATAATGATGAAATATAATAAATCATCTTTCATAATTTCATACAAACTGTGAAATTTAAAGTTTAAAAATTAAACAATTCCTTTACATTATTTCTTATAATGAAAAATTTATATGATTTATATTAAAGAGGATTTAGCAAACATCTACCATATTTCTTAGCCTCTTTCTTTGTCAACATGCCTCCCCAGAGTGGTACATTTGTTACAATTAATGAACTTACATTGACACATCATTATCATCCAAAGTCATAGTTTATGTTAGAGTTCATTCTCATTGTTATACATTCTATGGGTTGGGACAAATGTATAATGACAAATATCCATCATTATAATATCATGCAGAGTAGTTTCACTGCCCTAAAAATTCTCAGCACTCTGCCTACTCATCCCTGCCTCCCTACTAATTCACAGCAACCACTTATCTTATTGTCTCCATGGTTTTGTCTTTTCCAGAATATCATATATTTTGAATCATGAAGTATGTAGCCTTTTTAAAATTGGTTTCTTTCATTTATTAATATTTATTTAAGATTCTTCCATGTTTTTACATGGCTTGATAGCTCATTTCTTTTTAGCACATTATTTGAATATATCACAAGTTATCATTCACCTACTGAAGGACATCTTGGCTGCTTTCACCTTCCACAAATATGAATGAAGCTACTATAAACATCTGTGTGCAGATTTTTCTGCGGACATACATTTCCAACTTCTTCTGGTAAATATGAAGAAGTGTGATTGCTGAATCATATGCTAAGTGTATGTTTAGTTTTGTAAGAAACCACCTAACTGACTTCCAAAGTGACCATACTAATTTGCATTCCTGCTATAAAAATAGTTCTTAAAATTCCACAACATATATTTAAAACAATATTAATATGCTCTTAAAAAAAGAAAAAAGTAAAATGTTATGACATGGTAATATAGAAAACATAGTTGAGCGAGAAGTTGATATTGACATAAAGTTTGTGTGAAACTGTAAGTATCTAGGGCTGAAACAGAGGACAGTGGGTAATGGGGATGAAGAAATGGTGAGAGAAGCAGGTAGAAAGGAAGATCGTATCGGATAAGTTTCAGGAAAATGATATTTGTATTCACAAAAAGTAGAGAGAATCTACCCATTCATAATTAAAAGACTGGTATATTAATATGCTTGGTCGGAACTTCAAAAAACAAAAGTATCTGTTGTGCTACATTCTTTTGAACAAATGTAACACCTTTCCATATCTAAAAATCTAACTCGTTTTTGTTTGCCTTTATTCCCTCATATGTTATCAATTTTCTCTTTAAGAGAGCCTTTGAAATTTTATTATTTGTGAGTATAAGACTCTCTAAAGGGGCTGATAAAAAGCAATATCTGAAAAGGGGTAGAGGCAGATTTTAGATTGTAGTCACACGTAAAGAAAATTTCTGAAATAGATGTGTCAAGAACTTAAGTGTGGTTGTCCCAGAAGCCAGCCTATGGCCATTCCCCTAATCAATGTCTTCATGTAGATATTGAATAACTATCAAACATCATGTTTCAAGCTGTTTGAGTTGCTAGTCTTTTTTTTCTTCAGCAATAAACAATTTTATTAGTGTTATTTAAAAAAAAATTCCAAAGGTCTAGAATATACACATTGAGCAATATCTTTTCTTTAACACTTATTTTCAAGAGACATTTAGAGAGTTGCAAAGATGGTATAGGGAATTCCCATATTGTGGGAATAGCAAAATTTTAATATAATAATATAGCAACATTTTATTTCCTTTAAATATTGAGTCAAATTCCAAAACCAACATTTTGTTAGACAATTGCAATAAATAATATCAAAATCTTCTTTGGCTAGATGAATCATTTTTATCCTAAATATCAAAATGTGTTTTTGAGTTTATATTTTGAGTTTGTATTTATTTAATTTAGCACTCAGCATCCTATAAGAGAACATAAATATCATTTACTTTTATCGATTTATATGCATCATGGCATTTTTTATTCCACAAATGCTAAGTGACACAAAATTTAATTAAAAGCCAACATTTAATATGTTGTCATAACTAAATGAATCCAGCTAGTTTTGTCTGGGTGGAATAGCATAAAACTTTTATGAAGTATTCTAGGTAATCAGGCTTAATTAATTTTACCATGCAAGTGCCACTTAACTTGGGACAAAATAGTATACCCATCATTCCACAAAAGAAAAATCATCTTTCTGACTAGAACTACATCTTCTGAAAGTGCTTTGCAAAATACAAACACATGATTGGCAATTACTAAGAAAGTTTGTGTTACATAGAAGAAAAATAGTAAAATGCTGTCTCTAAAATCTTAATCATAAATGTGTTCATTATGTCAAATATAGCCCAATAAAGATGATAAAGTTTAAGGCAAGAGCAAAGTGGTATATGTAATTTATGTTTATTTTGTCTCAAAAACTAATATATCTGAGGTTTCTTTCTTCCTTTATCAGTTTCTAAAAGTGTTTTTCACCTATATGATCTGTCACTTCAATTCCAATAATATATCCAAGATTGGACTTTTATAGGATTTTCAAATATAAAAGTAACAGAAGAAAATTGGGCGGCAGAGGCGGGAGGGGGAGGGGTACAAAGCACCAAAATGGGAGTGTCTCTTTTTACATAGGCTGTTCAGAAAACTTGATTTAAAAAAAAAAAAAATCGAATGGATTTTTAGTGCTTCTATGTGGGCTAGTAGCAGGGTAGAGCTCAACTTTATGGGGCTTGAAGTCTCTGCAATTATGAGAGTTCTTCTTAAGAAATATAATAAAAAGTTAGTTGTGAAAGTAAACATTTATTTAGCTAGAGAAAAGAAGTTGCAACAAATTATAAATTTGAATACACTGGAAATGTCATACACATAAAAATCCAGAAAAGTAACATATTATTTAATTTAGGGTCAGCTCACCTAAAACAAAATAACAAAAAATACATAATTATGAGTAAGGTGACTAGCAGGCAGAAAGAAGCATAGTACAACCCTTATTAAGAACAGGATATTGTAAGCTTAAACAATAAGAGATTTGCTATTGAAAGATTGTAATGAATGTTCAGCATACATAGAGACAAATGGAGATGACAATAACAGAAAAGGGAAAGATTCAACGATCCAAATTCCCGGAGAGGAATGGAGATAACATATATATATATATACATATATATATATATATATATATATATATACATATATATATATAACTATCCTTTATTTATTCATAATGCTAACCACATACCAAAGATTCAAAACTGAAGTATATAACATAAAACAAGAAGGGCCAGAAGGAAAAATCCACAGAACCCAACCGAAATTAAAAAAAAAAAATAAATAAACAAATAATAATAATAATAATAAAAAAACAGAAACACAAGTCAAGGAAGCAATGGAAACACCAAACTACCAGAAAACAAAAGATAAAATGGCTATAGGAAAACCTCATATTTCAATAATCATTCTAAATATAAATAGACTGAACTCAACAATAAAAAGGTACAGAATTGCAGATTTAATCAAAAAACAAAACCCGACCATACACTGCCTCTAGGAGACACATCTTGGTTCCAAAGACAAATATAGGCTCAAAGATTTAAGACCCATTCTCAAACTCTTCCAAATAATTGAAAAGAAGACAATACTTTCTAACTCATTTTATGAGAACAATATTACACTGATACCAAAACCTGGTAAAGATAACACAAAAAAAGAAAACTACAGACCAATATCCCTCGTGAACTCAGATGCAAAAATCCTAAATAACATCCTAGCAATCTGAATACAGCAACATGTTAAAAAGATTATACACCATGATCAAGTGGGCTTCATCCCAGGGGCTCAGGGATAGTTCAACATATGCAAATTGATTAATGTGATACACCACATAAACAAATTAAAAAATAAAAATCATATGATCATATCAATAGATGCAGAAAAAGCCTTCAAAAAGATACAGCATCCATTTATGATTAAAACACTTGACAAAATCAATATAGAAAGAAAATAACTTAACATAATAAAGGCCATCTATGACAAACCCTCAGCTAACATTATACTTAATGGTGAAAAACTATAAACCTTCCCTATAAGATCAGAAACAAGACAAGGCTACCCACTATCACCACTATTATTTGATATAACATTGAAGGTCCTAACAAATGCAATCAGACAAGAGAAAGATATAAAAGCCTTTCAAATAGGAAATGAAGAATTCAAACTGTCACTATTTGCAGATGACATGAATCTCTATGTAAAAAACCCTAAAGACTCCATAAAAACACTACTAGAAATAATGAACAAATACAGTAAAATTTCAGGATACAAAATCGATGTTCAAAAATCTATAATATTTCTTTACTCTAATAATGAGTTATAGAAAAAAAAGAAATGAAAAAAATTCTTTTGCAATTGCAACAAAAAGAATAAAATGCCTAGGAATAAATTTAATGAAACATGTGAAGGACCTATATAATGAAAACTATAAGACTCTTTTAAAAGAAACTGAAGAAGTCATAAAGAAATGGAAAGATATTCCATATTCTTGGATTGGAATAATCTTCCTACTTCTTAACACTCAAAGGTCAACTTTAACAAACATGGATATCTACTATGTTTTTCAAATAAGTAGTTGATGCCAAAATGGATCTAATAAGCCGAATGGTTCATTTAATAATGACCTCCAGATATTACACCAATAAAGCATTCCATTGGGAGGCAAAAAGCAAAAATATTTCATTTCTTTACCATACTGCTGAAAGGTTTTAGGGAATAATAATTCTGAGCACTGGGTTTAGATTTAGATTGACCTATATCTGAATCCTGGTTCTGCCACTGACCAACTACTTACTAATTGGTTTAGGTATTATAAAGAAATGAAATCAATCAATCAGTCAATCTCTATCTTAGATATAGTAGACTTCCTAGGCACTAGAAACTTTGAGGCATTAGGAATTTTTCTCTGAATATTTTTGCATTCCTCTTTTCTCGATCATCTTAAACTTTAAAAAGATGTAAACATGAGTCATTCAGACAACACAATACAGGGAGCTTTTCTTCATGACCCTTAAATAATCATCTCTCCATTCAACTATTATTTACATAAATAATTGTATAGCAACCAAACATGCAGTATGCCTTATCATCTATGCATTTTGCTTATTTGGGTTTTTCAAAGATACTTCCTAATTTTGTACTAAGTATGCTCTAAATGTGTGCATGTGAGTCAGACCAATGCATTATCACAAGGGTCACTTTTATCACTTTAGTTCTGATAATGCTTTATAAGATATTTTCACAATGGTGTTCCAGTAATAATTTATTAGGAGGCTAAATCATAGTGTTGATAGAGAGTAGAAATTGGCCAAAGAATAACTTAGTCATTTACAATATTAAAAATTATACACTATACATGGAGCTTGTTCTCATTTTTAAAAATGGAAATATTAATGTATGCTATTAACTTAAATAATGTATCACCCATGGACAATAAGTTGGACTTTGCTTAATTAAAACCAGAGTCACTTAGTATTTTATTTTCTCTGAATGTATATTAAATAGCAACATAAAAATCATGACAAAATGTGTATATTATATCTCACCAACTTGAAGTGATGATAGTATATAAGAAGACAGTACACTATTAGACAATTATTATGCTTTGCAACTATGCACGCTGAATTCCTTTATACTAAAAAGTAATTTACATGTATGTAAATTTCTATTTTTCCAGAAATCATGATATTGCATTTAGATTTTTTTAAATGAACCAGATATTTATTTTTCCTATAGTTACTAAGCTTAAACTTTTTACATTAATTAATTAATTGATTGATTGATCGTATGGTGACATTAGTTAATGAAATCCAATGCTTCGGCTGTATACTTTAACAGTAAGGCATATATATATTTACACTGTGTATTCATCTCCCATAGTTAGATTTCTTTTGATAGCCTGAATTTTCAGTTTGTTCAAGTAAAAAAAGAATCAGATGACTAATAGAAATGTGATTTTGGAGCTAATGTTTTTTTTCCGAAAGTGTCAAGGTGTTTTTACCAGTGATAAAATTTTCACTATTACTATCTCAGTATCTAAATCAAGGTCTTCTGGTAGTCTGCTAGTCATATTCTCAAACCAATTTTTCTTTATGTAATGGAATTATGTACATATAACTAAATTTGTGATCAATAAGATTTAAGCAAAAAAATGATATACACAATTTTCATAAGATCCCAAACTAAAACCAAGCCACTTATGAAAATATGGAAAGAATTAACATCTTTACAATATTACCTCCCTCTTCATGAAGACAACATTTTTCAAATATAAATTGTTTTTAGTGTCTTTCAATAAATTAATTTTTCCATACATTTCTTTCTTAAATTGTCAAAAACATTATTCCTAAATATTTATATTTGTTATTATTATAAATATGTATCATTTTACTATATTTTCTAATCAATTGATTATTTTTAAGATCACATATCTGGAAAATTTAGCTTCTTATTAATTCTAGAAGTCCTTTGTAGATATTATTTTGTATTTTCTGTGAAAAAAATTACATAATCTATTTTTTTCTTTAGGGGGCATTGGCTAATAGCTATGCTTTTCTTTATTTTGATTTACTTCTGGACAGGCTAGAATATTTACTTAGAAAGTAGGATGCTGAAAAAAGAAATCATAAAAAAGTGTCATTTATAGATAATAACAAGTTTTGGGGTATGGCAAAATGTGTCAGTGGCTGAAGTATGAGGAGGGATGAGAACATTCTTATCCAAGTAGTCAAAAGAACTCAAAAGCCCACTTATTGTAGGAATCTAGGTAAAAACTGAAATCAAATGATATTGGTAGTCTTAGTAAGAGATAAACTGTAAGCCAGAAGCAATGGTCCTTACGGAATGAAAAGGAATGGTACTGGGAATTGTATATACTTCATTAGGAATAATAGAAAGTAGAATCTTCTAATGTTATAAATTTCAAAATTGAAGTTGTTAGGGAGGGGAGCGGAGAGAGGGAGGGTAGTCTGAAAGCAGTAGCGAAGATTAAGGAAGAAGCCTACCCTCCTCCCAGTATATGAAGGTGCATGTGAGGAAACACCCAGTACTGGGAAGGCCACAGGGAAGCAGAGTAAATCTGTATCTCAGTTAAAACAAGAAGGTAAAGGAGATGTTCAGAGAGGTTTTTTCAGATTATGAGGGAATTCATTAACTACTGACTCCAAGTTCCAGAAAGTACAACGAACATATTTCAAAGTCGACTTAGGTGGAAAATAGATTAAGAGAAGATGATGTAAAGGAGGTCAAATAAAAGGTGACAGAAGGAAACTTAACTTTGGGTGGTGAGCACAATGCAATACACATATGATATATTATTAAACCGTACACTTGAAACCTATTTAATTTTATTAACGAAATCACTCAGATAAGTTTAATAAAAATAAAAGAAGGAGACACACAAAACCACAAAATCAAAGTCAGGGAATAGGGTGACCAGTTTCATTGTAGTCGCTGACATCACTGGTCTCATAGTGATGGGCTGTGTGTGGTAAGGGTTAGGAGGAGAGGTGATTCAATCATAATAATTCTGTATTTGGAAGCTATTTTTACCTAGCAATCCATTCATGAAGTTAGGATGTGGTCTTATTTCCAAAAATAAAACAAAAATTCTATGAAATATAGATTTATTTCTTATGTGTTTTGGATTAAATACAGATATATTAGCTGCTTTGAACCACCAATTAAAAAGTATAAATAACAATAAGATAAGGTGTAATTGGTTCTTTGATCTACATTAATATTTGCAGTACATTTTGTTCTTAAATATATATATTTTAGATGGTAAGTGATTAATATTTTAGTTCAAGGTCTTTAGAAAACAGATCCTGGAGAAAAACTTGGAAGTCAAAACTCTCTGTAGGAGTGCAACTCCATGGAAGCAAGAGTATAAGGGCAAAGGGGAAGTAGAGAAAGCATAAAGTGTTTTGTTTATTTCTTGTAACAAACCCAACTTAATGCTTGGTCTCAGATGACATTTTCCCAGAGGCCAAATGAGCTCACTGTATCTCAGAATTATATATTTAAGTGAAAGAAAAAGATAATAATTTAACACATAGATCCTGAAAAACTCTAATTTCCTTGTGGTTGAAGTCCAACCCAAGGAGAACTAACACTTCCAAACCTCTGGATTGCCCGAGCTTCCACAATTCTTGCCCAATGAGTGAGGAGGCACAGAGATCTTTTCTTGTCTTTTGGCAGAATATGAGGTTCCTTGATTTCTAATTGACGTGGAGGCCACAGCAGCAACCTGGCTCTTTAGCATCTGGAACAGTGGATCTTGAGTAATACCAGTTCAGCAAACTAGCAAAGCAAGTGTTTAGAGTCTGAGGCAATGCATATCCTTAGTAAATCATAGCTTCTCTATGGGCATGTATTCACTCACATACTTTTTTTAATATAAGGATGTTGATGAAAAGAAAAGGCCCACAATCCTTTCCTAGGATGGGCCATGCAACTGCAATCCTTCACTGTCAAGGCCAGTTATATTCTCTCGAAAGAATAAAAAAGGATGAACAAACCAAACTACATTCCTTGCCAGTGCAAGGACTCAAATGTTACTCATCAATTCACCTCTGCTAGTCTTTCATATGGGTGATCTGGACCTTCATCTGCTTTCTACTTGTGGACCATGCTTGTTGCCATTGGCCTTTCATCATTACTGCAAGGCATAAAAAGCACAAAGACATACCCAAGAACATTGTTTAGGTTTTAAAAATATCTCTCCTTGCTCCTACTATTTATCAGTAAATTTAAACACTGAGGTATTTAAAGTTATTTTCTCCAGCATGTATAGCAATTCCTTTCTTTGCATGCCAGTCTTCCGGATGAAAAATAAAAAAAAAAGTTTTCAAAATGACCAGGTCGCATCTGTTATCTTCGAGTTCAGTGAAATCTTCATGCTTTCCCCTGGAAGGACAGTTTCCCAAAGCAGAAGCAGGTTCTCTTCCTCATAGGGCCTAGGCTTGTAGAGATGAGAAGCGCAAATCCCACAAGTGGGGGCACTTGGAATAATGATGAGATGAGTTAGTCTTACCTTTTGGTTTCCAGACCTAAAGAATTCCAAACAAAAAGCCATATACTGGTCATTACTCAGTGCTGGGATATTGGGGCAATTTGTAACAACAGAGAATCCTATAATCATGCACTCATGTTACTACTACTTCTTTCCGGTAAAATGGATCCTTTTGGCTAGTGATAACTTATATGGAATACTAAATGGACACATTAAGCATTCTACAAATAGTGGTGTACTCCTACTTGTGAGTCCACAAGGAAGGCAAGCCTATATCTTGAATATATATTTATTTTGTTAAGGAAAATTACTATACCCACCAAGATGAAAGAAATCTAGTGTAATAAACCTGTCATGGGTTCCTGGCTGTTTCACATAAGGAATGGTGCTATAATGACATTTCAGTGTTGATTTCTGCTGATAAAAAGTAGGTGTTTCAGCAGTTATTTTAACTACACAAGCTTCAATGGGAAGGAACTGAAGGTTTTGAGGGTTTATACAGATCCTCATTTATGCTTTCATGGCCACTTTCTTCATTAGACCCTGGTGTTAGCTCGATAATTGTTAAGGTGAGAGATGGCTGATTTCAGAGAAAGAATCAACCTGTGCACTGGTTGCCAAGACCTTTCTCTGCAGTGCGTATTTTCTGGAAAGTGTTGATATGAGACACAAATACCCACATGCTTTGTTATCACTCCCATAGATTCTGTCCCCATGAAATTTCCCCAGACCCCCTTGATATTGAATCTTCTAGTCTTGCTCATTTCAGACTCCTGAACAACAGTTTTCCATTTTCTCCTGCATAGGAGTTAGTGTATAAACCCGAAGTAGTGTAAATCCCCAGGTAAGCCATATTTCCTTTATACAAATTTAATGATGATTGTACTTCTTGCAGCTCTACCCACTGAGAAGATTCTCCTTTAGGTTCACCTTAGAATGTGGCTATATTGTGGCAACCGTACAGTTTTAGCTAATGCTAATGAATTACACCAATCTGACTATAAGCTATGCTCAATTTCTTTCTGCCTCCTTGTTGTCGTAGGAAATCACTTGTGGGGCCATAGACTTTAATTGAGAGAAAAGTGCCAGTGTAACATAGGTAAGTAATATGGGAATCTAGGCCATTTTCTCCAGTGAATTATTTATGCCTTCATGACCAGCTCAGGATGAAGCCAAATTGACCTGACCACATTTCATGACACATGGTCAGTTAGCTTCTATCTCATCGATGACTGGATATATATTCACTTGGTATCCTATGACACTATGAAACTATTTTTCACATAAAGTATGGTTCTCTGCTGTAGTAGGCATAACATTTTTCCAAAATCATTGGAGTCTACATTTATCTCTTCTCTTAGGACTCACTAGAAACTCCGCAAAGCATTTTTATCCACCAAAGACATCTTAAGCAATTGTACATGTTAGACAATGTATCAAAAATAGAAAAAAAAAATCTATTTTGTCTTAGCCTACATATGGTACAAATCTTGCTGTTCAGATCTCAACTGATAAATGAATTTCAAAACCACTTTCGAATGCCATAATGCTGCCTCTAAAATCCAGAGTGACTTTTACACAATTGTGCCTCTTTCTTAGTGGTAGGAGGTCTGAGACAAAAAACTCTTTCTTTATCCTGAAGGGAATATTCTGGCATGTTCCAGGACAGTTGATTTCTAAACATTTCACCATTATAGAAAGCCCCTGAATCATGGTGGAATTTTTCTCCCACCCTCTGGCACACACGTGTCTTACTAGAAAATCTAGTGCAATTGCTACTTTCTGGTCATCACATTTAATGAATATGATAACAATGATATGTGACAAATATGCTGTTCAGCAAAATGACAATAAAATCCATGGAATGGGTAAACCATGAGACTTAACTGGCAGTAAAGATTTAATGCTAACTTAGCAGGTGGTTACTAAGAACAACATAACTGTTTTTATTTTACCTCTTCAGATGATCTTGAGCTTATCTAAAGAAATGGAGGTAACTAAGAAAGGCAGGATTTTGTCAGTCCAGTAGTTCTCAAAACTGGTTGTCCATTGGAAGCATCTGTGAAAACTTTTGGTATTAGAGCTATAATATACTCTAGAGATTTTTATTTAACTCATTTGGAATGAAGCATGGATATTTTTAAAGGTATTTTTCAAAGGTTCCCAGTTATTTATAATATAAAGACAACATCTGAGAACTATTTTAATTAGACTCTTGGAGGATAGGGACTAAATAACAGGACCAGGAATGTGATTAATTAGTTTGCCATAATTACTTATGCTTCCAACTGAAAAATAATACATTTCTAACAGTGAGAGCCAATCATCTCCAACCCACCTTCCTCTAAAGGGACAAGTGATTATTTCATTTTAAGCTCTATTTATTGATGGGGTAATGAGTCTACCACTTAGGAAGTCAGGGACCTAGAAGCAGATAGAGCTCCTGGTAAAACTGTTACCCTGTTACCTAATGTGACCTTGTAGTTAAACGTAGAAAGGGTGCTGCTGGAAGAACCGATGTGCATTTACATAAGTACTTTTTAGTATGCTGTATTCCTACAATTTTATGGCATTTGGAGTTTGTTTGCTTTTGGTTTGTTTACTTAGTTTGTATTATTCTAATAATATACAAACCAAGTTAGAATAAATAATTAAGTTCAACAAATGGCATAGAGTACGTAATTAAATTTAAGCAATTTCCATACTCAAGCATTTTTAGATGCTGGGATGATAAAAGATCAAATAATTCCTAATTCAAGATATTCACAATCTAGTAAAAACCAATTGTAGTTTGATGAACTAATACTGCTACGGTTACTATGCATAAGATAATTTTCTTACGTAATTCTGTATCACTTTGATAAGTATTATTATCCTCAACTTACAGAAAAGCAAACTAAGTCTCAGTGGGTTTAAGTAAAATGTTAGTTTCATATCTATTTAATTTTAGAAATGAGATTTTAATTCAAGTTCTTTTGGTTTCAAAAATGATTGCAATTTCACCATACTGTACTGCTTCTAGTTGTAGAGCTTCAGAGGAAGGTTTCTGTCATTTATATTTATGGGGTCTAATGTAGTGTAAATAATAATAAGGTACATATAATAATGAAGTAATAATTTTTATTGGTTTAATATATTTGAATCACCAGAAATATTCAAATAAACCAGTTTTTTTCAGTCTTTGAATCACTCAAAAATTTGCCCCCAAAAATCTGTTAAATCATCTTCAATTTATCTAATTAAATTTTTTTTAAAATTATTCTATAGAGAATTATGAGTTAATAGATACATTTGCCTACACTTTTAAAATCATGTAAGAATGTATCTATATTGATTTTTATATTCAAAATTGCTTTTTAATCCCCTATCTCTGCAGTAAAATGTTATGGATTTTTTTCAGTTAGCAAGTTAAAATTTTTTTCTTTTTCAGATTTCATTGTTGAAATATTAAGTTCAAGGACAAGTATTTTTTCGTGCCTCTCAAATATAGATTTTTCTTACAAATGTCCTTTGCTTTAATGAAAGTTTCAAGAGAATATGACCCATGCCCATTTCTCCTTTATCATTTCCCCGGAGTCCCTTTAATTTGTTCAGAATTCACTCTTTCCCTGTCTTAGTGCTCACATGGAGAACTGTGATGAGCACTATCTATGGGTAGCCTTTAACTTAAATTTTACAGCTGTGACCCAACTGGTTATTCTGTACGTTTTTTGTTGTTCTTATTAAGAGATAAATTTCCTGAAACGTTTGTTAGTTTAAGTATAGTAATAAAACTTTAGTTTACTTAAACTAATTTTATTCCCCCTCAATGTCTGTTATTCCCCCATTTTAACTGATTTTTTATATATACCCTTTAAGAAGTCTTAACACACACACACACACACACACACACACACACACTGAATGCCTCAAAAACTATGAAAAAAAATTAAATTTTAATTCTCTTCTCAGTTTAGACATATAAAGACTAAGGACACTTTTTTTTTTTTTGGCTGAAGAAATATCTCCTGAGACCCATAAAACCTGACTATACAAGATATCAAAATTTATATTTAAAACTTTATGATTTTCATATGCCTCTCTTGGAATGTCTTTTTTTCTTTCCTCCCCCACTTACTTCGTTGTAGTTTCTTAAAGTCTAGTAAAAAATCTCTTTTCCTGTGGACTCACCTTTGAAGAAAATTATTTTCAAAAATAAAAATTCTCTACATAGCAATAGTGGACTTTGTTATAAAAAGCAAGATGGAACACATTTTAATGTTTATACAGTTCTGATTCTTATAAAAATCTCATGTACTTTTATATTTAACGATCAGTGAAATTGAAAGAATTAACATTTCATATTTCATCTCATAGTCCACTTTTTAATTCACTTTTACATTGTATCAGAAGAAACTGTCTTTTTCAAAGATATTTCAAAGTATTAACCACTTTTGTAATTTTAAAACTAGAGTATTTTTAGGATTATACTTTCAATATGTATATTACCTAAGTGGAAAAATAAGCATTAATGATTAATATTACTAGAGTATTTCAGAAAAATAAAATCACAATTGAATGTCTTTAACTTATATTTCTATGTTAAATTATACTAGAGCTTCAAATTCTGATGTTGAAAATGTTCAACAGCATGTTAAACATAATGTAATGACATTTTAAATAATTATTGTACAAATGATAGAGATATGTTAAAGATCTTTGCTAACTGAGTGACATATTTGAGAATGCTGATTGTTCTGTTTCAAAACATGAAGATCTTTCTTTGTAACTTCGATTTATTTTAATGAACATCCTTGATCCCATTAAAAAGTGATCTATGTATTTTATGCTAATGAATTATTCTTTATTTTAGTACATTGTCCCTCCTTTAAAATATTTGTCCCGTGTATTAATAAATTTGAATCTGCCACGTTATAAACAATTAATTATCAAATAAAATCATTTTAAAGTTTGCATAACGTTTTGAATTTTGTTTTTTGCCTTTTAGTATTTGTTATTTCAGCTCACAATAAAATTCTACAATGCGCTGATACATGGAAATTTTGTTAATTTTTGATGACTCTTTTCTTAAAGACTTCATAAAGTAACATACTGGAAGTTTTCTTGTTATAAGTGAACATCTATTAGTGGTAAATTTATATAATCCCCTTAGAAGATTTTTCAGCATTGTTACTTTATTAGAAAGAAATCTTATATAAGATGACCCATTGTTGCCCAGGAGATTTTATCAACTATCATTATTATAAGACTACCTAATCTAAAATGGTTTAACAATAAACTTGAATTATTTCAGGTTATTAATATATACTATACATTTGCAAAATGTTAAAATGAAAACAAAATCATATGATCTTTTCAATTGATGCAGAAAACATTTGAAGAAATTCAAAACACTTTCATAATAAAAGTACTCAACAAACTGTTTATAGAAGAAAACCCGTAATATCGGCCACATATTACAAACCTACAATTAACATCAAACTAAACAACCAAGAGCAGAAAGCATTTCCTCTAAATTCAGAAACAAGAAAAGGGTAACCACTCTCACTACTCCTGTCCGACATAGTACAGGAAGTTCTATCCAGAGCAATTAAGCAAGAAAAATAAATTAGAGGCATCCAAATCAGAAAGGAAGAAGTAAAATTGGAGTTGCATTTCTAGAAGCTATTGATAACTATCCTAAAAAAAAATGATCCTATTTACAATAGCATCAGAAACAATAAAATACTTACAAATAAATTTAATCAAGGAGATAAAATATCTGTACACTAAAGAGTATAAAACACTGATGAAATAAATTTAAAAAGATACAAATGGAAAGATATTCCATGTTGATGAATTTGAAGAATTAATATTCTTAAAATCTTCTACAGAGTCAATGATCTAATGATCCATTACAATTCTAATTGAGATTCTAATGGAATTCTTCACAAAAACAGGAAAAAGCATCCTTAAATTATATAGAACCACAAGAGATCTAAAATAGTCAAAGTGATTTTCAGAAAGAACAAAGCTAGAAAAATCATATTTCCTGATTTCAAGCTATACTACAAAGCTATAGTAACCAAAATAGTATGCTATTGGCATAACAACAGACATAAAGACTAGCAGAATATAGAAAACCCAGAAATAAACCAATGCATATATGGTCAAAAAACATTTGCCAAATGGAGCCAAGAATACTCAATAGAGAAATAATAGCTTCTTCAATAAATGGTGTTGGGGAAATTGTATAACCATATGTAGAAGAATGAAATTAGGCCTCTCTCTTATAACATTTACAAAAATTAACTAGGAATGATTTAAAGTCTTAAACATAAGAACTGAAACATTAAAACTCCAGGAAGAAAATATAGATAGAAAACAACTCATCGACATTGGTTGGAAATTATTTTTTTGGATATGACCTCAAAGCACAAGCAATAAGATCAAGAATAAATTAGTGGGACTACACCAGACTAAAACAATCAACAGAATAAAGAGGCGTTCTATGAAATGGGAGAAAATATTTGCATGTCATATATTAGATAAGGGGTTAATAGCCTATATATTTATAATAACCTATTAGCATTAGATATGAGTTGAGTATGAATATTAACTTATAAAATGAAGTTTATTTTGAATACCTTTGTTGTTTTATAGGGTGCAAATAAAAATATTTCAAAATTCATGAACTAGGTCTTAAGAAACATTTTTCTTTTAGGCTATATTAAATCTTAATATTATGAATACTTATTAAGCTATTTGCCTATTAAAGTAAAAGATCAGAAGTTTATTCTAAATGTTTTCTGGAGACTAATCTTTAGATTCTAAAGTCCTAGAATATAAATTTTTATGAAGAGCTTTTAAAAATAATTGAATAACTCAGTAACTAAATAAATAAATAAATAAATAAATAAAATGTGAAAAGCAATCATTACAAAAATTCTTCAAAATTCTCATTAACATTCAAACATTTTTTAAAAAGGGAAATGGAAAGATAAATAACTCATGCTGAAACAGTTTTTGATCGAAATGGATTGAACAATAAACCTCTCTTAACAATCTTTTCATGTCTTTGTTCAATTGAACTAGATCGTTTTTTAAGAGCATAAATACTAATAACAATCAAAACAAAAATTTCAATGATGCATCTTTAAAGACATATTATAGAAATATATACCTAAGGATTTCATTCTCATAAGCGTTGTTGAAAATATAAAAATATTTTCCATTGATTTTCCTCATATGAATAAATGCAGCAAGAATGTGTAGAATAAACCATAAGCCAACAACTTTGAGAAGAATTATGAACTTAATACAACAAAGATAGTAAATAATTAATTCAATTAAATATTTTTTCAGGGAGACACCTTGAAAGTTTGACATTGGACTTTCTTTAGTGAATTCTGAATTATTTAAAATAATAATGATTTACGCTATTAGAATACTAATAAGTTATCACTTTCAAACTGAGCATATGTGGTTGAATTTTTACAGATTACAAATATTTTGAGGACAGATTAAATGACCTATACACATCATTGTCAGCATAGATAATGATAATAACATTAGAAATTATAATCTTTGTGAGATTTTAACCCACAAATAAAACAAGACAAACTTTATTTGAAATGAAAAAGCATACAAGATATAAAAATTTTATTTCAAACACACACAAACATACACACAATCAGTGAATTCTCAGGTCTCCTAATGTGGTTCAAACAACCCTGGAGCTCCCTGGGAAACTCTCAAGAGTTTCACAAGATCGAGTTCATTTTCAAACTAACAGTAAGAGAGTATTTGTCCTTTTCACTCTACTAACTCTTGCAAAGTTGTTGTGAAATCCAGCATAGATAAAAATGTTTATATATCGACATTTATTAAGGCAGCCTTTCTGAACTGAGTTAGTGTATATTCTGCAGTACCGTGAACTCACTAGTGGAAAGGTAGGGAGAGTCCAGTTTCACTACCTGATGAAGTGAAATTATTAATTTTCTTACATCTTGATTCGGTAGTACTGTACAGTAATATTCTGTGACAGAAAGAGAAGTACTTATAAAGTCGCAATGGTTGTTTTCAGATAAAACATTTTCGTGATTTAGTTACAAGCTCAGGTGGCTGCTTCCGCCCTCCTTTCCCCCACATTCCCACCCCCACAGAATACTAGTTTTCCTTAAAAAAATGAGTGACAAACTATAGCTATCAGAGTTGGTGTTGGGAAGTTTCTTAAAAATGAACAAAGTAAGCCATCCACTTCAAGAAAACTGTCTATATTGGCTGCCAATTACAAAATTCAATCTTTGAGGAATAATTTTTATAAAGCTTGTACCTGCCGCCATAACTTTGACAAATTTGCAACACTTAAAAATCTTCTGATGAGACTGGTGATATTTTTATATTAAATAATTAAATGTGTCAACTTTAACAGCATCTCCATAATTCAGTGAATCAATATATTCCAAATGACCAATGTACAAAGATACAAAAGCATGTGTGGGGAAAAGATTCTTTCAAAGTTTCAATTAGGTCAATTAATTTTAATGTGTAAGAATACAGAAAGTTCATTGCTATATTCCCAGATCCTGCACATTACAGCTAAGTTTTAACAAACTACCATCTGTCACATTTTGATGTAGTACCAAAAAAGAATATCACCAATTACCAGAAAAATATTGATAATTTTCCCTTTCAAATCTAGCTGCCTTGTACTCGTCAGACATTAAAAAGATCTGCAAAAATGTAGAACAAGGTTACTCTTCTCAATTTATTTTTGGTTTTAGAAAATGTAGTTATTTTAATGTAATTATTTTTCTTAAAATGTTTTTATGTGGAAATATAATGAATTAATTTTTAAATAAATTTTGTTTTTAACTTTCAGCTTTATTTTTAATACAGTAAATATAGATAACTATTAAAAAAACGGTGAAACAAAACTCATCATCTTCAAAGATTTTTAAAAGATGTAATGCACTTGTGAGACCAATTTTTTGAGAATTGCTATATATACATATATATTTACTTATTTACGATTATTGATTGATCAATTGACCAACATTATTGGTTAATTGATCAATTGATATATCTCTTTAAATATTTGAAGTGTTTTGTTTGTTTTTCGATGGAATCCATGATACAGCTTTCAAACAATATATTTTCAGAGAGCAGACCTTTAAAAATGAACATTTTGACTAGTTATTTTATAAGTTTAGATATAAAATTAGTAGTAATCCAATCATCAGAAAATTAGAATTCTTTTAATGTTAGCTTAAGGCAAGCCATGGCAAAATATTTAGTTAACTTATCACTTATTACCCTTTAGGAAAAAAAAAAATCTATATTTAAATATATAATTTTATAGATGTAGCTGTTCTAATTTTGATAAATAATAACATGTTCACGTACATACATATATTTATGTATACACAAAGATGTACACATTAAAATTTTAATAATTTAATTTTGAATATTACATTATATTAGTATATAATTTAATTTTAATTTAAAATATTAAATTTAAAATAAATAATTAAATACTATTTATATTTTAAAATAAATACTTTTTATTTAAAAATTAAGAATATAAGAAAGCAAACTAGGTACTAATCAAAATGATTCTTTAGTGGAATTGAATGGTAACTGGGTTAGGTGAAAAGTGAGACTGAGATTTTTTTTTTTTAATATAACTGATTTTGAACGACACAAATAATTTATTGAACATTAAAGAAAAACAGAAGCAAATCCTACAACTGTACACAGGAGTAAATATACCAAACTCTAAATCAAATTGAAAATATAACCACATAGAAAATATTTTTCAAGGAAATTTAGAATACAGCAATTTTTTTGCCAGCATATTTTCTATGCCTAAAAGCAACTGAAAAATACTGAATTGCAGCATAGAATTTTAC
Source organism: Rousettus aegyptiacus (assembly GCF_014176215.1). Lineage (NCBI taxonomy): Eukaryota > Metazoa > Chordata > Mammalia > Chiroptera > Pteropodidae > Rousettus > Rousettus aegyptiacus. Next base: position 64,550,113 of record NW_023416286.1, read on the forward strand.
TTTTAGAATCGATAATGGTATAATAGGTTTAGGAATGATTAATGCTTATTACAATAAGACGTATATGAAAGGTATTAAAAGACAACCTTTTTTTTGAAACTAAAATTCTTTAAGTAACAAAAAAAAACTGCAAACAAAATTAAAGAAGCTCAACAATGTCTTAGAATGCTAATTTTGAAATGGAAATAGTTACTTGAATAGAGAATAATGACAATCCTACTTTTAAAAAAAAAGGAAAAAAGGAATCCCATAGCAATTACTGATTCATAGTTGTTCTGAATTCCAGCCAAAAATATATTGCCAGTTACTTAATTTGGATCCAGTTCTGCTCCCTAGAAATGCCATAGCTTTTGGCTCCTTTTTCCATATTTTTTCTCCCACTCTCTAAATCATCTCTTTTAAGAACATTCTTTCTTTTTTCAGTTACATAATATTTTAATCTGCATCTTATCTGGTTCTGGGTACAAGGGCTCTTTTCATTTTAATGACCTTTGCCATTGTTCAGTCTAATTTTATGAACATTAAAAGAGAGCAGTGGCCCCTCTTTTTCAGATAGAGATGTAGAATTACAGGGAGAGTAGCTGTGACTACTAAGCTGTTTGTGGAAAATGAGAAAGCCAGAAAATAACCTGATTTTTTTTTTTTTTTTTTTTTTTTTTTTTTTTGTCTGAACACAGATCAGGCTAAACCTTTGAAAACAGTCATATCTTACTGTGGTAAAAGTTATTGATATAATTACTTTTGACAAGTAGGCTGTTGGAGGAGGCTCAAGGACTTACATCTTGATTATAGAAGGCAAAAGATTCTGTTTTTTAGTCACAGAGTTATGAGGCCGGTAGAGACAGAATTGATCTCTATCTATCTATCTATCTATCTATCTATCTATCTATCTATCTATCTATATCTGTATCTATATCTATATCTATCTATATCTATATCTATCTATATCTATATCATCTTACCTGTATCTATATCTTTATCTATATATCTATCATCTATGTAATTATTTACCTACCATCTATCTTTCATCTGGCATCTGTTCTAAATACCATTTTAGGTTATAATCATATACTCTTTGTTCTCCTACTCTCAATCTTACTCCTCTTTAGTTTATTTTTCACACTACAGTCACAGCAACCTTTCTAAAACTCTTTTCTTACATATTTCCCTTTGCTTTTAGAAAGATTGAAAACTAACTTGCATGTTAAATCTGAAATTTTTTTGTCCCTGATAATTTTTCAGCCTCGTAATTTATTAATCTCCTTACTTTTATCATTAGCAGATCATTATTCATTCTTACTGCACTACTTAGAGTTCCCAGATAAGTATACTCTCTCTGAATTTTAGTCTTTTCAAAGGTTTAATTCTTTTGTCCTTTTAAATTGAAAACTGGTTATTTACTTTCAAGACAGCTTAAGCCTCATCATCTCCAAATAACTTTATCACCCTAAAGATTGGATTAAATATCTTTTCCTCTGTGTTTCCTGAAAAATGTGTGTTTAAATATATCATACTGTATTGTAAAGGTCTGTTTATTTCCCTAATATGTCATTAAATAATTAGCTTCTTAAGAGCAAGTATTGCATTTAATTCATTTACTGGTTTCTAGTGTATAAATCAATGTCTGGTTGGAAAAAAGATGTCTAACGCATATGAAACAGAGAGAGAGGAAGAGAGAGGGAAGGAAAGAAGGAAGGAAAATGGATAAGGAAAGGAAGAGGTGGATAAAAGGGAAAGGAAGAAAAGGGAAGGGAAGGGAAAGGAAGAGAGAAGAGAAGAGAAGAGAAGAGAAGAGAAGAGAAGAGAAGAGAAGAGAAGAGAAGAGAAGAGAAGAGAAGAGAAGAGAAGAGAAGAATGATATGTCCACTAATTAGTTAATATCGTAGGATCACAAAAAAAGAGTAGCTCCACAGGCAGGCTCAGACTTCAGGCCACTGGCTCAGGAAAGAGTAAATCAAGGAACTTTATTTAATCAGCTCCATATCCTCTTAATTCACATGATGCATGATGTCCATCTTAAGAATACTCTAATTCTGTCAATGTATTTACGCTTCATTTGTTCATGTTCATGCTCCCTTTTTTCATGCTGATAAAGTATTCTAGTTGTATATTTCCAGTACTTCCTTAATTCATTTTATTCTCCCACAAAAAGACTGAGTATCTCTTTCTCCACGTAGTATAATCCCCAAAAATATCTAATAGACTTTCCTAAACATCAAATGTACAGCAAAATTAGAAATCTATTTGGATTTTTAATTTTAAAATGGCCTTGAGATTCCATTACTAAGTGACTCATTTGTCGGAGAGCAGTGTCTCTGGTTTGATCGCTCTAATTTCCTTGACCCTCATCCTAATCTTCTTCAATCACCACTATCCCATTTATAAACACTATGCCCTGCATGTGGATCTTCTTTCCATAAGTCTGTCTCTGGTGCCCACATTACCACTGGAAATTAGTTTTTTTCCAGTTACTGCTTCTAAGATCTTAACAAGCCATCCTCGTATAGCATCAAACAACTTGCTATCATTGTGTTCCTCCATAACACTAAGAAATCAAAACATGGCCCATGCTCAATAACATATCAGCATATATCCTATGAAATTTATATATATATAAATAATTTTTTCTTCATCCTCAAATGCTATTCAATTTAAAATAATTAAAATATTTCTGCATTTGAAATAGCATAGTATTTTTAATACAGTATAGGTTTTAAAATCAGCTGTGTTATTTAATAGCTACGTGACATAAGATAGTCACTTTTTCTTTCTAAGCTTCAACTGTGAAATAGTCACAATAACAAATACTTCTGAAAGGTAACATTAAGATTGAACTAAATAGTATATGTGAAGTTATTGTCTCATAGAAGATATCATAAAATGCTTACTCCCATCAGCACTATCATGAATACTAGGACCTAGTTAGGACATAGTTGAGCCTTATTGTTCTAATATATTAATTTTAATATTTAATGTATTAAAAGTATGTTAATATGTTATTGTTATGTATGTGCACATCAAATATACTCTATATTTTTACAATATTCCTCCAAGTGACCTTGAGATAGACTCTATAATTATTTATGTATATATAACTTTAAATTTTATAGGAACAAAATCATCTTTCTGAGTTTACACAGGTAAATACTGGTGGAGGGGAGAATGATGCTCAGGACTGTCTGACTTCAATGTCTATACTAATACTGGCTAATAAGTGCTAAGAGATTAAAAAGACAGGATAAGAAAAAATATATATATAAAGATTAAGAAAGTAAAAGAGGAAGAAAAAATTTGATAGATCTCATTTAATGTAAAGAGAATTAAATCCATTAAAATTCATTATAGAAGTAGTTATAATGTTACTAGTTCATCTTTTTTATATGCATAAAACACATGGATATACACAATTCCTGACCTGAACCATTTATCAAATTACATAACCTCATATGTTAAAAGCAATTAGTAATAAAAAGTAAGGTATTTTGCAGCAAAATTACACCTAATATAAAATTTCAGAAATTAATCAGCCAATTAAACACATTAAGTTTCTGCAAAGGCTTTCCATCCACTTACAATTTAGAATTTAAGTAATAAAAAAATGTATTGAGAAAAGTAATGTCAATGAACATAATAAGGCAATTTTTGACTTAGTTTGTTTAAAAGATAATACCAAAAAAATAAAATTTTTAAAATATGGTCATACGATTTTCCTTGAACTATGCCAATATCCTTTGCTCATGAAAGAAAAAAATTAACAATGTTTTAATAAAAAATTAAAATGAATTTGTGTTGTTTATGGTGCTTCAGAAATTGTAATCCAAAACTATTTTAAGACAAATACTTAAAAGTAATACTTATGAAAGAATCATATAGGTCCTGAATGATATACATAAATATAACTCCAAACAACAGATAAAAATTATGTTTACTGAAAGTTTACTTCCACTATTTACTTTCTTTATTCAAGATATTAAAGTTATATTTAACTTAATGTGATGATTTTATCTTTGTTAACTCATGCTGTCAGAGGTTTGAGTTACTCAATTATATAGAGAACATCTTTAGTTAATAAAAGTTAAATACAATTTAAGCTTCCCAAGACTGTTATATCTCACACCCATAATGTATCAAATGCACATGTCACTGTTAGATATTCAAAAGTAATCTGTAGGCATTCTACAATAATAATGAATGCAAATGTTTGTAAGCATAAAAGGTAATACGAAAATCAGGTAGAGCATATTATAAGCCAGGATGTCCAAAATTTATCTTCACAGATCAGCTTTACTGTAACTAAAAGAAGAGCAAAAATAAATTAAACATTCATAATGTCTAAGCATGTGCTCCTAAATGGGTGATAGCAAGGATCTTAGCCAGATAAAATAGAAGCACGCTAAATGTGACCCTTGGCCAATTTAAATATTTGGTAATGGTCTCTACTGTCATTTTAGGATGTGTTTGAAGATAAATTTGGTTATTCATGTTTGAATACACATTGATCGTGATGTAATAAAAATTTGATAAATTATATTCAATGTTTTTAAGTAAAATTGAAGTATAATCTACTTAAATCAGATAATGATTTCATCATTGATTGACACTCAAGATATTTGCTGCTCAGGCAACCTTAAACTGTAACTCATCTCTCAATGGATGGCCTAAACTATTCTAGCTTCTGTCTCCCAGAAGCCTTTACTTGTCCATATTCTCATCAGTCTCCTTCTCCAAAGAAGAAACAGCAAATGCCAAGGAGGAAGAGTGCTGTGCAAAAAGCTGTACTTGGTTTAAGGAGCTTCTGTTCTCATTGACATCTGGCTGCTTGGGAAGCTGTGTATTGTGTTCAAATAGTGTGTTCTCTATTTAAACCTGCTTCAGTGGTGAAAACTATAGTCTTCTCTAACTTTTTTCTATAAAGTGAAAACTGAAGTACTATTTAACTTTGAAAAAAAAATACAATATGATGGCTTTATTATCATCTGATTCTCTATGTTTGTTTTTTAAATCTTTCTTCCCCTTAACCCTCATGATCATCTCAACTGATGAAGTCATTTGAAAAAAATCCAACAAAATTTCATGATAAAAACTCAGAAATCTTAGAAGAGAATGTCTTTATGATATCACTGGTTTCACCATTATCATGGTAGCTTTTTTTTTTTTTTTTGTAGTTTCTGCTCACTTCTCCTTCCTTTCCCAAAGTGTAAATTTTTGCATAGCTAAAGGCTCAGTCCTAAGACCTTTTGTCTTTTCTATTTACGCTTGCTTCCTAAGTGATATTGTCCATGTCAAAGGCTTTAATAGTGTCTCTATGGTAGTGATACCTAAATGTTAATCCAGAGCCCTAATCTCTTTCTTAGATTCAGAATAAAATATCCACCTGAATACCTGACATCTCCATTTGGAAATTTTAACAGTGTTAACACAAAAGTAAAAGGCCAAAGTGAGAGTTAATAAGTGTTTATTTGGGAATCAATGAATTACAATTTGAGAGCACGGATTCAGGCAGAAACCCAAATAGTGTTCCCATTACAAGGTAAGAAAAAGTGGGTTCTTAAGAGAAAAGGAAGGGAATAAGTACATGAATAGAAGAAAGAAATTCCTATAGGTGCTGACAAGCTGGGTAACTCTTTACCCACACATAGCTAGTTATGGATTCTCTCTTCAGATAGAGTCTGTAATTATCAGTCCTTGTGGTCAGGATGTCTACTTTCCTGCACAATTTACAAACAATTGTTTGGAAGACAATGTTGGTTTGGCCAGTCCAAAGGTCTGACATAGTTTAAACAGTCCAAAATTTCAAGGATCAAGACATGCAATGCAGTTCCTAAGGAATGGCTGGCTGTTCTAGCTCCACTTTAAAATAACTCCACTTATGTCGACTTTCACAAAGGCTTATCAAATTTAATATGTCTAAAGATGATTCTTGTTTAAAATTTTTTTGAATTTTTCAATTACAGTTCACATACAATATTATATTAGTTTCAAGTTTATAACACAATAATTAGACTTTTATATAATTTTTGAAGTTATCAGTCCAATAAATTCAGTACCCATCTGACATCATACATGGTTATCACAACACTACTGGCTAGATTTCTCATTCTATACTCTACATCCCAACCACTATTTTCAAACTACCGATCTGTACCTTTTATCCCTCCCTGCTGCACCCATTCTCTCAACTCCTCCCCCAATCAGGCGACCATTAAGATGTTTTCTGTACCTATGAGCTTGTTTCTGTTTTGTTTGTTCATTTATTCTATTCTCTAGATTCCACATATAAGTGAAATCATATAACATTTGTTTCCCTCTGTCTGACTTACTCCACTCAACACAGTACCCTCTACGTCTACCTATGTTGTTACAGACGGCAAAAATTATTTGTTTTTTATGGCTGAGTAATATTCCATCATACATATATATCGCCTCTTTTTCCATTCACCCATTGGACACCCAGGATACCACGGTTGTTTCTATATCTTTGATATAGGGAAAGGGCATGAGAACTACACAAATTAACTCAATATTGAACCAGGCTATATTCGGAGCCTGCAATGTGCTGCTAGACATAGGAACTTGGCTGATCAGCCCTATGTGGCCATGGGGAACCTATGTCTAAACCACTCTCATGGCTTTCTTGATAGTCTTTCAGTTTTACCCTTGCCTCCTAAAATCTATACTTGATACAACAGCAAATAAATATATTTTCATCTCTTGATCTAAAATGTTCAAGACTTCCTACTCTTACTATACTCAAAATAAAATTAAAATTGTCTGCAATTGCAAAAAGCCTGTATGACTCTAACTCTTAGGTAATTTTCTAACTTTGTTTTCCTCATTCGGCTATAATCAAAATTTTTTTTAATGTTCTCAACTGCTCTGGGTTGTTTTTCCATTAGAACCTCTACATGTGCTGATTTCTCTGCCCAGAAGGCATTTCCACCAATTATTCACAGGGCTGAAGTGTGCATTTTATCTGGTTTTGGCGCAAATGTTACCTCTTCAAAGACAATTATACTGAACAAGCCACATAAAAAAGTGACTCATTAGTGTTTATACCCTTAACTGCTTTGTTCATCATCACTTTTAACTTCCTTAAAATTTGTTTTATATTTTAATTTGTTTAGTGTACATCTTCCTCAATAAAATGTGAATTCTGCAAGTAAAGAAAATTTTCTTGTCTCTACTATATCTCCAGTACTTATAGGAAAAGTTGGAAAATATTTAGCATGAATAAATATTTGTCATTGTATATAACAATTAGTACCTTGTAGTCTATTCAAAACTCAAATAAAGGTAAGAAGAGGTTTTATGCATTTACTCAGTATATAAAGAGTTTATAAAATCAGAACTCATATTCTATATTAACTCCTATATTAATTAATGTTGAAAATTTGTAATTATCTAATTTTTTGACTAAGAGAAGACTGGTACTTTGTATTATACATTTAGTCAATTTGGATGACTTTGAGAACAATAAACACATAAATAAAATTAATCTAACAATGTTTTATTTAATAATAATGTGTAAAAGCATTACTGATTTGACTACTATTCAGTATTTCTCATGTTTAGATACTATTCTAGGTGGGGCACAGCAGGGATCACAACTCACAACAATTTGCCTTATGTATCTTATGTACTGTTGGGAGGAGACAGACAAAGAGGCAATTAAATTGAGCATATCTAGTATGTTAGATAGTGATAAGAACTATGGAGAAAAATTAAGCAAGGCAGGGAGATGAAGTGTACTGAAAGAGTTGAGAGAGAAAGTCAAATGTACGTTCTGGGAGAAGAAAATTCTTAATGCTAAGTACCTTGGATGTGTTTTCTAATTTTATGTGATCTTCATAATAATTCTCTTAATATTTACTACTTTTTATTTGAGTTTGTGTATGAGGTAAATGAAGCTCAGTGAAATTATATGACTGTTCCAAAGTCACAGTTTCTATGTAGTAGAGCAGAGTCCAATGGCCATTTATTTGTCTAAATTCAAATCCCATATGAGATCACATTTTTTAGCTGTGCAATATTTAGCGAGGAGAAAAGAACAGATGGTTTATATGTAAAGTTCTTCCTTCTTGGAACACTAGAAAATATTCATACATTGATAAAAATCACTCTCATTTTAATAAAGCATCTCTCTTCAATAACTTAGGCTAAAGTAAGTCATAACAAAGATGCATAATGGTAAATATGCAATAATAATACTTATAAAATAATATTTATTTTAGACTTATTAAACAGGCACTTTTCTAAATGTTGTACATGCATTATCTGATATAAATCTCCTAATATATTAGAAAGCAAAGTGATTTGCTGGACATCTTATGTTTTTTCAAAGCCTGTTAAATTCCCTGAATTGCAATGTGTAGATAATGATGAGCTGCAGTATGAGATTTGGTTGACAGCTTTCTGAAAAGTCACTGTACCAGTTGTCAGACAAGGGTATTATTTTATACTATACAAGTCTAATACCTAACTCTAAACAGAAAAGATAACAGAATTAAATTAAAAAATGCAGTGCGGTAGACTGGTTGATTTTCTCAAAGCACCATTTTCTGAATGCACCATTAGGGAGCATACATATCAGGTCTCCCTACTTATCATACGTGGATTAAAAAGTGATATTAGAGGAAACTAGAACTCACAGAGATTGCTGGCTCTGAGCCATCTGATCTAATCAGCTTCACTAGAATAGTAAATTATAGTCAGTCACTATGAGTAGTAGAAGAAACTGAAATTAGCAAATTAATATATGATAAAGCAATTTCTTTCCTCTTTAAACAGAGACAAAATGACTTAGAAAAATCTTGAAAAAATTATTTTCAGTATTATGCATTTGTCTTACTCTTGGCAGCAATAACAACATTGCTTTAGAATGTTAATAGGATCTTTTCTGGATTGCAGCAATAGAGTGACCAAAACACCTATCTTTTGACAATTGCTGTGCTAAGAGGTAACAGAAAAACATGCTTGACAAAGCACTCAGTTGAAAGTAAACTGCACTAGACTTCCACTAATTCGATCTTATAAACAGGTCTTATGGAACTCCATGTTTAACGTTTAATTCTTAAAAACTTTATCGCAATGTATTTTTAATGTAGTTTTTTTAAAGCAAAATACTAGATGAAAACTTTAAAAATTAGTATCATCCAATTTATTAGTCAGGTAGAACATCATAGCATGTATTACTGGCAAAATTCACACAGTAATTGAATATAGTGAGATCTAAAAATGTTTTATTGTGGGTTTTGCTTCTCTCCTCTCTCTCCACCCCCCTACCCCCTTAGGATCTTAATAGCTACAGAAAAGAGGTGTTGTTACCTAAGATAGACACATCTCTCACTGGATCACTGGGCAGTGGTTGCAGTTTTCCACTGGGCTTCGTAGAGGCTATAACTGAATTCAGGGCACCCTAGAGGACACTGCTAGAAGTTACTTGTGAATTAAGATTTCTGGTATCCCTATTAGTGTGGCTCAGTTACTATTGCCTAATATCCCATTAGTATTTAGTATATTCTCTCATTATGTCCTAATCAAAATTCCCAAGATAGAGTTTTTCTGTGCTTATATAAGCCATGGTCCAATCTACTAGCTATGGGTCTAACCCATAAACATTGGAAATCAAGTTCATGTTTAGGATGAAGATGCAATGGAAATTATAACTGGGAGATATTGTACCTCTTAATCAATACTATCTTTTATCTACCATAATGTCTGAAGAACTCTCACTTAATAATATTTTTATGCTTTCTATTCCTAAGAAGTGGTTATGGCCAATATGTAAGATATAATTTTGCTTTAAAATTTCATGACTCACCTTATATATACTCCCCTCGCTAAGATGCCCAAATTGGAGCACTGTGTTTTATGTAAAAAATACGTATTCAATTACTAAAATCAAAACGAAAACTTCCTATTGGCCCTTTAGCTCCACTGAAAGGAAAATTCTGTCATTGATAAATGTTTTGCAGTGAAAACACACTTAAATAAAAATTATCAATGATCTGCTCAGAGATCTACTTCCAACAGTTGTTGCTATTGTTAAAAATAACTCATATCGACCAATACATTATAAAACCTAGGAGAAAAATAATACATAGATTGAAAACCTTTTATATGTGCTTTGATTTTAAGGATGACTGAGCATAATTATAGTTATAAAATTTATCTAATTTTTTATATTTATAATGGCCACCATTCTTCTTCTAGTTTTTTTATACCTCTTTCATTATGTGAATTTTTCTCAATATATACCATTTCCACAACAAAACATGATGTAATATCCAAATCCAATAAGCCATATTACAATACATATATTGATTCTTAAAATCTTATTTATTTAAGAGGGAAATATCAATTATATCAAAACTCAGGAAAGTCTAAAATGATTAATCCAGTTAATGAAGATATCACACAACTAGTTATTTTAAATATGTGTATAAACTCTGAGTTAACCATGACATTTTTGGCATATTTTAAATAATAACTGAGCAATGTATTTTACTGACTTATTCTATTTTAATCCCAAATTTGTTAAAATATTAGTTAAAATATTATGTTGTACTATAAGAATACTGTTATAGGGATATTTAGATTAATATTAGACGTATGTATGTAGAAAATATAAAAAATAACTTGAATTGTATTATTATCATCAATATTCTGAATTTTACACAAATGTGTAACATATTCCATGTTTTAAATGCATAGATGGCCTTCATTAAATGTCCCCAAATAAAAATGTATATGGTTTTTATATAGCCTCAATGCTCACGATAGTAAAACTATCTGTTTTGTTTGTTTCTGTATGGAACTAGGCAAACAGAATATAATGTAATTTTTAAAATCATTAAAATTTTCCAGATATTTTTGAAAGAAGTAATTGTTTAAATTTATCTAGACAGAAGATTCTCTAGAAGTGTTTGGGGGAATTCTAGTTGTATAAATATTAGGTGTCCTGTGATCGAAGCCTCCCTTAGTCAAATAAGTTTGATAAATTAATCTTCACAAGAGATCATCCTCTTGAGGCTCTGTCAAGGCTTACAGAGGCATGATAAAAACAATCAAATGCACAATTTAATAACAATATTGTTAATAACGAACAACTAAACACACAAACAGAAGCAGTTTAACTTGATGTTGAGCAGATGTGTTTGATCAAAGGTATCTTTTTATGTGTGGATGTAAAAGGAGTTCTATGGAAAGTAACCTCTCAGGGTCATCTGATCATAAATTTCTAACTGGGAAGGTCGTGGTAGGTAGTTCCATTCTAGGCATATAACTTATTTAGTAAAAGGTTCCCCCCCCCCTTCAACAAGCCCTGTCCATTGTTTCTGAGCATATAGGTTAACATACCCTTGAAGTGTCCCCTTTCAGTCTCCTTCTTCTAAAATGTGACTACTCTCAAGAAAGCACTTAATCTTAACTATCCTGTAATCAAATCCTTGCCTTGCTTTCTTCCACCTTCATGTAATCTTCCTTATTTTCCCTCCTTAATCTCAAATGCATAAGAGAAACTCCAAACTGTTATTCTCAGAAGCATTTACCTCAGTCTATTGAGATCTTGCTTCCAGGTGTATTCTTTGTTTGACTCAAATAAATTTTTGTAACAATTCTCTATAGGTTTGGATGTTTTTACTCAACATACAGTACCAATTTTTCATAAGTCTTTTATTATTTTTACTTAATTTCAATCACTGTAAATTAAATCTTTCATTAGACTGGACATTAACTTGAATTACACAAAAGAAACAATGAGAAGGTCAATACTACTGACCTAATATTTTGTGGTAATATTCACAATTAGATCAATATTTCATCAAATGATTCTATGTTCATTCCTTAAGGGCAAAGAATATGCAAGCATTTCTTTTGTTGCCATCAAAATAGCTGACTCTTATCTTGTCCTGTGAAGAGATAAGGGGAAGAAGGTGAAGTAAGAGTTTGAAATCCACAACGTCATAAATTTGATATTGTATTGACTCATGATAATTTATTTACTTACTGCATTATGATAATAGGTGCTTCTGAAGATTTTCTCTTCTGAAATTGCTATTTTTCTAGTGCATTTACAATACTTCACATCCCTATGTGTTAGTTTTATACTGCAGTTTAACAAATCACCAAAAACGTAACATCTTAAAGTATCACAAATTTATCTCACAGTACCTGTGAGTAACAATCTGGGTGTAGCTTAGTTGCGTCATCTGCGAGGTCACAATTAAGATGTCACTAAGGACTCGGTTCTCATTTGAAGGTTTGACTGGAGAAGAGTACAACTCCAACTCACACAGGTTATTGGCATTATTCGTTTTCTTGAAGCTGAAGGATTCATGGCAGCATGATAGCTCGAATCTTCAAAGTCATCAATAGAAGTGTGAGAGAGAGGCTCTAGAGCAAGTTGGTTAGCAAGATGGTGTTCTGTATAACAGCATAATCATGGGAGTGATATCCCCTCACTTTTAATTGTAATGTTATGTAATCTCAGGAGTGACATCCCATCATTTCTGCCATATTCTATTGATTAGAAGAAAGTAAAAAGTTCTAACTCTTTCCCCACATAGAGCAGGCATTATACAAGGGAGTAAAGTGAATTCCAAGAGGTCTCTCTGCCACACCTAGGTGTCACAGAAGAGGATTTTCAAGGAATCAGCAAGTCTCTTTGTCCCAACCCACTTCCCGATTTTGGAAAACCAGAGCTCTTTAGGCTCCCTGGGACACAATACAAAGCTGTAATGATTAAATATGATCTCCCTCCTTCCAAGATCCTGATGAAATGGTCTAAGTGTTCAAATTTTCACTTTTCTTTTTAAAGGAAATGAGTTCACATGAAGTTACAAAAAGGAAATTGGAAAAGATAATGCAATATAATGCTGAGGAGCACATTCTTTGACTCTAATCCCAGTCTTTAAGCCTGAAAAGTGAACACTTACAACACTTCAAGTAACAGTAATTTGTGTATCAATGAAATACTTGCTACACTAGTTTTTGTCTACTGGCACTCAGCATTTCTTTCCACCACTTTATTCCACTCTCATCACATTGCAAAGGCTGGAGAGGTAAAACTGGCATTCCCAGACTCTTTTCCACTAAAGTATGAGATGCGATTTAGATTGTTCCAAGGAAATGAACTCATGTAATGGTTTCTTGAAGCATCCCAAACCCGGGTGGCTGCAAGCTGTTTATTGACTTCTAGATTGCAGCAGTGGCTGCAATGGCATAAACTTGAAGCCTTGTGACAGTGTCCTGACTTCAAAACCAGATCTTCCAACAATTATAAAGTGTTCGAAATACCTGTAGTAGTTTTTGTTTTCTGCATTAAAACTCGTATCAGCATCTTCAAAAAGTCTAGGCTATAATTCTTCCATGAATTATCTGTCTTGCTTTCTAACATCCTGGTTTATAATTGAAGATGACTGCACAGTGGAACAAGCACTGGATTTCTTTGAACTTAATACCTACATATTTAAGCATAAATATCTTTGATTGTACTTACATTTGAATATAGCATAATTTACCACTTTTACGGTATTTCACATGTAGATTCATATTGTATGTATGATTTCCATAAATAGCTGGCAGAATTTCATAAACATGAGACTTAAGAAAAATGAATATCTTCTGCATATTGCTAGTAATTTTATATTTTAATAAAAAGCTCATTTTAAAATGTTATAATAATTTTAGGGCCAGACTATGACTAAAAATTGTTGTAAGACCTAAAATTCATTCTGCAATGAAGTGTTTAGGAAATGAAAGCCTACACTAAGAAGAGGTCTAGTAAGTTACTTAATAAGAATAGTCAGAAGAGAAATTATCATATAGCACTTACAACTAAACATAAATATGCCGCAGTACATTTAAATTTGCTGGAGAAAAATTACTTTGCAAAGGAGATTCTGAGTCGAATGACAAGGAGAAGAAAGCTGTAAGCATATAGCAGCACTTATGTTATTAATCTGAGTGACAGGGAGAAAGAAAAAAAGATAACAATAGATGCTGACAGTGCACACTGTGAGCCATGAATTAATTTGCTCTGACAATGACACCTTTCAAAGGACACTCTTTAGCCACAAGCAGTAACATTTTGCTTGGAATATAAAATACAAATATAACAGAGTCATTTCTTTAAAAAAAAATATAAGATCATGTTAGGAAATATTTCTTTTTCTATGAGATTAGATAGTATATATGACATTGTTGATAAATTACAACTTTCAATTCCTTATTTTCTTACTCTTTCAGATTAAAAACATTTAGCTATACTGACCTCTAAAAAAGGGATGTAATTTTAAGAAATCCATGTCTATAAAACAATGGCTAAAGCAACTTTTTTGTCATTGTTTGATTGTTTTTTTAAATACCTTCCTTTAAGAAATTGCCCAAAGATGAAGTTTCTAATTTTTAAAACAAAATGTAACTATGTAAATAAACATAGTAAATTTAAGGACAAATATATCTCAACAAAAATTTAAATGGTATTATAAATTAGGAAGTCAGAAATGGATTATACATCTCTTTCATATACAAAACCACCCTTGGAGGTTTAGGTTGGTTCTAATCACCTTCTGTTCTATACGTCAACATATGTAAAGGTACAAATAGTGATATATTGATTCTTACTGAATGTGAAATTATGTTTTCTTATTTCATCATTATAATTATTGTCAAAGCAAGTTTGTATGATTTTCCTTTTTAAGAAACATTTAGACTTTAACATTTGTTCATGCATTTATTTTCAATAAATTTTATCAGTTATTTAATTATTCATCACACAGCAATATTACTGAATGATTAACAAGTCTGATATATCATAATAAATATGAAACTTTTTAATATAAATGTGACAGGAGAAAATATTAGAACATTGCTAATGAAATAATCTAAGCCTTAGATTCACTACCTATAAAATGGGATTCTTGTAATCTTTCCTACCTTGCAGGGTGGTTTTGAAGATTTAACGGGATATTGTATTCAATGGATCATGTGGCACAGCCTATGAGTACAATATATTATGGTTAGTATTAACATTAATAAAGCTCAAAGCAAACACTGGAACCCCCTGGAATCTACATGCATTAAATATATCTTGGTTTAGCTGCTTATTTAATTTCAAATTCGACTTCTCTGGAAATCATACTTAATATACCAGAAAGTGTCTCTAGCAGCTATTTCTTAAATATGTGGATAAAATAGAGGTATAGACAATTTTAAAGTAGAAATTTACACTCCACTGTGACTGTCTGTCTTTTTCCTCTTCATTATTGTAGAGTATTAATCCAAGGCTCTCAGAGATCGGGTTTACACCACTTAATGTCAGAGCTTTAGAAGGGAATCCTTATGAACTTGTCTGAGATCCTTAGAACAGGCCCAGTTCTTGAGCTTCAAAGATATGATGAATCAGTATGGACTTATAATCTTTCAGCTATTTCAGCACCTTTCCATTATGTTTATTGATGCCACTGCAATTATCATTTGGTTTTATTCATTTACTTATTTTAT
The DNA here is from genome assembly GCF_014176215.1 of Rousettus aegyptiacus. Taxonomy (NCBI): domain Eukaryota; kingdom Metazoa; phylum Chordata; class Mammalia; order Chiroptera; family Pteropodidae; genus Rousettus; species Rousettus aegyptiacus. The sequence goes on from NW_023416286.1 coordinate 64,565,617, forward strand.
TTCTTAAAGCAACATTGAGCTATTTTCTCTTATTTAAAACCAAAGGAAATTAACTGATACTGTTGATCCTATATTCAACACAAATCTATTACATTTCATGAAATGTTATGGTTTTTACTCTTGAGTAGCTTGGTTTCTAAAACCGTGATGGTGGGAGCTCCATAAAAATAATGCTTACTCAATATATTGAATGCTACTGAGTGCAACTCAGATTTTATTACATGATATAACATTATATCTATGAGAAAAAATGGGAGAGAAAACTTTAAAAATATATACAAGTGAGTTTTAATAGAAGACGGATGAGATTTTAAAAGATATTGATAAATAAATGCCTAATTTTCTCCAGTCATTCATTTGCCCAGATAAAAGTAGATTTATTTCATAGTAAAAGAAATTCATGAAAAAAAAGGACATGAATATGCAGGTAAGAAAATGATCAATGGTATGGAAATGTAAAGTCAGGAATTATGTAAATTAAAAAATGAGAAAACTAATCTAAGATCATTATGTATATAAATCTTTATTCAAATATACTGCAAGTAAAACAGATTTTATGTAAAAAATTAGGTAGTAAAGTGTAGTGGTTTGATTTAAACATTTAAATCTATAAGAAACAACGTTAGTATATAATTTTTAAAAGCCACATTTTCTATATTACTACTTAATAGAGACAAATAATTGTTCAGCAATTTTTGTAATAAACCCAATAATATCTGATACTTTTTATATATTAATTTTAACAAAAGGCAAATATGGTTAGAAATCTTTATATTATTTAAAGTCTTCAAGATATTTTAAATTAATGTAATATGTATTTCTGGTGAAATAAGTAAAAAATAAATAAAAATTGTGTTGCCAGTCACTGTAAGATTGATGAGGGAACAAGCAAGGATGTAACTCCTATACTACAAAGCAGATTTGACACTTCCGCTTATATGGGAAAACAGTCAATAGAATAAAGAATGTCATCGTATTATCTCTAGAGTTGATATATGGATATAAACACATATATAAAATGTTATATATATTTTATTTATATATGTAGAGATACTGAAAATGAAATTACTTCTTCTTTATTCTATCTAGTAATAATATATAAGATACCTATAAGTTGGAACAGGGGACATTGAAATGAAGATCTAAGCATTTTATAACCAAGTTTTATGACTATCATGGAAGAGACAAGTACTTTTTGATATCTACATATTACTTTGTTGAAAAGAACAAAATAATTTCCAGTGTTGCCATATTCTATGGAAATACATTTTGTCCCTTCAAAAATCTGGAAAACATAAATTATAAATGATGATCGTAAAATGTGACCAAAATGCAGAAACCATAAGGAGATGGTTGTGTAATATTAGTATATAAAATGATTGAAAATTCTTGTGTGAAAAATAAAATACTTGTGCATGACAAAAAAATAATTTACAAAAATATCTTAATGAAAAAAGATAAACAAATCAGTTTTTAAAAATATAGATAAGAGCTATTAATAGAGGTTTAATAAACAGTGAAAAATAAATTGAAAATAAGCATTTGAAAGCACGCTGCATTTATTAGTAATTAAAGATATGCAAAAACAAAATCCCTTTCAAAGTTTGATAGTATGATAAAAAATAGAGATACGGGAGTGTAATTAAAGCAACGTTTTGAAGGACAATCTGACATTGTCCTTTAAAGTGTGCATTTTTTGCTTAAGTTTATTATAGGTATGTTATTACAAAAGTATGTTCATATATACATGGGAAGGTGTTCATTGCAGCATTGTGTGTAATATAAAAAAAAAATCTGAAAGCAAACTAAATGCCCAACAATAGGACACTGTTTACGTATCCACATAATGGAATATTAATGTCAGCCTTAAAAAGGAATTAGATTAATCTAAATGTGATGATGGGCATAAAGTCACAAGAAACATATTACCTTAAAAAGAGAAACAGTAATAACTTAGCAATGTCATTGATGTCACTGTTCACACATTTTCTAATATAAAAAAATGAAAGTGTCAACACTGCAGCTAAAATAATAGGTACAATAAAATATCGGAATATTTGACTTACATAAGAAAAAGACAGAATATTTATTTTATTTTTTAAATTATTTTTTAGATAAATTTGGTTCTAATGAAACCAGCAAAGTTGTCTTAAGAAAAAAGTGTATACACCTTTTATTCTCACTTGACTAAAATGACCAATCAAACTCTTGGTGTGTTTCTTCACCTTATATTTCTATAGGCTCATACAAGCATGTATGTACAAAGATTTTATTGTTGCCACTTTGTTTTGTTTTGTTTTGTTTTTGTCATTGTTATTCTTTGCTTGGCACATTCTTAAATCTTACTATTCCAAGTAATGGTAGAACTTCCCATTAATTGGTGATAGACTTGAATATTTAGTTCCTGTTTTCTAGAGTTTGATCCTAATCTAGATAAAGCATCTTGTATTTTAGTTAAGCTACTTTTGCACATTTTAAATTAAAGGTGCATTTTTGCAATGAGAATTCTATTTGTCTCAAATGATAATGAAGAAAGAGAATTGTTCTCCTTGATTTACACACCTCTTAATACGATAAACAGCTCTGTCACTTAAAGCTACCAGAATAAAAACAAACAACAAAAAAAACCCATAGATAATGTCAAAAAAAAAAAAAAGATCATTCTTAAAAAGACTATGCCAAGTTGTCAATATTATTTCTGCACTTTAAATTTGGAGGGCATCACATTATTTTGAGTAATAGCATAATCAGTTTGATATAGGAAGCAGATATGAATGATTTAATCATTTTATCTAGGATAAACTAAAGGATAAAGGGAGAGAAGAGACAAAGTGCCAATACAAAATTACTATAATACTTGTTTAATATATGGTCCATGATGGTTAATTATATAAATACATGAAGTAAAAAGAATTATCAGGATAAGCAATTTGCCAATTTGCATCATAAAAAAAATTTAAATATACGAAGGTTCTAATTTATCAGTAATTTCTGAAATATGTGCACTTTGGAAAATCTCTTTAATTTGTTAAAATTCACTAAGCTGGAAATTTAGTGTTTAATGTGTGTTCTTAATGCAGTGTCCAAGCTAGATTCTATAAATAATAAAGCCGAACTCAACATTCCCTCATTATTTCATTATCTTCCAAAGTATTCTTTTTTGCAGTGTCTTTGCACACAGTAACATTCTATAATCTAAGACATATTATAGATTCTGGTTGTATAGTATGTTCCGGAAAATATTGACAAGGCTTAAAGAGTATTGCTCCAAATTTTAAAACATTTAAAAAAATATTCTATTAAACTATATAAGTGTTAGTTCTTATTAGTTTTAAAATTTTTGAATTTAATAAAATGGTTGCCTTATATTAGTTGTCATAAAGCTAAAATTTGGGTTTAGTTTATGGTTACCAGACAAAAGAAAGAGAGTTAAATGAGTGTGGATGTATAATCAGTGTGTGTGTGTGTGTGTGTGTGTGTGTGTGTGTGTAGAGAAGTTATTTGATTTCTAGAACTTTATATTTGTTTCTGTTTAAACAATAATTATATTAAATGTTTTTCTTTTAAATATTTAATAAAGCTTAATATCATTTTTGTTTCTTTTAAAAACAACAGTAATATTTGGTTTACGAGTGTAGGTTACAAACCTGTGATTTGATCAAATATGATATATAATATACTAAATAAATAGTAGGTTCTCCTTGGTTTCTGCCCCAGATGTTTGGACTACATATATAGAAATATCTAGTTATTGAAAAAATATTAAGCTTATAAATGGCCACTTTAAATATATAATAATGTATACTCAACCCAAATGAATCAAATTTACAATCTCTTTTGTCTGAATGTAACTTTATGTCCCTTTCATTGCTGTGACTCTCTGAAAAGCAATAATTGAGAATTTATTTCATAACATTCTCCATTTTAATGGAGTGGTTCAGAAATACTAATAAACTTTCATTTTTCAAGCTTCACTAATTTCCAATCACTTACAATTTTTAGATAGTTTTGAGAATAATTATTAGATTCGATTTGTTGATATTGTTAAAGATCAAAATTAACGTTTCTTTGAAGCCCTTTTTATGCACATGCAAGCACATCAGAAATACAATTATATCTAAAATGTTCATAAAATGTTGAATTTGAAAGGTGTTAATGATATAAAATGGTTTCTGTCAATCTATAATCTTATTCAAGAATAACATTCAGCTCAGAGAGACTAAGCTCACAAAACTCATCAATGTCAAAACCAAAAATTGAATCTTGGCATTTTTTATCTGTTAAATAGAGTGAGTCTCTTGTAGACTTTTTAGCAACATATTTTAGTTGAATTTTGTTATAATCAAATAAAAATAATAAAACATTATGAAATGTTTAAAATATTTAATTAACTAAGACTCACATTGTAGGCAACTATATAACAGCCATCTAACTTTATAATACTCAATTCCTTTTATATTCTTAGAACTTTTATTGAAAAACAAGACTAACATACTACACGAAATCTATTTTAAGTGGATATATTTCTCCCATTGTATAAATAAAACTATGAATTTTTTAAGTGGTAAGAATTCATTTAAAATTAAAATTTGTATTATATATTCACTGTATTCAGTGTATGTTTTATATCTCCAAATGCTAATAATGGACTTAAGAATCTTTCAATAATGTGCCATTTCTGAGCTATATATTTACTACATAACTCATTTTTCTCAGGATAAACATAAATAAAATTAGAATAAAATGTCTTTGAATTATATAAAGGCACACATATATAAAAACTCTTATTTTTGTAAATTATTTTGATTTTGAACACATTTACCATGTTTACTATTTATTTTGTAAAATATTCAAATACTTAAAGAACCTTAAATAACAATACATATATTTCTATAAAAAGGTTATTATTTAAGAATACGTCTCAAATATTAGTTAAATATTTTCAAATTAGTTTATTGCATTATTAATATGGGGGTTAATTTTCCAAAATTTTATTTTTTGTCATGCTTCTTTTCAATGAAAAACCAACTTTCCCATAGAAAAAACAACTTGCATTATGTTACAGTGATTATTAACTAAAAATTGGAGAAACTGCATTCCTATTTTTTACAAAATCATATATTTTATAGTTTCCATATTACATGATCTCTCACAAGTTAATCCTAATCGAACTTTAGTTTTAATTTTGCAAAATTAAAGACATAATTATATAGCATTAGTAAAAGACTGATTCTAATTGACTATTAGTCTAATCTTTTCTTACTGATTTCAAGATCCATATAGGTAAAACATTTAATGTCTAAGAATCTCAGTTTCTTGAGCTTTTTTCTTATAATGATCGTTATCTCTACCCTTCCTTAATTTCTTACTCCCATAATCAGTACCTTCTCATTATCAATACTTCACCCTACATAGCTTCAAATTGCCAACATCTCACTCTCCATTCACCACCTCCTCTCAATACCTCTACTTTAACAATCCCTTGACTTTTACTGGGTTCTTCAATCCACTGATCTTGCTATTTTCATTCTGTTAATTCTTGATGATTTCTCTTAGCTTAAATTCTATAACAAATCATTGGAAGCATTCTATTGCATGTACAGCAACTCTTACTATCATCCTACATAAAGTCCAGTTTTTCATAGAGTCTTTGCCTACAACAGTGCTGCTGAATATGAGTGAAGGCATACTTGAAACATAGAATTCTCATCTTAAATTAATCTCTGCTTCCAAGCCTTGAAGCTGATTATCGTCTAGCTCAATCTCTTCTGCTTGCATAACTACCTCATTTCTTTCACCTCAAACTCCCACATTTCTTTCCTAGTCTTCACCCTCAAATGACTTCATAATTCTTTTCCACTGAAGATTTCCTATTAATCTGAATTCTCATAATTATTTATGTGAAATAGGTTTCATGTTATGCTATAAGAATTAAAGAATGTCTACAACTAATTTATTCACTATCAACTATTCACTTCTATATTAAGTCACTGACTGATTCATCGGTGGACTGGTGTGTTTCTTTTGCAAAATATCTATAGTGTCATCACACAAACTTAAAACTCTTTTGTTTCTTAATAATTTATTTCATTTTTGTTATTTTGGTTTTTCTTTTTGATCATTTTCAGTGCCCAATATTGTGTTAGATGTAGGTGATTCAAAGATAATTAAGATATCATTTCAAATTCAGGAAGTTGTTTTTAAATAGAAGCTAATTGGTCTCAGACTTAATTAATTTTTCGTAATTTTGAGAGATCTGATGTGTAAATGCATATCTATATATCTACATGAGTGTGTTTAATTGGGAAGGTGGGCCTATCTATCTATCTATCTATCTATCTATCTATCTATCTATCATCTTTTATTATTACCTCTATATAGTCTCTATCTGGCCCTCTGTCCTAGAAAGGATTTGAAGCAGGTATCAATAAAAGAGAAGGAAAGTTAGCAACATGAAGTATTTTAAACTTCACAGGCTGTTGAAATTCCATGGGAGTTCGGACATCTGTTTATTGCTGAATGCCAGTGGTTTCTGAAGGTCTCAGGACCAATAGGGATTACAAATCAAAACTGTTCAAAGAACGTTTTTTCTTATTCCTATTTACTAGGAATTTTACAGAATATTTAGTGGCTATTAAAGCTGATATGAAATGAGAAATTAGCAGTTACTTTCTAACCACATCTGGTGATAAGACCACAATGCAGTCCAGATGCTATTCATGGCTACATATTTCCTAATGTCCGTTTTGTCTGACATCTGTAACTACTTCAATATGGCACAGTACACACAAAATAGAAAGAAGAGTGAAAAAAGTACTGGATATTAAATAAAGTGAATAAAGTGTAACTATTTTCAGTGAAATAAACAAACATTTCCAATGATCTTAAAAGGTGAAATATGCTTCTTTTCTCTCCCCAATTAGCTTTCCATTTGGCTAAATTTGCTTTGTTGTCCCCTTAAGAATAAATCAGTGATTTGGCATTCATTTTTTGTTAGTCATTGAAGACTTTTTAAAATTATAGTATTCTGAAGTTAGCAATACTAATATTAGATTCTGTAATTTAAGCGAATATTAACTAATTTCTAAAACAGCTATTCTCTTGTCTTTTTAAAAATTTATTATTAACTCTTTTAGAAATTTAATTCTAATTTTTATTTACCTTTTGAATGTAGATATACATTTTAAAAAAGTCTTTTTAGGTTTCTTCTTAGATAATGACTTACAAATCTCAATTCTATACAGTATATTATCTTATAAAATTCAACTCATATTTCTTGCTTCTTGTTGTTTCCCAAAGAATGCTTTTGCTTTTTATTTTCTGTTTTTTAAAAATATTTACAAGACTAATGTTCTGTTGATTCTAATTTTTTTTTCAGAACATTCTCTGGACACATTCTCATTTACAATATTTCTCTATCTATTATATTCTCTATATTATATTTGAAGAAGGAAAATTTTCAGAACTCCATTTCTCATTCTCACATTTAACATTAATCCAAAGCAAATGGATAAAAGTTAAAAATATTTTAAGTGCCACAATACTAAAGGAATGCATTCCTTCAGTTTTATGTTTACTGTATTGAGTTTTTTAATATTATACATATTCTTATTTCATGAATATGTATTATTTATAGATATTTTAGTTCCAGCATACCCTCTCAATGCCTACGATAAAATATTTTTAAAAATCTATATGTATATATTATATATATTTAGTATTATATATAATATATATAAATATTTAGTGTTATAATATGTGTAAAGAAAAAATACTAAGACCTTGGTGAAATACAAATTCAAAATCAATTTGTATTATTTGTAAATATACACAAGGGTATTTACTTTATAAAGAAATATAAAATGTTGGAAATATTGTGCAAAATAGATCTATTTGAAGTAAAAAAAAAATAATGGTAGAAGAGATTACAAGTTTCCTACTACAAATCTATTGTTTTCATTATTCCCCAGCAAAATCTAATTTTTCTGGTAAGTGGGGGCACTTTGCCATTTTGCAGCATCTCTGGCCCTTGCATATTAAGTAGCAATGGTACGTCCAAGGTATTATAACAGTCAAATGTTATTCTTATACTATAAAACCTTATAGTTATTTCATATTTAATGGTGAAAGACTGTGTGCCTTTCTTATAAGCTCAAAAACAAAGCAACAACATTCTGTATAAAATTTTACTGGAAGGCATACAGATTAAAAAGGAAGATGAGAAAAAAGTATTCACAGATTGTGTGATTGGTTATATAGAAAATTCTGAAGATTTTCAAAAAATTCCTACTATAACTGAATTTAGTAAAGTCCAAGAATATAAATTCAATATACAAAATTGGATTGCACTTCTTTAAACTAGCAGTAAACATTTTAAAAGTGCAATAAGGTGTATTTTTATGTCTGTATCTATAATTCAGATATCACCAATAAAAATGAAATACTTAGCAATAAATCTAACAAAACATATACAAGAAACGTCAAAATATTCAATCCAAAATTCCTTGATGGAAAAAAAAGGAATCCTAAGAAAATAGATATGCCAAGTCCTTTCATTAGAAGACACAATATTGTTAATGTCAGTTGATCTATAGATTTGATGCAATCACAATCGAATATATGTATTTTTTCTTCCTAAAACCTTTAGCTCCCTGATACTCATATGGAAAACACTCATCTCCTTTAAGTCTGCTAAAATGTCACCATTTCAATGAATTCTACCCCATTCATGCTATTTAAAATTGCAAACCACCCTGCTCTCCTCCAATCTAGATCCCAATTTCTTTCTTCCATTTGCTTATCATTTCCTAACTACATACTATACTACTACACCATTATTTACTTTTTTATTATTTATCGTCTGTCTCTCCACACCCACAAGAGAAAAGGAGGTTTTAGTCTGCTTTGTTCACTCATGTTCCTTAACTCTCCCAAGCGCCTAGAACAGAGCTATGTATAGTAAGAATTTCTTTGTGCCCAACGACTCTACACCACAGATCTATTCAAATATTAGCAGTTACATTTAGGTGATTGTCACCTCAAAACAAGTCACCATGATAATATCGTGGACAGTTCAGATCACTATCTCTGAATTCCTTAGTTCAGAATTTTTTATGTCTGTCATAGTTTTCTACCAATCCCTACATTGCTACCAGTTACGGAGGGTTCCTTTTTAAATTTGGAGCAGTTATTGCTGATAAGTGGTCATTGATAAACTATGCTCAGTCAATAAACAAACTTTATTGAAAGAAGATAGCATAAGGAAAAAATAATAATAATAAAGAAAAATAAAATGAAAGGTCACCTCGCCATGAATTACTACCACCACACCATCAAAATAATAATAGTAAGGAGGAAGAGAAGAAGGAGAAGAAAGAATAGAGGGAGAGAGAGTTTAAAAAAGAAGAAGAAAAAGGAAAGGAGGGGATAAAAGTATTGTTTTCCTTCTAGGATTGATGTGAGGATGAAGTGAAATAACATATGTAAAGTTCTCAGCAAGAGACCCAGCATGTACTGTGCCCACAGGCCAAGACAAAAGGGGAAATCAATGTTTGTTCATCTACACCAGGAGCTCATAACAGTGGGTGATGCTGCCTCTCCCCAAAGCTGTCCAGTCAGCAACAGGATGGTCTGGGGCCTGAGGGTCAATGGGGCCTCTCTGTAGGTGATGCTGGCCTTCAGCTTGTTCTGCTTGACCAGTGATACGTCAAGTTCTACCTGCACAGCAGAGTAAGGCTGTGTGACAAGCAGGCTGGACATCCGTGCCAGCCAGTGAGTGGGCATCTCTGGGGGGATCCCTGGCCATTGCTGCAGCCTCCAGCTACCACAGCTCTGTCAATAAAAATTTTAATAGGTTCTTTTTTTTTTTTTTTTTTTTTTTTTAGAAATCGACAGTCTGATTATAAAACATATGTGGAAGAGCAAAAAACCTAGAATTGTCGAAACACTCCGAAAATGAAGGGAAAACGTTGGAGGATTTATACTATGCAATTTAAAAATTTATTGTAAAATTACATAGTCATGATATGGTATTGGCAAAAGTATTGAAATATAGCTCATCGGAAGAATTAAGATTTACCCTTACTTATTTAGAAATAATTGCTTAAAAAAAGAAAATGACGAACACAACTGAATGAAGAAAACATATTTTTTTCAACACATGGGGCAGGGCCAATTGCATGTCCACATATAGAAAAAAATGACCTCAGGCCATAATTTCCATTATATTTAAAAAATGTGAACTAGATTATAAAGCTAAATGTAATTGTTAAGCTATAAATCTATTGAAAAAGTAGGAGAAAAACTTTTGTGACTTGTGGTTATATAGAATGAGTTAAGCTATCAAATGATGAATAAACATATTGTGATAAAGGAATGCAAGGTGACACTACACAGCAAACATACAAACAGTAGAATGAATCGCAAAAGTATTAAGCTAAGGTTAAATGAAAGATAACAAACAAAAGGCTATATACTTTGTGATAGCAATTATATGAAATTATTGAAAAAACAAAATTTTAGAAAATAAAAGTCTGAACAGTAATTGTCTGGGGATATGTTGCACAGTGGTCTTACTACAAACGAACAGGAGAGATTTTGGAGGAGTAATGCAATGACTCACTCGATTATTGTGTTGGTTACTCATAGAACTGTATATTTTTTAAATGGTCAATATTATTGAATGCAATTATATCTTAATAATAATTAATTTTTAACGAATGGTCTGTCTCATTTATCATCTCTCCCTAGTAAAAGAGATATTATCCTTGAAAGAGAATGATTGTTGCAACCATTATATGAAAGCCTTATTTTTCTTTTCCTAAATGTCCACTTTCATAGACTCCACAGTAGTTAGGGTTGTAAGAGGGAGTGTGTTAGGACCCTTTGTGAAAATATTCCCTTCTTGATAAAAAATGTCAGACCCAAAGGAAAGTTTGTTTTTGATGTCTTTCTTTATCTTCTTTCCTTGGAAATACGTGTATGAGAGCATAGTGTTTGGAACTTAGTTTCTTGAATCCATGAGAATAATACTAAGAATAATGGACAAATGTGCTACAAGAGGTTGTAGAGAATGTTAACAAGAGATTGGGTCTTGCAACATGGAATGAAATTTTATTCATCTCCAGATTTATTTCTATGTGATCTACTATTAGTCAGGTTAGTTGTTAACTGCAGTAACACAGTATTAGTGTAGAAAATATAAAAATAAATGAAGGCTCAAATGTCAAACTTTGGAAGAGGATATACCTAAAGTTCAGACTCTAACTATTGTTGTCCCTTCTTAAAAATGTGGGCACTAAGTGATTCACACACATTTCTTAATGTGGCACACATGTAATACAGTGATGGATTTCAAAATACACAATAAATAAGGACAGCTTACATATACATAATGTATATAATAATGGTGGTCCATGCCATCATCTTGTCTACTGACATCTACACTTGTATTTTTTTACTCATTTAATTCATTTGAAATTGATCTTATGCTTTTTTCAAGGTTTTCCTTTCTTTCTTCTTTGCCTGTTCTTCATTATCATTCCTTTTTTTAACGCTTTGATGTTTATAACTAATTTAAAATTAACAAGATGGCTATTATAGGAAGGGCGTTAGGAATAAAATAGACCCTTTGACATGCTTCTCTTTTATTAGAAAACAAGTAGTATTCAGTGTGTTCACTCAATATCCATGAAAAAGTAACAAACTAACTTATTAACTTGTAATAGGATACAATGAAATGTCAGAAACTTCAGTCTTAACAGTTTTGGCAGAAGATACAAGATTTCTGGGACAGAGGCAAGCTTTTTCCACTCACAGTACAGCAAATGCAGGAGCATCAGAATTTGCTTTGATTCCCTTGCTCTAAGTTCCATGGAGATGACGCAATGTGTGTCTTGATGAATGCTGCATATGCTCTGAGTTTGCATGAAAATTGAAGATCACTGAGCTTGGAAAAACAGCTCTTTTATACAATATGAGAGCAATACGCAAGTACTTTTTATCCCAGAAGGAGACATTACCTCATACCTCAAAATTGATTCCTGCAAAAAGCACCCTGAAAAATGGCCCAGGTAAAGAGAAATCAGGGCCTTGTATTTTTGTGTACCCAGAAAGAATGGGCCTGGTACCTTTGATGTTTTTTTTTTTGCCTGAATCAATACAAAGTAGAACTCCCTGTATTTAATAGGTAAGTATTGGGTCACAACTTTGCCTTAATTTATAGATTTAGATCAATCATGAGTCATACCACGGAAGCCCACATTACTGTTTTAAAAATATTGTGGAACTCAATCTGGAAAGTCACTAATTGAAAGAATATATTTTTGCTTAAAAGGGTGTTTATAAAATGCAAATAGTCGTCAGTGGGTGGCAGTTGGGATCAATTGCTTAATCACACTATTTCCTCCTAAATTTTAGGCTTGTTTATAATGAAAAAGATTTTTTGACTGAGAAAGAAGAAATGAGAAAGAGAGCTTGAAGAAAGACTGGTCTGGTTGAGGGCAGGAATAGGATGGAGAAAATGAGCAAAAAGTGTAGATAATGGACATAAGAGAGAGGAGAAAAGATTATTTCAACAACCTTACAACACAGACAAGGACAGTTTTATCACGTAATAGTATTGTAATCCATGTTTAATCCCTAATATCGGCCACTTAGAATGTTTATAATTAATTGTATGATTTTAAATGGGCAATATTAAAAGGAATATTTAACTGAATGTATTAAAACCTTTAGGATATATTTTAATAAATCACAAAAGGGGACATTCCTGAGGAAACTTCCAGATGGTATATTCACATAAATATATAGCTGGTATGCAGACGACTACTTCTGGGGGAAAAAAAAAAAAAAAAAGGCTAAGCCAATTTTTTGTATAACGTCAGCCTGAGGCACAGATGATGAATTTATTTTTACATGTGTTGTGGTGTATGATGATATATTTTGTATGATGATATGTTTTGTATGATGGATTTTATTAGCTTTGGCATTCAGGTGATGTACAGAGGAGCTTTGGGTGAGATTTTGTTCAATTTTGATAATAAAAGAATAATTGTAGCATCCAAAGACTAAAAAAAAAAATCATAGTGATCAGGGACCAAGATCCCTCAAGTCTGAGGATTCTCGGTCTCCTTACCAGGCAAGCCATCTACCTGGCGATGGACATCTGGAATGAGTAAAAGAGAGGAACAAAGCATCAGCGGCAGCCTCTAGTCTGTTTCCACTGATTGCCTCCATGTAAGTTACCCCCAGAAAAGAACAATGATCCTGATGGAGCTCTTCTCAGATTTACATAAGGGATACAGAGTAAAGCAGTAAGAGGTGTGGTTTATAACCCATGTTGCCATGTATTAAGATCTACTCTTAATACTTCAACCAGCTCTGGGTGCAATGCCAACTGAGGGTTCAGCTGAGATCATCTTCAGGAATTGCCTTTGGTTAAATAGAATCTCCTTATCCAAGTTTACCCTGTGGCCCTGGAACAGAGCACATTCAAAGACTGCATGCTTTGCTTGAAGGTAGGGCAATTTCAACTCCAGAGCTCCCCATAGGATTGACTGGCACATCTATTGTGACTGAGTTGCAATTCAAATCTTCCCTCTGAGCAATTCTACATCCTTCATTCTCAGATAAACTGCCCACATGCAAACCTCCCTCCCAGAGTCTGTTCCTGGGGAAGCCGAGCTAAGACAACTAACTTTATATAAAATTAAATTAGTTGGATGATTTGGTTAGTTTTAATTGAGAAATTCCATTACATATATTCATTATTTGTAGTTAATTGCTCATATAAAAGATTTTTCTCTACAAAATACTTTTATGTGGAAGAAATATAAGACTTTATGTTTTAAGTTACAGAACTGATGTTAATTCTATGGCATTTATTCTGTATTTTTACTTACATAATTAATGAGTAACTTGTCTTGGTGATTTAGTACACTTTATCTTAATTTCTGTTGAAAAATTGCTTAACTGCTCAAGTTTAAATTCTAATAGTAATTCCAATAAATATATGAAGTAAGTTGCATGACAATAAAGGTTACTTTATTTATTATTACTTTTCCAACTTTAAGCTGATCACTTAATCACTCTTCTGGGCATTCATATTATGGTATACTATGAATATAGGGCAAAAGATTCTTGAAGAATATTTATCAGTTTGGGATTCTAGTTATAAGTAAAAGAAAGTAATTCTGCACATGTAATCAAAAAAGAAATTTATCAAAAAGTTATCAAGTACTTATCATAGAGTCACACACACACATACATACACTATTTTCAACTAATACCTCTGAAATTAGAGTTCACATTTTTTTATGTAAAGAGTCACATTAAAAAGATTTTATATTAGCCTCCATGGGCCATACAGTCTATCACACTTGCTCAAATCTGCCTTTGTAGTGTAAAAGAAATCCAGACAACATGTAAATGAATGAACATAGCTGTGTTTTGATAAAACTTTATTTACAAAAGTAGGTAGCAAGGTAGATTTATCCCAAGCCCTAGTTTATCAACCCCTGCCTAAAATAATTGGTGAATTTATTCAAATCTTCATGTATTCTCATTCCCTTCCAACTCCTCACATTTTTAAATAATTCTGTCAGATATACATTATCGGAATATAAATCAATTATATGTTCTTCAATCACCAGTATATCTACTTTTTGTCTGTTTTAAAATATTTATATAGTATCTTTTAGTCTATTTGAGAAAGCTTCTCCAATTACATTGTGGTACCTGAGTTTCTATGTGATCCTACAGGTTGTTCTATGACCTTTATATTTGAAGCTCTATTTGTTACACCTAATATACTTGGTTCATATTTTTTTTCACATTTACTTTATTTTTAGGGGCACAACATTTATTTTATTTTTAGAACACAACATTTTGCCTTCAAAGTGCCTGACGCTAATCTGATTTCCTATTCCTGAAAAGTGGCCTGGCATTTTTGCTTATGCGGCCAAATAACCGAATAATTTATTTATTTTTGATCCTTTCCTTTACATTCCAGTAGTTTTCCTCTGTTAAACAATATGCCCCCCCACCCTTTATTTTTACTTTAACTTATGGGAGAATTATGATTTTTAGTAGTGTTCTTATATTTGCTCTTATATTGTTTTCTTTGGGAATTGTTATCATCTATAGAATATGTCTTCTCTGCTTATTTTCTATATCTAAAATCTTCCCTCAAAAAATTTTATATCTCTTTTAAACTTCTGTTGGAATTAAATTTTTTCCCTTATGTCATGTATTTTTCTTCAAATATTCTATCAGTCTGCTCAAACTGCCATAACAGAATACCATATACTAGGTAGCTTAAACAAGAGAAATTAATTTTTTCATAGTTCCTGAGGCTGGAAGTCCAAGATGAACTATCAGGGTTGGTTTCTCCTGAGGCTCCTCTCCTTGACTTGCAGATGGTAACTTTCTTTTTGTATCCTCTTGCATAATCTTTTTCTCGGCATACCTACACTTCTGGTGGTTCTTTTTCTTTTTATAAGGACACCAATTCTATTAGATTAGAGCTCCTCCCATATGACCTCATTTAACCTTAATTAGCTTCTTAAATGCCCTGTCTCTGAATACAGTCATATTGGGGTTAGGTCTTTAACATATAAATTTTGGAAGGGACACAATTCAATCCATAACAAATACTTTTTAAGATATCTGCTTATTCTTGTTACTTACAGTTTAGTTTTGATTTCTGAAATTTTTCCCTAATATTACTGTCTTTTTCTTGAGCAATTTTCAATTGCTTCTATTGACCAGGTATTATATTTCTAAGAGTTACTAATTCGCATTTATTTATTTTTGTATCATTTTCCTAATATCATTTAACTCATTTTGCACTTTGCCCTCAGTTTGTTCACCTGGTATGACTTCATTTTCTTCAAGAGTGGCATTCAGATGATTTTACTCTTAAACATCATTAAATGGAGTTCGATGGTCTTTTCTCTTTCTCATGTTAAAGTGAATTGAACTTTTCCAATATTTTTGGAAGAAATTTTCTTTCAGGGGCCAAGATAAGCAGGACAACTTTTCAAGCTTCATATCAATAGAATCCCTTCAATTCTTGTTCTCACAAAGTAATATAAAATACACCCTTTTGTCATATACTTCATAATATTCGACTGCCCTATTCCTCCTTCCATTTTCTACCAGATTTCTCTTTCCTTTACCCTCAGATTGCCTTCCCTGATGTATTTGTTTTCTGTCCCTTTGGGTTTCCTCCCATTGTGCAACATAGCTCTCCTCCCTCCACCACCCACTCCCCATATTTCTCCTTTCTATACGACAGTCTTCCTTTCAGTGTGTGAACTAGTTACTGATTGTTCGGTTACATGGTTTTAAGATCAACGGAAGCCTCTCTTGTCTTCTCTCCTCTGGCTATTGCTCATTAAACTTTTACAAATGTCTCTATCTTGTTATTGGTGGTTTGAGCCCACTAGCATTAGTTATGGGATTTGTGGTATTCTGTTATCCAGTTTTGGTGAAGATTTTTCTTATTCGTAGATTCTCTTTTATTTCTGAGATGATGAGGGCAGCTTTAAAAAGTACCATAATAGTGCCTCTTTACCATTACCTCATTCATTTAATAGTTATCATGTGTTATTGTATAACTGATCAAGATAGCCTTAATGTTCCCCAAAGACTAAACTTCAGACAGGCTTCTTCCTAACAGAATATTGTCATTTATATTAAAAAAATATATATTCCATGGTTCTCGATGTATTAATTTATTTTTAATTCCTTTTTTTTTTTACTATATTAAGTTAATACTATTTGCTTTTGTCATAACTTCTTGTTTAAGGAGACTTAAACTTTTGCTGTTGTGTAACCTCAGAAAGAGGTGATACTGTCTTATGATGAATAGGCACTTTTTTCTTTGTACTCCATTTCTGAAAATGTGACACATGAATAACAAATTCAAACACATTTCAAGAAGCTTGCTACACTTGTTACATCAAGTGGGAAAAAACCCAGAACCATTATTTAATTGGGAACTCTAGTATTTTTTTAATGTGGTTTTTTGAGAGTGTTGTTCGGAGTAAGATGTATGGCATATCAATTGCTGAGTACCTGCTGTTACTTGTGATTAAGAGACAGACACTGTTCAGAGGAAATTGTCTTGTAATTACTACAAAAAGCAGGCAATCAACATAAGCATTGTCTTTTTCTGTTTGAGAGAGAGGACTAAATTAAGCCAGAACCTTTATTTGAATATCACAACTCATTTAACTTAAAACTGTTTTCACAAAATATCTACCACCCATGGTGATGTCTCCCAGTGTTGTTAGTTTTTCTTGTGTTTATGAGTATCTAACTTGACCTTTTAAAATCTACATTCTGAAAAATTGCCAGAAACAGAATAAGGGAGATTTAAAGATCTTATTATCAATCTCTGAATCAATGTTTTTCAACAATTAGCATATTAGTAGATTTAGTCATCTTCAGTGTTGAGTTTTTAATCTTGGTTTTGTTTTCCTAAATCTTCCAAATTTCTATCTGTATATTAAATCTTTGAAAGGGGATAGCAATGACCCTGGGAAACAAAACACAAATCTTAAAAAATAAAGAAAAAGCATTATGAGAATTATTTATATGTATTTTTTATATGGTAACAAAAAAATTTTTGGAAAAAAATCAAGAAATTTTCATTTCTCTTTTTTTTAATGTTTATCTTGGGGAGCCAAAAGATAAAAGTAATATATTATTCATTCTATGTGGTAAAGATGGACAAAAATTGTGGGATCTCACACTAATTAGAATAAGATACTGTAAGCATCCAATGATATTTGACTATTATTTTGTTATTTTAAGCTCTGATACTATGCATACAAAAAGTGTAATTTTTTTCAAGGACAGAGCAATGAGAAGAAACATATACAAGTCAATAGCTGCAATCCAATATGGTAAATATCATAATGAAAGACTATAATGGAAAGCTTTATTTGCATACATTAGTAATTAAGTATTCTGCCTAGGAAAATCAAGATAGGCATCAGTGTAGAAATTCCATTTTAGTGTGGCAACATTTAAAAGAATTAGCATGATCTCACTAGAGTCACTAGTAAATACTAATTTCCCACTGTATTTAGAAATAAAAAAATTAAATCTGATATTGAATAATAGAGGTAAATAATACATATAATAATTTTTAAATTAACATTCCTTTTTATTTAGTCAAATGATTGGGTACCAATTTATAACATTTCTTTATGTACTATAAATTTGACTTCATTTTATATCTGCTACACAATTTTCAGAATACTGTAATATATAAGACCTGAAACAATAAAATTCATAGAATAAAACATAACTAAAATTTAAGAACCTTGGACTTAAAGAAGATTTTATGGATTTGACCTCAAAAGCAAAGGAAGTAAAAGCTAAAATGAATGAATGGGACTACAGCAAACCAAAAAGCTTTTGCTCAGCAAAAGAAATAGTCAACAAGGTAAAGAGACAACTATCTGAATGGGAAAATGTATTTGCAAGCAACACCTTCGATACAGGGCTAATATCCAAAATGTACAAAATATACAAAGAACTCATACAACTCAATAACAATAAAAAACAAATGATCAAATAAAAAAATGGGCAGAGGATCTGAACAGACACTTCTCCCTAGAGGACACATAAATGGCCAACAAATATTTGAACAGATGCTCGACATTGGTAGCTATTAGGGAAATGCAAATCAAAACCACAATGAGATACTATCTCACATCTGTTATAATAGCTATAATCAACAAGACAAGTAATAACAAATGTTGGAGAGGATGTGGAGAAATAGGGACCCTCATACACTGCTAGTGGGACCGCAAATTGGTACAACTACTGTGTAAAAACAGTATGGAGGTTCCTCAAATAATTAAGAGTTGATCTACCATTTGATCCAGCAGTCGCTCTATTGGATATGTACCCCAAAGACTTAAAAAATCATATCCACAAAGATATTTTCATACTGATGTTCATAGCAGCATTATTCACAGAGGCCAGGACATGGAAGCAACCGAAGTGTCCCATGATAGATGATTGGATAAAGAAGCTGTGGTACATATACACAATGGAATATTACTCAGCCGTAAGAAGAGATGAAATATTGCCATTTGCAACAACATGGATGGACCTCAAGATCCTTATGATAAGCAAAATGAGTCAGACAGAAAATGTTGAAAACCACATAATATCACTTACATGTGAGATATAAAGCTAAAAGCAACAAATGAACAGGACAAACAGAGACTTATAGATGCGGATAATAGACTAGTGGCTAAAGGGTAGGGGACAGTGAGAGGAAGAGAGAGAGATGGGGTAAAAGGGGATAAATATGTGGTGACATAAAGAAGTCTGAGAGGAGAACACACAATGCAATATATATATATATATATGCCTTACACCTGCAACTTACTGGATTTCACTAAATTATACACCTGCAAATTACTGGATTTCACTAACCAATGACACCATAAAAAAATAAGTTAAAAAAATTTTTTTAAGCCTCAAAGTAGCTATAAAGATTGATATGATAAAAAAATGAAAAATAAATAAATGTTTTTGGAAAAATCAAAAATGTTAATGCTTAAGGGACACTAATAGGAAAAAATAATTATAATTCTGAACTCATTGGACTTACACTTTAAGATATCTTGTGCAGAAAAATTACCCAAAATGAACATTTACAAGGCATTCTTTACATTATAGTTAGGCTTGTTAAATTTTTGTTTCTAAATTAACTATTTGAGTTTTACTTTATTTGATCTTCATGAGCAAAAAATTAATTTTTGATGTATAGAATGCATTTATATATCTGAAAGTCTGATTTGTGTTTTTTCTTCTTATTAGTAGACCTATATACATAATTTAAAACTAAGACAAAAAAGGAGTAATTCATATTATAATTAAAAGTAATCTTTTCAGTAACAAGCATTCTACATACATAAACTTAATATCAAAATTAATTTTATAAAATTATAAGAGGCATAAATTATAAATATTTAGCAAAAGAGTTCAGTCGATTATAGAGATAATTTTAAAAGGCAAGTATTTATATTGCTATATAATTTAACTAAGAAAATTTTAAAGCAAAGAAACTTTGCAGATAGGCAATCTTATATACATAGATAAGAGTTTTATTTTCTAGTATTTCAGCCATTCATGTGTAAAATGATTCTCCTAAAGTGCTTAAAATATTGAAAACAGATGAATATTTTGAGCATAAAAAGAATTTTCTATTCAAGATTTACCCTGTTGAGAAAACCCTTTTTTTTTTGAGTGTGCGTGGGGTATGACTATGAAAGTATTCTTCAGTTCTGCTTGAATATCATGCATTGGAATGAGCATATCTGAATTAATGAGGTTATGAGGTCTAAGTAAAATATAAGTTTTTCTGTGAATTTAAAACTGGATAAAAAACAGTTGGTAGGCCAATTTTTTCTCTTAATGCACATTCTCTGAGATAGGCTGATAAAATCTAGATGATTTTTTTTAACAGACTTTTTTTAGAGCAGTTTAAGGTTCACAGAAAAAAAGAGGAGAAAGTGCACGGGTTTCCATACACCCCACTTTCTTCCACCCCAGCGTGCCCTGCTATCAATGTCCTACACCAGAGTGTAGGACAAAAGTCTATAGCTTACATGTATATTCTATAGGTTTGACAAAAGTATAATGACGTACCCATCCTCATAGCCTCATACAGAATAGTTTTCATTTCCCTAAAAATCTTCTGTGCACTATTTTTCCCTTGTCCTCTGTAATCCCTGGCAACCAATGCTTTTTTACACTGTCTCCATAGTTTTACCTTTTCCAGAATGTCACATAGTTGGAATCAAAGAGTATGCAGGCTTTTCATATTGGCTTCTTTTGCTTGGTAATATGCATTTAAAGTTCTTCTATATCTTTTCATGGCTTGATAGCTCATTTCTTTTTAGCACTGTATAGTATTCTATTATCTGGATGGATAATAATAGTTCATTTATCCATTCATCTACTAAAGGATATCTTGGTTGTTCCCAAATTTTGGCAATTAAAATAAAGTTGTTATAAACATCATGTGCAGATTTTTATGTGAACATATTTTCAACTCATTTGGATAAAGCCAAGAAGCATGGTTGCTGAATCATATGTTAGAATATGTTTAATTTTGTAAGAAATTGCCAACTGTTTTCCAAAGTGCCTGTACCATTTTACATGCCCATCCACAAGAGTTCCTGTTGCTCCACATCCTTTCCAGAATTTGGTTTGTCAGTGTTTTGAATTTTGGCCATTCTTATAGGTATGTAATGGTATCATGTTTTAGTTTGTACTTCTCTGATAATATATGATGTAGAGCATTTTTTCATATCCCTTTTGCCATTGTACATCTTCTTTGCTGAGATTTTTTCAGGTCTTTTGACCATTTTTTGCATTGTTCATTTTCTTGTTGTTGAGTTTTAAGAGTTCTTTGTGTATAGATAGCAGTCCCTTATCAGATAAGTCTTTGCAAAATGTTTCTCCCAGACTGTCAGACTTTCATTTTTAACAAAAACAAAGCTCTATAAACTAATGTTCTATCTCTGTAAACTACTCATACTAGCTTTGGGCATTGCATATATTACATTTCACAGCATCTAACTAGTTAAGCTGTTCCAAAATATCATGTATGTTCTGAGATTTCATAGTCTTTACTGCATCAATTACTTTGTGTTTTATGTATTCCATTTGTTCAATTTCTTTTATACAATGGGCTGTGAAAATTTTAGGGGCTCTAATAGGCTCTCATTTGACCATGGAGATCTTCCTCTAGAGAGAGATTGAAATTGTCACTGGGTTAATATGCCTAAGTGACCAGCTCTTCAATGACTTGAATGAATTAATGTTAAACAAGATAATCTGCTACACTATATTTCCAAATAACCACTGACAAATTTTCTGAATATTTACTATGGTCATTTCAAATATGTGACATGGAGACTGTTACTCATCTGAAACCCTCTGCCCCTGCCAAGCCCTAAAGGTAGGTATTTTAATGGATTAAAGTCTTTGTGTCAGCCAGAATAAAAAATCTTTTCAGCATAGTTCTCCAGGAAGCTGCTACCAAGAGTGGGAAGAGCATGATAAAAATAACATTTGTCATTTTTGCTTGGCCCTCCAAATCTCTATGCTTTCCTTAATTAATATTTCAATTTCACTTTATAAACATATAAAAATAAAAAGAAACAGTAATTCATTTAATAAAAAATTGAATTTCTTTTTTTCCATTTAATAACAGAAAAATTTAATATCCACATAGTATTTATTCATTTAAAATATATATTCATATATACATTCATATATATATGAATATATATTATGTATATATATTATATATATATTTAGTAAAAGCTTTTACTACAATGTTACTGGCTCTTTTCTAGACACTTGGTTCTGATGGTAAACAAATACATAAAATTCATTACTTTCATGAAGTTTATATTCAAATTGGAGACAGTGAACTAGATGAATAAATAAAATATTGATATAGTATATATTGTCTAAAATTAAAAAAAGTATAAAAGAAGTGTAGAGAATTGAGTGAAATCTTAGAGTGACCAAAAGCACAGTAAATGACCCATAAAATGCACATTTGTTCAAGGAAGAAGAAAAGAAAGCGCCAAAGCCCTGCTGTCTATTGCCTGAGATATTCAAGACACACTAAGGAGGACAGTTTGAAATATAGGAGATGGTATTTTGCATTTCTTGCATGCATTTTTATAAAGATTTCATTGAATTTTTTCAATAGGCTTTCAGCACAGTAGGTATTAATAACACCATTTTACACAAGTAAAGGCAGTCAAAAAGTTATACAATTTACCTAATGTCTAATATTTAGTAAATTACACTATTTTCCCTGAGATTCGGGTCTTTGGAATACAAATTCATTACAAATTCTGTTACGGCACAGATGCCATTTTATAATTAAAGAAATAGCTAATGTTTAAAATGCAAACAATCCTGCCACAGAGTATTCTTGGCACCTGACTCAAAACAGCATGTAGACCATGTCTTGCCAGTAAAATCACTATTTCAGCAGCTTAAATCAAACCGGGCATCTAATTTGTGGTTTGTTCATCTGCTTGATATATATATCAGTGAACTAGAGTCAAATTCTAACTTGTGTACATGGTATCCTCCTAAAACTACACTCTAAAAATGAAATTAATGCTTGTTGAATTGTAGATCTTCTTTCTCTAAGGGAATTTGAGTCACGAAGAGTCACAATTACAAAATTAATCAATAGAACCTTCTGTTTAGGTATCATCTTTAATTTCTGTCTTTTCTTAATATTTGAATATAAAGTAGATGAGCTGAATTCTCGTTCATGTTTCATTTAAAGATAAAATTTAACAGGTTTTTTTTTACCTTTAATTATGTATGAAATTGTTTCAAATGAGTTAGATTTATAATGCTTATTTTCTTTTCTGCAGAACCAATCATTTTAACTTTTTATTTATTTAAATGAAGTAACTAGGATTTTTCTCTAGGATTACCTATTGGGAATAATTACCACAGGTAAATATAAAACTCTCTGTTTCTATAAACCTTAGAAAATGCTTCAGTAGCATCTCCTATGTGAGAAGCAGCTATAAAAATAAATCAGTTAACAGATATTTCTCCAAATAGGAAATACGGATGGCCAATAGACATAGGAAAAGATGTTCAAGGTCACTAATCATCAGAGAAATGCAAAGTAAAGCCACAGTGAGATATCATCTCACACCTTTCAGAATGGCTATCATCAATAAATCAAAGAATAAGTGTTGGTGAGGATGAAAAGGAAAGGAAACTCTCATACACTGCTGGTGGGATTGCAAAGTGGTATAGCCACTATTAAAAAAAGTCTTGAGGTTTCTCAAAAAATTAAAAATGAGTATACCTTTTGACCTAGGAATTGCACTTCTAGGTATTTATCCAAAGAAAACCAAAACAATAATTCATAAAGATCTATACATCCCTCCCTCCCTCCCCCACCCATGTTCATGGCAGCACAATTTATAATAGCCAAGATATGGAAGCAACCTAAATGCTTGTCAATAGATGATTGGATAAAGAAGATATGGTTCATGTATACGATGGAATATTCTCAGTCATTAAAAAAAATAAAATGCTACCATTTGCAACAACATAGATGGACCTAGAGGTTATTACACTGAGTGAAATAAGTCAGAGAAATACCATATGATTCATTTATACGCAGAATCTAAGAAATAAAAAGAACAAATTAATCAAAAACAGACTCACAAATATAGTGGACAGACTGGTGATTGACAGAGGGGAGGGTGTTGGGAGGCTAGGAGAATGGGGTGAAGGGCTAAAGAAGTACAAATTAGTAGTTGAAAGATAGTCACAGGGATGGGGAGCACAACATAGGAAATGCAGTTAGCATTAGTGTAATGGCTAGGTGGAGAGCCAGAGGAGAGAAAGAGGGATCATTTTATAAACTATATAAATGTCTAACCAATGTGCTGTATACTTGAAACTAATATAATAAAATTAAAACAAATAAGTAAACAAATCATTATTCGCAATCTAGAAAAATTTGTGCTTGTTTCTCAATTTGCAACTCATATTACAAAACCAATTTGGTTTTCTCTATTAACTGTTAATACAAATGACAAATCTTGTCATCTGACACATGAATCTTTCCTTATAAATCATTTTTTAGTAGTTAAGTAGGATGACTTTCTCTATATTTGGGCTGCAACATGAAACACCAAACACAAAATTTTCATATATTCAAAGAATATATTTAAATAAGATCATTCTAAACATATTATCCAAACTTATTGAAAAGTTATGTAGGCTTCCCAGTGGTGAACAAAATTGAACATACAGAAAGTCCATTTTTTTATAAGCTTCATGAAACTACAATAGATTATTAAATTAGTTCCATACATTCTGTGTAAATATGGAGCCCCAGTTACCTTAATAAAAAAATGAAAAATCAAAAACATGAACTGTTGTTCTGCACACAGTCCCATAGCTTAAATATTTGATTGAAGTATGGAATAATCGAGAAAGTTTCAGTATATTAATGCATAAAGTAGTACATTTATTGCCAGTCAATATGTAAAATTCTAGGACAGAATCTATCTTCTTTTGATTACTTTTTACAAATTTTGCATCCATAGTCATTGAGTAAAAACATTTTAAAAACTAGATTAGTTTTACATCAGAGATTAAATTATAAATTTGACAAAATTATCCTGATTTTGCAATCTCACACAGGTCATTCTGAACCATTTTTAAATTCAAATGTCAAGGAGTAATTTTGCCAGTAGTTTGATTAGGTTTAATAAGATAACTTAGACATTTTGTTAATTGATAAAATTTAAAATATAGGTAAAATAAAAATAAATAAAATAAGCTTTTCATAATTCCATAGGATATGCAAGTATCTCTAATCTTTGGGGTTTTGTTCATTTATCTACCTGGAAATTTCTCTTTTTCCTTGTCTGGTTTTCTCAAGTCATAGTTTGAGAAAATACTTTAACATGACAGCTGAAAAGAGCTCCCTTGAACTGGCGTAGTTCTCATTCTATGTATTCCTTTAGGACTCTGTGTGCTAGTACATGTTGGAGCAGTCATCTGATTGAAAATTATCCATTTTTCTGATTCAAACAGTAGATTCTTATAACTAGCTTCTCATTCATCAAGATAGTCCCCATCAAGAAAAATCTTTATAGTGTTTTTTTTAAAAAAATCTGTTCATCAAATAGCATAAATTAAAAACTATGTTATGTTGGCAGAGGTTTTAAAGTGAAAAGAATAGTTATAAAACATCTTTTATAGATTTGACATTATAAAATGTTATTAGTAACACAATATATCACATGGTACTTCGCAGCATACAAAACTGATGTAAAATGGGATGGTCAAAGAAAAAAATGGGCCACATTTCTTTATTTTTAAAACACAACTGAATACTGACACATTCAGAATGAAATTTTTATTTCCTTATTAAAAATAATTCTAAATGATTTAAGAAGGCAAATCATAAGTATTTCTTCATATATCTTCATAAATAGTAGAAATTTATGATATGAATATTTATTTTGATGTAATTATACTTAAATCACATGCCTAATTTATAGATTCCTTTAAACACATGCTATACAATAATTCGTCTTCTTAAGAATCTATTATTTCTAGAATTGCAACAATTAAAATAGTTCTATTGCATATTCTACATCCCTACGCCTATAACTTGTTTAAAAAAATTAAACTAGAATTCATTATCGTTATTAAATTTAGCAATTACTATTCAGTAAGGCAAAATGACAAATGAATGAGCTTGTGTGAATGCTGTGCCAATTGAATATCAGGCAAACTTAAATGAAACTGAAGAAGCTTCCACTAAGGGAGGTTCCAACCCCATCCTTTTACAGACAGTATCCTTGAGAATTGAGAGTGTGTTATGCTCAATGTTCACATTAACCTCTATCACATTTCTCATCACATAGCAGATACTCAATTTGTATTTGTTAAAATAATTCATAAACATTATATTTATTAAATTTCCAAAGGTCAGGTAGTATGTGCTATGATCCCTTACTGATTCCTAGTTCAAGATGTTTTAGAGTTTTGTTCATGGTATTTGAAGTGAGTATCCTTCCAAGGAATAAAGAAAGATGGAAACAGAATGAACAAATTATAGCTACTCTAGAAAAGAAATACCATTAACTAAAGCAATGGAACCTCATCAAAAAGAGCTCCTGAGCCTATCAGACTTGATTGAAACACATCAAATACTAATGTTACTATTAATGTGAGACTGGGCAGGGACAGAACCTATAGAGGTAAAGGGACAATCACAATTTGGGAATGAAAGCTTACTCCTATAAAAATAGTTTCATCATACTAATTCTATGTTAACCTAGGAAGGCTTTGATTCCCAAGTAAAATAGTTTAAAGAGTGCGAATGTACTAGGTATGTCCGCCCAAGTAGTCAGGTAATTAATGGTTACACAATTCGATACACATGGGTTCATTGTATACTAATATTGGGATGCTGGTTTTTCGTATAGGTCTTTTTACTTTGGTGTATCTGGTCTTGAGAAACTCATTCTTTATAACTAACTGAACCATGCCCTGAGACCATATGGTTGAGAGATAGACTCTGCAATATGGCACATTCTCTAAGCTAAAGAAGACAAGCTGAGTCCACATAAGATACAACCAAGCCATATTCTCTTAAATTGTAAGTAAATCACATTTCTTGCATGAAATGTTTACACAATCTATCATCTTTGTGGCTTTCTGTTTGCGGTCAATTGTGCAGAAGGTCCGCTGTCCTTATGTCTCACACAGAACTTATCTTGGTGTGCAACTGTTACAACATTGAGATCTCAAAGTATAGTACACCATGTCAGAGTTGAGAGAGATCATCTCCTAAAAATCATCTGTTTTCTATCTTAAACCCTGATAAGCTTCCACAGTATACTTCCTCTACAGAGGAAAATATACTCATAAAAGTATAATATTCAAAAACTTAAAGACACGACTCTTATGCAAATATAAAATATAAAATGAACACATGCCAAATATTTTATTCACCCATAAAAAATTGAGGGAAAATCAATTCCAACAACATTTCCATAACTGGGTTTTAATAGATAGGAAAAAAAATTGTTAGATTAAGATTGCTACATTAGAACCCAAACTGGTAATTTCCTTCAGGGCAGTAAAATTATAGATTATCTTTCTACAATATATTTGAATCACTAGCAAACAATTTTCTACAAGCTAACATTAAACTTTATGATGTCTGGGATCCTGGAAAATTAAATAATCCTTAAATTTGCCTATTAAATAATTCGCTATGACACTGAAAGGAAATGCTTTTATATTTCTTGCTTTATTTACAGGTTTTGAAAAAAATGCATTTTAATGAAATGATTAAGATACCATATATTTTGCCTTAGATATTCTACTGAGGGTGAGTCCTTAATTCTTTCTTAATTGGCATAAACTTTAGACCAAACCAGCTTAATATTTTATATTAAACATGTGTGCCTAATGCTTTTTTTCTCTGTGCCTTTTGTTTCCCTGTTTTCTATCACTGTAACTATGGAAATGTCTTATTTTTAAAAATTTCTCTAAACTGTTTGTTGATATCTTCTAAAAGTGCAATATTGCAAACTCTACCTGACTGCATATACAGTACTATTTCTCCTGACCTCCTAATAAGGTCAGTTCTATTGTAACATGACATATGAATTCCTAAATACCACTACACTATGAAAAACTGTCCAATAAATCTACAGAGTTTATGGGAAAAGTGCGGGTGGGAACAAAATTTCCTCAGTGACAGAAATACAATAAAAGATAAGAGCTTAATAAAAATGGTAGCGTAGTTTTACAAATGTTAGATGATTAAGCAGTAGATACTAGACTAGCATTTATCTTGAAGAAGACCAGAAGTTTATTTTATAGACTGGGCATTGGACAGGTGGGAAGTGGTGGAATGAATTACACGAAATATGATGTGTCGAACTGAGGTAGTTCCTAGATGTTTAAGGAGTGACTATTTTGAGCATTTTGTATATTCCTACATGCTTTGATTCAACTAGGAGAACTTTTTTGGATTTAACTATTGTTTCTCATGGAAAAAATCACACATAAACATTATTCGTAAATTTGTATTATCCTCAAATTATTCCTTCATATATCAATCATGTTGAAACAAAGTCCACATTTTCAAAACAAGCGTTATAGCTAAACAGTATATTTTTATATTCAGAAACAATTTTAAACTTTTTATTTCTTAAGTATGTATTTCATTTCCTCTAGTAGACTATATACTTAGTATATTATATGTACTTAGGAGATATTTATCTATTACTCATAATTATATCTCCATGGCCTTTAGACTTTTAAGTAACTACAAAGATTCCTTAAATTGAAGTTGCTTAACTTTATACCATGAGCCACAATTCAGGCTGTAATAAAATTCTTAATCTATATTTAATAACATCTAGAATGACTACTTAATATAAATATTTCTGAAGAAATAAACAACTAAATGAAAATGAGAAATCATATGTATACGATGTTAACTATGAATCTTCTATGGATGATAATAATACTATATAATAAAGAGAGAATAACTTAATAGAATTATATAAATTCCCACATTTTTTGTTTTAGATATTTAAGAAAACTTAGCCAAAGGTGTCTTTTGTATCTCCAGCTGGCTTTCTTTTGCTCATTTTATTCTAAGGATATTCTTGAATAAAACTTATGCTCCTTTTATCTCAACTCTTTCTCATGTGTGTCATTTCCTTAGGCTAAATGCTTGTTAAAAACTGAAAAAATATCTTAATCTATGCATAAGATCAAGTCAAAGTTCATTTTCTCTGCAAAGCCTTTGTTGGCGAAGTTCTTTAAGGAGTTTGTTTTCCTCCAACATAGTATTCTATTTCCTTACAACCTGCAAATGTTATTTCCCTCTATAGTCGTGGCTCTGCAGATTTTTCTTTTTGTGTCTGTTGTACCTGTGTTGTGTTCTTATTATTTACTTTACATCTAAATGGGATTATATAGGGGACTTTATTATTTTTGTTGGAAAGAGAACCTTTCGGTTTGGATACTAATTAGGAAAATAGTTCTCTATTAACATAAAACTATCATGCAATATCCTCCATAAAATTCTGTTTTCATTTAAGTGAATTTTACTTAAATAATATGAGCTACAGTGATTCTATTCTAGAAAATAGTAAAAATATATATATATTTACTAGGAATTATGTTTTTTTAATAAAATTGACTTTTGTGCAATGATGTAATAACATATAAATAATTTCTGCTTTTTTCTGAATTCTAAAGAACTTGATTATTATTAATATCATTGAAATAACTGCTTTGAGAGAAGGATATGAGAAAAAAGATTAATATTTTTAGGATCTATGATATACAAAACCATGAGCTAAATGATTATCATCTATTCACTCAATTAATTTGCCCCAAATCTCTGTTAATGTAGGGGTTTTATCTACATTTTGTATAAATGTTGTATTTTGTAAATAACGTTATAGGACCTCACTCTTCAAATATGAACATGTCGAAGATCAGGTAGATTTTAGGAGAGGGAGTCAACTCGCTTAATTCTCTGCTATCCTGTGGGTGCACTGACTAAAATATATTCTTATATACCTATTACCTAGTTTTGTTTTGTTTTTTTGACTTGAGAAAATGGATATAATTATAAAACATGAGTGCTTATATTCTCTTTGACATTCAGGTATAGTTCATAAATCTTAATACATGAACTCTACTTATAAATTTATAGAATATGCCATTTGTCTTCTTAAATCAACAATGCTGATTGTTTCATGAGTTTAGAACACTCATCTTCACATTTGGAACTACATTCGTCAACAAAAGCAACTACTTCTCAAGATACCTTAGGTTTGCAAGAAGTGTTCATTATTTACATTTCTAAGTGCTCAGCTTCTTTCAAAGTGCCTGACAAGCCAAATAAGGCAGCTATTCCTCATGAAGTAGAGTGTGCAAGCATGGCTTTTGTTCTTTCAATTGCAAGAGATAAACAGGAAAAAAAAAACGTTGAAGTGCAGGTTTTATTTGACAGCATTTTAGCTGAATAGAAAAAAATGTACAGCACTTTATATCCTTTATGCAACCAGAATATTTTTGCCTTCCTAATCTTGAAATGACCAGTCAAGTTAATTAAGGAATTCATAATGATGATGCGACATTAGCTTTTGATTTTATTTCTTTCAAATTCTGGTATAATAAATAATTCTACCATACTGAACATTTTTTTTTTTTTAGTGGTGATTATTATTGGTATTTATGTATGTCCTAAAAGTTAAATCATTCTGATGCTTATTGGCTGGATTATAAAGGCATATTTTTTTCAGTGATCATAAATTTATAGAGTACTGGGGATTAGCTTAGATAATTTGGTTTATGGAATGCCAGCATGATGCCACATATTTATAGAAGCTCAATGTGCTATTATGTTTATGGATATTATGATGATAGCTGCTGTCTTTTTATTTCTGTACAGCAGCAATCATGTCTTACTGCTTTAATATCTCAATGAAACAAAATGAATCTAGCAAGAAACCATATGTAAAACACATGTTTGTTCAATGTGAATGTTTATTATATTTGTAGAATGGAAGTAAAAAAATTATAAATTATACTCTGGGGTTAAAAATAATAAAAAATGCATAAATCTGGAAATATTCTGGAAAATATACTGTCAAAGCCTAAACTTTATGTTTTATAATATATTTATTAACAGAATATCTGTTTTTTGGTTTACTGAGAATCTGCTGATTAAATAGTAAGTGAAAGAAATTGAGTAACATGTAATTAGCTTTTTCAAATAAACTCAATTAGAAGTAAAATAGCCAGAGAGTAATGCATATGAATACTGTAATTAAAAAGAATAGTTCAGATAATCCTTCAAAAGTTGCAATGAGATTTGGGTAGAATTTACTGTTGAAATGATAAGCTATAGCTAATTTCAATTCCTGAGTCTAATAACAGCAGAATAATTCTATGTAAATTTTTTTTATTTTTATTTTTAGCATTTTAAAAGTCATTATAGAAACTTATACATAAAGTACTAAATGGTTCCAAAAATATTGATAATAAAATTATTAATAATTTTCTCTATTTGAGTAAGCATACAAAATGATCCTTATTAGTTAGAAAAACAGACAAGAATGGTTTTTCAAAACAACTACTACCTTATCTAAGCTAATATTCACATTTTATGCAATGAATACTCACAAATATTTTTTTGACTCTCTGCAATTCTGAAAATATTTGGTCAGCTAATTCCTTACAATTGAAAATTCATAGACACGACTTGGAAGTATGCACAATGAGAAGAGATAGAACATAAAAAATTCTTCCCTAAGCACCTCCAACCTGAGGACATTATGTGTCAAAGGTCTATTTTTGATAATTTAGGAAGAAAATAGAGGTGGGTAACTGTATTTCATCTGCAGAAACCTCTTGCTCACTGTTTCCAGGAGGCAGTAGAGACTTTACTCTGCTATCTGTATGCGTCACTTCCTACATTTTAGAAATCTTTTTACCTGATCCTTAAATGTGTAAGAATAACTGTAGGTAATGTAATAACATTACTATTTTCTTCTTATATATTCATACACCTTATATTTTCTAGCAGTTTCATTCTTCTAGTTTAGCTTTTAACTTCTAATTCTATTCTTTTGTCTTTTATTGATATTTTAAACTCATTAATTATTGTGAATTTGTATTGTATGTATAATTTAAATATATATAATATTTAGCTTAACATAGTGATAAAATTGATTCAATTCATAATGGCTATCTTATCAAATATAAATAAAGAGATTACAGTATTAAAAAAAAAAGTACATATTCCATATGAGAGAGGCAGAGATTGCTCCTGCTCAAGGTCTATTTCTAGCCCATAAGGCGCCTTTCTATAAATTAGAAAAGTCATTTCTCTTTCTGGATGGGTGCAGCTCTGCAACTGGATGGCTTGGTGAATAGACAGTACTCTGCATACAGGAAAATAGCACCAATAGGCATGACCTGTAGTGTAGAGCACAAGTTTGATTCTATTTCTTTTATCCCCCTTGATAAGGAATCTCTGCATAACACACAGAATGCATAAATATGTATGACCAGCCTACTTGCAGAACCCCATCCACCCACTAGCATAGAATCAATTTCTTCTTCAGAGACACGTCCCTCCCTGTTGAGCTCTAAACATAATCTAAAAGAAAAACTAGCAATATGTATGAAATTACTTAGACTAAAATATATTAGTTTATCAGGTTAAAAATTCTATGCTGTAGAAGTCTTCCTGAGACTCCCCTTTCCAATTTCAGGATCACTCTGTTTCTCTTGGTGGCAGTACCTCTGAATTTGTTTTGTTCAAAATATCAAACAATTTTGTTCAAATATTTGAACCTACTTAGTGGAGACTCCCAGGAGAAAAAACACTGGAATGTAACATAATGGAAACTGAAATCTTGTCTCTAATTTTGTAAATGTTCCTTCTTCTTGGTCACTGCCCTTTTACCAATGAAAAAGTTCAACTCACTACCAACAAAACAAATGAAGAAAAAATTTTCCTGGACTTTGCCTCATTTTGTTTGACAAATCACTTCTGAAACCGAAATAGAACACCACTATAGCAGATTCATCATACTCTTAATTTACATGTTATTGCACTTGGAATTCTGTAACTTTCTATAATCCTCACTATAAAGTTAATCCATTCCTCTCATATAGTTCACCTTTCCTCAAACTTCTGTAGTACTCTCAACACATTCCATTCTTACTCTTCTAAGAACTTGCTATTTCATTTATCCTTCCTTCATTGATATACTTCAAAATCCCCTTCTCCTATAGCTGCCTTTTGTCACAATATAAATACCAATCCAATAACATTTATGGAGAATTTATAATGTTGAGGCCTTATGCTAAAATCTTTCTACCTTTGATGACAAAAAAATCATCAACAATAAATATTATTGTCTACTTTTATTCCTCCTCTAGGTAATGTTTCTTGCCAAACTTATTGAAAGAGAAATTGACTCTTCCCAATGCTAGTCTCTTTCTGCTCTCAATACTACATGTAAAATACACCAAACTCTCTAATGTTTATATCCAATGATAATATTTTATACTTTATTTGGTTCAATTGCTTGAGATATTTATACTGAAATCTCTCTTTTTTGAAATGACCTTATTTACTGATTTCCAGGGGGCCAGCCTCTCCCTCGGTCATTATATAATGTGACTTTACCACCTTACTCTCCAATATGCTATTTTTTCCTTTTTCACCCATAAAGCATTTCTGGATTAGGTTCTCTCTCAGACCTTCTCTTCAAACACTATGTTCGTTCCTTGCATACTCCAGAAAATGTCAATAATCATGAAGAAGAAGAAGAAGAAGAAGAAGAAGAAGAAGAAGAAGAAGAAGAAGAAGAAGAAGAAGAAGAATAGAATTCTCTCTTCACACACTTCAAAAATAGTAAGAATAATCATGTCTTAGTATAACATAGTATTTTTTTATTTCAGTGGTTATATTTGAAATGTTTAATAAGAATAATTTAAAATGATTGCTCACATCTGTATGCTTTTAAGACTATATAAGAATGATACTGAGAAGGCTTTATAAAAGGATTAAATTTCTCTAATTTTAATGAGTTCTTGTCTTTCCTGCCAGTTCTATTGGCAGTGACTAATTTTAATTCCCATATTAAATATAGACTGTATTTCAAAAAGGAAATGCTTAGTATCTCAAATATTGGCCACTAACCCTTAGGTACTCCTTTATTTTCTGCTTCAGCAGATTACTGAATTGGTTAATTACCTACAGAACACTGTGTCAAGAATTCATTTCTGTTAAAAGCTGATAATGTATGAGTAGGAATAAGTGTTTATCTACAACATGTTTTTGTACAATCAAAATGCCCTGTATGTGTCTTTTCATAACAAACAAAAGAAAAGAATAAAAATCTTAAACAAAAGCTCCCAGTGGCAGTATTAGTTTCTTCTGTCCACAAGTGGCCTTGCTCATGACAGAATGGATTAACAATCATCAAAGCCAGATGTGAACTGCATTTGATGAAATAAAGAGCTGGCTTATGAATATAAGAACATAAAAGTTGGGCATTAACTGAATGGAATGGTATTTTCTAGATAAGAAATTGTCATGATTTTTTTTTTTTTTACTTTTTCTTTGCTTCAAGAAAAGGAGAAAAATTCTTTATTTTTATCTTAAAATAATTCTGTGAAACCTTGACATTAGCAAAAAACACAGCTGCTTGGAAAAGGGGTGGCATGTTTGTCAATGGTTAAATTATACTTTACTTTGATATGTTTTTGCAGGTTAAACCAATACTTGTATGAAGTTTGCAGTTCACATTTCTAATGGAGAGCATTCTTACAAGTGTATTCAAAGGCCGAGAGAGCCGAAAGGGCTCAGCAACATACTGTCTTGTGGCTTATGTTTTCTTCTGGAACTAGAGAGGGAAGTGAACATGTAGCCTGTTATTTTAGCTTATGCACAAAGACTCAGATAAGAAAGACGTAGCATTCGTGTGGTGAAAGGTTTAGAAAATTTGGTATATTTTTTATTCATGTTAAGAACTCATTGGTATTGTATATTTCCAAATTTAGGGAACAGATATATCTCTACATATTACGAAATTAATTGAAACACAGTTGAACAATCAGGAAGTACAGCAAAGTGAATTGGTAAAAAATAATTCTGTTTTTTCTAATGAAGTCACAATATCCTCTCATTTTTGAGTGAAGAAAGTAGTAACCTCAACATATAACACCTACACAATTGATTCTATCATTTTCTAACCTGATATAAACTGATAGCATGAAAGTATTGAGATTTCATAAACTTGCCTCTTTATTTTAAGCCAGTGTTGAAATCATTAAGAGAATAATCTGATATGATGTCATGCAATATGACATGATAGAACATATAAAATGTAATGTAATCTATAATAGCATATCCATAATGTCATAACATAATATACCATATTCTACCTTTCAAGTTAATTACAGAATGCTATCTTAGAAGGAAAGAAATATTAAATTTATGTTGAATTCTTTGAAACAGAGCTATATGACTCAGCAAGAAAAAGAGGTAAACAGAACTCAGTAACAATGTCAGGCATCCCAGGAGGAGACAATGTAGACATGACCAAATGAAAACAGAATTTATGACATGATAGAATTGAGCACACATAAAGGCATGCATATCGTTCTGAAATTCCGTGTATATAATTTGAAAGAATCAAATACACACAGTGCGATATGTACGTATAAGACCTCATTTTAACCCCATGACATCCATTATGGCACTTTCTTCTGAGCGTAAATAGTTTCATATCCCTGTGATCAGAAACGCTCCAGGATACAGAAGGTACACAGGGCCTATATTAACTAAGTCAGTACACTATGCTTAGCACCTAGATATAGACACCAATGCACATAGTGAGGTAGGAGTTCATAGCAAATAGAAGAAGAAGAAGAAGAAGAAGAAGAAGAAGAAGGAGGAGGAGGAGGAGAGAGTAGGAGTGAGGAGTGAGAGGGAGGAGATGGGATGGTCTTCTTCTTCTTATCCCCTCCGTCTCTCCCTCTCCTCCTCCTCCTCCTCTCCTCTCCTCCTCTCCTCCTCCTCCTCCTCCTCCCCCCCTCCTCCCCATTTCCCCCTAAAAAAGAGAAATATAGTATTTGGCATTATGTGGATTTAAATCTGATTTTGTCGCCACCAGTTACTAATTTTATTCTCTCTTTGTCTATAATATAGGAATAATATTATCTATTCATAAGATTTTTAAAATATCAACTACAGTGCCTTATACAGAATAGAAATTTTATATTTTAAAATGAGATGCTTACATCAAAATACTATTTAAATCAAAGCCTTACTGAGGACAGTGAGAAGTAGTTATAAAATATGTCTGGAGGAATTTTCAGGTTTATAAGAGTGAGGATTCCAGTTTTTAAATTTGTTACCCCCAACAAGAATGATACTAAAGAATAAATTTTTCTCTTTTGTTTTTTGACAATTAATTCATTCATTTCATTCAGTGCTAATATCTAAATATTTCTCCAAAAACCAAAGATCTATCTTTTCCAGCAAACATGTCAAGTGGACCAACTATTGTCCCTAATCTTGGAACCATGTATTTCTGTGAAGATATGCTCAGTGCAGTAAAAGCAATAGAAAATCAGGATAGCTATAAATGATGTTGTCTTTTCTGGTACAGAATTATTGATTAAAGGTCTGTGAACCTCACCAAACTAGTTTTTAAAGCTAAACAGCTGAGTGGGTGTAAATTTGACAATGAAGTTTTCCAATTAGACATAGACTAATGGCTGTTTATAGTGCTGACTAATACAAGGATAGAGCTATAAGCTTCTCTTCAGGGGAGGTACACTATGGTCTGACAAAAATGAAGAGAAGCACAAAAGTCTACCTTGGGAAGATCCTTACAGACAGATACTGCCATCATCATACCAGCTTCCTTTAATGACTTCTAAATCAAATTTTAGAGATGCAAAAACCATTGCTAGTTTTAGTGTGCTCAAAGTCACCGATGGGCCAAGTACAACTAATATCATTTATGGTTTGGTGCTGAAAGAAATGTGTTATATTTGATATATAAATTCTCACTATTTAAGAGGTTCTTTAAAGTCAAACCTATAGCTGGAGAGATCCACAGTGACGTAGAAAAATTTTGACAAATAAACTCCGTATTCACTATCAAATACAAACCTAGCATGCAGAGATATCAGTGAGAACTGATATCAGCTATTCTATTCTGCCAAGTGGTTCCTTATAGCATCTTGTCCAGAATTGCTATTGAGTCCCTCTGTGAAGGGATTTACTTCTATAGCTTTATCATTCTACCCTTATCCACTACTTTGTAATCATTCCACTTCCCTCAATAACTGTTAAAAATATGCATGTTTTGATAGCAATTTCACTAAAATACAAAAACAAAAACACTATATTTAGTTTTCCTCACATTCTAAATATAGGTTGCATAAAAATAACCTCACATACAAGAATAAAATAGAAACTCATTTTCTGTTTGAAATAGCCAATTATTGTCTATGGCTAGCAATTAGGAATGTAAAGAATATAAAGTTTTACAATCTGATATTCATGAGAAAATATAACATATTTTCCCCACAGTGTGCCCAAAATCCAGGTAGAGTGTCAACATTTAATACGTGTCTATTAAAATTAACAAAAGTGAATACAAAGATGCTTCTTATAGATTTCTCCTTAATCCTTCTGCAGTGATGTGTACGGGAAATTGGCACAGAATATCTTTTCTGGAGCTGCTTTGACATCTGCTCTCATATGGTTTTTCCAATACCAACTTCTAATCTAAGATACATGTATTCTTTTTACCTTAAGGACTTCTTTGATATAATGCCTCAAATAGCTACTAACTACTGCACATTTTTAATTTCTTTACATTCATTGGTAGGGTTACAAAATATGGGGAGGCATTTTTTTTCTAAATATTCTTTAAAGTTGATTGGGCTATTGTGTATCTTACATACTTAACTGAGATGACAGAATTGAAAATTATTATGTACCTCTAGATAATTCATATTCCTGAATATAGTGGAACATCCTCAAACATCAGTGCTTGCAAGGAAGCAAGGCATCTTTGAATTAAAAACAGTATCTCATTGGCCAGATCAATGTGTTTATCCACTTTCCTAAAATAAAAGTATCTTCTAATCTGAAGCTAAACTAGCTTTCTACTAAGCAATCTAGGACATTTTGTACATCGCAGAATTTAAATGAACAAATCTTTTGTAATAATCTGTACACATATTAATTTTCTCTGATTTCCTCTGCCTTAGAATAATGCACAATTAACATGGGCTTAGTACCCTGAGATAATGCTATTAATTAGTAATTTTTAATCAAGTCCTTCAAATAACTGACTTTTTTGACAAAAAGAATTACTGTAGAACACTGCCCAATCATTCTGGGGCCTTGTGAATATTAGATGTAACTGCCACTCTAACATAGTTTATATCACATCAAAATAATGAATAAAAATGGCCTTCAGCTAAAATTTTGTAGACATTCCAGAATCATAAGACCTAAAGCTGTTCAACTCAGTCCCTCTGTCTTTTACCTAGAATGCCTAATAAGCTAGTGTAAGAGCCTCATCTTGGACTGCAGCCTCTTTCTCTTGGTTCGTCAGCATGCACTAAAGGCATAGCTCAATTTGAAGCAGTTACCAGTTGCTGGGGTATAGTACATAATAGTGGACTAAAACTTCAAATGAGTTGATGTTAGTCCTATAAAATTTGGCTACTCTTGGTAGATTTGTAGGATTGGGGCATAATGTTCTAACTTCTCATTTCATCTTCAAAACCACTCTTGGGAATTCAAGTTTACCATAATCTATGCTATGAATAAATAGGCTTCACTTTAATATAGTGGATATAGTGGGTAGAACTATGTATTCTTAGTTCTATCAGATTACACAATGAAACATATGTACTATGTATTCATTTTCTTTAAGAGCTCCATAATTCAGTCTTACAAGTTGGTTCTAGGGTTTTTTGTTTGTTTGTTTGTTTGTTTGTTTGTTTGCCTTATTTAGTTGAGGATAACCTAAGCTGGTAGTAACTCTACAATCTCTAGTTTTACTTCTTCAAAGTTTTGTCAGAATTCGAATCTCTGTACCTGTAGAGAATGTCCCATTAAGACTGTTTCTCCTTTCCTAACATTGCTTCTTCATTCTTTCCACACAGTCTTTTATTTTATTTTTCCTTTAAATCCAATACATTCATCTGCTATTAAAATAAAACAGAATAAAAAGCAAAACCAAATCAAAACAAAACTTGTTAGGTATATTTCAGAACTCAGCAATTTTAAAAATTCCTTTTTAGTCTCATTAATTAAACAGGACTGACAATCTTCCACAAATTTCTTTTTGACAGATTCTGTTCCCAGGAAGAAGAGAGAGTAGTAACTTTAAGTC
Source organism: Rousettus aegyptiacus (assembly GCF_014176215.1). Classification (NCBI taxonomy): domain Eukaryota; kingdom Metazoa; phylum Chordata; class Mammalia; order Chiroptera; family Pteropodidae; genus Rousettus; species Rousettus aegyptiacus. The sequence continues at coordinate 64,605,165 of NW_023416286.1, forward strand.
CCAGTGGAGTACAGGACCAGAAAACTCTGACTTGCAGTTTGTTGTTTTTCCCACATAACTAAAAAAGTCAAATATATTTATCACTACTAAGCTACTTTTTGGGGCCAAGTTCTTCAAGGATCCACACACAAAAAAATGATTTATACTTCTCTTGTTATCTAATCTTAAACTTATATAGGGGAAAAAAAAAAGCTTTCACTCTTTCTACCAAGGTCATACTGAAAAGACAGTGTGCTAATTTTTTCTTTCCATTTATAAAATATACCTTTGGATTGCAAGTTGTTGGTCAGGGGAAAGACCAGGGAAGCTCAATAAGAGTCACACCATATTACTACGAGTGAGGAAGATTCGAGTGATTGCAGCAAATGATACTGGATGAAAAACCAAATGCATGTATTTATTTATAGGTCAGTGTCTAGGTATGTCAGTATTTTGCACTTGCTGAAGGGTAAAAAAAAAAAAAAATAGCCAACAACTAAAGTTCAGATTTTTTTTCAGATGAGTGCATTTTTCCATTTTCTTTGACTATATCTAACTTATTTATTGTATTGTGTTTTTATTTCTATCCCATTGTGTGGCAGGACTCAAAACTAATAGACTTCCTCAAATGTATTTTCTCTGACTAGAGGCATGACATAACATTTTAGTTTACACAGGAATTTAGTACTATGTGGTTTGAAAACAATAAAAATGTGAATGTAGGCAGTTTTCTGAATGGAAGATATTGAATTTAGTTATTGGATTAAATCCAAACTAAGTATAAGGTCATTAACCATCTAATAGAGTTCTTAAGTGAAACAAAGTTAATAAGCAGTTATAAGATGTATAGGAGCATAATAATTCATGTTTTTAATGAAACCATTTAATTTCTCTCAAGAATTATTTTTATTACATATGTAGTATTGTTTAAACTGTTTCAATAACTTGTGAATATTAGTAGGTCAAGACTCATATTATTTTTTTTCTGAGATTAAACTCTCCAGACAGAGAATCCTTGGTTGATAAATAAAAAGCACAAACATAGTGGTTTAGTTTTATTAAACAAAGATACAAACACTTCAACATATATTTTAAGCTAAGTGTGTAAATAAGATAATTTATATGCTATATTGTCTATTTTTTCATTATCATAGATACATTATATACACATTGACTTCTCTCTGATAGTTTTCTCGCATATTTCTGTGATAAGAAAAACATTTATAGTCATTAATTATTAAGGACAACATTATCATAGTGAGAATGAGAACTGGAACTGAAAATCAAATGTGTATATGCTATTTGATTAAATTGTTTTTCATGGGGATTTGGGTTAACAATTCTTAAACCACTATACAAATATCTAGAATTAAACAATTAAGTAAATGAATGATGGATAGTGGGAGCCAGGATTCTCACTGTTGGAGTAGGAGGCTACTGAGAAGCTACAATGGTTCATGTGTTAGTGGGTTAGAGTTTAAGGCATCAGTACGAACTCATGTTAGTTTAATACTGACACAGATGGCTATACATAGAAATATTTGTATACTTATATACAAATGTATATATGTATACATATTTGGGTTATTATACACTCATATACCTTCTTACTCCTTGCTCTGTCATTTAAGAGAGTCTAGATGCAAAGACACTCCAGTAGCAATAAGCAAATCTAAGCCCCAAATCTTGATATCTAATACTATTTCCTTTTCTTTTTTTTAATTTTTATTTCTCAATAAAAGTTGACATTCAATATTATTTTATTTAATTTCAGGTGTACACTATAGTGGTTAGATATTTATATAATTTACAAAGTGATCCCTCCAATTAGTCTAGTATCCACTTGGCACTATACACGGTTATTACAATAGTATCGCCTATATGGCCTATGCTGTGCTTCACATCCTCATGACTATTTTGTAACTATCGATTTGTACTTCTTAAACCTTTACCTTTTTCAGACAATCTCCTCGACCTCCTCCCATCTGACAATCATCAGTTTGCGTCTTAAACCATTTTTTGATATAATTTACTACTATCACCAAAAACAAACATAAACATATCACTATTAAATTTACTATTTCAAATGCAAGTTATACATCACTGTTATGTGTTTTTGTTTGCATGTAGGGTACAATTAAAGCAAATAGCTGAGATTGAGTTTTATATTAATGCAATATAAAGTAGAGTTAGTGTACATGGGGGAAAAAGTCAGGGAAATTAAATTCTCCTTAAATATATACAAACTCAGGAAATCAGTAGGACGCTTAGTGAGGGCTGGGGGGTTCCATGAGGTAGAAGCAGGGTTTCAAGTAAATTATATTTGGATCTCTGTAGATTGACATCTAGTTTATCAATAACTGAGAAAAGCGAGAAACAACTATGTAATGATAACAACGAATAATGAGTAGGCAAAATAATTAATATAGAACTTTAAATATGGAAAAATAATAAGTTTATTTAAACCAGTCCATTATTATAAAGATGAAAATCCAGTTTCTTGTGGAAGTAAAACCTAAGGTGGCCTATAAAGGAAGACTAAGAGTCAGCCATAACAATAAAAAGAGAAATGATTTTGAAACTAGAGGAACCTCATGTTGCAAATAACTATAGGTATAAAGGCGTATGTTGCATATAAATAACTGCAAAGAGCTCATATATAGAAATAAACATTCCACATGTGTTTTGACACAATAAAATAGCCTGAAAAGATGAAAGCTTTCATTCATGATTTTACTAATTTTATAACTGAATTTATCTTTCAAACGCTGAAAGTGTTTATTAAAAATAAATATATATGATTATTTCTTTACAAATATTAAAAGAAAAGGAAACTAACAGCCATTGTGGAAAATAATGTTGAGGTATCAAAAAATTAAACAGAGAACCATCTTACAATCCGGTAATCCCACTTCTGGGTATATATCTCCAAAGGTGATCAAATCAGGATCTCAGAGATATCTGTACTCCATGTTCATCTCAGCATTATTTATAATATCCAATACACAGAAACAATCTAAATATATCTTTCAACAGATGAATAGATAAAGAGAATGTGATATATATATATATTTATAACATATATATAAGATGTACACATATATACTAATAAATATATATACACACACATACACATATATATGTATATAACTTGTCAAGAATGATATAGAGACCAAAATCTTTATAAAGATGAAAACTCTATAAAAGATAAAGCAAAATAATTATGAGTGTGCAGGGAGTTAACACAATTTTTTCTTTTCTACATATACAACTGATGTTCGATCAACTAATTAGCTCTGTTCCTCTGATAATCTGATGAGGTGCTACACTAAGTAACTATGTAGCTTTGTTTTTGTTAAAAAGAAACCCGATGGAGGAAATCGTGTCTGGCCTGGGAGAACCACAAATGCCTGACAGTAAGCCACAGCTTTAAGTTTTAAGGTTCTCTGTGCGTGGTGCTCCTGTAACTGGGTCTGCCCTTTGTGGAAGCTTGAAAGCTGTTTTCAGACATTGTGACACCTTTCAAAAATGGGATATCTAAGCCAGGGCTATTCCTGAGTAAGATTTATTATAAATGTAGAGGTGGATATTGACAAACAGGGTAAACTTAGTTATTATATACTTATAACTCAATTATTCATTAAAAAAAACACATATATCTTAACTCCGTAAAAAGAAGTTGCAGCAGAAAACAATGCAAACATGTTTTCAATGAATATATACTAAATCTCTGGTTCACGAACTAAGGAAAAGGTATATACATTAATATTTATAGTATATAATTAGGATATAGAAAAAGAGGCAATACTTTTTCCCCGAGATAACCACCTAAATTCACAGCCAAAGGTACCTTACTGCATTCTTGGACACAAGAGATTAACTATAATTTTGCACACCAGTATATCATAAAGCTAATAACATCATTTATGGCAAATGTTTTATAGTATGAGGAATTGTTTAGTTAAAAAAAAGTCATAAACAAAAAGGACAAAACAAAAAAACTCATAAATATTTTTAAATTGAATATACATATACAAAATATTTTCATTTAAAAATACTAAACAAAAATGTATCAACAAATTGTGTCAACAATATTATTTTCTAGTTACTGATGTTAAAATAACTTTATTTTTTGTTTATATATACCCCTATTATTTATATGATGATATGTGTACAATTGTTCAAAATATATTCACTTAAGATATATGTCAATAAACATTACAATTGTATAGCTTAATGTTGAATAAGAAAAGAAAATTTACTCCCATTTGACCATGGTAGGTAGAAAACCGAGTAAGCAATTCTCTACTTTGTTATTAACTGAGGTATTTCACCAGAAGTGTTTAGGCATAATTTTATGTGGTTCAATAGAATACAAAGGCAAGCTTAGCAGCTGCCTCCAGAGGACAATAATTACTTACACAATAATTCAAACACAGTCCTATAGAAATAATTTGTGCCTGACTTTGGAGTATTAAAATTTTGTAAAATGTCCACCTTTTTAAAATTAAATTTTTAAAAAATTTTTGATGATTAAGAAATACCAAAATAGAGTCAAGATTGAAATGAAAACACAAATTAAAAATTTTAAATTTCATTTGACCTACAATTCATGATGTTATGGATTAGAAATATGATATTTATGAGTCATAATAATTTAACAGATAATTGTACTACATATTATGTTCATTAGCTTGTTTTAAATTCACTGAGACTTATCATGAAGTTTAACATATGACCCTCAATTTAGAGTTATTCATGTATTTAAACTTAATATGTATTCCAGAAATTATTAATTATGAAAAAGATGGTTAAATTTAGTACACAGTTTATAGACTCTTCGTATCTCTCCTCTATGACATCTGCATATCATTGGATTAATGATTGCATGAATAAATAGCTTATTTTCTTTTTTTTTTTGGAAACATTTCATTAATACACAGGATAATTTTAGAGGCTAAATTTTTATTTTTCCTTTTTGTCTACATTTTCCTAAATCATACTTTATGTTTGATTTTTTATTTGTTAATAAGTTTATGAACATCCAGACAGAGAAGTAGAATTTATTTTCTGTGTGTCATACCTCTGTCCTACAAGAAACCCCGTCAGCACTCATCTTAATCAAGATACACAGAGTCCACACTTCTAACTCTGACAAAACAATCATGTAAATACAACACGCTGAAAACCTATGGCTATTTTAGATATTTTTTAAAGTTAATAACAATATTGCTGCTTTCAAAACAAAGTAAGGTCCAATCTGTTTCAGATGTGGAAGAGTACACAGAGTTGTTAGTCAAAGATGAAGCCTCAGCCTGTGGAATATGAGCAGCAAATGCCGGCAGTGGTGGCTTGGTGTTAGACTTCAGCAAACAAGATAACCTGACAAGTAGCAAGAGCACTAGATTTTGAGTAAAATGTCCAGCACTGTTTTAGGAGTGTATAAGTTGTGTACTTATATACAGAAGTGGTAGGTGGAAGAAAGTCAGGTAGACTTAAGTTTAGCCACCAGGCTCTATAACTACAATATAATTACAGAAAAGAAATTGTCAGTTACTTAGGCTTTTTCTGGACAAGGGGAAGGGAAACAATAAGCAAACAAACAAAAAACTCTATATTTGGAAAAAACTACATATATGAGGTAAATGACCAATCCTATCAAGGAAAATAATACTAAGAATGACACAAAAACATAGATAATTAGGACATAAATTCATTCTCAAAGAAATGTACATATTAGCAGTAGATCAAAATAAATTTTAAAACAATGCTTTAGATTTTAAAAGATGTAAAGAAATAACTTCCATAATAAAAAAAGATGTTAATAATATAAACCTCCAAGACAAGAACATTTGTATACACACATATATCAAATAATTAGACAATGACCAAAAATACATTAATTATATAGAAGCAAAACAAAACAAAATGTATTCAATAAGATAAGTTCTATAAAAGACCAATAAATACCTATAAAAAACCAATAAATCTGCACAGAGAGCAAAAGAGCTAAAAAGTATGAAGTTAAGAAATATACATTAAGTAACTTTAACATAGGTCTAGCAATATTACTAAAAAGAATCTGAGAAGATGGTGAAGAGATATTTAAATATCAGAGACTAAGACTGAGAAATTCACTGCTAGGTGTTTATAACAATAACGACGGAATGATATTTCATTTTATCGAAATATGAATAATAGTCACATTGCTGGATGTATTTCTACACTCAGGTGCAAAATCATTCAAGAATGAAGGTGAAATAGGTAAGAAGTATTTTCTGTATACAAAAGAAACAAACAAATTGAGAAAATTACCTTCCAGAAACACTTGGGGAAGAAATAAGTACGAAAGGAATATCAGAAAAAAAGCAAATTGTACTTAGATATAGAATGGATGAAAGAATGTTCAGCATATGAATTAGTAAAATATAGTGAAAAATCAGATTAACTCTTAACAAAAATAATAATTATATTGATATATTAGTCTGCGTGTGCTATCATAACACTATACCACAGACCGGGATGGCTTACACACCAGAAATAATATTTTTTTCAGACTTCTGAAAGCTAAAAGTCCAAGGTTAAGGTTCTGGCTTATTCAGATTTTGGTGAGAGCTCTCTTCCTAACTTGTAGATGGCTACCTTGTCGCTCTGAATCACATGGCCTCTCTGGTGCATGCATGCAGATAGTGCAAACTAACTCTCTAGCATATTTTATAAGGAAAGTAATGCTATCATTTTAGGGACCCATTCTAGTGACCTCATTTAACCTTAATTATTTCCTTAGACCTCCGTCTCCAAATTCAGTGAAAATTGAGATTAAGGCTTCAACATGTAAATTTTGGAGGGACATAAACTTAAACAACTGTGTTTTAAAAAGGGTTAAAATAAAAAAACACTAGCCATACAGAAAGGAAATGAAAAGTAAGAGAAAACAATATAGTTCAGTGGGGAGACAAACCCTGATAAGATTCTTCTTTTAGAACTTGAGAATGAATAGAAAATATCAAGTAAATTTAGAGTTAGATAAATTATAGATAGACGATAGATGATTAAAAAAAACATTCTATCAGGAGCCACAGGGATTCCGAGTAAAAACCATTAATAGCAAAAAAAAAAAAAAAAAAAAAAAAAGAGAGAGAGAGAGAAACAAACACATATCACAGCAACAAAACTAACAGAACAATAACATCTATAAAATAGAAGGCACAGACCCTTTTCAGTGTATCAAAACTTAAAGAGAAAATTACAAAGTTTTGAAATATTTAAACTACACATAAAAGTAATATATATTAAAATTTGTGGGATGAAAGTAAACAATATTTGAAGAGAAATACATACTTTTAGGTGCATTTATTGAAATAAATCTTAAAATTTCATTTTTGACTTATAAAAAAGTAAATGAATAAGAGACATACATATATTAAACATCTTATACTTGAAAAAGAAAATGAAAAAATGAAAAATAAATGACATCAAAGTAGGAAAGGATTTTTTTTTAAAGCGAAGTAAATAGAAAACATGAGTAACCAAAGATTGAGAAATTTAATTAAATCAAAAGTAAAATTTATTTTACTCAATACTAAATAAGTATAAATAAATGACCAACTAGGAAAAGCTTAAAATGTCCATAACAAAAATAAATACATATATTTTAACAACTCTGATGAAAGGAAATATTGAAATACATGCAAATGTTATCAATAATAAATTCCCAAGTGTTCAGAACTCAGACCACCTGCATCCACATAGCTTAACAAAGATTGAGAATGTAGGGTAATTGTGTCGCTATTACTTAATTTTTAGTTCTAGGAATATCCTGCCCGGGAAGATAAAACCATACATCAATAAATAATTTCACTAATTATTTTAGGAAATTTCTGCAAGCCCATCTACCTGAGAAAGCTGAGAAAGAGTTTGCTCATCGGAGTAACATCTCTTCTGCTCAAACATTTCTCTTAGATAGTATTTTACTTACCTAATTGTTTTAGGACTGTAGCCCCTCTGTGTCCACCAATCCTAAACTATTATGTCATGCATTTTTCCCATTCCCAGTCAATTCCCCACCTTGAAATATCCATTTAATAAATCAGAATGTCTGAAGATGAGGCTCTGAGGATGTTAGTGTTTAAAGTTCATTTAGTTGTTCTGAATGTAACAGTTCAAAGACTACTTGAATTAAAAAGAATCCCTGGCTCTAATTAATGCATATATTGGGGGTAAACTAAAACATGAACAAGATAAGAACACAACAGAAAAAAATCATCTGATTTTTATTTTCCTTCATATTTTTCATTTCCTCTTAAATCCTACACACATTTGCCTGACTGGTTAGTAGTTCTTCATACTGTTAGTTAATAGCTATCAAAAGATACCTGTTTTTATGCTCTGCATATTCTCACAATAGCACCTGGAATATCATCCCATTTTTGTTCTTATCTTTGTTCTCTTGAACTATGAGCTCTTTGAGGAAGGAATTTTGCCAAATCCATCATCCCTACTATCTAGCATCATCTCTGGCACATTACATATGATGCATATTTGTTAAACCATTGGATAGGAATGAAAAGTTTGCACTATTACTCTATAACCTAATGATTATCATTTTAATTATTTGTTTATTTACCTTAGGAGTTAGTTTTAAAATGTTTGACATGCTTCGGTGAGAAGGAAACATTCCTTAATTTCGTAGTAGAAACAGCACTATTTTCATCTTTTAGCTGTGCAAAGTTAGAAGTGGCTAAAATAATCTCTAAAGAACACAGTTATAGTTGTTTTTTTTTTTTAAGAGATACTTTCATTATGTTGTCATTTCACTTAAAAATGTCATCATTTAAAATTTTTTGCCCTCTTGAATGACAATAAGGCATCATTTTTCCTGCCATTCTAAGAGAACATTTAATAATGAAATAATGTTACCAGGCATGTTTAATTTCAGTTTCCAGGAGTTATTTTACAGTTGAATGTGTACAGTAGTGATTCTCAAGAAATAACTGGTGAGTGTATTTTACAGTATCAGTATCAGCTCTGGTATAATGTAAAAAACAAACAAACAGAATTTTGCTTCATTACTTTAATAAATTACTTAATATTCACAAAACCAGCAAATGGTAATTACTTTACATATTATTACAGTTCATAACAGTAACAATATTTACCTTATTGCAAATAACAATATATTTTGGGGGGGATTTCTAGGACACAGGATTCTGGGTTTTAAAAGGCAATGCTCTACACTTTTCTATATTGCAGAAATATATATGTTGAATTTATTTTGCCAGTATGGCTTATTCTAAAAGTAAATATGTATTTCTTCCAGAAAATTCCAAGGGATAAATGAAAGAATTTTATAATGTTATATTATTTATATGCTGAAAGTAAATCAGAAGGTAATGCAAATAAAGATTTATGTCTGACAAAATATTTTAAATGTTTTTGTGAAAGAATACAATACTCCTCTTGAATGACAAACAATCATATCTATGAACTAGATGAATATTAAAGCACTCTTTTTTACTACCTGTTAGTTCTTGTAGCTATGCTAATGAGAAGAGACACTATATATCAAATGGTCTCACAGTAACTTAGGTGTTTACTTCATGGCAAGTTATTTATCACAGTGGTAATTTTATATTTATCCGATGAGCTTATACAATAAAAATATATCTTCTAGGTAGATCTAAAGTTTTGAAATGGCTCACTATAGTACTTTCTGTTATCTGTTCTTCATATTTAGTAGTAGCTCAGAAAGTTTTGTCAAATAAATCTATGTAACTTAAGGTATTCTACATAAAAGCTGAAAAATGTAACATAATTACAAAGTTATATTGTCCCACTTTCTTTTCCTAGAAACGAATTAAGGGTTGATCACATAGTGGTGAGAAAATAACAACATAAAAGAGTAAATTAAGGAAAAAGAGAACATTAAATTTTATATGTTTTATTTCACATTTTGCTTATTTTTAAGATTAAGTATTTTTTTTCACAGACTTTATTAAGTAAGGATACTACTTTGAGGAATAAATAATTTAGGAGATATGGCAGATAATATCTGAGACTTTTCTTTTAATTATATAACGAACTAATCTAAATCTTTTTCCACTGCTGTATTTAGACATCTGATGGCCAAGTTTAATGAATTTCTCCTGAAAAATAAGATCAATGATTTCTCATTGTTAAATTCAAATAGTTATTGTCCACATATTTGATATTTAAATGACCCTTACTTTAAATTTTTCTTCTTCTCTGGATTTTTTTAAACACTGTTTTTTTCTACTACTGATCTCTGTGATAGCCCAATCGCGTTTGTTGATTCATCCTTATTCTCTAATGTTTAATTAATGTTCATATTCGCTAAGGTTTATATTTGACTTTTTTATTTCCTTGTTCCCCAGTTTTTCCTTTATCGCTGTGTAACCTCATTCATTTACATAAACATAATGATTTTTCTAAACTTGATTTCTAGTATAAACTTATGCATAATTGGGAGCTCCTATTTCCTATTTATAAATGAAGATGATGATATCCATCTTAAAATGTAATTTAAATAAGATAATGCTAATAAATTTAATAAGACATAATAAGGTTAAGAAACTCTGATTCTCTGTTTAGTAAATACTAAAAAAATGTTGATAATGATATGATGGACACACATAAGTTTAATATTGTTTCTGCAACATTAGTCTCATTTATATAATCCAGGATAATCTCATCATATCAATCCTTAACTTAATCATATCTGAAAGTTCTATTTGCCATGTAAAGTAACATATTAACAGGTTTTGAGATTAAATGTATATATTTTGGGGAAGGAGTATTATCCAGTTTACCACAGTGTGCTCTCTGGCTCTCAAATACTCACATTCACTCATATTTAAAATACATTCGCTCCAATTTCTCAAGAAGTCTCAACCTATTATAGAATAAACTCAACTCTAAAATCTCATATAAGTCTTATCAGTGCAAAAGTTCTAAATTTTATCATCTAGATCAAGTATGGATAAGATTCTGAGTGTGGTCTATTCTGTTAAAATTCCTTGCCAAATATATACCTGGGAAAGTAGAGTACAATATATCTGCTCCCAAAATACAATAGTGTAAGTACAGGACAATAGCTATAGTTCCTTTCAAAAAGTATAAAATAAAAAGAAAATAAAGTGTCACCAGATCCAAGGAAATTTAAAATTTAACTGGATGTATTCCATTAGTTTTCAAAGCCTGGGAAAGGTCCATTGAAGCCTTAAGCTCCACCCTGTGGTCGCTCAGTTCTGTGTCTAGACTCTCATCTCTAATCTAGGAGTCTCACATCCTTTTTCATGAAGGGTAGCATTGTTTGTCATTGAGTAGTTTTATCAGTCAGTTTCTTGCCTGTAGAATTTTGGGAGTCTGACAGCTTTCTTTTATTTGCCTTCCAGGATGCTTTTGGTCCAAGCCAATGATATTTCTGATGATATTACATTTTTAAGAATCTTCTTGGTCTCCCAATTATGTCTAGAAGATTCACTCCTTTAGAGAAAAGACTCCTGCACAGGTCCCTCCTAGATTAACTCATCTCTGTATTTGATTTCCACTAAGATGGCTACATGAATCCGTGAGTCACATACTTAAGATCTTCTAAGAACCTTCTTTGTGATCGAATAGTATAACCCTTAGTTCCTACTGAAGCACTAGAAAAAAAGTTTGTCCAGATACATCCTTGGCTTTCTCTTAAAATAACTCATTTCTTACAGTGGATCTCCTAATTTTAGCTTTTTTGAAATCTTGGCAGTTTCCAAATGAAGTCCTGATTACCTTTGTTTAATACTTCATCCTTCAACTTATCTCTTTGCTTTTGCGTTTTACTATAATCAGTAAGACAGAAGCAAGCCCTAACTTTAACACTTTGCTGGGAAATCTCAGCAAAATATCTAAGTTTATTACTTACAAATTCTACTTTCTATGGAACTGTAAGACTCAAGTTAGCCATGCTTTCTGTCATTGTATAACAATCCACTTTCTTCACATTTTCCAATAACATGCTCCTCATTTCATTCTGATTCCTAACTAAGCATGTCTTTAACATCCATATTCTACTAACAGTTTCAAATCATTCAAGACTTCTCTATGACAATATAGGCTTTATCTACCACTGCCTCCTGAGCTTTCACTAGCAATGCTTTTAATGTCCATGTTTCTAGGCATAGTCTGTTTATGACAATTTAGTTATTCTTTAAGATGATACAGTGTTTCATTACCATGTTTTTCATTTATTTCTAAGCCCAGAGCAGCAGTCTTTTAATCTATACTTCTACTAGTAGTATGTTAAAAGCATGCTGGCTTTCTCTATAATGCTTCTCAGAATTCGTTCTTCCTTTACTTATTACCCAAGTCCAAAGGCACTTACACATTTTTGCATATCTGTTACATCAGAACCCCATTCCTGGTACCGAAATCTGTACTAGTTTCTTATTGCTGTTATGGAAAATTAACTGAAATTTAGTGGCTTAAAAAAAAAAAGTATTATCTTACCATTCAGGAAGGTCGACATTTAAAGTCTGACAATATGTTTTTATTCAGTTATTAAATATTGTTTATTAAAATATTGGCATTTTGTAGTTTGCTATGCAAAGCCTTATTATCTTAGCTGTACAATTAATTGAACACTTTCCATTAGGTCAGTTAATTAATTTATATTTTCTAGAATTTAAACACATTTCTTCATGAAATCAATTATACTGATAATCACTTTAAAAGCTTTGCAAAGGCAGCTTGCTTCAAAGCATTAAAAAAGTGACTTTCTGCCCATGAACTAATTGTTCCTTGTATCACTTCAGCGGGTATCTTGATATTTTATTAATATTCCTGAAATTGACTAAAAGTATAGAACACAGCTTTTTAACTACATTCATTGATTTAACTATAGAACTAAAGACTAAGATTTCTGTTAAAACAAAACAAAACAAAACATATTTTGTAGGGTTACAATTACAATGAAGTCGTAGAAACTTTCACAGCTGTAGTGTTCACAATATCAGTGTCGAAAATTTAGGTGAATTTGAAGAAATGGAGGTGAACAATGTAAATCCATTTTTAATTATCGAAGCATATAAAATAGAATCGGACCTTTCTTTTGTGGAGATAGAAAGTATAATTCAAATGCAACAGCACAACTTTCAAGATATAGTTTCTTCACTAAAGAAGGGTAGGAGATTCACTTCTATTGGAGCATATTAAGGTACTGAGATATTTCAGAGTAGATATTTCTCTGTGCTTCCTATTTGTGTTCTTTCTATTCCTTTGGCTATTAATTTTGAAAATATTAAAAGTGGAATGGAAAGAAGATACATTAGATACTAAAGAGAAATTATTTAGGACTCTCATATATACTGAATATAAAAGAGTAATAAATACTTCTTTGTTATCTGTACCAACTTAATAAAAAAGAAATGATAATTAAAAGGATTCCAAGCAATATGCCAGAAGGATGCTAGAGCTATTCTGGCACAGTTTTGGAGTGATCTTCATAATTTTGAATCAACCATATGACTGACTCTCTTACTTGGTGAATGATTTTCCCTGCAATATTTGCATGTACACTGACATTAAAAAAAATTTTTTTTGCATTGCTTTTTTTGTTGGCACAGCTTTTTCAAAGGTCATCGATGAAAGTATTTGGCCGTGATAACTTTGCTTTGTAACTGATGGGATTTTTTTTAAAAAAAACTTGCTTGTTTGTGTAGGAAATACATTTAAATCAATTAAAAATATTTTATTATATTAAGTAAGGTAGTTAGAAAAGTTAAATACAAAAATTTCTGAATCAAAAAATTTTGCCTTTGTAAAAGAAATGGTTTATAAATTAAGTTTGTAAAAATTGGTGGGGTTTTTTCTTTATATTTCTAACCCACACAAATAACACAGAAATATTTGATTTTCTAAATTTAGAATAATAAATGTTAAATTTTAAACTTTTGTTGCAGTGTCTTTGATGAAGATGGCAGAAACTGGTTAAAGATTAAAATTAAAAATGTATTTTTCAAAACTAAAGTTTAGAACAATTCTTTGTCTTTCTTAATATATAATGGCAGATGTGAGATCTTCTCTTTATGATGTTGCTGTTGTCCTCTCCAGTAAAACCTACAGTGTGGATTTATAAACTTATTTATATAATTTAAGAAAAGGAAATTCTGTACTTAAAATCAGTATAATCGGACCTAGAATTCATCCTCAAATCTGTAGACAATCACATTCTATATCAACCTTCAAATCTTGTTCATGTCACTTTCAAACTACATTGCTGTTACATCCTAATTTTTCTATCTCCACAAATTTAGTAAAGTCAAGTCACATTCATTTCCTGTTTAGGTGTATATTCTGGCTTCCTATCTGGCTTCTCTGCTTCTTTATCAAGTCTCTCCACTTAGCAGATAGAAAAATCTTCTTTTACAAAACAAAGTATGCTCTTCCCAGCTAAAAGTCAGTGATTTCTCACTATACTTAGAAAGAAATCAAAGTCTTTTTCCAGGACCTATAAAACCCTTACATGATCTAGCTTACTTTGCTGTTTTCATCTCTTAGAACCCTCTCTCAATTGCTCTCTTATGAACACAATAGCTTTTGGCAATCACAAGAACAAACATGGCACATTCTCCCTAACTCAAAGCCTTTGCATTTATTATTCACTCTTTCCCCTGCCACCTGGCAATCCTGGCCCCTAGCATCCTGCAAGTCTTGTTTAAAATGTCAACCTTTCCTGGAGGTCATCCTCCTTCTTATTCAATGTCACAGAATCATAACATTTCCTTCATAGCACTTACATACTCTATATTTATTTGAGTCATTTGCTTTATTATTTTTTGTTTCTTACACTAAAGCATAATTGCACTATGGCAGGTATCCTGTCTGCCTTGCTCATTATGTTACCCAGAGTGTGGGGAACTGAGTCTAGTGCTTATATAATGCTGAACAAATAAGTAAAAAATGAAGAGATGTTAAACATTTTCTTTATACTTTACAATATATCTTATATCAGAAAATATATGTCTCTTTCATGTATAAAGGAGAGATGAGCCATTAGGAAGGAAACAATTTAAAAATATTTTGAATCTGGGGCAGAACTCTAGAGGCAGAGAAACAAAATTAGCCAAAGATGAAAAGCAAACAAACAAGTTTCTTCTTTCCTATTTGGATGCAATGAATCTATTCTGTTGGCAAATATGGCATGGACTGTTTAAAAATGATCCTGTGCATCTTGCAAAATCAAAAGTGTTAATAAAACTTGTTTAACTGGCAGATTTATATAGATGTTAGAGAGGAATTAAATCACAAAGGTTCCCAATATATTTAAAATCATATCTTAAGCATATTCTATTATAGGGGAGGCAAAATTTTCCCTCCAGCCTCTTCAGGTTTTTCAGCCTGATCTAGGAATTAAACTGATATAAAACAGATTAACAAGAGCAAAGCATGCAAATATATGTTGTTTATGACATGGGAGTGCTCAAAGCAATGAAGACCCTAAGAAGTGGCAAAACCTAAATGCTTTTATGCTAGGTTGAACAAAGAGAGGCAAATGTGGAAATGTAATTAAGATATATGGGAGACTAAATGAAATTAAGAAATATTTTGACCAAATCTGTTTGTACAGAATTCTCTTGGATTTGACTCTGTCAAAGAATGTTTCTGTTTTCCTGGTACAGTGAGGATTTCTTTCACATGGCAGTTTTTATCTTCTGTTTTCAGGGAAAAAAAGAGAAATTAAAATGCCTTTCTTACATTTGCTGGTTTTTAAGTGTCTTTGGCTCAAAATAATCCTTATGCCAAAGTGAAATATTTTGGGGTGGCATATTCTGCAACCCTTCACTATCATTTTGGGCTTTTCCCTTTACTTGAAAATATAAAGTCATGCTTTGAATAGTCTAGTCACTCAACAAATATTAATTACAAAAGTTTACTTTATTAAATGCCATAGTTAAACATGAATCTGATTTCATCTAACACTTTTCAATAAACTGAGATTGAGTAATATCCAAACTTCTATGATAGTATTAACTATCTTATAAGAGCTATGATTACCTTTTAAATACCTGATACTGTTTTATTTATCTGTTTATTTGCCCCTCGGGCATTTTTTATCTTAACTACTATGTCCATTTGCATTGTGTCCATTTGTGAGCTTTCTGTTCACAATTCAAGATTAATCATATATGTAATATGCTTCATCTAACTTTCTTGTGACTATTCAAATAAATTAGACACTGCTTCCTCTGAACCCTCATTTCCATTCCATTTTATTCCTAACATCCCAGGACTTTTTATTTTTATTTTTATTTTTTATATTTCTCTTTCTTGCAATGTGTTAAGCTCTTTAAAAACAGAGACCAAATTTTTGTTATCCTTGCATAATACTTAGTTAATTGTATGTTGTAGAACAGGTTTCAGAGTCTCATAATATTGAATTGGCTTGAATCGAAAACTAGCTTCAGTGCAAATAGAAGAGCTAGCACAGCTAAGAAGTTAGAGTGAAGAAAAGAAAATTCTCCTAATTTTCAACACCTCGTTAATTTCAAATCCAAATCAGTTTCGAAAGCCCTGTTTGTTTTGGTGTTTCCCATCTCATGATTTTTAATGTGTCTACAATCCCAAGAAGAAAAACTGGGCACAGGTTTTTGATGGAGCCCCCTCACATGTTGGCAGTGTTGTGTTCTCCAGAGGGTTACCCAGATACTTGCCATCAGCCTAGGACGGCCATTCTTGGCCTGAAAAGTGTCACGCTCTCTGTTTCCTTCTAAATCCTTCCAGATACACTAATTGGTTTTTACTTGGAGGCAGTAGTGATTTTGTTGAAAATGCACAATGTCTGATTTAAGTTTTATGTTGTTCTTCTGGCTTGATAATTTATTCAATATAAAATCATAATGCTATGTTTAAATATACCACATGTTATTTTTTCTGAAAAACATTTATGACTAGAATAAAGCAGTAGATTAAAAAGTTAAATTTCCTACACTGATGAATACTTTTGTAGATATTTATTCATAATATAATAATTTATTTGAGAACTTATTCTGTTGACTTTTTTCTGGATTTTCAATATGATTAATATTATACTCTCTTCCATTATATTCTCTTCCAAACAATTATGTTTTCATTTTTATAAGGCAGATTGTTAAAAATTAAAGATAATAGAGGTGTGATTTTCTAGTCTGAATATAAATAATCTTAAGGGTAATATACTAGATTTACCCTTACCTTACCTTTTATTTTTTCTATTAAAGTTCTTTATTTTTATTGAATTACTGGCAAAAGACATTACTGGTTTTCAGGAATACCTCTTTGTTATATTTAATTAGCAAAAGAAATGTTTTCTCTTGAAAGTGACATTTAGAATTCTTTCATAGCATAGACTATGAAAAATATCAAAGAAAACTTCTTTATTTCTTATATTTTCCTGTTTTCTCCACTACATTTATTACTATGTTATGAATCCCTTTTTTGGAACAATTTATTGTTCTATCTAAACTTTAACCCATTCTTCACAAATGAGCATTTATGACAAGTGATCTCCACATCGATTCAGAGATGTATATTTATCATGAATGTAAATTCTCACACGATTTTCATTTTTAAAAGATCTATGCGGACTTTTGTTACATAAACAGTGTTAACCTTTAGTTATTGATTTAACATTCTGACATCAAACCATTTTCTCAGAGCTCATAAATGTTAAAAATATAGTAATTTAAACCTTAAAATCCCTCTCTCTCCTTCTTATCCTTTGATAGTTGATAAAGCTCATCGTTTTAAAGAGACAAAATATTTTTTTTAAATAAAAATCAAGTAGTCAAGAGAATTTTTAAAACGTTTAGTGGAACAAAAGACTTTTTTATTTTTAAATATGTTTTTAATATATTTTAAAAGCAAAAGCACCTCGATTTTTTCTAGTTATATTAATATTATTTCAAAAAAAGATCAAATGAAGAAAAACTTTGTAATCCTTTATGATGTAATCAAAAGTGAATATTAGCAGATAGTAAATTGACAAAATGGATAATTCAAAAATTAAGGCAGATTGCACTATGACATTTTATTTCTCATCTTGATATTTTCTATCAGGTATGCATACTAACTTGTTATACATCATAAGTGAATGGAAAAATAGGCAGTAGTGTACTAGGGAACTGGAAATGATGGATACTAGATTACAAACAGGCCTCTGATGTTTTATTCATGTGTGATGGCTTTACAGGTAATATTTAGAAGGAGAAAGTATTAACTTGAGTATCTCGGATTTAGTTTTGGTTTAAATAAAAAGAAACAATTAATCACAATAATATTTGTTTAGTCTTTAGAGAAAAAATTTAAGAGAATCCCAATCAATTTTCTTTTTTTTATATATATATTAAGTTTATTGGGGTAACATTGGTTAACACGATTATATAATTTTCAGGTGTACCTTATAATTTGACATCTATATATTCTATTGTGTGATTACCACACAAAGTCCAGTTTCCTTCAGCTACCATATATTTAATTCCCTTTACCCACTTTGCCCTCTCTCTAACCCCCAATATTAGACTCCCTTTACCCCATCTACCTCCCCCCCTTCCCCTACCCCACTAATAACCACTAGTCTATAGTCCTCTGGTAACCACTAGCCTATAGTCCATGTCCCTGAATCTCTGTCCTGTTCGCTTGTTACTTTTAGGTTTATATCTCTCATATAAGTGATATTATGTGATTTTCAACTTTTTCTGTTTGGCTTGTTTCATTTAACATGATTATTTCGAGATTCATCCTTGTTGTCTCAAATGGCAGTATTTCATTTCTTCTTATGATTGAGTAATATTCCATTATATATATATGTACCACAGCTTCTTTAGCCAGTCATCTATCATAGGGCACTGGTTGCTTCTATGTCCTGGCCACTGTGAAAAAGGCTGCTATGAACATCGGTGTGCAAATATCTTTTCAGATATGGGTTTTCAAGTCTTTGGGGTAAATACCCTGTAATGGGATTGCTGGATCATATGGTAGATCAATTCTTAGTTTTTTTGAGGACCTTCCATACTGTTTTCCATAGTGGCTGTACCAATTTGCAGTCCTCCCAGCAGTGTATGAGGGTTCCTTTCTCTCCACATCTTCTCTAGCATTTGTTATTACTTGTCCTGTTGATTATAGCTATTCTAACAGGTGTGAGATGGTATCTCACTGCGGTTTCGATTTGCATTTCCCTAATAGCTAGCGATGTTGAATGTCTTTTCATATGTTTGTAGGCCATCTGTTTGTCCTCTAGGGAGAAATGTCATTGCATTTTTGAAGTACTATACTAATACCTTTTATGCTCTTTAATAAAGTGGAAGAATTAACAAATTATTTTTTATTTTTTGTGTCATAACAGCAAGTTTTGCAAACAGTATATATGAGAACACTCTACTGATATAAAATGATTTAATAATTTTTTTTCATACAAACTCATTCTCCTATTTTGTGCATTATAAGATATAAGAGAAAAGAAACTTCTTGAGATAACAAATAAATACAAAATAACTACGTTTTCCTTGTTATTTAGAAGAATACACATTTTATGTTTAATTTTGCATTATTTTTAAAATCTATATAATTTTTGTTTTTGTTGATTTAGGGAACAAAATGTGTTCATTAAATTTCTAAAAATCCTTACTATTTCTTTTAAATGAACCACCATTTACTTAAGTTAAAAGCCTCAGAGTTATTCTTAAATTATCTTTTGTCCTCAGGTCTAGCACCCAATCTTTCAGTTAAGCATATTAGCTCTACTTTGGAATATATTACAAATCTTAATACATAAATGAGGCTATATCTAGCATTGTATTCTTAGGATTTTTTATTCAAGCTAGAAAATAAAATCTTTTATATTGAATTTAAAAATCTATTACGTAAAAATAAGGACACCATAATTGTCTGAAAGAGAATATAATATCTATCATATTGAAGATAATATTGAAAGATCCACCTTACTGTTAAAATAATTTCCCCCACAGATGATAGCAATAACTTTATAATTATTCTCATCGCTACCAATTTTACCCACAACTTTTCTCCCTTGCTCCAACTGCTTCCTGAGTAGATCTTCGATAATATAGAAAATAATAATAATCCTTATGCATTTGTTAAAGCCTATATAACTGTTTGTCATGAAGAGTTAAATTTACTATATGCAAATTAAAAGAAAATCAATCAAGATATTAGGGAATCCTAGGAGGAAATGTACATCATGACAAACGAACCTAGCAGTATTACAAATATGTGACATAATCTCACCCAAAAGTGTGGAAGTAAAAAGAAAATAGTTAATTTAGGTATCTTTTAAAAAGAACATTTTGACAGAATACTGTAAAGTTAAAAAAGCAAAAGAACATAAAAATGATACTTTAACTGGTTAATTTGTTTCTCACAGGGAACTTGCATAACCTAAAAATATCTCGCAATAATCATCATTTAATACTGTAGTGATTTTAAAAATACTCAAAATTCTTTGCTACTCCTCCCACCAGAGACGTAGAGCTCAATTTTACTCCCTTTTTTCATGGTCTGGACTTAGTGACTTGCTTCTAAAAACTATAATATAGAAAAGGGGGAAACTATATGTAGAAACCCAACACCAGCTTATCCAAGTAATCAACATTAACATCACCAATGGTAACTCATCCTGATATCATGGCATTTCTCTCCATAAGATGAGAAGGGCATGTCATCTCTCTGGTATTCTTCCCCAGAATCTATAATCTCAGTCCAATCATGATAAAACATCAGATAAACCCAAACTAAGAAACATTTTACATGAACATCAAGGGAAGACTAAGAAACGGTCAACAGATTGAAGAAGACTTACGGAGACATAATGCATAGTATCTTCAACTGGACACTCGAACAGAAAAGAATATAAATGGAAAAACTATTGAATCCTGAATAGTCATTTCATAGCATTGCAGCTGTGTTTATTTTTTTAATTTTGTTCAATGTAGCACAGTTATATAAGATGTTATTAGGAGAAAAATTGAGTGAAGAATATATGGGAAGTCCCTCAACTAAATAAGTTTTTATTAAGTTAAATATTATTTCAAATAAAAAGTTAAAATAATAGTAATAATAATTACAATGCTTCCTGCTAAAACTCTTTTATGGTACCCTATTAGATTCATAATGACTTCCAAACTCTTTGTCTTGATATATGCAGCCTTAGATTTTCTGGCCCTTGTGTTGGGAAATTTATTTCTTTCCCTTGGTTACCCTCTTACTTACTCTACTCTAGCTACAGGGACCTTTTTTGCTTTTGTTCCTAGTAAGGCTTTTAAAATCCTCCATTCTGAATAGAATTATCTGCTGAGTAGCTTGCCTTATCATAATAACATCTATATATTTTCTTCCTTGTCCCTTCAATCTAGTTTCAAATTTAAGTGATAAGATTACAAATGAACCAATTGAATTTTAAAGATCAGCTGAACTCTTCATTATATCAATATTAAATTACCCTTCCTAATTTGTCATTTGAAAATAAATTAGGATATACATGATTTAATTAAAATATATTTTTATTTTAATTTTAAAAAATATGTGTTTGAGATTGCTTACAAAACTAAGAATATTATTGAACTCATCAATTATAGGTGCCTTTTATAATAGCTTCAAAATTTTACTTTACTAGGTAATTTAAAATAGATTTTTATCTTTTAATGATGACAGGTAGCTCACCTTACTGGGGCTTTTTCTTTTACAGATGAAGAAACCAATGCCCAAAGAAAGTCTGTGGCATGAATAGATAATACAACACAGCAATTTCCAGGATTCCCAGGGCTTACAATTAGCTCCCTAGATTGCCATTACTATCATGTTCTTTACAAGTATAAACTACATGGTACAAAATTTTTACATTTTCGTGTGCTAAAGAATGAAAAAAGTATTGACAAAGTAAAAGTTATAGGAGATCACACTTCACAAAGAAGTAGAACTAATCTATATCAAGCACAGTTTGTTTTATTAAGATGAATGGGTATAAATACTTAATTCTTAAGGAAAGAAGTTTCACTAAAATAAGATATCCCTTTCTGTGAAGAACACTTAACAATAGTTATGAAATATTAGAAATGGTAAAATTGATAACTAAGTATATGACAAAAACTTAGTATTGATTGACCACAGAAGCAATGACTGCTTCTTTCAAATATTAATAACTTCTTAAATTGCACATTAAAATCCCATCACATGAATTTATTATTTAAAACTTCAGTAAATTTAACATGATCTCTAAAGCAACTATTATAGAAACTTAATGGATTTCTTAATTAGGATATAGTATTAATGGTTATAGAATTCTAATTATAATGGAGAGTTTGTGCAACAGCCAAAGTGTGAAAAAAATTATTCAAGTATTTTTTTTATTTTATAAAAATTGACAGAAGCTTTATTTAAAATATTAAAAGAAAATGTACAAATAATATCCTTCACTTAATCATTATGATGTTTTCCATGAGGATTAAACATATATTATTCTCCTCTAAATATATGTTCTATTTTACTTTAATATCTTGGAAGTTATCTAATTCATCTAATAATTAGATCATATTAATTTTGCAGAGAAATGAAAGTGCATCTTCTATGATACTGGCCAAATTTGTTTGTACCTCTGGAACTTATTTCATAATTTTACTTATTTGAATACATATTTTTATTATAAATGTATTGCAGCACTAAGAATTTATCTGGATAAATTTATTTAGAAAATAGTCTTATATGTAAAGAGTTGTGATCAAAACTAAATAATGATTTAAAAATTAAGTAACAGAGTATAATGTTTGACATCAAACAATATAAATTTGATTCAAATAAAAATAATATCTACAGTACTTTTAATCCTTTATTATTCGTCCTAATAATATTATTTTTAGGATTTGTTATTATGTATAAATGCCTTCTATATTATTTACTAGTCTCTGATTTTATAGTCAGGAATGCTTTTTTCCATGTTACAGCAAATTCTTTTCTAAGAGCAGAGCAGAAAAAAAATTGAACATAAGGGTTCAGAAGTATTTTATGGAACCAAAAACTACAAGTGTCACCAGGATTCTTATGGGCTAACACCTGAAATAGAAGAATTTTGAGGAACTTGAAAGATGTTCTGTTCTTTGACTTTTCTTTTGTTTAACTTGCACAAACTCATGCCTCTGCTTTTTTTGTTTGTTTATGACTCTAGTTCATTCCTCTCTCTGTGTGAACTGAATTTTACTTCTTTAATATGCCTGTTAAAAACATTTCAACTTCACAATTTGAGAAACTCAAGCCCTCAATTCAAGTAAATCAAAATGATTATGGAAAAAAGAATGTGACTGCCCTGACTTAAATCAAAGTCTATTTTGGGTACAGCTAACTGTGATTTAAGGTTTAGAGCCTATAGTAAAATGTATGAGTCAATGTTTAGTCCTATTGAAAACAGGTATAAAACATACTTGGAGTCTATGGCCATGCCAGCCTGATCCCGTATAATCTCGGAAGTGTAGCAGGATCAAGCCTGGTACTTGGATTGGAGACCACCTGGGAAGACCAGGTGCTGTAGGTGTAAAAAATAAGGGATTGTAAACTGACAAGATCTTTGCAATCTCTGTGGCCAACCAAGGGTTGCCTGGCCTAAAACAAATTAAAAAAATAAAAATAAATAAAAATAAAACACCCAAGGAATGAATAAACTATCTCTCAAGGTAAATTGTTAAAATATTTATGTTTTTAGAATCAATTCATCAATCTTCAATTGACAGTATTAACTCTAAAGAGTGTAAAATAAGACTATAATTTTGGTGATTCATACCAAAATGATATTTTTATGCTCATAATAAGATGTAATTGGTTTTGGTGGAGACTAGAGTTATTTTAGTTGGTGCCTAGATTCAACGGTACAATATTTTTAGATGTTTAATGAATTCTGCAGTTGAAAGAATACACCCTAATTTTTAAAGTGTTGCCAGTTTATCTTTTATTTGTAGCTAGATATAAGTATACCTTTGAACCTTCTATAGAATTCATCATTCATGCCTTTTGGCTGCTGAACAACATATTTTAAAATCATCAAAGCGCTTATTAATAGGCACCATAAGCCACTAAGACACATCTAAGCTTTATATCTAAAAAAATCTAAAGCGGTTCTAATGTCTCTAAATGTTTAACTAAAATTGAAATAATAAGGCACTTTGTTATGTGAGGTTATAGCTTTCACGGTGACTTTTTTTTTTTTTTTTTTTAATAGCCTACCTAGTGGTCACCAGGGCCAGCAACCCTCCTCAAGCGCCAGCGGCGCAGAGCTCAGGTGGGCGTGGGAGTCGAACCCACCAAAATTCAAGGCAGGTTAATGTGAGGTCGGCTCCTAGTGCTGCCTGCCTGGCGCAAGACGGCAGTGCTGCTAGGACTAGGGCTGTGAGCCTGGAACTCTCCTCCAGCCTCAAACAATCATTCAGAACGGGGATTCACCCCACCCTGGCCCCGGGGTCGTGACATCTCTCCCCTGCTTCAGGGTCAGGCTGTGAGGCTGCGGCCTTCCAGTGTGATAATTTACCGAGATCCACATCAAACGTTTTAGATTTCCTTGATATAGTACATAACATTTAATAGAATACCCTCCTACACAATAAAAACTCGACAAAATAGCCTTATAACATTCCATCTAATATATAACTATATTTTTTACTCACCTGATATTATGGATAGCTTGTGTCCTGTCCAGAAACAGAATCCGCCATAGTAATACATTATACGAAATTTCAAAATGAACAAATTACCTCTGAATATCTCTAGAGCAGCCTAACCTACATTTTTAAAATATAATGTCATTTCTGGCATACAAAAAACACTCAATAAATTTTGTTTAATAAATGGATTAGTAAATGGATGGAGTAAAAAAGCTGAATTTTAAATCAGACCATGGATTAAGTCAGTCATTAGGGAAGGCACTTGACCCTCAGTTTCCATTAACGAGAATAATCATTTTTATAAAGTTGATCTGTGAGTAATACGAAATCATACTTTTAGGCACTACATTTCTTTCTGGCACAAGTTGTCTTAGGCTCACTTTTTCACTGTCTCAGCCCTCAAATCAACCATTTCTCCAATGAGTCCTAGTTCATCATATCTAAGAATAGCCTTGAAACATGACAACCCTGACAGAATCAAGGATGCTTAGACATTCTCTCACTGCTAACCATAAATAAATCAAATCCTCTTTGGAGGAAATAAAATACTAATCACTTATGTTTTTTATAGATAACATATAGCATTTATTGAGCAATTATCAGGCATCCAAGGGCCATAAAACAAAATCAAAAGAAACGACAAACAATAGATGCAGATCTACACATGAACCAGATAATGGAGTGAGTAATAAGACAACATAAATGATTGAAAATTTGACTAACACTACACAAATTCTTCCAGAGAACCCCTTCTCCACTCTTTTAATGATCTCCACATAACCTTAACTAAAACAAAACAGGCTAGAACAAAATTATCTTACAAGAAAAAAAGTATAAGCTGATCTCATTCGTGAACATTAAGCAAAAATATTCTAAACAAATATGAGCAACTCCAATCGTGGTTATAAATCGGTATAACCTCTTTAGAAAGCTGATATTATAAATTATTGCTGAAATTTTCTATAACATTACCCGAAAACTTTTTACATATTGAAAGACATTTGCATTTTGTATCAAAAGACTTGTATAAGAATGTTCATATTTACATATTGAAAGACATTTGCATTTTGAATCAAAAGATCTGTATAAGAATGTTCATAGTAGCATTATTTATAACAATTAAAGTTTGACTATCACCATCAAAGGTTGCTAGAAAATAACCCAGAAGTATAGCATTGCTTCTAACTTTTCCCTATTACCTATAAAATAAAATTACATAACTCTTTCTTTTCTAAAAAGACATTGAAGGAATTCCCAGTGGTATAAATTGTGTATCTATTCCCTTCCTATTAACTTTCAACTTGGCCAAATGACTTGCTTTACTAATGTAATATGAGCATGTTGATAGTATAATAGTTCTAAGCTGAGGCTGATAAGAGGCATAGTGAGTATTTCAAGTTCATCTCAACTTTTAACCTCCATAACGAGAAAAACAATTCCCAAGGCTATTTCTTCAGCCTTGGTACCTGAATCACCCATGGACCAGAACTAAACTGAATCCATGGGAGCCCAAGACTCAGCCAACCTGTAGACATTGATGGACAGCATTGCCATTCTTCTGTTTGTTTTTATGCAGCATTTTGCAGAGAAAACTAGTACTTAATTAAAATCCAAATATCCATCAGTAGCATAATGTGTAAGCAAAGTTTGGTATATTCACGTAATGAGATATATGCAGTGCACCATAAGTAGATCTTATAGCTATAATATAGAGAAATGGCATTGGTTCTTTACAACACATTTAAAGAAATCAAGAAAATTTTAAAAAGGAAGAAGAAAACCAACCACATATTTCATTACCCTTAAAGAATCATTGTTAACAATATCCCAGTTTTTTTCTATATGTGTATGTAAATGTACATATTAGATATATAGCAGATAATAAAGTCCATAGATAATATTTTACAAAATACAATAAAATATTTATTAGTTCAAAATAAAATAAATTAATTTTATTTATTTTTTTAAAGGAAAAGAGTCACAAAGCAAAGATGTCTGTAAATTTCTATAAATATTTCTTTATAATAAGACAATAGTCTCTAAAATCTATTTAAATTTAGAGAAAATATCAAGAAATATATTAACTGGTTGGAGTACTTTTGATTTTTAGTATGATTTGGCATTATCTAGTGTCTCCTTATTACAAAAGAAAGTTGAACATCTACTACTGTGACTGTCTTCCTATTTCCCATAGCTATATCATTAACAGTCCAGTGCCAACTTTTATAATATTTATATGTTGTGTTACCCTAAGCACAACAGCTAAAAATGATTCATTTTATTTTGGTAGATTTACTACTTACCACCATTCCTTTGGTATCTTTTCCATTTCTGTGTTTGTTGGTTTATATTCATGCTGTTTTGTGAGAATTCTGTGTATTTATATGTTTTCTCCTAGAAAGCCTGAAGCAATCATGGATGCTTTACTGTCAGAGCTCTTAAATGTTTATGTATAACACCTTAGAGAATGCTTAATTTCTGCCAAGAATTCTAAAGCCGTATATTCATTATCTAATGTACCGTTCAGAAGGTACATTAAGTTTCTATTTTGTTAAATCCCTTTAAAAATTAGAAAAGAGGGGTTCAGATAGAGAGGCTAATTTTGGTGGTCACATTAGTAACAACAGGAGCTGGAAGTTGAAATCTTGAGCTCCCAAATGGTGGATCTTCATTTATGACTATTAACTAATATTGAATACTACAATTTAACATGTGACTTCCTTTTTATCTTTGAGTCCATACTGTAGATGATATCCATAGACTTGAGTTAGTAAATTCACTTGAAAAGGTTTTTTTCAAACAAATGCTCTTAGAATAATGTTTTTCCTTCTCATTAGCAGTTTCAGTTCTTTCTTCTCAAGATTGCTTCTTGTGTCTTTCAGGATATTTTTCAATTTTAAGTGTTCTCTGTTGTCTCAGGGTCATGGATTATTCTTATGCAGGATAGTCTGTCCTCTTATATCTCGTTTTTTATACAATCAGTTTTACAACTTTGTTTTTCTCATCTTTCTTTTGTGTGATTTCCTCAAACCTGCCTTCGATGTCTTTCATGGATTCTATATTATATTTATTCTAGTTCTATTACTTATAATAAGCTTCTATCTCTGTATTTTATTTCCCCCAACATTGAATTCTGAACTCTGTAATTTTTGATCTTTTGGAGAGCTATCTGTCTGGACTGTTTTCTTGAGGCATATTTCATACTTTATTTAATATCCTTTATTCACTATTTTGTACCACCTATAACTAGGACCAGTAGTAATTATTTTTCTATTTTTACTTATATTTGAAATGTAATTTGGGAGAGTTAACAATGAAAAACTTTTAATCAACATTTCTATTAACATATCACTGTCTGGAACATTCATTCAATAAGTCTGTTATTAATTTGCCTTGGGGTTGTGACTATTCCTTATTGCTGAAAAAAATGTATTTTAAAATATTCTCCACATAACATGTCATATCTTTTTTTTTTGCATTTTTATTCATTCATTCATTCATTCATTCATTCTTGTGGAAATTTCTTTCATCACAAAATTTAATTTTAAATAAGAGTTGATTTAAAACAATTACTTCCATTATTGTATTGATTTTTTATATCGGCTTGGGCATTTTTTCTCAATATGCTATTATACACATATTTCTAATATCTCCTTAAATAATGTTTTTTTATCTTTAATTTAATTTTATTATTATTTTCATGTATACAGTACACTGGTTAGGCATTTACATTGTTTATAAAGTGATCCCCCTAAATGCTATTTCTTTCCTCTGGCTCTATACCTAGCCATTACATTAATAATAAATGCATTTCCTATGCCACACTCTCCATTTCATGACCATCTATCAATAATTTGTACTTCTTTAACCCTTCACCCCATTCTCCCAGCCCCTCAATCTCTTCCCCTATGACCGTCGTCAAATTGCCCTCTATATTTGTGAGTCTGCTTTTGATTAGTTTGTTCTTTTTGTTCCGTAGATTCAGCACAAAATGAAATCATATGATATATATCTTTCTCTGTCTGACTTATTATATGAAGCATAATAACCTCTGGGTCCATCCAAGTCATTGTAAATTGGAGCATTTCATTTTTTTAAAAGGCCGAGTATTATTCTATGTATATATGAACCATAACTTCTTTATCCAATCATCTGTTGATTAGCACTTAGGTTGCTTCCATCTCTTGGCTATTGTAAATTGTACTGCCATGAACATAGGGTGCCTAGATCTTTACAAATTATTGTTTTGGTTTTCTTTAGATAAATACTCAGAAGTGCAATTGCTGGGTCAAACGGTATATCCATTTTTAACTTTTTGAGAAACCTCCAGACTGTTCTCCATGGTGCCTGCATCAATTCTCAATCCTACCAACAGCGTATGAGAGTTTCCTTTTCTCTGCATCTTCATCAATACTTGTTCTTTGATTTATTGATTATAGCCATTCTGACAGGTGTGTGGTAATATCTTTTTGTGGTTTTAATTTGCATTTCTCTGATAATTAGTGACCTTGATCATCTTTTTATTTCTATTGTCCATCTACGTTTTCTCTTTGGAGAAATGTCTGTTGAGGTCTTCTACCTATTTTTATGTTTGTTGTTGTTGTTGTTGAGTTGTATGAGTTCTTTATATATTTTGGATATTAACCTTTTATCAGATATAAGCATGTTTTTATACTTTTACAATTAGATCATTAATTAATTTAAATTTTTAGTGGCTGCTGTGAAAGGTTTTTAATATTTTATGTATGCTGAATCAATAACAAATTCTTAGGTACTACTTATGAGTCATTTTCTACTGATTTATATATATTTGTACAGTATATGTGTAATGTGAAAACACTGGGTTTTGAGTGAGGTGGTAAGCTTGTCTAATATAGAATTTAATTTTATTTAAAATAAACAGGGTTGAGGCGTTGTGATTCTTAGTATATTTTAAGGATTACACAAAACAGAATTTGCTGAGAGTTTGGCTATGGGGTAAAATCAAGAAAGAACTAATAGATGACTCCAAGGTGTTTGGTCTGAGCCAAACACACATGTAACAGAATATGGAATGTCATTTTAAATTATTGTTAATAGAAAATTTTCAATGACATTGTGATATAAACTCAATATAATTTTTAAATAACATATAGTATGACATTTATGAATACGGTTATCACCATGTTTATTATTTTGTAATAAAATAAAATGTAAAATGTAAATTTAAAAAATATTAGCAAGAGTTGTCTCTGGAATAGGGAACTGCGAATGAATTGTTTTGCTTATTTTTTATTTATTGATTGCTATTTTTAGAAGTGAAGGGCGTGGAAACTTGATATCTGAATATGCTTTTATATACATCAATATATTACTATAAAATATAAACAACAATGTGATCTTAATATGTTTCCATAGAATATACACACATGAATTTAGAAATGACATGCAAAAATACACTGAGAAATTATACTGTATACCTATCCAGTACGTTAGACAGATATGTCAATGCACGCACAAGTTTACTGTAAAAAGTATGTTTGTCTCATTGCTACTTTTTAGTATCTATTAAAGACATATTTTAATGCTATCAAAGGAAGATAAAGCTATCTCTTCACTTTTTGAAAGAAAAAATGACTACTAGTGACATTAGATACAACCTTGGAAAGAAGCAAACACAACATAACTTTTCATTAAATACAAGGAAAATGGCAATTGCAGCTTGAACTAGTTTGTGGCTTTAAGCTCTGAATTCACAAATAGTGAAAGTGACAGAATCAGAACTTTCTTTTATATTTTGAAATGAAGTGCTGAGGTATGGAAAACTTCATTCTGATAAAAAGTATATGACAACAAAATAAACCCAGAGTATCTAAAGCAATATTATACTTATTCATCTGTACCATTGACTTACACTAAATATATCCATTTAGAGTATAACTATCCTCCACATTAAATACATTATTTAAAGTATAAAATTATTTGTAATAGCACTTACTTGTTCATAGATCAGAAGCCGGCCTTAAGAAATGCTGAAAGTGAAAAATAAAATTTGTTGGGTCATGCAACTACAACAAAGGGACATTTAAGCCAGTAAGAACTTCAACACCATTAGCAGTAATGATACATGCAACCTTTATCATGTGTTTGCCATATACTATATTATATTACTCTGATTTTTCACATGTAAAATTTAATAATTAAAACAAACTTAAGGAATTGGTAGTGTCAGCATTGTTTTTAAATATTGATTTATTTATATTTCTTTATTTTATTTCTATTTTTTAAATATTTTTTAACATTTATAGTAGAACAATGTAGATGGGAATAGAACAGAAATAAAAGCAGATAATCACTGGGTTTTTCCTATGCTGTCATTTTTCTTAACTACAACATTTATTTTACAAAAAGAAAGATCTGTCAACCCCAAATATCTTCTGACTTAATAAGATATATTTCCATCATTTTAATTTCTATATGTGTATTAATAGTATAAACATATGTACCTTCTTAGAATTACTTTTTTAGCATCTTGAAAGAATGCTTGTCAATTTGCTTGATACTTATTTCAGTGGTTTTCATAGGTGAAACAGCTCACAGAACATGTGTTTCAAATGGCACACTTAACCACAGACTTGAATGCAAGTCTGTTAAACTGAGACAAAAAGAAATCAGAAAGAAAGAAAGAAAGAAAGAAAGAAAGAAAGAAAGAAAGAAAGAAAGAAAGAAAGAAAGAAAGAAAGAAAGAAGGAAGGAAGGAAGGAATGACATAAGAAGGAATTAAGCGGAAGGAATCTTCCTCCTGCCCTCCCCCTCCCTCCCTCCACTCCCCCCGCCCTCCCCCCCTCACCCTCCCTCCCTCCCCCCCTCCCTCCCAAAAGAAAAGAAAAAAGAAAGAAAGAAAGGTTTAATCCAGTATATCTAAAATGCCATACATTCTAAAACACTGAAAGCAAATGGGAGCACAATCTCCTCTGATGATATTTTTTACACACTATACCATGATATATGGGCCAAATGAAGGATACAGTAACTATCTGCACATTAGACACACATATTATATTCTTCTCTCTCTCTTTTTCTCCTTCCCTCCCTTCCTTCCTCTCCCTCCCTTTTCTCAATAATAAAAGTTTTATTACTTTATTCTCATTCACTATTGTATCACATTGTATCATCTTGGGCATATGTGGAATATGCACATTTCACGTTGCATTTCATCAATAGAAAATTGAGCTCATAGTTTATCGGGCATGAGATCAAGGTGTTTATTAAAGTGCAGATTCCTGTACCACACCCAGAGAGCTTATGATTTAGTAAAACTCTGGCATAACTTGGATTCTGAAAATTCAACAAGTCTCTCAGGGAGGCTCTGATACAGATTGTCTTTAGAATACAGGATATCAAATTCTGGGACAGAGACTCAATTTCCCACCATCCACTGGAGTTCAATGAGATCTGTTAGAATTACCATTTCCGACCCCATTTTCAACCTTTCTCTCATGCAACCCATAGTTTGTAATTCACTCACACATCAATCTCTTTCTCACCTTCCTTTGCCCTTTCTGTTTCCTCTACTGGAATATTCTTATCTTACCTACCTAGTGAACCTACTTAGTCTTCAATATCAATTCAAATGTCATCTCCTTTTTGAAGATGAATGGTAGTTCTTCACACTCAACCAGCCTTTTTACTTATATTGCTAGAATATCTTTCAAATAACATTTTATTTCTCTACAGTTTCTAATATCTATCCTTCTAGGTGAAGTCCTTTGTATTTTCACATAAACAGAAGGTACTCAATAAATGTTTGCCATCATGTTTGTAAGAAAAAGGTAAATTCTCAAACTCATATTTTGAAAATAATGGTTCAAAATGTAGAAAAATAGATGGAAAACTAGAGATTTTCAGACTCCCAAATTATTTTCTCTAAATATATTCTGTATTAAAGATATGTTTTTCTTTTGTTCTTTTGTTGTGCTTAAAGTGGAGAGTTTACCCAGCATGGATGAGCCAATCCAGAATTTGATTATATCTAGATTTTCTCAAGAGTAATGTCCTGTCTTTTCTTATCACCACCATTAGGAGTGCACAACTTCTTATTAGCCTTATCACCCATTGTTATGATAAACAAAGTGCAAAACCATTCAGCCAAAGCAGTTATCTTCAGAGTAATAGCTTCTTTATCTACCCGCAACAAGACTCCCAATTTTGGCTAGTCCAAGACTGAAATTTTAGTCTTACCACTATCAGACTAAGCAATTGCAAAGATATTCTTTAATTGGTTGCTTTTTTAAACTTCTAAATTCTCTTAGGAAAACTCATTTTGTAGAAGAAATGCTAATATTAAAAATACTGAATATTGTGGGTAGCCGAATATTAAAATATTGCCCAAATATTTAAGGCATCTACATATTGCACTTCTTTTGATCATGGTTTAGTGTGATTGATTGTGTCAAACCTTTTAATAAAGTTAATTAAAAATGAACACCCAAGAAGTGTTGTCATAAGTTGTTAAACTGAAGTTAAAGCTTTTATTTGTTGTATGCATGTTGAGTATATATTCACATATGTTAATTTTAATATATTCATTTATAATCTGATTTGTTTCAAAATAATTTTTCTAGTGGTAATATACTTTATTTTTTAAACATATTATGGTTGTGCTCGTAAAGAATCATTTCTAAAACCACAGAACAGAGATAATATATATTTAAAGATAGCATTTAAAGAAAGAAAACCCTATCAAAAATACATTGTTATAAATTACACAGCATGGCATAAAGGTGCAGAATAATTAGGTTATTGTTTTTACATGCCTAATAGTATATTTTATGATTTCCATTTGAATTAATAAAAATTTTAGCCAGCAGAAAAAAAATTATAAGCTGGAAAAAATATGAATAAGTCACAAGGCATTCTATTATATCAATGGTAACTCATATTTCTTAATAGCAACATATTTTATAATCTAGCCATATAAAACTTAAAATGTCAGAGTAATAAAATGAAGAGAAAATGTAGATGAAGAACTAGAAAATAGTCCAAAACTTTGGAAACAATGCCAGGTTTGGAAACAGAGTGTGTATTGAAATAGTATAGAATACAATTAGTGGAGGTAATAGCTTTGTACAGATAAAGGCAATATTCTCAGTGGTTAATGATGGAAAGTGGAAAAAAGTGGTTCAGTCAACAAAAAATATTTTTTAATAAATATTATTTTTCATTCATGAAACTTTCAATGATATGTTGAGAGTATATAAAGAACTTAGACTGTAACACAGGGTAGTTCTGAAGTACAAATTTATTTTTTCCTCTTCCTTTCCAGTGTTTCTGGGAGGAGCAGTTAAAAAGTAACCAGATCATTTTAAATAATATACCTCATAATTAGGCCGCTGGAAGTTTTTGTTTATTAACCTCATTAAACAAAAGATGTATTCTATTAAAGCTATAACACTTTTCCTTTTGGGGTAAGATTTTAGAACCTCTCTTTGTTTTTTACTTTTTATTTAATATTGAGCACATTTATAATTTTATGTATATCATAAATATAATATGCAAGGAAAAATAAAGTGAACATCAGTAATCCCAGAGGTGATTATTCTGAAGATATATATGTGTGTGTAGTATTTAGATATTTTTTTCTTGGTATAATGCCTGTAATTCTCATTACTTTCAATAGTACCAATAACAATTGGTTATTTCTAGTAAAAATAATGTATTCATTGTGTTCCAAACTTTTTTAAAAAAATGAAGTTAAAGCATTTTTATTTATACTATAATAGTCCATATTGGAGTTGCATAAAATAATTTATTTTTGTTTTTTTTTTTAAAAAAAAAACATACCATAAGTTATAATAAACAGTATACGACATTAGAAGTAAGGCACTGGATTTATGCTATTATTGCAATCATTCAAAATATGCAATTTCTTAATATATATAATAAATGCAACAGAAGGCATATATGTTAAAAAAGTCAGCATCTGGAATTAAAGACTGCTTGCTGATCTTCTATAATAACCACTTTGCACACTAGGGGAGTAAATTAAACTTATTTTTGACTTACATATCACACCCTGTGTATCATGTTAATATGGTCCAAGACATAATAACAAAACAAAGAAAACAAAACTCATAGGTACAGATAACAGGCTGGTGGTTCTCAGAAGGGAAGGAAGCTGGGGCATGAGCGAAATGGATGAAGGTGGTCAAGAGGTACGAACTTGCTGATGCCATCTTGCACTACATCACAGCAGGGATAAGTTCTGAGAAATGTGTTAGGTGATTTCATCATTGTGTAAATGTCACAGAGTATACTAACCCAAACCTAGATGGTATAACCTACTACACACCTAGACTATGTGGTGTAGCTTATTGCTCCCAGGCTACAGCCTATATAGCAGGCTGCTGCACCAAACAATACAAGATTAAATTGAGCACAAGAGAAAATGATTCAGTCAAGAGACTAGTAAATATGAACTCTATGAGGCCACAGCTGGTATAACATGGCATACTCTTTTACAGCAAACTTTTTTTTGATAAGTAAAAGAATACACTCTAAAATAATGGTGAAAAGTATAGTAAATACATAAAATAGTAACAGTCATTTATTATTATTATGTACTGTACACTATTATACATGCTATACTTTTATATGACTAGCAGCACAGTAGGTTTGTTTACACCAGCATCACCAAAAATGCACAAGTAGCGCATTGCACTACTACTCTAGGAAGGCTATGACAACACTAGGTGACATAATTTTTTCATATTCATGATAATCTTGTGGTACCCCCCTTATATATGCAGTTCCTCATTGACTAAAACATTGTTATGTGGCACACGACTGTGTAAAATAAATAAATCCTGGGGATGTAATGCAGAACATGGTAGTCATAGGCAATAATATTGTATTGCATATTTGAAGGTTGCCAAAAGAATAAATCTTAAAAGTTCCATCACAAGGAAGAAGAAGAAATTGTAACTGTCTATGGTGACAAAGGATAACTAGATTTATTTTGGTGGTCACTTTACAGTGTATCCAAATATTGAATTAATATGCTGTACACCTGAAACTAATATGTCATGTGTCAATTTTATTTCAATTTAAAATAATAATAACAAAAACTTCCAAATGATTTTAAGCAAAGCAAAATAATCACCTTGAAAAGCACATCCTTGGGCATTGGTTTACATACATGAAAAAGGAAAAGTGCCCCGATTTCAATGTTACTAATCTTCAGCATGTCAGAGGATGGTGATGGAGAGACAGTGCTGAAATGTGTGCCATACCTATGGAGTTCGGCGCATGAAGTCAATCTTACTTTCTTTGTGTTGGTTTTATCAGAGTCTTGCCTCAATATAACAATATTAGAAACTCAGAAGACACGTTTTTAAAAATTATATAGTTATTGTTTTCTACATTTTACCTGTGAACAATTTGATGGCTCAGGTATGTTATTTCTTTTTGTATAATTGTGTTGACAATTGACTCTTTTCTATTTTATTCTACACCTGAAAGGGACATTAAAACAACTTTACCTCTTGAAAGAGTGAGAAAGGGCCTAAGTATCATTAGTCTGAATCATTGTGTCAGCTTCAGGGATACTCTAGAAAGGCAGAAGTAAGGGTAAACAAAGTATTATTTTAAGAATTAGAATTGCCAATAGAGACAACCAAAGGAGTGATTTCAGCAGTGTCTGCTGGCATGAATCCATATTCTACTCATTTCTTTTTAGACCTGCAGGGCAAAATGGCTTTTGTAAGAGCTGACAACATTGTTTGAAGAAAATAAGGAGAGGAGTCCTGAGTCATAGAGGAGAAATATCTATTAAATTATAACTGTTAGAAAACAATATGATGGCTGTTTGTAAAAAGATGAATTGATCTCTCAGTATTTCTAAGGAGATACAGAGAGGTTTGGAAATAGCTTAATATCAACTAGTTGATGGTTAAAACTAGATATCAAGCCAAAATATATTTAGTTTTAGGAGTAAGACAGGAAAGTTAAAGAGAATTTAAAACAAGTAAAAGAAAAAAAATAAAGCATTAAGATGAACTGTATATACAAAACTATGTAAAATTTCATTTAAGAGCATGAAAACAATTTAAAGAAATACTCTGGGAATACAATGGTTCATAAATAGAACACATTAGAAGAATTGAGGCTAATTTTAAGATTATACTATTGTTTGAGTAAGTTTGTATATACAATTCAACCATTGATTTATTAGAATATGTATGTGATTGATCTATTGTTTAAAGAACTACAAGGTGATTGTGAAAATTTTCTGCCTCCAAGTATTATAAGCATTAATGTGAATACAGCTTCATCTCTTACTAGTCTGGTATTAAACTCAATCACATGTTCTCTGTCTATAAAAGTGAAATAATTTGCCTTGTGAATATGATTACTGTGAGAATAAAAAAATTGAAATAAATATAAAACACTCGGCATAGTGAATATCACTATAGGAAGCATAGTGTTTGCTATTATTCTTCTCTTATTTTATTCTTTCAATAGTAATTATAATAATTGATAACAGTTGTTAACACAGTGAGTTAATCAAATAGCATTTGCATTTACATTTGGAACTATTTCAGATGAGATTGATAAAAGTCATAGTATACAGTGAAAAATGACTTAAAATTGAAAAAAAAATGTGGTACAAGAAAATGTCACCTGTGCATTCTGTCCTAAATCTTGAAATCAAGGTGCATATCCAGAAGTAGGATCCATGCAAGTCTCTCAGGGTAATCTGTTTTTTTCATCCAGACCAATATTCTTTTTTATTTGATCTCTATGCAGTGTAAGTTCTTTGTTCCTATAACTCTAAGGTTGATTTCTGGTGCAAGAAATATGTCTTGAGGTAACCGTTGCCTGAATCTATTCCCTCTCATTCCCTCCAAAACTCACATCTAACCACAGGAACTTAACAAAGAACTTGGGTCAGGCCAATCCTACCCTAATTATGTTCTATAAAGCAAATGCAGAGCAGGAATTAAAATACCCACAAAATAAAGTAGTATGAGCAAGAGAATCACTTTTAAGATAATAATAATTGATTTTTTTCACCTTTAAGTGGCATGTGATTTGATCATAAAAAATACTTTAATAGTTTGCAGGCTCTGTTTATGATCGAGTCTTGCCTATTTCTTTCTATTTATTTTATATTTATTGAATGTTAAATATTATTCAAAAGTTTCACATTTGTTTATATTTATTGTTATTGAAACTTCTATAATATACAATAATAATTTAATATTTTTGCTTTTTAGTTAAAGAAGACTATAAAAACTAGACTGATAAGAATTTAATATTCTCTTTTAAAAATTATCCCAGTTTAAGCCATGGGAATTTCTTAGGCAACAAAACAGTGAGGTAGCTTTAGTAGAAATATAATCAGGGAAATGATATAATGATTAAATGTAACTTGCATCCCGGGTAAACAGTGATGATGCTTTTATTATCCTCAACAATAAACATGACTTTTTTTCCATATATGTATATATGTGTGTGTATGTGTATATAAATATATATATATATATATATATATAGAGAGAGAGAGAGAGAGAGACATGAATATATGAATATACTTATAATTACGAAACACACACACAAAGAACAAGAAGATTAAGACTAAGCTTTGAGCAAGAAGACCATATGTATATGGCTCCATAGTCTAAAAATGTTTGAACACTAATACACAATATATTATGTAAAGTTAAATCTACTGAAATATATGAGATCTATGTAATCACACATAAGTTACAAAAGTGTTGTTAACACTGATTGGTATTTTTATATAAGACTTTTAGAGAAAAGTGCCAGTAGAACAACCAAACAGAAATAACCTGAGGAGTTTACAAAAATAAGCATGATAGAACAATCTATACCATTTTTTTAAATTCAATATGGTGCCAACCACAATTCATAACTTTGGAGAAATATTCTTTGATAAAGATCCATTCAGTCTATAGTTCATTTATTCAAACAATATTTATAACAGCCCTGTTATATTAAGGACAAGACCAAGAAGACTGAAAGACAATCTTACATGGATGAATTTTACATTCTATTTGAAGTAAAAGAATACACTCACACACACACACACACACATGTATATGTATACATACATACATAAGCATACATTTACATATGTAAATAAGAATTGTTCAATAGTGTTAGATAATAAGAACAAAAATAAAATAAGGTAAGGACATTTTACATTGACAAGATGACTAAAATGAGGGAGCAACCAATGTAAACAACATAATGTTAATTAAAGTTTTCCTCAGATGGGAGTACACTTAGCATTATAGATGGCCTACACGGTAATAAAATGTTGTAGAAAAAATTTTAGGAAATTCTGAAGACTTTTAGGAAATTCTGTAATTTGGAGTTGAAAGACTTGAAGATAAGGCTTTAGTAAGAACAGAGATATTTTAAATTGAACCCACTTCTGCCACTATGTGTCAACAGCATTTATCACCATCACACTGGATGCAAAAGATCCAAAACAATCGCACCAAGCAAAATTTCAGGGTGTGGCAGTTTTCTCATTTGCATTCTCATATCATGGTAGGCACCTTTCACCATCAGAGGGGCCATGTAGAAGACAGCAGAGAGAGACTAAAGAGCAACTAAAATGTGTTTCACTTTGAAATAGTTTTGTGCCATGTTAGAGTCAGTTGGACTTGAAATGGGAACAAATTAAGGTCACATAAAAGCAAAAGCCTGCAATTAGAATGACTTGCCTTTGATAAAGATTCTGAACAAAGGAACGAGTTTCATTTTGGGGGATCACTTTCCTAAACACTCCTCAAATTCCAGAGCAAAAGCACTGTAATTATTCCATGTAACCAAAATAAATAGTGTTTTACAAAAATCCAGATGGAGAAAACTGTTGCTTGATACAGCAATTTTTCATATATATAGATATTTCATATATACATATACATATATAATTGGAAACACGTTCATAGTCTATTTTTAACAACAATATAAAAGTGTTGTCATAATAATACTGAAGCTTATTAACATACTTTTAAAAAATTTATTATATTTCAATTCACTTTGGGCCTCAATGAAAAATATGGGAATGCTTTTTCTGAGATAATACAAGTAGAAAAAAAACCAACAATCTATCATTATTTTTATAGTTTCCAAAAACTTGTACAGACTTTGCATCACTTAATTATAATGAAGACGTATAATGATAATATGAGATTATGAAGCTGGGAATTCTTGCAAACATAAGAGACAGTGTTCAGCATTTGGGAGCTCTCAGTGTAGACTGGGTATGAAACAAATTTATAGGTCACAGAGTTGAATAATAGATTCTTGTTGAACGATTAGAATAATCCACTCTTGCCCTAAACAAAAAAACAAAATCCTCTTTATTTTGAAAATAGTGTCCAGTTACCTCCTGTTTGTAATAGAAAGATTAAGAACTGTCATGGCATTGATGACTGATTTGTGAGTGGATGGATTCTAGCATTGCTCCATTTCCTTCATCATCCTCATCAAAATATAGTGGCATATGATGAAGAATGCAATGTAATTTTGGAAATTTTACTTGATACATATCAATTGCTTGGTAGGTTTGGAAATGATTACTATAAATCAAAAATTAGTCTTCAATTTCTTTGACAAATCTCAGTTTATGAATTTATTACAATTGCATTTTACCCAAAACCTACAATGATAATAATATTTTTGCTAAAATAGCCAAGTGTTATGAGTGTTGTGTCAAAATATTTTCAAATATATAAAACACAGAAATTTAGGAACTATTTATATTCTCATGGCCACAGGAGGGGTATGAACAAAGAAAATACCTAGGTGGAATAAAGGCATTATTTAAGATTAAATACTTAAATATTTCTTTCTTGATTACACTTGAGCTTTTTAATATTTCAGACTAACTAGGAACTTTTATTTTAATTTCCCAGGTATGTAACCTTTATCAGCAAGAATGGCAACCGCAGAACTGATAAAATACATCTGTGTAAAGATTTTGGATTAGATTGAACCAACTGAAATTTCTGATATCAAACTGCTTCCTATAAAATTGACTAAAAGGTTTAAATCAAATTATTTTTTTTAAAATTTAGCAATAGAATATATTTGTTTATGGTAGGTGAAGTTTCTTATTTAAGATGTAATAATTGAACTATTTTCTGAAAAATCAAACTGTGTGTGTGTGCATGTACACAAGTTTGGATAGTTGTCTCTTATAACTTTCATTAAAAATAAATTTGCCTCCCACTAATCTAAATAAACACACAGAACAATGTTTTTTGGTCAATAATAACATTTACATTTTTAAATATGTGTTTTAAATTTATTTCCTCCCCAGGAAATAAAATAAACCATAATATTTTTTAAAAATCAATAAATTATTCAATATTCTTTATTTTTAAATGTATTAATAAATAAATACATTCTTAAAATATGCTTAAAATATTTAAATACACAGTAAATATCTTCAAATTGTATTTCTATAAACAAGAAAACATTAAAATAAAGATGAACTAGCAAAAAGTAAAAAGAAGCCTGTTAGGGAATACTTATGTATTATTGAATAAGTTATCAAGGCAATGTAAAACCCAAGAACATAAAATATAGCTTTAATAGCTAACAGATATTTTGTTGTTTGGAAAAAAATACATATTTTCATTGAAATACAGATTATATCTTTACAAATCAAGTTTCTCTGGCATATAAAATATTAAGTGAAAACATAAAATACATGTATGTATATGTATATTTATTAATTACAAAACACAGTGTCATGATTATGTAATTAATTTATTTAACACAAAATTTGGTAAAACTAATCAAGTTAGAAGCTTTATTTTGTGGGCAGCTTTCTAGAAGCCAAGACATTAATAAAAACCAAAACTTGAAAAGATGTTTAGCTCTTGTGTTATATACAAAAATGTTTTAATGTTTTAACTATGTTTTCTATGATTTTTTTCTTGTAGAAACAAATTCTCCTGGCACTGAATTCTCTAAAAATATGTAGCACATGGGTCACTTTATGGAAGTCATAAAGTAACATAATAAACATTCTCCTTAATTTTATTTCTGTAGTGCATGCATAAAATGGACTTGCTTTATAATGAAGTCCATTGATTCAAATATATATTATGTATATGAAGTAGCAGCCATGCCAACAGATTGCTATAGAAAGCTACAGAGTATTAAACCAAATGCAGAGTTTTAAGAGATTAAACCTGATAGAAACATAATAGTTAAATACATTTAAAAGTTTAAAAATATTCCTTGCATCATCTTTTATGTCTTGTAGGTAGCTTGTAAGTAAATTTAAGAATTGTAACAATGCAATTTTAATTCTACCTTATGCATCTGCATGAGCTAATTATATTTAGCATGTTATTCTAATAGCAGTATGGATAAAATTAAAAGAAAAAAATAGATATTTACCATATTTCTTGCTCCTTATTCTTCTATTCTAAGCCACAGCCCCCAATTCTTTTATGTTCTAGTCGTGTCACCTTTAGAATGAACGTGCTTTTCAGTTTATGCATAGTTTGTTTCTATTATTAAGCCATTAATTGGTCTTGCGAATTCTTTTACAGTGTCTCCCCAGGAAATAAAATGGTTTCAATTTGATATTATGGCTTGAGCAAATCAGGACTAATGTGCTAGTTACTAATAATTCCACCTCTTATACAATGATCTTACATCTCTTACCTTTTTGTTTTGTTTTTTTTTTTTTTTAGAATAGATATACTCTTAATAGCTACTAATGTTCTTTAGTAGTTCTAAAGATAATGCAATTATGTTGGTTTGAAATATATAATTTGATCCATCATAAAAGAATAAGAGAGACCTTCTTACAATAGATTATGTTTTAAAAGATATGTTAAATAGAGAAGTGTCTGAGGTATAAATATTCTTTACTGTAGGCTGACAAATTTATATCTGCTTAAGAAATAAATGATCAAAGCTCATAATTACAATATTTTAGCAAGAGCTAAGAATGCCGATATATCTTTGTTTTGGTAGATAGTCAACATATCTCCTCCAGGATATAAACCAAATATTTCTTTAAAAATAGTAAAAATATCTGTGAATCTGCTCAAGAACATGTACTAATATCCATTTGAAACTTGCAATTAAATGGAAAGAGTAACTAACAATAATACCAATTAAGGTCTTAGTCATTAAAGACACTTACTTACAATATCAGATTTTGAATAGTATTACCACCATTTGTGGAATTGGCTGAAAGTATATTTCACCTGCTGGATGTAAATATTGTTTATTTTTTAATATAATGTTTAATAACATTTACCAAACCATAATTCATTTTTTAAGAAAATTTGTGATTATAATAACTAAAATGTTACATAATACATTTGTAGATTTATCAACCTTCTTCTAATTTATCTAATTATAGAAATAATAAATATGAAATTCATGAGCTGCATGTGTTTTAGACCCCTTCCTTGTATTAGAGAATTTGCCTAAATAACCCTAGCAAATAAATGAGACTCCTCTATAGGGTTTAATGCAAAGGAACCCTATTGAATGCACACTCTCTTAATATTATTGTTTAATGAAATGCATCGTGTCATGAACGATGTCCTTTAATACAGTGACCCTTCACATTTTTTTTATTATAAGTGGTCATTTGAAATAATTGACACAGGATGAAAAATAGGCAAGGGCTCTAACAATAATATTCAAAATAGATTTTAAGTTATCTGAAGGATTTCATGTAACCATTGAGAAAGTCAATTTTGCATCCTTTTTTGATATAATACATCCTCAGAACACTGTTTAGCTCACTATGCTAAATTTTCTCAACCTCTTAGCTTTGTGAGTTTTTAAGGGTGTTATTTGTCATTCTCTCTCTGCTATAAGTCTGTCAGCTGTTATTTTTCATTGCTGTCAGTGTGACGTCCCATTATAAACTTCCCTATTCGCATTTAACATACATGGTCTTGAAAACTGGATAGTTTGGTTTGTTAAAATTGGTGTGCGTGTGTGTATATATATGCATATATATGTACATATATATGTGTATATATATGCACACTAATAATATATGTAGGTTCTGAAGATAGCATATAAGGCCTAAGTTAAGGAATACATAATTTAGAAAAATACTTCATAAAGCATCATATACAGGGCATTATATATAAAAATGCTAAAGCAGTCCTTACACATTCTAAAATTTGACATGTTCTTACTAAATTAAATTTTAAAATACAAAAAAATTAAATGCTAATATCGGGGCTTTTATTCGTTTCTTCTTTTGTTCATCTATTAATGCCTTTTAGGATAACACACTCAAACCTAAGTAAATGGAAAATAAATGCAAAATTCTAGGGTACTTCCACTGGATGAAAGACTTTATTAAGAATATGCCTCCATCGGTATCATCTTCAAATAAATTTCTCTTCTTCTAAGATTATAATATATATCAGAGGTAGGGATAAAATGTGTAAGTTCTCAGGAAAGCTTTATGTATCAGAAAGTATACCAAATGAAAAGAAGCTATTGTTAGACCTTCAACATTCTACTGGCAAGAAATCAGTCTGAGAAAACTACTCAGGTATAAATGTGTCATATCTTCTTTGATAAAGAAAAAATAACTTAAAGATGGAAACAAATAGCCCAGAGGGTAGAAAAGAAAGCCACAGAGTAGTATTGCCAGACCTTGAGACCAAATCAAGAAGATATGGCTTGAGTTTGCCTGGCTGGATTTCAGAACTGCTTTGGACCAATGACTTTGTTTAGCCAACTTTTTTCTGCTATTTGAATCAAAAGACCTGCAACAATTAATCTATTCCTGC
Source organism: Rousettus aegyptiacus (assembly GCF_014176215.1). NCBI lineage: Eukaryota > Metazoa > Chordata > Mammalia > Chiroptera > Pteropodidae > Rousettus > Rousettus aegyptiacus. Next base: position 64,649,647 of record NW_023416286.1, read on the forward strand.
CCCACCACAGTATATTAGGTAGGTTGGAAATATATAACTTTAATTTCATAAGTCAAAAGATGGTGAGATATTATGTCCCAAGAGTTGCATTCAATGGATTAAATTTAGGAGTATCATCTAAAGCTGGACCTGACTTAGATAATGAGATTTTGAACTTAGAGCAGATTCTGTAATGGGATGACTTCTGGGATGGGGTGAATGTGTCTTCTATATGGTAAAGGCATGGAGAATCACTGTGATCTAGGTTGCTCACTACATTAGATATACCATAAGGTGAAACCTAATGAGTCACATCTTTCTATAATTTCCTTCCTTTGAGCACAGATAGAACACTTCTTGTAGCCATCAGATTATAGAAAAAGGTCAAAAATTTGGGCAGACATAATTAGGATCTGAAATTAGTTATTCTTGAATTAATCTAAAGGGAGATTACTATGGGTGAACCTCAATCAATCAGCAGAAAATCTTTAAATGAAGGGTCAGGTCCCTCCATGAGGTGAGAAACTCGTTTTCTTGCTGACCCAAATGAAACAAGTCAACAAGGGTTCTACAGATGCAACAAAATGTATTCTGCAAACAAGCAACAAGATCTTAGAAGCAGATCTTTCCCCAGCTGATTCACTAATGAAAACGCAGTCCAGTTGACATCTTCACTACAACTTGAGAGATCCCAAGCAGATGACCCACCAATACTGTGCTGACAGTTGACCCATAGACATTGTGAGATAATATATGGTTGTTATTTTAAATCAGTACATGTGTGGTAATTTGTTAGGTAGCAGTAGAAAACTAATGCAGTGACAATATTTTTCCTTTCTTTTACTGAGCACTTCTATTTCATTTTTATAGTTGCATTTTTATGCTGAAATGTTCTATCTTCATGTTTTAAATTTTTTTCTACTGGGACTTTTAACATATTAAGCATAGTTATTTTAATTTACCTCTTTGATAGCTCCAACATTTGCCTCACGTCTAACTGTTTCTGTTGAATCTTTTGTTTCTTAACAATGTGTTATTTGGGGGGATGGTTTTTCTATGACTCATAATTTCTGATGAAACACTGAACTTTTTGTCTAAAAGAGAACAGTAGAGAGAGAAGTAAATAATTTTTATGCTTGAAGATGAAGGTATTGCTTCTAGTGTTAGACTGTTATTGTGTGTTTTGGAAGGAGGTTTTGATAATCTCATCAAAAACTGAGATGGACCTGGGTTTAGATGTAAATTATTTTATAATAAAGGATAATTTTTTCAAATTCTTAATGACATGAGAAAAATCTCACATTTATACTAAAAATTCTAGACTCACAGGAATTAAGTCTTTATTTGTAATGGAATGTCTCAGCTTCCCATTCCTGTCCAGTGCACGTACATGCACTAATACACACACACACACACACACACACACACACACACACACATACACTCAAGGCCATGTCAGGACACCCTCTTCAAGGGGTTCCTGGACTCCTGGACCAACTATTCTGACTGTGGAACGGAGGTAAGCTTGCTCAGAGTACTAAAACTAAGAGTCTACCTTACTAAGAGAGTCTACCTTACATAAGGTATAAGTTGAAGCTTGATTTCTAGACCTGTGCCTCATCCCACCCCTCCAATCCTAAAAGGTATTTGGGACTTGAGGTTCAGGCTCCCTTCTCAACTCCACAGACAGGCAAGTATTAGAGCTCTCCTTGGGCATGATGATGAGCAGTCTCGTGACACAGAACATTCAACTTCGGTCACAAAAAAAGCGAGGGAGACCAGTTACATCTATATCATATTAGTTATAAAATAATTATTTTTTTATACAACATGTCCAGAAGAGCTCTTATCCCTTAGGAAAGCTCCTGGGACAGCATTTTAGTCTCTTCTTCACACCAGCGTAGCTTAACTATTCAGGTAATTCTTAGTCAATAATATTTACACTTAACTACCTCAATGAATCAAGCTTAAAACAATTTAAATTTAACTAAAAACATTAACAAAATGTATGTGTCAGTAATTTACGTTTTCTAACATATACTAGGGATGATCTAGCCTCCTGTGAGTTAAGGTAGGTGAGAGAGAAACAACAGTGAGAAGAGGTCTTTGCTTTGCTTTGGCCCCATCCTTCTGGGGTGCCAGCCCTAAAAGTCAAAACGCTATTTGAAAATCCAAGAGACAGAACTTATAGCCATAGAGTGGTGTTACTGTCCACGTTTGCTTAGCTAAGTCTCAGAATCTTGAAACAGTTAAGTCCAACACGTTGTTACTCATAGAATTCAATTCGTCCTCCAAACTGGATTCAAAGAGAAATAGACATGAGCATCAGAAAAAGTAACACAGGCCAAAGCATTAAACATACAATCCTGCAGAGGCAGATTTGCCCAATGAGGCCAGCAAGGGGGATGAGCAAGGAGGCAGCTGAAAGCAGCGGTGGACATCCTGCCTGCTCCAAAAGCTTCCCTCTCTGGAGCAAGGGATCACCCCTGGATCTGCCAGACTAACAGCTTGAATCACAAAGCTTTTAAGGGGCCAAATTGGCCAAGAGGGTTGGGGACAAAAACTGACTCAGACTTGGCAGGAGGAAGTAGAACAGCAGGAGCAGTACCCACTGGAGTCTCCAAGGCAAAGCTGGATTCAAACTCATTTGAGAAAGAATAGATCCTGGAAGGAACTAGTTAAGAATAAAGCTGCAAGAAATGGAGAAACAGCCTAAAGGGACCAGAAGATAATCACTTTTTATAGTGAAGCCAAGTAAGGTAAAGCTTTAAGGATAATGCATTTCCCCCAGCTCCATCAAACGCACATCAGAGAGGCAAGCGAAGAGGGTTCTATCTGCTACCCTCCAGCAAAGATGGCTCTTGTAAAAAAGTCAGGAAAGGAGGCTGCCTGTCTAAGCTTATATACTAAACAAATCAGGGAAGTGGACGATATGTACAGCTGTTTCTTTAGTTGTCTCCGGCTTTACCACCAGAACTGTTCAAGTAGAGGTATGGGGCTCTGCCTTGTCACATCCTACCTACTTCTCCTCCAAAAAGCCTGAGGTGTCTGCTGCCTGAGGAGTGGGAAATGGCCCCAGGGCTGCTACTATCTCCCTGGTGGCTGAAGCCAGAGGTCTGGGGTGGGTTCGCCTTATGGAACTAGGTCAGACGCTCTTCTTAGCAGGTGCCAGAGTCCAGGTTTGGGCAAAGGGTGGGGGTGGGGGCTACTTCCTACGAGTGTGCTGCCTTATGGCCTGCTGTCGCTGTCCAGCTCCTGGGGTCCTGGATCCTGCACTAATGGAAAACGAAGGGGTCACTGACCTCAAAGGTCCATCTCCAATAAAGCCTTGGGAGGTGTTGAGGACCCCCCAAAGGAAAGGCTGTTGCCTGATGTGCCCACCCCAGGGGCAGGGGTGCTCCGACCAAAGATGAGTGTGGAGGTGCCTCCAAATACAGGTTTGCTTTCAGGGGTGCTGGTCACACTGAAGGCAAAGGGTGTGCTCTGGCTGGGTGTGTCCAAGATGTTCTGACTCAAGCGTCCCCCCAAAAGGAATTGTGTTGCTAGTCATCCCAGAGGTGGAGGTGGTGCTTGGGGTAACCATACTGATCCCAAAGCCCCTGTTGCCAGCTTGGGCTGCTGAGCCCCTAATTGTGAAGGTCAGTGGTGTTGTGCTCCCAAACACTGAGCTACTCGTTCCACTGCTTGTGATCTGGGTTGTGGCTCCAGAGCCAGAGGTGGTGAACAGCTGTGGTGCTGCCAAAGGCTGTTTGGGTGCTGGCAGGGGTGCTGAAGGCAGAGGCTGTGGATTTCAAAACACCGAAAGCTGACTGCATTGTGCTGCCAAAGGCTGGCTGGGCTGGGGCTGGCACTGGCGTTGCAGCTGGGGCTGGGGCTGCAGAGTTTCCAAAGGCGAAAGAGCTTCCGAAGCTGGGGGTGATGGCTGGTTTGGTGGCTCCCTGCTGCTGCCCAAATGAAAGCTGGGGGTTGTTTCCTGGATGTGATGGGAGTGGGACCTTGGTGATTGAGCCAAAGGGAATGTTGAATGCTGGTGTGGCAGCACTACTAAATGTCAGCTTAGGCTGGTTGGTGGTGACCAGGACCGAGGCTGTAAGCGTGCTGCCAAAACCACTAAAGCTGGTGGCACTGCTGCTGGTGCCTGTCTGCATGGCACTGGGTAGGGACTGGCCAAAGGTGGTGACTGTTGCCAAAGTGGGCATGGCAGGAGGCTTGCCAGATTGGAATATGGAAACCATGGCTGGGGTAAAGCTGGCACCAGAGATGGGGAACGTTGCAAAGAGTAAAGGCTTGGAGGTGGAAGTGGTGGTGTTAGTCACCCTGCTCATGGTGCTGGTCACACTGCTCACACCCAAGCTGAAGGCAGGCTTTAAAGACGAGCCTGCGGAGGTATTAGCTATGGTCACGGCAGCCACTGCTGATGTGGCACTGACCTGGCCAGTGAAGAGAGGGGCGCCTGTGGTTGTGGCCGGAGTAGTTGTTTGATTGAAGAAGGGAGTTGACAAGGGCACAGATGTAGGTGGTTCCATGCTGCCAAAGATTGGCTTGAAAGTGATGGATGAAGGGCTGTTAGTCGAAGGAAGGGCAGAGCTGGAAGATGCTGAGGTTGTAACCTTGGAAAGGCTAGCTAGCAAAGGGCCCTCATTATCGTTTTTTGATGGGACCATAAAAATGAGCCTGAACATAGAAGGTGCTGAAGATACAGCAGGAGCTGCAGTGGCAGAAGGGTTAGCAGGTGGGGTTCTCAGCATTCCAAACAGAGCACCTTGCTTGGGGGTAGGGGGTAGATGAGTGTGGAGTGTGGGGCTGACAGGGCTTGGGATTTGGCAGATGTCTCAGCCTGAGAGACAAGAAGCAACTTGGTGATGTCAGTGATAGGTATCCCAGGAGAAGCAGGGGTCAATACCAAGAAAGTGACTGTGGATTTGGAGTCTGAGGAGGTGCCTGGAAGGGGCACTGTCTGTGAAGAGCCAAGAGGGCCAGGAAGGCTGGGTGTCTTCGGAGGCAAATGGGCCACAGTAGTTGTTGCTCCAACAGATTCTGGGAAGTATGGTAGGCCTGAGGAATTTGATATCTTCCTTAAGCTCTCTAAGAGTCAGTCAGTGCTTGGGGCCAGGAGTGGGGTTTAGGAGGAAGCAGTCTCAGCAGTAGGCTGGGTAAAAGTAAAAGATGGCTGAGTGGTAAGTGGGTTCTCAGTGACAGAGTTTGAGGCAGCATTAGTCTTACTCTTCAAGACCTTGTTAAACCATTGTAACAAAGCTTTCTTTTCCAAGTCTAGGTCTTTGGCAGTGATTGAATAACCAAACTGGGGAGGTAGAGGCAAGGTCAGCTGGTCCCTCTCCTGGAGGGCAGAAGCTGTATCTTCCACTTCTGCTGCCCAGAGCTGCTAAGGATAGATGGGGAATTCCACGAGTTCTCTTTCTTCCACGTGGTTGTACCTACAACCTTTTCTCCCTGGGACTCCTTGTCAGTTACTAACAGAGACAAAGAACTAGAGTGATGAAAAAATTCCTCTTTTATTTTCCTTGCTGGCCTCTTCGGTGTCTGGGAGTGAGATGAGGCTGGGCTAGGAAAGGGTGGTGAATTGGGACCACTTGTCTTCCGCAGCTGAGAGAAATCTCTAGTAGGGCTATACGAACTGGTAATGGCATTGTGGCTGGAGCTAGGAATGCCACCTGTGTACCTCTTATCATGGAGCTCATAGAAGAGATGTGGGATCTCTTATTCAGGTGGTGATCTGAGCTTCGAGAATTGAGACCTCTCTTCAGAGATTCAAGGTTAGTCACAAAAGAAGCAGGGACTCTATCAGCCACAGGGCCTCGAATACCAAAGGCCCACTCCCACTGCTATCATGGCATCTTCTTTTATTTTCTTGGCTATCAATGAATATTTGTTCTTCCTCCTTCACTGTTCTCTTCTTCCTCTCTTTGAGGGCACTCAGTATGGTCTCCTTTGCACATGGATCTGGAGCATCACTTGATGGTGAGGACAGTGTTGAGCTGATTAACTGCTCGGACATTGGAGGATGAGTCAATTTTCTATCGGGAGGAGCAATCCTCACTGATACCAGGCTGCACACCATTTTGAAATTACAAGCAGAAAGAACAGTCTTCTTGTGACAAGCATTCCAGCACACTGTGGGAAGTGCCCCCAGAAAGGAATATTCGGTCTACTGGATTGGATATCATCTTCTAGGTGTTATTACAAACCGACTTGATAAAGTCCCAAAATCCCTGTGGGAAGGCCTCCTGCAGGATGGAAGAAAAGAGCGGAAAGAGGGGTAAAAGTGGTGGACGCCAGGGGTCAAGGGAGCCCGTGGCGGGGTGTGGCCAGGCCACTCCCGCAGGTCCTTGGCCTCCCGAGGTGGGTTAGGCTGCGGGGCGGGCTTGCTCAGGTTACTTACCCATGAGGAGCAGCTCAATAGTGTCGGATCTTTCCTTCAAGGAGGGTCCTGGCTCTAGGAAGTTTCTGTTTACTGCTGACCTGGCCCAAGGCAGCAATGTTCACTGACCCTGCAAGTTCAGAAACAGCGAGAGCAGGAGGTGCGCGAACCTCGGGGCTCGTGGCTTGGTTCCCACCCGGCAGCAGTAGCCTTGGTGCCAGGTATGTTCAGCACGAGGCCGAGCCACGACAGGAGGAGGAGCGCAGCCCCAGCCTAGCCCCACCCGTCCTCTATATATGGTGGGTGGTATGCTATAGAATGTTGTGTCCCTCTCTCAAATAGATTTATGGTGGTATGAGCCCAGGATGGATTTCTTGCACTCCTCCTTAGGTAGAGGGTTTTTGTTTGTTTGTTTTGTTTTGTTTTTCCCCTTCTCCCAGACTCAGCAGGTCTTCACCTGTGCCCTGGAGGTGCAGAGACTTTCCTTAGTGGTTTTGTTCTAATTGCTTTCTGTGGCTTTCTTGCAGTGATGGCCACTTCCCTCCACCACAGATGAGATGAAAAATTGTTAGAAAGATTTGGAAAACAATTTTCCAGATTCTTATACACATCCCAAAACTTCAAATATGACCCAGTAATTCTAATCTTAAAAATTACTTGTAATTCTTATAATCTTGAATGTTTATAGCACTATAATTCATAATCATTCAAAATTAGAAACAAACCGAATGTCCTAAAAAAAATAAAACAAAAATGGTATATCCATACAATAGAATATCGCTCAGAAATACAAAGAAAGAAATACCGATACACAAAACTACATAGATGAATCTTAATCACATTATGCTAAGTGATGGAAGCCAAATTTAAAATGTAACATATTGTATAATTCCATTTTTTTGATACTCTGGAAAAAAACAAATCTATAGGGACAGAAAATAGATCATTGGTTGAAAGATGCTGAGTGTTGGGAGAGGAACTGACAATAAAAGTATATGAGAAAATTTTGGGGATGATGAAAATATTTCATGTCTTGATTTGTTAGTCATTACGTCACTATGTATTTGTCAAAATCCAAAAATATTCAATCAAAAAACAGTAATTTTTTTTCTAAATTATACCTCAATAAAACTTTAGTTAAAGGGAAAGGTTGCAAATAATTGTTTCAAGAGAAAATCAAAATAGCATATAAAAACAAATAAAAGTAGGAAATAAGATGGACATTAGTATAACTTAATTAATTGAAACTTTTATAGATGTAATTGGAAACTCATCAAGAGCCAAACTGAATTTTTAGAAATGCTTATTAAATAGACAAATGTCTGGCAAGATTATTTTAATAGAAGACTTAAATAAATATTAATAGAGCCAAAATACATGCTTTATTTATGGTTCCAGCATAAATATTAAAAGTACGACTATTATGAAAAATCATATGCCAATTCCCTTATGAGTTTGTACAAAATGAATGAAAATGAACAATTTCCAAACAAATGTTCTGTCCTTGTATATTCTCGTCATCAGTAATGGGAGAACCAGTGGTTTCTTTCTAACCAATAGAGTATGGCAAAGATGGTGGGATAACATTTCCATGGTAAAATTATGTTACATGCAAATGTAAAGGGATTTTTGAAGATATAATTAATACCTCATCAGTTGATTTTAAGTAAATAAAAATGGAAATTATTCTGCATGGATCTGTCCTAATCAAGTGAACACTTTATAAGTGGGTCCAGAGGTCTGAGATTTGCTGCAGCTAACAACTCTGGAACCAGCTTTGAAGAAGCAAGCTGTCATAAATTCTATCGCCATTAGATAAGCAAATATTTCTTTGGTTGAGTCTCCTGATGAGAATAACCTATACTTCGATTGCAGTTTTATGAAACTTTAAACAGAAATCCCAGCTAGATGTTGTCTGGTCTTCTGACCTAGAGAGAAACTGTGAGATAACAAATGGTTGTTGTTTTAAGCTACTCTGTGTATGATAATTTGCCATGCAGCAGAGAGAACTAGTATTAGTTTTGATACGGGAACCATTTCTGTTTCTCCAAGTACTCATTTCCCATAAATCCAGGTTTATTTATAACATTGAATTGAAATTAACTAGATGTATCCTAATATTTTTTTTTGGATAGGGTCTCATTATATTTCTGCTAAATATCATTATCACTTCTCTTTTTTTGCTCTGCTCTAATAATGGGATATTATTATGCTAAGACAATCCTCATTCTATAAACCCAACTTAGACATTATACCTTTTAATATACAGGGAGGTGAGGTCAAAGGCAATCATTTACCAGGGGATCCCTAAACATAATGTAAGAATCAATGTAATTACAGCAGTGTAAAATATATCTACTCACAAAAAAGCAACACCTGACACAGACAACTTTATAGGTGATTTCAAATACAATTTGAAAAATCTGTGTCCCATCATTAAAATAAATAAATAAATAAATAAATAAATAAATAAATAAAACCAGAACAAAAGTAAGGAAAGTACTGCAACTTATTTATGAAGCTAAATTTAACTCTGATATTTAAAATAGTGTGAAGACATTATAAGAAAAGAAAGTTATAAATCAATCTAAATTATGTCTATGTATCTAAAATGTAAGCAACCCAACAGTTTAGAATACATGCATTTTCTACTATGTAATGAAAAATTATAGAATTGAGGAGCCCTAGATCCCAAATTTTTCTGAATACACTGTTTACATAAATGTTCAAAAACCATCCATTAATCTAATATTCAAATTCATCTAAACTCCGGAGAATGGAACATTTTTTGGAGAGCCAAATCTGACAGATTCTGTGCTCTCCATCAGAGAATACTTTATCTCTGATTAGTTCTTACCTTTAACTTTTGAATCATTAGTAAATTTAGGGTTGGTAAAATCTGTATATTAATTTTCTATTGCTACCATAAAAAAGGTACCACAAATTTAGCAGATTAAACAATGCAAATTTTATTATTTTATAGTTTATAGGTCAGAAGTCTGACATGGGTCTAACTGGGTTGAAACCAAGCTGTTGGCAGGCTGTGTTCCATTCTGAAGGCCGTAGAGGAGAATCAATTTCTTTGCTTATTCAAGCAGTTGGTAGAATTCAGTTCCTTGCAGTTATAGGTTTGAGGTCCCATTTCCTTTCTGTCTTTCAGCTGGTTGGGAGCTGTTCCCATCTTCTAGACAGATCCCACATTTTCAAAGCCAGCTGTGGACTCCACCCTCTTTGACGCTCTACTGCCTCTTTGTCTATTGTCACATCTCTCTGACCTCTCCTTCTGCCTTCTTATTCCATTTCTAAGGGCCCATGTGATTACTTTTGTCCCATCCAGTTAATCTAGGATAATCTCCTATTGTAAAATCTATAACCTAATTTTATTTGCAGTGTTATTTTTTATGTGATATAACATGCTTGCAGACTCCAAGTGTTTGGGCATGGACATTTCTAGGGGCTATTGTTCTGTCTATCACAATCTACAGTCCAATGTGTGAACACTGCAGAAGGATTTTACATGACTGTTTTTTACCCCAGCCTTCTTATCCTACATAATCTAACCTCCCACTGCTTCTCTGAGGCATTTTTTTCATCATATTCTGTACTTCCAAAATGCGTTTATAATTCAAGGTCTTTATACTTGTTCTTCCCTCTACCATGAATATTTTGCCAAATAATATTTTCATCACTGTATAATATGGGCCAATATAAAAGGATTATCTATCAATTATGTCTAAATTAACCACTTTCCTCACTCATCCTCTGTCATATTACCCCAATTTATTGTCTTCACAACACTTATTACTTTCTAAAATGCACTAGTGAAATGAGAATTAATCTAGCAAATAACATTATTTCAGGGGGGAAAAGAAGTGCCAACAACTATGATGCATATAATTATTATTAGAATTGACTAAACAAGAAGGCTAGTTGGTATTGCAGAAAATGGAAGAGGGTTACATGGAAAAATTAATCCAGGTGAGAAAACAAAATCTCACTTAAAATGTGTTAGACTGGTAATCTATTGTAACAAATGTGCATTAAAATAATAATTCTAATGAAGTTATGTTAGAAGAGACAGGAGGCTAATCAGATGTCTGCTTTTAACGATGTCGTTGGAATAACAGGTCCATATAACCTCCCATACAGTGAGGGTTGCCATATGTGCAGAGTGGTGCAAACTTTCTACTGACACTCCTTTGCATTTTCAACTATTTGACATTATCATTTAACTAACTGAATTAGATATGTAAGATTTTATCTTTATAGAATATTTTTCCAACTGAAAAAAAATTACTTCCAAATTTGCCTCTTACATGCAAAAGAGCAGGTACATTGTGAATAAATGTTCTACCCCACCCTTGGTTAGGTGAAAATTCTCCTTGAGTCTCCCAGAGTTTCTTTGCTCCTCACACTAGGTGATATAGAGCACTGAATAATTTGTTAAAATATTCTATATATAGATATTGAGGACTACTTTATTTTAGTTCTATAAAGGAGAAAAATAAATGCTAACCGAACACTGTATTATCAATATATTAATCAATATTACTGGCTACTTAATATTCTAAAAAATAATATTGTTATTTTAATAAACATTTATAGATGCATCATTATAACATATTACTCTTTCATTTAATTATTAAAATAAACACATCCAAAATTTTCATTTTTTATATCAAATAAAAAATAATTTTACCATATAATTTAAATTTCAATTTAAATCTCCATAAAATGATTCTGATTTTTTTTGAATATTTTAAATGAACCATGCTACATCTAGTAAATATTCTTAATGACATTAAGAATATACTAACTAAGAATGATTGACATTTTCTACAACCTCAATTTTAAAAAATGATCCTCTGGTGGCATTGTTGGAATTCATACTCATATATTTAATCAACAGAAGACTGGGACATTTTTAATACTTTGATTAAATGAAATCACATCATGATTTATTTTGGTTTACTTTATTCTAATATGTAACTTCCTAGGGTTTTACATTTTTCATTTAATTTTGATGAATGATCTAAAAAATAATGTTGGAAATAGATTTTAATATTGAAATTCAATAAAGATATTTATTAAAAATAACATTTTAACATAAAAGTTCTGGTATTTAAATGTTTGAGATTTGTTTAAAAATTAGAATTAAGTAAAATGTACAAATATACAAGAATAGGAGGGACAAATATGTGGAACAAATAGCATCTGGTAATGAGTTGAAAAAAATGTTCTAATGTGACCATTAGATGCTCTCGCTTAGTGTTTAAAAGGCTGAAAATTTCAAGCATTTAAAAGGGTTGATGGTCAAATTTTCAAGATATAGTCACTGAAATTCCAGAAGATTCTCAATTCACATAATCTGGTATTTTAAAATACAATAAAATGACCACAACTAAAGTCACTGCCATCAACACAAAACCTTTTTTGGTAGACTTGGGTATTCAGTATGTGTTTCTGGTCTTTGAGATGCCTTTTTATTTCCTTGCCTTCTATGCTGAGAAGCACAGAAGCTCCAGACTATATTCTCAATGTGTTTGCTCTAGACAACTATTTTGTGCTAATTGGTTGGTCTACTGTGCCCTGCTTATATTGTTTTTAATGCCCTGTCTGTGTATTTTAAATCTTTCCATCTCAATTTAAAATGGTGTTTGTGTGTGTGTGTGTGTGTGTGTGTGTGTGTGTGTGCGTGCGTGTGTGTATGCATAATATATCCTAGATAACCAAAATTGTTTTAAGTTGCCATTACTTTTTCTAAGACCAAGCTTGAGAACAGATGCTTGGCTACCTAGGTCTTGCTTGTGAGCCCTACAAAATTTATAAGTTGTGTTTTATTTTCTATATCAGTTAGGTGTCAGAAATGATCTATGTAGTAATTTGTAGAGTAGTAGACCAAACATTGATGAGCTGACAGGTATTAGATATATACTATCTTTTTAAAGATGCTGTATCGCATCTCATTAAATTCACATTTCTGCTGTAGCAGGGTATCTGTACATACAAGGATGAAAAAGAAAATGTCTATAATGAAAATCTAAGTCTGTGTACCCTGAGGGTGTCATTGAAAAACTAGAGTAAGATTGGTTTAAAAAAAGAAATTAAAAATCTGAGTCAGATGAGAAAGGGGTAGGGGGAAGGGATTAATGTGTACAAATTACTAGATATAAAAACAGTCACAGGCATGTAAAGTACAGCATAGGGAATATAGTCAATAATATTGTACTAACTGTGGATGGTGTCAGATGCGTACTAGACTTATTGGGGTGATTACTTCGTAAGTTATATAAATGTCTAATCACTATGTTGTACACCGGAAACTAATATAATGCTGTCTGGCAACTGTAAAAAAAAAATTCAATGTGTTTCTCAGGCATCAGAGCAAAAAAAAAAAAAAAAAAAAGGAAAAATAAATAAAAATCTGAGCCTTTAATCAGCAGTGCTGTAGTTACAAAGTTTTATGCTGGAATATGTAAATCAGAACAGTATTTATTGTATTTCATGCTTCTAATCAAAATCATTGGTATCTTACTGCAAGAATTCTTTGTGAATAAAGGAGAATATGGAAGATACTCAAAGAAACTTCAGTTTATTGTGGAACACCCTCTCCTGATGCCTTCAGTTGGTGCTCTGTTAGCACAGAACTCCCTCTTCCCTGTCCAGGCATGAGGGACATACTACTTGTTATAGGATATTAAATGCTTTTATTTCCTATAGCCCAGGTTTCAGGAACTTCTCTCACATAGCTTCTGTACACAGTTTCTGTACACAGCTTTTCGTGCTGAGGACTCCTCCCATTCTGTACTTGAGATTGGAATTGTAATCTACTCACCAACATCTCCCCAATTGATATAGTCAATCTTGCAGTTATTTAGTGTGATGTAGTCTTTGACTTAACAGTCATACAGAATATGAGTAGTGGAGTTAAGACTATTAATTTAGTATAAATAATGAATACATTTATAAAAATTAATGTGAAACAAACTTTTTGAATTTTGCCTCATCAGTTGGGTATAGATTCCTTGGTGACTAATTACAATCGATGTATTTCTTTTCTATTACAAGTTTGTATTTATTAAGTTTTAAAGATTTAAGCTTTATTTTATTATGGATTTATTTACTTTTATGGATTCATGTATTTTGAAGTTTTGTCATAAAACTAGTGGTAAGGATGTGAGTAAAATATATCTTAATTGGTATCTTAACAACTATGTGTGTATATACACACACAAACACACATATAATCAGTTAATTAGAAAAACAATTGCCTACCTACAACTTCAGGTTAATCTCTGGAGTTTTCACTAGCTTTATCATAAAGTACAGCATAGGGAATATAGTCAATAATATTAACTTTTAATCTAGGTCTCAAATTTTAATAAAATTTGTCTGGAAAGCCTAACTAAACATAAATATAACTTTTTTTCCTATAGTTCACTATCTATGATCATTGTCCCCCTTTATTAAATACATATCCCGAACGATACTATTAATTCATGTAAATTACCCCCGTATGTTGTATAAGACAAACTTATTTACCTATACCATTTCATCAAATATAAAGTTTGCTTCTAATTTGTTTCAATTTTAAATATTATATAAGACTTGATAACGATATCCATTTTAGGTGTTTTCCCTATAGTTAATTTATAGCAGTAAAATTACAGAGTTGGAAATCATTTCTTTAGATTAAACTCATACAAGTGAAATTGTTTTGTTGAAAAAAAAATTGCAAAGTGTTATCCAAGAAAGTGATGGCAATCTGTACCTGTGAAAGAATATTAGAACCTTAGAATATTAATATAATTTAATGCATTTTGCAATTATTATTTTTTCAATTTTCTTTAATTTTCCTGGCAATAGTCAAATGACTTTGTTTATTGGATTGCTTTGATCTGCAGACATTTTGAATAATATGTTACTTTTGACTTTTTTCATCATATATATCCTTCTCATTTATATTTTAAACTGTTATGAAAGAACAATTCAGATCAAAAATGACATATTTTCTTCTACTTATTATATGTATAACATTATTTAATATGTAATAATATAAAAATAACAAAAATATAAAATGAGAAACTGATAATAATCTTTGTATTGATGCACAAATTCTTCTATTTCAATGTTTTAAACACAAGAAAATCCAATCCATATTATATGCAGTAATTTGCATACAGTAAAAATTTGGGTTGTATTGTATGTAGCAATTTGAGTGCAATAACAATCTACAAAAATTGAATTAATTAAAATTTTAAAATTAAATTAAATTAAAAAGGAGTGACAAAAGGAAATATGACCAATTTACAGATAAGAGAAGAGTAAGGGAAGAGGAGAGACAAAAAAGATAAGAAAGGAGTTTTAGATCATGGTCTCAGTCTCCATGATCCCAAGGGCTCTACATTTCTAGAAGGGGCTTCAACTCTTAGATGAGAGAAAGAGAAATGAGAAGAGGCCACAGATATGGAAGGAGGGTCAGGTAAATCCTCAAGGTTTTTATCTGGGGCTCAATACATAGGAAGAAAATAAGCATTTCATATAGTTAAACTCAACCAAAAGGCCCAGGTATGTGGAAGAAGCTGTTCGACTCAGAGAAGTTACCCAGAAATACCCTAGTCCTATAATACACTTAGCCACTGGTCAACTTCAGAAGCATAGACAAAATAATACAAGGAAAACTGAAAATTCACAAGTAGAGATTAATATGTCTCTAGAAGGAGACCATCTTCCATTGCCAAGCAATGAGAGATGTTTTTACTAAGTGAGGCAATATCAAAGTGAATTCTTGATTACCCATAGCCTCACTTGTGTAGATAGAAGCAGACAGAAGCCAAGGTGTGGAAGAAGAGAGGAAGCAAAGGATGACTCTGCCATTGCTGTCAAAGGACATGAAAGGAATATTTGTTATTATATTATTTTTAAGTTATCTTTTGTACTACTAAGTGGAAAAATTCTATCACATAAATTTACCATAAAATTTAAATAAATAAATAATAAATAAAAGTCTTTTTATAGATGAGAAGATGAGAATGAGGGGTCATGCAGAGAGATAGTAAGAACTAGAAAAGAAGAAAAAATCAGTCATAAAAAATGAGTTAGACAAAAATAAAAAAACTGTTGGATTCATTGGATTAATCTTGAGATATATATGTATCTCAAGATTATACATTTTTATTGACAATATCATTTACATGAATGAATGTATGTATTTAAGCATTATTTTTGCCAAAGAAAAATGAGCAAAAGTTGCAATGAGAATGAATATTATAATATAGAGGGGAAAATGTTGAACTTAAAAAGGATATTATTTCTTTTTAATGATACTATTCCTAACAAATGTATTACTTCAATGCAACTGAAATCCTTAGCATTTGTTCATCTCATTCTTTATATACATATGTAGTGTATACAGTGTGTGTGTGTGTGTGTGTATAGATATACACACACATATATATGTATACATGTGTTATATGTATATGTATGTATGGAGAGAAGGAGGGAGAGAGAGAGAGAGAGGGAGAAGGGGAGAGAGGCTGGAGGCTGGAGGTGCTTAATAATTATTCTAATCATGGCTCACAGAGTCTTTTGTAGCAATACTCCTTTTTTTCTCTCACAGCATGAGCTTCTTTGCTCATATTGAGTTGCTCTGTCTGAGACACCAGTATGATTGCATGGGAAGGTTTCACTTTTTCTCAGTAGGGAGTTATGTTATACTGCTTCCCACTGTGAGTCACTGTGTCCTAGATACTTTTCTTCAGGCTCCATGCTTACATCAGTCTCAATTCATCTTTCTGTGGTTTTGTAGTTACTCATTCATTCCCCACACCAAAGCGAGGTTAACTATTTCAAGGGCATCTTTAATACCAGTGAACTGAGTACAATAAAAAGCAATCTAAAGGTACTCCTTTATATTCATTAATAGAAATTAGCATATCTCTTTCATAAAATCTTTGGGATTTTTATAGTATCTTCAAGGGTATAATGAAAGTAAGATAAACTTAGGCTGTCATTTTATCCTAGACTATTTTCAATTCTATAAGTTTTGCTCCCTACTTTTGTTTTGCATTGGTTTCTTCCTAAAACATTTTTAAGAGGTTGTAATAGAGAATCAGAATAGGAAGAGAATGTAATCAATATTTCCTTAGAGCTATTGCATGCTAGACTTCTGCACTAACCTTGCTTCAACTTCTGTCCCACAATCTTGTCACTCTAGTTGGTCTTGATGTTTGACCAGCCTGCTCGTTTTGCATACAATATGTGTGTAAGCTGGAAAATGATTGTCTTGCTCAAGCAAGTGATATTTTACTCATCTCACTCCTCCATCACATGATAAAATTATTAATATTTCAGGTACTTTGTACTTAGATAGCTTCCATTTGTATTAAATTATTAGTTGAGCGATCTTAGATAAGTTGCTTAATTTCTTATTTTCTCGAATTTATCATTTTTTAAAATTTATTAAATAATAATAATGATGATAATAATAATATCCAATTGGTAAGATGAAAATTGAAGTAATATGTTACTTTAATAATTTAACTTAAAATTTCGACACATGAGGAGTGCTCCAGAAAGGACACTTATTGTACTTACTGTATCTTTTTCCTCCACCTATAGAATCAATATGTCCCTCTTATCTCCCAAATTCTACTTTTTTTAGTCATTCTTCCTCCTTACACCAACATCTTAGGTGTTTCAATTAATAAACATCTTGGAAAACATTCTACATTCATCTCTAAATCTGGATGTTCCTCAAAACATTTTCAAGATAGTTTCACCACACAAAACTCTTCTGAACTTTTACCTATGACCTGATAAGTTCTAAATCAAAGTTTAAAAAATCTTTGAAGCTTTGATAAGGTTTTCACCTATATTAATAAAAATACTGTAATCTCTGGCTTAATCCTTAAAGCAAATAAAAGCAGTGCATGAGAGGGCAGCCAGGAGGGGGACTTCCTCTTAGAGACCGGAGATGTTGAGCTCCCCAGCCTCTGGAATGAGATTTCACATGATATTTCACATAAAAACTATAACATGCACTGCCAGTCTGAGAATGTGTTTACATACAAATGAAACTTTCCCGCCTCCCACAACCACAACAAAACACAAAACAAACAGAAAAAAAGCAATACTGGATGGAGCAAAGGAAACCAAATGGGCTGATCTATTGAGTTGACTGAATCTGTGTTCTTTTGCATGTTACCACAGGGCAGGAACATTGAGTTACAAATAAAACAGTTTCTTTAGGATTGCAGAGCACAGGATTTACATAAGGGCAACTTCAAAAACTACTAAACATGAAGAAGTGAGGAAAGAGACAAAAATTGTGAAAGAGGAGTTTAAGTCAAGATAAATTTACAAATGGAAACAAATAGAAAAATAAAAAAAGTAAATACAAAATAAAAATATAAATGAAAAGCAAATAAAAATTAAATAAATCCACCTTGATGGATTTATTTCAGATTAAATAAATTAATTGACTAATTTACAAAATGAGTATACATAATTGCATGTAGAATATTTAAGAAGAGAAAAGAAGAAGCAATGCTCCATTTCAAAATTATTTTTAAAAGCCAGCATAAGAAGTTTTTCACCTGACTACTTGTCCCACAGATTTCAAGCTTCAGTATCAGATACAATGACAATAGCCTTTAAAACAGCCTTTATTTCCCTTCTAGTAGTTTTGCTTTTCTGATTGAGCATGAACTGATAAGAGAGTTTGCTACCAAAAATGTTTTCAGAAAACAGAACCTTGGTGAATAAGTTCTGCAAACTGATTCTTAGTTATCTGGAGTTGTTTCTCTAATCTGATTATATTTAAAGGTGTTATTGACCTTGTTTCTAGTACTAAAGGGGCATGCAGTGGCAATATATTTATGCTGATAATCACATAGTAATCATCTGGTAAAATATGTGTTTCCTATTGCTGCAATGTTGGGCTCTGGTGATGTAGTTATTAATTCTAAACCTAAGATGTTTTACCAGGGTGAACAGCAGTGATGTAAAGTTGGCATTGACACATAAACATTTTGGGTTCCTTATGTCAGTCAGTCAACAAGGAAAGACAAAGGGTGGTGGTACTGATGAATAATATTTATAACTGAGGCAGAACTGGGATTGTTACTATGCAGTAGTGGTAATGAGGTATATGTCTGGAATGTAGGAAACCTTCTAGGGGTGTTAATTAGTTCTCCCATGTCCTATGATTAAAGTCAATAAAAAACTATAATGACCCAAGTAGGCAGAGTGTGGCTCCTGCTCTAGACAACAGAGGTGCTTTCTAAAGGCAAAGATATATAGACTGGATAGTGAGATAAGGTAGTTATAAATGCCAGTGATAACTATGAGTACAGTTGCAGAAACAATACTGAAATAGTTATCAGTAGTTCTTTCTTATTTTAATATAAATACATTTGTTTGTAAGGCCCTGGGGTGTTGGATTAACAAAAGGCCACGAGAAAAACTTAAATGGAGAAGTTTATCGCTCATAGGTTTTGGAGGAAACACAGGGCAAGTTCAGGGTGGAAGGTCAAGTCAAAGCACAGGCAGAACAAGACACAAGACTTGAGGCAAACACCTTTATTAGGATCCATGGGTGCAGTGTTTTGGGGTTCTCAGGCTAACGATCGACAGAGCAATTCAAACTAAAAATAGTGGAATTTCGGAAACTCCACAGGAGTCTAATCTAATGGGCTTGTAAGAGAGAGGCTCTGGAAGTGGGGGAGACTGTTGGCTATGACAGCTGTTGGGAAAATCATCTGGAATTTACATTTGGTTGTGACTCTGCAGGTTGCTGTCTAGGGCATGCTCTTGCATAAGGGGGCTACTAACAGTTTAAGGCCCCACAGGCCACTTGGCCAAACAAAATGGATGCTAGGGCAATAATACATGGAGTAACTTAGCAGAACTCTTGATTAGTAAGCATGTATATGAATTTCCCCCTTATCTTTTTCTTACCAACTACAATAAAGTATGTTTATAATAGTTAACTTTATATCTCAATATTTAAGTTACACAGTAGTGAGGTTCAGGTAGAAAAATAATAAACATTAACTGAAGGCAGAAAAAAGCTTTAGTATCTTTTTTGGGGGGGTGGGGGATTGTAAGCTTTTCCAGTTACATGTAGGACAGTTGTATCAGGTCTGGTGGAACATGACTCCATTATTGTTTTATTTAGAAGCTACATATGGTTTTAGGAGTCCTATTTGCATGCCGAGTATATGAGCTGTACTGTGGTGGCTGTATTACATAGCCATGTGGCTTTGCTAAATTATATTTTCTAAAATTTCCTTCCTGCTATATTCTGGTTAGGGTAGGCCACAAGAGATTTTTTGTGTGCAGTTTGGAAGGTGAAAGTGAAGTGGTATCCGTATTGCTTTCATAATCAGAATCCTGTGAAGAAGAAGCACCAGGTGCTATCTCAGCTCACACATCTTGATACTTATCTGCTGGCTCACCTCACTGGCATGGGGCAGCAGCTTGCCAAAAGCGATTCCACCGTCCTCAGTTCTTGAGCTAGATGCATATTTCGGTCTATGATGAAGTTTGCCAACTTTTTCTGCAGGACACCATCATTAAATTGGGAGGTGGTGAGAGACTAACATAGTTTCCAGTTTACTGGCACTTTGTTGCAATTTGTCCTTGCTCTTCCCACTTTACATCCATCTTCCCTTCTTGACTGCTTGCCCTTTATACTTCAAGGTTCAGCATCAAATGAAAAGATAAAAGACATACAGAATCTTTTCATCCATGTCCCACTGTTATATGCAGTCAAATTTCTGCAACATTGCATATAAACATTCTGCTTCTCTGATAGAATTTTGACTGATACACAGGCCTACCAAATATTAAACTTAATTGTCAAACTTTTATACCTTAAATAGAAATTTGTTAGACATTGGAACATAATAGAAAATTGGGATACGGACTCATTTATTAGGGAAATTTAACATGGACTAAAAGTGGCATTTCAAATTAGAAACAAAAATGATCAACTAAAATATATGATGTTGAGATAACTGGACGGCTTTTTAGGCAAACTGATAAAATTAAATACATATGTCACATCAGATACAAGGCTAAGTCCAAAATGGATAGGAAATTTTTAAAAAGGGAATTATATAAATACTGGGGTGAGGAGAAGCATATAAGTACTCACTTGTTGATTTCTATCATAATATCCCAGAAATAGAAAAAACCTTGCTAACTGCAATAAAAATCTCAGAATCTGTGAAAGACTATAATAATTTTAATTACTTATTATCAACCATTTATTCTCTGAATGAATGTGAACAATTATAACCACCATATGTAACATATAATTAATATAATTATGATTAATTCACATCATGTGATACATATGAAATGTGTTATTGCATTTCAAGTGGATATGGGCATACAGCATGGCTAGAGAAAAAACAGAAAAATATAGTGCAGTTATTAGGATTGTTATTATTATTCGTAGTAGTAATAAAAGCAGCATTAACATGAGCGGGCATATAAGTACCAGTAATACATTATATTGTTAGAGGTTTAAGATAATTTTAGCCTAAAGAGAATTAAGGAATGAGGCCATGAATATGCACATAGAAAACATGGTTTAAAAATATGACTATGAAATATGTAAATATTTCTGAGTTAAAATACATCTGCTATCTGATTAGTCTGGATGGCTTGTCAAATAAAATTCAAAAGATTTAAAAGAAATTGTGATAACATTTTGAAAGACATATTGAGTAGTTTTTATGAAAAGTGATTAATTAAACTCACTCTTAATGGAAGTTTCAAAATTTTAAAAACACTGTTAAAATTCCCTAATAATAGCTCAGACACTAATTAAAACACAAGAAATATAAAAATCACTTTTGTTTTTAACACTCCTGTTTAAAAGAAGCTATGCATTATTTTCCTCTTCTAATTACAAAAGTTTCATACATCCATAACAAAACAAGTTAATTGCTTTACTGCTTTTCTTTCTAGCATAATGATATGCTTACAAATTTGAAATCATTGTACTTTCCTCAACAATCCTTAATGAAGATATATTGCTGCTAATCTCACACGAAGCTGTCTTCCATGTCATAAAATTGTGTCAAAGGCTGATATATGAGGCTCTGTGATTAAATATGCTGTACAGCTGTAGTTTGTTTCTCCTAAACACACCTATTATTATAGGAAAAAATAAACATGCTTTATTTGATAAAATAATTTACAAATTAAGTAAAATATAGTTAAGAGTAGTAAAGAAATATTGAAAAATGGCACTTTGAATTAATATCAATGTCTGGATATACAAACATTTATTCTGATGCTGAAATACAACACAGGATATTGGGCTGCATTTGTGGTGATTTGACTTTAGCTAAACATGTTTTACTTAAAGTTTTATGATTCATATTTTATTAAAAAGGAATGCATGTAATTTACTAGGGCATGCACTATTATTAGTGATTATTCTTTGAGGACATAACTTCTACCAAATATCAAACATTTCTGTGCAGCACGGAAAACTAATATGAGTGGTAGGTTCAGGTCTTTGCTGGGTTGGGATGAATCTGAATTCTTATACTGGGAGGCTTTTCTCTTTATGTCTCCTTCTTAACAATAGAAATAGCCCTGTCTGTGAGAAATGTACAGGCAGCTTGGCACCAGGTTGTCTAGAATTGGTGTGCCAGCTATCTATGGTACTGCTCTGGGAAAGTCAATACCCTGTCCTGGAGACTTTGAGAACCATAAGAAGTTGTAGTATTCCCTGATGAAGAAAGAATTTTCTCATTCTGGTAGATAATTGAGATCAGGTGTAGTCCTCCCTCTTAGAGATGGAGAAAGCAAGTGTAAAATATTGTCCAGGGAAATCTGGGTGAGTGACTTGAGTGATTTTCAGATAACCTTACTTCCCATATATTGTTGCCCCATTGTCTTTCCCAATCAACTGTGATGCATGTTGCATGCCCTTCACAGAACAGAGCAATTATTTTCCTCATACGGTGAGTGCTCTTTGTTCTACTGACCAAGTCTTACTCTTCTCTTGCTCCTGAGATCTCTGTATGCATCAAAAAGCAATGGTTCTTCCAAAGCAAGGACGCAAGGATAGAGATAGAGTGATGTGTACGACAGTCTACACAGAGGGGGTACCTGTAGTCCCTCTAATAAACGTCTGTCATTACTATGACTTTACACAATAGAAAATTGATTATCACCTAATTATACTCCTACCACAATATATAGAATAATTTTATCTTCCTAAATCATTGTTTACACACTGGTAGAAATATATTATTAACTTCTGTCTCCAAAGTGTCATCACTTTGTCTTATAAAGAATATCTTAGTTATCACCTCTCAAAAACAAGAATATTAACATTTAAGTAGAATAGAGTTTGAACTCAATAAAAAACTAGGAAGTAAAAAGTTATAAATTTAATTATAATGATTATAAATTGAATGACCAGTTGTAGAGGAAAGCAGCTAATTCATCTTTTGGTTTATTTTCAAATTTGAAAAATATTTATTGTGCTGTAATCCCATATGATATTTCTATTTTTCAGAATTGATTTGTACATTCGTTTTATGAATACAAATACTTTTCAATTAAAAATGTTATTTTTAATGCATCTCTGAACATTTTATACCCTTCAAATATTCTCATTTTACTATATCTCTCCAAATGCACATCTCATTCTCTACACAATAATTTACTTTTTTGTACCTTGTAATAAGAAGAAGCTATGTGAATTAAGATTTATATATAATTATTTAAAGTAAGAAACTGAAAGCTTTACTAATTTGTAACATCAAAACATCTTTAGATGTTTTATGTCAGATGAAAACTGTTATAAATGCTTTGCTAAATGTAGCACATCCTTGTGATTATAATAACTCCTGGAAAATATTTTTTCCAGTGTTAAAAATATAAATAAAGCAGAAAGCTAAAACATCTGAGTCATCATTTCAATTCATAAACTTTCAACTAAAAATAGTCATCTCTTTCATTTATATAAATTTAAAACAAAGATAATTTAATTAACATAATAAATATAGTTGTTAAATAATTATGTTTTATCATAATAATTTGTATAATTTTAAAAATTTATTTTTATTTATGGGTTTTAACTTTTTCTAATGTTTTTCTAATACATCCTAGATCTTTCTTAAATATATTTTTTTTATCATATCTAACACATGGCTACAAAAGTATTTCTTTTTGTTGATTTATTTTAGGACACATAAACAATCTATACTATATTGTCTCCTCTAAGTTAAAAATCTATAGATTTTTTGGAAACAGCAATAATGCAATTATAATTTTAGAGAAATACAGAAAATGATGGCTAACTTGGTGAAACTAGTGTATTTTTAGGTCATGCTAACATGAGCTGTCGATTTCCTAATATGAGCCGAATTGGCAGTTTTGGGGGGGTAGTCTTTCGGATTTATTCTGAACCCAAGAAGGCTATTCTTGCCATCTTTACCCCTGGTTCTCCTTATTAAGCTGGTTGGCTCACTTTTTAGCTTGTTGCTCAAATGAAGCTACCAGCCTCTTTGTTTGACACCAAAGTTTCTATTATTCTTGAGAGCATACTGTTCTTGAGAGGGCTGTAATTTCCCTACACTCTGTCCTGAATAAAGTCAGGTCACCTGAGGAGAGCTTCAGGACCTCTCCATTGTGATGGTCTCCATCTCCTGCCAGAAAAAATCTCTGAGCCACTACTCTAGAGCTGGGTGCAATGACAGGAGCCTAATTCACAACTGCATCAAAATGTATAACATATCTAGGCATAAACTTAATGAAGGAGCTGAAAGATCTGTACTCGGAAAACTGTAAGATGTTGAAGGAACAAATTAAAGAGAATACACATAAATAGAACATACTATACTCAGGGATTGGAAGGATTAATATTGTTAAAATGACCATACTACTCAAAGCACTTTACATATTCAATACATTTCCTATCAAAATACCAATGCCATTCTTCTCAGAAGTAGAACAAATAATCCTGAAATTTATATGGAGCCACAAAAGATGCCAAATAGCCAAGCAATCTTAAGAAAAAAGAATATAGTTGCATATATCACACTCCCTAATCTCAAACTATATTATAAATATATAATAATTAATATAGGGTACCGGCACAAAAACAGACATATAGATTAATGGAACAGAATAGAGAGCCCAGAAATAAACCCTCACTTACATTATTAAGCAATCTATGAGAAAAGAAGTAAAAATATACCCTGAAGTAATGGCAGTTTCTTCAACAAGTGGCATTGGAAAAACTGGACAGATACATGCAAAAAATAAATAAACTGGAACACTCTCTCATACCATATACAAAAATAAACTCAAAATAAGTTGAAGACTTAAATATAGGGCCTGGAACCATAAAACTTGTAGAAAAATGCATAGGAAGTAAACTATTTGACATCTGAGTAATATCTTTTGAATACATCCCCTAGAGCAAGGGAAACAAAAGCAACAATAAACAAATTGGACTATGTCAAACTAAAAAGCTTCTGCACAGCAAAAGAAACCTTTGACAAGACAAAAAGGCAACCCACTGAATGAGGGGATATATTCACAAATGATATATCTGATAAGGTGCTTATGTTCAAAATACATAAGAAACTCATGCAACTCAATAACAAAAAAAATTAACAATTTGATTGAAAAATAGGCAAAGGACAAGACATTTCTCCAAAGAAAACATACAGATGGGCAACAGATACATAAAAAGATGCTCAACATCACTAATTGTCAGGGAAATGCAAATCAAAACTATAACGAGATACCACCTCACACTAGTCATAATGACTTTTAACAAAAAGTCAACAAATAACACGTGTTGGTGAGGATGTGGAGAAAAGGGAGCCCTTGTGCACTGTTGGTGGAACTGAAAACTGGTGCAGCCACTATGGTAAACAGTATGTAGATCCCTTAGAAAATTAAAAATAAATATATCATGCAACTGAGCATTTCTACTTATGGGTATTTATCCAAAGAAAATGAAAACACTAATTTGAAAAGATATATACACACTATGTTTATTGCAGCATTATTTACAATAGCCAAGATGTGGAAGCAATCTATATATCCATTGATAGATGAATGGATAAAGAAAATGCAGTATATACACAATGGAATATTACATAGCAATAGGAAAGAATGAAATTTTGCCATTTGCACAAACATGGATGGATCTAGAGGGTATTATGTTGTAAAATAAGTCAGGCAGAGAGAAAAAAATACCATATGGTTTCACTCATATGTAGAACCTAAAAACAAAACAAAACAAACAAAACAAAACAGAATCATAGAAACAGAGACCAAAGGATGGTTACCAGAGGGAGGGATTTGGGGACTGGATGAGAAGAGGAAAGGAATATAGTCAATAATACTGTGGCAAGTTTACACAATAACAGATGACTGCTAGAATTAATGACATGATCACACCGTAAGGTATAAAAATGTCAAATCACTATATTGTACACCTGAAATTAATATAACAAATACAAGACTGTATACCAATTATACTTAAATTGAACAAAAAAAAATAAAGATTTATTTTTCTAATTTTCAACAGTTATGACTGTTTCATTGGGATGAGGGTCCACAGAGTTCTCCAAGCCACAATTCCAGAGATATCTGTCCCAAAGATTTTTTTTTGAAAACATGTATTAAGTAAACTTTAGCACTGAGGTGACATAAAGGAGACTTTAAGCACACTGTACATTCAGTAAAGAATATAAGCAAAGTTATAAATACGGAACAGATTTCAGGACCAATGGACAGTCCAGTTTTGTAGCAACATTAGATACATAGGAGAGAGAAGAAACCAAGACTGTTGAAATAATAGTTTCTGCTGAAGAGTATAGAGAGATGCATATATAATTTATAGACAATGTAGTACTATTGGTCACTTTAACATAGTAGACTAACATTTTATCAGGCAAGATTTTGATAGCTCTCATAAAAGATAGAAGAACAGATGCTTTATTATGTTTAAATATTAACATATAATCCTGAATTCTATGAATACACAATTGCTAAAATAAACCACCTTTCTGAAAGAAAGTTGAGAATTTCAGTGTTTTTTAAAGCTTGAAGTGGAGGAAGTTACAAATTTAAAACTCAAAGACAGCTCATCTTCATGGTGTAGATTAAATTCCCTAGTGAACAATATTCTTTTATTTATTTTTTTTCTCATTCACAGGTCTCACTAAACACGTATGGGTGTAGAATGGGCATGTGTGGTGGGAGGTCACTTGAGTAAAAGTATCACTGTGGGTGTCAACTTAATCCAGAAGTACATAAGCTTATTTCTATACTTTTAATCTATTCAAATTAGTGCCTTCTAGTTTTCATCAGGGGAGCCTCTAAAAAGTTAAAGTTCAAGTGGGCCTGTAAGAGAGGATGTCTGCCTTAGACCATAGCATCAGGGTCTGTGAACTGATACTGAATGAGAAACAGCAAAGGGTGCATGACAAGTCTTCAGAAAATTATAGAGGAATAAAATATCCCCATGAACAATTTTTTTCCATAGAAAAGCATCATTAACAATTAGATGCACCCAAATCAATCTATGCAGCACATAATTGAAATGTAACACTATGGTTGAGAGTGATGCAAATGGTTTCAAAAACTATTTATTCTATTCACATGCTTTTTGACATGGCCTTCATGTGTGAGAAGTGATGTCATTTCTACTGACACAAATTTAACAACTTCATATGAGAGCATAGGAAAAAAAGAACAAATAAAATGCCAGATTGTTTGCTGCGCTGTCACTGTTGTCTTTCCTTAACACGGTTGCTGACAGCCAAAATTGAAATTGCTGAGTAGCCTCAGCACCTGATGTTCGTATCTACTGCATGTCAGAGGCAGAGATCCTGTGACAGGTTAGGAGATCACGGTGAGAGAAATAGAAGGGTGCAGAAACATCTGAGGCCAAGGTCACTTGACTATTGCCAGGAAAATTGAGAAAACCGTGCTCAAGATTACTCCCCTTTGCTCTGTTATACAGCAATGTCTAAGAATCTAAGTGACTGCTACATCATGTAGGAGGAAAGTACTTTCAAAACAGAACAGGATTTATATATCTAATATAATAAGCAAATGCTGAGGAGGTATTTTATTGTAAACTGACTGCAAAAGAAAAAAAATAGCCACAGGGAGCTCTGTATAGAATATGAGTGATTCTAGATGTATAAAGGCATGGACTAGGCAAATCTTTTAATTGATATTTATTGAGACTGAACATTAATCCATATGATATTTTTGTTTATTTGAAAAAACAAATGACAATTTTTGAAGCCTTTTGTGGTACCTCTCATGAATTTCTATTAAAAACAGACAAAATAAAATACACTTAATAAGGGTAAGGGGTCTGATTATGTATTCAGTCATTAAGGAGATGGAACATCTTGGACAACAATAGAAATACTCGTTTGCTAATATACTTTATTAGGTCTTGACTGATATAAGTGGCACAAGGTATAAACATCCTTTCAAACAAAGTGATAGAATGAAGATGGAAAGGAGCAGAATTGGAAAGAATGTAATAGAAGCTAAAATAAAAGTATACTACCAATCCCATGTTCCTGAACTTTCTTAAGTCAGAAAATGCAAAGTTTTTGCAGGGTAGAGGTTGTCAGGGAAAACAAAAATCACTTAGGTAAGATCAATTACTGTCGTGGAACTGGAAATATTCTTCAATACCCAAATTTGTCTATTCAGATTGTATAGTATATTTCTGCTGATTCTTTATATATGCATACAGCTGTTTATATGTATATTCTTATTGTAAAGGTTTTTAAGGTCAGATTGAATTTTTATTAGTAAACATTACTTTTTTCTCCCTATTTTAAAATATAGAAAAGTGAACATATCTAATACCTAACTCTTCTAACATTTATATATGTAGTTCAAATTCTCTGGGCTCTATTTTAAATTCACACAAATTTTTATCCAACCCTCACATTCAGTGCTAATCCAAAAAAATTTAGTATATCTTTTCAAGAGAATCATTAACAGTTAAAAAATGAATAATTCACCTTTGATCTTATGAGACACATAATTAAAGTCAAATATTTAATGTAATTATTACTTACAGATAAGTCAATATTTATAATAAAAGTGATTCTTATCTTTTATAATATGTCTCAAGTAAACAAATACAAAAATAATATAATGGATAAAGAAATATTTTTATACAGAATAATACTAAAAAATACAATTAAAATTAAATTTATGATTGAGAAATTTGAGCCTCTTACTTTAGTAATTAACCTACCCTCACTGGATACAATAAAATTTCAAACTGTTAGGCTCTTACTCTCCATTAATCCCTTTGTTAACTTCTTACGGACTCCTAATCTTACTGTCTAGCAACTGTTTCAAACATTTATATAATGCTTGATAAGCTTAAAATCTGGGATAGGCAAATTTTAGTCCCAAGGATAAATTTGGCCAATGAGCTGTGCTTATATGGCTCTTAAGCTAAGAATTATTATTATTATTATTATTATTATTATTGTTGTTGTTGTTGTTATTAATTTTAAAACAGTGGAAATAAGAAAAAAAATACTGTATGTGGCCTACAAAACATTATCTGGTCCTTGACCAAAAGAATTTTCAACCCTTGGCATAGGCTACTCTATGTCTTTGTCACTTGATTTTCTAGCTCACGTGGAAAAATAAAAAAATAACAGTATTGAAATCTCTCAATACACACCTTGTATTCTCAAATTTCTTCAGTTACTATATCAATTTTAGGGTATTTTTTATAGCATTCATAATCTATAATGACTACATATATGCTACTATGAAATGCATAACCTATATTGAAAGTATATATACAAAGACATCTGCATATGTAATTTTAAGTAAATATATTTCTATATGGCTATGTGATAAATTTTATTGTTTTAATAGTTTGAAGACCAAAGTTCTACAGATTATTTAGTAAATGTACATGGGGTATGATCTTTTAAAATTATTCAATGTCTGCAAATGACTTCCAGTGTTTTTCACATGATAATGGTAATTCAAGACCTTATAGATTAAGGAACTCCTTACCCCATCCTCTCCTAAAGCTTTGGAAATATAATTCCTTCCTTGGTTGGTCGATGAGAAGGTGTTTGGTTTTCCCCCCCAAAAAAGTTGGGACTAGCTTATTTTCTATTTAGTACTTATATTTCTTTCATTCTGGAATTTTTCTGTCTTTATTTAGAAAAAGAAAGCAATCCAATATATTTCCTACAGTAATTTTTCTACTTAATATGTTTTTCTCAAATATGGTGGCCACTCTCAACTTTCAGAATGGTTCTTTGTAAATTTTGTAATACAAAATAGAAAAATGTAATTTTTGATTATTGTTTCTGAATAATCTGATATCCTTCCTTGTGTAGGAATGCTACTAATCAAAGTTAGGAAAATTCGTAATACTCAACATTTATTTACAGACCAATATATAGTAGACATGCCAGGTTCTTTGTAAATACTATCTCTGATCCTCAAACAATGGGTATTCAAATTCACGCAATTAATAGATTTAAAACAGACCTTTTGTTCCTAAAAGGCCATATAATCCTTTCTAGCTTTACTGAGATATAACTGACATATAATATAGTATAAATTTAATGTGTAAAATGTGTCGATTTGATCCACATATATTACCACTATAGTATTAGTTAACATCTCCAACATGTTACATAATTACCATTTATTTTCGTGGTGAGAATATTTAAGATCCATTCTTTTGTCAACATTCAAGTGTATAGCCTTCTGCTATACATTAGATCCTCAGAATTTATTCATCTTAAAACTAGAAGTTTGTACCCTTTGACCACTAATCTCATTGCCATCATTCCCCAGCTCCTGGCAACCACCATTCTGTCCTCTATTTCTATGAGTTTGGCTTATTATTTTCTTCTTTTTTAAAGATTTCACACATAAAGTGAGATCATACAGTACTTGTCTTCCTATCTGAATTATTTCATTTAGTACAATGCCCTCAAAATCCATTCATGTTGTTGCAAATGTCAGAATTTCCTTCTTTCTCACAGCTAAATAATATTCCATTGTGTGTGTGCATGTGTGTGTGTGTGTGTGTGTGTGTCTGTGTGTCTGTGTGTGTTGTGTATAAAATCATTTTCTTTGCCCATTTGTTCATATGGGGACATTTAGGTTGTTTCCATCTTAGTTATTGTGAATAATGGTGTAAAGAATATGTGACTGCAGAGATCCTGATTTCATTCCCTTTGGATATAGAACCAGAACTGGGGGTGCTGGATTATATAATAATTTTATTTTTAATTTTTTGAGGAATTTCCATACTATTTTACATAGTATTAGTCACAGTCCCATCCACAGTGTGCAAGGGTTTCTTTTCTCCACATCCTAACAGGTGCGAGGTGATATAGTGATTTTGATTTGCATTTCCTTGATGGTTAGTGATGTCGAGCATCTTTTTAAGGGCCTGTTAGCCATTTTGATACCTTCCTAAGAAAATGTTTATTCAGTTCCTCTGCCCCTCACTTTTCTTGATAGAATTGTTTGTTTTTTTTTGCTATTGAGTTGTATATATAGTTTGGATATTAACCTCTTATTAGACAGAGATATATACTTCAGAATAATATACTTTCTATTTATCAATATTACCAGATAACCAGTATTAAATTATTATTGCTACCATCTCTCTCCCCACACAAATACTTTTTTTCCTTTCACTTTTTTTTTCACTCACTCTCCCACCCTCCACAACTCTCTCCAATAAATATTCATTCACAAAGCATCTATTTCTTTATATTACAATACAGTAACTACCAATCACATGTGTCTACTGAGCACTTGAAGTGTGGCTAGTCCAAATCTTTATGTCTCATAAATGTGACATACACATTTCATTCCAGGATTTAATATGAAAAAATAGGAGGTAAAATATAACATTAATATTTTTTTAAATACTAAACTCCAAGTCAATTTTTTCAGGTGGATGTAACAAGTTTTCCTCCATCTCTCCTTTCCTTCCTCAATTCTTTCCAGCTTTTAAAAAATAAACTTCTAAGGCAGTATAAGAAATTATACAGAGAGAGCCTATGAACACTATATCTGGATCCCCATAACGGTCACATCTCAGTAAACTTTAGTACAATATCACAGTTAGGATATTGACTCTGGTAGAGTCAAGATACTGTTTCACCATAACAATTTTGTTCTTTTGTAGCCATATCTATTTCTCTTCCTACACTTCTCCAACTTAACTCCTGAGAACTACTAGACTGTTTTGTATTTCTATAATTTGTCATTTCAAGAACATTACATAAAGAGCATTATAAATTATGTAATATTTTTGGATTTTTTTTTCACTCAGCATAATTCTCTGGAGATTCTTCCAGATTGTTGTAAGTATTAATAGCTCATTCCTTTTTATTGTAAGCAGTACTCTGTGCTATGGATTTATCAGTTTATCTAACAATTCACTCATTTGGGTACATCTGAGTTACCTTTATAGTTTGTGATTACTGTAAAACTGCTATAAACTTTTGTGAGCAGTTTTTCTGCAAACATAAATCTTCATTTCTCTGAGATAAATGCGCAGGAGTATAATTGCTGTGCTATATAGTATGTGTATGTTTATTTTAATGAACAAATAAACAAAACCTATCAAATTATTTTTGAGGCGAACTGTACCATTTTACATTTCCTACGGCAAGATATGAATGACCCAGTTTCTGTACATCCTCAACACCAATGAGAGTGTCATGATTTTTAATTTTTGCCATACATATAGGTATATAAATGCTACCTTATGTGGTTCTAATTTGCATTTCCCAAATGGTTAATGATGTAAAACCTTCTATTCCTATGCCAATTTGCCATCTGTTTATCGTATTCAGTAAAATTTTTGTCTCTGTTCATTTTCAAATCAAATTCTTTTTTATTATTGGGTTTTGAGGATTATTTATCTGTTTCAGTTACAAGTGTATTGCTGGGTATGTGGTTTGAAAATATGTTCTCCCAACTCTGTAGCTTGTCTTTTCATTTTCTTAACAGCACCTTCTGAAGATCAAAACTTAAAATTTCGATGCAGTCCAATTTATTAATCTTTCCTTTTATGGAAATGTTTTTGGTACCAAGTCTGAACTCTCAGCCTATCCCTAGATTTTCTCCTACATTAGTTTTTAAAAGTTATATAATTTTACATTTTGTATTTAAGTTAATGATCCATTTTGAATTATTTTTTATATAAAGTATGAGACTTAGATCTAGGTCAAGATTTATTAATTGATAAATGGATTGATTGAAAGATTTGGGGCTCTAGATTTCTTTGGTGCATATTGCAATGTCTTCTTGGTAGATTGACCCTTTTTATCATTATATAATGTCTCTCTTTGTCTCCGATAATTTTATTTGCCCTGAAGTCTATTTTACCTGATATAATATAGGCACACTTCTATTTTCCTTTAATATTTTTGTGACATATTTTTTCCATGCTTTTACTTTCAAACTGCTTATATCACAATATTTGAAGTCAATTTCTTATAGACAACTATTGTTGGGTCATAATTTTTAATCCCCTCTACCAATTTCTGTTTTTAATTATTGTATTTAATGATCAGTATTTAATGATCTGTTAGGACTGAAGTCTGAAAATTTATTCTTTGGTTTTCTATTTGTTTTCCCTATATATTTTGGCTGTTAATTTTCTTGCTTTCCTGTGGGTTTCTCAAACATACTGAGGATTTCATTTTACTTACTTATAATGTTTTCTGTGGTTATCTTAGGTATTGAATTATACATATAACTTATCTACTGGTGTCATCATTTTATTAGTGTAAAGAACAGAAACATTATCTCATTTTACATCCCTTTGCTTCCCTCTCCCATTTTAGAATAGTTGTTTTAAATATTTTCTATACATATATTCAGAACTGTATCATACACTGTTAAATTTTTACTACAATTGTCAAACATAATTTAGAACCTCAGGAGAAGAAAATCCTGCAGTACTCATCTACATTTTTTGCTTACCATGTTCTTTTGTCCATTCTGACATTCTGATATACCTTGAAAAAAATAAGATAACAACAATAATTTCCTTTATCTTTAGATAACTTCCATAGGTTACTCTTTTAGGGTAAATCCAGTGATGACAAATTCTTCATCTTCAGATATATAGATTTCCTCTTTATTTTTGGAGTACATTTTTGCTGAGTATAAGATTCTGGAAGGATAGTTCTTATTCTTCAGCAATTAAAAACATTTTATTTTAATTCCTTATAGCTTTCTTGATTTCTAATGAGAAATCTGCTATCATTCAAAAGTTTGGTTAAAATGTGTCTTAATGTAATTTCTTTGGTTTTTCATGTTTGGGGTTCTCTTAGCTTCTTGAATCTGTAGGTTTATATCATATTTCCAAATTTGGAAAAATTTCAGCCATAGTTTCTTCAAGTATTTTTTAAACTTGCCCTCTTTATTTTCCCTTTCTAGAACTCCAATATAATAAATGTTAGGTCTTTTGTTATATACTCACAAGTTCCTGAGGCTCTACTACTCATTAATTTTCATTCTCTTGTCACTCAGTTATTCATATCGGGTAATTTCTTTTGTCCCATTTTCCCATTCACCATTTTTTCCCTCTCTAATTTCCTGTTTATCCCATCCATGAAGGGTTTTAAGAAAATATTATTTTAGTAATTATATTTTTTTAAGTTTGAAACTTTTTATTTAGTATTACTTTATATTCTTTATTTCTTTGATGGTACGTTCTAATTTTTGCTGTTTCAGGTATGTGGTTAATTTCTCATCAAATCATTTTTATTATGTCTGCTTTAATTCTAAAATCCCTGTCATCTCATGTTTTACATCTATTGATTGTTCTTTTTCATTTGCTTTGAGATCTCTCTAGTTTTTGGTATGTCAAATGATTATTATTGAAACCTGGACATTTTCCCATTATGTCATGAGACTAGATCTTAAGGCTTTTTCTTTAGCAGGTTTTCCCTGCTGCCATTTCTTCAGAGGAAAGGGGCAATGTGCTGCCTCATTACTGACAGGTAGAAGTAGAATTCTAGGTTCCCCACAAGGAATGGATGTGCTGATGGGAATTTTGGTTCCCTACATAATCTCCACTGACACTGTGATAGGGATTGCATTGTTATTCAATAGTTAGTCTTGACTATCCATTAAGATTTCTCTGAGTATAGCTCAGATAGGATAAGGAGGGCTACAGGGGGCCCTCATTATTGTCAGGTGGGGGTAAAAGTCCAGGCTATTCTTCTATCCAGGATAGCACAGAAAAAAGAAGGACTTGTTAGCAGCCAATGGCGATGAATGTGCTGACTCCTACTTGGCCTTCATAACACCAATATGACTAGGGCGTTGGAGTGAATGTGACAGCTTTGCGAAGGTTGACCCTAAATATCCCCACCTGGAATTTGCTGATGTGGTTAGGGGTAGAGCCACTAGAGTTGCTGTGGTGTGTTTGACTGCAGAAGATCATTTACTGCTTAAGAGTTTTCTGGTCTATTAAGTTTATTAAGTTTCTCTTTTCCTGGTCCTTGGGCTAGAGAGAACAGGCTTCTGTTAAGGCTTTTTTTTTTTTTTTTTTTTTTTCTTTGTCTACATCTGTCGGTGTCTCTAGGTTGCTGGCTTATTCAAATTCAGGTCTGAGATATATAATTTAAAAAACAAAAAAACAGACAATTTATCCCTGTGTTGTACTTTGAGTCCCAAGGTCCCTAGGGAGATCTCCCCATCCTTCATAGTGTCTTACATTTGTTGTATATATAGTGTCTAAAGGTTTTAATTGTATTTAGCAAAAATAATAGGGACAAGTATATCTACGCCTTCTTTGCAGAAGCAGAAGTCTCAATTTAAGTAGGTTTTTAAGATCTTGAATTAGGCAGAGGACATAACATGAAGGACATCATATTTTATATTAAAGCATTTGGCCTCTTTAATATGAGTATAATTAGAAATGTCTAGAAATATTCCCATTATACTATCTTAAGTAATGTGATATACGGTGGAACCACTTGCTGAAATGAACTTGAGGAAGCATTAAGTATGAAGGAAAATCAAGTGTTTAATATTGAATATGTATGATATACATATGATCCACTTATAGGTTTAGAGTTTAGGAAGAAGGTTTATCTGAATTAAAATAAGTCATATGTTATATTATCAACACCACTTAATGCATAAAAAAAAAAAGGAATTTATTAGGGGTAGGTTGTAGAGATAGGGAAAATGGGCCCAGGAAATTGCCTTGGGAAAAATCAAAATACAGAAGCTGGGCAATGTTGCATGGTTCAGCAAGACATTGGTGGGAATAATGAGAGCTGTGGATGGGGGGTAAACGTCGTTGAATGTCAAAGGCTAAAAGAAGGTCGATTGCAATAAATGAGAAATAGAGGTTTAAAATACAAATATTGAAGTATGGCCACTAGATTTGACAACATAGAAATTATTATTTATTTTAGAAAAAAATGGTTTTGTTTGATTGTCTTCAACAAATGAGTGGATATGATTGGAGGTGACTTGGAGACTGAAAAGCAAATTGTGAAGCATATTCATCATATGCAATAACTCTACAAATTATTGTGTGAGACGGAAAGCCCAACACAGGACAGTAGCTAGGATAAAGGAAGGTGAATTTTCAGGGAAGTTTAGAATGTGTAGAATGTGTGTTTGTTGATAGGAATGATATTGTAGAGAAGGAGAGATTATAACACACAAGAGAAAGTATTAACTGAAGGTGTTAAATATATGACAGGGTAGGAGAAATCTAATTTCAAGCACTAGAAGTATAAGCCTTTGGCAAGAAAGACCTTTTCCCTGCTTTAACAGGAAAGAATTAGAAAATAACATAGAGATGTTAGATATTTAATGATGGGGAAATACACAGTTTTCCAATTGCCATACTTTATTTTCTAAAAGAGCAATAAGAAAGTTCATTTCATGAAAGGAAGGGCAAAGGAGAGAGTATATTAAGTCTGATGGAAATAAAAAAAAGGTGTGAATTGGGGCATACAGATAAATGAAGATGAGGTTATTAAAGAATCAAAGTAAGTTATGTTGAGGCCCCATTTTTACCTCAAAGGGGAAAATTATTGACTATGATTTATCAATTTTGTATTTAGAGCTTTATATGTATTTAAACTTCTTTGTATTATATGACTTTCTTATATATCTTGCCTCTTTCTTGCTTAAGAATTTCTGGCCATATAAAGGGAGATCTAAAAATACTAAATGAATTCTGTAAAGAAATATTTAAACATAGTTACATTTTTATATGTTTGGAACAGATATATGTAAGTAGTAAAATAACTGAATGTAGATTTAAAAAAAACTATTACTTGTATTGAGATTATTGTAGTATCTGGTTCATGGTTTATAAATAGTATCAATAGAAAAATAAATACAATATACTACTTGAACTATAAATAATATTTAATGGTCCTTTAAATATCAGTTGATAAATCTGTGTACATAAAATCATACTGTCATAAACAATTTATCCTTACTCAGAGAGTAGTAATACATACTAAGATAAAAATAAAAATCTGGCTTCGATTTAGAAAGTTTGTTGTTTTAAGAACTTGCTTGACCATCTACAACATGTGTTTGTAAATCCCTGTATACAGCTTTGTGTTTTTCACGAGGCTTTCTATTCCAGTAAGAACAGCTGGTAAAATTAAGGTTGCTCTCCTAAATTTCAATTAGAAGCCATTGGTGTAAAGCTGTTTTCAGGATCATTTACTTGGATCTGGAATAAATTCCTTTTAGTTGTTAGAAATTCAATCTCACTTTACTAATGTTCAAATCACGGATGGTTATCATCGCAAAGTTCTGAAAATTTAGTTTATATTGGTGGATAAAATGTATGTACCATGCAGATTTTTAAAAATTAATTTGGTCCATAAAATTTTTGAAATACAGAATTTTGGTGATATTACTTGTTAAAATACAGATTTGTTTTGTATTATTATAATTATTTATACATTTATTCACTTCTATTTGCAGTAGAGGTTCTTGTTCTTCATTTTTATTTTTAAAAAGTGCTCCATTTAGATTTATAGAGGACTTAAGACTTTTACAAAACCTAAGGTAATCTGGTCTAACCACTTTACAAATAGTTATCAGAGACAAAATAGTCAGAGAATATAAATCCTTTGTGCCAAGTGGTAACACTACAAAATATTAGATGCACATTTTGAAATCTTTGATATTTGCCTTTTCCAATATAGTACTGCTCCTTTTATTGTTTTCCAATGTGACTATATATAGTGGGTGTACATTCTTGTAGTAGAAGGGACTACAAAGAAAGAGAACATGTTTCCTGTTCTAAAATTAAATGCCATGTTTTAGAGTTTTGAGGGTTCAATAGATAATGCCTTTCTCCTTTTCCCCACCCAGGTGAAATTGAATGATAATAAATAGAAAGGACAATGGGAAATGAAAACAGCACTTTATGATAATAAAAATATTTGAAAAATTTGTCAGGTCTGTGAGTATCTTTAAATTAAAATTATACCTAATGTCATCGGCCAATGTAATTTGGGGACTATAACCTGTGAAAATTAGAGCATGGAACTGCAAAATTGTTTGCAGGAGGCAAATCCTAAAGAGAATCCAAAGGGCTGAATGTTAGTTCTCTGTTCATCTTACCAAACTTAGCCATTGGATAATATATTTCTTCCCCAGTGGAAGTCGGGGAAGAACGGCAATGCCAAGGATAATACTCTAATGGAAGCTCCTATCCATGCAAAAATGAGGAAAAGAAAACAAACATCCCAGAAAATCACACCAGATAGTGTGAAAAAAGTGGTGTGATTAACTGAGCCCACTTAAATTCCAATATTGTACTAAGCCTGACTGTGGTTATGATTAAATATTTTGGAAGTATAATTTTATACCTCTTAATTCTATAAAACTGTTAAGCTGGAACACTGAAAATTAAGGAAACCATCGTTTCAAAAAAAACACCTAATTTGTCTCCCATCTTTGCCAAATATGGAATTTATTTTAAACATGATGGAAATTAGATTGTGATTAAAAGTCTGACAATATCTATTAACAATTTATTAAGTAATAAAAATTAGCACTTTTAAAAATAAAAATATATATATAACTAAAACTAATATTGTTATTTTAAGTTAAAAATATTCCAAACAGTCATATCATGGACTGATCTAATATCATTATAGATTAAAATTTATAACAAAATTGTACTTTATTGCCTAATTAATATAGCCAAAAAAGTTATTTTAATCATTGACCAGCTCTTTAATCAATTATTAATTATTCGTCTCAAAATAACCCTCTACCTTTCTAAAAATAATTAAAGAATCTATTACCAGAATTAATTTTGTTTTCTAAACTAGATATGTTTACTTTATATAGCCATCACTGAAGGAAACTATGACCCAACTCATACATTTCATAAGTCCATAGATTTTTCTTTCTCTCGATGTAACTAGCTTATGAATTCCATAGGTTTCCAATGATGTTTTTGGAATTATATTCATGAATACTTTTTCTTATAAAAGTAGTATGTTATAGACAAAATATCCATGTTCCCTTATCCTTCAATGTGCTGGTTTTAGGAGGTGGGGGCCTTTGAAAGGTGATTAAGATAGATGAGGTCATGAAGGTAGAGCCCTCCTGAATGGGATTAGTGCCCTTATAAGAGAGCTTGCTTCTTCTCTTGGCTTCCATCATGCAAGGACACAGAGAGAAGTACATAGTCTGTAACCTAGAAGAGGACTCTCACTAGAACTTGACTGTGTAGCACCTTGATTTAAACTCTAGTCTCCAGAACTGAAATAAACTTCTGTTGTTGATAAGACACCCAAACCATGGTACTTTGTTATAGCAGCCCAAAATAAGACATAATGACCAGAAGTTAAATAATGATATTGAATTAAAATAGGCATTTATAACTTAATTCCACATATTATTTAGAATTTTTACAAAACCTTTGTATTATCAACATCTCTTCCACTTCCCATGTTTGATGAATCACACAATTCTATTAGTACCTAATGCGTTTTCTCTTCCTGTTTCTGACAGCCACTGTCTCAGTCCAGGCCTTCATTTTCTAGGTTAATTCAATATGGCCAACAGAACTTTCTACCTGTATTGTTTCTACTCTTCGATCTATCAGACTTTTGTCTATAGTATTTCTAAAAGTTTACTGTAAGTCATGTTGACACTTGAAATCTTCAAATACTTTAATTCGAACAGTAGCCTCTAGCAACAATCAAATTGATTCAAATAATTCACTACAACTGATAACTGTGCTTTTCTGGCAACTGTAATGTTAGAGATTACCCTCCCATGTTCATGTTCATTCGAGTGAATGTTGCATATGTTAAAATTGTTTAAATTATAAATTGGAGTCAAAAAGTCATAAGGAAGTCAATAAAGAAACTTTAAACATATCGCACCATCTCCAATAATACTAAAGGTGCCAGAAAAAATATGCATTAAAAACAAAACAAAACAAAACAACTGAATTAGACCAGAAACTAAAATAAGATACTGGGAGGAAACTCTATTATCCTCAACGTATATTAAAATGGATTTATGGAGATTAGAGCAATACAAAATAAAGAAAATAAAATTATCTAATTTTACCTAATGCTACAGTAAGATCACAACTCAAAAATTCATAGTAAGGGTAAGTGAGAAAGAAGTAGTTCCTGTACCAGGAAATTAGATCCTAGTCCTTCTGAAAGCATTCAAAGGAAACAGAGTGAAGGAATGAGAGAGACAGTCATATTAGCTTTGATTTCTATCCTGGAAGATAAGTCTCCATGACAAATAGAGGTAGGATAGGAAAATAAAGGTAAAAACCTTTCAACAGAGCATGCTACAGATTTTTTATGTTTATGTTCTCCGTCAGTTCAAATTGCCTGATAATAGTGAAGTGAGATCCTAAGAAGACATTATCTTTTTCTTTTTAAGGAAGTACATCGGATAAAGGTCTCTGTAAAGTAAAAGTTTGAATGGAAGTTTTAGGCACCAATCTGACATTTGGCTCATCTGAAACTATTAAATAAAAAACCATATGGAGCGTCAGGGCAGGGTGATCCATTCAGACAAGTCATTATGAAGACCTCGAAGTTGGACCAATATTGAACATTGTAAGATGCTGCGTAAGGAGACAAATCAAACGTAAGTCATATGCTTGTTGAATTCAACACATTTCAAAGGAAAGGAAAAATAGAAATATGAATGTAAACAAATGAAAGAAAAGCACACATCTAGAAAGATTTATTGAGCAATGCAGAAGAAAATTTCACAAATCTTAAGTTTTCCATAGAATGTGAAAAATGGGTCCCTATGGAAAGGTGTATGTAGACATGAGAATGATACTCAGATAACAAAATAAGATGATAAGAAGAACATAGAGTTTAAATCAAAGTAAAATAAAAGAGAAATGGGTAAGGTATGACAGGTTTTCAAGAGAATTAAATCTGTTCTGTGTAACACTGATTCAATGAAGCAGACAGCGGATTTGATTATTTTTACAAAAACGCCAAAGGAAAAAAAAATAGATGTAAGATATTAATAGAGGTATCAGACAGCAAAAAAGCAATCAACTCCAAACTTGAAAAAGAGTAGAACAAGTAGATCAGAAGCAGTAATTACATTAAGAAAACTTCTGAGGAAAGAGGGGCCAGTGGAATGGAAAGCAATTACCGCCTTCATGGCAAAATTTAATTTTCCTAAATTCAGCCTATAATGTTTTAAGAAAAGATATCTGAATAATATTTCTACTCAATAATAAAAGTTTACTATAGAGATTTATCTAAGTTTCTTTAATTGGTGTCTACATTCCTCCCACAGCCAAAAATTCTGGCAGAGCATCTAATAGTCCGAGACACAAGGAAGATATTTAAACAACTAAGAGAGACTACAAATATTTTCATTAATTTCAAATTCGTTAACTATATTACAATCATTATATTAAGATATACATTCCATCATAGAAAACTTGTAAACAACTAAAAATATAGTTCTTTATGAACATCACTGAAATAAGAAATATGGTACCTTTAAAATAGAATACTTCTATAAGTAATTAAACTTATCAAATTAAATGAAATCAGAATATATTTTGTAGCTAGTATAAGTATAAATCTGAGTAATATTATTTTCCTGTCTGTTTTTAGGTTGCATTAAGATTATTTGTTAATTTTTTTTTTTTTCCGTTGTTCCAGGCAAGGACAGCTCACAGGCATGTGATTCATTCAATCACACAGGATTCAATCCTCTGTTGCTGCCATTGTGTAACTCTTAATAAATTGGGGCCTTGTATTTTCACTGTGCACCTGCTGGGCTTTGCAGTTTATGTATCAGTGCCAGTGCCATGTGTAGATTATACTCTAATTATGTTTATTTTACTTTCTCTTCTTCCCTCTCTCCCTTCTATATTCCCTTCTTTTCTTTAATGACAGAATTATCATTTGGGAGGTAGGATATTTCAAACAACTAGAAAGCTCAACAAATAATAAAATGAACCCTCATATACTCCCACCTCTGCAAGTGTTAAATGACCACATACTCAAATGAAGGGAATCATACCAAACTTATCCAAGAAGGTAGAAAGGTATTAAAGGGGATTATATAAGATATTCTAGTGTGAGGATTTCTTCAAAAACTGTTGTCAAAATGCTATGTATATCTACTCCCTTCACGGTGATGCAGGGAAACTCTCTCCAGCATGTCTGTGGCACATCTCAAAGGACAAAAGGTGAGAGGCTGGCTTTAATAGCTCTGTAACTATAAGCAGAGAGGAAAGCACACACTTGGGGTACATAAGAACAGGGGTTTTTCTATATGCTTAGTGATTCTTTAAAAGAATCCTACCCCACATTTTCCTATCAATGGTGAGACTACCCTACTAGCAAATAAGGCACATAAACCTGGAAAGGCATCAAAGGACACAGAAGGAAGGATGGGGTGGCTTGAATGCAGCAGGTCACTACACCAGTTACAATCTCAGCAGTGGTCCCCAGCAAATAGAGATCTTTAAGGAATCTATACATTTGCTCTGCTCTTTAGATAACATTTGACCATCTCTCTAAACGCATTTTGTTTTTGTAACTTTTTGTCAACCTACAGTGGCTAGCAATACTATTTTTTCTTATTTTTCCATATTCCTAATTCCTATTTCAATTTATACTTTTGTTGCTGTTCATGAGTTTAGGATGGAGGGGACACTGACATCCCAGCCTCTCTGACTTTGAGCTCTCATTTCTCTCTAATATGGAACAAGATAGTAAACTTCACTCTGCAGCACTAAATTCCCAGCAGCAAATGCATAATCCAGGACAGTCTCACTCAGTGTGGAAGGGGAAAGATCAAGTACCCAAACCACTGACTACAAATGAGAAAGGAAGTAATAATAATAATAATTAATAATAATAATAATAATAAAAACAGGGCATAAATGGATTTCAAATATACTGCTTTAATGTCCTAAAACCATACTATTTTTTAAAAAGTCTATAATTGAAGGGCAAGGATGTACTTTCTAGACTGCATACATGGTTATGTTGTCAAGACTGCAGACTCACTAGTCATCTCTCCTCCAAACTATGACAATGATGATGATACATGAAAAATTCAGTGGTTCCATGCCCTCTTCACCATCTCTTCCCAGAAATTATATCTTACTTTATATCTTTCAGTCTCTTTCTCAAAATTTCTGTTGTCAAGTTTCTCTTCATCACTGTATTCTCTCCATTGACTTCATTCTTCTGCTATCATTATATGACTTAGGGCCTCTCTTCTGGTGTTCCAGGGTTCTACATTTTTTGAAGGAAGGTATGCATGTAACAGTGCTTGGTCGGTTCACTAATTAAAAAAATAAATAAATAAAAATAAGAGAAAAATATCAAGTTGCTAATCCCAGTAGATTAGAATCCGAGGAAGATAATGTATACACAAATAGAGGTGAAGGAGGATATTTTT
Source organism: Rousettus aegyptiacus (assembly GCF_014176215.1). Taxonomy (NCBI): domain Eukaryota; kingdom Metazoa; phylum Chordata; class Mammalia; order Chiroptera; family Pteropodidae; genus Rousettus; species Rousettus aegyptiacus. The sequence continues at coordinate 64,692,995 of NW_023416286.1, forward strand.
TTTCTGGACCGGACATTCTAGGTTAAAGGTTTCAATAGGGAAGCAAAGAATACCTACCAAACCGCACTTCTCAGCCTTAATTCTTTTACATATTCCTATTTTTCAAATCACAGCAACATATTACATCATATTTTCATCTTCAAAATAAACTCCTTTCCCTCTTCTCCCCAAATTCAGTTTGCTAAGGTGATATTTGCACATGTCTGAAAAATGTGTTTTATTGAAACTGGATAATGTATTTTAATAGGAATAATTTTAGTACAAATATTCTAGTTAAAAAACATTCTTCAACTCACTTTGTGGTTGGCAACCCTGGTAAAGAAAAAAATTATTCTGACATTCATTAAATACTATAAGTCAAACTCTATTCAGGCAGACTTCTACAGTTGGGTTATATAGTAGGGAAGTAGCTCCATCTCTCTCCCTCATGATAAAATCCCATTGTAGGAATTCCTATAAAGGGCAGCATAGCCACCTTGTCCTGGTAGCAAATCAGAGGAGACTTCTCAAATTAATTATCCAGGAAACTTTTGGTCCTCAATTTAAAACAAACAACAGGATTTAAGTAGAATTAGAACTCAGAACTAGAACTCCTCTGATTCTAAATAAATGAGTCTTTGTTCCTTTTCTCAGGCAGGAGGTATTCTAAAATGGATTCTGGCCTGGACTTCAAAATTTATCATGATATTATCATATTATCGTAATATTGTTTCTTTGTCCTATATCCATTATGATTTTTAAATGATTATCATAAAGATAACCTTTACTGTCTCTATTTCAGTACATAGTATTTTCTTATGCTAAAATTATTACTACTAATATTATCTAATAACACTTTATAATTATGACTACTGATAATTATCACTACTAATATTAGCTAATAATATCTATATGTGTTAGAACAATTCTATCTCATTCTTAAAAATTATCATATTTAGTTCTTAATAGTGTGTCAGTGAAATTGTCATTATTCCAAACTTTAGATTAAGAAATATGTTGGTTGGGGGCACCAAGTAATTTTTTGTCTTTCAACATCAAATTTTAGCTTGTGATCAAGCCCAGACTTGAAACTATATTGTCTGAATTAATAGCTTTTATTATTTATCAGTATGTTCTATTATTTCTTATACATAAAAATGCAAATTTAGAGGTAAAAAATTTTATATTAGTACTAAGTGTAAGACACCTCATTTGGACATTTTGTCCTTATATAAATCTAAACTAGATATGTTGATTATCAGGGGAAGAACAGAAAACCTAATAGAAACTTAGTTGTTCCTGTGTGGTAAACACATTCTAGTTACTTTGGTAAATATCATCTCAATTGTTTATTTTCACAATTAACTTTGGAGTTATGTATTATCTATCTTTTACATAAGAAAACCAAGGCACAAAGAGGTTAATTGGCAATTATCTTTTTGAAAGCCTGTGGTGCTCATCTAGAAAAGATGATGGATGACCTCTTAATGGAAGCATACAATAAAAAGATGAGAAGATAAAAGGAATTTAGTTGAATAAAAAGTTGAAAATTTTATTAAAAGTCATCTCCTATTAGGGAGTTTTATAATTAGAAATCCTGACTCCTCTGTTTTATAATGGGTCATAACAATTCATTCGGAGTCTTTGATATTTCTTCCTTATCTATTTTTTTGTCATTTTAATGCATTCCTTTAATACATAAATATTTTATCATAATGATGTTTTTCTTCCATCTATATGGTGTTCATAAAGTTTTATTTATTTATTTTTATTCTTATATTTCATGACACCATCAGGCATGTTAGATGAGAGCAGTTCCCCAAATCTGGCAATGGTTGGCAAAATGAGACAAGAATTTAAAATATTATATTTTAAATAGAAATATATTAGTATTTAATAAATTGTTACAAATTATTAATTCTGTATGTCTTCAATAAAAAGTAGAGATAGAGTGTATAGTTATTTTTCAAACCATTAGTCATCCCTCTGTTTCCGCAGGGGAATTGGTTCCAGGAGCCCCATGGATACCAAAATCTGTGATGCTCAAGTCCCTTACGTAAAATGGCATAGAACTATGCATACAGTTGGCTTTCTACATCCATGACTCCCAACCACAGATGGAAAATATTGTTTCCCCTGAATACAGAGAGCTGATTATATTTACTTCTTTACAGTAACCATAGTTTCCCTTCAATGCACTAATGAAAGTGTTTGACAATATTAGTTATAGGTTTTTGACTCATTGCACATGAAAGTAAACTGATGTATTTTACTAAAGACAGAAACAACCAATGATTTCCTTTTAGTTTACGTATTGCTGTATAAACTAGGACTGCTTTTTCATAGACTATAAATATTTACCTAATGTGTAGTGACAGGAAGTAGAAAAAGGTCAGCTGATCTGCAGCTTTATCTAAATGTAACACCTAGAACTATAAAGCTTCTAGAAGAAAACAATAGAAAATTAATTAAATATCTATGTAATAAAGGTAATAAAGCTAAGATATATTTACATAATGGTATAATTTACTTTTTTTCAGATAAATACATGTATGTAAATGTGGAGCTAAATGTATCATCACAGATAGATCTCAAAAACATAATATTGAGTAAAAACAAGCTAATTAACAGGTCAAATAATGATAGTACATACCGTATGGCACCATAACCTCAAAATTTAAAAATACATAAAAAAATGTGTATTTAGTTGGAGAAAATACATAGTTGGCAGTTGTCAAAAATATGCACAAAGATGGTAAACACTAACCTGAGTTACACTGGTTAATGCTGGACAGCTACATGGATTGCAAATATAAACATTGATAGGTGTAAATTAGTTTCATAACCTAATCATGCACTCACTTTCCTGGATAGACTTTAGAACTCTTTATAATTCTTTGAACAGGCTGTGTTTATGTATCTGAGAATTTATACTTAATTTCACCCAGCCTAGAATCACATCCACAGTCTTGCCCATCTGATGAACATAACTTCAACTGTTAATAGTTCCAAAGACTTTGCTGAATAGATCCTCCATTTTCTGTGCTCTCATAGCACCTGTAATACTTGGTACATTCTAATTACTCAGATTTCCCACTAAAACCTGAAATCATTGAGAGAACAATTGTGACATACTCATCCTTATGAGCCAGCCCAATATGTGGAACATAGAAGTCTATTGATAAATAATAAATTACAGTTTTTTTAAATAAGTCTGCTACTGCTATAGATCTAAGATTTGACGTATGTCTCAATTACTAGATTCTAGTAAAATGAGGTTGTTAGTATTAGAAAAACACCAAAATTGTGCTTAAACATACTGGTAATTTCCTGTAGATAATGTTCCTCAAGTAAACTGCAAATTAGCTGTCAATGTTTATGTCATTGTGCAACTTATAATACTGTTACACATAATATTTCATATAAAGGATTAGTGTTAAAAAGAGGATCCACAATGTTCAGATAAGGCAACAAAGAAAGCATGTTCTATAAATCTGAAGGAAAAAAAAAACAGTTTCTTTCAAAATATGTAAAACTTTAGTTTTCAGAAAATGGTTTTTTTACTCATCCTTACAATAACTTCATAAATAGAGCTTATTCCAAATTTTAATTATTTTCTTAAATACTGGAGGTGATTTTAAGTGTTATTTCTCATGTTATAGGTGTAGAAAATGAGGTCCAGAAAGATTAAGACATGACCCAACTCACATATTAAACAGATGTAGATGAGATTAAGAAACAAGGTGAGTGGCTTTAATGACATTCAGTTTGCATTTCAAATATGTAACATTGCTTCTATTTCTTTAACATAGTACATGCAAATGTGTACAAGATAGTTTATATAAACGCTTAAAAACTGAAGAATAACACCATTGGCTAGGCATTTATTGAGCAATTGCCATATGGCAGATAGTATACATACATTTAATTCTTTCTAAAGTTTTATGATACATAGATGTAAATATAAATATGCAATTTAACCAAGAGCTACTGTCAGCTACTCTTTTCTAAGTTGCCGATTTTTTTTTTTTTTTTTGCTGAAGCTCATATGGTCTAATTTCTAGTTCCCTGATTTTATTTATTAGAAAAGAGAATAGGTGAGGGCTTATTTGGCTTCTGTATGAGATCAGAAAGATACACGTATGGGAAATTCCTGTCATCCCATGGAATTTAGAGTTTTTACTTTATTTTTACTTTGGCTTTTTTGGCCAGCATGACCTCGAAACATAAGGAGCACAGGGGTATTGGTAGGGATCATCTGTGGAAGGCAGCTCAGTAAGAGAAAGCCAAATAGCAGTTTGGAGATATTGCTAATGTTTCCTGTCTAAGTACATGCCCTATTGCTAATTATCATGGTAGCCTTGCCTTACAATTTCACAGTGTAGTAATTTCTTCTTTGTCTATAAGAGGGGATCATTATTGCATCTGCTTTGCCTACACATTTTCCTAATGCGAAATTTGTGCTGTTTCAGGTTCAAGTTGCTCAAATAGGAGAAATGGAAAGCTCCCAAGAGTCAGTGTTGTACTTCTGCTGATATGGCAAGTAGTGTCTTCACTACAGTTCGGTTGGGAATTTTACTGTTCTGACAGCATAAGTTAAGTAACTCAAAGTATATAAAACAGCTACTGAATGTGCTTCATCTAATATATATATTTATTGATAAATGAAGCTAAATGCGTGTAAAGCAAACCTAATAGCTATAAATTATGAAATGGGTATAATTATTTATACAACACTAGATGTACGGAGAAGATTACACAAGCATCAACAGTTCTATACTCTAGGATCACAGTAAAATGTTGTAAAGCAAATACAAGCAAAAAACTCTAAAATTAGTAAAATAACAAAAACAAAAGCAAAATTTCATGAGCTTTCAGAGAAAACAAATTGTTCACCTTCGAATGAACTTAAATTTGATTTATTTCAACCTTCTCAACAATAATACTAGGGGACAGAAGTTAACAGATTAAAAATTGTTTTCCATATTGAAGATCAAAACACTTGAATCTAAAATTTTAATCTAGCCAAATTTTCATTTAAAAGAAAGTATAATTTTTTAAGCATATAATGCCTAAGAAATATTGTACCTCAAAAATATGCCTTGAAAACATTCTTTACAAGAAAAAAAAATATCTAGACAGATGATGCAAGAGATATGGGAAGCAAGAGTGACTAAATAATTTAATGTAAAAATAAAGATCTGAAAAAGGGAGAAGGAAATATACCATAACTACTGAGAATTAAAATTCTAAAGAAAACTATCCCAGTTTATGTGTTTATGGTTATAACATACCAATGAAAAAACAGAGACTCGCAGATTTAATTAAAACACACACACACACACACACACACACACACACACACACCCAACACAGTCAACAGAATGAGTCCTACAAAAAGTATACCTAAAATAAAAAAGACAGTGAAAAGTTGTAACTCAAAGGCTGGGAAGATACGCCAGGCAAATATAAAACATAAGATGGCTGAAGTAGAAATGTTATCTAGCAACAACAAAACAAACAAACAAAAAAGCAAAATATTTAAACCAGAAAATATCAAGGAAACAGAGTAGAATGTTTATCTATGTATACAAAAAACAATAGAATGGGAAGCTATAATTCATCAGAAACATAGATGTTCCTGTTTTTATAACCTCAAAATCAACAACTGACAAAAGTACTGGGAGAAACATGTACATCCACTGAGTGCACACACAACAGGTCAACATTTGTGGGACACATTAAAACCATGACTTAAATACAATGATCGCAATATAAGAAGTGCTGAAAAATAAATAAATCTTCAACACAATAAAAGTGAGTAGTCACAAAGAAAATCAAAAAATGATAAGGAAGCAAATAATAAGGGCAGAATTATAAAACAGGATGTAGAAAATCAAAATTTTTAAAACTATTAGGATAGGTAGTCTTTTAAGACTGGCTAAGAAAAGAATGCACAAACTAAATATAGAATAAAAATGTTAATTTTTACAAATAATTTTTAAATATTATTTAAAAACTATGCTTAAATTTGAAAAGCTAAATTAAATTCATAAATTTCTAGAAAAATATAAAACATTTAAAAGTGAATAAGTATTAAATAAATGGTTATGATAAGTAAAGATGTCCATCACCAAAAATGATACATGATACAGTCATGATGATTTGTCAGGTGAGTTCTATCAAACTTTCAAGAAACAGTTCATATTATGTTAGTCATCTTAGAATGTAGAAAGAGTAAAAGACTTGTTTTATGAGGTTAATATTATCTAGACCCCAAAATTAATTAAAGACATCATAAGAAAAAATAATATTATGCATTTAAATACGAATGAAAAATAAAAGTTATACACTCTGGGACTTTCCACACTTATATTTTAGTAAATATTATTTTTTAATATTTTTCATTGACATCATGATAGATAAGTGTTGTAATAGTAAAATATCTGTATATATGTAATTTTCATAATATTTTAAATCTAGGTACTCGACTCCTGAGAAAAATACCACCTACCTTTTAATCACCATCAACTGCCTCAGCTTATATATAATTGATTCAAATATTCTCCTACCCAAACTTTCCAGACTCCTTGGTTTCTCATGCCTTTCTTTAAGAAGCTCTGGAACTGAAATAACATTTCTGAGTTGTTCAAAATTAGGCAAAGAAGTTGGTCTTTATATCGCAGCATTAGCTAATGTTTGGGTTAAAGACACGTGAAAGCTTAACCTTAAGTAAGACAATTGCCTGTGGCCAAGAACAAGTCTCAGAGAGAGAGATGGCTGTGAATCATTTACAGATTATAGGCCCAGCAACTGCGACATGAGCACATTAGCCCAGAGAAAGGGATCTGGGCCTGACACTACCCACTATAATTTCCATTCGGCCTCACTCATATGTCTTTGCTTCTCATATTAAATTGTCCCCATCTGTAAATAAGATTCTTGTTGGTCCTGTTTCTAAATAACTTACAGATAACAGTAAATGGAAAAAAAAAATGACTACAAGGCAATAACTCGTTTATCATGCTCTTATTCCATTATCTTCTAGATTTCTCATACCCTTAGCTAGCACTTATATTGCTCTAGGTGAAATATCATATAGGAAGATTCAGGCATACAACCTTGAGGACTGTAAGCCTCTGGATATGTTTATTTCCTCTCACCATGGTTATTGCATTTGCATGTAAATTTACAGTTAAAATTGGGCATGTGAGGTCAAAATACACCCCAGCGAAACACCTGAGCAAAACATCTCTCTCTTCCCTAATTATGTAGCAGCAGTCCTGTTTTTTGCTGATGATGACAGTCATTACCCTTGCCATTATGTTGATTCCATTTCTTCCTGGTGGTCTCCTGGCAGGAGGAGATTGAAGTGATAGCTTATAGTTAAGTGATACTCTTAATATGCTTTCCAGGAAGAACATTCTCCTTCTGGAAAGTAGGACATCTAGAACTATACAGCCTAGAATTTCAGAATGATGTCTTAGTCTGTGCAGGCTGTTACAACAAAGATATCATAAACAGGGTGGCTTATAAATAATGGATATTTTGGAGGGTGGCAAGTCCAAGACCAAAGCACTAGGAGATTCAATGTCTGGTGAGTAACTGCTTCCTCACTGAGTCACTATAACCTAATAAGAGGGAAGGGGCAAGTGAGCTTCCTCTATCTGCTTTCATAAGGACATTAACCTCCTTCATGAGGGTTCCACCCTCATGGCTTAGTCATCTCCAAGACTCAGCTCCTAATAGGCTAGGATTTCAACATATGGATATTGGGTAGGACACAGACATTCGAATGGGAAGCACATTCCCCAATGAGTCACCAGATGGATGGCGACCCATTAGGGAATATTTCTACCCAACTGGTTTCTGAACCTAGGTTTAGGATTTAAATTTATAAGTGGTGGACATGCACATAAAGTTGAATTCTAAGTCATGCCAGGTATTTTCAGCCAAGGTAAGCAGGTCAGTGAAGACAGATGGGATCTTCAGTCTTGTAATTAATATGCTAGGGTACTCTGAACCTGCTGAACCTGAGGAGGTCCATGCTGTATTGATAGAATGTGGTGGCTCCTAATACTGAAATATACGCAGGCCTCAAATAAGGCAAATGCCTCATAAGAAAATCTTCTCAACCTCCACTCCTACTAAGCAGATAAATGATAAAGGTCAAATCTTAGTATTGTTTGACTGGGGTGTGCAAATTTATATACCAAAATAGCTGCTAAATCTCTATGTACCAGAAGCATCTGAGAAAGCAAGGAAGGGACTTTGCCTGAGGGTGCTGGATTAAGAAATAAAGAGTATAAACTTGGATGAGGAGGATTTTAACAATGGGAGAGCACTCTTTTTTTGTGATAAAAAAGTTAACACCCTGGAAAGGGCCTTGGGAGATAGTGTTAATATATTGCTGAGATAGTGATCAGGATCTTGGGAGATAAATGATGGTCACACTAAATGGGGTCGAAATGCTAGACTTGCCTAGTACATAGGGAAAGAGGGCTCCAAAGGGACACAACAAAATGTTACGCTAGTGTAAATATTCTACTAAATGCCAGAAAACAGCCTACAGATTTCCATTGATGGGCCAAGAATGTATCTCACTTATCAAAATAATAAGGAATTCACTGATGTGAAAGTAAGAGCTTTATTACAAAATTGAGTTATGATTGTTTTTTATAGTCCAATGCTGATGGTAGGGGGTGCTATTACAGAATTTGGGCTTCTGAATCCAAGTGAAATAACAGAATCCTGAAGTAAATAAGACTAAATGGTGAGACTTAACTCTCAGAAGCGAGGTAGGCAAAATTATTGCAATCGATGGCAAAATCTAAGAGACGGTCAGAGTCCCAAATACATAAAAATTTATAGAGATAATTAAAAGAACACAGTCTTCTCAAATATATGATAAATGAGTAGTCACCAAGGATATTACTTAATTTATGCAATTAAAAAATCACAGAGGATAATTAGGAATTTTAGACGTTATAACACCTCAAATGGTTTCCAGATCTGAGTCATTTTTCATGTTCTAACTTATCTGAAGATTGGAACTCCATCTGCCTATCTTCTGGCTAGAGAAGGTTAGAATTTCCTGAAATCCTGCCAGGGATGCTTTCTGCTTTTGAATTTTTTTCCCTTAAATTGATGAATAATCATCTTGAACCTGACATTCTCCCTTTTCAATGGATCCAAAGTGCCCACCAAAAGGCACCTAGTTACATAGTCATAATTACCGTTTCTTCATATCTACCTATTCTTAGAGATGTTTCACCAGCCAGTATTTATCCTTCCCCTGGTGAAAATGTTAACAATTGTACTGCTGGAGCATTACAAAAACACCAATACATACTCTAGTTACCATCAATGATTGAAGAGGTCCAGCTAGCCAGCAAATAATTAATTCCCAAAATCCCACTGTAAGATTTGCTTCCTAAGATCATCTCGAATCTGGTACCAATTATTTTAAAATACATTCCCGGAAATTTACCCAAAATAATGTGGAGAATACGATGCAGGTACTTTATTGAATAGTACTCTTAGGAAATGCAGGATGAGAGAAGCAGGAGCTGTCACATAGTGCAATCCTAAGTGAAACTGTGAAGCTTTGAAGTATCTTCCCAAGTTGACCCAAATTGAGGAAAAGGGACAGATCTTTGTGTCTGTCATTGGCTTCTGGCTGTCTCCAGAAACCAAGAGATGGGTTTGTCAGCGATGACTGAATAGGGCATTTCATTACCCCTTACAATAGTGATATTTTGATTTTACTTTGGATTTCCATAATGAGCTATGGATTTTAGTACCTTATCAGGAATTTTAATTGTGTTTTTAAGATTCTCTACATGTTAATTGGTTTGTTAAGCTCTTTTTCTATTAGCTATTTTAGAAATGTTATACAAGTATTAAGCTATGATTATGGATTTGCTTATTTTTCCTTAATTCTGTTACTTTTTTCTTTATATAATTTCAAGCTATGTTTGAATCATACATTTTCAAGATTGTTAATATTCTGTTGTACTGATGCTTTTTAAATTAATTAATGTCATATAGCTACACTTATCCATGGCCACGATTTGCTTTTTTCTTTACTATATGAATGATTCCAATTATGTTATAGTTTGAAGCAAAAACAGAATGATAAACACTGGTCATCATCGATAAGACCCTGGAAATGAGTCAATTATTTAAGGTGCTTTAAATTATAGTTGACAATGAGAGAAGGCATTCATAAAAATTAAATAAAAAGATGCGCTCCGCCTTTTCCACAATTGTGAAGAAATATACTCATGTAAACCTCTCACATTGCTTCAGTTTTCAAATATATTTAGAAGTAACTTGAATCTTCTCTATTTCTGAATATTCCTAAGACAACTAGGTTTATGATTTGATCACCTCAGTGTTTAAAAATAAAGTAAAAGTTAACTTTAGTAATTAAATATATCTATTTCTTTTTTTTTTAATTGGGAGTTTTAAGAAACTTAATAATCCTAACTAAATAAAAAAATAATATACTGGCTATTTCAGAAGAACATAGAAAAGCAACAGAATATGGTAAATCTCAAAGATATCCGTTTCGACATTTTCTTCTATTTTGCAGAAGATAGCCAGAAATACTGAGTACATATCCTCAGGTAGAGAGTTAATTGAGTGGCAAAAATAGGTCCAAGACCCAATGCCATGTGATCTCAACCCACTAAACAGTCAAGTAAAACTGTATTTGATTTTGATTTCTTGTACTCATCAACACTAAATTTGTTTCTCTAAAGAGAGATTAGGTATTGATATATTATTCAATAATAAATATCCAGTGTGTGTTTTTAATATAATTAAATAACTCATTGAACATCAAATTACTGAAACATATTATATAGTGATCATTTAAAGTACTTTGATTTGGAAATGTTTATTACTTATATTAAACAGTAGCTGAGACTAATCTGAATTTATTTTTTGAACTACATTTTACTCTGTAGAGCTTTAGTACATGTACAGAGAAAAGTGAAGCTGGGTGGGCTTCATGTTAATTTGAACAGGGAGATATAATTTGGGAAGCGTAAATGTGAATTTTATATCTAGTTCAAGCAATTCCATCACTAAATATAACACTGGTAGTAAGGGGGCAATATGCAATCTCAACAGTTAAATGTAAGTGATGTAAAAACACGAGGGAGAAAGGGAGAGAGATACTCCCTTTTGCTTTCTGCCAGCAGCTAAGCTTAAATTGCCATAAGTTAAAAAAGAATGCAGTAAAGGGAATATAAAGTTGACTGAAGAAAAATAAATAAGAAACAGTTCTATGCTTAATTTGGAAACTTTTTAAATGTCTTTATCTGAATTTTAGCAATGGGTACATACTGATTCTAAGGAAATAATTTTGTATTCTGTAGGTGAAAAACCAGTGAAGGAAGATATAGACTAGAAATGTTTACTCAGTATTCAAATTAAAATGGAGGAGGTAGAACTATGACTTTTATCAGTGTTCATTTGAATTATTATCTTGTTCAAAGAAATCAGTACTATACTTCAAATGTTTCATCTTTTTTCCTGTTAGAAATGCATCAGAAAATATTTTTTCTATTCTCAATACCTTTTGTAATTAGATTCCGCACATAAAAACAAGATCTTAATAACTACAGTGGAACCTCTGGCATTAAATAAGTTAGAATTCCAAATAGCTGGTTATATAATATATTTCATAAAAATTGATACCAAATTACCTTAATTTAAATATCTCCATCTCAAATATTTATTATGTTTAATACAATTGATACATGTTGTGTCCTTACAAAAGTAATAGAAGAAAATTATAAAATATTAAATTCTTAGCTCTGTTTGAAAACCATATTAACAGTCTATAACATTACAAAAATTTCTAAAATGTACTGTGGCAGAGACTTGGGAGTATATTGTTCAGATCTTCCTTTAAGAGAGAAGCTGCTGTATGAAGCAGAATTAGCTGGCACTTCCAGCTGCTATGCTTTCAGGATTCTCTGTGGTATTTGAGGTAGGCTGCTCCGGGCCAGTGACTGAGAATGGTAGAGGTTGTAGAGCTGAGCCCTTCCTGTCCAATGCAGGTCTCTTCTGACAGGCAATCTTTGTTCTGGGCCTCTCCATTAGCCTGGCCAAACTTTCTCAGAGCTACACTGTGGTCTGAGGCTTTCCATAATCTCTCCTGCTTCCTTCCCGATTTCTGTTTGATGGTGCCAGAACTGAACCACGTTCAGAGGCTCTCCCTGCCTAGTTCTAACTTCCCCTTTTACGATTCTGATTCAGTCTTGGTACCTGTTTTCTGGAGAACCCACACTCTTTCTCTCTCACACATACGCGCACATATAGATTTAAATAAAAATTGGAAAATCCTGAAAAAAACTCACAATGAATTCAGACATAAGATGGAACCAACAAAAAGATAACTCATATGGAAGCGGTGAGTAAGGAAAACAAATCAGGGTCGGACATGGCTATGAATAAATATTGTTAACAGTAATTGCAAGACTAATTAGCTTTTAAAAAAAATAGGTTATTCTCATGTGTCAATTCCTTATGTGAAAATTATTTGGCTCATGCATTTAAACCTAGTTTAAATAAATAGGATGATTGTTCTCATTGCTCTATAGTGAACTATGATAGTGTCCTAAGTACAAATTTGGCTGCCATGATGGACAAGCCAAAACTATAGTTCCATATTAAAGTAAAACAAAGCATGCCCAGCTTCATTTCCCTTTGAATTCTCATTTTTGATCAGACATATTGAAACATAATTATCTTCCAAGAGAACAGTGATTTTTCACTTAAACTGACAACTAAGAATTTAAAAAAAAATTTCAGAAAATTTACAACATGAAAAAAGACAATCTTGGTAAACAGGAAAATAAAGATAGAGACAAGGCAAATTATGTGTCCATGTACATGTAAGTATAGACATGTGTATTACATAAATTATTATCTGATATGATTAACAGTATCTTTATAGAGGTACTAAGAGATATAAGATATTGTATCTATTAACCCTGATTATTTTGGGTAAAAAAACCCTAGAAGCTAAAATACCCACTGTTATATATAATAAGATGAAGACTGGAATGGGCTCAAAAATGAAATTATTTCTCTTTCCTAATCTTAGATTTCCCTACAATCTCTAAATGATTCTCAAATTAAGTAGTTTCCAGGCAAGAATCACATTCAGCCTGCTGTCAGGAAACAGGGTATAAAGATAAACTCCAAGACTGTGACTCTAAAATCTTTGGTTAAGGTCTCAGAAAAATTTGTGATGGTGCCTCATTAGCCATTCAAGAAAACAAGCCTATAAATATAGTAAGAGTTTGCCACACATATCCTCACTGATTCATAAGTTTCTAAGAATCTCCTAATTAGATGAACTCCAATAAGACGTATAGAAAACTAAGATTGTTTAAGAATATTGTATTAATGGGAATGCTGCCACTCGAGCTAAAAGGGGAAGAAACAGTACAAAAAAAAAAAAAAAAAGATACTTTGGACCTCCAAACTACTATGGGAAGGAAATAAGCTGAGAAAAATCACTTATGTACAAACCTGACCTACATTTTATATTAAAGAATTTCTAATTCAAAGGGTGAGACCCAAAGCCCAAATTGTGAAGCTAAGATTCATGAACGCTTCCAGACAGTAGGATTGAGCACTAATTAAGAAACTGCCAACATGTGCCAGGCTGGATTTTGAATTGCTACTGACTGGTGACTGCTCTGTGCTTCTTCCCTTCCCCCCTAAAATGGAAAATATTTATAGTAATTACTTTATACTGATCCTAGATGCTGAGACGCACAGGGGTAAAAACTTGTGCGTCTTGATAGGACTTCTGATTAAGAATAATGGTATTCAAGAAATAGTACCCCAAAATTATACCCAAGAAGCCTCATCTGTTTCTGAATCTGGATTAAATGACAAGATCTTAAAGCTCAAACCTCTTAATAATGATGTAATAGATGCGACTTGGGAATATCTTGGGAGGTATGCCTGTGAGAGAAAGGAAATAATTTGTGATCAGACAGTTAACTGTGATTGTTTAAAAATACTTCAGTAAATAACTTGATATTCCTTTCATTAGGATGTGGGGTTTAAATACTTTCCCTTGAGTATGAGCTGGCCTTATCTATTGATTTTTAATCAATCAAAGGTAGCAGGACTGACATTGTGGGAATTTTGAGTCTGTGTTAGAAAAGGTTTAATGGTTTATACCCGGTTCTTGCTATTGGCATAGTTTTTTTTTTTTTTCTTTTCAAGTGGACAAGGATTATATATGTACTTATCCTAATTTTATACCACTATAAACAATTCAAAAAATTATAACTGTTCAAAATAGCATAAATCATATTCTCTGAGGTTTAATGAATGAAAACAAGAAATGTATATTTTGGAAATATACACAAATTGATTATAATTAATTGATACAGTATGATTTGTGTTCAAGCTGATAGAGCCTAAAGTGCCTGCCATCTAGTAGGCAAATAATCAATAATTATTTGCTGAATTATTTGCACGTATACTTGGTTAGAGACATAAGGACATTTCAGATGGTATAAGTTTATACAAATAGGAGATGAGCTGGGAATGCCTATGCCATGTAGAAAGCAAAAGAAATTCATATTTTCTAATATAATTTTTACGAGTATTACTCATTATGTTCTTGTCACTTTTTACTAAGTTAATTAAAAAAATTAAAGCAAAGGAATAGAATCAGAATGTACTAGTAACTTATTTAATATTAACTGATAAACTTATCTCAAACTTAAAAAAAGTGAATTTCTATATTATGCATAATTTGGGGTCTAATACAACAAAGTATGAATAAGTAAATATTATTACCTAACATAATCTTTTCTGACTTTAGAATAAAAACTTAACATACTGTATTTTAAAGCAGTTTTCTTTTTCTTCTTCTTCTTCTTCTTTTTTTTTTTTTTTGAGAGTCACTGCTGCTTCATCCAATTAATGGAGAAAATAGGTTCTTATCTGACCAGCAACGGACAGAGAATCACGGCAGTTATTGACCACTGTGCCCTAAGAGATGACAACTGTATCTGGGTTATTAGAGAAAATTAGAGGTGAGAAGCATCCTGAAACACTCCCTGCTGAACTTTCGACTTTGCAAGTTACAGTGCTTCATCCCTGTTTAATGGGTTTGAAGTTTTAATCCAGCAGAGATGTAGCAGCATCCTGTGGTCAGTTGAATGGACTCATGCCGTGTACTTTGTGCTAGAAATCTTTTCATTTCTCTGTAGTATTCTTTCTCTACAGAATGGGAAACAATCAAAACTGGAGAAATCAGTTCCAATTTAAGAATATTAACACATAAAATGGACATTTATATAGGTCTGCTCATTTTATTTCATTTTTATATAATTTGAAAGAAAGAACTCCTTGTTATGTTTAAATTGAATCTTTGTCAGAATCAGAAGCTTGTGAGCTAAATGATCAAATTATATTTCCTTTTTGTGTGGATATGTTATGGACTTTATTTAAAATCTTTTGTTCATGTTCTCTTGAGCTGCAAATACAAAGATTTTTGACAGATACTCAGACAAATCTGTAAATTTGCTGGCTCTTCTGAATTATGTGTTGTGCTTTTGTGGGGAAATGGGATGAGAAGACTATGTAAAATGATCAGAATCAGTCCACCCCACTATTACTGACCAGATAAGAACCTATTGTCTCCATTATTTGGATGAAGCAAAGTGACTCTTAGGAAAAAATAAAAAGAAGAAGAAAAAGAAAAACTGCTTTAAAATAAAGTGTGATAAGTTTTCATTCTAAAGTCAGGAAGGATTATGTTAGGTAAGCTATGTATGATGCTGTTGCTTTCAACTCTTGCATTCCCATGGTGATTATAGATAACTTTGAGATAGGACAAAGCAAATTAGTCCCATTTTGTGAGACTGATACTTTCTTCTTACATAAGTGCTTGTGCACATCCATCCATGCCAATCACACATCTAGGAATAGACTGGAGTACCTCTTCACCTGGTAGAATCTACATTGTCCCTGCAAAGACCTATAACTGCTAGCACTAATCTTCCCAAATAATTAAGGCAGCTTGCTGCCCAGTCACTTTGCTGAGACTAATTCTATAGCTCCCAGTATTATACATAAACTTTCCAATGTCCTTTTAATAAAGTTTCTGAAATGTGTAGTGGTAGCAGAAGAGCATCAAACGTTATAGTGAAGACAAATACTTGAAAAAGAGAACAAAATAAATAAAATAGAAATCTGGCAAAAGCATAGATGATTCAGGAAGCAGACAAAAAAAAAGTCTTCGAAATTTTTAGTAAACTAGAAATATGGAAAAAGGTACACACGTGAAAGAGGAACAAAAACCTGATTTTCTTATTTTTTTTAAAAAAGCAAAAGTAAAAAGCCATGTGCAAAATTAAAATACGATAAAATCGGTGGTGGAAAATAAAGTTAAAAAAACCTCTCTCCTAGAAAGTAGAATGAAATGTCAAAAATAAAACAATATAGAAAAAAAAATTAAAGGATTTACAAAGAAAATTTCCAAAATGAAGAACTGAAGCTTGGAGGATAGGAAATGGTCAAATAAATAATTTAAAAAATATTTTCCTCAGGTGAAAGCCTCAGGTGACTTTCAAACCTAAGATGGCACAAGTTCCCAGCATGTTGAATAAATTAACAAAAAGTGAAGTACGTCAGAGCAATGGGGTACAGCCCAGATCAAACTTCCCTTCAGTACCGAATGGTACATTCTCCCAGTAACTGCAAGCCTTGACAACTGATAGTTTATATAGTCTCAAATTCTGGCAATCGTCCTTGGCTAAAGAGAGCCATCAAACCAAAATATACACTATTCCCACCCTGTATTACTTCCTGGAGGCAGCTCGCATTCAATCACAGTCAATATGAGGTTATAAAGACTTGGTCCTCTCGCCACAACTTGGGACAACTATGCAAGTCCAGCGGCCTTGAGACAACTTCTTCCTCTTTTACTCTTTCCTTGCTTTCTCAACAGGCATTGAACCAAGGTGTTCCTCAATATAAATCTTACTCTCTAAGTTCACTTCCTAGAGAATTTACCCTGTAATCATCATCTAATTTTAGCAATAAATGGTACATCTGAAATATTTTTGGTCAAATATGTGACTTCAACAAATAGAAAAAGATCAAGTTTCTTAACACTAGAAGCTAGAAAATATTCTAAAAATGGCCCCCAAATTCCTAAGTGAAAATGACTTTAAAGCTAGAAATCTATACTCGGCTTATGTAACAATCCAGTGAGAGAAGAGAGTAAAAATATTTTCAAATCGATATTCAAAAATTCGTCTTCCATACATTCTTCTTAGGAAATTATTCGTGGGTGTATATTCACATATACATATGGATAAGAGAGAGAGAGAGAGAGAGAGAGAGAGAGAGAGAGAGAGAGAGAGAGAGAAAATCAAGATGAAGAATCTACCATAGAAGATTGGAAAACGGTTTCCACATTCAGTGGATTTCCCCTAAAGGCAATGGCTGAATTTTTAAACTGTAGAAGGCTGGAGATTATGATTTCAAGCAGGAAAACTAAAACAAAAACAAACAAACAAAAAATCCCAAACCCTCAATAGCTAAGTAGCTTTTAGAAATGTTTTTTATTGTGAGAATAAAAAAAATTCAAAGTGGGAGAGATTATTTGTAGAACAAGATGCAACAAGGATGGGTATCTACAAAATAAATAAATAAACATATGTGTATGTTTATTATATGTTTATTGTGACATATACATATATATACACATGTATGTGTGCGTATATATACGTATATATATGTGTGTATGTATATATATGTATATGTGTGTGTGTGTGTATGTATGTGTGTGTGTGTGTGTATATATATATATATATATATATAGAGAGAGAGAGAGAGAGAGACATTCGGATCTCAATACTAAACAATAAAAATGAACAACACAATTAAAATGGGCAAAGATACAGACACTTCACCAAACATAATATGTGAGTAGTAAATAAACACAGAAAAAGTTATTCAGAAAGATATATAGATGACAAACAAGCATATGAAAAGATGCTCCACAAATGGGATCAGGGAAACCAGACACTGCTACATATGCATTAGAAAGGTCAAAACCGTTTGCCAAGAATGAACCCTAAGATAAACTGTGGACTTTGGGTGATAATGATGTGTCATTGTGGGTTCATCAACTGTAACAAATATACTGCTCTAGTAGGGGTTGTTGATAATGAGGGAGGCTATGCATGAGTGAGGACAGGAGTATGAGGGAAATCTCTGTAATCTCCTCTCAATATTGCTGTAAACCAGAGGTGCTTTAAAAAAATAAAATCTTTTTTTAAAAGTTTTTCAACATAATTAATCAGAGGATATATGCAAATTAAAACCATAATGAGATACTACTATACATTTTAGAATAGCTAAAATTCAAAATTGACCGTACTAAATGATGCTGAGGATGTGGAGCAACTAAATTGCTCACACATTTTTGTCATGAATGTAAAAAGGTACAATTATTCTTGAAAATTGTTTGACATTTCCTTACAAAGTTAAATATTTAAAATCACCATATGACCCAACAATCCCACTCTTGGTTATTACCCTAAAGAAATAAACATTTATTTCCAACAAAAATTAGTGCACAAATGTTTAAGCAGATATTCATAACCTCCCTAAACCTGAAACAACCCAGATGTTCTTCAACAGGTGAATAGATAAAGGTCATTAATTCACTCAAAGAAACACTGCTCAGCACCAAACAAGAATGAACTATTGATACACACAGCAACTTTAATGTACCATAAAGGCATTACACAGAATAAAAGAAGCCAGCTTAAAAAGGTTCTAATTTATGCTTCCATTTACATGATGCTTTCTACATTCTCAAAAAAAACAAAACCAGGATAATAAAGAATAGGTCAGTAGCTTTGCGGAGATTAGGGCTTGGGGGAAGTGTGCTAGTATACAGAAGAGACGTGACAGAATTTTGTGAAGTGATCAAATTGTTTCGTATTCCAATTGTGCTAAAATATACAGAATTTTAAACCCAAAAGTCCATTTCATTAAAATTATCTTAAAATTATATTAAGCATTTATTTTTTTTTATTTAAAATAAACCAAAAAGAAGAACAAAACAAAGAACAGAAGGGGGCAAATAAAATAGAAATCAAGCAGCAAGGTGATAGGCTGAATCTAAAGTATTAGTATTATGTCAGAAAATAATGAAGAAAACTGTCATTTTTTTGGATAGAGAAAATCTAACCGTGTACTACTTATAAGACATGTCCCTTAAATATGGGAACACTGAAAAGTTTAAAGTAAAACATGGAAAATTATGTATCATTAAATATTAACTACAAGGAGGCTGGTATATCTTTTAATATATCCCATGTACTAGATGGAATAACTAGAATCAAGGAGCGATATTTCATACGAATAAAAAGGTAATTCAGCTAGAAGCTATAATTTGACTGCTCTTCTGATCATAACTTCAAAATGCATAAATAAAATTTAACAAAAATAAAAGCAGAAATATATATACTTACAGCAATATTGTTGAAATAAATCTCTGTTAATCACGGATTGGTCAAAACATCAATAAAAAAAAGATGTATGATGCAATTAATAAATTTGTCCTGATTGATATACATTCAGCAGTATATAAATTAAAAAAATACACATTGCTTTCTGGTTTACCTGGACCAGTGACAAAAATATCCACAACATAGGATATAAAACAAATCTCAACAAATTACAAAGTATGGTAATCAATTAGAGAAAATCATCCATCTAACGTGGAATTAAGCTAGTAGTCATTAACACAAATAACGAAAATTCACAAGTGTTTTCAGTGAAACATGTCAAAATAATATTAGAGACAAAATGTAAATCATAATGAGAAACAAAATATTTTGAATGGAATGATAATAAAAATGCAGTATTTCAAAATGTGATTATTTAAGATTAAAGGAATGTTTATAACCTTGAATGACTAACAAAAAAGGCTAACAAATCAATGTTATGTATATGTATCTTAAGACATTACAAAAAAAAATTAAACAGGAAAAAAAGTATTAAAAAAATAAACCATAGAAATATGTTTAAATCATCTTACCACTCTGTATAACCATTAACAAAAATAAAAACTAAATCTCTATCAAGGATATATAATAGATTGTGGCATATTCTTGTATTGTAAAGTAAAATGACGATTAACATATCACTGCTATCCCCAATAACTGTATGAATCATGCAAACCTAATGGTGTTCAAACACAGAATATTATTCAGATTACTTTAATTCAACTGGTATTGGCCAAAACTGACATAACAGAAGTCAGCGTATTACTTAGCTCTGCAGGCCTATTAAAAACTGGGAAGCTGAGCTTCTGTTAAGTTGGAAATGTTTGTGATTTTTGATCTGTGTTCTGTTTATATAGGATATTTATGAAGTTGTGCAATTAGAGTAGTTTTTTTGTGCATTCTTTTGTATGTGTACTACAAGCAAATAATTGTACATATTTTATAATTTAATCAAAATGCTTAAAGTCAAAAACATATCAATGCTGGTTACTGTTCCTATGAATAAATACTTGTTGCTTTTAGGTACACTTCAAGGTCTCCCCAAAGGAATTTTGCATTTGTTTCATACTATATTTTAAAGTAGACAATGTCAACCAGATCTTTCAAAACGTGGGGGCATTTAGCCACTTTTTGATACTACGATAAACAGAAACATTTGTGTTATGTAAGCTATTCATGTAGAGTTCAAAAATGATGACTATATATGATATTATTGAATTACATTTAAATCAAAGTACAGATTGCACCAATATGGTCTATTTCCTATTAGATCCCAAACTACAAATTAAATGAATTAGTCCTGATACTGTGTATAAGATACATAAAATTTCTGAGATTTAGGTTGTTTTTCTCCAGTAAAAGAATCAGTATTGTTTTGAGGGTAGGAAAGCACTTCACAATTCTCTAACACTATGCCAGAAGAAAAAAAAAAGTATAAAATATGTCTCTGTATAAGTGTAAACATCCTTTCAAGGGCCACACAACAGGCTATTTCTGCATAGCCTTTGCTTTCACAGCCCTTGCCGGTTAAGTAAGTGGAGCATGCTGTTTGCACTGGTCTGTTCTCTCACAGGGAGGGGTGGTTTCCAGTTGATGTGTTTGATTGCTTTTCCGTATACAATTTAAACCCTGGAATTTTGTAGCTTTTAAATAGCAACCTAAGGTAGATTATGTCTTCCCCAGTAAGACTGCCAATTTCAGTCTTTTTGAGAGGATAAGAGATAAGAGATAGGGGTGAGAACCAAGGGAAATCATCAAAGGAATGTAAAAAGAGTGAGGGCACAGAAAGAAGAGTGAAAAATAGAGATCACAGGGAAAACATTCTTGTTATGCATCAGCTGTTTCCAAAGTGGGTAAGTATGTTTTCAACTTCAAATCCTATATTGAATCAAATACTCATCTCAGAGCTCTGTTTCCTGCTGATGATATTCTTGCTCCACACTCTTGTTCCTGCTGAGTAAGTTTTGAATTTTTATAAGGTCTGATTATAAAATGAGTGACCTAAAAGCCATTGCTACCAAGGGATTCCCGCTAATGGGTTTAGGCTGAATTATAGTAGTCGTGAGATAACTATGTCCACTCATTTATGTGCTTATACCTTTCTCCATTTCATTTTCCATTTTATTGATAAAATTGAATTAAATTGTCAAGATTCACAGTGAATGATCTGGTAATCAGGACTCTCTAGTTCTAAATATCGATACCCCACATTTCAGAAGCATAATATTTTTCTGACCAAGTGAAATATATTCAAAAGCATAAAATATTTCAGAAAATGTGGAATTATTTTCCCTAAAGTACTCAGATAAAATAATTTAATGCTTTTCATTATTGATATGGCCACTTAAATCTGCCCTTTATTTCCACAGAAAGTGTCACATATTACAATGATAGAGTTGCTGAGATGCTAACTGCAAAATAATCTAAAGACCAAAGGAAATACTTAGTCAAAATAGTAAAGGATGAACAATGAAATTGGTGGGGTTTAGGCTAAGTAAGTAATACAATTTGTTTTAATGGTGGCCACATATACCAATCTTTCCTACAGATAGATGGCTGTCGGTAATGTTACAATTTCTTTCTTTTGTTCGTTCTCAGCAGTATATTGTTATTCACAGATACTTTTTCAATTTAAAACTGGAAAAACATCAGTCAAAGTCCTGCCGGATTATTACCAAGGCAACTTCTATGAAAAATGGGCATACTATTCTAGTGCCTTCCTTTCCTCATGCCTCAGTGTTTAAAATCTCATATTGCACACTCCAGACTAAACAGTCTTTGAAGCTTTCTAAACTTAAAATCTTAATATGAAAAATCTTAAAATTTATTAGCACTTAATACTCTTTCCAATATATCCTTCAGCATATCATGAGACTTTGATGGTTTGTTTCTTTCTATATGTTTATTCTCATTTCCTGTCACCTACTACAAAGCCAATTCTCTGGTCACGTTCCAGAATATGTCACTGATTCCACCTCCTACCTCCCTGCTCTTGAACATGGTACAACACAGCTTTTTTACCCTGGTATATTCTCCTAAACACTCCTACAGAGTTGGCTCAAGTGTATCCTCCCATGTGAATAAAGCCCTCATATTTATTATTTCTATCCACTCTTAACCATTGCACTGTTTTCATTTGTTTTCAGTCTGTCATTTCTAATGCTATTATGTCATAAGTATAAATTGTCTGCGTATGTTAGTAACTACTTCTCAAATCTCTTTATTGTTCCATCAGTGCATTTATTTGAGCCTATACTGTATCTTTATGACAAGAACTTTTATCTGGTAAAGTAAACCTTCAAACTTTGTTTTCCTTCATGACTTTCATGGCTCTTCTCAACTGACCCTTGCATTTCTGCTTTAGAAAGTGTTTCAATTTCCCTATACTATATGTTTATATTTTCTTTCAGATTATTGAACCTCTACATCAATTTGAAGAGAACTGTTGTCTTTGCAGTATTGCATCTTTTAAATCATTAATGTAGAAAATATACTTCTTTATTTGGAATCTCCATTATTCTTCTTAATAAAATTATGTAAAGTTAGTACTGAGGCTCTGCAATTTATTAGACATATTTTTTTAAGATTTTTAATATTTCTAGCACTTTTTTGCTTTAAAAATCTTCTCATATATGATAGTTAGATCAACTTTATTTTATTTGTATAACTTTTTAATCATTTACCAATGAAATATTCAGTATACTTACATTTAAAATCTATTGCTTATAACCAGAAAATTTTTAATGTACAATTTTAACCATTGAACAATACAGGGCTTAGTGGTGCCAACCCCAACTTAGTCAAAAATTTGCATATAACTTTTGACTACACAAAAGCTTAACTATTAATATCTTATTGTTGACCAGAAGTCTTACTGATCACTTAGTCAATTAACACCCATTTTGTATGTTATGTGTATTAATACTGTATTTTTACAGTAAAGTAAACTAGAGAAAAATGTTATTAAGAAAAATCATAAAGAAAACACATTTACAGTATTTATTGAAAAATATCTGTGCATAAGAAGACTTGCACAATTAAAACCTGTGTTGTTCAAGAGTAAATTTTAGTAGGAAAATATTCTTTTAATTGAATACTTAATACTTATGTTTGATTTGCATTTTTGATGTATTTGCATTTAAAGCTACCATTTTAGTATTTTATTTCTATTATCCCTTTCTATGCTATATACTTTTCTTTCATTTCTTACTTTTTGACACATTATTATCCCATCCCTCACAGTTTCTTTGTTTAGTGGTTATTTAGTCAATAGCATACATTTTCTTTACTCACTAAAATACAATATAAATTAGTAGTTTTACCATTTCTCTAACATTTCAAAAATATTAGAACATTATTACTTATATACTGTCTTTCAACAAATGTACATTTTTTTTATTGTGGTAAAGAAAAACCACATAACGTTAAATTTGCCATCATAACCATTTTTAAGTGCAGAGTTCAGCAGTGTTCGCACTGGTGTGCTACACATCTCTAGAATGTTTTTATCCTGCAACACTGAAACCACAGGTCTTCATCCTCCTCCCCAGTCATTGGCAATCATGATACTGCTTTTCACTTCTGCGATTTTGACCACCTCAGATGCTTTACATGAGTGGAATCATACAGTATTTCTTTTGTTACTGGCCTATTTCACTTTGCATAATGTTCTCTCAATTCAACCATGTTGTATGTAGCATGTGACAGAATTCTCTTCTTTTTCATGGCTTCATAATACCCTATTCATGTAGTCCCACAGTTTTCTTATTGATTCATCTGTCAAAGAACATTTGAGTTGCTTGCACTTCTAGACTATTGTGAATAATGCTCTTATGAACATAGGTGTGCAAACATCTCTTTGAGTATAAATATATAAATATAAATAATATAAATATAAATATAAATGTAAATAATACAAATTTTTTTTTCCCACCAAGAGTGCACAAGATTCTAACATTTCCGCATCCTCATCAATACTTTATATTTTCCGTTCTTTTGGTAGTGGCCATCCTGATAAATTTGAGGGGATATTTCATTGTGGTTTTGATTTGTTATTTCCCTAATAATTAGTAATGTTAAGTGTTTTTTTGTGTGTGTGTTTATTGGCTATTTCTATATTTTTTGAAAAATGGCTATTCAAGCCCTTTGCTCATTTTCTAATCACATTATTTGTCCTTTTATTGAGTTGTACGAGTTCCTTTTATATGCTAGATATTAACTCCTTACAGATATATGATTTGCAATTATTTCCTCTCATTCTGTAGATTGCCTTTTTCACACTGTTAATTGTTTTCTTTGATGCATAGTTTTTAAATTTGATGCAGCCTCGTTTGTCTATTTTTGCTTTTGTTTCCTATGCGTATAGTTCCCTATCCAAGAAATCATTGCCAAATTTAATGTCCCGGAGTTTTTTCCCATGTTTTCTTTTAGGAATTGAATAGTTTTTGTTCTTACACTTAGGTCTTTAATTTGTGTTAAATTAATTTTTGTGCACAATGTAAGGTAAGGGCCCAGTTGCAAATGTGTGTGTGTGTGTGTGTGTGTGTGTGTGTGTGTGTGTGTGTCCAGTTTTCCAATTCTTCTTTGTTTAAGTCACTATCTTTCCCCCTTTTGGTATTCTTGGCATCCTTGTCAAAAATCATTTAGTCACATATGGTTTTATTTTGGGGCTCTCTACTCTATTTCTTTTGTATATATCTCTATATTTACACCAGTACATATGCACTACTTTTGACATATATTTGTCTATGTATGTTTTATATGCACAATATGTTGTTGTTTCAATTATGTTGCTTTTTTGTTTTCATTGTTTTATACAATCACTTTTGTTTGGATATGTCAACACATTTATGCTTCCTCTTGCTCTTTTTGTCTTCCTCTTACATCTGAGAAAGGTTTATTTTCTTTTCACTTGAAAAATATTCTTTGTTCTTTCCTTTAACATAGATGCGCTAAATAAAAAAAAAAAAACACCATTTTTATGTTTTTTTAAAGCATATTTTTCAACAATTCGAATTGTAAATTAACATTTATTTCTTTCTATAATGGTCCTCTGGCTTCCATTATTTCCACTGAGTGATCAAATATAAGTTCATCATTGACCTTGGTTATGACATTTTTTTCTTCTATAGTAGTTGTTTTATATATGGCCAATCTTAATAATTTATTTTTTCTTCTCTTCACTGTGGCTATAATGTGCCAAGATGCGACTTTTTTCCTTTTATTTTTCTGCTTCAGATTTTTAGTGACTCTTGACTCTAAACATTGAAAAGTTTTGGCTCCTTTTTTTTCAAATATTATTACTCCCCTATTCTCTCTCAACTTTCATTATGGTAATACAATGACAGATAAGTTCAACTTAATTATATAGAGGCTTCACTGTGGATAAGATAGTTTCTTCTAATTTATCTTCCAGGTCACTAATTATCTCTTCTATTGTATTTAATCTCCTGTTCCATATATCATATTTTTCTCATTATGCTTAGTGTATTTTTAGTCCCAAAATTTCTGTGTGATTCTGTATTGTAATTTAGAGCCATTGCCAAAATACTCCTTCACATTTAATTCCTTGAACTTATCAATTAGACATAATTATTTTCAAAGCCATGTCTAATAGCTATATTACCCAGTCTTTCATGTATACCTTCTATTGCTTGACTTTTGCTCTTTTAAAAATTATATCTTTTAATCATAAAATTCTGCTTATTTTTAATAGTACTAGGTATTCAATACGATATGCAGAGATACTGTACTTTGAGACTGAATAATGTCATCTTCCTCCAATGACAGTTTATATTTGTTTTGGACAAGAAGTTGTGCTCGAGTTGGTTCACTTTAAACCAATAAACCATTACATAAATTTAAGCTAGACTTTGTCTCTTGTTAAGGTAGACTATTTACAATTCAGAATTTACAATTAATCTTGGTACTTAGCTGTACTCCTATAAAGTCCCAACTAAAATCAGGTATACTTAGCAGTTTTTCACTTTTCTGTTATCCTGTAATCTTCATTTAAAAAAATTCCCCAGCCCTTTGAGACTGTTTAAAGCTAATTCAACTTCTCCAATTTTGAAATACATAGAACCATGGAGCAAAGAAAAAACAACAATTTCCTAGCTCGTCACTCTTGACATACCTGCACTCCTGGATCTGCACCATGCAAATTCTGTCAGTCTTGGAATTTTTCCAATATATTTTGAACAAGTGCACACACACATACACCCATAATTTGTTTAATTTAGTCTACTCTTCTCAGTGAGAGGGCTCTGTATGACAACAGAGTCTAACACTGCAGAAGTAAAACTTTATTATATGTTCTTAGTGCAGTACTTCACTGTTTTTCCTATCTGTTAACTTTTCCTATTGATCGGTGTTTTTTTTTAATTAACTTATTTTATACTTATATTATTTTTATTTAATCTTCAGAGAAGATTTGGTTTAGGGAGAGTATCATATATGGCATGTTTTTGAAGCTTCAGGGTATTTTTTTCCCGTCACACTTTCCACGTGTATACTCAATCTCGACTAAGTTTTAATGTTTATTTATTGTTTGTGGATTTCTGTTCACTGTAAATAGTTAAAATAGTTGACAGTTAAACTAAGCTTTGACTTGGGGTTTTGATTTCTCTCCGAAGACTTTTACCCATCAAAAGTATAAAAATACAAAATGGAGACTTTTGTCCTTGCCCTTTCTCTGAAATGGTGGTAGTTCTATAATCTTTCTAAACTGAGGATAGAGATCTCTAAGTTTGTGAGTTTTCTCATGGGTCTAAGTTTCAACTGCCATTCAGATACTGTTAATATATTGTAATAGAGCAGTATCAGGAGATATACCATGAGTTCATATAACCTGAACTTGAATTAGGCTTAATAGTTTTGCCTTTGACAGGCTGTTTCCTAATACATGGCAGCTGTCCAGATTCTATCACCTGTGAAATTAAAACTTAACTGAGAAAACTCTTTATGAGGAGGCTAATTTGTAATTCTCTACAATGAACTGCTCTGGCTATAATAACAAGAACAATTTTTTTAAGAATCCTTTAAAAGATGAATTATGGTACTAAGATGCAACATCTTAGATGGAGAAGCTATGGTTTATGTAAAGTTCTCTTTCTCTCTTTGGATGTGGCATTATCTCTTTCATTTTCTGCATATTTTTAACTTTTCAGTCTTGTCACTTCAAAACATTAGGTATTCCTGAATAGATAGTCTCTCCTTTATTATACATTTTTAATATTTAAAACTTCTTGATTTTCCTTTCCATTCACCTTTATTTCCTAGTAATCCTTTCTTGAATTAAATATATTCTTGCTCTCTACAAGTGTGATGGCACCTCCAATGTTTCCTCTGAACAGAACTCCAGATTTTTTCAAAAAGGAAACATTTGGAAATAGTTATGAGTGTGCAATGTTACTCTATTTCTTTTATGTCTGTATTTTCCAACCACAGTCAGATTTCAAGTTTTGCTTAGCTCCAAAAGGCTAGTAGTCACGCTTCTTGTATTTCTTATTCAGGGAACCAATGAAAATAATATATTCTGTCTCTAGTGCTTACCCAAATAATCTTACCTTCTCTTAGTTTTTGAAATTCTGTAAACACAATATGTATCCCTCTCTGCAACCACCTTTCCTGCTCCATGTGGGAATGGTTCTTTCATCTGAATTAATATGCTAGTCACTCAGCCCTAGATGAGAAACATGATCAAGTGGAAGTGTCCCTGGGAGAACAAATTCAATACTCTTCGCTAGTTCAAAAGCTGCACATTACCGCTCTGTCTAGTTTAAGGTGAGCTTGATCTCATTACAAAAATGTTTCCTTATCACCAATGAAACCAGCTCTTCCTTGCTTCACTTTGCCTATAAATACATTTATGAGTTGTGATCTTAACTAAGACCTGACTAAGACCATGACCATTAAAATTAAAAAGCATTTCTTCCAAATGGAATATCCTCTAGGGATATCCACATTTGCTTGTGAATTGAGAATATTACCAGAAGAGGACCTTGGGCAATGCTTATGAACTGATCTCTTTCCACCTGGATATTGAAATTGAGAACTGTAGTTTTACTTCCATTTATATCATCCTGCATAAACTTGACTCTCCATGTTAGTCCCTGTATAAAAATATTTCCTTTTCTGCAAAATGAAACAAAATGCTAAATGTGTAACCGATCTAAACAAAGTTAAACGAAGATACTGAATTCTTAAATTAAGTGTTGCTAACCAGCTAGCCACATGGCAGCAAGAAAAATGGAGGAAAATGGATAGTGCCATCCAATTTAAAATAATATAAATGCAATTTAAGTATGAGTAATATAAATGCAATTTAAAGCGACGTAGTTAAAAATTCAGAACTCAATATATTTAGAGTTTTTAAAATTCAGTACTTAGAGAACTCAAAATTTAGAAACAATAAATGGATTTTCTATTAACAATTATTATTTATTCCTTTATGTTAAATATACAATACTAATTATATACCCTGAAAATAACACCTACGTTTTCTGTTCATTTTTAATTTCTCTATTTTTCTTTCCCAGGTAACTGGCTTGTATTCATTACATGCACACAGAAACATAAAATCTATGTGGAAAAAAATGAACAATCATTTAAAAGATATTCTCTAGAGCTGACTTATGGCAATTTAAGATGCTTACCACCCTTCTTTAGCTTGTCCTCTTTTCATTTTATAGTGTGATATTATAGACCACACAGTGTCTAGATAGGCATATTAAAGTGATGGAAATCCAGATAACATGAGTAATTTATCTGTGATAATCAGCTTCATGCACTCTGCTAGTACACATTTTCCCTTATTACTTGTATGTACAGGTTGAAAAACTACTTAGCAGAAATAGAATTTCATTTGATAGTTTAATTTACACCTGAAGACATAGCCTGTTTGGTGAAAGGAGCATCATTGAATTTTCCTGTAAGAAGTAACTTGTGTAATCCTGAGTTTTACTGGCACCGTGTATATAAATTATTCTAGTGATGTATGGGTTGCATCCTGGTTAGCTGCCTGGCTGGCTTCTCTGTAGCAATCATTGCTACCCTAGCACTACCTTCCCTGCTGGTCTTCAGGCAAGACCACTCGATATTAATAGCTCAATAATTCTACAAATCTGTATTTGATTTTCTGTTTCATGAGTCCAGCTGGTTGTTAGAAGTTTAAATAAATCATTTTGCCTAATTTAACAGCAGTCCCAACAATTTGTTTAATGATATTTACCCTTGAATCCTACTATCTCTTATAAATTGGAGAGGATCGATTTGCTCTAGGAAGAGAGGAAAGGAAGTGGAGGGAGATAACTTGGACCAAGTAAAAGCATTTCTAATCAAAGCCCAAAGGTGATGCTACTGGACATGCTTGCTTGGTGTACTTATTTATTTCAGGATTTCTAATAGTTTGCATGCATCATTGTATTCACTGAAAACAACAAATAAATATATCTCTGAATGGAGATACCAGTGTGAGGCAGAAGATAAACTGAGAAAAGGACTCTTAAACAAAAAAGGAGACAAAATGTAATGGTTTTGAAAACTCCAACCTCTCCGGAGAGCCAATGATGTTAAAATTGAGTGGCTTTAGAGCAAAGATCAAATCCAGAATACTACCAGGAGAATGTGGCCTGAAAGAAAACTGACTGTGACTATAAACTCTTTTTATAATATTCAGAATGATCATAGATAGTGTCTCGGAATACTACTCAATCATAGAAAACTTCTATTAAGGAGATCATGGGACTTGAAAATCACTTTGAAGCAACAAGCTTGAGAAAGGTTTACCTTGAAGAGTTTTGTGCATGTGGCTTTTGTATAAGAAAGGGAATTCTAAGAAGATTTTTAGAAAACTCACCAAGTTTTATAGATATGCAGAATTATTTCCAGCTTGGGCTGAGGAATTATAGAGTCAGTGTAAAATGAGAAAAGGCTTTTGGATCACAGTGACTCGGTGACTCTATGTGCTGGAAGTCCCTGAGGGCCAGGAACTTGCTTCTTTAGTGTTACAGTAACAGATCAAGTGGAACTGTTCTCACTGTGCTATAATTAAGTACAACAGAAGAGGCTTATTTACACACTAGATCTGATCTAACTGGCAAAATGCTAAACTCTGAGCTAATGCTATAATGAGAAGCAATTTTGCAGGGATCTGAAGTAGAAGGGTATGTAATTTGCATGTGGAGGGAATGTGAACCATTGGAGGCCAGAAGGAGAACTATAGTAGGTGGCTTCTAACAAAGCCCCAGTGATCCTTGGCTCCTGGCATTCATATTATTGCCTAACCTCACTCCCTAGAGAGTGGACTGGACTTTTTGACTTGCTTCTGATAAATAGAATGAGGCAGAAATGATGGCCTTTACTCACAAGATTAGATTATAAAAATAATGTGGCTGCTGTCTTGGGCACACTCTTTTGCTTTATTTTGTATTGTTTGCCTTGGCAGAAGCCAGTTTCTGTGTTACATTCATCCCTATGGAGAGGCAGATGTGGCTAAAGACTAAGGCCTGACAAGCACACGAGTGAGTTTGGAGGTGGATCCCATCTTCCATGCCCTGTCAAATCTTTAGATGAGAGGCCATGCGGCCCTGGTTGACAGCTTGACTGCAACCTCACGAAAGACCTTAATCTAGAGTCACTCATCTAAGCTAGATGTGGATTGCCAAACCATGGAAACTAAGAAATAATAAATGTTCTTTTCAGCCACTGACTTTTGAGAAAATTTATTATCCATCAATAAATAACTATTGTATGCTCTAACTCATTTTATTTTTTCAATTATTTGTTCTTAATAATTACATGTGTGTGCATGCATGCACACACACATGCACATACACACTGAAAAGTGCATGCATATGAAGAATAAATTCTGAGTCATAGTATCAATATTCGTAATTTTTATACCATCATTAATCATGACTGAGGATTAAGAGACTCCAGTTGATTGGATCCTCTCATCTTCATTTTCATCACAGCGTATACCTTATATATGACATAAAAACAATAGCGAATCAATAAAAATAACTACAAATTATGATTCCATATCTGCCACTGAGACAAATTCTTGAGCATTTGAAATGTGGCCAACACAAATTAAGATGGGCTGTGTGTATTAAATACACATCACATTTTGAAGACTTAATACACAAATGTTAATGTAAACTCTTATTATTAATTTATTATGTTTATGTTGAAACAATATTTTACACACACTGAATTAATAAAATATAGTGCACAACAACTATACATGCTTTATAAACATAATTATATATGTTTATAAAACTGGACAGTGCAGTATTTAAAATTATAAATGTAGCTTATATTATATTTCTATTGGATTACATTAGTTTAGATTATAAATATACTTGAAGATTCAAAGAGAGAATAAAAGTGATGATTTAGGAGTAAAGGGTTGTACTTTGTTCAAACAGCAGGCAAGACAGAGAGGATTATGGCTATGATCACGAGAGGCCGATGCAATGGATTCTCATACTAATTCATCCTGACAACACACCATTCAGATCGTTGAGTGTTACGTGTTGCCAGGATGGACTAGTATCACACTAACTACACTAACCCTACCGAATCAGCTTATATGAACTCGCCCCTGTATTCAAATGATTTCATTGAGGAGCAAGTTTTAATAATTACCAAAGTGTTCCAAATCCAATACACTGGGAACCAAGTATCTACTAGGTGCAGCTCTGCTAGTTAAACATAAAAAAAATAAAAAATCCATGTATTAAAAAGATTTCTTAAAAATAAATTAAACAGAAAAACTTTGGACTCCCTCTTCTAATTATTCCATCTATATTTACTCCCTCTTCTAATTGCTCATCATTTTAGTAGTACATTGGATAAATTATCAGTAAGGTAAGATACTTATGTTCATTTTTTCACTTACTAGACATGGCTATACTTACTCAATGTTCGATTAATGGTGCCTGGTCCCAAAGTCTAAAAGTGTATAGTCAAATGAACTATATTACAACTATATAACAACTCTGATTCCTAATCTATAATGCAATATATTTTCAGTCATTATTTATTTAAATCATATGATAATATTGGTAAAAGTACTTTGCTTCAAATAGAAAGAATTATTGCTAAAATGAAGGAAACAAGGTTGTTCAGTATAAGGATTAGTAATAAGTATGTTACTGTACCATTATGACTATTGTACTGTTGTGTGTGTGTTATGTGTGTATGCATGGACGCATGCTGCTTGTGTACTAGCATGAGCGATACAGAGGTATCTTCTTAGGTTGGGTTCTCCACAAGCTGGTCTTAAATTAAAATTTACATTCAACGAACTTCTTAAGGAAATGCTTGAGTTAGGACTGATAAGAAGGTACAGCGTGACACAACAAATAGTTAAACAAATTTGTGACTTTCCAGAGTCTCAAAACAGGTACACCTTGCTCAAATGCATTTGCCGACACAGCAGTTTTATACAAGGGCAGTCATCAGAAGAGAGTCAAAGATAAACATTAGTAACTTGGCACAAAGAAATCAGAGGGTGGGTACATAAAAAGAATAAGAAAGATTGACTTGGATGTGGGTGGTGGACTGATATGTGCACTTCAGTCTGTAGAGGACAGTAGAGAAGACTACCTTCCCTCACTTAAAAGAGCATTTACTATTTACTGTTCATATCACTCTTAGTAAGGCAGTAACTCTCATTACTCAAATACAGATGAAAAAGACTTAGATACATACATACATATATATATATATATATCCTTAAAAAAGGTAACAATCAACTTAAGTATTTGCCTTCAAAGATTTTTTTAATATTCTTTCCTCACAGATGTAAAAGATGGAGACAGAAAGAGAAAGGAACACTATAGGAGTATCACATTCAAGAGCATCGATGTCTTCATAATTTGCGGGGAGTCTTCTTGGTCTTAATCACTATGATTTATGGATATGAATATATTTTACTTGCGTAGCTTTGTTTTTACTTTTCCATGTAAAAATAGGTAATTAATGTACACTTGTTCTGAAATTCTCTGCTTATACAAAATTCAGAGAAAGTTTAAAATGCAAACATGAATAGCTATATTATTCATAATAAAATCAGTAATTATAGTAACTATAAAGTGGATTATATGTTAAAAATTATCTTTGAAAGTTAGATGCTACATTCAGTAAGATGTCTTTATTTTTTGTTCTGTTTATCAAAAAATATTTATAGTCTGTCAAATATAGAACATCAGTAAAATAATTAATTTAACAAAATTACAGGTTATTTACAAAGTCAAGAATATATATTAAATTTATTTAAAATAGTATTCTAGTTACACATCCAAATAATATATTCAATATGTTTTTTTCCAACCTCCAGACACCTTTCCCTGGAAGAACTTCTTAAAATTAAAATAATAGGCTCAATGGTTTATCTGAAAAAAACTAAAATAATGTTTTTACTGTGTGTTTATATTTGTGTATTCTGAGTATTTGAATTTAGTATAGATGATATTGTGATTCAGTAAGTGAAATTATTCAAATTACAGAATTAGAGAAAAATCTTACCGAATCTTCTAATTAAACATTTTTGGTTGCTATAAACCAAAACTCATTTAAGCTTGTTCAGACAAAAGAGGATTCCATGTATTTAAAAGCAAATCTCATGGACTTCAAGGTACAGTCTCACAGACTAGAGCTGGACTGCCAAAAACTTGGCGACTTTCTCTTTTAGGGTTTATATAGTCTCTATTATCTTAATTCTCTTTTCATCAGTTTTGTATATTGTCCAATATTATCTCTTGTCCTGACTTAATCAAGGTTTACCTCCAACAGTTATGTTCTGTTGTCAGTAGTTTCTATGTCTCAGTATAAATATTGAAGCCTGAGAAATATTATGTTTTAACCACCCTCAAGAGCCACCTCTTGATTTCAATTCAGATGCCCATCACTGGTTGTATCAGACAGGCTGGAGACATAGATTTGGCCACATAGCCTTAATTCTAATTTAATAACTTCTTCTTTCCAGCTCCATACAAAAAGTGTGAAAGACTGCCTTTCATCAGCAATCACACAAAGCTATAGATTCATTTTCGGGCCAGCGAGAAATGAAAGACACATTTGGCTACCAAATTCAAAGAAAGGTTTAGAGAGCCAATTCTTTCATAAGTAAAGGCCCAATTGCAGTTCTCCATAATGTGCCCTTTATATTCAGTCTTTAAATCATTTGAGAATTATAGAGTATAATGAAAATAAACAGTTAGGTAAATACCTTTTCAGACTTTTATTTATTTTTATGTACACACACAACCCTATTTAATATCAAATTATACTCTACATATTTTATGAAATATATATAAAATTACATCATTCTTCATTGTTGCCAAGGAAGACATCATATGGATATAAAATATTTTATTTAGCTTACACTCTAGTTAGGTGAGGGTGAGCAGTAAATAGTGACCCCACAGTTCCTCTAAAAGTAGAAATTATAAATTTTGTATTTTACATACAATGTAGGCAAATATGGCATTTCAACAAGTTGATTTCCTTTTAGTAGTGAAGTTAATTATATTTTCTTAAGTTTTTTTTTATCTTATAATTGTTCATACAACTGTCTATACCAGTGTTTCAACTAGATTCATTATCTTTTATTTATTGATGTGCAGAAACACTTGTCTCAAAAATAGTGAGAAAACGTCTGTCATTTGTATTTCTAATGTTATTTATAATTATTTCTCCACATAGATAATTCAAGAATGATTTTAAGATATAATTAGTGTAATTTTCATAATTAACTGCGTAGTCTCTTATTATTTTAGTAGGAAGCTTAGTCTTGCATTTTTGTTTCCTAGCATAATTTTCACAATTTAACAATTATTAGTGCCTTTGAGGTTACATATTGGATTTTGCTGTTTAGTGTTTGATTTTTAAAAACATTTATATTTTTTATCTTATTGAATCATTTTCAGTATAATCAGTTTTTTAAAGCATTAATTTTATTTAGACTTTCAAATTTCGAGGCCTAAAATTATACATTTTATTATGAATCACTCCATTATGCAAAATTCAAATAAAACCACAGGGTTTATAGTAACAATAAGGTTGAGTCAGAATACAGAAAAACTGTTGATTTTTAACTTTTGAAAATATTTTGCATATTACTGTTATTGCATCATTTTGATATTGGTTTAACTATTTTAACAAACACCAAATTAATAGTTGCTTAAAGAAGATAGTTATTTTCATCTCTTAAAACCTGAAATGTAGAAGGAATGTTCTCAAGAAACAAGGATTTAGGAGCACTCTTTGTGTAGTCATTCAGGAACCTATTCTTCCTCCTTTTCATTGTTTTGTCATCACTTATGATGCCATTTAGTCAGACCTAGCTTGCCATGACTAAGTCTCTGTCTTAGAAAGAAAACAGAACAAAGTAGAATAATGCTTCTTTCTTTTAAGAACAGTCTAAAGTTTGCAAATAATACTTCAATTCACATCTTATTTTCAAGGACTTCATCCGAGGATATGATCGCATATAGCTACAAAACTGAGAAATGTAGTCTTTAGCTACTTAGTCATTGCTGAAACTACAGAATTCTATTATTAAACTTAAGAAGGGAGGAGTGTATCAGAGGAGGAATAGCAGTTCAGTTAGTGAGCACTTTTCACCTTCCTGTGCATATATTTGTCTTTTCTCTTTTTCTTTGCCACTGTTGCTTGGTACCTTCTTTGCTAGTTTGTTATATATATATATATATATATATATATATATATATATATATATGTATATGATTTATGAATTCATACTTGCATTCTAATTCATTAGCTTCAGCCTTCGGGTTAATTACTTCTACTTGTATCCTTGTGTTTCATATTTTGGTATTTTTCTAGTTTACGATATTAAAATCATGGTTATTTTCCAGCTTTTCTTAAAAGAACATAAAGACTTCTAAACTGTAATATTCCTTGGAGTAACATTTTAGCCTTCTCTCATAGCATCTCCTATGATATGACTCATTTTCAATTATTCTGAAAAAACTTTCAGAAATTGTTGTACATGAAGTAAAAATGTCTTAACATGTCATTTAAGACCATATGTAACCTGAACCTAACTTGTCATATCACCTTTTTTACTTATGTTTCTACTGTATCTTCATTTATTTCACTATAAATATTTAAAAATCAGTATAGGGAATCATCAAATATGATGTAAAGAACTTACAACCTAATGAACCATTCTAATTCTGGATGCATCTCTTTTTTGCTTTATAATATTTATTGGGTTTCTTGGTTTCTGAGTCTTCACTTCTTACATTACTGAAATGTGATTAATACTGTCTAATTGGAGAAATAGTCAGAGATAAGGAAAATAATGAAGCATCTAAGTGAATGTTATTGAGGGGGAAAATTAAGTGATTTAGTTATTTTGGGAAAAGACTTAAATGAGTGAAGAAATGTAATCATATTTTCCCATGAAGCCTCAGGATTTGTTCACTGAAATTTATGCCAGATTTTCTCATGAGTTCTCAGATTCATACTCGCAAATGCTCCTATTTTTTCTCCTTCTGTTAAAATATTTCTACATTTTGTCTTTATTTAAAATTTCTCAATTTATTCATGTTATTATTCATTTTCTTTTCTGCAAACCATCATACACTGATAACGGTGGCACTTTATGTTTACAGTGCAATGTTGTTACTCAATCTCAGTGGAAAGAAAACTGATAATTAATGTTTATGTTCATCATGTTCTCGAGACTTGAACTGTTGAAAACTATCATTTTTATTTCCAATCTTTGTCCTTTGGATCATGACATTAAAATGTAGACCTAATTGGGTCACAACATCTTCCTTTGGTCTTTTTCTTTACTACTTTGTTTCTGGTACTTTAGAAGAGTAGATTTGTAGACCAAGAGAGTAGTTAGGTAGCTCACTGCTAAATGGACATAATACTTAATTAGGATCTAATGTGGCACCAATTTCTAATTGATGAACATCTCATGCTGGGATATTTTTTATATGAGTGTCTGTGGTTTAGAAGAGGAAGTAACACTGGGATAAGTGAGTCTTAGGCCTCACTTAGGTAATTTGGGAAAATATGAACAATTTCTCAAACATTATAGACTAGATTTTACATTTGCAAAATATATTTTATATCTTCTTATGCTGTTTTTTGGAGATGAAGGCCTGATTTTTGCATAACTTATTCTTCGCATTGGACCAATCAGTTACTATAATTCATGAGAACAAAATTCCAAATTAGGAAGAAAAAAAGACAGTTAGTGTTTAACTCTGTATGAGATTTTAGTACTGGAGAGTGCTCAAATTCTGCTACTATAGTATTTTTTTTTCTTACCTTAATTATATTCTCTATAGAATAAAACTTACTCAGTCTTGCTATAATGCCATATATATGCTTTTAAAAATCACCAAGCTATGCAAATTTACACAACAAAGCAACAGGGTTTATGAAGAAATGTCTCTGGAATGCAACAGTTAAAAACTTCATCAGTAACATAAAAAGTTTAAAAAATAGAAAACTAAAAACAAGTATAGCACAGTTTTAGACGTGATAGTTTATAAAGACACAAATTTAATACTATAACATTACATGGCATCTTACCTTAAAAACTGAAGTTTGCTTATACAAATAGGCCTCTGAAAGCTTATGTATTATGAGTTACAGTGAAGTGTTGGAAGAAGGATTATCTGAACATTGTAACATACATAAGTGGATCTGACCTGAAACACATGTGGTGAACTGATGCACCTGGATGTTTATGGTGTGTGCTTGTATGCCTATTTTGTGTATTCTTATGCTTCTCAATTTAGGCAGGTGCTATTTGTTGTGTTAATTCAATACTTCCATGAATGAAAGCATGCATAAATATAATGCATTATTCTCAAATTGTTCCCTAATATATCAATTGCTTTGGAGCAATTTATATTTTCAAAAGAAGTATTATAACAGAACTTAATGTATTTTTTTCCTGAGGTAGGTATGTAGGATTCTTAAAGGCATATTTGTTATCATTCTTCTGATTGTTATCAGAACATGAAAAGAAATCAGCAAAAAGAAGATTGAGGTAAAGGATATGTGGTAGAAATTTTCAGCACTTATGGCCCGT
Source organism: Rousettus aegyptiacus (assembly GCF_014176215.1). Classification (NCBI taxonomy): domain Eukaryota; kingdom Metazoa; phylum Chordata; class Mammalia; order Chiroptera; family Pteropodidae; genus Rousettus; species Rousettus aegyptiacus. The sequence goes on from NW_023416286.1 coordinate 64,731,647, forward strand.
CATTACGAAACAATAAAAATAATTATGCAGGGCTTAATCAGAGATTATTCATGCTAAAGTCATGAAGTTATAAAGAATCAAAATGCAAAACTAGTATTTTGATAGAAGGTTTCTACCACTGAGTTTTTGGTTCATTGGTCAAGAAATTAAACAAATTGACAAGGATATATTAGCCACCAAAAAGTTATTTCCTGGCTCTCCTTTGTCCTTGATAATAGCAAATTGTGCACTGATCAACAGCAATAATGAATGAAATGGTTCTTAATGAAAATATAAATTATATATTTTTAAATAATTTTTATAGGTTTTACCTAGTAGAGACCTCGACACAAGGTAATGGAAGTAAGTACACTTTTTACTTTTCAAGATATACTTGTGTTCCTTAAAAAATTATAAAGTGTTGCTGAGAGTTTATAATTGTTTTTGTGCTATTGGAGAAGTGATATAACTGATTATTTTGGAACTACCTTAGTTCAGTTTTAGATGTACTGAAAGATGTTTTACTGGGAAAAAAATTTATAATGAGGCCAACAAGAAAAATGACTAACTTTCCAAACAAAATTATTATTATAAGTTACCAATTTAGAGGTGAACTGATAAATGACTGTAACTTGGAATTTTAGAACGAATTGGATTATCAACTACTTTCAGTCATTGGGGGAAACATTTCCAGTTTGAATGAAATCAGTACCATTTTATTACTGTTGTCATTTTTAAGTTTTTGGCTTGCCCCTTACAGAGTTATCATGTCTGAATTTAATTCTACTGATGCAAAGAGCAGGTGCTGGCATAGTTATTAAAAATATTCAAGTTAAATTTCATTGTAAAAGTGGGCAGATTGATATAGTTTACTGAGTTTGCTTTATATTTTAAATTCTCATATTGAGTACCCAGCAGTTAGTATCTGTGCTTTACCTTCCTTAACTTCATTGAGAACCAAAGTACTTTTATTTGCCATAGCCATTTTATAGACTCTCTGATTTCAGTATGCATCTTGAAATTTTCTTAAGGTAAAGCCCAATCAATGGGTTACAGACATCCAATTAAGTACAACAGTTAATGAGGTTTATTTTTTTATGTGTATTTTTGTTACGATTTCGAAAGACATGAATTGATATGGATTTTTCCTCCTAGTTCTTTTGAGATACAATTGACAAAAAATTGTATTTAAGATGTACAATATGATGATTTGATATATGTATATATTGTGTAGCAAAGAAAACCATCAATGAAATGAAAATTTAACCCATGAAATGAGAGAAAACAATTGAATTGATATGTTTTAAAAATAAGAATCTATGCCATTATGTCTCAAAAATGTATGGAAATCTTTACCTACTGCTTCAAATTTAAATAATGTGAATGTTTAGATTAGACAATCAGATTTTCTCGTAGTGCACTTTAATCATATATTGTTAATTGAATCTAGATTTGATTATTTTGTTTAAATGAATTCATAGCTACATAAAGGACGGTCGTTTTGTGAAAATGTTAAGCATTAAGCAGATAGTTTTTTTGTTAATTATGTATAATATTTTATCGTGTTTTTGGTATATTGACTGACATGATAAATGCCTGAAAAATAAAACTATTTGTCTTCTTTCTTGCTAAAATGTATTGAATCATATTGCTTTTCTCTGGTACAGGACCAGATTCAATAGTGTTCACTTCGTAAAGGTTTTAACTTAAAGATAAAATCAACAACGAAGACATTTATTTCTAGAGAAAGCATTCTAATTCAATGAGATGGATGATCATACATTCTCTGATAATCAACATAATTCCAATTGTCTCTCCTTTATGGGTCTGAAAACTGTGTGAAGAGCAAAATGACTGTCCTTTATCTCACAAATGGATATTTGGATAAATGCCTATTTTAACTAGTCAATACCTAGTGTTAGAGATGATATATAGCTTCTATGACTGTTGGATTTTCTTCCTTATAAATTTCTACTCAGGTATGATCTTATTGATGTATTTTAGGCATGCTGAAATGTTGATCATTTTATTTACGAATTTGATGAACCTTGAAATGCTCTTTTACCTATTTCTAATTAGTAAAGATTTTTCCCCCCCTGAAATTTACACAAAACAGTGACTAAGTAACTATTTGCTATTTTCTCTGAATAACTAGGCTGATTAAATGAAAGTGGGGGGACAGAATCCACCACTCCTATTGCTGTGAAAAGTTTTCATTTAGATTTAAATATTTACTTGCTAGGCAGGTTTTATATGATCGTGAAATTGTATCAAGCCAAATGCCTCGGAGAACTGTACAGCTAGGAATTTCTTAAATTGTATTTACACTAGGAAATAAACACAGACTATATATTGAATTCTCTGAAAGTCATGATACAGCTTAGATGAAGACTATATAGTACTTTCTTTTTTTTTTTCCCTGAGTCAGCCTCTATTGAAATTTCAACAAGCTGTTCTACTAGTCTCTATATAGAACTTGGCAGAAGTTACAGCTAGCAGCAGCAGCAGCTGAAGTCATTTCTCTTTGACAGAATCCATAAAGCCAAACACTATAATAACTTCTCTGATAGAATTTTAGTGGTGAAGCTCTTTGTCTTGTTACCATTGCCATTCACATTCAAACTGGGCCTATACCTGTGGGGAACTATTATGATGCTCGGTGGTCTCTGTTTCCACCTGTGACCTCTGATCAACCAGAGAGTGGCAATTTTTCTTCCAAATGAATTTGATACTCGGCAAATTATGCTGTCAGAGAAAGCTCTCATTCTCTAAGGCCCTCTCAGAGTTGCAGCAGTGGCCTTCTAAAGCAAGAGGCAAACTCGTAAGTTACTGGATGCTTTTTTTCCCCTCTAACCTTTAACACAGACAATTGGAAAAGATCATCCGAGTGGCCGCCTACAATTTCAGGCAAATAGCTACAGAGGAACAGAAAATGATGATATAATTATTTGGTTTTTCCCTCCTTTCCCTATGTTGGATGCATTTTACATATATATTTTTCTTTTTATTGTAACTGAACTAAAGGTAAAGTTCAGCAATGAATTGGGGTGTTTTGTTCTGAAATTTTGAAACTGTACCTGGGAAATTCTTGTGACTATACTTTGAACTCAGAAGCATGCCTTCTCAAAGTATTAGCTTAGGATAACTCTCATTTAAATAAGTCACTCCCAAATATGAAAAACAAAATAATGACTATAGTATTAAAAATATTTAAAAACAGTGCTTCTAAGTTCAAAATTTTGTCTTGAGGCTTATATCAAAATGTGGCATTACAAGTCTTGAAATGGCAACAAAATCTGGGTCCAATAAATGAAGTCCTGTGAATTGGACCATGAAATCCCAAATGTTAAAAACAAAAGTAAGGGATTAAAATAAAATATGGCCTTTTTAAAAGGTTTTCACTAAATATATTTATATATTTTTTAAAAAACAAAATGTTCCTCATTACTATAAAACTCAGTTTTAAAGTTACCACATTTGGAATTCATATTTTATTAGGGCATATCAAATGAGAAAATTTTTAATCTGGAAATATTCTGCCTTTTGAAATCATGAAAATTGGCTTGACTTAATTTGAAGTTATACATACATGTCCAGAAAATTAAAATCTGACTATATATTATAACATTAGTAATGCAACTTGCCTTAAATATAATAATATAAAATCTAAGCTTTGTGCGGGTGGTAATATACTTTGTAACAATTGACTACAAGTTTTAAAATGCAATAAAGTATCAGTATTATAATTGGTCATTGGACGGGCTATTCTATTTATAAAGTTAAATAGTAAAAGGAATATTGATAATATGTCACAAACATAGAGACGAATTTATTAAGATTTACATAATTTTAGAAGGAATACAAAGCTGAAATTTTGTTAAGTTGAAGTAATTGAAAATCTATTAAAAGATTCAAACCAAAGGCTAAACTAATAAAAGGAATAAAATATCAGCAAGTTTATAATTATAACTCCTTTATTTTAGCAAGTTGAAATAAGAGACCTGTCAATTTTATGTTTTAAATAAAGCCAAAAATTTTAAATTTTCTCTTCTAAATCTGACCTTTTAGTAGTATGTTCTATGACTATTACATTAAATTATTAAATTATTGTAATTATTAAAATCAAATATTAAATAACACAAAACAATGCCTGAACATGATATTTAGATTTAAAAAAAAAAGTTCAAATAAGGCTTAGAACAAATACAGAAATGTAAAACAAAGTTTTATTCTTTGTGAAATAGCAAGTAGTAATAGTAGAGCAGCATGAGTAAAACAATAAATAAAACCTTATTGTTCAAGGCTCATTCTATCTTCTTACCTTACCTCAAGCTGATTCTCATTAAGAAAAAATGATAATGTGAAGAAAAAACTGTTGGACATATTTATAATAATATTGGCAATTATAATAATGATGGAATCCTCTCTCCCAATATGATTATTTCTATATGATCATCTCTTATGACCTCCAATCGCCTTTATATCTCGCAGAAAATGACAATATTACAGAAACATATTATTCTTCTTTTAAGTCACTTAGACCTGTATTCTCACAGTCTGACTCTTCTCAAATCCCGAAGACATATATATACTCTAACATACATTTCAATAACTACTTGCTAACATCTCATATCTTGTAATTTAAATACTCTAAATGTTGTTGGGTATAGAAAATATCCCATATCTCACTTTAACAATATTTTCAGATTTAATGAGTGAGAAAATCCTGAACTTTCCCCTTAATCTACAGAATCAAGCTATGATAATGTTCTTTTCTCTTCTTCAATATTTTGAGATTTAACAAGTGGGAAAATCCCAGATCTTCCCCTCAATCTATAGACGTAGGCTACAATAAAATCCTTCCATTTGATGTGGATTCTCTTAATCTTTTTCTTAGTAAAAATAGGTATATATGGCAGCTAAATAGCATTTGCAAAGACATTATTATTAAAATTCAACTATTTTTAACATTAAATATAGAAAAAAATAAACACTGCATTGCTGGTTTGCAGAAGGAGTGGAAATGGTCCATGGAAACTATGTAGTTCCCCCCCACCCCACACACACCTCTGGCTGCTTTCAAGATTATTTCCTTGTCTTTGTGTTTTACTATTTGGGCATAATATGCTTGGTCATGTTTCTCTCTGAGTTTATCCTGTTTGAGGTTTCCTAAGATTCTTTAATCTATAAATTTTAATATTGCGCTAAATTTGGAAAAATTCAGCCACTATTTCTCAAAATATTTTTTTCTCTTATTCTCTCTTTCCTACCCTGTGGGACCTGAATTCCATATATGTTACATATGGGGAAACTATCCCACATGTTTCTGAAGTTCTATTAATTATTTTTATTCAATCTTCTTTATTTTTTTCAGGTTTTCTGTTTTCTGTTGATGTATCTAGAAGTTTACTTACCTTTTTCTATCATCTCCATTCTACTCTTAGGCTTAACCAATGGTTCTTTTTTGTTTTTGTTTTTGTTTTTAATTTCAGATGTTTTATTTTTCAGGTTTAGATACTTCTGTTTATTTTTATTGTGCTTCCTGTTTTGTTTTATTTCTTTTTAAAATAAATTTGCTCAATTATTCTTACTTTTCATTTATGGTGAGAGTAATTTCTGCACTTCACTGAGCATAGGAATAATAGTTACTTTAAAGTTTCCAACTGATATCTCTAGCAGATGGGTAATTTCATGGTAGTCTTCTATTGGTTATTTTATCCCTTGAGAATTGGTCACATTTTTCTGTCTTTTGACATGATGAAAACTTTTGGATTTTATAGTAAGCACTATAAATATTATATAATATCATCTTTGAACTTTGTAGTAGTTCTTTAAAACTCTGTTGAAATTTTTGTTTTAATAGTCAGTTAACTTGGTTAGATTCAACTTTCAATCTACTACACCTGAGGTGGAAACTAGTTCATGTTATAACATCCTTCTTTATAACTCAGCTCTTAGCTGCTTTCAGTCTGTACACACGCATCAGGGGTAAAAGGATGGGATAGCTGTATATATTTGTAGTTGTCTTTTACTGGAGAGGATGTGGAGAAAAATGAACTCTTGTGCATTGTTGATGATTTTACCTTTTTAAATTTTATTTTTAAATTTTATTTATTATTCTTCCTTTTGTCTATTTCTTTCATTTTTGAATTTTTGACCTGTGCTGTTTGTTTTCCACTTAACTAAGTACTTGTTTGTGCATGTTTAATTTATCTTAGTTTTTTAGAGTTTATAGTTTATGTGTATGTGCTTTTGGGGTCTTTGTAATCAGAAAGAAGTGTTTTCATTTTAATGTTTTATGTTTTTTTGTACAAGAGTTTATAGATATAAGATCTTATGAAGGATTCTGGCAGTTTGGAGTAATTTTCAAGATTCTTAAGGATATTCTCTTTTCTTAGTGTTCTAGAGTTTGATATTTTTAATGGTTGGTTTTTTGAAAGGTAATAAGATGGTGTGTGTCCTTTGAGTTTTTTTCCCTATTTTTGCAGAACAATAAGTTCTTTCCTCTTCCCTCAGTTTCCCTTTAGTGTTTACTTTCCAAATAGTTTCTTTCCTTTCCTACTAACCTTCTCTCCCAAAATGTTGCCTTAGCAAGACTGCTATTTGAGTCCTGTTTGCTCTTTTAATTCTTTTCTGTGAAATCAGTATTTTGTTTTTCAAGAACTATTTTCGTTTTCAATATTTTTATATGTAGAGTGACTTTTCTCTTTTAGGGTGATTTTACCTCAATAGTAGGCACTCTGCTGCTTCATTTCCTCTTCTGTGTTGTCTTTTTACAACCTAAATTGCTCTACGTAAAATTTGAGAAAAGAGTAACTAAATATGAGTGGTAGAAAATGATTATTACTTGTCTCTGCTTATAAGATTTAAAGTTTTTAGTGTTCTCTGTTTTCCGCTTTTATTGCTTTTTACTTGTGTGGTGTAACTGGTACTCCTTGTTGATTTATATACTTTTTAGTTATGTTCAGATTCGTATTTATACATCTGTCATTACCTAGGTTACTTATAATTTTGTTTAGTTTGCTTTATATATAAAATTTATGATAAACTTGCCTAATCATATAAAGATTTTAAAAATGCTTGTTGCAACCATGGCATCTTAGAAATAAACGCCATTTAAAAGTGGCAAAAATAGTCACCAAAATGGGGCAAGCAAAGAAATAAAGTAATGGGGAAAAGGCTAGAGGTCAGTAAATCCACAAAAGAATCATTTTCTGCTTGTTTAAATTTCAATAGTAGATGCTTTAATTAGTATGATGTTTCCTAAATATGCATGGAAAATATTATAATATTTAACAAAACTATTTAAAATTTATCAGTGAAATGGACTTTTATAAGCTGAGACTATTTAACTCCAGTCTGGTAGGATGTAATATATAATAGGCATTAGTCCTTAAAATGATAAGAGGTTTTGGTTTTATGCCTGCATTTCACCACTCCTTTTCCAACTGACAAAGTGCCTCTATTTGAGCATCAAAATGTAAGTAATATTTGTGCTTGTCTCAGAACTTTTTTTGGGGGTGGGGGCGGTGAGACAACCTTTGGTTGACCTCACAGATTGCAAGGACCTTGTCAATTTACAATCCCTTCTTATTTATTTATTTATTTTTATTTTTTACACCTACAGCACCTGGGCTTCCTAGGTGGTCTCTCATCCAAGTACTAACCAGGCTCGATCTTGCTTAGCTTCAGAGATCAGATGGGATCGGGCTTGTTCAGGGTAGCATGGCCATAGACTTGTTGCAGTATTTTTTAATGATAATAAATGTTAATATTATAATTAAACTCAGGGATACTCTTCACACATGTTTTTAAAAAGAAACTAATATTTAAATGTTAGAAGTTGTAGTTCTAATAATATATTGATGAAGCTATGCATATTCCATTTATTCATCATCTCTATTGGAGAGAAATTTTATTTTAGCACTGGGTAGAAAATACATTTGTGTTCCACAGAATATGGGTATCATTAAAGAATGATGGTGGCATGTAAACACAGGGACTTTCGGAAGGGGTTCCTACTGACCAATTTGGGGACAATTTGAGCCTCAATATAGAGACATTGGTAAATTATCACCAATTAATAGTGAAAGGCCAGAAATTCATCATCTTTCAAGAAATGAATGAGGCATAAGGAAAAACACTACAGAATAATGCCAAATAACATATAAGAAAGAAATAACAGAGTTAAATATTCATAAAAATGTGTAATGTTCAGTTACAGAAATATTCCAAAGTGTTTATCATTATCTCCTGATTAATCATTTACATTGTTTGTCCTCTCTCCTATATTGATTTGTTACATTTGTTAAAAATCAATTAGATGGATGTCGAGTTCAAAATTTGTCTGGAGTATACAGTTTTCTCCTTTGATAGTCAACAATAATATATTTTATATATGCCACAGTGATTTAAAAACATTACATCTGAAATTCACCATAGTAGAAAAGGATAGTGATTTTTAAACATCATTTAACTACTGAAATATACAAATAAATTCTGGTGACTTTTTGGAGGGTGGTGTTTTCTTATAGTAAAATTCATGATATTCAATAAATACAATGTGTTTAATTTAATAATACTAGTTTTTTCATTATATGTTAATACATTAAATCCAAAGATTTTAAATAATTCATGGATGCTGATAACCTTTATTTAATCATATACACATTTCTATACATCAGTTCTACATGTTGAATTCATCTTATAAATCTTATAACTAATCATTATGTATGTCATTATTTAAGATGTTTGAAATAACAAAGACAGTAGATAATACTGGTTAAGTTATCTAACTAGTCATGGCTACTGAGAGATCTGTGTTCATATCATTGTAATTTGTTACCCCATGTATCTCATGTTTAAATTCTTTAGTAAACTATATTTAAACTTGACTCATAGTAAAAGGAGCAGGGAGAAGATGAGGCAACTAAGGCATTTTCCTTGGCACAAAATTTAAGGGAGGTAGGTGTGGAAGGAGATGGAGAAAATGGGTGAAAATAGTCAAAGGTTACAAAAATCTAGCTATAAGATAAATAATTCTGGGAAATCAAATGTATCGCCTCATGACTATAGCCAATAATACTGATTGTATACTTAGAAGTTGCTGAGAAAATAGATCTTAAAAATTCTCACCTCAAAAATATTAGTAAGTATATGAGGTGATGGATGTTAACTAAACTTATTGTGGTGATCATTTCACAATATGTACATATATCAAATCATCATGTTGTAGACTTTAAACTTACACAATAACATGTGTCAGTTATATCTCAATAAAATTTGAAAAAATTACAGCATCATCCAAAAATTATAAAAAATAAATTAATCAAAGCTTATTGATCCCAGAACCCTATATGAATAACGTGGGTACTTGCTCAATTAGGAGAGGACATCTCATTCTATGAGCCTGTCACAGACACTCTGTTTTCCTTTTGCACTGAAACCTGCAAATTATCTAGCTGGTCCTGTATACAGGTGGTGTAGTCCCTAGAACAAAAGTAATAATTCTTTTAAGTACATAGCAAATTACCTGAGTTCAATGTTGAATGGCCAGATGTTATTGAAATAAAAATGTGAGAAAAAGAAATCTAATGTTTTGAAGTGGATTTTTTTTTTTTTTAAAGAGGCATTTCTTTATATGTGCTGAAGGCAATGACATTGTCAAGTGGATATGAATTCTACATTTTGGTGTGGAGATTATACACTAAGATATGAGACCATGCAACAAGATTAAAAGAGTATATGAAATTGGAAGACATTCTTTAAAATATTAGCTCCTCTGTGAAGTTGGGTTAACAATACCTATTTACAAGGTAGCAAACATACAGCTATCACACATTTTTGATTGTCTTATATGATGGCAGCCAAAGAGATGTTATATTGATTGCCCAAGGTCACAGAGCTAGTAAATGCCGATGAAAGAATTGAAACCCAAGAAGTATAACTTGAGAGCCTCTCACTTAAATTCTTCTATTACTATACACAGTATATATAGTAATTAGAAAAGTATAAATTCTATACAATATAAGAATACTCTTAGTTTTGACCAAAAATTAAATCGAATCTTTAAAGTAAAGGATAAATGCAAATGGAAGAGTCTTTATTATTGAAAGCTTAATTCTTATTCTATATAATTTATATGCAAATTAAAGACAAAAATATATATTACCAAATAGGAGTGAGAAATATTCAATTCAGTTAACCATTAAAATCTTCACATGTATACACTCACATATTATTATAGCAGATTCATAAAGCTTTTGCATACATGTATGAAAATGTAACAGGCAGTTTGCTTTAGAAATAAATTATATAGAGGTTATTTAAATAATTGTATTTGTGCCTTCTTCTAATATTTCTTTCAATTACATCCTCTTCTTTACTCCTTTTAAGCATGATTAAATAAAAGATTTTAGTTGTAATTTTAATCTTCTTTAACCCAAGATTTTATTCCAACCTATTAAAATCCTGTTAAAAATACAAGTAACAAGGCTAAAATATTTGCAAAATTTAGAGTGAAAAGTTTAGGCAGTAGAAGCTTAAAAGCTATATCTATATACACATACATATATATACACATATATACAGACATATGTATATGTGTATATATATACATATACATATGTGTGTATATATATACATATATACATATATACATATGTGCATATATATGTATATATATGTATTTTCATATATATATATATGAAATCTTAGTGTTTTGGCATTTAGTAATATAAAAGTAATCATCAAATTCATAACGAGCTGCTTTCTGTGATTTGTTCACTTCCTACATGAGCAGATTATTTTCATGGATATCTTTGGTGGAATGGCAGAATGGCTGAATTATTTATACACACACACACACACACACACACACACACACATTATAACAGAACGAATTGCCTCAGTCCTGTCAGCATTATTTTTTTTTTCTTTTGAGGGAACTCTATAATAGATGGGAGGAGTAACTCCTGCATACTAATCATTATTGAATTCTACACCATTTTCTGTGGTATAGGTCAAATGCCAATCAATACATTTTATTCTGAGTACCTCAAAGAAATTCAACCTTAATTAGCTCATTCATAATTTCCAAAGCATTGAAGCATTAGCAAGTTCATAATAGTGGTCAAGATATAAAAGCAAAGAACTTAACCTTGATGATACCACAAAAATTAAAATAATACTGTTTAAATAAAGTCAACAAAGAACAGTGATCATTAGGAATTCGGTATGAGCTTATCTACAATATACTGCACCAACTATTGTACGTGTAGCAAAAAGGTTGTTTTTTCTTTGCATAAGAATAGAAAGCTGAACTTTAAGAAGTAAAATATGTTTTTGTAAATACATTTTAATATAAAAAGTCTGTTACATGCTAGTTCTGTAATGGATTACTTTACATCCCAAGTTATTACCACATGGGGTAATAATGTGGTTGTAACAATGACAGAGTAAACAGTGAAATTTCTGAGTAGTTTTGTATGTATGGGCACATTAGTGCTTTCTGTTCAGTATTTCTTACTCTATGCTCATGTGATTTTGTTATTAGGCTTATGATGAACTAATGAAAGAAGTCAAGTAGTTATTCTTTTATTTCCTGAAAGATTTTGTATAAGAATGATGGTGTTTCTTTCTTAAATGTTTGACAGAATTCAAGAAGGAAGACATCTAGTTCCAGAGATTTCTTTTTTGGAAATGTGTTTTGGGTAAAAAAAAAAAAAAAATCATCTCTGTATGTATATGTTTTAAGCATCTGAAATTGAAAATCAAATATATGTTAATCAAATATTTAATTCAACTAAAAGTTACTTTAGTTAGCAACTACATCTCATGTCCTTTGCTCAGTGTTAAAACACTGATAAAAATATTTTCTGGACTATATAGTTTCAACATAATTGGAATAATGGACAAGTATAAAATGATCAATTTTAATATTAAAAAATAGTTACACATTGAAATGTATGTAATTACACTGAATAAGAATATTTCATATTATGTTTAAAATTTTATGTAAGAATATATGACTAGTTGAACAAACTACATAGACAAGTACTAAATACCATGTCTTGCATAGTGAAATCTCAACAGATAGAGACATTTTCCTAAGTGTCTCTGTCTTAGTGTTAATTTTACTGAAACGCTAGACCCAACGGGTTCATTATTATTCTAGCAAATTATGTACAGGGAATATATTTTTGTTTTAATAAATGAATGAGACATTCTTTTCTTATGTAGATTATGCAAGAAAATTGGAGAAAAATAGATTCTTAATATAAATAAAAATGCAGTTTTGTATTTATATTTAATTTAATACTCATTTTGAAAAATATTTTAGTTCTGATTTGTTCTGAAAATAAATTCAGTATGTAAATTGAAATCATGTTTATTAGCATAGCATTAATATTTACCAATATAAACATATTCTTCTCTTAGGAATTATGTTTTATCATGCTGAGATATCTAATTTCTGATTTTTTTAATACTTAAAGTTTGAAATTGAACTTTTGTTGCTGCTGTTTCCTTGTCCCTGTTCATTTTACTTTATTAATGCTTATTAAGAGGCATTTTACATCAGCTTTTCTAGCTTTTCATCTCTTCTTAACTACAAACTATTTTAAAATAAATTATGTTTCATAACTCAGATTAGAGTTAGAAGTATTTTGTCAATTTTACTTGCTTATAGATCCTATTCTTCTCCAGTTATGATCAGATATCACCTATAGATTCTTTCTGCAAAACCTCACTGGGCTATTTCTTGATAGAAAAGTGATTTTCTAGTAGCCGACAATAATAGGCTTTGACTTATGATTCGGTTTCACCTTTAGATGTTTAAATAAAATTGTGCTTACCCATCTCTCAGAAACTCTTAATCTACTCATCCAGAACAATAGGCACCAACTGATTTATACTTTCTTCAGGAGCTTAGTACCACTAATTTTCTTATGTATATGCTTTACCAAGACATTTTTACAGATAAATCAGCTATTCTTTTAAAATTATAATTTTACCTCCTACATCAGTGGATCTCAGTACCTCTGAACCAATGTTCCCTTGTAATTATAAACAATGTGTAATTTTATTTAGTGAAATAAAATTCATACATTGCAATGAAAGAATGAAAAAAATTTTTTTTTAATTCTATTCAATAATCCCACAAAGCCTGCATTCAACTAGAGTTCTGAAGTTTTCAGTACCTGTCATTATAATATGATTTGATATAAATTTACAATACAGTAATATCAATGTTTCAGGTATCTGATATCATTTGTTGCATCCTCTGCCTCTCCCACTGCATTCCTTTTCTCATCATCTTGAAACTCAGATTTCTGCCATAAATTGACGTTAGTTCTCAGAACAAGAAAGTTTCATTGTTGCTTCTAGCTTTTTTACCTAATGAAAATCTAATTATATTTTAATCTTCTTCTCAATGGAAAACATATTTCTGATGTTTGGTTTAAATTCCAAGCAGAATTTACATATGAATTATTATTTTTTATTTCTCCTCTTCTTACTCAGTGCAATTCTGAATGGCCAGCAGAATAGCACCCCTTAATTTCTCTCTGTCATTCACAGCTACCTGAGGAAGAAAAGCAATGAAAACCAGAAAAATGGAGAGAGAAGCTTTCTTTAATGCTGAGTAAGCAGATTGGAGACATAGCTTTGTATATAACTGGCTCCATATTTCCTTAGTGTGACACATTCTTTCAAAGGGTCACTGACAAAGCTGGACATGCACAATGCCTTTCTGAGGGAGAGTTGCCATGGTAAACTTGACACAAAGGATAAGCTAATATATTCTACTTTAAAAGCTGGCAGCTGGATCTAAAAGACAGAAGGACTTAAGGGGCTGGCCCAAGCATACTTTCTTTTCCTTAAACCCAACAGTCAGGTAAGTATAAGCAGAGAAATAAGAGTCAGAAAGGCACCAGTGGAAATTAGGAACTATAAAGAATGTGGAATAGGAGTGTGATCCTAACATTCCACACAAGATCCAGTAGGTAGAAAGAGAATTTAGAACTAGCGAGAGCTATGATCAACCTTCTGCAAGATCTACAGCTTGAAATATGTCAGTTTTTTATCCACTACGAAAGCCCAGTGCAGCCTGTAATAGCTGAGGGGGTCATGCAGGACAATTCCTCTCTCTTAGGAGACAGACCTGACCTTGGCAGGGCAGACTGAGTCAGCTCCTGCCACAGCACATCTTTTCATCCTTGAAAGCCTCCATGGAGCCTCCATGCCCCTTTCCTGAAAGACAGAGCTAAAACCTGTCTTAGCTTATGTACTTTCTACCCTTGTTTAATTGTGTCTTTTGACAACTGGTCAGGAACTAGGGCCTGGGTACTATGCATTTGTCTGGTTCATTCACTACACTGCCTAAAGCCAGATCATACACACACACGCACACATGCACACACTAGGTACATATCCTAATTCTTCTACAGGGGCTGTGCCCACCCTGCCACTTCCCAAATACTGTGGATATAAAACTATAGATGCTGGCGCATGTCCTGTGCTACACTGGAAACTCACTGGCATAGAGGGCAGGTGAGTAAGAACAGCTGAGAGATGAGAGTGTTCTGAGTAGCATATCTGGACATCTGGAATTTTTTTGCCAAAACTCTTTGTGGTGAGGTCCATATTAATGAATTCAAAAGAGGGTAAATAGAGGTTCTAGTAAATAATTTGGTGTCTTAGAAGAGAGGCAGAGGACTGTGTGTACATGGTAGTGATGAAGTGAACATTCTGTATTGGAAGCATTTCACAAAATATGAAACCCCAAATAGTTCATACATGTGGATGAATAATATTCTTAAATTCCTTTATGGTATAAATATATATAAATCATTTAGGTTGTTAATATTTCAGATATGTTTGAGTATAATTGAAATGCTTTGCCAATTTTGAAGAATTTGAAGGTAGAAAAGAGGTAAAAAATGCTTTATCAATAATATGAGAGCTCAGATGTGCTTGTTTGGGAAATACATATTTCAAAAAGAGAAGAAAATGTTTAATTCTTTACACAATAATCTCTGAACACATTGTGTAAGCATTCTGTTGCATATGGATACATCATAATGAACAAAAAAGTACACAAAGTACTATGGATTGAATATTTGTGTGCCCCCAAAATCCATATGTTAAAACTTAATCCCTGATATCATGGTATTAGCAGGTGGGGTCCCTGGGAGTTAATTAGGTCATAGTATTACACACTAGTGAATAGAATTAGTACCTTTATAAAATAGACCCCAGAGAGCTCTATTGCCTCTTCTGCCATATGAAAATACCACAAGAAGCTTTCTATGAACCAGGAAGCATCCCTAACAAGACACTAACTCTGCCAGCATCTTAATCTTGACCTTTACAGCCTCCAGAATTATGAGAAATAAATTTATATTGTTTATAAGCCATGGAATCTAAGGTATTCTGTTACTACAGCATAAAAAGACTAAGATGAATAGTGAATAAAATCCCTTCCCCTAAGGAGTTTATAGCCAAGTGGAGGAAACCAATATTCGAAAAATCTCTCTCTCCCCCTACTACTTCACTCCACTTTTTCCCAATGGTGTTAAGTGCTTGAAAGAAATGTAAAGCGATATGAGAGAAAATATTAAAAGAGACTAGTTCAGTTCGGAATTCAGGGAAGACCATTCTGAAAAATTACTTTTTTTTTGTTGAGACATGAGATGTGAATGGAGGTCATTCAATCTATGAAATAGCTTTCATCCTGAATAACTCTCTTCTAGAGATGAAAGATACGGTTCGAGGATGCATTTATTGAAAAGACACAAGGAAAGTACCAGCTATCATGGTAGATTTCTTTAAATAATTAATGGTCATAAAACTCCAATTATACTTCACTGAGCTATAAATTGCTCTGAAGACCTGCAAAAACAGACATATGGCAGGAAATTAAGAGTAGGACAACCAAAGACAATATGTGGCCCAAAATAAGAATGTAAAAAGTTAGATGCTTTAGAATATCTTTAGTGTAGAATATGAAAATAAAAGGCATTACTCAAATAAATACTTGAGAAACATATGCTTAAAGAGATTTTAAAATTTACTGTGTAAAACAAACTGATAGATTTTTTAAAGCTTCTGAATATAACATACATTGAATATTGCTGTGTATTCCATGGTCTTGAGGACAAAACTTTTCAATCATTAGTTTTCTACTTTAGGCAAATTCTTCTCTTTGTGAAGTGTAACTCACCCCTGTGCCCCGCCCCCCAACTCAGCAAAAGAAAAAGAAATCTAATAAGGCTCTTGAGGAATGAAAGTGTTCCTAAAAGAGTTGATCTTAGTACTGATTTTTTATGAAGTAAATGTATTGATTGTTTATAAAAGCTGTAGCAGGATTTTTCTATGTAAATTTAGAGAGAATAGGAAAATAAACATCTATTAAGTAAACATAAAAGAGAATTAGGTTGAAATTATTGAATTACTTTGTAGCATAATTTTAAAAAATCAGTAACTAAAATATGGCACACATCTTACTTTCTTAGATTTACCTGCACAAACTTAACACTCCACCAACTATATTACTGATGATTGATTATCAAACTTAGGTGGCAATTCTTAAAAAAATAATTCATCTTTTCCTTGATCTATCAAAGGCCATGAGCTCAGAGAACAAATGTATTTCTGCTTATCCAGAAAGTGAAAAGTCTCTCAATATCCCAGCCTTTCTTTTCTTTCCCTTCCTTCCTTCCTTCCTTCCTTCCTTCCTTCCTTCCTTCCTTCCTTCCTTCCTTCCTTCCTTTCTTTCTTTCTTTCTTTCTTTCTTTCTTTCTTTCTTTCTTTCTTTCTTTCTTTCTTTCTTTCTTTCTTTCCTTTCTAGATGGATAGATAGATAGATAGATAGATAGAAAGAAAGACAGATAGAAAGAATTGATGTTGGGCACACAAAAGAAAGGTAAAATTTATTAAGTTTGATGGTGAAATCTGGAATTCTGTGCAATTAAAATTATCAGGTGCAAAAAGCATGAGTCTGCGTCATATCATGGTCATAAACTAAGGGATTCAGAAACAGTAATATTACCTTGGGTATTGTTTTGGGGAGAGAATTTTCCTTTTCCCATGAGTTTTAGAATGAGGAAGAAAAAACTGGTGACCCAAGAATTGGCATAGAAGTCAGCAGCACAGTAAATCTTGCTAATTAAGAGTGCTTAACTGCTTTAAATTCTTGCCTCTAGGTCTTAAGAAAATGAGAAAATGAACTATCTGAGGTTTATCTTTCTTTTCCAAGATGGGATCAATGAAAAATAGCTAGATTCTGCTCTGTGTCAGAATGAAAAGCACCTATTAAGCTTGTTAGGGAATGTTCATGTTTGGCAAAAAAATCTCATGTACATTCAGAAAAGTATACCAATGTCTATTTCCAAATATATATACGCATTACATATTTATATGTACACACATGTACACATAATCTATCTTTACCATTCATGGATTCTGTATTAGTGAATTTTCCTATTCACTAAAATTGATTTGTGGTCTCAAAACTAATACCCGCAGAATTTTCACAGTCATTCAAGGACATGTGAAAGCTACAAAATTCGCATTGCCCAACATACATATTCCCAGCTGAAGTACAACAATGTCACATTCTGTCTTTTTGTTTTAGCCCTCTTATTATAAGTGTAAATTTTGCTTTCTATTAAGTACCACGTCTTTCACATTTTGTGCTTTTTCTTAGTTACTTCGCTGTTTAAAATGGCCTCCTAGCGGTAGTGTCCGAGTGCTGTCTAGTGTTCCTAAGTGCGGGAAAATGTAGCGGTATGCACATATACAATTCTAGTAAACATTGCCAAGCAGTTTTCCAAAGTGGTTATACCAATTTACCTTTTTGGCAGTAATGCACAAGACTTTGAATTGTTCCACTTCTGTATGAACATTGCGATTATCAGTCTTTTTTATTGTTGAATTTGCAATGGGTGTATAGCTGTAATTCATCTTGGTTTGAAATTATATTTTACTGACAACAAATGAGGTTGGAGACCTTTTTCTATATTTACAGTATTGACCATTTGGATAGCATCTCTCTTTATTGATCTCTAAAGCACCAGAAATGTCAAATGATCTATTGTCAAATGATTTGTTTCCTCTGGCATCTTTGTCTGTCTTGTTAGCTCACTGGTGCATTCAAACAGATTTTTTAAGGTATTCACTTTGATTCCTACATAAATGTAAGTGTGAAATAAGCAAATCCACAATTACCACTTTTAAAAAATTGCTTCTTTTCTCCTTTCCTTTCTTTTTCTCTCTGTTTCTGGGAAAAGGTGGTACTCATGATCTCCTCAAGTTGAAATATTTATGAATAAAGTTGGTCAGAGTTCCTCAGGAATATTTTAATGATAATTTTCCTATATTATCATTTGTATATTGGAAGGGAAAAATAGAAAAATGATGGTGATAAAAATAAAACAGAAGATTCAGGACCTTCCAGGAAAAAGGGTCTAGCTATAATGTGAAAAAAAACAAGCTTGATAAAAACTTTCAAATTGGGAAGCTAATCAACAAATCAATGCTAAAATGACATTCAAATGAGAATGATCAATTAACTGCCAATTAATTGCCTTTTTTATTTGTTTGAAAGAATTTCTTTCAACGACCTAGTTTAGTTCTGCATAAAATTCTTGGTTATTATTTAGAATCTGGAAATCTCACACATGGGATTAATTTGTAAGTGTCACTTTTTTATAACAAATATAATTTCCACACTGTATATTAAACAGAAATATTGCAGCAGTGGAAAAGAAAATTCCCCCTACCAGTAGTGTTGTACTAGGTGTAAGAATGGATCACACTGATCCTCCAGAAGAAATTGCCAATAGGCTCATGAATGTATAAATTGAAACATTCCATAAAAAAACCTAAGACTCATTGATTAAACTGATAGTGTTTTTATTTGAATATTTTGCATTTGGGCTGATCAATTAATTTCTCTGGGCCATACATTTTCACATTTGTTTAAAATGCATAGAAACTGAGAGTAGAAAAGTGGTTACTAGGGGCAGGGAGGTGGGGGAAATGAGAAAATGTTGGTCAAAGAGTACAAAGTTGCACTCATGTAGAATGAGTAATTCTACAGATCTAATGTACAACAAGATGATGATCATTCATAATACTATATTGTATACTGGAAATTTGCTAAAAGAATTTCAGGTACTCTCACCACATATACACAAAAGGTAACTATATAAGGAGTTGGATATATTATTCAGTTTGACTGCAGTAATTATTTTATTTTATATATATATATGAATACATAATGTTTCACACTTTAAATATATATAAACAAAATACATAATAAGATTTAGAAATGTAAAAGAATAGAAGATTATTGGACCAGATGACTATTACAGTCTCATT
Organism: Rousettus aegyptiacus; assembly: GCF_014176215.1. Taxonomy (NCBI): domain Eukaryota; kingdom Metazoa; phylum Chordata; class Mammalia; order Chiroptera; family Pteropodidae; genus Rousettus; species Rousettus aegyptiacus. Next base: position 64,751,009 of record NW_023416286.1, read on the forward strand.
CAGTTCTAACATCGCATTATTTGCTTCCAGAATTGATGAATATAGTTTAATAATATATTGCTTACTACACTCTAAACTACAGAGTACTAATTGATGTGTAAGGGAGAAGCTGAGAGCTGGAGTTCCTAAAAGCATAATTGTGAACAGTGAAGGATTCACTGTCTCCTTAGCTCTTAGCCAGAACGTGGAAATGGCTTCTCATTGAAAAGCTGACAAAATATTTATATATAAAAGTAAAACCTAAGTATTTGGATTCTGTATCTACACAGAATCCATTGCAAGTTAATATAAAAGAGATTTATTATTTGAGATAGAGTATTACTATGTTATTTTATTTTTTAATTTTTTAGGTGAGGCAAACCTTGGTTGACCTCATAGATTGCAAGGACCTTGTCAGTTTACAATCCCTCATTTTTTTAAGCCTACAGCACCTGGTCTTCCTAGGTAGTCTTCCATTCAGGTAGTAACCAGGTCCGATCCTGCTTAGCTTCCAAGATCAGACGGGATCGGGCTTGTTCAGGGTGGCATGGCTGTAGGAGTACTCTTATTTTGCTCAGAATTTTTAGTTATATAAAAATTGTCTTTGAATACCATGATACTACATGTACAAATCACATATTTTTATCTTTTTAAAAACAGTGAGACTTTTACTTTCTTATTTTTTAGCATGCTCTTTAAAATATTTGTTTATATTTTATGTCTGATATGTGATACTACATTTTTGTTCTATTTAGGAGGCTCGTTCAACATTTTCATTAGCTCTCAAAATTAAATGATGTTCTGTGTAATCACTATCAAGATATTGACATATATTATTCACAATAGTGTCGCTGAAAAATATTAAATAAAATATTCCTTATGTAAATCCTTTTATATTTCATTAAGATTAAAATATTATTGGAAAAATAATATGATATTATATAAAATATATATGCATGTATATATAAAAGTGCATTTATATGTATATATAAAATGGTAATTACTTTTTAAACTATACTTAATTTTCAAACATTTTTGTCTATTATCAAAATCGATATTTATTGGAAAGAAGTTGTGTCATAAAGTTATAACATTTTTCTTAATATTGGCTAATAAAACATGTTTGTATGTTCTTGGCGAGTCATTCATTAATGATATATTTGATTTTTAAACAATTATAATTTTGTCCCTTTTTTGCCAGATAAAATATTCATGGTTTCCTCTGAGTAAATCCAACTTTTATATTCCTACACACAGAAAGAGTAGCACTTTTGGGAAAACAATAAAGCAAAAACAGTTGATTAATATTAATTGTCTTCAACCAGACTCTGAAAACTATCAAGAAATTGCCTTCTTTTCCTAAGCAACAAACATTTGAAATGATTTCAGAAAAAAATATAGGATGACATTTTTGCATTTTGAGCAAGTATACTTACATAAAAGTGAACATATATGTGTAGAGCTCAATTAATTGAACACCTCCAGCACTCAGATAAAAAACAGAACATTATTTATTAGCACTGAAAAATCAGTCACTACATACAAGGGTTACTGCTAACTTGCTAACATCATAGAATAGTGTTTTGTCTTGTTTTGTTTTTCTTTACATGTTTTACATATATGGAATTATGTATGTGTACTTTTGTGTCTCTCTTCTTTGCTTGATATGTTTTTGAGATTCATCTATATTCTTACAAGTAGTTGCATTTTTCATTGTCATTGTTTTATGATATTACATTATATAAATATACCACTATTTATCCAGTGTACAATATATATGTATTTTGCTAATTTTTAAGTTTGAAAATATTGTTACTTGTGAGTATTCTAGAACATTTATTTTGGTAAAAGCAAATAATGTGCCCAAAACCTGAGCTGATGTTAGATGAATACAGACAGTGGCTAAATATTAGGCATGATTCTCTAAAAGCTACCAAAACATCAACCAACAGAACAATAATATACATATACTAGCCTTTGTCAATCAGAAAAATATAATAAAAAAATCATGTATCATAGCAACATCATTAAATAATTTAAGATTAATTTAACACATGATGCATAATGTAATTTATAATATATAAATGCATAAAATGTATATAAAATATAATGTATTTTGTATGTAGGCCTATATACATATGTTTTATATATTACATATATATCTAACTTTAAAACTATTAAGTTAATGGTAATTTCTGTTTTTAATAATATATTGACATCAAATAGCAATATTTTCCTATCTAATAGCTATATATTTACTTCATTTTTGTTTTATTCTTTCTTAGTGCATTGATAGGATGTTCATTATGAAGATACCTATTAGTATACATGTGTGTTTGACTCTAATACTTAGATTTTATTAAGTATATATTTTCTTGTGTTTTTATAAAAATGTTCTTGTTGTGTTTTTTAAAACAGATATTATCTATTTTTATGTTTACCAACTTTGGTTTTCTTAATAAGAATTCTTCTTCTAAAGAAATGTGTTGAAAAGCATATCATTATTTTCTTTAGTCTGAAACAATAATTAAGGACAATGTACTGGTCATAATTTAATAAATATTTTCTTAAACTTCTTAGTCTGATTCTTTAAAAAAAGCTTTATTGAGGTATAATTTATGAAGAACTGCACATACTTAATGTGTACAATTTGATGAGTTTGAAAATATGCAAACACCTGTAATATTGTCACCATTATCAAGGTAATAGACATATTAGTCTTGGCAATGACTTATTGAATATGACACCAAAAGAACATATGAAAAAAAAATAGTCAAGAGGGATAACTTCAAACTAAAAAGCTTCTGAACTGTAAAGAAAATGATGGACACAATGAAAATGCAACTATAAAATGAGAGGAAAATATTTGCAAGCCATATATCTACTAAGGTGATAATTTCCAAAATATATGAGGAATTCCTACAGCTCAATAGCAAAAACAAAAACAAAAATAAAGAAAAGACACAAAAAAGCAAAACAACAACAACAAAAAACAGTTAATTCAATTAAAAAATGGGCAAAGGACTTAAATAGACATTTCTCCAAAGAAGATGTACAAAGGGCTCTCAGGTATATAAAAAAGATATTCAACATTATTAATTATTAGGGAAATGCAAATAAAAACTACAATGAAATATTACTTCACACCTGTTAGAATGACTATAATAGAAAACTCCAAAATAATTAATGTTTAGGTGGATATAGACAAATCGGAACCCTTGTGAGCTGTCGGTACGGATGTAATATGGTGCTCAGCTATGGAAACAGTATGGGGTTCTTCAAATAATTTAAATAGAACTACTACAATCCAGCAATCCAACTTCTGGGTATATATCCAAAATAATAGAAATCAGAATCCAAAGAAATTATCTGCACGTTTATTGCGACATTCATGATAGTCAAGATATGAAAACAACTCAAGTGACCACACATACACTGATTCATTTTTATGAGAAATTTTTGGCATCCTTTTAACATTTATCTCCCGGAAACATCTATATTCAAGATGTTTACTTTGCTTTGAATTCTCTTTTAGTAATTAAATTCTTCAAGGAAATTTGTTCTGACATCTCAAATTGGTAAAAATTAGTGTATATATCAAATTGGTAAAGATTACTAGATCTCAAATTGGTAAAGATTAGTATGTATATATCAATGCATAATTTCAGTCTTCCTATTTATCTTATTGATATCTCCTACTCTTTCATAATGTTTTATATTTGTGTTCTTTTGTTTGTTTCCTTGTAGGCTTTGATTACATTGTCTTTTTATGTTATTGATTCAGGATATTATTTAGATTTTCTAATAGGTATATTTGGCTTTTTAAAAAAAAATGATGTATTTTCTGTTTAATTTATTTGCATTTTTTTGTAATTTTTTAGAGCTTTTTGAGTTGAATTCTTATATAAATAATATTCACTCATCTTTTAATTTCCTAACAGATTCAAATATTGCTTTTTACAAATCCTTCTGGAATGATTCCCTTGGATACTGGTATGTAATTTTCTATATCTACTTCATTGTAAGTTACCTAGAAACTGAATTTGTTTCTATATAATATGGAGAGCCTTGTTGTTTGGATCTCAAAGTAGCAGATGACATGTGATGGACAAAACAATTCAACACACAAGGTAGGCACAATTATCCTAATAGGAATAAAAGTAGGAATCAGAACTGTTTCATTCACAAGAAACTAGGTGTTCCTAGTATTGAAAAAGATGGATAGGTTAATAGCACATACATACAAAATCATGCCCCAGTCCAAAGAACACTGACTTGAGGCCTACAGAGGCCACAGAGTTCTAGATCCTCCTCCAATTCAAAATCAGAGCTATTCCCTGGACCCAGGAGACCCATTTAAGCCAGGAGAAGTTTGTTTCCTTAGAAAGAACCCAATGGCAATTGCACAAGTAATTCTTACTCTTAGGTTTTTTTCAAAGGAATTTTAGTTCTTATTATTGTGGTAGTGCCCTGATGAAAGAAAATATGCAGATAACATCTCTGACAGATGGTAATTCTCAGGGACCCAAAACACATTCATAGTCCACATCAAAGTGGGGATTTTGACCAAAATGTTAAGTGGAATATTTTCTGAATTTATCTGATGATGGGCAAGTTGTTCGGTAATCACATCTTGTTCCTGAATAATATGTTGGAATAAAAATACTTGGGAACTTGTAGAATTTCACATTGTTCCTTTAACTCTAGAGTGAGAGCTTTATAACAGGAGCAATCAAGTGAACTTCCTTCACTAAGATAGTAAATCAAACTAATGTCACAATCCCAGAGGAATTGCAGACATAACTGTCACAATCAAAGACTTGGAAGGTATAACAACACTGATTTTTCTAACCTATATTTTTAACTCATTTGGTTAATGCAAAGATATTTGAATCTTGGAAATTATTAGATTATTTTAAGTTCTTTAGGTATATTTTCTATTATGTAATTCCAGATGTGAAAATTTTGTATCTCCCTCTTTAATGCCCACCCCTACCCCATTTCCACACCTGACCTATGGATATTTTTGTTTCCCCTTAAGAAGTGGATCTCTGAAGCCTGGGCATCTCCTCCCAAACACTCACAGCATGTGCCAGGGGTGAACCTGGGGCCTGGCACACCTGGCATGTGGTCTGTGTCTCCACCTGGGGCACAAACCCAGGACATTCTGCATGTAAAGCGGATGTGCTAACCACTACACTATGGAGCCACCCCTAGAATTATTACTAGAGCAAATGACTCAGTCTCTGGAAGCTTGTTTGAAATTATCCATCTGTCAAATACAATTAAAAAAAAATTCTCCACAGCAAATATCATGAGGAACTTTTTTCTTTTAAGCTAGCAAGGATAATAATAGACCTTCATTACTGTAACTCAGAACTACACCACCTTACAGGCTTTCTGTCATAAACCATTTTTCAGGTACTGTGACAATTTCACAGGAGACTATACTGGTTCATTACACTGATGAAATTAAGCTACATGGATTAGATGAGCAGCAGGAATTGTAGGCAACCTAGACAAAGAGTAAAACAACTGGTTTCCAGGACATGAGACAGACCCCAGTCCTATTCTAGGGTTCGGCATCTCATTTATTTTTTTGGGGTCAGAGGCTTGGAGGAGCTGAAATATACCTTTTAAGTAATACATGAAATAGCTCTAAATTTTACTCCTTACTATTGTGAAATAGGAAAAGTACTTACTGAGCCTCTTTAGATTTAGGGGTTTTATATATATATATATATATATATATATATATATATATATATATATATATATATATATATAAAATGATACTTCAAAGCTCCATTCCAACATACCTGTTAAATTACACATATGGTTGCCAAATGTGAATGGACCTCAGAGTTGAAAGCTTTTCAGGGGACCTGGGCTACCCTGCAAGAGATTTGACTCACCACATCCAGTATCTCTTGTGGATCACATATTTTGTGTAAATTGTGACAAGCTGAGGTAGGAAAATCACAAAATAGACCCTGAAAATTATTGAAGAAAGCCATGCCCGATTTTGCAAACAATTGTTCAGAGAGACTGAACCTGGCTTGTCACTGGGTTCTGTTAGGTATTAACATTCTTACAAGATATTCTAATTCTTACTGAAAATGGAAAGTCACATTTCATTGTAGGCATAGCCTAAAGGACAGTGAGGGAAGCAAAATTTCACATATGCCAGATTTTCAAGGTGTTCATGGGGTTGTCCACTTAAACTAGAAAGAGAGATGGCCAGAGACAGAGATTTACCCACATTAATGGGCAGCAACAAACTGCCAAAGTGATCTTATCGAAATGACCTTAAGGTATCCAACAGTTTGACTACATTTTAAAAAGGCTTTTTCTTACATCTAGACCCCCAAATATTCTCTCATCCTGGCCCTTAGCAGCCTACGAATCCAAATGACCTAACTACATAGGTTTGTCTCCTCATTTAGAGCATTTACATTAGAAAACTCATAATTGCACATTTTTTTTTTTTCTTAGCCCCTTTAAGATAAAATTTTTTTTTAAAAAAAACCTCTGGACAGTTTTCAACCAAGACTTTATTTCTCAAGGACCAGGGAACCATCTCTTTGAAATGTTATCACCGTGGGACATACGGCCTCTATGTCCCAGTGTTTTAAAGCTCAAGTGGTTTGAAACACACACACACGCGCGCACGTGCGCACACATGTACGTGTGTGTGTGTGTGTGTGTGCGCGCGTGTGTGTGTGTGTGTAAATAAAGGCTCCTCCCCTCTAAGCTTTCTTCCTGTCTAGGCCTCATCCCTGGCCTCCAAATACTGGAATATGAACACTAACTAACCTCTATTCCAACAGCTCAAGGCCTTATCCCTAAGAGGATTCTAATCTCCCTTAAAGTGCCTGCCTGAGCAAACTGAAGCTTCCAAAAGTATTGCTGTTTGTCCCAGGTGACAACTGAAGATGGGGCCCTTGTCTCTCAGGCTCTGTGAGACATTAGGAGACTTTCTTTGATAATGGCCAGTAATCAAATCCAGATGAGTTTTTGAAATTTTTCACTCCTCTGATTATGCTCAAACACTCAGCATTCTCACTTCCTACTCCCTCTTTTCCCCTTCAAAACACCCAGTCACCTCTGTGGAATTACAGTTCTGTTCAGTTCACACTGGACCTTCTTCCTACCTGTAATAGTATATTATTGATTAAAACTTGTCCTTGCCATATTAATTAATGTCTGGCTTTGTTAATATTTTACATATAAATGGGACCATTATATATCTATCCAAATATATATGTATGAAATTAAATATGTAATAAATATGTGTAAATTTTAAAATTTGATGCAATTTTTAAATGTATTTTAAATTTAAAATTTTACTAAATGTAAATTTGAATAAATAAATATGGAACTATTACATTTTTAAACCTACAATTAAATTTTTGGTAAAAACATGAAATAAATTTAATTAGTATATTGATCATAGGTCTTAAAAAATAATCTTGGTTATCATCCTTTCATTTTTTTGTTCCTCATTTGATTTCTGAAGGCAGTATGTGCATCAGGTTAAATGGAGCATGTTAATATTGCTTTTGTATGAGACAGTGAGGATAAACATGTTGCTTTTGTGAGACAGAATTATACCCCTTCACCTCAATTCCTCACATTGGATCATCACTGATTTCTATTTTAGATGGTTAATAATTTCTTATTTCACCTTATTCTGAAACACTTATTTAGGCCTGTCTTCCACGATTTAATCACTCTTACCCTTCTTCTTTGGATGACACGTCTCCCTTCTCATTTGTTGTATTCATGTGCTCTAGTTGTGCAAGTGTGGAGATAATGTCAAGCCGCAGGTAAAGGACCAGAGCACACCCTGCATCAACCACTCTCTCCTATCATCCAGGTCCCTTCGTTTAGGATATTTGATAGGCTTTATTCTGAAGGTTAGTATTAATAATCTCAGATGCTTACATAGAGGAAAGAAAGACGGAAGATGAAATACAATCAGTATATATCTTTTATCTGCGCTAAACATAATTAAGCTATTCCCCTTCAAAATGAACGTGAGTTAACTCTCTTCCAAACAATGAGAGACACTCATTGTGCTTAATCACAGAAAATGTTCATCCTTTTATTCTCCCAGCTTTATTGGTGTATTATTGATATATAAAGTTTAAGGTATACAATGTGTTGATTTGATACATGCCTATGTTACAAAATGATTACTACAATAGGATTAGCTAACACCTCCTTTTCCTTACATAATTACCAACTTTTGGTGGTAATAACATTTAAGATCTGCTCTCTTAACAATTTTCAAGTATACAATACAATATTGTTAATTATTGTCACCTTGCTGTATGTTAGATCTCAAGAACTTATTCATCTTATAGCTGGAGTTTTGTACCCTTGGACTGACATTTCCCCATTTCCTTTGCCCCACAGCTACTAGCAACCATCATTCTACTCTTTATTTCTTTGAGATCAGCTTTTTAGAATTCCATATCTAAGTGAGAACATACGGTATTTGACTTTCTATGGCTGAAAAATGTCCCTCCTTATTTCTAGTCAGTTAAAATTGTTTATTGATTCTGTATATTATATTTTTGAGTAACATCTTCCCTGGGAAATACATAAAGATTTTGTTTTGTTTTTCACAGATTCTAGGACATGGAAATGGTCTCTGATGTTTGGCTGAAATGTTCCTAAAGGGCAAAGCCTATAAATACAGCTCCAAAGAAGTGCAGAATGCCAGGGCAGACAGAAGGAAAGATTATATCTAAGGAGTGCCCAAGAAAGATGTATTGTGTCATAAAACAAGGCAGAAGTGATCTGTGTCTACTGAAAATTACTGTAACACAAGTGGCAGTTGAGCCAGGAAAACCACAAATGAGTAACCCATTCATTCATTTAATATGTATTTATAAGTCCCCGTACTCATGCTGTTTTATACTTCTAGCCACAAACTCGTTTCCAGGAATATGAAACCTGTATGATTTTATGAAGTATGATTTTATGTAATAAACATGTAAATTATTATTGATATATTAATGTCAGATTAGACACAAAACTAAAATATAATCTATGTGTTCTGTATATCCTATATAATTAGTACTGAGTGGATATTCTCTAGACAAAGATAATTCACAGTTACTCATAAGATATAGATAGCCATTCATCCTCCTGGAAAATATAATCTTTTAAAACATCTTATGTACTTGCTAAGATATTTGTTCAATAAATCATTCAAAAGTGTTGACATTGCAAGCATGGACTAGTTTATTTAGATTAATTCTTGATTTATATTTATATGTGACTTACTAGAATAAATTATTTTCCAAAAAAAAAGAGATAAAATATAAGGCATAGGACTATAGAAACACTGTAATGCAAATATAAGTGTGCATGCACATGCATTTTCAGAAAAAAAAAAACTAGCTGAAAAATAGACCAAGTTATTTACACATGTGTATGTATCTATAAATTTTGTATCTCTGTATAATTATGTGATTATAAATTTTATACATGAATATTTATATATTTCCAATTAAAACCTGTATGTTATAAAATGAAAGTGGATTTTGGCAGCCTTCAACTCCAAATCACTGATGATCAAGATTTTTTGTTCCTGAAGATCACTGAAAACACATAAGATGCTCATCTGATATTTTTTGAAATATGATAGATAATGATGTATAAGAGGAGAAACTACAGCAAAAATAAGTAGATCTTTCACAAAACCTCTTCATCACTTATTTTATATTTTGTTTTTGTTAAAATTCTACACTAATCTCACTCAGCAGCAATTCAGAGGCAACATAATCACACACAAAATCACTCACTGTGAACCATATGATCTTTGCACTCCCTGCATGCATAATGGTCTTCCCCACTTTGCAAATCTAATCATTTCATCAGCATGGACTCTTTTCAAAATTACCTGTTTACACTAGTAGCTATTGAGCTACAAAGGGCACATTCTGTTAAGGTGACCCTAAGTCCTCACAACCGAAGAAGAAAAATCAGCGCGAGAGATGGCACTAGTGGGAACTGATGAATGCTGTCCAGACACCCTGGGAACATCAACATCATGACGCTACTTATTACATAGACCCCAAGACATCAATAACAACACTAATAATAGCTCTGACCTACATAGAGCTTTGTCTTTTCAAAATTGATGTGAATACATTATATAAAGGATGGTTGGATACACATTGGAGTAAAATTGCGGTTATATTTATTTGCGATTGCCTGCTCTTTTCCTCTTGCTTTCTATTCTCTCACTACAACTCTTGCCCTGATGTATCTTCCGGTCACAACCCACACTCATATGTCAGATCAAAGATTCAAAGAAAGAAACTGCAGACTGAACTTCTGGGAGAGAAATATTGGTGTACTTGCAAAAACACATTTCTTCCCTGATACCGGATACGACTTAGCTTGGGGAAAGGAGTCATTTGAAGAGTAAGTCAGACTGGAGAGAAAAGATCTGGTAGGTCACAAAGCTGTAGGGAGCTGACACATAAAGGAATTGTTTTCTAGTGATGAGTTTCACTTAGCCAGAGGCCAGGCTTGTGGCCACAGATTTCTGATAGATTCTTGCAGTCTCCCATACAATAGTTATGCATGCAGGCCGCATCAGCCATTTCCCATAGGAAGTGACATTTGTAAGTAACATGGTGACGCTGCTGTTCTAAGGTGAACCGGAGGATACGTCCTCTATACAGGGGTCTCTAACTCCTGGGCTGTGGACCAGTACCGGGTGCGTGGCCTCTTAGGAACTGACACTACAGCAGTGGCTGAGCTGTGGTCAAGGAGCAAAGCTTCGCTCCCAGCTGCTCCCCAGCTCTAGCATTGGCTGCCTCAGCTCCACCTCAGATCATCAGGCATTCAATTTTCACTGGTCCCTGGTGCCAAAGAGGTTGGGGACCACTGCCCTTTGAGTTAGAAAAGAGAAAAACTGAAGGAATAATGGAAGAAAAAATATTTGAAAAAATCGATAAGGATTGGTGAACTCCAATGTCAAAAGAGAAGAGCATAAATGTGAAAAATTAGGAAAATCAAGGGAAAAACAATTAGATACAAAAGACGTTTGTAAAAATCATAAGTGACTATTTTGCACAATTCAAAACCATCAAAAGTAAAAATATAAAATAAAAAAATAGCTTCTAGAAAAATATAACATTCTAATCTCTAATTTGAAAAAGCAACTTAATTCTGCTCTGAGAGTTAAACAAAAAAGATTAAGTATATATAGGTATTCAAATGTAAATAAAGGGGAATGAATAATATACCTAATTAATAATATGGATTTAAAATATTGTGTATGTGTGCACACTATAATTATCAAGAGACATAAAAAAAAATATGATGAAGTAGTGGTAGTATAAAAATATGTTCTTAATTCATTGTAATAGAATTAGAAATCAATAACAATTTCCAAAATCAAATACATGAGTTTTTTTTTAATCCTGATTTTTAGGTGGCTGTATTATGTCAATGGAGGAATACAAATAGCACTTTAATGTTTTCTAGAAGCGTTATAATTGAAATATTAATATCAGAATCTTTGAGACGAAGGCACAGTGATACTTGGGAAAAATTTTATACCTTGTATGATTATATAAATAAAAAGTAAAGAGCAACACCATTTGGTTAAGTATACAACTAAAGTTATTGGGAAAAGAACACATATTTATGAATGGAAATAAGAATGACAAAATAGTACATATAAATGTAGAAATTAACGAGTTAAGAAAGACAAAAATTGTGTGATAGTTGAGAGCTAAAAATCTTGGTTATTTGAAAAATAAAAATAAGTTATAAAACCCTAGCTAATTTAATCATGAAAAGGAAGAAGGCACTAATATATAAATTTAGAAAATATCCAGGGAAAGTAACAATGTAACCAAAAAAAATTTAAGTGTGAATTATTTTGACCAACTCTATTAACATTGATAATATGTATTTAATGCAAATAGATTTATTAGGTAATCATATTTCATTCAATGAGAGATTCAATACCAGAATGTAAATATCTATGTCTTCAGAAAGAAAAAGAACTTTGCATTTGAGTTCTAGTTTAAGAGCTTTGAATAAGTAGGAATTAGCATTTTTTTACTTTGCTGCTAATAGAGTTAAAATAGGTCAAGAAAAAGACTTCTACATCCAAGAATCATTTATAGTATTATATTTATATGCATTTCCCTTTCAGGATACATACATAATCTATCTAGCATGAAATATCTAGATATTTTAAGCAATGCAGATTTTTCATGGGTTGATGGTGAAGCACATAAAACCAACAGCTCATGAGAATTTTAACAACTTAGAGGTTTCCAAGGGCATAGTGCAAGCAGATAATCGCCTCTCCTCAGATGTTTTCCTCCATGTTATATACTCCTTTGTGGCCTATACTCTCCTTAGGCAGCTAGTTATTGGGTTAGGAGAAGTTTCAAATCGCCCTGTCAAGTCTCAGGAAGCTACTGTAATCCTAGAGTTTATAAAATATTTCTTAAATTGTTTCTCTTGGGCTTTGTACTGAGACTTTGCTTCATACTTAGTTTGTCATGAAGCGCACCTATTAGAATTTAATAATCTCTATATATTCTAGGCCAACCGTTTACTTCCTCTCATGTGCTAATAACCATACCTGTAATAGGAAATGGTTTAAGTTAATTTTAAAACAATCTAGAAATATCAACTGGCCTCAGATGATCGACAGGCACACATTAAAGATGGATTTAAAGAGATAGAAAGCTGGCTCTAAAGATGAAGTGCCAACTTGAAGAATGAATGACATTCAGAATTTATCAAAATTAAGTAAAACAAGCATTCTATCAATTTAGACCACTATGCCTTATTATCTTGGCATTTGTTTGCCAGTGAATCCTAGCAGCACTGTCATTTTCATAGTGTTATGTAAAATATGCTCTCAAATAATAAAGTAATGATAAAAATTCCCATGCACAATTGTCCACAGGAGCAAATTGGAAGTCTTATCTGGCCACCGTACTCAAGAATTGGTAGCTTAAGAAATGTGCTGAGCCCTATGATGGCTGGTTGCACTAAGATACTACAAATAACTCCTGGAGAAGGTTATGCTCAGAATAGAACTACTTAAAATTAGCAAAGAAGCAATTTTTGTCACTGTAGAGGAAACATACTAAATATTTAGATGCACAATTTTACACTTCCTCAATATACCATAATCACTAGTATTTGTAGGGGCTTTTATTAAACTGTACGTTTTTAATCATGTCATCAATATTTTGGGTAGAGCCTTTTTAAAAAGTTATTGTTAAAACATTTACATGGTTTAAAATTAAAAAAATAATAATGTAAAAGAGTAAAAAATGAAAATGGGTTCTCCTATCCATGTTTCTATTTATTCTATATCTACTTCAGGAACCCTGAAGGAACAATTATTTTTAAATTTCACGAGTTTTCTTCCAATGTTTCTTTATACAAATAAAACATGTTTTTATTTTCTTCCTTCTTTCATTATAGGTGGTGTACTATGTTTCCTATTCTATACCGTATTTTTCCACTTAGCAATAAATGTTTCTGTCTGAGTGCAGAAATATTTCTCTCTTTGATTGGTATAACTATTAAGTAGTACTCCAAAAAGTGGTTATAGCATAGAATATTTTAAAAGATCCATAAAGATAAGTATTTTTGCTTTTTTCCATTGTTTTTCTTACTACAAAGACTGCTGTGATAAATAATGATGTTCAAGCATAATTTTGTGTGTATGTATATATAATCATAGAATAATGCTCAGAAGGAAAATTGTAAAATGAAAGAGACATTTTTCCCCTAATTAGGATTTATATCATTTTGCGTTCTCAAAAGCTGTGTTTGAGAGTGCCTGTTTTTGCCTGACTTTACAATGTACTGTCTGTCAACTTTTGGATTTCTGCTAATCAGATAGGTAAAATGATTTCTTTTTGTAGCTTTATTTTTTTATAGATTTTGAGTGGTTGAGTACCTTTTCATATGTTTTACTAGCTTTTATATATTTTGGATTTGTTTATTCATCTCCTTCATGTAATTTGCAGCAATGAGCTGTTTGGTATGCTTTTATTGGTGTCTAAGAGCCATTTATATTAGAAAGGTTAACACATTGTGATAACAGTTTTGATTTTTTTCTCTAGTTTGTCATTTGTTTTTTGATTACTATTATTTCAAAGATCATACAAAAATGTGTAATTTTATGCAGTTATTTCTGGGGTTTTAGTAAGGATTAGAAATACCTGCCCTACTCTAATTTATATAAAAATTTATATTTTTTAGATGTTTATAATTTTATTTTCTAATATTTTTTCCAAAACCACTGATTTAAAAGCTTAGTGTCACCACTGATTTGTTATTCTAATTTATTATAAACTAAATTGCCATTAGTATATGCGTCTGTTTTTGTAATTTGTATTCTGTTCCAGTATTTGTCTATTCATTTTCTAGTACCATAAATATTAAATTGGGCTAATATACCCCGACCTTCCTTTACTCCACTGTTTCAGAGGACTTTTTAAAAATATGTTTTGTTGATTTTTTAATGAATTTAAAAATTATCTAATTTCTAAAAAACAACTTGGTAACTGTATTGCACTGGTTTGAATATATTACATTAATGAAGAGATAAATAACATTTCTGTGATGTTTATTCTTTCTATTGAAAATTAGTGACAGCCTTCTATTTGTTCCAATTTAACATTGTGTTACGCAGAAGTGTTCTAAATTCGATTCTTGTTTTACTCTAAAACATTTCCTGTTAAGGTTATGTCTAGATGTTTTAGATTTTTTTTTTTATTAATAGACATATGGTATTTTCTTTTATTATATTTTCAAATTAAATTGATACAGGAGAGCTAATAAAGTCTGTGTAATAATTTTATATCCAACTAATTTATTGAATTCATTTGTGGTAACAATTTTTAAATAATTCTCTTAGATAATTAAAATAATGTTTTAACTTGGAATATTGATAAATGTTCATATATGTTGACATTAATTAAAAATTATATACACAGATACATACACTGCATCATTTTCTTAGCTAAAAGTCTAAAGGCCAATAACTCCAATGTTAAATATAGAAACATTATGGTTACTCATATTTGTTCCCGACATTAGTGGGAATGCCTGCAATGTTTAGCAATTGAATATGATTCTGTATAAGAACTGACATACGCAGAAAGGCAAACAAGATCGCAACATTTATATATGTGAGAAGTGTATGAATGTGTTTGTATTGCGTGGTATAAATATATGCACATATACATGATGTATATATTTACATTGTGTATATGTATGTCAATGTATATACACACATGTGTATATACATCTATACACATACTATATGTATCTATATACACAGATACATATGTAAAGAAAATACTAATTCTAGTTTATTTAGGGGCTTTATGCTTTGATAAGTATTTTGATTTTTGCCAAATGATTTATGTCAACAAAAAAATCATGTTTTTAGTCCTTGGATCCATTAATATTATAAAATACATTTAAATATTTTCTTGTATTTAATCATTCTAAAAGAGTACAGCTAGCATCTTTGTACTTTTATGTTATTTAGGGTACTTACATATATATGTGGTCTCTATATCTTTGCCAGCCTTTGTCAGGTTTGGCACTATAGCAAGATTGCTATTTTTCCTTATAGCTCTCATTCTCTTTCTTCCTTTTAGAAATTAGCAGCTCTCTTTAAGGGCACTTACCCTAGCGGCAACTGACCCTTTAGGAAAGTTCCATGCCTCCAAGTTTTAGGCAACATTAACAATAAACACTACTACCTCTTGTATTTCTCTCATGTTGAATGCTCTTACATAACTATACATTTTAAATGGAGTTATAAAAATAAATTTTGAATTATTCAAGAGATACTATCAGAACTTTCAAAATACCTGATATAACACTGAAAAAAATAATTAACATTTTAAATTAAGGCAAATGGTTCTGTTGAACATTATTCTTTAAATAATTCCACAGTTTTTCAAATACTTAGGGTACTAAGAAAAAATGAGAGGGCTTATATTAAGTTTCCATGAATAGTTAAGAGTAAACTTTCCAGATATTTAGCTTGTTTTAAAAAACAAAATTCCTAATATAAGATTCCAAGCAAATCTATTTCAGGGCATTCATTTGAAATACAGTTTGGGTCATTTTGGTGTATGTAAAGTGATATTCATATTTGCTCCCCTGTGGTATTTGAAAGTAAACATCATTGTTGTTTTTGTTTAAGCACTATATTATGTAAAAAAAAAAATTACACATGCACAAAATTTAGTAGTGTGCTATACAGAGAAAAGTATAATGTGGTCCCTTTTATCTACTCCCTATTTTCAAAAATTATTAATCATGGCTATCACTATCTTTGTACATATTTCTCCATTATTTTTTATTAAAAAAAATTCCAGCTATATAATTCAAACTATAGATAGTGTAATATATAACTGCAAACTTAAGAACAATTGAAAAACAGCCAAAGTACTGTCATTATCCCTAAAATTAATAATTTTAGTAATAATTAATAATTTATCAATATTTCTTAATAATTTCAAATATCCAGTGTTACAATTTTTAATTATATAACTTATTAATATTTTTAAATAGTTCACTTTTAATATACATATTTAATAATCACTCAATAGAAAAATATAAAAGATATATTTCACTGTTTTCTATAGCTACAGAAATCAATGTTGTATGTGAACTGGTTTTTTCAACCAGTTCCCTTTAAGATAGTGTTTGGGTTGGTTCCAGTCTTTTCTGTGAAAAACAATTCCACAATGAAGAACTTTGTGTATTTGTCTTTTCATATATTTGACATTTTATATTTAAGATAAATTCCTTGAAGTGAGATTGTTGTATCAAATGGTAAATAATAAATTATATTAATAAATATTACCAAATTTTCTCCCTTAGATATTTATCATTTCCATTCCCAACATTTCTTAAAAGAGCTATTTCCTCACCAATAAAGACTGAGGTTAAACTTTTGGATTTTAGCCAATCTAGTAGGTAGCAATCGATAGCTCAATATATTTTAATATTTATTTTTCCTACCATGTCAGTTTGAACATAGTTAAATTTAGTTAAGAACCTTTTCACTGCATTTCTTTTTCTATGAAATGTCTTTTTATTTCTATACCATGTGTTTTTTTTTTTTTTTAATCTTTCCCCCATTGACTTGATGGTGTTTGCATGTCTACATTTAGAAGCTATTTCTGTGGTAGAAATATAACTTCTCATCTGTGTCATGTTACAGAAAGTCTTTCCCCAATTAGAGTTATCTTTACCCTGCTTATGATTTATTTTGTCATGAACTTTTAACATTTTTTTTGATGTTAACTTATCAAATTTATCTATCCCCTTACTGCTTCTGGATTTGATGTGTAGCTAGAAAGGTTTATTCATCTTTTTAGGTATACAAGATTTTTTAAATGATCACAAGCTTTCAGACCTTCCGTATAAAACATGAAGTCCGTTTCTCACTTCCTGAGCTGACCAATTGACTTTCTAATGAAGTATTAGCAAAGGTGACTGATGCAAGCAGAGGCTGAAAAATGCTTCCATATCAGGAGTTACCTTCTCCCTGCACTAGGACTGAGACAAGCCAGGACTAGCTGGCCTGATGATGAAAAACATATTTTCCCAGTATTCAGACATAGTGATAAGGACATCTGAATCCAGCCAGTCTCCAGCTAACTTATCATCTGACTGTAGATATGTGGTCAAATAGAACTAAGGTCACCTAAGTCCAGCTCTGAGAGGAAAAGCAGTAGAAGCAAGAGCCAAGCAAATGGTTGTTATTTTATTATAATATCTGAGATTGCTTGGTACACAGCAATAGAAAAATGTTATTTCACATTATACAGGAATTTATTCATATTTGCTCGTTTCTTTTTCTTTTACTATTTTATTTTTTTTTTTGGCATTTAATGCTGACCCATTTGAAATTCATCCATACATAAAAATGACTTAATTTTTATATTCTTGTCTATTTTATCTTATTGTCTCTGGCTAATCAGTTATCTCCACATCAATTATTTAAATGTCTGTATTACCCTCACTGATTTGAAATTCAATCATTTTTGTGACAAAGATGCACAAAATTGGGAAAGTTTCTGAATGTTCTATTCTGTTCTACTGATTGATCAGTCTATATATGTGGCAACGACACACTTCTGTAATTATACAAGCTTTAACATATGTTTTAATATCCATCAGAACTTATTTCCTTTCTCACTCTTCTTTTTCAGTTGTTACTGTTTACTTTTTTTTGCATGTTCTTCCAAATAAGTTTATAATCAATTTATCAATGTCTAATAAAACAATTGTGGCATTTTAAATGACTCAATATCTCTTGAGTCTTTCTACTCAAGAAAATGAACTGTCTTTCTACTTGTTCATGTCTCTTTTGTGTCAAATCTCTAGATAGGATCATTTTATTTTATTTTTCTCATATAAGTTTGGGATATCTTATTCTACCAGCTTTCTTTTTTAATATGACTACATTTTCACCCTAATAGGATGTTCTGTAGGCACAAGATATATGAAAGAAGCAAAAGGACACACACACACACACACACACACACACACACACACACACACACACAAACTAAGATGAAAGGGAAATAATGTAAACCTGGGAAAATATAATTTTTAGAAATTAAAAACAGAAACACACAAGCAGTACTTAGGTTAGAAAAATGATCTCTTATTTCACTTTAGTATGTTCTAATATTGATAAAGGGATAAATGGTTTTTGAACATCAAAAAGAGTCAAAATTTATAATGGAGATAAATCTTATTTTTTTGTGTGTGTGCTTTTCTTCTAGGTGACAGAGAAAGCACTATTTTGATTTTATACAACATATTATTTTCTTAAAATTTTCCAGCCCCAACTGTGTTTATACTCTTAAGTCTGTGCTCATATAGTAAAGAAGTTAGATAGAATGAAGAGCCTTGCAATAATGACTCAGAATATATATTTTGCTCTAGTGAGTTTAGATATAAACATTTTCATTACAGCCCAGATGGTGTAGTCTCAAACCCATGACAGTAATTATAGATGCATTTTGTACATTTATGGATAAGCAAACAAGTATTAAATAGCTTCAGCAATGCATCTAAGACAAAAAAAAAATAAGAAGAAGCTTTTCTGTGCTAGTGTCAATTATTACACACAGAGCTCATTGCCATGAACAATACAATTTTGGATTGATAGAACTCTGTAATGTGACAATGCACATGTGAATTATGCCATCCATTAATTATGTGTAATGTTAGGAAAGTGCAATTCCACATTGAGTTTGTTCTGAATAACATGTTTCTAAAGAGCTTTTACTTTCACTATATTTCATGTGCCTAACAGAGAAGACAGCTATATTTTCTATTGCACCTATTAACAAAATGTTTCGACTAAAAAATCAATAATCAATTACCTAAAAGGACATCCTAATAAAATACACTGACATATCTTATAAAATTTCAGAGTTTTAGCATGTATGTAGAATCATAGGGAAATCATTCACACTTGAGTCTAAAATTAAAAAATATAAACAATGGTTCTATTTCCTTTCTTTAGTAAATCATTTGAAAACCACATCCAGACATTTTGCTAGGTTCATTGCAGTATATAGAAAAACATACAATTTCTTTTCTTATGGAATTTTCAGTCTAGAAGGTAGATTTTTAAAATGTGTATTATGTGCTAATGTAGTAAATACAAATATTTTCATTTATAAAATGCAATATTTTTGTTTCAGTTATAAGTTAGTAATTGACTATGTAATCTTTAAAGTGTGGTCCTCATAAAAGCAAAAATATTGTGAATTAGTTAATTGGTAGGAAAACAAAAGCACATAGGAGAGAAAAAGTGGACAAGGTAAAACATTGTGATGTATAATACCTATTACAAATTTCAAATATAAACAATTTCATAGTTGAGAACCACTGATTAATTTTCCTTGAGTAGTATGGTTTTATTTTTAAAATAAAATGTAATAAAGTAAAATATGCAGAATTTTACTGCTAGAACACATACACACAGTCAATTCTCTTTCAAATTATTTCTGTTCTAAAACCAGGGACAAGATGAAATAGGATTTGCCAAACCCAAACAAATGTACAAACAACTCAAAATGATACAAATGTGCATCATTCTTATTTTGATGAGTTCATATTACATGGTTGTATATGTAAGTATTTGAATAGTTGGGATGGTAGAATTCTGCTCAAGTCCTCTTGATTGCTACAATTTTCCTAGTGATATAGAAAGTAATATCATTAGTTAAATGAGATGGACTGGGAGGTAGAATTAGAGGCTGAAGAGAATGCAGAAAGTATGATATAGTCCCATAGGAGAGCAGTGGAGTGAATAATAAGGAAACAAAGTAAGATTTGGGAGCAGTTGTAAGGGCACACTTGAGATTGCCAGATTACATTAAGAATACACTTTTAATGTTGTAGTTATAAACTATAACCAATGATGAGTATGGTTATATGTTATTCTTTAGCTAAATTCTACTGCAGAGATTTTGATGTTGATTAGGAAGAAATTTTTATTTAATTGGGATTGTTTTGTCACCTGAGCACACAAAGTAAAGAAATGAAGGCACGTAAGAAGTGGTGATAAAACTGATTGACTGTGGAACTTAAGCTTTAAGAAAAGTAAAGTGAATATGTAAAACTGGTTATAATGTAAACTTGACAGAATTAATGAACCTCAGATATTCATAAGGAGGAAAACTTTGAAATGAAGAAGCTGGAGAAAATATGCTCGACTATATAGAAGGCAATGACCAGCAAGTGAAATTCACACAGTTGTAATTAGGGCAATGTGCTGCCATTGTTAAAGACAAAGGTTTTATGTGTGACTGTGGAGTAACTGCCCCTGAAATTACGAAGAACAAGATCATCGAGCGGATCGAATTCAAGAAGCTGAGAGAATGATGAAAGGACTTTCTACCTATCGATGGAAATCACCAAGATTTAGGTAAAAGGAGATTAGGAGATAATAGTGGGAGTTGAAATCATCAAGGAGTGAGAGGGTATTTGCTGTTATAATGAGAGCAAACAACATAAGCTGGAGGCAGAATGTACTGAAAGTGACTTTCAGAAGGAGGGCACTTCCCGATCCAGTGTTACCAGGGCTGTGACAGAAAATCTATATTACTCTACAGTAGACCTTATTAAACTAAACTTATAAAAACAGTCAGTTCCTCTTGTGGGTTGAAGTTTGTCTCCAAAATGATAGGTGAAATCCTAACCCTCAGTACCAGCGAAGGTGAATTTAATTGGAAATAAGGATTTTGCAGATGTAATCTTAAGGCAAGGTCATTAGGGTGGGCCTTATTCCAATATGATTAATGTACTTATAAGAAGAGACACAGGCATATAGACACACAGAGAGAAGTCCACATAATGACAGAGGCAGAGATTGCAGTGATGCCTCTAACAAACCAAGGACCACCATGATTGCTATCAACCACCAGAAGCTAGAAGAGGCAAGAAAGGATTCTTCCCCAGTGCTGTTGGAGGGAACATGGCTCTGCTCAAATTTTGATTTCAGACTTCTTCCCATCTCTAGAGTTCTGAGAAAATAAATTTCTATTGTTTTAAGCCACACAGATTGTGGCAATTTATTAGAGAAGCCGTAGGAAATGGACTCAGTGGCTAAGAGATGTAGGCGAATCAATGTTCTCAGAGGAACATCGTTTTTGTTAGAGCAAAACATAAAACTGAGAGATAAAGTTGTGATCTGGGTGAGTGGGAGGGTCTCAAGATAGATGAAACCCTGAGTTGTGTCCAGAAAGTTTCATAGAGATCTCAGTAGTACTGAGCACCAATTTTCTGACAGTGGTAATCTTTTTATAAAACACTCTTATTGGCTTCCTTTCTTTCCTTGTCTCATTCCCACACTCTTTCATCACTCAAACAACTTGAACTCATGTTTGTTTTAAGGCCTATTTCTGGAGATCTCAAACCATAATATCTAATAAAGAACAGCAATGATATTTTCATCATTTTTTTCACCATCATCAACCTCCACTCTCTACCTCCACCACATTATTTTCATCTTTTAAAAAACTCTTGACATGTTTACCTTTTGGCTTATGTTCAATTGCTTTATTCTCCTTTTGAGTAAAACTCCTTTAAAATGTTGTATTTCATTCCTCTTCTCTTTTCTCTCTTATTTCCACTTTTTCAGGACTTTCCCCGCACCACTACAACCGCTCTGCTTTAGGACACGTATAGTCTCTACACTGTTGAATTTAGTTAGTAATTTTCTGTTTACAGCTTATTTTTGTTATAATTGATATAGCACACTTATTTTTATGCTGAATAGCAGCTACCCAAATACATCAATTCCTCAGCTCTGGACCTTCTTGATGTTAACTTGTAAGGGGAAAAAAAAGAAAAACTTTGTAGATGAGATTGGGTCTAGAATCTAGACATGGGAAAATTGCCCAGGTAGGCTCTAAATTAAATCACAGATATCCTAATAAGCAGTAGGAAGGGGGATATTGGATACATACAGAAGAGGAGAAGGGGCATGAAGACTAAGGCAGAGACTGGAGTGCTGTGGGCATGAAGGAACACCAGCCGAAGCTGGAAGAGGCAAGGAAGGATTACCCCCTAGAGCTTGCAGTGGGAATGTGGCCCAATAACCTGGTATTGAACTTCTGATCTCCACAACTATGAGAGGAGACATTTCTGTTGTTTTAATCCTTCAAGTTTGTAGTAGTAACTTGTCATAGCTCCCACAAGAAACTAACACAATGCCTATCTCAAAAGTTATTCATTCTTCGTATCTTTATGGATTTCTCATTTGATAATATTGGACTACTCCAGGTTTCAACTCTTCTGGTCTTTATCTAGACAATTTCCTCTTATGCTTTCATCAAATTTTGTCATGAAATATCATCTATGTGCAAATAATTTTCAAACTTTTTCAGCCCACATTATTGTTTTGAATTTTAAATCCATCTAACAAATTCATATCCATGCCTAATAAATACCCATCAAAGTCTAAAACCAAACTCTAATCTTTCTTCCCTGAAACTGTCTATCCTCTGTCACTTAAAGTTTCTCCCCTCTCATTTGATGCAACTGTTTTTACACTCATTTAAGTACAAAATTTTGGAGTTTTCACAAATATGATCAATATGTCAGCAAAAACTACAGGCACTATCTTGAAAATATACCTAAACTCTACCACTACTTATCACTCTGATTATCTTGGTCCAAGCCAACAGCGAGGTATTCCAAATAATCATAGTAGCCTCTTCTTCCTTTGGTCTCCAACAGTCTATTCTCAACAGAGTGTCTAGAATGATAATTTAAAATCGTGAGCCAGCTGATGTCTCTATTCTTACTAAATACCCCAAGCGATTCCCCATCTTAAGCAGAGAAACAGCCAAAGCGACAGTAATGGATGACAGATCCTACTTGATTGGCTTCCCATTACCGCTCAGACTTCACTTCCTTTTATTTTCCTCCTGATTACTCTAACCCTCCACCTTGGCCACCTTAATGTTCCCTGACGAGCTCAAGAACTGCCCTTTCTGAGGCTCCATTCTTTGTCTGTTCCCTTTGTCAAGAATGCTCCTCTAAAATTTCTCCTGGCTAACACTCTGGCTTTCTTCAAATCTTTGCTTAAATGTCACCTTGTTAATGAAATCTACCTTTTACATCCTATTTAAAATGAAATGACGACTTGCTTTTTATCGTATCTCCTCATTTCAGTATTTCTGATCCAATTTATTATCCTTGTTTTCCCAAATATTTATTATTTTAACATACTATATTATTTATTTATGACACTTATTCTTTACTCCTTTCCCTATACAGTACAATGTTTGAGAATTGATGTCATATGTGTAGTATTTTCTCTTTTGCTCTTTGATGCACCTATGTCCCTAGCATAATGCCTTTCACAGGATAAGCCCCTGAAAAATATTTGACTGAATGAAAGTATTGATTGAGGTAATGAGCTAAGACCAGCTATTAACATTTTTATTCTTATTCATAATAAGCAAATAAATTTAAATCTATTTCTGAAGTGTAAGAAACAATTTTATTATATACTTAATGCCCTCTTATCACTAAAACTATAAAATTTGAAGACAAGAAATTATTTGATGAACTTATTTAAAGTAGTATGAAAAATATACCTAAATAACATGCAGATACTGAATTAAATTATTAAACATTCATCATGCCAAAGGCTTAATTGTCTGGATTTATGGTCTGAAACAGATCTCTAAGTCTTTGGTATTATTCTTTTAATTAAAATTTTTATTGTTCTTATCTCCCTGTACCTCTTTTATATTGTTAAGTCAGAAAGTTATAATCTCAAAATAAGTTATTAGTTTAACTATAATATGGAATTTCTGAGAGGTCCTTGGACTTAGAGTTCCCATTATTAAGTAAAGATTTAATTGTGTGGTTATTGTTAATTATCACAATGACTGATGCACACATTACTACCCTCTATCTCAGGAGATGAAAATCTTCAGTTGTCCAGCAGAAAAGATAAATAAAGCCAGCTGGGTATAAGAATGAAAAGGTAAGATTTGAAGACTGTAATAATGAAGAGGTCAAACCTTTTGAAATGCGTGTAGGTGCTTTTCACCCATATGTTATCTTAGAGGAATATTCTAATTGGGAAGAACACATCAGTGCATATTTAAAAATGTGAAACAATATTTTTTTTTATTCATGTACATATATCATTTGGGTTACAACTCTCCAAGTCAAACCAAACTCATATGTGAGATGGATTTTGCCTTCAGGCTACTAATTTGTGTCTGCATTATTCCAGCATCCCTAGAAAAATGACAACCTATTAATCACTGCATTTTTCTAGGTTAGAAAATATTTAATAAGATTTAAAAGCTACTAGAATTTGCTGTAATGTCCATAACTTTAGCTTCCACGTCCTCAGTCCCAGACCTTGTATATGCATAGAGAGGTGACAAGGAGAGTGATTTTTTGATATGATTTTATGATTTAACCTGTGGTCAAATTTTCCCTGGATTTTATTAATCTGTTTTGAACAAAGCACCTGTCCACATACCTGAATTTATAATCAGTGTTCATGTGTACATATGCGTACCTGCTTCAGTTTCATTCTAAAATGCCACATTAAAACAACCAAATCGAAACAACATAAAACCCACAAAAGTTATTTGTCTCAGACAGGTAGCTTTACTCTGTTCCTTAAATCCATCAAAGAGAAACTATGAAGTACTATCTTTGTCTTCCTGATTGAACCATTCATGATAGAATAACACTGAAAACAACACTGAGAAGGAAGCACTTTAGTACATAAATATTTTATGACTCTCATAAGACATGACCAAGGCAGGTTGCTGCAGAGGAAGAAGGGTGCTCTACAATGTTACTCAGCTAAATCACTCTCCCTACTCTAGAATGTTGTCAATTATAACGGCATAAGAAGACACAGTTTTGACCCAATTCATTGTTCAAAATTATTTACTTAGCCATGCCTAACTTAAGGGGGTCATGTCTAAATTCAACATACAGTCTATATGTGGGGATGCAGACTGACTGTTTGATGAGATCGTATTGTATATGTCTCAGTGGAATTCAGTTATTTTTACTGTAATTTTTTCTTTCAAAATGTTTTGTGCTCATTGAAGTATATTAACCTGAAAGAAGTGAATATTTCTCAGAATTATCTAACATTGACAGCAAAGGTCTTAGCATCTAAATATCAAGTTAAAATGCAAGTTTCCATATTCTAAATGATTCTGTATTCATAGAAAGTGTGTTTTTGTTCTGTTCACTCTTCAGATGTATTCAGAATGGCGTCTTTAATGTGTGTGCCCATGGCTTCACATAATACAATACTCCAAAAATCTTAAAATCAATCAGAAACTTTAGGGGAACAATTATTTTATAACATATTTTGTCTGTGAATTATATGTATATGTATACCTGAATGCATATATATTTAAGTGTGTGACATTCTATCTTGTCATTTCAATTTCAAATAGCATATCATTTAATAAAATTATTTAGAGTTCTGGTCAAAATGGCAATGTTCTTTTGATGCCACATATAAGTGAGATCAAAAGGTATTTGTCTTTCTCTGTATGATTTATGCCACTTAGCATAATATCCTCTAGGTCCATCCATGTCATTGCAAATATTAACATTCACCTTTTTACACCATATACTAAAATAAAATCAAAATAGGTTACAGATTTAAATATCAGACCCCAAATCATAAAACTGCTAGAAGAAAACAGTAAATTCTCTAACATTGATCTTAGTAATATTTTTTCTAATATGTTTCCTTAAACAAGAGAAAGGGGAAAAAAACAAATAGGACTACATCAAATTAAAAAGGTTTGTGCAGCAAAAGAAACCACCAAAGAAACAAAAAGACCATCTACTGAATGGGAGAAGACATTTTCCAATGATATGTCAAATAAGGGGTTAACTTCCAAAATTTATAAAGAACTCATAGAATTCAAAAATGACAAAAAAAATTCAATTAAAAATGGGAAAAACCTAAACATTTCTCCAAATAGGATAAATAGATGGCCAATAGCCATTGAAAAGATGCTAAACATCACCAATTATCAGAAAAATGCAAATTAAAAACCATGAGATATTACCTTACACTTGTCAGAATGACTATCATCAAAATAAAAAAAAAAGTTTTAGTGAGGATGTTGAAAGAAAAGAACCCTCATGCACTGTTGGTGGAATTGCAAATTGATATAGTCACTATGGAAAAAGGTTTGGAGGTTCCTCAAAAAAATTAGTGCTACTTACAATAGTCAAGATATGGAAGCAACAACGTAAGTTGCCTGTCAATAGGTGATTAGATAAAGAAGATGTGGTAAATATATGCAATGAAATTCTACTCAGCCATAAAAGAAAATCTTACCATTTCCAATAACATGGATGGACCAAGAGGTTATTATGGGAAGTGAATTAAGTCGGATGGAGAAAGAAAATATATGTAGAATCTAAAAAAACAAAATAAACAAAAAAAACCAAACTCATACAGAGTACATTTTAATGATTGCCAGATGGGCGGGCTTATGTAAGGATGAGTGAAAAAGGGGAAGGGATTAAGAAGTACAAATTCGTAGTTAAAAAATAGTCATGGGGATATGAAGTACAACATTGAGAATAGATTCAATAATATTGTAATAACTATATGTAATGGTAGGTGGGTACTGGACTAATTTGGAGAACCACATCACAAATTAGACAAATGTCTAACCACTATTCTGTACACCTGAAACTAATATAAATTATCAAATATTAACATAAATAAATAAATAAAATAATTTAGAAATATTTAAGGTTTTAATTAAAATGTGTTCTAAATTATAGTTTTATGTTAGAACTTATATTTTGAATATTTGTGTCTATGAATCACAGCTAATAATATTATCAGGCTAAAATTTGAAAAATTACAAGCATATCCCAAAATTTCAGATCAATAAAGTTCTGAAATATGCAATAAATGGTGAAATGCAATTCAAAGCATTATTTAGTCATCTTTAGGTGATTTTTTATAGTTAGTTTATTGTCTTTCTTTTTTTAACTTTTTAAAAATTTAACTTTTTAAAAGTTTATTGCAGTAACATTGGTTAATACAATTATATAATTTTCAGGCGTACAGTATAACTTGACATCTGTATATTCTATTGTGTGTTTACCACCCAAAATCCAGTTTCTTTCATCTACCATATATGTGATCCCCTTTGCCCACTTCACCCTACCCCTACTCAACTATATTTGACTCCCTTTACCTTGTTTACCTCCCCTTTCCCCCCATTCTCTACCCTCTGGTAAAAACTATGTTTTTAATAAATGCAAAAGAATAGATGCATAAAACAAAACCTGATAGACTATGACTTTTAAAGTAATGGATTTATAGTAATAATATGGATAATAGTGAGAGGAAGAAAAAAAAAGGAAAGAAGAAGAAATACTTTTGACAAGTTTTGTGACTTGTTTATTTACCAACCCTCAAATAGAAAATATTAACTCTTCTGACTTATAATGTGGAGCTAAATTAAAAAGGAATTACATAGGAAATAGATAAGCTAAATGACCATAGACATATAGAATAGTTAACATACTAGCGTCACTCCCAAATGTGGATATAGTTCATGACTTTTTAATCTATTAAATATATTTTCCATTAAATTAATTCAAATGTTATGCATAGTTAACTTCATTCTTCAGTGGTTATGTAAGGGAGTAGAATTTGTATGGGCAGTGCTTTTCTGTAAATGGGACGTGGGGGCCAAGAAATGTTTTCTTAATTCATGTCCAAATTCATGAATCTCTTCCTAGTCCACCTCGGTTAATCAGATAAACCACCTAATGAAAGATCACCCTAGCTATAACATTTTGACCCATGCTTTTCTTCACCAATAATGCACTAAATCAATAACTATTTATTACACAAATACTTTCTAGGAGATACACTATTAAAAATGATGTCACAAAAGACTGGTACATCTTGCCAAATTAATAGATGTGCCATCTGCTTTCAAATACCTCTCTATTGATGTTTATAGAAGAGAAAAAAACAAGGCAAACCTTCTCCAGGCAAATGGGTACACTTTTCCCTGACGGCCAGTCATCTTGAGCTTTTATTCAAATCACACAATTCATTTCACACCAAGCATGTACCAGACACTAAATTCAGCATAAAAATGGTAAAAATGAAATTGTAGCTCTCACGTCCTGCTGTCAAGAAAAGCAGAACTTTTAGTGTTTGACTTTTAACAAATAAGATAAAATAATATATTTAATGCAGTAAATGTGTTTACATAATACAGGGAACCCATAGGAAAAAGAACTTCTATGTCAGTGAAGCAAAAAAAATAGTAAAATTTCATAAAGACAATAGCATTAGATAAGACTTATAGAAAATAAAAGGGAAAGATTTATAAGCAAGTGGAACAACACATACTGAAGTGTGGGACTAAAAAAGCTCGGCAAGTTCAGAAAGGAAACAACCGTCTATTATTTTTGAAAATTAATTTAAGAAAAAAAGAGGTATTTGCAGATTAAAAACAAGGTTCTGAAGGTTTTCTATGCAAAAGCTCAGATACTATGAATTTTTAGTATATGGAAGAAGAATTTGACTTTTCCCTCAAAATCTGTCTTCAGTTCAAGGATTTTCAACATTAACATTGTCTGAGACGTATTGTCATACTAAGTAGAGGAAAAAAATATTTTAAATGGTATGGAATATTTAGTTATAAATGTACAGTGAAGCATCACATACATGGGTCTGTGGCTAAGTAGGAAATTGTGAGTTAAAGATTACTTTTCGGGGTCTCAGGTAACACATGATGAATAAATCATCATGAATAAGAATAATTAAGAAGGATATATAAGATAGTGTTTGCCCATGTATATTTTTAAAGCTGAGATATAATTGACATACAATAAGCTGCACTTATTAAAGCATAAAATTTTAATATTTTGACCTCTGTATCATATGTATATAAGCAAACCATCACCTTGATAAAAAAAAATGAACATATCCATCAACCCCAAAAGATTATTTGTGAGCCATTGTAATTCTTCCCACCAATTCCTTCAGATTCCTCTTCATCCCTAGGCAAGCACCAATTTACTTTCTTTCATTATATTCATTTTCTAGAATTTTGTACAAATAGAACCAAATAGAATGTATTGCATTTTGTCTAGCCTCTTTCATTCAGCATAATTATTTGAGATTCATTTGTGTTGTAACTTGCATCAACAATTTATTTTTTATCATTTAATAGTATATAATTGTATAGATAGATATACCATAGTTTTTTTCATTCAACTGTTTTAGACGATTTTAAATAAAGCTCCTAGGAGAACTAATGCATAAGTATTTAAATGGACGTATATTTTTCTTTCTTTCTTTTTTTCTTTTTAATTCCCAGGAGTGGAATGGATGGATCATATAGTAGGAGTATGTTTAAATTAGAGTACTGAGATATATAAATATAAATTAATCAATAAAGTCTGGTATTGGTGTAAAAATACATACATGCATACATACATACATGCATACATAGATACATAAGAAACGATAAATCTGACTTCATTGAAATTCAAACTTTCTGCTTTTCTAAAGATAATGTCGAGAATGAAAAGACACAGACAGGGAAATTATTCACATGTCATATATGTGATTAAAACCTTTATCCAGATTATATAAAGTATTCAGAAAACTCAACGAAAGAATGTTTTCTAATACAAAATTTCGAGATTTGAATATACCCTTCAATAAAAAGAATATGACCACTCTAGTGGGAGATGTTAATATGGAGAGGCTATACATAGGTAGAAGCCAGAATATGGGAAATCTGTGTTTCCCTTCAATTGTACTAGGAATCTAAACCTATTTTTTAGCAAAATAAAGTTTGAAACAAAAATAAAGATATGGATAGCAAAAAAATTAAAAGCACAAAAAAGATGCTGAAAACCATCAGTTATTAAAGATACACATATTAAAACCACAATATGATACTACTACACACCTATTAGAATGTCTAAAATTTAAATGCTTCAGACCAATAACTGTTGGTGAGGATGTGGAAGGACTGATACTCTCTGTAATACTGGTTAAAAAAAGTAAAATAATACAACCATTGGAAAACAGTTGGGAGTTCTCACTTGTTTTAAATCCATATTCTTCTTTGATATATGTGAAATGTTTTGATATTCTTAATAGAATTTATTTTTCTATGAGATTGAATTATGTGATAAAAATATACAAATAATGATTCAAGATTCTGCTTGATTTGCCAACTTCTTACAACTCTCTTATTATAAAGGTCAATTTAAAAAAAGCATCTCTACTCATAAGAGAGAGAAGTATAAAAGACTATCTGATAAACACCATTTACCAGTTGCAGTAAGAAAAAGACATTTTAAAACCAGTCAAAGCATTCAATTTTTTAAAGGACAGTAAACTTTGAAATTACAAGTATAGGATTCCAGATTTCCCAAACTCAGTAACCTTAGCTGAGTTTCTGAAGAATTCAGCTATTATTATAATTAATATTATACTATATTAATAATGTTAACTAATTTATGGTAGATAAATTATGTTTTAAGTACAGAGGACAGATTTGTGGTTACCAACAGGAAAGAGGATTGGGAATGGGCAAACTGGCTTCAACTCAATGATTATCAATGGTAAGTAGACTTTTGGTGGTGATCACATTGTAGTATATACAAATATCGAATTATAATGTCATACACTTGAAACATGTGATATTATATACCAATTTTACATCAATTAAAAAAATGGAAAGTGAGTGTCAGTGGATCAATGCCAATACATTAAATTACTGACTTGCTTTGTTTTCTGACTAAAAAGCTTAATTTTCGTAGCAACTCGAGGCAGTTATATGTTTATAACACAAACCTCTCTCTCTGCTTTAAAAAAGCATTTCTCACCAGTTCCACAGGAAGTTAATAGACATGCTGTGAATAATATGCTCTTTAATTAACTTTAGCCAGAGAAAACTGAGTTCAACAAAGCAAGTTTCTTAACTGTCGAACTTCAAATAGCTTTTAATTTGCTATACTGTGTTATGACACTCCCAGAGTGAGACCAGTTTGGCAGTGTTTTACACATTTATTTGAAAATAAACTCTATTGGTTGAACTATCTCTTATGAGTAAGCAACATTTTATACACGTACCATCCCTCAGATAGAAGACAGATAGGACATTACCGTGGTGTGTCTGGCTTCAAACTTGAGAACCAAGTTTAATAACTAGTATTCTCTCTTATTTCTAAGTTTAAAGTTCCACTTTCTTCCCAGTGCCTGGTATCCAGAATAAATGTCCTGAATATTTGATCTTGATACTATAAGAACACCAAGTCATTTAGAAGAGGATTCTTGCCTTGTATTCATCAGTCCTTTACCTTAAACCCAAAACTATGGAGTTTCTCAATATCTTATTATAGGCTATGATAGTTAATTTTAAGTGTCAATTTGACTGGACTAAGGAATATCTAGATAATCAGTAAAACATTATGTCTGGGTAAGTGTATGGGGCTAACTCCAGAAAGATTAGCATTTGAAACAGCAAACCGAGTAAAAAATATTGCCATCACCAATGCAGGTGGGCATCATCAAGGGCTCTAATAAAACAAAAAGGTGAAAAAAGGGCAAGTTTGCTTGTTGCTTGAGCTGAGATATCCATCTTCTGCCCTTGAACATCTGCACTCTTGGTGCTCAGGCTTTTGGACTTGAACTGATACTTATGCTTATTGGCTGCTCTGATCTAAGGCTTTCGGGCTTGACCTGTGTCTACACCACTGGCTTTCCTGGGACTCCAGCATGCAGGCAACAAATGGTGGGACTTCTCAGCCTCCATTACTGTATAAGCCAATTCCTCATAATAAAGCTCTTTTTATAAGTCTATTATATTCTATTAGTTGTTTCTCTGGAAGAACCCTGGCTAATACACAGGCCTTCCTAATATATGTTATACTTCTTAATGTTGTCATCTTAGCCATTTTCCAAGACGGTAATAATTCTACTGGAGCTCCCTCAGCCCAGTTACTCTCAAAGTTTATCATCATATGGTAGATCTCCCCACGGATCTAGTAACCACCTCATATAATTCCATCTCTTGTTTTAAAATTCAAATATCCCAACTCTTTTTTTTTTAAATTTGTATCTTTCTATAAACTTCTCCACCTCACTCACATCTAATTTCCTCTCCACCTGTACTATTACTTCTGATTCTTTTCCTACCGCTTTCTCTAACAATCAAAAAGCCTTTAAAAAAATGGATTGGAGTTAAAAAATAAAATGAAAGTTTTACATTTATACCCAAATCAGTTATTTGCTCTTTTAATAAATGTTAATTGAACAATGCAATGTGCCAGACATTCTTCTAAGAGCTGGAAATAAAGTGATAAAACAGAAGAGATGTATATTTCTGTATTTACGGAGCTGACATTTTAGTGGAGGAGAAAGACAATGTAAAGGAGGTAAATAATAGGAGGTAAATAAAGTATATAAAACAGAGGTATGTTCTAAAGAGAACAAATTATATAAGGAAAGGGGACATGAAATGTCTAGAAAGAAGGTTGAAATTTAGGTAGGGTGAGCAAGGACACTCTTTATAAAGAAGGTAATTTTGCATGAGGACCTGAGGGAAAGGAGGGAGCCTATTATGCTTATTTAGATGCAAATCAATGAAAAGAAAAGAAACAACCAGTGCAGGAAGCAACTTGCCTGGTCAATAATGCCTTTCCAGTAACTTTCCAATGCCATTTCAGTATAATCATAGAAAGAAAACCCTGAAAATTGCAAAGAAAAAGAATGGTTTGCTTAAGAAGAAAAAATCAAATTAAGCTATATAATTTTTAAAATCCTTCTTTCTCAATTTGCATTGTTATTTTTGGTTGTTTTTATTTATTTGTTGTGTTTTTTCCTAGTTTTTCTCTCTTATGTTGATAGTTCTCTTCAATAATGGTGAGATCCTTATAAAATATTTTCCCCTGTATTTATGAGCTGATATCGGGAACAGTAGAGTTGGGTGGAGCTTGTTGATGGATTGATTGCATCTTAGGATAAGTAGGGAGGAGTAAGCAGGTAGACTAGACCCACCTATCTCCATTCCCTTGCCAAATAAAGAAGGCTTTCCTCTGGTTTCTATGCCTTCCCTGAAATATCAGTAAATAATCTGTTTCTTATTTTATCCTCAAAGCAATGATGCAAAACCAAGGGGTGTGTGTATCAGGGAGAGGGAGACAATGGCGAATGGGCCAACCATTTCAGAGTCAAATTTAGAAGTAGCTTTTGCTTTGGTCTTTTCTAAAGAATTTCTCAGGAAAAATCACTCCTCTAACTCCTCCTTTGTGTTTTCTGGATGTAGCTACACTCATTCTGTTCTGTGTCCTACTATTTTGTCCAAATCTTTGGACCACTTAGATCACTTCCACTCAATCATTTCCAAGATGGTTGTAATTTGATCCTCTTCTTTCATTCCTGTTGTTATTCAGATGAACCTTCAGAGGACAAATGTTCTGATCACCTCCTATTCACCCTGTTGATGAAGGAGGGTTTTCCCATCCTAAGTAGTACAACATAGTCAGACACAGGACTTATGACACTGGACCAATGTGGTTAGTAGCAGTTTATTAGTGACATATACTCACAGCCCAACTGAGGAAGATACCACATTCAATGCAGGGCTACACAGGGTTTGCATTAAGAAGCAGAGGGAAACAGGGGGGATGTGGAGGTGGGCTTTGTAGTAACAGGAAGGTGGGTTACCCTCTGGTTCCTACATGAGAAAGTGATTGACTTGTTTGAAGAGTTTCTTGGGCTGGGGACCACTTAGTGTGCAGGTGGTTTAGGTAATTGAAAAACTAGCTGAGTGGGAGTCTTCCCTGCTGGGTGGGGCATATCTGTTGATAGGAAAGGACTTAGAACAAGTTCTGGGAGCCTTGCGAAGTTTAGATGTCAAAGCTGCACATGGAATTCGGGCTTTACAATGCAATGATGTTCTTTTTATTACTTTGGATAGATCTTACCAATTTTTTCAACCTGTGCAAATTCGTAGATGAGTTTGTAGTATTTGACGATGTAGTTTTCATTGTTTTAACTTTACTTATGACTAAAGGTGACCATTTGTTTCCTTTTGTTTGTTTATATGCATACTTATTTTCCACAAAATTATCTATTTGTGTTCTATTGTGACAAGATACTTTTGAGTCTAAATTTGAAATTCTTTATCTCATTTTGTCTATCTTCTGACTGAGTTCTCTCCTCCCTAATATCTTCTGAATATTTCTGTTCTCTACGATTTTGCCTTTGCCCTTTCACTTTTTCACTCCATTCTTTTGAGTGAATTAACCACAAATGCTGACAATTCTTAAACTTCTACTCTTCACAAAGTTATGCTCGCCTTTACACTAGATACTTAAAATTTCTTGTCTCACAGGCTCATCAAAAATATTTGTAAAACTAGTCTCCCCACTCCCCTCAAAACAGTATTGGTCACTGAGGAGTCAGTCTCCTGGCTGATGTGTAAGTTTAAAGGTCTAATCGCAGGCAATAAAAAAGGCTTTACCGGGCAGGCTTCAAGGAGAGAAGCTGACCCGTCCACCAGACTGAGTGTGTAGCCAATGCACTGAAGTCGCCGAAGGGAGTTGTGGTCAAGGACTCAGCCCTCACACCCAGCCCTGTGCATTCGTCATCTGAGTACCATCATTCTGATGTCTATTTATCTAAGACTATGTGCAGATGTCTTCTTCGGGCACCTTTGCTGAGATGAAGCCTCCTTATAAAGGGAGAAAGGGGGACCTCAAATGTGAAACCAGACATATTTTCCCACCCTGAGTTTCCAGTACTTTTGCAGTCCTAGACCTTCCTCTACCACAGGGTCCATAAAACTGCCAGAGCTTTTTGTTTAAGCTCCCTCAAGAATGAGACTACCCCTGTGTTTGTACTGATCCACTTGACCTTTAATTGGTGTACTCCTCCATAGGGAAAATGGAAGAGTACTTTTTTAACTTCTTGCTTATATTTTGCAGTAAATGGTTAAAGGCTTAACTCTTTCATTTTTGGCCTATGGTTTTAATGGGTTAAACACTCAGCTTACCACTCAGCTCTCTCTCACAGTTCTACGGAGCACTTGACAGTCACCTATAGCTTTTATTATATTTTATGCATATATATGTATATATATATTCACCCATTTTTTCATCCAAGTTATTCACCAAGTTATATATTTGACTCTGTTCCAAATCCTTACTACCTACTATCAAGTAATCATTCCCTGTCCACTTGGCTTCCTGTATATATTAAATACATCCTTTCCTCTTAAGCATTTCAAGAAAACTTAAGCCCAGTCTTTATCTTCTTCACCAAACCTCCTGAAAAGAGATAATAAATGCAGTTGGAATTATCTACAAATCTGTCTTCTTCATTGGAGTCATGGTAACAAAATTCAAAGTGCAAAACCCACCATTCATCCTCCCATCCACCCAAATCACTACAATTGAAATCTTAGCTTATCATTATTACTTTGACATTTTAACTCTTTCAGTCATAACTCACCAGCCTTTTATTTACTTTCTTTTTCCAGAAGCACTAAACTTCTTCTATAGCCATAATATATTTTTATGTGTTATTATTTAGTTAGTTAGTTATTTTTTACCTCCATGGCCATGCTTATGCTATCCTCCTTGCTTAGGATATTTAACTGCCTCTTTACCCTAAAGAAATCAATTCCTACATCAGGTCCAGCAAGAAAGCTTCCATTATTTCTCTCATGTAAAACAAACCGGATTGGTCACCAGCAAGGGACTTTTGGTGCAAGCTAGAGCTTGGTGGCAGAAGGATCAGTAAGATTACATGAGAGACCTACTCTATATAGGAATTGGAGCAAATGCCAGCAGCTACCGGAGAGTGAAAAGAGAAAGGATAAGAACAGATTCTTTCCTTGAACCTCCGGAGGCAATGCAGGCCCACTAACACCTTGAAATTTATTTCCAACTTCAGGCTTCCACAGCTGTAGGAGAATACATTTTTGTTGTCTTAAGCACCATGTCTGTTGTAATTTGCTATAAGGACAATGGGAAAATTCAACTAACTGCTCAATTTTGTACAGTCAACAGCTAAGAAATTTTTTCTTAACATTTTTAAATGGTTGAAAAATAAAATTGAGCAAAGAATGAGTATTCTTTGACATATAGAAATTCTGTGAAATTCATATTTGTGTCCATAGATTAAGTTTTATTGGAATGCATGCATCCATGCTTACTCACTTACTGTTGTCTGGCTGCTTTTGTCTTAGCAGCAGAGCTGAGTAGTTATCACAAAGACTGCATGGCTTGCAAAGTTGAAAATATTTGTTATCTGGCCCTTAACAGAAAAAGTTTGCTGTCCTCTGTACTTGACTCTTTCGTAATTATCACTTGTGTGTGTCTCCTCCATTATATCATAAATTGTTTGAGGACCAGGACTTTACACATAGTCCAAGTTAAATGAATATTTAAAGACTCAATAAAAAATTAACTTTTCGATGTCTCTTAACGATAAAATATTGCATAACAAACTATTCAAGTACCAAAGTATCTCTGTATTCCTTAGTTATAGATTTTTCTAGTGTCAAAGCATTGTCATTTTTATTTTTCATAAATGATGGAGGCAATTAAAATGAAATGATTTGGGCTAAAATATTTAATACCATAATGCATTATGGAATCAAGATGTCTTATAATAGATGAATTTTAAGATTATTAAAAATGGCATGTGATCATGATAAAATATATCAAAATAAAATAAATGAGAAGTCTTTAAAAGACAGCATCAATAAGAAAAGTGACATTGTTTCCATATGTTAATTGTTGAAATTACAAATAAAATGTTTAAAAACCATATTTTTTATAAAATACTGATTTTAAATTTGAATTGAGGATACTTGAGAGTTAAATTTTTAGGTTTTAAAATGCAGAGAGAAACATGCTAATTAAAGATAAAAGAGCATAAAATATTAGCCAACACACAGCACTGTAATTTAATATACAATTGAACAGTTCAAAGTTTACATTCTTGTTATACATGCCTTATTGCTAATTGACTTTTCCTAAATGACAAACTTGTAATTGGTAGTTACTGAAGCACATATTCTCAAAGGTCGTGAAACCCTAGAGAACGCTGAGTGAGAAAACTTTCTCATGAAATGGAGTTATTTCTGAAGTCAGCATAAAACCAAGCTTTGTACTTTATCAATGTATGACGTTTAAAGGTTATGCTAATTTAAGATGGATATTCATTTTTATAAAAGACTTCTGAAGAGTACAAAAAGTCAAACCCTACTCCATCAGAAGAAATGATGAGGAATTGAAAAACTTTAAATATTGTCCTAATCGTTCCTAAATTTAAAATTAACATTACACTACTGAACTTAGAGAACTATAAGAATAATTTTGTTGTTCATCTTTCAAAGAGAGAAGTAGGCTATGCAAAATTCGTAGGGGAATACGTATTGAACTCTCAATTAATTTTGTAATGTATTACCTCTTCTTTTACAAAAATACAAAATCTTCTCTTGTTACTAGAAAAAAAAATGAGTTATACGTACACTTGAAAAGAAGAGGGATATTATCTGCTCTTAGCCAAAGTCATTTGCTCAAGAACACTGGGAAGTCCACTTTGGATGGGTGTAACTTAGAGAGACAATAGTGGTGTCCCTCTGTTCGTTTTACGTGTGGCACTTTGCTTTTTCTTTCTTATTTCTATCCAATTTTGTTAACTCACAGGTCATTTATACAAAATGATATCTGTTTATCCATTTCTCAAGAAATATGTATGACATAACTGTTATGCTATTAACCAGTCTCAGTGATACTGCTTAAGCTACAAATAAGGCTGCAGCTCATTATGGGGAGCAAGCACAAAATGAATATTTAGAATACAATGCATTTTTTAAAAAAATATATAAAACTTTGTAATTTTAATAATGTACAAATCTTTGTAGCACAATGATTCAGCATTACTTG
Source organism: Rousettus aegyptiacus (assembly GCF_014176215.1). Classification (NCBI taxonomy): domain Eukaryota; kingdom Metazoa; phylum Chordata; class Mammalia; order Chiroptera; family Pteropodidae; genus Rousettus; species Rousettus aegyptiacus. Next base: position 64,789,541 of record NW_023416286.1, read on the forward strand.
AGTGAGACAATCTGATTCAAATCGAAGCCAAAAGAGTTGAAACTACATGTCAGAGACAAGATATGTAAACTCTGATACTCAGATTCTTCACTGAATTCTCAATCCATCTTACAACCTGAAGTTACTAGTACCTACCACATACTGTTAGAATGAAGACCAGAACTAAGCGAGCACTTAGGTCGCCATCATAAAAATTCAAGATCTTATCTACATGGAAAATAATCATCACTTACATATTATAGTTAGTCTTTTTTGGAGGTTAGAAAACTCTCAACATTTTATTTTTGCCTATCTTATTTTCTCTATGGAAAATTATCTCACCAAACTTATATTAAACAAACTCATGCACACTAATTCATATATTTAGTAATAATTACTGATTAATACTGAATGTTAATGAGGATGAAAATATGGTTTCAACTCAACTCACTTGACTTCTCAGGGAAACTAATAATTTTACAAAAATAAAACTTTTGGTTTAAAAGGTATGTCATAAATACGTGCCCCCCCCTTTTTTTTTTTTACAAACTGGGGCACAAAGTTAAAAGGCACACATTTAAAACTTTTACATTACAAAAATAAATATAAAGTCCGATACTCTATTCTTTATCATGGACAGGCATTCTGCAGTTTTTTCCAGAGCTGTTGTCTGTTACATTGTTACGTGGTTGCTGATTAAAATGTGTGGCAAATATATACACATACATGTGGATATATGTATATGTATTTGTATTTGTATTTATATTTATATCATGTAGCAGCATTCCTAAATATAATGTAGAAAATTTGTAAATGTTCTTAGTGAGACAGCATAGGATAGTGAAAAGATCACTAATTAAATGAAAACATTTAATTTAACCACAGATGCTTACTATCAAATTCCTATAAATTTCTTGAACATTGTATGATGTTGTGCAAATTATTAAATCTCCTTAATCTTTGTTCTTTCCTCTATAAAGTGGAGATTATAAAGCTTAATCAATAATATTTTTCTAAATCTTAAAGATAACAGATAATGTGTAAAAGTGACAGACACAAAATAAGAATTCAAAGACAGTTACGTTTTCTGTATCAAATATATGTGTTATAATTATTGAATGATAAGAAATGTTCAAGCAAGAAATCTATAGTATAAAGGAGAAAAGCATCAAATTTACCTAAGAGTTAAAAAGAGGAATAATATTACAAAATCCAAAATAACTTGGACACATCAGTATGGCATTGTTAAGAAAGAGTGAAATAAGAAGGAGTCTATTAAGTTGCATAATATACACAATGTATTACGTTATTTTCTTTTTTCACAAAATTAAGGGAAGAGCAGAATTTGGTAGCAGCACTCTGGTTAAGCAGGAATAAAGATCTTTGCCAAGAGCATATGGCTCAGTCTCCATTCTGGGTGCTCTGAGAATGGGACCCATTCCCTTTATAATGATTTATGACATGAAAAAAAAAAAAAAAAAAAAAAACATTGAAACAATCTTAGCCACAGTTAGGTCCACCATTGGTGTAGTTAATTCCACTCAGGAAATTTCTAGGAAAGAGATAAGAAGGAGATGGCTGGACCTTCAGACAATAAGTGGGGCCAGTAAAGGGCTGAGTTTAAATTAAGTAAAAGGATTAAATAACCTTGTCTAAGTACTGAAATCCTGTTGCTTCTCCTAAAGATTCTGAATTACTGTTTATAGGTAATAAAGAATTTCTGTATCTCTGTTCTGCCGTGTTCTAATCCTTGCCATAGTTCTTTGGAAGGGAACATGTTTTAGGACAAATGGAAGCTCATTACCCTGATGCCACATCAAAGTGCCCCATCAAAGCATAGTTGTTCCCCCTTAGCCACAGCTTCACTTTCCATGGTTTTAGTTACCTACAGTAAACTGCAGTCCAAAAATATTAGATGAAAAATCCCAGAAATAATTAATGTTATAAATTGCACACTGTTCTGAGTAGCGTGAGGAAATCTTGCACCACGCCTCTCCATTCTGCCCCGAAGATGACTCACACCTTTTGTCCATCGTATATACTCCTCCCCCTCCCCCCTTAGTCACTTAGTAGCTGTCTCTGTTCTTAGGTCCACTGCCATGGTTTGCAAGTGCTTGTGTTCAAGTAACTCTTATTTTACTTAATAATGGCCCCCAAACTCAAGAGGAGTTATGCTTGCAATTTGGATATGCCAAAGAGAAACTGTAGAGTGCTTCCTTCAAGTGAAAAAGTGACAGTTCTTGATTTAATAAGGAAAGAAAACAAATTGTATGCTGAGGTTCCTAAGACTTATGGTAAGAACAAATCTGTCAGTGAAACTGCCTAATTTATAATCAAGTTTACTATAGATATGCATGTATGAGAAAACACATAGTACATAGGGTTTGATACTATCTGCAGTTTCAAGGATTTTGGTTAGGTTGGATGATTTTGCAGAAGGTCTAAGGAAGCAGAGAGCTATTTGAGATTGGATGATATCAGAAGGCAGGGCAATTTTATGACTGGGTAAAAAAGAAGTAGCTGTCACTTGCTTAGTGTAAAAGTGGAATATTTGGTATTTTGTGGGTAGTAAAATGACCCAGCTTTTGTTTCTGGTTCTACAAATGATTAAAGTGACCTTGCCTGTCTCATTTTGTCATGATCTTAGACTTTGTTTAAGGGTGGTATTCTGTGAGATTGTTATGTGTAATAGGAGAATCATATGGCTTAGCTACATGAAGCTGATCGGGCCAGCGTCTCATTATCAAGAACTACTTTTTGTTTTCTTTCTCTCTGTGGACAATACAAGGATAATGATAAAGAAAAATGTCTATAAAAGGAGCTCTGGAAAATCTTAAATTTTTAAAAATTAATTTTTAATTATTAGGTCTTTTTTAAAACATCATTAATTCCTCTCACATTCTTCAAATGACTTGAAAATGCTTTTCAAAGTGATATCTGTGATAAATTAATAAGAGAGCAATGTCAGTTGAATTAAAATTTTTTGATGACAAAGATAGAAATCAACGAAAAAAACAATTACATATTTTCATTATATGTATAGAAGAAACAACATTTTGTTGGTTATCTTCTGCTTTTCTCTCCACAACTATTCTTTATCCCTGTCCACCCTGCTCCATGTCCCCAGGAGACAGACTGAATTGTTAATCTGTCTTCCAGGTAGTATTGTTAATGTTAGCCCCAGAGAGAGATCAACAGAAGAGGAAGAATAAGGTCATGGTATTTATTTAGCCATTGTTTTCTCCATGTCCTGGCTGTCTCTCTGGACCAAAAGCAACAGCTCCTTGCTGACTGCCTTCCTCGCATGATTTCCTATGTCTCTTCCCATCCCTAGCCCCTTTCGGCCTTTTTGGCCTGGAATGTAACACCCATTCTTACGAACTCCAGGACATTACAGTATTCTTTGTGATTTTTCTATGCTTTGTTTTTTCTGTGTATTTACTTGATTCATTAAACTCTCCTCGAAGTATTTTGTTTTAGGTCGGTAGCTGTTTTTTTTTGCAGATTGATACACAAAATATTCTTTTATAATATATTTAAAAGGAAAGGTCTGACACTGATTTTAATTCATTGATCGATGTAAGTATATTGCTACCAGGTCTTTAGCAACATTTTCAATACTGTGAAAGATGAATGTGCTTTCTAAATTGATATTTTGAACCAATTAATTTCTTACTTAAAATGTCTACTATTCGCATTATATTCTACCATGGAAAGTAGCATGTGTTTTCACCTTTATCTGGAAAAATTATGAAGATTATGTTAAATATTTCACGAATAATCAATTTTATTATACTTTTCCTTTCCACTTTTAGTTTAACATTTGTCAAATACTTTTCATTTTTTACAAAAAGATTTCATTTATATTTGCATTAAAACAAGCTGGGAGGATTTTGCTAAACCTCCCATTTTTACAGTTTCTAATACAATATCATCCATTAGTGGATGAAATATATGTATAATAAAAATATCCTCATGCTTTTTTATCAGGCTTCCTCAGAAGCATCATGTACAACATCTCTTTGCATGGCACACTGCAGAGTGCTCAATGATAAATAATGTGTACCTCACTATAAGCCAGTAGGGAAAGTTATTCCCAGTGGTTGATAAGGGTCAAAGAAGTTTGATGCTGTTATCTCTGCCGGAGATTTGTGTTTCACAGAAGGCCTATATTGGAGCAATGGGAAGAAAAGAGCTGCCAGGTCTCCCATCAGTGAGGTCATTGGGAAATGAGCAATACTAACGTTTATGTGCACAACAAATTTGTCCAAGAAATGAAAGCAAAGCATCATTATGTAGAACACATGGAGACTAGTCCAAAGATTTACAATAGTAGTTTTGTCATATGATGTAAATCGAAATCTTTTTATATCATTTATTATGTAATTGTGCCTTCTCTGGGTAATCATTTTTGTCACCAAAAATTAGAAAAAGTTAAATTAAAAAAATTATAGACATTAATGAAAGTCTTAATTGCAGGCTTTCATTTACTTCAGATATTTTTCATGAATTTGTAAATGAAAACAACAAAATATTTGAGAAAGTCTTTATTCACTCTAGGGGCTGCACCGATAATCCTGACAAGATGAAAACTAAGTGACATTAAACTAATTAAAAATGTCATCATCTACCTCAAAAGAAAAATTTATTTTAAGAAAATATGCCCCAAAGTGATGAGTTAGTGTGTGCAGCTGCATAAGGTGCATTTGTTATTCTGTGAACCATGCCTTTCATCTAAATCTAATAACTTGTCTTGTACATTAGTATTGCTAATTTTCTAAGTTTTCTTTCACATGTATGCAAATTGAAGCAATAATTGTCAATGAAAACCTTCACAAATAGTGAGATGCTTTCAGTTTTATATCAATATTATCAGATACATCGGAGTAAAAATCAGTGAAAATAATTTGAATAATGCTTTGAATTTTGCATCTGACTTATGAAATCAAAGTTTTTGAAAGTTCATTTATCAAAGTTGAAAACAGTCATTATTATAAATGTACTTTACATTTAGTTAACCTTTTATTTATTTATTTATTTATATTATGGTGACATTGGTTAACGAAATCCAGTAAGTTTCAGGTGTACAAATCACCACTAAGGCATATATATTCCATTGTGTGTCAGTTAGCATTTTAATAATGCATATACATTATTTGTTTGCAGTGGTGATAAGAATACAAATTTTAATATAGCACCATATTATGGTTTAAAAATTAACAAAACTATGGAGCAGAAATATATCTGGAGTTTGTTGTAAAGTGCCCTTAATCCATACTTACATCCAAGAGTCAATTATTCCAATATACGATTAAAAAATAGAAGCTATAGTTAGCAAAAATATATATGCATATAATTTATATACACATGACTATACCTATTTAATGTATAAATAACATAAATTATATGCATATGTGTGTATATACTCACACATACATGTATGAACATGTATAGAGAAATTAAGGTGCAAAAGCTACTGTTGACAACAAAAACAGCAGGATGTAGCTAGCATGAGACTAACCTGCAGCTTAAAAGAGCTACAGAAATTGAATAAAATATTTAAAAAATCACTGAAGGCATTTATAAAACAACAAAGGCTGACAGAACTTGAGGGTTGAAATCCTAGAGGGAGGGTAAGACATTGATGAGTCCTGCGTTCCCTGTTGTTTTTTTCCTTTTGATCCTTTAGCTGATTTTAGGTGCAGGACATAGGGGCCGGAAGAGCAGCAACCCCGTGTTTGCAGTGCTTCCTGAGCTAAGAAAGCAATCACTAAAATTTATGGCTTCCAAATAACTAAGAATGCAGGGCAGTACCCCAGGAGAAAAGAACACCACAGAGAAATGACCTAAACATTCTGAATACAGTATTGCTATGAGACATTTTTAAACTTTCACACTATTCAAGCCCAGGTGATGACTCAGATAAAGAAAGCATATAACAGTTGCTAAGAACCTAAAAAGCTAAGTAGAAATTCAATAGTCTCAAGGCTCTGGAGAGACCAATACAACATTTTAGGGATAACCCAGGAGAAGAGCTCTTTGTAAACACCTCAGTCTTTCAGGTAGAGAATTTGAAAGGGTTAAGCCCTAGTAAGTGTACAGTCAAATAAATCCCACAGTTAACTGGATCAAGGACATTCTTTCTGTTCTCTATGTGATAGTTAAAAAAATAAACTGTTCGTGGAGAAAAATGATAACATCCAGTTATTCTATAATTTTTCATACACAAGATTTGAGAATTTAATTAAAATAAAACAAATGACTAAGAATCAGAATAAATAAGTGAAATAATCTATATCCACAACTAATACAGACATTGGAGTTATTAGAAACAAAGTTGAAAATTACTATAATTTAGATATTCAAAAATATTGAAAAAAAGAGAATTTCAGTAAATGTCATAAAATAAACCAAATGAAAATTTTAGAACTGAAAAACAATAGTAAAAACTTATGAATTTGATTGATTAATTTTAAAATAAATAAGACAGTAAGAAAAAAAAGTTAGTTCAAGATAAACTGTCTGGATTAATGCCTGAAAAAGATTTAAGATACACAATAGTATTTTAAAAACATATAGTTCAGGATGACAAGATTTAGTCAAGCTCCAGATAAAGGCTTAGAGTTAGTACTTTAGAAAATAGACAATAAATATTTTTCTAAAACTGATGAAAAATTATGTAAATCTACTTCATGGTGATTAAAACAATGGCAGTTAATTTCTAAACAGAGATAGTGGAAATAAATAAAAAAAAAAAAAACAATGAATCTATGCCAAAAGTGTTAAGAAAAAATAATCGCCGAATGAGAATTAATTATACAAGAAACACCTTCCAAAATGATGGTTAAAAAATATTTTTAAACAAACTAATAGAGAGAAATAATCAACAGTAGAATTCTATCAAAGGATATTTTAAAGGTTACAAATTTCTTCAGGTAGAAAGAACATAAGTTCAGGTAGAAACATGGTAATGCAGGAATGAATGAAAAGGAAAAGAGGTGGCAAATACATGGATAAATCTAAAACATATTGACTGTTGAAAACAATAATAGCAATGTCTTATGACTTTAAAATATATGGAGGAATAAATGTACAAGAAAATAGTATTAAAGACAGAAGAGGACATAAGTGTATATAAAAATTATATGGTCTTTGAATTTTTTATGAAATGAAAACAGTATTCTTAATATAGAATTTTAAAAGTCAGAAACAAATATTATATATACAGGCTAGCCATTAAATATAAGTAAAAGAAATTTTAACTAACAATTTAACAGAGAAGAAAATATAAACATATTATATATTTAATTATTTCATAAATAGAGAAATATTTTGTAAAATGATAAACAAACCACAATGAGATATCACTTCATACATGTCAGAATGCTATTATCACAAAGTCGAATAACAAGTGCTGAAGAGAATGTGGAGAGAAGGATACACTTGTGCACTGTTGATGATAATGTAGATTGGTGCAGCCACTATGGAAGGTAATATGGAGGATCCAAAAATATTAAAAATAGAACTGCCATATGATCTAGCAATTCTACTTCTTGTTTTTTTTTTAAGAAAACAAAAACACAAGTTTGAAAAGTTATGCGCCCCTTCCCATGTTTATTGCAGCACTATTTACAATAGCCAAGACATAGAAACAACCTCAGTGTCTATCAAAAGATGAATGAATAAAGAAGAGGTAGTATATATGAAATGGAATATTACTCAGCCATAAAAAATAATGAAATCTTGCCATTTGCATCAATATGAATAGACCTAGAGAGTTTTATGCTAAGTGAAATAAATCAATGACAAACCCTGTATAATTTCACTTATATATGAAATTTAAAAAGCAAAACAAATGAATAAACAACAAAACAGAAATAGACTCATAGATACAAACTGATGGTTGCCAGAGAAAGGGGCCCATGATTCACACAGAAAATTTGATATTTAATATTTTTTATTCAATATTCCAAAATGGGACAATATTTTTAGAACAAACATATTAGTATAGATTTCAGAGAAAATGTCAGGTTTCCTTAGTGGGGAGAAAAAATAAAAGAGAAAAATGTCCACTAGAGGACAACAATAGGACATTTTATCACCTTGCAGCTTTCTGTTCTCTTTTGCAAACAGATTTTAATTTTTTGTCTGCATTTACAATATATTATTTAAAACTCATTTTTTTTTCTACAATGAAAATGGATGGCTATTTAATCAGTGATTTTAGTTGCAAAAGGGATTGATTTTATATACTGGTTTCAAGAAGGAATATTATAAAAATATAGGTATAGAACCCTTAGAAAATTATACAGCCCACTCCAAATAAAGTTAAATATATACCAGAGGAAAATGCAATTGTCATGCCCAAAGCTACAACACCTTCACCAATGCTGAAGTTTAACATGGTTTAAGTAATTCTCATTGTTCTGCTTCCTAATGGAAAATTCCTTCTCATGCTTCCAGGTTATAGTCAAAAAAGAGAAAAGAAAGCAAGAGTCAGATTAGATCAGGAAATCTGCAGTTGCTTAGACACAGTTTGGATGCATTTTAAATTTTGACCACCTTGGTAAATTTCTAATTGCAGCCAAAATAAGAATAACTGCACAATTAGCAGCCTAGTGAAGCTCCTTTTAGAAGTAGATATTAAGTGAAAACATGTAGCAGGCTGTAAAACTAAACGTAAAATGGCATTTTATTTATACGAATAAATCATAATAATATAATATAATTTTACCAATCACTGGGTGTTGTAAAAAATAATAGTCAATTATTGAAACAGAACACATGCTTTTTTATTTAAAGATTTAAAGGACATTTATTTGGATCTGCATTCAGCTATTTTTCTATGTGTATCAACCATGATTTCCTCTGTGGTATAAGAATTCATTGATTACAAATATTAAAGATTTCCCTAGGCTTGTGAATATGAATGTATTCATTTTCTTTTTAATTAAAATTTAACAGCACGAGTCTCATAAATTTGCTCCCTTAAGTAATTAGAAAATAAATAATAAAAATTCTATTGAAAATATTTTCTTTAATTTTTATTTCACACCTCTTAGAGATTTTACAACTGAAACCAGAGTTACAAAATCTATGGATAACACATAGCAGTAGATCAATTTATGTAGCACAATAAATTTTAACCCTCGAGTTACCCAAATGAACATTATTACATAACTTCTAGCTTTGCTAAGCAAAAAAAGTAAATTTAGTTAACAAAAATTGCTACCATACTTCCCTGTCAGCATACTTTACATTACTAGAAAAAGAAAAGCAAATTAATTGCTTTACCCTATGGCATAGTTATATTACAGTCAGCATTTTCTAATTGTACTTCTTCGTTAGCAACATAATTTTACAGTTTCAGTTAATAGTCATTCTAAAGAATACTTTCTGAGGACCTTACAGGAGACTTCTTTATCTGAAAAAACTTTCAATCAAAATTTGATAATGCACACAGCATTATCAGCATTCTTGGTAAGTATTCTTCCTATATCCTTACTCAAGAAATTTTAAGGGAGTGAAGTTTTGTGTATTGTGAACATTTACAATGAGACATATACATATTTGAAACATACAATTATCAACACAATAGTGAAATAAGTATATTAATATGATATTAATAATATTATATTAATAATTACTTAAAATGAACTAATATATAAATATAGTAATTATACATTACTGTATATTACTATATAACTGTAGTATATACAATAACAATATACACCATATTTATATTTATAAAATAACTATCCAGAATTATAATTTTAATATAATTACAATATTATTAAACAGATTTATTAATATAAATATATGCAATTATTATCGTGTACATATATTTTAGTTATTCAATATCCACTTTCATGTTGATAAGCATTTAGGTTGTTTTTAAAATTTGTAGCAAAATTATAGAAGGATGAATAAGAGTTAGCTTTCAAAGAGTAATCCTCTAAGGGAAAGTAGAAGGAGATGAGAGAGGTCACAGTTTCCTTTACTTCAGCCAGTAAAATAAATATATTTTATAACATATATCAAATGTGACAAAATATCAACATTAAAAGTATAGTACTCAAATTATGCTTTTATATTTAAAATATATTTTAATTTAAGCAAAAGAGATAAAAATGAAGATTACAACAAAAAATGATTGCTTTAAGTTTAGGACTAGTTTATTCAAATTATACTACAAAGTGACAATAATCAAAATGGCATGGTATTGGCAGAAAAACAGACCCACCGACCAGTGGAACAGAACTGAGACTCCAGAAGTAAACCTTTGTTTATGTGGGCAAATAATTTTTGACTAAGGATCCAAAAACATACAGTGGAGAAAAGGAAGCCTCTTCAATAAATGGTGCTAGGAAAACTAAAAAGCCGCCTACAAAAGAATGAAACTAGACTGTTGTCTATCACCACACACCAAAATTAACTCAGAATTGATTAAGGACAAAATATAAGACCTGAAACAATAAATCGCATAGATAAAAATGTAGTAATTAAACTCATGGTCCTTGACCTTTATGAATTTGACCTCAAAAGCAAGGGAAGTAAAAGCTAAAATAAATGAATAGGACTATATCAAACTAAAAAGCTTCTGCACAGCAAAAGAAATTGTCAACAGGGTAAAGAGACAACAATCTGAATGGGAAAATATATTTGCAAGCAATGCCTCTAATAAGGGCTTAGCATCTAAAATATACAAAGAACTCATACAACTCAATAACAACAAAAAATAAACAATCCAATCAAAAAGTGGGCAGAGGGCCTGAACAGACACTTCTCCCAAGAAGACATACAAATGGCCAACAAACATGAAAAGAATCTCATCATTGCTAGCTATTAGGGTAATGCAAATCAAAACCACAATGAGATACCATCTCACATCTGTTAAAATAGCTGTTATCAACAAGACAAGTAATAACAAATGTTGGAGAGGATACAGAAAAAAAGGAACCCTGATACACTGCTTGTGGGACTGCAAATTGGTACAGCCACTATGGAAAACTGTATGGAGCATCCTCAAAAACCTAAGAATTGTTCTACCACATGATCCAGCAATCCCTTTACTAGATATTTACCACATAGACTTGAAAACTCATATCTGAAAAGATATTTGCATACCAACGTTCTTAGCAGCCTTATTCATGATTGCCAGGACATGGAAACAACTGAGAGGTCTATGATAGATGATTGGATAAAGAAGCTGTGGTACATATATACAATGGAATATTACTCAGCCATAAGTAGAGATGAAATTCTGCCATTTGCAACAACACAGACTGTGAGATAATCATGCCAAGCAAAATGATCCAGACAAAAAAAGTTGAAAACCACATGATATCAATTATATGTGGGTTATAAACCTAAAAGCAACAAAGGAGTAGGACGAACAAACAGAAACTCATGGACAGGGACAGTAGACTAGTGGTTACCAAAGGGTTGAGGAAAGGATGAGGTAGATGGAGTAAAAGGGGTCAAATATATGGTGACAGAAAGAAACCTAACTATGGGAGGTAAACGCACATGCAATATAAATATGACTTAGTTTTGAACTGTAGACTTGACACTTGCTAGATTTCATTAACCAATGTCACTGTAATAAAAATTAAACAAACAAACAAACAAACAAATAAATTTAAGACCTGGTTAGAACTAGTTCTTCCAATCAGATTTATTTATATGTATTTCAATTATACTTCTTTAAATTTCATTAAGTATCTAATTATTAAAATTGTAAACAAAATTTGAGAATAGCAAATGACTGTAAAATTGTGAGTTAGTAGAATCCACATGTAGTGGAAGTCATTATAGATGCTTTTAACAGCCAGGATGTTGGTAGGTAATGAAGTTGGCATTAATGAAGCATGTGGTTTAAGTGTATCCTGGGATTCATATCATTTGCCCCCTGAGATAAGAGCTTTTGGAGACTTGGTTGAAAATTTCAGGATAATGGAGTGTGGTAGTTGCTACTGTTGTCATCATAAATATGTTACAATACAAGTTGATCTGCTTTAAAGCAGAGAAAGCAAAGAGCAGAGCCCAGTAACCAGTAAAAATACTGTGTGTGTATTGTCACAAATCATCAAATGGCTCAAAATAAAATAATTATTTTCTGCTTGGGTTGCAAAAACTAATTACTTTTTGTCAAACTAAAGTAAGTGTTAGCAATGGCAGTGAGCCTAGCCAGGATGGGAGTTAAGCTTAGCCTCTTTTGCTGTGCAATTGTTCTTCACACAACAAACAAACAAATAAAAACAGTTTACGAACTATCTTTTAAAGATCCATTCATAGAGGGGTAGCTCAGGAGCAAAAAGAAGATTACCCCAGTTTCACGCATAATGATTGAATTTTTTCAATTGATGTGTTCGAGAAGAAATTGTAAATCTGAAGACGGGTGAACAGAGCAGTGAACATATTCTTAAGGATCCAAAACCACTGGACTGAAGCTCAGATTCAAGAAATTTGTCTTGACGAGATTTAATGACCTAGCTGTCAGTCCATAGATTCAATGTACTGTAAATGTATAAACTTTTGACTTTTTCTTTGAAATTTATTTTGCCCCATGCAGCCTGGCAAAGTACTTCATGTGCTCACATTGATAAGCATTTTCTAGCGTTGTGGTGAGCTTCAGGATGGAATTAATTTTTAACTATTATCTTACATGTGTTCAAAGAAGACAATGGGCAACTTCCCATAGAATGGAACCCAAACCTGCCCAATTGACCAGTCAAGCAAAAGTGTTCACCCTATGCCAGTAAGACTTTACTATTCTTGTTGTAGTCATATGCTATATGTTTCCCTTGATTTTACTAATGGAAGGTTTTGTATTGATTTTCCGATTATTTTACTGATTATTTCAAAACCTAAATATTCTTCCCTTTTGTATATGCAGACAAGCTCTGCTTAACAAAGGAGATACATTCTGAGAAATATATTCTTAGGCAATTTTGTCCTTGAGCAAATATCATGGCATGCACTAACACAAAACTAGATGGTATAGCCTATTGCTCTGCAAGAGAGGACAAATAACTTTCCCTTTACCCTTCTAGGTTCTTGGCTGAACCATCTTTGTAACAAAAGAGATTAACAGGAAAAACAAAAGTTTAATAACATATTTACCTTCTGTATACATGGAAGAGACCCAGGAAAACTGAGTAACTCACTAAAATGCCTAAAGCTACCATCTTAAATATCATCTTCAGCTAACGACAAAAGATGTTGGGTGTCGGAGGAGTCACTTGTGGAGGTTACCAGAAAACAAGTGCAGTAAACAAGGGTGAGGTTGTTATGCAGATTTAAATTATTGTTTTCTGCATTGATAATAGTGTCTAGAGATAAGGCCACCCTCTCTTTCTGGTAGAGGTAGGGAGATACTCATAAATGTAAATATCTTTTGCAAAGGGTTACTTTTACTTGGTTTTCAGAGCTTCTGGCATGTCTGCTGCTTTTAAAATTAACAAGCCTAAAATATTCCTTATGGCAAAGAGACATAATTTTGGGGTGACAAATTTTGTTTCCCTACAACTCCTAGGCTACAAATCTGTATAACGTTTTACTCTACTGAATACTGTAAATAATTGTAACATAGTACATTGCACTAGGACATTACTGTGGCTACAATGTCAATAGTCTACAGGAATTTTTCAGCTCCATTATAATCTGATGGGACCACCATCATATATGTGGTTCATCATTGAACAAAACATTATTATGTGACCATGACTGTATACATATGGAGAGAGAGAGAGATAGGCAGACAGACAGAGACAGAGAGAGAGACAGAGGAAGAGAGAGGGAGAGATTACCTATCTACATGTCAACATGACTATATTTTACTCTTTGACTCTACAGAATACAGAGAAAAGTTTTTATATAACGTAATCACTAAATTAGGTCCTTTAAAGCACATAAAAGATAAAAGGGAAAAACTTTCGGATATGCTAATAACAATTATTAGGGGAAAAACAAGAAATTTAAATGTGCAATTTATTAAAAACTGTATTTCGGTAAATACTATATAACAGAAATTTGGCTAAGTTCTTTTTATGGATTATCATTTAATATTGTGAAAGTCATTTGCAAAGAAAGTAATTATTATTATTACATTTGCCAAATGAAGAAACCTAAGCTTCAAAAGGGTTAGCAATTGATCAAAGTCGCAGACATTTAATAAGTGTCAGAATCAGTATTTAAACCCCATTGCTCCCGCCCACCCCCTCCCACCCCCTGGCATAGGAGGAATCCTAAAAGAAAGACAAACTCCCTAACTAAGGGTCACCATACACCTCTAAGTTGTGATGTGTAACATTTAGGAACGTGATCTTAGAGTTTAAACACATGAGGAAATCACTTTTTCAACTGCTAAGTTTTGGGCATAACATCTCTACAAATTCATATGCCAACATCCCCTTCCTTACCTGCAATTCCAAAATTAAAAGGCTCTGACAACTAAAAGGTTTTACAGGTTTTTTTTAAAAAAAATAACTTGGCTGTAAGATTTATTCTAATTAACATGAAGACACTTTGAATCTCTATCAACTCTTTGCACTGTGCATATAAAAATGTTTTACCCCAGAAATTTTAAAATTTTATTAGTTTGATTAGACATGCTGCTGTAGACACTCCTGGAGTTGCGACAAAACATACAGTATAAATGGATCACATCACCTCTCTGAAATATTTTGGATACTAAAGCATATCTGGCTCACTACTTCTGCATAAGAGATTGTAGACCTCTTATCTCAATTAAAAAATTGAGGAAAATAACATCTATTAAAGAATTTTCATGGCAATTAAAACAATGTGCAATACTTACTGAGCTAAATGTCTGCCTCTTAATAATCACTTAGTCTATGCCAACTACCATTAATATGCCCCCCAGAGGTATGACTTCATGGCTGACTTATGAAGAAGCTGTTAGAAAATATCCTAAGTTGACATTTCTAGCTGTCCCAGATCATTGTTATCTTATTTCCTTAGTGAATACCTGACCTATGTCTATAAAGAAAATCATCTTCAATGAAAAAAATGGCTGAATGAAGATAGCATTTTCCTTAGCATCAAGCTCCATAAAACAGTGATATGATAGCTTTAGAATTCTACCTGAAGGAAGGTAATAAGTCAGTAATTTTTACCAGGTAATAATTTGGGTAAAAGCAACAAACAAGCATCTCAAAATAAGAAAATATTACAGAACTCTTAAGACTTATGATCTTTTTTTTATTTTGGGGGACTGCAAGGGGAAATACAATTTACAGAGCATACATCCTAAAATATAAAACTCATATAGCAAATTTCAGAGTAGGAGAACCTATTTGATTGTGTGAAATGGGAATAAATACAAGGCAATTCAAAATAAATAATGCAAAGTTGTTGACAGTGGATATAAAATATAAAGCTCTGAGCACTGAATCCATTTCTGGTAGGCAGAATTTAAGAGACCTTCTAACGGTTCCTGCCTCCTTTGTGTAATTCCCTTCCTTCAAATATGGTCTAGCCCTTCTAAGGAATAGACTATGGGCAGAAATCACTTCCAAAATTAGATTATAAAAAAGAGTGACTTTCATCCTAAGTCTGCTCTCTCCCTCACTTGCTCCAAAGTAACCTTGTTGCCATGATGTGAGTTGCACAAAGCAGATGTCCATGAGGGAAGGACCCGAGTCCATGAGAACCTGACTGCCTCAGTCAAGAAACCTGTGAGGAAATGAATCCTGATAAAACCTCTCTGTAGAACGTTGAGCTGAGACTGCACCCACCAAGAGCTTGACTGCCACTTCATGAGAGACCGCAAATCAGAGTCAAGGCACATTCAGGTAAGCAACACTTGGAATTCTGACCACAGACACTGAGCAATAAAGAATGTTGGCTATTTCAAGACACTGAGTTTTGGAATATTTTTTTTTTATATACAGCAATGAAAATAACCATTAAACCATAATGTTAAATAGCTTCCATTACAGAATATAATTTTTATAAATATATATAAAGTTAAAATGGATAATGGAGGCAAAAGCCATAACAAGAAATAATATAGCGTGAGTAAAGTGCAGATAGAAGAAATATGTGTTTTAATTTTTTGTGGATGTTGTAGTGGAGTAAAAATTCTATCTAGATTTTATAAATCATGAAATGCAAATATAAGAAGATAATATAAGCCATTAAGATGCACTGAATAAAATCAAATAACGTACAATAATGCATAAACAATATACAATAAATTATGGATATATTTTAAAATAACAATAAAATGTAAGATAAAGAGGAAGAAACAGCTTACATATGTTAAACAATTATTATATTTCTGTTCCTCTTCTTGGCCCTTTATATCCAGTAACTCATTTAATGCAACAATCCTAGATGTATTATCTCCATTTTATAAATGAGAAAAAAAATAAAAATTATGTACTAAAACCCAGGTGACATAATGAAGTCTGTGCTCAGAGAAAAAAACAACATCCTCAAATATTTCCTAAGTCTTCAAATCAATATAAAAAATAACAGGAAACATAAAAAAAAAAAAAACAGAAGGTAAATTGTTCACATTACCATGCTAAAAAAAAAGTTAGTATTGGGTTTAATTAGAATTCTTGTCAACTAAAGGCTTTTCCACTTGCTCTCTTCTCTGCCTGGAATTCTCTCCCTAGCAACCTGAGTATTTATGGTATCTGAGTCATATGTCATTATATGCCCTTATCCCCTTATTGGTTCACATGTCACCTCACAGAACCTTCCCTGAACATCAAAACTGAACTGTTCTTCATGTGGTCTTTTTATCTTTAAATTTCTGGTAACTCAGGTACATTCCATTAGGGCAATTATAGCCTTCACATATTGGCCATTATCTCTAAGTTTATAACAGGTCTCATTTTGTGGTCTATGAATGTCCCCAGTTAGTCACATTAGTTTTTATCGCTTTGTTATTTTTCTCTTTCATGTTATCCTCAATCTTCATCTATTTCTCAAAAGTCACCACATACAGTACTCTTGAAAAGAACTACGAATCATTTGGGTGGGTAGGATATAACTATAAATATAGTTATATATAGATAGGATAATAATTCTATTTTTGGAAAAACATAATTTGATTACACTTACAATTTTAATTCTAAACAAACAAGATGTAGACTAAATGTTAAACTCTGGATAAAAGAGTATGGTCAGCTTATGTATTACATCACCATTGATTATAGTAAGAATTGAGTGTATGTATTTAAAAATAGATATTTCACTGGTCATTCTTTGTTGATAAAAATTCTGTTGTCAGAAAGTCTAAGGCATAAATACATCAAGGTTAGCACATAGTTATTTAAGGAAAAGTTTAGCATGTAATTATTCAAGCAGGAGAATAGGCAATCCACAAATACAAACACAATTCAGACAAATATAATACAAAATAAGACCATTTGGATGTTTGTCTGTAGAAGTTGTTATTTTATTAAATAAAATTCTTGTGGATAGTTTTGCAGTGGTAAGAGAATTATCCATGTGAGAAATGTCATGACTGTTCAAATTATAAGTGACAGCAGTCTGAGTAAAATTCAGAGAATGGTGAAAAAAATTGCTGTATTCTACATTTTGGGTTTCTCTCCCTCCTTCCCCCCTTCCCTCACCCCCATCTCTCTCTCTTTTTTCCCCTCAGATACACACACGCGCGTGCGTGCGCGCGCGCACGCACACACACACACACACACACACACAGAGTCGATAAAACAGCAAGGTTCACTTTGATGAGTAGAGAACTGCAGAAAGATAAAATCTATAGAGGTAATAAAAAAGAAACTAGTAATAGCAACGAATAGCAACACGTCTACAAATTCTATAGTGCCTCTGGAGGAAAGTTAACCCTGAGACTGCAAATAAACAATGTACACATTGAAGTTATAAAAGAATAGGCACCAAATAATTTTGATAAATAAATACAATTCATAATTTTAATATGGCATTTCTTTCAACCCTTGTTTATATAACTGAAACTCCAGCGCTTCAGAGCTATATAAAACACCTATTCATTTTTTTTGTATAACACCTCAATTAAAGAAAATTATTTATAGTTAAAACTTTTGTAACCCAAAACATTTTCTTAAAAAAACAAAAGGCTTTAAAAAATAAGTAAAAGGTTCTGCAGTCCCTAGACTCACTATTAAAAAATTTTTACCAACTAAAATTATTGAAACAATAAAATTTCCCATGGCTATTTGACCAAGTACTACTGTTATTTTCATTTGATTTAATAGTTGTAGAAACAATATTATTGTCTTTAAGGAAACTGACCATCCATCCTTTTATTCATCCTTCCCTTTGTTTATTCCAAAAATAAACTTTTAAAAAGGTCTCTAGGAAAAGTAATTATTAAAGAGGAGTTTTGCTGAGAAATTTCTTTGATACAACACAAGAAAAGAAAAAAAAATGAAAAAGGGAAACCACGTATATGGACTCATCACTGAAGGTAATATGGCACTCATATTGAGCTGCAAACTTTAAGCTACGAAACAATTTGATAAAAAGTAAATAAATTAACACTCTCTGATCATGATAAATTTAGTGAAAGTAGATAAATGATGAGGATTATGAAAGAAAAGCTTTAATAAGTTCCAATGTGAGGAATAGGTATTTAGTGTACAGGTTAATCCATGGTAATCAACATACCAAGTACCAAAAAGAAAAAAAAAAAAAAAAAATATATATATATATATATATATATATATATATATATATATATACTTTACATGGAAGTCTGGGGAGAAAGTGAAATAATTTGCAATTTTTAAAGACAGTAAAATCAGAATAAATTTCCCAAATCTAAAGTCCAAAGTTTTAATTTTATAGATGAGGAAACTGAGGTTTAGTGGTACTAAATCACGTGGCCAAAAGAGTAGGAAGCAAATCCAATAAAATTCAAAGTCCCAGTTACTATGGTTTCCACTGTTTCAGACCAGCTTCTCTAGTTCAAGGTATTAAAATTAGGTAAAGTCCTGAATAGTGCTCTTTAGAAAATATATTCACATATTTTGTAGTTTCTTAAACACAGTGTTAAGCATTTCTGAGTAAGTCATACATAAAGAAGAGTTCATATGCAAAGAAGTGAAAATTAACCTTAGAAAAAAAGTAATTCTTACAAAAGTTTAAGTAGAATTTATTCACTTTATGAACAGCATTGTAGACAATTGAGATAATTATTATCAAATGGAATATGTTTTGCTCTGATATAAGAAATGTTTTATATATTTCAAAATACATAAAATAAGTCAATTACAATCCCAATATTGCTTAAGACATTCTGAAAGAAAATAAAGGAGAAAAATTTTACAAAATATTAGTCATTCATAGAAGAAAAGATGTAGAAAGAAAACATAGATATAATGAAGAATAAAACAGAAAAATATTATAAATATAAAGGCTTTCAAGTGCTGGAGTTAAATGATGTTTAAACATAATTATGTTGAAATCAAACACTTTTAAATCCCAAGTAGAAAACATACATTTGAAATCAAGTGTGCAGCTATGAAATAATATAGACATAGTTAATATAATCTGAAAAACAATGTATTCAATGATTCTATAAAATAAATATCTAAAATTTTAATTTTTAAAAATTATAAATTTTTTCACTATATATTTTTGGCTCCTTTGTTGAAAATTACCTGCCCATATATATCTGGGCTTATTTCTGTTCCATTGGTCTGTGTGTCTGTTTTTCTGCCAATACCATGCCGTTTTAATTATCATCACTTTGTAGTATAATTCGAAATTAGTGTGACACATTTGGCCTTATTCTTTTTTTCTCAGGATTGCTTTGACTACTCAGAGTATTTTGTAATTCCATAAAAATCTGATGATTTTTTGTTGTTGTTGTTCTTTTTCTTTAAAGAATGTCATTTGGGTTTTTATGGTGATTGCATGAAATCTGTATATTTCTTTGGGTAATATGGCCATTTTAACTATGTTGATTCTTCCAATTCATAAATAAAAAAAAAACTTTTATTTCTATTTCTTCGTCTCTTTAATTTCTTTTAATAGTGTTTTACAGTTTTCAATATATATAGGTCCTCCACGTCTTTTGTTAGGTTTATCCCTAGGTATTTTATTAGTTTTGTTGCAATTGCAAAAAAAAAAAATTTTCCTGAAATTTTATTGTTAGTATATAGAAACACAATGGAGAAAAGAAATCCTCTTCAATAAGTGGTGCTGGGAAAACCGGAAAGCTACATGTACACCAAAATTAATTCAAAATAAATAAAATAGCTAAATATATGATGTGAAACAATAAATTGCATAAAAGGAAATAGGTATTAAACTCATGAGCCTTGGTCTTAGTGAGGATTTTGTGAATTTGGCATCAAAGGCAAGAGAAGTAAAAGCAAAAATAAATAAATGCGACTATATAAAACTAAAAAGTTCCAACACAGCAAAATAAACCATCAACGATGTAAAGAGGCAGCCAATTGAATGGAAGATATTTGCAAACCATGTCTTTGATAATGGGCTAATATCCAAAATATATAAAGAACTCATACAACTCAACAACCAAAAAACGAACAATCCAATTAAAAAATGGGAAGAAGACCTGAACAGACATTTCTCCCAAGAAAACATACAAATATCCAACAAACATATGAAAGGATGCTCAAAATTGCTAGCTTTTAGAGAAATGCAAATCAAAACCACAATGAGATATCATTTCACATCTGTTAGAATGGCTATTAACAGGACAGGAAATAACAAGTGTTGAGAGGGTGTGAAGAAATAAGAACCCTCATACACTGCTAGTGGGACTGCAAATTGGTACAGCCACCATGGAAAACCATGTGGATGGTCCTCAAAAAACTAAGAATTGATCTATCACATGATCCAGCAATCCCTCTACTGGGTATTTACCCCAACTACTTAAAAACACATATTCGAAAAGATATATGCACACTGAGGTTCATAGCAGCAATATTCACAGTGGCCAGGTCATGGAAGCAAACAAAGTGATCTACAACAGATGATTGGATAAAGAAGCTGTGGTACATATATATGATAAAATATTACTCAGCTAAAAGAAGATATGAAATACTACCATTTTCAACAACATGGATGGACTGTGAGATAATAATGGTAAGCGAAATAAGCCAGACAGAAAAAAGTTCAGAATCATGTGATTTCATTAATTTGTGAAATTTTAATCTGAAAACAACAAACAAACAAGATAAACAAAAATTCAGAGATATAAACAACAATTGAATGGTTACCAGAGGGCAAGTGGGGCTTAGGATAGATAAGTGTAACGGGGGTCAAATACATGGTGACAGAGGAAATTTAACTTTGGGTAATAAACACATAATGCAATATACGGATGATGTATTATTAAATTGTGTACTTGAAACTTATATAATTTTATTAACCATAAATAGGGAGTTATTGAAATACATGCATAACTAGGAAAATTTATTAAGCAAAGTTAAGAAAAAGTACAATGTAATGAGATGTTAAAGAATCTGGTTTATTCAAGGAACAGCCAGGAGACCAATATATCTGAAAAGATTACCAAGCAGGAAAGAGGTAGGAGTAGAGAAAACTGCTTTAGGTTTTAGATTATCTCAAGGACTTTGGCTTTAATTCTGAGTAAGCCCTTGCAAGGTTTTGTGTAGGGCAGTGGCTATCAAAATTTAGGTACATCGGAAAAAACTTGGAGGGAGTATAAAAATACAAGTTTCTGAGTTTTTTCATCAGAATTTTTGACTCTGTAATTCTGCAGCCAGACCCCAGATTTTGTTACTGGACCAATGACCACACTTGGAAAATCACTGGTGTACAGGATAAATATGAAATGTTTTAAGTCAATTAATCTGGTTTACTTTTGGAATTGAACTGAAGTGGGTCGAGGGAGAAAGCAGTGGAAGCAGGCTTCTCTCTTTGCAGATTGTGGTTAAATTCATTTTCAGTTTTGCACAGCATAGTTGGTTTGGATTAGAGTGTGTGTGCTCATGTTCATGCATGTGTTTGTGATGATCTTTAAAAGACAATAGTGGCCATTTCTGGGGAATACCAATCACTACAGCAGACAAGTGTTTGCCTTCGGTACAAGATCTGAGCAGGATGTGGCTTAGAGTCTCCACCTCAGTCTCGGCCCTTAGCCTCTGAGATACCTGCTTCAGCTCATCGATTTGTCATTGGTAAAGTGGCATTCCCTAGATGTCTACATCATAAGGGAATGACGGCTTGCATGGATCTGTGGCTATTGTCTATAAAAAGAAAGTCATTGAGCTTAACTTTAGATGGGCAGGCAATATGTGATGGATCTGCAAGTTGTGGATCGTAATTGTCAGCTACCCCTGGAGCTAAGAGGAAGGAAGCTAAACAAGACTTCAGTGCCTGCTTTCAGTATGCCAGGCCAGTAAAACCTAAAGCTAGTCATATTTGAGGTCTAGGGGATGCCCATATCTCACTGTGTCTTCAGCTCTGGATGGGCAGGCGTTGATGAAGGCAATCTACCTTAACCTCTACTTTTGTTCATGGCTCAGTGAAATTTGTGACAGCTCTGGCAGACCACCAAGAGACGTCTAGCTGCCACATCTGTCAAGATTACTTGTGACCACTGACTGTGGGTACAACTTCTGTCACTTCTGCATCAATATGTCCTGAGTGATATAAATGATACTTTTCCATGCTCTTGTCTGACATTTTGATGTCCAGACAAGAATTCCAGGAGCAACCCCCAGCTCAGTAATTTGACTGAAATCACTAAGGTACTCCCCAGATCAGAAAAAGCAAGATGAAGAGGAATGCCGTGTGAGAAGTACAATGAGCTTGGACTCTTTTCTGTGAGAAGGACTTAGAGGTTTATGTATAGAGCATATTTTCTCCATTACCAGAGGCATTACTGATATCCCACTAAGAAAGCTGCTCCCATCACATGAAAACTGAGCTTTTGAAGAACAACATGGAACATTGAAAATATATATATATATATATATACACACGTATATACATATATATGTATACATATATACGTATATGTATATACATATATACGTATACATATATATATATGACTAACTTTGTAAGCCAGAGAGTCAATAAAGCTGAAAAAAAAAAGATAAAATATAGGAGAGATGATACAAGTTCTAAATTTGAACACATTAGAGTTTCTACTGAATGAGCAACCCACTGTTGTTATTTACTAAATGCTTATTGTACTATCAGCCAATGAGCTCTAACTATGTGCTTATACATTCAATTGTAATTTTATATCGAAAAACTTTATATAAAGTGTACACTCTTGCTACTGTTTTTTGCTAAGTGAGAAAGGCTGTAAGTAGACAGATGAGGCATCTTGTTTGCCCATGTATATTCCTCTGTTTTCTCTCTCAAGGAGAAAAATGCTGGACTGGAACATGGCAGCTACCAGGCTAACAAAAATTGAATTTTTTAAGAGTACTAGATACCTACATAACTGTCCATGAAGTACCAAAAATACCTATTTTGATATTCTTTTCTTTTCTTTTTTTAGTACTGGAAAGAAACAAAAAACATGTTTTGAATTTTTTTCCTTAAAATTTTTTAAAGTGAATATGCCCTGTGTCTTATAATTTCTCATCACCTCACAGTCATCAAAATGTGTTGAAACAAAGTTCTGTAATGGACTTAGTAGAAAGGAAAACAATAAGGCAGCGTTGAAATCATCACAGACCTGCCTTCCAATATGGTCTGTGCAGAAAATATTTTCAATTCTCTGCCTCACCATTCATTGTATCCACTAATGTTTATGTCCCAGCTGCCTTCTTGCCCATTGTGGAAAGTGTTGGTAGAAAAAGAAGTAGCACTGTGAGAAAACATTGATACATAAACCATGTGTTCTTCCTTGTTCATTAAAATCTTCTTTAAGTAATGATTGAAGAAAAAATAATTTGTTGTTATAAAAGGCAGCTTTAAGATAATAGGAATATATTTGCCACATGGCAATGATGTAAGAACTCAGCGTTCAGTTGATTAGGTACCACCTAGGTAGAAGAGATAAAAACATACTTAATGAACAATTGGTCTGTACTTGCCATAGATTTTTTTTTTAAACTGTTGAATTTAAGGCCAGATGAGCCATACACTTAATTCACATGTTTTTAGATGTGCGCTAAGAAACAAGAGGCATAGGAAAGAAGGGAGAAAGGGAAGGAGAGAATAAAAGAGTAATGTATCAGTAATAGTAATGTACTTAAAGGGATTTGTGAATTATTTTATTCACTGACCATCCGCCATGGCAGGAAAATGAGATGGGAGATGTTAATATGGATTTGCCTTAGATCAACTCACTACCCTGTATCTCATAGCGTGGCGTTTTTACTTTCCTGAGTGTGATTCCAGTATTTAAAGACACAGCAGAAATTACTTTGTGTATGCCCTCTAAACACAAGGTACTTCATAGTGAGCTCAGCCAAGAAGCTGCGATCTGTTTGTTGCTGGCAGAAAAACCAGGTGGGACAGATTTGTTGGTAGATGGCCCTGAATATTCTTTTTTTCAGAGAGTGCCAGTGAGTAACTTTGCTTAAAAGAAATAGCTACCTTACCAGAAGACATTAGGACCTAATTACCATGTAGATACTATGCAATTCCATATCTGGTAGCATGCAGCTACTGAAAACCCTATATTTATAAAGTTTGGGTTAAAGCTATTTATTAGTTTCAACACCCGCAACTGATACACTGAACTAGTACCAATAGATCTAATATTAAAAAATGTTAAGTAAAATATTGAGGGCAAGTTAATTCTATATAAAAATATAAACATATTTCTTAAAGGAATGTCAAAGAACCGTCACTAGGCATTCAAAGAAACAGAATGTTCCACAAAAAATACTATACACACACACACACACACACACATACACACACATATATGTATGTATGTATACACACACATATAGTGCATATCTCTTATATAGTGAATGTCTACATATCTCATCACATTGGTGGTCACATACACAATGTATATGATTTTCTTTACCTTAAAATTAAACCGTACCGAGTTTTTCTCATTTTATTGTGCAGATTTGTGTATCTGCATAGGTAGGACACTAGCTACATAGATATCTATATAGCTAAAAGTTTGGAAAGCTGATAAGATCAGGGTCTGGGGTTCAGGTGGATTTGGATTTCATTCTTTGCTCAATCACTAAATCAATAGGGATAAATCAAAAATGATATGCACCAGTATTTAGGGTTTGACAACTAATAAACATTTGATAAGTGATGGTTATCACCATAATCATTACAGTTGGTAATTATTTTGTGTCATAATTAGAATTTCAGTTTAAGAAATAAATTTCACACCTTTATAATTATTTAATTTACTAGACATATTGATTTATATCATCACATAGTATACTCACCCTATATATCAATAAAGGTTAAATAATTTGCCTAGTACACAAGACTAAGATAATAGCTAACCTTGGAAAATTACCAAGCTTTTGAATTCTTAATTCAGTGTCTTTTCACAACACAATATTTCTTTCTAGTTCATCAGGGAAAAAGAAATGGGTGAAAGAGACATGAAGAATGGATCCCATACTGGTTCTAAAATTAACTACTCTTTATTTTCTTTAAATTCTGATATTTTATGGAAAACAATTTCTAGTTCATCATGGTTCAGTTGCAATAAATAATACTTTTGCTCAGAATGTATCTAGACTACAAAATGATATGGTAGTAGTAATTTAGCCTCTGGTAGCTTGTTAGTGCTTAATTTGAAATAATTCACTTTTCTATATGTTGTTTGAAAGTACACTACTTCAGGTATTATTATGCTTAGAATATAAGCTACATATTAAAAATATCCATCATAGTGGTTAGCTTAGGAGAGGAAGGATGAGTTGTAACTGAAAAAACGCATGAAGGTAAGCTTCTGTCCAAGTGGACTTACGTGGGTATCTGGTTTATTACTGTTGGCTAAATAGTAGTTATACTTTTATGCACATTTCCATGTGCTTTATTTCACAATAAAACATTTAAAAATTAAGTGAATAACATACATATTGTATAAGACTACCTTTTAAGTGACAATCATGTGGTACATACTAATACTCAATAAACCAATGTTTTAACTGCTGGTTACTGGATGTACCTAAGTGATCATGTAATAGCAGGATTCATTTAGCTAGAAAAGCAACCAATTTAATAAAGATAATAATTCCACTTTGAAGTTGATATAAGAGACTAAAATTGGCTAAAGGGGAAGCTATTTTGGAGAAGTGAGCTGCCTTCTGAAGTTTCTTAAATTACATAAACTACCTATAGTATTTTTAGGTTGGCCCACTAAATTAGGCTAATAATTTCCAACTGCATAATCATTTTTTTGCCTAATATTTATTTACAAAATTTCGTCATTACGCTTAAAATTGACACATGTGCTAGAAATTCTGTAGTGTTTGAGGACAATGGTATAAATATGTGAGTAAAAGAAAAAAAAAATGAGTTTTCGTTACAACTACAGAATATTTTCATTCCTGGGAGAAATATTTTACCTGGCCCTTAGGAAAACACAAAAGTGTTTTTTACATTATTTGTTTTTTATTTTAAATATAACTATACAGATAGTTGCAGAGTTCATCAGAAATAGAACCCCCATTTCAACTTGCACTATGAGATATTATTGAAATGGCAGAGTTGATTTCTATACACATATAATGTCAATACAAAAATATACATCCTACCTTCCTATTTACAATAAAAGAGCAATGCATATAGATTAAAGAATACTTTTAAAACCAAGAATTGACTAAAGTGATTGAAGATGTAATCTATACTCGTATATAATCGACTTTCTTTCTTAAATTTATTTTTTCAAACCTAGTTTTATTATTCCATTCAAATATATGTAACCTGCTAAGGACTAATTCAGATTATGAATTACTTATTCACAAAACAATACAAAGCTATGACATTCCCTATCTCAGGCTCAGCATTAGAATCACCAACTACTTACTTAAAATTACACAACATCATAGCGCTAATAGCACTGTTAACTTTTTAAGATTTATGATTACTTAATTCATATTTTCCAAGGATACAATATAAACATAGATCTTTTGTGATAAATGAATTTCAGTGTAATATCTGGTTACTTAAGAGGGACAACTCACCTAAATGTGTCTTGATTTCAGAACATTTTTTTTTTTATAATGAAAGCAAATAAAAATTAAGGTCCAGTCAATAGAAAGATAAAAATGATTTTCAACTAAATATGAAAATAATATCATGCACCTCACATAATTACGATAATTTTGCTATACACACTAATTCATAAGATATTTTAGAAGAAAAAGAAAAATTGACACCAAATAGAATAATATTCATTTTTTAGAGAACATGCAGCAGATACTGAAATACGATGGTCAAATATTAAATAAACTGGTTATTGGTGTGAAGGAAGGGTTGCAGACAATGACACTTGACATCAATAGAATATTATTTGCATATGATTATCCTGAAGTACTTAAAAGCTTTTCATATACTTATTTTATAATTATTGAGATAAAAATGAATATATAGTATTTGAGGTTAGAGAGAAAAACTATTAGTAGCTCATTGTTGTGTCCCACTGGTACCAGTGGAGGTGGTGAAATTAAAGGACTATTTAGCCCCATCTCTCATTTCTTTCTTTCTTTCTAGGAGTGAGGGAGGGAGGGAGGAGGAGGGAGGGAGGGAGGGAGGGGAGGAGGAGGGTAGGAGGGAGGGAGGGCGGGATGGCGGGTAGTGATGGAGGGAGGGAGGGAGGCCGGAGGGAGGGGAGGAGGGATGGTAGGGAGGAGGGAGGGAGTGGAGGGCGGGTGCGGGGGGCAGGAGGGAGGGAGGGAGGTTAGGGGTAGGGAGGGAGGGAGGTGAGGTCAGGAGGTGATTGGAGCTGGAGAGAGAGTCGGAGAAGGAATTTCAGGGGGAGGGCAGGAAGAAGGAAGGCCTTATTAAGAAGTCTTGCTTCTTCTTCTTCTTCTTTCTTTCTTCCGTTTTTATGTCTTATTATTCTGTTCTTTCTTGTCTTCTTTCTTTCTTTTTTCTTTCTCTTCTCTTCTCTCTCTGTCTCTCTCTCTCTTCTTTCTTTCTTTCCTCTTTTTTTTCTGTCCTTTTTAAATGCTAGATAGGGGTAGAAGGCTCATTTTCCCACTATAATCAGCTGAAAACAGGGGTAAACACAAGTAGTGGTCTGACTAGCCCTGAAATACAGAACTCTGAATTCAACCTTGTTGGTGTCAAGTGGATGATAAAGTTAAGCTTAATGTTGGAGCCTGCTAACAATATGCAGGGGAGCAGAAAGTGAAGTAGTAACTAGCCCCCTGTGATGTTTCATGAAGTCTCACTGCTGTAAGGTGGTAGTGGAGGTTCAGGTCATCACAGCATTCTGACACTGCCTTGGCATGGGATTGAAGTACCATTTAGTCCCACAGGAAAATCGCCCATTCAGTCAGTCAGCACCACCCTATGGGTGAAGCTGAGCACTGCCTGCTTCTGCCAATAAAGCGGGTTAGGCTGAAGATTCACACTTGGCCCCAACAAAACCACAAATAGGGTGTAATTATTATGTTGGTGCTTGGATAAAGTAAAGTTAGTATTGCCAAAAGGTTTTCTCTTGTTAGGCCACCAGTTTCATATACTTCAGTTCAGAAGAAAAAGCTTTTTTTGGACTCTGTGTGTGTGTGTGTGTGTGTGTGTGTGTGTGTGTGTGTGTGTGTGTGTGTTGGTTCCAGGATGCCTTGTCTATGATATGTGGCAAGAAAAAGTAAAACCATGGACCTCTCACTAAGATATGTGGAAAGAAAAAATATAACCTATGTCACTCCTCAAGTCCCTAGGTCCCTAGGAACTCTACTCTCTTTTTAATTTTCTGAGTCTTCCTATTCTTATTTATTATGTTACATCCAGGACATTTTAGTTGTAAGAGGAAGAACCTAGGAAGAATGGAGCTTATCTGTTTTGTCTGGAATCCAGTGTGCATGAATTGAACTTTAATGATTCATTATTTTGAATACAATTTTCCAACTAAACGCAAATGACAAAATATTTATTTTTGAATGAGGAGTTTTGTTTTGCCTTTTTAAAATATTGTAATGTTCCACATATTTTGCAAAACTAATAAAATCTCTCAAAATTCAAAGCGTACAGTTTTGACATCTTTTCTAGCCTCGCTCAAACAGAAATATTACATGTGGAACTTAGAGAATATTAATTACGCCATTTTCTTCATTAATATTCTTGAGATCAACTCCTGCTGCGTTCTATGATTACTTTTCTGGAATTTAATATCATCTACATGAACTGATGAGACATCTACTTTAAATTTTTTGTTTTGATATTTTATGACGTGGATACATTAATTCCACAATTAAAAAGTAGTGGGCTTTATTTAAATGTTTCAAAGCTTTTCAATCAATCATAAAAATGATTAATGTGTTTTTACTGTGCTTATATTAATTTTTCTAATATTTCTTAGAATTTTATAAAATATAATTTTAAAGACAAAACAATTTCATTTCAATTTACAAACATTTTTACATAGCAATTCAACCAATTTATATATTTGCAATTTAGAAGTATGGTACATTACTTCTAACCAGGGGATTCCTAGTATTTCTGTATTCTGAAAACTTATCCAACTATTATATTTGAAAACAAGGTGTGCTCCATACATGTAACTGTATGTTTACTTATCTTTACATAGAAATTAGATTATTTTTAAAGAAAGAACAAACAACAAAAAGATGTTGAGTTTGGGTCTCACAGATGCCCTTTTTTAAATATAATAAGCCAGTTTCCCATAAGACATTAATCTGCTTATGCTCTAAAAACTTCTCAAATCTAGTGTCACATGAGGAAAACAAAAGAAGAAAATCATAAAGGAGAGGAGAAACCCTAAGTATTGGGTGTAGAGAATAAGGAAGGAAATAGTTTCTATCCTGGCTCATAGTTGGACCCAAGGTAGAATGTTTTCAAGATCTGGCTGTTATTCCTATCAAAGAATGTAGCTAGCAATAGATGTTAATAGTCGTGCCTTTTCTTGAATTATGTTGGATATTCAGCAGGGTCCCTTGTTTTTAGTGGTTAAATCACATTTTAAAAATTGTGTAGAGTATTGGAACATTATTCAACTATGCATGTGTACATGTGTGTGTGTGTGTGTGTGTGTGGTTCGGTAGTCCAAAAATACTCCAATAGGTCAAGAATACTTCATAATTTTTCACCCTGAAAGCAAGACCTAAATTTCACAGAACTCTTGACCCAGTGATGTTTACATCAGTAAGGCTCTTCCTGCTCTCCTATCTTACATATAAAGTCATGGTTTTTATTTTTATTCACATATCTGCCTTATCTTATTTGGGGTAACAAATTTTTCTAATGCTAAGTATCAAATTTTTCTCATGGACAAGTATTGTCCTATAGAAATGTAATTTATTTTCTTAAAATACCTGAATTTTCACTTAAAATTTAAAAATATGTATTTTGAATTTTGAATTTTTATCTTTTCAAAGATGAAACAATCATTAAGCAATACTTCGTGAATGTCCCATATACATGTCAAGCCTGCTCACTTTTGCTAGTCTCTTATACATTATCTTAAAAATTAATAAATGTAAGATAAATAATATTCGGTCACATATTATTTAAGTAACAAAACTAGAATTCAAATCTAGTGGTCTTTAAATATCTATTTTACATGTCATATTATATCTATCAAACAAATATACAAATCATAGAAAAGTTTAAATATATTTCCCAACTTTCGAAATTAAAGAATGTCCAACACATCTTTTAAAAAACTGCATATAAACATTTCTTTCTCTCCACATACACATACACCCTTCCACACACACTACACATATTTTCTGTATTGCGACTATCTACTTAGACTTAATCTAATCTCTCCGTCATTAATTAGGTTTAATGTATTCATATTTACTATTTGTTCTAAATACTTAAGCTTTAACCTACGTTAAATACATTTTTATAATACCTACTCTAATGCGTTCTCTATCACATACCTGTAAACTGAAGTTGCTGCTAGATTTAATTTTATTATTTATGTATATTTTAATGAAACTAGATAGTTTTTCTTTTCCTCTTGCACAATAACGTATGGCTGTAGCAAATGTGAAAGAGAACTTCAGTTAAATGTAATTTCATCCTTGACTGAGAGATGCCCTATAATAACAGTAGATATGGCAAAGAATAAATAAATTCTTAGTCTAACTGCATAACTTTACTGTGAAAGTCCATGATTTAGAGACTAATACGGTGGAGCTTATTGTGCAACTTGTGAAATTTTATGATTTATTATGCAGTTCTTTGGAGCTTATTGAGTGTCCCTATTGTCACACATTATGATTTACTAAGTAATACAGAAGAGCTTATCACATAACTCGATAGTGAAATTCTGATTTACTGTGAAATAGTTGTTCCAATCTGTTTTTACAATGGAAAGAGTTTATCTAATGTTTCCTAATTATAGACAAGACCCTTCAGACAC
This sequence comes from Rousettus aegyptiacus, assembly GCF_014176215.1. NCBI lineage: Eukaryota > Metazoa > Chordata > Mammalia > Chiroptera > Pteropodidae > Rousettus > Rousettus aegyptiacus. Next base: position 64,821,015 of record NW_023416286.1, read on the forward strand.
TTCATTTTCAAAGCAAGTAATATCTCTAAGAAAGCTTTGAATACATCTTTGGAGGAAGAAAATTTCTCCTTTCAAAATGAGCATTTATTCTAATTTCTGGAAGCTTCTGAGTCTGTAAGTCGGCCCTAAGAAAACAAAAGGCCATTGCTACTTTATTTAATAATGTACCATGATAGCACATCAATTGATGATAGTTATTTTTCAAAAGACTAAAGCTCGATTTTTTTAAAAAACAATGAAGTAACTACCTTGAAAAACTTGTTTCTAATTATTTTTATAAGACTTGGATTAATTGTTTCTTCCTCTTTCACCTCTTTTCACCTAATGAAAACCTTAAGGAATAATTCTACAGTAAGCAGAATTGGAAATTTACAAATTGGTGCTAAAAGTGTGCTATGCTTTGGTAGTATGTGTGTTTGTGTGCACTGCTTTTTTTTTTTTTTTACCTTAAATACATGAGGATATATATAACATGGAATGTTATTCTGATTCATAAACTATTTTTTTTTGTTGAAGTCATTTTTATTATTCAACTCTATATAAGCTTATAAGCTGTTAATTATCTTTAATAAGAAACATGTGATTTAACCCCTACAAGAATCTATAATTTGAAGGTTTAATTTCACTTAACAGAAAAACTAAACCGTGGAAATGTAGTTTACTTCAATTAATCCATGTGTATGTATTTATGTCAAAGTCATTAAATGTAGGTGGTATCAAATTATGAAAATACGTATATGTTAGATATACTATGAAAGTCATTGATAGTTTGTGGAGTGCCCTCTTCCCCAAGTACCAAGCAAGATTCAGAGGCATGCTTTTAAACATTAACACATGTATAGGAAGACAGTATTAGAGCTTTCAGCATTAGAGGGTAAAGATAAAGGGTGAGCTCTTTGGGGAGATTTATACCTAGGAATAAAATCAGTAAAAGTAGTGACTAAACAAAATGGACAAATAAGTTATAGACCCAAAGGTAAAATCTAGAGGGTAGAGTGTCATTTTTCATCTTAAGCCTAGGATGAATTTAGTGATTTTTTCCCCCTCTGGTAGGCCTGTTCTTTTCCTGGTAGCCAATACGAAATTTGATGCAAAGCTCAAAAAATTGTTATGTAATATAGCTGATTGTCTAGAAAATAATTTTTTAAAAAATTAGAAGATAAACTCAAAACAATCAGCTCCAAAGAATAGTACTACTAACAGCTAATGAAATATCTTCCACCAAAATGCAGTCTGTAGACTAGTTACATAAGATACAGACTCTATATGTATTGGCATAGAAATTATAAAATAGGATATGTATAGGAAGAATTTAATATACAAAATGAAAATATATCTCTTAAAGAGAGAAGAAATTTAGTTTAACTTTAAGAATTTGTATATATGACACCAGAATCCTAACCAGTAAAACTGAAAGTGAACTAACTTGAAAAATAAAGACAAACAAACAAAACTTAAAATGCTTCAAAATGCATTGTGAGGTAGGGCACCGATCATGAAACAAGATGACAGAAACCGGTGTGAAATACTGACCAACAACACATCTGTGATGACTTATGAATCCCTAATGAAAATATGTTTGTGGTTATAATCCAACTATGGCCACATATATATGTATGAGTTATTTCTATTATAATATTTATCGAATCCACTTAGAATGCATATATGATTTTATCATTTTGAAATTTTACTTTTTATTTGTTGTGCCAATTAAGAAAAATTCCATTCCCATGAAGTACTTACACAGACACAGGAAAACAACACATACTAGCACACTTTCACATGTACATTCATACACAGATAATTCAAATAGAAACATTTGAAATTTGAACTTTGATAATTGAAATCCACAACTTTAGTCAACTGTCCAAGCAGGGTTAGATGGACACTATTTATTCTATTTGATTTCTCTAAGTTAATGAGAGAGAAAAGCCTGAAAGGAGCTAATATAAAGTACTCCTTATATACTCTTCATTGAGTTTGATTTCACTCTCATTTCATTCTTCTGTTTTTCATTGATTATTACAATTACCCAATCATAGACAAAACAAAATCAAAGAAAAATCGTAGGAGCATTTTGAGCCAAGGATATATATGCTACAAAGACCACACATTTTAAACCATTCTAAAATATAATTGCTTTATATTTCAGGTCTAACTAAATGGCTCAATTTACAGCATCAAATTCAGTGTGGATTTTGTCAAAGAATGCCCTATCTCAATCTCAATATACAATTCATACTTTACATACTATTTACAAATGATATCAGTCATGCAGCGCCAATTTTAGAAAAACAGGCTTCAACATAGGTTAGCTTATACTGTGTTCTTTAATAAAGCTTTCAGAAATTGCTTGTTTCATAATTTCAAATTATTGTGAATATAAAAGTAGGCTCAGTAGTAGTCTGTTTATAATGAAAATGAAGGCCTCAAGGGGAATATGTTCTCAATAGCACCCAAGTGGTTTATTGAAAATATGCCATAATTGCAATAGCAAACATAGTCAACTATACAAATACCTTCTTATCTCATTTGAAATATACACAGTGGTCTATATCACAGATTTCACAAATATATTATTGCTCTAACGTCAGAGAAACTATATAAATAGCTAACACTTTAAAATCTATTTTATGCTTGTATTGATAAATTATTCATTATTAGATGTGCATTAGAGAAATATGTCTTCATGAAAAGAAATAAGTATTCTATTCAGTAGAAATGTTCTTCACCTCAAACTACAAAAGATGTTTGGCTTCCTGTGGTAGGCTTCTTAGCGAATTTGTTGGAGTCTTTCCAAGGACAGTCAAAATAAAATTGGAAATGGCAGCATTTTAATATCTCTCTGAAGCTAAGCATTGCTGAAGTACTCAGAAATCTTCAAGTCACCAGCTCTCTTGTGGGCCTCTGTAAAGTGTTGGTAGTTAATTAGTTATTCCCTAATAATCAACTTTGGAGTGTAATGACAACTGTTTATTTTAGTAACTTAACCAAATATTGAATGAAATCTTAACCTGCATTATGGGTTAGATTTAATTTTAAATTTTTACCCAATTTTAGCAGAATGTGTAGACACAAATCATTTAAAAAATTTATTTGAATATGGATTTGAGAAGAAGGAAGTTTAACCAAAAGAATAGCCAGAAGCACATTTAAAGCTTTTTAATAAAATTATACATGTGTTACATATTATCTAAAAATCAGTAATATGTATTAATTCAATTTCTTATTTTGTTATCAAAGGCTATGGCTATATGAAACAATAAAATAACATTTTTTGAAGAAACATACATGTATCTACATTTCTGTAAAGTAATACATTCACTAATAAGACTGTTTGCTCTTTGGATCTTGCTAATCTAATTCATTTGCAAAGAAGTGTGCTGTCATATGGTGTCTTCTGATATTAGAGCATCATACATATTGTCCACAGTTAAAGCAATAGATTGACAGCATAGAAGCTGAATACGGGGAAACAGATATATCCTCAATCCTTCACCATGTGTCATGTTCAGACCTGGATTTTTTCTCATGGGCGTATATTCCACTCCAATGAAGTGTTAGCTCCTAATGGAGAGGTTTTTCTTTGTTTTGTTCACCACTTTAGCTTCATGGTCTAGATCTTTTCCTGGATATATGAATAAGTAAATATGTATACAGATAGAAGGAAGACAGATGATTCATAGATAGATAAATTGAACTAAATATTTTGGTGAATAAATAATTTATATTGTTTGGCCTTCACAACAGCCTCCCAAGTCAAATATTTCTATCCAAAAATTACAAATAAACAAACCAAAACTAAATGTTTGATTCCAGGCTAGTTACACAAAAATGTCAATCCAAGCTATAGATTATTAAGATCAAATGTAGAAATATGTTTTATTTTATTAAAATATACTTTTTATTATCATTTTTACATGGAATATGTAAATATATTCCACTTTAATAAAGTATTTACACATATGATTACAGTCAATTTGATAACCATATTTAGTCCTAGTCTATTTCATATTTATAAGCCATATAATAACTGTATAATAACTTTATGTTATAAGTACTATTTGACCATCATTTTCTATGAGAGAGAGAGAGAGTGAGAGAGAAGAATGCGAGAAAAAGATTTATTGAGCCATGGAAAAGAACATGTTCTATAAATTGTAGAGATTACAAAGCCAGGAAGTAATGAACCTGGGATCTGAGTTTACAAAATCTGTTCCAGAGCCCATGCTTTTAGTCATTATGCTTATTATGCTCTAGTAACTCCTGTGAAATAGATTTTCCAGAAGTTTTGTAGCTAATAATGCAACATTACCCTACCAATGAATAAACCAGAGACTACCAATAAATAAGCCATGATTAAAATACACACACAAAAAGAAGGATCTGGGGGGATGGGGGGATTAAAAATTATTAGATTATTTTTGAAAGAATAGTTAAAACATCCATACTGATTTTCTTTTACTTCCCCTCGGCATCAATTTACACAGAACATGCTACAATCTATTCAGAAATGTGAGAGGAAATAGCTTGTACAAAATGATTTATCCCCTTGTTTTTCTTTCCAATTAAGAGACTAAACACCGATATTTTTTTGTGAAAGTAGAATATTAAAATTACCTACCAAACAAAAAGGTGATATGGTCACAGAAATATTGGTCACCATCTCTTTCTATATACAGAAAATCATGAATAGGAGCAAACAAAGTTACTATAAATCTTTGATATGACATAAAAACATTTTTTGATTGAAGAAAATGAACTTTCAAGTTTTCATTTTGATAAAATAAAGAACAAAATTTTAAATATTCAACATTAATATTTTGTGTAGATGTAATATGGCTAAGGACACTAAACAAACAAAGTAATATAGAAGAATTGTGGCACATAATTGACTTTTTAATTTCTTACCTTTTCACTTTATCATAAATAAAGTATTTTATATATCATTGGATTTCTAGTACTTAGAATAGGGATTATGTACCTATGACACAAAGTGTTAAGTAAATGAATCCCTGCATGAGGTAATGAAGTCCAGCCATATATATCACTCATCCTTCAGCTGTTTCATTCAATATTCTTAATTTTCAGAAACTTACTTTTCATTCTCCACGCATTTCTAGGTATTGAGCAACCGTAATTCTCATAATATCTTCCTTTTTCCTCTATGATCTCTCTCTCTTTCTCTCTCTCTCTCTCTCTCTCTCTCTCTCTCGCTCTCTCTCTGAGAGCCTGCAACTTTCCTAGAGGTAACATTCTCAAGTATCTTTTGATCTGGATTTTATACATTTCATCAAACCTTCGTGAGGGTGCAAAAATTTAAAGCTCTTCTTGTTTGTGTGATTTTTGAAAATTTTAGCTTGTACTTGAAAGAACTCTTAAAACCACTTCATGGCAAATGAAGGCACATAACTAATTAAATTTTAAAAAGAGTACATTTACAAATATCATTAGTCTTGTGTTGCAAAATTATTCTACATGAAAAAAAATTATACAGGTCAGTTCTTACTGAGTCAAACATGCAGGTGACATGGGTTAAAGAGTAAGCGAATGGCAAAAAAGTCTTGGAACTTAAGGACAGGAATCGCCAAAGAGACATTTATGGCTCATGGAGCACTTTGTTAACATTGCAGAAGGTATCACCTCCTTTTCTTAAAGAGGAGTGTTTATGTTAGAGAGGTAAGGTGTCTCCCTTCCCTTTTTCAGAGGGGAGTAACAGGTATGTAAGCTTCTACATATAAGAGCTGGAATAATTTTGGAGTTCTGCTTATCTGGTACAGACTTTCCTCTCAAAAGCAGATGACATCTATTCTCAACACAATGAATAGGGACTGAGACATGAGGAATCAATACAAAGGTATTCTGTAAGTAAATAATCAGACCGGCTAGTTGGCCTCTGATCCAGAAATCTGTGTTTACTTCCTATTTATATACATGTAGATGTACATGTTTTTAAAATATGTGCTTCACTTACAGATGAATAGCTCATTTTGAGTTGAAAGCTAGTGAATTAATATTAGTCCTCTTACCAAATGGGACTCTTTATCCATGGTACATCAGAATACCAGGTCGGCCTCAATAGATTCTCATTTTTTCTTTTCTTTCTTGACAATTGTTAGATATTGGACATTCAAGAACATCCTACACACATATAGACATAAGCACACATGTACAGGCACAGTATATATACTGTTTATGTATGTATACCTACATGTATACACATGTATATGGATATGTATAACAACATACATTTATACATGTATATATATTTGTACACACACTGCACACACATATTATATAGGACAGTAAAACAGGTAAATGTGTATAGCATTGAGAATGACTCAATTTTCATAAAGAGCACACATCTGTGCAACCACTCTTTGCACAATATTATTTATACTATAGAAGCCTCTTCATGTCCCTTGTCATGTATTACCCTACAAAAGTAATCACTACTGTAACTTCATCATAGTAGAGCATTATTTCTTGTTTTTCAAGTTTATATAAATAAAATCCTATATAAGCTTTTCTGTCCAACTTCTTACGCTCCCCTGTTATTTTTAGTAGAGTATATTTCAGCTTAGTTGGTATATTCTTAAAAAATATTTTTTACACTGTATTTAGATTAGCTCTCCATCTGTTTACCTATATTTACAACAATTTATCCCCTTGGGACAGATGTCTACTTATAGTATCTAGAAAACTAACTGAAAAAATGCCAATCAGTGAAGATTGTTAGAATTAATGAATAAATAAATAAATGTATATGATGTAAAATTTATTATCAGGAAACAAATACTTGAATTAGTAATTTCCCCTATTTGGTACCTTCTGCATTCAGTTCCCTGCAGTATATGGAATTGGATGGCACCTAATTTTTTCTCACTATGATTTTTCTACCTTTATTACCTAAATAGGATAGGGAAAAACAGGAATTTTGGCACAAGAGTTCAAAATCAGAGCCAATCTGAAAGTACTAATTTTCTCTTGATTTTTTTCTTATATATTACTTTTTCTATTTTGTCAAAAAATAAATATAAGACAGCTATGTAGTGACTCTGCATTGTGAGGAAAATAAAAGAGCAAGAAATAATAAGGCTTACATGCACACACAAATGCTGATGACCCATGTATAGTATGAACCTCTGTTGAAAAATAAAAGAAGTATTTCTGTAGGCTTTCATTCTGGAACATATAATAGTAGTGGAGTATCAATTTTAATCTCTCAGAACAATGGTTTAAAATGCATATATCTATGTCATGAAATAAGTCTTAGACAAATACTCAGGAAAATGTAAAGTGTATGTAAAACCACTTATCATAAGAACAGAATAACTTATGTCATCTTGAAGTCTTCCTATAGTATATGTGAAACAAATGTAATGATGCACAAATAGCTAAGAGAATGAAGAAATATGTCTGTGCTCCTAGAAAGTTCTCAAGCTGAACTATACTGAAGCAGAAAACCATTGAATAGTCACTAGTGATATTCTTTATATTTCTAACTGTAAGACATTGATATTCTATGTATGAATGTCAAGTTATTAAGAATGTAATAAAAATGTAGCATTCAAAATAAAAATAAAGAATAAGAAAGCAAAATGTCCAGTATATAGCTGAAAAAAAAATCTCATTCAATTTTTAGGGAAAAATTATGACCCTAACATTCTCTAAATAGCATTCTGTAAAAATACTCTGTGAAAAATATTTTACATTTATATATATTTCACAATGATTACATGAGGACAAGATTTTCCCATTTTACAAGTGAAATAATATGTTCAGAAGGTGGAGATAATGCAAATTATTTGAATATAGAAAATAAAAAAGGTAGAAATTAAGAAAACAAACTCAAGATCTTAAGTCAAATTTCATGTTGCTTGTCAATCACTGTAGTTGGTATAATACACTTGGATTTAAAAAAAAACTAGCAGAAAAATGAAACTTTATTTTTAAAAAATGTTCCATCTATTTAAGAGATAATATACTTATTATTTTGCCTGATTTTTAAAAAATCTTGGATCGTAATCCCTCTGGTACTGAAACTTGGGTCTTCATCCAAGATTATAGATTTGCAGCTATTGCTTATCCTAGCCTTCTCACTTTTAGTTCTAACAGTCCATGCACAGCTTTACATTTGAAGGAATTTAAAAAGTTAGAATGTTGTTTTGGAGGAAGTTATTCACTGTCTGCAGAAAGAATAACAATTTTAAATTCTTTAGAGTTTACAAATGTTAACTTCTATTTCCTGAGGTAATCCTGGTCCTATTATATATTCCTGGACTCCTAAGATGAGCAACATCTTACTTACTTTTGATGTTGAAAATAAAGTATTTCTTGCCCTTAGCAATAATAAAATCTTTACAGAGAATGTTACATCCCACAGACTCAAAGCAGCATTACAAAATATAATTCTTTTAACCATGATCTACTGCCCATGGCACTTGAAAAGACTTAGAACCAATATATAAACTGTGCTAAAGAAGAGACAGGAACACAAAGAAAAGCTTGAGCTCCTTTTCAGCTTTTGGATAATGTTTATACATTTAGAAAGATATATGGTTCAACAATCAAGACTCTCGCAAGTTTGTTATTAAACACTTTGGTAGTATACCCAACACCTTACTAAAAACCAAGAAAAATTAGTAGGAATGGTATACCCATGACTCCAAAAGACTACATTGCAACCAGATAACAGAATTCCATTTAGAAAAGAGATTCGTTTCTAGCCATACTAGTACTACCTTCTAGTCTAAAACACCTGAAATGCTAGATAATACAAATTTTTAAACAGCTTCTCAAATTAAGTGATGTATCACATAACATGTCTGTGCCATGAAAAAGTTACAAGTGAATGAAAATATTAATCATTAGCTTTGGGATTGATGAAAGTTTTGGAGACGACTAGAAACATACCCCACTCCAACCTAGACTGGTAATTTCTCATGAGCACAATCTCATTCTTTAACCCAAGTATACTAATTCTATTGGTGTCAACGTATACCATAAGATAAAAACATTTGAGAAGTACTGTATTAACCTTTTTCTGACCTGCTATGTGAAAACAAATTCTTAGAGCACCTAAATGATGATAAACCAAGATGCACCTGAAACAAATGAAAAATTATGAAGAAAGGTGAAATACATGTTGCCATATTTTATCTGCCACAGATCAAAATTTAAGCATACAGTAATTAACAGCATGGTTTTGGCATAGATACAGACCAATAGGAAGATAGAACAAGATAAAGAGTTCAGAACAGACCCATAAATAATGTAACCTTACATATCTGATAATTGTGGCATTGCATATCAGTGGATAAAATACTGATAAGCAAAAATTATGTTGCAATGATTGGTTATTCAAAGAAACGTCTAAGAAGTAGATAGCTACCTTTCACTTTTATTAGAAATGAATTCTATGTGGACTAAATAATTAAATGGGAAAGATAAAACTATAAAAAATAGAGAAAATAATATAGAAAAATAACTATAATTTTGGGATAAGAAAAGATTTCCTAAAGAATACGCAAATCATAAAAAAAGATAATTTTTATTTCATTAAAATTAACAAATATAATAAATATAATATAATATAATAATATATCTAATATATGTAATATAATATATATCTTCTACATTACATTACATATAATATATAATATATAATACATATCTATGCAAAAATATTGGAAAAATGGTCAAAGATTCAAGCAGCCATTTTTTAAAGAGGAATAGCCAATAAACAAATAGAATATGACTATTAGTTGCATATGTTTATTAGATACTATTTAACCTAGAAAACTGGTTAAAAATTAAATCAGAAAACAACATGTGTTCTTTCAGTTGTGAATACAAAATGCAATATACATATGGCTTATTATTAAATTGTATATTCAAAACCTATAGAATTTTATTAACCGGTGTCACCCCAATAAGTTTAATGAAAGAAAGAAAGAAAGAAAGAAAGAAAGAAAGAAAGAAAGAAAGAAAGAAAGAAAGGAAGGAAGGAAGGAAGGAAGGAAGGAAGGAAGGAAGGAAGGAAGGAAGGAAGGAAGGAAGGAAGATTCATCAAAAAGAAAATAATATGTTGAAAAATATATGGAGCAAGATGAGCAACTCACCCATTGCTTGTAGGAGTATAAATTAGTACAAACATTTTTGTGAACTATTCGGCACTTATACTAACGTTGAAGATATGAACATCCTAGGACCCATCAATCCTACTCCTTTATATTCACTCCAGAAAAACACTTGCCACCATACATAAGGAGGTTCACATATAAACTCCCTTCAAAGATCAAACAACTCAAATGTCTAACAAGATTAGAACTTGTAAATATATTTACATATTTTGTTTAATCCACACAATGAATATGGCTTCATTTTAAAAAAATGCTGAGAGAATATTATTCAGCCATAAGAAAAGATGAAATACTGCCATTTGTGACAACGTGGAGAGATCTTGAGATTATCATGCTAAGCGAAACAAGTCAGACAGAAAAAGTTGAGAGCCATATGATTCCACTAATATGTGTGATATAAAACTGAAAGCAACAAATGGGCAAGATAAACAGAGACTCATGGACACAGACAACAGCTTAAGGGTTACCAGTTGGAAAGGGAGAAGGGAGGGAGTGGATAAGGGTAAAGGGACTCAAATACATGGTGACAGAGAGAAATTTAACTTTGGATGGTGAATGCACAATGAAATATACATATGGCATATTATTGAAATGTACACTTAAACCTATATAATTTTATTAACCAGTTACTCCCAATAAATTTAGTAAAAAATAATAATGCTGCATGAAATAAAAATATATACCTAGAAAAATACATGGTTCCATTTATAGAATTTTTAAAAAAATTATATATTATTTACAAATATATATGGATTTGGTAAAACTAAAGAAAGGTGGAGATATAATTTACACATAGTTCAAGATATTTTTCCCTTGGCTGAATTACTAGTGATAGTGAAAGGGGGAAATGATTGCAAGGGCAAGTAACATTCTCAGGAGAAATGGATGTTTATGGCACATACTTTGAAACAAAAGTAGTCTTTCATGAGGTATAGTTATTAGTCAATTTGACAAAAAGATTCTGAATTCTAATCTCTTTGCTACTGGGGTTAAGATATACAAATAAACACATTAATTCCTTTATGTGCATATTCTTCACCAATCTGCTATCATTTTCTATGTTGTATTTTCTTTTGAGAACTGCTTTATTAGAACTATTTAATTGGTTATCTGTTTGTAGATATCTATAACCAATGTCTTTCTGTTAACTTGAAAATTAGAAGAGGAAGCTATGATGAAATTAACACTTGTATTAATGTAAGAAAAGGCATTTTTCAAAATCTAATGGACAATTTTAACCATTACTTCTCTTGGAATTATTTCTCTATCCACTAGGAATGCAAAGGAGAGATGCACCTTTCTAAGCAAACACAAGCACCATTCCCACTATCATATCAGGAAACTCAAGATAAAAGATTACCCTATCAAGGGGCCCTAAAATGATAATTCAGCCAGGCACATCCAAGTGGCAAATGGGTGACTTTTACTAGAAAAATAAGCATATTCATAACCTGTAAACTATTAAAAGATATTTTATAAAGCTAAGAGGATGTCATGAAATTTTTCTTTACAGCAAGCATATCAGCTAATCCCAAAGCAGCAACGCTGGTCTATACATGTAGAAAAAATATATTCCAGATATATTAAGCACAAGCAGTGAGTGATTTCAAAGCTAAGAGCAAGAGCTTCTTCAGTAGTTACATGCCTTTGCTTTGTGTTTTAGCATCACTGTTTTTTGATATATTTGGGTTACCTGGTTCTGTAGTACTGATTAGGTCTCCTAAGTAGTCTTACTCTAATCTATTTTGAGATAACAATCTTATTCTCCTGACACTTTGACAGTTCTGACTTATACCTTAGGCCAGAATATAAGATACTTTAGGTGAGGAAGAAGCAGGATATAGGCATGTGGAATTAGTTGAGGCTGTGAGATTTGAGTTTAGCTGCAAGATTTGGGTTTAGCTACATCACTGGGAAAATGTGAAATGCTATGATTTTGACGGCGTTTGATTCATTATAACTGTTCAGTGATTAAGAGCAGGGGTTAAGCCAAGCTCTCAGTGTTATGAAACTGTCTCTGGGACAACTCTAAATTGCAAATCTGCTGGGCTTTTCTTTCTGTGAGATTCTGTGCTACTATAAATGATTGCTTTTGAACAAAGCTTTAGTACATACAATAGATATTAAATCCCATGTTTTGATGAAAAGTACACTGAAAAAATTATACTTCTTAAAGGTATCATTTTGTGCTAGAAATTTTACATAAACCATTTAATCCATACCAAAGTCCTAAAAAGAGACTAAAAATGGTAAAGAAGCTTACAATACATAATGTTTAATAACTGATAATGATAATGTTCATATCAAGCTTATTTGACTATCATTTTTATGCTGTAACTACTAAACATTGTGTTTTGCTGACACGCAATTCATTGTGGAGTACTTTTTAGTTTTTCAGAGCTGAATCCAAATGAGATACAGATTTTACTAAAATGTTATATTATTAGGAAATATATAACAATATGACTGAGATACCTGGGAAATTGACCTATTTTTCTGTACAGAGTCACCTACAGTGAGGTAAAGTATAGTGCTACTCACAACAAAGTTAAAGTTCCATGCTTTTATTAAAAGATATGTCATTGAAATTAACTTTACTGAGTAGTATAATGCATCAGGTCAAGTTACCATATAAGTTTAATATTTTATATATATTGAGCTACATTATTTAAAAAATATCCCTTTGGCTCTCTAAGAAAAATGATTCCCAAACATCATTCTGGCCTAGAGCAAAGAGGAAAACTTATAAAAATAAACTTTCTTGTGCCCACCAGTAAGTCACCTTTCCTCTCTTATTCACATAGCCTGAGGAAAATTCCAGATATCTGCCTTTTTAACATGAATTCCAGATGATTTTGAACTAAGTGGTTAGTGGAAAGAACTTTAAGACACATCGTTTTATGGCAGAAAAAATATTGGTAGTTAACTTTTATAAAATCTTATAGTAGTCTTTAAAAACAGAATATAAATATAGTTTAAGTTGTATGGTGATATTTACATTTAATGTGGAAATTGCCATCCCTTCTTTAAGATGTGGATTTATTGTAAGACTTTCAAAATTTTTAAGTTCATCTTAAGATTCTGAAACAGAAAGATGCTTGCAGAAAATATATGTAAAAATAGAAATTTGAAAGAACACCTATCAGTACTGTTCAATCTTCAGTAACTAACATATCTTTCAAAAAAGAAATTTAATTTTCAATTATCTCTTGGTTTTACCAAATTTGACTTGTACTAGTTGGCATATATTTTTCTTTCTGGACATTCTTATGATTAATACTTATAATGCACTTTTTAATTCTTTCAAATTTATGGTTAGATAAAATTAGGCTAATTAATATAATGCTATTATTAGTCATCACAATCCATTATTAAAAAACTAAGGAGATCTATCTATATTTGTGATTTTTTGTGGTTGCTATAGAGATTAAAATATACATTAATTTATCACAGCTTGCCCTTAAATTATAATTCATAAAATTATTTGTTTTTCAAAAGTATTGTTATATCATCCCCAAAACTCTTTGCACTTATTCTGTCATATGTTTTATATAATTATAACACCAACCATATATTATAATTTTTGCTTTAAAATATTAGTAAAGTTTCAAGTTGATATGCATTATAATATGCACACTATTTTATATATACCCAAGTATTTACCCTCTGTGTTGCTTCTTATTCCATTTTGCAGATCCAAGTTTCATCTTATTCCAACCCTTTCAGCTAGAAGAACTGCTTCTAGCATTTCTTATATTGCAAATCTATTGGAAATGAATTCTTTCAGTTTTTATCCATTTGATATATTTTATACTTACCTTTAATTTTTGAAGAATATTTCGCTGCATGTAAAACACAAGGTTTTATTTTTTAACACTTTAAAAGCATGTTTATATTGTTGTTTCAACTCTATTTTGAACAGAGAACTTTGATTCTTTTTAAATTTTTTTTGTATGGTGTCATTTTTCATCTCTCTGGTGGAAGATTTTAAGATGTTTTCCTTATCTTTTATTATTTAACAGTTTGACTTAGACCTCCTTAGTTGTTTTTATAATCGATTGTGATGACTAATAATAGCATTATATTAATTAGCCTAATTTTATCTAATCATAAATTTGAAATTGGGAAAATGCTAAATAACCACCAAGAAAATTGTGCTAGGCACACGTGAACCTACCTCCATGAGCATATCCGCAAAGCATCCAGTTTAATTTCAGAGGCACCTGAGTATATCACAGTTATTTTCCTCTCGTTTATGCAATTTTTTGACTGAAAGAAAGGGTTGAACTTGAGTCTTCTTGACCTTCTGTCCTTCAGGCCATTTAGTAGTTTTGTAAATACCAAGTAACCTTAATTACATCCATTTCTGATTGAAGTAGTTAGAGTAGTTTCTGTTTTTTGACTGCAGTCGACCAGATTCAAGTCTAAAAAGAATATATTAAGACAATATCTGTTAAGATATAATTTTTGTACAACAAAATTAAACGTATTTAGTTAGATGACTTTTTTAAATTATATACAAAAAGTAACCACAATCCAAATTGAAAAAACTAGTATATTTCTCTTAACTGAGAGAGTTTCTTTACGCCTCTCTTTGGTCGATCACACGGCCCAATTTTGAAATATATACCATAAAATAACTTCTGATCTTGGGCTTCATATAAATAAAATCAGTACATGTATAGTCTATATCAATTGACGAGGAAGTCTAATTCTTCTGAAAATATTTATGTGGCAAGATTATACCAGTTGAGAGTATACTCACAGTTATTCCTTATTCTGAAAGAGGTAATATCTCATTCTGCATAGTGATATAAAAGTGTTTCACAAAATAAAGAGAAGCTATATGACTAGCTCATACTGTGGTTTGCTATTATTATATACAATGAGATTTTGCAGGATTAAATACTGGGTGATGAATTATATTGAGGGCATCCACATTACAAACCTGTATACGATGCAGATATATATATATATATATATATCTATATATATATAGATATATATATATATATATATATATACTAAAGTTCTATACGATGCAGATATATATATATATATCTATATATATATAGATATATATATATATCTATATATATATATAGATATATATATATATATACTAAAGTTCTCTTCACCTATTCAGCTCTCTTGATCTCAAAAAACAGTTTATAAAAACCAGATAGTCTATATTTCTTTTCTGTTGCATTGCTTTTGGCCACAAAGCAGTTTATAGCCCCTGATTGTAGGTAAAAAAAAATGCCGTATTATTCGAATCAGTATTTTTGTCTTTTCCTTATTTACTATGTAAGATTTATAATGAGTTAGTATTGAAAATAACTTGATGTATTATAGATAGTTAAATATAAATGCTGGTAGACAGAAAAGTCATGTTTATTGAAGATTTACCTAATATATTTCATGTATTATAGTAAGTTAACATGTAATATGTAATATGAAATATTTATAGTTATCTTCTTCAAGACTATAATTGTGACTTTGAAATAATGACTCTGACTTAATTTTCCAACTACATTTAAAACACATTGGCATAGGTACCTGTTTTAATTGTATACATAGATATATTTATTCTAATGTTGGTGTTATTTAATTTACAAATTATTTCATTAAAAGACAGAAATATTTTAGTAAGAAGCATTCCTTCAACTCTAGAAAGTGTGCGTTGAATATATAATTAATACTTTTAAACTTTAATTTTTATACACTGTTTTTGCTTTATTAAAAATGGGATGAGAACACTAGTCTTTTCCCTAATGTCTCATTGAAAAAGCTCTGTTATAAATCTCACTATAACTAAGAAACAGAAATTCCCAGAGGGACACACAGAAAGATACTGGCTTTTGTAAAAACATTTCCAAGCAATAAGTCTAGAATAATATAAATTTTACTTTTTCCTGAGGATGTTCTGATGGTTTTGTTTTTTCCTATATGTGAAGTTATTATATTAAGAAATAAACTAAAACAACTGTTAAAATGATTACCAAAGTTACCTTAATACTTATACTTATCAAGAACGGCTAATACTTAAGCTGCTCTTGCATTTATAAAAGCCTGAGAAATAAATGGGAAGAGGAAGGAAGACTCAAGTTTGGCACAGTTATTATTTTATCAGGGCAGGTTGAGGGAGATGATCCTTTGTAATATTTTAACCCTACTCTTTAGCCAGTACAACACAAAATGACAAATAGTATGATCATGACATATTGTGGTGTTGCAAACATAAAATCCAAAAGAATATCTGGAAAATATAATTTAAAATTCCTAAGCATCTCTGCATCCTCAAATTAGCATAGGACAAAACAAAGCTGACAGTTACTAGCAACTCTAAGAAGAAAACTAGTTTAAAAAACAATTAAATACAATCCTCAAAATATTTCTCAGTGAAGAAGTAGGTGTGATGTTGGCTTTCTACATTTTTCTCATATTAATTTGTGCCAATAATATATGTGCAAGCACTTACACTTTTTCTGATATTTTTTTCTTTCTTTCCGATAATAAGCTACTTCCTCAGCCATTCCTCCCTAGGGGATCAGTTTCTTGCCCCTCCTCCCCCATTTACCATTACAAAGAAGGCACTGCTCTCTGGGGTTTTTATTTTTATTCAGGGATCACTTATCAAATTCCCCACCTTTGGTTTGGATCCTAAGTGTTTTCTCCTATCCTTTATATCTCTTGTGTCCTTCAAAAGTGAGTTAGTAGCATCAGGTTTTAGTGCTGAGAAAGTAGAATTCCTTATCTTTTAAAAATACCTGTTTATATTTCGTATTGTGTGGTTATATATCACTTCGTATCACTTCATCTCCCAGGCACAGTGATTTTACCTTCTTGGAGAGAAAGTGTCACTTGCAACTTTTCCTCACATTCTTTGTATTCACTCAGATTGGAAATTTTAGCTTGGTCACTGCTATACCTGTGGACTTAAGCAAATAACAAATTCTCTAAAACAAGATTTTGCAGTGACTTGTACTATGACCTGAGTGTATGAAAATTTTACAAAAGAGGAAATAAAGGAAAAGATTTGTAAATTTGACTAAAATTATTTAAAAAATTGCATGAGAAAAAATACTATGAACAAAGACAAAAAAGAGAGTGTTAAATGTTAACCACTATGCTGTACATCTGAAACTAATGAAAAAGAATACTAAATATCAACTCTGATTGAAAAATAAAAATTAAAAAATCTACAAGAAACTATTGTTAACATATAGTATAGATAATGGCTCAATATTCCAAGATTATGAAGAATTTTTAAAAGTTGACCAAAAACAAGCAAACATTCTATAGGAAAGGCATTAAAAATTGCAAAAGAGATATAAAAGTCCTTTATAAATATGTGAAAAGATAGTCAACTTCACTCATAAAGGAAATACAAATTAAAACTAAAATACAAAATTAAAATGGGATGTAATTTCCTACCATTATTAGAAAAAAAAATCTAACAACGTCCTTGTTGGAAGAGGAAAATATTAAGTAAAAGAAGAAATGTGAAAGATTATATACAGTATGTTAATCTTTAAGAAGAGAAAGTTAGAAAATGTACTAATATTTGCTTATACTTAAAAAAAATAGAAAGGATAACCAAAAACATTAAAAATGATTATATACAAGGAATGAATAGTAGTGAGGTAAAGAGAGACAGAAAGGAATGATACTGTTCTGTGTATAGGTTTATTTGGAAGCCTGTTATCATGTTACATTTCAGAATATAAAATTAAATCGATGAGTTACAGAATCAACTAAATATGTAATTATGTTGACATTGTGAGTCAGTCTCACTATGGAAGTTTGGACATACAATTATGGATTAGGAGAAGGTAAGAAAAAACTTGGTGGAGACAGGTTAAATTTGAGATTATCTGTGTGAATTTATGATTTCTATAATATGTATTGATTATGAATGTACATGGACATGTGTATGTATGCATATTTGTTTATATGTGCTTGTATATGTTCATACTCCTGTGTATGCTCCTTAGCTCTGTCTCATAGAAAGGCCAAAACAAAAGAAAAAGCAAACAAGTACTTTAGTATAAATGAGCATACTTAGCTCCTAGACGCTGATCACTGATTCCTTCTCCACTATAATAAACCAGGTCCTCTCATAAATTGGCCGATTTAGGGGTTGGACATGTTAGATACAAGATGAGCATAACATATGTAGTTATAATAGAAAGTAAGAAGTGCTCCACAAAAGAAGTTATTGTGGGGATAATTCTCACAGGAATCAGCTTGGAGAGGCCAAATCATGAACTATGTGAATATCAACATATTAAATTACAGGAATTATTTAACTCCATGAAAAAAAAATAAGAATCAATGATTTCATACCAATTATTAGTCATGGAAAAAAAGAAAGTTTTTTTGTTTATGGTAGAAAGCCAAGGACCAGAGACAAATGTAAAAAAAAATGCTACAAGTTATCATTTTGCAGCTATTTTAGTGAATATTTAATCAGGAAAAAATCATCAATAAATGTTAAACTAGATTTTGTTGAGGAGAAAAATATTGCATGGTCTTAAAATGTCTCTCCACAGACTACTGATATATGTAAGAAAAATTAAACACACACACACACTAATTATACGGTAATCACACAGAATCTTAACTAGGTAATCAACGTTAATATCAACAATGAAGGACAGTTAGATATTATGTGCCTGAAAACAGAATGCCTGAAAAGAAAAACAAACAAACAAACAAAAAAACAACATCTATGTTATATACTGGCCAAGAATGCATTACCTGAATTTAATCATAAAAAACAACAAGAAAAAGCGAGGAATATTTAATCGCAAAAAGAGGTTGTTGTGTTATTTAAAAAGGTCAATGATATAAATGCCAAAGAAAGGCTATGCAAATGCTACGAATGAAAGGATGCTAAATAAACTAATTAAATACAGTAATTGACTGGGTCCAGTACTGTATGAGGAAAATGCTATAAAGAAATTACTTAGTAAAATGACAAAACTGGAGTATTAACCATGGATTAGATTAAAACACTGTATCCCTTTTAAATTTATGAAGTTGTGGTTATGTAAGAAAAAAGCACACTGAAACAAATAAATTATGAGCAGTTCAGGGAAAAAAGTGTGTGTGTGCATGTGCGTGTGTGTGTGTGTGTGTGTGTGTGTGTGTGTGTTTGTGTGGGGAGAGAGAAGGACTGGAGAGGGAAAGCAATTGGTAAAACGAAGGATACATTTCAACAACAGCTACTGTCATACCACCCTGAACAGGCCTAATTAGGCCTAATTCTGTCTGATCTCAGAAGCTAAGCAGGATGGGACCTTGGCTGATACTTGGATGGGAGACCACCTAGGAAGACCAGTAGCTATAGGCATAAAAAATAAAAAAATAAGGGGGATTGTAAACTGACAAGGTCCTTGCAATCTGTGAGGTCAACCAAGAGTTGCCTTCCCTAAAAAAAAAAAAAAAAAAATCAACAATAGCTACATCTATAAATGGTATACAAGTGTTCTTTGTACTATTTTACTTCTGAAACTCCTTTTTATATTTTAACTTATTTTCAAATAAGAAATAAAAAAAGTGATAATCATATTTGCTTCATACAGTGGTTATTAAGAAAGAATAACATTCCAGGCTCAGAACCCTCATCAGAGAGCCTGTACAAATTGTCAGCTTGAATTTCCATTTGAACAGCCCTTGCAGTAAAATATTTCCATCATTCACATAAGATAGATTGAATGAGAAAAAACTCATCAAGGGAGACAAATACATTTGCTTGTTATTTTGATCTTTGCATTTTGCTCTGGGAATATTTCTTAAATATACCTTGAACAATGCTGACTATACATTAATATCATAATTGTTCATGATGCTACAAGCAAAATTGAAATATTTCTAAATTTAAAAATTTGTCTTGATTCCAGGATGAAAAACAAGCAAATCTCTAGATAATAATAAGAAAAAAGATATTTAAACTAAAACAGTTTTAAAAAAAGGAACAAAATGTAGCCATTACACAATACTCTGGCCTTTAAAGCAATATTACTTTAAATTTCAGTTAGAGAGAGAGAATTAACCTGAATTTTCATTCCCTCCTCTACCCTTCTAAAAAATGTTAAAGTAATGAAATCCAACAGAGAGTAAAAAGGATGAATAAAAACAGAGAATATTAACATATTGTAGCAAAGCATTAGAAATATAGCATAATTATATCTTGATTTTATTTTATATCAGGCCTCTGAAATATTAATGTTATCAATATTAACAACATAGAAAGTTTATTTCATATGAGATTAACGTTTATTACTATAAAAATGTTCATTAAATGAACCCCACATATCAAAAGCTTACTAAAAGAGTGGGGTGTTTTCCAGGATGAGCCATTGCCAGCTTATGGTTGCTGTGAGATGGCAGGTATAGAGCTGTTACCCCCATAGAGTCTTGTACATATCAGTTTTATGACTATGTTTGCATATGTGAACATTATCCAAAAATGTAAACCATTTTCCCTCTGATGACCTAATTCCTCTTCTCATATTGCAATTTCTCTTCAATTTCACTTTAAGGAAATTCTTCCAAGATGTGTCTTCTTCGTGGGATTTGGTGTACACTTCTTGCTACAGCAGTCAAAGGGCAAAGCCAATGAATGGGGAAAGAATGTAGGCTTAGCCAACAATGTCTTCAATACTTTGGAAGTTGAATGAAGAAGACCTGGGTCAGGGAATTCCTTCCTTATAGTGATAGCTACAATGTGTAGATCAGTTTGTTTATGCATGAGACCTTTGCTGTAGTTTCTGCTGCCTAATCCTTTGGCATTTCATCATCCTAATGATTCTGAGACTTCAGTATTTTTCCAATAAATAGTTTTGCTTAAAATTACATACAGGCACTCTGTTGTTTGCAGCCAATTATTTAAGAAGGTTCTCTGCTCTTTTCATCTGGGACTGTCAAGTAAGTAGATCCATTCTTAAAGACTCTCAAATGAAACACAGACTAGAAAAATGTCATTATGTCATATTTCTACTAATCATTTTCTGTAACATGTTAATGATTCTTTACTTTTATTTGTCCTTTTTACTACCTACTAGATTTTATTATTTTATGCTTTTAGCTGAGATTTTTTTGGGAAATAATTTTACTTAGCTTCAGCTATCAATTTTTAAAATGCAAGTTAATTCATTTAGGTATTTTTTTTCTAGCGTTTTATGATTTTAAATAATAATCTCAAATATTCAGTTACAAAAAAAGACATAAGGACAGATACAACACCTGAAGCTTTAAGGAACATTCGTTCTCTTCTATGCTTACATACGTGACTGCAATTTTTTTGTATTTTACTAAATTAGATTTTCCTGTTACTTTATTAAGTGAGCCCCTCTGACCTACATATATAACATATTATATTTCTTACATGTAAAATATTATTATAAATGTTATCTTTATGATTTATATATTAGCAAAGTCTTATATTTACATGTTCCATAACTTATATTATATGTAATAGTAAAAGCCATATATATATAATACTAAAAACAATTATTATGCATATAAACATAACACACTCAAGAGAGATTAGTTCCTTTGTCCAGAATACATTTAGTTAACAGGGTAAAGTGATTCTACCTTTACACATCAATTATGTACTACTGTTTATTTGCCTAAATTTTATTTTAGTTTTGGGATATTATATCCTTCTTTCACTTAAAATGAATTACTACCTCCAAAGATGTTAGTGACACATTCTATAATGATAGTATAATAACATTAAAGATAATGTATAGAAGTTTTTATCCATATAGTGACAAATCAGCAAATATGACTCACGCTGAGAACTGAGAAAATGTTTGAGCTGGATTTTATTAGTTCAGGAATCCATTTATCCCTAATTTCCAGTGTGGCCTCTGTTATCAGATTTCATCAAATGAATGTAATAAGAATGTCAAAAGTCTCATTTTCATTTTCGTATAAGCATGGTGAGAAATTTAATTATATATTAAATTTAATTATATATTAAAATTTCACATATAAATTTTAAAAGCATTTCCCCTGAATGTACTATGATTTTTCAGTAAAAAACAAAGTAAGCTAAGGGTAGAAAATTAAATAAAACCAAAGAGGCAATATTCATAGGCAATGTCCTTATAATAACAGGATAACTAAATGTAATGTCGTTGCCAAGACATTTGAAATATCGAACACAACATTAACGCCAAACTCTGTGCTGTGAAAGAAAGAACAATGTATGTTTGTCAACATTTCTTTCTTAAATGATACTGTTAGACATTTGATAACATAAATGACACAATCTGAAGCGTCATTTCGTCACGGAGGTAGGTATTTCACTTTAGAGTTTAATAAATTTGCTGTTGTGCAGAATATGAATCAGCTCATGGCATATGTGTATATAATATATTAACAAAAATATAAAGTTTTTATCATTGAAACCCATCGTAGAGGAAGAGATAATTTTTTCTGTGTTAGGCATTACTTTAAGCTGTAGGACAGCTTGAGAGAAAAGCCTCAGAACAGAGCATCTGCTGTGTGTGAGGCAAGATGAGACATTCCTATGCAAATAGAAGTTAGAACAGAATGTCAGTTCACACTCACTTTTTGATTATTCTAAGGCAACGATTGGTGACCAACTGTATGCCTCATCTGGATTCAGTGCTGAAGGAAACGTTAAACATTTCTGATACAGTCAAACCATGGCCACAGATTATTTACACACAGCACACTGTGTCAAAATAAACAATCGATCAACCGAGGATTTTAGTTTCCATTTTGAAGTTCTGAGTCAAGAGAAAAAATGATCCCATAGATTTTATGAGTGAGGAGATTATAAATTATTAGTTAAGACCAGTTAATGACATTTCTTTGAGTTCAAGTGGTTCTTCCAAGGATCTGTCACACTGATCATTACCCAAAGAAGCTAAATATTTTTAGGCTTATAATAGATTTCTTTTGAAGAAAATGCAAACACTCAATTGTATTACTTTTGATTGTAATATGCCTGTGTTTGGATACAAAGAGATATTAAAATTAGTCTTCCTTAAAAAAACTTTCCACTCACTAGGTCCATCTTCTTTCCAAACATTTAAACTGTATGAAAAAAAAACATTCAAATACTTGATCTTATACTTGAAAATATGAAAATATAAATTACGTAAATCTAATGTAACAGTAACAAGGAGTGAAAAAGCTGACTTGCGGTTTAAGTTGTTCATAAAACTCATGTATTTTGAAAGTATTATTAAAATGTCAACTATTGTCTGATAGAAATCAATTATCATGATAAATGCTAATATACTTTATTTTATAATTTAACATCTATTTAAGGTATTTTTTTAAAATTTTTTATGTTGTATGTGATGTATGCCCATTAAATGATTGCTTAAGATTTTAGTAACTAAGTAATTAAGCTAACATAAATTATTTGGTCAATATTTTATAGTGTGCACAACTAGTACTTTATAGAACAGGCAACCTGGAAATGAAATGGCATTAATAAAGAAGCTAAACATTACAGGAGATGGCTGTCAACTGTGACCTGAGAAAGTTTCAGAGCGATGATGCTCATTTGTTTTAACCAAATATAGTGTTTTATATTCTGATTTACTTGACTTAACCCCTTACCAAACGTTTTTATCTCTTGAACTTTAACATTTAACATTCCAGATAACACAATGTTTTATTACAATGACTATGATTGTGGCAACCGGTCTAATAAGGTCTTTTCCAATGTAAACAAACTGCTATGCTAGCTTTTCTTGTTGACTAGGCAATTTAAAATAATCTGGACTATAGAAAGTAAACTGTTTTTCTAAGATTTCAACATATTTTTAATATTCTGCATATAAAATAAAGATTATACAGCATAGGAGGTAAGGGTACAGGTTCTACAGGAAAAATCTCTTAGTTTACATTCTGAATGTATCATTTATTAGTACTGCAATTTGTGAATGTCACTTAGCTAATCCATATCTTAATTATGTTTTTGTGAAATTAGAATTATAGAGCAACAGTGTGATTATATTAGGGAAGTTGAAAAATTTGTGAAAATAAGGTAGTGTAAACAGATCTTAGTGAAGTAGCTACTCAATTGAAATATATAAATCAAATTTGAGTAAATACAAAGATATTCCATGATTTGGGATATAATATTGCCATATTGTAATGACATTGGTTATTCTCAAAATTATTCCTCAGATCAATATTCCAGCTGGATTAAAGAAAACTTCAGTATTTTTTTTTTCTAAAATATATATAGAAGAATAATGGTTCTGAAGTCAACTGACAGCAAAAATGAAGAACAGCTTCACAGATACATTAAAACATCATACAAGGCCATAATACATAAGAAAATCTTACAAAACAATGAGAAAAATAGAAACTCCTACAGAACAAAAAAAGGGAGACAGTATATAAATAAGCATATGTAAACATGCTCAAGTTTACTTGTACTTATGAAAATACAAATTAAAACAATAATAAGTTCAGTTCATTTCCAAAAGAATGGCAAAATATCTGAACTATACAATGCCTCCTGGTGATGGGAAATGTAGGAATATGAACACTTAGCAATGAGGGTGGAATTATGGACTACTGCAGATCAAGCATGTAGACTTCATTACTCAAAAATATTATTCCTATGTATATCTTCCTGGGTAATTCCCATTTAAGGAATATATGAGGATGCTTATCACAATGATAATTTGTTACCCAAGGATTGGAGACAATCTTGTAAAATTAAAGCATTGTAGGTGCATCCTATGATTACATAATCTCGGAAATATGAATACATTGAGAAATTGAGTAAAAAGCTCCCAGGGAGAATGTTATGACTTACCATTTCCACATAATCACATATTACTAAGAAATTGGACATATGTTGCAATGTATATGATACAGATAGATTTTATAATAAATAAAAGTTTGGTGGTATTTAACAACCAAAAATGGGAAATTAATAATAAAAGTATACTATGATGTAAGAATATAATGAAAAATATTGACATGGAAAAAGAGAAATATTCCATAGTAGTTTGATTATTTTGCTACCAAACACTTTTAAACATACTGTATTTACCCATGTGTTAATTTCTAAAACCAAATATAGGTTAATATGCCTTTTTGGAATACTCATATTTTAATAACAGATCAAATTTAATTCCCTCCAAATAATAATACTTTCTGGTCAGTTATCTTAACAAATTTTAAGGTAGGCTATTAAACTTGTCATAATATAATGTTATTCAATCTCTTCAGTTTCTTTTAGTTGCATATAGAGTTTTGAGCATTGGTTAATAAGTATATTGGTATTCTTATAACAGAGAAAAGTAGATTTTTTTTTTTTTTTTTTTTTTTTTGCATTTCATGGAATGCAGAATTCTGTTGAATTTTTTGGAGACTAAGATTTTCAGACTCTTTTAATATCAGATATCACTTCTACCAGTAAATTTATAAAATATATTATTACCTTAATCTTAGTAAATCATGTTGTTTTTGAGGGCTATCTCATTGGGTTTACTCTGTCCTTTGTTTTCATTCCTCATAATAGCTTCCTTCCTAAGGTTTGCTCAGATTGAATGGCATAACTGAAATTCCTTAGCTTCCATAAATAGTTGTATGTTAAGCCTTGTGCACTACACATATTTATATCTAAATGACGAAGACCTCTTCCCACTGTCAGTGGTCTGAGGCTGGGCTATTCTATAACATGCCTGTGTAAATCTACCATAAGCACTGGATCTTTACTTTGCAAGGTTTTTTTTTTTCTTTTTCTTTTTCTTTCTTCTTTCTTTCTTCCTTCCTTCCTTTCTTTCTTTCTTTCTTTCTTTCTTTCTTTCTTTCTTTCTTTCTTTCTTTCTTTCTTTCTTTCTTTTAAATAACTAGACATATAATCATAATGACTGCATTAAAATTTAAAAACAATCAACTAACATTCATGAAATAGATATTAGGTATAACAAGATAAGAAAATAAATAGTGTCTCAGAGATAAAAGAAATCTCTCCTTGAGAATAGTTTGACTAGAACATCCTCTAAGTCTCTCATTACTCTACAATTCTATGTCTTCAAGGTAATTCTACCACAGAGGATTACGTCTTGTTTTCATTGCATTGTACCAGTTCTGTGACCTTAGAATTGATTTAACCAATTTGAATATTATTTTCATTATCTGTAACTCAAAGTTATGGTGAGGATTATTCTGAAAATATATGCAAACTACTGAGCACATTATATGTATTCATGGCAGCATTTTGATATTGCCATTTAAATTGGGTACTTTAAATTATATTTTCCATCGTTATATAGTGCATATAAAATTTGAAAAACTAATATGTTACAGAAACAATGCATAAAATTAAATGCCTTTATCTAGTGAGGCCAGGGCAATATTATGACACAAAAGTATTATTATTTTCTTAATTTATGATATGCAAGATGCAAGACAAAATTTCATCATCACTGTTAAAACTAAAAAGGAAGGAAGTTTAGGAAATGTGACACCAAAAAAATAAGAAAATAAATGACAACAAAGGCGACAGCAAATGTGTAATTTATGTCTACCAGCTTCTTGTATTATTTTGTATTGACTTACTTTATTCACTATGTGAATAAATGTGTACCCTAATAAATGCTTTTTAACATTTATATGTAGTGACTTTTGAAAAAGAAAAGTAAACTTAAAGTGTTTTCTAAAAATTAATGGGGTCATAAGTGTAAGCAATGGTGCAAATACTATATTATAAAAAAAAGTGAGTCATATTTATTAGAGTATGGCATTAAATTATTATATTTTATAATGAAAAAGGTAATATAAAAATTTAATCACTGTTTCAAGCTATTAACAAATTTTCATTATTATCCTTTATCCAATTTCCTACTCTAATTTAGTTTTCCAACTACAGAAATAATTCTTGGACCTAAAAAGCTTTCATTCCAAATCTAAATACAAGGGAGAAAGGAATCACAATAACGAACCAAAAGAAATTTCATTTTTACTTCCTTCTGCAATTCTTCAGGGTGAATAGGTAGGATAATGTGAAATGACTATTTTTATGAAGAAAGCTAGATAATGATACAGATGAAAAAAAACAGACTATTCTTTTAGTCATAAGCACAGATCACAGATCTAATAGTTTTGTCCTTAGCTTTCATATACCATAGAGATATGAAATCATCTTACTATGTTCATTGTATGACAAAGGATAGAAAGATAAGTTTTTTTTTTATTGTCTATGTATTTTTGCCTCATACTTTCTCATAGGATTATCACTGATTAAATAAGTATTATGCTTTCTCTTTCTGTATGTGAATTTGAAAAAATAATGCTGTTAAGCACATGTGAAAAAGAAAGCCAGATTTATACAATATTTTCATTTAAGTTTGTTAGAATGACTATAAAAACAAATGCCATATTTTGAAAGATGCCAAATAAAATTGTGAGTAAAGTTATATAACTGACTTAAAGTCACACAGCAAAGCTGTATGGACAACTTAGAATATCAGTTCTTGACTCCCAAATGAGTGTTATTTCTACAGACCACCACACCACAAAAATATGATAATAAAATCAAATGAAAGCTATGTATTTTGTTTATCATGAAAAATATATTTCTAGGTCAAAGATGTTCTGAGAGCTTTATTCATTTATTGAACCCACTGTTTAACAGACTGTCGTTGATGCTGACATATAGAAATGAATAATACAGGCTTGTTCTTTTCATGATGCTTATACTTTAGAAAGAAAAAGTATAGAATAACAACTAATTAAACAGAATATATTCAGATATTGATAACGCCAATGGCAGAAATGTAATTTATTATAATAGAGCATTATAGAGAAAGAAATTTAGTCAGTGAAGAACCCAATAATGTAGCAATATTTAAAATTAGATATAAATGATAATATTGGGAGGAATTAAATATTATTATTTGGAAAAGAAGACGCACAGACATAAATGAATGACTATTTTATACATTTAGCTGTGGTACCTAAAGAACTTGCTGATATATTTGATATTGTCGGTAAAGTATAAGTAAGGCAAGAATGAATCTATATTTTTGGTTTAAGCAAACATACTGGAGCCATGGATTCATAGAATCCAAAGAAAGGAATTATCTGAGTAGGCAAAGTATTGTGGCAATTCAATAACTTTGATTTAAATTTATTAAGTTTAAGATGTCAATGCAAATCGATATCAAGGTCAAGTGGGTGAGGAGTATAGATAAGCACAGAGATATTTTTGAAGATGAGGTATGCTTATAAATAGATCGAGATCACTTGGAAAGGTTTAAATTGAGAAAAGATTAGAGTTCATGATTTAATCTGACTCTACAGCATAGCAAACTGGAAAAAAAGAGATTGAAAAGAATTAGTAAGGAGAGAGGAAGAAGAGGATAGTATTATATCTTGGAAGAGAAAACACTTTACAGAAAAAAAAAAGTCAAGTGTGTCAAATTCTACTATAACTTCTCACAGGATTAAATATTAGCACTTATACCGGAAATATGAGGAGCTTTAGTAATCTTGGTAAAATGAATAAAAGTACAATTGTTGATGGAATTATGGGAATGAGAAGTCCAACTGGAGACTGAAATACAGAAAAGTCTTGTATTAGTTAAAATTATTGTATGGTATCATGACTTCACTATGGAGTAAAGAAAAAGTTCTGTTTTGTTTTTAATTTTAAAAAATGCTATCCTGTGATTTTGTACTGATAAAATTAATCCAGAAGAGGCAGGATGAAGATGATGGGAAAAAAAGGATACTTGCAGAAGTGAAATGCTCTGGAAGAAGAAGAAAGTGTCTGGATTACAAGAGAAATGAGCCTACCAAAGAACAGGGAAACTGTGTAAATTGTAAGACTCAATAAATCAGAGACTATGATTACATACAGTAGTAATGAGTTAGTACTGAAAAGGTGTAGAAGGTCCTATAAAATTGATCCTGTCATTTCAGTTTGTTCATTCAGTCATTCAATGAACATATTCTGAATTAAGCTATGGGGAGAAAGAAGTTAGAAAAAACAACAACAACAGATGCATGTCATGCAGCTTACATTCTAAGTGGAAAAGATATGCAGAAATACTATTGAGCTTCTATAAATATTACAAATTAAAATAAAGCTCAGTTAAAAGGACAGTGATGGAACTGCTATTTTTTAATACGATGGTCAAAGAAGATCTCTCAGTGGAGATGGCATTATAACAGTAATGAATGAAATGAAAAAACATGCCATATGGTTATTTGGGGAACAGCACTTACAGCAGCAAGTATAAAAACAATGAGGTGCCCTTAGCAGATTTAAAGAAGAGCAAGGACGCTGTTATGGCTGCAGGAGACATAGAGGGGAAAAGATTGGTAGGAAATGAGATTGGAAAGTTGGCAAGGAAGAAGTTCATTTAGAGTTTTATAGGTCATGCAAATAAATGTAGCTTTTAGTGAAATTAAAGTGAGAAAAAAAAATTTAGCAGAGTAGAGAAACATTTGGATGTACATTTTAAAATAATTTATATGACACATGAATGAGAATATTCTTCAAGAAGAGAAAGTAAATGCCAGGTGAATTGTTAAAGAATCTCAAACAGATAATTAACCAGAGAAAATAGCTGTAGGTGGAGGAAGTTATGAAATCTAATGACTTTATAAAGCAATTTGTGTTTAACAGGAGTGTCACCTAAATGAGTCATCCAGAAACATAGGAAGAAAGGGTAAATTTCAGCACATGTAAGTTTGTAGGGTTTGAAGAGTGAAGGTCCCAGTTTCACTCTGTTTTACTAATGGAATTATTAATAATGCCTTTTTTCACTTTCAAAAGAATTTTGGATTGGGGAATTAATCATATAGTCATCCAGAGTAAGAGTGGAAGCAGAAATCTACTACTAATATCTGAAAATGATTTTTATGCATTAGGTGGCAAAAAACTGGGAAATAATGTGACTTGTTCCCTGAGTGTGCATATGTGTGTGAATTGAGTGTATTTTGAAAGAAGAAATAGAGATCTATGGTGACATTTTGTAATAACTTAGGAGTAATGAAACAGGAATATATATGTATATGTGTTTGTGTCTATATGTAATTTTAAAGTCCTTTAATTCAGCGTATAATCATAGTGAAATATAACCAAATGTATGTCTCTTACAGTGTAGAGTTAACTTTACTAGTGAAATCTTAGTTTAAAATTATGGTAGTTAGTTCTTTGCAAGGTGGTTATTTTTGTGCAATTATATATATATATATATATATAATATATATATGAGTTTAATGGCCTAATGACAGAAATGAGTTCACTTTTATTATATATATATATAATATATATATGAGTTTAATGGCCTAATGACAGAAATGAGTTCACTTTTATTATATATATATATATAATATATATATATATTTGAAATCGTATTTGTGTTGATTCTAAAATTATATCTGGAAGCCTTGATGTATAGAAAGAATAAACCTCTTAAACAGACATTTTAGAAGGATATGGTACTGAAGAAGTATTATATCTGGAATAGATGATATATATATAAAAACTTAGTTCTTCAATTATTAATTTAGGAAAATTCTTGATTTATCTCCTGTTTATCTCCTACAGTTAATATTAACTCCAAAAGTAAAATAAATCGACACAGAGATTAATGTTTCCTCTAATTTAAACTAGTCATTTTACATATCAATGTTGTGTGTATGTAATTATGCTTATAACTACTTAAGGAAGGAAGAGTAAACATGATATGATATTTAATAAAATTCTATTTGGCAGATAATTTTAGATTTATTGCTACATTCTTCACTAGCGTGTTGTTGGCATCTGCTGGTACATATATAATTAATTTTGTGATAGTAGCGAAGTAGCCGGAGGGAAACAATCTGTAAACTCAACTACGCAGTAAAGTATACCTTATAAATATCAAAGACAGAAGTTAAATGCAAATGAAGACTAAATAAGCCTTTTCCATAACTGACTACATAATATGGCCGTTTTTGAGGCAACATTTCTTAAAAATAGTTACTTTTTGTGAGCGTGTGTGTTTGCCTAAAGCTGCGGTATATTCAAATGCTGAGAATCACAAGAGAAATTCTTATTCAAATTGGGAAAGACAAGTGATGTATAAAAGCAAAGTACTTTTGGAAAATATCTTTTTTTTTTTTAGAAGCAAATTACATTTGGTACGAAAATAATGAAAGGAAGGATAGGTTTGGAAAATATATTAAAAATATTCATCATAATTATTATGTATGGTTTGATATAAATGCATCTCTTATGCTAATATTAAATTAAATGGCATGTCTTCTTTGAATATTGGAAATAATTTTTAAAATAATAAAACTTCAGTACTATATCCTTCCGAAATATCTGTTTAAGAAATTTAATTTTTTATAAATAAATTACCAACATGAAAAGAGAATATTTAAAAGAGACAACTAGAATGCTGGTATTTATAATACTTTTTCTGTAAAGAAAAGCACAAAAGAGACTTTCTAAATTATAGGACCATAGATGGGCATAACTTGGCTCTAATGTCTAATGTAACAATGATAGTCAAATAAAAGGATTACATTTTTGCAATGACCATATTTAAATGAAGCAGAAACAAAACTCTAGATCATCCAACCATATTCATTTTTTGGCTCCACAATTATTTCTATGAGATACAGCAAGTCCTCAAATAACACCATTTTGTTCAAAATCATTTTGTTACAATATTGATGAGATGCAGTAGGAATTTAACTCTTATTTATATCAATTAGCCTATGACAAATTTAGTTTTGTTATATGTCATTTCACTTAAAGTTGTAGAACTGATTAACAATGTTAATTGAGGACTTACTGTGTTTGGGAAACTACTTGATCTGGTCTTACCATAAAAGAATGTCATCTACCTGAGAACATGATTCTGGGGATTTCTGTAGTCCAGCCTATTGTTTTCGGAGATATATGAAACTTGGGCTCTTCTGATAGTAAATATCTATATCAAATTGAAATACTTTGTGAAAAAATTAAGTATATACAAAAATGTTTAACATTATTAGCCATCAGAGAAAATCAAATCAAACCTATAGTGAGATATTAGTTTATACTCACTAGGATGGCTACAATGAAAACAAATAGAAAATAGCAGTGCTGGTAAGAAGGACCATAGGGATAAGTTCTCATGGGAAAAGGGTTTTTTGGAAAATAAAAAAAAATTTCAAAAATTGGATTGTGCTAATGGTTGGATCACTCTATAAATATACTAAAACTATTGAATCGTATGCTTTGATAAGTTCTTTTATAGAACAAGAGTTATTTCACAATGCTGCTATTAAAGCTTTTACTAAACATATATTTATTTATATAGAGTACATATTAATATATAGTTAATGTATAAAATACAAATGTGTAATTAATATATATTATATAGACAAATATATATACACACATACCTAAAAAAGCATTGAATTCGTGTTGAGTCTAGTATGTTTATTTAAATTCCAATTCACATCAATGAGCTTGCAGATAAGACCCTTCACAGATAAGAAGTCATTTAAATGCATAATCCTACTTTAAGCTGGCATATATAGCCATCCTTCATGAAGACATTGGAGTGTCACGACAAAGTAGAAATATTAAAGGAAGGTTTTGTTCTCTTTTAAAACGTCCCAGAACCTAGCATACTGTTTTTGATTCAGTTCTTTCGTCAACTTCTTGGATCTTAGTTTCTGATGTTTCTTTTTCCATTTCATTAAATGTACACTTTATCATTGCTTTTCATTTAACATTAACATTTCTTCTTCAATGAACACCAGCTTCTGTGTACTGAGTCAAGGATGTTTTTCTGCACTGCTTTAACTTTGCACTAGGACTGACCCAGAATTTCTCAGTACTTTTAGAGGACAAAACACAATTTGTTTTGTTGGATAGGCCTCATTGTTTTGCTACATCTCAATACAATAAAGTAAATCTGATGCTTTTACTCAGTAAAGAATGTTCTGATTTATTTATTTATTTTTCTCATCAAGTGTTTTTGGATTATTGGATGGATGTATTGTGCGAGTTCCTCAGGTTCATTCAGGTCTTTACGTTACAAAGTCAAACATTCTAATGTTGAATTAGAAGTACTGGCTACTTACATAAACTACAGTCAAGAATTTGTATATTTATGAAATGAATCCATATAAATCTGACATGTCCTTGAAACAAACACCAGAATAACAATTGTATAGTGAATGAGGAACACTAAATTTAGTGGCCACATTTAAAAAAAAAATAATAATCATATTGGAGTTCTTACTAGAACTTTACTATCTGAATGCATTTGGCCTTTTAAATCTGGAATATTGTGGATCAGCAGAAATGTTTAAAGCAAAATTATGTGAATAAAGGGAATTCTATGGTTTATGTGCCCTGAAAGTATCTGATAAATTGAAGATAGTAATAAAGCATATTAGAATGAGACCATTGGGATTAAGTAGTAAAGATTGATTTATATATGACAATTAAATATTTGGTACAAAGTCTTGTAAAGCAGGACAAATAATCTTGCAGACATAAATGCCGTACTTATAGTATATGCAGTCGGCAAGTTGAGAGAGAAGATAATGTAGAACATTTACATTCATAAATGCAAAGAGTAAGAAAAACTAGCCAATGCTTTTAGAGATAGACCAAGTGGGAAAGTTTTGACAACAAATAAATTATACATGTTTAGTCCATGGCTACTTGTTTGTGCAAGCCTCCCCTTGTTAGTAATATTAGAATGAAAGAAAGAAGCAGACATGTAATAAAATTAGAGGGCACATAGGGGCCAGGCAGTACTGGGGTCAGTTATCCAACTTTTTGAGGGGCAGAGTGAAATTTTCCCAATTTATAATTCAATGAATAAAATATATATGTTTGTTTCCATAATATTGTCTAAAGTTAGATTCGCTTGACTTTTTTTTTGACACTTTGGACATAAAATTATGTCATATCATATGTATTTATGTACTGATGATAAACCATCTTTTTATTGTAGGAATCTATACAATTTCATGTTGCTTATTGATGCATTTTGTCTATCATTATCATGTACCCTTATTGCTGCAGAAGATATCTGTGTATATGAGTTATAGCCAAATTTTTGCAGTGTGACTTTTTTGCTGTTGAGGTTTGGAATTTAGTCTATTGATAATACTCAAATATTACAATCTCTTCCTTAAGTTTTGGTGTCAATAATACTGTCTCACACATGACATTAGTGTGAAAAGTATTTCTTTTCTACTCTAAAATAATCATATAACAAACACATACGTGGTCCAAAATATAAGTTCTAAATGTTTCTGATCAATCTAGATGTAAGTTAGGAACAAAAATAATGTCATATGAATGTAAAAGAGATTAATAACGTAAATATCCATTACTTGCTAGCAATTCATATGTACATGCAAAAATATAATACGTAATATGTTTTATGCTCAGAAACTCTTTTAACTGTAATTCTATATTTAAATAACCCACTTATCTTTAAAATGAAAATTGGTGTGAATTTATCTCATCTAGAGAATTAAATATATAAAAATATCCCTGTTAGCATATTTTGTATAAATCAATTAAGAAAAATAAGAATCTAAAAGACATAAAAGTATTTAATATCACCTCAAGATTTTTAATATGTACTTGATATCAACAATGAATGATTTTCAAGAATTCAAACTATTTATCAAAACATTATTCGAAAATGCCTCAAACATTGTACAGACAAATATGCCTGAAAAATAACAAATTATAATATTTTATGTAAAAAAGGCAGACAATTGACTATGTGTAACCTCTTTATTAGTTGTGTTTTATATATGTTACTGTTTTCTCAAATATAGAGCATAAAGTTTAGATGATATATTCTGGAATATGAAATGCCTATATTTAAATCAAGTTTCTGTCATCAAGTTTACTAACCTTCGTGTTGTACCAATCAATGTGTTATAGCACTAATCTCCTTATCTAAAATTTGTGTATAATAATAATAATAGATAATCCATAGGCTTCTAAAAAGAGAAACTGTTTTTAACATAGTGTCTGATTCATAGCTATTTATAAATATTAACTATTATTATTCTGATGATTATTATTATAAATTTAATTTCTATAGCATACAATTCTTTACATTATATGATGTTCCATTACTATTTTCTTAAAATATAATTTCAATTTTATTTTTTGCTAGTATTCAATAAATATTTACTGACATTGTTTTACTTGATGTGACAAAGTATCTATGTGATATATATATGTATATGTGTATATATATATATATATTTTAAATTTACTCTAACAATGTAAGTAACTACATTCTTTATGGCAGAGAAAATTTGTCATAAGTACCTAGAGGATTGAAGGGGGATTGGAGAGGAAGGAGTTAAAGTTGTATTAGAACTGCAGAGTCTGAGTTCTTCACTTTATTTATTCAATAACAAGTTAGCTTGCCATGGATTTTATGGTTATTGGCAGAATATGTGTGACTTCTGGGTCACAGATAAAGAACACATTATTACAGTAATATCAATAGTCAAATTTTCAGCATTTGTGCCCATTTCTTGAGCTCCAATTCCCACAGAATGATTCAGAGAAGTCATGTAATGTACACATATGACAATGTTTTACAGAACAAAACCCCTAAATTTATGTTACTTGAATCTTTTTTTAATGTTGAGTAAACATGGATGATATTTGCTTCTGAAAGAGACATCACTTTTCTTCTATTGCAAAGTAAATAAACCTGTCGTCTGTTCCAGAGGAAGGCACTATACTCCCTTTCAAGGCTGCTACCAATTCAAATATCCTTGAAAAGACAATTTGATACAAAGGAAGTCAAAAGTCCTTTTTCTCACAAGAGAAAAATCAGAAGCAAAATCTACTGCAGATGATAAAACTTGGAGAAAGTCTCATGACTGGTATACAGATTTTGTTGGTTATTTACCAATAGTCTCAGGGGGCTTCAAGTGGGTAGTCACTAAAATCAACACTCTTTTACTCCAAGCTTTGTTTATTCCATAACTGTCTACCTCAGAAAATAAAGATTTAGAATGGTGAATTCTCAAAAGATATTTCTTTGACCAAGGTAAACATTTCATTGTTATCAATATAAATAAATGAGAAAGAAAAAATTACATGGAGATTTTATACACACACACACACACACACACACACACACACACACACATATGGATAGACCATATGAAAACAAGGAGGAAAGTTTCAGGATGTGCTTCTATAGCAAGCATGAAAAGTCCAAAAGTCTACATCTCATCCAAGTGTAGGTGTGCATAAGTGTGACTTTCCTATTGGCCTCAGGAGTCCAATTTAGAGCCCCTTGACATTAATAATTACATTTTAGATGTTTCCAATCACAAATTAAGACTTACTTTCCATCTAGTTTAGTTAACATGTATGTCAGTTGCCAATTCTGATTCTAATGAGACTCCTACTCTGGTGTTTATAAGAAATACAGTATATCCAGATCTATCTATCTATCTATCTATCTATCTATCTATCTATCTATCTATCTATATCTATCTATCTATCCCTGAATATGTACCTCCCAAATTACAATCCTTTCTTTGCTCAAGTAAATGCTTTATATTCTTTATTACACCCTTAACGTCCCCCCCTTTGTTTGTTTGTTTGTTTGTTTGCTTATTTGTTTTTGGTTAACAGTTTTTATTTAATTAGTTAAATGGATATATCCTAAATCGAATATAAGAGAAAGTTTTCAGAAGACAAAAATAAATAGTTGTATATTTCTCTCACTACACAGAGGTTTTATTTTGCCTGTTGCAGTGATATTCGGCTTGTCATCAAATTTACATATACCTAAGGAAGGTGACATTTGTCTAGAGCTGTTAGTTAGGTCTTATTTTTCCTCTACTTATCAATGAACATCTTAGCCTGTTAAAGTTTTATGGATGCTGGTAGAAGACATAAGATCTATGGGTCTGGGATAAAGTACAATATTTCTCATAAATAACAGTAACCATAATATTAGCATTATCTTAGGTCGGTTGTCTAAGCTCTAATGCTCACAGGGGGGCATAAAGGAAGCCAAATGACAACTGCACATACAGTGAATTAAACTCTAGGAGATGAACCCCAAGCTTAGGAAACGTCAATCTTTTAAAAAGGTAGCAAGCAAATCTATCATTTTCCCTGGAGGAGATATCTTCTTTATTTTATGGTATAACAAACAAACCAGCTTCCACCTAAGAAGGACACTATCTCCAATTTCAATGTCCATTTCCTATAAAAACAAAGAATTTTGTCCAAATTACATGGCTGCTGATGCCTCTGTGCTCAAAAGGTGCAGAAATATGAGACCCATGGAGAATTATTCCCTAACGATATCAAGCATCAAGCTACAATTTGCCATCATGGAATTTAATTGTGCATATTCCTAATGTTTTTTTTTTAGGCAGCACATAAGTTCATCACATGTTAACTGAATTAGGGCTAATCATGAATATGGCTCCATTACAAAGTGGTAGGGACTGTCTCTTGATTATTTTACCTGTCAAATTCTGTAAGCAAACATTATCCTGTAGAATTGGAAATGCTGATTATGGGGAGAAAGTTGTGTGAGGATCATAACTTGCAATAAGTAAAACAATAGTATAGCAGAAAGACAGCAAAGGAGATTTTAAGTAAACTTGACTTTTAAAATGGGAGGTAATTATTTTTACATAAGTGATTTACAGCAAGGAATAAAACTCTAAGCTCTCTCTTTCAGGTCTAGTGCTGACTAATGAACAGTATTGAGAGACATCTTGAGTTGTATCTCTGAGGAAAGAAGATTTTATCCTTACTGATCTGCAAACTCACTCTCTCTAAGGACCCCTTGTTGGTAATCTGGTGAAAATAAGTGACGGACATTTTTAGAAGACTCAAATCTCTATTTTGTTATTTTTTAATGGTCTAGTTACTCTAGATAAAGTGAGCATTTATTCTCCTTGCTGTGCAGCTGGCTGACATTGAACAAATGAAGGGACATCACTGTGTCATCTATAATTGCGAGGAGAATAGATAGGGTTAAATAATGACAACTAGAAGCCTGTGAATGTTAAAATTTGTACTATGTATCTGGAATATGATTATGTTCACAAACATGAGATAATGTGTTAATGGCTGAGCAATGGCCTCAGTCACAGTCCTAGTCATTTGGAATTTGCAGTACATAGGAAAAGTTTATTTCTATTGGAAAAAATGGAAAGTGAAACTATAATTTTAACTGATTAATAATGTGTCAAAAATAAACTTAATATCTGACACAGTTACATGATGTAACAACAGGTTGCAAATTAACTGATATAATGAAGTGAAAATGAATATTATATAACCAAGAAACGCTAGGATAAAAAAGTATTCTGGAAACTGAGATAAAGCCAGATTTGAGGTAATACTGCAGAAACCAATTAGACAGAAAAAGAAATGTGTTTAGCCTTAGAAAATTTATTCTCTCTATTAGAAATCTCTATAAAAACATTAAATAATTAAAATAACTATGAATGATGGAGGAAAATAGTAACTGAGATGGTCAAATTATTTCAAATGACTGATAAAGAGATCATTATTATTATTGTAATTAACATGCTTTGTAGTGTGATTTCCTCCTCTTCATTAAATGACTCAAATCCTGGTGATTAGTGTGGAGTCTTTGTTGGTTTTTTTTTTTTTTTTTTTGTATAAAATATTGCAGAAGATATTGTGAGAGAAATAAAGATATTTGAGAAATATGTTTTAAGAAAATATTGAACAAGTCCTGTGTATGGGTTGGAGAGAAAGCTGTTAAACACTTGGCATGAAAAAGTGGCTGATCATGCTAAGATTCACCATTTCCATGTCAGTTTCATTGCATTGCTGGCTACCTATTCTGGGGATAAATAAATCAAGTTGAATTTGGTTATCATTGATCAATTATATATGTTATGTTTAAAACCTGTTTTTTTGGTGTACTTGTTACCATCACTACAGAAAAATCTATAGTCTTTTCCTAGGAATTGGAAATAAATGTTTTATTCTCAGAATCAATTGCAGGCCATTTCTAGTAAATACCCATCTTCACATCTACGCATTAGTAAAATTGAATATAACCTTATTCCCCCACTCTAAATCTCCTTTCTTTTACTATGCTCAATTAAATGTACTCTCTACTAGATTCAAACTAATGTTTCTAGATTAAAGTTCATCAGTTTCATCATATCCTTATCTAGGGCACCAGTGTTTACCCAAGAATGAGAGTCAGGAAAGATGTTGGGATATTTTCCGCTAAGGCTACATAGCCACACATTTCCTACAATCTCTGATCCTAATTCTTACGTTTAAGGAAGCAAGCAGTATCATTTTGTTTCCAAAGCCATTCCCGGGTTATATTGTGGATGAGTAAGTAGCAAATCTCACAGGGGAATAATAATACACAGTTATTTTATTGAAGTGGCAAGGCATCTGTGCTGCTGAGATTTGTAACTCTCAAAATTTAGGAAAAATGTCCTGGGATTTGGTGATCTAAAAGTCTTCTCTAAGAACAGGATAGGTCTATGTAGTGAATCTCTAGGATATGTAGTCATAGACTTTGGATGTGAGCTACTGGGGAGCCATGAAATACCTGCTGGTATTAACCGCAGGGGCTCTGAGTAGTTATAGATCAGTTAAGACAACCGTGACTTCCTATATATATATTTATATAAATTAACTGTCTAGAGAATCATATATCATCCAGATCAGAACAACTTGTTATTCTAACACCTTACTTCCTTATGTACTTTAAGTTTCTGAATGCAAAACAGAGTTTAAGTTAGAGATGAGAAACCTTAATGATTTACTTTTGAAAGAATTTCTAAGAGCTGGTTTATTTTTATATGTAGTGGATTTTAATAGCTAAATGTCACGTGAGAATATATGAGTCAGTCTAAAGTTTGGAGTGTTCAAATTGCAAACTCTTACTGGCAAATGGAGACATACGATGGTGCCGCTATTTTGTGAAGAAGTCTCTCCAAAGTGTAGTAGTATTAAATCAACCAGTCTTGATAATCGATAGCTATTATAATAAACATTATATAATTTACAATATAATAAAACATTAATAAAAATTACGTGAAAATACCCAATACCTAAGTTTAAAAATATTTGGGGATTAATTTCAAGGTAAATTTTAACTACATTCACATGAGAACTACAAATAAGCTCTGGAGTTTACATATAAATTATCTAAATGTCTAGAAACCAAGTACAGAAGGATTTCAGCATAAACGTGGACTAAAAGCTTAATTTTATTCACCTAAGAACCATAAATAAATTTTCTAGTTAACTTACAAGTGATCATAGCTGAGTGAATAGATAGCAGCTACTTTATATATATGCCAAGCAATATTTATATGTAAATATGTGAAGTGTTAATGTGTATGTTATATTAATGTATATGTTAATTTTAAGAAATCATTTTTTTGAAAAGTGAAAAATAATACTTCAGCACACTCAGATTGCTACAGATAAGATTCAGAGTTATGTTATAGCCTGATTAGCTACTGCATCAAAACAGCTTTATAAACTATTTCATAGGATATTATTTTTGTGCAGATTAACTTAGAGAATAACAATTGAGGAAACAGTCACAAATTAATATTTAGTATTGTGTTGTAGAGAAAAAAAATTTATTTGAAAATATGTGTCAAACATTTAAAAATATAAAACCTTGAATAATAGTTGACCAAGAGTTATTGAATAATAGAATATTTTCATTCATACATGTATTATGCTAGCATTTCTATCATACTAGTGATATATATAGATATA
This sequence comes from Rousettus aegyptiacus, assembly GCF_014176215.1. Lineage (NCBI taxonomy): Eukaryota > Metazoa > Chordata > Mammalia > Chiroptera > Pteropodidae > Rousettus > Rousettus aegyptiacus. Next base: position 64,861,950 of record NW_023416286.1, read on the forward strand.
GATATAGATATAGATATAGATATATACATACACAAATTGAAGTAAGTAAATTAAAATTTAAGCATAACAAATGTAATTCATTTATGCAAAATGCATTCTTAAAGTTTTTAGAGACATATTAGTTTCTGAGATATGAGAATGCATTTCCTAAGAACAGAACTACCTTCTCCGGCTACAATCCACATCATGAGAAAAACCTCTCAAAAGACTATAAAAATTTGTAGTCAAACAATCAGAAATCTTGAATATGTTTTCTGACATCAGTAATTGTTCCTAGGAGATATTTCTTTCTATATTTAATCCCTTAAGATTCACTAAAAGTTGGAAAATATAGTGTATCTGTATTTATACATACTAATTGAAGTAATGAATGTGATCGATTTTAAAAATATCAATAGACACAAGTAAAAGATAAAAGGATATAGCTACAAAATATATTTTTAGATAGAAGGAGAGTGTTTCAGCTTTCCCAAATTCCTTCACTGGTTTAGACAGCTATTGCTGACATAGAAAGAGGCTTACCAGACCATGAGAAGTACACTTTTGCCAATTCGGTGCCTACTTTCCTTACATATAAAAACCTCCTAGTATCTACCAACTTCTTTTAGAATTCTGGTGATCTGATGATATCTGTAAACCAACACTGATTGAATTGGGCTCAATTCCCAGAAATTGTTCTCAAATTTTTACTGGACTCATCCCAGCAGAATGAAATTCTGTTCAAGTCTATTTCATTCCATAACTGAGTTTGGCCCACGGTTCGCAAAGATAAACTCTTTTCGTTTCAGTTTTCTATCAACATATTGAAGATATCATGATGACGGTACAGCATTATCCCTAAGTTATTTTCCCTTATAAAGCACTTCAAAATTTAAATGAGAAGAAAGTAAGATATTTTCTGAACTCTTGCTATGATTTAATGTCTAACCTTTTAGATTCCTTATCTGGAAAAACTCTAGTAATTCTGTATAGTATAAATTCAATATCTTCCTCTGTGATGTTCTACTTAAATTTTCAACTCACTTATTCCCTTTTTGACCTCTTAACAATTGATGCTAGCATTATATTATACAATAATTCGTGTTTCTAAAATATTAAATTGCCATCTCTTCGAACGTACTTGTAAATCTTTGTAATCAGAATATCTGCCACCTTGCCTGATTTTTTTTATATGTATGAATGCATTAAAAAAAAAAAGAATGGATGAAATTAAATTAAATTTTATTTTTTCATTTTAAGAATGCTGATTTGTTCACTAAATGTCCACTCAGCTTCCTTGTTACATTTTAAACTTATTTTCATAACATGGATCCTCTCTGCTGTTATTTTTACAGTTAGAGTCAGCCTCAAATGTTTAATATTTTGATAATATTTTCATAAGATATAACAAAGTTAAAATTTGTAATACAAATAGCCCTCTTTATATTGACAATATTCACTATTTTGGACCTTTCTAATTTGTCATTACTTAAAAACCCTATACATATCATTCTTTATACTTCTAATTTCTTAGGCAGGCAGAAAAATCTTACTCTTCTTCTGTATAAAACACAGGTACACCGTATGCAGTTTATCTGTGGCATTAACATTTTATGGGCAGCTATTAGGAAAGAAGTCTAAAAAAATTGAGAAACACTGATATAATGTATGGTGGTGATCTATTGTATGCCAATGACTCGAGGTAGGACAAAATGACTAAAAGAAATCTCCCTTACAAATTCAAAACATTGAATTTCCTTAGTGTGAGGCAATAACCAGCTGAAGTCTTGGAACAGGGCAGGAGAGCTGTGACTGGGTTCTTTCAGAACTGCACCACAGTGGCCCTTAACAGACTAGAGGCAGAACAGGAAAGATGACAGAAATCACCTGCAAAGTGTGCAGGGTCATTTCTGAATACACAGCTACTCCAGCCTAGCAAAAGCTGTAGGCAGGATAGAAGTGTTAGGAGAAAGACCCCTGAGGTAAACAATTATAAAGCAAGTGGCAAAGTCACTGTGAGTACTCTCCAAGGTATGCAGAGTCTTAGACATGGCAAAGTGATGAGAGGATAGCATTTCCAGAGGTAAAGAAAGCCAAGGACAGAGCTGGGGAGCAAAGTGACCACTGTAGCAAGTTAAAAGCAGACAGATCTCATAGCTAAGAAATCTGGTTTTGGGGTTGAAAAAGTCCTGATCCTACTCCCAAAGCATGTAAGCCATGGTGAAATAAAGTTAAGGTTGCAAAAAATGCCGGGTATTAGTTTTCTATCACTGTTGAACACGCTATCACAGTTTAGCAGCTTTAAGGGACACGGCGGGATTATCTCTAAGTATTTGTGGGATAGGGATCTGGGTTCCGGTTAGTTGAGTCCTCTTCTCAGGGTCTTACAAGGCTGCAACCAAGCTGTTGGTCAAGGCTTCACAAGATTTTTGACAGAATTCAGTCCTTTGTGCTTAAACTGAGGTCCCTGTTTTTTTTCGACGGATGTCATGTGGCTGCTGTCAGCAACCAGAGGCCTCCCACAAAGTTGAAGGATACTTCATCAAAGGGAGCAAGACAATATCTTTCCCTTAGAATCTTGGATCCTTTTAAAGCAGTCATATCTGAATAAATCAAAAACACCTAGGATAATCTCCCCTTTGATTATTTAAAAATCAACTCTTTTGTCATGTTAAGTACATCTACACAAAGCCTTCCCTTTTGCCATATAACATAAGCTAACCACAGGAGTGGTTTCCCCATCATAGTCATATTCACAGTCTCACCCACATTCGAGGGGAGGAGACCATGCACAGCCTGTGCACCGAGAGAGTCATGGTGACCATTCTAGGACTCTTCCTACTAGATACCATGATATGCTCTTTTCCATATGATTGATATTTTCCCTCACAGGAGCAGCAGCCTTTTTTGAGGGGATAAAAGTTATTTACATTAGGTTCTACTCTTGTTTTAAACAAAATGTCTAGAATACAAAAACAAAGTAAAACAACAACAACGCAACATATAATTGATGAACAAAGGAAAAAAATGAGGTCAATAAAGGAGGCAGGTAACATTGAAGTTGAGATTAGTGGATAATGACTTAAAAATTACATTGTGAAATATGTTAGAGGAGCTAACTGGAAAAAAAAAGATGCTGTACAAGAACAAATGGAGGATTTCAAAAGAGAAACACAAAGTATAGTATTAAGAAATAAATTTCAACTGAGTAAATTTAAAGATCTAATTGGCTTTATTAAATGATTCGTGAATCTGGTAACATCCTACCTAGCAATTAGATGGATGCTATGAGGGTTTGTACAAATGGACAATTTCCATTGGAAGAGAGTGGGACAACAAAGCTATTAACAAAAGAAGACTTTTTTGAGGAAAGGAAACAGCAAGGGTTTTTATCATGCATATTGCCTCTTCTTACTTAGGGATAAGGTGTGTGGAGAAAACCAGTGTGGCAGATCAACTCATTGGTGTTGGCCAGAAAATTACAGACTAGTCAATTAAGGTTATGGTTTTGGGAGTGATGGAAACAACAATTAGGTCAGGTATTAAAATCTAGATTTGGTATCAATGACTTTAGCATAAGTGACACCATTTTGGTGTCTGTAGTTTTCTCTTTAACCATAAAAAAAGGAAAAAAAAACCCACAGCATCAGAATTAGGTATCTTCTTTTTGGCAGTGTGAATTTAATCCTTACCTAAGTACCTAGATCTTGGCCTAAGAAGATGCTCATTCTTCTCCACTTATACCCTCTTCACCCTTGCTTCTTTTTGAAAAGTTGAAGCATTTAAAAATAAGGCTCAAATTACACATTTTCTGTCTGAAGGAGTTGCTTTTAATAAACTCCCATTGTCAAAAAGACATTATTCTATTTTCCACCTGGAATTATATTCCTTCCCCCCCCCCCTTTTGTTCACCCATGCTCACTAGACAGGGTTATAAAGTGATTTCTGTATAATAGCAAATATTTTATTGGCAATAATTTAGTATGTCACAATATTAAGGTTGAAATCTACTTTTCATGGTCAAAGACATTTCCTAAATATTCTGTTACTAGAGAAAAATAAATCTCAATAAAATGAGTTTACTCACTTTAATTTTGTAAATAAAATTTAATTGTTATATTACCTCCCCTTTCATATGTCTTACCCAATCAAAACTTGTAGCTCAGTTCTTGATATAATTGATACAAGTCTGTCATATTCTACTACAAGATCTTCTACTAACTTCCTAAAAACTTTCAAGTATAAGTTTCCAACTCAAAGGTTCTCATGCCTTATTTTTCCAAAGTTGCAGTGAATCACAAAATACATTAAACTATTACATCATGAGCCTCACATCTACAAAATTTAGAAAGCATAACTAAAATTCAGAACTAAATATAAGGATTTCTGCAGTTTACACTCAACGTAAACTTCTTACACATTACTATTCTCAAGTGAAATTGACAGTTCAGGAACCCAGAACTAATCACATAGTCTGTCAATACTTCTGTTGCCAACTGCGATTTAATATCCTCTGGGGAAGAATGTGGACAGAAAACAAAATCTAAGAGAAAGAAGAAATAGAGAAAATACCTTTGTTTTAGTTCACTGAGTTGTAAGATAATTCATAACAGTTTTCAGAGTACAATAACTTCGATGTCAATTAGGAGAAAATAATTTCTATTAAAAGATTAATTATGCTGCCATGTGATTTTCTTCAAATCAAAAAATAATCATAACAGTAAAAAAATCAATGACACTATAGTCTTATTGTGCTGTTGGTTCCTAAGCCATTCTCTGCGAGAAGCAATAAGATATCTCTCATGATAACAAGAACTGAGAAGTACAGTAGTACGATATTCACTTAAATAGTTTATCCATATTATATTCTGGTAATCGAATTAAATTTGTGAGATAAAGTGTCATACAAAGAAAATCTGGCATGGAGATGTTAAGTAACTTTCCTATTAAGTTGTATCAAGATTCAATGTGGCTCTTAGGCTACACTTCCAACTACCCATTTTATTACATTTCACCATAGTCCTCTTTTCATAATTAAGTGACATAAGAGTTCTTGACTCTATTCCATTTGGAGAGTGTAAAAGGAGACACCAAAGCTTTTTATAGATAAATGGAAGTTATATTTTTATAAAATTGTTTATTCTATTTGACAAATATTTATTATGTGCCAGACAACATTCTAGGCACGTTAGTGAACAAAAACAAAAAACTATGATATTAGAAGAGAAATTGGCAAATAGAAAATAATGTAATACATTATCTAGTATTATAGCATATGAAAATTCCTATGGAAAAAAATCAATGATAGAAAAGGGATTCAGAGTTCTGAAAAAAAGTATTTGAATTGTAATGTGTATGTGTGTGATGGTGGGGGCAAGAAAGTCAGGCTAAGTCTCAGTCAATATGGTGATAGTGTGACTAAAAACTACTATGTCTCAATTTAATATCTTGACTTGTTACTGGCTTAGAGAAGGGAAGTATAGGTCTTATTTTTATTGGCAACCATGGTGAAACTTCCCACAGTTGGAAAATACCTAGAGGGGAAAAAATGAGAACAGAATTTTATTTCAATATATTCCCACCTATTCTACTAGCATTCTTATTGTGGAAAAAAATCATAATATCTGAAATCAGCAAGAGATATTTTCTGTAGGCCATCTAGAAATAAAAAGGTTAGCCATCGCAGTTTGAGCCTGGTAACAAGTCAAAGGAATGTGAGAGTTCTCATCTTCTGTGTTGGAGTGTTCCCAGTACAGAGAACTAATGATTTATCGAAATAACATCAGGAAGCAAGAGGTGAAAGCTTCCTATAACACTCTCCATAGTAAATACACTCCCTTCTTATCATCACCTGAAGCTAAGTCATTGGTGGTACCACCCTATGCATTATATGTTTTCCCATACCTGCCTGGCTATGCCATCACTTCTTGAATTGAACAGTATTATCAATGTAAAAAGAGAAAATATGCAATTATTTTTAATTTATACATTTAAAGAACTTTACTTACATCTATATCCAGAGACCTAGATATATAATTCTCTGTAAGTAATGGGACATAATGTTACTGGACATAATGTATTTTATAATCTTATCTAGGTAACAGGTACATGCATATGTAGGTTACATCTGAGAAAGTGCATAAAACAAGGATTCAATATAACTTTATTGATCATATGGAAACCTAAATCTTAATGTAATACTGAATATTAAAAAGTAGTATGACATAAATATACAAGTGGGATTGTTTTGTCTAACTATAAACAACAAGGGACTTAATTAATTCTTAATCTAGTATTTAATAACTGGACAAATTTGTTGAAAAAATGGGGTGAATTCACCTTAGCTCAATTTTAATGAGGTAACAAAAAGACTTTTTGTTAGTTGAAATTATCCTAATGCAAAACAAAGATGGACGAGATGACTTTGATCTTTCAATGGTAAAATTTCAGCATGCCAGTGAGGAATAATGCTGAAGGTAGTGTGGGGTCTCTGTCCACCTGAAGCATCAGGGAGTTTCAGGAATTCAAATCAAATCTCGGCTGGCATGATGGCAAAGGAATTTAGCAAACACCTATAGCCCTGTTATAAACTTTAATTGAACACATATCTTTGAAAAACACCTGGGTAAAAATTTGTTTCTTGGACTAAAGTAAATATACAAATATGTTACTTTTGTTCTAAAGAATATAAATTCTAATAGCAAAAGCATGGCCAGTTAAAGAGTAAAATAAAGTGGTTTCCTGTCTGTCTCTCTCTCTCTATCTCATGTATATGTTAGTACATGTGCATGTGCGTGTGTGAGGGGGCAGGGAGAGAAATCACTACAGATCAATTTGTTCATATTTGTTACCGAAATTGTGAATACCAGAATGTCTTGGAAACACAAGAAGAAATTGTATACATATATGCATATATAAAATTTGAACTGGAACACATGCAAACTTTTTAAAAGATACATTTTAGGGTTCACTTTTTCACTCAAGTCTCACACTCTTTGAAGCTGGCTTTTAGGTTTACTTCTCTAATGAAATTGCTCTGTTACAAGTTAGAAAAGGTGAAGGAAGTACTTTACATTATTTTGGGGTTTGAATTGGCTAGAGGAGATTTATTTTAATATATTTCATTTAACTGCATGGTAGGAATTGGAAAAAGTAATCCAGCATTTCTGTGGTTTTCATTTTAATAACATATTTTAGAGAGTGGTTGTGATTAAAAATTAATTGACAGCTTTTGTGAGTAAACCTCAAACATTTTGTAAGTTAATAAAAGAAAGCTATAGTAGAATAATCTGTATCAACTTTACCTTCCTTTTTTAAGCAACCAAAAAAAATGTAAAAATGTTAAAACAATGCTTTTTAGAAAATGAATAAGTAGCACGTAACTACGATCTTTGTTAAAATTTTTCTACAATTCATCAAAATGACCTACCTTCACTTATCATATTTAAATTATTTTTTAATCAATTACATTTTATAAAATACCATTGTTATTTGACAGTAGTCGTATGACAATGAATAAGTATAAATGTGCTTCATAATTTTTATTGCAAACTCTAAGTGATCTGTCATGTTCAAAGGTAACATTCTTTACTAAATTCAGCATAATATTATGCATTCTGAAGCATTACTAAAAGTAATAATTTTTATAGTATATTAATAAATAGACTGAGCTGACATCTTTTCATAAAGGTAACAACTATTATATTCCTGGAAGAAATTAAAATTAACCATGTCTTTTCTTTGTCTCTTAACACTGGTGACAATCTGTTAACTGCTTAACATTCTATCTTAGAAAATTAGAAAATTTCTGCTATATATTACCTGCAGTTTCTGAGAGGTCACACAGACATGGCTAAGTTAATAAGTTTAGTGTAAGTCAAATTCAGCAGGAGTTTCCATTTTTCCAGCAATAATATTAAAATGTAATATCTGTTGTTTAGTATATAGGAGGAGTATGCAACTTAAAATTTGATGACTCTCAAATTTACAGTGATTCTCAACTGTGGTTAATATATTGATGTACGGTGACTTTTATTTTTAGTTTAATAATAACAGGAATAAAAAAATATTATTCCACAATTTGTTAAGATTTTTTTCAATTTAAGTCTATAGAGTCATGTGCCATAATTATATGTCACATTTTCTCACTCTCAAACTCAACACTAGCAATGTGCTTGTGTAACACCGAATATGCTATAATATAAAACAGCTATTCAAGACCATCTTGAATTGCTGTGTTCTAGACTATAGAATATAGCTATTTTTTAGTCTCCTCTGAGATGAAATAAATGACAAGGGTACGGCTCATGTATAAAAATCTAATCATATTAATTTTCTATATTGACATTATTTGATACAGCAAAATTTAATGTCAGTGCTGCCCCTGCTAGCTGTATGGAAAAATACAAGCGCTATAATTAACAATAAGTTTATTTTCTAGCATACTAGGCAGAAATGTAGCCCCCCATAGGAAGATAAAAATGGAAAAGCAAATTAAAATGGATTTGAGCCAGTATATTGTTAGATCGATATCTGGCACTCGCAGACCTGCTTAGCAAAGGTTCTGTAGCTAGTCAGCAATCTTATTACCTCTACCAAATGACCAAATGCTACCTATGCATATTTACACATAAGGCAAATAGAATCAGAAAGGACAAAGACTAAATCTACTCTCAAAAATTGTTAATATTAACAAGAAACAACCTTGCTATCAATCAGAATTATAATTAAAATGTTCCCTACTTATTATTTTTTAATTAGGATTTTTTTATTTGTCCATCTTCAAAGGTTATTTTTGTTTCCTAAAAATTTATTCCTCCCTTGTCTGAGTATGCTGAAAACATAGGAGGGAATAACAACACCTTTGGCATTAACGGTGGCCCCTGGTTAGCTTATAAAAATTATGTTATCTCATACCATTTTCACAGTGATTGGTTCAGCTCTGGACAATGCGACTAACTAAAACTTTCAGTGCGCACAATTCTCCTATGCGCAGGAAAAGGCTCAGGATTGTGTGTGTGTGTGTGTGTGTGTGTGTGAAAAATCTATTTCTCCATTAACTATTTAATGAAAGAAAGTCTGTCTCTCCTGCCATGTGGAAATGGTGATATCACTGAATGGTGAAATAAAGCCTTGTTTGTAGCCTTCTCTATTTCTGAATTTTTCAATTATGTGAATAAATACCTTCCTTGTATTCTTTTAGCCAGTTGGTTGGAGTGGAGTCTTCTAACAACTGCAAGTGAAAAATATATGTACCATGTACTCGTTGAATAATACTCATTGTAAGAAAATCATGCTGGATATTTAACGAATATTTAGGGACTCTGCCATCTTTTTAAGGACTTATTAAATATTAAAAAGAATTATATAAAAATTCTATAAATGAATTTTCAGACTATATTATCTCATTTTTGGCAGTGGTTTATTGTGTCTCCAAATTTTTGAGCATCTGGTTGTTGATTTCAGACTTTAGAGCTACATACTTCTGAGGTGCTACTATAGGATATAAATGGGTGTTCTCTGTCTTATTCATTTGACATGGGGAGGCATAATTCTGTATCATTCTGCCCTATTAGGTATAACTAGTTCTTCTGATTGCTCTTTGCATTCATTTTCTGTTGTTCATGTGTTGTCACAGCTTTAAACTATTGTAAAATATTTAAACTACTGTTAAGATCTTAAATTCTCTAACAATTTAGCCAAGCTTGTCTTCTACTGCTCTACATCTATGCTAATTATATAAGCTGGATTTGGCATAGTTTTCATAAAAGGAATGAGAATGCGGCATATGATATGAGAAGTATTAATCGTGGTGTAGATTTTTTGAGAACTTTACTTAAATCTACTGATTTCCCTCATTTGAGCTCCATGTCATGAGTTCTGACATATCAATAGAAAAGTGTCATAGTGGATGTCAAGAAAAATGACTGGCAATTATTAGATTTTAATTTTTACATTTTTGAACTAGTTATAAGAAAGGAACATTGTGAAAAGAATTACGACTAGATTTCTGAGACTAGATTGATGTTTCCAAACTTAGGAAGAGTGGGCTGGAGAAAAAGGAACTGAAGAGCTGACAAGCTATTTAAGAATCATGAAAGGCCTTTGAAAAGATGGCTTCCCAACCAGGAGAGCCTCTTCTGGGCTATGTGCGCATGTGTGTGCGTGTGCATGTGCTTGTGCGTGTGTGTGCACGCGCGCACGCGTGCGCGCAAGTGTGTGAGTTTGGTGCGTGGACACAGACATTAACACATAAAACAGATTTCAGCAATTTTCTGAGTCTCCGTGTCTTGCCAGCCTTCCATGATAACATTCTTAGGTTGGATTCCTGTGGTATATAAACAAAGAAACAAACAAACAAGAAAAGCCTGCAAAATATCCAGCCTTCACACTAAACTAGGCTATGCAAAGGATAGAAATAAAAAGAAGAGGAAAAAAAAAAAAGAAGAAAGAAAAGATGAAAATCAGTGTTCATACATTCTGTCCAAAATTTTAACATTATCCTCGAAGAACATAGGGATATCTACTCATTAAAGCATCGTGATAAATGTAAGATAAGATAAGATTGGCTCTCTGCAAGGCCAAAAGTTTTGACCCCAAAGTGGTAATGAAATGAATCACCTTGTTGATACCAAGTACCTCTAAAAAGTGTACAGATATGGAGGGAAGCAGATTAAGATGGAATAATTTAATTGTTAATATTGGTCTGGTTACAGAGTAAAAGAGCTATAGAAAAACATTCCGGTGGTACAAATCTTGTGGTGTCTTATTTTAAAAATGTCTTATAAAGTAAAATGTTTCAAGACTAGGACTATAATTATGGAAAGAGGTCTTCTGCTTCAAGCATGGATTTGGATGAAGTTCCCAGGAATTAGCAAGGTTCAACGAAGCTTTTTGAAAGACATTAGATAAACAGAGAAGCAAGCAACTGACATACACTAAGAGGCTGTAAAGGCACTATGCATAGGTAGGAAGAGAGAATACAACACAGTAAATAAGAACAAGCATTCACGATTAGGCTTCCTGAGTTCAAGTTCTCACTGGCTATGTGACCTTGAGTCAATTAGTTTTATTCTCCCTTTTCATCTTTAACTGGGATAATAATAATAACTACCTCTTATGTCATTTTGCACTGAAAAGTGAGATACATGTGAGAAGTGCTTAGGACTATGTTTGCCACATAAAAGTGAGTAAAGGTTTTTAATATTGATATTTAAAATAAGAGAATAAATGTCAGACAAACATTTAGGGTTTTTTTTTTTGTGATTTACTAGTAGTATGTACTTAGAAAATTAATTTAAACTTTCTAATTCTTATTTTCTAAGTTTCTAAATCTGTGTAACAATATATCAGATTTCTAAGTTGTCTCTTGAAGTTCTCTCTACTCTTGCATCCACATATTCAAAATGCACTTTTCCCCATTAGTATTAAGCTCCTTTAAAAATACATCTTAAAATATTAATCATTAGTCGAATAGTTTGTTGCATGGAGTCATGTTACACGGCAACAAAAACACTTTGAACACTACTGTCCTGAGAATCTATAGTTGTATTTCTGATCATTTAAGTGCAGGAATGATGGGATCTTCTTTTCTAAGTATACATATTGTAAATAAAAATGCAGAAGACTGAGCAAGAAAAATCTAAATGGCTTCAGTTCATTGAGTCTTCAAGGCAGTGCTTGACTTGCAGTAAGAGCTCAAGGGTACGTTAGGGGGAAACAATTGCAAGAGAAAACATACAAATAGAGTGGAAAATTATATTCAGTCTAAATTTATTGAAAATATTTCAAAAATAGAAGTCATATGTAGGTTATCTTTAGAGTAATAAAATCTCATCAGAAAAGAATTGATTAGCATTGAAAGAAAAGTTCATTTTCTATCAAGTTCGAACTACAATTTTTTAATTAAACTTATTTTAGGCAAAATAAGAAATTCGATGTAGAAATAAATTGTTTTATTGTATTCTCAAAAATAGAAAGTTAACAATGGATTTCTTTTAGTATATTTATATTTAACTGTACTAGAGATATGCTATAACTGATAAAAAACATTGGTACATCTCACTGACCTGTAACTCTTTACTGTGTCAGCAAGAAGAACCGAGGACCCACTCCATGCGCCGGTGCGATGCCAGCTTTCACATCAGCCCAAATGGTCACATAGCCAGGGCAGACAATTAATATTCAGAAAATTATCGAAGACTGGCTTTTATATTTTTATGATAAATATCCTCTACCAAGTTATATAAAATGTGATCATTATAAACCATTATTTTATAAAGATATTGGCAAATTTGCCATTATATACAGTATATGTTAAGATATCCAATTGTAATTTATAATTCAATTTTGATTTATATTAAGTGTGTATATGAGTCTATACTTACAAGTGTGAACACGTATTACACAATAAGAAATTACAAATTATTGACTCTTGCCATTTCACCATTCCACTCTTTTATTTCCTCTTGGCTCCATCATCTAGCAAAATGAAGTTTGCTCCAGCTTATTTGTTAACAAATTTGATGCTTAGCTAATAGTCTTCCTTACCATTTCAAATCTTTTCACAATCATGAGTGATTTTAATATGAAGACACATGATCCTCTCATTTTCTACACTCTCAATCTTTTATTCTTATCTCCAATAAACTGTTCTTTCATTTACATAAGTCACCCATTCCCTTGATTTCTTGGGCCTTATTACCGACTGTATTTGCTCTGTCAAAAATAATTAATTTATACATCTTACGCTTCCAAATTATAGTTAAAATCTATTTTTAAAGTCCTTGAATTTCACTGGAAACCAGTATATTGGGTTTGTTATGTAGCTAGGTAGCCATGAGCGGCAGGAGAAAAGGCTTAGCTCTGTGCCCCAAGGAATGACAAGAATGATGGCCTACCCCAAAGGTCACCCATAGTACCAACCAGAAATGCCCATTTTTCAGTGAACAATACCCTTGCATCCTGGAGTACAAGGAGATAAATGGTGATAACATAGCAACTAGTTTAGGCCAGCAACAATTGCTTGTGCAGTAGAGATTACTCTGACTTTTTTTTCACCTCAGCTTCATAATGCCATCATTATAATGTCATCCATACACTTGGAAGTTCATCATTCTAATTATAACAACTGAATTCTGGGAAGGCACATGCACAGTTAACAATAGGTCATATAACAGCCAATTAACAATCAAAATGTCCTCACACGTCAATCAGCTAGTACGGCCCTTACTGTAACCTTCCACCACAGCCCAGATATAAGACAGACCTTCCCATGTCTACAAGACTACAGCTGTCTCTGGTGTAGCCTGTTTCCCTCTTGAAATGTACTTCAATAATTCTTACTTTTCCTAAATTTCACCGATCTGTAATTCTTCAGCGAGGAAGAATCAAGGCCCCTCTCAGTGCGACCAGGGCAACAATGGTTTAAGATCGTCCCCACGATGATAGCTTTTTCACTCATTCTTAGTGCAATCAATAGTCCATTTTTTTCTCATCTAATCATCTTCACTCTGTCAATTGGATTATTTTAAATATGCTAAATATATAGTGATCTCTGCTTTATTAAAAAGAAAAAAATTCATAACATGCTATGTACTTTTTCACATCCCACTTACAAACTATATATATAATTATATATATTATATATATATATATAATCCATATATATATATGGATTATTCCACCAAAAAGTTCTAAGTTCACCAATTCATTCTGTTGTGCTATATTCAGTGAACATTTTTAAATAACTCCTTTTATCGGACACTTAAACAAAATTGAATACTCTCTCTTTGGTTTTTATAGCACAGCACCACCTACTTACTACTTACTACTGTCTCTCTCTAGCAAATGTTCTTCCTTATGCTGACTAAAATGGTAACTAAATCCTGGAGTTGCTCAGTGCTCAAACTATAAGATGTCCTTAGCATCCAGCATTCACATAGGACAATATGTAACATCTCCATGAGATTTAGAGGGGAAGAAAACCAATGTAAACATGATACATCTGCTGGCTGCTGGACCACTGGTAATTCAGTCAACTATCTCTGACCCAGGAGTCTTCAATAGTCTGCCACATCTGTGAAACTGTGGCAATCAATCATATTGTAATCTATAAAAAGAAATACATATTTAGTTGCATCCTCATTCCTGACACAGAATGCCTAAAACTCTTGGAATTTCCTAAGTGACAAGAGCAATAAACTTGTCTTTTGTTATTTATAACAAGCCCTTTCAACCACACCTGAGTTTATGTTAATGAGATGACTTTTGGAAAGGATAAGATGGAAGCTGGTTGCCAGAGAACCAATGTTGTGATTAAAGGGTTAGAACTCTCAGTCCCAGTCCTTCACTTCTGAGGTGACCAGAAATTAAAAAATGAAGTATGTTGTAGTAGAGAACTGAGAAGACACAAAAAGGATATTTTTTCCTTTATCCAGTCTAACATATTAGCTTGCAAGGAGGATAAAATCTAACATCTCAGAGTTGTTGACAAGAATACAAACTAGTAATTGACATAATATTGTGAAACATGGGATTGGAAAGTTTGACCTATCTATATAATTATTTTAAATATTCTTCATATCTATATGAAGAGAAAATATGTACATATGCACACATTAGAATAACAAAATATTACTTGAATTTGAAGGTAAATAAGAAGTAGTTATAGTAAGAAACATTTTTTTTATTACAAATATTGCTAAGGCCATAATGACCTAATTATAAATAGAAAATAATTTATACTGCATATATACACTCATACATATATTTTTAAATTGCAAAGAATATTTGCTTTAAATATCTTGGAACTAAGAATAATTGATTAAAAAGCACTGTCGGCAAACAACGTTACTTCCAAAAATTGCATATAATTTTATGTAATAATCAGAGAAAACCTCTCCTTTTTTCGACTTACAAATGCTCATTTGGCTGATGATGCATATCACAAAGTCTAATGAAAATGATAATTCTGTATAATGAATAGGCAGTTGTATTACATTTATAGAGTAGAAAACATTTCAAGTTAATGTTTCCCAGCATGAATATAGGTTTAGGAGAACCTTTCTTAGCCAAGTCTGTTTAAATGACCTGACTGGTGGTCTGGTCTACCGATGTTCATGTGCATACATCTTCATCTGTATGAAGCTATGTCGGGTAGTAGCATACACAGGCATTATAGGTCTGCTTCCTTTCTTCTACCTGCTTCCCTCCCTCCCTCCCTCCCTCCCTCCCTCCCTCCCTCCCTCCTTTCCTTCCTTCCTTCCTTCCTTCCTTCCTTCCTTCCTTCCTTCCTTCCGTCCTTCCTTCCTTCCTTCCTTCCTTCCTTCCTTTACTTCTTTCCTTCTTTTTACATTCTTTACCCTGTCCTACTGTTATGCATATTATATTGATAAAGAATAACATGTTTGCTTAAACTTACATTGATTTTTAAATCAACACTGATTTTGAACAGAGCTACCCTCTCAAGCCCCAATTTAATTTATATTGATTTTTTTGACTTTGTGATGTACAGCAACCTGTATCTTTCCTATTATAGACCAAGAATATAAAATGTATTCAACATAACATGATTTGCAATTTAATTATAAACAATTTTTGATTTCCCAAATTAATTCTTACCATTTATGTAAAATCATATTTTAGATAATTTCAAAATATTTATAAGTATTTTTATTCTATTACGAGCACTGAACTTCTTCAGGAAGAGAGCCTGGCGGTCTGACATTTAAAAAGAATATTGGACTAAACAGAAACCCTATGAAATTATGGGTTTAAATTAAACCTTATTTAAGAATTCCGTTTTTAAAAAGTTGTTTTTCTTAGAAGTCCAATTCATAACTGATAATAAAAAAAAAAACATTGAAAGTGTATCCTATCACCCTCCACATTCGAAAATCCCAAATCCAGTTATATATACGGTTTCTACTTTATTGCTTAATTTACCTAAGATTACCGATATAAAAAGCTGAGACCACAAATCTGTTGTTAATAAAAAAAATTATTTATTTTTATAATGTAGTATTTATCTAATTATACATTATTTAAAATGCCTTATATGAGATAATTTGTTATGAAAAGAATAATTAAATTAAAATGATGGATGATGGTTCTCTTCTTGGAGTTTGCAGTTTAGAGGTTGAGATTAATATAAAATAGTTTTTAAATAAATCAAAAACATAAAAGTATATATGTGATAAATGCTAAGAGAAAAAAATAAATTTTGCATAATTAATTTGATTTAGATTCTAGATTTAAACACAGATAGCCAAACTCCAGAACAGCCTATAGCATCTTGTAGCTTGTACTATCTCCTCTTTTAAGTAGAATTAATGAGAGAGGGAGGGATACTGATTCTAGATAGAGGAAATAGCATGGGATATCACTGTAGTGTGTGTGTGTGTGCGTGTGTGTGGGAAGATGTACATGATCATTACATCTTTAGGAATCATTTGGAAGAGATCGAGAGTGGATGATGGAAGACCAATTTAAGTGTTATTTTTATAAATCAGTAAGCAACAGCAGTAGCTTGAATATTGAAGTGGTGGAGAAGATAGTGTAAAAATGATAAAAATAGATGGTATGTGTGCCTATGTTTGCAAGTATATGTATTAAAACAACAGTGGAAAATCAATCAAATATGAAATGTGACAAAATATTTCAAATTTAATTTCTAGATATACATTTTTCCTAACTGAATGTTTAGTAATGCTAGCAAGTAAGGTAAAGAAAGAAAATAAATTAGGAGAGGGATGGTTATGAGTTAGTGTATGGAAATTATTGGTTTAGATTTTCTTTTGTAATTTGAAATACACAAGGAGAGCTTTAGGTCCATAATCTCTCATTTCCCTATTTGAAATTTAAAGTTCCTAAACCAAATGATTTGTTCTCCTAAAATTGTAGCAATTCATTTGGTAATAAAACAATCTAAACTGATATAAAGCTCGCTCTCTCTCTCTCCCTCTCCCCCTCTCAAATCTGGGGATGTTCCATGTACTGTTTATAATTTCCTAATACCCAGTGTATTAGGCCTACATAAAATATGAACGCTCCTTAATTTTTATGTTCTCAGAATCTCAGTGGTTTAAATAAGGGGTTGAAACTTACACTGTGTAAGTAATATTCTCAAGTTTGGAGCACAGAGTTGAAAACAGGGCTACAGAAACAAACTTATTATTGACATGCTACAGAGAGTAGAGAAACAACATGGGGTAGGAAGAGAACAAGATCTAGTGCCAAAATAGAATCACAATATTTGAAGCCTTGTTAGACAACAGTAAGCCTACAATAGGGAATTGAGGGATGTAGCCAGAGTGGTAAAAGGAAATCAGAAAAATGTAGTATAGACTGGAAAGAGAATATTGTGAGGAAAAAGGAAGAACTCATTTTAAAATTGAGATATTAGGTATTTGATATTGACTTGTAGGACTTTCTTATATATTTTGGATAACAGATTTATGGTTTGCAAATATTTTCTCCCATTCTGTTGGTTGCCTTTTTACTCAGTTTCATTTCCCATGAAGATCGTTTTATTCTTATATAGTCTCATTTGTCTAATTTTGCTTTTGTTGCCTGTGCTTGTGTCATCTCCAAGAAATCATTGCCAAAATCAGTGTTATAAAGCTTTTCCCCTACATGTTCCAACAGGTATATGAAAAGATGCTCAATGTCACTTATCACCGGGGAAATGCAAAACAAAATCACAATGAGATATCATGCATGCCTGTTAGGATGGAGATTACCAGAAAAACAAAAGACAAGTGTTGGCAAGAATGTGAAGAATTTGGAACTATTGTACACCATTGTTGAATGCAAAATGGCTCAGCTGCTATGAAAAGGAGTATGGGAGTTCCTCAAAAAATTAAAAATAGAACTACAATATTATCCACCAAAACCACTACTGGGCACATAATCTAAAAGACTGAATTTAGCATCTTAAAGAAATATAAGCACTCCCATGTTCATTTCAACACTGTTACAATAGCCAATATGTAGATATAATCTAAATGTCCAGAAAAGGTAAATTGAGAAAAAAAATGTGGTATATACATACAATAGAATATTATTCAGCCTTAAAAAAAGAAGGAAATCCTGAAATATATATGACACTATGGATAAACTTCAAAAACATTATGCTAAGTGAAATAAGCCAATCACAGAAAGAGAAACACTATATTTTCCCACTTCTATGAGGTATCTAAAATAGTCATAGAAGCAGAGCACATAATGCTGGTTGCCAGGGGCTGGGGAGAAAAAAGAAATGGAAGGTTGCTGATGAATAGGCATAAAGCTTCAGTTATGCAAGACGAGTAAGTTCTAGAGTTCTGCCGTACAAAATTCTGTCCGAGGTTAACAACACTGTATTGTACACTTAAAAATCTGTTAAAAGGAAAAAATATAATGTTAATTGTACTCACCACAATAGAATAAAAATAAAGAAGAAAGAAAGAGTTGGCACGGTTTAACCCTACTGAGAAGACAAGAAGTTTAGAATTTTTAAATCTACCTTTGAAATGTATATTGAGGAAATCACTCTTAGCTTGGTGAGCGATTAGAAAAAGTCAGATTGCAAGTCTGAATGGCAAGATAATAATTTGGTATTTTAATTTAAACTATATTATCCATGAAGACCTCTACTGTAACTCTCGCAGTTTCATAAATGCTACTTGGTATATTAGACCATGATACTATAATAAACCATGATAGAAAACAAGCTATGGTGAAGTAGCAAAATTTGGTCATGTATAAATTTGAATTGTAGAAATAAAGAAATTAAAATGGCATTGTTATATTAGCATTGTGACAGCAACAAACTAGTTTTAATGAGAACTTTTATTAACTGAGACATATTTTAAATATATGTCATTGAATACATTTATGATTAAGTTATCCCTATTATAAGGACTAGTAAACTAATTTCCAAAATAATCATTAGCAAAATAATAATAATAATAATAATAATATTAATAATATTAATATTAATAATAATATATATATAATATTATATTATATATAATAGAATAATAATATATATATATAATATTATATATATATTATTATTATTACATTAATAAGCTTTTTCATAGTTGCAGGGTGTATATATTTTTTAATTAACTTCTGTCTAAATACAAAATTAACATTCTCCCACTAAATGCACTTCCTTTATTTTGGACCTCAAATATTTGCAGATATAGATTAAATAATCCCATATTATTATGTTACCATTTTATAATGAATGTCTTTTCTGTAATTTCCAACAAATACCATTATGGCGATAGTGCTCTAGGGATTTATAACACTGCTTAGACGCAAGAGGACCATTCTGGATAATTTAGGAAACTGGAAGGACATAGAAGTCAGTCAATCTTAATATATCTGAATTTTTAATATCTGTTATCATAGGAAATAATACAGTGATGTTTTAATGACAAGTGTAAAACATACCAATTTTGTAAAGAATGAAAAGCCAAGATATTAAATAACTACATGTTTAAAAATTATTTTTTGGTTACTGATAAAAGGTAACTTTAATTTTTAATAGTGAAACATAATAAAGAAAAGTAAAGATGACACCACTTTATTTTCATTTTTATGTCATAAATATTAAAATTTAGAGCCAACTTAAATCTGTGGAATTATGTTTTTGTGATTTTAAGGTATGGTCTATAACCCTTGCTGTCATCAGACATTTAAAATTCCATGCTATCCTGACAAAAACTTTTTGCTATCTTCCTGGAAGTATTATCAACCCAAAACTTTTCTATGCCTAACCAAGCAAAGGTGTTGTCTTCAATCTTCTTTTACAAGATTTATTTGAGGTAAATAGAAATACTGCAGAGGAAGGCAGGTGTTATGCATCACTCAGGCATCAGTGAGCTTCTTCTCTGTTTTAGTCTTTGTAACTCATAGTCTCAGTGTTACAGTTACATTTATGTTCGCACGGGAGCAGCCCAAATGTCTCCATGTAAATATATTAGACAATGAGAATTTTACTGCTGTGACATGCTTAACTAAAAGTTTAGGTAAACCAATGATGACTAAGCAATATAGTAGCTTTATCAGGACAAGAACTGCAAAGTAATAAATCATAAACAATTATTTTCCTATCCCTGAAAAATGGGGTGTATGGGGCATAATAGGAATGGTGAAACCTGAACTTATACAAAATAAAGTATGTTATCAGAAATCATATTTTGATATGTAGATTAGAATATTAGCTTGTTCAAATTAAAGTATGCACAGAAGTTATTATTTTTCTATTTTACATAGGTCCTCAATATCAATCCTGAGTGGTAGTTTTTTCACAACTGTGGACACATGATTTCCATGGTACTACATTGCATTATTCATTTGTTATAATATCAGTAGTTAATAAAAAGCCTTAATGATAATTGTGATAAATGTGTGTTTATCACATAATGAATGCTCCATACTTTTTTCATGATGAATAGTGCTAATCTTACTCATTGTATATAGTTATTTATATATAATAAAGACAGAATATTACTTTAACCAACAGGTGGTCCAATAGTTTCTCTATTCAAAAACTAATTAAAGAAAATATTAAACTAGTATTTCATATGGTAGCATAAAATCAGAAAAAAAAAACATGCTAATTCATGTAACTATTTTGCTATATGTATTATAAGCAAGTTTTATTTCAGAAGCATTATATTTTAAGTTGAGATATGAAACTTGTAATTTCAGAAAGATTGCTCCATTCTATAGTATATTTCAATAGTAGACCTGAGAGAAGTTATTACATTGATGGTGAAGTATTTTGGCAGTAACTTTTTTTAAGCATATGATATATTTACTTGTGGGTGTCTGTATTGCATAAAGAAATATTTAAATCTTATTAAAGATATCAATATTTACATTTGATTTTGCATGACATGCAGTCAAAAAAATAAAAGTACTTGAGCTCTCTTTACTTGGACTAATATACCTTGAAAGTCTGCCAAAATAACATTTTTGTCTGATTAGATCAAAAACGTGGAGGTTTATATCTCACTTGGATATTCGGAAAATGTGTGTGCGTGTGTGTGTGTTTGTGTGTGTATTAGTGAGTTTGTTAAAGAAAATAAAAATCACTCTGACTACTGGAAAGACAAGATTTAATAAAGAGCCTAACAAGTTTACTAAATCATTAGAAGAGCTAGGTGAACAAAAGAAAAAATAATCCTATCAGATTCTATCAGAACAGGTTTCAATATTCAGTAGTACCACGCAGTGTGATCTGTAGTGGGATATCTCAGAAACTACAGGAAAACCATTCTCGTCACCTGCCAAATTTCATATGAATGTTGGCATGTTTGCCATTGCCTCTTGAAGGATAGACGCTTTGTTTCTTTTTCTTTTTCTTTTTTCCTTTTTCTTCTTTTTTTTTTTTTTTTTTGTTTTTACAACACTATGTGAGTACTTCTCACTGATGACTCTAACTCAGAAGTCCGATAGCAAATAGCGATGATCTTAATAATCTTAGTCTCAACGGTTTTTTGTTTGTTTAGTTTTATTTTTTGGCATTTTCTATACATTAAAGAAATATAGGAGAGGGATCAGTACTACATATTAAAGACATTCTGATCAATTAACTTCTTTAGGTACTCAGTATGTCTTCATATTAAATTTCCAACAACAATAATTGCAACAGCACCTTCTCTAACTAAAAGGATCCAAAAATTCATTGAACAAAATAAAATGCACTCTTTCTTTACCCATGAAAAAAGATTCAAGTCCCATTAATATCCTTATACCCCTGTGGTAATATTTATTTCTCCTCTAATGCACATAGAATCCCTACTTGATATGTTGTAACTTGATGATTAGTACTTCATATACCTTGTCATTTGATATTCTGTGATTGAATGCAAAGCACCACATATGAAAGAAGAAGGTATCAGGAGAACATAAGTAAGTTTATATATACAAATAAACACTTAACAAGAATATACATATAAGTTGTACAACGATTTATATGAACACTGTTATTCCTTCTCTCCTCCTTCTTTCACTTGCTCTTTCTCCTCCTCTTTCTTCTCTGCATAAGATGTACCCTTTGCCCTCAGCCAGAATGGTTGTTTCACATCGTATCTTACCCGGCGAAGAGACTCAAACCTTCATTCTTGAAAAGTATAAATTATTAATGTGTCTGCTGATATTTGTTGTACTAGGTAACTTTTTACCTTAGACATACAAGTATTAAAAGATATTACAGATAATCCCCTGGGTTTGAGACATTGAATTTTATCTCATTGTGCAACAGCAGCTTTATTTGTCCTAGATGATCAAAATCAGTCACCCTAGCTATAGAGTAACCTCTTTTGCCTATTACTTAAGTGATATGATCAGCTAGAACGGGTCAGAGAGCAGTCTTAATATCTAATCCAATGGACTCATTGTTATATTTTAGTAAAATCGTTATTCTTTAATGACCGATACCTCTAAATCCAAGTACCTCTAAATACCTCTAAATCCAAAATTTCGAGAAGGGAAGACAAAAATATTTCCAAGTGCCTTATTAAATTTAGTAGGAATTTCCTTATTTCCCTTACTCCAATTTTACTCCTGGTTTCATAGCCTAAAATAATATTAATTATATTATTCTCTGGTGCATAGGATACATTGCAACTAGTAATAATGCACACCAGCATTACAAGATATATTCTCCCAGCCGGTGGTATCATTATATCTTCAGTAGGCCATTTCACATTCTATGAGTTACTGTCAAGTTCAGACTACAAATCCTCCAGGTAGGTATGAGAACATTTCCTCATCATTCTTTTATTGTAAAAAGGCCTCATGGTCAGAAGCATGTCTCGAGATAACTAATGATAAACATGCTATTCAATTATTCCATGAATGGCGATGCTGGCTAAAACACTGCGGGCAACGAAGGGAAGTCCACTTCCAAAATAAGTTTTATGCCAAGACAGAAAAAGCACTGCCTTTGTCAAGATAAAAGAAAAGAAATGTAATCATCTGACTATCAGGTTACTGGCTTTTGTTGTTAGCAGATATTACACTCAGCCGTGGTGGTAGCCAGATAAGCATTTGAAAGGAGTTGAAGTCATGTGTAACTTTCATCTCAGCCACCATGGTCATATTTATTATGGGCCCATTTAGCATGTTCTAGAGTGGAACTCTGATGTAGATTGCCATTCTAGAAAAAATAAAAAATGCGCCAGCAAGCAAACAAAACCCTTGAAATACTTGCCCTTAGTTTAATTATTTGTATAATGTTACAAATGGAATGGAAACAAAAAGCTTCAGAGTCCTATTATGTAGTGACAGATCATTTGTTATATATCGCCAATAATCAATTTGAATACAGTCCAAATACCTACTGAGCCTGTAGTTCCAAGGTTTGAAAAACAAACGTGTCTTGGCTAATAACGGTTGTTTTCATCAAGATATTAAAAGGAAGAGGCAAGTGTTAGTGGGTTTTAATCTGAAGTCATAAAAAAAAAGAGTTAAGTCAAAAAACTGAAGGGCTTATATCATTGTAAAACTTTTCTGGATTATAAAGAGGAAAAATAAGGTAAAAATAAAAACAAAACAGAAAAACAAAAACAAACACAAAGTGGCAAAGCCTTATTTAAACTCCACCCTGGGACAAAGATAAAATTCTGAGTTAAGATATTTTTATTTTAATTTTCATTTAAGGCATTAAAGTAAAATATCCCTATTCACAGAAGAGAATCGATTTGATGAGAGTTAAATGTGGGTGCTGTGGAAGTTTGTTTCCTTACCCATTTTGGTGGTTTAACAGAGACTGAACCAGATTGCAGAGCATAAAGATATTTAGCTGATGTCAGCATTTCTGACAGGCAAAGCTGTACCCAGGGCTCTCACTGTGCATATATTATTACTTGAAATAACTGTGTGTGCCCTCGGTGTGCTTGCTAGAATTCACTCTCTCTCTTGTAATTTTGCTAGTTGTAAGCCCATCCTGCCAGCTGAGGTAACTACTTTTTCTGGACCTTGAAATGCTACACAGAGTTAATCTAGGGGCACTTTGCTGTGTGGAATAACGATCTGGGGGCACTGATTGATCTCTTCAAAACTGTAGCTTAGAATTATTTGTCCAATATCTGCCTTATATGGTGCTAATAGTGTGAGTCTACAACCCATTGCACGAAGAGTAAACAATTCCTCAGTTCTGTGTAAATAAAATAATCATTCCCGACTTCCCTCTTCATGATAAAGTCTCTTTCATTCTATCGAATTATCTGGAACTTCTCCTGGCTAGCCTCATGCAAACTGCAAACTCAGTGGCTCTACTAAAATAAGGAGTTGGTGATTTCTCTCAATGTAGTTTGATGAATCTCCTAACAATTAACTAGATTAATGTACAAATACATAAACACATTACAATATAATAACACATCCTTAATTTTCTGGAGACATGACAATGCCAGATGGACAGTTTATAACCCAAGTCATAGCCCTTCACTCTCTGTAGCCTTTGTATTTCCCTTATTTGCATATTGGCTTCTGGAATTCCCTCTCTGGATCAATAATCTTAGCCAGCATGTATTCAAAATAATTATAGTTAATATAAGAATTCATAGATTATCAGATACTAGAAGGCACTATTTGCATCTTTTTGTTTGTAATTTAGAGCCTATAATAATGTCTAGAATAGAGACAACACAAGGTAAAAAAAAAATGAATGAATAGAATAAGTATTTTGAAATGTTTCCTTTAAAAACTTGAAAACAAATTGAATTTAATTGTAGGTTAAAAGAGGACTAAGCTAATTCAAAGTATCGTATTAACTATTTTAAGCTTAGTACATTTTATGAACTTGAAAACACATCTGAATTATGTAATATCAAGTTTCATTTAGGGAACGTAGTGGAAAACAAAGAAAAATTTAATCAGTGGTATCATACATTTCTAAGTTTTCAGTTTTGAGTGACTTAAAATAGCATTGGTGGGGAAAGTTTCAAAGAAAGAAATAAGCATTACATTAACCAAGTAAAATAAAATATATATAAACTTGGAAATCTAGAGTAGGAAAAACTGAATTCAAGTATATTTTCTATGACTCATCAATGTGTACTACTTTGGGCAAATTGCTCAAGCTAATGAAGAATCAGTTTGCACATTTGTAATAAAAAGTTTCCAATATACAAGTCCTTTCTCACAGAATTGTTGAGAGGATTTGAAACACGGATGTTGAACTGCAACCACATCGAGTAATACGCAGACAGTTTAATTGGTTACAATTATTCTTATAAAATTCTTTAAGAATGTGAAACATGTAAACAGTTTAATAAATGTTTATGACTATTCTTACAAAAATTTCCAAGGATATAAAAAATTCTCCAATAAATTAATTCAAAATCATAAAGTTGATTCAAAAGATGAAATCAGTGAGCCCCTAAAAATCATTTTACCAAAAAGAGCATTTTAAAAGTGATTGTATTGTTCCAGCCAAGTTGTCAGGGTAGGTAAACACTGTGCATGCCTCCTTTCATGACCGCATTAACATTACAACTGAATTATAGAACCATCAACCTGGAGAATCACCTGAAGATTAGCTGAACAGAACTCTTATAATTAAGGATAGAAGGAAGAAGCTACATGGAGACTGACAGGTGGGGAAGAGACACAAACTGGCTGGCCTCACAGCCACATGTGGTAGTTGAGCATGGGGAGGGACATCTCAGCTGCGGAGGTGCCCCTGATGACCAAGGGCTCTAGCTCCACACTAGGCGCCATAGTCTAGGATTCCAGTACTGGGAAAAGGAGTCCCCATAAAACTTGGCTGTGAAAATCTGCAGGGATTCTGACCATCTGGATGAGACAAAAGGCTGCAGAAAATACAGACATCCCCCGAACCCATTTCCCATTTGCCCCGAGAATACTCCGTGGTGGCACTTGAGGCTGCAACATTTACCCTCAGATAACTCACGGATTACAGTCTAACCTTGCCCCAAAACTTTGCCACAAAATATCTTGCTTTTATTATTACTTTCTCATTGCTTTAGTATATCAATAGTCTTTGGAAACAAATGCTATCTTTCTATTTACAACATTCTATTTTAGTAGTGGTATTTCCATTTACAAAATATAGTAATTCTTGATCACCGAAAATATCAAATCCTAGAAAACATAGCATGCCTATGCGTGATGTTAAATTAGTGCTGGCAGCGAGCTGCACTATTTTTCCCAGACAGGAAATAAGTTAAAGGGCCAGCGCACATAGACTCACCTGCTCACAGGCAATCACCTGGGCTCTGGTGGAGAGACAGCAGCTCTGGAGGAGTCACAACATCCAGCAAAAGACTGAGTCATGTGGCTTCAGGGCGAGCGCTGGAGGGACAGCCACCATTATCCCTGTGTTGAGCCCTTCTCCTGGGCAGCCTATGGGCGGAGGCCATCTTGCCAGTGTTGAGCCCTCCCCCAACACAGCCAAATCTGAATCTGCATTAGACTGGTGCTATCCGGGTGCTCCGACGTGGTGACACCTTGAGACCTTATCCCAACCAACTCACAAATTGCCAGTGGAAATTGTGCTGCTTGGCAACCAGCCCCACCCTGCACTATCATAAGGAGGCTTCCCCAGCAGCAATAATGAGACCTTGGCTTGCACATCTTAAGAGTCACTTTCTGTGGCTGGCCCCAGCTTCAATTATTTCTTGAACAAATCTCAGGGGCCTGCAGACCTGTGGCAAGCAGCAGCTGGCCTCTGTCTAAGACTTTTAGTCTTTGGCCAGAGACTAACCACTGGCAACAAATCCAAATCTGCACCAACTTGGGGAACACCACTTGCTCCACCCCGGTGACTCACTGGGACCCCACATTGCTCAACTCCCATGTCTCTCAAGGCACTTTCAGGTGCTGAGCCTTAGGCAGCTGACAGGCAGCCTCAGGCCTGAGGGTGGCCTAAGCCTTTTGCTGAGCTGCCCCAGGTCCGGTACTGGTGGCAGTCAGCCTGGGTTCTCCACATAGCTTCTCCCATGTGCCTCCAGGTTCAGAACAGGCAATGACCAAACACAGATAGCTCTGTAGTCCCTACCAGGTAGCCCCAGGTTGGTCACAGGCAGCTGCTGAACTTGGCCAGTGTGGGAGTTTTTTCTAAGGGGCTCCAGAACCACTATACCCAGAGGCTTGTGTCAGATCTCAACAGAGCATCATCTGACTGGCTCCACAAGTGGCACACCTAAAAGGTGGTCTCAACAGGTAGGCAAAGGAACCTGCTGGGGCAAACCCCACTCTTTGGGGTCAGGCACAACACAACAGCTCATATGCTGTGGGAGTGGCTAATACAGTCAGCGTGAGAGTCAGCCCCACCTACTAACAGCAATCAAGGCTCAACTACAACAAGAGGGCACACACAAAACACACAAAGGACACCCCCCAGGAGCACCAGAGCAGGTGATCAGGGAGACTACACCACTGGGCCACACAGGACACCTAC
Source organism: Rousettus aegyptiacus (assembly GCF_014176215.1). Classification (NCBI taxonomy): domain Eukaryota; kingdom Metazoa; phylum Chordata; class Mammalia; order Chiroptera; family Pteropodidae; genus Rousettus; species Rousettus aegyptiacus. The sequence goes on from NW_023416286.1 coordinate 64,889,359, forward strand.
TACATAAGCTCACTTACCCAAGAATGGAAGACATAGAAGATCTGCCTAATATATTGAAATGAACACAGGGAAGCAGTCAAAATGAGAAAACGAAGAAACGTATCCAAAACGAAACAACAGAAGACAACTCAAAAAAAAAAAAAAAAAAAAAAAGAGCTAAATGAAATAACGGCAAGTAACCTACCAAATATAGAGCTCAAAACACTGGTAATAAGGATGCTCAGTGAAGTTAGGAGGAGAATAGATTATCTTGGTGAAAATTTCAAGAGAGAGTAAGCATAAAAAAGGAAATAGGAACCATAAAAAAAAATCAGAAATGAAGAATACAATAACTGAAACAAAGAATACACTAGAGGGAATCAACATGAGATTAGATGAATCAGAGGATCGAATCAGCAGTTTGAAAGGCAAGATAGCAGAAAATACCCAATCAGAACAGAAAAAAAAAAACAGAATTGAAAAAAAAAAAAAAAAAGAGGAAAGTTTAATCATAGGGGTACCAGAAGGAGGAGAGAGAAAGCAAGGGATTGAGAACATATTTGAAGAAACAATGATGGAAAACTTCCCTATCTCAGTGAAGGAAATAAACACACAAGTTCAGAAAGCACAGAGTCCCAAACAAGATGAACCCATATAGACCCATATCAAGACTCATAACTGAAATGGCAAAAGTTAAAGAAAAAGAGAGAATCCTAAAAGCAGCCAGCTAGTTACAAGGGAAGTCCCATTCAAGAATCTCAGCTGAGAGGGAAATAAGTCAGATAAAGATAAATAACACATAATTGCACTTACAGGCAGAATCTAAGGAACAAAATGAACAAACTAATCAAAAAGACTCATAAATATAGAGGACAATCAGGTGAGGGCCAGAGGGGAAGGGGTTGGGGAACTGGAGGAATGAGGTGAAGGGTTAAAGAAGTACAAATTAGTAGTTGATAGATGGTCACGAGGATGGGGAGCACAGCATAGGGAATACAGTTAGTATTAATGTAATGGCTAGATGTAGAGCCAGGGGAGAGAAAGAGCAATTAGGGGGATCATTTTATAAACTATATAAATGCCTAACCAATGCACTATATGCTTGCAACTAATAAAATAAAATTAAAGAGAGAAAAAATAAAGAATGTCAGCTGATTTCTTAATCAAAACTTTGTAGGCCAAAAGGAATGGGCACAAAATATTTAAAGTGATAAAAAGCTAGGATCTACAACCAAGACTACTCTACCTAGAGAGGTTATCATTAAATTGAAAGTGAGATAAAGAGTTTTCCATACAAGAAAAAGTTAAAGTAATTCATCATCTCCAAGACAGTATTACAAGAAATATTAAAGAAACTTTTTGAAGAAGAAGAAGAAGAAGAAGAAGAAGAAGAAGAAGAAGAAGAAGAAGAAGAAGAAGAAGAAGAAGAAGAAGAAGAAGAGGAAGAAAATGGCAATAACTATGTGCCTATCAATAATCACTTTGCACGTAAATGGATTAAACGCTCTAATCAAAAGACATAGAGTAGCTTAATGAATAAGAAAACAAGATCCTTACATATGCTCCCTACAAGAGACTTTCTTTAGATAGAGAGACACACATAAACTGTAAGAAAGGAATAGAAAAAGTTATTTCATGCAAATGAAAACAAAAATAAAAGTTGTGATAGCAATACTTATATCAGACAAAACAGACTTTAAAACAAAGAAAAATATTAAAATGTATAAAATATAACATTTTTCTTAAAACATAAATTAAAATGGAAAAAGTTAAATATAAAATTTATATGTAAGTATTCCAAATATTACCATTTGCCCACATACACATGCAAACACACACACACATAACTACATGCACAGTTACATTTGGAAATTTTATAATAATTATAAGAAGACTATGTGTACAAGTTATACATTTGATGAAGAAAAATATACTAAAATATTCATTTTTCCTTAGTTCTTATTTTATTTTTGAGTTTTAGCTTTTCAAATTTGAAAAGCTACAAGGTTTATGCTCAATTAATTATATACTATAATATAAAAATTTTACTAATATAAAGTGAAAATTACTATAAATATTTGTTTGTAGATTTGATTCGTACACCAGAAATTTCTTCACTGTGCTATAAGAACTATAAATATCTCTCTCACTAGACAGTTCTATGAAAAGCAATGTTAATTTTATTGTTCAGGAACAAATTAATGAAAATTCATAAATAGAATGATAAATGTAGTTTACCTTTATAAAATAATATTTGCTTCAACAGACCTGGTATGTGATTTTTCCTCCACTACCAATCAACTTTTCTCTTGAGTTTCACTCATTCATTATTATTTTAGCTTTTATTTTTTAATCCAAAATGACTTTTTCCAAATTCAAAAAATGTTTGTATATTCTAAATCTAAATTATATAAACTGTAACAAAAATTGGTAAATAAAAATTTTTTGAAAGATCCTCTGATGCAATATTTTACATATTGTTTACTATTTAATCATGTAACATTAGCTTTTTCTATGGGTCAAACAGGGAAATAGGCATTGAAATAACCCAGAATTCTACAGAAATCATATACTGCAAATTTAAATCAGAGAATGTTTTTATAGAGAGGTAAATTATATAATTTACCAAATTAATCTGGTAAAACTAAAATCAACATGACTGATTGTCTTATCTGCCAGAAATCTTTTTGATCTCTCCATTTAGAATACATCTTCATTCACACATAGTTCCATTGTCCAATTGTTGACACATTTATAATTTGTTTTGCTAGTTTTATTTATTTGTTTTCCTCCCCTTACAAATTCACATCTGTTCTAGCATTAAGAAGCTCAAGTTAAACAATTTCAGGTGAATAAATTTAGTGTAGTCTTACAAGATTTATAAAATTTTAAACAATGAAAACAAATGAGAAATTATTAAGATGTTTGTTATACATAATACCTTGTGTATTCATTGAATGTGTGTGGAAGGGGCACTCTAAATTAAGCATTGTATTTAAAAAAACAAAAATGTAAAAATATTTCATAATGGTAATATTAACATGTAAAGTTAAAAAAGAAGAGAGATGAAAAGTTCAGTGTATAAATTATAGTATACTCAGAATGATAAAAAAATGGACAAAATGTCAATTTATATGATGGTGGCATTTCAAAGACAGGAAATATATGGAAGATCATTCCAAGTAAGAGAAATAATGCACAAAAAGTTTATTTATAGTCAACATTGTTTGCCAAAATCTCCAAAAAGAGGGATTCAGTTGAATACATTGAGTTAGGCCTGTAAAACTTAATGCTATTTTGGTAAATAAAAATAGCATAGTTTTATTTTTTTAATATGCAAGATGCTTATAAATTTTAATTGATGGTTGCTATGGGGGAACAAACTATGTAAGAGTGTTCTTTGAGAAAAAGATAATATGATCAAATTCTTATTTCCATCAAGATAGACTTACTTTTCTCAACATAGCATCACACATTGGCTAGGAGGCTTTAAAACAATGACAGAAAATTATAATGCTAAACAATGAATTTTAAATTCATAGATATAATAGAAGAAATCTTGGCAACAGAAGAGAACCTGGAATTCATGTTTTTGTTTGTTTGTTTGTTTGTTTGTTTGTTATTAATCACATTATGAAACGCTCCACAGCAGTACCATAAGAAGGAATAAAGCTTGCTTTTCGGTTATATTCACAGAAATGACTGACTTAATTGACCAAGATGGCCTTAACCTTTCCTTCAGCTTCACTAAACTTAAGACACATTCTTCCTGACTGTAGGCCTGTGACCTCCAGTTTTGATAGAGCATTTGCTTTAGAAAACTTACAATTTCAAATTCTTTCTCTCACTCTTTGAGATGTAAATCTCCCAGCTTTTCTCTAGGACCTGGGAGCCATCCCTTTAAAATCTAATCATCAAGAATGATAGCACACTTATCTCCCACTCTTTCTGATAGGGTAGAAATTTTACTTTATTAAACCTAATCAGGAGATACAGATAGCCTAGTCACATTGACTAACTTTAATGTCCTCGAGGGAAAAGCCTCCACTAGCTCACTCCAGCACTAAGAAATTCCCCTGCTTTTGGTTTTACCAGAGTTGAATTCCATCTTACTCTCCTATTGAAATAGTCATTTCAGTTTTACTGATTTATGATTGACAACAAAATTTGCACTTAATTAGATTGTGCAATGTGATCTTTTGTTTGTTTCTGTTTAATTCTGTCAGGTGCACCTTTTTTTTGACATCGTGCATGCTGTAAGGATTAAGGGACACTGCAACTCAGAATGAATAATAAAAATTTTCACATCTTTTGTTCATATTTTATTTTTAGGCATTTGATATATTTAGAGTTAATCCTGCTCTAAATATAGATATAAATGTAAATATAAATCCTGGAACTCTTTGAACTTGACTTAGTTTCAGATGGCTCCTTATTGTCTGTAAATCATCTGGTGTCTATTCTATTTTACTGATCAGTAAAGCTACCAATTTTGTATATTAATCTCAACTATGGCTTTGAATCAGCTCTTAGACATCATATTTGTTCTGTTAAAGAGTGCATTCATGGAGTAGCGAGACATGGTTTACTAATTGGTGTTTTATCATACAATTTAATATCTGGAAAAGCTTGTGTTTTGTGGTCAGTTTCCCTGGATATAAATATTTGTTTAATTGAGCATACAAAATTTAGATTCATATTTTTTAGTTCTGGGGAATATTAACATTATTATATATTGACCATGGTCACCTTAAATTTAAAATTAAACTTAATATGACAATTTTATGATTTTGAGTCTTCCTAATCATTTTTCTATGCAATTATTCACGTCTTGTTTGCAAGTGCTAACTTTAAAAAATGTTTGAAAATTTCCTCCATATAGTTACTGCACGTTCTTGCATAATTTACTCATAAATATTTAATCTACCTTACTGCTAAAGCAAATCAACCTTTTTAACTTTATTTTCTTAAAAATAAAGTATGTCAGATAGTGACTTTTGTAAGATAATTTTTGTAGGCTATGTACTACTGAAATCTATCATCTAGGTGGATTTCTTGTTTTCTTTTCAGTTTATTTCCTTAGGTTTCTTATGTGTCAGTAATTACATATTTTTTCTTCAACACATATTTATTGAGCTGTTAATATGTGCTAGATACTTCAAGCATATTAGTAAAAAAATCATCAAAGATTTCACTCTTCACATATCATATTTTCAGTAACGCAAATTAATATGTAAAAATATGTTATATATATTTTAGTTAATACAAATATGCATTAATATGAAAAGATATGTCTGGAAATGATAAATTAAAAATAGTGGTTTTACTTGGGAAAGGAAGGAGGACATGAGAAAAAGAACTATATATGGATGTATTTAACTATATTTCTAATATTTTATTTCTTGCCTTATCAGCTTTGGATATTATTTTTTCTATATACTCAATGTATAACCTCTTTGCTATACTGCTCAAGCATTTGGAAGATGGGTGTCAAAATGAGGAATTAAATGACTTTGTACAAAATATTTTAGAATAAGGATTAATATAGAATATATCCTTTATAACAACAATAGGTCCCATACATATTATAAATGAGGTTGTTTTTTCAGTACTTCTCAAAATTTGGAGTGAACTTATTTTTTTCCAATAAAAATGTTAATTGGTATGCTGCGCTAATTCGAAATGAGTGGAAAGCTTACATATAGAGTTTGACCTTCAAATGAAAGTTGAATTCATATGCATTTATACATATATAATACATATTAACTTTATTTCAAACTTTATTGGCTTACAAAAGGAAATTGACTATGCTGGTTAATTAATGAATTGTCCAACTGCTACCTCATTATTGTTAAATATTAAGGCAGTTTTTTATAAGAGTGTTTTGGAAGGTATGAAATAGGTTTCATACATATAGAGTCTGAACAGTTATTCTTCCTTGTGTTCAATAAATCTCCATTATGTTTCAAAATTAATCAAAATTATGGATATCAGAAGTAACTGGTTAAATATGTGCATATAAACATAACACTTTTTAAGCATATATTATTTTAATTTTGACTTTCATTTTATTTCAAAGAGGCAAAAAAAAGATGGTTTAAATGTATTCTAAGCAACAATAAAAACACCAAATCAAAGTAGTTCCTTCTTTTAATAAATAAAAGTAAACTATTCATTATAATACATTACTATGTTTATTAAAGTTTGCAATCAATGTAATTAATCACAATATATTTTTATATATGACATTTTGATATTGTTTTAACAGCTTTTGGAAAAGTTACCTTACAAAAATTTATAAAAATGTGATCATTTTATTTCTAATTGAAATGTGTATGTGCCTAGGAAGAACAATTTGATAGCCAGGCAAATATTTTTATTCCACATTTCTGTAATTTTTCCACACAAATAAAAATGCAAAAAGTAATGTCTGAATTTTATTCTTTATACAATAGTAAATTTTTTGAAATATAGCATTTACTGCCACATTACAAATAGAAGGAAGAATGTTATTATAATAAGCACTCCTTCATGGAGAGTAAAATTTTCATACAGAATTAAAAACAGGAGATATAAAACAGATATTTGATTAGCAAGTCAGTATCCCTGGGTCCCAATTTATATATCCAGCCATATGCTGCAGTTAAAGTTGTTGGTGTTCCTATATGAAGAATACGCTTTATTTGATGAGGCCTGTGTTTGGCTGGAACACATGACAGCTATAAAGCCCATTTTATGAGTATACAAGTGACACGAAGTGTGTACTCTGGAAGATCAAGTGGTCCATTCAGTTCCTATCCCCTGAATCCATATTTTAATCTCTGCTTTCTAAATATTAATTGTTTGATCAGAAAGAAAAACAAGATGAAAAACAAGAAAGAAAAACAAATAATATAAGAGAAAGTCTAGTGATGGAAAGATGGAACATTTTCTCCGGAGGGTGTGTGTGGGCATTCCTCCCACTATGTACCTCCTTCCCAATAACCTCTCCTAGGTACATCATTGAAAATACATTATCTCCTGTTTTAGAACAAATGATAGTAGAGTTTTCTCCTTCTGCGGGACAAAATTCCTCTACAATTTGCTCCTTCTAGTTATTAAGTCAACGGATTATTTATATTTATTTTCCTAACTCATGTCAACAATAAAATAAAAATTCACCAATAAAATAAAAATTCACCTATACAGAGTTGTAATAATAATGCCCCAGGAGATTCTGAAATGAATGAAACTGTTACCTTAATTGATTTTACAGTATTCAAAACGTTACCCATATTCTCCAACCAGTTACTAGAGTTGTACATTAACAAAATAAGAGCATGACCAAAATAATTATTTTACATGCCAAAATTTAAATATTTGCCTGTCTTCCAAACATTTTGTGCCGTGAGCTTAATTTGAAAAAAAAAAAAAATTCTGGATCTAATGCATAAATTAAATTACACACAAAAAAAATTGCATTGAGTAAAGGAAGAAACATTATCGTGACACCAGCTCAACATAGCCTCAGCCATCCTTCATGCAGTTCTAGAGTCGGTATTGCCCATTGCAGTTATTCTATACTGGACAAAAACTTCTCAGCATTAACCCCTATCTTATGCAGTCACAGTATGTAAGTTGCCCTAGAAATGAGCATGGAAGCTCTGCACTTAGGGCATATGTTGATGACCTGAGACTTTCAGGCTGCCTGCTAAATGCAATCCCTCAAGTAAGCAGCAAGTTCTTCCTTGTAGGGGATATTTGGTAGAAACACTCTGTGACTGTACATCCCTTCTGTCATTTGGATGTACTTTTCCATATATGTTGAGTATATGAGGTAATCTTCTAGGATTCCCTGGGCCTCTATTTCTGAAGGCAGACATAGGAGTGGGAACTAATGGAACCAAGGATATTCCTGCCAGCGCAGTTAATCTCAAGGACAATAGATATTTATCAGTGCCCAGTAGTATATTAGGAGTTCTGTTTCAAAAGGCTTGTGATCGCTGTTGCCGATAGCATGTCCTTGCTTTACAATTCCTGGGACTTAGTTGCAGTTTTTTAACTAAGATTTGATTCCAATGCTACATGGCACCTTTCTCTACCACTGATAACTTCAACAGAATAAGATTGCTATATTTCTATGGCCCGAGAGGCAGAATCACTTGCACAACACTTTTTAGTCCCATGCAAAGCTGTAAGTTTTTTTCTCAAATGGGTCTATGGTCTGGAGTGGTATTCCTAGGTACGAAATATATGCTGCCTCCAAGGCTACACAAAATTTACAAAAAAAAGAATTTTCTTTATCAATAAATTGACCTTAGCTTACTATAACTTTTTTACTTTATAAACTTTTAAATTCTTTTTTAAACTTTACTACTTTTTTGTAATTACACTTAGCTTAAAACACAAACACATCGTATAGCTGTACAAAAATATTTCTTTCTTTATATTCTTATTCAGTATTAATAGTTGGGAGTAATGCCTTGCACTACAATGTTATGATAGCTACAATATCACCAGGAGATAGGAAATTTTCAGCTCTATTACAATCTTATGGGACAATCATTCTATTTGTGGTCCATCGTTGACCAAAAGGTCATTATGAAGCCCATGACTATACTCCTTTATCCATTATCACCTTAAATTTTTTTTTTGACACCTCTTTTTGACTCTCTCTCTCTCTCTCTCTCTCTCTCTCTCTCATTCTCTTTGTGGGGTTATGTCTTTTTCATTATTTTACTGTCATTTTGGGTGATTTTTGAAAAGGAGGGGAAATAAATGATTATTTAACCAATCATATTTAGTCAAATAAAACAAATTCAAAGTTTCACATTTGTTAGTGAAAAGATCTCTCATATATTTACGAAAAAGGCCTCTAACCCTCCGCTATAGAGAAACAAAACATGTATAGGGTTGAAGAACACATGTTGGATCCAAACGATATTAGTTAACCAAACACACCTGTAAATTGGAGAATCCTATCCTGAGAAATAAATTGTTTATAAGTAAGCTTGGCAGATAAGTTTACAGAATGCACACTGCTTTTTTTTCTTAATTTAGTGTTTTTTCTGGGAGCTTTCAAAGTAAGGCATACTTTCAAAACTATTCCCTTCCAAAATTCTGATACTGTCATTTTTCACACAACATACATTTAAGTGTCTGAAGTTGAATATTAATTTAAATTTTCTCAGTAAATCTCATGTTTTGATTTTTAATCCCCCAATTAAGATGTTTTGCTATGATGAAACAACATCGATCTTAATTTAGATATTTTTTCCTCTGTGGTATTTGCTATTCTGTCCTATTATTTGATTTTTACATAATTTTAAAATCTCATCTTATCCTGGGATACATATTATCAACATGATACAACTGTTAATGTTAAGCTCAATCATTCACGTGAGGTTAATTTTTAGGATGTTTATAAAAAAGAACACTGTACAACTGTATATATTGATAAATCAAATATTTATTTTAAAAAGAAAATGTGGTAACTGACCATAAATGCTAAGGCACATTAAGTTTTCATCATTTACCTGAAGAATTATCTTTATTTCAAATACACCAGAGCTTTATTTCATAGGTTTATTTTTTCTTCCTCACTTATATACAGATTACTTTGAAATTATTATTGTTATTGAATAATAAAATTTAATAGAAAAATACTGATCATAAACTAGCTGTATATTTCCTATTAATAATTTAATATATTAATTAATTTGTAATTTGTTTTATTTATTTTTATGAACCAAGTCTGTGACTTTTTTTGGAAATAATTATACCTAGAGTTCAGGTCTTTTGAATCATAGGCTAAGCTCTCCATCCCACAATGTCTCTCTCATATATATAAAAGTATATGTTATATTATATTTATATAAACATACATATTTATATATAAACATATATAAACATATATAAATATCTACTTCTTTTTAACCCCACTAGCCTAGTTCAAGCTGCCTGATTTGGGGGCTTCAATAGTCATCTAACACGTTTTTTTCACTGTTGTTCTTGCCTCACTGTAATGCCTTCTCCAAAGTACAGTCTGTATTATTATTTTATTATATAAATTATGCCATATCATTGTCTTCTTAAACATCCTTCACTGGCTTTCAAATTTAATAGTTTTCCATAGTTAAGCGACTTTTTCCTTCATGGAACAGACTTCTCCTTACCGAATGCAGTCTTTACAGAGAGTGATTTCCAAGACCAGTTCTGCACCATGCAGGAGCTACTTCTTCCTGATTTTCAAACCTGTCCCAACTATCTATCACCAGAGCTGTTCTTAGACACCGCAGATTTGTCAATGCACGTCATCACTCCAGTTGTTAACATATTCTCTTATTTTTACATAGGTTTCTCAAATCTTATGCTCATCACTCGAAGGAAACGTCTACATATCCATTTGCTATGTTCCTTAACATTGCTTAGCAGTAAGAAATTCTTTGAGCCTTTCTTGACAAGTAGGAACATTGTCTAATTGGAATATTCAGAAAACCTCTAGGGGGCAGTGTTGCCTTACACCACTTCAGTTCTGACCCAAGCAAGGAAGCTTGTTATAGAATAACTGTCTTATAAATAGTCTACATTTAATCAGTTCAGAAATGTTTTTCTGCCAATGACTTCAAAGACTGAATTAAGATTCTCTGATTATAGCATGTTATTCTTGTATCTGAACTTACATGGTCATTAACTCAGAGATATGTGAATACAAATTTCTCATTATTTAATTCTTATAATTTTTCAATGTCTACTGTAAAGCTGTACTAAAGTTATAGCTGATATTAGCTTAGGATGTATAATCTTAGATAATAATATATTTTTACAATTTCTTCTTTTTTCAATTTATTTAAGTGTTTCTTATTTTTAAAACATAAAATTCTGATTTTGAAAAATTTTTATGGTTTTTTAATAGTCTTTGGCACAAAATGTATGTATTCTGGTAAAAATTAAAGCAAGCATTTGAATTTGCTTAATCAATTAAATATTACCTCTGGTAAATGGACAAAATTAATATCTTACATCTCAAATAATAAAAAGGTCTACTTTATAGAAGATATATAATAAAATCAAACAATTATGTTATTGATTCATTTATATGTGCATTCATTTTACTTTTCAGTCTAATTTTCTAAAAAAAAACCCTGTATACTAGTAATTTAACAGAAATATATTAAAATACATAATTATATGCATGACAAAGAAACCAAAGGATAGAAACATATCGACTCTGACTTTTTTACATTATATAGGATCATATCTATTCTAGGTGCACAATTCCAGGCTGAATTTATTTATTTTACTATTATATATAGCATAGAGAAAAAAATTGAAACAAATCATAGATTTCCTCATTTCTTCATAGTGATGTTGGTGAAGATACTCTTCAATAAAATTTCTGTAAGCAATTGTCTTTCAGAGTCTGCTTCTGAGGAAACCTGATCTGGACAGTGGGTGACACTTGGCGGATCTAAGTTGAATTAAACAAGGAGATGAAAAAAGCACTAATGGAAGGTAGTTCCTGAACATTTAAAACACAAACAAACAAACAAAAACAAAACTTCTTTTCTGTGAACCAATGGACATCAGAACTTTTTCAATTTTTATCATATTTCAAGTTGTACTGATAGTAACTCAAGCAGTAGGTGCACGGTAAAACTATTTTTCATTTAGTTATATTTCAAGCATTATTAATGTAAATAATATATTATAACACATAATCATAATACATTCAAGAGTAAAGTAAATATGAATTCATTTTGAGCATTACATATATTTCAACAGCTCTTCTCTAACTAATAAAATATCACCAATATTTTAAATATTGCCATTTCACAACTATCTCCATTTGTCAACTTAATAAAATTTAAGGCCTTTTCATTTCTTTTCTTCTATCTGTTCAATACAATTGAGGAGTAGTTAGGATGTGCCTTCCCTTTGGCCATGATGAGATTTCTCTAGATAAAGTTTGGCAAAAAGTTTTATGATTGTTAATTCCATTTTCAAGCTAATAACAAAGGCAAAATCTGCAGACACTCTTTTTGATTTGAATGTTATGAGATCCTTTATGATACAGGGACTTAATATTATTCTATGTGCTTTTATAGATTATATAAGAGCTTGATTGATTCCTGTGGTTTGATATTTCCAAACTTGACTGATGATTAGAATAAATTAAAAAAGTTTTCCAAAACCCACTTCTAGGCCTGATCAGAGGCTCCTTTTTCTGATACATGGAATTCAATGTATATTTATTTAGAGATATTTTCTTCAAAATCTTCATGATAATTTAAATGTTCAACCAGGTTTGGCAATAGTTAATTATAAAATTGAAAACCCTGCTTCCATGATGCTGATTGAAATCGTGAGCAATAAAAATTTCTCAAGTTTTTTTTTTAAAAAAACACTTATTCTGGGTCCTCAGGAATTTTTGTCTCCTAACTGCAGTGAGAAAATTCTGTAACAGAGTAAAATTCTATTGTATGATTTAGATTAAGCTATTTGACCAATGAAAATAAGTATACATCATTTAAAAAGTCAAGTATATTTGTAGGCATTGATAAAATTATCTTATGCTGGAAAATAAAAGTACATGCATGACTATCTCTGAATTCATTTAATTACTCTCATATTTCACAGTGTTGGAACAGCCATCTGTTTATTTGATGCAGAAAAGAAAAGAATGTTTATTCTAACAACTTACATACTATCATAATAAAAAGACAGAGCAGGGAAGTCTAAGTAAATATCTAGAAATGAAATAGTGTGGATTCAAATTGTTAGTGGAATAAAAATGAAGATATGGGGGATAAGATTAAGAAGTTAAATTAGAAGGAAACATCAGGTAACATATCTGTGCCAACCTTGGTTAAAGACTCACAGGATCAGAGAAGATGGCAATGGATTTTAGAGTGACACATTCTCATTGTGTAGACAATGTTGTGACACGTGTAGTCTTTGCTGTAATAGACCGTCCGGCCTCCAGACTGAATCGTTCTTTCCCTGAGCACCACAACTGTTGTCTACCAACGACTCACAGCCAAATCTCTCTCTGGATTTTGACTTAGTCTGTATCCAGTGACCAGCTGGTTCAAAAGCCAGCCCCTCTTGCCTATATCTATGACAACTTTGTGTTGCAAGACAATTTTCCATAGCTTTTTCTGATTTCTGAACGTCTTTCAAGCAGATGGACTCACTGACTAAGTATGCGTGCACAGTAAACTGATTTGGAAAATGCAGATAGGAAATCTCTTTGGAAAAAAGGGAAGGTTTTCATAAAGTCTTGGAAGATAGAGATAGCATCTCCTTCAGGAACAATTACAGGCATGTGTATTGCTATTATAAAAGATCTGACTTCCTTAAGTTGAGGGTTTCCCTTCTGCACCACTATGTGGAACCATTCCTCTTTGCTCATGACACTGCCCCTATGGAATTTGGTGTCCAGGGCAACTGACACACATATGCTGGATGCTCATGCCGCTCGTTGTAAGTCTCTGGCCCAGGAGTCTCATGCCTTCCTTTAGCATCCTTTCAACTGTGGAAGGGTAACTTAAGTTGCAACTAGGGAAAAGTTTCAGACACCATTCTTAAAGGGCCAGATCTCTTGTGGAATAAACTAAGACCTCTGTTGCAGTCTCAATCCAGATAAAATTTTTCTTCTGCGCAGTTCTGAGTCTTGTAGTGATATTCTTGCAAACACTTTTCAATGAAGTTTTTATAAGCTATTTTCTGTCTCAGAGTCTGTTTCTGAGGAAACCTGGCATGAGACAGTGGGGACCATGAGTTGTATAATGAAGCAGATCCTTCTATGGAATTTTGGAACTACATCGCTCCTGCTAGTGGAATACAAAGTAGGGCCTCATCACTAATAGCTTGTGGCATTCTGTAGTAATGGCACTATTAAAAGTTTTACTGTGGTAAACCGAAATGGGATAATGGCACTGGTGAGCACTTCATCAGTCAGGATTTACTTGAAGAAGAACAACTAGATGTTATATCTATGGAACATCCTACAGAGATTTGATCTTACACAATTGTCTCTGTAAACTATTGTGTTTATATTTGACATGTCCACAGGGCAGGCACTTAGAGGATAAATAAGAGCTGAAATTCAGGAGACTAACAGACTAGAACAAATGCCAGTTATTTCTAATTCTGTTATTGGTGATGTGAGTTTTCTACAGGAAAAGCTGGCATCCCTTGTCACAGAACTAATCGTGCACATGGCCCAGGAGTCAGAGAAGCTGAAGGAGGATATAGGATAAGGCAAAGTATTTATAGGCATGAATGGTGTCCCATGCCAATAAAGTAAGCTGGCAGAGAAGTAACCTGCATGAGTTACAAAAGCATCTTCACTAAACTTTTGAAAGAAAACAAACAACAATCACAAGAATATTTCATTCCTGTCCTTCAAAACCTCACACAAAAATGTCTCTTGTGGCCCACTCCAACCAGAAACATATAGGGAAGGGAGTTCTGAGAAACAGTTCAGCTCTAACCAAGTTGACACAATTTAAAGCCAGAACAGGTGAAATATTCAAGTCAAATAATATGTTCAGGGAAGTAGTATTTATAAAGACAATGAAATTTGATGGCTACTGCTAAATGTTGCTGAGTACTATTGATGTGCTGAAAATGACAATGGCTGAAGATGATTAATTACCAGATAAGCCCAGTATGAGAGTCAGAGGGTCTCTTTTTTTTTTTTTTTGACATAGTTAATGAAATTTTCATTTTGATTAGCCAGAGGGCACTGCAAATAAACTCAAAGACTTAGGAATTAATTATATGAGTAGAAGAATATAAGTGATGGTTGAATATTTAATAGGTCATAGTCCTGCTTGGAAAAAAATGAGACCCTGAGACTTGGGATGAAACCCAAGATCTTTCTTTACTCTTTGGGCATTTGGAAATGCCCCCCGTGCCCCTATTTTGACAAAGCCTTCTCTCTTGAATACTAATATGTGCCCTCCTCAGGATTATCCCTAACCTCCCCATCTCCTGGCTGCCAGATCAATAACTAAGGTCAAATCACAATGTAGTACGGCACTGCTAAGGAATAAAAGGACTATACATAGTTGATACTACAGAATCCATCCAGCAGGAGTCAGAAGAATGTTGGGATCCTGAGGAAACAAATTGATTAAATCGAATGAGGCATTATGTTGAAAGGGAGAGCTTTTTCAAAATGGCAACAGTGCCCAATGATACATGAAGTAAAACCCAAGCAAGGACTAATGTGATATCATTATTTGGCTCTTGGAAGCATGAAAAAATAATGGCCCCACTAAGTGAAATAGAAATGCTTTCCCTGGTGAAGTGAGAAACCATGACGCTTAGAGAAGCAGGCATGGTACATTGAAAATGTCATATGTTGCCTGAATACATATTGTTAGTCAATTGTATTCAGGAGCAGGACCTGTGAACAGTCTCTTTATTAAATGACAGGCAACACACTGGTGAGAGGGGCATCGGCATTGTTGGAAAGCTCAGAGGTGGCTGCCATTTGTAGGCTGGGCCTGAGGAAAGCAGACATTGTTACATAAATGAAGTATAGTAGAGCAATGATGATGATAATAATCTCAGATTTATGGAGATCAGGAGACAAGGTTTAACCATCAAGAGGAAACATTAAGTTCAAAGACAGAAATGAGCAGCAAGGGTAGAGTGGCAGCCAATGAGGAGGAAGGAAGGCTGTTTCAAAATACTTTGAAGATGATTATTAGAATGCTTAAATCTTAGGGACAAGAAAAATAGATAGCCATCAAGAGGATTTCTCACATTAAACAACCTAAAGTAATTAAAGATAAGATGGTTAGGAGGCTGAGAACAGATCCCTAATGAAAAATCATGATACTTAGCCTAATTTCTAGACAGTTTAGAGACCAGAACTCATTGATTAATGGAGAAACCAGATTCCCCATGAGTAGAGTCTCTGCAACAACCATGGCCATACATGGCCTTGATTTTCCAAGTCTTGGATTTATCCAAAGAGACCACGTGTACTGAGAGCCATGTGTACTGATAATTGAATACTGTGGGAAGGAAATCTTTACACACCTAAATGGCTGTCGAAAAGGGTTCTCTTCTATGTTTATAACCAGAGATTCACAGTATTATTACATAGTGTCCCCAATTCCATTTGACTGAGGGAAAATGGGGCATGCACAGTAATGGGTATGCTGAACCAGGTCCTGCTCATGGTGGATCCACTCTACAACAGACACACACTGTGCTCATTTACCCATCTCCTATTGTGTAAATAGAATTTTGATATTTCATCATTTACAGAAGCCCTATTGTGGAAACCCCTTAAATGGCCACCTTCCAACACTTGGGTAAGATGCTAAATCTAAAACAGTATCACATCACATGGCAATGGCAGAGTTTAGTGTTTCCTTATAGTCTTAGGTCATGCTGAGGTGATAGTTCCTCTGATATCGCACTTAATTTATCTTTTTGACCCTTTAAGAAATAGATTCTGGTAGATGATATTTGACTGTACCTATTCAATCAAGTAGTAGCCTCAACTTCAGTTTTCTGCAGGATTTTTTTTTAATTACAGAGCAGATGAATTACAGAGCCTCATAGTATGTGACCATTCACTTGAAAAATTTGTTCCTTTACATCAGAAAGGACTTTTATATTATTAAAGAGAGAGTCAGAAATAGTATATATTCATACAGAGTCAAAAGTAGAATACATTTTTGGTATTGTTCCAAAATTATGTTAAGTCTTATACCCTCTATCATAAAACAACCTGAAGAGACCATGTCCAACTCGATACTCTTGGAATGCCGCATTGGTGCACTGCACTGATTGCATCGTGTAAATCAGAACATATAAGCAAGAAGTAGAAAGTACACTGGGAAGATGAATCCCATAAAAAACCCAGACAATTTCAAAGTCCATTGTAATACATCCAGGCTGCACTGCAAGTAGCACTCTACATGAGCCATCTGTGGTGGGACAAGATGCTTGTGTGGCATCTATGGATATAATCCCAAGAGGAGACCCACGTTCCATGGTTATGGACTAATGCTGTTGGAAGGAGAGTCTCTAAAGTGTTACTAGGCCTTTTAGATATGTGACCATGAGATGAGAGTGACCATATAACCAGATCTAGTAATTATGAAAAGAATTATCTTTGACCCACAATGAAATAATATTGAGGTATATTAGAACAATGGTGATATAAATGCAATCCAACAGAAATCCAGTATAATGTTAAAGTGGTAGATCCTGGATCAGATATAAACTGGTCCAGAGGGCACAAACAAGCTGAACAAACCAGTTCAACAACATGTCATCCACACATGGTTAACTGATGTCTCTCCATTTTATCACATTAATTGGCCTGTATTGTTCTCTTACAATGAGCTGAAAGAGGAGAGATATGGTTCTCTGAGGAGCTAGTACAGTTTGGGTCTAATACGCACCTATATTGCACTACAGACCTGCTCAGGGATGTAGTGAAGCTGATATGACATAAAACAGAGGAGGGAGGGGAAGTGCCCAGAGGGCAGAACTTTGAGGAAAATACCTATTCATTCACTCCAAGTAAAAAAAAGAAGTGGCCTATGGTCCAAATACACATAGATTTAAGAGTAATGGCAAATATTTTGGTTGGTTTGTCAGGAACTGGTAAGAAGAATGATTAAAAGTTAAAAAGCATAAGGAGGTTTGCATAAGAGATTTGTGGGTGGACTTAAGATAGTGGGTATGAAGAAAAACTTTGTATTTTGTATGAACCTCCATAATACATGATCTACCATGAAGGAGGTACTAAACAACCAGGCCGACTGAATGCCTCAGCCAGATGATTTCATCTGGTCTCAGTCATCTGGCATCCATTGTCCCAGGTAAGTGGAGTAGCTATGGTGACAGTCATTGAAGCTTATGAATGGTTCCAATAGCATCGATTCCTTTTCACCAAGGTCAGTTTAGCTCCTGGTGATGCCAAAAGTTCAACCTGCCAAATGGAAAACAACCCTTGAGGAGACTGCGTGGACACTTGGTAGCAAGTTAATTGTGTCTGATTCCTTCCAGTAGAGAAGGGACAGTAATTTATCTTTAATGGAGTTAATACACATATTTCAGATGTGGCACTGCTTTCTGAAAGTTTATAGTGTTAAATTTATCAGTGTGAAATACTGCTTAATATCACTTCGAAGCAAAAAATTCATTTAACAGAAAAATGATTGTGACAAATGACATGAGTATATGACAAAGGAATTCAGCTGTCTTTTTACATGGTCTTTTTGAACCTCACGGAAGCTGATCGTCTCATAGAGTGATACAATTCTGACAGTCTGATAGCAGGATGCTTTTGAAGATGGTTATGAGTTGCACTGCAACAGGAGACCCTGGTCTCAGCTTCTCCCTGGAGATATATATTTACATTCTGAATGGTGAGGTCCCAAGATATTTCCCCTTTATATTCTCAGTGAGAACTAGCTTACAGTAGATAACAAAAAGGTTTCTCTCTATCTCTCAAGAGAGATGGGTGAGAAGCACTGGTGTTCCTCTTCTATATAACCACCTAGATTCATATTTTCTGGATTTGTTTCCCACTGTACACTCTGGTGTGTAAAGGTGACATCTCATCTGGCTCTCACTGAATCAGCACAGGAGGTGAAAATTGAACTTGAAAAATCCCTGTGATTTTTGGTTATAAGCGAATGAAAGTCTGCTCCACTCCAGATGCCTAATGTTTGCATTCAGAATAATGTAACTATATATAAATATTAAATATAGAAGATACAAATGAAGATATTAAAAATAAATATAACATACACTATATTATAATATACAAATATAATGTAAAAATAAAATTAAAAACAGGTAGATATGAAAACACAAATAGATACATTATAGATAAAAAATATATAAAATAAAATACAGATGTTAATATGAATATAGATATTAAATATAACATGTAAATCAATATAAAACATAAATATTAAAAATTTAAACCTAACTTAATGTCCATAAATATACATTTAAACATTAAACATATGAAATATCAAATATTAAAACAATTCTACATGTGTATTTCTCTTTATTTCTTTTAGTTATTTGGATGTTTGATCTTTTTCATATTTTCTAGATATATCCTACTATTAATTTTCTAATATAAACTCTGTTCATTTTTTACTTCCTTTCTTTAGGGAATTCCAATTAGACTTATATCACATTCTTACAAACTATCCCTTCATATCTTTAACTTCCGTGCCATATATCACATTCCTTTGAATATCTGTATTATATTCTATAAACGCTTCTTCAAATATACTTCTCAACTTATCAGTTAAACTGCCCTGAAGCTTCTGTGTTGATTTCTAATTTCAATTATTCAATATTTTATTTCTAAAAGTCCTAATAAGAGTTCATTTTCTGTTTGACTAATTCAATGTAGTTTCTATTTCTCCTCATGTATTTTAAATCATGTAAATTTTGTCTTCAAAATAGTTATGAGTTATTTTTAATTTTATTTTATATATCTTTAAATCCTCATATCCAAAGTCTTTGCAGCACTCATTCTGTTGGTTTTTAGTCACAGTGTCTTCTTTTCTTTTGTATTTAACAACTGTTACTGTGAGTTAATTTCAATTGAAAATTTATTTGTGATATTAATTTTAACCTGACATGAAGTAAAGGCTTTCATAAAGAACTAATAATTATATATAGTGATTAAAAATCTCTTTATGTTGTCCATTCATTTAAAAAGTTCCTGTGCTATTTGAGGAATAAATCTAAGCACAAATTACTTCCCTTCAAATCTTTAAAACATTTTGCTACGTTTTATTTTATTGTTTAGTACTGCTCATGAGCCGATGTCATTGGTTAGTATTTTTAAAGTTATTCTGTATTTTTAAAGTTATTGGAAACCTTTGGGATTATTTCTTTATTAGTGGAGTTACACAATTTTAGATATATCTTCCTGTGCACTTTTCATTTTACATACACCCTGTCGAACACTAATATGTTAGTATTCATGCATGGAACTTTCCCTTTATTTATTTGATATTTTTCTCCTCTCTCTTCTCACTTGAAAACTTACATTAAATAGGAGATAAGCCACTGGATTGACCTACTTACATATGTATTTTAACATTCTATTTTTTAATCCATGTATTTATTTTATATTCCAAATTATTTTCTTGATTTTGTCAGTAATTCTTTTATAACTTATAATTTGATTTATTACATTTTTATAAACTTTTATGGTTTGTAATCTCTTTCAGCATGCTTCCTCATGATTATTGAGTGTGGAATCATCTTAAATTTATTTGAGAATATTTTATTCAAGAATTCTTAAAAGATCATCTTACATATTTAATCATTTTTACTTCATTGAATTTGATCATTTCGTTTGTTTTGGTCATTTGTTTTGTGTTTTCAATTCCAGAAACAACTGTCTGAATTCCTGTATAAACAAACAAACAAACAAAAACAGATATGTCTATAAACAAATCTACCACCCGATGGCATGTCTGACTAGAGTTTTGTGCAAATGAAGCAAGTAGTTGGATTTACTTTAACACGCATGGATAGTTTATATCTACAGCAAAGCTCTTTTCCCTTGTTTCTGAGGCAAAATGAGGAGAACTTTCAGATAACATATGATTACCTTCATAAAGAACCTCATATCTCCCCAGGTAGCTATTTCAATTTTTCAAATGCTTGCTTTGTTTTTGGCCTGCGTACAAAAATCATCTGTGCTGATACTATGAGATTGAGATACAAATACAGGGCAAAACTACCTTTCCTCACTAGACAGACTATGAATTAACTACCTTGACTTCTTCCATGTACTAGCAAAATTCCATGTCTACCTCTTCTGAGCATAATCATCTTGGCTGCAGCTTCCTCCAGAGTGCATTCCAGGCTGTGGCTTCCTAATCTCTTCTCCATGTGAATATGTTCTATTCTTTCAGAATATGTTTTATTCTTTCAGAAATTTACCAAAATATATGAATGTTGGTATTTCCCCCAATGTTACTGCCACAACACACAAACATACATGAATTGTCTGTACTGTCATAGATTTTGTATAGATTTAGTCCTATTCACACAGATTTGGGAAAGATAAACATGTGTCCCCAGTCAACATTCTTGGAACAAAATATTTGCTATTTAAAATAAGCTCTATTATGTCATCAATACTGAGCATGTCTTAAGCATTTCTTGAGCAAGTTTTTCTTGCCTTACTTTCATTTCCTTTCTTCCTTATTAGATGAACGGTACCAAAAAATTATAATGCTGACAGTCTGACATGTTAAATATTCAAGAATAAGGCACATGAGTTAGGAATTGGTGGAAAGAGTGATGTGATATGATCAATAGTATAATTGTATAGCAGTAGTATGATTATTATTTCCAAAGGGAAACACCGTTGTTTATATTTTTATAAATATATAGTACGTAAATATATGCATTTTTATATAACACAATACACATACTTATGTATATATAGTAATTATACATATATAAAATTAGTAGTGATTTCTGATAACTCTTGTAATATTAGTATGCATATTTATCTACCATTTGAGGTCATAATTATAGTAAAATTTTTATTTTCACATTTTCTAACAGCCTTGAAATTGACTTCAGATTTAACAGTTTTAAAGAAAATGATAAAACAAGACCTTCATAAATATAATTACCATGATTTATATTATAATATCAAACTAATCATTAGTCACAATCAAACTTAATTTTAATCACAAATTAGTTCACAGTATTATATATTTCATCAACAAAATTATGCATCATAATGACATCTCCAACTTCTCTTTCACATAATAATGTCTTTAGGCAAGAGTAGGCACTTCACCCAGACACTATTTGTGAACACTTCCAGGAAAAAAATATATTATGAAATGAAATTTGTTATGCTTCACTGAAGAAGTCTTACAAATATGGACATTTTAAGTCATTGCAATTATAGTAAAGGTGACAATTGAAGGATTTGTTATGCACAAAGTGCCTTAATACACAAGAGAATATTTTGCCAATGGCCTAAGTACTGAATTTTTTTAAGTTTAAGTAATTGTTCTGTATTGTGGATGTATGACATTATTATTATCATTTGAATATTTACTATGTAACATCATTTTTCTTATTATGCATCCTTCAAAATATTATATATGTATATTTCATAAAAGGGACAATTAGAGCAATATCATATTATGCATATGCTATTCTTGAC
Organism: Rousettus aegyptiacus; assembly: GCF_014176215.1. NCBI lineage: Eukaryota > Metazoa > Chordata > Mammalia > Chiroptera > Pteropodidae > Rousettus > Rousettus aegyptiacus. The sequence goes on from NW_023416286.1 coordinate 64,911,533, forward strand.
AAAAGATCAATCTATGGTTTGTATTTGAAAGGCATTATACTAAAAGAGAACTCCAGATCAATCTGTCAATGTTACTATCTATCAGTGTTTACATTTCTCCTCCTCATGTCCATCTTTTATCATTTCAATCTGAAGCATTTGTCAGGTTAGGGAAATAATTTTTATCATCTCTCAGCTTCAGATGGAAATTCCACTTCTTTTCCAATCTGCTCCGATTCTTCCCTGATTTTCTGCATAAATTTTTGCCCTATGGACCACTGGTCATTTTAAAACTCTTCTGGATCAAAAGTCACTTTTTAAACTTAAAGAAAATAATTTCTTTCCTATCTTCTCAACAAAATAACATTGAAAATTACATGACTGATATTGGAAAAATCAATATTTATAATATAGTTGTGAAGATGCATTAAGGGGATAGAACACTCCAGTTATTTGAACAGGGAAAATTTTAACATAAAACTATGAATAAGTAACAAGAGATAGACTAATAGTGTAGGTAAAGGAAAAACTAAAGAATAAGAAAGGAGCAGATGTAATGGGCAGCCAATTAGTAGAGGTTCGCCACCTCCCAAACCTGAAAAATGAGGCTTATGTCTTATACAAGAGAGTGAACCTATGGCCCATGAATGGCAGAGCAATTTGCTGAGGTTTTGCAGGCTGGGGCTAGGAGGAAGGAAATATCCCGGTGGGATAACAGTGAAACTCTGTAGGAAGCTGTCATGAGGATGCCAACAAACTTGGTAAGTAGCCTCCCGCTGGGGTATAGAAAAATTCACTGAGAAGCTCACCCTACTAGCTGTTAGGGAAATTAGCTGGAAGGTGTTTGCCAGTGGGTTGCCTGCAGACAATGACAGGGAATCAGGCCACTAGGAAGCAAACCTCCTGCTGTCAGCCACATCCTATAGCAAGAGTGTAAAATCTTCAAAGCTGGGGGAAAAAAGATACTCCTTCTTTCAGTGATCACATGACCCTCTTTACTGACAGTCTAACAATTTTTCAGCTATCAAAGGAGAAATTTGTATCAGAGAGTGCTCCAATGTCACAAAAAAGGGGGGCGGGGAGGAGATACATATGGGTGAATTTGGAATAGGCAGGCAATCAATTGATAATTGAAAGAGGCTACGCTTTTGGCTACTCAGCTTCCATACAGACACTTATATACCTTTATATACTATATAGGCACATAGATCAGGAGTTTTTATGTTTGTTTTCTACTGTTGGCAGTTGAAAATCAAGCATGAATGGACTGCAATAGAAAAGCACGTAAACCCTTTAATCACTGCGTGCATATCTAATTGTAAAATTTATAGCCTTGATTTTGTGCAAACTTCAAAATACTTCTGTATGATTTAAGATCTAGTTTGTTAATTTATTTGACCATTAAGCAAGAGTACATTGATTTTCTACTATATGCCTAACACTATGTAAGTTTCTGGAAGCTGCAGATATGATCAGTGTGCTCATGGAACAATATAAAGTACTTGCTAGAGCTGATATTATTTTAAAAACTATTATCTGGGCATATAATTTTATCTAAAATAAAATAATATATGTAATATGTGTAAAATGTAAAACACCAAAAATATTCTAATTAGATTAAAACTATTTATTGCTATTTAAGGATGTTTTTAAATGAAAATACAGTATCCATTAGTTGGATACTATGTATTATCCTTTTTTACCTTATAGAATGAATTCCTTATGATATATAATGTAATTTAAAAATCTAATCTTATTAGTGCTATGTATATTTACTTTTTCTATGTAAAGCATCTATCCTTAGGCAACCTGATAAGTTCATATCAATGATAAACATTCTTTGTAGTCTATGAGTCCAAAAGAACTCTGAATTATAAAATAAAATTGATAATTAAGCTCAGATAGAAGTCATAGTTGATAGTAAATAAATGAAAAGCATACCAATAAATTTAAACTGAGAAAGAGAGGGAAAAAGACAGAAGGTAAATTAAAAGAAAATGAGAATGTTACTTGCAGGATAACTCCCAGGAACAATAATGTTATATAACATTATTATTGGGAGACAAATTACATAGGGTTATCAAAGATTAACTCAATAAATCAAATAAGATAAAATATTAAACCTAAAATTTTTAAGTGGAATATTAAAAGGTGAATATTAGAAAAGTGAGTGCTTTGCTCAGCTGAGTTACACCTAAATCTCGGTCAACAATAATAGTGCTCTATTTGATGCCAAGTAGATATAATTGATTGATTGATTCATTCACTAAATGATTTTAACTGAGCACCTATTATGTCAGATACATTTCCAGATGCTTTGGAACTAGCAGTAAATTATACAAAGAAATTATTAGACTTCTTCTTCTAATGATGTGGAAGACAGAAATAAGCAAATGGTGGCTAGTAAATGATTAGGTAGTGAGAGATGACATGAGAATGAGTATTAATGGTAAGCTATTTCAGATAACATAGTCAGTGAAGAACTCTCTGAGGACATAATTATTTTGCAAAATCCTAAAATAAAGACAGTAAATCTTACAAAGATCTGGAGAAGAATTTCCTCAGTAGAAGGAAGAAAAGATGCCAAGACTTAGGTAGGAGCATTATGACATGTTCCAGAAGCAAAAGAAATAACAGTCCAGTTTGAGCAGAGTGAACAAGAAAAAGACAGGTAAAGAATCAGATTGGAGAGACAATAAAGGATCAGAATACGAAAAGCCTTGTGGGCCATAGTTTTTATATAAATATTTCAGTTTTTATATAAAGCACTGACTGGGTGTTGAGATCTAATCTGACTGATGTTATTAAAGTATCACTTAGAGGACATTGTAGAGAATCAGCTTTAGGAAAGTAGGCATAGAACCAGAGAATGAACAATGCAGTGAAAATTTCTTTGTACTTTTAAAAGCCATTGCGGTGATCTGGAAGAGAGATGCTAGTACCTTGGATTAGCATATCATTGGCAGTAGTAAGAAATATTTATTGCCTTGACCTGACAGGAATTGCTAGCATTTAGCATTATGTAAAAAAAGAGAGGATTCAAGAAATACTCCCCAAAATTTTTTGGAGCAACTAAGTTGAATAAGTTGCCAATTAAAAATAGGTAAAACACAGGAAGAAGCAAGCTTGGGGAGTAATGGAAATCAAAGAATCTCTTGGACGTTGTATTAGTTGTTATTGTTATGTAACAAATTACAATAAACTCAGTGACTTTGTATTAGCCAGGATTCTGCAAAGAAACAGAACCAATAAGATATGTATACATACATAAAAATATAGTATATAACATGAATCATAATTATTAATTATAAATAATTAATTTGTAAATTATAATGATAGATGTACATATAGATTTATGATGAAGAATTGGTTCATGCAATTATAGAGGCTAAGAAGTTCCACTATCAAACATCCATAAGCAGAAGACCTAGAAAAGCCAATGGTGTCATTCTAGTCCAAGTAAGAAGGCTTGAGAACCAGGAGAGCTGATGATGTAAATCCCAGTTCAAACAGAAGGAAAAGATCTGTGCCCATACTTGATGGGCCAATTATGTTTTATTCAGGCCTTCAAATTATTGGATGATGTCCATCCACATTGCGGAAGGAAATCCACTAAATCCACCAATTTGAATACTTATCTCATTCAGAAAACCTCCACAGACATACCTAGAAATAATGTTTACCTGGGCATCCCTTGGTGCAGTTAAGTTGACACAAAATTAACCATCACAGGCTTATGACAATGTATATTTACTATGTCATAGATTCTGTGGTACAGAAATCCAGGCACAGCTTAGCTTCTGATCTCTCACAAAGCTGCAATCGCTCTCCTGTCAGGATGGGGTTTTAATATTCACCTTGGGAAAGGTCTGTTTTCTATTTCAGTTTTTTGTTGTCTGTGAGACTCAGGACCTCAGCTCTCTGCCATCTTTTAGCCAGATTCCATCCTTATTTTCTTGCCATGTTTGTCTCTTGTAAGAGAAAATGGCAAAACTAGAGTCAGCTGGCAAGAAGGAAGTTACAATATTGTGATACAATCACTGCCCATGCTCAGGTCTGGAATAAAGTCTCACATTTTAAAATTTTTGATATAGCGGTTTCCCACTCCTGGTATCAAAATATGTATTAACTCTATCTGTTGCTGCATCACAAAATATCATGAACTTAAAAATATAAAAAACACATATTTATCACATATTTTGGTAGGTCAGGAATTGGGACATAGATCTTAATTTCTAGATCTCTCATCATTGGGTTCATTTTAGAATCCTGCCAACCATGGGAACTAGAGTTGACTTTAGAAGAAATATTTTTTTCTAGGTTTATTCTGATGAAGTGAAAAAATATGTGTTGTAATGGGATCTAAAGGAGAGAATCATTATAATGATGATTATTCCCTAGGAAACATTCAAGTAAAAGATAATTATTTGATTATTTACATTGGATGATTATTTACATTGGATTAAAAAAAAAAGAAGAACATGAGGTAATGTTGGATGGTGAAAAAAATAGTTTTAATGAATTGACATTTTTGGTGAAGTCAAATCAGTTTTCAGATGTAGTACTAGAGAAAGTGAGCTCAAAATTTAGGATGCTTTGGGTTACAGAGTGTGGTGTTGAAGGAGTTCAGACAGTGCAGTAATTAATAATGAAGTCAATCGAGGTTTCATCCATGAGAGTGAGAAATGAAGAGATGAGGATAGATTTACATCAATGTGGAGATGACTAAGAATGAACTTACTCAGCAGTATTAATATAGATAAAGACATCTGTACGCCGAATTTTTTGAAGAATGAGAGGATATGCCTTGCAAAACAGTGGATAATTACAAAAAGAGGAATAATGGTATTTCAAGTATTCTGTTGCCTTTGTTTGGGGAGTTGATTAATTTATTGGTAGGGATTTATTTGCTTAAATGAAGAAGACAAAATCAGCTGGAGACATTAATGAGGAACAAGTAGAATACCTGACTCATCTCGGGGTTTAATTTTTCTTTGTAGAAACACACGCGCACGCGCATACACACACACACACACACACACTGGGTTTTTACCTATTATTGTTGACTAAGTTCATACCCTACAAAGAAATTCCACTAATTAGACTTCTTAGAATCTGAGACTTTTTTTTACACTACTTTACAAAATTTAATACTATATATTTCATGCAGTATCTGCCTCATCTCCTCTTTTCTTACTGATGTTCCAAAAGGTTGTTAATACTGGTTATTTTTTTCATGCATTCCTTCCTTCAGGTGCTAATGTTAAGAAGGTAAATGCCATAATATTTCCATCTTCTAGGCTTTCACAGCTAAATTAAAAAAAAAAAAAGAAAATTGAAAAAATACTACCACGACAAGGGTTCAGAATAAACTAAGTGCTACAGAAATATTAACTAAAAAGTAATTAATTTTGGCTGAGGTAATGGTGGGTAAGGGAAATTCATGATCTTGGCTTTGTTAGGTGAATAAGTGAAAGAAATAAAAAAACAGATATTATAGATACAAGGACCTGCCATAGCTAAAGGACAGGTTGAGGAGTGCATTGTATCCCTTAAGAATTAAATGTTTCTGTATGAAATGGCTGTAAAATTTGTAGTAAGGCATTAAAGAAAGAGATCCAAAAGGTGTTATGTTTTAGCAATTATGCCAAGAGGTCTCAATGTTACCATGAAAATAAACACTGAGGTAAGAATTGCCCTGACTCCTTCTTTAACAGCCTCACCTGGAAGAATGCCCTCTTAGTCAAGCCAATAAATATTAATATAATGTTTTATTTATCTTTCCCCCTCAAATTCTAAGAACAGTCTCTCTTCATGCCCTGGATAAAATGGTTTACATTTATCCTCACAGGAATATCAACTACTATTAACTTATACTGGAACATTTAAACAACAATTTTACTGCTAAATACAAGTGTAAATATGTGCAACCATGTGTGTGTGCATGTGTGCATGTGTGTGTGAGAGACTGCCTGCCTAACAACATGAATTATTTGTTTAGTTATATCCCTCTTTATCTTCAAACACGACTGAGTCCAGAAGATACCATTATGCATTTCAATATAAAAGCTACCAGAAATAAATTATTTTACTTGCAGAAAATAAGATTGTCCACCAGCCTAGCAAGGCTTTCCAAGATAATCCTCTTGTTTCTTACAAATATCAAGAAAATATTACATAACAAAAAGTTTCGTGTATGCTCTTTTCAAAGTGTGTGAAGAGGAGAGAAAACACCATGTGTAGTTGTTGAAAATATCAATGCAAGTTTTTCTTTACTAAATGCACATGATTCTCATTTTAACTTAGTAGTTTACTGATATTTCTAAAGCAAAATCTCTGTGTCTTAATTTTATAAAGTATTTTATCTGCCTGTATTATAATTCCTTTTATGAATAATAAAGTGGAAATCATCTAGCATGCTTATTATATTTTTGAAAAGGCTATTGAAAAATTTGTTTTGAAAAGCCTGATATTTTCAAAAGAAAAAGAATCAGTATTATCATAAGTCACAAATAACTGAACAAATAACTGAACTAAAAGTAACAAGAATAACAGAAGCTGGGTTAAAAAATATATACACAATTTTAAGTATTTAGGCATCAGTGTGAACGACAGTCATATACTTTCAAAATCAACCTGGAGAAAATTCAAAATGGTAAGTTGAAAAGACTCACTATATCAACTCTCTACCCTAGATGAGGTACCATTGTGAAATATGAGCTCTAAATCGAAAGACATTCTAAATTGTCCTCGTTTCTGAACTATGGGTTAAATAAAACTACTCTATCTTACTAGTACGTTATAATGATTTTATTATATTTTGAGGTTTGATATGTAAACATAATGAAAAACATATCAGAAAAAAATGTGCAATGACATTTTTAAGGTAATGGAAGAAAAGTCTATTTCTCAAAAAGTTTTTTTTCTAATCTATAATAGAAGTAATGAATGAGAAGAAAAAAAAAAAAAACCTTTTAGTGTCTATATTTTAGCATTATCTCAATCCTTCCAAAAGTTAATTTTTGTGTATCACGGGAGTGACTTTTACCCTCAATATAGTATCTATAACTTAAACGAATTTTTAAAATTACAGAATCTTTTTGTGTAGCTATACACTGACTATCATTATTTTGCACATTTTCATTCTTTTGTGTTACAGTGTATTAGTTATCTGTTGCTACATACCAAATTATCCTAAAATTCAGCAGCTTAAAGCTGGAAACAATTATTCTCTCACATAATTTCTGAGGCATGCAGAATCCAGGAGTCACTTTGCTGTGTGTCTCTAACTCGGGATCCCCCATAAAGTTTCAGTCCAGTTGTTGACTAGTGCTACAACCATGTTAAAGCTTTGCTTTCAAGCTCACTTAATTAGTTGTTGACCACTTTCTCTACTCTACTTCACCTTTTTCACCATAATATTCACCTAGTATAATTTTTATTGTATAATGCAGAATAATAAATGTTTAGTATAAAGCCATTGGTAGAAATCCTGAAAAAGGACAATGAGATTTATGGCTAAACACCTCATGTGATATCCACATGAATACTCACTATGATAAAATATGTGGAAAACAGTATGGAGGTTCCTCAAAAGACTAAGAATTGATCTACCATATGATCCAACAATCCTTCTACTGAGTATTTACCCCAAAGACATGAAAACCCATATCCGCAAAGATATTTGCACACCGATGTTCATAGCAGCATTATTCATAGTGGCCAGGAAATGGAAGCAACTGAAGTGTCCTATTGTAGATGATTGGCTAAAGAAGCTGTGGTACATATATACAATGGAATATGACTCAGCCATAAGAAGAGATGAAATACTGCCATTTGTAACAATATGGACGGACCTTGAGATAATCATGCTAAGTGAAATAAGCCAGAGAGAAAAGTTGAAAATCACATGGTATCACTTATATGTGGGCTATAAACCTAAAAACAACAAATGAACAAGACAAATAAGCAGAGACTCCTGGACATGTACTGTAGACTAGTGATTACAAGAGGCTAGGGGATGGAGGAGGAGGGGGAAAGTAGGCAGTGTAAAGGGGGTCAAATATAGCAGAGTAGGGGGAGAATGAAGTGGGGAAAAGGGATCAAATATTTGATAGCTGAAGGAAACTGGACTTTGGGTGATAAATATACAGTAGAATATACAGATGTCTAAGTATAATGTACACCTGAAAATTATATAATTGTATTAACCAATGTTACCCCAATAAACAATTTAAAAAAAGAAAAAAAAACACTTATAGAAATTTTAAAAAATGTATCATGGCGAACCATATTGACTCTAAAATCAGTTATTATTACCTTATGTTTTAAATGCAAATAGAAGGCATGATAATAATGCTAGACAACAAAATGAAAAATAGCTCAAAATTCTTTTCATTACTTAGATGCATTAATAGTTTGGCAAGAAAGAAACAACTTTGACATTCATATTGATGCCATGACTGAAGAAATGAAAGTCATGGATAGTCAAATGTATGAAAACAAAAAATGAGTCAGAACCTGTCAGACCAAGTTTCAACTTATTTCTGATTTTATTTAATACTGAAGAGAAGTAATTTAACCATGAAATTATCTGTTGAGAACATTCATGGAGATAGAATCTCTGAGAATAAGAGACCTAAATATGTTTTTTTCCCTTTTACCCTCAACTCCGTTTATCTGACTTTCCTGAGCTAAAGTACTGTTGAGACTATGGGTAGCTGAGTGCAAGTGAGAACTTGAAGTTTTGTGGGAATCAGGATGAAAATTGCCATGTAGCTTCATCCACTATAAGATTGCCAAGAAAAACATTTAAAAAAAAAAAAAAAAAAACACCTGAATTCAATTTGCTCAGCAGTGATGTGTAAAATAATAAATAATTGAAGAAAAGATCAAAATCAGCTACATATAATTGTGTCAGGTTTCTATTGATTCAAGAGTCCAAAAAAAGACATTACTGCAGAAAGATATAAATACAACACTAGTAACACAATAAGAGTTATTCTCTTATTCTCTATATAAACAATAGAAGTTTCCGAGTAGAATATGGAATAGATGAAGATTAGGTAGTAAGGAAATAAATAATTAAATAAACAAACCCTTACAGAATAATTATATACTCTAAAAATTTATTTCTAAAATGTTGAAATAACTTATCAAATCCAATGTTAGTTGAGAATAGATGAACCATAAAGAGAAACCTCACAAACTAACAACATAAAGTTTCTCAGGAAGTAAAAAAAATCTGTTAGGCATTAGATACTTTATTACTTGAAGCTTAGAAATAGTAAAATGAAATGTAGATAGTTTAGGAAATGCTATTCCTGTTTATTTAATCATTTATTCAATCATTCAGAACTATCTATTAAACATGTACTACTTACCAAGGACTATAGACACTGGGGAAACAGCAATTAAAAAAAAAGAAAGGAAATAAAATTCCCTGTTTTTATGGGACTTACATTCTACTCCGAGAATCAGAAAATATACCCCAAAAATGTATATATTACAGAGAAAAATAGAAGATAAGAGTTATTAAGAAAAAATATAGCAGGAAAGGATAGAAAAATCTAAGCGTTGTCATTTTCAATAACAAGTGGAGTCACTGTCTACAACCATGACATTTCTACTATATAACTTCCCATGACCCAAAATGTGAAAAAAAGTAGAGAAATAACATAAGAAATAACAGTACGAAAGCCATCATGTGGGTGCATGGCTTTCTTGTTCAAGAACTGTGGAGTGAAGAGTGACAGAAAAGGTGAGAGCAAGAGGGAAGGAAGTGGAGATGAAATTTTAAAGCTCATTCAAAGGCTCAAAGCTATGAGACATTAAGCTATTGAACGAACTTTGGCTCTTACTCTGAGGAGTTTGGGGACCCATTACAGGATTTTTGAGCAGTTGTGACAAATGGGCTATATATTGATTCTATTTAAAAAAGAATAAAACTAGGAGAGAGTAAAATTGGCATCAAGGATAACTTGATCCAGGAAGACCGTGCTGCTCTTCTCCAACTCTGATTTCTTTTTTCTGTTTTGGTAGCCTTGGTATTTCCCAATGCTTCTCTAATGGTTTCCTCCACAGAGTTGGGCATATTCTTATAAACGAGCATACTTTATTCCATCCCTGCTTAGCAACATGAAAAGACAGAAAGAACTATTCTTTCATTTTCAATATATAAAACTCAGAAACGTTCTCCGATTGGTCTGACTTTGGTCATATTCTATCGTTACACCTATCAATATTGCCATAGGGATGGTTCTATTATCACCATCCCAGTTACTCTCGCTAAGTGTGGCCTAGGACAAGTTATACTGATATTATTTCAAAGCTTGTTAGAGATATAGAAGCTGTGTCCAGACCTACTGAATCAGAATCTGCATTTTAAAAAGATCTCTAGATTATTTGTATGGACATAAAATTTGTGAAGTGCTTCTCTAACAAATTTAGCAGCATATTCAGACAGAAATTATTTCAGATACATTCCATTTGTATTCTTATCTTTATCATCCAGCTTCCATTTTTATTCTCATCTCTATTTACAGTTTCTGTCAGTTCATGTGTAGTAGCTAGGGAAATGTGTGGGGTGCTGGGAATTGCTGAATGTTGTCACATAATGCTCTAAACACCACAGCTTTACAACTCCAAAATAGCTTAATTTCTAAAATGTGTTTCTGGGCATCAGAATTCAAAATTCAATTATTCTGAGCATTTCAAGTCTTTCATGTCTAAGAAAATATTAAGATTGTTAATCAACGATTTGGGACTTCCTAAACTGAGAAACTACTCGATAATCATATAGAAGATTAATTGAGCCTGTATAAACATGATATGGATTTCTGCAAGCAGGTATGCAAACTGAAGATGCAAATCAGCCTATTGATTTGTGATTCCAAAGTTACAGTTTAGAAATTATCTAATTACTTATGAATATAATGCTATTAACAATTATCTATGAACCTTGATTTGTTGAACCACCTGAATTATTTTTAACTCAAACATATGTTTGAGGAATACATTAGAATCACTGGGCAATCAAGACAAACTATCGAGGAGAATTAACTTTTTGGTATTATAAAAATGCTTATAAAACTCACATGATGTTCGTAAAAGCTCATGTTTTTTTACACAATATATAGGTAAAAGAATTTTGACTTAATACCTAGAAAGCAATTTAGCAAACAATTTCAGTTTTGAAGAAATTATGAAAGTTTTTGTTCTTGAGAAAGAAAAAAGTCTAAAAAATAGATTATCGCCAAATTTATGCTATTTTATTTTACTTTAGTAAGAAGTATGTTTCAATATATTGAACTTTGAAAGGATAATTTACAGTAATTTTTATGTGATGGGAAAATACTCTCATTATTGTGCACTTAATATATAGAAACAAGGGAAAAATATCATGCTCAATTACTTATAGAAATATAGAAGACTTTTATCATAAAGGTTTCATAAAAGCTTATAAAAGCCATTAAATAATGATTAAAATAATATTTGCATGAACTTGTATTTTAAAATTTTTTTTCAAATTAGACCATTTTTTCTAAGTATGATCTTAATTTTTCTAAATTTTAAACAGACCATTATTTTTCTTCATATCCTAAGTATATAAATTTTATCTTACAATAACCGATATTGTCTAAGATAATAGCTTTGATTTGCTTTACTTGATATAGGATACGGTATTGTTTTGTACTGGTGAATACCAACATAAATGTTTTTCTGACTTATTTCTAGATACCTTTTTTTCATGAAAGTATACATTTCACAATAACATTTGCCCTGGTAATTGACATATTACATACATAGTTACCTCATTAAATACAAATATAATTTTTCCCATTTTACCGATGAGTATATATAGTAAGTCAAAAAAATTAGCTATTTGCCTAGACTCAGAGGCCTGGCAACAATTAAAACTAAAGTCTGGCTTTAAAGTTCATATTTATAACATGACATGAATCTACCTCACTGCTTGTATAGGAATTTCATATGCATTGTCTCATTTTATCCTCTCAATAAGCTTTTTTAGCATATGCCCGAAGAAAATGACAATGTATATAAAAACAGTTATTCTCTACCAAGCTCATTAAAGATAGATAATCAAGAGATGTATCTGATGATAACAAAGTCACAAACCTAATCCATTTAAAAATAACACTATAAAACATGCCACTATTATACTGACCACTAATTTTTCCTTAACATTTATTTATATAATCCACTGTGCTAAGTACTTTACATTTTAATTATTTAGTTATTATTCCATTTCACATATGAGCAAACTGTGATAATGGATGGTAAGTAATTTTTTCCCAAATAACACTAGTATAAGATCTGAAACTTGATTATATGTTAGTCTAATTCCATAAAACAACATATTGTCCAGCAATTGGACTATTAGGTGTGCATCTGATGATCAAGGACTGTTTTATTATGAGCAAGGAAATTACCAGACTTGCAGAATGCAAAAGTCAATTTAATTACAGTGTAAATAATGAGTTTTAGGGAAAGAAAATTTAGTTAGACAGTTGTTTTAGTAATCTAGTTAAGACTATGCTTAGACTTCTGGTTTGGGTAACAGGGAAGGTAGTATTCATGAACAAAAACAGTAGGAAATAATTTCTGTGGGAAGGTGATGAGATCAGCTTGGAACAACCAGACTACTAGGTATCTGTTAGACAGTCATATCAAGAAGTGGAGATGGCTGAGTAGTTCTGGAGTTCCCCATCTGGCCTAAACAAATTTGGAAATGATAATTAAAAAGGTGGTTACTGAGGCTTAGTGGTAAACACATGCAGGGAAAGCATTTCAATTTACTCTATGTAAAAATATCGATGTATACATATTAAGCAATGTTCATTGCAAGCCATCAGAAGTAACTAAGGTTTTAACCACTAAAAACGACATAATTTGCAATCTACTTATAAAAATAGGAGCTTGATAAATAAAATGATAAAGGTCATCAGTGATTATTATTTTTATGTCAGTAGATTAGCTCAATTTATTTAACAAGTATTTATTGAAAAGCTTTTGCAGCTTATGTTGCTATCATTAAATGGTGGTATTACACAGAATAATGTCACTCATACTTCAGTAGCCAAGAAGAATAACATTTAAAACAAAATGTTTTATTGTAAGCAAGGAAACTATAGTATCATATTTGCAGAATACAAATATTAATTTAATTGGAATGTATACAATGGGATTTAGGGGGATATGACTAGAGAAAGAAAATCTCGTGAGGTTATTTTGAACAATTTTAAAAGAGGGACTGATATATTTGGATTTATGTTTTATATAAGTACTCTGAAGTAAGGTAAATAAAGTCAAAGGTGGCAAGTCTACATATAAAAAAAAGAATTAAGAGATTATTTTTGTAGTATATAATAATGCTATAGCAAATAGAGTTATCAAGAAATATATTAAAAATTGAAGCAGGTCTTACGTTAATTTATTGAATTTAGTAGGTGTAAGATACAATATATACAAAGATCACATTGGTTTCTTGTTTGGATATCTGAAGAATGATGATGATTTTAGTGAAAGGAAATTAAAAGTGCAGGCTATATTAAAAAGCATGATGATGACTTTGTTTTAAAAACATTATTTATTTATGATTTCTGTGGGACTTTCAAAAGAATTGAAAAGCAAGCAAACATGTAAGTCAGATTTTAAAGAGAGAGCTCATGAATAAAATATAAATATTGGGGTCCTCAAAATAAGCATGTCTGGTAAGTCATGAGATTGAATTTTAGTACTTGAGAATCAGTAATCTGTTTAATGGTTTGTTCCATGAAAATCAGAGTGAGAACAACATTGTAACATTGTTTACCCACATTTGAGTATTTTTTGAACTAGGTCCTATTGAAAATGCATTAAATTCTTCTAATTATTTATCCGATTGTGTTCATTAAAAATCACATAATGAATATCACCTTCATCAAAAATATGAAGACTTTATTTTCTTTACTTATGCATGAGATAAAATTATGAGATTAGCAGTGAAATATTACTCTTAAAGAAAATAAAGAAATTAAAAGGAGAGAAGAATCAAAATAAATTTTAGCAAATGTCTACATTTATGTACAAGATTTTAAACATAAAACTAAAGTAATTTCTATATTTCTCTCTTTAGTAGATATACTAAAAATTTAAATATGACTATAAAATAAATATTCATAACATTTAACAAATATTTTTAGGTTATAAAGAAATGCTGATTTCCTCTTTTGAGGAAGACTAGACAAGTCACAGAAAATAAATTATAATCAGAATAACATTTCATATACCTGTTATGTTTAAAATAATATTTTATTTACACTAGGTTGCCAAGTAAAAATATACATAAAATTTCAAATTCAATTGCTCAGCTAAAAATGTAGATGTTCAGATAATGCCACTAATAATCGTTTCCATAAATCTTTAACCTCCTCATCCACTTTAAGAATATGAAGTAGTTAAAACAGAAACTGGGTGGAAAGTTCTTTGGAGAAATTTATTCTTGTACTACAAACCTCAATTTCCACTCTTCCTCCTTATCTAGAAAAAGAGAAACACTTGATCGGCTTCATCTTAAGCTAAGTGATAGGTAATTCTATGGGGACAGCTGAGAAGTGTTATATGAGTTTCCTATCAATAAAAGAACAATATGCTGGTGCCTCACTCATAACCCATGAAAGGTAAAGAGGCCCTTGGAAGCAAGATTAAGTCTACACTGAAATAACTTTACACTCCTGGAGATTGTGTGAGAGAAGGCATGAAAGAATGCTTCCCATAGAAGTCTGGGGAGGGAAGTCCTTAGAGAGAGAGTGGGCCTGGAAACATAAAAGTTCTTATCATAAGAAATTCTGGCAATGAATACAAAGACTGAGAGAAAAACAAAATCTAATGGATGGTCAATTGGGAATGATCAATGGACAAAAATGACAATTTTGTCATGAAAGACTTATTGAAAAAAGCCTAGTAATAAAACTCTAAAGAAAGCAGGGAAATGCCTAAGTTTGGCATTATTAAAACTAAAAGCTTTAGCTGGACATTCTGATTTCTGACTTTACAAGTGTCTGAAATAGATTTAAGGCAACTATGGGGCCCTCTGAGAGTCAACACAGAGCTGAATAGTCATGAACATTAGAAGCAGAGGAAGAATATACCTACTAAGTAAGTTTTAAAAGGACAGTGGAGAGGAAAAGAGAGAAGGAGAAGAGGCAGGGAAAAAAAGAGAAAAATAGCATTGCAGCTACTATAAATTATGTATTTTGAACATTCTGGTTATATACATATTTTTTTCCTAAGCACATTTTCCTTTGATTCCCTTCAAATATATTAAGAAAAACTTTATCATAGATTTTCCTTGAGAATAGTTATACCAATAGTGAAGAAAAATCCAAATGTTGGCTTGTTCATAGAAACGATGTGTGTAAAACATAATAAAATGTAGAGCAACTAAGTAAAAAACTATCTATTTTAGAAAAAATCATACAGAATCAATGATCTGCTTTTTCTGAACCATCAACTCTATAATTAAGTGTTTTTCCCATACTAGATGCTTATATATGAGAACTCCATTTCAAGCTAAATGTCAAGAGTATAAGAATCATAAAAAAGTTTGATTGCTTTTATTAAAGACGTTATTAATAGCATAAATAAATAAATTTAGTAAGTTCATTTCAAAAAGAAAATTTTTTATTACTAAAGATTTATGTTTTTCAAGTGACATATTTTCTAAATGTTGAAATATAGATTATTATACCTAAATATAATTTAAAATATATAATGAGTAAATAATTTCTTATCTATTTTGTTTTATTGCCACAATGGCGATACTTGAACTTATTTACAAATAACAATTTACAAATGCCAAATTTCTTCAGAAGAGCAACAATTTACAATGTTTTGTTTAAATCAATAAAAATTAATAAGAGAATCCTGGAAATAATTTATATTACAAAAATTACAACAAAGCAGATAACCAAGGAATGTCAAAGATACAATAGATATTTTTGCACTACTAATTATAGATGTACTTCATTCATTGACTTAATAATTAATTAAGGAAATCAGCCCCCCAAATATTAAACCATTTATATGCCAGGCACAGGTGGGAGAAAATAAAGAAGAAAACATAAACAATTCTTGGCTTCCTAATGTTTACAGTCTAACTGAAGCAACAGCCATTCATATACTCTTAATGTCAAAATACATTTACATTTTAATTCAGGAAAATACAGGATTCAGTGAGAACAAATGACATGGGAACTTATATAACCTGAACTTAAGAAGAATTTCTTGGTAAATTTGTTTATGAGCTGATGTCTGAAATATGAGTACAATTTAGCAAGTTAAAGGGGTCTGGAAAAGAAGGGAAAACAGGTACATGTGTACAGATCAAAACTGACAGTGACTTGGTACAAAACAGACAGCAACCAAAAGATTTCCTTGTATTCTCAACTCTTAAAAAAATATAACAAAGAAAAATAAAAGCAGGTTTTCAAACAAGTTATCATTCATTAATAAAGTTTTCAAAATGTACAAGAAATCACTACTGTAAATAGAGAATACTGATGAAACATATCAACTTTTTCTAAAAGAACATAATGCTAAAAATTTGTATTTTATTGATTGCATCTTACATGAAAGATAAAACTGAGTGATGATTTATAGATTATTTTAGTTCGTATGTTTTGCTAGACTTCCATAAGAACTAAACAGCATAAACTAATTACATAATCCATCTCTGTCTTTTTTTACAATATCCAATTTTAGCATGATATCTAAATAGGCTGTAGTAGGAAATTCCAATGTATAATTTGATAATTACCTATGGATTGATTCATCATGGACCAAAAAATAAAATAAAGGACGAATTGGCACAGTATGACACATGTTGTAGATACTCAATAGACAACTGATTAAAAGCACCAAAGGGACTATTTATATATTAATACTGTGTTCGAATGTGTCAAAGCTACAGTATACATTTAAAAGATTTTGGATATTTATTGAATTTCTTCCTCTGTCCAAATTTCTTCCTCTGTACTAAACTTCAAATTTATATTTCAGAGGCCTAAAATTTACATATAAAAACAACTAATGATACATATATTAAAAATAAAGTTATTCTCGCAAGTTATTGAAAACAGCACTAAATATTAGTTACTGACAAGCATGCTGACTAAGCCAAAAGATAGGTGAGAAAGTAGGAAAGGAAGTTTAGATCATCCAACATAGAGGGGAGTGAAGAGCAGCAGATCTCTCAGAAAAGCAGAAGTTCCAACTTGAGCACAGTGATGGGGCTTTTCCATGTTTATATTAATCTAGAATCCATGCTTTTTATTCTTAATGCTATAGT
Organism: Rousettus aegyptiacus; assembly: GCF_014176215.1. Lineage (NCBI taxonomy): Eukaryota > Metazoa > Chordata > Mammalia > Chiroptera > Pteropodidae > Rousettus > Rousettus aegyptiacus. The sequence goes on from NW_023416286.1 coordinate 64,928,862, forward strand.
GCTAAAGGATCAAATACTGTTTATGTAGGTAAATAGAAAATGTAAAATGCAAGGACGTGGACTTTCTAAAGTGTAAAATTTTCATTTTTATCACTTTTCTTCTGAGAAGGAGCTAGTAATATATGTTTATTTTAAAAAGATTACTCAAGAGGTATAAGTATTTTTATATAGGAAGTAGAAAGTATTTCTAAGTAATTTGAACATTGTTTCAATATTAATACCAAATACCTTTCTTTGTATATTTCTAAGCAGCATATCAAATGTGTTTACTGGAAATAACTTTTAAGTATTATTTAATAATAAGAACATCTAACTTAAAAACAGAATGAGTACAGGATACTAATAAACTACACCTTAATCATTTTATCAATCAGAGTTCATTCAGAGAAAAAGAAACACAAATTATGGCATAAGAAGTTTATAATGGTAATTAAATCTGACGTAGATGTGGGAACTCAGGAAGTAAAGATTCAAAAGTGGAAGCTAAAAGCTCAGTGAAGTTCACACTAATCGATCCTTTTGAAGCCCTGATGTGAGCTTGCACATTCAGTTGCCAAAAAATTACCTTTTCAATTCATAAACAATGTGTGAAACAGGAGTACTTTCTCTGGAGTAATTCATATACAAAGAACATGCATTATACTATTATATCTATAGAAATAAATGACTCTGTATATGAAAAAGCTAACAGGTTGGTTCTTAATATCTAAAATATTTCGACCAAGGAAGAAATATGCTGCCTTGGTGAAGTGTCTCTCTGTCCTAGGAGAAAAAGCATAACAATACCATAATACCACTCTAATAAGGCTTGTTAAGTTTAAATAAAATTGACTTTTGCTGAAGAATTTTAACCCTAGTTATATAATAATGCATAATGATATAAAATAATACTGTATACTTGTTAGCAGATTTACATGTGGAAATATGTAATAAATAAACTTCAAAAATATATGGAAACTGACAAAAAGATGATTAACTTACAGGCAATTTTTCTGTACATAGGTTAGAAAGAAATCCAGAAAGTTTCAATTAAGAAAAAAATAGTTTTCTGCCTTCAACAATGAAATAGAGAATGCAAGTAGTAAAATATTGTTCTTAGATAAAGTTACTAAAAAAGAAAACAATACTAAAACTCTAGGTAGTTCCTTTGTAGTTTCCTCGAAAATATGTGAAATATATACCGTATCTGAGGAGTTTGGGTGTTAAATTATTCAAAATAGTGACCTTGTGATTTTACCAGAAAAAAAAAGGAAGAAGAGACAGCACATGTAAAGATTGTCCAAAGTATATGTACTGAAAAAAAAAAATGTGAATTCTATGTGAAAGATACTATATATCTAGTATGTATAGTATAAGTATGTATGTCTCACATACATATGTATATAAATCACAAAGGTAGTGAATGCACCAAGACTATTACCATTGCTTATTTGGGGATAGTGAGGTCATAGTGCTTTAAAAGGATTTTACAATTCTTTAAAAGGATTTTCAAATTACTTTTCCCAGATATTTTCTATAATAATGTCAAAAGAATATATTTAGTGTTAACTGCTATGTATAAAAACACCTTTGTGATCTTCATAAATAATATTTTCTTCTATTTTGACAGGCCAGCTTTAACACAGATATAATGTCTTATAAATTTTAAGAGCCAAAGTGCAGGGAGGGAGGTCTTTGTGAATGTGAGGTAATCCCACAATGATACAGCTCCCGGATCAATGGGGATTCTCTTTTCAGTTGTCTCTGTTAGCATTGCATTAATTATCTCCCACTGGTTCTGTGGCACAAGTGTTCATATTTCCTTCAGGCTTTCATTTTATTATGAGCCAAATGGGGACAATTGTGCTTTTGCATGAATAATAAACCTCTGGAATACATCAGTAAGACTGAATTTCCAAAACTCTAACTGGTGGGGTGTATAGTCATCAACATTTCTTTGTTAAGAAGAGCTTAGTGCAATATACCTTAAATGATCATGCTTCCAGCCACAGCTCTCCAGTGAGCACAAGCTAACTAAAATGAAAGGTGATATAGATATATCACGTCTTTATAATTAATCAGATTTATACTAGGAACCACATCTAGACTGATATTTAAGAATAATTTTTAAACATTGTCTTGTAGCTTTTATTTCTGTCGAGTCGCATATAAAAACCTTCAAAGATATTTTATCATGTATTCAGTGTTTTCCAAAATTTTTGCACCAATAGTGAGTATAAAAGACACTGCTATAAGTTACATTAATATATTTAACTGTGCATTTGAAGTAGAAAAGTAGCATATGTGAGCTTTGTGGATTGAAATATGAACAATTGAAATGTTTCACTAATCGCTGTTGAAAATACAGCCACTGACAGCTTGCTTACTTACCAGTGCCCATCAGCACAACTGAAACTTACACATGAAATTAGTCATGCATTTATTCACTTGCTGAAAAATGAGAACAGAACTCTATAAAGATAACACTAGGTCCATAATAGTGACATTGAAAACTTATTCAAACTAGTAAGTGAAAACATGACACAGTATTGAATTGTATACTATATACTTTTATTAACCAATGTCACCCCAATAAATTTAATTTAAAAAAAATCTTCATTCAAGTGAACTGTGTGACATGAACTAGACAACAAATTTGCTACATATGAACAATTTGATTTCAAAATCTCAAATATCGTGGCATAAAATAACATCTTACTTATTGCTATATAAGTGTAGCATAATCGTATTAAAATCATATTAACCAAAAACAAGGTGGTATTTTCCCTGCTAGCTTTCTTAAGCAGTTTTAATCAAGAAAATTCAAATCTCTTTTAAATTTACTTTAGTGGCCTATTAGGTTATTAGAGACTTAAATGGAAATGTACCAAATCTAAAACTGCCAAGACTATGTTGGTTCACAGGGCAGAATATATTAGAAAGCATTTTGTTACATTAGATATCCCATTCTTAGGGTTCTATTTTATCACTGGGAAGACTATAATTATAAGACAAGCTAATTTTAAAGAAGTGATCTATCTCTGAAATTCTATGTCAGAATGCATAAAACAACAAATATAAGGAAAAAACAGGATCGGTCTTCCAGGAAATTTATATTTCACAATCAAACATTGGTGTTTTCTGCCATTTAAATAGGTAAGTTAAGGCCTCTGAAGCATTTAATAATCATGCATGACTTCCTGCTTATATTTAGAGTAAAAACAGGGCTATTGCATTGCACAACTTTAAACTTAATCTTACACAGAACAGTCTACATGATAAGCAGAAACTGAAATAATGCATTGCACAGTCACTTGGCCACATGCTGTGGCCTTGGACCTGATATAAAACATGACAAATTCTTACTTTGTGCCACAATGAATTTTTATTTTTTCTTTTGTGCTGTTTCCTTCTATATGTGGATCTGAGTCACTGACCTCTATCATTTTCCTTCTCAGTGAAGAATTGCATTTAACATTTCTTGTAGGATAAATCCATTGACAATTGATTCCTTCAGTTATTTTATGAGAAAAATCTTTGATTCTCTCTTATGACATATCTTCAAGCTCATCATTTCTTTCCTCTGCTACATCAAGTCTCTTGAAGATCTCAGCAAAAGTATTATTCATTTACGTCACAGTGTTTTTATTTGTGGTATTTCTTTTTCTTTGTTTCCATCTCTCTGCTTTCATTACTCATCTCTTAAATGCTGTCTACTTTGTCCACTAGAGCTCTTAATATACTAATCGGTTATTTAAAGTTTTTTATCTGCTAATTTCAAAATCTGTGTCATATCTCAGTTCCAATTTCTTATATCTGTCTAGTTTTTTCAGAGTAAAAAAAAAAGTCAGCACACTTTGTATTTTTGTTAAAAGCTGGACGTGGTGTATGAGTTAATGGGAACTGAGATTAAGTTGCCTATAGCGAGATATATTAATCTAGCTTACAGTCACACTGTTTTTAATCTTGGCTGAAGCTGTAGTTATTAGAGGCTTCACGTTCTTCTAATGTACTTGTGTTCTTTTCTTCCCTAAATAGAGTCTGTGTCTTGCCATCCTGTCAACTGTAATTCACTGTTGCTATGCTGGCACCAGTTGATGTGCTGAAGTGTGGGGGAGGATGCCACCTACATCTTTCATTATTTTAGTGAATGATTTTTTTTACTACTTCAACCCTAATTTTCTTAATACATATATTCATTTCTTTAATTTCTCTCCTAAAAGAGCATTTTAAAAAAGTAAATATGACAAACACCAAGAATCTAGTAATCCATCTATTTAAGAACACTCATGGGATTGTTAGTCAACTGGAAATTTCTTTCTTGTTATATCATTGGATATCATAATTGTTGTGTACACTAGGAATCCTGGAATCAAGAAAGCCTGAAATAAGGACACAGGACTTTAGTGTTCAAGACGTGCTTGTTAATAATATTTTAAAAATCCTTTTAAGAATAAAAAATGAATTCTATGATAACACAAAATAATTATTTATCTATACATTCTTTCATTAGCTGTAACCAAATGAGCAATTACAGTATTATTATAATAAAAGTTACAACAGTTTACAACTAATAAAATACTTCCTTCTTCCTCCTGATTTCTTTGCCTCAGATGTGGATACCAGTTGTTCAAATCTAAGATTTGAGAGTCAGATGTTTCCCATTTTTTAGTCACCACATCCACATACTAAACATTTTCTTCAATCTATCGACATATTTTACCATCCTCTGCCATCATCATAGTCCTTAGCAATGTCAAGTCAATATAAATCTTATAACTATCTGACTGGTCTTTCCAACATCATTTTCCCCCTCTTTCATACCATCCTCTGCAAAAGTGAATTTAAATATGTAATTTTTCTGCCCATCTCCCTGGTATACTTAGACTCTCTAAAAGCTAGCATTATTTTGGTTAACTGTTTTTCTCTCATGAATAGCCTCATATCTGACATATAACAGATGCTTAATACAAATTTATTTAAATCATTGATCTAATGTTCAAAGTATTTTTAGATGATCTACAAAATAAATGTTCTTTTGAGTCATGTATGGGTTAATTTAATATTCTTTTGTGATCTAAAGCTAGCTTGTTTGATTTTCGAAATACATTTACTTTGAATGAATTCTAGAATGAATGTCTTAATCAATATTATAGTGACATATCTCAATACATTCACCTTTAATTGCACAATTTGCTAATTTATATATGTGTTTTATATTTACAGTTTCAGTGTATACTTTGAATGTATTGTTATGTAAAATTAGACTTTTTTTTTTTTCAGTAAGAGTGACCTCTGTTTCCAGGAAGGAATAAATATAGCAGATATTTTTACTATACTGTAAGATGTTTAAGTTGTCTTGTATACCATAAGTAGAAGAAACATGAAAAAATTATGTGGAAGTATTGGGACTAAGGACATTTTCTTGCCATTGTATCAAGCTTGTTCACTTTCAGTTCCCTATAGTTGATTTAGATCTATTTAAGAGTAACTGTGTTATTAAATATTTCTTAAAAACAAGTTATTTACCCCCCAAAATAATATTTATATCTTCTTCAGTTTAGAATTAGTTTTAATAATTACTTTAATTGTACAAACCCCTTTGGGAGGTTAAACATTAAGAAACAAATTTTTATAAATGAGGATAGGAATCTCAGAAAACCTAGACCCGCCATTCACTTTTATACACGTTTTATGAAGTTTACAAAAGGTGATATATTAATGAACTAGACCTTTGGTAGATATTGGATACAGTTCAGTTCCTGAATATGCTTTCTGTACATTGTTACTTCCATTTTAATAGTTGCTTATGCAAGCACAGGCTTTTAACGCTTAAATGAATTGAGCTGTATTGAACTTTCAATATATTAATAAGGATTTCCAGTTAAGATAGTTTAATAAAAACAAAAATAGAATATTTGCTAGAAGAATAGGTCATTACTCATGTTCAAAGAAACAATAATTCTCAATACTTTTTATTTAACACTCAAATTTTTTTGTTCTCTAAGATATAAGTGTAGATATAGAGTCCTGTTTCTGTTTCCTCATGTCATAATACATATGTGCTGCACATTACTATTGAAAGTTCACTTCCATAAGAATGGCTTAAGACTTAGTTAAATATAAACATTATCTTGTCCCAGGAGCATGCTGGGACTGCTCAAAAAATATATAATTTAAGCTTTTCGTTCACTCCAGCCCCACCAGCCTCCTTGCTATTCCTTCAAAAGCTAGTTCTTCTTCCTGGAAGCTCTTCCTCAAATTATCCATATAACTAGATTCCTAACATCCTTCAAGATATAATAACAGGGATCAGAATTACTTTCTCCCATGAAATAACAACAAAAACTGGACAAAATATATGAAACAATAGTTTTTTAAAGCAGAATATTAGAAAATGAAAGATAATAATCCCTAAGAGATGATAAATAAATAAGGTAAGCATTCGATTGTCCCAACTTAATGCCTCAAGACAATTCCCTAACTGAAAGAATAGGAATCAAGATAGAAACCAAAAAATTCTCTGATTTGTGAAGAAAGTTAAGAGATTAGGTAGACGATGGCAGATTGAGAGGGAGCTGAATATAGTAAAATGTGCAGAAATGCGCAGAGGGATCCCTTAGAATATTAATCAGAGTACTGACTAGTACATGTGTGCGAAGAAAATATCTACGACTGGGAAAAGAAAGAACAACATCTACTGTTCACACAGGGCTGGACATCGTACCTAATTCCCATCAGGTAGGAAAATTTCTAATTACTCAGAAGGGTCTTGCCTTACAGTGAGGTCAATTTAGACCTCGACTAAATGAAGCACCGTTGTCACCTAACAAATCTTTAATGCATGACCTAAACTCATCAAATGGGTGCAGGTTGTTTAGCTAGACTCCAGAACAAAATTCAAGAATATTTATAGGATTACAAAAATATCTAGCACCCAACAAGGTCAAATCCACAAGGTCTTACTTACAGGCAAATATTATCATGCATGCTAAGAACCAGGAGAATACAATCCTTAATGAGGAGAATACCCAATCAAAACTGATCCAGAAATGACACAGATGTTATAATAATACAAGAAAGTTAAAAAAATATATAACTTTAGCTTATATGTTCAAAAATTTATGTAAACTGTGAAAGTTGTTAAAATAACCCGAATTAGTGCTGAGAGATTAAAATCAAAGTAAGATGAAATTTACACTGAAATGAATTAAAAGAAGACCGAGATATTATGGAAGAAAAGATTAATGAACTTAAAAACATAGCAATAGAAATAATTCAAAATAAAACACACAGAAAAAAAAATTAGCAAATGAAGAGATCATCAGTAAACTACAGCAAATTTTAAGTCATCTAATATCTGTAAAGTTGGTTACCAAAAGAGAGTAGAGAAAGGAAAAGTCAACATTAATGTTTTTAAAAAGTGATGTTGACTAATTTCCAACTTAATTAAAGCTATTAAGCCACAGCTCAAAGCACAAGGAATATGACTATCACAATCTCATCCTAATGGAATTCCTCAAAAACAGTGATAAATAGAAATTTTAAAGCAACCCAAGAATAAAATGTCATGTTATATCAAAAGTCAATAAATGTAAAAGACAGCAAATTTCTCACTAGAAACAACACAAGTGAGAAGGCAGTGGAGCAACATATTTAGATTTGTGAAAGAAAAAAAAAAAAGCAAACCAAACAACTGAATCAAAAGTGTTAATCTAGACATCTACCCAAATTAAAATATAAAAAAAATAAGAGGCAGAACAAAGACATTTGCAGACATGAAACATACAGAAACAAAAATATTATGAGATATCAATATCCATACAATTTATAATACTTTAATTTTTACCTATCTATATATTTATATGTAAAGTAGGTAAAATAGGTGAAGCAGGGATTAAGAGGTACAGATTTCTAGTTATAAAATTAGTCAGGAGGAGGTAACGTACAGCATAGGGAATATAGCCAATAAAACTGTAATAAGTTTGTATGGTGACAGGCAGTAACTAGACTTATTGTGGTGATCATTTGGTAGTACATATAAATATTGGATCACTATCATGTACACCTAAAACTAGAAGGATGCTGTAAGTCAGTTATGCTCAATAAAAAGAGAAAGAAAGAAAGAAAGAAAGAGAGAGAGAGAGAGAGAGAGAGAGAGAGAGAGAGAGAGAGAGAGAGAGAGAGAGAGAGAGAGAGAGAGAGAGATGGAGGGAGGGAGGGAGGGAGAGAAGGAGGGAGAAAGGTAGGAAGAAAAAAAAGAAAGGAAAGGAAGAAAGGAAGAAAGAAGGAAAAGGTTTTTTGTGTAGAGCATATGTTCAATTGCAGTTTCATAATATTTATTTTTTGATTGGGTTATTTAAAAAACTTCCACTAATATAGTTGTTTTTATAGTTATACTTAAATATCCCAACTTAATGGTGGTTTTCAAATTTGTTCTATTTGGTTGTTGTGTATTTTCCCCTTCTCTGCCGTCTTTGGGTTTATTATTTTTATGATCCTTGCTAAGCATTATTGGCTTTTTAGTTATATCTCTATAATTATTTATTTTTGAGCTAGGATGTACAATATACACACTTTTTTTTTCCTGGTAAATTAATTCACTTTTCCAAGTCCTGCATGCATGTTATTTGAAAATTTTAAATAGAATAAATAGTCTAAGAAAAGTAATTTTACCATGCTTCGGAGTCCTTCTCCCTATTAAACTGTTCTAAAATCTAAATAATCTCTGATTTTCATTCTGTTAACTACTTTGTATCTTGACAATTGATTGAGTTTTCTTGCATTTTTAATATCCCATAAATTTTTATTATATATCATACACCTCTTATACAATACGAGAAACTAAGGAAAACACTATTTATCCTTGTAAATGGGGACAGGTCCTCCTCAGTCAATTAGTGTGGCAAATTGAGTTAATCATTTGGGATAAGTTAAAACTGAATTTTAGTTGCTGTTATTGTTGCTATGGTTGCTGTAAGTGTATGGCAGGTTTTAACTTCATCTGATGCTGCATGCTCTTTCAATGAATTTGCCAGAGGGCTTTTCTCATGTTTAAGCTTCATTCTCAACTTCCTATTGTCTCATTAGAGTTTGCTGTCTGTACCACAGAATACTAGATAAGGACTGTACAAAAACAGAAAATTATAGTTCAAGCCAACACATAAAAATGGGTGAAAAATATTCTTAAGATGGTATTGCCAAAGTGAATACAACTATTAAAAAATATGGCACATAATGACAAATTGATTTTATCTTGTGCATACAAGTTTGGTTTACTATGAGCAAATTTATTATAGAATTATACTGTATTAAAAGATTAAGTTGAAATACCATTTAATCTTTTCATTAGAAGCAGAAAGTACATTCAATAAAGTACATTGCTGATTAATCATAAAAGCTCTTAATAAATCATGAGTAGCAGAAAACTTCTCTACACTGAATAATGGATACCTACTTCAAATCTAGTGTAATTATCATATTTAATGTTGAAATGTCAGAAGTATTCTTTTTGAAATCAAGAGCACTAGAATGTATCAACTCCCTCCCATTCAATTCTTTACTGAATGATGATTCTAGACAATTCAGCAAGACAGTAAAATGTAGTAAAAACCTAAAGGCTGGAAAGAAAGAATCAGAAATGTCACATTTCATTGATGATGCAATTATCCTCATAAAATACCGCAAATAATCTGGAGTTAGGAAAATTAATTTTCTATTGTATTTTTTTCTCCTGTCACACACACAAGTTCAGAAAAATAATTAGAAGTATATTTATGAAAAATAAAGATTTAAAACACGAAGAAAAATGATAGAATGTATTCATAATTTTGGAGTGGGTAGAATATTTTAATTGAGATTTAAAAATTACACTTGATAAAATGTATTAAATAACATACTTAAAAAAACTTGAAGCAAATATGTTGAGCATTTAGCAAATATAATATTTTAATAGATAACTCCTGAAAATAAATTTAAAAACTCCAAATAATGGAATAGCAGGTATTTTGTTGAAGAAATATAAACAGACAAAAAATATATGGTCTACTTAATAAGTAATAGACAGAAAAGATACAAGTTAAAATCACAGTGAGATGTCATTTTAAGTCACCAGTTATATTATGGAAGATTTCACTATTTGAGTCTGATATTTCCTAGTGATAAATTTCAGGCTAGTCTTTTTGTAGAAATAAAATAAAACAAAAAGACAAAAATAAATCTGTGTTCATCTCTTTGCATCCTAACGGGAGGCACGTGATTTTTATTTGTCCTTTTCCTACTGATATTTACTTTGATCACTTGATTAAGGTAGTGCCTGCCAGGTTTTACTCTTGAAAGTATTTTCCTCCATTGTTATTAATAAATAATTTGAGGCTAGATATTTGAAACTACACAAATATTTCATGCCTCAAGAAAATTTTATCCTTTGGTTGTACCATCCATTGAAGATTCTTTCATGAAATAATTCTTATAAGAATGACTTTAAAGCAATGACTTTTTAAATCCATCATTCCTTCTACATATATATTTTTAAATTATACTGCATTGAAGTTTTTTTTTTTTTTTCTACCATAGTTATTTCTGTGTTCATTCATGTCAATGTAGAAATAAGAATTATTTTATTCTATGGGTTTTAAATCTTTAATCGTATTTATTTAAATTTAATGCTACTTTGATCTGTCTCTTTTACCAGTTACCAGTTTCCCATCTTTGTCAACGTATTTTTACTTTCTGGTAGTACAAGATTTTCTAGCTTCATCTTGTACTTTTCGTGTCCAGCCTGGAATCACTATCCTTCATTAATTTATTCTTAAAGTTAAATACTTTTAATAGCAATTGTCTCAGTGCTATTTGTTGAAGGTAAAGTGTCCTATGTACAAAGGGTCTTTATCAATATTTATTCATTTTGGAGTGTTGTATTTAATTTCCTTTTGATTAGTGTCATTTGGGGGGAGGCTTTGGATTGACTAAAACATTTTTATTATTTTTATTTTTATAGTAGATAGGATTAGATTAGGTGTCATCAAACTGATTGATGTCAATGGGCCAAACTAGCATGTTTTGGTTTACAAAGATTGGAATAAAGTCATGTCTATTATTTATATATTATCTAAGTCTAATTTCAAACTATACAGCAGAGATGAGTAGATGTGACATAAATTGTATGTCCCACAAAAGCTGCAAATATTTATTATCTAGTCATTTACAAAAATGTTTACCAACTTCTGGTATGACTGTAAACCAATAAATAGGTTTTAGACTTGACATTTTGGGGTACTTATGAGATTCTTAAATCAAGAGTGCCCTCTTCTGTTAGTGTAAGTGCATGCAGCTTCTTCGATGAATGGTTTTTCCAATTTAGAAAGCTGCTATTACTCTAGTCCTACCTTATCCATGGTTTTCAGTTTCCACGGTTTCAGTGTCTGAGGTCAACTGAGCTCCAAAACTCTTAAATGGGAAGTTCCAGAAATAAATGACTCATGAGTTTTAAATTGCATGCTGTTCAGAGTACCATGATGAAATCTTGCACCATCCTGCTCCGTCCCACCTGGGACATGTATCATCCCTTTGTCCAGAATATCCACACTATATGTACAGACAATAAAAAATTTTAAGAGATGCAACATTCACATAACTTTTATTAAAGAATATTGTTAAAACTGTTCTATTTTATTATCGTTGTTAATCTCTTATTGTGCCTAATTTATAAGTTAAACTTTATCATAGGTATATATGTATAAGAAAAAATATATATATATAGGGTTCAGTATTATCTACGATTTCAGGCATCAGTGGGGGGGTACTAGAATGCATCCATTATGGATAAGAAGGAACTATGCTACTTTTTTTTTTAGTTATGTTTTTGTTGTTATCTTTATAGTAGTTCTCTAAGTAAAATAAGCATATCCATATTTTTGATTTATCGAAAATGATATTTATTAACTCCCCTCCCAATGAAGAAATTAATATACTCAGTTATTCTTTAATCTCTCCATATCAACTAAATATGTATATTTTATTTATAAAATTTAATAAACTGTATAATAAGGATTTCCATATGTTTCTTTTTTAGTTTCTGTTTCAGATTAAATTTATCCAAAGCTTGCTGCTAGACATCTTGCCTATTATGTCTTCATTTATTGGTTGCCTGGATTTTGTCATTAAATTGTAATTTTCTCTCCAACATAAGCTAGTGGGTATTATAATACTTGAATTCTTGTATTATTGAGATTTTTCTCTGTTGCTTTTATAGTCATAAGACTATTGGGCTGGGAATAACCTTCTTAGGATATATTATTTTTCTCTCACTATATTGTTCCATTTGAGTTTGAAAATTGCTACAGAGATTTCAGAACCCAGGCTGATTTTCCCAATTTTGACTGAACTTTTCTTCTTGTTTATCTATTGGTTCCATTCTTTATCCTTGAAATTCAGTATTTTAAGCCAGGTTAGGTATTTTTTTCTATATGAATGTATATTTTTTACTCTCAATGCATAAATTCATTTAATTCATTTCAAAATAAAAATATTCCTTTATATATTGGGATTTTGCTTTTTCATTAGTAGAACTCTTTACTTTAGAAATCTAAATTATTAGAACATTTTATAGTTATCTATTCTGCATAGCATTAATTTATTTAATAACCATAATCTCTCCTTTTTATTCTGGATTCAGAGTAATTATTTTAGCATTTTATCCCATCTCAATGTAATTATCATCAAATATTTTATAATTTATTATGTATTAGTTGTTTAATCCTGTTTTCTTACCTTTGGTTTGTTTCTTTAACTTCAAAGTTCAACTTTGCTTCATGAACTTAGTTTTTACCTTATTTCAGAATTTTATCTTATAATACAAAGCACACAGTGATTTTAGTATATTTCCCTAGCTTTTTTCTTCTAAATTGATTATCCACCAATCTTTTGTGTGCTATATTCTTTACTTATAATTTTCCTCTTATGTTATCTTAGCATGGGTCACTTTATATTTACCTTCATTTTCTCCATGGAGCTTTCTCTGACATTCCATTTGACATGATATGGCAGAGATGTATTTTTCTTGACTCTGGTGTGTGTGTGTGTGTGTGTGTGTGTGTGTGTGTGTTTAGTCAGAGAGGACTACTGAGAAATTAAGATCTTAGTGTGGTACATTTGTTATAATTTCAATTAATTAAAATTACAAGTAAAATTATTTATTCATTGTTTTAAATTTAGTATACAATTTATACCATTTTATTTATATGTAAAGAAAAGCATTAAGAAATACAGAAAACAAACTGGTGATTGCCAGATGGAAGAGCATACAAATTGGTAGTTACAAAATAGTCATGGGAGTGTGAAGTATACTATAGGTGATATAGTCAATAATATTATAATCACTATGTATAGTACCAAGTGAGTACTAGACTAAGGTGGGGACCACTTCATAAATTATACGTCTAACCACTATGCTATACGCACTTGAATCTAATATAAAATAAAATTGAATGTCAATTCTAATTGAAAAATAAAAATAAAAAAAAACGAAATTGAAGAGGTCACAAATAAATGAAAGGATATACTGTGCTCATGGATTGAAAGTATTAATTAAGCTTTTTATTTTAATAAAATGGTAGATTTGTATGCACCTAGAGAAGTAATATAGAAAGAACATATGTGTCCTTTTCAAATACTTCTTAATGATAAAATCTTGCAAAACCATGGTACAATATCATAGCCATTATATTGCCATTGAGAATATCAAGATACAGAATATTCCTATCAACACAGTATCTCTTATGGTGCACCTTTATAGCTACATTCACTTACCTCTCACACTTTAACCTCTAGCAATTACTAATCTGTTCTCCATTTCTTTAATTTTGTTGTATCGAATATGTTATATAAATGGAGTCATACAGAATGCAACTGTATAATTACAATGAATCATTTTTTTCACTGAGCTTAATTCTCTAGCAATTCACAAAAAATTTTGTGTGTATCAATTTTTTTTTATTATTGCTGAATGGTGTTCTGTGGTATTGATAAATTACAGTTTAACATCTATATTTTCCCCAATATTTGGTTATTATAAATACACCTACTATAAATATTCAAATATTGGTTTTTGTATGAACATAAATTGTCACTTTTTTTCTTTGACAAGTGCCCAGAATTGCACTTGCTGGGTCATGTAACAGTTACATGTTAATTTTTAAGAAACAGTCAAGCTGTTTTTCAGAGCATCTATAACACTTTAGATTCCAGCCAGAAATGTATAAGGGATCCGGTGTTTCTGCATCACCAGTATTTGCTGACATCCTTTTTTTATTTTGACCATGATAATGAGTATATCTCATTGTGGTTTTAATTCACATTTTCCTAATGTTTAACTTTATTTTTTTTTCTTGTGCTTGTATTTGTATATCCTTTCTGGTGAAATGTAAAATAAAGTCTTTTGCCCTTTTTCTAATTTGTTTTTACTGTCATTTATATAGTTCTTTATATATTCTAGATACTAGCCTATTGTTAAATATGCAGCTTGCAAATATTTCTTTCAGTCAGTAGGTGTCGAATCTGTTGAAAGGTTCTTTTGAATAGCAAAAGACTTGAATTTTAATGAAGTCAAATATATCACTTTTTCCTCTTATGGATCATGCTTTCAAGTCTAAGAAACTTTCCTATTCCTAGCCCTCAATCATGAAATTGTTCTCTTGTAGTTTACTGTCTATATTTAAAATGTATACATTTTACCTATAGTTCATGATCCATTTTGAGTTAATTTTTTATAAGGAAACTGAAGTAATAATTATTCCTCCACCCACACTGATGTCCAATTGCTCCAGCAACATTTGTTGAAAATGTTATCATTTCTCCATTTAATTTCTTTTGCACATTTGTGAAAAATCATTGGGCATTTTTGCATGGGTTTATTTTTGAGTATTCTGTTTATCTTTTTGTCTAACTCTCTTCAAATCAACATGGTCATGTTCTTAATTATTGTCACTCTACATTCAGTCTCAAAATAAGATAGATTTATTTCTCCACCCTATGCTTCTTTTTCAAATTTATTTTGTATCTAAAAAAATTTTTGCTGGAATTTTTATAGGAATTGTGTTATATGTGTATGTCAATTTGGAAAGAAATATATCTAGTATTTTGAGACTTCCAACCCATAAACACAGTATATTTCTCCATTTATTTAAATCAATATTTTCTAATTTTTACCATGCAAGTCCTGTACATGTTCTTCTAGATTTATAACTACATATTTATTTTTTATTTGTGAATTGCTAGACCTTATTTTTAGATAAGTTTTAAGTTTACAGAATATTAGGCAGTTTTACAAAATGTTTGCATTTGTTCCTTCTGTCTTAAGCTCACAATTTCACTTATTAATGCCTTGCATTAGTGTGGTACATTTGTTATAATTGATAAACAAATAATGGATATTTATATCTTAACTGAAGTCTACAATACACATTAGGGGTCATTCTTTGTGTTGTATAATCCTAAGAATTTTGGTAAGTGCATAATGTCATTTATCCTCTATTATTGTATCAAATAAAACAGCTTCACCACTCTAAAAATACTTTGTGCTCCACAGAATTTATTGATACCAGTAATGAATGAGTTCTTGTGGCTCCATATTCTCATCAGCATTTAGTGTTAGTGTATAGGATTTCAACCAGGAGAACTATCAGTTAACTTTTCTCCCAGACTTACTTTATTGCTGATGTTTCTCTTAGAAAATATGGGGCAGGACTTGCCTAAATGTGAAAATAAACTTTGCTATGTAATATTATTCATTTTACCTATCACATATTATATTATAGAATTTAAAAATGTGCTGTGAAATTGGAAAGTATAAAAATGAACTTAAATCTAAAATAACTGGGAAACATATTTTAACAAATAATTTAAGTTTTCTTTTATATCTATTGGTAAAATGTTTTTGGATATGATTATTAAGAAAATCTCAAAATGTTTAGATGAAAAAGAGGTATATTTTAAAATTCTCAGATGGCCACAGGTTGTCCCCCAGAGAGTAGACATCAAAACTAAAGGAGTTTCTGTCATCTCAACCTGCATAATATTATTCACCCATGAAAGACTGAGTGAGGAGTGTATAGGTACAGATGGATACTGTGGAGGAAAACAAAGGACAACACCAAGATAATCTAATCAGAGAAGACTAAATAGATAGAAAGCTCATTTTAGAAGGCTTTATCTGTGTTTAATATGTTTCTCTTATTAGTCTCAATGTCTACTATATTGTTTGATAGAGATAATAGTGAATGAATGGTGTAATAATCTTGTAAATTAACTAAGTCAGCAAGCTTGGCAAAAAGAAGCAGTTAGAGAGAGGATTAGGTATCTCTCTAAATAATTTTGGAATTTAATTGGTAGAAGAAATCATAGGTAGAACAACTATTTTTGAGAGAAGTTTTCCTGATTGTATAATACTCTACATTTCCATATAAGGGCCTTCATTTTTGACATCATCAGATCCCAAAGGATAAATCATCAATACTAATATTTCAGAGAAAAAGTTGAAAATACAATATATAAGAAATGAGGGGAAATGTATTAGTTTTATTAATTTTATGTAGTAAGTTTTCATTTTTTTTAAATTAATGTGATAAAAAGCATAGGTATGTCAAAACAAAATAAATTAAATGATCTTTTTATTGAATTGTTAAGTCCAGAAAGACACATTTTTGTATTTAAACATTTCAAACTTGAAAATTTCTTTTACCTCTATATGGATTTCTAATTATTTGAGAAGTAATAAACCTGGAAATCACATAGGACCATGACTAAACTGGTTAAACTTTATTTTGTATTCTTTGTAAAATGTAAGGCAGGTAAGTTATTATCTTTTGCCCTCTAGTATACTTATCTAAATATGTGGAGATTATGTCAGATAGTTGAATATCTGATTGATTTCCATGGAATCTCATGTTTCTTTAAAGGTGTCTCAGGGGTTACTGAAAGGTACTTATCATAAACATGAAGCATTCTGGTCTAATTCCTTCTCCAATCAGAGAGACGAAGTTTTAGTGTGCTTTACCTATTAGCTTTACACGTAACAGTACATCCAAAGAAAGGTTAGGTCATTAATCATAGCTGTAAACCACTGAATCTCATGAGTTAAAAAGAGCTAGCATTTTGTATGACTTAGCCTGAGAGGAGTATTTAAGCTCTGGAAAGCCCACAGCCATCTCAGTATAATACAATGGAAGAGGTATAAGCTAGACTACAAGTGAAATACACCTTCCATGGTCATGTAATGTAACAGTAGAAAAATGTATTTAAGTATGAGTATTTCATGTTACAGTAAACTTTCCTGGCAGATATTTAAAAAAATAAAATAAAATAAAATAAAATCATGAATTTAAAGAGAGGCAGCTTTAGGAAATAATGCCCTTATGGCCTTAATGAGTTAAGACTGTTTCCAAAGGGAAAAAGAAGTGCATTAGAAAATTTGACTTTGCATTTGTAATATGAAAACCCCTTTTTATAAATGTGAACTCTGCAGTGGGAACTCATTAGTATAATGATTCGGCATGGATAATGTGCAATTTGAAAACATGAGGCCTTTGATCCCTAACCTTTCGAATCTCTCTTAGAACATCTGCAGCTTGTGTGAGTCTATTAATGTATCATTTTCCCCCAGGATTCTTTTTTATTTTAGCTTTAGATGGCACTCAAAATAGAAAACAGAAGCATAAAATTTTAGATAGCAATGTTTTATATTAATCAAAAATTTCTTGTTAGAAAAAAATAATTTCCAATTAATAGAACTAAGTTTGAATCTTGAGTCCACCATAAATAGTCTTACGAATTTAATTAGATCTATTAAAATCACTGAGATCCATCTAAGAACTGGAAAGAAAATAATGCCCATCTCACAGCTTGCTGTGAACACTTGTACAGATAATGCATATTGATCTTAATATTTCCCTCGGCTTGACTAAACTTTAGACAAGCTTCTTCCTGTCCCTTAGCCCCTGACCTCCCTCTCACCTGGCTCTTTCAGAATCTGGATGTCCAAACTACAGAGATTCCTCCTCCTTTCTCTAAGAGTACTTGCTTTAGAAAACTTGTAAGTGCAAATTCTGTTTCTGCCCCATTGAGATGCAAATTTTTAAAAAAGCTTCGTGACAGTCTTATAACCAAGGACTGTCATTTTCGGGACCTGGGAGTCATTCATGTAAACTACTATAAGCAGGGAAGATAGCACTGTGTCCCATTCTCTGTGGGAAGACAGGAGCCTGAATTCAGAGTGCCCCTTGCTCTAAGTTGTAAAATGACCTCATGTCCTGAAAATAAGGGAAAGTTTACTTTTTCTTTGAGTTAGGCAAAGAGGAAACATCCATGGCCCATGATCCTTCATGTCATTTCAGCTTTAAAAATCTCTCCAGCCCCTTGTTTCAGTGGAACTGAGTTAGGGCTGAGTTTCTCTCTCTCCCCTATTGCAAATTCATTGAATAAAGGCTTCCTCACTGTTGAACTTTGTCCATTGAAATTTTTGCTTTGAGAACACCTATGACATTGTGTATTCACTCTTCTGTACCTATTTTAAAACTCAGTTTGCTTTGCTTGTGCAAGGAAACAAAGGTATAACATAAGTTCATAATGTAAATTGTTGTTATAAATTTATAATGAAATAATTTATGCAAGAGTGTTTTGTAGAAATTTGGTAGTATCTGCTGTTGTTCCTTTGGATAAAAACCAATTAATATTTAGAAAGTCAAATCAATAAAATTATTGTTTCAAGAAGGCATAATCTTTATTTAGTAATGGATATAAATCTTAAACTTTCATCATAAAAATATAACAAAAAGGCAGAAATCTGAGATAATGTGTTACCAAAAGTTCAAATTCACTTGATCACTGTTAAGAAGACTTTGTTTTTATAAGTTTATTATTTCTTAGAAATTACTTCCAAAATATCAAGCATTCATATCATTATCGTCTTCCACATTACTATTATCTACATGTAATAGAATATTTAACTACTAGTAAACAATTTTTTAAGTATATGACTTATTTAGTCTAGTTTAGGAAGTAAATGATAAACTAGTATTTAGGTATAAGTACTTAAAAGCCCAATTAACAAGTTTACCCATATATAATAGGATAACATGATTTGATGTATGTGGGTTGGGAATGAGGACAGGCGCTCATCAAAAGCTTGGTGAGTCTTAAGGTTGGGAACATATAAGGCCATATTGACCAGGATATTCATACAAAGAGGCCACAAGGAAGAAGATACTGACATAAAAGTTTCTACTATAAGAAATTACAGATATTAAATGAGAACTGACAAATACAACAGGGATTTAATTGGAGGAGACAGAGGAACTGGCATCTGTGAATTTACAGGTAAAGAAAGTTTCTTCTTGTAAAAATCTAGAAACTTTATTTTCCTAAATGAGCACGACCTAGCAAAAATTTCTTTTCTTTCTGGCATTTGAAAATACCAATATTCTATTGTTACAATGTAATAATAGGTGTAGTGTGTAAGTTGAGAAAAATAACACAATGGGCCTTTGTACACCATGATAAAGAGAGATCAGACTTTGACTAACCATAAAATAAAGACCAATCTGTGATGAAAAATAAGTATCCAAATTAAGAAGTCTTGCTTAAAAATCATAAATACTACTTCAGTCAAATGCATATAAATTTGTGGACAATAAAACAACTGATTTATATTTTAGATTAAGTCATGACAATGCAATAGTTTGAAGATCATGTTTCCAATAAATTATAAGGACACATTGCAAAAGAAATAAATCACAACCCTCATCTCACACATTTGCAAAGTTATGTAGAGATGGATAGTAGGCCTAAATGTAAGAGCTAAAAATATCAACCTTCTTATGAGGAGACATGAGAGAAAAACTTTGCTGTCCTTGAGTTATGCAAAGATTTAATTTTTAAACAGAACTGACACATATTGTAAATGCAGGGGTGGAAGAGAAAGAAGAGAAAAAAATACATAGAAAAAAATAAATGAATTATACTTTTACAATGAAAAATTTTACTTTTCAAGATAAATTATCAAGAAAAATAAAATAGGTAAACCAAAGCCTGGGATAAAATATTTGCAAGTTTTAATAATTAATAAAGTCTTATGTCCAGAATATGTAAAGAATGCGTACAGGCCAGTAATCAGAAAATAAGCAACCCAAGAATTAATAGGGAAAAAGATTCAAACAGATGTTATACCAAATAAGATATACAATAAAAAATAAGCATATTAAATGATACTCAACATGACCAATCATTTGGGAAATGCAAATTAAAGCTACAATGAAATACCACTCCACTCACATTAGAATATTTAGTTTAAAAGAAAACACCAAGTGTTGTGAAGATGTGGAACATTTAGGATTCAATTACATTACTACTGGAAATGCAAAATAGTACAATCACTTTGAAAAATAATTTGGCAGTATCTTATAAGTAAACAGTGCACTTATCACATAGATGAGCAATTTTACTTCAGAGTGTTTACTGAAGAAAAATGAAAACAGGCCCACAAAAAGACTTATATTTGAATATTTATAACATTTAGATTGTAGTATACCCATATAATGGAATGATATTTAGTAAAAAAGGGGAAATGGGCTAACGATGCAAACAAAATATAAATAAATTTCAAAAGAGTTATACAGAGTAAATGGAGACTATACACTGAATGATGAAATTTATATAAAACTGTAGAAAATCTAAAACTTTAGTTACTTTGCAGAATAGTGGTTTCTGTTGTAGAAGTAAAGTGAAGTAAAGAAGAAGTAAAATATTTCCAGATAAGGCAAAACTTTGAATATTAGCCTATTCTTTGAAAGAACTGCTTGAACTTATACTTTCAGAAAACAGCTGAAAATATAAAAATAAACCTCAATTTAAGAAATGTTAAAATTTGTTCCTACTGATTTAATATTTTTGTTCACTAGAAGGTACCTCTTCAATAAAACAAATTCTGTAATTAACGTAAATTGAAAGATTAATGAACAGGTTGAATTAAAATAACTAATATCTGTTCATTTTATATCTTAAGTTGTACTTAATCATTCCTCTCTAGTAATATTCTATTATCCATTTTAAAACAAAAACAAAAATAAACCCTCTCGACTGAACTTCTCCCACCATTGCTTTGCTCGTTATGAAGCAAAATTGTGTTCAAGAGTTTTATTTTTTACTAATTTTCCCCTTTCTTCTCCTCTTTTTCTTTTATTTTTTAACAATTTTATTGAGGCACAACTCATGTACCACTAATTCACACTCTCACCATAGAGACTTTGTGCTGCCTACTTCTCTTTGCAAACCTTTCTTTCACCAGATGTCTATGTATGTCCTTTACCTCAGTAAAGGCTTCACTTCTGTGTCTTACACTGGAGAGCACTTTAAAAATGCAATCACACATCTTGCTTTAGCAGCATTTAAATCTCCATTATACTGCAAAGTATTTTATTTCTTCCATAGTTCAAATCACTTTGTAATATATTATGTGTAATTTATTTATCTTGATTATTGTATATTGCATCTCTCCTTATTAGAATGAAATTACCAAAAGACCAGGCAATATTGTCTGTTTTGTTTACTGATGAGTCTTAGCTACTTACAACAGTGTCTGATTCAAAGGATACATTCAACAACAAAAATATTTGTTAAATGAATACATGGGTTCAAACTGGTTTACTTATATACATATGCAATGGTGCTAAGTTCTGATAATTTTTACTCCTTGTTCTGAGTACTATGTCAAAATTCTTTTTTCAGATAAGAAGGACAGAGTACTTGAAGAGGATTCAAAATTAGAAAAAAGAAAACTGATTAGATGTTTCAAAATTAGTACCTAATAACAAAATTAAAGTAACTATACTTATTTATCAAGAATGTTAAATGGTGACTTAAAATCAATATTTGAGCCTAGGAAGGAAATTAGAGAAGGATAAAATGATTGTTTACTTCCAAAGTTACATTTCTAGTTCTTTTCAATTATAGTTATATTCAGTTATCTTCAGTATATATTCAATATATATGAAGTTATATTAAGTATTTTTTAATGTCTATTTCAATACACTAGTAGAGAAATATAATTAAGAAAATTTAATCTGCACAAAAGCTTATACTTATTTTAATGTCAACGACAAAATATTTTCTGTCTCCAACTGTGTGACAGCTCGACTCACTGGTGCTGCAATTGTCATCACAGCCAGTAGCAACAAACCAAATAGTAAAGGACACAAAATATTTTATTTCAGTTATTTCTCATAAACCAGAGTAAACTAGAGGTTTGTCAGAGTAGATGATATTACTGACATCATAGTTTACAGAAAAAAAACAGCACAAGTTGTTTAAAGGCCTATGATGAGTTCATATGGTTAGGAACTTGTGTTGAAATTAAGACACAAACCAACCAGTCCTTTGTATTTGCCAAGCAGCACACTGGCTTGCACTACTCAATAAGGCATAAACCTTTCTTACAGTTCCATTTTTTTTCTTTCTGTAAGGGTCAAGAACATAAGTCTTCCTTTTTTTTCTATAATGTGCCCCAAACTTGAGTGTTGAGATTGGACTAGACTTAATGTGGTGATCATATCGTAAGGTATATAAATGTCAAATCACTTTACTGTACAACTGAAACTAATATAATATTATATAATAACTATACTTAATAACACACAAAGATTGTTGAAAGACAAGTCTAATATCATTTTGATAGTGATTTCTGAATTTATAATCCATATAATATCACTTTATTTTCTGATTTTAGGCTCTGAAAGTAATCTACATCTATAACTTTCAACATACAACGTATGGCATATTCCACATTTGTCAACTCCCATTGATATCTGTTCTCATAAGACTAGCAAAGTGACAAATAACTTACATGGCCTACCTTATGATTCTCCTAACTGCTTTCACTTTTTCCATTGTAAATTCCTAAAATAGTGTCTGGTATATAGAAGATTTTTCCAGAAATCTATGTCTAATTATCTAAAGAAGGGAATTCCTTGGGAAATTCACAGGAATCTTTTAATCTAGAAAGAGGTTACATGATGAACCTGTATTCAGAAGTGGCCAAAAATATACAGACAGCACTTTTAGAGTGTGAAATATAGTCAGAAGAATATAAGACTTCTCATGTAACTTTAAAATGTTGTGACCTGCCCCTATCCTTACAACACCGTACAAATAAATTAAGAGATTGAATGTGGGTTAGATCCAATGATAAATTTTCTAAAAAAAACAGCTTCAATTTGTTCAGCATTAGTATTCTGGAGGCAACAGAATGACAGGACACTTCAGAGGTTCTGTTGTAACATACTAGTACTCATTTTAAGAAGAATCTTATAAAACAATCCCCAAGTAAGTAGCATTTTTTCCCCTAGTTTTAGAATACATATATATTTTTTTATTTTTATATATATTTATATATTTATTTATAAAATAAACTTCCATTCTTATCCTTTATTCCTTCATCCCTTCCTCCTTCCCTCACTTCCATTCTTCTTTTCATTTTTCCTTTCAAATTCAGTCTAATAGATATTGGCAGATATCAAGAAGATGGTGAGGACAATCTGTATAAGAACTATGTCGAAGCAGGGAGGGATGTTATTAGCCTAGAGACTTTGGCTACATACAATTTAGTGAGAAAATAAGTAAGCACATTTTGGGTAGTGAAATGAAAGGTTCTCCATTGATGGAGAAACATTGTACAAATATAGAAGAGGAAGAAAGCTAGTGTGACCACTGTGGTATATCAGAAATACAGCTATTAAGTGAGGAATATGTAGTAAACATCCACTGCTCATCACTAATGTAAGAATAGAAGAGATGGTAGTATAGAGAAAAAGCTTTCATAAATTCTAATATTTAGAACTTTTAATGATACTCATTTTGATTCTCTGCTTTTTAAATTAATACCAAAAATGTTCTTTCCTCATACAGAGATTCATAAGATTCATGACTTCGTTGTTATTGCTCACTGATCTTAGGACATGATGTGGTAGAAAATACTCCCAATTATTTATGAAAAAAAATCACTATGCCTCATGTTTGTGTGTGTGGTGTATGTGTTGATTAATAATGTATTCAAAGGTAACATTTTTCTGAAGTTTAAATAAAAATTTGAAGTATGAATATAATTAATGCTACTAATTTTCTGATAAGTCATGACTATACAATAGTAACCACTGAATCATAGAGTTATTTTCAGCTCCAAGATGCTTATATAAATATAATTCTTACAAAGTGAATTTAACTTTTCTATACAACACACTGCTTATTTTTAAACAGTATTTTCTGCTTTAGGATTATTTCACCGAACATCTATTCATTGTGCAAATATACATATATACATATAAATTCATCATTCTATATACTATATATATCAGGTAAAAACACATAAAGTGTCTATTTGTTATACACATACATACACACACACACTGTATGAATGAACTATATATATAAACTAATCATATCATTTCATCTAAAAACAGAAGGGCATCTTGAAAGGAAATAAGATTATAAGCAGAATTGCAAGTTTGGAAGCTGTTTTACCAACCCAATAGAGCAAACATAGAAATGTGGATTTAAGAACTTTTCCTCGGGTGAAATAAGCAATGCTTGGTGAGGAAGGAATGAAGAAAGTGAAGAATTTATGAGTAAAATATGTACTGCCAGATTTCTGGCAGAATCAGATGGTTGAATTATAAATAGTGACTGCAATATGCTAAGTAAAGAAATTATGAAGAAAGTTTAGTGAAGACATTAAGATATTGATGGGGCAACTGTGGCATTACTTTATATTTTATTCATAAACTCAAAAAATACATGTAGAATTCACACTATATTTGTGAAGATAACATTTAAAACAATTAATAATTTTAAATCACATAGAAAAATGAACGAATCGAAAATATATTATTTTAAAATTGCCGACAAATCTCTAATGTATATTTAAAATTTTTCTAAGAGGCTAGATCTCATGGTAGGTGTTCTTATCAGAAAAAATAAGAGTAAATAAAGAGGGCAGGAGAAAAATTTTGGATGTAAAAAATATGATATGTTAATGGCACAGATTATGGTGATGGTTTGTTTCATGGGTGTATAATTATTGACAAACTCACCAAATTGCATACATTAAATATATAAAGTTTTTTATATGTCAATCATACCTCAATAAAGTCATTTAAAAAATTTAGTGAGAGTCTGCATAGTATTGGCTAGGCATATAGTGCTAGTAGTGTTCTACTGAGATATTTAATTAAATTATTAATTTCTCTTCTGATAGCAGTTAATGTAAATTTATAATTATCAACATTATTTTTCACACTTATAAAAGCATTACAGAAAATATTTTATCAGAATATCACATGAAAGGAATTTACATTCTTCCTATTAAAAACAAATCGATGTTAGGTTTGACATATATTAGACTCTACATAAAGTGTTTAGGGTCTAGAATACTTTTAATGGCCACACATTATTTAAAAATTTCTTTTAAATCCAAAAAAATTTTTGACTAAATATTTTAATATATAATGTCAATATATCCATCTTTATACCAGCATGATTGGAAACTATTCTTTTTAATATTTTTATAGAGAAAGGGATGCCTAAAGGCTAAAGAATGCAGAAAATAAGAATATAGCCCTGGTAGAAATGACAAAAAATATATCCCAAACAACATACTTTCAGCTGCAAAAATGTAAATAAGTACTACTTGTGAAACTGAAAATTGTCAAATCTTGAGGCAGTAAGAAACAAAACATATTAAGACTAGGGCCACCGTGTTTCTGGGGCTCAGAGTCTTCCAAGTGAAAAAAAAAATGAACTTGGAAAGGAGAGAGGGAAAGAGATAAGTTAACATAAAAAAAGAAGAAATATCATCTCTATAAAGCCCCAGGGAAAACTAAACACACCAAATACAAATCTTAGATTCAGAAGTAATAGAGCAATAGATGATCATAGAATAACATTATAGTAATTAGTAAACAAACCAATCAAACAAAAAGTGCCACATCAGAAGATCTGGTCCCTTGACACATGTAGTAAAGAGTGATGGTAAAGGAAGTTTAATATAAGACCTATATATAAGACCTATGACTATTTTCTGTACACAATAATCTTAGACCACGGAGAACAGAGTCCAAAATCAATCTCTAAAAAGATAATGAAAGAAATTAGAAATAAGACACAAAGTTATCCACAAAACTTTCCTTTCTTATCCATTTATTTAACAAATGTTTATACAATACTTACTATTTTTCAAGCAGTATTCTAGGTACTAGTGATTTAGCAATGAGTACAACAAAGTTCCCATCTACATGGAGCTTATATACTCTTGGGTGTGACAAATAATGAGTAATAAAGAAGAAAATACACATCATGTAAAATACTGATGCAAATTATGCATGAAAACAGATCAGGGAACCAAAAATAGACTACTGAAGTAAAGAAGTATGTTATTTTCCACAGAGTTCATGAAACCTTACTGAGGCAATTAGACTTGCATATTTTTAGGGGTGGAAAACTAAACAAAACAAAGAGAAAAAGCAAGTGCCAGAAGCAGAGATAGGCTTAAATTGTTTAAAGTACAGACAAAATGATTGGTGCAGCATGAACAGGCAGAAACGTGGGTGAAACAGAATGTTTTCTAGGACACAAGAAAGTATTTCAGATACAACTGTAAAGCCTGCAGCTTTCACACCAACTGAAATTAGAAATCATTGGATGGTTTCAGCAGAATAGTAAAATATTTGTGGTTTATTTTTAAAGTTCTGTTCTGCCTGCTTAGATGATGGCTAAGCAATGGTAACAGTAAGAAGAACAGGTATAGAAAGCTATTGTAATAAACCAGGCAAGAGATGATGGTGGATTTGTTTTCTATTGTTATGTATAAATTACAACACATTTTGTAGCTGAACATGAAATAAATTCATTATCTTACTGTTTCTCTGTGTCAGGACTCCAGGTACAGTTTAGCTGGGTATGGTGCTCAGGTTTCATCAAGCTGAAATCAAATAATTAACCAGGAATAGAACTTCATCTAAGGCTCAAGGTCTTCTTCTTCTTCCAGCTTACCATTAATGACAGAATTCATCTCCTTACAACATTATGACTGAGGTCCCCACTTTCTCGCAAGCTATCAGCCAGGGATTACATGCAGCTCCTACAGACCACTCTCGAGTCCTTGCCACAAGTCTCTCTTCTTCAACAACACAGATAATATCAACATGAGAGATGTGAAAGAATATGGGGTATAAGTAAAAGCAGATCAAATGTGTAGGTTTTCTAGAATATTTATTCTAGAAAATGAGAAAAAAGTAATGGTTTAATATGCAGTTGAAAATGTAGGGGTAACTGTTAGAATTAAAATATAAGTATATATTTTAAATAGCTATTTAGATGAACATTAAACAAATAAAATTTACAAAATGTAGAGATCAAGATTGTTTAGAAAGTAGAAAATATAAAAGAGTAAATCCATGAAATTAAGTAAAAATGTATGACAGAAATATTATACACTTTTAAGAAATAGCACACACAAAAAAGTGAATATTTCCTTTTCTCCTGCCAATATTCAGAGGTTTTTAGATTATATAAAAATCGATAAGCAATTAATTCTAGTAGAATGAGGATTAAGAAATAATAATGGAATTTATTATACAACAGAAACAACAGTGGATAGCTCAAAAGATGAAACACCCCTACATACATTTCTAGAAAATCTGTAACATATGAAAACAAAAACAAAGAAAGAAAAAAAAATGACACTACATCATTGAGGGAGCTGCATTAGGGGAAAGAAGCAATCTTATTAGAGGGACTCTGGCACTTTAAATGTCAAGTAGGATGTGCAAGTGAGAAGGTTGGGCTAAGTCCCGTGATGGATACCTCCTACAGTTGTGACTTGTCACCGTCTTCCCCTAAACCTTCACAAGGTTGGTGGAGTGAGCCTGCCTTGAGATCTGGCTGATAATCCAAACCCTCTGCCTCCCTTCCTTTTATTTTCTCACAGGTCTTTTACCCAAATAAACCTCTTGAACATCTAACCCTATCTCGCCCCCTACTTCTCAGAACTTGAACTAACACATAGGATAATCTCTAAGGTAGTGACAATTAAAAATGAACCAGAAAGAATGCAAAATTCAAAAAGTGTAAAAGGTAAGGATGTTTTGAGTAAAGGGAATAGTATGTATAAAACCATCCTGACTCATGACGAGTTAGAGGAAGTGAGGAAGATATTAAATTAAAGAGATAGGCAGAAACAAGAGGATGCCAAGTCTTAAGGTCATTAAGGACAGTTTAATTTTTTTTTCTTGAAAGTGAAAAGTTGTATATAATTTATGTTTTGACAAGATCATCACACTGAAAAAAGAATAAACTAATTAACTTTTAATGTATAGTCCAAAAATACGATTGTAATTATTGGCAATATTTACATATAAAATGAATGATCTAGTATGCGCAAAGTCTATGCATTTCAGCAACCTTCTAAGTTTCTACAAACAGCCTCCAGTTAAATACTCCTGACAAGATCAGTAACAACTTCAAAAGATACCATGAAGGAATTGTTTTTGTTATTTGAGGGGATGCATGATGATTTTATCCTAATTTAATATTAACATTAAAACTAATTTAATAAAGTCATATGTAATCAATAATTTAGAATTTATTGGTTATATTTAATGGCATAAAAGAGGATCTAAATCAGTTTGCATGTACTCAATGGGGAAGTTATAAAATATACAATGTTCAATCATAAAAGCAGCAATATTGTAGACTCTATTCCAGTGTGTCTCTGGCACAAAGAGATAGAATAGATATGAGATAGGTAAGCAAGGGATGCTATTAAATATTTATAAGCAATATAAAAAATAAATGTAATGATTCAGGAAATTATGTCTGTGATACTTTAAACTCTGGTCTGGTTAAGATCCAAAAATGTCAAAACAAGATCATAAATATTTATTCTTCCAACCAATGATTCCTTCTTAGATGGTGGATATAAATACATATAATGCAAAAACTAATATTTTCCAGAGACATTGTTATGCTTTATTTTTCGATTATTATTTTGGCTTCCACTTTCCTGAAGGTATGCCCACAAACTGTACAACAACCTGAAGAGTCAAAGTTACAATCATTTGGGTCCTGACTTCATAACTAGCTTCTCTACTTCTATTCTTATTCCCATGAGATTCATTCTTAATAGAAAAGCAGAGTAAGCTTATTATTAAAATTTAAACCATATTAAACTTTGCTTAAAATATTCTGAAAATGTCCCATTATACTTAGAAGTAAATAGGAGCACTTTCTCAGTTTGGAAAACTCCACGCGATGTGATGTGGCTCCCGTCTAGTTTACCAACCTATTGTTTTACTGGTTGTCTTTAATTCTCTCTCCTCCAGATACACCCACTTTGTTTTACATTCTCAGAATGTTCACATTCTCTTCTTATGAGCCTGTTTTCCTTTAACAGAATGCTCTCTTTGGTTGTTCCCTTACAATCATTCAGGTCTCAACTCAAAATGTCATATCCTGACATAAGCCTTATATATCAGTCGTCTATTGCAACTTGCTGTATAATAAATCATCCAGTGCTCAGTAGCTTAAAAAACATTTATTTAGCTCATGAGTCCATAGAACACTGAATAATGCTGGACTCAGCTGGGTAGTTCTTCATTTCTTGGTTGGGCTCAGTCACATATTTATTGATTATCTAACTTTCAACTAGATGTATAGGGCCATGGGTCTTTCATTTTCTAGGCTGGCTAGTCTATAAGCAATACTCTCATGGTGGGAGCTGAAGATGAAAAACATAAGTGAAAGCTTTTGGACGTGTCTTAAGTGCTGAGATTCCACTGGTCAAACAGATCAAATAGCCCAACTCAGAATCAAACAATAGAGGGAGGAATTAGACTCTACCATTCTAGTGAGATGACGTGTAACACAACGTAATCAAAGGACATAGATATAGGAATAAGTAAACAACTATAATCACCAATAAAATTAATGAAACCATAATCTGGCTATAATTATTCACATCCCTTTTGCATAAAAAAACACTCATTCCCTACCAAGATCAACAAAGGTCTATTTAATCAGATCAAGCTCAAAGTATAGGAGCTCATAACCAACATCAAATCCAAATGAGTCTCATCTTAATCTGGGGAGCTATGCACAAGAAAGAGAGAGAGAGAGAGAGAGAGAGAGAGAGAGAGAGAGAGAGAGCAGAAGAGAATCGATGGACAGGAAGGAAGGAAGGAAGGAAGGAAGGAAGGAAGGAAGGAAGGAAGGAAGGAAGGAAGCGAAGGAAGGAAGGTGAAGGAAGGAAGGAACGGAAGGAAGGAAGGAAGGAAGGACGGAAGGACAGGAAGGAAGAAAGAAAGAAAGAAAGAAAGAAAGAAAGAAAGAAAGAAAGAAAGAAAGAAAGAAAAAGACCCATAAACCCAAAAGGCGCAATGGTGAGAAAGAGGCAGAATAATCATAATAGATACTTTCATTCTAAATAGAGATAAATAATGGGAGGGATAGAGCAGTAGTTTGGCCACAGCAATTTCCAAATTCTGCTGGTTTAGTGTCATCTGAGATGTCTACTCTGGGGTTGGAAAGTAATAGAAATTGATTTTATTCCACAGAAATACATTCTGAGTCTATTTTCCTCCATTTCACTTGACTTTACCTCCATGAACTTCATTTGTTTTTTAATAAACTCCTGAGGCACTTCTGTAAAAGGCATTAGAAAATATTTCAGAATTTCCTCAGCCTGTTTCATGGTAAAATTTTGGAAGTTAGAGATTTGTTTTATAAGAATAACAGACTCAGTCCCTCGGGCTATAGAAACTTTCTCCATTATTATTTCCTGAAAATCTTTGTTAGTTTTATTACCAAGTTGTTATAATCCAACACGTATAACAAAAGCCATACTCCTAACTGCTTTTCTGCTATTCCTTCATTTCTGGATTTGTATTCTACTATTTTGAGGCTAGGTTTCTGTGTCCTGTTAACAAAAGATTATGAGAAAATCTTTTGAGAGAGCTGGAAGTATCTAGGAATCACTGCCCTAATTTTCGAAAAGGTCATAACAAAGAGTTTCACAACGCTATAGTTTTATGGTATGTGTACTCTTATTTAAGAATATGACAGTGGTCCAGGGTAAGAAACAATGTTCTTTTTTTAACCTAGAAAATTCTGGACCCTCTAGCAAACTGCACCCTATTTATTTTTCTTTTGAGCACATCTCTTCCTTATAATATTCAGTTAAAAGGGATAAGCTGCCACTTCAATAGTTAGCCTGGAGACCTTTCATTTAAACCCTAAAATTTATTACATGATTTTTTTTCATCCACTAAATTATAAAAGGATAATTTTATGAAATAGTACACCTACTACATAACACAGGTATTTCTGTCTGTGTTTTTACAACACTAAGCTTCTAACACCAAAAATGGGTGTGTGTGCACACATGCATGTGTGTGTTTTCCCAAACCAATCAAGTAATCATTCAACTCTCCAGACACTGACAGGGTGTCCTACAAGTTAATTCAGTTCTGATACTAACTACTTGGATTTAGTGAAGACCCAGAAGGTTAAGGACTCAGCCTCACAAGACTGCCACCACTTCACAAAACAGTCTGAAGTCAGGGCAACCCATACTTCTGACCAAGTATCTGTTAGGTTCCCATAACACTCCCTTGGATTTGATAATTTGCTAGAACTGCTCATAAAACTCAGGAAAACATTTTACTTACATTTACTGCTTCATTATAAAGGATACAACTCAGAAACAGTCAGATGGAAGGCATGCATAGGGGAAGGCATAAGGGAAAGGGTGCGGAGCCTCCGTACCCTTTGCAGGCATGCCACACCCAACACCTTGACGTGTTCACCAACCCAAAGCTATTCGACCCCATCATTCGGAGTTCTTATGGAAATTCCATTAGGTAGTCATGATTAATTACATCTTTGGCCACTGGTGATTAACTTAATTTCTAGCCCCTCTTCCCTCTCCTTAGGTTGGGATATGGGGCTGCAAGTTCCAACCCTTTAATCAGATGATTGGTTCCTTTGGCAATGAGCCCCCATTCTGAAGCTATCTAGTGGCTGGTCTAGCATCATATCATTAGCATAAACTCAGATATGTGTTAAAGGGGATAAAAGTAAATAACAAAAGATGTACCTCTCATACTTATCACCTAGAAAATTCCAAGCATTTTAGACACTCTCGTGACAGAAACAAGGGATGAAGACCAAATATACATACTTCTTTTTATCTAGCAATATCACAACAGGTATTTAGTTTTCCTGGATTTATAGGACATCACGGTTATTTTGTAAGCCTCTGCTAACCCACATAACAAGTTTTATTATAGTTTATTTTAATATGGCAGTAATCTACTTTTAAATACTGAGATACATCCCAGATTTTTATTACCCCACAGCAAACCACCTAAAATATTAGTGGCTTAAAATAATAAGCATTTATTTCATTCTCAAAGTGTGTAGGTTAAAAAGTCAGCTTGTGTTTGGGTGTGCAGTTCTCCTTATTGTGAGCTTGGCCCACTCTTACATCTGTCAGATAGTCAGTTTGCTGTCAAATTGGGTGACAGGATGATTTTGCCTTCTGTTTCTCATCCTCTATCAGTGGGCCCAGGCATGTTATCTGGCAGTAACATAGCTTCAAAAGTAGAAGCAGAAACCTCTATTTATATAAAATTACAGTGGGCAAAAGTAAGCCAAATATCTGAATTTGGATTTCTCCAATTCAAAAGGTGGAAAAAGAGACTCTGTCTCTCCCATTGAGACAGCCTGTGAAGTGACATGGCAAAGGACATGGTTAAAGAGGTAAAAGAACTGGGATCATTAATGCAATAATCAATGACATGTTTCTGGACTAAACGAATTCGAGCGCCACAGATTTCCTATAACAATTTGTTAGTATTTTCCAACTTTATTTCCTTACTATTGTGCAATTTTGAACTTACGTGGTTTGGGTCCTTAGAGTTTTTATGGAAACTGAACCTTTAGATCTAGGTCTTTTATTATTTCTGGAAATACTAAATGGGAATTTAGTTCTTATAACCAGGCTTGTGAAATTATTGGTATATAGATAGAAGGCTGTAGTAAGTAGTACCATAGTTTGCCACATGTAACAAAAACTTCACTGTCTCAGATCAGATGCTATATTTGCTATATTGAGACTATAGGGACCAATGTGTAAGTGTGATCAGAAAAAAAATCCCTTCTCAGCATTATTATAAGAGGAATTAAAATAATGATGTAGTATACGGGAAATCAATTGGCACTTGTTTTAAGGACAGTATACAATTAAACTTAAGAGGACATTAAATAAGTCAGCAGTTAATGCATCTAAAGGTTTTTCAGGTACCTACTCACTGGTGCAAGATCCTTTATCACTGTCAAGCATTTACTATAGATGTTTTAGAATAAGTTGATCTACAATGGAGTCAAGATAATTTCACATTTATTAGTCTTAGAGACTGATAAATGATAACAAACAAAAAAACAAACAAAAAATACTTTAAATTTAGAAGAGATGGCACAGTAATTTAAAATTGGTAGAAAGCAGCATAAATAATCCATTTAGAATAATTAATTAATGAGGCAGTTTAAAGTCTTCTAAGGTGATTAAGAGATGTTTCTAGATGAAGCATTTGGAAATAACAAGAGGATATCATATTTTGGAAAAAAATAATAATGGCAATAGATACTTTACATAGTGGAACATTATTCATTATATAAATAATGGCTTTTCTCATGTAAATCAAAGGAAAAATATGAAAGAATAGACAGGAGACAATTAAAAATCAGATCCATGTTGAATAAGGTGATGAAACATTAAAACACAAACGTGAGAGTTTTGGATTTATTTTCTAGTCAGTATTAAGAATGTAACCTATTTGGCATATGGAAATTTTAAAAAATTACCAAGAATATCTGGAAAGAAAAAATAAATAAGAAAAAAATCATTTGTAATTGAATTACATTCATCACAAGCATAACATTTAATAAAAGAAGATAGACATTAAAGAGTACAAAATATATCATCCATTTAAATAAGTTAATATTTATTTAAAACCAATATTAATTTATTGTGCTAGAAGTTATTACAGATGTTATTCTTGGCTGTAATGTACTAAGGGGAAGCAGGTATAAGAGAACTTTCAGAAGTTTGATATTTTCCATTAATTGACATCATTGCTGGTTTCCTGGGTGTGTTCACTTTGTTAGAATTAATATAGATGTATACTTGTGATTTTTGTACTTTTTAATATAATGCTTCTGGAAAATGTTAATTACACAATCCCACAGTGAGTTACCATTTCACACCTACAGTTTGCAAAAATTAAAAGTGTGATTTAGAGAATGTCACCATCATGGCAAAGTTAGGAAACTCTAGCCTCTGCCCTCCCACAAAGATCAACAATTAGATAGCTCTCCACAAACAAAAATAGCACTGGGAGAGCTCAGGAGTCCACTTAAGAAACTTCAGCAACACAGGAGGACGAAAAACCCTGAGAATAACCATATGAAAAAGGGAGGAAGAACAGCTTCATTTTGCCTGCCTCATCCCATTCTCAAGGCAGACATTGCACAACAGTGAGAGGGAACACCTCAGCTCAAAAGAGTTCTTTGCCCAAGAAAGGGAGGGCAACATGTGGAAACGGATTCCCTAGCCTTTTGGAACACCATAGGAAGGATCCACTTTGGTCTCAATACATCCAGGGACCAGCAAAGCTAAGACATATAGATGGCTACAAATAAGGAAAAAGGGCAAAGGAAACCACAAGCCGTTACACAGCAGGAGCAAAAGTGCCACTCAGTGGCTTGCTCTGCACAGGACCCTAACAGCTTTCACCATGGAAAAAAAACAACGACGTGTACAGCCATTGTGAAACCCCTACAGACTCCACTGCTGAGGTTTCCTCCCGACAGGTGTTCCTGTTAAGAGACAGGAAACTCCTGAGTCCCTCCGCAAAGCCCTATTCCCCTCCATAGCTGGAATCCATATTGCCAGGCAGCGCCAGCCTCTGAGATTGTATGAGTGATGCCAGCTCCAACTCGTGAGGCTGACCTCAATGAAATTGAGTTAATTTTTTGAAAAGATAAAGAAAATTGACAACCCTTGAAATAGAATTATCAGGAAAAAATAAAAGAGTTATATATCTAAAGTAAATCACTATCTTGAAGACTTGTCCATACTCCCATGTTTATTGCAGAATTATTCACACTAGCCAAGACATGGAAACAACCTCAAAGTCCATCAATGGATGAATGGATAAAGAAAATGTGATATATAAATATATACATAATGGAATATTATTTAGTAACAATAAAGGAAGAAAATTCTTCCATTTGCAATAACATAGGTGGATCTTGAAGGCATTATTAGTGAAATAAGTCAGAGAAAGACAAATTTTGTAATAATATCACTTATACATGGAGTTTAAAAACGCTGAGCTCATAAGCAGAGGGCAGAATCATCATTACCGGGGGCTAGGGGTTTGGGGAAATATGGAGATATTGGTCAGAGGGTATTTATTGTATTGCATTATATAACTGCTTTTGTTTTATTGAAGTCACTACTAAATTGGCCTAACTTTTCTTTTATGAGTCCCACATTTTCAGTTTTCCATTCTGCATCTATATTAACATATATCCTGTTCATATAGAATTAGAAACATGTTTATTTTTTTTTTAAATTTAATACTTAGTATGTGCACAGTAAGTGCTTGAGACATAATCGAATTGGTTGTTTCTAATGATCAAATGAAGAGAATATAATTCCTCCTAAAGTTTGATGAATAAACATAAATTTCGTGAGTTTAGGCAAATTGCCTAGATTACACAGTTCACAATGAAAGTACAAAGACTTAAAGTATGTTTAGTCTGAGTTAAATACCCATGCACATTACAAGTGGTCATTAAAATAAAAGATATTTAGTAACCTTTTCTAATTTTGTTCCCTGGCCTTTAGAAATTATACTATTTTACCACTGAAGTCTCTGAGATAGGGAAAACTTAGCTAGCTTATTGTAGTTTCTACTTCTGTTTCTCACAGGAGAGAAATACTGCATTAAGTAAAGAAAATGAGGTACTGAAAAATGTGATTTATTTGTAGTCTCTCTTTTCATCTATGTATTTTTCGGTATAGTTTGTCTAGCTACTATTCTACAGAAAATTATGTGGAAAACAAAAGAGTTTTCAAGGCTAATTTCAAAACCAAAACTTTTTTTTATAAATAGAGCTTATCATTTATAACTTTTGGAAAATATTTTCATGTTATTGGTATTCATAAATGAATAAAAAAAATTACTCAAGGAATAAAATTTTGTACTTCAAATACAGGGATTTAGTAAAAATTTAATTAGCAAAAATGTTGACATGCTTTCCATAATAAATTCTAGTGCAGTTTGATCAAGTATCAGATTGCCTTTACATATGATGTGGAGTTCTTAAAGTTATATAAAATATATTGCTAAGAAATTCATTATAGTTAAATTTGGTTCTAATGCACATTAAAAAGTTATCCTATAGGTAATTATCACACCTGAAGAAATGTTTTGTATCTCTACCAAAAGTTTATATGGAAAACCTTTAAAAGTTACAAGGGATATTTGTTTTATTATTCATTGTATGATTTAAGGCACCAGAGGATTTAGAGTATGGAGGGATTATATCTGTCTATTTCAATAAACACTGTTTTCCTACTCTGGAGATTATGTTAGCAGTTATTAAGCAGGAAACTCATAATTTCTCACATTTGTGTTTCTTTAATAGGTGAGAGCTCTATACATTTTCACTGCTGCCATTGGATCCTCAAGTTACAAGTGAATTTGTATACATACATTCTTAGGTCCTGGTTTATGTTAAAGTAGCTTTATTATTTTTGATTATGTCTAATGTTCCATTGTCAGAAATATTTATTCTGTGTATTGTTTTACCAGATAACTTACTAAAAATCCAATATTCATAAACTGAATTATACAGACCAGTATTTTAAAACTACTGACAGCAGGAGAAACAAAATAATTGGGTATCAAAACTAGAACTATAATAACTAAGAATCTCTTTTAGTATGAATTGTAAATATTCTTATATATAATATAGAATTGCTTGGATTTAGGAAAGGGAGGTGGTATAGAGAGTTGAGAATAACAAGTACCTTTAAAGTTAACCAGCAGAAACAATAAAAAATATATCAAATATGAATACTGTTTTATCTTTTTGCACATTAATTTATTTCCATCTGAAATGGACCCAGACTGGAAAATTTTATAACTTATCTTTTAAAATTCTATCTTTTCAATGACCCAAAATTTGTGAGCACTCTTAACAGTCAGTCCCCCATGGACATAGCATCTCACCATCCAAGGGAACTTCTTATAATCTGCATGCATCACAGATTTAATGTCCCTTTCTTATTCAAGATTACTTATGAAAATGCAAAACAAGACTAGCTTTATCTGTGTTAATAGAAAAGTGGCACAAATAATCACAAACAGTAGGTAATCTATAAGTCATTTATATTTTATTTTAGAATTTATTATGTAAACTGCACTTTGTAGCGGAATTATCATTCTAATACAATTTGCTTAGGATGATATTTAAATTAGTTTGCATCCACAACCTAAGATGAAATGAGTCAGCAAACAAGTATATCTAGGTGAGGAAAAAAATCTGTTTGAAATTAAAATGTTCTATGAAAACAGCAAAACAACATATGAAGAGTAATGTTTGTTCAGAGAAAGGTCCCATATAAATTATTGAACCTGTCATACAAAGTTTAGATAGAAACATAAGAAGGAATTTTTTTGGTAGCACATCTTGTCACTTTTACATCTTACAGGTACCTGTATTTCAATATATCCTCAAATGAAACATTTTTCTAATATCATCTTTAGAGATATATGTTCTATTCTAAATTCCTATTCTAACATTTTGGGTTTGTGTACACTTCTAAGGGTATACTGGAATCTTTGTGTGAAGAAAATAAGAAGGTGTCTAGTCTTCAAAAAGATGACAGTGAAAATCAAAAATTTAATCACACATTAATTAGAAAATAATGAAAACAGAAGAGTACAAAAAGAACATATAACACAGCCTATTTCTTTACTCAGGAAAAATTTTCAACTTTAATTTCTTTTCTTTTTGCTGAAACACACCGATACCTCTGTTAAATTACAGAAACATTAGTACTTCTTTATCAAACCTTGTGCAATTTTTCTTCCCACCATCTTCAAATTTCCCTACCCTACCACTTTCTAAATATGTTCTTATCTTATCTATCTTAAATATTAAATAACACAATCGAAGTCAAGAAAAAAAAAAAAAGACTTTCTTGACTCCATATCTCCCATATGTGACTTTTCTATTTCCCATCATAGTTACTGAGAGGCAACATATAATCAGTCCGTATATATTACAGAATACATACCTCCCTTTCTAAATAAATGACTCATTGCAAGCAAGTATAGATTCTGAGATATCACAGATGTATAAAATATTTGAATTAAAAACCCATAAGTAATAAACACAAATGATCACTGAAGGTATAAACTGAGGGTAAACATCATAATACATCAAAAAACAAATTTAGAAGCTGAAATTCTAGTTTTCTTAAGATAATTTAGGCAATGATTAAAATCAAAACAAGCAGCTTATATTATTTATTTAGCTTCTATTTTTTAGAAAAATTCTTTAATGTTGCCATATAGACTTTGAGTCATCATGGTTTACCAAAGTTTTGACAATAAACTGAAAGTGATGACAATAAACATTCAAAAAGGATAATTAAAGCCAAAGGAAAAAAAGTATATTTCAGTAGAAATTTAGAAACTGTAGACACTTTAGACGATATGCATTCCATCATAAGCATCACATAAGCCTGTATTATTAAACATTTTATAAATGATAAGTAATAAAAATAATAAGTTATCTCTTGTCTAGATGTCCTAACTATATTGAAAGTGAAACACTGAAGTCTCCAACTATTACTGTAGAACTGTCTATTTCTCCTTTTAATTTTGTCAATGTTTGCTTCTTATATTTTGCAGTTTTCCTTATGTATTCTAAGACTGTGTTGTTAGGTACATATGTTTATAACCGGTATATCTTTCTGATGACTTAACTCTTTTATCAAAATCAAATGTCTTTCTTGGTCTCTTTCAATTTAAAATATTTGGCATTAGTAGTTTTTCAGTTAAAAAACTGGTAGTTTTTTTTTTTTTAATTTAAAGTTTATCCAGTACTTTTTTGGTTAATACATGTATCGAATAACTTTTTTTCATACATTGATTGTGAACCTACTTGCATCTTTGGGTCTAAAGTGAATCTCATAGAAATTATATCATTGGATCATAGTTGTTTTTAATGTATTCTGTAATATCTACCTTTTGATTGGAGAATTTAATATGTTACATATAAAATAATACTTACAAGGAAAGCCTTACTTCTGCTACTTTGCTATTTATGGTTTGTATGTTATAGCTTTGTTCTTCCTCATATGTTATATTAGTGACTTAATTTGTATTTAGTTGATCTTTTTTGTACTGAGCTATTTTGATTTCTTTCCCATTTCCTTTCTGTACAGTCTTTAGATATTTGAATTGTGGATTACATTTAACACTCTAAATTTATAAGATTCTAATTTGAATTAAAATAAACATGACTTCAATAGCATACAAAAGCTCTACTCTTATACAAATCTGTTCTCTTTTATATTGTTTTCACAAATTACATCTTTCCGCATGGTGTGCTCCCAACCCTAGATTTATAATTATTTTCATGCACCTGTCTAAATTGAATAGGAAATAAAACATGGAGTTCCAAACTGAAAATACAATTATAAGTGCTTTCATATTTGGCCATGTAGTTACTTTACAGGTGATATTTACTTCTTCATATGACTTCGATTGACTGTTTACTGTCCTTTCATTCCATCCTGTAAAACTTCATTTTGCACCTCTTTTGGGAAAGTCTAGTGATAATGAGCTCCCTCAGCTTATGTTTATCTGTGAATGTGTTAATATTTCCCTCATTTTTGAAGAACACTTTTCTAGTTACAGAATTCTTGTTTGAAAGGATTTGTATTTCTTTCAGCATTTTAAATGTTATACCACTGTTTTCTGGCCTCTACAGTTTCGTATGAGAAATCTGCTGTTAATCTTATTGTGGATCCCTTATATGTGTTGTCTGTCCTCCTGGCAATTACAAAATTCTCTTTATTTTTGACTTTCAATAGTTTAATTATAATATGTGTGGGTTTCTTTAAGTTTATTCTATATATATATATTTAAACTTCTTGGATTTCTAGCTTTTTATCATTCATCAAATTGGATAAATTTTGGCTGTTATTTATTCAGATATTTTCTCTGTTTCTTTGTTTCTCTCCTGTTCTCTGTCCCTGCCCCCATCTTTTTCTGGGACACCTATAATGTATACATTGTTCCACTTGATGCTCCACAGGTCTCTATTCCTTTACAAGACTTTTCTTCATTCTTTTTTGCTTTCTGCTCTTCAGAAATTATCCTATTTTTTCTTCTGCCTATTCAAATTTATATTAAACTCCTCTAGAGAATTTTTCAATTTACTTATTGTACTTTTGAGGTCCAGAATTTTTCTTTGGTTTCTTTTTATGATTTTTAAAATGATATTTATATTTTCCTCATATATCATTTTGCTAATTTCCTTTTTACCCGTTTTCATATTTTTTCTTTAGTTTTTTGAGCATATTTAAGAATTATTTCAAAATCTTTGTCTAGTAAGTTAAATGTCTAGGTCTCCTATGAATATATGAATATATTTTTCCTTTGAATACACCATGTTTTTCTTTCTGTTTATGCCTGTTTTGTTGTTGTTGCTATTGTTGTTGAAAAATGCACATTTCTATATTACAATGTGATAACTCTGGAAGTCATATTCTTCTTTTCCCCTTAGTAATACACACACACACACACACACACACACACACACACACGACTTTTTAAAACTATTTTCGTAAAGATTGTATTCTTCTTGTCTGTGTTCTGAAGTCTGTTTCTTTAGCTCATGTTTTGAGAGAACTAAAAAATATTTTTAAACCCAAAATATTAAAACAATAAAACAAACACCTCTTCCTGTTTTTGAATACTGGCTCAGTGCCGAGGCACTCTAACATTAATTTAGGCTTGTAAAGGACATAGGGGTAAAGCTAAGGTGTTAGCTTTATAGGGCCTTATGAGAACTTTTATGAGCATGTTTCTAAATCTCTCTATATACATAGGTTCTTTTGAAGGTCCAAGTTTTCCAAATAATCTCCCTTAGCTTTTCTTCCCTGGCTCTTGATTGTTTATGCTTTCATTGCAGACCTTTATCTCAGGCATATGTGTGTTGTTAGTTTACCTCTGACATTTCTGAACAATGCCTGCTACTTTTCCTGCCTGAATTCTGCGGTAGGCAAAAGAGAGATGAGAGCCTGGTGTCAGTTTGTCAGAGAGCACCCAGAGTAGTTATACAGACACACATTAATTTGTGAATAATTGTGTTCTGGCCTCTCTAAAACCGAGAACCAGTGTCCCAAACTGGGAACATAGGCTGCTGCTTATTTAAGATTGACACTGCAATAAAGAGGGAATGTCAATTAAAAATGGCAAAAGTCTTTTCCTACCATTTCCAAGTTGCATTTTTATTGATTTGTCATTGTCTCAGTTGCTGTAGACCTTTTACTGTTTTATAGAGTTCTGACAGTGTTGGTTCTTTCAGTTTCTTCATTTTTTTCCCATTGTGTCTGTGGAGAAGTGAGTCTGGAGCTACCTACTCTACCATTTTTCTAATGTCATTGCAGTAATCCTTCATTTTATCTTTAAACACAGCTTTTGACATTGGAAAATGAGGCCATACAAATAAATATAAAATATTAGGATTGTTTTATAAAGTATATATTTTACATGAAAGGAATAATTGTTAAGGAAGAATTAGAGGTGGGGCTTCATGATGGGTAGCTCAGAAGATGTCATGCAGCACAGATTCTAAATAAAAATTAAATAAAATTCACAGCTTCCCTTGGAAATCTTGTCAGAAGTTATATATATATTTCAGTTATTACTTCAATCAAATAAAGTATTATACTTACTAGGGAAAATAGGCATGAGATGGCCTTGCTATGAAAGTTGTTCAAATCTATGGACATTTTCTAAAATGCTTTCAATGTGAAAAATTTAAATTTGTTGTAGAAATCATCATGCATTTTGAATAATGGGGTTATTTAAGTAAAATGTTAAATATTTTAAATGAATACTATTTATTTATAATTGTAGATAAATAGATAAAAGTGACCTCAAATGAGTGTAATACTTTCATTATAATTTACATCTTTACTGTTTAGACAAAAACAAAAAGATACTACTATTAATTAATTGCATCTACCTAGATTATAATAAAAAAATCTGGTATATTTGATTTTTATATTGCATTTACTCATTATATATTGTATTTGTAATACTTCAGTTGACCATCTCTACTGCTATACTCTATAATATGTAGACAAGTGAACGTTAATCATTCTTTGAAGACAACACAAAGATGAGTTAAAATAATAAAATCATTCATAAAATATATGACTAAGCCCTAAATTGATCCAAAATAAAGCAAATGGGATAGTAAAGATGTATGTTTCAGTGAAGAAATTAATTCTCAGTAAAGGCATTTAAAAAAAAATAAAATCTAGTTTAAAAAACTCAGTATCAACATATTCATGATTTATTTTGTCAGAAGAAAATTTCCTATTTAATGCAATAGTTTACTAAGTAAATATGGAGCCTACTTAACTTCTACACTTAATCTGTTCTGATTAAGTTTTAATATATATTTACAAGTATAATTGTTTTTAATGTTTTTCCCCTAAGGGCAAATAATAAAAAAAAAAACTTATGTAATTCCAAAGAGAGGAAATTTGTCCTCCAAGCAAATTAATCTACTTATGTAATAAAATTAATAATACATTTTACTTTGAAATACACAAATAAACTTATTTCCCAATTTCCCTTCTCTTAAATTATAAATGCTGCCTTCCACAAATACGAATGCCGTATCTAAGTAGGAAATGCTGTCACAAATCTATAGGGCTTTTTAGGGCTTGTTATTCTCCATTTGTATCTGAATGCAAGTTGACTAATGTGTTATAAGTGTTCTTGTCTAGCATATAGACCACTGGATTAACATGACTGCCACGTACAAATTTGCATTACTTGAATTCTAGGTTAGATATATTGAGATCAGTAGATAGACTACAAATTGACTTATAACTATTTTACATTATTTTAATCTTTTATGCTTTGGAGTTCTTTGCAAATTGAATTTATTCAAATCACTATTAATCATCACATATTCAAACACACAGTTTTGTTCTCTAGCACAATATTATTGATCAACATTCAGAAATCACTGATAAACTTTAAGGAGTGAAACATTATGCTTTCCCTCTTAGTTTGCTTCTTATAGTAGGTAGAATTCTAAGGTGTCCCCATAATCTTTGCTCCCTAATATTATTCCCATGATTATGTAACCT
Organism: Rousettus aegyptiacus; assembly: GCF_014176215.1. NCBI lineage: Eukaryota > Metazoa > Chordata > Mammalia > Chiroptera > Pteropodidae > Rousettus > Rousettus aegyptiacus. The sequence goes on from NW_023416286.1 coordinate 64,972,420, forward strand.
AATATAATGACAGAAATTTTGTAGATGAAATACAAGTTGCTCTTTAGTTGATTTTAAGATGGAAAGATTATCTGGACAGGCCTAACATAACATGCAGAATTTTCTTTAGCTGGTTGTAGCAGAGGATATCAGAGAAAGCCAAATAATGAGAAGAATTTAACATGACGAAGGTTCTCTCTTGCTGAGATACCACAGGACAAGGACCTAAGAGTGGCCCCTAGATGCTGAAAGGAGTCCCCAGCTGACAGCCAGGAAGTAAACAAGAATTTAGTCAACTCTAAAAAAATGAATTCTTCCAATAATAGGCATGAGCTTGGAAAAGGACTCTGAATTTCAAATAAGCATACAACTAGCCCCATGCATTAATTTAGAAGATCAGAGAATTCAAACAACATTCTTGATTTCTGATCTACACAGTATGGGTTAATAAATGAATACTGTTTTGAGATAGTAAAATTATTACAATTTGTTATGTATCAATAAACCTTCAACACAATTCCTTAATTTTCTCCAACTGATTGACAGAGCATTTGATAATATATCATCAAAATATGTTTTTAACATCATATCCCTTATGAAGGAAGATGAAAATAGAAAGAAAAACTATGAACTTTATAAAATCATAATATATAACACTCACTATTAGAAAATATTTATTTGCTTCAATTATTTTTCGATTGGATAAGGTTTAAAGCTCTTTTCTTCTTTAGAGAACTTATAAATATTTGATAAGTGTTCAGCAGAGAACTATTCTTAGTTTTAATATTGCTTTTACTTGATGACCAGCTAGTAAATTCAATTTTTCTCCCACAGTAAAAAAAATATATAAATGACATGAACTAAACAGTTGGATTTTTGCATAAGGATACACTATCTATTTTCAGTTGACTTCCCAGCAAATATTGTTAAAATATTAACTTTAGAAAATTATCAGCATTTCGTGTGAAAATAATTCTTATACCATGTTAGCATTCAAAGGAATATAAACAATATTGGTTGGTTTCAAGGAGGCTCCCTGACAATATTCCATCCATGAACCAGTAAATCCCATTATGTAAGAGAACATTCCTGAACAGGATGTTTCTCAAGGAAATTCCAGTAATGAAATTTAGAAAGTATTATACTATAATTTGAACACATGAATAAAATGCTCAAGTGTGATCATCTATGTGTGTACACATATTCCAACTGCTCATATTGAGCTTTGGCATTTGAGGATATGCTTAAGGACTTTATTTGGAAATCTAAAAACAGCTATGCATGGTGCTCCAAGAACTGCATTAGAGCAATTCCCCTACTTTTTACATTTTTTACTTCCATAAAATTAGGTACTTTTACCTTTTATATTTAAGTTTTGGTTCATATATAAAACAGTTGTTTTAATTTGGTAGACTATCTGAATTTTACAAAATATGAAGTTATGTTTAAAAAAGTATGAAATACATATCTTTATTGAATTTTCCTGACATTTGATCATTTGCTTCTTTTCTAGATTTTTTTTTGTTTAGCTGAATGCTCTGATGCTCTTTGTATTCATATACAATACCTAAAATATTATGTTTTTTTTTTATTTTTGAAGTTTAACTACATAGGCAAAGTTAAATGCTCTGGTAAAGCATATAATATTTTAGTTCATATGTTTAGTCATATTAATTTTTCACAACCTAGAAAAGGTGATATTGAAGTAATATTGAGTGAACACATATGTTAGTACTGAAAAAAAAATTCAATTTTATACAATTCAAATTGAAACTTGAAAAAAAATTGGGACTTAGCTGTCCATACTTATTACTTTATCTAAATAATTATATGCATGGAAACTGCACAAACTTATTTTATAATTTAGGAGCTAAATTCTTACTTAGCTTATAAGAGTCTCCTTTTATCAAGTATAACAATATCTGCTCTGTAACCAGAGTCCTTAGACCATTCATATTCAATGTATTGGTATGATTTAATTAAAATCTACCATCTTTCTGATTTATTTTGCTTGGCATGACAATCTCAAGATCAATCTATGTTGTCACAAATGGCAATATTTCATCTTTTCTTACAGTTTAGTAATACTTCATTGTATATATGCATCGCATCTTTTTTATCCATGTCTTGGCTACCATGAATAATGCTGCAATAAATATCGGTGTGCATATATCTTTACAGATAAATGTTTATAAATTTTAGGGGTACTCAGAAGAGGGATTGCTGGATCATACGGTAATTCTATGCTTAATATTTTGAGGAAACTCCATACTGTTTTCCATGTCAGCTCTACCAATTTACATTGCCATAAAAGTTGAGAACCACATGATTTCACTCATATGTGGAATATACAACTGAAAGCAACAAATAAATTAGACAAACAGAGACTCATGGTCACAGACAACAGTTTAGCAGTTACCAGAGAGAAAAGGGGCGGGGGAGGTAGATAAGGGTAGAAGGGGTTAAATATGTGGTGACAGAAGGAAATTTAATTGTGGGTGGAGAACACACAATGCAGTGCACATATGATGTTTTGTCAGAGTTGTACACTTAAAACCTATATAATTTTATATAAATAAAAATATAATTTCCAATGTAAAAAGAATCTACCCTTTTTCCAGCTTTTTTCTGCATTATTTTCTCTGAATTTTTTCCTCTTCTCTGCCTTCTCTTGTGTTAATAGACCTTTGATTTAGGATTCCAACTGATTTCTTCTATTAATTTATTATGTTTACATCTTATTGTTGTTAATTCTTTCAGTGGTGTTCTAGGATTTATGATATATATTTTTGATTAATCACAGTCTTACTTCAAATAATATTATACTATTTCACATGTACTATAAGATTATTACAACTGTATATTTCCAATTTCTTTCTTATATCATATATGTTATTACTGTAATGCTCTTTAAAATATTGCATAAATACTTAATACAGCACTGCAATTTTTAAAATATATTTATTATGAATAAGAAAAAATTAATTTCATTGTATGATTATCTTTTTATTTTCAGTGCTATTCATTTTATATGTCCTATTTCTGATCTGGGATTTCTCCCTGGAGAAAATTCATTTAATATTTTTTTAAGCATAGGTATCTTGGAAATTAATTCTTACAGTTTGTGTTTTGTCTGAGAAAGTTTTTATTTCTCCAACATTCAGACCACAGTGATTGAAAATAAATTGACCATAAAGTAAACTTATGATTAATATATTCACTTCACTGCAAATAAATACATATTTAGTGTGTCTAAATAGTTTACATAGCTGAGCTGTACAAACATCTACATTGTTTATTATCAACATGAAATAAAGTGACTAGAGGACTGCTTTCATCTCAGTTTCCTCTCTTTAGTAAACTGTGTCTAATTCTTAAAATTTTTGCTCTATCTTATATCTCTACTATCGTATATCTTACACCTCAGTTTATATTATGTAACACATTAGAGCAATTAGTTCATTATATTTTTCTTTATTATAAATAATATTGCAACATCTTCAATGTAATGATATCTCATTTTTTGACACAGTCCTCTACAATTGTAAAAAATAGTTACTCGATTGAAAACTCTCAGCATTTATAAAGCTCTTGATATGTATGTTCATATTCTCTACAAAATGATTCCACTATATTTGTCAGCGTAAGATCTATACACCACCAATTAGTTTAGATTAAAAAAGACTATTTAAATCAATGAATATTTTTAATTGAAATTCTGCAAGTAGTGGTAACAGTATGTCTCTACTATTATCGATGGTTAAAAATTTAATACTTACATGTTTGTGTGTGTCTGATTACAGTTTTTAACTATATAGGAGCAATTTGTAAAAGTATATTGAATGGTTGTAGATAAATGCATTGAAGGGTATATTTAGAGCTTCTGAAGAGGCAAATTAAATTGGAGAATTGAAGCAATTATTTAGACAAATCAACAGAAAAGGGAATATATATCATTTGGTAAATATTAAATGCTGTGCTATAATTACGTACATTTATTTTCTTTACATTTGGCATATGATTCTTCTACCCTATTTGCCTGTGTAAAATATCTTTACTGAAGAGAGAATAAATATTATTTTCTTCCATTTATCACAATCTATGACACGTTATTGGTTGTTCGATATCAAGAATATTGGTTAAAATATAATTTTAAAAATTTTAACTCCACTGTGACTCCATACAAAATTTAAAAATAGCTTAGCCTGTACTTATATGTCTGTACTTATTTTTCTTTCTATATTTAGATAATTTTCTTACCACAAAGAAATGACTCAAAATATATATTTACTTATCAGTTGTAAATTATGACTCCTGAGGTGAGGCATGGAGGTTTTGCAGAACAGATCTGTGTGTAAAAGGAATAATAAGGAAAAATGATGTGCACCCATTTGCTTTCTTTTTGACAGAAGAGACCTACCAATCATCAGTTACTGAAATAAATCCATATATATATATATATTCATTAGCTTATACTTTCAACCAATATCTTAATTTAATTTTAAAATAAAAAATATGAATCCAGGCAAAATTTGTGCTCTTTTAAACTCAGAAAAATTGTATAGAAGCTTAACTTTCGTAGAAACTCTCTAAAGAAAATGTTTATGAAAAAAAAGTTGGTTCTCTGCCTACAGGGCAACAATAAAAAGAAGTTAAAGATCTTCATTTTCATAAAATTGTCGTTTCTAAACTATAAGAATTGTAGAAATAAAAGTAAATGAACAAATCAGAGAAATATATTCCTCAGAGCAAATAATTATATGGTTCGAGTATTAGCTAGATCCCACTTAGTCAAAGAACATATATTGTAAGCGAATTTTAGTTGTACCTGTAGACATGTCCACAAATTTAAAGTATAATAGCAATTAATATAGTAGATTTACTTGGTTACTATTAATATACACTACTTTTAAGTGAATTAAATTGTGCAATTTTATCATTTGTGTAATTATTTCTTTAAATTTATAATATTTCTCTTATTGTAAACTATTAAAAACTTAAAAAACACGTGGCTGAATTATATTGCAATGATTTTTAAAAAATTATTTTTACTTGTACTTTAAAGGATCATAGATTTATTAATTCATATTTTATTTGTAAATAAAATAAATAACAGAATGTTGTGCTAATTTGCTTATTTTTGTTAATAGTTCACTGATTATTGATAAGCTATGAATGGTTAGTTTTTTGGCCATTTTTAATAATTTTTTTCTCTGAACCACTTGTTTACTTATCAACCAGTTTATTTGTATTTTGCTTTTAATTTTGAGAATTTTTTAACACTTTATTAACAATGGTGGATATATTAATTTTGCTTAGTTGCTTCGTTCTTACTCTCATTTATGATATTCTATTTTAATGTTTCACATTCTTATCACTAATATGTTATTTAATAACATGTAACTTAACTATGCTTTCAATATATTATTTTGATTTTCAAAATTATCTTTAAAAGCAAGGATAATATGTATTATAATTATTTTAGTCATTTCAGTTTATATTTACTACCTATCACTACAATTATGTCTCATGTTACATTATATTTGACAAACAACATGCAAACCATGTATAACTTTTATATTTTACAGAGTAAAACAGCATTTGAAATATTTATGTTAAAAATATGTTTATGATGTATAAGTATTTCTGATAATACTTTAATCATATGTAACTTAATATTTAAAAACTTCACATTCATGATTTGTTTAGAAGATCTAAAAGATTCTGATGACTTGACTAATATGTTAGATTAACTTGAATTTCTTCAAAGTAAATAAAAAGCCTAGTAAATATTTAAATATGTAAATGGACCATAAAATCTAAAATCTGAAATAATAATCATGCTCTAAGAAAGTAAAAGTAAAATGTAATTACATGTTCACATAAACCACTACAACTTTGTTATTGAGTAATTTTGAAATGATTGACTTACTTATCTCAAAATAGCTGTTGACATTTTATTCCATCCCTTTCATCTAGCTATGTAAGTGAAATTATAGAATTCTTCTCTTTTTTGTTAGAATGAGTGAAGCAGGGAAGAATGTAGCAGCATAGAGAACATTTTACATATTATTCTAGTGTTTCTTTGCTTCATCACAATGACTTTAGAGATTAGCTACTCCACCCACGAATATTCATTATAATATTCCATAAATTTGTCAGCTAGTCCCTACTTCCAAAAATGAGAATTATATATTACATGAAGCTTGCCTATTTCAATATTGTCTTTTTATGGATAAAACTTTGGCTGCCAATGATTTATTATGCTTATTTTATTGCCCAAGAGTTATATATAGAACTCCACGCAGTGTGAAGTCTTCATGTAGTTTCCTTTTCAATAAGATGATAATAATAAAACTTACAAGATCCACGTGATATTAAAAGAGTTCATGAATGTGGGGTTCCTAGAAGAGTAAGCAATAGAAGTGTAGCAGGGACAATAGTGACAAAACCTGATCCCCTCCTCAGTGTGACATACCCATCCCCTAGCTGCCGGGACTATCGCTTTTGTGGATACTAAAGCCTTAATTTTAATGTTTTTAAAATTTTGAAGTATGCCAGTGATTTTCAAAAAAATTTACAGTAATATGACCTATGTACAAAATTAATTTATATATGATATTACTTAGAATACCTTCAGTTTAATATATTGAGTGATGATGTATGGTTGTAACAAATTTATAGATAGGTATTTCTAAAGCATATGATAGACTAATAACTCATGTGTTACCTACCTATTTGGTATTTACTCAATTTATTTCTAGTCACAAAAATAATATTGGCCTATTGAATAAAGGGTTACCAGTTCAAAACAACTAGAGAGATAGTAGTTTGTTTAAATAACAATATTGTAACCAATTTAAATTTTAATTACTCAGAGTTTATTGCTGTTTAAGTAACTATATAACTATATAAAATTAAAATTTTAAAACATGTCTTACCATTAATTTTGATCTTCAAATCTATATGCCATACATACATTCTTTGAAATAAGTATAAAACAGATGACTATATATTAAGTAGAATTATTGATTTCTAGAAAAAATACTGAGTAAACTATATGTACAATAATATCTTTAATGAGTGATAACTATAAGAAAAAGAAAAATATGTTACGTTAAAAATGTATTGACTTGAAATTAAAACTCTGCTTTTCCCTATCAGCGCCAACTACTCGTAGTACTTCTACTAAATTGCCTTCATATCTGTCTCTACTCAAAATAGAAAATTATGCAAAAAATTTCAATAGTTCAAAAAGTCAAATTAAGAAAACAACTTCTGCCAAGCCTGTGAGTAACCTATCCCAATTTGGGCAGTCGAAGCAATTACTCCAGGTCACTGAAGAGCTGTTTGGCACACTGTAGCATTAGGATGGGACCCTTAGTTTTTAAAATACTTAATGAGCTTTCCAAACTGCCTAACTTTCATGCAACTCAAACACTGGATTTAAAAAAAAATGCTGGTCACATTTCACATTTCTGTTTGTCACTTTATTCCAAAAAGTATTTTTGGATGACATCTCAGTGTGAATTTTCACCCGATACTAATGTTTTTATATAAGGAAGAAAATAAGGGCATACATAGAGACTCTTATTAGAAAACTGGGATAAAAATTCACATTTGGTTCAAGTCCAATTATATGACAATCACTGCCTACCCTAACAAGTATTGCTCATGCAGTGGTTTGGCAATGATGATTTTAAAAAATTATTAATTAAACTAAATAAATGTTAAAGATCTCCAGATCCTAAGAATTCTCACAGAGAAACCTTTTTTTTTCTTTTTATTACATCTGTATGAGATGATGGATGTTAACTAAACTTATATGTAAATTAGTGAACTAAACAGTATATGTAAATCATACCATCATGATGTATATCTTACACAGTGAGGCATGTCAATTATTTCTCAATAAAACTGGGGAAAAAAACTAAACAAAGGTTCAAAACCTCTACAGTTAAAATAGTGTTACTGAAACAACCAGTATTTACACTAGCATGTTAGATCCATACAATACAGTCCCTGCTGAAATGATTATGTTTGGTAAGTATTTTAATATTTAATTAGCTTTGTTAGTTGTATCAGTTTATATTTAAAATCCAGTTAGTCTATAAAGTATGCTTTAATTTTTTAGGATTTATTTATTCTTCTCAGGTGCTCTTTCCTCCAAATATGTTTTTATGACTTAAGCAACTCATTCATGTTTCAGAATTGATCCACATATGGTGACATGTCACTGGCCATAGAAGCAGGTCAGAGTGTGGTATCCATAGCAATACTTCTCATGACCATGTGTTTTGTTTATGATGGTGTTTTCAGGGCTGTTGATAAATCTCAGAACCATTGTGCTTTGACTATAGCACTTAAGCATTCCTCAACATGGCTATGTGTCTTTGCAACACAATAAATATGGGGGACAAAACTGCTGCCCAGGATTCAATGCAACAGCAAACAGTACCTGTAGTTCTGCAATGTGTATTGGTGAAGAATTTTAAATAAACCAGGGCATTGATCTCTCACTTTGGGGCCTGAAGTGGAATCAGTAGCCTTAGTATGCATGATTATTTATTCAAAATTTTTCTTAAATGCCCCCTTAATTTACTGTAATTTATTCACATGTAAAAAGGGAGTACCTTATTTATTTTAAGGGATTTTTGTTTGTTTATTTTGTTTTGTTTTGTTTGTTTTTTTAGGTAGGAAGGAAGTGACGCATGTTTCACTAACGCATATGTAGGAGTGTCAACCTGGGCACACAGTGTACCCCACTTCAGCACCTGAGCATGGAGGCGGTACAGGACCTGAGGAATTGCAGGTAGCATGTATTGAGCGATACACCTCTCTGGCATTCCAGTCTGGTCCAGAGGCTGAAGGAGAACTTGGAGGCAACATCAAGGGTGACTCTCACATTCATTTTTGGGACTGATTCAAGAATAAGGGCCAGGTAATCAAAACTCGACTGATTTGTTCAGTGGTCGAACCAGTAGAAGAGCTGAGGTTGGCTTTCAGCTTTTGCTTTGTACAAACATAGGAAGTGGTCAGCCACATTTTTTCTCAAGTACTATACTAGGGAAAAGGCAGTGTAATCTCCAAACAGTTGATAGTCTGTTAGTTAACAGCTGGCCCTTTGACACAGTGCTTTCTATCTCACCATAAATAAGCCTCCATGCAGGGCTTGCTCTCTGGTCCCTATTTCCCTATCTCTTATTCCTGTGCTATTTTCTGATACTTTCCTTTGAAATATTGATACTTTCCTTTGAAAGCATGTATACACGTGGTATAAATATATTTGATACTATATATACATATATACACCTGAAAAACAATTTTTACATCTACTTTTCCTTTTATTTGCTCATTCATTATTATAAATAAATATTGTAGATTTTTTTTATTAATCTTTTTTTTTTTTTTAATGAATGAATTCATTAAAAGTCTCTGGTAGAGATGGCTTCGTAAGCAGACTTTGAGACTGGCATGGCTTCCTGGGCTGAGAGAAATAGTCTGTATCTAAACTGACTTTCTTAATGCGTTATTATTTTATTCAATTGGATTTTCCCAAGTAATGGTCAACGTTGTGATGTTTTCTCTATTTTCAAACTGCTGCAAGCTAAAATGCAAAATTATGCTAGCAAGTTGGGAACAAAGAGAACCCTGAACAAGTTTAGTGTATAATCAGTGGAAGGATTTAGGAATATATCACTTGAATATATTTGAATAGAGGAATAATAAACATCATGATAATGCTGTAAGTGGTAAATGAGTATTATACAGAAAGATAGATTAACTGGGTAGCACGGGGAGAAAAGTGAAAAAGAGAAATTAAGAGGCAATGGTGTAAATAATCATATTTGACTAATTTTTCAAATCCAAAAAAACCCAATGCATAAAAAACTGGTTGTATATTCTATTGTTGCACTCCATAACCCCATCAGATAAGTAGATAGCTGCTTAGTATGGAATGGAAAGTATCCAAGTTCATATTAAGAGATACAGATACGGGTACTTTTACATGTGCATACTTTACATAATGGCAATAAATAAAGCAATGTTACTGACAGAGATCACAAATGGGAGCTCTAAGAGGAAAGAAAGAGCTGCATAGGGAAGTTTTGAATACTTATATTTAGAAGGCTACATAATAAATTAGAGACAAAAAGCTATTTAAAATATAATATATAGAGAAACGAGATAGGCAAATTCATGAATCAAAAAGAAATAGAATCTATAAATAATAGATATAATCATTATGTTGAATTGATGCCCTTTCATGATGTATATACAGAAGTTTATTTTTATTTTTCTATCTTCATTTTGACATCAATTCTCTCTCCTCTTCCACCAGAAAAAAAAAAAAAAAAAAAGGAAAATGAATTCAAAAGAAAGCAAGTCAATGACTTTTCTGATCATCCATCCCAAGTGCTACTGCCATTTCAGGTGTCATATAGACTCTCAGTTTAAATGTCCATTTACCGAACAATAATAAAAATCTTAAGTTTAATAGATGACTTTTTTCCCTAACCTTAGCATTTATGCCAAAAGAAGGGTCATGATCATAATTGTCCTACTTTTCCTCAAATCTCACTCATTTGCTAGTTATTGTTGCTAGCCCCTTCGGAGTGGGATCCAATGCGACAACTGATTAAGAAGAAAGCTTAGTCTCACAAGAAGGATATAGCTGTCATATAATGCCGGGACTATGTATAATTGTTGACTCTGTCATTCTTGTGGGGATATTACTATTTCTATGCTGAGTACTTTGGCTACAAATAACATGAGTGATGGATGACTTATTCAGCCTGCCACTTTTTCCTTACTCCTAGATTTCCAGCCTGCCACTCTGCATACTACTAAATGTTTGAGTTCTCTTGCTTTCCAGGTGGGCTTATTGAGTATAATTTAACATAGCCCTTAGCAGCTATCTCCTATTATGATTCAACTTCCTTTTTAAAGGAAACACTCATTACATTCATTGTAGAGTCAGAAAATCATGGCTGAGTGAGAGATGTCCTCAGATCTCTCTCCTTGAAACAACAGTAAGCTGAACATCTAAAACTCAACAAAAACACCCAAACTGCTCACCAGCACATCTGAGCGTGGGATCCGTGCATAGGAACTACCACAGGTCAGACCCCTGAGTGTTGGGTGGTAGACTGGGAGAAATAAAGATGCTGCCTCTCCCAGCTGACGGAGCTCCCTGCAGTAGGAGGGAGAGGGAAGAAGGAGTGGCGGGTTCCTTGAACAGGCCTGCCTGGGAGTGCTGTGAGTTCCACGCAGCCAGCAGCAGGGCCAGTCATCAGGACAGAAAGCAGAGAAGCGGACTGGACTGCAGAGAAACAACAGTTGATTTTTACTGATCCTGGTTGCAAAACTCAGACTGAGCCACATCCCCTAACTCCCAACCCAGAGGGCCTCTCTCCCATACCCTTGGAAACTGATCACCACGGAGCCCCAAGGGAATTTGAGCAAATGTTGCTAAGACTGTCGCTGATACTAACAGGGACTGAAACTGAGGGCAGTGAGTGTGGTTAAATATCTATAAGATTAAAAAAAGGCATTTTTAAAGCTTTATATAAAGCAGAGATCCAAGAGGCTTAGACGTTACCTGCAGGAAACCAAAAGAAAAGTGCCTTGTTTGCAATGAGTTAAAAAGACACCTTGATATAATAAATCTTCTTTCTGAAAAACAGCAAAGTATACTTCTATTAATGCCCAGGTGGAGAAATAGTCCATTAAACACCATGAACAACCAAGGTGCAGAGGCATCTCAGAAAGAGAAAAATCTCCAGAAAATAAGCTTATAAACATTGAAATATGCAACTTAAATGACAGAGAATTCAAGATGGTACTTCTGAAAAAACACAGTGAGTTCTGAAATGAGTCATATCAACAATTTCAGGAACTGAAAAAAAAAAACTAGATGAGCAGAGCAAGGAGACTGAAACCCTCACAAAGAACAGAATAGAACTGGATATAAAACACACGCGCGCGTGTGAGTGTGCGCGCGCGCACCCACACACACACACACACACACACACACTATGAGAGTTGAAAAATAAAATAGCAAGCTTGGGAAATAGAGATAATAATGACTGAAAAGCAAAGGATTCAAAGATCAAATTTGCAAAGGGGAATGGAGATGAGGCACACACAAAAGAAAATGAACGACTATATATATATACATAACTATCTTTTCCATATTCATAATGGTAACCACATACCAAAGATTTAGAACTGAAGTATATAACATAAAATGAAAAGGACAAGAGGGAAAACCCAGAAAAGCCAAGCAAAAAAGAAAACAGAAACACAAGGACAAGGAAGCAGTGGAAACACCAAGCTACCAGAAAGCAAAAGATAAAATAGCTATAAGACAACCCATATTTCAATAATCACCCTAAATGTAAATGGATTGACCTCACTAATAAACGGGCACAGAGTTGCAGAATGGATCAACAAGCAAAATCAAACCTTATGCTGCTGCCAGGAGACATATCTCAGCTCCAAAGACAAATGTAGACTTAAAGTAAAAGGGTAGAAAATGCTATTTCAAGCAAATGGCATTCAGAGAAAAGTGGGAATGGTGAAATTAATATCAGACGAAATAGACTTCAAAATATAAAAGGTAAAGAAAGATACTGAGGGGCACTTTATAATGATAAAGAGAAGCATGCACCAAGAAGACATAACACTTATTAATATCTATGCTCCTAATCAGTAAGCCCTGAAATATTTAAAGCAATTATTAACAGAACTAAAGGGAGAAACAGAACAAAACATTATTGTAGTAGGAGACCTAAATACCTCGTCGTCAGATATGGACAGATTATCCAAACAAAAATCAATAAGGAAATAACATTCTTAAATGACACATTAGATGAACTGGACATAATTGACACATATGGAGACCTCCATCCCAAAACAGCTGCTTATACATTCTTCTCTAGTGCACATGGAACATTCTCAAGAATCAACCACATACTGGGACACAGAGATAGCCTCAACAAATATAGGAGAATTAAAATCATACCAAACATATTCTCTGATCATAATGCTTTGAAACTAGGGATCAACTGCAAAAAGAAATCAGGAAGAACCACAAATATATGGAGAGTAAACAACATGCTACTGCAGAATAACTGGGTCAAAAAAGAAATAAAAAATAAAAAGAGAGACAGTACAACATATCAAAAGTTTTGGGACACGACAAAAGCAGTCATAAGAGGAAAGTTCATATGATTACGGGCTTATCTCCAAAAACATGAACGGGCCCAAATAAACAACCTAATGCTTCATCTTAACAAACTAGAAAAGGAAGAATAAGTGAAGCCTAAAGTCAGCAGAAGGAAAGGAATAATCAAAATTAGAGCAGATATAAAACAAATACAAAAAAAAAAATAGAAGAAATAAATGCAACAAAGAGCTGGTTCTTTGAGAAAGTAAATAAAGTTGACAAAACCCTGCCTAGATTCAGCGAAGGAAAAAGAGAAAGGACACAAATAAACCAAATCAGGGTGAAAGAGGGGAAATTACAATTGACATTATAGAAATACAAAGGATCCTACAAGAGTACTATGAAAAAGTATATAACACCAAATTTAATAACCTAGAAGAAATGGACCAGTATTTAGAAAAATCCAATCTTCCTAGATTGAATCAAGACGATCTGGAAAATCTAAATAGACTGATCAGCAGTATGGAAATTGAAACAATCATCAAAAACCTACCAAAAAGTAAAAGTCCAGGGTCAGATGGCTTCACCAGTGAATTCTATCAAACATTTAAAGAAGATTCTAACTCTTCCAAAAACTCAAAGAGAAGGCAATACTTCCCAACTCATTTTATGAGGCCAATATTACTCTGATACCAAAACTTGGTAAAGATAACACACAAAAAAGAAAACCATAGACCAATACTTCTCATGAACACAGATGCAAAAATCCTTAGTATCTTATTTGATACTAGCAAACTGAATACAGCAACATATTAAAAAGATTATACACCATGATCAAGTGGGCTTAATCCCAGAGGCACAGGGATGGTTCAACATTCACAAATTGATTAAAGTGATACACCACATAAACAAATTAAGAATATGAATCATATGATCATATCAATCGATGCAGAAAAAGACTTCAACAAGATACAGCATCCATTTATGATCAAAACACTTAAAACGATCAGTATAGAAGGAAAATACCTTAAAATAATAAAGGTCATATATGACAAACCCTTAGCCAATGTTATGCGTCCCTAGGGTGCTGGGAAGTCAAACTTAATGTTAGGGATGAAAGAGAAAAAGAAACCAAAGAATGGAGTATTGTAAAGAGGGATGGTGATAGTGTGTGCTGTGTTCTACAAGTGCTCAATCTGAAGTATAATACACACCACACATATACACACATTTCTATCTGACTTGCTGTAATCACATTACTTGGCAACAGAAATACAGAGGTTAGGAGTTAAGATGAACTTGATCAAGAACTGTTGCTATTCAACATCTTTGATGCCAGAACATGAATTACTAATCCCCTTACTATTTAAACTTCCTATCCCTCTGCCCAAAACAAACACACAGGAAATGGAGATAATCACTGTGCAATCCAGCTGCTAGATGTGGTGGGTCTGCCTTTACCATATCTAAGCATATGTAACTCTTCTGATTTTCACTCAGACATGCCCAGAGCATCCACATTCAGACTATTTAAAGATTAGAAATGGGGGAATAAACGATGGTTAAATATGTCTCAGGAGGGTACAGGTCAGTGTGAATAGGTGGGCCACTTTTCTTTGTTTTCTCCTAGAACTGGTGCTGGAGTCTACACTGGTAATTCTTATACCATAAAGTGGTGTTGTTTACTATTGCTAGGGTGGCTGATTCTCTGATTTCACTTGCTGCTCTGAGACCGTCAAGTTCAGAGAGGTCCAGCCAGGCAGGTTTTTCACATCATGTCCTACAATAAAATGAGAAGCAGCAGTAGCACGGGGTGAGGTGGGGGAAGGCCTGGATACTAAGGAAGAAATTCTTCCAGGAGAGGCATAAATCCCCTTCAGAACTGTAGAAGGGTCATATTCTCCTATACACCAGAACCTCTCCAATAGTTAATGGTTAAGATGTGACAAGTAGTAGACTCATTCTTATATTCTAGAGGAAACACAAATAAATATAAGGTACAGTTGGCATAGAAAAGGACAGAGAGAAATTATGCTACATAAGGAAGTGAAAAATATCAAGGTGATCCTTACAGATTTCAGGCAGAGAGACAGTTTTCGGAATTGTGATTTGACAGAATACACTGTGAGAGATGTTTCTATGTTACCTTCATGTACAGTTTGATCCTGCTGTCCTGTAAATAAAGGACCTTAGAATAGTTAAACTCTCTCTATATATATATAATCTCCCACCATATTATCCATTAATGTTTTCTATGAATAAATATTATATATAAAATATTTTACATATTTTTATAGGCATTACTGCATTGCTGTTAAAACTTTTTATATAGTCTAAAAATTACTATCTGATTTTTATTTATTTTTTGCTATTCAAACAAGTAGCTTAAATATTAACTAAAACATAATCTCTCTTAGAGTATATTAAGACCAACTGAATTTTCTGCAACACAGAGACCACGTTAAAAGCAGTGTTTGTTTTGGTTCGGATCGGTTTTGTTTTGTTGCGTTAGAAATATAACTTTTTAAATTTATTTTTAATATAACTTTTAAGAGTTGTGAGAACAACTTGAGACACTCTCTTACACTTCTTTACTAAGACAATTGTTTGCCTTTTGTCTAATTACTCTATTCTCTCTCTCCTACATGTGAGTGTGCGTGTGGATGTGTGTGTGTAGCCGCTGAGACTCAGTTTACTTATCCGTAGTTTTGTCTTCTCAGAATTTTTACCTATAATTTCTCTCAGTTCTTATAATTCTCTTAGTTCTTCAATAGTTTAATCCAGTCTATTTAATTATTTTCAATTGGATGGTTGGTCAAACGATTTTACTTATATTACTAGAAATAGGATTTTATAAGACTATGCTTAAAAAAGACTATACTATACTTATTTTCTTTGGCATAATTAATAAAGCCACTTACAAATAGCTGTGTAATTAGGTAAATATAAGTAATACTACCATCAAAATCACATTTAAGAGGACAGTAAGACTGTAATATTGGTGGATAAGAATAATTATGTTAGGTTCAAACACAGGGAAAATAATATCTAAAGAAGAAAGAAAAACATAAAATATATAATAGAAGTGTTAAATGCTGAGATTCTCCACAGTTATCTAATTTATCTAAAAAAGAAGTTTATATTTTTCCTTTTCTAATCAAATTTTATAACAGAATTTAATTATAGTGAGTTGCTTTCTTCATCCTACACCTAATGGTTTGTTCTGAAATCCTATTAGAAAATAAGTCATAAATGACCACCTTGTTTAAAAATTAAGTTTATTCTCAATATACTAATTAGAAAATTAATTATTAATGTTCTTAATTGCTACAGCTGTATAAAGTTAATTTCTCTTAAGATCAAAAGTAAGAAAAAAGGAAACACATTCTGGCTCAAGACGTGTTGATCTAAAAACACATAGAACATGCAATTACATGGAAACTGTAGATTGTCTTTATTCTCAACTGCTACTTAAAAGAAAATTTTTAAATTCACAAGTATATTCAAATATGTGTTTCAGGCATGTCTTTAAAAACCCTTTTGATCTTGGTACATGTAATAATTATTTTCATAAGGTAGAAATTAATAATGACGACAACATGGCCGGAATCTGAAATCTAACAGCACTGCCAGCTTTTCTTTTTTTTTGCATATTGACTCAGGATGTGACTGCTGGTTAATTCTCAAAGACATCAATAAATTAGAAGTACTTTCTAGTGTGAAAGGAGAGCTTAGTTACCCACAGTTCATTAATGCCACTAATGTGGTTACTTTTTCTACTGAATGTTGAATCTTACATTAATTTGATATAGTTTAAATGTTCCTGATGCGAATTAACTTTGTTAACCTCACATTTAATTTTTCCATAGCAATAGTTTTCCATTTAATGGCATTGTGCTTGGATAAACACTGATATGTTCTCTAAGAGTCATTATGAGAACAGAATGGAATCATGCCTAGCAAGTGTCAGTATACTCCATTTTCTACTTTGTCTTACAATCTCGTTTCGTTTAAGTCGGCGAGACCATATATTTCATATATTATAATAATCATTATATAATCTACAGCTAATTTGTTTTCTTATTATTTCTGAATGAGATATTTGTTAATTAAATTCTTGTAACTTGCCTTCTCGGTACACCTTCGCAGCTCTCTAGTCCTATCAAGGCATCAAGTAACAGTGATAAAGCTGATTATACCTCCAGATCTAGAGGTAGGTGAAGCCAATCACTTCATGTTTCTCTTTTGCTACATCTTTTGGTTCACTGGTGGGCATGTGAAATAAATTAATCAGGATTTGTTCTGTGTATACTAGGACAAAGATATTCTCAATCTCTCAAACGTGAATATTGAAGTATGTACTTCTGTGAGCCATTAACAGAAATACTGGAATGATGAATTTTTAGGATATAATAGTAATTAATATGTGGAGATTAGAAAAGGACAAAAAAAAATGTTCTCTCTTAACACTATTCATTTAATAATCAAAAGTTGCCTGCTGTCAGACTTTACCTCTCTAATTTTCAATTGCATAAAACAAGACAACCATATTTTTTTTATTAAGTTAGATGCACATATGTAAAAGTACATAAAACATAAATGTGTACCAGAATAAGTTATCACCTACAGGAACACTATCCAGTCAAGAAACATAATGTTATCAACACCCTCAAAACTCATTGATATCCACTGTCAGTTATTATCCTTTACTTTCTATACAGAGACAAATAACATGCTGGATTTTCACATGAGTGATTGGTTTTGCCTGTTTCTGAACTGTAAATGTTTAAACTCATACACTCCACATTCATGTTTAGTTGCTTTCCGTTAAAATTATACTCTAAGTGTCATCCATAAGTAGCAGTAATCCATTCATTTTCGTTGTTGTACTCGATTTCTGACTCTAATGGACCAATGTATATCCATCCATCCCACTGTCTACCTGTTGATGGAGATTATATATATATATATATATATATATATATATATATATATATATCACAAATGTATTATCTCTCTGGTTTTGTGTTTACTTTTTTATTAAGTTTTCCTATGAAAAACTGTGTTCATAATTTTTAAGGAATCTAATTTATCATTTTTTAGTGGTTGGTCTTTTTGGGTCTTGTTATTAAGTAATCTTTCTCTACTCTGAGGTTATGAAGATAATCTACAAAATCATTTCCTAATGGTGCACTGTTTTACTTTCTTATTTAGTTCTCAGTCTTGCTAAAATTAATTTCTTTTGCATTTGGTGTAATCTAGGAGTCAATACTGTTTTTGTTTGTTTGTTTGTTTGTTGTTACCCATATGGATATCCAAATGATATAGCAATTTTCACTGAAAAGTTAATTCTTTTTGCTTCACTGTTCACCTCTGTTACATAGCCAAGGTCTTCACATGCGTAGGTTGGTTTGTACTCTATTTTATTCCATTCTTCTATTTGTCTCTTTTGGAGCCAACACTGCATTAGCTTTAGTTAAGTTTAAAAACCATGACAGTAAATTCCAATATCTAGTAGTTTAAACTTCCCATTTTAATTCTTCAAGAGTACCACCAATGTAAATAAACTTGCATATTTCAACAAAATATTGCTGGATTTCTTCCCATTCCACTATTTTCTTGATCAAGTATCAGCATCTCCTGCAATTTGCTGTCTAGGTAGAGCAGACACTCCTATTCAATCTCAGCACAGTGGCATCTCTGCATAAGCATCTGTCACTTATTATGAGTCTGGGTCAGTCATCTCTTCTCCCTAAGCTTTCAAATTATTGCCAGAGTAACCCTGAATTTATAATAAAAAATCACTTATATTGTGTTAATATTTGATTTCTCTTAACTGTTTTTATATTGAGAAACAAATATTGCCTTCCCAGAACGTGGCATACCTGGTAAACACATACCAACGTACAGAGTTAACACTTTTAAGCAGCTGGCCAGGCAGGAACATGTAACTATTTCTTGTCAGAAAGATGTGAAAAGAATGTTTCTGTGTCCTCTTCAGGCTAAGGTCCTTAAGAAGAGGATCTCCTTACCTTGCATTTTCCTTTTTTTTCCTCCAGTGGCTGGATGCAGGTGACAACTGGACCAAGGGAATTCTGGAGCCACTAATTGTCAAGGAGCCATTCTACACCCAGGAACACCTATCAAGAGCCAAATGCCAGATAACCAAATTATATCGCCTGTAAAATGTATTTTACTGTTTCATTCCCTGACTTCTTGAAGTAAATGTTTTGCTAATTTTTTGCCTTTCTTTTTCTTTTGTTAATACAAGCATTTAAGACAGCAGGTATTAGATTATTTTGCTGGGTTTCATAAGCTGCAATATGTAATATTTTCATGGTTGTTTAGTTTTAAGTACTTTTTAATTTCCATCATGATTTTCTATTTGACTTGTGGGTTATAAAAAGGATAATAAATATTGTACACACATTTCTTATTACATTTTTACACATATACCTTAATTGCATTATGGTAAGAAACACGTTCTATAACATATAAATCCTAAATGCTGCTCAGATAATTTTTACAAATGTTCCATATGTTCTTCTTTAATTCTTAGTTTTACATATTATTTAACAAATTAGAGTTTAACATGTAGTAATAAATTAAAAAAATTTCAATTCCATTCATAAATTTGCTATATACCTCTGCTGCTTTTCTTTTTATTAGGTTGACTTGATTACTAAGAGATATAATAAATATCTCATTTTGATGCTGGGTTTGGCTATGACTTCATGTATTAAATAAGACTATGCTTTTATTTTTCTCTCAAGTATACAATACTTTGTCATTACTATAGTTACCATCTGTACATTAGATTTCTGGAACTTATTCCTTTTATAACTGAAAGTTTGTACACTTTGACCATTTCCATCATTTCTCAGCTACTGGCAACCACAATTCTACTCTGTTCCTCTACATTAATCCTTTATATAGATTTCACATATAAGTGGCATCATGCAATATTCATCTTTCTCTGTCTGGCTTATTTCACGTAGCAAAATGTCCTCCAAGGTCATCCACATTGTTGCAACTGGCAAGAGCTCCTTCTTTTTTAAGGAATAAATTCCAGGGAACTACTCTACAGCATGGTAACTATAGTTAGAAATATTGTATTGTATCCTCGAAATTTGCTACATGAGTAGACCACAAGTGTTCTCACCACAAACACAATAACAAACCTATGTGATTACCACAATGATTATTTCATTGTGGTAATTATTTTCCAATGTAACTGTATGTTAAATCATCACATTATATACTTTAAAACAAAGCCAACAAAAAAGAGACTATGTTTTTAATTACAATTTTTTTCCTTATGAACTGAATTACTATTCGTCCATAAACTATTTAGTTTATTTTGTATGTCTATGTCTAGTTATTCTATTTTACTTTTTGAGAGCTGATTTGAAAATGATATCTTCCAAAATTGGTTTATGTTTGCTATTATCGAGAATTTAGTATCAACAGTGTGGGGTTATATTAAAAAATATGTACTTGGGCTGTTTTTTTTTTTTTTTGAAGAACATAAATTATATGAATTTAGTGTAACAACACAGGGTATAACTAGTTTGTGTTAAATATTTCTTATGAGATATTTTTATCATTTCTTTCTTTTTATTTTACCACCAGTGCCAAAGATAGAATATAGGGATCTATTAAGAGCTGGGGAGTGGAGACAAAGGATTTGCCTAACAATTACTTCACAATTATTGAAGAAACAGTCTTTGAAGTCCCCGAGTTTCAGAATTTCCTGTTAGGATTCCCAGCCAGTGACCGAGTCCTAGACTTGGTCTGCTAACCCATGAGGTATCGTGAAAAACTACACTAGTCACCAAATTTGACAAATGCCCTCCAGGTGAATGTTGACTTCACAGCTTATCATGTGAAGAAAGTTCACAGATGCATTTGAAAATTCTTAATATTTCATTTGGCATTTATATTTGTTTTCAACAGCAATTTGAACGCTAGCACTTGCATAAGGATACTATATCTAGTATGTAAGATTTTTGTGTAGATTATATCATATCTTTTATATGTTTCATCTACAACAGTGTCTAATGCCAAAAAAAGTACTGAAATTTTTGCTAATACTTTAGTGATTTTGAACACACTTTAATTTTACTGTGTAATGACCATGTATATCAGCAGTGTACTAGTATCTGAAATATTGCATAACTGTCTCTGTGGAAATGTCAACCTGGGGAGAAAAACCCACCTATGTGCAGGCAAATGTAATAAAAGAAATATTGGTTCATATCTATTTTAGTGATTTTGTTAATGCACTAACAGTTTTTAAAATTCTGCTTTCATTAAGGAAATATTTTAATGTAATCTATTAATACATAAAGTACAAGACAAAATGCATAAAATAAACATAGTGGGAATTCTGGTAAACTAACTCTCAAATCTTTATTATGGTCGATGTGATTCTATGTGCCCTGGCCATCTTTGAAACTATATCCCCTGACCACTCCATAGGCTTCCTCCTTACTCATCCTCCTGTGGGTCGTGGCACCAGTTGTTCTCTAACATAAAGACTTTGCACATAGTGTATCGACTACCTGGGATCCTTCCACCCAACTATTCACATGACTCATATATTTTCTACTAAGACATCATCTCCCCAGAGAGGTCTTTCCGGACCATTCACATTGAAACAGGTCTCTTTCTCCATTATCATTTATTGTCCTAGCCTAAATAGTACTTAGGAGTGCCTAGAATTATAAATTTTTAATTGCTTAGTCATTGTATATCTCTCTCAAAGGACTGTTTATTGTTTTCACTCTACTTTCATAAATTAGTGATGAACACAAAGGTGCTCAATAAATACTTATTGCAAAGTGAATGTTGAATGCCACACTGCACCATTACACATGTTCACAAAAATGAACATCTTCTTGATGACCTAACATAAAGAAAAGAAAAGAACATATAAAATGAAAATCTGTTCATATGGTAAAGGGGAAAAGTTTAAATAAATATTGTGAATATCTAAAAATAACAGAAGATAACGTATACATGTCAAAACCAAAAAAAAAAAAAAAAAACAAAGATATTCCCACGTGCTCAAAAACAAATGCTTTCCAGTTTATGATAAGAGTGTACAGTTGCAAGGACCAAGTGGAAGAATTTTCAAAGGGCCTCATCTCCATTGCCCAATTTAAAGGAAAAAATATGATAATGAAGGAGCTGATGGCTAAGTAACAATGGACAGATTTATCATGTTTCTGGAAACAGGGAGGAGATACTGGGTCAAACAACTTCTGGCCAATTACAGTCTTTTTTTTCTCTCTCCGAATTCATTTTCTGAACAGTGATGTTGAAATAATGAGATAGTCATCAATCAAATGAAAAAGAGAAGCTTGCATAGAGAAAAGCATAATATAATCTATTAAATAGATTATAATTGTTCTTCACAGTTACCTGTTTTCATACCAAATGACTATCCTATCTCTGAAATTTGGAATTGAAAATGAAGAAGGCCCTCATCACAACACAGGACAATATTCTACCTCAAGTACATGAATTTCAAACAATCATCATGGAATGAATAAATGAAGCTAATGGACTAAGGTTCTTCAGAGTTTGTATGAAACAATAGACTTTAAATACTAAGGGTTAAACCTACATGAAACAAGGAAAGGAAAAATAAAATAAGATATACCTGACTTATTTGGAATAAAGAGCAGGCCTGGGAGAAATTAGTGCTAGTCATAAGATCAGAGCGAACATTTTACAAGAATGAAAGTTATATCGCTCACAAAGATATATTAAAATATGATTTTGTCTACTTTAAGTGCTGAACGAGGTAGTAAAAACTTATTTCCCCCTGTCTCCTTCAACCCAAAGACAACTAAATACTTTGGAAAGTATTTGACTGACAATTATAAAAGGACTCTGAAAGCCGGCAGACTAGATTTGAACTTAGGACATGAGAAACAACACTGTGGTGAGTTCCTTGGGTTTTCTTTTATCTTTGAATATCTCTAGACTGGATGATGGAGGGGCCTGCAACATCAAACCGCCAATGGGCATACCAAAACAACAACAGTAAAATGAGCAAAAAAATAAGAATAGCTGGCCTGTCCTTAATAGTTAAGGGACTTGGAAAGCAGAAGCTTAACAGAGACCAAGTGGGGACTCTCAACTCTGACTAACCTGGCTGCTGTTGCTGACCTGATACACTGGTAGCAGTGGTAATAGCAAAGACTGAATCCATTCCAGCCCTGCTCAAAATTCAAGGCACTACTGGGCAATCTGACTTGCTAGCAGCAGTCACAGTGAAACTCTGGCTATCCCAGGCCATGCTTCATAACCCAGACCCAGTGGGTAGATCAACCTCTCAGCAGCTGCCTAGTGGGCAATCTCAGGCAAGACTTAACAACTGGTGTACCAGCAGACACCCCAATCTGTTGACAGTGGTGGCAGCAGCAAAGCTCTACATCTCCCTGCACTCTACACAGTGGCAGGAGTATACGCAGGCCCAGGGGCTTTGCGCACCTCCTTCCAAAGTTTGCCTAGTGACAGCAGGACACTCATGGGAGTTCCTTCTGCTTTTGCAGATGGCACCAGCAGAAACTGAGCAGGAGTCTCTGCAGCAGCAGACATATGGACCAGAGCAGAACAGCACTGCTGCCAGGGGAGAATAACTAAGCAGTCAGTAGAAATGTAGCCTACAAAACCAGCCACAACCTACAGGCTGAACCTAAAGAGGGAAACTGCCTGCTAAATTAGAAGATTCAGATAGGATCAAGATTTTCCCAACAGAATAAAAAATATCCAAGGTACGACTGAAAATCACTTGTCATGGAAGAGCCAAGAAAACATCAATTTGAATGAGAAAGTCAAGAAATTGACACCAAAACTGAGAAGAATATGAGTATTATTTGATAAAGAATATTAGTCACCATAAAAATGCTTCAGAAATTAATTTATTTCATGTTTTCTTGAACCTAATAACAAAAAAAAAAAAAAAAAAAAAGAGAGAAAACTGTACCAAAGAGAAAGAAGTTAGAAAAAAGAAAAAAGGGAGCTTCCACTTCCAGGAAAACAGAGTATTTATTTGTGCTTTTTTATTTCTCCCCAAAGTATAACAATAAATTATGCACATTCTATATAAAGCTAACATAAGAGAACTCTGGGAATTGGAGAGAAGAAGGTGGACCACCTAGGCTTATATGACCTGAAAACCAACCTGGTAGTCACTCCCACAGTTTTCTTATTGCCTCCTATATCCTAGGATGGGTGCTAGAAGATCCAGCAACCTAGTAATGCTAATAGGTACAGACAGCAAAAGCCCCAAAAGAATCTTGTCCTTTGCAGCCAAAAACAAAACAAAACAAAACAAAACAAAACAAAACAAAACAAAACAAAAAACCCAGGAGAGTCACAAAATAAAACTATAGCACTGCCTCCATACATGACCACAATGGCTGAGTGGTAAGTTTAAACTTCCACACTTGCAAAGATACAGTGAGGTTCCTGAACCCACTGGAACAATGTCAGAAGAAAGCAAGCTAAAACAAAAATTTTAACTTTCAGAATCTTACCATGTAACACCCAAAATGTCCAGGTTTCTTTGTTTTATTTTCTTAATGCCAGTTTATTTATTTTGTTCATACTATATATACATACATTTTTTAACATTTTATTTTTTTTATTTTCTTATTTTCCCCCTACCTCCTACCCCCTCCCTTCTGGTAACCACTAGTCCACTGTCCATGTCCATGAGTCTCAGTTTGTTTGCCCTGTTCATTTGTTGCTTTTAGGATTATATTCCACATATGCGATATCATGTAACTTTCAACCTTGTCTGTCTAGCTTATTTCATTTAGTATGATTATTTGAAGGTCCATCTATGCTGTTGCAAATGGCAGTATTTCATCTCTTCTTATGGCTGAGTAATATTCCATTTAATATATGTACCACAGCTCCTTTAGCCAATCATCTGTCATAGGACACTTCGATTGCTTCCATGTCCTGGCCACTGTGAATAATGCTGCCATGAATATCTTTTCAGATATGAGTTTTCAAGTCTTTAGGGTAAATACCCAGTAGAGGGATTGCTGGATCATATGATAGGTCAATTCTTAGTTTTTTGAGGAACCTCCATACTGTTCCCATAGTGGCTGTAACAATTTGTGGTCCCACCAGGAGTATATGAAGGTTACTATTCCTCCACATCCTGTCCAACATTTGTTATTACTTGTCTTGTTAATTATAGCCATTCAAACAGGTGTGAGATGGTATCTCATTGTGGTTTTGATTTTCATTTCCCTAATAGCTAGTGATGTTGAGCACCTTTTCAAATATTTGTTGGCCATTTGTATGTCCTCTAGGGAGAAGTGTCTGTTCAGGTCCTCTGCCCATTTTTTGATTGGATTGTTTGTTTTTTCTGTTGTTATTGAGTCATATGAGTTCAAGTTTCAATCTAAAATCACTCACCCTACCAAGAACCAAGAAATTCTCAAAACGAATAAAAAGACGATTAAGAGATGTCAACAGGATGGTCACAGAAAAGTTCGAATTACCTGACACACAGTTTAGAGAAGGAATCATTAACCTGATTCAACAATCATGTTCAAATAAATAAACAAATAAATAAATAAAGACTTTCAGCAAAGAAATAGAAAATATACAAAAGAAATCAATGTAAAATTTTTAATGAAAAATACAATAACCAATATTTAAAACAAAACGAAGCAAAATGAAACCTCAAAATACATCTATACATTTTAAAAACAATAAAGTTTCCTATATTAAATGTAAATATAGTATAACTACATATGCTTTTAGTCACTATAAATAAATGGTCCAGACTTGCTAAATTCTGATACTTTATGAAATGGAAATTTTCAAATATTGTATCTGATATAATTATTGTCTATAGAAGAAAACAGCTATTTCAACATCCTGACATTAAATCATAGTGCTCTCTGTCAATTTTATGAAAACTGTTTATTCCACAAAAATCCTCAGATTTCCCAGGAGAAGTTATGCTTGATAACTTGTAATGACATAAATTCCATTTAACTTGACCTAAATATTAAATTAGAAAAACAGAAAAGCTAATCTAATGTTTCAAAAAAAAGCAAATGTCATGAAAGTGGATTAACAACTCTAATGACTGAAGTATTTTATTTATCAATTGGCAGAGAGAATTGAGTAGTCAGTAGAATGCAGGTAATTTAAAGCTCAGTCGACACTAAACCTGAGGGACCGATTTGAGGAGTATCTGTGTTATTCAGAATTAATGCTCATTCAGTCCTTGATTGCTCTGCTGAGAATGTGGAGAAGTCACTAAACACTGTAATATGGTGGTTTATTATTTTTATGTTAAGCATTATCCAATGACTTGCCACAGAATTGGTTCAGTGACTTCTTTCTTAAGAGCTAAACTGTCAAAAATGAATAACTGAGAGATGAAAATTTAAGCCATGAAAGTCAAATAATTCCTTTATATATATAAAATGTTATTTTGATTTACTTATGATATATTTGCATTAACTATTTGTCTCATTTATAGTGTTTTTTTCTTTCTTTCTGTGTGAATTTCTTAGGGCAGGAATATTTTCCTAATTATTCTTTATTTATCTCTCCAAGTTTGGAATGTTTTTATACCTCAATCATTACTCTATAAATTTTGGTTTTCATATTTAAACTATCAAAATATAAGATACACTATGATTTTCTATCTCCTCTTAGATAATGCCATAAACTGAAGATGCTTTTAATAACATGTGGAAGTCTTTATACCTAGATTAACAATTTTTCCATCAGGTTCTTATGTAAAAACTACTTTTGTAATTTTAAAAAGTTACTAATTATTTGGATTTATCTGTGTTTTATATTTTCTTAGTTCCCTGTTTTTCACACTTTCAGGACTTATTCCTTATGAAGTAGATCTTTAAAAAACTCTTAAACGAAGTTCTGTCACTAGTAAATAATCTCAAGTATTATTTATCTGAAATAGTTCTTAATGGCCCTGTATTTTCTAGCTGTGCAATTTTATTTTAAAGTTAAATTTTGAGACAAACAATATAAGGCACTGTAGAAAATATTGTTTAAATTGAACTAATTAAAACTGAGAACTTTTATTTATAAAAAGACACCATACATTTAAAAGGAAAATCAAAAACTTCAGAAGACATTTATGATATATTTAATCTTTGAAGTAGTGCTCACAAAAATCAATAAAAAGAAAAACAACTTAATGGTAAGAAAGCAAAATATATCACCAGCTATTTCACAGAGGAGATAACATAAGTGGCCATAACACATATGAAAACTTGTTCAACTTTTAAATAATCAATGATTTAGAAAATTAAGTCATTCAGTATTTTAGAGCCACTATGTTGACAAAATATTAAAAAATTGCCAATTATAGGTTTTGTTAGGTTGTTTAGCAAACGGTAATTCATAAACTGCAAATGGACCATAAATAGATACAATTACTTTGGGAAAACCACTTTATTTACTGGTATATGTAAGTCTTGTTATAAATTAGGATCCAGGAAATCTATTCCAAAAATGCTTTCTAAAGATGTTCCATAAAAGATGTGTACAACGATGTTCATAACAACAACACAACAACTAAAGTATCAATACTATTAACTGCAATAACAAAAAAAAAAAAAAATTAAATGTTTTTGGAAAAAAATTTAATTGTACACAGTGACATTAATTAAGGTAAAAAATAGTATTGAGAGTACAAATCAATTTGCTAATTAATTCATACAGTATATTTTCATGTAATTTTAAAAATATAATATTGTACACTATAATGTTTAGGTATTCTTATACACGTGCTAAAACTATAAAGCAAGGGAAATATGTGTTAAATATATGTTAAATTCCAGGTAAGTAAGTACATCTAGGTGAGAAGGAGGGTATGTAATTTAGCAGGGTTACACAGAAGACAGAAAATACATTTTTTTAATGTTTTATTAATGTGAGTGCATCGTATGACTTCATAATGCAACCACATATATTCTCTTCTGTAAGTTTGAAATAATGTCAAAAGTATCTCTTTTATCCTAGTCCCAGAGTCATATAGTTCATCACTCTAGGCTACTCTTGTTAGTAGGCATGTTCTGTATCATTTAATTCATTTATTTTACTTATTTTATTTTATTTTTTAGGCTAGGCAACTTGGTGACCTCACAGATTGCAAAGACCTTGTCAGTTTACAATCTCTTATTTTTTATTTTTTACACCGATAGCATTTGGTCTTCCTAGTTGGTCTCCCATCCAAGTACTAACCAGGCATGACTCTTCTTAGCTTCAGAGATCAGACAGGATTGGGCTTGTTCAGGGTGGCATGTCCATAGACATGTTCTATATCATTTAAAAGGTACCTTAGTTGTATATTAAAACCTACTATTATAAAGCAAAAAACAAACAAACAAAAAAACCAACAACAACTTTTCTGCACTTTATCACCTAAATTTATAACCATGTAAAGGGTATAATTTTCTTATTTAAAATGTTGTATAAATATAATTATTGATAAGTTCTGAATTTCCTCACATAGATAATAGTATATTGATTCCTTTATTTTACTATATACAGTATATTTTACCTTTTAAACTTTTTTTCCTATTGGTGGACAGTTAGCTTTCGTCCATATATATATGATTTTGCTTATGTTTATATATAGAGAACATTATGATCTCTTTATTACATACATGACAGAATATTATCACTTAAAATAAAAATGAGGGTTGAATTAGGTCCTCATTCAATGTGTATATTGTCAGCACACAACAATTTTCAGCTCATCTATACAGATTAGTCATGGGTATATCACCATGGAATTTCCATATATACTTTGTGAGAAAAAGCAATTATAAAACAACAACAGCAAAACTCTATACCTAAAAGGTTTCATTTTTCTGGATGGTAAGTAAAAGGCCATCCAGAAAAGGAGTAAATAAAATAAAGCCAGGATTAATCATTTCCATTCCATCCACACTCCATTCTCACTTCTACAGTAGTCCCCCTTATCTGTGGGGGATAGTTTCAAGGCATAGAATGGATGCCTGAAACCATGATAGTATCTCACCCGATATATACTATTTTTAGTATATGTACCACATACTATTTTTTCCTATATATACATACATACCTATGATAAAGCTTAAGGTATAAATTAGATACAGTAAGAGATTAATGACATTAACTAATATTAAAATAAAATAATTATAATTATATACTATAATAAAAGTTATGTGAGTGTGATTCTCTCAAAATACTATATAGTACTCACCTTTTCACTTAAAGAAGAATTTTATGTCTTCTCTTTGGCATATCACAATCATTAGCATTACTACTTTTGCACTTTGGGGCTATTATTGAGTAAAATGAACACATTCAAATAAATATTATGGCAGTTTATCTGAATAACCAAGACTGCTACTAAGTGTCTAATAGGTGGGTAGTATAGTGTATATAGCATGGAGACCCTGGACAAAGAGATGATACATGTCCCAGGTGGGATGGAGCCCGATAGCAGACTTTGTCATGCTACTCGGTAAGGTGCACAACTGAAAACTTATAAATTATTTTTATGAAATTTTCCATATAATAGTTTCAAACTTTGGTTGACAGACAATAACTGGAAACCATGGAAAGCAAGACCACAAATAAGAGAGGACTACTGTAGAAGCCAAACAACCTTCCTTAGAATGCAGATATTTTTACATGAAACACTGGTTACAACTCTCCAAATATCTGCATATATTTCTTCTAAATTTTTTAAATATATTCTCTTTCTTTGATAGTCATTTTGGCTGTTTCAATCATGGCTCTCTATACTGCACACACTATATATTTTTGAAATTTAATTTTTCTGAGGGTCTTATTTAAATTGCAGGAGTAAACTAAAGATAGAGTTCATTATTCAAGTCAAATTGAATAATTTGAACATTTTCTAACTCCAAATTAATTATTAAAAAGAATATGCTATTTAGAGAAAGATACAGGCATATAGATCTAATATTACTTTTATAAATAACATATTAAATACAATTATTTAAAAGTTATAACATAATGATAAAAATTGAATTTCAAATACAGCAAATGTTAAGTTAAAAATCTGAAATTAGTCTGATGGTACCTTATCTGAAAACAGAAAAGTAATGATAAAACTTTTCTCTTTCCACCCCATGTATGTGATATCTCAATTTGAGTTTTTTATTTTATTTCATTTCAGGGAGTCTGCAAGATATGATGCTATAAACAAGTTCTTGGTTAAATATGAAAAATTTTAAAATATACATAATTCTCTTAAAAGCAATGTGACATATAGTAAAAAGAGAATAGCAAAACTTCTTACTTAAAAGCATTACCTTTCTGTATTATCATGCAAATTTAAATGTATATCTTACAGATTAATTCTATTCAAGCAGCAAATGCCATTGACTTTGTGAATGCAAAGTCATAAGAAAGTCCTTGCTGGAAATTTCAATTCATCATATAAATTTATTTATTTTCAAGATTAGAGTGAACTTAACCCTAAAGATCAAGAAATAAGTTTTGACTTTTTACAAAGGAAAAAAGGCAAAGGAAATGACCTTTAAGACTAGGAGATCCTCAGAGTAAAGTATTCAATATGAAGCTAGAAACAGAGAGACAGAGAGGAAGAAAGAGCAGAAGGTCGGGGAGGAGCAGAAAAAGGGAAGGAGGAAGGAGGGAAGGATCGAGGGAGGGAAGAAGAGAGAAAGAAAGAAACTGAGAGACTATGGATTTGTATCCTTAAATATAGAAAGGTATTTACGGGGGCTGTACCTTGAAATCCAATTTGAAAGAGAAAAAGATAGTGAAAAAATTGTCACTAGCACTTTAAAAAGTTACTTATTATTAGTGCTTTAAAGTTTATAAAGTTCTTCTTACTATTCTTATGTTGGTTTATATATATGAACATTCTTGACAACTGAATTAATGTCAAAGATGAAACAACTATGTAAATTTTACCATAACTATATAACACATGCATTTAGTAAAAAATAGAGATCGTAAGTACTGACCACATTGATTAAACTGAAACTAATAATATAACAGGTGCTATGAATTCTTTACCAAGGTATTTCATCCCAAAGTAGTAATGAAATACATTCAAGAATTTATAAAAACTTTGGCATGCCTAATAGCTGTACTGAGATATCTTGTCATCAGCAGTGGCCATTTTGTTTTTGAACTTAACATGGTCTAAGCAAAATCCATGTCAGCTCTGTGTTCTTTAAGTTTAATGGTTACTTGTAGTTGGAAGCAAGCCACTATTAATTAGTAAAACTCAACAAAACTAAAGTGTAGAGTTTTAATCTGAATTATTAATTATTAATTATTTTTAATTATTTTATTTCTATGTCTAGCCAATTATTCGGTTGCCACAATCAAATGAAAAGAAAAAGAATCTTGGAAAGATAGTTCTGGAAAAAAAGATTTAGTCCAAATATTTAGGAATTTCTGCTACTTTCAAGGAAAGGTGTCTTCTTTTGTATAAAATGTCACATAATACTATTTCGATGTGGTTACAGAAAGAAATCTAACTATGGGAGATTAACACACAATGTAAATACATATATGCCTTACTGTTAAACTGTACAGCTGAAACTTACTGGATTTCATTAAACAATGTCACCATAAAAAAAAAATTACTATTTCAATCAGGAAAAAAAAGAGAAGTAATCGAAAATAGTCAATAGGGATATTTCATTTGTATAAATTTATTACAATTGTTACCATATAAAATATATGCAAAATTTAAAAAACAAATACTTTCACATATAAAAGATTATAAGTGTTTATGAATGGGAAAACAATATATAAAAATTGCATTAGGAGATACATTTCTTTAAAAATTTTACTAAGTTGTCCATATATTATCAGCATGTTAATGATAAAAGTATTTTAAAAGCCAAATCTGCAGCTACTGGAGCAGAGAGAACGTTCATAGTGTTACTTGGAAAAGATCGTGTATTGTTTTCCATCCATTATAGATATGCTTTTATTTATCTGAGATAATTAGTAATGCTCTGTATATTTCCAAAGAAACAGAGTGCAGTGTATTTTTCTGCAGGCTATCCTCACACATAAAGCAAAGAAGGGGTAGGAGGAAGAATTGGAAGAGGAGCAAGAGGGAGAGGAGGAGAAGAAATACAAAATGAAAACATCATTTAAAAAGTCAAAATTGATAGAGAACATAAATTATTAGAAGCACGAATTTTTAAACCAATATAATTATTTTTACATCATTGTGAGTTTTATACCTAAAACACATTTCACTTACTGCATACGCATTAACAACACACTTCCCACCAACATTGAGCTCTGCAAAAAAATTAGTCATATAATAATTTATGCAAGAGCAAATAAGTTGCCAAGTATAGAATAAAGTGAAGCACACTCATTTGTATTTTTATATTACCAATTCTGAATAACTCCTTAAACTTGTACACTAGAATCTTACTATATATGATATATATTTACATATATGTAATATATAAAGTTTTATAATAATACTATAACTAAAATAACTACACAGAAAACTATAATTGCTCTTCCACTACAGACTCTAGCAATGCTCAAATTAAAGAGTTAACTTTATATTTCTTAAAGAATATATTTTAACCTATAGGTATGTAGACTGTCTAGACTGGAAACAGCTTTGGTATTTAGAATGGCTCTCTCAAACAAGTCATATTTATGCTTCACCATGCAATTATAAATACTCTTGAAAGCTACTGATTATACTTTTATAAGGTCACACAAAGAAAAAAAAGAACAGCAAAAGAGTATTCTAGGACAGCAAATTGTTTTTGCATTTGCTTTATCAACAGAAGATTCTTCACCCAATTTAATTTCAAGATGTGCCGGTGAAATATACTTAGGTGCAGGTGGTTTTATTGTTGAATTAGTATACTCTCAAGATCTTTAGAGAATTCGTTTAGTCTTGAACACATATTGGTCTAATTCAATTTATGATATTTCCGAATATATATTTGTCTATGCTACTAGGCCTGCAAACACTGTTAGTTATTATTGCAATAAAAGCAATATTCATGTTGGGATAAAATTTCTGGGATTTAAATTCCTTTGACACAGATGTGAATTTTTTGGAAAAAGATTTTTATTTTACCACTCTTGTGATTATATATATTAAGCAGAGTAATAGAATCTGATGTTAAAATATTGAGAAACTGTTCAACTTCAAATATCTTGCTGTTTAGGTTCAATATTCCTGTTACGAGGACAAAATAACTTGATAAATTATTTTTTTAAAACAAAATAATTTGTCATCATTTTCGTAAGCTTTTTAGTTTAATATTCATTATTTAAAGAAACTTGACCCTCCATAGTTGAAAGGATCATAACTCATTCAGTTAATTCAAAGACGAAAAATTATGTGGAATACTGTAGTTGAATTGCGAAAATTCTTATGCTATCTATGACAGTGCTTTTGTATTTTTTATTAATGTCTGAAAAAAAAGGGGTTTATAGCATTTCTTCAGTCCTCAGATATAGCATTATGTTGCCATTTTATTTTTGATATTGTGGTGTTTACTCCTTATAACTAAATATTTTCAATATTGAAAAAATCAAGCAAAGTTTTAAAAGCTATCAGTTCATAATCTTATACACTTGTATTTATCACCTATCATGCTAGAAAATATTTGAAAATATTTGTCTGTTATCACCTAACCATAAAACTAATTTGTTATACTTAATTTTAAATTATTATTGAATTCACAATAATTTATGTGAAGAAAGATGAAATGAGTTTTACATTATTAATGGCTAAAAAGTGGTTTGATTGATAAAATGTATGATAGATACAGATACACACACACACACACACAACACTTTGAGGTCTATACTTAATGAAATAATGGGCAGAAGATATTGCCAATTTGTTGCATAAGCCCATTTTGTGATGGCATGTAGAATGTAATGATTCATGGAAAAAATAGATATTGTGGGTTAAGCTGAAGACTTTAGAATCAAGACAAGATAATTACTATCTCTGAGATCTTGAGTAAATCACATGAAACCTGTCAAATTCAGTATCATCATTCTTTTTAAAAAAGGTAACAAGACTTTAACAATGATAGTGTAATAGTATAACAAAACACTTTTTATAATGTGCTATTGTTGCCTAGTGCCTGGCACATAATATACAATTAATAATAAGTTGGTACAAACAGCATGAGCAAACACAATGGATTATAATTATGTCTAATTTTGTGGGTGATTGGATTAGAATGATAAAATTGACAGCTCTAACAAGATTTTGAATGAAGGTGTATGAACCATTAATTCCTCAAATTGGCATCAATCAACATCACTGTGGGTGCTGTTGCCTCAAACCAAAGAAATCTAAGTTCATAACCCTGAAATTAAAAAAAAAAAAACTCCCCAGTAGATACTAACATGTAAATAAATGTGAGACTTTCTGAATTGTAGGGTCACTGAAATTTTCTTCTTACGATGACCTCATTTGAACTGTCTATTAAATTTTTTGAATGACTTCATAATATTTATGCTGGAAAATTAAAGAATGAATTCCTTCATTTTTTCTTAAGAAAGCTTACACTTAGCTTTTCATTTAAACTCACTTTTACACTTTGCTTAGGCTTAACAAGGAGAAGACCAAATAGATAGTGCACAAGAATTTAAGGGTCTTACTATTCTAATTGCATGGATCAGGCATCTTACGGCAAAGAGCCCGAGGACTGAATTGAGGTGAATAATGCTTACACATTAGTAACAAGCATGACAATTAATAAAAATGTTAAGAATCTGGGATCAAATTGGAAAAGGCAAAAAAAGAGAAAGGCTCAAATTTTAGATTTGGAGTTACTTTCGAATAAGGAAATCTTCAAATATTGTAGAATGTAATTTTCTAGGGGAATAAATAAAGATTGAACAACGTAATTGCTTTCCAGAAAAGTTTAGCCTACTTTTAGAGAAACACTTGACAGACATGTAAAATTAACATGTAGAAATGTCTCTGGTAATTACAACAGGATTTAGTGCAGTGACTCCATATTGAAATTGCACGTGGTGCTTTCAAAAATTACCTGGTTCCTATATCGACTCTAAAAATTATTTAACATGTAGACTGAACTTCAGTATTATTTTATTTTATGTTGTTATATAATATTGTAAAAAAAAAACCTTTTCTGTGTGTATAGTCCTATGAATTATAACATATGCACAGATTATTAAACCACAACTATAGTCAGTATACAAAACAGTTCTCTCATCCCAAAAAACCACTACTATGTGCTATCCCTCTATAGCAATTTCTATCCTTAATTGCTGGCAACCACTGAACTATTCTTTCTCACTATAGTTCTGGTTTTTCAAGAATGCTGTATAAATGCAATCATGCAGTATTGCAAACTGTAAGTCAAACTTTCTTCACTCAGGACAATAAAAAAGATAAATTCAATCTCATTTTCATATTCTAGTCTCCTTCCCTAATCTATTTGCTATTAGTTACTTTTCAGATACCTTGTATAACTTCCAAATTTACTGTGTTGAGGTTTAATAACTGTAATCTGTGTGTGAGATAGGCAGAGTGTGCTAATTCCATTTTAGCTGGAACCATAACCCTTGTAGTATTCCTTGCACTTCAATATGAAAGCAGGATTGAGAAATTTGGTTCTAGGGCATCAAAATTTATGCAAACAAGTGGATTAAAGAAGAAAGAACGAGAAATTAGGCTCGTTGCAATTCAACAATTCAATGATTTTCAAAGTGGAATTTAGCTGTATCGAAAGCACATGAAGTTTTAGTTAGAGGGCAGATTAACAGGATGAAACCTGCTATACAAAATCAGATTCTCTGAAAATTGGGTCTGAAGATTTCCATCTAAAAAGTACCTAGATGATGCTTACTTTATTCTAAAGTTTACAGACCAGAGAGTTAATCTACAAATAGAAAAGTGTCTAATCCAAGTTCAGACTCTATCACCTGCCATCATTGCATAAATCACATAATCTCTCTGGTTCTACATGTAAAATTCAATTCAACAAGCCAATATCCCTTACTATGCCTTAATAACACACAATAATTTATTATTAATATAACTAGTAATTAACTGTTCTTGATTACTATGTATTAATATTTATTTATATCTACCACTCTTATATACTACATAGATTCTAAAATTTACAATATCTTCAGTGAGCAAAAACAACCACACCCTTCAGGAATTTACATTCTAGATAATGAAGTTAAATAATAAGCATACTAAACTACAGTTATTTTTTAGAATGCTGGAATGTGGTAAATTACATGGAATAATCAATGCTGCAGGGTAAATGGGGTTGGGAGAGAGTAAAGTGGTCTAGATAGCCCACACTGTACAAATATATATTTAACCGATTTGGAGAAGAGTATACTAAGCAAAGTCCCTAAGAAGATCTACCACATGTATGCTATGCCATAGGAATGGGGGCTGGGGAGAGAGAGAGAGAGAGAGAGAGAGAGAGAGAGAGAGAGAAAGAGAGAGCGAGAGAGAGGGTATGTGTGTAAAGAGTAGTATGAATTGAGCTCAGAGAAGAAATAAGGTTCAGATCATACAGGGTTTGGGGTGAGTTTGACAATCATTTTCAGGAAAATGGCAAATAGTTGAATAATCATCAACAGATAAGAGACCAATTTGTTTTGTTTTCTTAAAGGATCAATCTGTTTTGTTCAGAATGAATTTTAGTGGACAGCAAAATTAATATTAAGAGATTAAAGAGGAGGTTGCTGCTGTATTCCAGATCCAAAAGTAGTTTACGATAGAAAGATGGCAGTGTAGGTGGTATGATATGACATGATTTTATACATGTATTTTGAAGGTTAAGATTTTCTGAGAAATTGCAATTGGAGTGTATCAGAAAATCAAAAGTCAAGCTTTGGCCTGAATTACTGGCAAGACAGACTTGCTATTAACTGACATGCAGACTACACAGGTAAAAAGAATGTATGGGTGAGATCATGAATTCAAATTTGAGTAAATTAAAATTAATTAGAAATACATGAATATATTGTGTAGGGCATGACACATATGAATCTGGAAGTCTGAAGAGAATTCTTCATTGATGATATACAGTAAGTGGCAATAAGAGAGTGGCAGATATAGAGAAATAAGTCAAATAGTATAGTATCACCTAAGGGTCCACCTATTGCAACATTTGATCATTTCTGGTTTATTTGTTTGTTTTGGTTTGGTTTGGTTTCTAGTTTGTTCTAACCACTCTGGGGATGTAGAAAATTTTATCTCATTTGGTCTAAATTTGCATGTGAAATAATGCTTAAAATGTAGTAGTTTTTCCTCCCAGTTTTAGAGGAAACTTTCATATGTATTCTAGAAACATCTTGTCAAACTTATCAAAATTAAAAAAAGAAATCCAGTTGAGATTTAGGTTGGAATTACTTTGAAACTCAATTTGGACAGCATTGACAGTTTTATGATGTTTGGTTATTTGATCTATTTATTAAGGTACTCTAAAACAAATAAATAAAAATTTCAAGATGATATAAATGTTTTTGCACACCTTACAAAAAGATACATTCCTAAGTACCTTATCATTTCTTGCTTCCACAAATTTTTATCTTTTAATTAACTTTATTTTCTAATGTGTTTCAACCTATTTAAAAAAACCTAACCTTTTATATTTATCTTTTATCAGTGACAATGTTAAGCCTCCTTGAAAGTTACCTGAATTTTCTACACTTAAAAACATCCCACCTCAGAATGATGAAGGTTTGTTTCTTTACAATTCTTTTAAATTTTATTTTATTCTGTTTTTCTTTTTTTTTAATAGGAATGCTGGTAATAAGAAATTTAAAGAATTAAAAAAAAATTACCATTGAGTATGATGTCTGATAAAAGATATTGTAGGTGATCTTTATCAATTAATTGAAGTTTCTTTCTAGTCCTAAAAAAAGTTTTTAGGTATTTTTTATTTCCATGTTCTTTTTCTCAGTAATAATCTCAAAATATTTATTCTCAGGATGGAACATTTTCTTTTACTATCAGCAATTTTGTAAAGTGCAGTTAATAATATAAGACTTTCTGATGTGTATACTTGAATCCTTAGTCTTTCACCAATGGATCAAACAGAAATGTAAACTATGTCATCTATTTTTAAACTACTTTAAATTACTTCAATTTAAATATAAAGGCTATGTCTTCTCTACTACCATACAAGTATAAAAAAGTGAAGTCATTATTTAGTCACATATCAGAAATGTGTTTTCATCATTATGTTGTTTCATACAATAGATTGCTCTTTAAAATTCTCTAGTTACCATTAAATAATCCACTCTAAAAGTGACTTTCAAAAAAATTAATCTCATAGACTCAAGATTAACAAACAATAATTTAGTCAATCTCTATTAAATGTGGAATCGATGTGATAGATTTCATTTTTGA
This sequence comes from Rousettus aegyptiacus, assembly GCF_014176215.1. Classification (NCBI taxonomy): domain Eukaryota; kingdom Metazoa; phylum Chordata; class Mammalia; order Chiroptera; family Pteropodidae; genus Rousettus; species Rousettus aegyptiacus. Next base: position 65,011,005 of record NW_023416286.1, read on the forward strand.
CAAATAAATTGGGAAGACATTATATATGTCTAATTCTCTCTGGTCTTTTCATCCTCTAGATAAACATATCTAGATATGATAAGTAAAATAAATAAAAATCGATAAATTTATTAACTACTTATTTCATGACAAATACCTTCCCATTTATTGTTACATTTAACCCTTGCAACAACTGACTGCTGTGCATACTGTTATTAATCCCATTTCAAATGAAGAATACAAGGTTTAGAGTAATTAGAGTACTTAATGCAAACTCACACAGCTACTAAAAGTGAAATGATAAAACTAGGTTTCTAATCTAGGCTGCCTATCTCCAGAACACACACTGTTAAGCATTTTACAATATAGTTTACAAATATTTAGTGAATATTATAAATTCCTGATATAAGGATACAATAATCAGTAAAACAAATATATCCCATGCCTCTTGATATAGATCATATGATAAATTAGAGAATGAAATACCTGTCTACAGAATATGGTGATTAAAAGACTAGGCTCTTAAAATAAACTTTTTGCTTCCATTCCATCCTGCATTTTTTTTTGTTTTATGAACTTGCACAAAGGTCAGGGAAATAGAACGCCCACTGTAGTGTAGATACTCATAAACCAGGGCAACTGAATCTCTGGTGTAGAATGGGGAGGGCAGTAATCCAGGATTATGAGACTTTCTGCCCCCAGATCTCATCAACCGGAAATGCCCAGCAATGTCAATAAGTTTGTTTACTATTCATAAGATTTTGTTAAACTCTTCACTTTTGTTTTTTATAAATTCATGTTGGCTTTTTTTTTTTTTTTAAGTATATTCTTTCTTTCATTTTTGAACATCCTTAACATGTATATTTTAAATTCTCGGTGAGATTTATATATAAAATAAATTCCTCCTAAGATCATAAATTACTCTTCTGAGTGCTGATTATATTCGTTCTTTTTGTTTGTTTGTTTTAGTATTGGATTTGTTCATGACCTTTTGCATTCATTTTGCAAGTTCATTTTGATAGGCGGTTTTTTCTTTGAGAGGTGAGAGTTTGTTTCTTTGCTTCCTTTATTTTTTCCTCTCCTAGTATCAATCCTCACTGTCTAATTGGTTTTCTGCCAACCACTCTGGGCCCATACCAGAGCACCAGGTTGTAAAACTTCCTTCAGCATTATCGCTCAGTAGCAACACTAAGGACATGTCAGAGCTCATCATGAATTCAGCGTGTCTGTGACTTAGTCCTTGCAAGTCACATTGTATTATCTCCTGCTTCCCTTTGTCTGAGCTTTAGATAAGGACATAGCTCATTTGGCAGATGTACAGATGTACTCCTTGTATTCTTCACCTTTCCTGAGCTCTTCCAAATGTCTATCTTAAATAAGTCTACCTGGCATCACATAACCATGAGTGTTAATTTTTTTGGTTAATTCCTTTTATACCTCAGGAACCACACTCCCAACCTCCAATGGTTGTTCTGGACATGGAAAACAGAAAGCTCATGGCTTCAATCCAGTTCACTTGTAAGTATTTCTGTCCCATATCTGGTTGGCAGAGACGTTCCTTCTTTATTTAGTGCCAACTATGACTTTTGCTTTTTAGTTTTTGTAAAATATATACTTTATTCCTATGAGTTAGAAAATAAGTAAGTTTCAAGCAGGAACTACTACACTAACTTGACTAATCTATAACATGGCTTTTCAAGAATTATTTTTCTACTTCTTATGCTTCTGTAGGAAGAATCTTTTTTGGAGAGCTAATGTGTTGCCTTCTCTCTTCCGTCTGCTTGGGATGAGCTCTTCTGGCACCAAGAGGAGCTTAATCCTACTGCAGCTGTCTGCCAAAGAAAACTCAATATGATTGATCAAACTTGAATTTTTATTAGCAAATTGAATTTTATAAATTTTCATCATTTTATACAGTGATGTTTTGCTATTCAAAGCAAACACAGGAACACATTTATTGGATTTTTTTTTTAATTAAATTCTGGCCCTCGAGTTACAATCTAAACATATGAATTACACTTTAACACAGGAGGTGGTGTCAGGGAGGTTAACAAGAGCCAATTCATGCAGAGTCTTGTAAATTGTCAATAATTTGCCTTTTACTTTGATTAAAATGAGAAGTCATTTCAGGGTCTTGAGGAGAGGAGTAACACAATCTGATTTACATTTTTAAAGGATTACTCATGCTACCGTGCTGGGACGGTTTCTAAGAGAAGACTGGGAGGAAGTTGTCCAGGCAAGAGATGGTGGATTTTGGACCATGGTAGTAGCAATGGAAAAGTGAGATATACTCAGACTTTAGATTGATTTTGAAAGTAGAGTTAACAGAAATTTTTGCTGAATTACATGTGACAAAGAAAAAAGTAACTTGAATTCTACTTCCCCATAAATGCTTTCTAAATGTCACCAATGACCTCTGAGTTACCAAATTTAATGATATGTATTAATCTCTTACTCTATATCACCTTCCATCAAGTTTAATCACTGTTGCCAACTCTTCTCTTGAAACATATTCTTATATTAATTTCTGTGAACCCGATTCTTCAGGTTTTCTTACTTTTTCTCTGGATGTCCTTTGTCTCTTTGGCTCATTCTCTTTTTCTTCCCCATGAATTTTGAATTTCATCAGGCCCACATTTGTGCCCAATTATCACTTGACATTGAGTATATTCACTAAAGAATTTCATCCACAACCATGTCATTGAAGATTACATATGTGTATATATTCCTGATCTTATATCTGCTGCTCAGACTTCTGCTCTATCTCCATATTCATATACTAACAACATATTTAGAGACTCTTCTCTTTACACTGAATTCCATTTCCCCCTACCTTATCAAATTGGAAGCCTTCCAACTCAATGTAACACCATTTATGCAACTGAGCAAGCCAGAAAAACAGCAGACATCCTATGACCTTCTTCTTCCTCACCACTTTCTACTTATACAATATTCAATCCATGATCTATTCATGTGGCTCCTCCATTCCCTCTGCTAATATGCTCCCTCCTGTACATCATTATCAATGCCAGGACTACTTCAGTGGCTCTTAAATAGGCTCTCAACATCCACGGTAGTCATTACTGATCAAAAGAGTTGTTTATTTTCAAATAAAATTCTCTTAATGTTACCTACGTTTTTATAATGCCTTATTTTTTTTCTCTTTACCTTTAGAAATTATCATCCTATAGAAAGTGACATAATCCCTGACTTCCTATTCAATTTCATCTCAAGCCTCTCTTACTATCACCCTCACTTTCTAGGCTTCAGTAACACAGGCCTTTCAAGCAACTTAAATGCACCTTTTCTCTCCAACAGCAAGGACTCTGCACATTCTATGGCTTCTGCCTGTATCACCCTGTCTGTTTACCTGTGAGTCTTTATATGCTTCAAATGTCAAGTGTTACTTGCTGGTAGAGCACTATGCTCTACAGGTAGCTTAACATTACCTCCAAGTTTATTTAGTGAATTATCTGAATAATATTTTGTCAGTAGATTAGACAGCTTTGGTCATCATTACACTCTTACAGTGAATATAATACCTGACACTGTGTGAAGTAAGTATTTGAATGAATTAATATAATTTGTATAGATGTATGTTGTCAGGTATTCATAATCTCTTCCCCAAATGTTCAGCAAGTACCACCTCTGCATATAGGATTGAATTAATTTTCATTAAACACATTCCTGTACACAAAATGGACACCTACTTAATACTAGGCTCTGAAGAGAAGGAAATAGAATTATATGGGGCAGTTATTATGGAGAAAACAGGATCAGTGGGCTATTGCTCTTGTTAACTATATTACCAATAGGCTAATGTATACATTGGTTATTTATGAATAAAAATTAATAAGTTTGTTTTCCAATTCAGAGCTATTAAAAACAACAGGTAACCAAATTAATGTTAATTATATTATTTTTGAATTTATCCACAGAAAATAAAATGCATACTACATAGAAAAACAAAATGTTTCAGAGTCTCAGAATCACTGTTATAACAAATTCAAATTACTTTAGTCTTCAATTTAGCAGTATTGTCAAAGGAAGGAAGTAATTTAGTGAATTAGTATACTCTATTAAATCAGTGATTTAAGAAAAATGTCAAAAATGTAAAAAAGAAAATCAAACCTCATCACCTTTGCCATAAATATAATTATATATCACACAATTTCTTAGAGGAAATTTTCTAGAAATTGTGTTGGCACACCAAAAACAAAATAAAAAAATAGATTTTGCTTTATAATCATTGAAATCATAGTGAATGTCACATGCACTCCCTCACACATCATTTTTTCATTACTTTTTACCAGAGAAATTCAGTGAAAAGTTCAGATTTATATTTCAAACTTGAATTGAAAATGCTGCGCTCGCAATGAGAAATAATTTGAGATGCATATGAATTAAGCAGCAAAGCATGGCAAAGTCTTTAATGGCATTAATTTACAGTGCCAAGTTAATAATAAGAAATTATAAAGAAATAGGTTAATGTATTTAATGAATATATAGCTTTCATCTCTATACAAACTGCTTTATTTCTATCCCCCAAAATGTCTGTGGTATATGTTGTATTTGGAAAGAATATGACTGCATGTTTTTAGCACAGAAGACTTGCAGGAGTTCTCCAGCTTGGGTATTAGCAAAACCCAGATTCAGTAGTAGAAATATTCCTCCATAAAGAAAGTCTAAAGGGAAAAATTTCCTTCCCATATTTTTGGGTTTTCTTACATCCAGGTGTAGCCCTTCTTTTAGCGAATAAAAGATGCATGGAATCTGAACGTCCTAAGCCCTCCTCATCTCTTCTCATTCTAAATATTTTTTGGAATGAAAATTAAAAATTCAAAATAATAAAATGTGTGATCTCATTGGCATTTTGTAATATAAAAGTCTATGGAAAGGGACTGATGTAGGGCAATATTAATAACTATCAAATCAATAAAACTATGCATGGTTTTATTAAAACCTCAACATTATCTTTCTATATGTGATAGTATTATAATTACTATAATTACATTATAAATATATTACAATCATAAAATTACCTTTCCATATGTGCTCATTATTATCAAAACATCAATAGTAATTTTATATTTTTTTGTGCAAATGAGTGCGTAAACATATTAACCTAATGCTTAACATTCAGTATAGAAGACAACCAGTGTAAATGTGTGTGTTAACTATAATTTATTTAGTAGCTACATTAAATTGATCACTTTTTAAATTAAACTTATATATTAAAAATAATTATCGATAAAGCCCATAATAAGAATTTAGCAAAGTAGAGATGATTTACCAATATCAGGTGAATAAATAACAATTACAAATTAATTAGCCAGTATAATTTATTTTAAAATTGCAAAACTGATCTTGCCAACATCATACTATTAAATTTTTGCCAATGGTCTTACTGCACTGAACCGAAAAATGTATCTCTATTGTAGATAAGAGTTTTAGAATGAAAAATACATAGTACCTACAAGGAAATAAATTTGCATCTGATCACACATTCTCTTTAAAATGAAATAAATGGAGCAATCAGCAAAACTGGAGCTCTTTGTAAAATTTTATTCTTTCTCAATGATCTTAAGAAAATGTTATACGGCAGAAATTGAAAAATCGTTTAATGCTACTAATGATGTTTAATGCTAATACATTTTATCTTTACAAATTTGGAAATCATTTTTGAATTTAAATAAACTAACCAAAAACAGTACTTAACTAAGCAAACCAACTAAGACTTTCAAGAATGTGTTAAGTATATAAATCTATTAAGTTTGGCTTTCTTTTTGGAACATACTGTACCAAATGTAAAACCCAGTGATATCTAGTTAAATGTGGCACTGTTTTTGGATGCAAAACAACTACATCCATACTTGAAATATCACTTCAGTAACCCAAAGTTATGCTACTTTATCAAATGGGAGCAACACACACACACACACACACACACACACACACATATGTATATATATAATATACATTAATTATTTGTCATACCAAGAGAGAATTATACTATGTATGAGAAGCAGTTTCAATAGTCTAAAATCAGTCGATGCAATCCACCATATTAACAGGCTAAATGAGAAAATTCATATTTTCATACTAATCTACACCTAAAAGCAAATAGACAAAACTCAGTACCAATTCATGATAATAATAATAATAATAATAATAATAATAATAATAAACTCTCAGAAAAAAAGGAAAATAGAATATTTTCATCTTGATAAAACAAATTTTTATAAAACTTACAGCTTATATCATATTTAATGATAAATAACTGGATATATTCCTGTGAAGGTCAGGAATAAAGCAAATCATCCAATCTTACTATTCTTATTTAACATAAATTTGGGAGTTCTAGTTAGTGCAATAAGGCAAGAGAGAAAATAAAATTTGTAGATCTTGGAAAGGAAGGAAAAAATTAGACCCTGTTTATCAATTAAACATTTCTCTACATAGAAAACACTAAGTGATCTACAAAAACAACTTCTAAAACTAGTATGTGAGTTTAATTAAAGTGAGAAACTGCAAGGTAATATACAAATATCAGAAAATCCATTTCTATATTCTAGCAAGAAATATTTGAACTATTAAATTATAAATACAGCACGATTTGCAATCACTCAAAAAAAGACAAAATATTAGGGCAAGCCTAATAAAATATGTACATAAAATTTTGTCCTGGGCATTGATTCCAGAGAAATTAAGACTTATTTTTACACAGAAACCTCTATCGAATGTTTATAGCAGCTTTATTCCTAATAGCCAAAGACTGGAAACAACCCAAATGACCTTTAATAAGTAAATAGTTAAACAAACTGCAATATAGCTATACCAAAAAATACTACTCAGCAATTAAAATAAATAAATTATTGATACACATAACAACATGGATAAATTTCCAAGGAATTACACTAAGTTAAATACATAACATATAATTCTATTTACTCTATCATTTTTAAGGAAATAGAAATAAAGAATAGATTAGTGGTTATCAGAAGTGAAGAAGGAAGTGAGGACAGGAAAGATGTTAGTATGACTATCAAAGGGAAATATGATCAATCCTTGAAGTATTAAAGTGCTCTATATTTTGACTGTATTAATGCCAATACTCTGGTTATAAAATTGTGTTACCGTTTGCAAGAAGTTACTGTTACTGAAGGGTATAAGTGGGTTAGAATACATGGGATCTCTATTATTTTTTACAAGTGCGTGTGAATTTATGCTCACCTAAAAAATTTTTAATAATTTTAAAAAAGAAAATGAGTACGATAATTCTTTAAGATTTGAATAGGTTACACGTGAAACTAATATAACATTGAGTATTAACTGTAATTGAACCATTAAAAAATAAGATTTAACTAGGCTTTATTTTCTCTAAAACATTTTCGCTCAATTGAATAAGTTTAATTACATATGTGATGCTCAATCTACTCTTTCTCGCTGGTGTGCTTGTGTGTATACACAGATACATACATACGTTTACATACACACGCACACACGTGTGTACATACGGACAAGGTTCAGCTAGAAAAAGAGGTTCCATACTCATATTGTTCACTGAACATTTTTATTTGAAATACTGAACTAGAATCTACGTCTACTCCTCTGAAGCCACCATGAGATCAGAAAGTCAAAACTAGCCCCAATAGAGAACGCAGATGGAAATCCCTGAGGCTACACTAAGAGAGAAAGAGGTGATGGCCTGCCCTGAACTATTTCATCTCCAATGGTTGTCTGCAATCCCATAAGAGACTCTGAGCTAGAATCGCCCTACTAAATCCTTCTTGAATTCCTGATCCACAGAAGCTGTAGGGGATCATAAAATGATGGATATATTTACACTTAACAGATATTATTTTAATTACATTGTTTATGTCTCTCTTACTAGATTCTGTGAATTTGTGGTTAATGCACATATATGTCATTTTTATCTTCAAATAGGAAAAGTTATAATTTTAAGAATTATATTTTCCCTCTTAATCAGAAGTTTTAAATGTGTTTTTTCATTGTCTAATAAAGTTTTTTGAATGTATATGCAGAGATAAGAAAAATAGCATCTGTGAATTATATACAGAGCAGCTGGTATAAATGCCCATGGCAGGATTCTTTTTTTACTATGAAATCATTTTTCCATAGCATTTCTATGTGATTAATTCGCTCTAACCAGTTAAAAGGTGAGTGGATTCTTCTTCTGGAAAATTTTATTGGTTGTCAAGATTTCTAAAAACAGTGATTCTATCAAGAAAATAAATCTTTTCTTTGTCAATACAATGAATTTTAATACCTAGCATTTCATAGGAAAAATTTTGTTAATGTCAGTCTTTAGAAGTGTATAGAGTGTTTTTATAGTCCTTTTATATGAACATGAACAAATTAATAGAAGTTACTGTCAAGATTGCATCTGAGCTGTATAAACAATGGATTTGCAAACGTACCTTGAAACTTCTTTACAAAGATCGAGAACCCCTTTTTGAGGATAGTGAAGATGGAGAAATAAACAAGAAAGATACGATTTAGTATTTAAAGTATTTAGTAGTACGAAGTGTTTTAAGAGAGAAAAGCTATTGTCTTTTTTGGAATGTTTTTTTGATTGTTTTTTTTCTTTTGAGAAAAGTAGCAAAAATGATCTCAATGTGGATCATGAATCAAAAGCTCATGGATGCCTGACTAGTGTAAGAGATACCCTAAATTTTGAATGTGTTAACATAGTAATAAATAAAATAATATTTAATAATGCATTTGATTTTAGTTTAATCAGGAAGCCACAGCTTTAACCAATGAGTATGTTCTTAAAATGCAAAAAAGGATATGGAGATTCCTCCATTAAAACACAATATCCTTTGAATAACAGCTAAAAATCTTGGACATTAGGACATAGACTTGACATAGACCTAGGTCACAAGTCCAAAGAAGTCATCCAGGGATGCTAATTGCTGAGAGCCTGGATTTTCATGGCAGAGCTTCATGTTACATGCATACATACATGTCAAATTGACTACATGAGCAAAAAAGTTTGGAGAGTTCCAGGGATTCATTGTAGCCTTATTAAAAAAACAAACAAACAACAAAAAAGGTAGCCATATAAATATAAATATAAATAAATATATTTATATTTATAAGGCTACCTTTATATATATAACCAAACGATGAATCAGGGTTCAAAAAGTGTAAGTTTACACATGCCAGTGAATGTGATTCAGAGACATATCTGTGTGTCAAGGATGACTGCTACAGCTGGAAAGAGATTATCAAGTAAATAAAAGTAGATTGATCTGCATCACAGGCCAACTTTGTACTGTTGCTATTGTTCATTATGCTTTAATTCCTCTTGGCGAGTACTGCCACTCTGTACTGTACAAACATCATATATGCTTTCTACATCTCCCACAATAAATAGTTTTCAAATAAAGACGAAATGATGTAAGAACCATTCTCATTTATTTTTCTAGCTTTTCATGAATATGTATAGCTGAAAGTAACTTTCTTTAATATGTGTTGCCAAGGAACAAATACAAATATTTTCTTAGCTTAGTGTCACGATTTTCATATGAAAATATATAGAGGGTGGAACTGTATGTCAGATAAAAGGGGGTAGAAATATTTGCGGATTGGGTAAACATGTATGAGACCCAGACAAGTGTTCTCAAACAAAGAAGTCTAGAGCAGTGCTCATCAGATTATGTTGATAAAATAACATGTTTGTAAATTTGTTTCCCAAATTCATTATATAGTTTAAAAATATATCGAAACAAATTTCTAGAAAAATAAAATAAAAAACAAAGATATACAAACCATAATCTTCATTTAAACTGCATTATTATACTCAATAGATATAAATTGCTGTCAAATTACTATGAATTTTCTAGTATAAAGATACAAAAGTCATCTAAATGAGCATATTCATGTAATTTTAGGCTACAATATATGACACTTAAAACAAATGAAAGGGACAAGGAGATAAAAGTGCTCCTACTCTGAAGACATGTTAAATAATGTAGATGTAAAATGAACAATGGACAACCTTTTAAGTAAGTAAATTACTCTACACTGAATCCAGGGGTAGGTCTGATTTATTGCTGTACTGTGTACAAAATTTGTTAAAAAAAAAAAAAAAGGTAACTCCTTTTGCATTTCTACTCTCAGGCTGCTTACACTATAGTTCAGGAGATTAAATACATGTCTTAAATGCTATTACCAAGTGGAAATTGATACAGCAGAAAATGTTCTTGCAGTGAGTCTTTTCTGCATTTTTGTTTTCTTTTTGGTATTGCATTTCCAAAATATCAAATTTAAGTACTAATCAACATCGCCTATAGCAAATTCATATTTAATTTTTCTTTGAAAGACACAATTGTGTAAACATTAATACAACAAAACATTTAAACAAATAGAAAAGCCTTATAAACAGAATATGTAAAATGAACTGTCAAGAAATGAGAATAAATAAAAACAAATATATTTTCCATAACAAAATAAAGAAAGAATTAATAAAACTCAACAAGAAAACAAAACAAAAAGTTCAACCAAAAAGAGATCTGACCAGAAATCTTACCAAAGAAGAAATATAGATAGCAAATAGCATATTAAAAGATATTCAACACATGTCATTAGAGAATGCCAAATTCAAACAAGATACCACTATACACCTATTTGACTAGCTAAAATCCAAAACACAGATAACACCAAATGCTGGTAAGGATATGAAACAATAGAAACTCTCATTCATTGCTGGTGAGAATGCAAAACATTACAGTTGCTTTGTTAGACGATTCGGCAGTTTCTTAAAAAGATAAAGCTAAACATTGTCATACAATTGAAATCATCAATCACACTCAAGATGTTTTTTCACATGAGATGAAAATGTCTGTCCACTCCAAAATTTTCACAAGAATGTTTACAGCATCATTATTCATAATTGTCAAAAACTTAAACCAATCAGATGTTTTTCAATAAGTGAATGGTTAAACTGTGGCACATCCACACAATGGAATACTATCACACCGTAAGAGAAATGAGTTATAAAGGCAGGAAAAGACATGGGAGAACCTTAAATGTACAGATTGTAAACTAAGGAAGCCAGACTGAAAAGTCTACATATTGTATGATTCTAGCCATAGACATACTGGAAAAGACAAATATAAAGAGATACTAAAAATAACAGTGGTGGCCAGGAGTTCATGGGAAGGCAGGGAGGGAAGAATGAATAAAAAATGGAGCACAGGAGATTTTTAAGACAGAGAAAGAATTCTGTATGATACTGTAAAGGTTGATATATGACATTATTACTTTGTCGAATAGAGTAACTGATACCATATTAACAATGCAAGGTGTTAATAACAGGTGTGGGGGTCAGGGCAGAGGAGATATATGAGAACTTTCTGTACTTAGTGCTCAATTTTTCTCTAAGCTTTGAACTGCAAGACTAAAATTTGGCCAGAAATCTAGTCTACTGATTTTTTAAAAATTCTATCATCACAACCCAAATACAATGACAATTTCTGAATCTGAATATGATAAATTAGTATGATATTCACTTGTAATATTTTATTTAAATTTATTATATAAATGTTAAAATTGCTTAATATGACTTTTCTCCAACAAAATGCCTGCTTCAGAAAAATCACATAATAAATGCACTTACAATGGCTAATTTAGACATAAAAGGAACAAAATAAATATTATTAATAGAAAACTATTTTTACCTGCCCTCGTGAAAATAATTATTTGAGGATTATTGGTTTAACTGTTGGCCATCTTTTAGTCTTTCCAGGAGTCTGCATACCTGGGTCTAATTTGCTCTGTAGTTGGATCTTCAGATTCTTTTAAAATTTAGAGAGACACAAAACCTACCTGATTTTTCATCTTCTATGACAGAGACTAGATTGAACAGTGTGATAAGCAGTCTTCCTTCCATATGTTCTGTTTAAATCTTGCCAATTTCAATGTTGTAAACAGTGCAAATAAAACGAACTGTTTTTCATTCTGTATCATTCTGGATAAAGGGAAATCTCTTTCACATTTGGTAGTCAATAAAGGATATAATAAAAAAAGTTTAATTTAAAATGAGTCTTAAATAAGATTTTTTGTATAATAGGCAAAAAGGGAGCACAGACATCTTAGCAGGTGCAAGGAGTTTAGTGAAGGCAAACTAAAAGGTAATAGTCAGAAAACCATGCTGTGGAAATTTATAAAGATTGATCAGTCTGCAGAACAGTGAATTATTTAAATTGGGGAAAAGCTATGTATAACGAAACTGTTTACAGCTTCTTTTGATAATCAGAAATTCAAAGTAGGTAAAAATGTTATCTTTCCCATGCTGCAGCAACAATAAAGAAGGGTGGGTGGCAATTAAAATAAGACATAATTTGAAGGGTTAGTAGTTTGGGTCTTGCAGATAAGAATTAATATATACGTGGATTTTTTTAAATAAATTCCCTTCGAGAAGATTGCAGGAAGGCAAAGTAGAAGTGCCCAGCAGTTGGTAGATTTTAAAAATCAAAAGAAATGTCAGATTGATGATAAAATTGGGGAGATTTTCAAAGAAATGTTATATTTGAATGAATGAAATCGCCAGGGTTTGTAATGAATTAAACAAAGTGGCTAAATGCTGATAGATTGGGGATAAAACTATGGGTATTTCTTTTGCTAGGTGATGTAATATGAAAGGCATAGCTCTATAATTTGGCTGTAACAGCTTGATACAGCATACCTAAGGCCTTGAACCAAAAACAGAATTGCTTTGAAAATTTAGTTAAACTATGGGCTTAATGGTACACGAGTGGCTCATTTCTCTCTTTTTTTAATTTTTATTTTTAATCACAATTTTTTAGTATGTTTTACTATCTTCTTTGACTATACAGTGTTTCATTGATGTGTGTTAAATAGATAATATATATTCTAGCAACATTTCAATCACGAGTGCACTTAAAAATTAATTAATGTGCCATCTCTGATTCAGCCTGAAACAAACTGCTGCAAGTTAATATTAGTCTAAAAAACTTTCCATTAAAAACATTGTATTTTTCTTATTTTTAAGGTTAAAATCTGTTGAAATATTCTTTAACATTTGTGAGAGTATACTTCCAAATCCAGCATGAAATATTTTCTCTAAGTTGTTAACCAGCCTTTTAATTATATTACCTCTATAAATATTGAATATATTAATATTTTGCAAAATAACTTATTTAGTTAAACAGAAAAAGGATTTTCGAACATGACATTATTTTTTTTAAATTCTTTAGGTACTTTAAATATTACTTTTAAAAAATAAGTTTATTGGGGTAACTTTGGTTAATACAATTATATAATTTTCAGGTGTACACTTTAATTTGACATCTGTATATCCTACTGTATATTTATCACCCAAAGTCCAGTTTCCTTCAACTACCAAATAATTGATCCCTTTTACCCACTTCACTCTCCCCCAATTCCCCTATATTTGACCCCCTTTATCCCAGCTACCTACCACCTCTTCTGCCACCCCTATCCTCTGATAAACTTTACTTTTTTAAAATGGAGAATTTTCAATCTGGTTCACATCAGTTAACACATCAGTTACTACACAAGTCTAAGATTCTAAAGCTTTGCTTTGGATGCTTTGGCTTCCATTCGACGGTTACATCATAAAATATACGATAAATATTCAACATCAGTTCAAGTTAGGTGAATTCAAATTCTACTTATATAGTATGATCACTCTGTTCATGATTTGCTAATTTTTTCCTCACACAATGATATTTGCATTATATCCAGAAAGTTTAAATATATATAAATATATGTAGTGCACATGTACATATATATGTATATATAAAAAATACATATTGCATATATGTGTGTAAGGCAAGTTATCATTTCTATACTGAGAAAAAAACTTTTATAATTCCATGGTTCAATATACATCAGAAATTCACTCAAATTTTTTCTATATTTCAAGATTTTGTGCATAACTCAAATATTTTTGCTTAAATGTCATATACTCAATAAGATTTACTTTGACTACCCTGTTTAAAATTACCTCCTATGCCTCATCCGATGCTCTATTATTTTTCAATTGGCTCTTATTGCCTTCTATTACCCTATATAATTTATTATAATTTTTAATTACAGGGCCAGAAAAGCGGATTTTTTAAAAATCTGTTTTGCTCAAGTCCAACAACCAAGAATAGTGACTGGCACATAACAGACACACAAAAATATTTTTGAATGAATGAATGAATGGCTAAATTAAACTTGATCATACTTTTTCAAATTCTAGGAAAGATTTGATATCTATATCGATTCTTAAAGACAAATATATTCATATTTATTTAAAAACATACATTTTCAAATAGATAAAATAAATCAAGGGATTATTACACATCTAATTATTTTGAGTAAATAAATGCTATTTAACTTTAATAAAATTAATGTTTGTGAAAGAGAAAGAGAATTCTGATTGGTGGTACGTATCACTGGAAATGATCATTCCTGGTAAAGTTGCTACCATCTTTAAAAGGAGCAGAAATCAGCCACTCAGCTGCAGGCATGGATGGAGCTCTGCGCTGTGAAAGTTTAGGCTACCCACTTGGCCTTTGATTATGGGACTGATGTGGGAAGTCACAGTTTTTTTTAATGGTATTTGGTTAGAGTAGAGCAGTTGTATAAAATGTTTCTTTCTTGTTAGGTTGCCCTTTCCTGTTCCTTTGACAAGGCTGGGCTACTTTTGTCTGCACCTGTTGACATTTCTAGGCACTGGCTTCTTCAGTTTCAAGTCAATGAATATAAGTAGGTCAATAAATATGAGTAAGAAAACCCAGGGAAGTTACCATCCTGTGTCGTTCTTTGAATCCTGACATACCTTTTCACTCAAGTTCTCTCACTTTCAAAGTGTTATTTTTTTTTCCTTTTTCTTAGTATTGATTTTATACACGATGTCCAGAGTTTTTAGTTTTACTTGGGAAAAATAGAGAAAAGCATTTTACCCTAAATTCCTGGAAACTGAGCTAATTTAATTTTTACTGACCTTTTTTTCCCTCAGAAACTATTTTCTATTTTCTATTTTTTTTTTTTAAATGGCATTGCAAACTTATCTGGAAATGTTCCACAAAGAATACTTTACATTTTTTTTCTTTTTATATACCACCATGCTTAAGTCCCTTTCCAAAATCAGCAAATATAATTTTTGAATGATATAAATTCCCTTTATTTTTTTTTGAGACTAAAGTACAGATAATATATAAGAATGAATAAATCAGGCTATGGTATTTCTTTCTACTAGACTAAATAGTTAAATATATTGAAATAAATGATCCTGAACACTGAGTATAATTATCCAAAAATGTATATTTGTACTACAGTGAACAAACAAAACAAAGCTAAATTTTGTCTTAATGTGTTTTTTAATTATACCTGTCCATCTTAGCTATTGTTATATTTAAAGTGGTAGTAGAATTCTGGCAGTTTTATCCCTAGTAAGGATGTTTAAACTCTTTAAAACAATTTATTTCTATAATAAGCTAAACAGATATTTTCCTCTCTTAGAGCTATTATAATTGAAGTGAACGCAATTACACATTTAAGTTGATGTTCTTAAACTTCATAGATGTTTTGAGGTTGAAGTTGTCTCTCTTATTAGATGACAGCTTATTTTCTTACCAGATAAGATCATAACAGATATTGAATGTGATAGATGAATAAAAATGCAAATGAGGACAGAAGACCACAATTGATTCATTCAGATTGTCTGAGGATTAATAATTACTTGATTAATAGTTACTTTATTTATAAATTTAACAGAGAAAGTTAACAGAGTTTACAGTGACAAGAACTCAAGGAAAGTTACTATCATTGAATTACAATTAAAATGGGTGTTCGAAACGCTAGTGAGGAGACTTATATACCATAAAGGTTCAATAATACAATGTGCATATTAATATACATACCTTCTGTGTATATATGTATCCAGGCTTATATAATAAGCACATTTATTCTTTTAAATTAATCTCACGTTACTCATAAAAATTGTTTTATGGCCTGAACTTTGCTAAATGCAATAATTTTAACAAATTATAAACTGCATTATTTCACACAGTTAAAAGATCTATATCTGAAAAATCCATCTGTATGCAGTTTCTGTCAATTTGTCAGAAAACTGAAAAGATTTAAAAATAATTTTGAAAGGCACATTCCCATAAATAAAAATATAGCTAATATTCCCATAAAATAAAACAAAATTCCGATAAACAAACTATTCATATACATATGTATATACATATATGTGTGTGTATGTGTATATATACACACTCACACTTTGGGTTATAACTTAAAAAAAATAAAGCATTATCAGTTGGTAAACTGACTGAGCAGACATGCTATGAAAGACTTTTAAAGAAATATTCTAGGGCTACATTATCCAATATGGTAGACACCGGCCACATGTGACCATTGAGCACTTGATATACTGTTACTCTCTTATTAGATGACTGAAACTGAGAAACTAATTTAATTTTCTTTAACACTAAATAACAAATTTAAAAAACTGAGGCAGTATATAATGCAGATCAACTATTTCCCATGAAAATATAACATTCTACTTGAGATGTTCTGTAACAATAAAATATACACTGGAGTTCAAAGTCTTAGTAGTATTAAAAAGAATGTAAAGTATTTTATTAACATTTTTATATTGAATAGATATCTAGATTATATATTTTTAAATGAGTTAAATTTAATATAATATTAAGAGGAATTTTACTTTCAACTTTTTTTAATGTGGCTGCTAGAAAATGTAAATTCACCTGTGTCAAATTATATTTCCATTGAACACTATTGTTATAATTGTATTAAGTTGTCTTAGGAGCAGAAAAAGAATTATGATTTCTCACATATAACCTAACAGTATTTCTTAAACTTCAAGGTGCTTACAAATCTCAGAGTGATCTTATTAAAATGCAGTTTTTTTATTCTTTAGGTCTAGGAAAAGGTCTGAGAGTCTCCATTTTTAACAAAGTCCCAGCCAATGGCAATCCTGATATTTACTACATACATAGAAAAGGGAGATGCTTTAAAATATGAGAACTGGGATAAAAGTTTTAGAAATATACAACAATCCTAGACTGAATCACAAAGAACTGGAAGATCTAAATAGTAAGGAGATTGAAAAAATCACCAAAAACCTCCCCAAAGTAAAATTCCAGGACCAGATGGCTTCACTAGTGAATTTTACCAAACATTCAAGGACAATTTAATACCTGATCTTCTTAAACTTTTCCAAAACATTGAAGAGGCAACACTTCTTAACACATTTTATGAGACCAATATTATCCTGATACCAAAACCTGATAAAGATAACATAAAAAGTGAAACTATAGGCCAATAACTCTGATTAATACAGATGCAAAAATTCTCAACAGAATACTAGCAAACCTAGCATAACAATACACTAAAAAGATTATACTTCATGATCAAATGGGTTTCATTCCAGGGCCACAAGAATGCTTTAAACACATGCAAATTGATTAATGTGATAAACCACATAAACAAAATAAATAAAAATCATATGATCATATCAATAGATGCAGAAAAAGCATTTGACAAGATACAATATCCATTTATAATTAAAACACTTAATAAAATGGGTATAGAAAGAAAGTACCTTAACATAATAAAATCTGTACATGACAAACTCTCAGCTAACATCATTCTTAATGGTGAAAAACTAAAAACCTTCCCTCTAAGATTAGGAACAAAACAAGGCTGTTCACTATCATCACTGTTATTCAATATAGTGTTGGAAGTCCTAGCTAGAGCAATCAGGCAAGAGAAAGAAATAAAAGGTATCCAAATAGGAAATGAAGAAGTCAATTTGTCACTCTTTGCAGATGACATGATTCTCTATCCAGAAAACCTTAAAGATTTCACTTAAAACCTATTGGAAGCAATAAACAAATAAAGTTTCAAAATACAAATCAACTTACAAAAATCTATAATGTTCCTACACATTAACAATAAATTGTCAAAAAAATAAAATCATCCCTTTGTAATTGCAACAAAAATAATAAAATATCTAGGAATAAACCTAACAAAACATCTGAAAGACTGATTTACTGAAAACTATAAGACAGGAGTCCCCAATCCTGGCCATGGACTGGTACTTGTCTCTGACCTGTTAGGAACTTGCTCCTTGGTGGTGAGCATCACCGCCTTAGCTCTACCTCAATCATTAGGCATTCAATTCTTATGGGAGCACTAGTCCCTGATGCCAAAAGGTTAGGGCCCACTGCTATCAGATACTATTAAAAGAAATTGAAGAAGACACAAATAAATGGAAAAATGTTCTGTGTTCATGAAGGGGAAGAATAAACATACTTAAAATGATCTTATTAGTCAAAGTAATATACAGATTTAATGAAAACCTCTTCAAAATCCCGATAGCATTTTTTTTAAAGAAATAGAATGAAAAATCATCAGATTTGTACAGAACCACAAAAGACTCCAAATAACCAAATTAATCCTGAGGAAAAATAACAAGGCTTGAGGTATCACTCTGCCTGACTTCAAATTATACTACACAGTGACAATAATCAGAGCAATATGATTTTGGCAGAAAAACAGACACACAGACCAATGGAACAAAATCAAGAGTCCAGAAATAAACCCCCAAATACATGGTCAAATAATTTTTGACAAAAGAGCCAAAAACATACACTAGAGAAGAAAATTTTCTTCAATAAATGTTGCTGGGGAAATTGGAAAGCAAAATGCAAGAGAATGAAACTATACTGCTATCTGTCACGTACACCAAAATTAACTCAAAATGGATCAAAGACTTCAATAAAAGATCTGAAACAATAAATTGCATAGAAGAAAACATAGGTACTAAACTCATGGATCTTGGATTTAGGAAAAAAATTATGAATTTGACCTCAAAGGCAAGGGAAGTAAAAGCCTAAATAAATTGATGGGACTACATCAAACTAAAAAAGCTTCTATACTGCAAAAGAAACCATCAGCAAGACAAAAAGGCAATCATCAGAATGGGAGAAGGTATTTGCGAACAACTTTTCCAATATAAGCCAAATATCCAAAATATACAAAGAACCTATACAACCCAATAATTAAAAAACATAATCCAATTAAAAAATGGGCAGAGGATCTGAACAGACATTTTTCTCAAGACACAATTGGTCAACAGACATATGAAAAAATTCTTGATTTCACTAGCTATTAGAGAAATGCAAATCAAAAGCACAATGAGATAGCAACTTACACCTGTAGAATGGCTATCATCAATAGGACAAGTAATAACAAGTGTTGGAGAAGTTGTGGGGAAAAGGAACCCTCACACGCTGCTGGTAGAACTGCAAAGTGGTACAACCAATATGGACAGCAATATGGAGGTTCCTCAAAAAATTAAAACTAGAATTATCATATGAGCCAGCAATCCCTCTTTTTGGTTCTTACCCCCCAAAATTGAAAGCATTTACCTATAAAGATGTACGCACCCTCTATGTTCACTGGCATTATTCACAGTGGCCAAGACATGGAAAAATACAGAGTATCCTTCAACAGATGACTGGATAAAGATGTGGTACATACATAAATGAAATATTACTCAGCCATAAGAAAAGATGAAATACTATCATTTGTGATAACATGAATGAATTTTGAGATTATCATGTTAAGCGAAATCAGACAGAAAAAGTTGAGACTATAGCATTTTACTCATATATGCAATATAAAACTGAACGCAATAAATGTACAAGACAGACAAACAGAGGTTCATGGACACGGACAACATGTTAGTGGTTACCAGAGGGAAGGAGTATATGGGAGAGGTAGACAAGGGTAAAGGGGGTCAAATATGTTATGACAAAAGGAAATTGAACTTCGGGTGGTGAACACATAATGCAGTATACAGATGACGTATTATAGAATTGTATGCTTGAAACTCATACAATTTTATTAACTGTCACTCCAATAAATTTAATAAAAATATAAGAACTGATGATTTGATGACTTTTCATATTTAAGGTTGATATTATAATGTAAGGAACAGCAGAAATATATTTTTTTATTTTTATTTTTCTGAGAAACTCCCGAAGGCAAGCTAGTATGAACAATCACTGAAAGACAAAAACAAACAAACAAACAAACAAACAAAAAATCACTGAGGGGTGTTTATTGGTCTCATCATATTACCACTTCAAAGAACCTTCCTAGTTACTCTTAGATATAGTTCTCTTTTTTTCTACTCCTTACATATTATTAAAATCTCTGTCATTAACTTTCTCAGAAATCATTAGAGCTTATTTGTATGTTTTGTTTATTTCTTTCTCCTCAGTAGAATATATACTCCATGAGGGTAGGCATCAGGTGAGCCTAGTTCATCATCATTGTCACCTCAGAACAAAAATCTGAGTAGGCACTTAGGAAAAGTTGTTTAATTAATCAATCTGATTTTAGAAAAACAGGAAGATAACTTGAAAATAGTCACTTTCAGTCCGTATATAATATTTTTCGTATTTGATATTCGTTTACCTCCTTTCTCATTTTTGAGTGTCTCAGATTACTTCAGATAATCCTTTCCTGAATTTCTAGCTGGAAAATCTGGTTTCAAATTTTTAAAATAGAACTGCAATTCAAAAGCGAATTTCATTTCAATCCCACAGACAGTAGTTAGGGAATCACCTCTTACCTGTTTACCTCTCGCCATGTGTCTTCGCCCTCAGTCATTCTCCCTCACTCATATTCATGCTCAGACTTATAGATATTTACAAACTCAGCCACTGACACTACCTCACAGTCACTCAGATGGACCCTCATACCTCACACTCTTCACATGTCACAGAGACACAGACATTCTCATGAGTATTACATACTCATATCCCCATCCTCTTTCTCACACACTCATTCACTCAGACTCAAACCTTTACATTTTGGTTTACCAATCTTCCTCTGACTCCTCTATCCTCCATCTCTGCATTCCAGTCCTTCTCTCTGTTTCTGACAGAAGCTTTCTTATTCTCCACTAAAAGTGAAGGTAACACTCATCCACCATTTTTACTCCTATATCAGACTTTTCTTCATCTTTTCCTCTTCCCTTCCTCCTCATATTGAGTCATACAGGCTTGTAAACACAAATTCACATGAAAACATTCCTTACCATCCTCTAGTATATATCCTTCCACAACTCTCCCTTTCCTCCTGCTCCCTCCCTTCTCTCACTCCGGCTCCTCTTCCCTCTCCCTTCCCCCCTCTCAAATTAGCAGTTTCCTATGTTGTTGGGAGAGTGAATTGAAGCAACATTTTAGGTAGGAATTTTGATATGAACATAGATTTGAAATAAGAAATCCAACCTCAAGGAAATTAAACCAGATAAAATAGATGGATTTTTATTTTGTTTTATTTATTTCATAGCTTTGTTTTAATGTTGCCTATTTTCATTTTGAAATGTCTTATTTTTGATTTGGCCACAGGTAATATCTGAAGTTATACAGGCAGGATGATGTACTGCATGGAGAGAGGAGGCTAATGGTCTTCTGACAGTAATTCTCTTTTATTTTTGTTGGGCTCTTCATTTCTACTGTTTGCTTTGCTAATTCTCTTCACAACTATACTTCCAGAAAATGCCTGTCAATTTGACAACAGTTCTCTCTTCTAGAAAAGCAGTGCCTTCACAAAGGCTGCAAACTTGTTCTGCAAAATTCAGAACATGTACATTTTTGTTTGTCTAGTAACCGGCACTAACAACCTCGTCTCAGACCTGCTCTCAAAACTGCCTCACACTTTCTACAGGTTATTTTATCTGTGTTGTACAACCACTAGTTTCCCACTATAAATGATAATATATCTGTTTTTCAAAAGAAACAAGAAAACAAAAAGGCATGCCTCAATGTAGGAGAAACAATAAAACTCTTACAACTTGAGTTAAAAAATAAACCCCAAATGGATAGTAAGTTGAATAGTATATCACAAAATAAGATAAATAAGTGTAAATAAACATTCCTGATTAGAGTGTAAATAGCACAACCCCTTTGGAAAATAGTCTCAAAGTTTTCTAATAAAAATTTTAACTGGCATATATCTTATGACCCATTGATTCTATTCCTAGATATTTATCCAAGAAATGTGAGAACATATGTTCCCCTAAGGCCTGATAGATAACTGTTTATATAGATTTAACCATAATAGACCAAAACTGGAAACAAACTAAATGTCTGTCAACAGGTGAATTCAATTTTTTAAATGTTTTTTTTTTCTATAAAATTCAAAAATAAAATAAAACAATTGGTGACTCAACCGGCAAATGCTGTTCCAAAGCAAAGAAACAGAGTTCTAAGTACCTAGTATGTTGCTGTTGACCTTGACAATGCTCTTTTCTTCATATATATTAGTAAAAACTCTGAAAAGCAGTCCTTTACCCAGCAGAGACAGAATCGAAGCTTCAGTGTCTTATGTCAGGTCTATACAAACTTTTCATCTCTCTATCCCAAAGGAATTGTGCTAGTCCACTATATTTACAAAATCTTTCTGATTAAACCTGCTGAGTTGCTGTTAGCAAATAGAATAGAGTCCCATGAAGATAAATGTGTGCCAGAGGCTCAGAAATATATCATATGATTATTAAGAGGCCTTGAGGACTCTATGGGTTCAGTGGTGTGAGGCATGTTGATATATTATCTTCAAGATGAATGCCTTATTTATAAATTCACACACACAAAAAAAGACATATAACTAATGGGTCTCTTAATTTTAACAGCAAACCTATTCCTTATTTGGATTTATGACTCTGATTCATTTGCCAAGCAAATTGTAAGTAACAGTTCTAGGCTTCTGTGTTAACTCTTCTGCCCTCACTCTGTATGACCCAGCAGATCCAACAGTGTTTTAAATGTATGTGACAAATAGGTAATTTGGAGCAAAGCCATGTTTTCTTCTGCAGATGTCTACCTCGTGATTAACAGCTAAAGCTTGGTGCTGGGCCCCGGCAGAGACTGAATACTTGCCCATAGCCCTCAACATACCCACGGCATTTAGAGATGCCCATCACGAACTGTATGCTATCTAACACACCAAGGCGTGAAATTGGGTGGTGGAGCCATACTCCATCACCAAATTATAGTGGTTTGTGTGAGAGTAACTTGAGCAGAGGCAATTCCCTTCAGATGTGAGATTTACAGAGAATTTTCACTGAGTGTTTGTTTTTCACATATTTTGTAGTAGAATCCTAAAATAGTGTAGATTTTTTTCAGCGATTCTGGAGAATTGCAGACTTTTCTGGGTTTAATTTTGGGAAATGGCTCCATTTTTATAGTGAGGCATTGAAATTTAATACCCTGTCTTTCCAGCTGCAGGTCCCCAGACGTTGGAAGCATTTTCCCTTTTTTATTCTGAGCATTTTAATATCTGTAGAACATAATTCCTATAATAAATGGTTGTTTGCTTTTCAGAATTCTTGCATTGGCTATAGTTCTGTAACTGAACCCAGACTGCTGAAGAAATTCTGCATTGCCTGATAGAGTTAGATAAAATGATGCATGTCAAATAACTTTTCTAGTATAAAGCATGCACAGAGGCCAAATAGGATCTCCTTTTTAGGAGACTCATGCTTCCCATGGGTCTACTTTATGATGGTGTGAAAGCAATATGCACACAGTAGAAATTGTACTTCGAATTTTGAATTTTGATCTTTTCCCAGGTTAGTGATAGCTCCCACTCAGCCATGTGATAACAAGGGTAAGCAACGGGTATTCTACGGTGTATTGTGTTGCCAGTGTTTTTGGATAATGTGGTTTGTGTTTTCACATAACATTGTGTCAACAAAA
Organism: Rousettus aegyptiacus; assembly: GCF_014176215.1. Classification (NCBI taxonomy): domain Eukaryota; kingdom Metazoa; phylum Chordata; class Mammalia; order Chiroptera; family Pteropodidae; genus Rousettus; species Rousettus aegyptiacus. Next base: position 65,034,794 of record NW_023416286.1, read on the forward strand.
TGCCATCTGTTTCTCCTGCTTCTGGTGAGAAGAGGAGGGCAATTACAGATGCCTTCTTGACTTACAGTGGGGTTCTGAGCATGTTTAAAGTAGGCTAGGCTAAGCTTTGATGCTCAGGGTATATTAAATGCATTTTAGGCTTGTGATGTTTTCAATTTACGATAAGTTTATCAGGATGTCACCCCATTGTAAGTCGAGGAGCATCTGCACGTGCAGGAAAAACACATCTGGTATTATTTTAACATTTTATTTCAACTTCATTTGACAGAACAAATACTATTTATTTAATGTTTAATCTGTATAGCCTTGTGTTTTCTGTTTAGAACCAGAACATAGGTGTGTTTCATCTATTTAATTTATGAAGAAAAACAGGTACTACTGTCCCATAAAATACTTTAGCATGATTTTCATCATAGAATATGCATCTGAAGATATTACCAGATGTATCTCATGCTTGTGTTCAAAAGATATGATCAACACTAATATTATTATAAGCTTTAATTTTAAATTTTACCAGGAGTTTGGGTATCTTAATGTGGCAACGGTCCCAAAGAATCATTATCTGTCTAGATTTGGTAAGATAATGTGTGTCTGTGAACTAAGCATGCTGACACTTTCCTTTAATGTATCAATTTAACTCAAAATAATTTAACGAATGACTAATATGGGGTCACTTGGTTGCTAAATGTCAGCAATGCTATAAAGTGCATAATGCAGATAAGTGTGTGTTTGTGTGTCTGTGTGTCACGAGCACATATATGTATGTTAGGAGAATGCTAGTCAAGTTCTTACACTTAACGGACTGTGTAGTGGGTAGATGCTCATGCTTATAGCTAGGAAAATCAAGTCTATGTAAGTCTCTTTTCAGAATAAATTACAAATTTGTTTATAAATACATTTATCACATGATGTTAATATACTAGCAATGTCAAATAGTATAACAAAAGAAGTCACTGTTATGACTATCAATGTTTTGTCAATTTTGTTAATATTTTTTCCTCCTCTTGTATTGCACAAGAGCCATGTCGGTTTCCTGCATGACACTCCATTTTACAAATATTTTCTTTTCAGCACTAATGTTTCTCACTGACTAAATTCTTCTTGTTAATTCACAATACCTTCCCTTTAATTTTTCATTATTATGGTCTTTCTGAATCCCAATACTTGATTCAGTCTTAGATTCTTCAATATTGGGATTGAGGCTTTATGGACACAAAGAATCTGATTAAGATTATAAATATACTACTCAGAATATTATACATATTTCCCTCAAAACAAATTTTTGCATAAAATTAAAAAAAATTAAATCTTATAAACTTTTAAATAATATATTAATGGTTTCTGGTACACTATATTATTAAACTCTATAACATACCTATTTGCATATAAAACTAAATTTCACCCTTGGTATCTATGATATAGATGACTGAATACAATGAATGTTCATAATTCTATTTTATTCAGACCCTTTATAATATTTCTTCACACCTATCCATACATATTCAGTACTTCAAATCTGGGAATTAAGTGCATAAGTCATCTTTAATTACAAGTAATCTTCTAGTTTTTTCTTTTGATTTAGGAGCAATATACTTTAGCTATAAAAATTCTTCAAGCCATTGATTAGATCAAACTAACCTTTTACTGGTATATCTTATTTAAGTATATTTCTAAGATGAAACAGACTTCCTCATGAATTTATCTCAAGGTTACTGGTAATTACACTTAAACTAATATCTAAGTTGAACAAGGTTTTAGAAAAGATCATTGTGTGCATGTGCATGCACACGAACACATGCATATCTGCGTGTACATGTAGTAGAATTCTACTATAATTGCAGGTGCATGAACTATTAGTACTGAGCAGAAGTCTCTAAATGAATACTATTTCAAATGCCTTTCACAAGTAAAGCTTGGGGGCTCCATAGGGATTCAAGGAAATCTACACATTTTGGAGAGGAATGAATTTACAATTGCATTAACACTTGGGGGCTGCTAGCGTCTTTATTTATAAGAAGAGATAACTGTTGCACCTGTATAACTGTTTGAGTTGAGACAGAGAAGGGATCTTGCTGATACATTTTCTCTCTCACAGATCCAGCACCTGAATGCCAAAAATGTGGTTTTTCTACTGTTACCAGTAGTTTCTATCACAGTGTTAGTAGCAATGATAGGATGGTGGGGGGTGGGGGACACAACTTTTTCTGAAATTGTTCCAACCTGTGCAGGTACAAAAGCTTTTTTATTGATTCAACCTTATAAGACAGAAAGGAAGAAGTTAATATTCAAATCTAGAAATCTCTTAGCTAATGTAGATTCAAAACATTAATTTCATTTATTCAAAATAAACTGTAGGAAACCGTGTAAACAGTGTTTGAAGTGTTTTGTAATAATTGATATCAAAATCGTATGAATATATGATGAATGAGAAATGATGACCCTCTATATTTCAATAACGGAATAAAGCTACCCTCCTATAACTATTTCATATAATTAAACATTATATAGAAACATTTCTATTGCTTAAAGACTTTGACCAAATTGTTTTTATAATAGAATATAAATTGATCATGTTAAGGTAACCTAGGCATAATGCAATAATGTGACATAATAATTTCTTTGAGGGATTTATAATTTAGAGTATAAATTATATAATGCATTCCTCCACTGATGTTATATTTTTTATTCTTTCACTCATAACTATTTTAATTTTTCATTCTCTGACATCTACCTCGCCAGAGTTCTTTCTCACACTGCACTTATTGTATCTTCCCTTCTTAACTTTTGTGACCTCAGGTGAATGCAACAAATATTAAATAAAACTATTTTGTGGGCTCTAAGCTAGGAAGATTGACATTTAGAAATGTATTCTCTCTTCTTTGTCACTTGCACATCTGCTTCTCCTCTTCATCTTTTTTTTTTTTTGTCTTTAGTCCATTGTTATTGTTTCTATTACATGGTATATAAATGTGTTCACAGTGAAGCATTAACACGACTATAAGTAAAAAAAACAAGTTTATAGTAGATTATTTTTCTCTCAGCACATCAGAGAGATAGGATAAATTTAATACTAGATAAAATAAATTATATTATCCTCTTGGCTATTAGTTTAATATTATCATTCCCTAATGGATTGTGATTCATTTAGTACTCTAGGAAATAAGTGATATTATATGTTGTTATATAAGTCCATAGGTGAATGTTGCAATGCCATCCTTATTAATTATGAACTTTTTGGCAGAATTTTTGTGTGACTAAATGATCTTGTTACTTACATGTACAAGCAAAATTAACAAATCCTATTTTTCATATCCATAAATTTCATGTTTTTATGCATTTTTATTTTAGAAATTTTATAGAGTATAAAATAAAATATGTAGGGCAAACTATGTATATATCTTTATATTATTGGAAGTCAATGTTAATTTAATCAATGGATATTTATTGGGAACTAGGCATTGTGCTCAGCATTGAGAATACAGACACAAATAATGCAAGCATGGTTCCTGACCTTGTAAAGCATACTTTTAAATTAAAAAGAAAAACACTGCATCTGTAATATAAGTATATAATTACTGCAGATTATGACAAACCATATGAAGAAAATTCAGGCATTTGTGAAAGTAAATAATGGAATGTAATTTTTATATAGGTCAGAAGTGTCCTTTCTGAAAAAGTGAAATCTCTGTTGAAATCTGAAGACAAGGGGGCATTGCAATGGACTGAAGGTGTGTGTCCCCACAAAGGTCATGTGTTTAAATCTAATCTCTAATATGATGGTATTAGCAAGTGTGGCCTTTGACAGGTAATTACGGTGGAGCTCTGAATTGAATTAATACCTTATAAAAGCAACGCCAGAAAGTTCTCTTACTCTCCTTCTGCCATGTGAGATCAGTCCACAAGGATAACAATTCTAAATGTACATACACCAAAAAACAGAACTGCTAAATATGTGAAAGTCAAACCATAGAACAAAAGAGAAATAGACAAATCCACAATTATGGTTGAAGACTTCAACTCCTGTCCCTCAACAACTAATAGAACAACTACCAAAAAAAAAAAAAAAAAACCAACCAACCAAACAAAAAACACCAATATCAACCAACATGTTTTGATTGACATTTATAGACTAGTTCACTCAATAAGAGCAGAATACACATTTTTTTTCAATGTTCAAGGAACATTCACAACGATAAACCAAATACTGAGCCATAAATAAAATCTGCACAAATTTACAAGAACAGAAAGTATACTGAATGTATTGTCCAACTACAGTGGAACCAAACTAGACATGAATAGAAAGATAATAGGAAAATCTTCAAACATTTGGAAACAAAACAATACATTTATAGCCTAGGAGAAAAAGAAAAAGTTTCAAAATAAATTTAAAAAATAGATTGAACCAAATGAAAATAACATACAACATTCTAAAATCTGTGAGACACAGGCAATGCAGTGCTGAGGGATAAATTTATGAGATGCATAAAGAAAAATTCCAATTAATAATCTAAACTTCCACCTAAAAACTTAGAGAAATAAGAACAAAATAAAAAGTCACTATAGACATAAGACTTTTGTTAATAGGTTTTTTTCAAATATATTCTTCCAGTTTTTTACTTTTCTTTCATCAACTTAGTATCTTTTTAAAAGAGTTTTTAACTTTGAAAAACTCCCTTCACAATGAACAAAAAATTCTGGTATTAATTATATATGTACATATAAATGTCCTGGAATTCCATCCCAGGTGGAATTTACAGGAGCAATGAATTATCCAAGATCAATCCCATTTCAGTGCTACACATTAAGGAGATGAGGGAAAAAGAAGAAAAATGAAGGCAGTCAAGAGCTCTCCTGAATAAGACAATCAAACAGGTCAGCATGTGAGTGAGCTTCTCATGGCACTTTGACTGATACATAATGGGTTGTCAACTGCAGCATGTTACCATATAGGAAATTAAGATAGTTTGAGATTTGGCTAGCAAAAAGAAAAGTAAATATGATGCATTCCTAGGAATTGATCTGATTGCTACAAAAAGGGTTACAGATATACCATTTTATATTTTTAAACTTGATAGCATTTGTTTTTACTATCTTTACCCTCAGTGCACGAGAGGCTTCAAATTTCTCTAGCAGGACCTTGTGTTTAGGGTAGAACTGGTTTGCAAAATATTTTTCTTACTGTCTGCTCTCTTGTGTGTGTTAGGCCTTCTCTTTACAGCGAGCTTTCCTCACTACCCTCTTGTATCACTCACAGCTATTTCCACTGTGATGAATGTTAGAGTTTCTTCTCTGATTAAGCCTCATAGTAGGCTTACACTTATCCCTGGATATTTGGCGAATAGCCTTCTCAGTGCTCTTTCGAGCCCTGCCCCACCAGGTGTAATTCTGGGCTCAGAAAGTGGTCTACCCTTTCCTAAAAAACAGAAGTTTCTTTGTTTTTTCCAGCTCCTTTTCTCAGGTGTGATATGTTTTCACAAGTGTTAAAAACCTCATCCTTTTAGTGTCCAAAGTAAATATTTTAAACATTATTCTTTGCCTCATGTGTCCACTAACAGTGGAAATTTTATTATAACACTCCTTATCACTCTATTTAGTTGTGAAGTTGTACTTTATTATAATATTAAGTTTAAACAGACACATTTTTATGACTAGTTATATTTTCAGAATTTTTTGTTTAATATTTTAGAGGATTTTATATATTTTTAAAAAAATGGCATGTAGTATAATCAAGAGATCATTGTTAAAATAAGAATCTTGCAATTGTTCTATATAATAATTATTGTTATATACATGAGAAACAAACTATTCTAAAAACTAATAATCTGACTTTTTTTCTGGTAGTCAGAGTTCACTGAAATCTTTAAATAGACAAAGATGCAAAATTAATGGGAAAATGCTTAACTTACATGCATGATGTAGAAAAATTACCTAAGGCAAATATTCACAATGGGAAAAAAATGTAGAGCATATAGACATAATTTTTCTCACTCAAAAATTCTTTAGAAGGATTAACTCTTCCCAGCCTGAATGAAAATCAACTTACCATTAAGAATTTACATTATTTTTAAATGGACCAGTTAAAATCCTGAATGGAAGTAAAATATATATTTCTGAAGCATATAAATGTATCTATCGCCATTACAGTAAATGAAATTGTTAATGGATATCTCAATTTCCAACAACTTGTTTTTATCACCAATAGCCTTTTCAGATTCTGAATGAGAATGAGAAAGAATAGGAAGAGGAAGAAAAAAAAAGAATTTAATTAACTGGACAATTGAGTAATTGGCCCGTTTTAAATTTAAGATCTCTTAAAGTATTGGAGACTTTGTGATTTCATACTTTTGCTTTAAGCCAAGCAGTATATTTTAAGAGAAAAACTAGGAAGAACTATTATGTGGATAGCTGTATAATATCATAATAGCCCCTGTTATTACATGATATAAGAATCAAAAATATAATACTCTTTGTAGGACCACTAATAGTTGCCTCTGGAAAATGATGATTGCTAATTATATTTACATTTACCTGCTTTTATTTTGCTCACAAAGCCTAAACTGTCTTAGCTTCCTACATGGTAATGTGCTGCAGCTGACAGCTTATTACAGATCCATCTATGTACCATAAAACATCACTCACTGTTTAGCTTTGTAGATTCAACATATAATAATCAGAATGAGCTTTTTACCATCTTTGCTTTCCTTGTTTCTTTTTTCTCCTTTTCCCCATCTCCTCTGTGTTTACTCATAGCATTAAAATGAGTTGGTAAGCTTTTCCTCAGATCAATGCTCCTTTTGTAAATTCCACCTGGTGTGGAACTCCAGAACATTTTCTGTCAATGGAATTCTTGGTAAGATTTTGCATTAGATGAACGGAACTTGGCATACTGTGCTCTGAACATGACCAAGTATTCTTAAAATTTTTATAAAACATATTTAAAACTATTTTGGAGAATTATATATAATCTTACGTCCAAAATACAGTTCTTGATCATATTGACATTTATTTTTATGTTGGTGTGATATGTGTGTGTCTCTGTATGTGCTCATAATTTCCATTTTTTTTCTCTTGAAGAGAATGAGAGGAGAACAATTCAATAACAGCAATATGAATGTACTCTCTAGGTTTGTAACAGAATTTTTTTTAAAAAAGTATAATTTATTTTGGCATTTTTTCAAGTACAATACTGGTATTAGAATACATCTCAGTTTATCATGGCATTTGACTATAGCTATTCGAACTGATATTCTCTTGCATCTCTTTAGAACATACTATCCCTTCTGCCTGAAGAAAACACTTTTGGCTATCTCTACTTGCCATGCTATAATGCAGTTTCTCAACTTCAGCATTACTGACATTTTGGGATGAATCATTCTTTGTTGCAGGGACTGGACTATACATTGCAAAATGTTTAGTAGCATTCCTGGTCTCTATTCCCTACATGCTAGTAGCACCTATCTCCCGGTTGTGACAACTAAAAATGTCTCCAGACAGGGCTAAATATACTTTAGGGAACAAAATCATACGGTTAAGAATCACTGTTGTACTGGAAAGAAGCCAGCCTTTGGTGTTTTTTAAAACTGAATTTAAATCTTTATTTTGCTATAAATTCATCTAGGCAAATCAGTTAACTTCTCTAGACTTCATTTAATAAAAATACTTCACTTATTTGCTGCAAGAGTTAAAATACAATATACAGTACACATATATTAGTCTGTCCACTGCCTGAAAAATAGTGGTACTCCTTAATTCTTTTAACATTTGACCACTGGCCACTTCTTTTTTTATTAAGTTTAAAAGTGTTAGACATTTATACAATTTATGAAGTGATCCTTCCAATTACTCTAGTACTCATCTGGCACTACACAAAATTCAGTCCACTTTTCTGAATCCATTTCCTGTTTGTCCCGAGAATACTCACCAGTGGTGTTCATGGCTGTAGCGTTTATGCCAAAAAAATCTTGTAGATTATAGCCTTAACCTTACCCCCAAAGTTTGCCACAAAATATCTCACTTTTATTATTGTTTTCGCATCACTCTAGTATATCGACAGTCTTTGGAAACAAATGACATCATTTTATTCATAGCATTTTGTTTTCAGTAGTAGTACTGCCGTTTATAAAATATAGTAATTCTCCATCACTAAAAATGGCAAATCCCAGATGTTCTACTCTGCATTGTTCTGTACTTTGAAATTTACTGTACGAAAAAAATAATTATTAAATATTGACCATCATATACATTTCTGTTACATTAGGATTAGAGACAAGTTCTGTTTAGATAAAACTCCAAGAACAGTTTTGCATATTTTATTTTCACATTGAAAACCAGTCAGATTTGCTTCAGCCTCAAAGAGCATGTTTATGTAAAATTACATTAACGCTGGCAGTGAGCTGTGCTTTTTTTTCTCTAAACAGGAAATGGGTTAAAGAATCAATTCAGGAGCACTTGTGTTTAGAAGTCTTATTTTTACTGCAGACCTTTTAGCACAGTATACAATATTCTTTACAATCAATTTACACTCCTCACATGAGTAAGATGTTCTTTGTCTGAGCTGCCATAAATCTTGAGTCCTAATCAATCATGTCATTCCCCTCACCCAGTAGATGTAAATTGTTGGTTTATTTTCTTGTATACAGATCTACAGGATGACTTCCTGGAAGATAGGAAAGATTCTTGTTTGTCTCTTTATTTCTGCTTGCTGGCTCAGAGCTCGCCTTATAATACATGAAGGTGTATATGAATAGAGGCACTATTGTCAGGATGTATTTCATAGAGCTCACTGGCTGGTGTTCACCAGCACCTTGACATTAGGCACTGCTGTTATGTTTTGTATTTACAATTTTAGAAGACAATAGTTACCAAAGAAAAACAAAATAAGAGCAATGATAATAGAAACGAGAACAATTAAACATGTATTTTTGTTTTCAAAATTTTGTTCGAAGCTACCCTGTCACCAACATTCCATGATTACATTTATAAGTCTCACTTTTAGACCTTTTAATCCCATCCATACTCTTTAACATAATTCCATTGCAATTATCCATTACACTATGCTTTTTGTTTTATTTTGATTTTATGTCACTTGTGGTTATCAAGAATGATGGAATTTCTAAGTATTTAAATGAATGTAACAAAAACCCTGGGAAAAAAGACCTTACACAGAAAATGCTGAAAGGCACAGAAAGCATCTAGAGGATGTCACAGATAAAAAAGAAATTAAAAAGTTTGTCATGGTTCCAGTGTCATTTGTTGAAAAGATCCTTTTTTGCCATTGAATTTCTTTTTTGTCTTTGTCTCATATCAACTTAACATATAAGTGTAGATCTATTTCTGAATTCTTCATTTTGTTTCATTCATATTTATCCTTAGGCTAATATCACATTTTTTAAAATATTATATTAGTTAAGTAAATGTCAAAATCAGTTAGTGTATGTCCTCCAAATAAGCGCTATGTTTACAGGATTGTGTTGACTTCTCTAGGTCCTCCGTATTTTTATTAAAATTGTAAAAATATTTGTAAATTTCTGGAAAAAAGTCTCCTGTGATTATAATTCATAATGTATTGAATTAATTAATGTGACATTTAATAACTCAAAATGATTGTATCTTTGAATCCATGCACACATTATATTTCTCCATTTATTTAAATTTTGCTTTATTTCTCTCAAGATTGCTTTCTACTTTTCAATGTACAGGCCTTGTAGATATTTTATTTAAGACACCCATACATATATTATGGTTTTAGACCTATAGGAAATGTAATTTAAAATATTTCCAATTATTTGCTGTAAGTTTATAAAAATACATTTTATTTTTGTTTACTGATATTGCATCCTGAGATTTTGCTACACTCTTCATTTACATAGTTAATTGGTAGATTTTTAGAATTTTCTACTTAACTGTGCGATCTTCAAATTGAGATAGTTTCTATTTTTTCTTTTCAATTAAGCTTTCAATTATCCTTTATTCTTATTGCTCAGGATAATGATTATTAAAATTGTTGAAAACAGACATCCTTGTCTTTTTCTTAATAATAAGGAAAATATGTTTCATATAAAGGGACAGGGTAATGTTAGCATCGTGCTGGCATAAGACACCTCCTGGTTACTCCCCTTAAAGTTATAACAAGTTGGAAAACTATAATTCATCAAAAGACCTCCCATTCAACACGCACACATCTGAAAGATATATGCATTGAGACATCTGAAGATGTGTGTTTTGAAGCTAATAGAGGAGGCAGGAGTGGGGCAGGACAGAGACAGGAGTCAGAAATGCCGTCTAGCACTCACCAAAGCCCCAGCAACCCAAAAGCAGTAGAGGGCAGGGTACAACCCTCAATGGGCAGACCATACAAGCAGAGGCAGCAATCCCACCTGAGTGTCTATTACACACTGACATTGAGTCCAGGATCAGGGGCAGATAAGTCGTCCAAAGGGTGGCAGCGGTCGATCAACTGCCACTACCAGAGGATCAAACCCCTCAGGCATGGAATATGACCCCCTAACCTCCTCTAACCCCCAACCCTCTCCCCTTCACGTTACAACCCTCACTCAACAGAACACGAAAGGGCAGATGGAATGTTTCTGCCTAACAGGTCTGTACTCACTTCAGTTAAAAGCAATCGAGCTGGGGGGAGGGGAGGCAGGAAAAAACAAGAAAACCCACTTCTCCCTTCTTCCTTACCCATTGCAGGCAAAATCTGGTAGAAGAATTGGGACAACTCAAAGAGTGCTGCAGCTAGCGGCTTCTGACTACAGAAAGGCAGACTCTAGAACACATAGGCTATTCTGATCTCCCCTTACGTCCCACTATAGGGTGGTGCCTTGAGATCTAGGTGACCCGGTCAGAATGAGGATGCCCACGTCCTTGGGGGATGAGGAGCATTTCCCATGGCTGATGGAAAACAACCCCACAGAGATCCTGGAAGTCCCAGCAGTGCAGCTAAGTAAAAATATGTGCTCAAGCACCACCTACTGGAAAACAAAATAAAGACCTCTTATTTACCTGTTAAAACAGTTAAAAGAAATCAATACTTAAAAAAAAAAAACAAAAAAAAAAAACAAGGTCAATTTCCTCAAATACCCAGACAAAGAAGTAATCTATCAAGTGCCATAAATAACCAAGGTAAAAACGTAGTTCAGAAAAATAAAGAAAGAAAAATCTCCAAAAAATAAACTTACATGGAAAGTTGTGATTTAAAAGACAGAAAATTTAAGATTGCAGTTCTTAAAAAAAAAAAAATACTCAACAATATACAAGAAAACTTAGAAAGGCAGTTCAATGAGTTCAGGAATAAAAACAATGAACAAAAAAAAATACTAAAGAGATCAAAACTATTTAAAAAAAACAGAAATTTTGGAGCTGAAGAACTCAATAAATAGATAAAAAATGAATTAGAGAGCTCAGGAAATAGAGGAGACCTGACGGAGGAAAGAATTAGTGATACTGAAGACAGAAATCTAGAGAAAAAGAAGGTAGAAGAAGAAAATTTAGAGAAAAAAATGAAATAATTCTACTAGAAGTATCTGATTCCACTAGGAAGAGCAATATAAGAATGATTATAACTGAAGGAAATGTGAAGGAGAAGGAAACAGAAAGCCTATCCAAACAAATAATTGGTAAGAATTCCCAAACCTGTGGAAAGAGACAGACCCTCGAATCAAAGGAGCCAACATAAAATCCAATTATCTCAGTGAAAAAAAAAAGATGGTCTCTAAGGAAAATTATATTAAAGCTGTAAAAAGTTAATACAAACACAAAGAATTCTCAAGTCAGCCAGGGAAAAAGAAAATGAAAACACCATCTAATTATCATTGAATTTTTCAGCAAAATCCTATATGCTTGGAAATCAAATATTCAAAATGTGGAGAGAGAAATCATAAGCCAAGAACAATATATCCAGCAAAGTTATCTCTTAAATACCAAGAAAAACAAAATAAAGGCTTTTCTAGACAAACATAAGCTGATAGAATTTACCACAACAAGCCCTGCATTACAAGAAAAATTAGAAGGAGCTCTTCTATCTAATACAAAAACACAAGAGGATAAACAAGTCTAAGTAAGATAACAGACATATGGAAGCAGGAAATTGTAACTCTTTCAGAAAAGAGTATTAAACACTGAAATATAACAAAGTTTAAATGGGGTTAAAGCGCTGATAAAAAAAAAGACCATAGCAACTGTAAATTTGGAAATGAACACACAGCATGAAAAAGAATAATTTGTGACAACAACAACATAAAAGGGGAGGGGGCAAAAGGGGGTACAGGTGAATGAAGATTAGATGCAATCTGAAGAAATAGGACTATTATATGTACAAAACTTTTCTTTTTTTGCATAAACATAATGATAACCACAGAACAAAAATCTATAAGTGAGATATATGGCATAAACAAAACAAAACATAAAAACACAGAGGGGGGGAAAAAATCATAGAATGCTACCAAACTAAAAAAGCAGATAGAAAGAGAAAAAAAAAAAAATCAACAAGACAGAAAGGTAACCAACCAAAGGGAAGATATTTGCAAACAATACCTCCAATAAGGGGCTAATATCCAAAATGTATAAAGAACTCATACAACTCAACAACAAAAAAATAACTTACCCTGACTTTTCCTATTCTCTCACTTCTCACATTCAAACTATTAGCGATTCCCACTTTCCATTCAAAACATATGATGACTACGTATCTCTTACTGGCTCCACTGCTATTACCATGCTCCAGCCTCTATCCTCCCCTGCGTATAATAGTGCCCAGTAGTGTGCTCTTGGCTTTCATTCTTATCTCAGCCACAAACTGCTTTTTCAAAATATGTGCCCTTGCTATCTGATTCAGATGTAAATAAAACATTTTTTAAAGTGTGTTTCTGAAGGCGTAATAGAATGTGACTTTTTTATTATTATTATTAATTAATTAATTTTTTTGGGTGACATTGGTTAATAAAATCCAGTAAGTTTCTGCTATATATTTTAACACTAAGGCATATATATATATATATACACATTGTGTGTTCACCTCCCATAGTTAGATTTCTTTCTGTCACCACATATTTGACCTCATTTCCCCCTATATTCCCCTTTACTCTCTCCCCTATCCTCTGGTAACCACTAGTCTATAGACCATGTCCATGAGCCTCTGTTTGTTTCTCCTGTTCATTTGTTGCTTTTAGGTTTATATCCCACATATAAGTGATATCATGTGTTTTTCAACTTTTTCTGTCTGGCTTATTTCTTAGGCCTGATTATCTCGAGGTCCATCCATGTTGTCACAAATGGAAGTATTTCATCTTTTCTTATGGCTGAGCAATATTCTACTGTATATGTACCACAGCTTCTTTATCCAATCATCTATCATAGGAGACTTCATTTGCTTCCATGTCCTGGCCACTGTGAATAATGCTGCCATGTTTATCAGTATGCAAATATCTTTTCTAATATGTTTTCAAGTCTTTGGGGTAAATACCCAGTAGTGTGACTTTCAAATGTGGTTGTTAGTATTTTATCCAAATAATTAGCCTTTACATGATATTTAATTAGAGTGAAGCTGGAACTTGGGAGCTATTTGTATATCAGTAGCATTCTTAGAATCTGACAATGTATAGCAAATACTTGTATCCTTATACCTACTATGTAACCTGACATAGTTTAGGTACACTACAATTCTTTTAATATAAGAATAGTTGTATTCAAATATACCAATGTCCCTGCAAGAAAAGGAAACAAATCTAATGAGGTCTGATGTGGAAAGGAGGAGAAAGTACAGAATTCTTAGACTGAGGCCTGGAGGGGCAGAGAGATCACCTCTGCTGCAACTAAAGATGTATCTTTGAATACCTCAAACACTTGGCCGCTGTAAACCAGGTCTAAATGAACATCGTGTTTATACTGACTCCTTTTAATCAAGAGCAAAGTTGTTATATTAATTTTTCCTTTCTGCTTTTTCTTTGTTTCTTTGTGTGTTTAGAATTGACAACCTGGTGCAGTATAAAAGATATGGAGTTAAGAGGTTAAGCGATCTCATGAAATTAGGTACATGGTTTGGAAAAAAAAATTGATATACTCAGCTAATCTAATATCATTGACTCCCATTTCTTTTCAAATAAAAGACCTAATTTTTCATCAATGTCCTAAAATGCAAACGTATTTACAACTATTACTCGGGTGACTTTAACATTTTATACATCTTATGACTGTAGAGATAGTTTAGGATTTTCCATGTACTTAGCTCTTAGAACATAACTCTTCTCAATCTGGCACAGTGTAAGTGGACAATCTATCTCATCCTAATATAACCTATGCTTTTTCAGATTTCTCTTACTATTTATGCTATTATATTTCCAGTGCAGTTTTGCTTTTGTTCTCCTTCATTCTATATTTTACCATAGAATCTTATAATGTAATCATCCAGAATGTAATAAAGAATATTTTTCTATCTGCCATTTGACGTGGCTCCTTGAAATCATGGACTCTACTTTCATTTTTGTGTACAGGAGAATGTCAGTTGCCACAATCACCCATGCACATACATGAACATATGTACAGAAAGAAACTGAATGAATACATGAATCTAGGGAGGTCATTTTTATTTTTTAAGGTTCTCAATATTTTTGTAAAGTCCTGATTTACTGTTATCAATAATAAATTCTAATGTTTATTTTTAAAATTCAAATTAAGACTATAGTAGAAGAAAAGTAATTAATCAAGCTCAAAACTTATATGAAACTTTTTCATAACATTATGCATCATCAGACCAAATATCATATTGAAATCACTTATTTTTTCACTTGATGAAAAATTAACAGTAATTGAGGTAGCAATTCATTTTCAAAGAGAAATAACTTGAAACAAATAGTTAAGAATTAAAATTGATCTCATTAATTTAATTGTAATTTATAATTATAATTTAATATGGTTTAATGATCACAGAATAATGCTCTCCATTTAAATTAAATTTTTAAAATGCTGACTTTTTCATGTAAGACATGATTGGAATTCATCAACATTGCAATTCTCTCACAAACATTTTTAAAAATTGTCTCATCTTTGTACTTTATAATTTGTAAGGTAAGACAACTCAATCATTTACATATATGTTAGATATATAAGAAAATAGAAATTATATATATGTATACACATACATATTATCTCATAACCATAACACTTATTATTTTTAAATAACCTATTACTTTTAACGAGTAATTAGTTTTATATAATATTTTTAGCTGAAAAATTTTTAGACTGATTTAAAATATCTACTTAATAATTTAAAATACGTTGTTGAAAAATTTAGGAAAGGCTTAAAATATTGTTTAATAATGGCTTAAGAATGCAACTTATTTATAATTAGCACAACTATGAAAAAACACAACTGTATTAATTTTTAGTTAGAGGGCCCACAGAAAGCAAGCAGTATGTATTTTTTCCCTCCATTGTTTGGAACCATTTAGAATACCCAAGGGGGTAATCAGCCCGTTATTATATTTAAAAGTTTCCCTGATGTGTGGAAGGAGTGCTTTGAAACCAGTTTTTTTTTTTTTTAAATAGGAAAATATAATGCTTTAATTGCAAGTTTCTGCCACTTGCAATGATCACATCAAAACACAACCATGCATCAGGGAAACTGCAGGTTCAGCTGAAGGCCACCTCAATAAAGTAAATCTTATAATAATGTGAGTTACACAAAAGTTTTGGTTTCCCAGTGCATATAAAATTTATTATAGCATTATACTGTAGTGTATTCATTGTGCAATAACATTGTGTCTGGCTATTGTAAATTTTGCTGTCATTAATATTGGGCTGCTTAGATCCTTACAAGTTATTGTTTTGGTTTTCTTTGTATAAAAACCCAGAAGTTCAAATGCTGGGTTAAAAGGTATATCCATTTTTAATTTTTTGAGAAACCTCCAGACTTTTCCATAGTAGCTGCACCAATTTGCAATCCCACCAGCAATGTATGAAAGTTCCCTTATCTGTGCATCCTTGCCAACACTTGTTCTTTGATTTATTGATGACAGCTATTCTGACAGGTATGAGGTGATATCTCATTATGGTTTTAATTTGCATTTCTCTGATGATTAGTGACCTTGAGTATCTTTTCATATGTCTATTCGCCATCTGTAATTCCTCTTTGGAGAATTATATGTTCATGTCTCTTGTCCATTTTTTAATTAGATTGTTTGTTTTTGTTGTTGTTGAGTTTTATGAGTTTTTATATATTTTGGATATTAACCTCTTATTAGGTGTATCATTAGCAAATATCTTCTCCCAATCAGTTGGTTGCCTTTTTGTTTTGTTGATGGTTTCCCTTGCCTGGGGAGATAAATCCAAAAAGAAATTACTGCTGATCATATCAGAGAGTTTCCTACCTATGTTTTCTTCTAGATGTTTTATAAATTCAGGTCTTAAAGTTAAGTCTTTAATCCATTTTGAGTCTGTTTTGTATATGGTGTAAGAAGGTGGTCCAGTTTTTTTTTTTTTTTTTTGCATGTATCTGTCCAGTTTTCCCAGCGCCATTTATTGAAGAGACCATCTTTACCCTATTGTGTATTCTTGCATCTGTTGTCATATATTAAATGAACTTATAGGCGTGGATTTATTTTTGGACTCTCTATTCTGTTCCATTGATCAATGTATTTGTTTTTATGCCAGTATCATGCTGTTTTGATTTTTGTAGTCTTGTATGATAGTTTGATATCAGGTAGTATGAGACCTCCAACTTTGTTGTTTTTTTCTCAAGATTGCAGTGGCTATTTGGGGTCTTTTATGGTTCCATATAAATTTTAGGATTATTTGTTCCAGCTCTCTGAAAAATGCCATATTTTGATAGGAATTGCAATGAATCTATAGATTGTTTTGGGTAGTATGGCCATTTTAATGATGTTGATTCTTCTTACTCATTAGCATGATATATGCTTCCATTTATTTGTATCTTCTTCAATTTCTTCTTTCAATGACATAATTTTCTGAGAACAGGTCTTTTATCTCCTTGGTTAATTTGATTCCAGATATTTTATAGTTTTTGATGCAATTGTAAATGAGATTATTTTCTTTCTCTTTCCAAAAATTCATTATTGGTGTCTAAAAATGCCACTGTCTTCTGAATATTTATTTTGTAATCTGCTACTTTATTGAATTCATTGATCAGTTCTAACAGTTTTTTTTTGTGGAATCTTTAGGGTTCTCTATATTTAGTATCATGTCATCAGCAAATAACGAGAGTTCTCCTTTGTTCTTTCCAATTCAAATGTCTTTTATATCTCTTTCTCATCATATTGCTGTGGCTAAGACTTCCAAGACAGTGTTGAAGAGGAGTGGTGAAAGTGGGCATCCCGTCTTGTTCCTGATCTTAAGGAAAACACTTTTAACCTTTCTCCATTGAATATGATGTTAGCTGTAGGTTTGTCATATATGGCCTTTATTATGTTGAGGTATGTTCCCTCTATTCCCACTTTGCTAAGAGTTTTTATTGTAAGTGGACAATGGATTTCGTTGAATGCTTTTTCTGCATCTATTAATATGATCATATGATTTGTATCTTTTGATTTGTTAATGTGATGTATCACATTAATTGATTTGCAGATATTGTACCAACTTTTCATCCCAGAAATAAATCCAACTTGATCATGGTGTGCAATATTTTTAATGTATTGCTGAATTTGGCTTGCTAATATTTTGTTGAGGATTTTTGTATTAATGTTTATAAAAGATATTCAGCCTATAGTTTTTTTTTTTTTTTTCAAGGTAATGGTGGCCTCATAAAAGGAGTTAGGGAGCCTTTCCCCTTCTTGAATTTTTTGGAATAGTTTGAGAAGAATAGGTGTTAATTCTTCTTTGAATGTTTGGTAAAATTTACCTATGAAGCCATCTTACCCAGGACTTGTTTTTTGAGAGGTTTTTGATTACTGATTGTATTTAATAGTGGTAATTGATCAGTTCAGATTTTCTGTTTCTTCTTGACTCAGCCTTGGGAGATCGTGTATTTTTCGGAATGTATCTATTTCTTCCAGATTGTCCAATTTGTTGGCATATCATTGCTTATAGTAGAGTTGTAATCTTTTTGCTACTGAAGGGTCTTGCCACACTGTCCATGGCTGATGACTGAAGGTTGAGGAGGCTATAGCAATTTCTTAAAATAACACAACAGTGAAGTTCATCATATTGATTCTTCCTTTCATTAATGATTTCTCTGTAGCATGTGATACTGTTTGATAGCATTTTATCCACAGTAGAACTTCATTCACAGTTGGAGTCAATCCTCTCAAATCCTGCTTCTGCTTTTTCAACTAAGTTTATACAATATTCTAAATCTTATCTTGTAATTTTTACAATCTTCATATCTTCACCTGTAGTAGATTCTAACTCAAGAAACCACTTTCTTTGCTAATGGATGAGAAGCAACTCCTCATCTATTAAAGTTTTATCATGAGAATGTAGCAATTCACTCATACCTTCAGACTCTGCTTCTAATCTTAGTTCTCTTGCTATTTCTACCACTCTTGCAGTTACTTCTTCTACTGAAGTCTTGAAACTCTTAAAGTCATCCATGAGGGCTGGAATCAACTTCTTCCAAAATCCTGTTAATGTTGACATTTTGACCTCTTCCCATGAATCAACAATATTTTTAATAGCATCGAAAATGGTGAATCTTTTCCAGAGGTTTTCAATTTACTTGGTCAGATCCATCAAAGGAATCACTTTCTATGGCAGCTATAGACTTACAAATTACATTTTTTAAATAAGAAGACTTAAAAGTCAAAATCCTTAATCTATGCATAGCAGTATGAATATTGTGTCAGCAGCCATAAAATAACATTAATCTCACTATATATCTCTATCAAAGTCCTTAGGTGACCAGATGTAAAATCAATGAGCAGTAATATTCTGAAAGAAATCTTTTTTTCCAAACAGTAGGTCTTCAGATTGGGCTTAATATACTAAGTGAACCATGTTATAAACAGATCTGGTACTTCCAGGCATTGTTATTCCATTTGTAGAGCACAAACAGAATAGATTGAGCATAATTCTTAAGAACCCCTAGGATTTATCTGAACAGTAAATAACCATTAAAGTCACCAGTTGTATTAGCTCCTAACAAAAAAGTCAACCTGTCCTTTTAAACTTTGACGCTGACCATTGACTTCTCTTTAGCTATGAACGTCTTATATGACTTCTTCCAATGAAAGACTGTTCTGTTTACATTGTCCACTAAGTCATCTACTAATCTATTGTTTAGCAAAATAACATTAATAATAACATTATTATGCTAGATCTTCTGGATAACTTGCTGAAGCTTCTACATCATCACTATTATATTCAGAGACAGCATCTTTCCTTAAGCCTTATGAACGAACCTCTGCTTAGCTACAAACTTTTCTTCTACAGCTTCCTCACCTGTCTCAGCCTTCATAGAATTGAACAGAGTTAGAACCTTGATCTGGGTTAGGCTTTGAGTTAAGGGAATGTTGTAGCTGGTGTGACCTTTTATCCAGACCACAGATTAGTAATAAAGAGGTTTCACTTTCCTGTCATTCATGTGTTCACTGAAGTAGCACTTTTAATTTCCTTCGAAAACTTTTCTTTTTAAATTCACAACTTGGCTAACAATTTTTGCTCAAGAGGCCTAGCTTTAGGCATATCTCAGCTTCAGATGTGCTTTCTCACTAAACTTAATCATTTTAGTTTTTGATTTGAAGTGAGAGATATGCAATTCTTCCTTTCACTTGAACTCTGAAGGAACATTGTAGGGTTATTAATTGACTTAATTTCAATATTGCTGTGACTCAGGGAATAGGAAAGACCAAAGAGAGGGAGAGAGATACAGGAACAGTCAATGGAGCAGTCAGAACACACACATTTATTGATTTAGTTTGCCATCTTAGGTTGGCATGATTCATAGTGTCCTAAAACAATGACAATCGTAACATAAAATATCACTGATCGCCAATCACCATAACGAATATGATAATAACGAAAAAGGTTGAAATATTGAAAGAATTGCCAAACTGTGACATAGAGACATTAAGTGAGTAAATGCTGGTGGAAAAATGGTGTCAATTGACTTGTTCAAGGAGATGTTGCCACAAACCTTCAATTTGTAAAAAAAAAAAAAAAAAGAATCTGCGAATGTCAATAAAGCAAAGTGCGATAAAATGAGGTATGCCTGTACTTAGTTGAATAATTTCTGATATTAAAGATGAGTATGGCTTTTGTAACTTTAAAGAAAATTATATAGATGCTTTCAAAGATGTCTTTTTAAAATTGACTTAAATGTTCTACTAAACACCTTGAGGTTATTAGCAAAATTCTCAGTAATAACAGGTCTACTATTATGGACAGTACTAGAATTATAGTAAAAATTATAATAATTGGTAACAATGGAAATATCTTCAATATTTTATTCACTCATTATCTGTCCTTTTTAAAAATAGTGAAGAAAGCTTGCCCAATAAATGTTTAAAAAATATTTACATGATTGACTTCTTTCACTGAATACTAACACTTTCTCCAGTTGAGGAAGGTTTAAAAGGGATGCTCTAACACTGTCAAATTGGTGCTCATGAACACAATGAATGGATGAATGAATTTGAATGTTCAAGAAACAAATCTGTGCCACATATATTTTTATTTTCCATAATTGATGATCACTTTAGTGGTTTAATTTTGATTTATGTTTTACAAATCCCAAAATAAGATATAGTAATTAGAAATCAATGTAAAAAACAAAAACCTTGTTTCCCCAAAACCTGATGTCTAGTACATTAGAAGATGGTAATTTCTGTGATGAAAAATAAGGTAGGAAAGTTAACGGGAAGAGTTGGTGTATTACTAGAGTATTATTTAGAGTGTAGAAACTGATCACTGAGAAGTTGATGTTGTAGCTATTATTGGAAATATATGAAGAAATGGGCCGAGGAGAAATTGAAGGGAAGAGTATTCCAGACAGAGGAAAGAAAAAGTGCAAATACCCCAAGTGGGGAGTTTGCTAGGAGTTTTTAAGGGGAAATGACAAGGAATAAATGTGGTCAGAACAAAACAGTAGGTAGGTTCAAGGAGGTGTAGGAAGCCAAATTCTATAAAATCTTGTAGATGTTTATGAGACAAAATGAGATGGGAGGTGATGGAAGGATTTGATACAGAAGGATAACATGATGGATAACATTATCTGAATTAAAGTCTTAATATAAGAATACTCAGGTTTCCGTATTGAAGACTAAAATGAGGCAATTGTAGAGACAGAGATAAACAATAATAAATTACATTTATGTTTTCTTTAAATTTAGATAGTGCAAAGCATAATGATGGTTAACTTTCAAGTTAATTTTAACTGTTAAATTTCATTTCACTACCAGAAGTACATCAGATTTCACTTGTAATTTATATGCAATATATTGCTTGCTTTTATAGTTTGAAAGTTTAAATTCATAAAAACTGTTAAAAGGAGGTAAGGACCTACAGAATTGATTTGTAATTCTATGAAACTTTGAATAGAATCAAGCTATCAAAAAAATTGTGAAGGAACATGTTGAACATCAAACTGTACTTTAAAATGTCTGTATTATGGGTGTACCAAAAATAAATAAATGAGGAAAAAAATTACAAGTCTGCATCTAAACTTGATAGTAGTGTTTGTAAAGACTCAAACCACTTTCAAATTTAATAAAGCTCTACGAAGTAATCGCTCAATGTTAATTTGTATTGAAACTGTAGAGCTAAAAATAGGCCTTACTTCAAACATGAAAGGTCAAAGTATAATAATAATTTTAACTTGGAACAAGTTCAATGAATGTCAATATTTAACTAAGAGGCTAAAAAGAAATATTAGTTAATTGAATGGTTATTTGATATTAGAAGAAAACTAAACCTTACAATCAAACTAGCCTGCTGAAATAATTGCTAAATAAACGCAAGCGCTAAGATTAAACAATGTCATGCCATGTCAAATGCTAATTGAAAACAGAAGGAAACCACAAAGACTAATCAAGGCCTATGTCTATTAGATATCTACTAGATATCAGAGATGTCTACTCTCAATGGATTATAAAACCGGGAAACCAAGATCTATCTGTGGGAGGTGTGTGTGATGTGTATAATGAATAAATTTGAAGAAAAATGTATTCTCAATATGTTTTTTTTATTGAATGCTTAAAATCTCATCCCTGAATTGTATATGTAAAAACAAAACAAAACAAAACCTGAATGTGGTAAATAATTTAACAAAGACCAAATTACTAATAATAAATAGGATTTAGCATTTCTATAAATATTAACAGGTATTATGTGCTTTCCAGTGCACTGGGCTATATAGCTCCAGGAAAAGGGTGACCTACAGTAAGTTTAATTAAATATCTACTTTCAATAAGCTGGTTAAAAATGCATAATTGATATAATAGCTAAAAATAGATAACTGTTTTCAGTTATATAAGAACAAAGACTCAAAAGTTGATATTCATTTGAAAAAAAAAAAAGAATACCTCTGTTTTGGATCAAGTCTGTCATTGTGAAATAAAAAATTCAATTATTTAATATGCACATTCAGGATCGCTTCAATTATTTTTGCTAACTTACATATGAAGTAATGTCAAAGACAGTATCTTAGTTTTTTCAACATCAATTTTATTCAAAACTCCTTATTCCTACTCCTTTAAAAACAGTAATGAGCTTCCGGCTGAGTACTGTCATCTAGTTTTGCCATCCTTCCTCAGAAATCTCATCATTTCCTGTGTTCATGTACTGAAGAAATCAATGTACCTGATGAAACACCTATTCATTTAAGTAAAATTATAGTTCATCAAACAAACAAAAACAACAAAAAATAATTACCTGTATTGGTTTTGAAAAAAATCAATCCAATTATAAACTGTTTTTTATAGGAAGAATAATATTAAACTTTCAGAAGAAATTACAAACAAGAAAAAGGTCAGAGCAAGTTTTTTTCTTACTACTTCATTATTCTGACTTTGGCCAAGGTCCAATAAATCTAATTTAATGAAGGGATAATGATAGCTCATCCTTGCCCAGTTTTTGCCCAGTCGACACAGTCAATTTACCATTGCTCAAACTCCTCCAAATCTCTTTTGGAAATTCAAATTACAAAGAGGTCTCTCTCTCTCTCTCTTTTTTCTTTTTTTTACATTTTAATGCATGAGCATGCAATTTACTGAGATTTTTAACTATACAACTTCAACATATTACATAACACACTTAGTACAATAATATCGATAATGATATCTACTTAATAAAGTTACTATGACTTTTAAATTAATTAAGACATGCGAAACTTGTGTCTGGCACATTGTAGAGCTCAATAACTATAATGTATCTGCATTATTATTGCTAATGATGACAGTTCTTAGAATACTAGTTTGCATGATTTATAGGCTGATATGCTAGATGTTAAAGTGGATAAGGAGATGAATTAGAATAGACTCTCACCTTAAAGGAACTTACATTCTGGGAGTAAATATTCCCATACGAATGAATTGAGATAGGGAAAAAAAGTCAGTTCTTTAGAACTGTATTGGTCCATTTAGTAAAATTCGTCAATATTTCAACTAATGTACACAAAGTGCTTTGAAAATGTTGATTCAGTTTCCTTAAGACTGTTCCAAGTAACAACACTATTTAATTATTTTTAGTGTCAATAATGTGTTACATAAAAATATAGCCTCATCTCTCAAAGAAAATACTACGTTTTTACAGCCTCATGTTTTTCTTGTTTTTTTTTTTTTTTTTAACCTGTGCCTTTCATTGATAAGGATATTTGAAAAAGTGAACCCTGATAAATTTTAAGCTACATCCAAATAAGTTTTATTGTGAATTTTTAATAATATATACTGGTAAAATTAATTAAAGACATAGAAACAAAAGTCAAGTAATAAATTTTGATGATGGAAATAGAGAGATAAATGAGGTATGCAAGATATAATAATACACAGTTATAAATAGAAAGAGGTATAGATTATCTTGATTATGCAGACTTGGCCTGCATATGCCAAATGAGGTTAAGCTAGGCCAGAAATATTCAGGCTTGCTGCTAAAATGTTGACACCAGTTCCAAATTAAATCCTCATATTCTATCACCATAATTGACAGAAATCATATTCCAATGAAAAGGCCTGAAGGTTGTAGATCTCAATCATTAATAAACATAAAAAACAAAAACACATACAAACATATAATAAATAAAAAAAATACTTTTGAAAATTATTTTTCAGTTAAACTATATTTTTATATATTTGTCAGGATGAAAAACTATAAAATGTTACATCAAATCATGAAATATATTAATCTTATAGACAGACAAGTTTAGTATTATCCATCTGGATACAAAAAAGACTGCCAATATCAACAATTCTGATTCTGAAATAGTTGGTATAGCACTGTTCATTCTGTCAATAATTGTCCAACATGCTCCATTGTTTCTAAAAGCCATCCTTTATTATGAGAGAATGACCATATTATCAACACAGTGTGGAAAATAGCATGCTTAATGTTTGGCTTCTTATAGAAAAGGGCATATTTTCAGCATATCTAAATAACTACTGATGAAATGAGTATTTAAAAAACACTCATATTTATTTCTCCATTCGGTTTACTGTCAAATTCCCATGACTTCCAAAATATTTTCGTGGTTGATTAAATGGTATCCGATTGTTTTGTTTATAAACGTAATGCTCATAATACAATATATAAAAAACTCATAAAGATTTAAGTCTTCTCAGTTCTCTCTGCTTCCCAACTCTTCCTGCCCATTCCACTTTCCTCTCCCTCTTATCTTCTCTCTCTCCCTTCCTCCCACTCTCCATAAAGAAACAAATCATGGCCCATCTTTTTAGGCACTAGTAAGAATTTAAAAAATTTATTTTTGTAATAGGTAACATATTTATTATATTAGTAGTGGTTACAATACCCTATATATTGTTTTTAAGTGAAAGAACAGTGGCAGGGAGAACAATGAGAAAGCCAGAAACTATGGGAAGTGTGGATGAGGTCATGAATTTCAATTTTTTAGAAAAGTAGTATTGTAAAGTTTCTATGAAATGCTGCCGGGGTTGGGGGGAAGTCAACTAACTGTTACTACATCCCTACTTCTCCTACTTCTAAGAAAAAAAAAAAAAATTCCTTCCAAATTTCATCCAGTGATAATAACCACCATCTGGAGCAGTACAAAATATAGCCTCATCATCTCCTATCTATTTAAGAACAACATTTTCCCCACATTTTTTCACCTTTTAATCTTATTTTAAAGTAGTACAGTGATCATAGTTAAGAGGGTCTAAAATATGTGTGATTTTTCAAGACTAGTATCTCCTTAGAAACTGTCTGTGTAACCTTTTCCATCAAGGCATATTTTTGTCCTCCCAAGTTTGCTCTCATCCTGATATTAGTGATAATTATGCCTTTTTAGAGCTTTACCACCTACTAATTATATTCATGCCTATTCAACATATCCATATTGTTCATTTAGTTCAGTTTTTTAAATTTACATACATAGAATCATATGATGCCTTACATCTATAATGATATTTTATTTTTAAGAATCATGTATCTGATTGTGTATAGTTGTAGTTATGTTATAGTAATCCATTGCATACTGCTGCCACAATTCAATTATAAATTATCATTTAGTTTCTTATGAATAATGTTCTAAATATTCTTGGATACATCTTGGTGTATAATTTATGATATATTCCAAAGAATGGAATTGCTGAGTCTTAGGGTATTAGTGACTTGACATTCACTATAAAATGAAAAGCTATTAAACAAAATGATTATACATTACACTTTAACAGCAATATAGGAACAGTCCTACTGCATTATGTATGTGCCATAGTTTGGTTTTGTTAGATTTTAATTTATCTTTTTTGCAAATCTGGAGGAAATGCACTTATTTGGGCTTCAAGATGAATTTCAGTCAATATTTAATAAAAATTTAAAATTTTGATAAATGTTGAGAAAATTCCTCTTCAAAAAAGACTTACCAATTCATATTCACTCAGAATAGATATGAGAGTACCTATTTGTCTTAGCTTTAAAATCACAAATATATTAACTTTTATATTTTGACAATATAAGATAAAAATTATATCTTATATTTTATTAACATGATAGAAAAGTTGACAAATTTTTATTATTAATCATCGATATATCTTATATAAGTGTGCCTTCTTATATTTTTACCAATATCTACTGAACTGTTTATTTTTTTATCAATTTGTAGTACTTAGCAGATATTATTCACATCAAGTATTTTTTCATAGCTATCGAATATTTTCCTCGTTTATTGCTTGTCATTCAGTTTTCTGTATAGAAACTATGCCAAAAGAGAAAATTTTAATTTATATGAAAAAATGTAGTTTATAATATTTTGAAATGATTTTAAAAACATAAAGAAATTTTTATTTACAAGGCATTTTCTTATATTTTCTTTGGATAGTTTTATGGCCCTAAGAAAAATTAAGACAAGGTAAAGCTATATCTATATTTTTCCATTTCCTTGTGAGCTGTAAATGGAGCAAATATATGCAGATGGCCTTTTTATTAGGGTCACATTATATTTGAAAATATTAAAGAAGGAATTTTCATATCTATAATATTTTTCAATTTTGTATTTCAAAATATTAAAATGTATGCTTATGAAGACATAGACATACATATGTGTAAGTGCATATTCATATGCACATGCACATGTAAACACACATAATAAGTGGAAGTACATGTTGGGTACCTGTCATGAGGACACGTATTCCCTAGAAAGGCTAAACTTTAAAAAGTCTGATTATAATGTTTTGTTTTAGCCTAGGATACAGAAAGCTGCAAGAAACATAACCTCTATTCCAAGAATGAGGAAAAAAAAAAACATATAATTTAAAAAATCGTAACTCTCCTTGAGCTCAAAAAAGAGTTGAGTTTGCATGGTAAACAGGTAAATAGAATGCCAAAGGGTGACTATTAGAAGATAAGTCTTCATGTATCTCTTTCATTCTTTATGTTAACAAATTAACAGCCAGTTTGCTCAGTAGTAAAGATCAAGAACACTCTGTTCTCTCACTAGAGACCATTTGCTTACTTTCCAGAGTAATAAAAATAACATCTCTCTCCAGAAAGGAAGGATAGGAAGAATTGCCAACATCACACTTATATGTTCAGAAGTTCCTTAGGCTCAGTGCTTCTTGGCTGACACACAGTCCACTGTGACAACAGCATCTACCTGGTCTAGTTCTAAATCACTCCCATTCAACTTGGGGGAGGAGAGCAAGGGAAACTAATACAATCAAGAAGCTCATGCTGACTGCTGTACCATGATTAAAATGTCTTTGACCCAAGTATCCCATGTGTTCTGCAAACATCTATGAAAGTATGGCAGGCTAACCAGGTAGCTTTGAAACAGGATACAATCTCGGATCCTTTAAGTTCTTGACAGTAACAAGCTCCTCTAAGGAAAATTGGAGAATATTAAATTAAACATTAAAGTTTAAACTTAAGCACAGCACAGGAATAGGTGGGTGAAAGAGAGAGAGATGGAGAGAGAGAAAGAGAGAAAGAGCGAGAGACAGAGAGAGGGAGACAGAGAGAGAGAGACAGAGAGAGAGAGACAGAGAGAAAGGGAACACCCCAGCAGATACAGGTCACTACTGTAGAGTTCTCTTCTATAGAAACTTAGCTAGTCTAGTTAGTCCTTATAGCTTTGATAGCTATTTGATGCTTTTAAACACATGACATTGATATTTTATCTTACTTTCCTATTCCTTATAGGGAATACAGTACTGCCACAAGCTTCTCCACCCTACTTCATGGCAGAAATCTGTAGAAATTAACTTAGTAAATTAGAAATAGAAGGAAATCCCTCAACTTTATAAAAAGCATGCATGCAAATCCTACAATAAATATCACCTCAAAAGTGTAAATAAATGAAAAAAAAAATCAGGATTCTTCTGAAAGGGAAATCAGAGAGAGGAGAAACAATCACATCAAATAAATGATTTTATCATAAAGCTATAGAAATTAAAACAGTGTGCTGCTTGTACAGCAACTAACATATTGACCAACAAATAGAGTAAGGTTCATAGTATAACTACTAATTTATACATGTTTGATTTTGAGATTTGAAAATTTAAGAAAAAAGAGAGAATGTAAATATTTTGAGAATAATCAAGTGATGCAGGGTCGTATTGGGATATTCTCCATTTTTACAAAATCTTCTCTTTATCCTACCATTTTCCACTCTACTCTGCTCCAAGACTTTTATGGATTACATAAAGTGCCTTCCTTGCTCTCTGACTTTCAAGTGGATTCAGTCATAAATAAATATCAACAAGAGATGCTAGTGAGGGAATGTGACCTTCGTTAAGAATCTAGCCATTGCCATTTAGTCCTTTACTCTCTATTTTCAGCTAAGGGAGGCAATAATTGTATCCTTACAACAACAAACATATCACACCAGCTAGATTAGTTACAAGTCATTCCAAGTTCTGATGTACTCAAATTTGTTTATTTAGTAGATTTATATAATTTAATGTAAACACACATTATAGTCCATATCAGCTTATATCAATATATTTACATACACTACATTTTGCAAATACTAGAAAATTTACAGTTAATGAGAATACATTTAGTCATTAAAGAAAATGAGTTATTAAGGAAATGCATCATATTCTGTAAACTAAATAATTTTCATTTATATTTTTTCCAAATGTTTTTTAAAATGCTGAATTTTAAAATTTGAGCCTCTTAAATTCCCAAAGTTGTAGAATTCATGGTATATTCTTTCAGGTCAAGTTCAAATAAATTCATTCTATTTAGCCCTCTGGAAGAATACTACATCAATTAGTGGAGTCTTAATTAAGGCTGACAGAAGGACAAGCTAATTAAGTTATAGCAGCTGATTTCCCTTTACCATAAGCTAAAATATATCATTTAGGTCCATCCTATATAAATGTGAAATAAAAAAAAAAAGTGGTAACACTTTATATATTCTTTAAACCATTTTTACTTAAATTTTAGCTTTGCTATTTTGTAAGACAACTAAATATGGAAAAAATGTCCATGTCCCAAAATAATGAAAGACAAAAAGTATAATTAACTTCTGCTAAATACAGGTGCACTCAAAATGTATCCATTCTTTTTTTTCTGATATAAGGTATCCACCTACACTTAGCAAATTTACAATATATAATCCATAGAACATTGATAATCTTTTCAAATCAACTACTTGAAAATGTACAACTTTCATATTATTTCAGAAAATTTAACTTTTCTTTTTAGAAAGTGCTTACTATGTGGTGAAGTATTTTTAGCATGTTAAAGTCGGATTTACATTGATCTCAAGTCATATGCAGTAAAGTCCCATGATTTGTAAATCATTTTTGTTTTTGCGATGCCACGAGTTTCCCCCCCACAAATCACTTGTCAACTTATATTTGTGTCCAGTCCCTGCCAATAAGTTTTCAAAGATATGTGGTTTCCCTTATGGTTCCTGCAAAATCCAGCCTGCCTATCATAAAATTTAAAAGAATGCTCTAATATGATATTTCCTGTCAGGATAGGAACTATTATCATTTTAGTCTAGAATTATGCTAACTAAGGTCTAAATTTATAAAGAAATGGCGGCTAAACACAAAAATTAATGCAAAGGAGAAACTGAAAATTAGACAGGCAGATCACAGATTAAGTGTTCTAGTATAAAATAATATTAATTTCTTCTTAAAATTGAATAATATCATTGCTTTGGGAGATATATCGGAATTTTTCTCTTAAAATAAGTTTGAATAGCTTTAATAGTCAAACTAATCACTGCAGTACAAAAATTACCTTGGTATGTACATTTGAAAAAGTTAGATAAACCTAAGTAACATAACCATGTGAAATATGATTAAAAGCTACATAATTCAAAGTATCTGCCAAAATGAACTACCTGAAAAAATAGTAATGATAAAATATACATGTATTCTTCATTCTTGCAATATGACATGCTATGTATCTGTTAGGATAATATATAAAAATGTTGGGGAAAGATGACAAAACATATTTCTAAAAGCATGAAAAAATTTATGAACAAATTCTAACTGAAAATGAGAACACAGATTGATAAAATAAGGAATAAAGTTGCTTTTGCTTGAGAATGTTTCATTACTTTGGTATGGTTGCACTACATGATCTATCTCCTAGCATACAATGGACAGAAAGAAAAACTGATAGTTCATTCAGGAAAATGTGTCTAAACATGCTGGGATGTAAAGACTACACTTATCATAGAAGCAGGAAACAGGGGTAAACTGGGTCCCCTCGCCTCACCCCATGCCAGACCAACAATGATTGCTTGTCAAAGCAAGTGAGGAAAAGACTTTTGAAAGGCGAAACATGAAGCAAGCATAGAATGACTATTTTCAGCCAAATTTCATGCTGTAACAAAAATGTCCATTTTTATGTTAATGGCATGATTTGGATTTAGAGAATAATGGTGTTAGTTGATTGCTAAAGATTTGATAGGTTTCTAGATATTACTATCTGTACAGAGGGTTATAAAGTAAAATTTCATGTGACCAAAAAGAATACTGGTTTTATGTGAGAAATGGAAGAGTAGTGATTAGAAGTACAGTGGGAGTAAATCATCCCAACTCATACCATCAAGGGAATGGACTCTAAACACTAAGAAGACTGCTGAAGAAGTGGCATCTCTAGAGTGCAAGAGTTTCATTTAGTATGTAAATAAAAATGTGGAGGCAACTAAGTTTGTTAACACTGTAGCAGAATTTTCATATGTCAAATGGAAAGACATGGGAAAGAATCAGATAAGAACTCAAGATAGAACACAGCAGACATATTTTGAGTAGTAATTATAAGTGGATTGGATTGGATTATATGGTGGCATAATTTTAGTCAGCCATATGATGCAAATCCTGCTAGTCCTCAGATGGAAGATAGCATTTAGTTGTTGCCTCAAAAGATTATACTACTCAGAAAGTGTTTATTTCTTTTCTTTTCATTTTTCTTTTTGATTCCAAAGGGTATGTTGTACATTTTGAATTCGAGAGGTCACAGGAAATTTCAGGGCTACGTTATCTACACTCACAGAAAAATACGGATATGATGAACTGAATGGCTATGACCAAAGGCAGTAATAGTATCAAAGGAAATAAATTTTATCACTAAACAGGTCCTCTATTCTTGAGTATTTGCTTATATTCCCTTAATCCTATTTTTACTAAGCATCTCTAAATAGACAAATCGGTTTATAATTATTTCTGCCTGTATGTATTTTCATCATCATTCCCTTCCTTGGGTAGGTTTGAGGAAGGAAATAATGTTTATTATTACTTACATCTGTTATCATAAATACATTGTTAAGATAATTTTTCAAGTAAAAATGTACTCATAGTTATAGATAGGTAGACTAAGGTAAAATGCTTTACAACATATCAGAACACATCAGAAAATTTTCCTGTTGAATCAAAATCAAGTATTCTTGAATTATTAGTAAATTCGGGTTATACTCATATAGGCAAAAACTAAACCATTACAAGTAAACTGGAGTCAAGATATAACAATTAAACAGCAACTTCTGATTGTTTTCCAATGAGTCATTTTTCCAACAGTATGTTGTCATTTTTGCTAGTAAATTTTAGGAGAGAAAGCCAGTTTTCCAAATGCTTCTGTGTAGAAATTATTTCAGGTAAGTGTTTTTCTTCTCTGATATAACAATGTATGACAGGAAATATTAGTGACATTCAAATACTAAATTTGTCTTCAATAGAAACATTAAAATCATTATATTTTGCTTATAAAGTCAACTTTGATTCAGTCACTTTAATGATAAATCTAAACCATGACCACTGTATTCTGAGAACGAATTTTAATTTGATTTTGAAAAAGAACTATCTTGTTATATGTAGAAAATAAATTAAATAAACCTAGGCACCTACTTCCATTTTAGGAAGTAGATCCCTGTTAAAAACATAATAGAAATATAATTGAGAATGCTGTTCTTTGTGATACTTGTAATGTACCAGTTCCTATTAATGATAGCACTTAACTATGAAATTCTGCATTGAAGACAATACAAAAGTTGAATTGCTGTTTGAGAGAGCAATACTTATTAATGCTATGAGTTGCCAATAATAATATATTTTTACCTTAGATAAAAATATACTGTGTTTCTGCTGGAGAGTAAAAGAAATATGTGCTCTATGTTAAAGAGCTGCATGCTATTTTAAAAATATACAGTATTACTGTTATTGTTATGTTTTTATATTCAAGCACTGATACTAGTATTGTAAATTAGCTTGTCACTAAGCAAACCAAGAAACTTCCTCCTTGTGGTTTTGTGCATTTTTCCAGAAAAATATGTAGAAATTCAGAAAGAACAATGGCATAAATCAAAAATTTCAAATAAAACAGGAACAATTAAACACCATAGCAACTCCCAAAAGATTAGATAATTTTGATTTAAATAAATTTCAGGAAAGACTGGCACTTGTAATAAGCAACTATATAGCACATGATTCAATCCTGATGTTTAGCAACAGAAAGATATTAAATGAATATTTAACTTCCCCCTCCAAATCCACCAATTCAATAAAATCTCAATTAAAATTCTGGTTTTATTTTCTAAGAAATTCTTCAAATTCATTCTATAATTCACATGAAAGTATATATGTAACAGCAAATTAAACTCTGAAATAGACATATAAAGATAGGCAACTGTGTCTATAAGATATCTAAAGATTAGAATACCACTATGTCGGTAAAATGACAAAGGTAAAAAATACATATTTAAATGTGTTATTTAGAAAGCAATAAAACAAGAATTTCTAAGAATCTGAGAAAACAAGAATTTTTATAACTGTAGGTAGCACTGTGAACAATGTGGAATTTTAAGAAAAAATACAGTATTTAGTGGAAATAAATATGTGTTGATCCCTGAACCAAATAGCCTACTCCTGAGCGTGCATCTCAAAAAAGTCATCACAAACATTTATAGGATTACATATTCAAGGTTGTCCGTTATGTGTTATTCTTAAAGAGGGGAGGAGTGTAACCAAGAAGTATCATCATGAAAGAACGAATAAGTGAAATATGTGATGGCCGACCAGGCATAATATGCTAGGAACTCAAGAGTACTCTTAATTTGACTCTAAAACCGAGTATTCTTAATTTAACTCTGAACATACCCGGCAATTTGTTTCATTAAAACATCACAGGGATGGGATGAAAATATTCACATTTAGAATAATAATGTATTTTTAAAATACTAAGTTATCTCTAGGGACAAAGAAAATTTAATTTATGCTAACGTTAAAGGTATATGCATATTTATCATCCCATTTGAAGATGTTACATCCAAGGTATCTAAAACTAAACTTAAATCAGTAACACATGCAGTTTCACTGAGATTGGAAGTCAAATCCCTTTGCATTTTTAATATGTGTGACTGCTCTCAAAAGCAGTCTGGGCAATTGACTACTTCTCACTATTGATCTACACACTGTGTCACAGAATTAATTTACTTTTTAATATAGCATTTATATTTAAATAACTTAAATATAGGAAATATGGAGAATAATTACTTCATGGATATGTAGAGTACATTCCTTTAAAATAAATTACATTCTTACATATGACTGGCACAAATATTAATAATTGTCTTAACTGTTATAAAGTTTATGTCCCGAGTACATGACGATAACAGAAATCCATAAAAATATAACAGGCATATTTACTCCTATAGAAAAGTAACACAAAATAATTTAAAAATAAAAATTTTATCAAAAATATATTATTTTACCACATTTTCTGGAAGGCAGGTTTTTCAGCAAAATAGAAAAGAATATAGAGTGGGCTCGGATAGTTCTACAACTGAAGACTTAAAGGTGTGAGTCCTTAAGGAAATAACTGATGCCTAATCAATTAAAATTCAATATGTTCAACCCTTTTGAACCCTTCAGTAGAAGCTTTTATATATGTTAGTATTCTTTAAGCCATTGTTTATCAATGACTTTAATGAGGGTATTTGTTTTAGCTTGATTCACAAGTCACTAAGTGACTGTCAGCAGGACTTTACCTGGAATGGCTGCAGATCTTGTTGATTGGTTAGACTTGCTCTGAATTTAATTCACGTGTCTATTAACTTATTTAGCTAAGATCTCTACATGCAAAATCTATTTATTTGTTGCACAAACACCACTGTATATGCTACATATAAAATTAGTAAAGAATGTCTCTGCACAATGGCAACATCACTGAGGTCATTATATTACTATTCTTTTTAAAGTTACATTTTTTCAACCATTTCAAACTAGGTTAAAAGTTAATAACTGTTAGAAGAAGCAAAAATCTGCAAACACATGATTTCAATGATAATTGATAATGTGGTAAAATAAAATTCGCTATCACATTTAATTATAAGTGATATTTGCATGTACTTGTGTTTAATGAAATATATTTAAAGGTAGACAGCTGATGTGATACAGAAGAAAGATATTAAAAACTCCATATTTTATTTACATATATATTAAAATGTGAAAATATTGAGAAAATATAAAGCTTAATATATTAGACTCCTTTAAATTCTTTACCTTAATAAATTGATATATATTTTTGACATTTAAAAATGCATAAGTAATTTTCCCTCAGGTGACAATCATAGAAGAGCTAGACACATAACAGATATTTACATTAAATATTCTTATGAAAATTTCATTATTTTGAACAAATTCTCTACTTCCTTTGGTAGGATATGTAACAGTACTTGTTGAATTTATGTAATGATCTAATATACTATGAACCACAGGGGAGGAAAGTAATCTTTGCTAGTAGCTATCTATTTATTTATAGAGCTTCCTTAACTTTTCGCAGAATAATTAATTCTATTGTCACTAATAAGTGACAATTCTATTGTTCGAAACATAGATAAAATCCAAACACTCTAGTTTAATTGTAATGTCCTCAATGATATGCCACATGTCATTACATTTTTCTCCAACCTTTATTGATTGATTGAATACAGTTAGACAAGTTATCAATTTTAGTATTAAAATATTTTATGTCATTATATCCAAATCAAATAGAGAAAAAAATCAATTGGATGTTATTTCAAAGTCAAACTATCTAATATAATATCTCTGTATCTTTAAAAGCAACTGAAAATTAACATATATCTTTTGGTCTTTTGCGCATTTTCATTATATAAAATATCTTAATTAAATGCATTAAAATTATTGGATATTTAGAAAGAATAATTTTATGATATAAATTTAAAGCCAGATTAAAATAGAGAGATATGGAGAGATAATACGTACTGGTATGCAACGATCCATGGGGATTTGAAATATTTTTTTCTTTATATTTTGCAAAAGTAGTTCAATTTCCAGTACAATATAGCAGACACAAATAAAACATAGTGATAGAATAATAGATGCATAAATCCATTGCAAAATTAATGGTACCACTCAAAATTTATGCTAAAGTTTATTGTTAGACAGAAAAATAAGAAATTTCTAGAAAATTAAGTAAGAAGTAGTAGTAAGAAAGATTAACATCAAGATCCAGTTAGTAAAATAAATGGTCTACTGTACATGCCAAAGAGAATTTAAAAAAATTAATAAAAATCATGAATACTGGACTATAAAGTTTTGATAAAATATCTGATAGAAAGTACTGGGTCCTTGGTTTGAGAAGAAGGGGAATGACTCAGTAGGGGTAGCAAATTTCCCTAATCAGGAAGAGAAAGTATTCATTCCAGGAAAGGGAGAAGAGGAGAGTAGAGAGCAGATAAAACATGGTAAAAGGAGGAGAAAAGGAGAGGACAATATAACCAGGAACATGGAGAGGGAATAGTAGCAGAAAAAAGAGGAAAAGGAGAAGGAGGAGGAGGAGGAAGAGCAGGAGCAAAACAAGAAGAATGAAGAGGAGACAGCATAGGAATGAGAAAATGGTAATAACCATAGACATTTTAAGTATATGAGAATATTGTGTCATATTTTTCAAGAAGTGTTTTATTCTAGATAAGTAAATTTTAGAGTCTAAATAAATAAAGTTAGATAATTTCCCCAAATATATGCCAAATGATGGTGAGTCTAACATAACACTGACATAAAATCTAAACAAATCTATATTAAAAAAAAGGAAAATATTAGGCCATAGAAAAATAAATGCAAAAAATTATATATGATAAATTTTGTCATTCAGCTCAATAATCCATTAAATTAATAAAATACTAAGCTTTTGTAGAAATTAAAACATATAGTTTCTGCTATACTAGAAAAATTAATGTAATTAATGCATTAATAACTTGAAAAAATCATGATGATCTAAATAAATTAAATAAATATTTCATATTATTCAACATTTCCTTATGATGAAATTCTTTTAAAGACAAAATGGAATTTATTTAGTTTGATAAAAAGTAATCTATCTGGTACCAACACTAAATATTTTTATAATGTTAAAATTATATATTTATGTGTATATACATATAGAAAACATATCAATAGAGTTACATAAAAAGCCCTGTATATCAATAAAAATAAAAATAAGAGAAAAAAAATCATAGAATAATATAATGCAGAAAATATATTGTATAACTATAAATAACTATGCATTTTACATTAAATCTGTCATGCTAGTGATCCAGTAATGTCTCATAAATAACAGAGTAGCTAACAGATTAATATGGATGATATCATATCAACATAATTGATATAATTTGAAAAGATTAATATTATACTGTTTCTCTTCATGAAAACTTAATATTTACTGCAAATTTCGACATAAATTTTCCATTTTTAGCAAAAATGGAATGTACATTCCATAATCATCAAAATCATTATGATGACATATTAAGAACTAACATTTATTGCACTTTTATTAACTGTAAGCAAGTTCTTGCTCTATGTGTTATTTTTATGGTAAAATTTGAAATGTGTATCATTTATTATCTATCATTGTAAAAAGGGTATTTAGACTCAAAGAACTAAACATTTGTCCAAGATTTTATATATAGTAAGAAGTGAAGCCAGGCTTCAAACTCAGGTACTGCCTACCAAATTAATGTCTCCTCTGTGACACAAACTTGCATTTCTACCTATTGACTACCTATTTGATATCAATGCCATGGATATCCCAATAAAGTATCAATTTTGGCATGTTCCCTATAAAATCATTATCTCTAAGTCATTTAAAATTTATGCTTTTTCAATTTCCTCTTTTCGGCAAGTATACAATTAGATCCCCCATGAACGATCAGTTACAAAGTATTGTCAAAGTCATTTAATAAATAGTACTTTATTGCATCCTAATTCGACTCCTGCACCTCTCTGGTTCTCCCCAATATATTCTCCATAATTAAGACAGAAAATCATATTAACACACTCAATATCTCTAAATAAAAAATGCTTTAAGAACACAAAGTTCCGCTGTTTTCTGTATTTTTCTATGATATTTGAAATAATTCACAAGTTTACAAAGTAATAAAATAAAATAGAGGATCATAGAAATGACAATTCTAATAAAAATATATGTACAAATATAGAAGTTATAATGAAGAAATAATGAGAGAAAGCAGACATACATAGTTATAAGAAACTTCACATCCTACAGATTTTACACATATTAAATCTATATATGATTTATAATTTAAAATTATGCTAATACATTTTTATCATTTTGATAAAAGATATAGATCTCTAGAGAAATTAATTGCAAAACCAACATGAAGAAATATTAAATCAAAATATCCCTGTTTATTTAAGTAATTAAAGATTCAATTAATATTTATTCACAGAAATCTCCCAAGCCATACAATCTTGCTGAGGATTTGTACTATCTTAAAAATGTTACTTACTCTTCCATGGACATAAAAGGAAAGGCCATTTCCAATAGTGTTATATGAATTCAGTATAACCTTGTTCCTGGCAAAGACTTTCTAAAAAATGAAAAATTACAAGACAATAATTCTCATGAACATCAATATTCCTAAACAAAATATAGCAAAATATATCTACCATCATTCAAAGAGAGTTACGACATTGATTTCTCAGTCTAGAATTGATT
The DNA here is from genome assembly GCF_014176215.1 of Rousettus aegyptiacus. Classification (NCBI taxonomy): domain Eukaryota; kingdom Metazoa; phylum Chordata; class Mammalia; order Chiroptera; family Pteropodidae; genus Rousettus; species Rousettus aegyptiacus. The sequence goes on from NW_023416286.1 coordinate 65,072,846, forward strand.
TCACATTTGAAAAATTAATATAATTCACCTCAATTAAAATGAAAAATATATGGTAATCTAATCCATGCAGAAATGCATTTGATAATATTTAACATCTATATATGTTAAAAACTCATAGCAAACTAGGAATAAGAAGGCACTTCTAATAAATGGTTTCTACAAAAATGAATTACCTCTAATATTATACTACTTAATAGATAAAAGCTGAGGTTTTTTCTTCTGAAAACATAATGAACCAAGATGGAATGCTACCACCCATTATATTACATATTGTACTAAACGTCCTAGTCAGTTTCTTATAACAAGAAAACTACATAAAATAAATAGGAATGTTAGACTAAATAAAACTGTAAATATTCTCAGTTAATACAAAGAGAAAATAAAAAATAATCTAATGATATAAAAAGGTAATGTGATAAAAATGTAGTGTGAATATTTTCTTGTTTCTGCACAGTTAAGATGTTGTATTCTAAGGAAAGAAATCTGGTACCTAGTTTAAGAGACAAGCCTAAGAAGTTAAAGAGTCACTGTCTGGAAAGATAAGAGATTTGTCTCCCCACAGATATGTGTTTACATTTAAAAGGGTGATAAAACTCAGAGCAATTCCTGCACATTCCAAAGATTTGTAAACTAGGGACCTTCTCCTTTTCTTCCTGGAGAAGATTCCTTTATATTGGAAAATTTAGATTTCTCTCCCTCTGGAGGAAAGGTGAGCATATGTATACAAATTCCTATATAAACTACTAGATTCATATTTTGAGGATTTCTGATGGGTGGTATCAGAAATCCCTTTTTGCAATGTGCAGTATTAACCCTCTGGCTCTCATTGGGTTGCCCTAAAAGGAAAAAACAGTGTTTAGGGAACTAATGAGATTATTACTACAAGTAATAATAAGTCTGATTCCATATTTAGAAATTTCATGTTTGTTTTCAGGATAACATAAATAAAAAGAGACATTAAGAAATAATCTAATAGATGCATTAAATGATAATTGAATTTAGCAAGTTTGTTGTATGCAAGAAAATATTAAATATCACATTCCTAACAATATCTCTACATTAGAATGGATAAAATCCCCAAAAGTGAAAATACCAATTGCTGGATATGTAGCAGTAAGAACTCTCATTCATTGCTGATAGGAATTAAAAATGGTAGAACCACTTTGAAGAACATTTGACAATTTCTTGCAAAACTAAGTAGTTTTACAACGAAATCCAGCAATCACACACTTTAATATTTACACAAAACATTTTGTAAATTTATGTCCACACAAAAACCTGCATGTGAATGTTTAAAACTATTTCATTTATAATCATCAAAAACTAAAAGCAACCGAGATGTTCTTTTACAGATTCATATAATGAAATAAAAAGATATCAATCATGAAAAGACAGGGAAGAATCTTAAATTCATATTGCTAAGTGAAAGATGCCAGTCTGAAAAGAATTCATATTATATGATTACAATTATATGATATTCTGGAAAAAGCAAAACTAGAGTGATGGTAAAAAGATCAATGTTTGCCACGGATCTAGATAGAAAAGTTATATATGACCAAAGTTTAATAAATATATTATAAAGATCTTTCACAAATCAGGATAGAAAAGATAGAATATTAATAGAGATTGAGGACTTATATAGCACTTGACAAACGGGATATGCAAATGACTAACAGGCATTTGAAAAGATTATCAATCTAATTATATATCAGAAAGATATATAATAAACTTAACAATACTATTATACAAAGACTAAAAATATCAAGCATGGAGACAATGTGGAGCAATGGTGAGTCTAGGCTGCAAATATGAAAAGAGATACCTCTTTACAAAATGTCATAGTATCATTTACTAAGTTTGAACATACCATACTCTATGACCAATAATTTCATTTCCTATTTATACTCCCCCCAAAATGTGTACATAACTCATCGAAAATATATATGTCTGTGTATAATATGTATGTACATATATATATGTACATATATATACACATATCTGACAATACTATTATGAACAAGACTATTATGAACATATGAACACATATACTAGCATGTTCATAATAGTATTGTTGTTATAGTCAATATCTAGGAAAAAACAAATAAGAAGTTAAATATGAAAGAATAGTGTAATGGCTAAAGAAAATATGTTATGTTTATAGGATATAATCCTTACAGTACTGTGCAGTATGAAAAAAAAACTAAAAATTGTGATATACACCTAATGGATGAGCCATAGATATAATGCTGAATGAGAAGCCAGCTATAAAACAGCACATTCTGTATTTCTATTTGTATAAAGTTTAAAAAGAACCATAGGTTAACTGTGATATCAAAGCACTGGTAAATGGCTGTGTATAATCAATTAATGAAGAATGTTTGATTATTAATAAAACTGACAAATATTATCTTTTCATATTTTTCTATAATTTATTCCAAAAATATATTTTTAATCTTAATTCTAGGCTATTATTTAAAGAATTTCCCAATCTAATTTTGCTGAATTTATTATAATGCTGTAGGCGATATGTAAGGAATCAATTCAGAACTTTTGGCAATAATTTGGATTTATGTATTCCAATACTGACTTGGTGAATAGAGAAAACAGCCAGACTCAGTGGATATAACAAAACCACATAAACACTCATTAGAGATGACATTTTATTGGAGAACTTCTTTCCTTTATTTTTTTCTTTACCAGAGGAATTTAACTCACACTTTTTATGGGTTTCACTATGCTAGCCATGATTTTAATGTTACAGTATATTCCCTGTTCTGAAAAAGTTTACAGAAGAGCTACAACCAAGTAAAATGCAATAGCATAACTATGTAAAGCGTGTTATAATAAGTGTATTATTGGGAATATGGGGAAACAGAGGAAGAAGAGACAGCACAATATGTGTGTTGGTATTTCAGAGGCTCTTAAGGATGAGAGGAATTTGTCTTATAAGTAAAAGAATAAAAGAGAGTTACTGGAAAGGAGAGTAGCACAGTAGTCACTAGAAAGAAAGATAAAGAGTGATACATTTGGAGAGTAGTATGAAAGTCACAGTAAATTTAACACAAAGTAATAGTAGTCTATAAAAGACTGTGAAGATACACATGAGCAAGTTTGTAAAAGAATATATATATATATATAGCACACTAAAATGTTTATACTTTTTCTGGAGGGTAATAGAAGCTCTTAAGCACTATTAGGCAGACAAGTGAAATGGAGGTATTTGCATTTTAGAAACATTTTTATGTCTTCACTAAGTATATATATTGTGGGACAAAAGGACAGGAGTAAAAAGAATTTGAAATGGTTATGGGAAGCCAAGTGAAAAAAATAATAATGGTGATGCAAATGAATAAATGGCTGGTGGTATGCACAAATGTGAATGCATTTAACAAATAATTAGGAGAAAGAATCAATGGAACTTGATAACCGATTGGCTGTTTTTGTAATAATGATAGCTAGAGTTGTAAATAGTGAGGTTTGAATTTCCAGTTTGTGTATTCTCTGAGATGAGAAGCACAAAAAAAAAAAAAAAAAAAAAAGATTTGGGGCTTGTTAAGATGGAGTACATCAGGAACTGCTCAAATGTATTTCTTTAGTAGGTAGTTTAATTTATGGATTTACAGTAAAGAAAGTTTACTGGAAAAAGGATGAAATAGATAATACTTAAGTAGAGTTGTCATAAGGTGAAGTATTTTTCTAAGTTGTAAGATGACAGCTTGTGTTTCAATTCATATGTAAAAGTAAAGTAGAAAAAAATATTAAGAGAGTTTTAAAACGGGTAATTAGTAGGACAAAACATATTAAGCTATTTTTAAATATGTGTTCTGTGGACAAGAAGCATAGGCATCATCCTCAAGCTCATTAGAGACACAGAATCTAAGGTGTCACCCAAGATCTATATTCTTTGCAAGATCTACAGCGATTTGTATGTACACTAAAGTTTCATAAGCAGTACTTAAGTTCTTCAAAACTTCATTAAGTTTACTCATGAAGGCGTTGATTTTATGTAAGAGAAAGGGTATAGCTTCTATGTTTACAGAAAAGAAGGCACATGCGCAAATGCTGTTACAAATGCAGATGTGGATCAAGAAGCCGAGGAGCTTCCTACTTGATCATTTAAATCACCTTCCTCATTTGCTGAACTCAAAAAAGGGTGCGGCAGAGTTTTAGTATCTAGATTGGAGAAACTTTTTAATGCCGCATGGAGTAAATGTGAGATGAGATTAAAGAAACAGTATGACTTTAAGATAGTTTTGTTTTGTTTCGTTTTGTTTTAGGTGAGGCAACCATTGGTTGACCTCACATATTGCAAGGACCTTGTCAGCTTACAATCCCTTATTTTTCATTTTTTTATTTTTTATGCCTACATCACCTGGTGTTCCTAGGTGGTTTCCCATCCAAGTACTAACCAGGCCCAATCTTGCTTAGATTCAGAGATCAAATGGGACCTGGTTTGTTTAGGGTAGCATAGCTGTAGACAAATTTAAGATAGTTTTGAAGGATCAGTTAAAATTGGACACCAAAAATGTGTACTGACATCAATCTATATGAGTTATTTTTTTCTAACAGCACTCACGGGCCTTGGCAAAAGGTAAAAGTAGGCAAATAATTGCAGCAATTTGGAAAATATATATAATATTTGAACACATTTTTAGCAAAATAGTTGAAGAAATAGAAAATAGTCTAACGAAAGAAAGAAACGGAAACAAAGTTAAATGACTGAAATCAAGGAAGTAGCAGTTGAAGAACAGTATAAATAACAAAATTACGTGAATAGAGTAATCAGAAATAATAGTCTAAGAATGAAGAACTGTGGAGTGTTTCTGCATAATGCCAAGGTATAAGTTATGATTATGAGAATGGGTTCTGGAGGTACATTAAAATTGAATACCACAAATATTGAAAAAAAAATATCAGACAAATGAAAGATCAGGGTGTTGAATAGTTTATCCACTTGACTGTTGAAATCAATGTAAATAAGTTGTCTCTGAGTAGAAAGAAAGTACATGAAGTGCCAAGTTCTACAATAAGCAATGGAGAAGAGCAAGAAGTTAGTAGAGGACTTCATTGTGGCTTTCATTGGCCATGGGCATTTTTGTCTTTATGATCTCCTTTTTCCATTAAAAAAAAAAACAGGTAAAATTTATATTTTTTAGCTTTACTAGTTTAATGGCAAATACATTAAGATTACATACTGAGATATTTTTTCAACCTGAAATTTCATTCATGTTTCCTTCTGATTTTAACAGATATTAAAGCATTTCTGTGGGCCCCTATAATTATCATAGGCCCTAACCAGTCTGCCTAATGGATAAGTTGGTCCTGAACTATTGTGTGTCTATGAAATAAATTGTTTTATCTGCTTAATTTAAAAGAATAAGACATTGAAATTTTTAGTTGTCAGTTTTATTATTCTTTGCTTATATGAGTGTTTATTAGATTCCTTATCAATTAAAATCAACTTTAATTTACTTAGCAAAATGTTACTTGGATTCAAAAAATGACTATAGGAACTTCTTCCTCTTTTTGGATATAAGCAGCGAAGAGAAAAAATAAATGAAATAATTTTCAAAATACTGAACAGAAGGCAACAAATAACTATGAACTCTAAGAGACAGGAAACAAATTAGCTGAGCAATGTGTTTTCCCAGCTAATTCTCTTGAGAGGTTCTAGTCCATGGTTCAAGGCGGAGGAGTCTATGCAATGCCTGGTGAACTCCCGGAGATGAAGAGAGAAATCTGAGAGTCTGGGGAGACCTAGGTAACAAGGTGGAATATCAAGAGAGAGAGAGAGAGAGAAAAAAAAAAAAAAAAGCACTCTAAAATATTAGTGGTAATAATGTCTGGCGCTCAGAGCCAGAAATAAATTCTGATTAAGAGAATACTGGATAGGCTGCACAAAGTAATAGTCTACCTAAGGAGTGAGAAATAACTAGCCCTAGACTAAGCATGGCTGTCTCACTTACCAAATATTAAAAGTACCAAACTATTTACAAGTACCTTAACTACATAGCAGAATGTTCAGAATATAAAATTAAAAATAGTCCAGCACATATGAAGGTAATAGTCACAAAGTTTGGCATCCAATAAAATCTATTAGCCATGCAAAGAATAGGAAAAAGGTAATAGGAGAAATATAAATCAATAAACTCAACCTCAAACTTAAATTATGAGACAAGGCTTATTAGAACTTAATTAAAACATTTATTAGAACTTTATCCTCTATGTCAAAATGTTTAGTAGAAACAGAAAATGTGCATAAGACCTGAATCAGAATTCTAAGAGAAAATATTCACTAGAACATTAGTATATCATTACCTTAATAACAACAGTAAACAAACAAACAAACAAATTCAAAATAACCATTGCTGGAAGCTATAAAATGAACAAAAGCATACAGCATGGAACAAATTGATTGTTATTTATCCAAGGAACACTACTGGAAGCTTCCAGTTTCCTGTTCCAAATGTGAGAATCTTGGAAGTCACCATTCTGTCCTAACAAGAAATGGAAAACAAAACATACTGAAAAACTAGTAACTCTTCTTAAACCCACAAGGAAGGGAAAGACACAGGAAAAACAGCTGCCCTGTGAATATGGTCATGGCTTACCAGCACAGAGACTCACCTCCAGAACCAGTGCTGCAAACTGCAATTGATGAATTGCTAGAGGCTCAGCCTGGACAAGTCTGAGAATTAAAAACTAGCCCCTACAATACTGTGAGATTTACCTCTAGGAGTACCATTAGTATCCCACAGAATATTGGAGCAAAATCCCCTCACGCTTAGGGCAGGGTAAGTGAAAAAGGAATTACTGAACCCTGGTGGAAATAGTGGGATCTCATGATATTTTAGCCAGAGTCTACAGCTATTCACCACTAAGCATAACAGCACATTAGTTATACCACGGATGTGCAGGCCATCAGATTCTGTAGTCCTGCTTGAAGGGCTGGCTGGATTGGGAGAACAGGAAATGTCAAAAACAATTGACAATCTCAGTGCAAATAATCAGGGAAGGCCAACATCCACCTGCCTAAAATTGTGATACTAGTTAGGTCAAGTATTTGTAAATGTAAAAGCAAAAGCTTAGCCAAGTCACAAAAACACAATGGGGAAATCTGAATAATGAGACACAGTGGGCCTTGATAAGCTTCAAGATGTTCCTAGTGCTCTGGAAGTCAACACACATGTGTTCAGGAGAGACTGGAGAGGGCTCCAACTACCTATAAGTCACTGGATGAACACGACAGCTTCATGATACTGGCTCAAGGTTATAAAGTACAACCTGCGACCAATTGTTAGCAAGCCACTAAGTTATGCTGCTCCAGAAATGGCCTTTAGGAAGCTGGACTTAAAAATTAAAACAAGAAATAAAAATAAAAAGAGACAAGTAGCAACATAATTGGTCTCAGGCTGCAGGAAAAAAGATTCTATTGAATTAGTCTACACAAATCACTGAAAAAATTAACAAACACACAAATACCAACAACTCAGCAGCCCATAATTCAGAATTGCTTAATGTATGATCTAAAATGTCCAGTTTTCACCACTACCATCAATGGCAAAGTTATAAGACAGGCAAAGATAATAACAAATATATACTAATAGAAACATGCAATCTGAAAACAGAAAGAAAAAAGGAGTGAAGAAAAATGAACAAAGCCTAAGATCTGTGAGAGTAGCAGAAAGAGAAAAAAAAAGAGAAAAAGACAAAATAATAATTGAAAATGACTGAAAACTTCCCAAATTTGATTTTTTTTTTTTTTTTTTAAAAAAAGGGGTTCCTGGTTTTGTAAGACCTGCCTCCTCATCAACTTGCTGCTATACACATAAACTAGAGTCAATTCCAGTGAGGTCCGGAGAATGAGCCTCCATGTCTAAACCTGTAGAGAGAGCTAAGGCTGCAAAATATTGGAACGTTTAGTTAATTCATATCAGCAGGAACCTGGGTACAGTTCATGAATGAATTCTAAGAATGTTAGTCTAATAATAAAATAATATATCTATCGATTTGGGTATATTTAATGGTTTGAGATTGAAAAGGCTAGCTTGTATAGTTGGAGGTGACTCAAACAGTTTGAAATATTGATTGAAACTTGATCTTAAATTGTGTTGACCTGATCCAATTAAAATGGAATAGTAAAAATGTTCTAGAATAATGAAAAAGAAAAATTCCAAAAGTTTAGGAAGGTGGAAATGCTGGAGCGTATTTATTGTGAGCTATTGGCACACCCATCTGCCTGATATATCCTCTAACGGGTCAAGAGTATACTCACTCACTTCAGTATAGCTTAAGATGCATTAGTGAGGGCTGTGACACCATCCTCATAAACTCTGCTTAGATGGTGTAAAGATCATAAAGGATGATGAGAAAGGCATTACTGAGATGGCTGACGTGATTTACATGAGTATAATTATATCCAGAGAAACAGACACCAAAAATTAGTACTTAATAATAAGAAAAAAATAATAAGCATAAAAAGGCAGCAAGAATTAAGTAGCAATCAAAATACTTCAGCTGATATCATCTTTGTAATAGGCAACTAATGATGATGTATTACTAGCAATAAAATATGAAGTCAGTATTTTAAAATATTATTTGATATATATTATAGAAAATATCTTCAGCTTGAGAAAAACTTTATTTGTATTGTCACATTGAAGAGTAATCAACTCTTAAGAAATTTCTATATCTTAGTTTACTTAAAATTCTGTAATCCCTTGATTCAATGAGAGGATAGGTTTCCTTATAGAAAGACCGCCAACATTGACAAACACAAACCGTATTTGTAACTCCAAGGCTATTTCTAAAGGGACTGAGACCATTTATAAAGGTGACATACTACTAGCAAATAGGAATTATTCAGAACTTTTGAGGATTCATAGATATTAATAAAGTTCAATTTTCAAAAATAACGCACTGCCCATGATAGTCAAAAGACAAAAGAAGTTTAGACATGAGGCCATCTCCAAATGGTACAGTGGACTTGCAGACCCACCGGGTAATTATCTCGTCAGTCCTTAAATGCATAGTTGGAACAGGCATACGTTATGGCTGCCAGAATCCCAACATTGGTTCCTAGACCTGTGGATTAAAGGGTGCTTTTCATTTTTCATACAATATGGCCAAACTCAGTTTACTCCTACTATCTAGATGGAATTACCACAACCTTTTTACTCAGAAAAGTTTGCAGGTGTGTACAACAAATTAAATGTCCATCCTAGCTTTATTGTATTAATTCTATAAATTACTCTTATCAAGAATATGAACCGAATGAATAGCATATAGTTTAGAGAAAAGCAGAAAATAGTACAATAAAAAACTTGGAAGATGCAAAGATGAGGATTCTTACCACATTTCTATTTAACTTAGTTATATTTCTTATACAAAGTTAGATGAATTCTAACAATAAACTGTGGATTATAATAATCTTAATCAGATAGTAGGTCCAATTGCAAACACTATTCCAGATATGTTATCTTATGTGGAATTAATTTTACACTGAACTTGTTTTGCAGCAATTGATCTGGCAAATACTCCTCTATGCCAATTTACATGCATCTCCATAAGTTGCTTGCTATTATCTGGCTAGCAAGACAGTGCAATTTCATGGTCTTACATCAGAGCCATGCGAACTTCCCTCATTCATAATCTCTCCAGTGTTATATTGATGCTTAATCTGTGAATTTATATCAGTCTGTACTGGCATAAATAAAAGTTTACTTTCAATGTATATACTTATCTCATTGTGGGCCAGTAACAGTTTTCAAAACAGTGTTGACCTGGGACCTTAGTTTGAGTTCCACTGATCAGGTTCACCAAGATCTTAATTATAACTGGAGGACAAATGCAGAGGTCAATTAAATTTATAAAATCATTTTATTGTAGCTTCTTTAAAAAAAAAATTCTATGAGATGTCTTGGTATGACACATACATGTCAAATAATGGGAGAGAAAGACATTTATATTCATGGATGACCTGGTGAAATACCTGTCCAGAGGACTTAACCTGACAAGATGGACACTCTAAAATGAAAGAGTTTTTTTTTTTTTTACATATTGCAGTGATTATGACTAAAAAAGGAAACGATTCTTAATGAAATTATTTTTAATTTTAGAGGTAATAAAAATCATATATTAGTGTATTTCTATGGCTCATTAATGAGCAAAGTATTAACCTTCCATTTTGAGTAGTGCTCAGGGCAAGAGAAGGCTCTGTATCAACTTCTGGCTGCAACAAAAGCTATTTTGTGATTTTCCTTCATGATAGAAGAGATTCAAATATAATCTATGCATCCTTGAACCACTGTAAAGCCTGAATAAGAGAAGCACTAAACAGACTTCTAGATTTTTGGAGAAAGGCCATGTTCTTTCACTACAGTTTCAAAAACTAGGTCCTGTCTTATTATTGAAATCTAGTAGTACTAGATATATTTTTCATAGAATCAAATAAACTTCTGATTTTAATTTGGATCCTATCTGATCCAATATGCTATAAAATTGGTTGTGCACAAGCATAATCCCTCTTCAAGTGGAAATAGCATACACACAACCCGGTTTGAGTAGGTAATCATGATAAAAATAAATTACATAGCATGTTACTTAGCAATACAGCTAAGGTTCCCAGTGCATCTGATCTTGCTATATATCTCCTTTACTTCATTCCACAGCAATGGGCTCATGGACAATTTCTGAAACCAATGTATTTAGGAAGGGGAAAAAAAAATAATTACAGATGGTGTTGATTAATATGCTGGCATCAATGAAAACATGTGGTGTAGTATTAACAGTCTAGTTGAAAATGTTCCTGATACATAGTAGTGAAAGAAAATATCTTCTTAGGTAGAACTTTGAATCTGGCATCTGATTGTCCTGTTTTAATTGAATTGTCTTAGACTCACATAGCCTACTAAAAATTAACCCTATTAAACTGAGAAAAAAAAATTTATACATTAGTTGTTAAATTAATAGATTAAAAATATCTTTCTGCATGTTTCTAAATGTATTGGTTATCTAGCTGACATGCTATTTTTGGTCTTGTGGATCTGCAAATATTAAAGATATATAACATGATGCATAACAACAGTTCAACAATTTCCATCATTATTAAAAATTTCCCTCATCGTGTATTATGTATAAATAGGTATATATTCTTGGCAGTGAGATAATCCCTTAAATTACCTCAAATCATGGCATTTTTATTACTGCCTAACCTGCTGACACTAAATGATTACACCTAGAATCAAGGAGATATTTCTGAAATTTATGTTGGGCTGACTGAATTATGCCAAGTTGTAGATATATTTTCCTCTATTTTTAGATGCGTAAAATAGTATGTAGGGTCAATGGTGTTCACCATTTTTCCTCTCCACTAAATAGTATCTAGAAAAGACTACTTTCTACCAGTGACAGCATTTCTTCACCAGAGAGATTCTTAATTATTCCTATGTAGTATATATGGGGAGAGGGAGATATATCTCCCTAGGAGACATCTAAAATCACAGTAGCACTAAAACTGTTTCTTCCAAATGCAGGAAGAATTTAAAAAAAAAGAAAAAAAGAAAAAAAAAAGTAGTGGTAACTTAGATTTAAAAAAGACTTTAGTATAATGCAGTATAATACACCTTATTTGAATTCCAAACCTAACAAGTATAATGTAAATGTGAACTCTGACAAGACATATGATAATATAAAGAAAGTGTATTAATAGCATGATAATAACTTTTAAGTTTATATTTGATACAAACTAATAATGTGGGGGCAACACAAAAATTGATATTTGTTGAAGCTGAGATCTGGATGGATCAAAGTCATGATATTCCCTCTACTTTTTAATATCTTTGGAAAGTTCCATAACAGAACATTTTAAAAGAATAAAGATTTAAATTTTTGTTGTTCATTCTTCTTAAGCCAGAAATTTACCATACCAAGTTCTAGAAAGTCCAGAGAAAACTATTTTCTGAAACCTTTGTAAAACCCAAGAAACTAGTTGTATTAGTTTAAAAATTATCAGAGGAAATCATTTCTTTAAGATTTGGTCTCACTACTTAGGCTCAAATATGTTTAAAACAAACTCTAATATAATATGGCAGAAAAAGAAACCAAGTGTCTGAAAGTACTAACAGTAATTCCGTCTGGACAGAAACAGAACAAAAACCAGTGCACTTCCTGATAACCCTTGAGGGCTTTGCTATCAGATACTCTAAGTAATAGTCATTCCATAGAAAGGGCCCACTCTTTTATTGTTTAACCAAATTATATTACATTGTTTATAGATTGTATCAGAATTACTGTAAAGGATTATAAGTGGATTTTCCAGAATGGCACTTTAAATACAGCATGATTGATTCTTTTGTTCATTCTCCCAAACATTTTAACCCATTGACAAAGCTTCTCGGAAATATACTAAATGCTACAGTAAGATCATGACGAAAAACACATGCGTGTATGTGTTTACAATTTTCTGCATGTATTACCAACAAAAACTTCATAAACCTGAGCAGGGTTATCGAAATTTCTCTTTTAAATAATAAATCTATTCCATATTAGTATACTTCAAAAGGAGAAATGGAAAACTTTTCATTACATCATCATCTTGATCTGTAACTACTTACTTGATATCATTTTTTAAATCTTTCTTGACTTACTGTAAAAAAAGAAAGTGTAGAAAATTGTTTTTCTTCTACATCTTTATGAAAAGTAGAGTATTCACCCTGTGCTTTCTTTTTATTTGAACTTATTTGAACTTATTATTTCTTATTATGGAAGAAACACATGGAGCTGCTGTTTTCTCTTCAGTAGTTTCTAAAAATCAGACTGCATTTGAAATAGAGAATGGCATACTTTGAACAGCAACTGCTAATGTAAGTTATACCTCTTCTTTGTATTAATTTGTATTTATTTCCTGTTTATGTCTTTTCTCTAATAACAATGAGCAGTAGTCTTCAAACTACACAGATTTAGTTGGTTAAAACACGCTGAAGAAATCCACCCATGAATTTATGTGTGATACTTTGACTCATTTTTTGATAATATCCCAGCTGTGTAAAGGCTCCTGATAATGTTTTTTTCTAAGGAATATTATTTCATTTTTTATTTCGGAATCATAATATATGTAAGTAAAAAAAAATCATTTTTGTCTGAACCTTCAAATATGAATTTTATTTCTTTCCCAGTTCTCCTTTCTATCTACTTTTACCTTTAATAATTCGATAACAGATTTAAGAAAATATGACTATGATAGTATAATACTATACTTTACTATTGAATTTATTTAAACAAATTATTGGAATATTAACATAATAATTTTGTTCAACTGAATCAAACTGTGTAGTCAAAACAATAGCTCTGGCAAGCTTTTGTCCACATAACTATATATACCAGTTCTGCATACCATACAGTGATTCTTTTTCCTTAGTAAATATTGTTTCATCTACTGGAAATCTCTCCTCAAATTTAATCAGATTCTTTTAAATTTTAATCCAATAATGCCTTTTTAACATTCTGAGATAAACTAAAATGCTAAATATTATTGAAAGTCAAACCTCTTTTAATACATCACAGAGACTGATTTCTAAGTATTTTATTTAATACTGAGACCTCCAGCATCTGTTCAAAATAAACCTTGAAAGTTCTGACCAAGTAAAAGTGAATAGATAAGTAATGCATAGCCTCTATGAAAAATTTTCCCAGTGGTAGTCTGTTACTTGTATTTGAAGCTGTGTGAGTTCTTATTTCTCAGTGGAGTTATCTTATGCTTTTTTTTTTTTATGTAAAAAGAAAAATATTCAATTAAATAAAAAAGATATTATACTCAATAAAATCAAATTCAGTTAACTCTAAGTTCTTATAACAAATATCATTCTTCAGAATATAAAGTCAAATATGCTATTTTGCCCTGAAAAGCTAGAAGATTGAATCAAATGTTGTTTGTATCTTTCCACTCTAATCCAGAATAATCAAAATGTGTGTGAATGACCATGTATCATAAAAAATGTTTTCGGTAATTTTGTGCATTCTGTTTCAACAAAGCCCTTGAACAACACTGATTGTGAAAGCATGATCCTTTTAATTAATTCTTTAAAACATGATAAGTTTTTGTAGTGCCATTTAAAGACCTGCTGATACTACATATGCATAAAGACTCCTTGGGAGAAGATATTTCCTTAATAAGGAAGAATATTTTCTTATAAATTAAAGGTATTTTTAAAACCCAGTAACTTTCTTTACTGGGTTATAAACTGAATAAAACCATAAGTTTTTATCATCCCTTGAGCATTACTAGATAGGGGAAATCACTTGGGAACAAGAAAACCAGTTTCCGAAATGCAAGATGCTAGCTAGACATCTAGACTGAGTAATTAGTTGAATTTGGCTTACTTTCTATCTTTGAAGGTCCATGATGAAAATTCATGACAGTAATTACAGGTCACTTTGTATCGCAGGCCTTCAAATTACTTGCAAATTTTTTAATTAATCAATGTTCAAAAATTCGTAGCATTCCTATTTGTAATAATGAATTATCAGAAAAAGAAATGAAAAAAAAAAACTACTTTTGCAATTGCAACAACAAAAAATAAAACCTAGGAATAAACCTAATAAAACAAGTACCTGTGTAATGAAAAACTATAAGAATATATTTAAAAAAAAAACTGAAGACAACACAAAGAAATGGGAAGGTATTCCATGTTCTTAGAAGAATCGGCATAGTTAAAATGACCTTATTATCTAAAGCATTATACAGATTTAATGCAGTCCAGATCAAAATCCCATCAGTACTTTTTAAAGAAATAGGACAAAAAAAATAATCAGATTTGTATGTAAGTACAAAAGACTCCAAATCCCCAAAGCCATCCTGAGAAAAAAGAACAAGTCTGGAGGTATCACTCTACCAACTTCAAATAATATTATAAAGTGACAATAATCAAAACAGCATAGTATTAGCACAAAAATAGACACACAGACCAGTGGAACAGAATGAAGACTCCAGAAGTAAACCCTTGTTTATACAGCAAATATTTTTTGACAAAGGAGCCAAAAACACACAATAGAGAAAGGAAAGCCTCTTCAATACATAGTACTTGGAAAATTGAAAAACCACCTGCAGAAGTTGAAATTAGGCTGTTGTCTATCACTAGACAACAAAATTAACTCAAAATAAATTAAGAACCTGAATATAAGACCTTAAATAATATATTGCATAGAAGAAAAGATAGGTACTAAACTCAAGGACCTTGAACTTAAAGAGGATTTTATGAATTTGACTTCAAAGGCAAGGGAAGTAAAAGCAAAAATAAATAAACGAGACCATATTAAACTAAAATGCCTGCACAGAAAAAGAAACTGTCAACAAGGCAAAGAGACAACCATCCAAATGGGAAAATATATTTGCAAGCAATGCCTCCGATAAGGGCCTAATGTCCAAAGTACATGAAGAACTCATACAACTCAATAACAATCAAAAAATAAATAATCCAATTAAAAAATGGGCAGAAGACCTGAACAGACACTTCTCCCAAGAAGACATACCAATGGCCAGCAAACATATGAAAGGATGCTCAACTTCACTAGCTATTAGGGAACTCAAAACCACAATGAGATACTATCTCACACCTGTTACAATGGCTGTTATCAATAGAACAAGCAATAACAAGTATTGGAAAGGATGAGGAGAAAAAGGAACCCTCATACACTGCTGGTGGGACTGCAAATTGATACAACCATTATGGAAAACAGTATAGAGGTTCCTCAAAAAAATAAGAATTGATCTATCATATGATCTAGCAATCCCTCCTGCAGTAATTACCCAAAAGATTTGAAAATACTTACCTGAAAAGCTATATGCACACCGATGTTCATAGCAGCATTATTCATGGTGGCCAGGACATGGAAGAAACCAAAGTGTCCTACCAATATGCAGTACATATACACAATGGAGTATTACTTAGGCATAATAAAAGACAAAATACTGCCATTTACAACAACATGGATGGATCTTAAGATAAACATGCTAAATGAAATAAGCCAGACAGAAAAAGTTGAAAACCATATGATATTTCTTATTTATGTGGGACATAAATCTAAAAGCAACAAACATAACAAACACAGACCCGTGGGCGTGGACAATAGACTAGTGGTTATCAGAGGGTGGGAGGGAGGGGTAAGATAGATGGGGTGAAGGGGGTCAAATATGTGGTGACAAAAATAAATCTAACTATGGGCAGTGAATACACAATGCAACATATATATGACTTAATATTGAATTGTACACTTGAAACTTATTGGATTTTGTTAATCAATGTCACCATAATAAAAAAAAATTAAGAATAGAAAACTTTAAAATGCCACTTTAAATAAAACATAAAAAAACAGTAAAAGCATTACTGTATTTTTGGCTGACAAACTTTTAAATGGGTTAAACACATGTTGTCTGAATCCTTTTATTGTTTAGAGTGACATTAAAAAACATAATAAAGTAAATTTTCTCAATATCTTGATGTAGTAGAACTTATTTCTCATGCATTAAATTTTAAATGGTTGCTGCTTTGGAAGAGGTGATTCAGGGACACAAGATTTCTATCTCATGGCTCCACAGGAGGGAAAAAATAGTGAGAACTGAGCCTTAGACTCAGACTGTAAGTGGTGCATATCCCTTCCACCCACATCACATGACCATACTCATCTGCAAGTGAGGTTGGCGGCTATAATTCATACTTGTAACTAGGAAGAAGAGTAAACATACTTAATTATCATCCAGCTATCTCTACCACCCCACAGAAGCAGAACTTTCTGTTGCCATGGAAAGGCTTAGTAGTACATGTGCAAAGTTGGGGGGGAAATTATATTGAAGTCTGAATTTAAATATTTTCTCCTATATAGAAATGAAGTCTAATGCACATTTAATTTTGCCTTGACCTGGTTTGTATGCTTATGAAATCAAATGACAAAAAATATAATTAAAATCTTAAAAACTTGACATTTTAACATTTTCAAATAAATGATTCTAAATCAATAACATCTGCTCTTCTGGAATAAATTTTCCATCTTGTTTTTCTGTCATATGTTAGAATCTCAAAGATAGCAACATATAATAAAATTAGTTTGTGAGAAGAATATATATAATAAGCATATTATGAAGGGTCATAGATCATTTACCTTTTAGTCTTTTTTACATAAATTAAAGGTTATTGCTGTGCTTAAAGCAGCAGTTTTTATTTTTTCATCTCCTCTTCTCAAGGATATGCAGTACCTATATCATCCTTGCTTTCATAGAAGAAAACTTACCCACTTGATTTATTGCTCATTGTAATTTCAGTTCGGGGCCACTGAAGTTCTAGTTTAAATAATCATTTCATCTTGTTTAGTCTTAAGTTACAACAAATAATAAAATTGAAAAAGGTGAATATTTCTGAATCACTGTTAAATTGGGCTAAAAATCTGATCGTTAGTCTCAGTTAAGAACAATGTTTATGAAGCTAAAAAAGTAATAGCACTGAAGGATACATATTGTGATCTTGGTACTTCTTAAAGCAAATTTTTTTTCTTTGAGAGTCTACTAATATCACATCAGATTTGGCACATTATTTTCCCAACTAATAATGATTTTTTTTTCATGTAGTTATTACAACAAATTATAAGAATTCTTGTCGAGGAATGGGGATCCTGTTCAGCTAGGTCAGATCATTAAAGGGGAATTTAACTTCATGCTGCTGCTCATGTCATATTGGCCTATTTGCAAAGCAGTAAAACAGCAGAACATGTGGTCAGTGGTTAACAATTTTTTATTAAAATTATATATCATTATTGGTTTGATTATTCAATTATTAATACTTCAGCTAGGTTTGGGGTAGAAAAACACAAAGCAGTATATATGTTTTAAACAAAGGGAATGGAATCAGCAAATCTGTTGTAAAAACCAGCAGAAAAATCTTTAGGGAAGCATGAAGTGGGGGTTCCAGAGAAACAAACAGAAAGAATAGAAAACTCAGATATAATAGCTAATGCTCCAAGGCTGGCATATACGAATTGAAGATGAAAGATAGTACTGCATTTAATTCTCTTTCCACCTTAAAGGTGCCATTCCCTACAAAGCTAGAACCATTGAAACCATGCTGCCTCTTTTTATGGTCACTGTGCACCAGGATAAACCCATCACTTCTGCCATGAAAAAAAGTGACAATTGTAGGAGCCAGGGCCATAAATATGTTTATGTATATATATTTTTTCCATTATCTCATTTTTTAATGCCAGTTCCACCCTTACTGTTTTGCTGATTTAGGCTTTCCAGTAACTTTGTAACCAGTTTCCTGTATGGACAGCTCTCTGAAATAAGGTGAATGAAGTCTGTTTTTCTTGGTGCCAGGAAAGTAGTTTACTTCTATGCATGGATCTTACAAAGGCAACTAGGATACTTGCTACATCAGCTCACCATGCCAACTATGTAGTTGACCAGCATGATGTTCTACATGATATAGAAAAATTTAAGGCTCATGAGTAATAATTATGGAAGAGAGTCAGAGTATTCATAAAGCTTCGATTTAAGACAGTGCAAGTAAAAAGCTGTTCTAGTAATTGGAAAGTACCTACTACTTCTTGTGGTCTTTCCTAATTGATGTATGGGGAAAAGCAGGGGAAGGGAGAGTATTTTCCAGTTGCCCACATCGGTAGCTGAATATTAAGTGCCTTGCTCTGTTAATTTGTTCCAATGATGAGATCACAGCTTGAAAAGCAGCTACAAATGAAATTGCTAACAAATTATCTAAATCATCCTGTGTAATGGATGCCTGTGTTGAGCACTTACAGCAGATACAAATATCCTTACTAGAAGTCTATCTATATTCTTTTCAACTTCCTTATAAACAAATAAACAAACAAACAAAAACATTTCAGTCTTGTTCTTTCCCATTATGCTGCCAAACTGGTTCAATCATACCACATTGGTCATGAGTCAGTATCAACCAAGTCTTTTGACACTATATCCCCATCAAGGCATGGTGCACAAATATGCCCCTTAATATTTATATTTCACCTACGGGGAGGATTTCCCTTCTCACTGCCTTTGGGTGGAGCATCTATGAGAACACAAAAGGGCTATGCGGAGTTCCTTTGCTATTGAAACTGACACTGAATTACTGCTTATTCAAAAATAAATGATATGAAGAATATTTAGTCACTTGTTATTCTTACAATTCAAAAATGCACCTATGGTCATTTCTAGCATTAGTGAAATAGGATCTCCAAACCAATTTGTACAAATAAGAACTTATTCAAGAGTGATTATAAAAGCCGTGAAGGTAAGATACCTATCAATATGTAGAAATATCTATGTACAGATGCTATATACATTGAAGTTTTTCCTCCATGGATTTCAGTGGAGCCCAGGATGTTTTACCTGTTTTTAAATTTTGAACTTGAATAAACATGATTTCTTGAGGGAGCTTTTTAAGTATCTTAACTGATTAGGTTTAAAAAAAAAATATATGTAGAAAAAATGTAAAATGTTATAAAATAAATATATATCCATTTAAAATATTTACTTTTTGATGATTATAATTTTGTTTTTAAAAAAACAGTTTATAAAACTGAATATAAAGAGCATATTAAAAACACAAATTAAATATATTTTCAAATATATTCATTTAAATGGTCATATTAAAAATATAGCTATCAGTAGTTTTCCAATTATTTAGTTGATAGAAAAAAATACTACCATCGAATTCCATTGCTTTTTCCCTAGGTTCAGGTAAATATGAACATATGAACTTAAGTAGAATTTTCCTTGCAACAGCAGATCAAGAAACATATAGATTTATACCACTGCATCCGAGAGATATGATTATTTGCTCATATTTTCCATGTATCAGAGCAAACATATCTACTCTCTTTTGAAATTTTTACTGAATAATAATAATAAGGATTAATCCAATGCAAGTGCACCAGACAATGGAAAATACACATGTACCCTTGAGGGGCCTACGTGATTATTAGGTTATCAAAGTAGAAGGGATCCTGAGGGCTTCTACTTTGATAACCTAGGTAGTGACAAAGATTCTTTGCTTGACCAAATGTTAGTCAGGCTCCTACAACTTCTCCTAGATCCATCTGTACACTTCCTTGTAAAATCTAGTTTTAGCAAGAACCCTGCTAGGTCAGTTTAACTGACCCCCACCCCCATTTCCCATGTCTGATTTTGCTCGATATCTGATCAGGTTTTTCATCCTTCACCATTCAGCAGATAATGTCTGATCAGCCTGGGTTGTCTTCAGCAAGAATCTTGTTAGGTTAGCTTAGCCAAACCCTCTCAATCCCCTCACTGTTGATGTTTATTCTTAATAATTTTCCACCAACTGACTCCACCTTGATCTTTGGCTATAAATTCCCACTTGTCCATGCTGCATTCTAAGTTTAGCCAAATCTCTCCCCCACTGTAAAATCCCATTGCAATGGTCCCTATACCTATTGCGATGATCCTGAATAAAGTCTACCTTAGCATCTTTAACATGTATCATTAAATATTTTTTTCTTTAACACTGGTCTGCACCCACCCCATCTCATCA
Source organism: Rousettus aegyptiacus (assembly GCF_014176215.1). NCBI lineage: Eukaryota > Metazoa > Chordata > Mammalia > Chiroptera > Pteropodidae > Rousettus > Rousettus aegyptiacus. The sequence continues at coordinate 65,093,401 of NW_023416286.1, forward strand.
TTTGTGAACATCCATGTCCCGGGAATTGGGGGAGGGGGGGAGAGAAACCGATATTATAATCTGTTGCCATGAGTTACATGACTTCTACTATATTATTGGCCTTCATGCTATGATAGTGCCTAATATTTATTTATTCTTCAAGCTAAGTTAACTTAGTTTTGGTTGAAGACATCACTGCTGCTGGTCAAGCAGAGAATAAGCAGAGAGAGTTGCAAACACAGCCAATTAGCCAATAAAAGTTAATGTATTGAGTATTTACTAAATGACCTGAGTTAAAACTAGGCACTACAAAAATATAAAGAAATTTTAAAAAATGACTTTTGCTTCATATAATCATATTCCATAAGCCTAATGTGAGAAACATATAAGACATTTTGTAAATTTAATGCAGTGCTGTGTATTGCATTAGAATTGGAAAGAAACGTAGGAGGAAAAAATGAAGAGAAAGAGTCTGATGAAAAAAATCATAACATAGGCAAGCTAAGTGAGCAAAATTATATGTGACCCTTGCCTTCATGGAGTGTAAGGCAAATATGTCTGACTGTAGAATAAATATGAGGGAAAACGTACAGCTGCTTAAGTTATAATTTCATCCAAGAGAAATCTCCTAGACTGCCTCATTGATTATGATAAAGGGTATAAATTTTATCATTTTTAAAACTTAACTTTCAAAATGTCACTTAACTGATTTCTCATACACTCATCTGTCTAGAATCCCTAGGTATAGTTTCTATATTATTTTACTGAACTAGTCCATTGATAACATAAATATATAATCCTTCAGCTTTAAAACTCAGAACATAATAAGATGGTTTCTTACAATTTACCACAATATAAATCATGGGATTTCTATATGGCAAAACTATGCTAAATATCAGGAAAATAAAGAAAAGGGAAATATCTGCTACTTTTAAATTGTTTAACTAGGAATTCAGATGAGAAGAAATAGGAACCCTGTCTCTTTACTCTTCTCTAATCATTATATTATTTTTATTCTAAGGAATTTAGAGTGATTTTCTTTTCCAAGGATGTGGGAATTTTAAACTGCCTAAACCTCAGCCTCAGGAATATCTAGAGCACTTAAAATATCAAATCCACTAAAAAGATAAGGCAGTTAAAAATTACGTGAAATGTTGCGTTCTCCAGAAAGAACCTAAAATAAATTATCTTTTGTTATCGTGTATATGTATAAATTCTTTGCTTATTTAAAACACAGAAACCTGTATATAGCACAAACAGAGAAATTTCTATATGTGAACAAGAAAAGCGATATAACATTCTATAAGCATAAAACTTGTTTATAAAGTTCTATCTCAGATTTCATTTCTCTAGTTAATTATATGTGGTTTTATTAACTAAGGAAAGCTCGTTTTCAAAAAATTAATTCCTGAATCTATATCGATGTTTACTTCACAATTATATCAATAGGAAAACAATTGCCAATCATTAATATTGAGGTATATTAACACATGAAAATGCAGAGAACCATACAGTGAACTTTGGAAATGCAGAAGTAATTATATGAACTATATAGTAGTCTAAAATCCCCTGGATAGCTCAATATAATTCTTATGAAAGTCTATGTCATTAAAAAAAAAATGTCTCATCATAGCATTTTGGAATTATTTTTAAGCACTCTCTGAAACCATCTACTTACTAAGAAAGAAATAAAAGTCAAATGCAAAATGATACCTATAATGTATTCATGTCCTTCAGCATTCAGTAGATAAATCATTCTTATTCAAATGAAATCCTTGACTTATTATTTTTTTTTTCCTGCCCCTATGTTCAAGAGATATGCTAAGGCTATACAATTCTCAGAGAACACTCTGTCTCTCCATTTTTTTTTTTCCCTTTGAGGGTGAAAAATGAAACTAATGGGAAGAATGCAACCTAAAATGAAACCTCAAAGGATAATGCATTGAAAAATGATGCAGGACATGGACTATTTGGCATAGAATTTTCATATGTCTTATTATTTCTATCCACAACGTCCTAAGAGATTTTTTTCCTTATCATACAGAATGTTCAATGTGCTAACTGTAAACTTATGGAGAATTGAGACATTTTATAACTCTCCTATTACTGCAGAAATGTTATTTTCCTACAAATTGGCTTAATGGTGATTGCCCAGAGACTAGTTTGAGGTACCAGAAAAAAAAATAAATAAATAACTAGAGCTGATATCATCTATAGTGTATGGCTAAAATAAAATTATTCACTGTAAAAGTGGTGACAAATTTAATGGAAGGCAGGTTGTAGAAGGAGCCAAATGTGCTTTAGCATAAAAATTCTAGTGCTGTTATGTTTTTAAAAACAGTGTCAAGGTTCTTAGTAACAAGAAAAATATGCTGTGTTTGTGTTTGCATAAAGATAGAATAAATTATCTCCAGAAAAATATAACAAATAAAATAAGTAAGTAATAAAATTAACCTTCACATTTGCAACATGTATTGCTTTTTAAATAACTAGTGGGGAATCAATAGAGCTGCATATATCGCACGGGAGACCACATTGGCATTCCAGCATAAATAATGGGACAGGACATGCACCTTTCCTTTCAGTCTAGAAACAGAGATAGGAGGATCTCCTTTAGCACCTGGTCAATGTCTGAGAAAGTCATCCTTGTAAGATATAAACGATTCCCCCCCGCCCCTTTTAAAGGTAAGAGTTGAAATCTCCATTGAAGGAGAAGAAACACCAAATTGGAGATATTCAAAGAAAAGCTGCAAGAGGAAGCAAGGATTTTTAAAAATATTAATATAATCTAGGACATGTATTATTTTATATTTTTATTGGAATCAGAATTTTACCTTTTTGAAAACTATACTTCAATAGCTTTGTAAATCACCTGAGATAGACAATAAACTCTATATCTCAGGCTGCTTGAGCATGTACATTTTTTCCGAGCTTCTAGAAAAAGTCCTAATTCATTTTTTTTTCTTTTTTTATCTGAGGTGTCATATTTGAGAATGACTCTCATTTAATCAGTTCTGACAAGAACACTAATAAGGAACACAAATTTACTTTATATGTAGAACCAATGCCCTATATAACAAATGCCCTCTCAGAAAACTGTCTCCATATCTGGCTTCTTGGTCTTCAGTCTCACTTGGAAAGCCGCTGGCAGGCTGTGGACCTTAGCCATCTTTTGAAACTGCAATAATCGAGGAATTTACCCACACTTATAGAAACTACATGTAAAATCAAATGAAGACAATACCTTGGGCTTATTTTTCTTGTGTCAGGATAGAAGTAGTAATCGCAGAAACTTCTAAAAAACAATCTAAGATTTCATATGAATAATGACAAACAGAAGTTAATAAAATCTGGCCTTACTTTGCTCAATACTATATATTAAACACAAACAAACAGCTTATGTAGTGTTAAACTAATGAAACAAGGAGGACGTTAGACTGAAGTGGCTTTAATGATTTAGTAGTCTACCTAAGCAAACTGAAATCTAAGCCTGTAATGCCTCAAGGTTAAGAAAATCAAAACCTAAGGACGACCAACCTCAATCAGCTAGGTTTTTCCAAATAAGGCAACTGCTTAATCTGTAGCCAATCAAACAATTTTCTTGCTTTGCTTCCCGTTCTTCTCTATAAGTCTTTCCCCTGGCAGCGGGGTGGAGTGTTCTCAACCCCTTCCAGTTTGGCACTGAATAGATTTTTGCTCAAATAAACACTTACAAATTTTAATATGACTTAGTGTATCTTTTAATAATGGTTAATACTCTTTCTGTACCTACAGAAAATAATAGGCCAAAACTAATGAGGACAGTGCTTTTGTTACTATAAACAATCCTTAGAGATTATATATGACTACATAGGTTTAGACTGAAAATAATTAGCAGGACCTGGGAATAGGCTAAAGAGATTTCTGTTTTTCCTTTCAATGCTGCACTGGGTTTGCACTTTTAATTGATTTTTTTTTTTTTATGTCCTTAGCTATGTTACAACTTTGTAGAAGCAAAGGTTAACAAGTAGATATTTATATAGTATAAATGTCAGTAATTTCTGTCTAGTGAGAAGAAAACCCCAAAAGTCGTACTTTATTACTCTGTTGTTATTAAACCAGTTTTGAATCTAATGTCACATCTTTTCCTAAAACCCTGTTATTAAATGTTCTATAAATAGGTAACTCCTTAAATGTACTTAAAATTGGTTTTAACATCTTCTTATTCAATGAAATTTTTGACTCATAAAAATTATAGATTAACATATATTATATAATAAATATTTGTAATTAGTCAATAAAATTTTGGAAAAAAGTATGGTGGAAATATTTACTTCTAAATAAAAAATACATTGTAGGCAGTATGGTTCTGATATAAAAATAAAAGGCTCAATACAATAGACTAAAATAACCTACACAAAGTTTATAAAGTTTTGATTATTAATGCAGTTTTCTATGATAAGGCAATACATATAGATTATTTTAGTAAAGATAATGGAACAATTTGTTTATTAAATATTTATTATACATAAATACAAAATTATAAATGTTTAAATGGAAAAAATATTTGATATAAATTCATAAAAATTTAGGCATTTAGATTTCCATATGTGAAAAAAATAAAATTAAAGAAAAAAATTAAATTGAATAAAAATGTTCAAGTCATATGATGAGAGTTAATTTTATTTTATAAGATTAATATAAATTCAAATGGTCGAAGATAAATACCTTATGCAGAAAATAAAATAAAGTGAAGAAAAAATATAAAGTCAAAAAAGTACAGATTAAAAATATATATTTTCTTAATTTTAGGCTCTTAATTAGCTAAACGAATGTAAAATAAAACAAGAATATTGTAGGGCTTTTAAAACACAGTTTGGTTTTCTTTTAAAATTGTAGGTGAAGGAGCCAATCTATGAACTATTGCATCAACCACTTGTGGGAAATGAATAGAGCCCAAAGCTCCTGCAGCACACTTTGGAATTTTTGTACAGAATTTTTAAGAACTGTGTATTTTATATGACCGATAACATTCCAGTTATACATTTGTATGAAGGGTTTAGTTAGAAATGTACATCAGGATTAAGTACAAAAATACTTACTATAACATTTTTAACTAAAAAAAAATTCAATGTAGAAAATACCTTAACATAGTAAAGGCCACACACAACAAATCTTCAGCCAACATTATACCTAATGGTGAAAAATTAAAAGCCATCCATCTAAGACCAGGAAAAAGGCAAGGCTGTCCACTATCACCACTGATATTCAATATAACATTGGAGGTCCTAGCAAGTGCAATCAGGCAACAGAAAGATATAAAAGGCATCCACATAGGAAATGAAGAAGTCAAACTGTCACTATTAGCAGATAACATGATTCTCTATATAGAAAACCTAATCATTCCAGTAGAAACAATAAGCAAATACTAGAAACATAAGCAAATACTGGTAGAAACAATAGGCAAATATAGTAAAGTTTCTGGATAAAAAAAAAAAAAATCAATGTTCAAAAACTCATAGTGTTCCTATACTCTAACAATAAATTGTCAGAAAAAGAAGTAGAAAATATCATTCCTTTTACAATTTCAACAAAAAATAATAATAAAATACCTAAGAATAAATATAACAAAACACATGAAGGACCTATATAATGAAAACAATAAGGTCCTATTAAAAGAAATCGAAGAAGGTACAAAGAAATGGAAAGATATTCCATGTTCATGAATTGGAAGAATCAAAATAGTTAAAATAATCTTATTACCTAAAGTATCGTACAGATTTAATACAATTTTCATCAAAATCTCATTGGTATTTTTTAAAGAAATAGAACAAAAAAATCATCAGATTTGTATGGAAGCATAAAACACCCCAAATTGTCAAAGACACCCCTGAGAAAAAAGAACAAGTCTAGAGCCATCACTCTGCCCAACTTCAAATTATACTGCAAAGTAACAATAATCAAAATGGCATAGTATTGACAGAAAAACAGACACATAGACCACTAGAACAGAATCGAGAGTCTAGAAGTAAACTCATATTTATATGGGCAAATAATTTTCAACAAAAGACCCAAAAACATACAGTGGAGAAAGGAAAGCCTCTTCAAGAAGTGGTGCTTGGAAAATTGGAAGACTACCTGCAAAAGAATGAAACTAGACTGTTGTCTATCACCACACATCAGAATTAACTCGAAATGGATTAAGAACCTGAACATAAGACCTAAAACAATAAATTACATAGAAAACATAGGAACTAAACTCAAGGACTTTGGACTTAAGAGGATTTTATGATTTTGATCTCAAAGGTGAGAGAAGTAAAAGCAAAAATAAATGAATGGGACTATATCAAACTAAAAAGCTTTTGCACAGCGAAAGAAACTGACAACAATATAAGAAGATAACCATCAAATGGGAGAGGATATTGGCAAGCAATGCCTCCGAAAAGGGCCTAATATCCAAAATATACAAAGAACTCACAATTCAATAACAATAACAACAACAACAATAACAACAAAATAATTCAATCAAAAAAATGGGCAGAGGACCTGAACACTTCTCCAGAAAAGACATACAAATGGTCAACAAACGTATGAAAGGATACTCAACTTCATTAGGTATTAGAGAAATGCAAATCAAAACTACAATGAGATACCATCTCACACCTGTTAAAACTGCTGTTATCAGCAGAACAAACAATAACAAGTGTTGGAGAGGATGCAGAGAAAAATGAACCCTCATACATTGCTGATGGGACTACAAACTGGTACAGCCACTATAGAAAACATTACAGAGTTTCCTTAAAAAACTAAGAATTGATCTACCATATGATACAGCAATTCCTCTACTGGGTATTTACCCCAAAGACTTGAAAACTCTTATCCAAAAAGCTATATTCACACTGATGTTCACAGCAGCATCATTCAAGCTGGCCAGGAAATGGAAGCAAGCGAAGTGTCCTATGATAGATGATTGGATAAAGAAGCTGTGGTATGTTTATACAATGGTATATTACTCAGTCATACAAAGAGATGAAATACTACCATTTGTGACAATGTGATGGACCTTGAGATAATCATGCTAAGTGAAACAAGCCAGACAGAAAAGGTTGAAAACCACATGACATCATTTATATGTGGAATATAAACCTATAGTAATAAATGAACAGGACAAACAAAGAGATTCATGGACATGGACAATAGACTACTGGTTACCAGATGTAGGTGAGGAGGGGGGAGGTAGATGGAGTAAAAGGGGTCAAATATGTGGTAACAGAAAGAAATCTAACTATGGGCGGTGAACACGCAATGAAATACATACATACACACATGCGCGCGTGTGTGTGTGTATGTATATATGTGCCTTACTGATAAATTGTACACCTGAAATTTACTGGATTTCATTAATCATGTTACCAAAAAAAAAAAAACAATAAATAATAAATACTGAATAAATAAAATTAATGTAAAAAGCTGATTAAACAAACTATGTTAATTCTCTAAAATTCATAAGAATAATCTTGCAAAACATTTGATTACACAGGAATAGACAAATATTGTCAAATATAAATAACAGTGATTATCAGATAGCCTGTGAACTATAATATTTATGTATAAATATTTGTGTAGTACAATACTGGGAAAATAGAAAGGCTGGGAACCACTACTTTGAAAACGATTGCAATGTCTTTTAAAATGAATTCTACTTTTAGGTAATTACCTAAGATGTGTGAGCATACATATTGACAAAAAGACTTATTCACCAATGTTCACACCATTATTTAAAATAGTAAAATTCTGGAAAAAACTCCAAAGCCTATGAGCAGATAAATGGATAAACAAATCACAGTATATCCCCATAATGAATAGTACACTATTCAGCAATAAAAAGGATTGGATATTGATACATGGTACAGTACGGATGAATCTCAAAATTCATAGACTCAATAAGATTGAATGAATACCACCTGCATTATCTTTTACCTATTTCACCTACAGATTTGTTTTACACCCACTGGAATCTAAGTTGGCAGGTGAACTAAAAGCCACAAGGGAGTTCTCAGAGATCAATAATATCTGTAATAGATCAAATCTTCTAATAGTTTAAAAAGTTGCTGAGATGATTGCTTGAGAAATTGTAAGAGAACAAATTTGGAGGACAAATTTGTACTTGGTAATGCTCCATTTAAGAAACTGAAACATATTTTTTTTTCTAAATTTAAAAAAAATTAGAGAGCAGTATCATGCTATTTTAAAGCAAATGATGAAACCCATATGTTCATATGAATCACTCAGATATTCTTTGGAATCAACGTGACTTGATGGTACTAAGTTACACAGTTACTAAGAGTGAAAATATATATTTTCTGAGGCTCAAGACACAGATATACAGTTATCCAACGACAAAAAGGAACAAAAATAAAACTTAAAATATTGAGCCTATTGCATGCCATTTACTTTAATGTAACAAAGAATTATTCACAATACAAATTGAGTTTTAATCTAATGTTAATATCTCAACTAGAATACATGTATTTTCAGTATAATGTGATTTCATAGTATATTGTTAAGATTTTCTTACATCTTTGGTTCTTGTTTCCTTGTATTTATTGATTTATAACACTGAATTCAGTCTTAAATATCCATCTTACTTTTCTTGCATGTACAGCAATGACATTAAAGGTTATGATTATGACAATCATTTGAATTAATTTCATTCTTGCAGAAGAATGGTGGAAAGGATTTACTTTATATGAAAAAAATCTTATGCACTTCTTCAATTATGTTAAAAGCGCAGCAAATATAATACAAAATCAATATTTCCTGCAAAATAATAAAAGTAAAGAACTTCAACTAAAACACAAGTATCAGTGTCTTAGCCAATATTATTATTCAGATATTCGTGTTTCAGAATGAAATATATGAACATTGGAGAAGAGATTGATGTTTAAAAGCTGTGCTTAGTTTTCAGTTTAAAAAAAAAAACACAATTTTATACTTAAAGGTACTTAAATTTAAAAATTGAGTTCCATGAACTCTAGGGATATTATACTGTAGTTGACTGTTGAATGCTAATAGCCATTTCACCCCATATTCTTAACATAGTGTTAATGTGGCTGCCAGTGTTTGGCTCATGAATATAATTGAATTCTGGGCAAACATAAGCAAAAAGTATAATCAGAAAGTTGCTGGAAATCTTGATAATAATTGTTCCCAACTTTCAAGGCAGATATATGGAAATCAATCTCTCTCCCTCTCTTACTCTTTTCTTCACTCACCCTTTAAAAGAAAAGCATTTAGCCTTACTTTTTTTTTTTTTTTTTTTTGGCAGTCATCCTATTATAAAAAGATTAAAGAGCCTCAGCACTGATCCAATACTGTGGAAAGCATATTGAGACCCAGAAACATCTGTGCGCTTTGATTATATCATTAAACTGTTGGAACAATCTGAATAGCACTTCTCTTCTGTACTTTATAAGTGAGAATATACTTGCTCAATGTTTGGGTCACTTTGATTTCACTATTACTTTGTTAAAGAGGCTATCAGTTTTCTCACTGATAAGGATTTGGGATCAGGAAAAAACAGTATTGCAATGAATATACAATGGAATGAGCTTGTCAAAACAAAAATCACACCATATAAAGTTAAACAGGCAAGGGAGACATTATTCAAAGCAATTGCTATAGGGGATTATTAAATCTAGAATTCAGTCAGAGCTCAACTCTGGTGAAATTAAGGGCTGGAGTGGGGAAATTGTAGACCCTCTGTGTTTGCTGACTGGCTCACTCAAAGGAATATAAAACTCTTTATACTTTCATGACAGGAAGTAGTTTTATAACTTGGAGCAAGGCTCCCACAGAAGTTAGGCTCCTACACTATCACAGAAACTAGTAGATAGGGGTACTATATTTCTTGATAATTACATTTCAAAGGGATGATTCTCTTGAGAAAGGTTTGTGTTGTTGTTGTTGTTGTTGTTGTTGTTGTTGCTGTTGTTTTCAATGGGTTGGAAAAATAGCAAGAAGCTTTTAAAAAAGATTTATACCTCAAGTAGCAAAGAAAGATTTTACAATTCCAAGTTTTCTAAAGTAATTACTTTAAGAAAAGAGAGGTAATGAACCTAGAGTCAGGAAGAAACCTGACTAAAGTTTGATCTAGTGATACAGACTAAATGTTTGTGTCCCTCAAGACTCCTCTGTTGAAACTTACCGCTTAAGGTGATGGTTTTAGGAGGTGGGGGTCTTTGGGAGGTAATCTGGTCATGAAAGTAGAGTCCTCATGAATGGGATTAACACTTTTATAAAAAAAAGACCACAGAGAACTTCCTTGCTTCTTTCTACCAGGTGAGGCTATGGCAAAAAAATGTCTGTCTCTGAATCAGTGTGTGGGTCCTCACCAGATATTAAAGTGTCAGCCTCTGGATCTTAGACTTCCCAGCTTCCCTCTTCCCAGCCTGTGAGAAATAAATTTCTGTTGTTTATAAACTACCCCGACTACGCTATTTTTGTTATAGTAATCGGAATGGACTAAGACAGAGGAGAACATTAAGATCACCTCAGTCAGAATAAATGGAGGAGATAGGGCAGAAGGTAATGAGGACCTTACCTATCCAAACTAAGATGTTAATATTTGTTATGCCATTGTGGAGGAAACTGTTCCATAATGTGACCACCGCCTGACTGCTGCCTGATGTTGTCTTGTCACTGCCTGAGATGAACCTCATTTGTAAGTTACTTTCATGAACTTGATATAATGATAAAGTTGTCAGTGTTTTTCTTTGAACTCCTGGCCCATTGGGAAATTGCTGTTTAAAAATATGGCCTGGTGTTTGTTTCTTATTTACTAATGGTATAGCAGTAGGAGACTTGGTAATAACTAACTAAATAAAAATATCGTTAGGTATTTTTTGAGACATTCAATATGTCACTATATGTAAAGGACACTTGAAGGCAAAAGTTAGAGGAAGTATGTTTTTTCTTAGAAAGCCAGTATTCTAGACTAAAAGAAAAATCTTTTAAATTTGATAATCTAACATTCCATATATAATAAAATAAAACAAATTTTCTAACCCTATAATGAAGGTACTAGAACATACAGAGAAGTAAGTAAAGGAGAAAATGTAATTGAAGTAAAAATTAAGCCTGATCGCCTTGGTTTCTCCAATGGTTGCCCTCTTTACACACACACACACACACACACACACACACACACACACACAACCACCAAAACCAAAAACCCAAGTCAAACATGCTCACTGTTTAAATGCTCCAGAAAGGCATTCTGAGCAGTTGCCTCCACAGTTAAGGGTATAATTTCAAATATCCAGTTCAGAGACTTTTAGTTCATGATCAGAATGAAAACATGAATAAGGTTGAAGAAATAGAAATTCTATGAATCAAAATCCATTTCTAGAACACTTCTCAAGTAGTTTTCATGCGATGAAATTGGTCTAAATAATTATTTTTGTAAATGTGGTTCAGAGACTGGTGTGAACTCCTGAATTGTTTATTACAAGTTAGCTTATAGAAATTAAGAATGTTTAGAAACCTTCATAACATTTTAACATTGCCTCCATACTCAATTTTTTTAATTTGATTTTTCTAGTAATTTGCTTTATATATATATATATATTTTTTAAAAAACTGTCATCCCATGAGAGATTAAAATATGACCCTTAACGGATATATTTAGATGCATGATCTAAAATAGATATGTCATAAATACCCGAGAAAACTGAATTGAATTCCCAAGTTCATAATGTTTAAAGCTCTGAGGTAATTCTAAGACTCCAAACTCAGACTGACAGAAAATACAAGATAATAATGTACAAGAACCAGAATGAGAAATCTGGAGAAATCTAATCCTAAATAAGGCCATAGAAGAAAATGTCCAGGGAAAATCACACAGAAACCAGATCCCAGAAATACCAGATTAGCTGATTGTTTGGTTCTCCAACAGACAGATACCATAATGAGGTCAAACATGCAAAGACTTTAAAAGAAGAAATACCCGTGTGAAAGAAAATCAAGATGGAGCTGGAAAGTGTTGAGAGAGCTGTCAGACCATGATCAAAGTCTGACCACAGGTAAAGGAAGGAGGAAGAGAAGGTTGGGTAGAAGTGTCACTTTGCAATCTCAGGGAGGTTCCCCCATATCTCTACGAAATCCCTGAACCTTGAGTGGGCTGTCAAAGGATGTACGGATTTCCCAGGACTACGCCTGCCCTGCCTCAGTATCCTTTTTTGAACTCCAGCACTAGTTGGGATCTGTACAGGGAAGGTCAGTGATGGATTTCAGAGCACAGCAGCTGAGGTTTTCGGTTAACTATTGATGTGAGGAAATTCTCCTAACCACCACATTTGACTTAGTTTTGCACAGATCTGCTTCAAACAAGTCTAGATAGCAGCTCCTGCACAATTCCCATGGATTTTCCTTCTAAGGGAAAGATCCTAAAAGGAGATTAGAGGAACAAACAACAGCCCCACCACTGCAGTGGATTTCAGCAACACACTGGGTGCTCATCCTCTCCCACATTCACCCTCCATCCTAAATTCCCCCCAGGTTCAGCTATCACCAAGGGAGGAAGGTCTGGTAGTTTACCTGGTAGTGTGACATAGACCTTCATTCCAGAAAGTCAACAATACCTTCTCAGTACAGGTTGTTGCATATGTCCATTCCAAGTTATGACAGGATAAGGGGTCATCAGGAGGTGTGCCAGAGGATCACCTGAGTTCCACAGGGATTCCCCTAGGTCTCCACCAGGTAAAAGTTATCCTACCTTAGACTGCTGGTCAGGGTCAATTACCACAGCCATTATGTTGGTCCCTCTTCTTGCGTGCTGGTTACCAGACACAAGGGCCCTGGTACCCATTATTTTAAATGGCTGAATCATGCTGAGTAAAGGGAAGATCTTTGGTGATATTTCCAGAGAGAAATAAAAATGATGTCAGAGGAGAGGGGAGGATAAAGCAAAAATTAATGTATATATAAATTGAATCCCTAATTGGGGATTAAAATCAAGTGAGAGGTAGAGATATATTAGAATAGGTTTTAAATAATTTTTGAAGAAGAAAGCCATGTCTTACTTTACTAGAGTGATAGTAAAGAGTCCTGCTACTGGACTGGTAATCTGCAAGCTTCTCAGAGAAGCCTTGTCCTTGGTATGGCATCCTATCCTGAAAATATTAGTGACAGTAAAGCAGAAAAAGCTAATTTAGGTAACCAGTTGGGTCATAAACATTCCAGATTTGTTCAACTAATGCAGCCAAGTGTTCTTAGAGCTCCAACTGGGCAGAGGATGAGAAATCTGCTAATAGAGGAGGTAGTACTGAATGATGCCAGATCATAGGGCTGGCAGGATAAGAGGCAATGACAGGAGGCTTGCTGTCAGCAACAGGAGCTGTCAATATAAACTTCAGGGATCAGCTTGGACCCTGCTCTCACTCAATAGACATACATACTGATGACTGGGGAAAAGCTAGACTGCCTGCAGGAACCTATCTTAGTTCTGTCCTCTGCTATGCTTTGAAGAGAGCCTCAGTAGGGGTGGGAGGTAAGGCTGAGGTGAAGCTCTGTCTGTCCTTGACTGGCTGCTTTAAATTTATGTAAGCTTTGCTCAGCAACCAAAATATCTTGGGAAGAAGTAATGTAAAGAAAGAACAATTAGAACAGGAGAAATTACCCAGAAAGACTAGTAATAACACATTTTACTTATGATAAATTATTAAAAACTGACAAAACTTTGCTTGGCAAATCAAGTATTTTGTAACCTCAGGAAAAGTAGCTATAATGAGATTTATGAAACCATCTTTTGAAAAAATTACTTATTTTGCACATCTTGGCTATGACCACTTACTGCCCTTCTTTAAGTACATAAATTATTAGTAAATAAACATGAAATCATGGAATTTTCTACCTCTTTCTTCAAGCCTGAGAGAGAGAAAGAAAAAAAAAAAATATCAGCGGCAGGGAAGAACAGATATCTTAAATTAAAAAAAAAAAAAAATGCTACCACTTAAATGATGCATTCTAAAAGCTTATATGTTCCCTAAGGTGAAATACATAAGCATGTAATAATTGTTCCACACATGTATAATGAAATTAAAGGGACTGTACAAGAGATAATTAAGAGGCAAGGGAAAGTGGGTGATACATGTGAGATATGAAAGAATATAGATGTCAGGTTAATTGTATAAGCAATGGTTTTAATAAGTTTGAAAAAAAGTAACTAGTTTATAGGCTAGGATAGAAGAAAAATCTTTCTCCAAATAATACTATTTCTTATATTAATCCAAAGTCAGTTGAGGACAGAAAAATGCTAAATTATATTCAGAAAAACAAAAACATGGGTATTTTCCAATTCTCCTTTGTATAAAGACTGTATTCATTTCCTAGGGCAGTAGTAAATCACCACAAGCTGGATGAATTAAAATAACACAGAATTTATTACTCACACTTCAGTGGTCTAGAAGTCTGAATCTGTTGAGCATTGTCTACCCTGAAGAATCCTTTCTTGCCTCTTCCTAACTTCTGGTGTTTGCTGACAATCCTTGGTGTTCCTAAATTCCTTACAGCTACATCACTCCAATTTCTCTCTCCCTCTTCACATGGGACTATTCTCCCTTTGTCTCAGTGACCCAATATCGTTCTTCTTAAAGAACAGTCATATTGGATTTAGGGCCCACCTTAATTCAGAATGACCTATCTTAACTTTATATCTATATAGACGCTATTTTCAAATGAGGTCACATTCAAAGGTTCAAAGTGAACATAAATTCAGGGGGATATTATTTTACCCAGTAAAAATGTGTGTAGACTTGCAAAAAATCAAGAATTATAATACAAATCTTAAGATTATCAAAATATCTTCAATATTTTCAAGAAAGTAAATAAATAGATCTTCAATTAACATGAAAAAGATATAGAAATATTTAGAAAAAGTGTTTGCTCCAACAATTTTTCTTTTAATTGTTCTGAATATTATCTAGTTAACTTTATATTAGGATATATTGAGTTCATAAAAACCCTGTTTTTTTTTACTGTATGAAAGAATATGAGAAAAATATTCACTGTGAAGTTATTTTGATAAATCATTTTCATTAGTACTCTAGCTAGTAGGCAGAAAAAAACACTTGAAAATCTTTTTGTTTCTTAAGTAATAAGGAAATATTATAAAACGAAAGATGACTTTTAATCAAACAGAAAAGACAAATTATTTTTCTCTTCTCTGCCTCAGCTCTATGTACCGTCTTCTGGCCGTTACTTCTCAGGCCTCTTCTGCTCCGTCTCTCCTTTGCTCCCTTGGTGCTGGCTACATTAATGCTCTTGCTGGTCCTAGAACTTAGCAAACTCAATGTATGGACTCAATGTTTCTTTCCTAGAATTTCACAAGACACATTTCTACAGATTATTCAGGCCTCTGCTCATGTCGCTGCCTCCAAAGGACCTTTCCAGACCATTCTCCAAGTCTATCATTCTCTCTTTCTCCTTACTCTATTTACCTAATATCATGTTGTTATTGTATTTATTTACTTGTATTTTTAATTTTTAAAATTATTTATCTTCTTTGTCTATATCTCTAGCACTAGGGAAAGGACTTTGCCTCTATTAACAAAGATGAATAAATTAGAGAGTAAATTAAATGAAGGAATTCTTTAAAAATCATCATCATTTATTTTGAAAAATAAGCCATGAAAGATAAGCAAATTTTGATCAATTGCTAAAGAAATTTTTCATGTTATAGAACAAAAAATCTCTTATGAGCAAATTAAGTAAATTAAATAAAAATTTATATTTAGCTGTGTGTTTTATTATAAATTACAAATAAGATTTGAAAAATCATGCTTATATCACTCTTTCAATTTACTTTTAATAAATCAATTTGTTATTTAAATAAAGCAAAAAGAGTTCTTGAAATATTTTTAATCTACTGCTATATATTATATAGATATAAAGTAAATTATTTTCCTGTTGATAGTATTTGCTTCCAATTACTTGCTGTCATAATGCTACAATAAATATTTCTCCTACCATTGTGCACATGTATGAGGCTTGCTCTATGGCAGTGCTGACCAATAAAATTTTCTGTGATAATAAAATGTTCTGTATTTTGTTGTTCAAAACAGTATCCACTAGCCATGTGTGGCTACTGAGCAATTAAAATAGCATGGCAGAGTAATTAAATTTTTAATTTAATTTAATTTAAATAAATATAAATTTAAACAGTCTCATATAGCTAGTGACTATGATATTTGGAAGTGTACTAAGAATTATACTATAGAAGTACTATACTTGAACTATGCTACTAGAAGTGATACCATTGCATCACAGGTATATTCATTTTTTAATCTACTATTTTATATTGACTGAAATATGCTAAATTTAATTTTTTCAGGACATATAAGAAAATGTTTTATTTTTAAATCTTTACACATTCTTAGTATTATAAGCTAAAATAATGAGTTCATAATTGTTTACCATTTTTATGCTTTTTAAAAAAATTTTTTGAGAAGGCTTGTTGCTGCTCTCTGATTACCAATGAGTTATCTATTCATTTTATTTCTCTATTGATTTCTTCATTGGTTTATTTTTTCTCATCAATTTATAAGAGTTTTTAATATATTTTAGAAATCATTTATTTGGTATATTGCAAAGTTTTTCACTTTTATTTTTGGCTTGCCTTTTGACTGTTTAAGGTTCAGAAAACAAAATAAAATCATAAAAATGTAGTTTAATTTATCAGATTTTTGTATGGTTTTTGCTTTAGGATCTTGTTTAAGATATGTTTCCTAACTCAAAGTCTTCAAAATCTTTTGTGCTACATTTTCTTCTAAAACGATGAATAGTAATTAAATAATAAGTAAATAAGGGAAATATTTTATCTATACAGAAAACATTTTAGTCAACACCACTTAATCCCTTATGTTCCTCATGATTTTTCAAAGCCATCTTTCTAATAGATAAAGTAATTAAGTATTTATTGATTTGCTTCTGATCCTCTGGTCTATTTTTCTCTTCCTGCACAAATATTGCATATTAATTGCACTATTTTTATAATTCTTGATAACTGTCAGAAAAGCTTTCCATCTTCTTCTTAAAAATTATTTTTACAAATATGGCAGACGAATTTTTTTAAAACTTTTTATAGCTCATCAGCTTGGATGAACTTTCAGTTCCAAGTATTGTTGTACTATTGGAATCCAGTTTTATCCATAGACAGGAAGCCAGAAGGATTCAATAACTCAATAGTACAGAAGTACAAAAGACAAGATCCACTGTCTAGGAATGATACAACTATGAGTTAGTTTACTCCAGAGTTTTCCTACAGAATCAATCTAAATTGATTCATTATGGTACTCTGTCAAAAATCACGTCTTGCTCACTCCTTGTCCTTGTCCTGTTTCTTTGCACTTACTAGTTTCTCCTTGGCATACTTACTTGAAAAATCACTTGCTCGAGCATCTTTATTGTAGGTTGCTTCAGAAGAACTTAAATTGAAAAACACAGCTGTTAGCCCTTTGTTTTTCATGTACTCACATTATGCTTGTCTAAATTAAATAAACTATATATTAATATTAACCTTTCATTAAATATAATTTGCTATTCAACTTGCATAACAATGACTGTTATATAAAAAACATTAATTTAAACAGATTTATTAGTGAACATTTATAGTTTATACATCCAATCATTCCAAACCCTGCCATGACAAAGACATTCTTTACATATGTCTGACATTTTAGAATTCTTTCAAAAGATTATGAAAAAAAAAATCCATTATGATTACATTTGAAAATTTTATTTGTATTGTTGTTTTTGCATAATGCAAGTTTTATTTTAAGTGAATAATACCTTAGATTCTTTATACTTTCCTTGTGGACTAAAGATATGCTTTCATGCTACATGCTCATTATTACTAATTCAGATTTTTTAGAGTATAATTTTATTTTTCTTAATGTTAATATGGCTACATTAGGTTTTTCATGTATATCTAGTATTTGTCTAAAGTATATTCTATCATTGTAGTGATCTCAAACAATAAAAATAATTTTTAAAAATTATAGTCTTTAAAGTTTAGTCTTTTATTTGGAGAGCTTTTTACAATTAGACTATTGAACTATTTGAAAGTATTTCCCAGTTCATTTTGTGTTTTCTATTTATTTGGATTTTCTATGATCGTTTTTTAATGTCTTGCATCTACTAATTTTTATATATTTTTCCTGCAGTACAGTCTTAGAAATTATGTATTCAATTTTTATTATTTTGTTGATTAACCTTAAATCTTATAAGGGCGTAGTTATTTAAAAGGCTAAATTTATCAGTATCTTTGCACTGCTTATAGATATTTCAAGGATCTTTGAAGTTTTCCACATCAATAACCTATTTGGGTTTTATGTATTATTGATGTTCAATATTTTAGTTTGAGCATTTCCTGCTAACTGTATCATTAATATTATCATTGTTTATACAGCCAATGCAAATTTATATTTTCCACACTTGCATAAGTTCCTATGCTTCATATTTCCTTCTGCATCTTAGATTTAAAATCTGGTTTCAATTTCCTTATTTTAACAAATATTTTTTAAAGTGATTTTAAGTGTGAATATATTGGCAATATAATCTTTCATTGTTTAGGTTATAAAAATATCATATTAAAAATAGCATTCACCCAGTAAAAAAATTTTAGTCCAGTTATATTTTTCTCACAACACAGAATATATTCCAATCTCTTAGCACTTCCATTTGTGACCTGGAAACATCTGTGTAATGTAACTGGATTTCTTTGTAGATAATATCTATTTCATTTCTGGCTGCTTTTAAGACCTATTTGTTTTGATGCTCTGTATTTTAATGTGATATATCTAGCTGTGCATTCGTACTATTCATATAACTTTGTTAGGCTCACTGACTCTGATGATTTATGTATTTTATATACCATGAAAAATTCTTAATTATCTTTTTTGAATATTGCTTATTTCCTAGTTCCTCAAATTCAGAACATATTTTAGAATAATACCTAATAATCTCATCTGTTTCTACATTTTATACCTTTAAATCACTTTTGTATTTTTAACTTATCTCTCTATGACAATTTACAGTTAATTCTTCAAATTTATATTCTAATTTACTAATTATTTTTCCAGATTTGACTTAACTGCTGCTTAAAATCCTCTCTCTATATAGACAGGCATAGATAATAGCATATATAATGTAGACATATAATTATATACATACACATCATATAGAGACAGAAATAAACATGTTTATACATATTTTATATGTACTTTCAAAAAAGTAGAACTGTTATTATTTATAATTATTCCATTATTTCTTAAGTTTCCATCATTTTCTGTTTAAATGACTTAAGACTATCATTTCTAATTCTATCTTTTAAATTATGGTGAGATTTTCAAATCTTCCCTCTAATGTTATCACCCTCAGCTTAAAACAGTTAATAGTTTTTATTTTCCTGCTATTTTCAAATCCTTTTTATAATTTTATTCATTTATATATATTTATTTTATTTGTCTGTTAATTCTATTATATTAAATTCCTGGTGGGCCTTTTCAAGCTGTTTTATTTGTTGTTGTTAATGCTTATCTTTGTTAGAATATTTCCCAGTGTATATTAAATCTTTTTTTTGCAAACATGAGACTTTGTCTGTTGAAATCAGGTGTGATCTTGTTTGTATAGCTCTCCCAAGAGGCATTGCATTTGTTGTTTCCTGATATCCCAGACACACTACGCACTTGGAATATTTTTAATCTGTTTATATTTTCCCTGATTTGGGGTGCTCTAGATTATGAAGGTAATATTAAAACCAACCTCTTGTCCATCTAGAGTTCTTATTATTCACGTTCATGAGAATTCTTTTTCCTTTCCTCAATAATTAGCTAACCCCATAAGAACTGTTCTTCCTCTTCTTCTTCTTCTTTTTTCTTTTTGGCAAGTTCATTTGTTCCCCAAATCCATCATTTCAATAAAGTTGTAACCTTCTAAAGTCCTGGGTTTGAGAGGCATTCCAGATTGTACTCCCCAGATAACATAGTCACAAAACCTATTATCCCATCCCTGTTTAAATTGTTATCTAAAGTCGATTTTTCTCATACATAAACAAAGCCTGTTCTAAGTGAGCATAACTTTCCTTCCTTCCTCTTTTTCTTCCTTTCTTCCTCTCATTTAACCCCTGAAATTTGTTACTTTCTTCTGAGCTCAGCCATTCATTTAGGAAAACACTTGAAAATATATTTTAGCAACAATTATTGGTATTATTTTATTGCAGAATTTTAAGGATATCTAATTTACCACATTATTAGGAAAAAAGGAAATCAAGAGACATGTTTAGGTACCTGGTCCCTCAGAAGAACAACAACAATAAAAACTAAACAAAATGCAAACATTTTGTCTATTCTGTTAAAATTATGTATTTGACACATCTCTGATATTCAAATGTAAGTAAAAACCTATTTAATTTCATAACCTGAGGGAAAGGTGAAAAGCTAGTGTTGATTCCTTTTAATGTCTCAAGTATTTCAACATTCTTTTGATAACTCAAATTTTAAATTGTATTTGTCTGTGCATTTATCATAAAATACAATGCTATTCTTATAAAATGACCTTAATTTAAGAAAGAAGACAATATTCCTTATGTTTGGAGTATTTGTGATTAGATGACACTACCCAAAGCCCCAAATTAGTTATAGCAAGTATAATGTTAGCTGAAACGGTGAGGCTAATTCTCAGTAACAAAAAAGTTTCTTCATATTGCATCACTTTTAAAAATTACATTTATTACCGAACATCAAGATAAAACTGACAACTATAATAAAGAGCTAATATAAGAGATGTATTGAGAATGTCACTCTATATTTCTATCTGTACACATAATTTAATTCTAAAAATTGAATTGTAACCTTACTCTAGCCTTTTTTAAAGGAGAAAACTAAACATAAACCCTGACATTGTCCTTAAATCATAACATATTTTTATAGTGGTTTGAAGTTAACCAAGTACTTTTACTTCAATGATCTCATTTGATTTGATTTTCTGATTATGTTTGTACTGTAGACAAATGGAGGCATTATCATCATTTGTACAAATGAAAGACCCGGACTTTAGAAATTTATTAAATCCTCAGAGACTCATTTCTATAACAAAGATGAGAAAAAGAGGTCTTGTAGTCACTGTATGCCTTACATTACAAAACAACAAACTGCTCAAGTGTGCTGTGATATCAGGCACATTTTGCAGGGGTCTGTCTAATAAGCAGACTACAACAGAGTGACTCTAATAACAGGAATGCATGTTATTTTAGCAGAACTCTACAACTAATCAACAAAGTAAATGTACTGTTACACTATCGATTTGTATTTAGCAAGGAAATCCTAGATGAGAAATAACGTTGAAAGCCAGATTGCTTTCGGATATGATCAGGGTTAAATGTTATAACTAATATAACTACATTTTTTGGAGTATTATTTCTTTTGTTATGATTTTTATAAACATTTTTTTTCACTAAGAATAATGGATAATGTGGTTATTTTTAGTTATAAGAAACAATGTTTACTAGTTTTCTTTTATTTTTCCTCCCATCCTTCTTTCTTTTTATTTATTTTTATTTTGTTTAAATCAAACTACATGGTCACAAGAAAAAGGGCTAAAACTGAAATACAATGACATCCTAATAGTATATTAACTTATGTAGTGCATTAAATAACGTTATATTCAAACTTTCAGAGATTGAAAAAAATTATAAAAGAAAGTGTAATATATTGAGTTTTTATCTTTATCTAAAATTATTAAAAGTGTCTATAAAGAGAAGGAAGTACCAATATGGTAAAATTGAAAAAAGGAAATTTTTCCATTTTAAGTAGTACATTTTAAGTAACAAATTGTTTGTTTCCTAGTACATTGTATATATTCTAAGTGTATATTCTAAGTATATGCAGTTAATAAGGTTATAAAAAAAAAAAAGGAATTATAAAACCAACCGCAAATACCACACCTTTTCATTCACATCTCAGAAAAATTATACCAAGAGTACTTATTCAAGAAAGATAGAACCTTTATACAACTTATTTTTAAGACATTACACAGATTACACAACCCTCTCTTCAAAATTGTCTTTGAAAATCTTTAAGATATCTCACAGGTGCCCAAGAATCAATCTAGTCAGTTACCTTACGAAGGCTTTAGTAGTTTTTCCTTGACTGTTTCACTCTGTGAGACATAAGCTGCCCTTGGTGGGTGCTATGCTTCTCTCCTATGGTACTGCACCTCCAGTTAAAAGAATCCCTCCCTCCTGTTGACTATGTCAGGCAGGATTTGGCTACAGGAAGGAGAAACCATTTCAGCTATTTTAAGCAGAAAAGAATTTACTACCAAGGGATTAGACGCTAAAAGCATTATTAGAAGGGCAACATGAGTGATTCTAGAGAGGTGAGATTCAGAAGACTATCACTGGAACTCCTTACTTCCGTCATGTTACTGTATGCATGCAGGCATGATCCATAGATCAGACAGACACTATCTGTGCCAACTCAAAATCAAAAAGCCAGTGATTGTGTGGGAGGCTGTTGCAAACACCCTTAATATCTTCAGCTCCCCAATGAGAAAGGAGATAAAAAAGTGCAGCTAGATGGCCTCTGCCTCATTTCTGCCTTCCTGGTCTTAAGAAGTTTATATTTGGTGATATCTGATTTACCTCTAAATTTCTAGGAAATATAATTTAGTCTATGCAGTTTTGAAAGGTATGCCATAGTAGAAAGAATATGAATGCCGAGTGCCATTCACCACGTCCACATGTCCACAAGATTACTCATCTCTTCCACACACCAGTTAGAGCCTCAGTGTTACCTAAATGTCAGTGATCCCTGCATTGTAGAATTGCACTGTATTCCTCCAGAAGAGAGAATGACACCTGTCCTCTGCTTTAGTCTTAATATTTTTCCATGGGAATACCAAAGTGTACTACTTGTGATTGTATGCCTTAAAGGATTTTTAATGAGGTGGTAATATTAAATTTGACCCCCTTACTCCACAATATAGATATGAATTAAAGAAGAGATAGATATAGAACTTAGAGAAATGTTAACAATAAACTCCATACTGCACTCTGAATTTTTCAGCACTGCAGGTTTTGGTAGTGAGCCATGTTTATCTTCTTAATTCTTGGTTTTTGTGCCTTCTCAACTTCCATAATAATATATTTCAAAGAGCTTGGTAGATCATATTTCCTAAATAACACACCAATTTAACTCCTTTTCCACGTGATCTTTGTGATGATCTTCTTTTTAATCTAAGCCACCCGCCTGATTACTATGACCAACAGAATGAAAAGGAATTGGCATAATGGGACTTTTAAGCACTAGGAATGCATGGTAGTGTCCATCTTTGTGCTCCAGAGGAAGCATTCCAACATGTAAGAAATTGTGAAACCACCATACTGTGAGGAAATCCAAACTAGCTACATAGAGGCCATGTGGAGTGAGAGAAAGATAATTAACCAGCCCTCAACAATATTCCAGTTCATTTCAACTGAACTGAAGATACATGACAAAGAAACCAACTTGAAAATTTCAGGCCACTGTGTCAACACAGTGTCAACCCACGTGGAATAAAGAAAAGCTATCCCTAGTAATCACCACTGATACTGTATAAGTGCCCGACATTAAGCTTTTGATTGCTGAGGCATCTATTTCAAAATACATCCATCGTGAATAAACATATTGCCAGCTGTATGACACAGCTACCAGCAAAACCACAACATAAGGAATTAGGGTTCCTGTAGAGGAAAGGCTATTCTATGAAATGACCACTGTCTGGTTCATGAGCTGGACCCAGGCCAGAACTGAGATTGCTTACTGCAAAACCGCCTTAGACACTATCATAATTGATGTTCATTGTGACATAAATCAGCATCCCTTCCTTGCCTCCTGCTGTGAGCTGGTTCCTGGAACAGACTGTTGTCCTAACCTGGCCAAGCCTGTAGAGTTATTTCTACACCTTGCGGTATTCATGTACTAGTAACCTGTGACTATCTCCAAGTTTTATCTCATATAATTTTATCCAATACAATTCTCTGGCGCCTGTCACACAGCACAGAGGATATCCACTTTGTCTTGCAGCTGCCCTAGATGCATCTCCTATGTAAGTTTCCCTTAATAAACTGTTAGTTGCCAGACTAGAGTGTCCTGCCTCTTTCTTTGGTCTTTCCCTGCCCTCTCCTTAAGGAGATAGATTTCCTGTCTCAGGAGTTTTCCCTGGGTCTATGTGGACTAACACTGTCTTCACTCTACAATGTCTTTTCTTTCAGAAAGCCCTGGGAAACCTAGATAACTAATTATGTGAGTGACTCCATATCTCTCTCCCCATGCCTTAATTCCCATTTTTATGCTTTAAATTAGCAAATATAGAGTAAAGCTACAAAACCCTAGATACTCCAGCCTTAGACTCTAGTAAAGGCTGAACCCCAAGTGTGTTTTCTTTCTCTCCTGGCCCCCTTTCTTTCCTCCCCGCTTCTCTTTCTCTCTCTTCCCTCAACCTTACTGTGTGGCTCTCAGGGATACCATGTGCCCTCCAGGACTTGTGGGTAATAAACCTTGTTCCTCAGAGTTCCTTGATGATTTCTGCTGCAGTGTGTCTTGCAATCATAAAAACCGCTAGGATCGGTCCAGGCACAACACTGGCCTCAGTGAAGGAAATATCCATGTGGGCTCATTATAAGTTACACTGACTTGGGCCCAGAGAGCATCACTATCAATAGACTGGGACCGACACAACCCTCAAATTTAAGAATCAGGAGCCACAACAAACAATTATTGTTTTTCAAGCCCTTCACCCCCACTGACCAGGAAAACAAAACAAAACACAGAACAAAATAGAAAAACCCTCAGCTGCATATTTTAATAATTAAATAAAATATGACTTTAACATAACAAAGAAGAAATTTATACTGATATTTTAAAAGTAGGACTATGTTTCAGGCATTTCATAACTTTAGATTAAAAGGTATTTTAAAACTATTCTTTTATGAATTAAAATATTTTAAACATTTGTTTTTTAATGTTCTAACATTACTGGAACTGCAATATTTCTTATCTGAACTCCTTACTGTTCAAATTCTTGGGATTATAAGGAAGGATATTATCAAATTATATAATTAGGAATAAAAATTAGTCAATAACCTCTATTAGGGGCAACACATAAAGTTGAGAAAATAGGCTATATTTCACCTCAGCTGTATTTTTAGATAAAAAAAAGTTATTGGAATATTATTATAAATATTACAGCAATTTATAAGTGACTTCTAGTTGCTTAAACAAAAGGAGAGAGTAAACGGCTAATCAAAACCAGCTTTTCCTGCAACAATCCTGCACAAATGAAAAGACACAGTCACATATTTAAGATACGTTTTAAAATAAATTACAACTGTGTCAGTAGAAATCCACTAAGTTGGGGGAAGTCTAATAAATTCTAGGAGCATTGTGTGTGTGTGTGTGTGTGTGTGTGTGTGTGTGTGTGTGTTTTGCATTAGAAATGAGAAATTCTATGCATGTTTAAATAGTTTAGTCAGTAGTAAAAAGTTGGTCAATACTGAATAAATTCAACTGCAATCCCTCACTATTGAAGGGTCTACTAAATCAAAGAAAATGGTTAGGTCAGTGTAATAACTTTGGTTCTCTTGAGGCTGACACAAAAGCTTAAGCTTTCTCTTTTCTTAGGATCATTTACTAAGAAAGCCTGCCTGAGCACAAACTGACTTGTGTTGGCAGTGAATTTCTGAATCCTGACATGACAGGAAAGAATATCTCCCTTTGGATCTACTCTCTTCTGGCATGTCTGAAAAACCCAGTGTTAGCCTGAGGAGTAAAGTTACCAAACATTACTAAATTCCCAACAGAAAGAAGCTGTTCCTGGAGGAAGTCTGTTAACATTTAATTGGAGCACATTTGACAAGACTCTCTTCTTCTCATTATAGACTAATACTATCATTGTGTTCAGAGAAACCTTTGAAAAACATATTAGAGCTCCAGGCCACTCCCTGCCCCTCCCTATAGATAAAGCTGACCAATTTGAAATAATCTTTGAAACTCTGGGCTGACAGTTTCAGATAAAAGTGTTTCTAATTTATCAGGCAGAGCTGAGAAGGGATGAACTGACTATAAGGCCAGGAAAAGAAAGCAAAGGTTGACGGAAATGAGCCTGAGTGCTGCAGAGAAACTCTCCACTACACTTTTATCCAAACTTACTAAGAGTTTGCCTAACTCTAGTTAGCAGAATCTAAAATAAATATCATATTAATATAGCATTTAGAAAGTAGTAACAATGAATATATGTGAAAATGTACCATTATATCACAAATTCTGGGAAAATCAAGAAAGCAGCTAATGATGACTGTTCTTACTTAATTATTGTCTTCCCATTATCACTAATCTTTATTACAATGTTGTTAGCCAAATGATCTGTCCTCTGAATTCTAAGACAAACCCATTGTTAGTAGGTAGGTACTTCATAATAGCTTTTCGCAGAATTTGGGAAATCTGAGGTTTTATCTAAAAGATTAATATTAAATTTTTATCCTAGTCATAATCTGAGATTTTAAAAATGTATCAACTATTAGGGAAGGAGCCTCATCCCAAGGAAAGAATCTATGTTTGAATCTTTAATTTAAGTGAGGTTAAAATCCAACATTTCAGTGGTAGAAAACCTTCATCTACCTCCTTCTCCAGAGTTATACCAACTCTCTTCCAAGTCAGTGAAGACTGTTCTTCATCACTCTATCGATTTTAGGTATTTTCTCCTAACTCGTATTTAATTATTTTTTTCTGGTAGGTTAAAATCTAAGTTTGTCTAAATATAAGTAAAAGATTACAACTACTTAATATATGTTATCATTTCATGCATTATTTATTTAAATCATTTAAAATGATTTCTTAGGTCAATACAGAATCTGTATGAAATAGAGTCATATATACATAATCACAATACTAGCAGCAAACACTTTTTTAAGAGTTTATTTACAAGGATTGAAAACTCCTGGAGAAAGTATAAAGAATTTATAGATCATTATATTTAAAATAGGCAATATATTCCCCAATGGTATGCAACCTACACATCACTGAAGATATAGGCTTAATTTAATAAGAAAATAATGTGTTTAAATTGAAAGGTAAATTAAATTTTAAGAAAAATTAGAAATGTTATTTCTTGAATTAAAAATTGAGGATTAATTTAATAAGAAAAATAGCAAGGTTTTAAGCAGAAATATTTCAAGTGTTAAATTGAAACAATATTCATGACCCTTTGATAATATAAATGATAAACTATTGAGAGAAAAAGAAGCATAATATAGATTGACTTTCTTATATTTAATCTTCCTTAAGTTTCAGACTACTTTTTATCTTTTTTTTTTTTTTATCACTGCTGTTTATACCATTACTCTATTTGCCGATGAGCCCGATGGACTCTTAAAAAAAATAACACGCTTCCAAAGACTATCTTTTCATTAAATAAAATTTAAGTTAAGGGAATTAAACAGGAGAAGTCTGATGACTTGTTTTCCCCAAAGATACTTTTATGAAAGAACTAATACACATTTATTTACATTGGTTTCCTTTTTTTTTTTCTTTTTAAGTTATATTTTATTATTAGCTTAAGTATACAGTGCATTGGTTAGACATTTATATAGTTTATGAAATGATCCCCCTGATTGCTCTTTCTCTCCTCTGACTCTCCACCTAGCCGTCATATTACTATTAACTGCATTCCCTATGTGGTGCTCCCCATCCCCGTAATCATCTATCAAATACTCTGATTTCTCTTCAAAGCGTATAAATCATTTGCCTTTTACATTTGTTTTCTTAAAGTATACACTTACCTTGCCATGAAGAAATTTTAAGCAGTGCTTTAAAAGTATCTCATCATTGGACTCCGCGACCGCCACTGAGCAGACCCGACTCACTCATTCTCGTGCCTCGCTCTGCTTGCTCTGCAACCATGTCTGACAAACCTGATATAGCTGAGACTGAGAAATTCGATAAGTTGAAATTGAAGAAGATAGCAACGCAAGAGAAAATTCCACTACCTTCAAAAGAAATGACTGAACAGGAGAAGCATGCAGGCAAATCGTAATGAGGCGCCCACCACCAATATGCACTGTGCGTTCCACAAGCATTGCCTTCTTATTTGACATCTTTTAGCTGTTTAACTTTGTAAGATGCAAAGTGATTGGCTAAAGTTTAAATGATTGTGCTGCCCCCTTTTCACATCCAAGAGCTACTGACAAGGAAGGCCGCACCTCCCTCTCCAACCTGCCTGTCTGGCTGGCAGGGAAGGAAAAGAATTTGTTTTTGGTGAAGGCAGAAGATTTTTACTGTTTAATTCCCTTAAAACTTAACAAACAGAGGAAGAAACAAGTTGCTCCAAGGTGTCCTGTAGGCTGTAAAATGCAGTTTAATCAGAGTGCCATTTTTTTTTGTTCAAATTATTTTAATTATTGAAATGCATAATTTTTAAATATGCAAATAAGTTTTAAAACCTGGTTGGGGGGGGAAGCACCTCATTATTGATACTATACTTTAGTTGGTAAGCTTGATGCTTTCTCTTTTAATAGATAACTTCATATAATTAATTGAAGCAAATTTATAGTTTTACCCCATATGTAGCAGCAAATAAGACAAATGTTTAATTAATTCTATGGAATTCTAACATTTTTTATCACAATGCACTCCAGTCAGTGTGCTGAAAAATGTTTAATAGACAACTTTCAAAAAAATTTTTTTTAAATAATAAAGCTCTGATTTTTTAACATTTGCCAATTTCTTTGGTGTTCCCATCCATAGTGGCTACTTTCAAGCTACAATCAGACATCTCCAAATATGTAGTTTGGAAAAGAAGAACATAATTGTCATGCTCCTCTGATCTGACCTGGTTTCAGCACAATACTGGGTTAGTCCTTAATCACAGACTTTCAAAGCAATGAAAACAATTCCATAACATGTGTGCTTCTATTATTGGAATTTTCTAGAGTCATGTATCCTTTTATGATGCTTGCACTAATAAGCTTTTAAGAAACAATAAGAGATAAAGGTGTATTCAAACAAGCCAGATTAAACAATCAAGGTATCGTATGAAATAACATCATTTTTAGGTCGTTTTTCATTGAACTTATTTCTTTGCATTTACTCCATTTTTTTCCTGCCTATTCATTTAGTGTTTACGGAAATTAAAATGTATCGTGTTTTGATAATTTGAAACTATCTTGAGGACATTAAATATTCTCTAATAGGTCAAAAGTACCACATAGGTACCATTATTTAAAACTTAATGAATTTTGAGCATAATGGTTTTAGTGAGGAAGAATAATATTCCATGTGGTAGAAAATTTGGATTTTTATTAAAATAAAAAAAACCCTGAAAAATGAATATTTATCATTCTTTTAGTTTATTCATCTGATTCTACATTGTTACAGATATGTCATTTGAGAAGAAATAACACAAAGTCTGTTAATTTACTCATAGCCAAGAATTACTAAAAATGAAAATCCAAAATATAGGCTAGTGACACTTTTAATACAGCCCTGTGCAGAATAGCAATTTTTTGGTCAACAATGGACCAAATATAGGACACTAGCTCCACAAGACTATAACAAAGCTAAAAAGTTCCTATCAGCTAGGGACTTTGTAGCCTTCATAAGGTTGTGTAGTGCAAAGCATTGCTCACGTGCTTATGGTGATACTGGTATAAGCAAACCCACTGTACTGCTAGTCATATAAACTATAGCACATACGATTATGCACAATACACAATAATTGATAATGATAATTAACCATGTTACTGATTTATATATTTAGTATGCTATATTTTTTATTATTATTTTAGTGTATACTTTTTCTACTTATAAGAAAAACATTTGCTATCAAACAGTATGCCATGTGATGCTGGCAGCAGCCTCGTACATCTCATATTTACTGCATCCCTTAATTGCATCATTTTCTCTGTTGTTTAATTTCATTTCATGTTGTTTTGTATAGTAACATGCTATATAGGCTTGTAGCCTAAGAGCAAGAGGCTACACAGTATACTCAAGGTGTGTAACAGGCCATACCATTGAGGTTTGTGTAAGAGCACTCTATAAAATTTACACAATATCAAAATCACCAAACAACACATTTCTAAGAACATATCCTATAGTGTTTGACAGTGAATGACTGTGAGTTTAAATATACACGTTGTATACTTAAATTAAGGTCAAACCATAAAATAATCTCTCAAAATTTCACATCAAATGAAATTGCTTCCACATACTTACATTTGTACATTTTAAGTCCTTTATTTCTCTAGTCTAAAAAATAGTTCATGAATTATAATTTCTTCCCACATCACTACCTCAAACATTTAAAAATTCATACACTGGTCCTTATTCTTAGAAATATTTTATAACCTCCCAGGGCAAAGTCATTCTGTAGAGGCCTTGTCCTGACCTTAAGATTTGCTCTCACGTCAAACATTTTGATCCATTCGCCACTGTTGCAATTCCAGCTGGAGCCAATTTTATTAATTACAAGACTTGTTCAATTCCCTTCACCCCAGTTCTGTTTACTGGTAACATTGTCTTTGGTAAATCAGGGCCAGCAGAGTCAAGGAACTCTAAGAAGTGGGGCCAGACAATAAACCTGACACCAAATCTCTGTGGATACATATAATTCCTTAATAGGCGCAGTTTATTCATATGATTCCAGCAATTTTTTAATGATCCATAAGAATGTAGGAATAATTGCATTAAATGGCTAGGCCATGGGAGTGACATTTAGATGTAGGCATGGCAAGGCAGTCATTATAAAAGAATACTGTGTATATACACTGAGGCTCAAATTTTTTCCTGCTTTGGTAACCATAGTATGTGAAGTTTTACTGTAAAAATAATCATTCCATTGACCTTGAGAAAGCTGCCGAACATGAAAGGGATTTCTTTTTTCCTACAAGAAAGGAAATAACACAAAAATGACAGGTGCCAAGTACTATCATAATAAAACACACTTACAAATTTTTGGAGCTCTTTTTTCCTTTTAATTTTGCCAAGATATGTTACCTCATTTCATTGTTTAGCAGATGGACATCATTCAACAATATGTTGGATAGTAGAAGCTATCCCATGAATGATTATTTAGATTTAAGAAAGTCTGACAGGAATGAAGGTCTTCTTTGAGAAATTAAGATTTAAGGCAGCATTTCAAAGTATTCAGTTAAATTATTTCAGGGATACCCCCAATTAAAAAAAAAATCGAAATTGATCATGACTAATTTAATATAAAAAGTAGATCAATGCAAAAGTAAATTACATAATGATAACAAGAGGAATAGCTTAACTCAGAATATCAAAAAACATTTCAAACTTTTGTGTGATATTTGATGCACATCTAAAAGTATGCTTCATTCAATAAATTATTGACAAGCATACACACACACACACACACACACACACACACACACCCTCACACAGCAGTCAGTATAAAAGAATGAAATAAGTCCAGAATTAGCACAAAAGTTTCAGTCAGGGATTTTGGTACTATAAGAGAATCATGAAACCTCTGGGTTTTTTTTTTTTTTTTTTTTTTTTTTTTTTTTTTTTTTTTAATAAAGAAAACCAAGAAAAGCATCCGCAGCCAAAATTTTTTGTACAATTCCTTGTCTGTGATCCCTGACCACAGTATAGAGCAACTTGTTATCTTCTTAAGCTAAGTTTTACAATCAGGTATCTTTGTTAAGATTAAGAATCTTAGAGAGTTTTATTGAATTTTAGGAATATATCACTAAAGAATGTCCATTTAGGGCATTTAGGAAAAGAGGTCTGCTCACACAGATAAGGAATTATAAGTGTTGCTTTCCAAAGATATAAATATCAAAGAAAGAAAAGAGGTAGGATGGTAAAAAATATCATGGAAAATGCCTTTTGTCATGAAAATTATAACAGATTGATACGCTAATTGAAAGATGATATGAAAGACAGATGGATAGCTATGTAAAAGTTGTGAATAGGATAAGATTAATGTTACTTTACTCCAAAGAACAGATCTAGGAAAATAAGTAGAAATAATAGGAAGCACAAATATAAAAAGAGAGGTTTCTTGCTCACTGTTCCTCCATCTCTCACATTCAGAAAAAGCCAAATAATGAATCGTTTATACTTAAAGTATTAAAAATGATGCCTGAATAACTATTTCTTAATGTTATATTATATAAAATGGATTCTTAAATTATATGGAAATTTGATCTTTAAAGTCTTTTATAATCCAAAAAAAGAGCATTATTTGTGACATGGTCACTATGTAAGTAAAAACAGTAGACATTTTATTTATTTAACACACAGCTTAATCAAATAACTATTCAAAGTGATTCAACAATTAAAAAAAAAAAACAGAATCTTAAGTTAAAGAAATGTTCAAATTTTAAGTCAGTGGTATAATACCAAAAGTGAACCATAGCATAAATTATGGACTTTGAGTAATTATGATGCATCAATGTAGGTTCACGGATTGTAATAAAGTACTTTGGCAGAAGATGTTGATAACGGAGAGGCTATGCATGTGTGGGGGAAGGTAGTAGTATATGGGAAATCTTTCTACTTTCCCTTCAATTTTGCTGTGAACTTAAAACTTCTCTAAAATAAATAAATAAATAAATAAATAAATAAATAAATAAATAAATAAATGGCAAAGACTGGAAGTATGAAAAAAATTGTTTTCAGCAATATATGTAAGGAAAGCCAATAAGCAGTGCATTGATATAAAATTAAATGAAATCTCTACATCGTCTTGGAATTTTTAGCTGAAATAAGTTTCAAAAAGTTACATTCAAATAACAATTGAACTGAATCCAAGTACTGTAATCACTGATTTCTTTTGTTTTTCTCCGGAATCCCAGTAACCATTTAACATACTTCTTAATTTGTGCATTATATTTTTTCAGCTGAATATGTTTTGTGGACAAACAAGAAATTTAAAAACAATTTTGGCCTTTCATTGATTAATGTGAATGAAACAGATTTGACACATGCATTTTGTTTTTCCTCACTTTTAATATGCCCATCCTAACTGAAGCTTTCATCTCAGGCATTTTAGTCCTCACACTATCAAGAAAATAATTTCTACAGTTTGGCCTCTTTTATGTTTTCTATAAATGTGATCATATTGTTGGCCTCTACATTCTATGAATATTTGAATGTCACTAGATGGTTAGACAATGAAAATTTATGAAAACATTTATAATGTTGGTTTTAAGACTAAAAAATTTGAACCTCTTCAATAATCTTTCAGAACAGGAGTCTTCAGAAGCCAAACCTGGCCAAGGCCATCCATCATAATAGCTATCTCTTAAAGTTGTAACAAATGAAACGGATTCTTGTTATTAATGTTGATTTATATAGGTAATTCTTAAAGTTGTATTAAGAAAGTTAGGTATGGCTTATAGCCATTTTCCACACAACAGTGTCAGAATTGAGTAATTACAAAAGAAATGGTGAAAATATACACTGAAATAGAATGCTTTAGAGGGAAATTTTTAGAGAAGCCTGGGGGCCATGGTGTCTGCCTGTGCAATTCTATCAACTTGCTGGATGAACCACAGTTGACTTAGTCACTCTACCGATAAACCAAGAATAACAATATTTTTGACATTAGGTCCACATATTCAAATCTACATGCAAATCTATACATAAAAACTGGGATTCCTTAACATATGTTTAAGTATTCTAGAAATAGGGTCTTAGAGAAACTTATAATGTTCTACTGGAGTTTTCAGGGTTTCATTGACTTATAAACACTCAGTTCTCTATCCTAAGATACCAGTTCTAGGAGGATCGACTCACTCACTCACCTCCTATCCCCTCAACAGACTCATTCAATATGTAAAATTCAATAGATCTTAGTCAAATTATAAGAAACCTATACTTTATTTCATCATTCTATCAGAAAGGGTTTAAACAGGGAGGCAGACCCCTGAGTTTCATGAAATAGTAAGTGGCAAAAAAGATTTTTGTAATTGAATTTGTACCTTATACAGTAGATGGATGTGCTGGGGATGCAAAGTTAGGAAAGGGACATGAGGAAAGCCTTTATCAGCACAGTGCTTTCAAGAGGCTATATAGCTGCCATAATGGAATGCGAAGAAGGTTGTTACGGAAGTCTACAAGAGTTTGCTCTTTGTAGCTACTCCCTTACTGAGTCAGCTGCAAAATATCTGGTGTAGACCTGAATCGATTGGTCGGCAAGACCAGCTGTTAGGAATTAGAACATGATGTGTCGAAGGGAAAGCCACGAATAAACTGGAGGTAGCAGGCCACTTTAGTCCTCATGGACTCTGACAACAGTCAGCAAGATTGCTACTTTCTCTTGCACATTTATCTTATAATCAAAACTAAACAGGACTCATACACTGAAGAGAATTCAGGGAACAGAGTTTGTGTATATCTCAGCAGACCCAGTCGTAAACCACAGCACTGACTGTGTTCAAAAGAGTATTACAATTTAAAAATATTTTTAAGTGTATTGTGTGTATGCATATGGGTGTGTAATTAGTCATTAAGTAAATAGATATTTCAGGCCAATTTAGAGAACATACCAATAGTAATAGAAGTTCTATAATATATCATTTATAGTAAATGTTTACTTGAATGATAATTAATCACCACATATACAAGATAGAGAAATATATAATTCTAAAATTATGATTGTATGTTCTCAAATATTTTGGAAAAAATAAATGTAAAAGTGATACAATTAGTTTTAAAGAAGAAATAAAATATAACCGATGCTTAGTAATGATATTTCTGTCATAGTAAAAATTTCTTATATGGTCTAGGTCTTTATTAAATAGTTTGTTTCTCCTCTTCAGTAAATGATAAGTGTAATCGTTTCTCTATGCAAGTAAATAAATAAATAAATAATAAATAGTAAGACAAATACTTGTATTTTAGATTAATTACTGTTCCTTAATTTGAAAATAAAAATAATTGAAATCAAAAGAGAGAATTCTAGAAACTATGGTTTATGCTTAGAAGTCCAACAAAATCATAAAGATAAAAACAGGAGAAATATTCTGGTACATAAGTGAAGAACTCACCTCTTAATAGAGCAGTTGCTTATGCATTTGATTGAAGAAATATAGGGAGCGCAGGAGAGGCGTGTTCCTAACATAATTCTTCACTGTACTGATGAGTGGCATTCACAATTAACTATTTTTTTTCCCATTAAGCCAAATATCGTGTGCCCTATTGAAATTTAAGGATTCAGAAAAGGAATTGAACAGTACTTATGGACTTAACTATATTATTCATATCTTCTATTCATTCACATTTTCAATAAATATGCAAATGTTTATTGGCTAGTTTGTGAAAAGGAGGAATAGTGGAAGGGAGAGAGCAAAAAAAGAAAATTGAAGATAAATCGATAAGAATTTTATGTTTGTTACAACATGCTTTACCCATAGTGTACACCTAGAAAGCAAATCCACATGAAAGAAAATTAGTTATGTTAAAACAGTATGACCAAGCTGCCTTTCTAGAAAGTATCTTACTTTTTCTAAGAGTTCCATGTGAGGAGTCTGGCTATAAAAAAAAAAAAAAAAAAAAAAGACTACATAAAAATCTCAGAGTTCTTCTAAATAACTTTCGAATGCTCTCCATTGCAACTGTTCACTTCAGGCCAGAAGTAATGCGTGGCTATTTTAAATGCCAGAATTATATGATAATTCGGCAATATCGATTCTATTTCTATCTAACAAATACTTGTAAAGTAAATTTACTCAAGGACACTCATTGAACGGATTATTTGTAGATTTCAATTTTCTCTAACTGGATATCATTCATTGATCTCTCACCACTTTTTTCCCTGTGTTGCAATGTTGATTAAAGGTAACTGTGATTTAAGAATATAACAGTGCTATATTCTGTTTCTAAGGAACAGAAAATATCTTGCTATTTATTTTCTAAAAGAACTAAAATTTGTGGGATGACAAGGAATCTGTCCAACTTGCTATTATATTCAGCAGCTGCAACATAAACATTATATTAAAAGAATATAGCTGTAATCAATTGTAATGTTATTTCCAAAAGAATTTTCATTGTAGTCTATCTCACTTAATATGCCTCTCTCATTCCTAGTATAGACAGAGATGGACTAGCCAAACCAATATTAAAATAGCAAAATGATAAAACAATAGGTTAAGTACAAGTACAATATATGAAATAATATGCAAAAAATTGCCATGCATCATGGACTAAATATTCTCAAATAACTTGTAATAGGAAGAATATCACATAACAAATTAAAATATTAATTTTACTGACCTTGACTAAAAATATATTTGTTAAAATTATCTTCTTCACTCTTCATTAAGTGCTATTTAATATAAGCCTATGATTACTAATCATTTTTGTCTTTGTTTTTTATAGTGTATACTGTGTTGCATCATCTTGTTCTCCTATTAATAGTTAACAAACTTATGCACTATCTGCTGAGAAAGGCTTTCATTCATGTTTACACCTATATCCATCATTGTGAATTGCCTTCGGCTATAGGAAAATCTATCTCACTCAAAGTTTTTTGGGGGAAGCCTGTGGCCAATGATTGATCAATGGAAGGATACAAGGACCAGACCCTGTGCTTCAATTTGAGACACATTTAATGGGGCCTTCCAGCTCTAGAATTCTCTGTGAGATTGACAGTTGCTAGTATTACAACTAGATTGCCTTTCAGCTTCTTCTACCCTGTCTTGCTGACTTTACTCCTTACATATTTCCCCCTAAGTTCTTTCCACAAAAAAACCTTCTGAATACAATTTTGTGTCCAGATGTGATAATTTTATTAAAGTGTCAACTTGAGTAGGCAGTGGTGCCTAATATTTTGGTTAAACATCAGTCTAGGTATTGCCATGAAGGTGTTTTTTGGATGAGATTAATATTGAAATTAGTGACTTTGAGTAAAACAATTTACCCTATGTAACACAAAGGGGTCCCTTCCAATATGTTGAAGGTGTTAAGAGAAAAGACTAAGGTCAACTGAAATACAAGGAATTGTCTTTGAGCCGCCTTTGACTCAAGACCACAACATCAACTCAGACTGCTGTCCTGTTCCTCTCCCTCTCAACGTTGATTTTAATATAAAGAATTGTTCCCCCCCCAAAAAAAAAATAATAATCCTTAGGGATGCATTTTGTGAATTAGTTCTAAGGTTTCTGGAATAGGTTTTCTGATCTGATTAGATTTAAAAGTTCCAATAACTCTTTTTCTAGTAGCAAAGAGAACACGGACAATCTATGGCATGATGTGACAATAAAGATGCATAGACTAGCACCATTGGATACTACAAATTAAATAATTTTAAGAGATTCTGGGTAAACTCTCCAATTTATTTAATATATTAGAACATTTTTGTCAAATTAGCAGGTATAATGAGATTGGCTTCTTGCTCCTAATTGCACTGGACAAAGTAGGGTGAGCTCAGAAACTCAAATTCTCAACATTAAGTGCCTCATAAACCACCTGAAGGCATCTATGTCTGCCACAAAAGAAATCTTAATCTCCTGTATAGCTACAGAGCTGAAATTGCTGAAAATCAAGTGCAGAGTCTCATCCTGTAGTGGTGGAATTAAAACACAAATTGCATTCTCAACCTTGCAAATTGTCTGCTGTTAAAGTGAAGGCATCGAATGGGAAGGAATGGGAGCTTGCAAATTGGAATGGGACAGCTGGGAAGATCCTGATGAAGCTGAGTACATTAAATCCCTATATTCTACTGTCTTTTTTGCCTGTGGTAATAGTAGTTCCACCCCTGTTCCACCCCTCCCCTTGTCTGAGGAAACTGTAAAAAGACCTTTCTGAGACACCTGCCAGGAAAGACACCACTAATTTTCCTCAGCTGCCACCCCAACAAATCCCCTTTGCTTATGTACCTTTAGTTAGACATGAATACCACAGGTACTAAAAGGTGAAGTACAAAATGTGACTGAAGATGTGCATTACCCTCTAAAAGAATTACATGATAATTCCAATTTATACAGGCAGAAATCTGGAAAATATGGGAATGGATATGAAGGATGGAGAACACTGGTAGAAGAAACATAAAGTTGGACTGGGCCAAATATATTGATACATACCCACTAAGTAGAGCTTCTGGATTTAATATTACAGCTCAGAGTTAGAAAGGGCTTTAACAATTTCTGTGGTGGGTTGCCTGAAACGTGAACAGAGAACCGGCCTTTGCTAAACGAAGTTTAAATTCCTGGTATACTGAAGTTGAACATCCTTGGTATACTATAGAGACAGGAATACAAAAGCTGAGGGAGATTAGAATGTTCAAGTGGTCTTAGCATTTAAGACTTGGTCACCCAAGAGGGTCCAAGGGACACACTTTTACTATGATGTGAGAAATTAGTTTGTGAGAATTTAAACCCAGTATCCTTGATGAGTTCTGTGATCACTCTTCTCTGCAGGTAAGAAATTACAGTGGGAATCACTGCCAGTGAATTGGGAAACTTAAATGCAATAGAAATAATTAGAACCTTAAGCAGAAAGGACCACATGGTGGCACATAATCTCCAAGGGAAAGAAGGGCATGGTAACTGTAATGAACAGCTGAGTCTAAGAAGTAATCAGAATAGTATAACATTGGCTAGTTGATTGTGGCATTCCTAGAAGTGACATAGATAGAAAGTAGAATAAATTGTTTAATCTATGTAAGTGGAAAAGTGGAAAATTGAGTGAAAAACTTTTATTTGAACCATAAAAACAAAGGGTCATGGATCCTTGATCAATTCCTAGGCTTGAGCCAGTTTATAGACCCAGAACCACATGGATGCGAGAAGGTCAAGTATCCCTGAAGAAGTATTCTGTCACACTGCCAAAAGGACCTATAGCCTTTACTAGAGTGATGGTGCACTGGGGAAAAGAAAATTATCAGGACTTTTTGAAGATTACTGGACACTGGCTCTGAACTGATATGAATTCCAGGAAACACAAAACATCACTGTGGTCCAGCAATCAGAGTTGCAATTTATGCAGGTCAGGTGACCAATGGGGTTTTAGTTCAGATTCATCTCACAGTGAGTCCAGTGGGTCCCCAAATTGATCCTGTGCTTATTTCCTCAGTTCTAAAATTTATAGCTAGAATAGGCACCCTTAGTAGCTGGCAGAAACTTCACGTTGCTTCCCTGACCCGTGAGGGCTTTATTTTGAAAGAGCCTGAGTGGAAGATGCTAGAACTGCCTCTGTCTAAGAAGTATAAGCCAAAGGCAGTACCACACTTCCAGAGGGATTATAGAAATTAGTGCCACAAGCAAGGACTTGGAGGATGCAGGGTGATAATTTCTACCTCATCCTCTTTCTACGCCTGTGCAGAAAACTATGGATCTCAGAAAATGATAGTGAATTATCATAAGCCAAACTAGGTGATGACTGTATTAGCAGCTACTGTACCAGATATAGTTTCACTGATTGACAAATTAACACATCCTCTAGTACCTGGTATGCAGCTATTGATCTGACAGATGCTTTTCCTCCTCCATACCTTTTATTAAAGACCACCAGAAGCGATATGCTTTCAGCTGGCAAGGCCAGCAATACATCTTTACAGTCCTACCTCAGGGGTGTAACAACTCTCCAGTCCTATGCCATAATTTAGTCCACAGGGAACTTGGTAACCATTCCCTTCCTTAAGCCATAATATTGGTCCATTATGAGTGAGTGACATTATGCTGACTGAACTTATGGGAAAGAAGGAGAAACTACTCTAGATTGATATGATAGTTTCATGCCAGAATGTGGGAAATGAATCAAAAAAATTCAGGGACCTTCTATCACAGTGATATTTCTAGGGGTCCAGTGGTAGGGGGCATATTGAGATACACCTTCAAAAGTAAAGCATAATTTATTACATTGGGCCACTCCTACAACCCAGACCCTGAGAGAAAGAGAGGGAGGGAGAGAGAGAGAGAGAGAGAGAGAGAGAGAGAGAGAGAGAGAGAGAGAGAGAGAGAGCACGTGAGCAAGAGAGAGAGTGTGAGCAAGAGAGAGAGATCTTAGCCATCACCTTCAAATTCTGGAGGTAATGTATTCCTCACCTGAGTGTGCTATTCTAGGCCATTTACTAGTTTTGAGTAAAGGTCAAGACAAAAGAAGGTTGTGCAACAAGTCCAGGCCACCTTGCAAGCTGCCATGCTACACTGGCCACATGATCCAGCATATTCAATGGTGCCTAATGTGTCAGTAACAAATAGAGATGCTTACTATTTGGAGCTTTGGAGGACCCCTATAGGTGACTCACAGCTCAGACACTAAGAATTTTGGAACAAAGCCTTGCCATCCTCTGTAGATAACTCCTCTCCTTTTGAGAAATAGCTTTTTGCTTATCACTGGGTCTCAGTAGAGATTGAGTATTTAGATATGAGCCACTAAGTTACTATACAAACTCATATGCCCACTGTGAACTCAGTGTTTTCTGACTCATTAAACTATGAAGTTGAACATGTACAGCAGCACTCCATCATGAAATGAGAGTGGTATATATGAGATGGAGCTCAAGCAGGCCCTGAAGGCATAAGTTCCTTGAATATGTAGCCTAAACGCCTATGGTCCCCAATCCTGCTACGTTACCTTCCCTCCTAGCCTGCACTTGTGGCTTCATGGGAGTCTCCTAACTTCAGTTCATAGAGGAAGAGAAAACTAGAGCTTGGTTTAAATACCAAT
Source organism: Rousettus aegyptiacus (assembly GCF_014176215.1). Lineage (NCBI taxonomy): Eukaryota > Metazoa > Chordata > Mammalia > Chiroptera > Pteropodidae > Rousettus > Rousettus aegyptiacus. The sequence continues at coordinate 65,134,095 of NW_023416286.1, forward strand.
TTGCACGACATGCAGACATCACCTGAAAGTGGACCGCTGCAACATAACAGTCCTTTCTGGGACATCCCTGAGAAAATTGGTAAAGAGATTTCTTCACAGTAAGCAGAAATTGAAACAGTTCACCTGGTTGTTCATTTTACTTAGATAAAAAAAAAAAAAAAATGACCAGACATGAGATTGTATACTGATTCCTGGGCTGTGGCTGATGGTTTGACTGAGTGGTCAGGGACTTAAAAAGAATATAGTTGGAAAATTGATAACAAAGAGATCTGGGAAACAGATATGTGGATAGACCTCACTGATGAGGTAAAAAACTGAAGAAATGTGGGTCCTATATGAATGCTTAACAAAAGGTGAACTTCAAAGAAGATTATGTTGATAATCAAGTGAATAGTGTGACCCATTTTGTGGATACCAGTCAGCCTCTTTCCCCAGCCACTTATGTTATTTCCCAATGGATTAGTGAACAAAGTTAATTGTACTGCCTATGTACTTAATGTAATTAAATAACTCAAAAACATAAGGTTAAACAACTACGAGGAATTAAACTGGTATAGTAGAAAATATCTATTTCATACAAAGGAATGCATTAATAGAAAATGAAAGAAGAACAACAACAAAAAACATAAGACATGCACAAAATACATAACGAATGGCGGGTGTAAATCTTCCTAAGCAATAATTACATCAGCTTTAACTGGATTCAACTTTCCAATTAAAACTTGGATTGGCAGAACAGATAAAAACCATGATCTAATTATATGCTGTCTAAAGAACACTTTAGATTCAAAACACAAGTAGGTTAAAAGGAAAGAATAGAAAAAAATATATACTCTGCACAAAGTATAACCAAAATAGATGCATTGTCAACACTAATATCAGACAAAATAGACTTTAAGGCAATTTTTAAAAAAATCTTAATGACCAAACAAGGACATTATATAATGATAAAAGTGTCAATCTATCAAAAAAATATAAAAATATATACAGGTAAAAACGGAGCCCATAAATCCATGAAGCAAGGACTGAGAGAATTGCAGAGGTGCATCCTTTCAAAATAAAAGCTGGAGACTTCAAAATCCCACTTACAATAATACTCATAAAGCAAAGATTAGAAAAAAAGAAGGCATGAAAAGTAATATAAATCAATTAACTCTAGCAGACATACAAAGAACACTCCACCTGTCAACAGCAGAACACATATACTTTTAAAAAGCACATGGAACAATTTCCAAGATACATCACATCTTAGGCCACAGAACAAATACCAAAATACGTAAAATGACTGAAATATATAAAGTATGTTCTTTGATCATGATGGAATAAAATCTAGACATCAGTAAAAGAAAGAAATGTTGTATCTTCACAAATATGTGGAAGATAAATAACACATGTTAATATAATGAATGAGTCATATAAGAAATCAGAAGTGAAATTAGGAAATTAGAAAATACTTTAAAGTTATCAAAACAAAAAATGCATCTTAACAAAACTTATGGGAATCCCTAAAAGTAATGCTGAAAGGAAACTCGTAGCTATCAATGTGTACATTAAAAATAATAAAAAAAAATCTGTCAATAACCTACATTTTCACCTGTTACTAGAAAAAGTACAAACTTAACCTGAAGCAAGAAGAAGGAAGGCAATGATGATGGTGAGAACAGACACAAACAAAATATATAATAGAAAGAATCAAGAAAACCAAAAGTGATTTCTCTGAAAAGATCAACAAAATTGAAAAATTTCTAGCTAGACTGCTCACAAAAAGAGAAAACTCTAATGCTTTAAAATGTGGAAACAAGAAGAGCATTATAAGTGACTATATAAAATGTTGACAGTAATAAAAAGGATTACAAAGGGATATCATGAACAACTGCACATCGACAAATTAGAAAATCTAGAATAAGTGGACACATTTCTAAAAGGATACAATCTACAAATCTTTCTTTTACTTGCACACAGAGAGGTCATTGTAGGGTTATCAACTGACCTAATTTCGATATTGTTGTGTCTCAGGGAACAGGAAGGCCTGAGGAGAGGGGAAGAGATGGGGGATGACTAGTTGGTAGAACAATGAGAGCGTACACATTTATCAGCTAAACTCACCATCTTAATGTGGACATGATTCATGGCACTCCAAAACAATTACAACAGATCACTAATCAAAGATCGCTGATCACAGATCACCATAACAAATAGAATAATGAAAAGTTTAAAATATTGTGAGAATCACCCAAATGTGACATGGAGACACGAGGTGCACAAATGCTGCTGGAAAAATGGTTCCAATAGATTTACTCAATGCAAAGGTGCCACAAACCTACAATTTGTAAAAATCGCAGTATCTTTGAAGCACAATAAAGCAGAGCACAATGAAACAAGGTATGACTATAGTGGTCAAACGGAAGTAATTTAAATGTCCATCAACTGATAAATGCATCAGCAAAAAAAATGGAATATTATCCAGCTATAAAAAAGAATGAAGTATTCATACATGCCACAACATGAATGAATCTTGAAAACATTATTATGTGAGAGAAACCAGATACGAAAGGCCACATAGAGTATGATGATTCCATTTTGATGAAAGGTCTAGGATGAACACCTTTATATCAGGAGAAAGTAGATTAGTAGTTGGCAGGGGCAGAGGGGAGGAGGCCAATGGTCAGTGACAGTTAATAGCCATACCACAGGAATTCTCTGAACATTTTTTTGGGAAAAGTTATAAATTAGATAATGGTGATAGATCTAAGAATTCGTGAATACACTAAAAATTAATGAATTGTGCTCTTTAAAGTGATTTAAATGATGAATTTTATTATGCAAATTTTATCTCAATAAAATAATCTCACATCTATTAACATATCACTTCACTGCTATTGCCAATTAAAAACCCACATTCTTAACATTTCCTGCAAAGTTACTCTAATGCATTTGTATTATCTACCTGCTATTGCTTCCTTATAAAATAATATTCCATCTGTCCCTGGCTACCTTTTAGCTTAGCAAATTAGTTTCGTACTTCTCTACTTGACCTTAAAATCTTTCTAGCTATTGCCTATTTCATAATTATCCAAGATTTTATCCACAACTCAGAAACAAATTCAATCAAGTCATATTAACCTCTTCATAGCTACCTTAAGCAATTTAATTTGTATATCCCTGTAGTATACTGTCATTATTTCTGAGAATGACTTCTATCTTCTTATCTGCTTTAGAAAACGCAAGTCTATAAAGCATTTAATTACTTCCATATACTTTGTAAAAAAACAATTAAATCCATATAATTTTCTTGCATTTTTTAAATTAACATATTTTGTATACTAATAGTTGTCTTTAGTAAGTTAATGAACAACTTAAGTACATGAAAAATACATTTGTAGAAACAGCTACTATAAATGCCTGAGAAACCTATAAAATAACAGAAATCCTTAAAAATGAAGAGAACTCATGTGTGCAGAGCTTTTAACCCTGAAGCCAGAGATGCCCTACCAGTGCCCCAAGGCCTACAAGTTTAGTTTTATTAGTTCCATGCAGGGATCAAGAGACAAGCCAAGAACCTGATTAATAATAGATACTGAATTGCAGATATTCTTCAAATAGCCAGTGCAGAAAAAAAATGACACTTTCTATGTATAAACTAGTACTAGGAAGGGGAGAAATGGGGAGGAGGTAGTAGAGGAAGGGGAGAGGAGCAGAAGCAAGAGAAAGAGGCAAAGCAGCTGCCAAATGTCTATTGGTGTCAGCCTTGACTTTTTAAGCCTTTACATTTAAAAAAATATGTTTTAGATATGTTAAGCTATAAGAGGAGGCTAGATACAAAACTTGATAGTTCAGAATTTTTTTCTAAAGTATATGTTTCCCTTAATAGTAATTTCATTTATGCATTAAACAGCAATGCTAATATATATGTTTGGAAAGTAAGACTTGAAAAAGAGGAGTTTTTCTTTTACTGGGTTAGGGACAGTGACTACTGCTTGAGTATATCTAACAGAAGAAAGGTAATTGAAAGAAAAAAAAAAGTTGGGCTAATTTTCTCAAAGACAGCTTGAGTTCCAGGAAATCATTGAAAAGAACTCTCTGAAAGCTTCTGATAAAGCATAATAATAATCCATAATAAGAACATTTAAAAACGGCTATACTAGATGATCATGAAAAAAAAGGAGTAAGACTATTCGTAGTTAACAATATCAAAAAAATGTATGTACAATATTTCTAGCATTAGAAGGTTACTGTTAGATGGTGATAACAGTTATTTTGTTTCTAGAGATCTTGCTTAGAATACATTAAAGAATTGCAAGAAGTAAGAAAAACACTACAGAACAGACCACAAAAATAGGTAAAATCCAATCCAAGACTGCTAGAGTAGAAAAATAAAATTGCTTCCTTAAGAGAGGAAGGGAGGGAGGGAGGAAGGGAGAGAGGGAGGGAGAGAGGGAGGGAGGGAGCGCGAACATGCGCGCGCCAGTGAGAAGGAGAAGAAGAATCTGGACCAGAAAACAATATGAAAGGAAGAGTAATAAAAGTACTGCAATCGACCCAACAAACAAGGCGGAACAAAAATGTGACCAGCTTAAAAAAAAGATACAGATTTTTAAAACTCAGTTATGCCTAACTACAAAGAGGAAAAATGAGTGAAAATGGAACGCAGAAAGTGTGTTTCACAGCCACAGAAAATTATAAGGCAGACAGGAATCTTCCCACTGTTTCTGAATTACCGAAAGTTTCTAAAGGCTTGGGGTAATCAAAAATGAAAGAAAAGCAAAGTATCAAGGAAGAGCATCTGGCAGAAGTGGCGATTCCCACTAGGTCCTTGGTTCTGTAGGCACAGGCACTGACGGCAACTCCATTTCAAAAAATGCAGTAAGAATAAGTCTCTCAATGAATCGAATGCAGATTCTCAAGGGAGGACTTCCCCATCATACATATATTATATACCCAAGAAACTCCACTCCAAAAATACAAGGGAGCTGATAGTGTAGCACAGAGTCAAAAATGCATTGAATCTTGGAGGAAGGAGAAAAACAGAAGAAAATACAGGATTTGAGATAAAGGATTTGAATAGAGAATTGGCTGCTCCAGGTGCAATTTACTTGGTATAGTGGAGCGAGAAAAGAAAATGCCACCTGACAAAATTCACACGATTTAGCGCTAAAGTACCTGAAGCAGATTCAAGTAGAAATGGCGAATTAGTTTTAAATGTACAAAGTGGAGAAAAATACTCGAGTTCACCCTTGCATATACAAATTTTTTAAGAAAACATAAATATATCAAATAGCAAGAACTGCTATGGACAGGAGGATTTTTTTTTTTTTTTTAGCTCCTTTAACATCTATTGCTTCTGCGAGATTTCACTGAGTCTGTTATCAACTTCTAAAAAGAAGCATCTCTGTGTTTTTCTATGTCCTCATTCTAAAAACATCTTTGAAACAATGGCTCTAGTCACTCTTCTTTGAGTTTTCTGAATATCATAGGTGTGGAGGACGCTTTGATAGTTTTATTTTGGAATCTAAAGCATGGAGCTTTTGAGAGTCTGGGTAGAAAAGAACTTCAACTTAAATAAGCTGTCTCATAGTCCACAGTAGATACTTCAGGCTGCAGCAACTGAGGAAACAAAGCCGAATGAGGATTAAAGCATTTTGAACCTAACACTCATTTGCTTTATTGTACCAGAAAAGGAGGATATACAGTGTTTAAACTTAAATTTCTCTATGGGAATTGATAAAGAGAGAGTATATTGATGTTCACATTTGTATCAATCTGATCTCTTATTTGCATGCAATAGAAACCAATACTGATAAACATTTTTAAAAATTATTGGAAGACTATCAGGGGTACATGGAATCAGGGGAACAGGAGTCTGAAAAATGGGTGGCTATCGAGGTAACTTCTGAAGAAGAAGAAAAATATATCCAACAAGCATGTGTTAGCCAGAAGAGGCACGCTTGGCTGCTACTGTCACTCCTGGTGGACAGTATCACAGCTGGAAATGCACTTGCCACCCGACAGTGTTGTAGTTGCACTTAATGAGTTCTAATTAATTCTTTCTATGTGTTACCTACTGCAGATTCAATTTTATGCTCTCCAGGAACACTGAATTTTCTAAGCCTGGGTCCTATTCTAGTACCCTGCCCTCTGGAAGGTGGATAGAGATGGAGAGTGATAACCTTTCCTTTTTAAATTTGTATTACAGAAGGTTGGTCTTTTAATTGCAGAAATATTAAAAACAATGAATATTTTAAAAATTTCTAATGATTAATAATTACTCTAACAACTATAAAGTTTAAAAAAACACATATAAATCTATCTTCTTATTTCTGTTCCTTCAACATAGCTAAAATCACTAAACTCTTACTTTGAGATCTACATATTAGAAGGCAAGGTGTTCTAGTGAATTGCAAGAAAACATTTCTTTTATTTACTCACATATTTTAAACACAACTTGTTATAATTTATTTGAGAGGTAGGGAATGTGTTCCCTGAAATTTTTTTTATATATTAGTATATCTTGGTATACTTAATTTGAAAGACTTCAATAAAAAAATTATCGGAATTAATTACAATTTCAAGATTCACTTGATTACGTGGAGTACACTGTTTCTATGGTCCTGTGCTTGATATTTTGCCACCTGTAACTATAAGTAATATTCAATTTATATGACTTCTATCCATATCTTCACAGTTATTTTTAAATAGTTATTTTCTAGGCAATACAGTATTTGTGAGAAAGTCAATCAATACTTAAGTATTTTCTTTTCATCATTAATGTTTTTCATCTTTGAATAAATTAACTTTTTTGTTTTTGCATCAGGGTAAGACTATGGTGTTCACAAACAATGCATATATGGATGGCTAAAATGAAATAAATACACATCAATGATTTTCCAGACTAAAGGGAAGAATCACAACTCATAACTGTATGTGTTTACAACTTATAGAATACTTCCTAATACATTTAATTTTATGCTCACACAACTCTGGGTGGATGTATTTATTATCTTCATTTCACAATGGGCCAAACAGTTTTATAAAAGTTACATTATTTATAGATCACAGTGTTTTGACTGCCAGGATTAAAACTTTAGTCACAGACTATACATGCTGGGAATAGTAAGACAAAGGTAAAGGTAACGGTTACGGGGAATTTATAAATGTACACATAGGAATAGACAAGGTTGGGTTAATGATCACATCAGAAGCTAGGTAGGCTTCCAAAGAACTAGTCCTGATCTGTCATAGAGGGATTATATTGTGTTTGATACAGCGCTATACCATTAATCAGAAAACTGGTTAATGAACTGCTTCACTGTGACCTTGACCACATGACATTTAATTTCCATTGGCAATATTTTCCACATCTACAAAATTCAGTGTCTAATATAATCCTCTAAATGAGTCACAATTTTATGACTTCTTTTGAAATGGATGTGCTTCATAACAAAGCCAATTTCCTGCAATGCAGGGATTTTATCTATTCTGTGGTGGTAATCTAAGATACAAAACAAAATTTGAGGAATGTAAAAATCTAAAATATCTACCCATTTCAAAGATTTTGGTATTTGTGTATTAGATGTACATATTGTTTCAGGTATTAAAATATCCTCAACATACAAATATTTTCAGCAAGTGATAGTACATTGTTATTACTATCCATAAACAACTTTGGTTAGAATAAACCATTTTTGATCAGACATTGACTTACTTATTTCAAATAAATTTCAGAAGGTTAAGAGCAACAAACACCTAGTGATGCTAAGGGATACAGAATACAGAGTGCTGAATGTTAAACATTTGCTAATTTTCTTAAGGTTTCACCTTCATAAAATAACCTTAAAGCCATAGGAACCAGACACTTTCCTTTTCATAATCGTGAATCTAAAACATTTGATGCTCAGGGGTGACATACTCATTCTTGAGCCCACAGAAATTCAATTCCGCCCAGTGCATTGCACAAAAACTGTTGTCATTGTGATAGCAGACGATTCCTTCACTCTGTTAAGTGAACATTATTTTAAATTCTAGTGTTGTTATCTTAATAAATTTACCCATGGTTGTTTTAATTTATTTTTTCACTACTAATCCCCTTAGTATCTGTGATTTACCTATAACGTTACTGTCTCAACCATGAGAGTGGGTTCTTTTCTCTCTGTTTATATTGTTATTTTCATATTTGTAGATGTTCTTTTCCAGGCCTTCTATGCTTCTGACTTTCCAACCAACAATTATTGTAAGTTAAATCAAACTCAAAGTCCATTCTAAAAATACATACTTTAATATCCCTTTACTCTCCTAAAATGAAGGATAAAATGTTTAGAATGGGAAAATCCATACAGATGGAAAGTAGAATAGTAGCTACCTTGGGATAAAGTGAGGCGGAGACTGGAAACTTTGGACTACCTTTTCAGAGTGATGGAATAATTCTTAAATTAGAAAGTTGTAACAATGCACAACATTATAAATATACCCAAACCTCACTGAACTATATACTTTAAACTGATTTAAATAGTGAGCTTTATGTTAATTGTACTTAAAACAAGCAACTTATAAATTTCATCTAAAATAATGTATATAAAAATTGGGCAATATGCTAAGTCCTGAAGTGGCTTGAAAATATGGCTTCTGGAGGCAGGAAGTGTTTTTAAAAAAGGTGTTGTTAGAAGCTGGGGGGAAAAGTGATCTATACTGTGTAGAGGGAGAAGTCTGACAACACCTGTCTACAGTAATATGCTAAATAAAGAGTTCATATAATGAACTTGTCATTGTGGCTAAATATTTTTAGAGATATTTAGATGTATTAGCACCATCAACCTAGAAGGTGCTAATTGCTTTTTTTTCCTAGCTGTCCAAGGTAATATATAAGAGACATAAAATAAGAAGACATTTTAAAGGTTTATAGAAGAATTTAGACATATTAAGGATACTAAAGAGTCTTTCCAGTTAAAAAAAGTTTTTTAAAAATAAATATATTTTAAAAAAAGATAAAACAGAGTGCTGCCAGAAATAATCTGTTTCAAGATGTCATATAACCTTTTAAAAAATATCTCATAAAAACAGAAGGTTTTAGTTCATAAAACAATTCAGAAAAAAAATAAATTCAGAGATTTTTAGCATATACCACTTCAAATCTTGCTTCAATCTTCTGGTTAGACATGAAGTGTTGTAGGATTCTTGAGCGGTTTTCCCTCAAAAACCTGACTTTCAGCCTTAGTATAGAAGGACCGGTGCTGAAGAGTTATGTGGGTACAGCCCTTGTCGAATTGAATGTATAATAATTTGTTATACACAAAAATCACCCAGTTTTCAAATAAATTATACCTGTTAAGAAAAAGTGGTAGTTAAGTTATAAAAATCTGATGTACAACACTGTCCTATAGTCAACAACACATTGCTGTGTACTTAAAAAATGACAGGTCTTAGATATCGTGTTCTTAACATAATAAAAACAATTAAATTTTAAAAATAATAAAATGGGGTCTCTCAGTTCTCAATTTAACCCATTAATTTTGAAGGCTGAGAAAGCTACTCAACTGCTAATAGCATTTTCAAGGTAAAGGAAGAACAACTCAGAGAGCAGAGTAAAAGAGTTGAAGAAAACCTCATCTAGGAAGCATGAGTATTGATGAAATATGGCTAGCTGAATATCTGAATTGCTAGGAATCAGTGCCTCTCTCACTCATCATCCTTTAAAGGAAGGTATTTATTACAGTTATTCTTTTTTCCTTTTTTTCTCTCAACATATGTTGGATACTTTTAAGTGCACAAGTCTTTGAGTCCAAGCAAATGCACCTGAAATGCTGAACCCAATGAGCCCATCTACACCTTGACCTGATTTAAATGATAAAATATTGAGCTTTTAAATTATAACATAATTAGAAGAGGGGGATGGGAGGGATACATTTTCATATGGAAATAAATTATTGTGATAAGAGGAAAAACAATGATATCTAGTTTTTAAAAATAATATCCCCAAAGTCCTTCCTTTCCTGCATAGCTCCCTGGATTCAAGATGGTCCCATGACAATCAGATGAAGAGATTGTGACAAAAGTGATATGTACACACTTCAGATTTCAGGCCTTAAAAGGATAGGCAGAATCTGCTTATTTTCATCTGGAAAAATTTATCTTGGGAGGTTCCTTTTGGAATGACACCATTTGAAGATAGAACACAGAGGGAAACAAGGCAGTCTCACCAACAGTGCAAGCAGAGCTGCTAAAGGAACACCAGCGACAGTCTCTAGGTGTTTGAATGAACCTCCCTGCACATATCAGCGCACCGATGATATGATATCTGCAGGAGACTGCAGTCCTAGCCATTGTTGGAAGTGGCAAGGAAGCCTCAGGAGAGGTGAGTCTATGCACAGATTGTAAGACATGATAAAATAGTTGTTTTAAGCACCAAATTTTGAGACCATATGCAGCAATAATCACTTACATATCCACTCATGGCAGAAGGTTTAAACAAACTGTCATACAGTAACTCAATAAGATATGAAAGTTGATAAATATAACCATGTACAACACTATGGGAGAAACGCATGACCCTAATGTTGAACAAAAGAAGCCAGACTTAAAATAGTGCATACCGTTTGATTTTAATAAGATATTATTCCAAAACAGGTAACACTAATCTGGGACATTAAAAGTCAGGATATCAATTACTCTTGGGAAGAGGAAGTAACTGGAAGGGTGAACACAGGGCTTTGGGGTGTCAGGCAGTGTGGCAATATTCTATTATTTTTATGTAAGGGCCAGTTACAAGCATGATTTCAGTTTAGGAAAATTCATCAAACTGTCCACTAGGCTCTGTACACAATTCTGTACATTTAATATAATTTAAGAAAATTTATATTTGATTGATTGCAAAACTTGTAATAGTAGGCAATTTCATTTCCATTTGATTAACTACATTTTAAAAGACTGATAATGCAAAATTGTAGAAAGTTTTTGATAACCACTTTAGAAAGAAATTTTGCAATGGATAACATTTGAAAATGTGCAAGTCTCAGAACTTTGAAATTCTACTTCTACCTATTCTGCCTTTGTAACGTTTTTGTATGTATTCACAGGAAACATACGAATGTCCACTGATGAATTTTGTAATATAAGATATTTTAAAAAAAAATAACTACTCATCGTAAATTTAAAATTGGTAAAATAAATTGAAGTATAATTATAAAATTTCAAAATATATAACTTAAAATGAATAAATTAGAACTAAATGTACTTCCTGTGTTTGGGCAATTTGTTGTGACATTAGGTAGTTAGCGCAGACACACTCCAGTATAAACCTGAATAAAGCTCTATAATTATTTTGACTATTACTGGGACTGTCATTGACCACTATTATTTGGTTAAAAAAACAAACAAACATATATCCAGAAATCAGAATAACAATATATTATAACATCACCGATTCTTTATGACACACATTTTTACATCCCAGTACATAGATCATAAACTGATAAAAGGCAATTTATTTTTTCTATTGATTTTTTTATAAACCTTTGAAAAGACTCTGTCCCGGAAGTTGGAAAATAGGAATTTGAGAATTCATTCAATAGAAGTTTATTGAGCTCCTAAAATATGCCAGGTTGTGACATGGTGCCCTTAAGAAGCTAGTGGAACATGCAACTACATAATAGGTGAATTACTATGCAGTTAGTGGAGCACACATCTAGGTAATGGATGAATTACTATATAGTGTAATAAGTACTTTGACAGTGATAAGTGAGGGGGTCAATGAGCAGTCACATATAGAGACACTCAAATGAGGCTTTGAAAGTTAGTGCCTAAAATCACAGGAGAAACAAAGCAAATGTTCTTTAAGTGGCTATCTAAAGGACATATCTGTGTTACCAAGCTTAAACTGAGGGCTGAAGGAGGAGTGTTCTAAAAGGATGACATAGTATCAACTAAGGATAATAGATGCAACAGAGCAAAGTTGAGAAGCAGCATGAAATTCAGCCTTAAATGCATATTCAGTGAATGTGTGAGTGGTACTGATGGAAATGGAGGGATAAAATAGGAATCGGTTATCACAGAATCTCTGAGGGATTAAAAGAAGTCGTCAAATTTTAGAAATAGAAGCAACGAATCTTAGATGTTACAGATTCTGCACCCATATAGTATGTCTTTCTTCTCATTCCCCATGATCAGTCATCCAAGCATATTGCTCAACCCAATCCTCTGATGGCTGAACCAGGCCAAATCCTCTCTTACCTACAAATAGTACCTTCCTTCCTGTCTTCTACATAATCGTTATTTTGCATTAGATAGGATAATCCCCATCAATATATAAATATGATGATTTTACTGCCATCTTAAAAACAAAACTGAAAAAAAAGAACTTCTCTTGCCAGCTACTACCACATATCTTTGCAACCTCTTGTCAGATCATCTTCACTCTGCAAATTGATACTGCTGCAACAAGTAACATTGGATACCAGCTATAGGCCTTGATCATGCCAGAAGAGAAACTGATAGTTCCTGAATCATGCCTTCTATAACCCCGCAGTCCAAAATCTGACATCTAGATCTGTTATTATATTTGCCTTGTCCCAGAATGCAATTGGCTATGAGGAAATCTCAGAGTTGCTATATTCTTTCTGAAAGCTGAATATGTTTACTATGATGTCATCTGACATTATTTGCTCAACAGTAGGCTTCAGTCATTTTGACACCCATTTTTTTTTTTAAATCTACAGTCTATATGACTCTCATGAAATCTAGACACGCATATGCAAGCGCCTATCGGGCATCCACACTTGAATGTATTACAAACCTAAAACTTACTTTCCCAAATACCCATCCTTATTCCACTCCTCAAAGTATACTATTTTTCAGTGTTCTCCAGCCTGATAAATTACAAATGATATATCCATACACCCAGGTGTCATCACTTATTCTATCCTACATATTATTAATTCATTCAAAATATTTATTGTCAACTTGATCTTCTCTAGGCAATGTTCTAGACGGTGGAATTATAGAACTGAACAAATCAGAGATGAACTCTCCCTTTAATAAGCTTGAGATGAATAACAAACATCTGGAAGTGTCAGTGGAAATACATTTAAGAATCACAGAAACCTTTAAGGATTATTGATTTTTTAACATTTCTATACATACCATGCCACAAATAAAATAATCATCTATTTCTATAGTCTATAAATTTTTTTTTCTTTGTTATGGTGGTCGTCATCCCAATATATTCCACAAACTTCAATGGACTTAAATGGAAACTTTTAAAATGGTATTCTTGTGCTTCTCTTATTAAGCTTGTAAGGAAAAGGAAGCACTCCTTCTTTCTTACATGGGAGGGGTGGAACTCAGCTCAACAAGGAACATCTTCCTAATTTTCAACAACTCCTCCACTCCTTCAATTCATACTAGAGCTAGGAGGAGTCTGGTCTGCCTGGACGCAAAATCTTTTTTTTTTTTTTTTTTTTTTTGATACTTTTTCATTTATCATGTCCAAGTTCTTAAACATGTCACCTTGGAAAGTGACTATAGTTGCCAAAATTTAAAAAAAATCAGTTGCAGCAGAGAAAGAATGTGTTAGGTAAGACATATGGAGAAAATTGCTACAGAAGTGTGTATAAAGCAATTATTCTTAAAGGGTCCAACCACTGGAGAAGGCAGTATTGCAGAAATTATATTCATTGTAATTTTCTTATTCGTTAGTACTAATATTTGCCTTCGGTGGCTTGGTGATACAGTACACATGGTTATTATTTGATCTGTAATGCACACATTACTCAGAAAAAAAAGAAAGGAAAACCTGAAACGTCTTCCCTAATCTTTTAAAAGAAAAAGGTTTTCTCGATCTTTTCCTAAACCTTTAAATTGAAAGAAAAAAAAAAAACTTTCTTTAATGGAGGATAAGGTCAATAAAAACAGATCCTAATTATTACAGTCTAGGTTTCTAATTGTGAACATGGGACTCTATCCAGAGTAGAAAACAGAGAGAAGAAGGACAGGGTAGAGTATTCATTTATTAATGCCAAACAATGGCTTTCTCTCGAGAAAAGTCATTCAAAGTCTTTAAAATAAGTCACTGTGAAGACAAAACATTTTTATAAGCTATCTTCATTTAATCTTATATATTTACTACTACTCTCCATTTCTACTTTACACCTACACTTTATTAGGTTATGCATTATATGGAACTAGTTTTTTAATTAATAATATCAGAGAAAGTATTTCTCTCTCTCTCCTTCTTCTGTCTCTGTCTCTGTCTCTGTCTCTCCCCTTCTCTCCCCAGTATTGAAGGCTCTGTGTGCTCTATTTTGAGATAACATAAAAGACTTTGAATACATATATATATATATAATTATTTCCAATATTATATATCTATACAATATAGTAGCCACTAGCCACTTGTGGTTATTTAAATTTATGTTCAAATTAATCAAAATGCTATAAAATAAATATTTTCCCCTCAGTCACACTAGCCACATATCGAGCACTCAGGGACTACATGTGGTCAGTGACTACCGCAATGGACAATGCAGTTATTATAAGTTACTATTATTGAAGAGATCATTCTCTTGGATAGTACTGTTCAAGGTCATGGCAGCTCTAATATGCATTAGTCTAAGCAACTAAGTTACTGTCAATGTGGGAAATAATTAAGAAATTATTAACTGCTACAACAGTATTTACTGGAAAATATATTTGAAAACATTAGAAAAACATATCAACTTAATTTTCATACTTACATATAGTCCCATATATTCTACAGCTCAATATTCCTGAAAGCACTGTGAATATGAGAGAGCTCTGTGTAATTAATAATATTGAATATAATCAAGGGTATTTGCAAAGCATTTTTAAAACTTATCAAAAATTGCATGCCCTTACACAAATACATACATTATATGTGTAATTTCTCAAAATAAGTTAACTTACATAAATCAATTACCAATTCTAGAATATAGAAGACATATTATAACTCTGAGTTTAGATACAGTTTTGTGAAAGAATTCATGACTTCTAAAATTGTTTGTGTCCCCAGCTGTTGATTTTCAAATATATCAGCATTCAAATATGAGAAACAGAACTAAAAGAAAATTGAATATTAACATTTGTTATTATTTATAGCAAACATCTCCCAAATCATTTTAAAAATAGAGGACTGCATCTAGACATTTTTCTGATCCAAATTTTTGAATATATAACTATCTACTCATGGAGAATTTGTTAAATTGGCATTAAATTGTTCAAGACAGCAGTGTGCACATATTTTACATTCCAGAAATATATAAATATAGCTTTCAGTAATGGATAATATACTGCAGTGATCATTTAGTCTCATATAAAATATAGGCTACATTTAGTTCTAAGGAATGCACCCAGCTTAACACACACAGAAACACACACACACACACACACAAATACACTTAATATTTTTATTAGAAAATTGCCATTTGATTTCTTAGCATTATTTATAGTAGGAAAAGTGTACTTCCCCTATTATTTTTATTTTATCTCTTACTTGTGATTAATTTTCTCAGATAAAGTCTTGTAGAAAAATAAAGTAGTTATCTGTCGACATAGAATGGCTTGAGGACTGTTTGGGAGTTTTGTTATCCAACTTATCTCAAGTGATCTGAATGACTAGTTTAATTCCCCATTTCCCCAATTGGCTCATATCAAACACCCACAGGTCCATCTATATAGTACAATTCAAATAACTCCTAAATATCTCCAAAGAATGTCTTACATTCTGCCTTTAGGTAATATGTTTCAACTCCACTCCAAGGTGAAATAGTTTATGAACTCTCTCCCACAAAACTAGGTTGCTGGGAGCAAGTATAGCTTCAAGAGTAGACTAGAGAGATTAGTCTAAAACACGGAATACTGCCCTAGGAGACATGTTAGAAATGACCATAAAATAGAAGGCCCTGAGTAGTGAGAGAATAACTAGTAAAGAAAAAAGAGGAAAAGCAAAGTAGGACAAGATAAAAAGAAAATTTAAAGTTTTCCAATGTGTCTTTACCTTTTAAAATGAAATCTTCACTTCTTAGTTATTTCACTTTTATTTCATATATATATATATATATATAGATGATAGATATTCAGTAAAATCAAATTTTCATTTAAGACTGATAATTTTTAATATATAAATCTGGCATTTAAAATGTTAAATTAATTAAGACTCAATAAAAGATTATCATAAATTATAATCTTCCAGATTCCTCTTTTCCTTATACATACCATATCATTAATCTGTTATTTGTTATTTATTATTAATTTGTTATTTCTTATTAAATCACTTCGAGTCTTATAGCATCTTCTCTCAACTATAGAAATTAATTTAGCAATGTGTTTCAATAATCATTTCTTCTTCTACTAATTATAATTATACCCTTTCTAGTTCTTTGTATAGCAGATATAAAATATTTTTAAAGTGATTATTTCAAAGTAATTATTATTTTATTGTGATTCAGCAAATAGTTATTGAATACTTAGTTTTTTGTGTGTGGTATGTGCTGAATGTAGAAAACTAAGTAAGATTACTAATCTCTAATATCTCTAATGAATTATATCTAATTTAGAAGAAAATGCTCTAAGTAATTTTACTTTTGACAATGTTTTTCCTAACAAAGAATCTCATTGTTCATAGAGCACTGGCATCAATTTTCATATTTTCCATTTTAAATTATCACACGTTGAACTCACTAACCAATTACCACTTGGCAGATGGAACTTCATGGCTGCTACTGCATTCATCTTTATATTCATCATTGAAATGCTTTCAGGTATAGTTAATGTAAACCTGTCTCAATTGAATTTTAAAAGTAAGGAAGCATTTTCTCTAGCATAGCAAGAAGTTCTGAGGTAGGTGTCACCAGAGTTCTTAACTCCTCAATGATAACATTAAAGTCTCAGTTTCCTTCATCTGTCAGAAGCTTTGCTGCTAACATGTTCTAAACACGGTTACCGTGGTGCCAGGTCAATGTTCATGGGGCTGGAAAGGGGGTGAAGGAGCAGAGCACTCTTTCAAAGTCTTTATATCATCTTATCAGTGAAGAAACACTCTATAGAAGTTTGTCAATTGCATTCTTCCTATACTGTGAGTGGGAATTATGTCACAGTTTAATTCCTAATCCAATCTGTGATGAGTAATAGGACCATCATACTTAGTTTAGTATAAAAGGACTTTATTTTACAGACTAAATCCCACTTCCCTGAAGGATTGTGGCTACAGGGAGTAGGGTAGATTCTTAGAACAAAATATATTGTATGCCAACTATAAATGAAAAAAAAAAAATTAATTATTTAAAAAAAGAAAACAAAACAAATGATAAATTAGGGCTTGGTTGAGACGGGAAAGATATATTTATTTTATGGTACAGGCAGGCAGCAACAGGATCTTGTACCCTTTGGTCTGTCACATCTCTTACATCTGGCAGGTCTTACTAAACTATCTGCTTTATAGTTTCAAAGTGCTGAGAGCGTCTATTTATCCTGCCTAAATTATAGGCAAAAAGGAGCTATCATTCTGTCACCAATAAGAAAATTTTCCTAGACACCAGTATTCTCAATCATTGAAGTCTTTTTTAATACTCTTTAGTTCCAAAATATCTTTCCAAACCTCTCACAGCTGTAGAGCAAAAAAAAAAAAAAAAAAAAAACATGGCCTTACTTAACATGCAAAGATTGTAATATAAATTACTGCTACTTCTTAATCTATTTTAATTTTATAAAGTTAAAATCTTATTCCTTCTTCATTGGTAAAGAAGTTCGAATTGAAGAAGTATAATAATTTGCCTAACAGCTTCACTCTTCTATCCAAATACATTCATTTTGTAGTGTTTTCAAGGCAAGGGGATATTTACAAGGCATATGTCCTTGCTAAAAAATGCAAAAATGCAGTTGTGTGGTACAGCTAGTGGAAATCAAATCTGAAACTTGAATCTAAATTCTCTCATCAACTTCTATGTTGCTTCAGCATAATATTATACACAGAAATAATTATAACTTGAGGTCCATGGGCTGATTAATTTCACCAAAATTACCTTGAATTAGGACATTTCTACAGTAAAGATACAGGAAGTATAGGCTATACAGAAAATACAGTCATAAAAGGCCATCACTCCCATTTTAAAAACCAAATCATGTTTTCTAGCTACAGAGCACTGTTTATTTCTCAGTCAGAGAGCTGGCAACAAAAAAGAAGTTTAAGAGAACTAAGCGCTAGAAGTGAGAAGCCCTACATGAGAGAGCAGAGTGATGACTTCTCCTCAACACTGGTCGAACGATGAGAAATCAATTGATTGGGTATAATAAGAAATCAGAGACACATGGTTGAACTTTTAGTGGCTGCCTGTATGTATGACAAAATTCCAAGGTTCTCAGCCAAAGAGTGAGTTGTACCAACCAGGTGATATTTACCTAGGACTGTCACCAACTGATTGAGGGCCGTATGCCAAAGGATGGAGCTCAGAACAGAAAATGGAGGCCCATCTTCTCCAAGGCAGTGGCAGGTCTCTCAAGTGTAAGGTAAATGTGTGTTGAGACAGAATAGAAATCCTGAGAGAAGTCCCACATGAGACCTTGTACCTAAGGAAGTAATGGTATTATTCATTTATTTGTATATTAATTTAAACATATATTTTTCTCAATTTATAGTATTAATAATCAGTTACCAACTTTTTTATTGTATGCTAGACATTGTGCTATATTCTAAAAACATTCTATAAAAACAACCATAATAACTCCAAGAACTCAATGTAGAAATTGAGACTTAGAGGATGTAAGTTGCTCAGAACCATGAACTAGTAAACAGTAGGATAATAATTTGAAGCTATGACATAATATCTGTGCTTTGACTGAATAATTCAGAGATACTGAATCCTCTAAAATGTTTTATGCTCTTATAAATGGAATAAATTAATTATAATGTATGGCATATTTATATATATGATACAAATTGACATGCTGATATATAAAAAATGGGTTCATATTTTAAAATTCTCTAATATCTCTTGTGTTCCTTAATCAGATTTATATTATACAAATGTCATAAATATTTACAGAGGTTTATTTTTTCAACATGTCACTAGTACCTTGTTTAGTATAAAACATGAAATTGTACACCTTTAAATAAAATGAAATCCATCTTTATGCCCTTAGAGCAATCATTTTCATTTCAATGCATTTTGATAGCAAATGTGATTAAAATATTAGAAAATATGCTGGCATTATAAAGGTTATTACCATAATATTTACCTGATTCAGAAATTTTACCCTTCAGGTTTCTTTTGCTTTTTGAGTATGTTTGTTTTTCTTCCAATAGTAACAGATTATCCTGCCATCAGTAATGAATGATTTTAGAAAATACTGTTAGTCTTTTTGACTCAGTAGAAATTAAAAATACAATTAAAGACACAGTGAAAATCTGCTATTTTTGCCTAAGATATCATTTGTTTCTTAAACCTGTGTGGTGTGTTATACACAACCTCTTAAATTAATCATTCTACATGTAAACTGCAAATAATATTTATGTTAGTCAAAGTTAAACTTGATTCATTAGAGAACTGAATTTAAAATGCTTTAAGCCAAAAAAAAAAAAAAAAAGAAAAAGAAAAGACAAAAGAAAAGAAAGGAAATCAGAATAAAAGAACAAAAAGGAATAAATTCATTAAAGACTGTAAGTAAAGGATGCAGCAGTATTTCATGGGACACAAGGGCAGGCAGTACATTCAGACCTCCTGAGGGCTGAGAATTGAGATGTGGAATTCTATCGAGAATCAAAGCTTCCGCATCTTTAGTCTCTCTCTGTCCTCCCTTGGAGCCACATAACCTCTCATCTCTATACCACTTTGTTTGTCTGCTTCATTCTCTCTGTAGACTGGCTTTCTCTACTCTAACAAACACAGCTCTACAACTTACATTATGTTGATTCCAGACAGAAATGGAGATTTATAAAATCATTGAATTGCAAGTTTAAGATTCTGAGACTATAATATAATAGAATTAATAAAAATGAATCCCTTTACCAGGCTCAATATATAACATTATTTGACTTTATAGCTATTAGTTGAGAAATAGAAAATTCAAAGAAAACACTCTCATCCTCAGACAAATACAGTAGACTCTAATACATCCAAACATTTTGGACAAACATGGTTTAATACACTGTGTTAGCAAACCTTTCATTTCTAAACAAACATTTGAAATTATCAGTCCTTAACTTTATGTGCAGTTACATCTTTTCTAGTGAAGAACTAAGACAAATAAAGAAACCGGTAAGATATCACATAAAAGGCAGAAGCTTTGAGTTTTAAAACAAAGATCTGAAATGTATAAAATATATGCCCCAAATCAATAAATTAAAATATTTGAGTCTCTATTCTTTACTTCTGAAAGGGTAAAACTTCTCTTACATATAGAAGTGGAGTGAAAGCAAAATACTGAGATAGATGAATGTCCTTGAGAAGAGTCCTTGGCACCATCTTGTTTTCATCTCCAAGACTGGCAACACAGAGAGTCAGCCAAGAGCTATGAGAACATACCAAGTCAAGCAGTGGAATCTGATGACTTTCTTTATAGAGGAAAAAAGAGTCAGCAACATCCCCACAATCTACTTTGTCAAGAGAAAAACAAGAAGTTGAATCATGATGTGAAGAACATCAAAAAGAAAGTGAAAATTGAAAATTTTTAAAGAGCAGAAATGGTCATCTTGAAGTAAACACGAATAATTATCATCGGAATGTACATTGACAAATATATGCAAGACAATGAAATGGCATGAAAGAATTCTATACCAAGTTGTACTCCCTTTTAAGTGTGAGGCGTATGATCATATCCACCATCAAAAATACTACATGATATGTTCAGACTACAGAGAGCATATCAAGAACTCAAAATAAGATAAATTAGGTCACAGCCAACACCCTCAACTTATTAATGCAATATAATAGAAAATAATCACAATAAACTATCCAAATGTACCTGAGATCATTTAAAAACTTTTTATACTAGTATTTAAGCTGTGAATGATAAAAATATAAATAAAAATAGAAAAAGTAAAAATAAAATTAGAAAATAGAAAATGTACCTAATAAAATTCTAGTACGTACTATAAAAATGTGACCACAAAGCAAACAAAAGTGTAACTTTAATATTAGAAACCTATAAAAAGGTCAATAAAATAAAACAAACTGAAAAGTAGAAATAACAAATTTGCAAAGATATGATTACAAATTAAGGGATACACAACCAAACAAAATTGTAATTTATTACTTAACACTTAAATTAGCTTTTTGAAAAGATAAAAATATATACTAACTTTAACAATTTGAGAAAATATATAACTCACATGCATAAACATACACACACATATAAATTTGTAAGGCATACGTTTTAAATGGAAAATAATAGTGTGTATATTTGTGCTTTAATACATTCATGATTGTGTATTATATGGATTATTGTCTACCAAATTATAATTTAGAATAATAAAATCAAGCAAAATGGAGACAATAGAAAATACACCTAAAAAAAAAATCAAAAGTAGTACAAGTTCAAATCCTAATATCCACTGGGTTCACATGACTTATTTAACTCATTAATTCATTTTGTAAACGTAGGTTAATGTGGCTTCAAAATTAAACAAGAATGACATATCATAAAAACGAAAACTGTCACTTAATAAAAAAGCAGAACATTTAAAAAATACTACATCGTATATAATGTCTAAGTAAGAATGATCCCCAAATGTCAAAATTAGCATTTTATGAAATATTAAGTCCAGTTTAAAAATCACAGATTGAGAACCTGGTAAAATGTATAGTCAGAAATCATTCATAGAAAGAAAACATACATATACTAAAGTAAAGTTATGCTACAAATGTAAAAGTTCATATATAGTCTCGATGTAAGTTGATTAAGGGACTCCTCTGTGTACCAGAAACTGTTGAAACTGTTAGATGTACTGGGAAAAGAGAAACCAAAAAAAGACTTACCAGTGAGGATGACTCTTCCAGAGAGTCTGAGTGCCGGTTCCTGTGCTCTCAGCTTGGTCAGGGCTGACACTGGAAGCCACAAATGTGTTCCATCCGACATTGCCATAAATATATGTTCTAAAAAAGTCAGATTTTTAAAATGACAAATTGATCTCATAAAGTCTTTAAAAACATAGTATAAAACTTTAAGAAACTAAACGTGTACAATAAAATTCAGAGGACTGGCAGTTATGACCAGGCCTCTCATGATGAGTTCACAGTTCTAAAAAACAGAAAAAGAAGAGGAAGTATTTGAAGTACTGATGGCAAAATTAAAAAGACAAATGTCCTCCCTTTGAAAGAGGGAGTTAAAATGATTAGAATTCTAATAGGAATTTATATATAATTGATATTTTTTTTTCTGAAATAACTATATAAAATGAAGACCATTTATCAAAGAAAAACAAGGAGGGGATTTTGCCTTACCAGATAACAAATAGTACATAAAAATATAAACATATTTAAAATGTCCTACTATCACAATAATGTATAAACAGACTCAAGGAGTAAGTAGCAGAGAATTTGAACAACCTGATGATTACATGTTAATTAAATAGAGAAAAGTATATTTAGAGAAGAAAAAGTATTTCCAATAATTAATGAACAATGGCTATTTATTTGTGAAAATGTAGGTTATAAAAATATTGTTTACAAAACACCTATGTTACATTGATTTAAAAAATACAGAACTGTTAACGGTATAGGAAAACGTTTTCACTTTGGAATAAGAAATAAATCTGGAAATGTTTTCACTTTGCTGTATTAGTTTCCAATTGCTGCTGTAACAAATTATCACAAATTTAGTGGCTGAAAACAACACAAATTTATTATCTTTCTATTCTAGATGTCAAAGTCCAAATCGTGCTTTAGTGATCTGAAATCAAGTTGTCTGCAGACAGTGCACTCTCTCCAGAGGCTCTGGGCAGGGGGAAAAATTCCTTTCTTTGCCTTTTTTCAGCTCTTAGAACTGCGTTTCTTTTCTATTGCTACCTACAAAACCAGCAATGTAACATCTTCAAAACTCCCTCTGCATTGTTTCATCTGCCTTCTCTCTTATAAAGACCCTTGAGATTACATTAGACCCACCCAGATCATCCAGGGTGTTCTTTACAACTCTGATATTTAACTAAATCACATCAGCAAAATACCTTTGGCCATTTAAGGTAACATATTCACAGTTTTTTGGAATTTGGGCATCATTATTCAGCCTGCCACAGGCATCTTCTCAAAATAGCATGCAAAATCCATAAAGATAAGTCAAAATAATGCAAATTAAAATAAATTGGTGTTTTTTTAACATCAAAGTCTAAAATGAAAATAGATTGAATCTGTAATTAATATATATTGGTTAAACATTCTGAAAAGAAGTCAGTATTTATTCAAATGAAACGGATTTGAATTTTCACTAAAATTCTCCTTCTTATATTTTCTTTGGAAAGATATTTGTCATATACATCCAAGGGAACATGTGCAAGAACATACTTGCAGATTTTTCTTACTGTGCAATAGAATAACATCTGCAAATTCAAAATGGCTTTTATTAGAAAAAGTTTTAAATAGAGTTATATAAATAGTATAGCATGATATTCAACAGTTAAATAATGAAGCACAATTGTGTTGGTAGATATGAAAATATCTCTATATTATTAACTTGAAAAGACACAGATACTGTCTGTGTATTGGTTATGAAAAATATACACGTTCCCTAACAGAAACTAGAGTTGCAAATATAAGTACAAAATACCTAGTTAACTTTAAATTTTAAATAATGAAGATACATTTTATTTCTGAATGCTGTTTGCTTCAGTTATGCAATTTTAAGTTAAACATCACAGACTGAAAACATGCATTTTTGTTCCCATATCAACCCCCCCAAAATATTTTGTAAATCTATGTCACCTGGTCATTTTTATGTTCAAATCTAGACCTTTAATATTAGCATTTAAAATTAAATCACATCATTTAAATATATCTAATCAAATCTAAACACTGTAGAATTTTGACGCCACTGTCTTTCACTTAAAAAAAAAACACATGACACACGCTTCTTTCACACGTAGACATTATTACATCATCCTTTTTACTCCTGACCATGCAAGTCCACTCCATTTCCATCACAGAATGATGTCCTTAAGTAATACACATTCGTGCTTTAAACTCCTTCATTAGTATTCATGTTAAAATAATATTGAATAAAATGTATATATAAAGTGAAAATTTTATTTCAATATTCTATGACCACAAGTGTCTAAGTTTTAAAAAAGCTCTTTGGAATCGAGTTATAATTATTGGTAGTACATGATAAGTTAATCCAATGTAATTTTGTTACCAGTTTTATTAAATATCTATTATAATAATTTTAAATTTTCTTTAAATCCCTTAGTGGATTGATAGGGCTTTCTTCGGTCACATGCATATGAATCATTATTTGTTATTAGAATGAGATAGTATTCAGCATGAATTTTATTCCTATATTTCTTTACTTTTCTTTTTACAGGTATGTATTGAGAAAATATGTTCACATAAATAGCTGGTAGTGAAAGCTGTTTTTTATAGCAAGGCTTCTCAGTTCTTTGAACTTTTTAATAGTTACATGCCAAAAATTACATAGCTATTTATCTTCGAAATTATTTTTTAATAATCTATCATCTGACAACTCTATTAGGTTTCCCTTTCATTGTGTTGAAAGTAAATAATGAGAAATCTGAAAAAGAAAATTTCTTAGCCAGTCATTAATGTCACTCACTTTTGCAATACCAACCTTAATCTTCTATTTATACCTGAGGGTGTCTCAGTTATTTGCCCCCTAGGGCAATGCACCCTAGTTAGGGTGACCCACAGTTTATCATCAAAATTGAGAATAAATGTGGACAATATTAATAAGCAACAAAAACAAGCATAGTCCAGACTGTCACTGGCAAACCAGCACATAACTGTCACCTTAATAATAAAAAATATTAAAAACAGATATGAGGCACATCATTCCCTGTAGAGACAGAGAAGGCAGTTTGTAGAGGAAGAGATGAGAAACAACAGACTTGTTTTTTTTTAAAATATATATATTTTAAATAGATACATTTTACTCTTAGAAAAATTGCATATTTGAACATTGTGACTCCCAGTCATGTAAGCCAGTTTTCGAGAACACTCTCCAGTGTTTTAAGAACATGAGAAAGAGTCGAAGCACACGTGGGTCCAGACTGCCAGAGGTCTTCTGATATGAGGCTGATGACTTTGGATTTTTTCTTTCTGTAATGTGAAATTATGTTTTAAGGCAACTGGGATCCCTGATTCTCGCTCTCTATATCTTAAGCTGGGGTAGGATGAATTATTAAAGTGTCTGTGAGAATTGCACTGGTCAGAGGACACATCCAAAATTTAATGGCATAAGTTGAAGTCCACCTTCAACTCAGAGAAAAATTGTGCAAACAATTTATACGGATTTAAATCTAGATGTTATACCTTCTTAGTTTGCCTCCTCTCAACACAAACTAGCACTACTCATATTTACATGGCAAAGTTATAGAACAGGGCTAGAGTAGGGATAACTACACAGAAATAAGCATGTCATGAGAGGAAGATATCTTTTGCAAATTTCTTTTATTCTAAAATCTTTTTAAAAATTTTTGTTTAAGCAAATATTTTCATCATTTGATATTTCAAATTGTCCAGAGAGTTTTCTGTTACCCTCAGACCCTTAAGTGAAGGTACTTATGCTATTTAGATCCAAACATATATTCTCCACTATTCTGATATATTCATAACCTTCTGAACAAGTGTAGTCAATACAATTGATATACAGATATCAGCAGAGGCATTCACATTCAGTTTGCTAGGGGGAAAATAAAAGAAAAATAAGGAATCCAATTTCTGACTATTTAAATCATCCTGCTTAAAATGTCAGTGCTATGCTCTTCTTCCTTTACTTTCATCTTCGCAAGGACTTCACTACTTCTCTCTGTTGGATCATATTTTCTCTCTTTCTCAGAATATTCCCTGTATTTCTGATATGGAAGAAGATATAAATTCCCCTTGACTTCATATTTCTGATCTAGAAAGAGCCACATCTTGAAATTTATACCGTTTAGACAGTGTCTCCATTCCCTGACTATACATTCCTTTTCCATCCACTCGACAGGAAAAGTATCACTGATCTGCTAACCAGTCTTCACTCTTCTAGTCTTACTTGACTAAGGAGTGTTCCCAGATACTGTGACCACACTTCTTGTAAACAACTCATTGTCAGTAGTGTGTTTCTTTGTTCATATTAATTTTATATTTGTCTGATGGTTACATATTTGATTTTTAAGTGTTTATTTTCTTTTTTTGTTTTAATAATATAAACTCCTTAAAGTCAGGACTCTATTATTTGCTGATACAGAAAAGAAAATAATACTGAATGAATAAGTGAAAGGCATTTTGAAATAGTTATTTTTTAGTATATGTAATCCAGAGACCTGTAATTTATGCAAAGTCATCAGCTTAATCAGTAATTAAAGATAAGTTAATTTTAGTAATTGTTGCAAAAAAAAAATCCAGGCTTTTTTTTTTTATTGCCTCAATCGCAAGTATCTTACCTATTTTATTGATCTGTGATCTTTTCTTTATTTGTGTTTTCTTTTTCTAATTTTTTTCTATTTTCAAATATATGCATTTAAGGCTGTATATGTTTCCAATGTCTTGTTATAGCCATAGTCAGCATCTCTACCATGTCATTTTATTATTATTTAGTTCAAAATGTTCCTACTTTTTTTTGTAATTATATTCCACTAATATGAGCGTTCTGTACATGAAGTAATGTCTAAACACATAAAATTTTATAATTGTTTTTTAAACAATTGATTTATAATTTAGCCATACTCGAAGAACATACTGGATGTTGATAATTTATTTTTTTTAAGTGCTCCATTTTTATAGTTGGTATACCTTTGTATAACCTTGAGTCAGGAGCTAGGACTTCATTTTGTTACTATGCTTGCCTCTAGTATCACTCTCTTACCGCTTCCAAACTGCTGCTTTTTAATTTTCTATGTGCTGGAAAATCAAATAAGCAAGCACATACTTTATTGAATGGTGTCTAAAATAAGAGTGTGTAGGACCTGAGAGATTTTTCCGTGAAGTAAGTGCTTGGCTTTTGGTTCACGATCTATGTCACATTTATGTCTGCTGAGGCCACTATGAGACATGTGTTTGTTGATTTTCAGGTTCATGACATTGTATGATCTGATTAGTTGAATTTATCAAATTTCTAATTAGTGCCTGCTTAATGACAGGCACTGGTTCTGAGCTGGACTTACAAATGTGAAAAAAGATAGCATTCACCCTCAAGGCTCTTAGAGTTCAGTGGGGCAAAAAGTCACACACAAACAGAACATATCACTATCCTAGAACAATTGCTGTGAAAAAGGCTTACATATGAGAGCCCTGGACAGGGCACCCAGTCCATCCTGGAGGGTCTGTGGGGACTGGCTTGGGTCAGAGGAAATAAGAAAAGAAACTGTGGCAGAGATGATGCTTGAAAGTCATTCCAAACAGAAGGGAAACACCATCAAAGGCAGAGAGGAAAGTACACAAACAGCATGTGGGGTAACTCAAGATGCACAGAATTAGAATGTAAAGTGGGTATCAGAAAACAAAGTAAGTGATCGTTGCTTTATATACACAGGGAAAGAGTGAGCGCGACCAGTATATATGATATAAATTATTTCGTAAAACATACAAACAAAATAAACAAAAATAATGCAGGGCTAAACATTTTTTTTTTTTTCCTTCTGTCTGTCATTAAGGTTCAAGTATGCCTGCCACTAAGCAAGTTCTGGGTTCACTGAGTAGAGCTATCCTCACCATTTTCATCTTCATCATGATCCTTACCAGAGGCAGTTTTCACCTTCATGGTCCTTAACAGGTTCAGAAAATCCTCTAAATTATGAATTCCTAGCCTTTTGTTTAAAATATGAGTTTGAATTTTACATTCTGTGGTGAAAAAAAAATTCACATAATGTTGCATATATTTCATTCTCTGTAGGAAACCCAACTCATACCATGCAATTTCTCTAGGCTATTATTTCATGTTTCCAAGCAATCAACAACATTTTATCCTTGAATTTTGCTGGTAATCCAAATACCATTATGGCCTACATCTGAACAACAGTGATTCTCACACCTATGATTCTCAAACTTTAATGTTCATGATAATTATCTTGTTAGAATAAAAAATACTAGACTGTATTCCTAGAAATTTCTGACCCCATAGGCATAGAGTCAGATAATTTGCATGTCTTACAAATTCTCACGGGAGAGTAGCCCATACTGTTGGTCTATAGTCCACTTTACATAACACTGTTTCACACAATAATTTTACAAGAAAACTACCATGTCTTGTAAAATCATGTTAGTATTAAGTGTTTCATATGGCTGTTTCAAGTCTCAAATAGCCTGTACCAGTGGTTTCTGAAATTACTACCCGGTTCCCTCCTGTGGTTAGCTTAGTACCTGGAGATGATTTAGTCATTGTTGGGTACTAACTCACAGGAAAAGAAATCCAAAAACCACCCTTCTAAAATTCCACCTTAAACTAACTCTTCCTCTCTTGATTCAAGGCTAGCCCCAAAGAATCATTTTCATTCAAAGAAATGTAATTCTAAAGCCAAAAGTAATGAAGACCAGTTAAATCTTTACTGAAGTCTTCCCCAAAAAGTCAAAATGAAAGCTTGTTTGCAGCATACAAAATAGTCTTGAAAGCTGCTTTCTTCATCTCTCTTTAAATGGATATAGAAGACAACAACAACTATCATTTTTCTCTTCCTTCTATCTAACATTCCCAAGCTCCCCATCAAAGCTGTGCCTCATGGACTCTCAACTTTTCTACCCACGTCCTTCTTTTTCTTGACCTTAAGTTATGATCTGTTTCTGTGTTTCTCTCTTTGTTTCCTTCCCTCCTGTTTCTATGGACCACGTGCTTTAGAGCTAGACTGACTTGGTTTGAAGCCTGACTCAGGAACTTAGCACACATGTGAATGTGGGCAAGTTTCTTAAACTTATGTGACTCAGTTTCCTTATATGAGGATTCTATTAATACCTGTTCACAGGATCATTGCAAAATTAAGTCAGTTAATCCTTATAAAATGCTCAGAACAGAGACATACTCAGGAAGTACTCTGTAAATGTTCACTATTCTAAGGACTATTATACTCTCTGCATATGTGTTGTACATATTTATGATTTTCAAATACCTATAGACAAATCTATGCATCTTCTATTGCTTTACCATAAACTAAGAGGTGGCTTCAGAGATAACTTGAAAGAATTGCTGACTTATTCACTGAGAATGAGTGATTTAAGATAAATCATTATAAAAGTCAACACTCTCTTTTTCTCTGTTATCACCCGAGGTAGCTCCCAAGGACCAGAACTGTCACCCTCATTATTTACACAGTAAGGACTGAAGAATGTCTGCTACTCATACTATGCTTTCATCTTCATGCAGACTCTCTCCTTCCTTAAGTAATATATGAATGAAGAGCCAACTCCCTTCCGATATGCCACCATGAGAACACGTGGGCCCCGCCCACATACCCTTGAATCCTCAGGCTAACTTTTCCCAGCAAGATTTCCTCTAGGAATTGCATGTGTCTTTCTCCCTTGCTGCAGCATGAACATAACTCACTTTTCTTTTTTCATAAATGGATTCTTTACTTCAGAAGGAGACTTTCTACATGGGTAATAATCGCAGTTCATACTTCTATAATTAAGTAGATTTTTTTCTGTATAATAAAATTTTAGAAATTACCTGAAGACATTTATAAAAAGAATTTCAAGAAAAAATAAGGTTGCAGATAAGGTGTTCATAGCATGGCTGAAATGTGATCAAGGAAATCTTAGTTAAGGCTGGCCCCTGATAAATAATGAGGATGGAGAGCATACTTAAACAAAAAGCAAATCCAGTATCTTCGGCAACATACATAGATTTGTAGGTTCTTTCCATAATATACTCTAAAACAGAAACTTAAAAAAAAAACCCAGATGGTTTTAAAAAGTGAGTTTATGTGACTCAAACTTCTAAGCAATACTTTTAGATAGAGTGGAATAAAAATCTCTCTATGGCTACAATTTTGGTGCCAAGCCTCCTTTCAGAGAGAATTTTTGCTCAACACATATAAAACGTTTGAAAGCAAAAACATATATTAGAAGTATCTGTAAACACCCCGAAGTTTTATCATAAACAATTTTGTGCTGATTCAACTGAAATCATTAAATTGGTTACTTGATATATCAGTGTTATACATTTGTTTGTTTGTTTGTTTGTTTG
Source organism: Rousettus aegyptiacus (assembly GCF_014176215.1). Classification (NCBI taxonomy): domain Eukaryota; kingdom Metazoa; phylum Chordata; class Mammalia; order Chiroptera; family Pteropodidae; genus Rousettus; species Rousettus aegyptiacus. The sequence continues at coordinate 65,164,416 of NW_023416286.1, forward strand.
TTTGTTTGTTTGTTTGTTTTCCCTGTGAGAATATACTTACTATTCTGGGTGAAGAGGAGAAAGATATTGAATGACTTGAATTTAACTTTCTCTTCACATTGGCTTAAATTCACTGTTCTCAAATTAAAAATACAAACACATATCAAACAAATGTTTTTAAAATAATTATATTGTGATATACATACTGATGTAAATCTATTTGATAAATGTCTATCCAATATCCCATAAGAAGTTTGTGAATAAACTATTCCTATTGCCATTATTTTTTTTCAACATAAATTTTACATAAACGGTTAAAAAAATTTAAGTGGCTCTGTTTTATTTTAGAGAATTTATCACTTTAGTAAATAGGAATATCTTTCAATGACATCCAAAAAATTCAATTTGATTTCTTTTTCTCTGTTTTTTTCTTTTTCTTTTTAACATTTTATTTTTTACTTTTCCTTCTTCTCCTTCCATTTCCCCCTAATTTGATTTCTTCATTTGAACTTCATATATTAAAGAATACCTCTGTAATTGTTAAGATTGGATTTATTACATCAAAGTAGATTTCCAAAGGATTAAGCTTCCATTTTAAGACCTGATGCTTAAATAGAGCTGCTTTCCTCTTTTTGGAATGGTAAAGTGATCTTATGGTTACTGGTTTATGTAAACAACTCTTGCTTACAAAAACAAAACAAAACTTTTTTGTTTATACTGCAAAGTTATGCATCCATGTTACAGATTAAAGTGAAAAAAATGTTAAAGTGTTTAAAGCTCCATTATATTCTGCAGACTATAAAGCAATATTCAGTAGCTGATGTCATAGAATACTTATTAGGATTCATTATGCAAACTGATAGAATTAAATGATAAATATATGAAAATTAGCACGAAATTGTTTTCAGGCATATAATCAATGGCCCAGGAAAATTTTTATGTTATACTTTTTAATAATTATGTTCATTTGTGTGTCAACACTTAAGAAATCACACACTATTTAACCCAGTAATTTCACTTACAATAATTAGATATAGTATTAATAAACAATGTGGATATAAATTTATATAAAACTATTCACTATATAACAGTAATATTTTAATTCTAAAAGGATAAAATATAATCTAAAGAATGAAACCATAGAAATGATTAACACTACATTCATTCTTTCAGTATTTTACAGATACTATAGTATTATTTTAAAAAATATTCAATGGCATGGGAAAATTATTCTGTGCATAAGGCTGAGAAAATACATAGTAAGACAAAACTCTATACTGAATATGCTACAATTTGTAAGTAGGGATATAACAGACATTTTAAACAAATTCTGACAAGCAATAGACATTCATAGTGTTTAACTTTTAGAAATGTTATTTGGAGGAATTTGTTTTCTTTTTTCTATGTCATTTCCATATGAGTTAGTCATTTATATTTGACATAGGTTAACTGCCAATTAAGTTAAAAATATGCTTTAGAATAAAGGATAATTTCTATTAATCAACAATTTCTATAAGAAATTTGCCATACTTTTATTAATTTGTTCATTTCCAATTGATAATATATAAACTTTAAACAAGTTAAAAGTTAAAAAAAAGTGAAGTGAAACTGAGTGAAATAGCATTTTTAAAAAACTGACTATATCTATGCCTTCTGAAAATATTATAAAAATTGAATTATTCTTTTGATAAGTCTGATGATTGCTCCACTCCATTGTGAAGAAGTTTGTGAAAAAAAGAAGTGATAAAACCCAGTCATCAATTTTGTGCTGCAAAAGGATAAGAGCCAGAGAAGAAGGTCCTTTCTTTAGCAGATTTCATTAATATGCAAATGTTGGGATTTCCAAATGTTGGGGAAAATGAAAAGTTAAAGGTTACTGAAAAGTCAAGTGAAAGGAAAAAGACTGGGGTAGGACTAGGGAAAGAGAAGATACCTATGGCTTTTATTGAATATGCACTTTGTAGCCCTCTACAACCACATGAGGAAATTTCTGTAAGGTAAAACTTCAGAGCGTGGAAAGAATCCAGTTTCTCTATAGCTATTGCTACTGTAACTTGAGGTCACAGGCATTCTAATGGATACTTTATTTTCAGGTAACCTCGAATGAAAACTAGGTTTTACAGGGATGTAGGGGTACCAAGAAATGAAGTTGCACCTCCAAGGAGACTAGAATAATCAAAACCAAAATCCATTGGTGGGGGGCAAGTGCCACCAAAAACTGACTTTCCCTCCCTCTCGTCAGAGGGAAGAGGGAAGGAAGGAAGGGAAGGAAGGAAGGAAGGACGGAAGGAAGGAAGGGAAGGAAGGGAAGGAAGGGGAAGGAAGAGGGAAGGAAGAGGGAAGGAAGAGGAAGGATAGAGGGAAGGAAAGGAAGGAAGAATCGACTCTCCTAGCGTCTCTCTGGTTATTCGAGCTCTTCTCTCCGTCGTTCTTCTTTCTTTTTCTTTATTCTTTCTTTCTTTTTCTTCTTTTCTTCTTGCTTCTTTCATCTTTGCTTTGTTGCCGGTCTCCCTCCTTCATTCGCCTCTTCATCCTTCTTCCTTCCCACCCTGTCCCCCTCCACCCCTATCTTTTTCTTCATTTTCCAACATTATATTACCTCCAATTCTCAACACAAAACAAAGCCTAAAATAGATTCTGGTTTTAAATTTCAAATTCCCAGAAGACAGGTTACTGATATTTTCTAAATCTATGTTTTCATCTTGTAAAGGGAAATTTTTCTTAATATTTTACATGGAGGAAAAAAATTACTACTAACATTGTTAAAATCAGTTTCTCTAATCCATATATCCAACTGATAAAAATCTCTTCAACTTCTGATAGGAGCAAATCCTACATTTGTATTTATTAAAATCTTCTGTGCTTCTTAGGTTCTTCTTTTTTAAAAAAATTTGAGTGACATTATTTTTGAGTAAAAGTATTTAATGAGCTTCCTTTAAATAAAAATAGTGATACCATGAAAATGTCAACAAATTTAGAAACATAAATAGGAATTTACTATCTAAAGACTTAGCTCATACAGTTAAGGAGAAAAGTAGTTGGTCCTGGTTCTAGTTGTTCACATTATATAATAACCTACCCAAAGTTTGAAGCACAAAGCAGTAATTTCAGTGTGTTTGGTAACACCGAGGCTTAGAAATTCAAGAACAGAGTATTAAAGACTTGCTCTACTCATTGATGTCTTGGCCCTCAGTGCAAAACACTAAGTCCGATGGGACTTAACAAATAAAGCCTGGAATCATCTGGAAACATCTTAATTCACATGTCTGGCAATTTATGAAGTGGAACCTCTACTGGATTGTCAGCTGAGGTGTAGCCTCTCCATGTGACTTATTCACGTGGGTTACTTTGGGTTTCCATGCAAGACGGCCACAGCAAGATGGTCCCAGAGGAGCAAGAAAAGTATATTCTATGTCGATGACCTAGCCTCAGAAATTACATAAGTGTTATTTCTATCAGAATCTGTCACTTGAGGCAGTTAAGTCCATGTAGCCTACGGGAGGAGACATTTGGGAGGAATGTCAAGTTTATATCATTAGCAGGGCATGTAGGACAAAGATATTTCTGTGGTTATCAGTAGAAAATATAATATGCCACAAGGCTTATATATTTTTAATAATCTTTAATGATACACATTTGAATATTCTAAAAGCATAGGGCTTTATCAACATATATGAGTTGGGCATAGCAGCCTGCCTACCCAGTGTATCAACAATAGGCATTTAGATGTCATAGATATATAGCTTTGGGTCAACACAAGATAGTCTGCAGATACCAGCACGGTCCTCAGGGTGCTCAATAAAATTCTAGTAACAAGAAAATAACAAGATGGCAGACTAGGTAAAAGTAGAGTCTGCCTCCTCCCAGGTCTACATTGAAATTAGAACCAAATTATAAAATAATTAACATGGAAAATCACCTGAAGTCCAGCTGATCACAACCCATATGTCTGATAATATAAGGAAAGAGCCACATCAAAGCCGGTGGGAGGAACAAAGTCATGAATCAGGCAGGACAGGCACCTGTTCTGTGGTGGAGCATCACCATGAGAGAGAGTGAGGCTGCTTAGGCTCCCCTGAAGGAGGAAGGAGTCCTAGCCTCATTTGGGGGCTCCCCAGCCCAGGATCCCAGGCCAGGGAAGAAGAGTTCCCAAAAAATCTGACCAAACTTCAGAGGAGGTTGTGGCCAGCTCAGTGAGACAGAAGGAGACTGAAACCCTAAATGTCCTTTTGAAGGGCCCACGCACAGGCTCTCTTGCCTGAGAACACTCACTCTGGACACCGGTGGGTCACAGGTTCATGCAAGATTCATACTGAGAAAATCTGCATTACCTGGCGCCAGGACAGAGGGCTGAATGGCAGCTGCCATTGTGCCTTAGTCCTATCTCCCCTGTGGGGCAATCTACAGACCAGCCAGCTTGACTGTGCAGACCCCTCCCACAGGGACATTAGGAAGCTCTGATCTTAGGATATCAGCCCCCTGTCACATGAGCAGAAGCTTACCCAAGGCTTTTGTTGCTGGGTGTCTGCCACACCCTGCACTAATTCGGGGCCAAACATTCCCAGCTGGCAGCCAGCACTGTGAGCCTGCTGCCACACAAACTTGGGTGGATCTCAGGGATCTGTGGGCTCCCAGACAGCAGCTGGTCTTACTGTGATCTGTGACTTTTGTGGGAACAGTGCAAACGGTTACCAAAGTTGCATCAAGACTGAGGCTATATTGATCTTACTGCCATTGTCTACCTGAGACCTTGCCCCACCTTACTTACAAATTTCCCCTGGCAGCCTATTGACAGAGCCATTGCTCTGTCCCTCCCCCTGGGTCTCCTAATCCACAATGGCAACAAACTCTGGCTAGCACAGGGTAGGTACTACAGGGAAATCAGCTGCAGGCAGACCTCTGCTGCCTTTAAGAGCTGCAGTTTCATATTGGGGGAATACAGGGGTTTGAGGCACCACCCCAGATGGCAGCTGAACTCCCTGTGATCTGTGACTACAGCAGGAATGTCTGGGCACAGAAGTTGCAGCAAAACTGAGGATATATTGGCCTAACAGCCCTTGTCTCCCTGCGATCCCTCTTCACCCAAGCCACAAAGTGCCTGCAGCCCATTGGTAGGCAGCCTCCCCTGCCTGGCTTTTCTCTGGGGTTATGCATTCTGTGCAGGCGACAGATTTTGGCTAATGCAGTGAGTGCATTTCAAAGAAAACAGGTATGGCAGACCACTGCTGCCTGTAAGAGCTGCAGTATTTCTTGGGGGCATCGCAGGGGAACATCCCAGATAGTAGCTTGTCTCCCTGAGATCTGTGACTACTGTAGGAATGTGGAGATACAGAAATTGCAGAAAACTGAGGCTATTGGGCTGATGGCCCTTGACTCCCTGAGATCCTGTCTCATTCAATAAACACAGTGCCTGCAGCACATTGATAGGCAGCTGCCTCTGCTCTGGGGTGACACATTCTGCACAGTCAACAATCTCATCCAGCAAAGTTCAAGGAATAGAGTGACAGGAAGATCACTGCTGCCAGCACAAGATACAGTCACTTGGGCAGATTCCAGGGGTTTTGTGGGCCTATCACAGAGGACACGTCACGTAGTGATAGCTGACTTTGTTGGGAGCTCATAGTCCCAGAGCTGGAAACAAATCTGGTGCTATGTAGGCTTGATGGCCCTATGCCTTACTGAGATGAGCCCCACCTAACCCACAAATTACCTGTGGCAGCCCTGCTCCCAGGTAACCCAGTCTCATTCTGTGCTTTCCTTGGGTCACAAATTCAACAGCAAACAACAGTATTCAGTTTGTCCGGCCTATACAAAGCCCATTCATCCAGGAGACGTGTTTAGTGGCAGGCCACGAACTCACACCCACTGGCTTCAGCAATTCTCAAACAGAGCTTGGCTGTTTTCAGGCCTGTGGTGGGCAGCAGCTGACCTTGCTATGATTGGAAACTTGTACAGGGCACCACAGAGACAGCACTGGCATGTAAACGTCAGGGGAAAATTTACTCAAGAGATCCAGGAAACTGCTGGGGTCCTTGAACCACCCAACATGCATATCACCCAGAGGCTCACTCAGTTTCAAAGACTTACAGGCAACTGACAAGCAATAGCAGGCCTTGAGGGGCACTGGTCCCTCTGCTAAATTGCCCTAGGTCAGGGGTGGGGGATCACCTGACCATGGCCTACAGCTTTGTCTCTTCCATTTACTTCTAGATCCAGCATAGGCAACAACCATATGTGGATCACTTTGTTGCTCCTAGTAGGTAGCCCTGGGAATCAAAGACAGCAGCTGACCTTGGCCTACTGGGGAGCTCCTCCCAAAGGGCCACAAAACCAATTCACCCAGGGGCTGGCACTAGACCATAATAGAGTGATGCCTGACTAGTCCCATAAGCAGTACACACAAAAGGTGTTCTCAACAGATAAGCCTGCTAGGGCAAATCCCATTCAGTGGGGCAAGCTCACACACAGCAACTCTGATCCTGTGGATGCAGATTCATTAATGAAAAAAGAGAGAGGACTCAAATAAATAAAATCAGAAATTAAAGAGGAGACATAACTATGGACTTCATAGATATACAAAGGATAATAAGAAAACTCTATGAGTAATTATATGCCAACAAATTGGACAATCTGGAAGAAGTGGACACATTCCTAGAAATATACAATCTCCCAAGACTGAGTCAAAAAGTAACAGAAAATCTGAACTGACCAATTGCCACCAATGAAATAGAATCAGTAATCAAAAACCTCACAAAAAACCAAAGTCCTGGACCGAGTGGCTTCAAAGATGAATTTTACCAAACATTCAAAGAAGAATTAACTCCTATTCTTCTCAAACTATTCCAAAAAATCAAAGAAGAAGGAAGACCCTCTAACTCCTTTTATGAGGGAACCAGTACCATGATTCCCAAACCAAACATGTTACAACAACAACAACAACAACAACAAAACTGTGGGTTGATATCTCTTACAAACACTCATGGAAGAATTCTCAATAAAATCTTAGCAAACTAAATTCAGCAACACATTAAAAATATCATATCCCATGATCAAGTTGGATTTATTCCCGGGATAAAAGGCTGGTACAATATCTGCAATCAATTAATGTGAAACACCACACTAATAAATCAAAAAATTTTTTTTTTAAAAAAAGATCATATCTATACAGAACAAGCATTCAATAAAATTCAGAAGCCATTTATGATAAAAAAAATCTCAGCAAAGTAGGAATAGAGGGAACATATCTTAACATAATAAAGGTCATATATGACAAACTTACAGGTAACATCATACTCAATGGGGAAAGGCTAAAAGCGTTTTTCTTAAAAACAGGAACAAGAAAAGGATGCCCACTTTCACCACTCCTCTTTAACACTATATTGGAAATTTAGCCACAGCAATAAGACAGAAAGAGAAATAAAAGGCATCCAAATTGGAAAGGAAGAAGTAAAATTCTCACTATTTACCAATGACATAATACTATATAGAAAACCCTAAAGATTCAAAAAAAAAAAAAAACTGTTAGAACTGATCAATGAACTCAGTAAAGTAACAGGATACAGAATAAATATGAAGAAGTCAGTGGCATTTTTATAGACCAATGATGTATTTTTGGAAAGAGAAATTAAGAAATTAATCCCATTTACAACTGCATTGAAAACTATATATAAAAAAAAAAAAACCTGGGAATCAAATTATTCAAGGAGGTGAAAGATCTGTTTTCAGAAAATCATAAGTCATTGAAAAAGAAACTGAAGAAGATACAAAAAAATGGAAGCATACACCATGCTCATGGCAGGAAGAATCAACATCATTAAAACAGCCATACTATCCTAAGTAATCTAAAGATTCAATGCAATCCTTATCAAAATACTAATGACATTTTCCAGAGAGCTAGAACAAATCATCTTAAAATTTATATGAAACCATAAAAGACCCCGAATAGCCACGACAATCTTAAGAAAGAACAAAGCTGGAGGTCTCACACTACGTGATATCAAACTATACTACAAGGCTACAGTAATAAAAACAGCATGGCACTGGCATAAATACAGATACATTGATCAATGGAACAGAACAGACAGCCCAGAAATAAATCCAAGCCTATATACTCACTTAATATATGACAAAGGAGGCAAGTATATACAAGGGAGTAAAGACAGTTTTTTCAATAAATGGCATTCAGAAAATTGGACAGATACATGCAAAAAGAGAGAGAGAGAGAGAGAGAGAGAGAGAGAGAGAGAGAGAGAGAGAAAGAAAGAAAGAAAGAAAGAAAGAAAGAAAGAAAGAAAGAAAGAAAGAAAGAAAGAAAGAAAGAAAAGAAAGAAAGAAAAGAAAAAAGAAAGAAAAGAAAAAAAGAAAAATAAATCAAAAAACAAAAAAGAAAAGAAACTGGACCATCTTTTCACACCATATGCAAGAACAGACTCGAAATGGTTTAAAAACTTAAATGTAAGATCCAAACCCACAAAACATCTAGAAGAAAACATTGGTAGTAAGCTCTCTGATATTGTTAACAGTAATTTCCTTTTGGATATATCTCCTCAGGGAAGGAAAACAAAAGAAAAAAAATAAACGGGGCGATGTTAAACTAAAAAAAAATTGTACAGCAAAGGAAAAACATCAACAAAACAAAAGACAATTGACTGAATGGGAGAAGATATTTGCTTATAATACATCTGAAAACAGGTTAATATACAAAATATATAAAGAACTCATACCACTCAACTATAAAAAAACAAACAAACCAATTTAAAAATGGGAGGAAGACCTGAACAGGTATTTCTCCAAAGAGGAAATACAGATGGCCAATAGACATAAAAAAAGATTCTCAAGGTCACTAATCATCAGAGAAATGCAAATGAAAACTGCAATGAGATATCACCTCACACCTGTGAGAATGCTTATCACCAATAAATCAAAAAACAAGTGTTGGTGAGGATGTACAGAAAAGGGAACTCTCATACACTGTTGGTGGGATCGCAAATTAGTACAGCCGCTATGGAAAAGTCTGGAGGTTTCTCAAAAAATTAAAAATGGATACACCTTTTGTCCCAACAATTGCACTTCTGGGTATTTATCCAAAGAAAACCAAAACAATAATTCGTAAAGATCTATGCATCCCTACGTTCATGGCAGCCATTCACAATAGCCAAGAAATGGAAGCAACCTAAATGCCCATTAACAGATGGTTGAATAAAGAAGTTATGGTGCATATATACAATGGAATATTGCTCAGTCATTAAAAACAAGTGAAATCCTACCCTGTGTAATGACATGGATGGATCTAGAGGTTATTATGCTGAGTGAAATAAGTCAGAGAAAGATAAATACCATATGATTTCGCTTATATGTGGAATCTAAGGAACACAAAGAACAAACTAATCTAAAACAGACTCACAAATATAGAGGACAATCTAGTGAGGGCCAGAGGGGAAGGGGATTGGGGGTTAAAGGAGTACAAATTAGTAGTTTATAGATGGTCATGGAGATAGGGAGCACGGAATATGGAATGCAGTCGGTATTGATGTAATGGCTAGGTGGAGAGCCAGACAAGAGAAAGAGTAATTAGGGGATCATTTTATAAACTGTATACATGTCTAACCAATATACTGTATACCTGAAATTAATAAAATAAAATTTTTAAAAAAGTGTTTATGCAGTGTTTTTTAGTCTCAAGTGGACATTTCATAAAACCATATATTATAAATATGCACCTAAATGGGACAATAAGGTTTTTATATTATATTTGGGCTACCCTGTTTTTCCACCCTTTCTTCAATAGTCCCTTGAGTAGCTAAGCATGTAACTGTGCTAATGATGTTTACATAAAAGCTTTATATAATTGCTATAAAATTTGCCATTTGTTTTACTACCTTAGGGGGGAAAAACTTTTGTTAATATTTGCACTTTATCTTCTATTTAACTTTATAAAAAATAGATTGATCATGACATTTTACATTTTTCCTTGGAACTGGATAAAAGTTTCTATTGTTTTGCATGCTTATGTCTCTGTGGAGATATACTATGGACTTAAAGGAGACTTAGAGGGTTTTAACAGTTGGAAGGCCAGCACTCAATATTTAACCTGAAGTTACCATGGCTACTAATGCAGACAAAATTTGCTGAACAAGTTCAAGTTAGATAGCCAGAAAAGCACAAGGGGTTTCATTAATGGTTTCAACGATTAACCACAGTGAAAATTAGTGAGTGAAGGTGCTGTCTTGATTTCCTATTATGTTGATCTTACCAATGGCAAAGTGAGACTATTTAGGAAAAATATATACATATAGTTTGATAAATGTCATTTTTATTGTTGATGAAATGACAAAGAGAAAATTACTCTAATCTTACTCCATTATCACCTCAAACTATTAATATTAACATCTAGTAGCATTTTTTACCTAAAATCAGAGGCCAATAAGCCTCTACTAGTTGTTAAATACTTGTATTATACTTTCAATTACAATAAAATGTTACTAGAAACACATACATAAAAGAGATATTATGCAGAGTATGTGTGTGTATGTGTACCAATGATTGGTTTATCAGGATGAAAGGAGATTTCTCATAATTAACCTATCTTGGCTTTTTTTTGGCCATTAAAAATTATACTTGTTCATATTTTAAATTCTAAATTACTAGGAAGTATGGACTGTTGTTTTTTAAGTTGATTGGTCTTCAAAAATATGGTCATATAAGTAAATTCATTTTCAATTTTATTCAAAGGTTTTTGCTACATAAGTCATTAATAATTTTACTATACAATTATTTTATTAAGTTAGGATGTATTCAGTTGCTAGATCAGAATATCCAAATACTTGCAGCTTGAAATTATAAAGAAAACACTTAAGAGGCTGTAGAAATTTAGATCTAGATTTGGGGTACTAATTCATTTGATTTACTGAAGAACTCATGGATCCAAGCCTTCCTTCCAATTTTTCCCTTCTTACGCAGTATATTATCGATGTCCCTGGTCATGATAGGGAAGACTGTTGCCATAAATTTGAATGTCATATTCTTCATATTTAGCAATATGGCGAAATTGCATTGTAATCACCTAGTTCTCTCTTTCAAATGGGGAACAACATTTTTCTTAGAAATATCATTGTTTCAATATAGGTCAGATGAACAAGCCAATACATTATCTGGCAAAAGGGAATATGAAGACCATAGCAGTTTATATTAATCATAATTTATTTACTGGTATTCGAATAACAAAAATAAAGTAACATACAGGTGAATAGGCAACCAAAAGTATGTGTCACAGACCAGGTCAAGAAATGGTGATGTAAATAGGGTAACATAACTTAATAATACGGACCTCTAAATCACCTCCAAGCTCCTAGCCTTTGTTAATATACTTCTGAATTATTAAGTTTAAAATCTGTTCACTTTGGGAAATTATCTCCTCTCTTCAGTCATGATCTAACATTATTTAATCCTTGTTATCTATCTATAAAAGTTAAACAATTGTTTATCCTTACATGTAAGTTACACTCCCTCTCCAGGCCCAGTATCATTAGGTAGAAAAAGTTTCTCAAAAATAAAAAAATATATATAATAACCTGGAAGAAAAGTGTAACTCCAGATGGCTCCTGTTCCTTGGATTAGATGATATAGTTTTGAAAGTTATTTTACTAACTCTTAAAGCACTTATAATTCTAATCTACCAGTTCTTATGCAGAAAGCTCAGGATGCTCTATTAGCATCATCCTTGTAGCTCGAGTTCTCCAAATATAGTGTGACAATATTAATTATGAGATGTCTGCATTTTCTGAAAAAAAGCAAACAAAATTCTTCAGGTATTATGTTTTTGGTATATAAAAATATATAGACTTTTTATTGTTTACTATACAATTTTGTATAGGTCATTTTTTATAATGGGAAAGTTTTACTCATAAACTTGTCATCAATACCATAACTTATCATCAATATCAGCACAATTCCAGGTTTTCTTTCCTCTGTTTATTGGCTGAATGAATTTGGCCTTTTTTTCACCCTAATGAGGGGTCATATTTTCTCTTCTATAAATTTCAGATTCTACCCTTAAAATTACCAATCACCGAGCTACGTACCATAAATACAAAGGTGAATCAACCATTGTCTCTCTCCTTCCTCCATTCTAGTCTTGGCAGGGGGAGGAAGAAGGACCCATGTCTTGATAGAAGGGAATGAAGAAGAGTAAGTATAGCATTACAAACCACCGCTCTCGTTTTTTCCTTTGTTTTGTTTTGTTTTGTTTTGTTTTGTTTTGTTTTGTTTTGTTTTGTTTTGTTTTGTTAGGAAGGAACCTCAAACATTGAATTGAAGATAGGGAGAATTTTCTGAGGAGAAAATATTTAAGAGTGTCATGAGTTTCAGTAGTTTTATGCTAGTAGAAAAAGGAAAAGGCTATTGAGACAAGGCAATTAGAAGTCTCTACACAGAATCCTGAATTTTGAAAGTGTAAGTAGTTAACCAACTGTCCCTGATGGCCCAGGACTGAAGGGTTTTCTAGAATGTGTGATTTTATTACTAAAACTGGGACATTCACAGTCAAACCAAAATGATTGTTCACCTTAAAACTGAGTTATAATTTAGGGCAAAAAGGGTATATCATGATGTGGTAGGAATGCCTCTAAATAGAGTTACCAGTGATTCCAACTCCTGTTTTCACACCCTTGTATAATCTTGGCTCTTTTGTGTGGGCCGGAACTAATAAATTGCCTCTAACAAATAGAAGACAGTAAAAGTGATGAGATGTTACTTCTGAGATAAGTTCACAAAAAAATCTCTGGTTTCCTTCTTATTTATCATCTTTTCCTCTCATTCTGAGGGAAGCCAGCTACCATATTTTGTGCTGACCTACTGAGTAGCCAACAAAGTAAGGACATAAGGGAGGCCTCCAGCTAACAGCTGGCAAGGAACAGAAGCCTCTCAACAATCCCTGATTAATCTTGAAGTGGATCCTCCCTCAGCCAATGCTTCAGTTGAGATCACAGCCTGGGATGGCACCTTGGTTTCAACCTTGTGAGAGTGGCTCAGCCAGCATTGTCCCATTAAGCCATATCAAGATTTCTGACTTATGTAAAATGTGAGATAATAAATCTTATATTTTAAATTTATAATTGTTGGAGTAATTTGTTGCATAGGAATAGATAACTAATACATATACTATGGATGAGGCAGAGTGGGATTAACTGAAGCATAGGCATGATAATATGTGTGGTGAAAATGTAGTTTTAGGCAAGACTTTAGAATGATTTAATATACAAATTTAAAGGCACCTGCATCTCTACCTTCTCTTTAATAATGGATGTTTCCAGTGTTAGTATTCTCTTTTTTCTCAATTTTCTATTTCTACATTCTTACACTATGCAATAAATTCTCTAAAAATAAAGATTTTATTTTAAAAACATATTGTGACTCTCTTATTTATACATTCTAAAGTAAGAACCATTATTATTGTTTTATATTACCCTGCTTCTTTCCTTTGTAGGATTGTCAAAATTGATAAGCATACATTAGTTTGTATATTTTCTTTTAAATTGCTCATCTCTACATGACTGCTTCTGTTTGGTTTCACAAGGTATGTGACAGATTGCCCTGGACTGTCACAGAGTAGCTATTTAATAAAGTTTTGTTAATGTGACTGAGTAATTAATCTTGAACTTCTCCAGAAATGCTAGATAAAGAAATGCATGCAATATCAGGATATTCCACGGATCTTCCTATTCCCTAAGGCCCTTCTCAGGACCCTTGAAAGGGAATTATGTGTGAGGAAATTAACATTTAAACATCATTACCTAAACAATAGTCTGCCTTTTGATACCATTTGATTAACATTACTCTCTAAGTGTGAAGAATTACCACAAACTCACAAAGGTAATCTTGTTTCCTAGTAACATAAAATACCTGATCACCTTGGCTCCACATGTTACAAAAACAGACTTTCACATCTTTAAAATTAATAAAATTAAACATTAAATTAATTAGTCATTAAAATTAAATAGAACTGTAGTACAGAGTATATAGAATTTGACTTATACAAACTCCCTCGAGCATCTGAAAGTTATACTATATAATGTCTTTCACTATATCATAAAATGCATGTCATATTTTAATCGATGCAATAATATATATTCAATATGTATATAAATAAATAATATACATACATTAGAAATTTTTGAAAATGAGTGAAATTATTTTTAAATCAGATAAAAAATAAAACCTATGTCCCAAATAAAAGAGCAGAATAAAGTTCCAGAAAAAGAACTAAACAAAATGGAGACAAGCAATCTAGCAGATGCAGAGTTCAAAACACTAGTTATAAGGATGCCCAATGATTTCAGTGAAAATTTCGACAAATAGAAAGGAAACAAAAATGGAGATAGAAAACATAATGAAAAAAATAACTGAAATAAAGAATACATTAGAGGAAATCAACAGAAGATGAAGCAGAGGGTAAAATGAGCGATTTGGAAGATAAGATAGCAGAAAACACCCAATTGGAACAGCAAAAAGAAAAAAGAAAACAAAAATGAAGATAGTTTAAGGGGCCTCTGAGACATGAGTACCAACATTCGCATTGTTGGGATACCAGAAGTAGAAGACAGAGAACAAGCGATTAAAAACCTGTTTGAAGAAATAATGATGAAAAACTTCACTAACTTAGTGAAGGAAATAGATATACAAGCCCAGGAAAGTCAGAGAGCCCAAACATGATGAATCCAAACAGGCTCACACCACATCATAATTAACTTGCCAAAGTTTAAAGACAAAGAGAGAATCTTAAAGGAAGCAAGAAAAAAGCATCTAGTTACCTACAAGGGAGCTCCCATAGGACTGTCAGCTGATTTCTAAATAGAAACTTCAGGCCAGAAGGAATTGGCACAAAATATGCAAAATGATGCAAGGCAAGGACCTGCAACCAAGATTACCTAGTAAAACTATCATTTAGAATCAAACGACAGATAAAGAACTTCCCAGACAAGAAAAAGCTAAAGGAGGTCATCGCTACCAAACTGGTATTATGAGGAATGTTAGAGGGACTTCTTTAAGAAGAAGGAAAAAAAAAAAAAAGAACTACATATATATCAAAAATTACTTTCAATATAAGTGAATTATATGCTCTAATTAAAAGACATGGGGCTGCTGAATGGATAAAAAACAAGACCCCTACATATGCTGCCTATAAGACACTCACTTCAGGTTGAAAGACATCACAGACTGAAAGTAAAAGGATGGAATGAGATGTTTCATGAAAATGGAAACAATGAAAAAACAACAAACAAACAAACAAACAAACAAAACAAAGCTAGGGTAGCAATACTTATACCAGACAAAATAGACTTTAAAACAAAGGATAATGCAAAAGACAGAGAAGGACCCCAGTAATCCCATTCCTGGGTATTCATCCAAAGAAACCTAAAATATTACTTCGAAGAGAAATGTGCTTCCTTATGTTAACTGCAACATTATTTACAATATCTAAGATACAGAAATAACCTGGGTGTCCATCAATGAATAAAGAAGAAGTAGTAAATATATGCAATGGAATATTACTCATCCATGAAAAAGACTAAAAGCTTTCCACCTACAACAACATGGATGGACCTAAAGGGTATTATGCTGAGTGGAGCAAGTTAGACAAAGAAGAATAAATGCCATATTCACTTACATATAGAATTTAAAGAAATAAACCAATGAAACAGAAACATGTTAATAGATATAGAGAACATTTTGAGGGTTGCCAGATGGGAGGGGGTTAGTATTAAAAAGTGCAAATTGGTAGTTACGAAACAGTCATGGGGATGTAAAGTATAGCATAAGGAATATAGTTAATATTTTAATAACTATGTGTGGTGTCACATGGGTACTAGACTTATCAAGGTGATTACTTCATAAGCTATAGAAATGTCTAATCATTATGTTGTACATTGGAAACTAACATAATATTGTATTTCAGCTATAATTAAATAAAAAAATTAAAAAGATAAAATCTTTAATATAAAATGTAGCCCTTTTATACAGCATAATATAAAATAGACTATATTGCCTAAGGTAGTTTGTTAGAAAACTGCTATATTTTACCACTTAAAATATTATTTTCTGACTACATTTCTGTTCTCTACTCAGCTTCATTTATTCATTGTTATCATTTAAAACATTGCCTAATTCTATACTAGTCCAAAAGCTTTAATCAGGTTCATAAAATTGATCCATAATAATTACCCATTTTCAATTTCAAAGGTTATTAAAAACTTTGCAACTGTGGAAGTCTTGCTACATAATCTGTAAATTCCAGATGATTCTGCTTGTCCCTCCTCTTCTTTTATAAATGTGCTGAGTAAATTATTTTATTCTATGTTTACATTAATTTCTATTGATATTTGTTGAGGAGGAGAGACAAGACCATTGATAAATTTTGCCGTCCTTTGAACCATTTACATATGAGGTAGAAAGATATAAACAACAAAGAGATGCCAAAATGCAGCCTCCAATATTATAGAAAGTTTCTTTTTTCCTCAAAAATATCCTTAAAGCAATTTTCACCAAAGAAAAGATACTTTTTGAATTGAATTGTGCTATCAAACAAGTTGAATCTTTATAGGTGTGAAAGGTCTAAAGCAAACATAGGAGAAAAATCTCATTTTTCCTTTGCCTTCTACCTTAGCCTCCTTTCTTACCTCTTCCTTTTGGTGAACCTTGACTCAACCGCAAGTCTTTCAGAAATAAAAAGTACCATTTTAACGGTTTTCAGGCAGGATGACACCAATGAGAGCAGGAGGCACAAATGCAGGAACAACCTTCAGTCATAAGTTTCAGTTAAAGACAAAAACTGCTGCCTGAGCCAACACTAGAAGGATGCATACAGAACGTTCTGCTATCCTACAAAACTCAAACCCATTTTAATTAGGGAATCACATGACCTCTGGTGCTCCCTGATAGATATCAGCTGGGGAAATCCTTTTAACTGCAATCGGGCCATTTAAAGTCTCCTTTCAACAGAGGAATATAAACTCCCAATGGAAATACAATGTTTTAGAAAGGAAGAGCTGATGATGGGTAGCATTTTCTGACCTGGGAGTTAGCTCACGCCATCTAACAATTTATCTTTAATTTTATTTATTGGACAGTCTTTCAAGCCAGAGAATTATAAAAGCCAAATGTGTAGTTTTCATGTACATGCCCTCCCTGCAGTCTTTGGACATCTACTAATAAAGTTAAGACTCTAGATGTACAGTTAACAAGAGAGTGCAGGACTCTATTAAGACTGATAAATGTACTCTGCCTGAATCTTGCACAAGAAGAAGACAGAAAACTTATATAAGTGCACAAGGACTTCTTGATCCTAAGGTCTCTTGAGTTTTATTTGGTATCAAGAATAGGGTTAAGGAGAGAACTCCCAAAGGAGGCTTCATTTAGAAACTTTTTATTGTAACATTAGGAGAAAATATATTTAGGCTCATATTTAAGATATTCAACATTAAAATTATTTTTGGTTACTTTTAAAGTTTCCATTTTGAAGTAACCTCTTTCCGTGGGTTGGGGGAATTAAGTAAATGTATCAACTTTGGGTGAAGCAATACAAGAGCCAAGGTAGTAGATTCCAATAGGAGAAACATAATTTGCAGAAAAATTGTTCCACTGACTAAGCCAAGTAGATTTTTTTCTCATATTCCAGCCACCAGGATCAGAAAATATATAAGCATTATTTGGAACTAAAGAAAGAAATGAAAAGGAAAACATTGTGACAAGAAAACGGGAAAGAGAGGCTTTCCAAATGTTGAGGGAGGTGAAAACCCAAACTAAAGTGATTCAATTATTAAGTAAAACCAAACAAACTCTTAATACCTTAGTTATCTGAATTATACCATATAAGTAAATTAAAAAAAATAAAAAAGATTACCTTTGTTTTAATATCCTCCACTGTTAATGCCCTATTTGAATAACTGTTTCCAGTAAAAGCAGAATAAGTTTCTATTAGATCTTGAATCTATTAAAGAACAGATTTGTCAAATATTTGCATAATCCTCAATATATGATTGCTCACTTTATAATGACGACTTACATTTTTTTGGTTACAATAAAGTCATTTCTTATTGCCTGAAATACTAATTCCATAACAGTGACTATTAGTACAACTAAGGTTAAAATGTCACAGATTAGAATTAAATATATTATAATGCAAATATTTTTATTATTTACATTATTTTCACAGGGCAGAATGAAATTATATGAAGACTAAATACCTTCTAGAAAAGAAAAACGAAATAACTAGAAAAAATATTTTTTAGGAAAAATGGTTTAAATAAAGTTTTTATAAAGGCATCTAATTTTCTTTCTAATAAATCTCCTGAAAAATATGCTTCACATGGAAAAATATAAAAAAATAATGTGTAAAAGAAAATAAAATGATCACCAATATGTTAGAAAATCTGATTTACTAATAATTTTGATGTCCTTTTTCTGCCCTTCCCTTAATATAATTCTTTCCACTTGTAGATGTAATCATGGCATTTCTGTCTTTTAAGTATGACCATAAGACTAAATTCTGCCCAATGAGTCGTAAGGAGAAATGTCAGGCGGGACCTCTGAAATAGTCCTCAAAAGAAAGAGGTATGTCCGTCTTTGTCACCCCTCTTTCCTGCTGGCGGAAATGGTGGCACGATTGCTGGATGATGAGATGTTTTGAAATAAGGAAGTCGGAGCAACAGTGAATGTAAAAGCTCGATCCCATATAAAGGCCTGATCATCCAAGTCAGTCCTGGACTGATTAGCTATGGACATAATGTATGTGAAAGAGAAATAAACTTCCTTCTTGTTTACGTATCTATTTATTTTATATCTGTCACTCTCAACCTTACTTAATCCTAATATATGCATATTAAAAACATTTTCTCGTGACTATTACATGTGTTTTAGCTTAGTTAATTTTGCTTTGTTTAACAATGCTTTAAATATTTTGATAGAGGAACATTAATTAATTGACATTCAATTTTAGCCCATTTTTATCAGGCTTCCCTATTCCAAGTTAATATACATAATATTTTATAGTGTTTTCTAATATTGTTTTTTTGAGGCTCTAGTCAAAGTACATACAAACATACATACTACATACACACACAATTGAATAAAATAGAATAAATATTGTTGAAAGGCTTTGACACTATTTGGCAGATTTATCAATAACTTGCTTGTTTAATCACTGAAGATGGAGAAAATTTATAGTGAATTGGAAGATGCATATGTAATTCAAAGTAATAATAATGCCATCCATTAAGTTCCAGATTTTTAGAGGTTTGTGAGAAGATAATTAAATGCCAATGCATAAAAAATGTATGCTTGGTATACCCATATTTGGAAGGGCATATAATTTTGGTGAACATATAAATGGTTCAGCCATTTAAAAATATCACAAACCTTGTGACTTTCATTAATATTTTACGTTTATGTTTTTAGGCATATTCATCATTTTGAATGAAATGAGATGACTTTATTGGAGTACTCAGTGTTTCTTTAGGCAAATGGAAACCTCAATTTAGCAGTAGTGACGTGAAATTATTTTTGGATGTTATTCAATATATGCAAAGATAATTTATATTATGTCCTAACTTAGACTTCAGAAATATTCACTTTTAAATTCATTGCACTGGCTGTATTTTTTCTGTTTTAACTCAGTAATAATATTCTAAAATAATTTATAGTATTCAAGATATTCAACTAATAAATCTCAAGGTCAATAATGTTTTTCTGGCAACTTTATTTTCTTTTAAAAGCTGACTAAAAAATTAATTATAGTCTGGGTTATAATTATTAAGTTAATATTGAGGAGGATGGAAGTTTAACAGATTTTAAGCAATATAACCCCATTGCTAATAAGTTATGGGACTGTACTTTAATCTCCTTGTTTTTTATTTTGAAATTGTTCCACATTCTCATTTTAGAAAATTTATAAACAATAGGTGTTTGAACAATTAATTCCTAAGTAAAAATATGAGAGTATAACCAAAATCCCCACCCATGTGCATCTTCATATAAATAGCAAAACATACAATATAGAAAGCTTATGTGATTGGCATTATTAACATTATGAAAGCTTTATAAGAATTCCATTGTTTTATTTGTCTAAAACAAAATGGTAAATGATATAATAAACATACTCAAGGGAGAATTCTTATTGAAAAGATTATGACAATAATTAGATTTCAGTGGTGTGATTTAGATAGCAAAAAGAGCAAAATAGAAATATATATTTAAGGTAACATTAGTTATATTAGTCATATTTTACTCCTTTAATTTCATACATTAATATGACATATTATATTCTAATATATTTTGTATTATGTTCTATTTTTCCTTTATTTTAAAAATGTTTTTGTTGTATGCTGTTGAAACAATGAATTTCATTTTTCAACTAATCTTAGATGTCTTCATTTTAAAATGTCTAGAAGTTGCACTGTTTTAATGCCATTTTATGTTATAACACAATTAACAAATACATTAATTGATTTGTTAATATCTGGGGATATGTACAACAATTATAATAGGCAATCAAAATATTATTGTACATAAATAAATAAACATCCAATTTAAAAAAGGGCACTCTTATCAAGGCTTCTGAATTTTTGTTTATTCACTCGTTTCAAATTTTAGTTATGCTCCAAGTAAAACTCATGATATATATTCTTGTGTAATTTACAGTTGTGTGGGAAGATTATTTATCCAGACTAAAAAAGATATTTTGGTACTGATAAAGAATATATAGTAAAGCCTTGGTATTTTCCATAAAACAACATATTAGAAGACGCAAAAATGATACTTTGATGAAAAACCGAAATAATCAAGAGTACAGTAAAGCATCATGTAGTTGTAGGTGTTGGGAGTAATGTAGTACGAGTGTGCAATCATAATAATATTTTCTTCAGTTTGAAAAATTCAAAAATTAGGAAATTAAAATATGCCTTAAGTGAAAAGTTTTAGCAAAGTACTTTTTAAACTGTGTTGTATGATTGAAATAGTCACAATTTACGTTTATGAATCTAACAATACTTAAAATCAATAAATCTTTATTCTCCATTTTATGCCTATTTTGTGCCTGTTGTTAAAACCATTATAATTATAATAAGGTAATATTAAAATGTGAAAGTTTATATTTGTTCATATTTAAAAATATGTTTTTTACTTGAATGACAGTGTCACTTAAGAACTTTCTATTAGTTGATTGTCAATTATTGACACTATCATAACACACCATAAAAATATGAGCGAGTTTTTCAAATTAACAAAACCTAAGAAATCAAAAACTTAATAAATTAGATTTTAACAATCATAACCATTGTTTCCATTTACATTACATAGATCAAATTAAGATTTAGCACGTCTACATTCGTTGTTAGGGCAGTTGGGACTATGGTATATATTAATGAATCTGGGTTCTTTAATTTTAATTGAGCAGTAGAGTCTGACATTGTGAAAAATATACCACTGAATTATTCAGTTTGTTTATTTTTATCTCATAAAATATACAGTTCAGTGAAAATTACATGAATTTAATTTTTTTAAACTAATCTTGATGTCCTCATTTTAAAAAGTCTAGATGATTAAAAATGCTAGACTGTTCTTCTGGTTGTGGAACATGTATTATTAGCAGTATGCTGAAAACAAACAACAAAAACTAACAATGATTATAATCAGAAAATAGAAATGAGATGAATGAATCAATGTGAATTAATAATAAGCAATAGCAAAGAGGGAAAAAACTCCAAAATTTAAAGGTATAGGCTAATATTAATTAAAGACAATTTTAAAAGGCAAACTAGGAATACAGATGATCTTTATATTTCCTTTTACTAATTTTACTAACCTTTTAATTATAAAAGAATATACATTAATTGTAGAAAATGCATTAAAATTTAAAAATTTGAAAATAAACAGATGGAGATATTTACCAAAGAGTAACAACAATGATTAACATGATTATCTATTTGATTTAATCATTAGGGTATATTTTTATATAGCTGAGATTATAGAGTATGTGTATTTTGATATTCTATATTTTTCACTATTTTCCATATTACTAATTTTATGTAACCATAACTTTTTTCGAGTTTTAAAATTTTTATTTGCATATTTAAAAATTATGCATTGCAATAATTAAAATTATTTGAATAAAAAAATGGCACTGTGATTATACTGCATTTTACAACCTGCAGGCCACCTTGGACCAGCTTGGTTTCACTCTAGATTTCACTGTCTCCTTCACCAAGACGCAAGTTCTTTTTCTTCCCTGCCAGCCAGACAGGCAGGTGGGAGAAGCAGGTGAGGCCTTCATTGTCAGTAGTTCTTGGATGTGAAAAGGGTGCAGCACAATCATTTAAATTTGATCCAACCTCCTTGTATCTTACAAAGTTAAACAGCTAAAAGAAGGAAAATAAGGCAATGCTTGTGGAAGTACAGTGCATATTGGCAGTGGGCGCCTCATTACGATTCACCTGCTTGCTTCTCCTGTTCAATCGTTTCTTTTGATAGCAGTGGGATTTTCTCTTGCGTTTCTGTCTTCAATTTCGACTTATCGAATTTTTCAATCAGCCATATCTGTTTGTCAGACATGGTTGCAGAGGAAGTAGAGCGAGGCGGTGAGGAGTGAATCCGATCTGCTGAGTGGCGGTCACGGAGTCTGTAATCATACTCTTAATAGTTTCCTTAGTATGTGGATATGTTGTGATATATCTATGCAAATGTTGTAGATATTTAGATTTTAACCCACATTAGTGTTATAAATAATAGTGTAATGCAAATTTTTATGTTAAGTTTAATTTATGATGGTATTTGGTGTAGAGTTGTATTTTACATAACTCGATAATTCTATTTTTTCCTTTATTTTATGTTTTGGATGTTCTTCCCTAGTATAGTCTTCTTTTTAATATTTTTATATTAATGCATTGACCTCCATTTTATCTGTATTTAATCACATACTATATTATCTCTGCATATTTAAAAAAATAAGTGAAATATTAATTTTGATGAGCGCGTGGTATCATGGAAATACACATAGTGTTTTTATTGTTATATAAATTTTTACATTGGAAAACATTTTTGTTATGTAACAATCCTCTGTTAACACACTTTTCGTTTATTTTTTAATTTTTTCCTCCTAGAGAATTATATAGCATATTTTGTTAAATTGTATAGCCTCAATCCTGTCCCTGGGATTAAATTCTATTTAATATATAAATAAATTTAATAAAAATTGGCATATTCAATATTTAGTTTTCAAGTAAAAGAAGGCACTAATGAAAACAAGATACATAACAATGAAACACAAATCACAACTATAGTTAAAATCATAATTTCTGGACTTAATAAGCCAGACATAAAGATTAAATTCCTCTATGACAGATGAGGTTAACTGAGGAAATCCTACACAAATATTATAAACTCCTTGAAAACTATTAGGAAGTTATTTTATAACTTTCTAGTCTTACTGGTTTCCATTTGTTACAAACTCATAATTTCAGGACCAATTAGAAATCTAGATAGCCTTCCCTCTTTCAAGGAGCTGGTTTTAACTGCAGCCAAATACTACTGCTAATGTTATTACAAGTATCACATATATCATAACTGTATTTAATATATTTATGGCACTACTGGTCTATACTATAAATAGTAGAAAATTTAAGAAATAAGAAGGTAAGGATTAGGTAGGAATAAATAAATAAGTCATTATTTAGGGATTATATCATCTATCAAAAATTGCAATGCAATCAAAATACAAAATATTGAAATAAGAGGCTTTCACATATTTGCCAATTTAAAATCAAATGTAAAACTTAATAGCATTTTTAACAAAGCAATAAATAACTATAAAATTTTCTAAAAATAAAATACCATTCGCAAGATCCTATGTTATAACATATAAAATATAACAGAATTAACATAACTGAGAGTTTGATAAGATTTCTAAGGAAAAAGATTTAAAACTCTAAAGATTATTCTATATGTTCTAAATTTTCCCACTTTACAGCATCTTCAAATTTATAATATCTTATAATCGATAAGGTATAAAAACACTGTCATAATTTAGTTAACAAAATTTCCTTTTTTAATTATCCATAAAATAATGGTATATCTTCCAATAGATAACGTATTAGATTCAATGCATCATGGTAAAGAATACAGAAGATGACTTGAATATGTGTATTAAATTCTTTTAGATGAGATGACTAAATATTATATAATTCTCCCTAAATTAATCTAGAGTTGATGCAATCCTAAATCTAACCATATGGAGTTTTTTAAAAAGTCAAAAACCCGAATTAAAATTCAAATGTAAAAATAATGGACTATACATACTAGTCACTCTTCTTTAAAAACACACACACACACACACACACACACACACAAATGTCCATGGAGGCCAAAATCATACATAAAAATCTATACAATCAATGGGGAAATTACTATTGTTCCAGAACCTTTATATTTTTTATCTCAAAACATTAAATTCTCCTAGTATTGGTTATAAATATATACACATAAAAAATAATATATTCAGTGCACTGTAATATAAAACATTAGATATATTGAGAAAGTGTTCTAATTAATTGTAAAAAAATACCAAGAGTAGTTTGAGTGTTGTTTGTCTTTCCTTTCTATTACATAACTTGTGATCTGGAGTGAGCATCTTTTCTATGCATTAAAAGATTATCATACTCCTTTCTAGGTTTGGATCAGCTTCTAACATTTTATCCTTTGCACTTCCAATGTCCTGAACTACCTCTATGAGTTCCTTTCAGATGAACATTTTGGCTGGTGCCATCGCCTCTGGAAATATTCATTTATTCATTGAAACTACTTTTCTCATTCATGCTGATAAATTCACCTTCACTAATTTCCTCTGGTCTCTCCAACAATATCAGCGTCACTGTTCTTATGGTCAGTTATTTCTTTTATAACTCTATTTACATTTGGTTAACTTATAATATTAGCATTTTTCATTTCTTTATGGTACTTTCATTTGGGGGGTTATTTCTTATTTTGATTATCCACTTTTTTATACAATATCATATGAGTGTTATCAGTGAGACACCAGGAGATAACACAATTACATGCTTCACTGTCCCTGTGTTAAATGAATAACAGATGCATAGTGACCAATTACCAACGGTCTTGAAAGAAGTGACATGATTGGTCTCCGATTCTGATGTGACCTTTTATTTACTCAGTAATAAGTGAAATGAAAAGCTAGCAGTGAAGTGTTTGTTGTATGCAATTACTCACAATTAATTTACCCAGGCAATTAAAGTTTGAATTGTGTTGTTGGAGGACTGGTGTTACTTAACTAAAGCAAGGTAACTGAAATTCATGCAAATCAGGACCATACAAAGTGAGGACTACCTGCACTTCAAAAGCAAAGTAATAAAATGGTATGTTGTCACAGGAACAGACAGAGCGACGAAGAAAGAACAGAGAGCTCTAGGACTACCACAAGTAAAACAAAGCAATGGGGCAAATGCATTTCTTTAGTAGATGAAGTTAGACAACTGGCCCCCTTTATGAAGAAAAGTACAACTGGATACTTCTTATAACAAAAAAGATGAAACCCAAAAAAATGAATTTTAAATATTCAAAGCAAAATTATAAAATTAACAGAAAAAAAACATAAAGAATATCTTTGTGAATGTAAACTGAGAGGAATAATTACTTTTAAAATCCATTTCTTGTTTTCCTTCATCCTTTTCATTTACTAAATTATTTATTTGACTATTTGTAATGCTATCATGATTCTATAATCAGATCTGCACAGAAGATATTCTCTGCATCCCTTTTATTCCATTCTCAATACTCCTATCCTCTCCAATATTTGTTCTGCATAAACATTAAAGGAAGTTTAAAGCACACCATAAACTAAGACACAGTATCTAGAATACGTGTAATTAAAATTCATAAAGGATTTTTAGAATAAGAAAAATCAGTAAACTAGTAGAAAAAATAGCATTTATCTGAAGAAAAAAATTAAATATCCAATAACTATATAAAAAAAGGCTCATGATCTCCACAATATTTAATCACATACTACATTATCTCTACATATTTAAAAAATTAAGTGAAATATTAATTTTTGGTGAGTGTGTGGTATCATGGAAACACACATAGTGTTTTTATTGTTATATAAATTTATACATTGGAAAACATCTTCCATTTCCTATGATCAACTAAAGCTGAAAACGTGTACCACCTACTAACGAGAAATTCCATTGTTATTAGAAATGGTAAACACAACTCAAAATAACAGTTATTTCTGAAGCTGGAGATAAAGAATAAAGTAGATGACATTTTAAAATTGAGAGTAATGATCTGTTTCATAAACTAGTTAGTAGATACACTGATGTTGATCCTACTACTAATTGTAGAAGGCAGAATAATTCCCCAAAGATGCCCAAATCCTAATTCCAGGAAACTATGAATATGTTATGTAACATGATAAAACAGGCTTCTCAGATATAATTGAGGTTAAGGGTTTCAAAACAGGGATATTATTCTGTATTATCTCAATGAGCCAAACCTAATCACATGAGCCCTTAAAAACAGAGAATTTTTTCAGCTGGAGTTAAATAGATGTGGCAGGAGGAGTTTAAAAGTGTGAGTGAGCCTCCACTTACCATAGCTGTAGGGAGCCAACAGTAAAAGCAGTAGAAGAGATGCAGACAAGCTCCAGGAGCAACGAGAGGGCCTTGGCTGAAAGCCTGCAAGAAAATAGAGACCTCACTCAACCCTGCATCTGCAAGAAACTAAATTTGACCAGATGACTGAATGACATTGGCACCAGATTCATCCCCAGAGCCTCCCAAAAAGGAACACGGTTCAGCCGTTACCATGACTTTTGACCTTGTGAGATACTGTGATAACACTTCTGACCTACAGAACTATGAGATAATATATGGGTATTATTTTAAACCACTGAATGTGTGGTAATTTGTTAAGGCAGCAACACAAAACAAATACAGTAGTCTTTATATGTAACATATATATTTAAAAATTATTGTTTTGTACTATTTTATATGACAAAAAATCTTAGCAAAAAATTAGTAAAATCGAAACTCGTAAATGTTAATTTTATTATATATTTCCATGTTGGCTTAAAATTCGAATTATAATTTTATATTATTTTGAAATTTAAAAATAAGAATGTTAAATATTAATATTAGAGATTAGTCAAATTTGTGCTCAAAGAAAATTCATGGCCTTAAGGCTTCTCAAATTAAAGCTCTTTTGCAGTATAGTGGTTAATTGCAGAAGGTTTTGAATTCACAAGGTTGATAAACTAGTTCTTGTCTACTTCATACTAATTTTGTGCTATCTATGCTTTTCTGTTACAAAGGACAAAGTGAATGTCAGTGTAAATTTTCTAAGTTCAACTTAAATGTACTTTGACTCAAAAAAGTAATAGTTATCTTTACTTATTAAATTTATTGGTGAGATTTCCTTCTGTTTTGTATGTTTTCAGTGTGTTTACAATGAAATAGTTTAAGGCAGGTGTTGGAAAACTATGGCCCATGAGTCAAGTGTGGCCTGCCATCTATTTGTGTAAGTAAAGTTTTATTGAAACACAAAATCCATTCATTTACTTATCCTGTGGCTGCTTCCATACTATAACAGACAGTTCAATAGTTCTAATAGAAATTCATGGACTATATGGTCCACGAATCCTAAATTATTTACTATTTGGCTCACAAAAGTTTTCTAAGCCTTTATTTAAGGAAACACAAATAACATTTTCATGATATCTTCATGAACTGAAAATCTACTGAAGACAAATTAGTGATGATCAATTATAAAAAAAATAAATAACATAACCTATTACCTTTCTTTTTTACAAATTTATTTTTAATTATAGTTGGCAAACAATATTATATTAGTTTCAGGTGAACAACACAGTGATTAGACATTTATATAGCTTCCGAAGTGATCGCCTTGGTACATCTAGTACTATCTGCATAATTATTACATTATTGACTGTGTTCCCTACACTGTACTTTATATCCCCTTAAGTTTATAATTGGCAGTTTGTACTTCTTAGTCCCGTTAGCCTTTTTTACCCACCCTCTAATCTCCCTCTCTCCTCCCTGGTAACTATCAAAAAACATTTTGTTTGCTGTAGCTGTGAGTTCGTTTATTTTTGTTTTGTTTATTTATTAGATTCCACAAAAAAGTGCAATCATACAGTATTTGTCTTTCTCTGACTTATTGTACTGATCATAATACACTCTAAATCCATCATGTTGTCACGAATGGCAAGATTTCATTCTTTTTTGCAGCTGAGTAATATTCTATTGTACATTAAATGTTTATTATATATCACATCTTTTTATCTATTCATCTGTTAATGGGCACCTAGGTTGCTTCCATATCTTGGGTATTATAAATAATGTTGCAATGAACACAGGGGTGTATATATGCTTTTGAATTAGTGTTTTCAATTTCTTGGGATACATTTTCAGAAGTGGAATTACTGGGTCATACGTTAGTTCTTTTTGAAATTTTTTAAGAAATCTACATACTGTTTTCCATTGGGGCTGCACCAGTTTATAATTTCACCAACTGTGAATAGGGCTTTTTTTTTTTTTCCTCTATGTCCTCATCAACAGTCACTCTTTGTTGTCTTTTTGATAATAGCCATTCTGACAGGTGTGAGGTGATATCTCACTGTGGCTTTGAATTACATTTCTCTGATCATTAGTAACACCGAATACCTTTTCATGTGTCTGTTGGCCACCCATATACTCTCTTTAAAAAATACATAAATATAAAACATGGTCAAATATTTAAAAAAAAACTCTTTTAATTGAGATAGCCTGTCAAAGAAAGCAAGTGGAATAAAGAATGTGGAAATTTATGTGACTATATCTAAGTATCTAGAAAGTATTCCCTAAAGATCAACATGCTCTACATTTTTTCTCTCTTCATAATTCCAGTTTTGTAAAACTGTTTTCCCTTTCTCATTTTTTAAGCAAATTATTATCCCTTCATTTGTTTCATTACATATAAGGATGACTAGTTTTCCTATATAAAATAAATTCAAAAGGTGAAGCAATTCAATTTTAACATGTATCTTTATCTTTTAAAGTATGAAAGGAAAAATAATCATGCAGTTTATTTTTGCCCATAGAATTGTTAGAATAAGAAATCATGAATTGATTTCTCTGGAGTGTAAAAAAATGTTTGAAATTGAACCATATTCTAAGAGAATTATAATTAGATAAAGTTAATGTTCCAAGCAGGAGCTATATGTTCTACTTCTAATTTTCAATCTTCACAGGTCTTCTAAATCTTGTCTGACTCTTGGCATAGATTTAATTATCACTCTCCCTGAAAATGATTTAAAATAAATTCATTATGTGACTTATTCATATAATAGTTGAACAAGGAAAGGTTCCAAGACTTAATATATATAAAACTTATAGTATATATAATTAGAACTTTATTTTTATATTTTGCAAGGGTCATAAGCATTTGGATAAATACATTTAAATAAAATAGTTAGGTATTATGTCCTTCTGAGCTTGTATGTATTTTCTCTGCTAAAAGTGGATAATATATATAGAATGGTTGATTTTTCTCTCCTAAAAACAAAGACTAAACTGTAATATGGTATTTAAATATTCACTCTTGAAATGTTTCCTTAACTTTCCACTGCAGGGTCAGGTAAGAGAGCATGCGCATGAGCAGCCAAGGATCTTGATGGTGTAACAGTGGTTTGACAAATTTGTGATGAAGGCAGAAGTGGTCTGATTGAAGAAAATGGAGATTAGAACATTTTACTCTGGAGAGCTTGAAAGTTAATTTTTTGTCCTTGTTCTTAAAATTGTGACTTAGTGTTTTATTATTGCATGAAGTTAACATAAGGACATATTCATATTTAGGAACAAAGTGTCTTTGCAAAGTTATTTCAAAGGGAGTAAGCTAAGGAGGAAAAGACAAATGAGGTGCTATTATTTATTCAGTACACAGTAAACACTTAGCAAGATGCCTGGTTCTGCCACCTCTTGGAATGGGCGGTCTGGAACAATTTATAGCGAACTATTTTCAACTTATGAATTAAGTCATCTGAGGCACATAAGACTGCATGCTCTCATAGCTTGTTAGCAATACTCAGATACAGGACGTTGGCATTTGCCAAACAGAAAATGTGGAATCAGCCCTGGTTGAAGACTTGTATCATTGCTGGAGAAGTATTATTTTAGCTTCCTGGAAAAGGGCAGTTGAATTCAGTTATTCATGTATGCCTGGCATAACTGGATCAAATAAAATAATGAAATCACTCTGAATCTAAATATCTTCATCTGTAAAATGGGAAAAGATTTTTTTTTTTTTTATTTCAAGAGGGTATTGTGAGGATTAAATGACAATGTTTAAATTGCCAGGCTCTTGTATGCTCCTATACCCTTTAAAACTTCCCTAACTAGACTTATTGTTTGACTTATGTATTGTAGATCTACCTTAATGCTACTAAAACAGTCTATCAAAATGTAAAGGTGATTACACCATAATTCACCTTACTATCCCAGCAATGATTACTTACTTAGGGCTTTCACTCAAATATTGGAGGAAATGGAGTATTAAAACATTCCATGAGTCATCTTACATCCGTGTCTTTCCACTTACACCAGTATCTTTTTTTGTCCCTCTCACACCAGTGTCTTTATGTTCCTCATTCTCTGGCATATATGTGTGTGTGGAGGCGAGGGGTTTTCTATCTCTAGTTACCAGTGATCTAATTATACAAATCATTTAAGAGACCTCAGCTATCATGCGTTTAGAAAGTTTCTCCCGATAAAACCATCTAACATTAATCCGCCTTCATCAAAAACGTGAAGGACTAGATTATGTGTTGATCTTCTGAAGTGCTAATCCAAACTCCATTGTTGACATTTTAATATGTCTGGCTCTTCATGGTGATTGTAAAATTTTTGAGGGCAGAAATCTTCAGATTTATAAATAGTGACTAGCCTAATAAATCTATGTTGAACTAAGTAGAAAACATTTGGTATTTTGAATATCTAATAGTAGTACTCAGAACATATGAGCTCAATATCTGTATTTTGAAGACAACAGAAAAGTGCTATAAAATAAATTTTAAAATTACCTCTATATATTCAGATTTATAAGATATATATTTACTTCTAACAAAAATAAAGGAGAGGGACTTAAGTATTATCTCTGTGTAAACTTTACCATTATCATCACCCTTTGATAATGTGAACTTCTTGTAATTTTTCACTAACCTTGTTTTTATATGACTCACAATACAATTAAGCCCAATGCCGATTGAGAGAAAAATGTAAAATTTGCATTTAACTACCCTCAACCAATGACAGAAGGTTTAAGAGAATGTTGGAGATATATTTCTTGACTTAAATTTCTCAATAATTTTTAAAATGTTTTTCTTTATATAAATTGTCTATGGTCTTTGAAAACTATGGTTTCATTAAAAATTGTTTTTAAAACTGGGGAAAAATTGTCATTCATCTTAATGCCTGATGATTTTTAAAAAGAAGTAAAAACAAAATAAATATATCTTGTTTTTCTACATGCATACACCTAATACTTTTAGATGATTTGGTTATAATTTTAAAGTCAATTATTTATTTATTTTGTACTTTAAGTTTTAGTAGCAGTTGTCAAACAGTAATAGAGTTATAGTTCCATCATTTCTTTTTTATGTGTTTTTTTAAATTTCTGTGACAGAAAAACAATATGGAGCTTTCCATCGTATTACAGGAAAGGTCTATTATCTCTTTTTTGTGGCAGACAAATGGTGCTCTAGCCTAATTTAATACTAAGTTCATTTGCATCCCTATGATTCTCTTTAAATAAATTATATAAGATAAAATAATTAAAATATCACTCAATAATTTTTATAAAGTATATAAATTTAAAATAATACCACTGTACAATTACAGAATCCAGAATTTTTAGTTTTAAACTCTTTATCAACACAGTATCTTAGATAGTATAATCAAAGTATAGAAAGTAAATTTAGAATTGAAGATTGAAATGGAAATCTGCCTCAGAATAACATTCTACCTGAAAATACATTGAATGTTCTTGGCTATTTGGCTACTGAATCATTCTACAAATATTCATTGTGAAGCATTCTTTGTAAGCACTCTTCTAAATAATGGGGACACTATGCACAAAATAAAAATGAAATGGTTCCTGCACTCAAAGAGCTGATTTCTAAAAGGGTTTGAAAAATATCTGACAATGTTTAAATGAAGAAGATAATTTCGGAGAGAGGAAAATGCTATAACAAAAAGGGAATAAATAAAATAATTACAGAGGTAAAAAATACCTCAGATATTATTTTCAGAAAATGTCCCCATGAAAAAAAGAATGTCTTACTTGTTGCATCCCAAAGACAAAGAATAGTTAGGTTCATATGATGTCAATGTAAACCAGAAAGAGGGTAAAACGAGTGAATGTGATAATGCACATGCTCAGTATATAGAAGAGCAAGATCTTCAACAAAAGTTGAATAGACTGAGCAAGGTAAAGATAGATAGAAGGGAACTTAAAGGGAGAGGCAGGAGATCTGCAGGACCATTCTATCAAGAAAAAGGGGTGTGCTCTTATAATGAGATTTTAGATGTGGAGTAAGAGACAACAGATAGATTTAAGAAGAGAAGTGACATTTTGTGGTTTATACGCACATAATATATAAATGCTGCATAGAAAATGGAAAGTCTGAGGAAAAAAATAAATAAAAGAAAGCAGAGTGTTTAGTCGCGAAGCTGTTGTAGTATTCAGGTTAACTATGTGTACTATTAGACTGTTTTTTATGCTAAAAGAAAATCTATGTACCTATACATGTACTATTTTATTAATTAATTCTACAAATGCTTATTAAGATTATACTTGGTCAAAGAATGTGCTAGACATTAAGAATACAAAAATGAATTGGGCACGATCTCTGCAGTGGATGGAGGGAATCTGATGTTACAAAATAAGTCCAATATGTAGAAGTACACCTAGGCCTAAATGGCACAATAAAGAAAGTCAATATGAAGCTGGCTGTGACTAAGGGCATTTCATGAAGAATTTTCACCAGAGCAAACAAAGTGTTGACTCTACTTAATTAATATCAGGTTACTAAATCTGAAAAGAATCAGTCACTGCTTACACATTAGGGGAGGTGCTATCTACTAAAAGTGAATGAAGGTCAGAGTTTCCCCCAAATATCACTACTCACTTAGTTGCATAAAAAAATTCTGATATTCTACTTGAGAAAATAAATCTTTTTCATGAGAGTATATATTAAGAAATGAATTTACCATGAAGCTAATAATAATTCACAGCTCCTCATTAAATAGATCTCTTTAAAGGGCGTTAGCAGTGTGTTCACTTTGCTTTTTATAATACTTTTGGTAAAATTAAGAAGGTGTCTGTTTTTACCTTGTCCCTGCCCCTCCATCAGACTTAGTCTAGAGTTTACTTGCATAAGTGTAAATGTAGATATTTTTGGAATAAATATATAGTGAAGGGAAGTTGAGAGTCTATTTAACTTAATTTCTATGAGATATGTCCAAAAAGTTACAGTTCTGTCCACTCACAGTTATTTCTAGAATCCTCAGTTTGGAAATGGCTTCTAAGAACAAGAATGGAGTATTTCCAGAAAGTTTCATTCACTTTTTAATTCATTTAACACTTATTTATTGAATACCTATTGTGAGTCAGGAACTGTGCTAGGAACTAAGAATATAATGATGTACAGGAGACATAATCCCACACTGACAGTATCTCTGCTCACTTTGCTATACACTTATGAACATTTCTCCCTGGTCTCATTCTAGGAGCACTGTGACAACTTTCCTGGCACCATGACCTAAGTCTAGGCACAAAGGTTTTCACTATTTGAATGTAGGCTACAGCAGGTAGCAGTGGAAATATGTAGATGCAAAGGAGAAAAGATCTTTCAAAGACTAAATTATCTCTACATCGTCTCTATAGAAAATATTTCAAATTATTTTCATAAGAAGAGGTGATCATGGAGTATTCACCCAAATAATACATGGGTAAAAATGTAATAGAGCTGTCAGGGAGTAAATTATAAAGAGTATAATAGCATTTTCTCTGAATTTTGTGATCTTTGTGGCAATTTCCAGTTTTATTAGCTTTGTAATTTATTGTAATTTTCCCTAATTCTAAATAAGCATGAATGTGTATCCAATATTATTTATAATATGTATCTATTATTTTACACTTGTATAAGTTTCAAGGCCCACAAAACCTGAATCTACCCATGGCTACATTAATGGTAGGAATTTACTGTTTACACAGCATTTTACATATAATTTCTCATATACTGCTCTTTCAAATGCATATTTTACATCTCTATTTTGCATCTGAGTATAAAATTAAAGTTCAGATATTTACAGATATTTATTCCCCCTGGGTCATTCAAGGTAACTGAGGTTCTTCTCACTCCAAGCCTAGTATTCTTCCATGTTCAAATTTTTCCCTTTTCATACTATGATAAAAATGTAGATAGATTAGCTAAATTTTGCAGAGCTGGGTTATTTTTTTCAAACGTATTCTTACATAATGACAAAATATTTTTATAGATTATTACCTTAACTCTCCAACATATTTCCGACAGAGTGCATAATGTACACCCTTATTATAACATGTTTGATAATTTGCCTAAGGTCATGGACATCATAGAATCTTAGTGTACTTAAAAAAGAAAAACTCGTACAGAATTCTTGCAGAAGATAACCATATGCTCATCGAGAAACAAAAGAACACTGTATACCCAAAGAATTTTCAAGCATTTGCCAGTATGCAATTAGAATTTACCAACAAAACTGCAGTGAATTATTTTTATAAGAATTCAACATAGTATTTTTTTTTATATCTAAAATAAGATTTGAATGTTTTTAACCACAGAGGGAGGGAGGATTAAGCCAGTGAACTGGAAAATCGGAAAGCTCATTGTACATTCAATATTTCCTAAACGAGATTTTATGACTAACTCCTTTTAGTAAAATCCAAAGTAAAATGACAGCATTCATGTGAAAAATATTAAACATTCGATAGCTCAAAAAGGTTGAAAGATAATAGTAGTTTTTAGTAGAATAATAACTGACAAATAAGGTCAATTTAAAATAGCATATATTAAATATAAAGACTATATATTTTTAAAATATGAAAACTGTAGCATAAAATATATTACTAATGAAAAAAACACAAAGGAAATGCTATTTGATGTAAATGCAAATGCTAGTGGAAAAAAATGATACAAGCAAATAATTTAGAAACAAGGTACAAATTAACCCAAGCCTGCTTTAGTACAAGAATTTAGTGATAATTAACATATACCAAAACTTATCCTTCTAAAAACATTATGCTAAAATTAAATAGCAATTATATGCTATGCTTTATGGTATTATATGTAATTTCTATATAACATTAGCAAAAATTAATATAACCCAGAATCTAACTGCTAATTTTCTGAAATTTTCAGAATACTCCATGACAGATGAAACAATTATAATGCATGCTTGGTTTCCATCACACCATGTAACCAAAGAAAATGGGATGATTTACTAATCTATGGAAAATATAAGATATGGTTTACAGTGTGTAGGTATTCCTCTGAAAGAAAAAGAAAACAAAAGTTTGATATGATATGTATCAGCTTCTTCATATACTTCTAATTCTAGATTTCCTTCACCCTCAGCCTGCACCTAGACTGGACTGGATTCTTGCCCACCGTAGTGACAGACTTTCATCCCTGTGAAGTCTGAGTTGTTTGTGGCCTTGCCTTTGTTGGGCTAGCATGACTATAATGCTCTATTTTCCGTTATCACCAGGCATCAAGCATCGAGAGGACTTCTAGAGAAACTCACATCCTTGACATATTTGCCAGCTTCCCAAGGATATCAGGATTAATAATTCCAGCCAGTGCAGTAAATCTTCTATTTACCTCTGGCCTTAGGCAGGAAGATTCTACATTAGCTAGGTGCTGCCCCTCCCCTTCAAACCATGGCCTCAGACTTCACAGAGTCTGCTCAGTAGGAACAGGATGCACATACTCCACAAGGAGGTATCTTGTGAAAATAGTGTAAGAGGAACTAATATTACTTTCACTCCATAGTCTGGTTCTAAAGTCCTCTAGGTTAGGAGAGTGTAGGATCACATATTTACCATTGGTATAGAGCATATATTTATTTCATCCTGAGTGAAAGCTCCATCACCTCACAGAGTGTTTCCCAAGCAGGGGCTTTAGCTAAATTTTTAATAGACTATATCATCATTCTATATTTCAATTGCTATAAATGTGCTTTCAGGATCTGATGTGATATTTCACAAGGTTTCATACTGATAAGTCAAGTATATTGTATGCTCTCAGACTGTGGTGTTGGTGGAGGCAATAATAGCATGGAAAACTCATTTGGATCCAGAGTATGTGTAAATTTCTGTAAAGGTAAATTGCTGTACCTCCAGGGTGCAAGGAGTTCATATCCTTCAATGTAGCGCCAAGTCGTTAGCAGGACTTATTGAGAGACTACAAATCTATGGCTCAGTGCTAGTCACTGCTAGTCTGGCAAAGTGAACTTTCAACGATGGCAATATTTAGACCAGGTTTGAAAAGAGGGAGCCCCTGTTCATGCATGCCCTCTCTCCTGGCTATTATCACCTTTCCATTTTTCAATCTTTTGATTAAACATTGGGGTGTTAGTAGAGAGAGGCCAGCTAACTGAGAAGTTAGTCATTCTATCCAGTCTGTACGGAATGCCTTCTCTGTAAGGGATCAATATTCTCCGGTAGGTAATAATGTGAGAAACTAAAATTCATGTGCTTTGTGCTCACTCCCAAAGGTAAATTCACATGTCTCTTTTCCATACTTGTTTGAACATTCCATTCTCAATTGTCTCTGGCTCCTGTCCAATTAATCAAAGTTTTAGCTCTTGTCTAGAAGTGCTTATGTGCATTTGAAGTCTCAACTGCCTTCGTGTACAAAGCGAATGACTAGATTTTCTCCTCCCAGGTCTTCCTGGGGAAGAATCTCACTTTATCACTAGTTGTAGAGCATCACTGAGTGGATTTGTAGAGCATCAATAGTCCACTTCAGCTTGCCCAAACATATCATATTTTGCTGCATGTATGAATGAAAGAAGATTATTTCCTCCTCCATAAGCAAATCACAAGAAGTATTATAGGAGACTAGGCATATGTTGAAGGAGAGATGTTGTAAGAGATGCATGTGACATGTGGAAGTCTGGCCAATTGTTCCTAAAGCTTGTGCAGTTTGACTAGCACAGAAGAGGTTTTTCATGAAAATTTTAGTGTTCTGCTGCCACAACCACTTTTCCCAGAGGATGCCCTATTTGGGGAGTTCTACCGGATGGCAGGGAAGTACTGAAATGAGAAACACCTGGGTGCTGGATGCTGCTCCTCCCAAATTGTCCTAAGGAGTCTGGCTCACACCAGCTTATCACATAAACCTCAGCCCACCTGGAAAGCCCCACCTCAACCCCCAGAGTCATCGTACTCTCGCACCCAGCCCTAGGGGGCAGCCAGATATTGGGGAATGGCTTCCGCCCCAAAGGCTTTGCAGGGGTAGGATCATTCAAGGCCTTCTGGACTCTTCTTAGGCCTAAACTGAATGTGCTATTTTCACTATATGACATTTATTTGGTTGATTCTGACTCTAAATGTATCATTCTCATTGTATAATGTTTTATCGCTAAAGTGCCTTCTCAACCCTTACTATTTTGTAGATCTGAAAACTCTCAATTCATAATAGACATCTGTCATTACATAGTCATTTGCTCATTGTCAGGTACTCATTCCCTATTAGTTTTCAATAGCATACTATAGGCTGCTTTTCCTGCCACAGAAAGCATAGCTTGCTTTGGGATCCTAAAAGTCTGATCTTAAAATCACCTCCTGAATCTTTGCAGAGATTCCACACAGCAGCATCCATTCCCACCATGGATGTTTCCGCCACCAGCAAACATGCTGAGTCACGTGCCTTTGGAGGCAGACAAAGGTTACTCAGGCTGGTGCTGCTATGGAGTCCTTTGCTATACTAGGCCCTACTCCAAACCAACAAACTCTGGGTCACCTAATAAACGTGAGAAAACAAGATTTCAAAGTGTGACATATATTGCTTAAAAATCCCAAATGATGTACCGAGTGTTGTGTCTCCTATTCACTGAGAGGAAGGGAGGGGGTTGTAGGAAAAAAGGAAACTGGTAATAACATGACCTTCACTTTAGGAGAGATGTCTTGGAAATTCTCAAATCACTGGATCTAAGAGCTTCACGTGTGGAGTAGACCTTTAAATCTCCATAGATCTTTTTTTCTTTCAAACTTGGGTTAAAGCATTTTATTAAGAGTATCAAGAATGTTTGCCAGGTCTAGTTAGCAAAATGACATCAATAGAGTTAAGACTACTAAGTTCAGATAATTTAGCTCCCTATGGTCTATACAGTAACTAAAACAAGGAGAGCTCTAGAGCAAAACAATGAATGTGAACTCCCATTTCATCCTTAATGAAGGGATTGAAAAGACAACAATTATCAGATCAGTAACCCATAACATGTTTTACATTCTTATCAACAAAAATAAACCTGGCCTAGTAAGTATGAAAAGTTATAATTTCTTGGTCCAATTCATACTTGTATAGACCCTTCCTACCTATAATGATGGTTCTTAGTCCATAGAAAACAAGTATGGGAATTCTGTTGGCTACTATCT
Source organism: Rousettus aegyptiacus (assembly GCF_014176215.1). Taxonomy (NCBI): domain Eukaryota; kingdom Metazoa; phylum Chordata; class Mammalia; order Chiroptera; family Pteropodidae; genus Rousettus; species Rousettus aegyptiacus. The sequence continues at coordinate 65,203,152 of NW_023416286.1, forward strand.
ATATCTATCTGTCCCTAAGTATATATTCTAGAACTAAAGAAATAACTGCAGTGTGGGTCCACAAATACACTATCCCCAGACAAGATGAACTTGTACCAGGAATTCATAGGGTAGAGAGATGATTTTAGATGACAGATAGATAGACAGATAGATAGATGGATGCTAGATAGATAGGTAGGTGGGTGGATGGATGGATGGATGGATGGATGGATAGATAGATAGATAGATAGATAGATAGATAGATAGATATTGATAGATAGATAATAAATGGATGATAGATGATAAATAGATGATAGATAATAGATAGATAAATAGATAGATAGATAGATAGATAGATAGATAGATAGATAGATAGATAATAGATAGATGATAGATAGATAGATAACATTTCCATTTCCTAAATAAATCTTCTCCTTTCTGGGAAGACCATGATATCATTTGGTATTTCAGATCCTATATTTAATTGTCTTCACATGATTTTACAATTTTTCTTCCTTCAATACACAAATCCCTGGTAAATGCCTAACTGAGGTGACACTGTAGTGACCTTCCCCAAGAGGACAGAGCATCCCCTTCTATCTGTGAAGGGACCGAGAAACAAAGTGAAGGACCAGAATTTTCTATTGTAGCATCAGACATTTTTTTGCTCTTGTATGCTACTTCTTGATATTTTCAGAAAAATAAATATATTTACAGTAAAGTACAAATACCAAATACCATAAGTTAAACTATATTTGTTCAGTCATCTGTTCTAATTATCTATTTCTGTTTAACAAAACAGTCCAACATTTACTGGCATAAAACAAATGTTTTAATTTTGCTCACAATATTCCAGGTCAGAAATTCAAGAAAGACTCAGCTGGTTTAGCTGTCTCTGATCCACGTGGCATCTGGGCCTGAAAAACTGGTAGCCAAGATGGTTTTTACTCACATTTCTAGTGCATGTGGCTCACTGGTTTCTCTATGTCTCTGCTCTCTATTTCTCTTTTTCCACATGGAATCTCATTCCCTGGCCTCTCTACATGGTTAGACCTCTTACATCCAATGCTCATGATGATTTTTTATATGATTATATTTATATGATGATTATGACACACACCTCTTCTTCACTCCCCTCCAACAAATATTTTATAGCAAATCTTCCAAGATATAGAAATAGAACCTGTCAGTCACTTAAGGTCTAGAGCTTCCAGGCACAGTGAGACATCTACCATATTATGTTGCTCAAGGAAGTCATACAGGACACCCAAAGCGAAGAGTGTTAGACCCTACCTTTCATTGGGAAGAATGTCAAAGAATCTTAGTCAATGTTTAATCTACCACACTGTTTTGTCCATGGAAAATCCACAGATTAAAGTACCCTGTTTGCCACTGTAGATCTTCTGTTTATTATATGTAATTTAAACCTAAAGTGTTTTTATATAGTCTTTACTATTTAAAAGAATATAATTAATACCAAGGAATCTAGCCCCATGGCAGCATCTGTTAAAGTCAATTTCAGCCTACATATTACATCAAACATCGATTAAAGATTTCAAGACTCCATCACCAGTACATCTCATTGCCTTAGTGAAAATGTATCACATGGAAGTAGGAAGCATTCTTCATGCTTACAGACTAAATCCATTTTAGCATTCCCATCATTTCTGCAGCTTTCTGAGTTCTTCCTCAATACTCCACTGTAACAATGATAGCACTTCATCTCATTTACGATAGGCCATCATTATGTTCACAATTCAGGAACCATCCCAGCAGAGTTTTATAACTAGCTCCAGGAGTCCTGAGTAAGAAAGATGTGTGCTCACATCAGTAAATTCCTCCTTGCTGAGTCTTTCATTCTGCACCTCCACTCCAGTTCAATATCAACAAGATCTACTTCCCCACGTGTTCCTGTTTTCCTTCTGGTTTGTATTAACTAGGAACTTCAATTCTTCCACAGGTAAGGTTTTTCCTAAAAGCAGGAACTCTATTTTCCCTCTGGTGTGTGTTGAGATCTGATTCTATTTACTGGCCCAGGAGGCAATAAGCGGAGGCGGACAAGGATCTTGATGAAGACAAGCATCCTCTAGCACTGCTCTCTTCTAACAAGTAAGAGGAGTTAAGTCCTCCGCTCTGTCTGGGGACACATGGAAATCTGGAGTTTAAAGACCCTCACAATCACCTGCTAACATGTTGGAATCACAGATCTTCAAATCTTACTATTTTCCTATCAGAGCCTGAGTAAAATAAGGAAGGCAGAAAGGCCAATACAAGGATGCATTTTTTTCCCCTTGGCAACCCCTATGGCGTACTGATGTTTTCATCCTCCAGAAACTACGAGGAACCCTATAAATGTGTGTCAACATAGTCCATTGAGGGAGGAAATAGAGAAGCCTTAATCATTTTGTTTGTATTCTGACTGGTTGGAGGCTTCCCCGCGGCCATGGCTCTGCTGCACTTGGAGGATGCATAAGTATGAGTGTCGAAGGGTCCTAAAGACGTTCCAAGCTACAACATCAAGACGTTTCAGGCAGAAGCCAAAGAAATGTGGCAATGGCTTTAGATATCTGTTGTAAAAAATATGAGAATTCAAATATTCTGGATTTTAAAACCATGTGTAAGGGAAAAGCTTAACAAAAAACAGGCTTGGATTAAAAAACAATTTCAATGGGTTCAATTTAAAATACCAGTCCCAAACGTTTAAGTTCATCCAGAATTTCTACTTAATGAATCACAAGAAGGTAAGATATGGGCCAGAAAAATCACTGATAAGAACAAATTGGAAAAACACAGAATGCTTCCAGGCCCATCATCAGAGACTCATTTGCCAGATTAAGAAGCAATGAGAAAAACAGAGTCAGTGTGCAAAATTATCTCCTCTATGCCAGGGCAACCAGGAAGAAGCTCTAGTAATCACAAAGTTAAATCTCCCTACCAAAACATTTTCCAGATCTGGCTTTCTCCTGGTTCTCCACAGGAAATTTTCTGAAAAGGTGAATATAAGCCTTTGCCAGGTTTTAAAACATTTAGACAAGGAAGCCTACACAGTTCCCTAAATCAAAGTTCCACTTCTAACTGTAGACAAAAAAGAAGAAGAAAGAAAGAAAGAAGAAGGAGAATACTGCAGCCCAAAGAAGGAAGAGATAAGAGAGAGAGACAGGACAGGAAGGAGTAGGAAGAGGAAGTAATTAGGAAGTAATGCTTATTCCTTATTGACACCTTTAATTCGCCGAATCCCTCCCATCACCCACTCCCTCTCCCTACATCCCTACCCCCCTCCCAAAAATCAATGAAGAGAAAGAAAGAAAGAAAGGACTCTCTCCATGAATATAAGCCAAGGGAAAAGTCACAAGCACTGAACATAAAATATAATAGTGCCAACAACTGAACAGCTCTGCGGATTTATAAATTTCTTTTTAAAAAGTAGAATCAATGTAAGAAACTAGGCCAAAGATAATCTGAAAGGAATGCATATATTTTCGTGCATGAAAAATTACACAAAAGATTATACGACTATGAAGCTAGTTGAAAGAGAAGGGGAAACTGGGATAAATTGTTTGAAATGAAAAACTAACTGTATTTAATAAAGTACTATAAATAATAAAAACAGACTGGATTCAGGAGCTGTTTAGAAAACTGAGACACTTGAATTTCTTATAGAACATAAGAGGAAAGGATAGAAAGATGAAATGAAAGGAAAAAATAGAAACAAATCCCATTTCATATCATAAAGAATTAAAGACAGAATTAATCAAGATATGGGAATTGTTTTAAGATGAAAAGAAACTTTAATGAATTAAGAAATGAGTCTGCAAATGAATGAAAAAAGATCAATTTCTTATTTATCTCAGAGAATGTTTAAAATTATAAAGTAAACAAGAACAAGCACAAATAATAATTCTTATGAACATTACAACTGAGACAAGTTAATTGCAAATATGAAATTAAAATAAAATAATTTATGCTCATCGAGATTTCACCTGTGACAGTAAATAACAAAATCAAACCAAACAAAAATTTAAGCAATGAGTTCCAGAAGAGCCAGCAAAAGCCAATAGATTTTAATTGATTTCAATTTTTAATTTATCTGGGTAAGTAGTAGAAATACATTTTCATATAAGTAAAAACACAGGAAATAAACTGCTCACAGCTTCATTAATCTCACACACACACACACACGCACACACACACACACACATACACACACACACACTCTAAACTTTATAACCGTTTGATTAAAGGACAATATATAGACAAACTCAAAATTTCTTGACAATACTACTAGTTTATATGCTAATTCTATAAATGAATGCATGGAAGTGCCCCAACTAAGAGATTTTAAAGCACTACTTGTTTATTCTTACAAAATAAATGTAACTATTAAAATGTTGTAAAAGTGGTGACATAAATGTCAAAAGCAAAATGGCTGTTTAAATAATAGATCCAGCAGATTTTTTTTTTTTCTCTTCTAAGTGCCTGTAGGGCTGAATGGAGTATAGTCATTCCTTTTAGCTCTAGAAACAAAAGTTTACACATGCCTTTTAGAAAACAGAGATGTCGGCATAAATATTACCAGTGTAATAATTACAATATAAGCAAATCAATCTAAATTCTTTAACTTAAGAGAATAATTTTACTTTTCAGTGAAGACTGCTATTAGAAATAACTTTTGTTAGATTACTTTTTTAATTCATAATAATACTTGCTTTTTTTGGTGCTGTAGGAGAAAAGGGAATTTTCTCTTTCTAATCTTGCTGAGATCCCTTTACTAGTGGTTAGAATAGTTTACAATTCAAAGCTAGATATTGAAATTATTTTACTTAGCTCCAAAAGTGAGGGAAAAAGCCTGAAGTCCTCTAAACATGTAATATGCAGGAGAAAATTAGGGAAATAACTTTAACAAATAGGTTATGAGACTTGTTTCTACTTTTGTTCTCTGCTGTTTATTAAGCAATATTTCCCTTAAATGTCCATTTTTCTAAGATTCTTTGTCTCTTGTTTTTCTGATAACTTAAGGTATGTTTTTAGTGTACCTTACTCAATTAATATCGAGATAAGTTATATGTGAGGCATTTTTAAGGCTTCAATTAAGGTACATTATAGAAGAATTACTGGTTTATATTAATCGTTATTTCCAGCATCACTAATATACATTGCACAATTTTACTAAGTTCCTGCAAAGGTAACATACCAATGTGAATAGTTCTGGATAGCCATCTCATAAAATGTAGAATCTTATTCTTGGATGTTGTTTAAAAAATCATGAACATATTTGTATTTGTTCAACTCACTCTTTCCTTTGCTCTGAAAGGTGAAGAAAATAAAGCCATTCAATTCTATAAGTCCATAGTTCCAATAGAAAGTATTATAGTTATAAAAAGATTTAGCCTATGGAGAAACAGGATCCTGTATTTTTGACCTATTCTAAAACATTTGCTATTTGATTTCTCAAATAGACTCTGTAATGCCATAAAGGAGAGTGTTATTTGTCTAAAGTCAGTGCTTTATTACAAAGTCATGAGTGTTGCTGGACTTAATGGCAGCCCAAACACTGGTAAGTCCATAAATGATATATGTGTCACTGTACATCACCATACCTTCTTTCTTAAATCTGAAAGTCACATGCAGAAACTAGGCGGTGTTGTACTTTTCAAAGGTTGGATTTCTGGTATAGCCTCTGGGATGTCTATATACTCTGAATCCCTTCAGCAGGATATCATCTTCGACAGAGTACAATAATCCAGAGGCTTTATTCAATGCTAAATAAAGGCAGGTTTATCACTTGCATTTTGGCAAAGGCCCAAAGAAACAAAGAGAAGTGGAAAAGCTGTATAATAGAGAGAAGGGAAAGCTTCAGATACACCTGCTTTGGAAGCTGTTGACATGAGGAAGCTGTAAGAGGGATGCCTGGAGCAGGGCATCCTATGCAATTGGTTACAGGTGCATAATTATCTCCTGTCATTTGGTCCTAAGTTGGAAGTAGGGAAAGAATTTTAAAAACTGGATGACAGCAAAAGTTAGGGAAGCTGTAAGTTATTAAGAAGTCCTGGTCATTTGAGGCTAATTGCTATAAAGGTTTATTGCTTGGCTTCCTGAACTGGTTGTTAAAGATAATAGTTTGATTTCCTGGACTGGTTACTGCAGATAGTGGGTTGGCTTCTTAGACTGATTGTTACAGATTGTGGATGAGAGTTCTATTTTTATATATGATCTGGTATGGTCCATTTGAACATCAATTATTTTCTCAATTTATTAATCACTCTGCAATGTATTTTTGTACTTCAGTGTAGTAGCTTATTCTGATGAAAATCCTAAGATACAGGTACTACTATTGTTCTTACTTTTAAAATAAGGAAATTAAAGCCTAAAAAAGTTAAGAATTTTTTTTTTCTGGAAACATTCAGCTTAGAAGTGAGTGTGATGTGATATGAATGTGCTGGTATATTATTCTTATTCTGTATAGCAGTGCTGACCAACAGAACTTTCTCTGATGATGGAAATATTTATAATATATATTGACTAATATTATAGCCCATGACCACGTGTGGCTACTGAGTACTTGAAATATGGCTAGTATGATTGAAAACCTTAATTTTTAACTATACTTAATTTTAATTAGTTTAAATATATATTCAAATAGCCAAATATGGCTATGGTTTCTGTATGAAAGAACAAATCTCTGCGCAATACTGATTATCTGAAAATAAGAATTTTGAAGAAAATGCCTTAGTCAGTTCAGGCTGCTTTAACATAAAACGATTAACACAGAAATTTATTATGTGTGGTTCTGGAGGTTAGGAGGTCTGACATCCGTGGGCCAGCATAGTTAGCTTCAGGTGAGAGCCCTCTTCCTGGTGTTTGGACAGCTGTTTTCTTGCTGTGTCCTCACACAGCAGAGAGAGATAGATCACCTCTGTCATGTCTCTTATAAGAGACTAGTCCCATTCATGAGAAATCCATCCTCATGACCTAATTATCCTTCAAAGGCCCCACCTCCAAATACTATTATTGGAAATCAGATTTCGATATATGATTCTGGTGAACACAAACATGCAGTCCAGGAAATAGAACATCATATTTTATACCTAAGTCATTTAGAAAGAAAAAAATAATCATGTCATTTAGAATTTTTTTAAAAAAATGTCACTTAGAAAGAAAAAATGAGTCATTTAGAAAGAAAAATGGAACAGAAGACTAAGATAAAATATTATATCATATATATGTGTATATGTATATATATGTTGATACATTTTCTCTATATGTGCATATATTCTATATTTCATATATATGCTAGTAAATGTGTTATGTATAAAATATAGTTACAGTATTTATAGTTACAGGTAGAATTGAATCAAATGTAATATTAGCACAGTTGATCTTTGAGCAACATGGGGGTTAGTGAAGCCAGTGACTACACAGTCAAAAATACACATATAACTTTGACTCCCTAAACATTTCTGTCCTACCTCAGTATCAACAAGAGATTAGTTTAAGGATCCCCACAGACATCAAAATCCACAAATCCTCAGGTTTCATATAAAATGGCAAAATGGCATAGCATAATGCACATATTGTGGTAGCAACTATAGTACAAGGAATGAAGCTGACTCATAGTATTGAAAGATTAAGAATTCCAGTTGTTGAGGGATCAAAGAGATAACTGAGTTGCCAAAGATCCCAACTGTGCTACAGTCTTCATAGGAAGAGTTGTCATGGGGTTTATATGACACATTCCTGATTATCTAACTTCTATATCCCAGTAGTTTGGTAACACTTGATACTCTCAGTTCCTATAAATTAAATGGGCTGAATCCATTACACTTAATATGTATAATTTTTCATTGAAATGAATTTTCTCTAATCTATATGCTTTTTATGATATACTATGTTTTCAGTGACGAGACTCAGATATTCTTTCTTCCTACACTGGCATTCAGAATATGAAAAATAGTAATCAGACGCATAAAATGAAAACATAAATATCTAACTCAGAAATAAGTATTTTAAAGTTGTTATATTTGAATACATATTCTACTAAGTTAATATTACACACTTCCATTCAACCTAAACAAATTCTTAATGAAATATATATTCTCCTGTTAGTGACAAATATGAATAGCAACTTCTCCTTTTAAAGTATTGTGCTTAATGACAGATATTTTCCAGTTAAAATTATAGTTAAGAGTATATTGCTAAAAGGACAGCATTGCCTATGTCTCCATAGTGGCAAATCATACTTTTGAATCCACCCCTATAGAAAGAATCAACTTTGTTCATCATCTCTGATGCTGCTTCTAGAATCATACATCTATTATTAAATAGGAATATTTTAAATTCTTCCTTTTGCATTAACCAATTCTGATTTTTACTCTTTAGAATTTGCATATGTTTAGAGACTGAAAAATTTAATGCTTTTTGTTTTCTTCCATCACTTCAAATGAACCAGTGTTGCTGAGTGACTACAGTTTTCATCCCCTGAAGATAATCATAGTCTCCATCCTTAAGTTAGTTCCTAGGTTTTAGGCAAGTAGACCTTATTGAACTTTTTCAATATAATATAGTTATTATATTGAAAGACAGTCATAACTTTATGTATAGAATGCTGTGGAGTACTTTAGCAAACTGTGAACTTTAGAAAAAGCTTCCTGAAGGAGGTACAATCACACAATAAAGCTAATAATAAGTCAACTGTAATATTAACACCAAATGAAATTAAACAATATCCCTTTTATTCCATTTTTCAAGTTCCTTCACAGTTATTTTGAGTGCAGAAAATGTAAAGTATCACTTCAAGAACATTGTTTCATAGTTTTGTACCATCAATGAGAGCTTTGAAGCATTGATATGCATTCATTTCCTTAATATGGTTTTGATGATGGATAATCAATCCATATTTACATTTTTGACAGTTTAGAAAAAAGTGCAATAAAGTAAATTAAATGTGAATCGAGACATGATAAATTACTTGTGAATAATCCATTTCAGCATTTTCAAATGTTGTTTCTTTGTCGACTCATAAATAATAAATGTGAATGTATAATAGTAAAGTGATTGCTTATTGTCTATTTTTCTGAATAGGACACTCTAACTCACAAAATTTTTAAAATTACACTTTTAAAATATTAACTAACCCAATGCAATAAGAATGTTTGAAAAGGAAACAGGCTAACAAGTTAGGATTTATTCGTTAATTAATTCATTCCTACAACCAATATTTTCTAAACGCTTTTTACATATGAGACACTGTCCTAGGTGCTAAGTATCTGGCAGTGAAAAACAAAACAAAACAGAAAAACTATCTACTCTCCTTGAGTTTACTTTCTAGATGGAGAAGGAAAGAGTAAACAAACACATAAATACACTATATGTCATATTGTATGTAACAGTATAACTATGAATAAATTTTAGTAAATTGTCATACATATTAAACATCATGTGGTTTGGCAAACCTACACATCCTCTTTGAAATTTAAATGTTTGTGACTATAGTTCTTTATTTAAAATTTCTTTGGAAGATAATCCATTTTAATGTTTTCTGACTTCAGATGAAACTTTGCAGTTTATTAATGGAGGCAGAACTGATATTCAGATTTACAGGTCTAAGATGCTTTAGACTCTTCTTGTATATCTCCTGCCCTGCTTTAGAATTAGACACTTCTTAAAGGAGCTCTGACAAACACATAGTAACCTCTGATCTGTTTAACATCTCTATAATTCTGCTTTTTTCATGTCATGCAAATGAAATCATATACTCTGTAGCTTTTTCATATAGCCTCTGTCACTTAGAAATATGCATTTAAGATATATCTATATCTTTTCAGGTCTTGTTTGCTCATTTGATTTCTATAATTCGATGATATTAATTCCATTAATGCACACATCAAGTTTATTTGTCCATTCTCCTATTTAAATATACTTTAGTTGCTTCCAGGTTTGGGAAAATATGAGTGAAGTTCCTATTAACAGTCAGAGGAAGGTTTTGAATAAAAATTTCAAATCAGCTATGTAGTTAGAAATGCAAGTGCCAGATCATGAATAAATTTTATTTTGTCTTATAAAAAACTGTTAAACTTTCTTCATGCTGGCTATACCATTTTCACTACCACCATCAATAAGTAGAAGTTATTATTCCAAAATCTTTCCACTAATTTGTAGTGTTAGTTTTTTGAGGTTTCAGCCATTCTAATAGGTATTAGAATTGTTGTTTTAATGTGAAATTCCCAGATGACAGAGTTTTGAGCATATTTTCATATGAATATCTGCCATCTGTATCTTTTTTGGTGAGATGTTTATTTAGGTTTTTGGCTCATTTTTAAAATTTGATTGTTTATTTTATTAAATGTTTCTATTTTTTGGACAAGTGTTTTGCAGATATGTGTTTTCTAAATAAAATCTTGCAGTTTATGGCATTTCTTTTAATTCTCTTAACAGTGCCTTTTGCAGAGTAAAGGATTTTTTAACTTTAATAAGGTTAAATTTGTAATATACTCCTTGAATTGATCATGATTTGGTGTTGTATTTAAGTTTATCATAAAATTCATGCTCATGTAGATGTTCTCCAAAGAATATTTAAGAGTTTAGCATTTTACATCTAGATTTACGATCAATACTGAGTTACATTTTGTGAAATGTAGCAGGTCTGTGTCAAGGTTTATTTTATTTTATTTTTTATTTTGATGCTCATTTGTCCCAGCACCATTTCTTTAAAAAACAAAAACAAAACAAGAACTTTCCCCATTAAATCGCCTTTGCTTTGCTCCTTTGTCAAAGATCAGTTGAATACATTTTTATGTGTCTTTTCCATGGATCTATTTGTCTGTTCTTTTTCAGTGTCGTGCTCTTTTGATTACTGTTGCCTTACAATAACACTTAAAATCAGGCAATGTAAGTCTAACTTTGTTCCTCTTTAATACTGTGTTGAATATACTAGTTAATCATCTGAAACCATTTGTTTATATCCACAAAATAGCTTGCTGTGATTTTGACTGAGACTGTGTCAACTCTTTTGATCAAGTTGGAAAGAAGTGACATCTTAACAATATAGAATCTTCTGATCCATGAATATAGAAATAAACCTATTGTTTGAAGATTTATGTTAAACTACTAAGCAGTTAGACGTTGTTTAATGTTTGCTGTTGCTATGGACACTAGAGCCTTCAAAATTCTAGTGCATTTTTTTTCTCTCCTCTTGACTTTGGGGTACCCTAAGTGTTCCTCTTAGGGAGCTTGTATTGAAATTCTATCAGCTCCAATACACTATCATAATTCTGGTGTCTTGTTGGTGTGATGGTAGGGTGTTGGGGAATGGATCCATTCTGTATTCTTCCAAATAATTAGCAGTCTTTCAGTGCACTTGGTATTCTGAGCTTCGACCTCCAGAGCTGTTTATTTTTGGATAGCCCTCCGCCCTTAGTTGAGACAGGAAGGACCTACATGCAAAGAGTTTTCTCCTTTCCTAGACAGCTGCTCAGAGACTCTTTATAATATTCACTGTGTCATGGCCTTCCAAACTTAGAGAATGGGTTTGGACTCACAGCTAACTTAGCCTATATCCTTAGATTCATGACATTAACATTAACTTATTTTCACCTCTACATTTTCTGAGACTCATATTGGTACCAAACGATGTAACAGAAAAAAAAGCAATGTCCAGTCTTTCAAATAAAACCTTGTTTCATAAAGTTCACTCTTTTCTGCATTAATAGTGGTTATTTTCTCATCATTTTCATGACAATTATACTATATTCATTAGGTAAAATGTAAAGAAAATCCATATCAGATTTGAAAAATAATTTGAAATTAAAGACGTCCAATTTTCTAATAAATACAAAGTGAATAGGGTCAAACAATCAAGTGAGTGACTGGCATGCCCAAACATCACAACAGGAGGGCACTTAGGGAGTAATAGATAAGTTTCTAATCATCTGCAAGACCTATTGACCAAAATATTTTGAATCCTAAATTTACCAACCTCTATCTTCTGTAGTAAGATAAAACATGTGATCTAATGACAATTACATGACATAGCACTCTGAGAGGATTTTAGGAGAATAAAAGAATCCGAAGAGAGATGAGCTCCCTTTTTGGAGAGAGAGTTATTAGAAAAAGCCCTGCTAATCTGAACAAGAACGTGCTGGCAGATGGAAAAGGAGGGACATTCAAATGTCTGACTCAAGGTATAAAATGTGGTATTGAATAATAAGTTTGCTGATATCAGAATTGGGAAAAAAAAAACTCAACAGAGAAGAAAAAAAGAAAGAAAGGAAAAAAATTTTTAAAAAGAAAGGGAAAAAAATGACAGAAAAAATGCAGGTGCAGCTCCAGGCTGAATTCAAATTGTGGGGCTAGAAAGAATATTTACTTCATTTGCCATCCTAATCTGAACAGAAGTTCCTGGTCTACAAAAACATCATAAATGAGATTAAGAATATTAGAACAGACACGTAACTGGAGTATCTAGTTTGTCCATTCCACCCAAATAAATACTATTTCTTCCTTTTACCCACTTTGTCTTCCTTTCCTTTCTTCTTTTTCCCCTCTCCCTTCCTCTCCCTTCTCTTCTTCTTTTCCTTCCTTCCCTCATCCCTCCCCTCCCGTTTCTCTCCTTCCCTTCTCTACTTATCATATATTTTTTGCTCTCCTTATTTTGCTTTCCTGTTCTTTAAATTGGTCAAACAGAATAAGCATTCGATTCACTGAAAAATGTGTTATCTCATGAATGATTTATACCAACAATTTAATAATTCATTTTTCAACAAAATCCATAAAAATCAATTGTGTTCACTCATTATTGGCACGTTAAAGCTTTAAAGAGTCATTGTACATAGACTGGATAACATTTGAGTTTAGCTAGAAGAAAGATGAACATTCTTTCCTATCATCTCAATAGATTATTCTGTAAGTGGGGTACAACTCAGATCTCCACAAAGAGAATAAAGATTCAGTAGGCTTAATGCTGAAAAAGTAGTGTCTGATTTTGGCAAGATTAATGTTTTAAGTCTCAATCATATTTTAAAAAGAAAAAAAACCTGAAATTTAATTATTGTTCCAAGTTATTAAAGCAATCGTCCAAAAAATGCACTTGAAGCAACCTAAATAAAATAAAGATGGAAAAATTAGTAATATGTAACCGGAAGGCTAAAGATAAAATTTCATCCTAAACTAGAATCTAGTAAAAAATAGAGAGATACAAGAAGACATAGTAGCAACATCAAGTTGATTGTTCTAGCTTCACTGAATGAGAATGTAACTTCTCTAGAGACGTACAACTGGCTACTGGTTTACCAACATACTGCATTTTTAATATAACTTACTGTTTAGAAAGACAGTCAATATATATTTTATACAGTTATCATAGAGAGGAGGTTTGCCATCTTCATAATTTCTAGTAAAAGCAGCTCAGCTGGTATTGGTATATAAATATTAACAATATTGATACATAAGCCATTTGAACCAAATAGTAGTTCTAAAATTGTTAAAACCAGATAGCAAGTTATTTCAGATTTTCATTTGTATGAAAGTCCCATCAATCTTTATGTATAATAGATTTCTCCTTCTCTAAATACAATTACATCTGTGGTCTGGAAAGTATTTTTAGTTATTTCGTTTCATGAAATCCACCTATTTTAGGACAGACCGGGCTTATAAATATTAAGCTGGCACCATTTTTTTTTTTTTTTTTTAGCTCAAGTATGAAGCTTGCTGAAAAAGCAAAATTCCTTTCTGAACTTTTGATTTGAGTCAAGCGTGAAGTGCTTTCTACTCAACAAAGTTTTCTTTTTTCAATAATAAAAATTCTATAAAAATTTTAGGGGCTAAATTTCAGTTTTGTTTTGGTTCTCAACACACAGATTCATACCAGTCCAACTAACCATCTCATTAATGCATTTACTAGATTGACTTTTATTTCTTCTAGGCTTGGAAGATAGTGAAGGCATCTGATGACCCCAGAGTCACTTAGTCTCCTTCTCTAAACCATAGCACCAACTCTAAAGGGAAAACCAAAACTTGACATGACTAGTGAGTAAGAAGTCTTTTTTTCTCAATCTGCCTTCATAAGTGCCTGGTAAAGAACTCCTTTCCAGAATTCAGATTTATTTATAATTGGATTCCCTAACTTTACAAACACTTCAATTTTGACATTAGAATCCTTACATTTGACAATAAGAGCATTGACTTATTTGTGAAACTATAGGTAATGCTGAAAAAGTAGGGGCCGATTTTAGCAACATTAACGTTTTAAGTCTCAATCATATTTTAGAAATCTTAGAGAACTAACAAAAGACAGGAAATTCACCTCTGAGAAATGTAATCACTATACTTGTCCATGTCTCTCCCTAGGGAGGCTAGATAAACCTGACTTTTGCACTTTTGTTTAACTTTCTTTAAATCTAATGACCATGTTCTGGTGTACACACACTGGGCTACAAGTCCTCCAAAGCCATGCACTAGTGAGCATGTGGAGTAATTATGAAGGTACTACGAGCAACAGTCGAATCAACTGCAATACTTCATAATGCCGTGGTCTACCACCTACTCACTGCACAGTGTAAGAATCTGAATTACTAGCTGCCATGCCATGACTTTGCAGTCAATAAGAATTGGCTGCTCGTGACTTTATTCAAGAGCATTAATTATATCCTAGGTGGGACTATTTTTAAAAGAGAAACTCATTCCAAACTAACTAAAAGGTAATTATTTTCACACATATATGTATAAAATACATATAACCTATATGTATATACATAATAAATGTTATCAATACAGTTAAAAGTCATTATTTTTAGCACTAACCAAAGACTAGCTCCTGAGCTGATAATTTTTCAAGAGTTATCTTTCTGAATTCTCACAAAAACCATATTGCTTTGCTCATTTTACACTCAGGATAACTAAGATTCAGACATTTTAGTAATTTGCTTATAACACCCAATGAGTAGTTGGCAGAAGTTCTTGTGTGCTTATAACCACCATACAATTGGAGAGTGCTATGGAATATGATTATAGTGAATGTACCTTATCACAATTGGAAGGAATAAATTATCAGGCAGTCATTTTTCGAAGTCTCTGGTGTTCATATTTGTTGTCATGCTGTTGCTTTCTCACTCTCTTTTTCTTTCTTTTTCCCTCGAATCTCTCATCTCTGCTTCTCTCAGCATTTTCTCCTAGCTTCCTCTATGCAGACAAACTTCCTTTGGTACAAATTCCATAATCTGACTGGTTTCCATGTCTAAATGAATTATTTTGCATGGTTCATTTAAAAATCATCAAAAGATAACTAATTGCCTGAATTAGGTTTAAAAGATGATTGCTTATCCATGCAGATTTTTAATCTTATTCAACTGGTAAAGTGGTTAATTTAAAAAATACCTCTTAAGTTTTGAGTGCTGATATGGATTTTCTTATGATGAGATATTTTTGACCTACAATTTAACAGAAAACTTGAACTGCATTAAATATGTTTACTTCGATCCTTTTTTGCAAGTGTTCTGAAATTTCACAGTTTCTAAATCTTTCAATCTACTTATTTGTAAACATCTATAAGTATACAATAGAAAATTTTATCTCTATTTCAAATCTCACTACAATATTGCCAGTCATCTCATGCTCATATTTTCTTTTTCCTTCCCTAGAAACACTATTCTCTTCTTTCAAAGTGCATCAATGTCTGTACTTTCTTCAACTGCCCTATGCAGCGTTTAAAATGTAATAGAGATAAAGCTGACACCCTTGTCTGTTCTGCTATATTCAATTTTGCAGTAGTTAGCAATACCACAGAAGAGTCTGTCATTACTCTGAATGTGCTTCATGTAAAAACAAGAAATTCATCTCAAGCTGTTTATTTCAAAGACAGAAACTTAAATCGGGACTGGGATATACATCTTCACTTATATTCAATATTCTTCTGGCATATGCTATGATAAGTGAATTTCCATTTTAAAGTTCATATTAAACAGCATCTAAGCAAGTAGCAGTAGTAATGGCAGCATAAGCCAAATGCAATAATCCCATTATCAATCCCTTTGCTTCCAGTTTAGTCCCTACCAAAATCAATCATTTTAACTGCTGCTATATAATTTTCCAGAATTTCACTTTCATCATGTCATAACACTGGCCAAAACACTATAGTTGTCAAATTTCATTATCTCTAATAATAAAAATAATTTCCTTTATATATTTGTTCATTTTCCAAGCCCCCTTTCTAACTTTATATACAAATATTCTCATACCTACGTTTTCCACTCCAATTAAAGTGCTATACTTAAAGCTTTCACACAGAACTCCCCTGATTTTCTAAGACTCCCTAGAATAATCCTTAAGATTAGTTTCTTTATAAGTCATAACCTTCTCTATTTTAGATGAGAATTTCAGAATGAATATTTGTCTTTTTCTAATTCCATCTCCTCCACAAACTTATTGGAATTGTTTTGGTCACAAATCCTCTAACTTCTATGAACTCACATGTAAAATAATAATATTGTGTACTATCTTTGTTTTAAAATGTCCCACTTTCTCCATATTACACAATGTAAGATTTGTGTAATTCAGTGTATTCACTGCTAAAATGTTAACGTTAAACATCTGAAGACACCAAAGCTTCAATAAATCTACTAAAGCCCAGTTATGTTAATAATTATTGGTAACATGACAACATATCAAAACCACAAAAGAGAAGATACAAACTAAAGGACTAAAAGTACATTGTAAAGCCATTCAAAAATTTCTCCCAGTAAAGTATCGCCCTTCCTATATTTATGTAATATAGACGCTTATGGTGTTACATTGTAAAGCAAATGAAATTAAGACAATTTGTTAAACGTGTGGGTAGAAATACTGGCTGTGACCCACATTAGTTTGGTCGTATTTGGTCACATTGGTTAGCATTACTATGCACAGATTGTGATATAGTTCTTAGGCTTCATAAAAACAATGCTTTATCCTAGTCCAGATTGCTATTGTCTTCTTTTCAAATATGGCACAATATCAATGAAATATAATTTTTCAAATAGTAGAAGCTATGGCAATGTCATGCTAGGTCACAAAAGAGTTATAATCCGTCCTACCCTATCCCCGATTAAATTGATGTAGTGTTGATCAGGTCAGAACAACAGTAACAACAATAAGCTGAGAGATGGGAGGGATTCCTGATAAACTGTGGCCACAGACTACCAACATATGAATCCCAACCCTAGATACACATTGGCCTGTGTTGATCAGGAAACCTCAAGACAGAAATTCGTATTTTACTGGATTCTGTCTGGTTGTACCCCAAGGAATGCAAACACAAAGAATTTCAAAAATATATTTTTCTTGCACAATAAATAGCACACAAAGAAATAAGGCGCACAAAGAGGAAAAATAACTTGAGAAGTAATTATAATAACAGATGTACATACACTTTGAATATTTAAATTATAAAGTTAAATAGTAGCATAAAAAGATCAATATAAAAGAGCACCTTGATCACAGACTTCTAGGCTCTTTAATTGTGAGAAGATATTTTTTTGTTATCTAAGACACCCAATCTGCGGCATTTTATTATGGTAGCCTAAACAGGCTAATACACCATCCTTTTTCCTTCACTTTATGCACTGGAGTTTCCCCTGTAAACAGCATTCAGTATTTTTAATCTGATCTAAGTCTACTTCGACACATTTATTTATCTTGTGAATATATCTGTATTTTTTTCCTACCATGTGGGTCTTACTACTTTTTATGTATTCCATTTTTTTCTGTTTTTTCCCCAATGCATGTTTTCTTCATTTTAAAATTATTTTGTTATTTCTTTTATTTCATATCCTTTTTCTGCACCCATTGATTTAGAAGATATACAATCAGTTTCTGTTTAGTGTTTACCCTTGACACTTTAATATGTGTAGTCAATTTATTATGTGCTAATATAAACCAATGGTTTATTCTTCTCCTGAATCATAAATGAATCTAGAATACATTAATTGCAGGCAGACTATTCAAGTTTATATAAAACTGTTCATCTATCTTACTTTGACCTCATTTTTTTTTTAACTCTACCAAGTAGAATTTGTTATTTTTGTTTCATATTGTCCATGTTAGTTCAGATTTTGTTGAATTTGAGAACCTACTTACCATTTTATTGACACATAACCTCTTTGGGTGTCACCAACTTTCTTGTAGCATCATTTTTTCTTCTTTTTGAAATTCATTCGCCTTTAGTGAAGGTTGGGTAGTAATAACTCTCAATGTATATCACAAAATGTCTTTATTTAGGTGATCCTCTGGTGAGTTTTGCTGGAATACAATTTTAGAACAAAAATGATTTTCTATTAATAATTTGAAAGTATTATTCCTTGGTTTTCTTACTGCTAGTGAGAAATAAGCTGTTCACGTATTTTCATGTTTTAATGAGTGTTTACCCTACAGTTATTTTTAAGGGCTTCTCTTTTCTTTGAGTAACCTGTAGTTTTACATATATGTGTCTAGGTGTGCATTTCTTTTTATAATTATCTGTATGAGCTTATTCCTCTTTTTAAATTGATTATTTCATCCACAATGATAATTTCTGGACCATTATCTCTCTATTGTTTATTTGTTATGCTTATTATTACTAATTTCTAGAATTCTTAAGAGATACACATTTTGGAAATTTCATTTCATCTTTATTGCTAAACTTTCTTACATATTAAAATTAACTTTTGTGTTTCTTTGTTAACCCCTCAACAATTTATCTAACTACATGATAGTTAGATTGTTTATTCTCACATAATGCCTATTATGCTGTTTGACCTTACAATCGTTTTAAACCTCAATATCTTTCACCTCTCTTGGATTTTTCAATGCCTTTTTAATTACTACAGACATAATAAGTATCCTGAATACATGTATATTAGATAATTCATAGATAAGATGCACATTTATCTGGTTCTTAAATTCTTTCTCACTTGTTTATTTCTGCTTTTGTGAGGTTTTTTAAAGTTATTATTAAGACCTCACATTTCCTGAAATTTAATCTATAATTTTTTTTCTTTTTAAAAATTAATTAAATTTTTATCATGGTTAATGAAATTTAGTAAGTTTCAGGTGTACACTTCAACAACAGGGCATATATATTGTATTGTGTGCTCATTGCCCATTTTTCCTCACCTACCTCTCCCATTCCCCTTCCCCCCACCCTCTGGTAACCTCTAGTTTATTGTCCATGTCCATGAGTTTCTGTTTGTTTGTCCTGTTTGCGTGTTGCTTTTAGCATTGTATCCCACATATAAGTGATATTACATGGTTTTCAACTTTTTCTGTCTGGAATATTTCACTTAGCATGATCATCTGAAATGTTTTGAGAGCCATGTTGAAGGAGCATTTCTCCTGGAGTAATTTGTAATTACTTGAGCATCAATAATAAAATTACCAAATGAGGGCTAGATCAAATTAATGAATTCTTACGAGAGCCACTTTTTTTGTTTATTTTAATCTATACTTAGAGCCAGAGATATAATAGAAAATTTCCCTTGTTTTTCTACCTGTGTGGTGAGATTTTTTTTTTAATTCATTCTTGTACTAGGAAGTAAGTTTTCTTTCAAATTCAACATATATAAGGTGGTTCTGGATCCAAATTCCCACCCCAGGAAATAGTACTAAATTTCATTAGCAGACAACTGGTCCTGTCCGAACACCCCCTGGGACATTTCACACAAAAAGGTCCTATATTCGGTACCGTTAAAAACGTCCATGCTTAGAAAACGTCCCTGAGTTCAGCTAGCACATAAGGTTTATTTCTACTTTTGGTTTAGAGGATTACTACACAAATATATTATTACGTTTTATTGGACCAATAATTGTATTGTAACTGTATTGCTAATTATAACCCTTCTTGCCTGGGTAGCCTAGCTGGTAATGGCACATGGGATTAGGTAGATGGTTCAGCTTAGACCAAAAATCTCTATGAGCATTTTGGATAAGATCAAATGTCCTGCAAAGCTAAATTTCTAGGCCACAATCATCTACATATGCCCCTTGCTATCTGACAGCTTCAGCACTTGCCACTCTCTGGACCTAAAACCTTTTTTCCTGTCTATAGATTTTCCTTATTGTCTTACACTTCTCTAATACACACACACACACACACACACACACACACACACATACACACACACATGTATATATGTGTGTATATATATACATACACACATATATATGTATATATATGTGTATATATATGCCTGATTATTATATTTAGCATATTTATATGCTAAATAACAGAATATTGTCAAGATATCTCTCATCTTACTAAAAATGAGTCAGTGAAATTCTATATAATAAAACATTAAAATATATTTATTATATTTTATTGTGACTATTTGTAGCTCCACTGGAATATGCAATTTGTGAAAAGCTAAATTCTATATTTTGCATTACTATTCATGCAACAAAATGCTTTACATTATATATAGTAGGTATTTTATGATGACTGTTGAATTGAGCTTAAAAATAATATAGCTCAGTGACATGTCATTAGAAATATATTTTTGATTTGGTCAATTGATCAACAATGGTTCCTATAAGATATGTTTTTGCATGAGTCTCATATTCACTGTATGATGATTACGATTTCGATAAATAGTTATTTTGACATAGACTAATATAAACCGCTTTAAAATTCACACATAATGTTAGTATAATTGCCATAAGATGTATTTATGTATTTTGTATCTTGTTCTAAAATGGGTCAGTTGTCAATATAGGAATATGTAATACAATTCTATGATTCAACATGTCTTTAAAACACATGTAATTCCTACAATTTATTATTCTGTATTTTTTTCTAGTTATTATCTTCTTCTTTCTTAATAGAACTATGGAAAGAAATTGTCTCAAAATGTGAACAATGCTATAGTATTATCTAAATATACTTTGTTTTATTATTTTAAAGAAATTAAAGTGTCAAGAAATTTGTATCTGAAATAAGCAATTTATATTTAGAACAGGTGAGATATTATTTAGAAGCAAATAAAAAGTTGTTGGTATATTACAGAAATGCATTGTATGATTAAGTGACATTAAAAGGCCAAAACAGTTCTTTTTTTCCTTAATAACTTCATAATGGTTTCAGTTAAACTTTTAAAATGTGCCTTTTATTTGTTCTCTTAAACAATGTATTTATGTTATTTTATACTTGGAAATCATCTTTAATATCCATTGAACAATTGAATAATGAAGACAATTTTCAGCTAGGGACTCTAATTTTGTTTAACAATTTCTATTTTCAAACATTTATTAGACAGATATTTCATTCATTTTTCTGTGAGATTTTTTAATTGCAGCTTAATTTTGTATCTTTTTGTTATTAAATTAATGCCAGTGAATATTAGTATCGGTACAAAACTTTGTCTTATTATTGGAACAACCTCAAATTTTAAACTTTTTGCATCGAAGCTCAGAGGCCACTATTTATCCTCTTTTTAATACTAAATAATGATATTGTAACTTTAGATATAACAAGTTATTGACTTTTTTTTCTTTAAACATTATTACTGGAACTTACTTGATTTATGGTTTAACACCTCTTTAGTATGTTCTCATTTCCTTGACAAATTTTAAACTTCTGTTCTCATTTCATGTTTGCTGCAAAAGGTATTGCAATAGTTATTATTCCAGGATTTTCTTGGTTTGTTATATGTGTAAGGTATTATAAAAACATCACAACTCCAAGCCTGAGTTTATTCATTTATACTTTTATTGACTAACCATGTGCTAGATACTGTTAAAAACACAAAGACTGTTGAAGAATAATGTAGACTTGGGCTTGAGCAGTGACATCATGGGGATACAGAAAAAAAAAAAAAGAACTTAAGAAGTACAAATAGAAATCAACAAACTACTTTAGTTAATAAACATATTTCCATTTAGTTATGATTGTTATTTTACTCAAACAAACATCAATTTTCCTCTAGTGAGAACAACGTGTATTTAATAAACTAGTACAAATTGGTTTGATTAGTTTGATTAGGTTGATTAAAATGCCAAAAACATTGACTCAGTTTTGATACCTTATAAGATGTGTTTTGCAATGTTTTTCACATTTTTCATAAAATAATGGTTAGCATTTTAGGGATTCAGGAAGACTATCATCTCTATTTTAAGTCTTCAGTCTTCCTTTATGTTTTCTAAAGGATGAGTCAATTGTTGGAGGTTTACATGGCTAAAGAGTGAAAGTTTATGCACCATCTGCTGAGCAGCAGAGATATCAGACCCATGAAAGTTTTCCAACCTAATACTCATGGAAAAATTAACACTAGAATGTAGAAAAAAATGCATATTTAAATGACCAAGAAGCTACCTATATACAAACCAATGGGCAATATTTACAAAGGTGTATAGAATAGTTTGCTTGACTTTAATTAGGATCTATTTGCAAATCAAAAATATTATATTATTTTAAGTATATAATGTAGATGCTCCATTATCATTTTATTCAGACTGAAATTAAGTAATGTTCCATGAAATAGTGTATTTATAATCTAAAAAATATTTCGAATCAAGCATTTAGGATTAAATATAGTAATTGAAAAAAGAAAAATGAATTAATAAGCCAAATATATAAGCCTACATCTATTTATCTATATGAACAGTGATTGTAGATTTTCACTGCAGTACAGACAGTCCTTGACTTATGATAATTGGATTCATAATTTTTCAACTTACAAAGATGCAAAAGTAACATGAATTCAGCAGAAACTATATTTCAAATTTTGAAAATCAATCTTTTTCCAGGCTAGTGATGTGCTGGGTACGATACTCTTCTGATGCTGAGCAATGGCAGTGAGCCAGCTCCTAGTCTTCACCCAATCAGAAGGGTAAACAATTGATGCTCTACCGTGCACTGTGCTGCCAGCGCATTTTGGGTATAGTGTTTTGTGCTTTTGCATCCATCAGTCTAGGAGATGCCCATCTGTGTCTCCTGCTTCTGGTAAGAAAAGGAGAAGGAGGCAAAGACTCGAGATGAAACTGAAGATAACTGCCCAACTGTAAGCTAATGTAAGTGTTTGGAGCACATTCAAGGTAGGCTAGGCTGAGCTGTTATGTTCGGTAGGTTAGATGTATGAAATGCATTTTAAACTTGCAATATTTTCAAATTATGATTGGTTTATCAGGATGTAACACCATCATAAGTCAAGAAGCTTCTGTATAATTGCAATTAAAATTTTTAAATTAATCAACATAATAACAATAATATGCATTTAATTTAATAATATTTATAAAATATTCAATAACTATATTATTCTAAAATTTGAAATCATAGCTACAAGCCTAACGTAGTATGAAAATCATTTAATTTGTTCAAGAGAATTCAAATAACCATAGGAGACTTTAAAATAAGCATTTCAATAAATATTTCATTTTTCAATGAGCTTTTTTTGATGTCAGGTAGGCATAGACTAAAACTTCTATTCATGTTTAATCTGAATTTAATACTACTTTAAGTGTCTTTACATTGGATTATCAGTGATTACCAAATTATATAACTAACTATTCCTGATATATTACTTATACATCTTTCCATGAAAATCTTTCGAAGACAGCAGTTAAATATATCTTAGTTTTTGTTATATATTTAAAAAAAGGTTAGAACTAAAGAAAATAACAGCTTCTCTTTTCAAATGCAAATTATAATATAAAATAACTTGTATAATATATTCACTCAGGCAGGGAGTGCATCTTTGAAAAGTGTATTGCCTAGATTGCCTTTACTCCTGTTAAAATATCTGTAGAATTTTTAGAAACATCACAGACATACTATGTTGATTTCTCACATAAAATAAATCCACATCGGTTTCTGTATTAGCTTATTTTACTGGCGATACATTTTTCTTTGTCTTTGGTGTTTGTCAATAATTCTTGGTGTTCTTGGCTTATATTTGCATCACTCCAATCTCTGCCTTCATCATCATATGACGTTCTTCCCTCTGTCTGTCTTTCCTCTGTGTATCTGTCTCTCTCCAAACGTCCCTGCCTTTGTAAGGACACCAATCATAGAATTTACAGCTCATGTCAATTCAGTATGATATCATCTTAATCTGATTACATTCTTTATAAATATGGATAGTGCTGACATTATATACATCAAAACTTAAAATCTTCAAAGGGATTATATTTTACATAGTTTATTAACAGAGAATTAAATTTTCTTGAGAAATAAATGACTGTCAGATTTTGGAAAAATCAATAGTAAGTGTGAATATATAATATGTCATTTTAATTTTAAACATGAAAGCTGAATAGTGAAAAAAATAACAATGGACCAGGAATTAAAAGATGGTGGTGTGAGTCTCGGGGCTGTTGCTATCTAGCTTTGTAACTTCTGTTTTGATCCTAAAATTCTTTTATCTAGACTTCTGTTATAAATTAGGTTTCAGAACTTTATATGTTGAATCTATAGGTACATCATATTGCTATCTATTTTCTTAGAATCAATTGTTTGTTTTTTTTTTTAAGCAAACAATTTTAACTGAGTTCACTCTCTACTAGGTAATGAATTAATTAATTATATTGGAGAAGTTAATGAAAACAAAATAATGAAATAATGCATATTTAATTTATGTACAACACATTATTGAATATAAAAAGAAACATTTTCTTTTTGGAACCATCTTCACAAACAAAATAATTCCATTATTTTCAGAATCTGACAAAATTGTAGAATAGTAAGGTACTTAATTATACTTAATTTAGATAAGCTAAAATGTATTTTAAGCAATTTTTCCTATTGATTTTGCCTACGGTTATCATTTGCCAATAGATTTCATGCTTTTACAAAATAAACAAAAATAGAAAACATAGGGTGAAATAATTGCTGATAAAATCAGGAATCTATTACTAATGGATGAAGAAAATAACTATTCTTTTGTTTTTTGAATTTCTTTGTAATGACCACATACTTTTTTTTTTTTCCATTTTGTAGACACTGCTACCATATTATACAGATAAGCAGAAGTCTAGGTAGAGTGCCTGTATAAATATTTTACTAAAAAGGCCAGAGTATTCATAGTTTTCTGGGGTTGGTCATGCCTGCATTGCTAGGAGAATGAGATTTTGAACTTTCTCCCACAGGGCTGCTATCCCTTAAGAGGAAATAGATGTATACTGGTGAAGGATATGGGAAAAAAAAGTTTCCTTTCTTTATTCTTTTTAGAAAAAAACACACATTTAAAGAAAAACATTTTTTCCATTGTGGTTCTAATAACTGTGCTACCTTTTGTAATTGCAGCTTCATTTACTTTGGTTATTTTTCCTGTCAAAATATAGATGATTTGTAGAGATAAAGCTTGGGTGTAATTGATATTGGCCACTGTAACTTATTCTTTAATCTCATCTTTCTAGTTGCATTAGCTAAAAGCAGTTTATGAGTACAATGTGCACAGTGAGGTAAATAGCACTGGGTACTGTTATACACACTGAGAGGGCCAAAGGCTTTCAAGTGGAGCAGGCAGGTGAGACCAAAAGCAGGATCACTTTGGAAACAAATGTCTCTGATCTAATTAAGTCACTTTAGGTCAATCCTCATTATCCATTACTGGAAAACTGTAAAGAATAAGACATTTATCATTTTCTTATCTTATCTTCTTTTTGGAACACACTGATTACTTAATTTGGTTTAAAATGCTACAGATATTCTCAGAATCAATGTATGATTACACCTTAAAATGGAAAAGAGGCAAGTTTATCCCCAAAGCATAATGTATCAACATAGTTCAGGAGAGCAAAAGAAGGAATTTAAGTCTTACTCACTTGGAAAATGACATATCTTTAACTTGGAAATTCTCCAAGAGAAAGCTAGATGAAACTCTAAATAAATGGAAGGAGATAGTGCAGAATATAGAAAAGGTCAAGCATTTTAAACATCAAAATCAAAATATAATGTAAAACATTAGAAAAGAAAACATGCAATGCTTGGAATGGGAATGAGAACAAAAACTATCTGGTAACCTGAATATGGTTTCTGGTATTTTTAGCATATGACTAAATAAGAACTGTAGGGACAAAATATATACATTTCCTCAACAACTCACAGTAGAGAGAAGATAATACAATAAGAATTATTACAGAACTATAAAACATATTTCTCATATTGTATTTTAATGCTCTCAAGTTTATAACCAATGAATTCAATAACAGGCCATTAAAAAAATGTTGGCAAACCTACATGAGCCAGTGAGGGAGAATGTGGGTGTCCCGTTAACATAATTTATCATCTTGCTGAAGCAGCTCACATCTGTGTGTATAGCTACCTTACTTTTACATTCCTTAGATCTAGATAGAAGGGCAATCTCCTGAAGGTAAAAACTGCTGCATAAAAGACATGTTGACAACTGTCAAAGTCAGCAGCTATACAAGCAGAGAGTTTTAAATAAGGTGTTTTTTTTGTTGGAGCTTAGTAAAATGGATGCCAGAGAATATTATGAAGTGCATATTTTAAAAAGTCTCCCATTCCCAACATGCAGAAAATTATTCCCTAGAGAACTGATGGTAAGTTCACTATTACCTCACTCTAATATTTTAAAAAGTAAACAGTATATAATTTATTCAATGATCCTTATATAATAAATACAATTAAGTTAAAAATTGTTAGACTTTCACATATTGCAAATTTATAAAGTATGACTATTTCCAATGTCATTATTTAAAAAATATCAGAGGTAAATTATAAAATTATATACATATACATACACACATTGTCTATAGATGTGTATATATTTAATGTACAATCAGTATAGAAGAGTAAAGGAGGCACTAGCAGAAAGAAATACTATTATGGAATAATTATTAAAGAAGTAAATTTACTACTTAGATCTTAAACATAGAACTGAAAGAGGCAACTATACTGTGCTGGTACAAGTTTGTATTTACTTATTGAACTTATCTCTTTATCTGGTTATACTCACTTAAAAAATGTATGTACTAGTAGGTCTTAGGTTTGGGTGTGAATCATGGGAATACTCAGCATAACACTGTTATAAATATAATATGAGGATATTTATTACTAATGGTCAACATATATAGAAATAGTGAGTTCAGGCTTCTAATGATTCACTTGATATTGAGATGAATAAAATTGCTTTCTCTGATGGTCCCTACTTTCTCTGGTTTCTATTTGCAAGATCACCACATAGTACAAAAAAAAGCTGAAAATTCAGCCTTTTTGTTTACCTTTCAAACAGCAAGAAAAATGAGACAAGAGATACAGGTCCTTTCCCTTTAAGAATACTTATCAAAACTATTTTTGCATACTACAAGTAAGAATTTGATCACATAATCAGAACTACTACTAAGTGTCTCTGGAACATCCAATCTGTTTTGCATGCCTATGTATCTGACCAAGAATCATATTCTCTTACTGAGGAAGAAAGAGCACATCTTTTCAAGACAAGCAATCTTCTAAACATTCTAATAGTTTCCAATACTATGGTTTTTCCATATTATTTATGAGTTATATTAGAAATGACATCTTAATACATATATCACTTTATAAAGCCTTCAATGGCACATGATGGCCCAAGGGTGATCCAAATACTTACCAAGAATGTCTTCTATTTTTTTCAGACCTCTCTTTTATGTCCACCATCACTAATGATGTTGATACTAGGGATGTTGTGTTCCCTGCCCTGTATCCCTGGAGAGCTTGCTCACTCAAAGCTAAGTAAAAAAAAAAAAAAAAGATTAGATGCCTAATAAAGTCACACTACACACACACACACACACACGCACACACACATGTGCGCACGCATTCTACAAACTTAGAAAATAGCATAAAAGGATATTTTGGAAAATCATATAGAGAGGAATTTGAGTAAATTACAAAATATCTGAATGTCACTTAAAAGGTTTAAGGATCTGAATAGCATAAAACTCATTCATAGTTTTAAAGATAATGTGCAAATTTATTCAAATTTCTGAGTAAAAATGATTACCAACCTAAAATTCTATACCCAGAAAAACTATAAATCAACTATGATGGCAAAATAAACACATAATCAGGCATGTACCACCTAAATTTTTTTATCTGACATCTTAGAAACATATAGAGGGACTTATACTATCAAAATTAGGTCGGATACCAATAATGATGCGTTAATAATAACATTGATATTGGTTCATTACCTGTGACAAATGCATGACACTAACGCAAGATGTTTCACATAAGTCCAGGCAGAGCAGTGGAGTTGCCACCTTGTGTCATCTAACTGCCCAAAATAAAATTAAGGAGGAGAGGCAGGAGTTTAAATTAAAAAATAATAATAATAAAATCAGAATCAGTATTCAAACATAAGTCAAGAAAATACAAAGGTGACAGGAATTTCTGAATTTGAAATTTAAATTATTTCTCATTCCCACCTACTCAAGTTTTTCAAATAAAGGACTTCAGAGCAAAAATTAAACTCAGTGTATAAATATAAAATCATTGGTAAAGACCTGAGAAACAGCTAAAGAATTGCCTCAGAAAAGTGTTCAATGAGACAAAAGACCCACAAATGATTCTGCAGATGTGCCTCACACTTTTCATTAAACTTTAGGGTTTCTGAAACACTTAAGAAAGCTGTCTTTCATCAGCCTTGCAGGAATCCCAGAGCAGAAAGTTCCTATGTTTGAGAAAAAAAATTAATGTGGCTTTTCTATAATAGAGTGGACTACCAATTTATTTATAGAAAATCCACAAAATTATTTCAGCTTGAGCTAAAAGAGATAGAGACAGTGCCAAATGAAAAGAGCACTTTTGACCCTCCAACATCTAAAAGACAGCAGTGGGCTCACAAAATTACTCAGCTGGCGACCTCTGCCCAGCTGCGTTTCAGAATCACTAACAATTTGTGTCTCAGAGAGGCCTCCCATTTCCCCCTCTTTAGACTGAGAGTGACTATAGTGATTATTCTATTGCTGTTCCAGCATTGTATTTGAGTTATGACAGTCAGAGAACTTCTCTCTTTAGTTCTAGGATTGTAAGACTGAGAAAAAAAACAAAATATGTGAAGTTTTACAAAAGGAACCTCTTCTGAGGATCTGATTCAGGACCTCAAACATGAGTGTGGTACAGTAGATAAAAGGTCAACACACTACAGGCAGAAAGACAATTATTGCTAACATGGTTTTGTAAAGAAAGTATGTTAGAACACAGCTATGTGTGCTCATTTACACATCGCCTGTAAGTGCTTTCAAGCTATCATGGCAGAGTTGAATAGTCTGGACAGAGATCATATGTCCTACAATACTAAAAATATGTATTGCTTCATAGATTCTATAAGGATGTGTCTGAGAAAGTGGTAAGCACATTTTTTTTTTAGTTTAAATGCATTTTTTTAGACAATCTACATGACATGTTTTTCTTAAAAACAATGCCTCCACTCCAAATAAATCAAAGTCAAAATAAATAAAGTTCTCAAGATAACATCAATCCCACTTGTCCTAGTCCTGGTGTGTAGATGAAAAGCAGGAGCCAATTATGACAATAGTAATCTCAATTGCTAAATTTGTTAAAATTCTAACCACCCTCAGGGTAGTTCAGCAGAGCAAACATGCCATGTTTTCACCAATAAAGAACTGGCAGTTTATGAAACAGCAAGGTTGTGCTTGATGTACTCAGCAGCCTCTGTCATAAATAGTGTTGCTCCTGGTCTGTTCTTCAAGTTTCCTTTGACTGACTTCATGCAATCTTTGATGTACTTCTTGTAGGCTTCTTTTGTGAAACTGTTTTCCTTCAAATGATGGTTCATGACAGTAATAACACCAGTGATTACTGTGCTATGGGTACCTTCGCCTTTGGGGCCTTTGGCAGAGGCATTTCCACCAATGAGCCCATCATCAATGTTACCCTCTGTCCTATTGATCATCTGCTTCTCCACCTCCAAGTCTCCCACAGTCTCCCAGATCTTGTTAAGATGTCAGAGAATATCTCACCATAGCTGAGGAAGTCCTGGTAGATGGTCACAATGGCACCTGAAGGATACTGTGGTGCTCGCTGAGCAGAGCCCGGAGCTCGGAATAAGCACAGTGCTACTGGAGCCATGCCGAGAGGGGGTGGGGAATGGTCAACATTGTGTGGCCAGAGGTCAGAGAGTAATGTTTATAAAACATGTCTAAACCTTTTATTTTAAGTCAATTATTTTAAGTCAATAATTGAAGATGATTTCTCTCTCCTCAAAGATAGAGTCCAGTCTTCGTTTCTCATTTCTAATGAGTAGACTACAATAGAGGTAGCAGTGTCCAAAGCAAGGTCCTATAAACAGTACAGAATTTGATTGGCTTACTTTCTCTTAGGATACATACTTTTGGAACACAATCAACATATTATGAGAAATCTAAGATTAGGTTATAGGGAGAGAAACACGGAGAAGCCCAAGTGGAGAGAAACTTTAAAACTGAAAGCCAGCAACAACCACCAGATATCAATAGGGAAAAGATTTAGATGAAATCAGCCCCTTGGCAGAGAGGGTATGAGTATGGAGTTATGATTTTGAAACTTGTTTTTGTATATATCTAACTATTCAGAAGTTGCCAACCTAACAGAATGATTTTATAAAGACTGAGTTAATGTGTCAGCTTAGGAAAACACTCTGTGAGTTGGGGACATTTTCTCCAAGATGCTGTTTATAAGCTGATATATAATGTTGTGCCACAAATAGCTAAAATACATAGGTCTAGGAAATAAGGAGCAGAAATAACATTGACCCTTCTCAGGATCATCCTTGTAAGTCACCGCTAGAATGTGTGCTTCTGGTACTCTCAACTTTTGGGTCGGCAAATGTGAAGCATCTAAGTACACATCTAATGAAAGAAATTGTAAGGATTACTATGGACTTAAAGCTATGAATAATTTCTAGTCATTTTGGTTCCTCATGAAAATGAATGAGCAGGAAAAAAAGCAACAACAACAAAAAAAGTATTCTACTAATACCCATATAGATCCTGATAAGCATGAGGGCTAAGATACTTTTATGCAATTGTAGTAAGTAGTAGTATGTTCGGAAACCAGTAAATTCATTTTGGTACCTCTAGGTGCTTCCAGGTTTGCGATGATGATAAATGACCAATATCAGTGATTATGGAGAATCACAAGTAGAGTAACTAAGGGCTCAGATGAATATTCAAGTGGACCTATCAGCAAAGATTCTAGGCATGTCAGCTTCTTAGTTAAGAATATCAAAATATGCATTTATGGTGGAAGAAGATGATTATCGATGACATCTCCAAGACAAACTACAGTAATCAGAACTCCTACATGTACTATTAGCTCTTTTTTATTAGTTCCTTATAGAAATCATGCTTGAGAATTAGCTTACTGGTGGGCAAAAGTTGACTTCAATGATTCAAAGAATAGGATTGTATTGACTCCTATTATGTAACATTTCAAGATCCTCTTTGCTCTCCTCTTCCTCCATCATATTAGGCAGGGTTGTACTGAACACATTTTCTCTGGCATTATTGCTCTGTACCTCATGATTTTTGTTCTGGTGATTTTCTATCCTTAGAATATAGAATGCTAGCAAGAAAATATTCTACATCAATGCATGCTTAACTCTAGAAGTCAGAATTATTACCAACTATGTTGCCATTCTTGATGAACAGGAGTTTATGATGTATAAATTATCCCTTCTTAATCCTCCAAGGTAAGAATGTTGACATGTATTTCAAAACACACCTTATAATACTCTGATGGGATCAAGTGCCAGTCACCTATTGCAGTGGCTAAATCAATAATACATCCTAATTTAGACTTTTCCTCATTCCATGATTAATTTGCTTTCCCCTTATATTTACTTCCTGAGTTCAACTTTTTCAATAATCTACCTGCATGCAAGCCTTTGTCTCAGACTCTGCCTTATGGAGAACCAAAGATAACCTTCCATTATTTTGTTTGACAACTCTTATTCATGATTATCTGCTCCTTCTTTTAGTTTTGTATAATTCTTATTTGGTTGATGATAGCCTAATGCCATCCTGGGTATAAGAGTGGTAGATATATAGGCAAGTAAGTAGATAGATGATAGATGATGATGATAGATAGATAGATAGATAGATAGATAGATAGATAGATAGATAGATAGATAGATGTAGAAATAAGTAAAGATATAAATGTATGAATAGATATTATGTGTGCAAAGATATTCAATTGTCCTTATTTACACAGAAGTGCTGTTTTATGCCACTTATTTTCAGACATACTCTGTATGAATTCCTTGTAGACAAGGACATTTTGTAATTAATCCTTGGATGACTTCGAATTTACATTTAAAAAAAAAAAGTGATCTCCCCCTTCCCCCCCCCAAAAAAAATAAATCAAGAGCAAAAAAATAAAAATGAAAAATAAAAGGTAATGTTCATAATTTAACATTGTCTGATTCATCGTAGTTAATTCATTAATTTGCATTTTGATAGGATGAATTTTAAAAAAAAAATAAATAAGAATCCCAAATGTACAAATTTTGTTTTGTTTCATTGTTCTTTTTCAGATATGCTAACAGGAACACTAGCATCTTAGTAGGTATTTTATGTTTATGGAAAATAGACTTGGAAGATTTAGATTTTATTCTTTTAATTTATATTAAAATACAATTAGAAAGAATGGTAGATTTTACAAAGAAAAATTCTATTGATTGTAAAGAGATAAAGTATAATTGGTAGTTTCCCACTTCCTTTAATTAACTTTATTCTAAATCCTTCACCTACCTTTGTCATAGAAGTAATATTGTGAGAAGAAAGAAAGACTCTGAACCTGACTGTACCTATAGGAATCATACATAACGGGGAAGTATACATGAGGTCATATTCTTAAGTAGATAAATGGCTTACTCAGATTCAATGCATAACAGATCTTGTATATCATGTGCTCTCATACATTTTTCATACAGAGATAATGATTTAAATATTTGTATTAGGAAATCCATTTTAGATAGTTAAGATAAATATGAAAACAGGAAAAACCTAAAAAATTCTTTTAGTTATACTGTTTATATTTGTCTTACATGATTTTTATACTTTTAACTTCCAAATTTCATTTTTTTTTTATTTACTTAAGTTTGGAAAATTTTTTTTCAGGGAAAAAAATCACAAATAACACTATTTTTATGGTATTAAATTTTAAGTTTAATTCTTAACTAGGTTTAAACTATCAGATGGAAACTACATTTTCAAAAACTAAAAGGTAAATTCATTTAGAATTAATGAACGGAAATTAATATATGGAAATATATGTGCATGTATGGCAGACAGGATCACTATGTGGCAGATGTATATCCAAAATTTGTCATATTTTTACATATTTTAATCTATTATTTCTACTGTATGTATCACCCCCATAGTCACAAACTCAGATTTAATATATTAGCTGAAAACACAAAGTGATATAAAAGATGAGTACTATCGTTTAAGTACTAAAATACAAAATTACAATCGCTTAAAACCTATGAAATCAACATTTAAAAATATTCCAACAATTGAGGTGAAGTGGAACTATCATTCAGAATGACACAAGTGCTATATTCTTCCTTGCCTATATTTAAGGCATTGACGGCATTGATACAAACCTCAAATCTTTGTCTTATCACACATTTTCTCTTTATTCTAGCTTTGTGCTACATACCTCTACCCTGTTCACAGGAAGATTCTTTATAGTAAGTTAGGCGCAGCTGTCTTTTCCAGAGCAAGTTTGTAAAGAGGCACAAAAGGAGCAGTTTCAATTGCACCATATTTCCAACTTTGAGACAGCACATTAAAAGCATATGGCAAACATCCTATCTGATTGCCCACATACATTGATCACCTCAGTTTGAAATTACACTTCCTATGAAGGATGAGTCTGATTCACCTTAGATTTGAAATTAATCCTTTAGATAATTTTAAAAATAATCATTTACCTTGGTATCAGTCTTTATTTCACTCTTACCACAATTCCACTGCACAAAATTAATCTGTACTGTTCAGATTACTTCACTGGCTGATAACAAAGCGCTGATTTTTAGCAGGATAATATTTGCCATATAACTGATTATTTTCCTTTGAATACCCTTTTCATTTCCTATTCCATATTCAGTTAGCCTGTATCTTTTTCTCTCTCAATAGATCAGTGAATGGATAGCATGATAAAATACAAAAGGTTCATTCTTGATTGTTTTTTTTGAAAGAATAGTTTGGTAAAAAAAAAAAAAAAAATGTTTCCTCAATATCAAAACCAACATACTGATCTAAAAGTACCTTGGAGATTTTGTGGGTTCAGTTCCAGACCACCACAACAAAGTGAATATCACAACAAAGCAAGTAACACAAATTTTGGGGTTTCCAGATGCATTTAAAAGTATGTTTACACTATGTTGTAGTCTATTTAAAGTCTGTGATAGCACTATGTCTAAAAAATAACCAATGTATATACCTTAATTAAGCAATACTTTATTGCTAAAAAATGTTATTATGTGAGCCTCAGCAAGTTGTAATCTTTTTGCTAGTAGAGGGTCTTGCCCTAGTAACATCAAATATCATTGATCACAGATCACCGTAACAAATGTAATGAAAAAAAAGTTTGAAATATTGCAGAATTACCAAAATGTGACAGAGACATACAAAGTGAGCAAATACAGCTGGAAAAATGGTATCAGTAGACTTGCTTGATGCAGGATTGTCACAAACCTTCAATTTATAAAAATTACAGTATTTGTGAAGCACAGTAAAACGATGTATGCCTCTAAATAATTTTCATGCCAAACATAACAGGGAATACATTATAGACTGTAATAAAATCAAATGAATATCTTGGTGAGAAACTGGTGTATGTTCTTGATAAAAACAGCAGAAACTTCCCGTCATCCCTCTCACCTCCACCTGCTACAAAGGTACTGCTTATAGCATGCAGAGAGGAGTCTGGGAAAATAGGTATCAGAGCAAAACAAAACAAGAAATTTGGGAGGAAATGCATATTGGAATAGTGCTGCAATCCTGGGAAGATTATAGGGAAACAGTGTGGCTGTGCGGTCATTATGAATCAAACAGCAGAAGCAGTAGTGCTGAAATGGTAAAGATGTCCTCCTATGAGAGTAGCTTTTTCTCTGGGAGGAGAGTGAATGCATTAGGGGAGTACTTGGGGTGAGGATGATGTACAGTACTCTGCAAAGGCAATAAAGATTAACAAAAGGATTTCCCACTAGTATCATTAGATGACAAACAGGACAAAGATCCTTCCCTCCCCTATCCCCAACCCACACCTACCTTCGAAAACAAAAACGGGGGAAAAAAATTCAAGCAAACCAAAAACTATAACTTTATTTTTCTTAAGGAGCCCTAGATTATTATCCCCATCAAAAATAAGATGAGGAAAGAACCTGTATTCATTAAGGGTAAATTTCTAAGACAGAGGGAGAGAAGATTCTAAATAGAATTCAGATTCATTCACTGAAAGACAAAATAATATTTCTTGCACATCCATGTCCATGACATGAATCTTTTCAACTGCCATATGTACAAACTTAGGCAATTAAACACTAAATACTATAATGAAAAAAATGTTAATGCTGAACAATATACTTAGAGACGTATAAACACAGACAACAGTATGGTGGTTGCCAGTGGGAAAGGGGGATTGGGGCAGGAAAATGAGGGTAAAGGGGGTTAAATAAATGGTGATAGAAGGAGATTTGACTTTGGGTAGTGAACACACAATACAGTATACAGATGATACATTATATAATTTTACACTTGAAATCTATATAATATTATTAATCAAAATCACCCCAATAAATTTAACAAAATTAAGAAAATAAAACTAAAAAATGAAAAATATAATTTGATATATTTGACTATTGCATGAGTATGGCATTATGCAGGAGGTATAAAGCCAAGTGTTCACAGTTGTATTATCTTATTTTGAAAGATAATAAGTCTTTGTTAAAGAGAGACTGCAAATGTTTTCCCACATGTTCCTGATTATTCCAAATACCAAAGTGATATTATAAAATACAAATTAAAATTAAAATCAGCTCAAAGTTACTGTATTAGTAGCATGGGCTGTCATAACAAAATACCACAGACTGGGTGTCTTGAAACAACAGAAATTTATTTTTTCACAATTCTGAAAGCTACAAGTCCCAAATCAAGGTCTGAAAGTTTGACTTTCTGATGAGGGATCTTCCTAGCTTGGAGACAATCACTTTCTTGCCATATCCTCAAGTAGCCTTTCCTCTGTGAGTGCAAATGAGGTGTTGGTGGGGGAGTATGCTCTCTGGTATCTCTTTTTATAAGGACACTAATCCTATCAGATTAGTCCCCACTCTTATGACCTCATCTAACCTTAATTATATTCTTATTATATCCTTGCTCCAAATATGGCCAGATTTGAGTTTAGGGATTCAACCTACGAATTTGGAGGGGACACAAATACTCAATTCTTAACACTTATAATATTGAGAATAAAAACAATAGTTGATTTTTTTCATGAATCCCATATCATAGCTTGTATTATATTCCATGTTGTTTTTTTTAAATCCTGAGTACATATATTTAGTGAGAATATATAAGAGCATCCATATTGATCTTGAACACATGTAAGTAGCACGAACATATAACATCACTTTAGATTGTCACCACATTAAGAGGTCCTCCTAGCATTTGTCAGAAATTAATAATTCTAAATGTTCTACACCATTCTAAATAGTGCTACTCAACAAAAATTGCCATGGCTAAAATATCAGTAATGACCTTCGCCCCACCCCTTAAATTCAGTTGCCCTCTAGATTTATATCTGACGCTAGCTATCACTTTCTGTTAGGTAATCAATAATAGAAACATGGTACCTATATTTCCATATTTTTTCCACCTCATATGTTTCTAACACACTATATTGTTTCTCTATTGACATAAGAATTCTGCATAACAAAACACACTAAAATTCATTATGAAAAAATAATTACTAGGTTCATGAGTCTGTACTTTTATCAGGGATGTTTCTGTGGTTTGGCCTGGCTCATTTGTGCATCTGCAATAACTACAGGTTGGCGAGGCAGTGCTGATGATCTTGGCTGGGCTGTCTCACATATCCCAGGGTCAATTGGCTGTCTGTCAGTCTATTATGGCCTGGGCTGAGATAAGACACTGGAGTGAAACAACTCTGGTCCATGTATTTCTTCCTCTAGAAGGCTAGCCCAGGAATACTCTCATGGCAAAGGAAGAAAAGTAAGAGAGGAAGATGAAATATATAAGTGTTTGCTCAATACTTTGCTAACATTGACCAAAGCAAGTCATGTGCTGAGAATCAAGGAGGGGTCATGCTCTTCCTCTTGATTAGAGGGGATAAGAAGCAACATTGCAGAGGAAATAGACATGGGAATGGGTAAATAATTTGGACCATTAAAGCGATATATGTACTATATATGCATGCACACATACACTTCCAAATGGAATTTGTTATTGTTTCCTTTGTATTAATAGGATCCTATTATCCTAAATTCTATTTTGCATTTCTTACCAGGAGATTGTGGAAAATTTTAACTAATAGCTATTTAAATCGTTCTTTTAGGTGCCTGTGTAATACACCAACATACTTATTCTCTTTCAGATAAATAACCATTATCATCATTTAAAAGTAGGTAATAACTTTTCTATGAAAATGTTATACAAAATAAATATTAAAAATTCATAATATACTTGAATCTATTTTTCTAATCTTTATCATTGATAAAAACATAAAAATAATAGGAATGATTAGTACTATCATTTTAGTAATAAAAATAGGGAATAATAATAAAAATAATAATAATAAAAGATTTAAAGTGCTATGAGGATAAATGTAAAGATATAAAACAGTTCTTTGTATAAAAGTATTCTATGAAGGCTATTAATATTATCATTAATATAATAACTATATCTTCTAGCAATACAAATTTAAGGAAATGCTTATGTGCTATAAAATTCAATCTATTTATTTAAAAATGGCAGGAATAAGTTATTTTGAAATTCATTTAAAAATAAGTGATAAAATGTAAGAGTAGGTAATATAGATGTACATATTATCCACTTTTCTATTTCATGCTTGCTTAATATACTAATTTTAAAAATAAACACAAAAATAAATGCATGCTCATGTTTTGTATGCTTGACTTTAGAATAAAATATTTTAACTATAAATTTACATTTCATTTCTATTTACAGTTTTGTTCTTATCAAGGAAATAGATTCAAGTAACTATGACTATGTACACTATAGAATGTGTTAAAAATAACTAAAGTCCACTGAATTTATTGAAATTCACAGAACATATAAGCAAAATAATGTCAGTTTAATAAAACTGAAAAATTAAAATAAAATATTTGCACATTATATTACATTTATGGTACATATGTATTGGTATAATCTTCATATACACATACTTCCATGATATATTATGCAGCTTCTAGTCCATCCTGGTCTAATTTATTTTAATTAGCCAAAGTACCTTATTACACTATATTTTTACCAAAATTATCCACTAGAGATTTTGGCTGTCAGCTAATTTTCCACTATATTATCTGCTTGTCTTGACCCCAGAATTGTAACAAGAAAACAGCAGTAGAGCTTATTTCCAAATTGTTAGTACAGAAAATATGTTGATACCTGTAGTCAACAAACTGCTACCTAAATGTAAGACACAGATATTTCAGAAGATGCATATTTTGATGTTATGACTTATGTCTATATTTTAATGGGACAAAGGGACAGTGAGTTAACTAAAATTAAAAATATGTATGTATTATTTCTGTTTCTTCATTGAATGAACTATTACTACTGGTGGATTTTTAGCCTCAACCATTAGGCTTAAAATCTTGAACTAAATATACTTTTGTAGATTCATGAATAATTTGCATTCTTGAGATATTCACTAAAGTTGTTCTCTAAGAATTATAATGTTTCAACATTTCATTTTGTCTTTAAAATGATACTTGTAGTTTTTTTTGTTGGCTTTTAAATCTGTACATTGTTCGCCTCATCTCGGAAATTTAAGTTTTAGAAAAAAACATCATTTCTTTTTATAAGTAGTTAAAATGACTCTGTAGTTTGTGATCATCAGGCTGCCTTTCAACCAAAACTTGCTGATGTTATTTTGAGAAGGCGGCTAAGAGCAGGTGTTAACTGTCCTCTCTGGACTCAAACTATTCAAAGACAAATCCTTACCCTCCACCCTCAAAGAGTTAGTCATCTCAATGTTTTAGTCATCTCCTCTCCACATTGAGAACCAACTTCATAACACTGTTCTAAGGATTAAATAAGTGACATACGTTAAAATACTGCCTAGCACATAGTACAAAATAAAAATATAAGTCAGCTATTATTGCTTTTTTGTGTGTGTTTGTGCTATTAAATAGTCATTGCCAAATGTAGCAAATATGAGCTCTGCTTTTATAAATGTCTCTGCTTTGAAATATATCTGAAAGCGATCCATACTAAGTAAATATGACCTCTTAATAGCTATATGTATATATTGAGAAAGAAAATAAAATATATTATCCAGTTACTTCGATGTGATGACTATTTATGATTACGATGTGTCTGAAATTCAGAAATGTAAATCGTACTCTCAGTGTATAAATTAGTCACGTTTGGGAGCTAATTTAACACTCTGTTACTTTCAAAATTTACAGTTTCAGTAAACCACGTAGTTCTGTGTGTATCCAGAAGTCAATTTACTTGTCATAAAGTATCCTTTTTATTAGCAAATGAATTAGATATTTAAAAACTTATTTGCATTTATTTAGGTCAATATTTGTATGCTGACAAATTTTTAAACTCTGAATTAGTTAATTGTTAATTTCTGTCATATCCTTTACTTCTATATTGAAAGCACAGTATTTGGAACCTCTTTTACATATCCATCATTCATGTTATGAATGTTAAACATTCATTTTAAACCCACTTTCACCTTTTCTCAATATGCATCCAAAGGTGATCTTTTTGGTACAGTTAGCAGCTCCATCACCTTATCTTTGTATGTAGATTGATGAAATCTACCATATCTTCAGCATGTGGTTTCCACAACAGTGGATGTGGAAATTTTATCTACAAGGATATGAGTAATATGAGGTTTTTGGCTGCGAACAATTAAAAAGAAAAAACTAAGACTCATTGATTTAAGTACATGATTTGTCAAAAATGAATCATAGGCAATTAAATTTGACACTTAGAAAAATGTTTTGTGAAGTTTCTCAAAAAGCAGAATGATTCCAAGTTTTTTTTTTTTAAGATAACAATGCAGACTTTAAGTATTAATGCAGTTTTTATAACTATGTTTGATATAAACATATTTCACTGTGGTCTATTTTTAAATGTTCATAGTACAACATTGAAATACAAAATGCATTTATCATGAGTTACTACAAATCAAACTCATTGTTATTACAAGATACTGATAAAATCCTGATCCATAAAGTAACTGTTTCTATATTGTATATGTCTGTGCATTAGAATACCCTTCTGTTAAAGGAATGATGAGAAGCCAGACTTATTTTCAATTTATTGCATCACTATTCAAAGGGACTGAGAGATCAGTTCTTAATTTTTAGAAAGTTATAGAATAATTAAAAACAATTAGATGTGGCATAGTCCCTAGTTTTTATATAATACAACCTTCTTATTTCACTATTAAATCCAAAAACCTAACTTAGTGCTTGTCATATATTAGACAAATGAAAAAAGTTTGCTGAATGAAGTAGATGGTATTCTCAGTAACATAAAAGTGCTTTTTGGAAGACATATATAAAAATATATATATATGTCCCTGGAATCCTAATCATTTTCCAAAAGTGTGCATGAGACCACAATGAACTTGTTCATGAATTACCACAATTTTTGTGTGTACTTACTAGGACTATATTTAAATACACACATGAATGTATCAGTATGTACCTAATATATATATACTTGAAGATGAAAGACATATTAAAAAGTACGTCTTCTCTGATCCAGATTTTACAACTGATATGCAATATATTTTACTAGCTGAGTCAACTTCCAACTACACGTAGTCATTGCTTTTGAAGGATTGTAGTGATAACCACATACTTATATTTACTAATCATAATTATTTGGTTATTTATTTAATCTCTGAGATATCTCTTCTCTATTATTTCAATTATATAATTTATTGATAACATATTACATCATATATGTAAATTTATCTACAGATAATATTTATTTCTATAGGCAGAACTGTTGTAATTTTCTAAAGATGAAACTATTGTAATTTAGTTACTTCTCTGTGTGTAATTTCTACTTTCTGATCCAAAGGTTTAAGAACAATAGTTGGGGAAATTATACTTCAGAGTTCTTTTAAATTGTTAATATTATTCCATAATACTTACTTATTTTGCTGTCCATTTATACATTTTTATATGCTTAAGTTGTAAATGATATCTAACAAACAGTGAATATTAAGAAATAAAATAGCATCTTGTTATCAATTTTTAATATAAATATATGTATTAATTAAGCATCACATAGAGTCATTCTTCATTCTTCTCTACTTTTTTATGACAGATCTAACCATCATGAAACAGCAGCTATAGAAGACAAAATCCACAAAAAAGTCAGAGAAGAGCCTCAGAAAAATAAAGCATGTATTGGGAGTTGAGGGAGAGAGAAGGAGAGATCGATTTTCTTAAATTCCACTATGGGTGATCCAACTGCCTCCCCTCCAAGAATGAAATATTAGTTGATATCAGATCACTAGATACTTATGTATTATCTACTAATATTATAGAAATATATAAAAGTTTTTAAAATGTCATTACGCAATATACACTTAGCTTTGTAAATTGTACTACTGACTATATGTTTAATTTCCAATATATAAAATTAGAATTAGCATGCTATTTCATGCAAATAAAGTTATCCCCCAAACCAATATTCTATATTCTCAACATTTTTATGTCAAAAGTTATAATTTAGTAACACTTTTTTTTCAATGACATGTGAAAATAAGTTAGATTCAGTCACTTAAATTTACAACATTCAGGTACATTCGTAGATAAATAAATATATTATGGAACATTTTATTATGCAATGATGCTAACTCATTTGGATGTAAGTTAAAGATTTTGACTACCAAGAAAAAGTAAAGCAAATAAAATTATTTCACTTTTTATAAAGTACAAATCACTATGTAGTCACTTGATCAAGGTTTTCAGTTACCATTTTGAACACTGATGATATTTGATATGAAAATTCTGTTAATCTTGAAGTGTGCTAATGATATTGTGCTTATGTTTCTAAAACAAGAACATCATCTTTTAGCAATATATTCTACAAATTTTAAAGATGCAATGGGACTAGAGGGGAAGTCAGGTAGAGTACAGATGAAGCATGATTAGCCATAAGTTGACAGTTTAAAAGCCAGGTGATTCAAATATGAGGTTTTATTATATTCTTCTAACTACTGTTATATACATTTGAATTTTTACATAATAAAGATTTTAAAACAATAGTAAACAAGAGTAAACTGATTATGTCAGTTTTAAATCAAAATTCTTTTGAAGCATATTATATAGGAAGTAGATGGCAATCTAATCTAGACTTTTTTTTTTTTTTTTTTTACTTTGGGGATTTATGTTATTAATTGCCTGGATCTATACTTACAGAATTGATTTTCCACTAAAGTTGTTGTCAGTTTATTGTGATGTGACTGGGCCACACAGCTCTTCCAGCAGAAGAGGTAAAAATTACTGTGTAAGTTTAAGGAACTGTAGGAAGCAGTAACATAAATTTGTGCCTAAACTTGAGTGAAGCATATCTGTGCCTTGTCCCTGTGTCCTTACACAGCAGGCACAGTAATCTCTGTCTCCCCCTCTTCTTATAAAGACACTAAATCCATTAAGTAGGGCCAGCCCTCATGATCTCATTTAATCTTAATCATTTCCCAAAGAAAGGCCCCATCTCCAAATACCATCTCATTGGGAGTAGAGCTTCAACAGGTAGATTTGAAGTGGATGCATTCAGTCCAT
This sequence comes from Rousettus aegyptiacus, assembly GCF_014176215.1. Taxonomy (NCBI): domain Eukaryota; kingdom Metazoa; phylum Chordata; class Mammalia; order Chiroptera; family Pteropodidae; genus Rousettus; species Rousettus aegyptiacus. The sequence goes on from NW_023416286.1 coordinate 65,246,099, forward strand.
AGAGCTAGTTTTGCTTTAAAAAGGAGTAAGAGTTTGAAAATATCTTCTGAGAAAAAACACAACTTGATTCATACCTTAGGAGTATTATTAAGATATGATTTCTTGACTCAGTTTAGAGTTGAAAATTTGTTGGCCTAAGTCTAAGAACTCCTTCAATGCAATCACTGAGACAGAAGAACAAAGTATCTGATTAACAGCAAAGTAAAAATAGGTAGTGAAATATTTTCTCCACTTTCACTTGAAACTCAGTACATTTTGGCTAAAACAGAGGTTCTGTTGTAATGTAGACAACTAAGTAATCCACAGTTTGTAACCCTGGCATAGACATAATTTTCACACTGGCAGTCCTAATTTCAAAGATAAATTTAAGAACTTCAAGGGAACTAGGAATTGTGTACTAGAAATCTGTGCATAAGGTATTACTGATTGAAGGAAGACTGTTTGTGAGGTCACACTGAATAGATATTATCAACAACTGAATGAGACTTCTGGACTTTTGGGCAGGTTTAGTATTCTTGAATTATGCAGTTGGAGCCATGGTCCCAGGAATGTCAGTTACACTTGTGAAAGAAATCACAGTAGCACAATTGCCTGATCAACTCTGGGAGAATTCTGCTACATGAAAAATATAAAGTGCAAAAAATCCTAAGCCTGCTATGCTAATTCTGACCAAACCTACAAAAAACACTTTTTCTTAAAGAAAAATAAAAGAACGATAGCTGATAATGGTTAAGGAGGAAACAGAAAAGAAACAAGTATTTTGTATTTTGAATAATGTACATATTACTGGTGTATTTCTACAAAGATACTCTTTAATCAAAATATTTTTAATTAAAATTGTGATATAATATTAATAGTCTGAGCATCCAGGTTACTCTCCTTCCCTTATCTGCTCAACTGCACCATCTCTCCCACCCTCAAATGGTTGTCTCAGCCACTCCTCAGAATAAAGACTGAGTTTTGTCATGATCACCAGCATATTTACTAAGGCACCACTGAGGTAGCTCTAACACTCTGGTCCAGTTCAATTAGAACCATGAGGGTTCTGGTTTCCCCAGTAGCTGCCAGGAAGGGCCAGTTAACACGGTCCAGAAATGCAGGGATTTTAAAACCTGTGTGGTAAACTTTGAACAATGAAAGAATAACCAGAAAAATAATATGACTTTCCTTCTGTTCCAGCCCAATGGACAGTACTCCACACATCCTTTCAAAGATATACTTTCTGCGTGTATTCCCTTGTGAATCTGTGGCCAGCATGGTTATCACAAATGCATTTCTTCCTCTCCATACCCAGAACATACTTTATACTTGTTTCCTCAGTCTTGTTACCCTGGTAATGCAGCAACCACCCTTCAAGCACCACCACCCCAAAACAGGCTTTACCATATATGCTATACCCCTGGCTGAATTTTCAAGAAAATTTGGGCTAAGACAACTGGTTAAAAGTGACTCTACAAACCAACCCTCAGAATGAGACTTCAGCTTGCCTTTTTACTGATCTGAAGTCAATAGAGATATTTTTTATGTGGATAATTAGGATGAGCAATAATCCCTGGCATGCATTGGCATCATATTTACTAAGGCTTTCAGCACTATTTAATTAGGAAGGAGCTCAGATGCAAGGTAAGAAGTCAGAAGTGACTGCACTTGATTAGTATAGAGGTAACGGTAATTATAAAAAGTATTATGTGAGGTGTCTGTTTTTTCCAGACTTAGGAGACCTTACACACATACACACACACACATACACACACACACACGCACGCACACACACACACACACACACGGAGGCTTAGCATGAATTATCTCTATTCTTAAGCATGCTATGAAAAACCTCAAGAATTCTTTAACAATATTAGAAGCAATTCTTAATTATTTCAGCTATAAGAAAGACTGTGTTGAAAGTCAGACTTGGTGAATGATTATAAGGTTGTAAATGCTGCAGTGAAGATTAAATATATATCCTTGATATGTCATGACTCTCTTAATGAAGAGTGTAACTTTGAGATCTAAAGAGATAACTGTGTAAATGGGATTAATATTGAACACCCAGACTTACCTATACCCTGCTGGATAGGAGAAGCAGCCCTTTCCTTCTGTGCTAAGAATGGCCTCATGCAATGACCTGATCTGTAGCAAGCACCTGACAAGGTGATGATGTTCTCCACATTTGGTGCCACTAAACATTAGCCTCCAGGTGTAAAAGGATGAAGTGTCATCAAAAACTGAGCAAGAAAGTGCAAGTCCTGATCAGAAAAAGAAAACAGCCAACAAACAAAGGAATGTCAGGAGCTAGTTAATAGATAGCGGTGTGCAAAGGGAAATCTGTAGAGTTTAGGTTGGGGTAATATGATGGTAAAGAAGAAGAGAGCTAAGGGTCAAGCTGCTGTGCAGGTTGCTGTACAACTTGTATTATGTCGGAGGAAACTGGACAGTACTCTAGAGGAGAGTGATGATATATAATGCCTTTGAAATACTTCATCACAAACTGAAGACTCCTAAGGTTCTGAATCAAAGCCAAGCCTTACAATGTTTGTTTTTCAGGGAAAAGAGACTAAGACATAGTCAACATGGTATTTTTTGTTTGTTTGTTTTCTGTGAATAAATTATCCATTCTTGGATTGTCTTTCAGAACTACTCAACTTATTAAAAGACTTTCGTATAAGAATGTGGAGAAAAGAGAATTCTTGTGTGCTGCTGGTGAAATTGCAAATTAGTTCAGCCACTACAGAAAACAGCATGGAGATTCCTCAAAAAATTAAAATGAGGACTACCATACAACACAGAAATTCCACTTTTGGGTACTAAAGAAAATAAAAGAATAATAATTCAAAAAGATAAATGTACCCCTGTGTTCTTAGCAGCATTGGAATAATAGCCACGATATGGAAGCAAACTTGGTGTTCACCAATAGATGAGTGGATAAAGAAGATGTGGTCCATATATACAATGGAATATCAGTGATAAAAAAGCATGAATCTTGTTACTTTTAACAATATGAATAGATCTAGAGAGTTTCATGTTAAGTGAAATAAGTGAGACAGAGATGAACAAACACTGTATGTGTTTATTTATATGTGGGATCTAGAAAACAACAAAAACAAAGAAAACAGAAACAGACTCATAGAGAAAAAAATCGATGGTTGCCAGAGAGGAGAGGGATTGGGAGTTGGCATAAAAGGAGAAGGGAATTAAAAATTACAAATTTCTAGTTATAAAATAAGTCATGGGGATGTAATAAATATTTAGCATTGGGAATAGAGTCAATAATATCATAATAACTATGTATAGTGACAGATGGTTACTAGACATACTGTGGTAAAAATAAATGAATGAATGAATATATAAATAAATACATAAATACTTTTTATCAAATCCTTTCCTCCAATAAAATTTTTAAAAATTCTCTTAACTAGTCACAATTGATTTCCAATAGAGATATTACCGATAACATGTAAGCATGAGACAACTAAATCATTTGAGTCTATAGATGAATGTGATAAGTCAATGAACATTTAAGTTAAACCAAAATTTTATTTGTTGATTCTCAACCTACAGATGTAATGCTATCACAATTATCACATTGTACCTAAGGGAAAAAGAGTAATGTCTCTTTAGAAACTCTTATTCATTCATTCATATCAGTCAACATCTGACCTACCGTGTGCCAACAAAGTTTAAGGCCTAATTATTAGAGTGAAGTATAAGACAGATATTACACTTTCATTCTGGAAGTAACTCACAATGCACACTGCCAAAATACACAATTCACATATAAATAACATGGAAATATCTCATCCCAGGACTAGGCAACAATCACTGTAACTTGGATATTAAATCTTGTAGGGTATCAAATATACAACAAATAAATGACTTCAGAGAATGACTAGTTCAAAAAAATGAAAATTAAAAAGTCAGTGGAACAACTAGTGAGTATGTGGAAAGAAGTGTGCTTTATCTAAAGATTCGCAGAGAGCCAGTTCAGTTCATCTGAGAGGACCTAGCAATAGGAAGATCCAGGGAAAGGCATTCTGAGCATAATTAAATGATCTAAGTTTGGAATGTTTGATGATCAGAAAAAGAAAGTAATTAGTGCTGCTGCAGATAGGGAACCAGGTGACAGTATGGTTATATGAAGGTAGAGAAAAAGGTAAGGTCTTGTATGTCACAGAAAGGGATTTGTACTTCATTACAATTGCAAAGAAAATCTATTGATGAATTTAAGCATGTAAGTGATATGACCTGATTTGTGCTATAAAATTGTTACCCAGCTTGCACTGAAGAGAGGAAACTGCAGGGTGGTATGAGGAGTGGGACAGTTCAGAAAGACTGATTCACGGTTCTCGATCCTGAGAAAACTGGCTGGTGAAACCATTAACTGAGGTGGAGAAGGCTGAAGGAAGATGAAAAAGACAAGGAAATGGATTCTCTCCTAGAGCCCACACAAAGAAATGCGACTCTGCCAACACCTGGATTTTAGCTCAGTGAGACATCAGGCTTCTGATATGAAGAACTATAAGACGATAAATTTGTGTTGTTTTAAGCCAATATTTTTTAAGATTGCCATAATTGACATGTAATATTATATTACTTTCTGGTGTACAACATAATAATTTGGTATTTATGTCACTGTTTTTGTAGTCTGTTAGAGGAACAATAGAAAAATATGAGTCATGCTATCTAAAATTGTAATCTCCCTATAAGAACTTATATTCATTTTGTCTGTCTTATTTTTCTCATAGCACTTATACTTTTATGACACTATGTTTAATTATTGGCTTCGTGTATTATCACTAGATTATATATTAAATAAGGCAGGGATTCCTGTCTCTTTATTTATTTTTATTTTATTTTTTTAATTTTCAGTTGTACTCCAATAATCTTAAAGATTGTTTAGTGCATGTAAGCTCCTGAATAATAGTGTTTGAAATAACTAACAAATTAATAAATCTGATCAGGTTTTCATTCACTTAGTAAGACATTTCTAGCTCTGGCTCCTCCAAGGTAGAAATTCAATGTATACTTTTACATCCTCATCTTTCTTGACTATCCAGAAGAAAAAACACCAGAGAAACATGTTTTTATTACCAAAACACTATTTCATCATTTGCCATGACACCACATTCTCCTGGAATTCTTCATTTTACTTACTATAAATCTTCAAGTAAAATGCCTTTAAGGCCTCAGTCTAGATCTTCATCTCTTTCTACACATGCTCATTTTAATTAATCTCATCAATTCCTACTTTATAATACCATGTACATGGCTAACCACCAAATGCACATCTGCAGCCTGGACACATCTTCTGGGCTTCAGACATCTATATCTACATGTTTACTAAACATTTCTTTGGTCTCATAAAGACATATTAAAGTATCTTGTCCTATCCAAACTGTTTTATTGGATGAAAAGCATTATTTTACATATTTAGTCTAAAGTTTATAAACTAATGAAGTCCTGGAGACACTGTGGACATTTTATACTTATTTCTACATTAAGACTGGAAAATAAAAAGCTTGCAGTATGCTAGAGTCAAGTGGGCTTAACATCATTCTGATAAGGGAGTAAAAATCATCCCTTCCTCCAATCACACTGTTTTCGATTGTGTAGAACAGAAGACATTTCGCTTTCTCCACTCTTGGAATACTCACTGCAGAGATTGAGAGAAAGGAAGGTGAGGCTCAATTAATCTATTCCCTGTGAGGCATATAGTTTTATTGAAACTGCCAGTTAAGGTGATTTTCCTTTTTGGCTGCCAGGTCTCTTACCCCGACCTTACCTTCCTGGATTAAATGACTATCAGTTCTTTGGAAATGACCTGTCACTGCTGTCAGGTTATGCAGTGAACTACTATCTCAGGCAGCTTGGTGGTGGAGTGCTCCTATTACTAGATTCATTTAGAGGAGAAATTAGGAGAATTTCTTAATGTAAAGAAAAAAAGTAATGTTAATGAAATAGAGACAATATTCAAATACAATAAAATAATTTATAAATTAGAAAATACATTAGATATTAAGATATCAGACACTTCTCAGTTTCAGATGAGATCACTGAAACCTAAATTGTAAATAACTATTTTTAGGATCACATTGTTAGACAAATAGAATTTCAACTAAATTTCCTTATTTGTTTATTTTTTATTTATAATGTGATTTTTCCAGCAAACTATTATTGTTTTTATTTTTTTATTTTTATTTTTTGCAGCTGTAGGGAAATAACTCACATCTATGCAAGCTGTGAAGGCTGAGATTATAACAACAATAATCATAATATTTATCAAACACTATATGCCATGCTTTGCACTACATACTTTCTATGTTTGATTTTATTTAATTCTTGCAAAACAAAAAAAAAAAATAGTTTTTTATATTCTTATTTCAGAGATGAGGAGAAGGAGGCCCTAAGAGATGAAATATATTTTTAACAATCATAAATGACTGAGACGTATCATGGCGATAGGAAGACAGTCTCAAAATGAGCAGGCCATATGAGCAACATGGCCAGTTGGGTTCTCCTATTGGTTGCTGGGATTCCGCACAGAGATAGAGACTCCAAGATCCTCATGCTAAAAACGGAACCATAAACACATGCAGCCCAGGCATTTCCATTAAAAATAATTAAGAATTATATCAATTTATATTGTTTCAGATTTTATACAGAATGCCTACATAGGAGAAATTATATATTCAGAAGAATACGTGTGGTGTGTGTGCATTATGTGCATGTGTGTGCGTGGGCGCGCATGCTCTGGATGTGTGTCAAGAATGTAGTAGGAAGTCCCCTGGCTTTGTCCAGCAGTCCCTCGCTTCTTTTTTACGAAGTTAAGAGATGCTCCTCCAGGTCAAGGAAGTACTTGGGATGTTTTCTCTTTACTACCTTGACCCAACCCATCAGACAATGCAGAGCCAATAAGACAGAGTGAATTTCCTATTCCAAGGTGAAGCATAAGTCATTTTTTTTAAAAAAACTCTCTATTCTCATTTTAAATCCCTCATACTGAAGCCTGAACAGTGACAAGTGAAAATCTGAATATGAGATTGAAATTCTGAACCAGATACTAAATGATATATAGTGAGATACTATAATCAAATGTAATCAGAAGATTGTGAAAGTTGCTCAAGATGATAGTGAAACAGTGTTTATCATATTGTGATCCACAAAATATTACTGGTGAAGAGATAATGAACTCGTATATAAATAAGTGTACTGAGTGTTCTGGGTTTTCTTAATGTGTTGGTCAAAGTAATATATTAAAATGATAAAAATTAACACAGCAGGGTTTTAATAATAAGGAGAAATCTTTATATCCATACCTCTGCATACATAGGACTCTCCAGAGGCAATTTAGTGCATGGGTTAATTTTCTGCAGTGTTGATGTTTATTTTAACATTTTCACACATGATGTATGTATATTTGCATGTGTATAGCTATGTATGTGTGTGTATATATGTACAGAGAGACATAGATATACATATGGGTGTGAGATGTGGCAACATTTTTAATGGAAAGACATTGGATGTTATAATGTAGGAAAAATGAAACTTGAAAGAGAAAATTATTATTTATATATTTTAATTTGTTTTTATTTCCTACCTCTTGGATTGAGTCTCTGTCTCACTTTTTACACAAATTTAAGTGGTTTTATTATTTTCAAATATTTTGGGATATTTTACCAAATCTATTTTCCAAATCTATTATTATATTTTATTCTGGAAATCATGCTTTAATATTTCCAAAGTAATTACTTCTCACATCATTCCATTTTCATATATTTTCACTATGAATCCAAGATCTTTGTAAACTTTTGCTAATAATTGGAGTTCTTAAATTAAAAAATATATATATTTGTCTTCTAACTCATCACATACCTATTTTATTTTCAGTCAACTTTTCTGCCTTTTTAACCTTGGTATTTTTCTATCTATTTCTGGCCTTTTCAAATATCCAATAAATGTTTTGTCTTTTCATGGCTCTTACCTTGGAAAAGTACTGGCACATAGTAAGTAGTAACAAGATGTCCTTTAAAATTCTTGTTTTTATAGTAATGATAAGAAAAGGTTGGTTAAAAAGAGATTTTCCTTTACAGTAAGCATGAGAAGAACAACCTTATATATTATAGGGGGTATCCAAATGTCAGAATAAGGAAGACTACTCTTAAAGTCAGCTGCACCCAAACTAACTGTTCACTTTTTCCACAGAGAGATTACATAATACATCAGAAAAGAATCCTTTTTTTTTTTTTTTTTTTTTTAATTCTTATGGTAGGCAAATTCCTGGCTGTCCTGTAATCTCTAAATAAAGCCAGGGGTGGGAAGTGTGAATCCATAATATACTGTTATGTAAATGACATTCAAGTTTTCAGTTAGTACTTCTGATGTCTGCCTCCACCTCTCACTGCTTTCCTCATATACTTGCTGTCTCCAAGTCCGGAGTACCTCTGGTTTCAAAAGCAGCTCGGCATCTTTGTTCTTTTCAGAAACCTCCATATATATATAGGCTGCGATTTTTCTCTGCTTCATTTTATCAGTAAATAGTCTATCATTCATTTTTCAAATTCAAGAAATTGGCTGAAATTTCTCATATATTAAGATACTCTTTAAATATTATAAAATCATGCTTATTAATAATTGTTCTATTACTAATATGATTTAACATGATTGGGAAATAATGTAATGAAAGCATGAATTTGGTTTTTCATTTTACTCTGGAAGTCACTCTAGGGATATTTATGCCTTCAAATTCCTATCATTCTTACAGCTTTCAATGTAGATTATAGAGACTTGGAAGGCACATCACCCTAACTCATTAAGATGTTTGAAGCTGAGTTAACTTTAAATTCACAACTTGTCTGAACCCATTGAAGGGATGATGTCACAGAGCAAATAAATAATACAAAATCTTTGAGAGATAACATATGCAGTGGAAGGACTCGTTCACCTGCAGTAGATGCAAAGGGAAGAGTTTAGTTAGAATAGTTGTAAACTGATAAAAGCTGAGTGTAGGCTGGCAGGACAGTATGAGACCACCGGGAGCTGAAGATATTGGAGTCTATGTCTTCTTGCATAATTTCACCATGAACACCCCTGAGTACGTGATGGAACAATTGGGGGGTGGACCCAAGAAGCATCCACGTGGTACAAGCCTCAGCTAGAAAAAAGCAGCTGTGCAGGAAGGACAAGACAGTCCACACAGACCCTCCCTTCTACGCACTGCTGAACAAACCCTTACTCCTGGGACTGAATGGCAACTAAGAACTGAAGTCCTTAGGGTACTGGTGAAAACTCATTACAACTGATGGAATATATCAGGGTTAAAATACAACAAAAAAAACTATTCCATGGAAAGCAGTTGGATTATGCATTAGATCCACCATTACAGTCAAGAGAGGGGCAACAGGAACAAGGAAGCAAACAATAACCTCCAAACCTAAGGATGTTATTTAATGTTAGTACCAAGGCTTAATTAGAACACTAGAGAATGCACCTCTAAGACCATATTACACCATGAAATGAAAAAGCTTCAAATACCAAGTAACTGAGGATACTATTGACCAAGAGGAGAAGAAAAAGAGTATGCAGAGACTCTGTGAGGCATGCCACAAGGGGAAGACCTAGAACTCAGCGCTGGAGAGACATTTTCTAGAATATCAACCCCCATCTAAATACAAAGTATTTCTACAGAAATTTGAAGGATGTGGTACACTGATGATAATCATAGCTCATCACTACAAAACTAGACCAAATCTTAACTATATTGACTCATACTTTTGCATTGTGACAAGTGCACCTATTCCCAAGTGTACATATTATCTACCTCAGTCTCTTCTTTCCTACATATGATGTCAGCATTAAAACGAAATATGACACATATGTACAGGCAAGAGTAAACACACTAAGAATAACGAAGTAATAATGTGATCAAGATTCAGATAGGACACAGATGGTGAAACTGCCTCACAGGAAATTTTAAATCACTCTACTAAATTATATGTTAATAAATATGTCGGGTGGGAGGAGAGAATTGGCTGGCAGAGACTTTACAGCAAAACCAGGAATTAAATATTCTTGACTCATTTCTTCCCTGCTGTGTCATGACCCAGAGAATAAAAATAAATTCTATCACAAATTCACTCCTTGGATTTTTTTCCCACTAAATTCTCCCAAATTAGGGTCAGCTACTCTCTAAGCTCAGGGTAGCCTCTTCAACCATTATTGACCTTTCATGGCTGGTCAGGAGACCCCACCCTTCCAGATTGAACCTGGCTGCTCTATTTTGTACTGAGTACTAAAGAATAGTGTCAAGTTCTTAGTAGCCCTTGTAGCTCCTCCTCTAGGTCCTCTCTCTGTGGGGGCCTAAATAGGTTCTGGTACAAATTCTAACGTGGGGGAGGGAGGCTCCCAAAACCAACAAACGATTCTCAGGGTACCAGCAGAGTGTCCAAAATTCAACTCACTTTGCCTCAATTCTGACACTACCTACCCAGATACAGCATCAAATTCCACAGGTTGAGTCCCCAGGCCTATCTTTAGACCTCAGCCAGAAGTCCAAATTATTACCCATACATCTGACCAATTGGCTATAAATCAGAGGTTTCTTCCTTGGACTCAATAAATTTAAGAGAATAGCTTAGAACTCAGAGAAACATTTTACTTACTAGACAACTTGCTTATTATATAAGGATATGACTCAAGAACAGCCAGATGGAAGGTACATGGACAGGGGTGCGGAGCTGCCATGCCCTCTCCAGGCACACCTTTCTCCCAGCATCTCCATGTGTTCACTAACCTGGAAGCTCTCTGAACCTGGTTCTTTTTTTTTTTTTTTTTTTTTTTTTTTTTTTTTTTTTTTTTTTTTTATGGAGGCTTCATTACATAGGCATTATAGATGAAAATCACTGGAGACTGATTCAATCTCTGGTCCCTCTCCTCTCCCCTGAGGAGGAGGGTGGGTAGTGGGGGTTGTGGGACTGAAAGTTTCAACCCTCAGATCACACGGTTGGGTCACTGACTCCCATCTCAGGTGATTTAAAAGTCACCTCAGTCACTTAACAAAAGCCACCTGTATCACCCTCAATACCTAGAAAATCTCAAGGGTTTTGGGAGCTGTGAGTGAAGAAATATATTTTGCTCATCAGAATGACTAAGTCCATATTCCTCATAAATCACAACATCACAAGGCCAAATTGACTCTTTGTAGTTACAACGGGCATTTACAGTGCACGATGAAATGTAATCGAGAAGCCTTTAACTCAGCTGGCCCGAGAAAACAAGGGTAAATACAGCTGTCTTGACTTCTGAGCTGTCTCCATCTGTCCCTACTCTTTCATGACCTACCCAATTCCCACCAAAAAGTAAAAAAGAAAAAAAAAATAGGATGCTTTCCACTGTCTACTGCTTTGTTTTAATAAGCTATTTGCAGTAGGAAAATAAGGTTCTAATTAAAAAGATGTATGCCATATTAAATATATGGTTTCAGCAAAGGGGTGGAAACTCTAAAAAAGAATCAAACAGAAAGAGCAGAAATAAAAATACAACAACTGAGATGAAGCATGCCTTTGATAGGGTCATCAAAACTTTGATGCAGTCAGGGAAACAATCAGTGAATTTAAAGAGGTCAATAGAAATTATACAAATTGAAACAAAGAGGAAAAACAACAGAAAAATTCAAGAGCCATAAAAAAAAAAATTAAATGTTCTAACTTAAATGTGATTGAAATCTTGAAAGAAGAAAAGGGACTAAAGGAGAAGTAATATTTTAAAAAATCATAAAACATTCCAAAATTAATGGTATACAACATAGCACTAAGCTCAGAGAATGCTACGCAGGGAAAAATACATATTTTAAGCATATCATGCTCAAATGTTGACAACCAAAATAATAAGAAAATTTTAAAAGTAGCCAGAGGAAATAAGAAGCATAAACAAACAAGAAAAAAATATTTTAAAATGTCAGAAATTATGCAAACCAGATATCTTAGAGGAATATTTTTAAATGCTGAAAGAAAACAATTAAATTTTCCTACCCAGAAACCTATACTTTCAAACCAGAAATCTATACTCAGATAAAATACCTTTTAAAAATGAAAGGGCAAGAAAACCTTCCACAGAGAAAAATCTCAAAATTCACTGCCAGTACATTGTCTCTACAAAAATATTGAAAATGTTTTTTTCAAAAAATATGTCAAATTAAGATGTTGATCTACAAAAAAAAAAAATTAGAGCTCTGGAATAGAATAAATGAAGGCTAAAAAATTACCGTTCTTAGTTTTAAATACTGTTAATATAACTATTTGCTTAACTGTCTGCATTGCTTGTTTATAGGACATATAAAAGGCAAGGCTGTGACAAATATATCAAAGGGATGTGAAAGAATCAGTGACATGCTATAGTAGGTTCTTTCACAAAATACTAAGCGTACATATAAATATCAAGGGTAGAGTTTCATTTTATGAAGATATATATTGTAAACACTAAGACAACCACTAAAATTAAGTCAACAGAGAACATAAAGGGATAATATCCAAATAACTGAAAAATGCATAAAAATAAAATAGATGGAACAAGTATAAAGCAGCCAAAAAATTAGCAGATTTAATCTAACAATTATGAATTAAATTACAAATAAATGATTCCTTTCTGTGACAAGCTTATTTCCTATGAATAGTGTTCTCAAGTTCCATTCATGTTGCCCCATATTGCAGAATCTTCTTCATTAAGGCTGAGTAGTATTCCATTGTGTATACAGACCACATTTTCTTTATCTATTAATTTGTTGATAAATATTTAGGTTATTGTACATTTTGTCTGTTGAGAATAAAGCTGCAGTGAACATGGGGATGCTGATATCTCTTTTGCGATATCGATTATAATTATATAAGATATCAAAAACACTCAAATTCAAGAATCAAATACTGAAATGGTGGTTTCCAGGGGCAAGAAGAAATAAATGATGAAAAACAAATGAATATTCATAATGTTTCAGCTAACTAAAGTGAATAAGTTTTAGAGATCTGCTGTACAACGTTGTATGTAGAGTTCATAACAATTTTTTGTATTATACACTTAAAATTTTAAGAAGGTAGATCTCATGTGAAGTGTTCTTATGACAATAAAATAAAATATAAAAACATGAGTTCAACATTTGTGTAAAATGCTAAGATTATCACACTTGATTAAAAAAAGAAGAGATAACTGTGTTATCTAAAAGAAACTCACTTAAATTTAAAATTAAGATTAAAAGATGGAGGAAGATATACCATGTAAACACAAATTAAAAGAACTGGAATAGTATTATTAATATCCAAAGAATTAGGATTAATAACAAATACTATCAGTGATAAACAAGAATATTACATAATGATAAAAGGGATTATAATTCTAAGACAACATATAATCTTAAATTTGTACACATCTGAAAATAGATTATCAAAATTCATGATGCAAAAAGCTGTTAGAAATGAAAGGAGAAACAGACAAATCCACAAAGATGATACTCTAAGACATTTTTTTAAAAAGGCTCAATGAATGTAAAATAAAATGGTGTTCTTTGATGCATAACAAAATTGTTAGCAGTTAATAACAAACACATATCTAGATTTTATCTAAAAATCTGAAAATTTTCAACATTTCTAACAACCATTAGATCAAAGAGAAACCTTCAAGATATTTCAAGACAACTAAATTGAATAAAAATTAAAATGCAGCATATTAAAATTTGTGGGATGAAGTTAAATCCTGTGTATGTGTGTGTGTGTGTACAAGTTTGAGTCTGTTTATGAGTTTAATAATAAAATAATAAAAAAATATTTTCTTCCTTTAAGAATTATTTGATCTTTTATTTTAATATCATAACATTAATCAGTGGTTGATATCCAGAATAAAACATGCACATGCACATGTGGTATGTATGTGTTTGTATGTATACCAAGGGGACTTAATTATTACTTGTTAAAGGCTTTTCAATTTTATGCATATATCTCTGTAAGATAAAAGCTTGATGTACATTAATTCAGCACTTCTCATGTATTATCCCTTACTCTTAAATTATGAGAGTAAATCATGTATATGATACACAATTGTACATAAAGTACATGTACAATAAAATTTGGTTGCATATATAGTTAAGATAAACATAAAATTTAGCCTCGAAAGATATTAAGTACAAGAAATTTCAATGTATATAGAGGTTCATTCATTCATTCAACAAATATTTCTTCACCACATTATTTCCAAGCACTTCTCTAAGCCCTGAAGATATAGCAGTAAATGAGCAGTACTTTTTTTTATCTCAATTTACATTTCAAAGCAGAGCAAAAATAAGAATTAAAAACAATGACATAGTATATTTGAGTTATAAACCCTTAGAAAATTATGAAAAGGTTATAAGGATTTCAGTAGTGAACTAGAGACTGTTGTAATGTTATACTGAGTGGTTAGAAAATGCATCACTGAGAAAAGAGCTTTCGAACTGAGATTGAACAAACTCAGGGAGCAAACTGTGTGGCTATAATTGAAGGCAAGCATTGCCTACAGGCACAGGAACAGCAAGCTCGAAGGCCCTGAGCCAGGAGTGTGGGGGCATTTTCTTGAATATCTGGGAGGTTTTGTGAGGGTAGAGGGTGAGGAGGTGCTGAGTGAAAATACATGAGATCAGAGACTTAAGTGCTGGGAGGAGGGAGCTGATAATATAAGAAATGCCTTCTGGCTTTGCAGGAACTTAAAAAAAACCTGGTAAAATTTCTTCAGCCCTAAAAAAGTAAGATCAAGAAGAAACATATAAATGACTAAAAAGCTGTTCTGAAGGGATTGTTATAGCCAGCTTTCATTTACATATTAATCCTCAGGAGTATTCGTTGAGTGGTTACTGAAAATTATACTCAAAGAAGTGGAACAAAAGCAGGTAGACTTGAATTAAGTTTGATAGCAAAAGCTTAGATGCATTTCCTTACAGTCAGGGCTATTAAAATTAAAATGAAAAAAGAGGATATTTTAAAATGGCCCCCTTTAGGATATGGTAATCCTTAAATAAAAGAACACATACTTAAAGTTGTTTTTAAAATAAACTCAAGGATTTTATAGTTAATTTTATTAAAATATTTGTTTTCATGCTTGAAATTCTCAAGATGAATAATAAATATAATACCTTTTCTTTAGTATCTAATAAACTTTTATCAGAATTTATCAGGCATGGACTTTGATACAAAAACTCTGGAACAAGTATGAACTAGAAATTACCGAGGATAGAAAAAATTAGTTTAATATTTCCAAAATGTTATGCGAAGATATTTTTTATGGTTGAATTGCCACCCGTATTATAAAATAAATAGCAGGTGGAAAGATTACTAGTCCAATAAAAGCTGTGGGAGAAAAGAAGTATTTAGAAGTGAGAGGTGTGACAGATTTCCTCTGGCTTGAAGTCAGAGTGAGACTACTAAAATGCAAATCAACCTTGTCTTTTCCTTGCTTTAAACATTTCCCAAAGAAGCCAAAGCCTCTTTATCTTGCCTGTCTTATTTTTCTCCATCTATTTTACCTCCTCTCATAGTCTAAGCTTTGGTTATTTTGAAAATCTTCCAGCTATAAGCATAAATGTCTTCTCTGGCCTATAGGTTCTCAAACAAGCATTTTTCTCTGTCTCAATTTTCACCCACCTACTTCGGCTATCAGATTAAATATAATCTTTCCTTACCGTCCCTAGACTCTTGTGGCCAGGTAGTATTTTTAGATACACTTTGGGAAGCTTTTTAATTCTTGCTTAACCACATTTTCTTTTTTTTTTTTCATAATTCATGGAATAGCTGGTCTCATGCCTTTCTGCCTCAGGGGAGTTGTCCACCAGGGAAATAAAAAACTAAGTCCAAGTCAGCAGGACTTCTGAACTTTTGTCTCCAAAATCTTAAAATCATTGAGGAAGAATGGGTTTTCAGGAAAAAAAAAAAAAAAAAAAGTATATTAGAAGGAGTAGAAAGAAGAAAATGAGCCCTGCCAATAATTATATGAAAATTTACACCACAAAGGGAGAATCGCAAGAAAAGTGATGGATCCCCAGCTCTCAGTCTGGCCTTGTTCTTTGCTATGGCCCAAGTTAGACCAACACTCAAGATAGCTAAGGTCCTGTAATGTTCTTGGGAACTGCAATAACGCTCATTATACATACTCAAGAAATGATCCTTGACTGAATGATTGTACCAGAGAATAAACCCAGACCAAATATTCCTAGAATTAATGAGACACTATTAATTCTAAGGGCCTGGACGCATTGAAGTTTTATAGGATAACTTACATTAATTATAGATATAGAAAATAAAGTGATACTTCTATATGTGCATTTGGAGACAAAGCAATATTGCTATAGCAATATGTGGTCATGCAGCAATCTATTACTATTATAATATACTGCATTTTATATCTGTTGCTTAATTTTTGTGTGTTTAATCCTAGAAAGGGAGCTGTTCTCATGTCTATTTTGTTTTATATTTCATTCCAAAAGGTCTAATAATAAATGACAATTAAAGATCTTAATTTTAAAGAATTGAATAAGAGATAGTGAATTAAAAGTTTGACCACTTGTAATGTCTAAATAATTATAAGGGTCTAAATGGCTATAAATAGATCCTTGTCTAGCTTATAAACACTTCTTGACTTCAATGAATTTACAGTAATGGCACTATCTCTTTTTTTAACAAGGAGAAAATGAAACAATCGAAAAGAGATTTCATATATATTCACATATATATGCATGTATATGTGTGTGTGTAAACACAATACAATACATAACACAGGTTCACTTACAAGGTCAGGGAGAATGTTTTTAATCTTTTTAAATAATGTCAAGTTATTTTATAAATGAACAGTACTTGTTTACATCCTTATCACTGGTACAAATCTTTGTCAAGACTTAGTATTGTCAATGCTTTTGTTGTTGTTGTTGCCAATCTGACCAGTGTGTAATATATTATGTCTTTGTGGACTTAATTTGGATTTCCTTTACAAATAGTGATTTATAACACAATTTCCATATTCATTATTCATTGATCATTCAGTTTTTTTTTCTCTGGCGAAAGTCCTGTTTTTCTCACCTCCATCCATTGTTCTACTGTGGTTTTCTTTTTACATTTTAGGTGTTTCTATAGATTTAGGACTCTAATTCTCTCTTTAATTTTGTTATATTTTGAAACATAGAAATTAGTTATTTCAATTTGTCACATTTTATAATTTTTCTTTTAGTTGTTAGGCTTCTGTATCATTTTTGAAGTATATTACCTATTTTAAATTCTAAAATATATTCTCTTATTTTAAGATTTGTTTTATATATTTAAATCTACAATATATATTGAATTATTATAAGTGTGCATAATAAAAAAATAAAACTCACATTTTATCACTCTGGATTTGGTCAGGAACCTAAAGCCACTGTAAGTATTATAGGCATTAGAGATCTAACAAAAGAAATTAGGGATTAAGTATAACGGAATAAGGCACAATATGAGTGGGTGAAGATCTAGTAGAGGAGAGTAAGAAGATGAGAGAATGAGTCACCAACACTTCAACCTGATGCACAGGCTCCAGTGGTACAGCTGGAATTTGTGGGGGAAATTTGAAAAGCAGCCTGCATTTGTTCCACCATGCCAGCTGTGAAGTGGAAGGTAGGGGAGAGTTCTGCAAAGGAAATTAATCTTTTAAAGAGGCCCCATCTGATGGTGTTATGATACCTGGTAAAACCACATATTTGATTGCCATGACATCTCGCAAATAATTGTTTCTGCTGTAATTCGGTCTTCAAAATGGTAATGCAGTTACTTTCTAAAGCAGACTAGAATTTATAGGGAAAGGAATTAAACAAAATATATTTCACGACCTTCCCATTGAATTGACATGAAAAAATTTCCACCAGTATTATCCCCAACAAATTTAGGTAATTTTTTTCTTAATTTCCAGAAGTATTTATTAAGTAGTTCAAAATTTACCCACAACTCTTCAGTATGGCCACTTACATGCTACAACAAATTTCTACATATGTACATATGCTTTCTGGGTTTTCTTTTATTTCCTTTTGTCACTCTGTTTTCTCTTGTATCAATATCACAATCTTAATTATTCTAGCTTTATAATACTTGATATCTAGTACGACTTGTTTATAATGGTAAAAGACCTTTTCTGTTTTTCCCCATAAAATACAGAACCTATTAAATCTCATTTAAAAAAAAGAAAAACCTGTTGATATTTTGAGGATAATTGCATTGCATTTATACATTAACTTGAGTATCAACGTCCATGCTAAACAGCTGTCTTATCACTTCTTCTGGGTCCCTAAATCTTAATTCAGAAATACTTCATCTATAGGCAGTTCAAGAATCTTATCCAATCTGAGGAAATGGATGCCAAGATAGTGACTAGCTTACTCATGGAGCTATGACTGATAACAGGTAGATATTTTCTTTGTGGTTATTATTGTAGATATACATATATATAGATATAGATATATATACATATACATATATATATATCTATATATATATATATTTTTTTTTTTTTGACAGAATCTTTTCTTGCTTTTACATTGCTCTGGGAAATGTAGCTTCTCATTTGGACTCTAGAAGTCTCACAAAGGTATTATGGTTATTATATCATTGTTAGCATGGTCCCTATGTGACAGAAGGAGGCCCTCAAGCTTTCTGACCCACCATCTTGCTGACACAACTCTTTAAAGTTAAACTTCTACATGACTTGAATTCTTTGTTGTCATGATTTAATATCATTTGCATAACATAGACACCATCTCACTGTCACAGATCACTATCCCAATAGGAATAGTTTAAATGGTTCTGCCTCACAAACCAGGAATATTTCCCTTCTGTTTTAATTTAATCTTTTAAGTGTACTTGACAGACATACAGAAAAACACTATCAACAATTTACATTTACCTTAAACATAAATTAAAACCAAACAAAAGACTATTTAGAAGCCTGGCACTGAAAAATCATCCAAAGCTTTTATTTCAATAAATCATAGTAGAATGGATAAAACACCTTGACAAATATGAAAAAGACATACATTTAAATAAAAAATCTTCATGTTAAATAAGCTAATGATTTAGCCAAAAAAGATAGGTGGAAGTGTTTCCTTTTCAAGAAAATAAACAGATTTGAATTAATGAAAGACAAAAACACTAGAGATCTTTTAACATTACCTACATTATATATTTGGAGGCAAATTCAGTTAAAACAATGAATTAAATCATTTTGCTCATGTTAGCATTTTCTTAGAAAACACATTCTAATGCATAAAATAAATATGAAAATTTTACTTACTGCTATTTCATGCAATGATTTTTATAGCAAAATTCACATGACAGAATTCACCATTTAAACATTTAAATATGTACAATTCAGTGTCATTTAGTATATTCACATGCATTACCATTATAGATAATGGTTCCAGAATTGTTCTTCACCCCAAAAGAACGCTCATATCCATAAAGTTGTTATACCAATTCTCTCTCCTCCCAAACCCTGGAAATGACTAATCTGCTTTCTGTCTTTAGGTATTTGTCAATTGTGGATATTTCATATAAATCAAATAATATTACATGTGGCCTTTGTGTCTGGGTTCTTTCAAATAACATGTTATCAAAGATCATCCATGCCATAACATATATCAGCAGTTCATCTGTTATTTATAGATGAGTACTATTTCATTCTATGGCTATACTATATTTGGTTTGCTGATTCATCAGGTGATAGACATGTGACTGTTTCAAACTTTTGGCTATTGTGAGGAAAATAATGATGCTATAAACATTTAGCATCTAGTGTGCAAGTTTCTGTTTGAATACTTGTCTTCCAGTGTTACGGGTATGAATCTAAATGAAATCGCTGTGTCATTAATAATTATATATTTAACTTACTGAGAAACTGCCAAATTTATTTTTCCACAGCAGCTGTACCATTTTACATTCCCACCAGGAACGAATGAGGGTAATGATTTTTCCATGTATTCACCAACACTTATTTCAACTTTTGTTTTGTTTTTGTTATCTAAGGAGGTGTGAAGTGCTTTCTTATTGTATTTCTGAACTGTGTTTCCATAAAAAGGAAGGATATTTAGCATCTTTTTTTTAATGTGCTTTCTGGCTAGTTGTATATTACCTTTGAAGAAATGTCAATTTTAGTCCTTTGCTCATTTTTTAAAAAAATTAGAGACATAATTAACATAATATCCAACTCACCTATTTATGGTATACAAGTCAATGTTTTATAATATATTTATATGCATTTGCAACAACTACCATGGTCAATTTTATTAAATTTTATTTATTACAAAACATAGCATATATACCCAGGTTACTGTACAAATGTCATAGTGAGTCCTTAAATCTACTTCCAATCAAGCAAAAACAATTTTTAGAACTGCATTGATTGCCTTAAAAACACCATCACTGTATAGAGATAATGGAAATAAACAATTGAAAAATAAGTAAATGTGATCATATTGTTGAGAGTGTGTTGTGGGAGAAGGGAGATATAAATGTGAAATGTCTGGAGACAACAAATCCTGTGGGTATAGAATAAAAGTTGAAGGATAATTATAAATACATACTTTCTATATATAGTACAATGAGAGAGCCTAGAAGCAAAGCCACCCTGATAAGAATAAGCACATCTGGCATGCAAATTTCACTTCCCACTAAAGAAACTGGGTTCTTGGAAGGAGCTGATTTAAGGGTAAGGGCAGAAAAGAGCTAAGATGATCCTGCAGCCATCTCACTGAACCTTAGAGTAAAAACGTGCATCTATGCCAAAAATTAAAAAAAAAAAAAATTAAATTGGGCATGTAAAAAGGACACAGGAACCTGTTGAAGGGCCTCCTCTTGCCAAATATGGGACAATTTGAATATTGCTCTAATTAAGAACAGCAATGCATTATAAAAGAGAGAAAGAGAGAAAGGAAGAGAGACAGAAAAACAAAAGAAAGAAAAAGAAGGAAGGAAGGAAGGAAGGAAGGAAGGAAGGAAGGAAGGAAGGAAGGAAGGAAGGAAGGAAGGAAGGAGAGAGAGAGAGAAAAAGGAAGGAAGGAAGGAGGAAGGAGAGAGAGAGAAAGACAGAAAGAAAGATGGAAAGAGAGACAGAAAGAAAGAAAGAAAGAAAGAAAGAAAGAAAGAAAGAAAGAAAGAAAGAAAGAAATAAAAAACGAAAGACACTAAAGAAAAGGAGGAGGAAGGAAGATGAGGAAGTAGGTAAGGAAAGGAACTAGAGAGATAAAGACCACAAGCCCATAAAGGAAGGAATCACTGAAGGAAGTAAGGAATTAAGGAGAAGGAAAGGAATGAAGAAGGAGGCACGACTTAACGGACCAGAATGAAGTAATAACAACATTAAGGAAGGAAGTAAGGAGATAGAGAGAACAGACAGAAAAGAAATATGGAAGAGAGAAACAAATCAAGAAAGACCAAAGAAACAGAAGACAAGAAACAAGAAAGAAAGAAACAAAGAAAGAAAGAAAGAAAGGAAATAGTAACACAAAAAAAAATGAATGAATGAACGCAGTGAATTAAGTAAGGAATGAATAAGTACGTACGTATAAATAAGCCATAAAGCACAGGAAGGAAGAATAATGAGGAAGAAAGGAACGAAGAAGGAAGGAAGAAGGAAGGATGAATGAAGGAAGGAAGGAAAGAGATTGAAAGCGGTCAGAAAGAAAGACAGAACAAACACACATACATACAGACAAGTAAAGAAAGAAAGAGAGAGATATAGAGAGAGAGAGAGAATAGAGATATATAAGATAAAGAAAGAAAAAGAAAAAAAAAATAAAGAAGTAAAGAAAGAAAAACGAAAAATAAAAGAAACAGGAAGGAAGGAAGGAAGGAAGGAAGGAAGGAAGGAAGGAAGGAAGGAAGGCAAGCTATACATAAATTTATGATGAAGGTAGATTCCTTACGAGAGAAAGGTAACTGATAAATTTATTTTAAAAAAATACTGCAGTTGAAAAATCATCATTTGGCAAGCATCAGAGCAAGACTGCTTCAAGCGAGAATAATCAATGAGTATTAAATAAGTGGGGAGGGCAGACAGAAGGTATGAGGAGCAGGTTATTTTCATTGTCTTAAATGTCTTCCCATGGATTGCTTATCATTTGCAAAGAGAACATACAGTGGAGATGCCAGAGAACACTTGACTGTGTGATCAAACTTAAAAGTCATGAATGAAAAACAAATGGGACCTGAAAAACACACAAGTTACTTATGTAATACTCTGACTTGAAATGCAGAATCAGAGTCTAAGCATAATTAATTTGTTTCAGCTTAAAGGGGAGTATTGAATGACAACCAAGTACAGTAGTGAAGAGAGGAAAATGCTTTTAGAGCATTATTAATTATTGAATAAATTAACAAAATAGAATTAAGGTGAAGATTAAAGAATAACAACAATGTTAAATTTTATTGTTGTATAAAAATAATTCTTATTTTTAGTTAATATCAGGCATGGTATACCCAACAAAGCTTCAAGTAATTCAGGAAAAAAATGTGTGTGCGTGTGTGTGTGTGCATGTGTGTGTGTGTATGTGTGTGTATGAAAGAGAGACAAAGAGACGGGGGAGAGGGTCATGAAAGATTGTGGGAGAAAATACTCATCCACACAGAGACAGAATATTAAAATTTCATCAATAAATAAATTTTGGCTAATAGATACAGAAGATATATCTTTTTCTATTTTTTTTTAACTCTGCTATAAATTTGAAGTTCCCAAATGAAAATTGTTTTATAAAGAAGGGTAGCAATATGATTAACATAAAATCCAAACAAAATCTTCTTTAAAATAAAACTTAATATCAATCTCTTCAGCTGACAATTATGTAGCTTTTTTTTTTCATTTTATCTCCCTCTTTAATTGATGTCTTTTTCCTGATATACCAACACTGTTTAATAAACATACATAAACAGCCTTATCTAGGACACTTCTGACAAGAAAATAATGATCTAAGAACATTTATTAAAAGAAGAGTGAATGAATAGAAAAATTGAAAAACATACTCTTTAAGGTTATGCAGTCCCATGTTGATGAACAAAGATTCTGCATACTTTTGATATTAACCAAATAAGTAGCTTGATTCCTTCTCCAGAACACTTCTTGATTACTTTGTGGTATCAAATAAATTTCCTGGGAACATGCTTCTTGTGCCTGAACTAACAATCCACAGCAGAACTAAGTAAGCATGACTTGACTTACCCTCAAGATATTTGAGGGGCTTAAGAAGTTAAAGCATTTTAAATTACCTAAAATTAATTTTAAATTGTATGAATTTTATTCTGGATTCAGTTGTTCACATCGCAAATGTACTACAATGATCTGCAACGCATAACTACCTTTATTAAAGTATATTTAGTTTGTAATTGTGAACCCTAGTGATATCTTTATATGATCTACATGATTTATCTGTTTGCTGTTATCTTTTAATAAAAAAAAATATAAATTTTTAATTACATTGCTTTTGGCAGTTTGCATTATTTCTGTGGAAATATTTCCCAGAAAAATTTGTATTTTCTGATATTAAAAATAGCTGTGAAGAGCTGTGAGGGTATTGAGGGTTTTACTCTCTTCATATAACTTTCTCTTCCTGCCTTAATATCCATAATATTTTTTCTTCATCTCGGAGGTTTTGTATATTACCAGAATATATTTTGATTTGATTTGACTTTATTAAATTTTCCTGAAACATGGTGATACATATTAATCTACTGATTCAAGCCAGCTGTCTTTACAATTCTAAATTAAGGGAGTCAGCTATCAATGTTTGATTTTTATTGACTGTCCTTTTTTACAATCTTTATTATTTTACTGCATATATATATATATATATATATGTACACACACACACACACACACACACACACACACACATATAAATAGATAGATACATAGATATTTCCTCTACATTCTGTGCGGTTCTCTCGAGCCCATCTCACTTTCAGTTTTCTTTTGAGCAAATACATTGTTACATGTTATAAGCATTTTAATATTTTTACTTATAGTGCTTATGAGGATAATTCTGCCTTTTCATTCTATTTTTATTTCGGGTCCACAAAGGAGATAAAAAAGCAGATTCCTCACATCACAGATTATTGTTACCTAATGACCTTACAACAATTTTCATTTAATTGTAACCTTTCTCTTCAGATCTCCCTAGTTCATCATATATTTTGATGTACCCATTAAAACATGAAACATAAATGGACTTAAATATGTATTATTTGATATATCTGTTCTGTTTTTAATTTTCATAAATGATAGAGTGCTATAAATTGCCATCTGTTTTCTACTTTTTCATAACACACATTTTTTTTTCCTTTCTTTAAGACATTTAGCTATGTCTGTACCCATTTTCCTAGTAGCAGACATTTAGATCACATCCAAATATCTTCCAGCACAAACAACATTATTATTAAAGTTGTGTTCTTTAATCATAATGGTACTTGTGGAAAATATCTAGAGGATAAATCAAGTGACAGAATTGGAAACTTGGAATATGGGCATAACAGTTCAATTGAATAATACCAGATTATTTCTCATATACTATTATTTCTCATAATACATGTACCAGTTGCAGTGCTTACTAGCAATGGATAACACTACCTCTCTACCCACATCAGCAACGACACGTGTATTATTATCCAACATACAAAGTCTTACAATTGCTAGTTTTGAGGCACCATCTCGTTTTAATTTGCATTTGTCAACTTCTTAGTAATGAGAAAATCTCCACATATAGCATTTAGTCACTTTATTTTTCCCATTGACCCGCATTTATCACCTCTTTCCACTTTTATAATACATTTTATTTACCTTCCTGTGATATGCTATCTGCAGTTTTTGTACAATTTTCTATAGGTTTGACTATCTTTTCTTATTAATTTATAGTATTTAAAATATAGATTTAAAAATATTTTATAAATTAAATTTAAAATCAGTTGCTACACATAAAAAAAGTAACTTGAAATGAAATATATATTTATTAGTTAATATGGGGCTTATTTAGGGGTTCAGAAAAAGGATAGAAGCTTTTTGTGGCATCCTATCTTTCTGCGGCTCACTAGCAACAAACATCATCATCCATGACAAAAATAACAGCAACAACAAAGAATGAGACCATTTAAAATCTAAAGAAACCTTCAAATTGTATTACCCACTCATGTATAATCACAAATTGTCTCTCTCTATATATATATTATGGTGTTGATATACAAAATTCCCCAATGGACCATTATTTCACACAGCAGTGCAAAGTTACCTTTCAAGGTACTATGAATTGCACTCTAAAGAAAGCTTCCATAAAGAATAAGATTAATTTGGGAATAACAAGGCTATAAATCTTGCTCTGAACCCTGAAGTCCCTGGAGCACACTAAAAACATAGTTTCCTAGTCACTGATGTGAAAATATATAAATCATGAAGGTTTATGTAAACAGAATAATAGACATAGAATAGACAAGTTTTCTATGTCAAAGGTAAGTTACTTTTTGTATTTGGACTTTATCTTCTTATTAAAACTCCTACCCTAATATGTTGATACATAGAAGCATTTCTGAAAGCATAAAATTTCATTGTTATATTGAATTATTGAAAAAGTATTTGTAACCAAAAAAGCTTCACTGTACACTCTATTGATATTCTTTTTTTGTGTGTGTCATTTCCTCCAGGATTTTTTTCCAGAGGGTTTTAGAACATCCACCACCCTTAGTTAAATTAGGGTGAAATTCTAAGATGTGATTATTCTCTAAAATTTAATATCTTACAAATCTTAAGGAAGTTAATTCTCTATGCAAATATTTTATTAAGCCATATGGCATTTAAATTCTAATCTTTGTTATTCTTCGTTTAGCAACTTATTCTTTGGGATCCCCAAAATAATGATTATTTATAGGTTCCTTTGGAATTTGGATGATTTAATAACCCCCCTTCCTTGCAGTTTGTCATCAATGTGGTACTTTCAGACATTTTTACTTTCTTGCTCCTCTTAGGCCTATCTCAAATCATTATAATATATACTTTGACACTCCGTCTTTCTTGTAGTGGTCACGCATGCTATAGAAATTTTGAAACAGCTATAATTTTGATTTGTTTGACGCTCAGATTATTCACCAAATTTAATTTAGCATAACTTGCATCTATTGAGCACCTATTACATGATAAGACTTAAGATAATTTTACTGACATTACAAAGTTGAATAAGGCAGATATGAATAATAAGTATACAGTCTATTAACCAAATTAGGAGACTAAATATTAACTGTAGAGAAAGTACATATGACAAGTGCCAGGGCCAGGCAAAAAAATCATAGTTAGTTGATAATAGAAGGCTTAGACATATTAACATGCTGTCATGATAAAAAAATCAAAGGAAACCCTCTATTACAGTCAGAAACATGAAAGAAACAATCTAAATTTAGACTAACCCCTATAAAAATTGATTTACTGGATTATTTGATTCTAATATAATTTATTAACTGCCAACATGATGCCAAGTTGAAATGTGGCAAAAAAATTAAGTTCTATCGCAAGCCTTCTGAGAAATGCATTCCATCACACCCAATGTAAAACAACCTATTTCTGTCAATGATAGAAGTTAATATATTCATATTTAATAAAGATTTTGATAACATTATGATAACATGAAGAACAAACTATAATTGAATTTTCTAAAGAATATAAAATGATCCAAAGTAAAAGAAATTATATTGTATGGTAAAATGTAGAGGAAAATCTGTTTTTCAAAAACAGAATGGCTTAAGT
The DNA here is from genome assembly GCF_014176215.1 of Rousettus aegyptiacus. Classification (NCBI taxonomy): domain Eukaryota; kingdom Metazoa; phylum Chordata; class Mammalia; order Chiroptera; family Pteropodidae; genus Rousettus; species Rousettus aegyptiacus. The sequence continues at coordinate 65,272,889 of NW_023416286.1, forward strand.
AACAGTGTCATGAAAATAAAAGCAGTGCCTAAGGCACAGACAATGTAATATATCAATATAAAATAGTGTTATAGGTAATGAAATCTAGACAGAACTCATGGTACACCATAACACTGAAGATAGGATTAGTGAGCGACTCCATAAAGATGAAACCTACACTATTGAATTTACATTCAATATGATTCCATTTTCAGTTTTTGCTTGTTTACTTTGCTGTAAATAACTAAAATAGAAACACATTCAGTTGTAATCTGACACTCAAACTTTAGCAGTATAGATATAAAGTTCTTTGTTTTGCTTTGCTTTTAGTTGTAAAATATTTCACAAATTAAGAGAATGCTTGCTCAATTACATCATCTAATTTTATATACGCATAGTTACACATACATATGTGTGTGTGTGTATATACGTCTTTGTAAGAAACAAAAAGTTAATTTAGTCATAACTGATGCTAGCTATTGTTTTCATATGAGGATGTTGTATTGATCTATAGTAAATTTGTGTGAATTTAGCTCTGTACTATACCATATAACTTAAAACATCTTGGAGAACATACACCTGCTCTATCGCACACACAAATATAAACATTCAAAGCATATTTTTAGATAAATTTAATTTAATAATTAGAAGACCTAATAAAATAATGGAAACTAGAGACAACTTGAGTCTGAATTGACAGAGGGTACGCCTTTAGATGTGTACTAAAGTGAAGAGTAACAAGGGAAGTGGTTAAAAGTGAAGAATATCTCCCTCGTATCACAATAGCAATTCTGATCTAAAATATATAATTGCATCATTTATAGCACTAAAGTTATATTGATTGTGTTAAATGAAATAAAGAAATTCTCTTTTTTATTCACAAAACCCATGATAAATGATAGAACAATTTTATCATTTTTTCTAAAATAATTTTACAAAATTCAGAAATATGAAAAACTGTAGAGAAATAAAACAGGCCCTAATGTGGTATAAACAATCCGTGTAACTCTTTAAAAATAAAGAGTCGTATACCATAAGTATTATTAAATAACCACAATTAGAAAAGTGCTGTGGAACCATATTGCTAAAAAAGACACAGCCTAAGGAAAGTTCATGTTAGGCTATGGCCAAGAATCAGCTTTTTGTTTTACTTTTCCTACATTTTATTTTCCTTTTAGCAAAAGACTTCAGTTACAAACTTTGAAACAAATACTAAGAGAGTGAACAAAATCACTGGCCTTCTTTTTGGCCTAAACATTTCCTCCTTCTAGAAGATTCTTCCATTTACGTTCTACTAGTGGTTTGTAGTAGTCTAGAATTAAACACCTTTTCATTTCAATACCAACTGTTTTTCAGCCAAGATTCTAAGTTTCACTTCAGTAATTTTAAATTAAATTATTTATAGGAAACTTTAAGTATAACCATATTATCTCATGTGGAAAAAAAAGGTTATGACATCACTGTTACTTTCTATTTTAAAAAGTATTCAGTTACCATTATATCACAAATTGCTTCCAAAAATATTTTACTTTCCTTTCTTATTTCTAAGAAATTTGAGAGAATTATTTTCGTTGTTATCAAAAACTTCCTTTCTCCCCCCTCAGTTTGATCCTGTGTAAAGACGGTTTTCACTCACCAGGTTGCATGAGACATCTTTAACGGCTTTGCTCTGTTCTTAGCTTCTTCTTGGTGTTGAAATAATCAATCACGACCTCCTGTTCCGCCTCCCATTGCTCTGTCATCTCCTTGTTCCGCTCTCATCTCCTGTTAGACTTGTGTATCCATTAGAGACAATGAACAGAAAAATAAAATAGGTTTAAGTAACAGCTTTTCATTGTAGTTAAATATAATAGAACAAATTACACCTTATTTTTATATAAACTTGTGTGAACTCAAACTAGCAAGAAAACACAAAATATTTACATGGGCATACAACTATTTACACTGAAATAACATAGGCATCACCTTACTGATCAATTTTATTTAAATTAAACTAAGAAAACTATCTAGAAAAATTATACACATTTTTTATTTACTTTACATTTTTAATTGGAAATGTACCTCATGAATTAATTGAAATTTAATTTAATAAGCAAAAATCCTGTAAAAATCCAGTCATGGAGTTCTTATGGAACCTAATATTAATATATTCAATATGCAAATATTAAATATATGGCAGGAGAAAACTAATTACTCTCCATTTTTAGACATAACTAGGAAATTTTTGGTAAGATTTCATTCTTTTTTGTGCATATATGTACTACAACTTCTTTATCCAATTGTCTATTGATATTCACTTTAACCACTTTTATTCAACACAGTATTAGAAGTCCTAGCAATAGCAATCAGAGAATAAAAAGAAATTAAAGGCATCCATATTGGAAAGGAAGAAGAAAAATTGTCATTATTTGCAGATGACCTGACACTATATAGATAGAATCCTAAAGATTCCACCAAAAAACTATTAGAACTGGTAAATGAATTCAGTGAAGTAGCAGGGTAGAAAATTAGTATTCGGAAATTGGTTGCATTTTTGAACACCAATAATGAACTATCAGAAAGAGAATTAAAAATTTTTTAAAAAGTTACAATTACAATTGTATCAAAAACAATAAAATATCTAGGAATAAATTTTGTAAAGGAGGTAAAAGGACTGTACTCAGAAAATCATAAGACACTGAAGAAAGAAATTGAAGATGCAAATAAATACAAGCATATACTATGCTCATGGATAGGAAGAATTAATATTACCCAAAGCAAGCTTTAGATTTAATGCAATCCCTATCAAAATACCAATGGCAGTTTTTACAGAACTAGAACAAATAATGTTAAAATTTATATGGAACCACAAAAGATGCCAAATAGCCACAGCAATCCTGAGGGGGAAAAAAAGTTGGAGGTATCATGCTACTCACCAAAAAACAAAGTTGGAGGTATCACGCTACCTGACATAAAAGCAAGATATAAAAGCAACTTAAATGCCCTTATTGCTTTTCTTTACCTGCTACACTCTCGCTCATGCGAGTCACCTCAGGCACTGTCTATTCTACCAAGATCTCCCTGAACATGGAGGTTCGAACAATTGCTTTATTGCCATGATGTTGGGTACTCTTTGTGCCTTCCTCTGTTTTTTTTTTTTTTTTTAAATCACTTTCCACATTGTATTCAAATAATCCTGTGATATGCATAGGTCCCCTCAGAGAACTGTAAAGCCCTTGAGAGCATAGTCCAGTGCTGTTATTTAATACATGCTCAATGTCTACGGAAATAGAACTATCGATTCTGGTTAATTCTTAGTAACATATGGGTAAATAATATTATTTTCACCTATGATAATATCAACTGTTGTTACAAATGTTGTATCCAAATCAATATAACCAACAGAATTTTGATACATATCACTTGGAAACTTGTAATTTAAGCATCAGTAATCAAACCATCATTCCTATAAGAAATGGCTATTTCTCTGTAACTTTCTAATACTGTGAGAGTATTAAAAATATTTGTTTATTTTCCAAAAGTTCTGCTTTCTCATTCTCTGAGGTTTGCTGCAACTTTCAAACTGGTTGCAACTGTCACTTGTACTTCTAAACAGTAAAAATAAATATATGTGAGAAAAAAATGTATAAAATATTATATTTTATGCCTTTCAGATATTAGATATTTGACATAGTGTCATACAGCCATGGTCTAATATACTAATACAGTTGTCAAATACTATTTTAAACCCTGCTCATCCTTCTAACCTTTCATTCTGTGCAGTAGGACCACATTGCAATTCATTAATTAGCACCGTGCTTTAATTAAATTACCAAGGATGAGATCTTCTTTGAAGTGAAATTTCTAAGTAAATCGATGCTCCCAAATATATCCTCTGATTTTCTAACCAAGCCACCATTCCCTTACACGTGGATATTGGAACCGCTTCTTAACGCTTGTCTTTGCCTTCTCATTTCCACTCCTATAATCCATTCTCCACACAGCAGTCAGTGTGAAATTTTACCACACAAATCAGATTATGTTATTTTCTTTCTCAAAAACCCTCCAGTGGCATTTCATTACCTTGAAATAAAATCCAAACTTATTCCCACTGCCTGAAGGCAGTGCAGAGAGGGCCCCTGCCTCATCCTCCCACTTAGCCCACTAACTCTGTTCCTCACACACTAAACTGCAGCCCATGGGCCACTCTCTGAACCTCACACACACCAAGGCTTTTATTTCATTTTTGTATTTTTTTGCATTGGTTGTTGTTTCCCCTTCCTAGAGAAATATCTGAGCCTAAATCTCCTCGTGACTGTCTCCTTCTTATTATTCAAATTTCTAATCAGGTTGTTCCTGGTGTACTGGATGTCTGTGGTCACCTTTAACCCTTTGACTGTGTTCACAGTGATTATACCAAACATTAGGGCACTTCATTATTGGTACAGTCACTTATCTTTCTCCCTATCCGTAGAATGTAAGCTGTATAATAGCAGGAGATTAACCTGTCAACATTACACTTATGACACCATAAGGAACACAGTGGCTACTCAAGAAATATTTGTTGAATAATGAGTGAAAAAAAGAATGGACATTTAAACATCTACTAAGCAGTCAATACCATTTTCAAAACTGTTTGGACACTCATATGTTTGCATACTGGCTAATAACTGGTATATAGGCCCTCGGTAACTAGCTTAATATTTATCAGGCTCTGAGTACACCATGCTGTGTTTAATAGTTTTACACAGAATAAAATAGTTAACACTCAAGATACTCTCATGAGCCAGATTTTATTTTATCTTCTTTTTTACCAGGAGGACATTTAGACCCTAAGAGGTTAAGTAACTTGCCCTATGTTACATACCATGCAGGTGGCTAAATGGTAGTTAAACAAAGTGGAATTATTACTATAATAAACTTCATTGGGAATCTTTTTCTTCCATAATTCATATACTACTGTTAACAGTAGAAAATATGTAACTGTGAAATCAAAAGCTAATAACCTGAGAAATCTTTTTTAATCCATTCACAAAAGTGAAATAAATCTTGTTAATGGTGGTCCAGGATGATTGGATAGCTGCTCTTAATAATAAAGGATATTTTTTCTTATCTAACTTTTCATAGTTTATTTATCTTGTTTTTCTTTTTTTTTTTCTATATGCACTTATAGTTTATTTTTAAGTACAAGAATATATTTTGCTCTGTGAGGGCACAACTAGTTTCTACAAATAAAATGAGACATATAAATGTAAATGGAAGCCATTTCAATAAACATGTACTTACTGCTTATGTGTGCACATAGACAAAACGGGGACAGAAAGAAGATTATAAGTAATTCCCCATAGAGTATAGAAGAGGTAACAAAAGAATACAGAAGACTATTATAATGATAATACTTTGTAAAATTAGAAAGAGGCCCAGTGATCCAAGTGTTAAAGAATAAAAAATATAATAATTGAGGATGGGTAGGATTTTGACAGGCAGAAATTAACAGAAACCAGTTTTGTTGTTGGCATTATAATACCTCTAAAGGAATAAGAAATTGACACCTGGAAGGGCTGGAGTCCCAAGAAGCTAAGGTACTGATGGACAAAGTGACACTGGAAAATGAACTTATACATACAAGTCCCATCTTCTACATCAGTGAATGGCACATGCCAATGGTATCATACATTTCTGGTGAAATCAACAAAAGGTTCTGAAGAAAATGAGAGGGAAAGAAAAGGAAAGAAAATGTTATTGAGAGAGAATGAGAAAGAGAGAGAGTGAGCCAGCACATGAGCTCTAGAAAATAAAATGAATTCAATCTCTCTCCATTCCCTTTTTTGGAATGAGGAAGATCTTTTTTAGGAAAAACCATGATATGTATGCAAATGCACAAGAACTTGATAACTTGCATGTGATGCATTGTGTCCACTACATACTCCTTAGATCAAAATGAAAGTATGTAGGACACCAGCCATTGTAGAAAATTATAGCTTCCTGGAGAAGAGACAAATGAGCATATTTAGTAGCTGGCTCGCAACAAGAAATCTGTAGGAACTGAATCATGAAAAACACCGAATTCCAGATTAAGCATACAGAGAAGGTATGTGTATTTTGGAGACATAAGTTTCCAAATTCTATGTGCATTTAAAATTTAATGTTGCAGGTGTTTTATAATATCTATGGGCAACAAAGACCCTTCAAATTTTGTGCCACAAATCTGTCCTATGTTTCAAATAATTCTAGAAGTGTTGTTCAAGAAGTAAATATATTTCTTAAGAGATTTTATAAAAATTTCTTGGCTTAAGTGCAAAGCAGCAGATTTTTGCTACTCATAGTCGACAACTCTTCTTCGAAGAATTGCCTACTGTTTGTGGTTCTGCCAGGCTTGGGGCAGCTGTGCTGCTAATGATTAGGGGCTTCCAGTTTCTGCAGCAGCACGTACGGTTGTACTTCCTTTTGCTCTTTGTCGTTAGGAAGCTATAAAGCCACTTTCCACTCCACTTGTAATTGGAAGAGGTCACATTTATATTTCTGTTTGAGTGGAAGAGGGATTCTACACTGCTAAGTATTTCTTGCTTTTGTTCATGGTCAGATTTCCCCTCTGCTAAACACGGTAGGCAAAAATACACAGAATTGAAAGCTCCTTGACTACATTAAGAGAGAAAGAAAAGATGTTTTGTGTAGCAATCAGAATGGTTCAATTTCCCTCTCCCTTGTTGGCAAAATAAATCCCAGTTGTTGTGAAGGAGAGGACACTATGGAAATAACAACAGTGACTTAAACTTGTATAATTTGGTTCACACCATCTCATAGCAGGTTTTATCAAAATATCGTCACATCCACCTCCTGAATGAGAACTATATAGTGTTTGCTTATACACAGATTCCTGGATCGGACCACCTTCCTTTGCATTAGAATATCTGTGGAGAAGAGTATGGGCATGTATATCGTTTAATACATTCTATAATTTACGTTTATTCACGCTACTTATTGAGAATTTGTGTCCAAAAACTTCTCAATTGTTTATAAATCCAAGTGTCTTGGCTCAAATGGTAAAATAAATGGAACTAATCCCAACACTTTTTTTTATTTACCAGTTTCCTCTTCATTTTATTTAACAAAAACAAATAGCACTTGCGATACGCCAGCTGCTGTTCTAGGTACTTTACAAATGTTAACTTAATTCTCATAGATGTTTATTATTATTCTCACTACGTTGTAAATAGAGTCCGGCGGGGTGGGGAGGAGCAAGTAACTCGCCCACAGAGAGCTAGCATAACCAGTACATACCCAGATGATGGGTAAGTAGCTTCAGAATCCCTCCCATTTTTTCCCTTCCACTCTGCTATTTTATGACTAGAGACTTTACATTACTAAATGTACAGGTTTTTGTCCAACTTGCTAGATCTGGGTCTTGAGGAGATGTTATTATTTATCCTGGGAAGCAGACATATTTTCTTAATTGTAAGCTGACACATTCCTGTTTTTTTCTTGACATGAAATATAAATGCATTCCTAGAGAAGTCTTCTTCAGTCACTCTCTACTTTTACCTCCAATGATTTACAGATATTTGAAGAAGAAACAGAACACATCTTCAGAAAGTAATATTTCATCATATTTTAAGTAGGGATAATAACTCCTGTCTGCCTATATCACAAGTGATGGTATGTGATGAAATGCTTTGAATATCACAAAGGAAAATGTCAATATAGGATAAATTAAAGGAGGATAAGACCTAACATCTACTGAGAGATTACCATGTGCCAGATATTACACTGAGTGTCATTTTCATATAGTAGTATATTGTGCCCTGAATTAACTATCAATAGCATTACTTTTTTATATAGTTAAGGAAACTGAAGCAGAATGTGGTTAAGAATAATATATCTTAAGAATCAGGATTCGAACGCAGACAGTTTGACTTTTGAGGCCGAGAGCTCAACCACAAAACTATACTGTTCTCTATGAGAAAAAAAAGGCAGCAGCAAAATTTGTGGGTCAGAGTTTACATTTCATCCCTTCGTTGGGCATGGTGGGTATTCACGATAAGGCATGCATAGACGATGAACTTCTGTGTAGACAATGAACCTCACCAGGCTAATAATAAAAAAGAAATAAAGGGGAATGTGAGTCTTTGTTTTCTGTTAAATTGAATACCTTTAAAAAAAAAAAACAGTCGAATGATACCTTAAGTTGGTAGTCTTTGGCTATACACAATTACATGTGTAAGTATGAATTAGAAACATACAGTACAAACAGGGAACACTAATGAGAGTTTTAAGGCCATTAGACATTAGATGATAAAAAATCCTTCTTCTGCTGATTGCCATTTACATATTTTCTTACTACATCCACATCTTTAAAACTAAAATAAATAAAAATATAAAATAAATATTGGGGGAGAAGAGCTGATATATATATAATATATATGTATATATATTACATATTATATATGTGTATACATACAGATCTATACACACAGACATATATGTATTATGTTGCAATCCAACAAACCAGATAGATGTGTGTCATTTATACTTTTCAATCACAGCTACTAAAGTGGCATATGGGTGATAATCGAGCAGAGAACAGATAGTAGTCCTCCTTTCTGGCTCTATAATTCAGGATATGTATTAAATATCTTTAGCCTAATGACTATTATAAAGAAGATGGCCATTCGACAGCAGCTTTGACCAGATGGTAATCTAATTAATATAAAGAATGTAGAGGAGGAGGCACACTTCCAGGGAAACCTGCCCAACACTCAGAACTATACAAGGATGGAACATGCGGCCCTGGGATGCGCTGGACCAGGAAAACAGACTGATCTCTGATGTGACTACGGTAGAGACTCAAGCACTAGGTATGAAACTGGATTAAACACCTTTACTTATGAATGCATTAATGTCATTTACTTTTCAAACCCTAAAATTCTGAGATTCAGAGTTGAAAAATAAAACTATTTCTAAAGGATATGCATAGCTTCTGGTATTAAAAAAAAATCTGTAAGTCAATTACTTCTTTCTGCTAATCAAAATTTTCTAAGATTATTCCTAAGGTATATGTTTCCTTTAAAACTATCTTAAATATTATATTTGTATTTTGATAGAACTCTTTTAAAGCATAATGGTTTGTAGGTGGCAGTGTATTTATCTTACTTTTTTGTTATTATAATATTTATTGTAGGAAATATAAAAACTTAATTTAGATTTAAAGAAAATATAAGATCATAACTTAATTCTCACTTCTATAAATTTACTGAAGTGAAAACAAAGAAAATGTATGTTTTTTGTTAAATTGTTAAACCTACATTTTGAGGAATTTAATCCATTTTTTCTTTAAGGGTAATCATATTAAGTGTATATCTGTTTCTTGTCTGTATCCAAAAGAAATATACTTGATACAGTTTGTGGATAATTTAAGATTTTGTTGATATCTTCTGCCTAAATATGTGTACTTCCATTATATTAGCTTAAAAATTTGAAAATATTCAGCATAAAGGTAAAAGAGAAAGGAAAACATTAGAAATATGATGATTTTTTAGTTAAAATAACTGCTCCTTTTTCAGAAAAATAATCTGGGATTTATGATACAAGGTCATGCCTAGAAGAAAAGATTATATGTTGCAGCACTATTAAAGTCTAAAATAACTGTTCCCTTATACCTTTATTTAAAGACTACATGATTGATGCATTTTATTAGCTACTTCTAGGCCTATTGTTTTAGCAATTGCTAAATTAATTTACAAACTTGAGTTGACTTGTGTTCTTATTGCTGTCTCCCTGACTATCTTTCACAAGCAATTCTAAAACTCTCCCCAGAGCACTGCTGCTCAAATTTTAATTCTTCTCTTGTTAAATACTTGCATTTTTTTCATCATAGCATACATCTAAAGAGTAGCTTTCTTTCAGTACATGCTATATTGTCAATGACTAATTACTTCAACAAGTAGTCGAATTCCAATGTCTATTAAATGGAACATTTGTCTTGTGACAGAAGCTCCTATAATTCACTGTTCTTTAATATTTTAATGTTTAAAAGTAGCAAAACAGGGGGTTTATACAATATGATATTTTCAGTTTCCTACTGACATCATTTACTATGAGAAGCCAATCTCCTCTAAAAATAATCAAATTTCTTATAGCATTTATTCTGCTTCAGATGAAACCTTATTTCTTTGAGGTCTACCTCATTTTACCTGCAGTACTACCTGCAGGAATGTATAGAAATGTAGAAGACATACAGGGCTTGCCTTTAGACTACCAATGCTTGAACTGAAGTGAATGATTGTTGGAAGCCGCCCATGCACTCACAACTTCACTGAAAGTAATCTTTTTCAGACATTCACAGGGAGAAAGACAAGGTAGGGAAATGATGACAGCATTTTCATGAACAGAAGGAGGTAAATGGAACTAACGAGAGAACTTTAACGTAGTTAACAGGTTCTCTTGATGGGGAAGAAAATTCTTCCCAATATGACTATGTGATTTTCCTTATTGGTTCTAAGCAGGCAAAAATTGACTTCAGTCCATCCAGACACAAAACCAAAACAGTAACAAATCTAGAATCTCATAAAAATAGTTTTCTCACATTATAAGTGAAATCACCGACTTCTCAGTCTTTATTTCCTGGGTGCTGGCATCAGATTTTGTATATAGTGCTAAAGACAAATATTCATCTCCTGCATTTAAGATATTTTTAAACATAAATTTAGTAAACACTGACATAGCTGTTTTACACATATTGCTTTCTCAACAAACCTATGTGTAATTCAATCCTTTAAAATCCTTTGTGTAAATAATAAATAAAAGAATACACTGAAGCTCAGAGATGTTATTGTACTAGGTAGCAAAACCAGAGTAAACACCCAAGCCTGGCCACTTCAAGACTTTGTGTTTTTCTCAAAACACTCTTTTTTCAGTTAAGCTTCTTCCATATGTTAGATAAGAGCCACCAGACAGACATAATATGAATTTCACCTTTTTTGTATGATTTCGTATGCTATCAACTACTCACCAAGCCTCAATTTGACGAATTATAGGAAATGAATTAAAAAAATAACTCCCAGTTTAATGCTTCTATTGATAATTTATTGTATAAGAAAATTCAATAGATTCACTTCTATCTAAATTGATGTGAGACGATGATGAATCTTAGAAGCATTATTTTTTAACAAATAAAGCAAAACTGTAGAGAGAGGAGGCCTTATGCTCATCCGATAAAATTAAAATATCCAAATTTCTGAATAATCGAATTTAGTATTAAAAGTACTGATATATAATGTTGAAATAATCGCTTAGAATGAGTTGGCTTAGAATATCATCCAAGGATATTGGATTTTAGATTTAGTTTTAGCAAACAGCTTTACTCTGGGAATATTATTCTTACAGACATATGCAGTATGACTGGAAAAAGCAAGCCCTGACGTAGGAGGATATAACAATAAGAATACAGCAATATCTTAAGCCATACTGGTGACAGTGGAAACAAGTAAGAAGAAATAAGTATTGGTTGGTGCCTCTTAAGGTCTCCCACTTACACGGAATACTATTGGAAAAGGAATCTAAGAAAATAGTAGATAAATTGGTCTCCAAATATCATTGAGGATCCCACCAAAAAGAAATATCACACTCAAAATTAGAAAATTTGAGAACAGTTTATAAAGAACCTTATGATAGGCAGAATAATGTATCCCACCAAGATATCCATGTCTTAATCCCAAGATTCAGTGAATGTGTGACCTTACATGGCAAAAGGGACTTTGAAAATGTGAAAATGTGACTAAGTCAAGGATTATAAGGTAGGGAAAATATTTAGAATTGTCCAGAAGGGTTAAATGTAATTAAACAAGTTTTTATAAATGAAAGAGGGAGGCAAGAAGGTCAGAGTCAGAGAAGGAGATGTGATGAGAGAAGCAGATGTCAGAGCGCAGGGGGCATGGGCCAAAGATTGCAGGCAGCCTCCGCGAGCTGGACAGGCAAGGAAACAGACTCTCCCCTAGAACATCCATAAGAAAGCAGTTCTGTCGACACCCAAATTTTAGGACTTCTGACCAATAGAACTATATAATAATAAGTCTGTGTTATTTAAATCCTAATGGTTTATGGTAATTTGTTACAGAGCAATAGGAAACTAATATAGAATTCTGTATTAGGTGCATGTAGGGGACTCCAAGGGTTAAGGTGGCAACCCAGAGTCTGAAGGACACAGGAAGAGAGAAATTACGAGAACCCATAGGGACTGAGCTTACAAGGTTCCAGTCACCTTGGAAAAAGTAGTGACTTTCTCTGCAGGAATTAAGGCACATAAAAGTGACCCTGCAAGTTGAGAGATAAGGGAATAAATATGCTACAATGTCACGCTCTCTCTGTATTTGATCTTCTACTAGGTCTCTCATGAGATGACTGGAACTGGAACCCAGGGAACAGGGAATCTTGCTAATTGTGATAGATGGCAGGCAATGTATGCCTGGTAGAAAAGAGTAGAGAGATGCCTGGCACATCTCTCTGGCATTTTGGCATGTTCTCAATGTGCAAAATGTGCTGACTTGTGGAGTTATTAGTGACGGATCTATAAGTAAAGAATTCATCCCTCTAACTTCTAATGTGTGAATCGATAAGAACACATTTTCTGACCTTGTTCTTGAAACATTTTCATTACTTTTATTAGAAGGAAAATAAAAAGCTACGAAAAATCTAAGAAATGTACTCTTGGAAATTTCCTAATAAAATGAAAAGATTAAAATAATAGCAATAATAGCAATATTACAATCAGAATAAGTAATACTGTGCTAACCACTGTACAAAACCTATATTTATGCCTCAAACCAACGTGTGATTTAGATACTATCCCATCTTATGATTTTCCAAGAGAGATTCAAATATTTAAATATGTAATTGCACAGAAATATAATCTTTATCTTATTTCAATTAAAAGATAAAATATAAGCACATATACCCATAGATTGTCCAGCAGTATTTCACAGATGTAATTTTAAAATACCTTTGATTAAGAAATGAGAATTATCAAATATCATAGGAGAGTGTTAAAGCACATGCTCCTAAACTGTGCATAAAATCTTAGAGAATACCCAGGAACACATATTGCCATACAATGCAACTAACAAACAGTATTATTTATAAAGGGCATGCTTTATACTTTAGTGACAGGTTTTCTTCCAATGTAAGTTTTTCTTATTCTTTTAGCACTTGCACTCCATCTCATTGTAGCCTGCTTTTTTGTACACTTCATCCAGAAAAAAAAAAAAAAAAAGAAATGCTTCATGGTGCATATTCTTTTAAACTACTTAATCGATTTGAAATTATATCTTCTGAAAAATAATTTTGAGATTACTGGAGATGAGAATGGTTGTTTCCCAAACCCTGCTCCTAGTTCTACTTTTTTTTTTTTTTTCCTTTCCCAGGGGAAAGATAACAACATTCATTGTATCCGTGTAGGAGATTTTTAATCTATATGCAACGCAGAAGTCAAATATGCAAGCAGGTTCATCCTAGCTATTAGTGAAGTACATAAAAAAATTCTGGATCTAATGAAGGCCACTGTGTACTGGCTGTCCCCTAGATTCACAATTAATCATATTTGACAACTGACTACGAAGTGCAGATTTGGCAGATAGCACCTTATGTTTCACATATTCTCCTTCCTCTCCTTGAAGTACATGTTTATTTTCTACTTCGTGAACTTGGTGTTTTGCATATACTCAATGAATCTATTACACAAAGTTGCTTTAAAAATTTGGTACTTATGTTTCCATTTGATTACCTGATATGTTAGTAGTATGTCAAGTAAGTTAAACAGTGAAGGATATATGATTTCAAGGACACTTATTTTGTTTGTAAGTGAACATAACACATCTTAATGTTTATAGGCATAGTTTTGAAGCAAAAGGAATAAGCCATTTGCTTTGTTCCTGTGCCACAATAATCACTATTTTACATTATTCCAGAATATAACTGACTCTTATGTATTAATTTACTGCAATCAAGCAAAATAATTTTCACTGTTAGAAATAAAGTTTTTTCAGCATACAATACTATGGGCACCACTTAAGATCAATCCTCCATGCTTTAATTTTCCAGGTGTTATTTTGTAAAAATATCTAAGTTGGACTACTATGTTAACAGTCAAGTAAATGAATAAATATCCTCTTCAAAATACCTGTAATTTTGTATTGGTATTTGCTTGTTGAGGGTGCAAGCAAGAGTGGTAAATGCATGAACATGGTTAAGTGTTTAATATAAATCAATTTAAACAAATTAAATTTAATAAAAAAGTTCAATTGTAGATGAATTTATCCCATTCAAGTGCATAAGCATATCATGCTGATTATTATTTCCATACTTTGGAGCAGGAGACAATTTTAGGTAGGTGTATAGAGACTGAAATACTAGAGAATCACTTTTGGCTATTATTGTCCTCCCATGTCTTATGATTAATCAATAGGAAACCAGAAATCTGAGTTTAGTAATTATACTCTGAACTTTTATTTTGAAGTATACTGGAGTATTCCAAATAGTAATGCTACTTATAGCAATGACTAATTTTAATCAGTCATTTTATGGAAGTGGTGATAAAAAAAAAAAAGGAGCAGATGAGTTTTAAAAATCTCAGAGTGAAGTACTTCTTTAAATAGAACACTGCATAAACAGCAAAGTCAGGAACTATTCTGGCTCTAAGGGCAAAATCAGCAAAATAGAACATTGTAAATAGTGTAATGTTTGTAACTGTAATGGATATAAAACACATACAAGGGTCATACACATAGAATTATATTTTAAAATCTTCTGCAAAGATCCTTTTGCCTTAGGTGGAAAAATGTAGCAATACATTTTCACAAGGAGGAAGTAATTCTACCATAAGCACAAAGCAATAAATACATATAAAAACTCCTCGACAATATTGTAGTGGAAGGTTCTAGCTAAGAATGGATTCTCTTTGCCCTAGTTCATCTAACAAAACAAAACAAAACATGCATTTATCATAATATGCCATTGTGAAGTGAAGCCTAGGTACAATTGTGGCATGATGTACAAAGTTGTATCCACCGAGGAACAGCATTTTTATTATTTATATCTATGATCAGGACACAAGGGGGGTGAGTTGATTTGCTTAAGCAATGAAACCACATTGGTATAGTAGTTGTAATTGAAGTCACTACCTGGTTAAGCCTATGATAATCTACTGGAATTCTCTAAGAACCATCTGTCCTCTGCAAAGGGCAAGTAGATGAACTGAATGGGGATGTGCTGAAAATCACCACCTGTATATAACTTCAAATCCTAGATCGTGGCACAAATATCGGCAATCCTTCCAGGAATGGGATATTGCCTTAGTTTACTATTTTCCTAGATAGAGGAAGTTCTAAGGGTTTCCACTTGGCCTTTCCCATAATAGCCCTCACTCTACAGATCAGGGAGCCTATCTGGGCATTCTGCCAGTTACTGAGTATGTCTATGCAAAATCTGTGCTCCAGAACTAGGGTAATAACAACAAGATGGGTTCAGGGACTCAGTGGGCCCATTGTGAAACAGAACTAGGCTAGAACTCCATTGGTCACCTGACCTCCATACCCCCTTCTCTGACTGAACCCCAGTCACATATCGTGTTTCCTAGAATTAGTATCAATTCAGAACCAGTGCCCTGTAGTCCTCAAAGGTTCTTATTATTTTCATTTCTCCAATGCACAGTTACCCTGGTGAAAAGTCATGTGTCCCTTTAAGGAAGGACAGGAAAAAGATTAACAGACTCAATTTTTGGCAGGGTATTGGAGTCCCTCTTCAAGGGAACCTGGTCTCCCCTTAATTCAGGGGGTTCTGGGACTATTACTGGCTCAAATCTGAAAATTGCTGAGAGACAATGACTTTGTTTTTATGATTCAGTGTTAAACTTTTGTTTACTTGACCTTGAAATTTTATGCTTATGCAAACCAAGCAAAATTTAATAGGCTACTAGGAATACCATGATCAACTACCTAAATGATTTGTGCCAGGCAGACTATTCTGCTCTTTGCTTTGACTCTGCTGGCTATCGGAGTAACTATGCCCACCTCATCTTTGGTTGTGGAGAGCTGTCATTTGGTCTTTGCCACCCTGAGATGCAATTACTCAAACTGCATTTCATTTTCCTGATGTGGTGACTCAAGCTCCCACTGCAAGGCCAGGATTCCAGAGAAGAGGTGGATCGCTGAGCTCTTCAAAGATGATATAGCTCCCCTTAGAAAATTATTTCTCACAGAATCGGTGAAAGGTATATCTCTAGACTCTCCAAGTATGAGTGAGTAAATCTGCATAAAACCTCTGGGTCCTCTGCCCGCTCCCACCCAATATTACTATAAGCAAATTATGCTATGATAAATTCTGTTACAGTCTATGGAATTGCCTGCATCATTCTTAAGTCTGAAGAGACCTTCTTGTTACAGTGGCCATTACAACTTTGCCCCACCATCAGACAGAAGGGACATTACTAAAACTTAAATTTTGATATATACTTTGTTTATTAATTTATTCATTCTGCAATTTATTGAGGATCTACTATGCATTAGACATTTCAAGATACTGAGGATACAGTGATTGGAAAAATGTAGAACTGCTATATACATTTTAAACTGTATAGTATTGTGAAATAAATAAATAAATAAATTAATTAATTAATAGCAATGCTGTGACAGTGGGGGAAAAAAAAAAGGGAAGCATCCAATTTAGATGAGAACAACTCTTTCAAAATGAGATTTGAGTTGAGGCCTGCATTTTTCTACAGTCAATCGCAAACTACCTATAAAGATTTTGTCAAAAAGAAACGTGACCCAATTTACGTTTTCAAAACAGTGTTCTCCTTATTACCTACAGAAAACAGCAGCTATGTGGAAAACCTTGAATGCAGAACATTAGTTAAGAGGACATTTCATGGTTTATGCTAGAGATAAATTTCACTAGGATGGAGGTAAAAGAGAAGAAAAAAAGGAAAAAATAATACATATTCTACAAAAATATATTCCCTATTCTAGGGACTTGATGGGATTGATGCTAGAAGTACATATTTAAAGATAATAAGAAGAAACTCGGGAATAGCTCTAAATTGTGAATGTCCCTCAGATCTTTAAGCAAAATTGTATTGACTACATCAGATGAGTGATGTGAAAATATTGCTTGATATAGCTATTGGTGTTGTAAGATATTCAAACAAAATAGGAACTTACTGTATCTAGTAATATATATGTGTTACACATAGTAATGTGTCTGTCAATATTTCGTAAGTAGACTCAGTAAGCACTAAGATCATGACAATAAATAATGTTAAGCTAAGGCGTGAAGAATATTCTGGAGGCCGAGATAGTCCTGAGAGAAGTCATTTGCAATAGTATGTATCTTTCCAAGTTGAAGTTTCATAGCCAAGAGAAGGAAGATAGAATATCTCTATGGTCACACAGACAGAAAATACATACTATTTGGGGAGTAGGTCCCTGGAAGAGGATTAAATATCCAGTATTCTGGATATCGTTTCATGTGTAGGTTTACCCCAGCTGAACTGTTATTATTCCCCCCCAAAATCTTCAGAATCATTTACATCTCAAATTTGTTTCAAATACATTCTTATCTATTTTTTTCCTAAAAATTTATAAACTTGTTCATATATTTGTGATTACAGAGTGAGGATAGAGATAACCATGGGTCAATTTTCTTCTTACTTTATACCTCCTTTTAAAATTCAAATCTAAACAAAAGAGAGGGTTGAATTATATGCACAAATTTCTGCCTTGGGCGACTGACTAAATAAACTCGACTTTTACTCACAAATGGTAGAATGACTGGAGGAAGACTGAGTTGCATTATTTCTTTTATTTGTCTTATTTTTTGAATTATTTAGTGAAAAAAACAAAAGGTATATCCTATAGTGTGTAGGATATATATATGTAAAATAAAGTCCAGGTAAGTGTTATAAATTTTGGAGTAACTAGCATACAGTTATATGAAACACAAGAAAAGAAGAAATTACTGTGGAGAGGAAGTGCAGGTTCTGGACATAAATACCTCAATAATTTAAAAGTCTCCTAGAGGAAGGCTTACTGTAAATCTAGACTAACATGTATTCAGTGAAATATGAGAAAATTCAGAAAATTGGATGTCACCTAAGGCTGGCTTCATGAACATGTGATATGTGCAGTCACACAGGACCACACTTTTGGTTTATCTTTTTGTTATCACCATTTGCAAAATTTTAATAACTTAGGAACAAGGCACTCCATATTTTAATTTTATCCTGGGCTCCATAAATTATGTGCTGATTATGGTGCTATTAAAGCCAAGAGAAAACAGAGATTTCTCACATGGGTAAAATGAGAATGTGGATTAAATCAAGATGTGGATTAAAAAATGTTTTTTGGTTTTGACATGGAAGTCATTGCTATCTTAGCAAAATATCTCTGAGTAAAGATTTTGAGGGTAAAGCCATATTGTGATGAACTATAATATAGCTTTTTGAGGAAATTTACCGTGAAGGAGAGTGAAAAGAAAAAAAAAAAAACGTTAGCACAGGATGAAAGAGAAATATGAGTCAGAGAAAAATTTTCATCAGTGCTTATTTTTAAAATATATATAAATATATTCTAAGGCATGTTTGAATGTGACGGGTAAGAATCTGGTAGAGAGGAAGAAGCTGAAAACATGGTCAAAGAGAAGTTAACCAAAAGAATGGGGTCCATGAAAAATTCAGTGGAACGAGATTTAAAGCATGTGTAGAAATATTAACTTTTTATTGAAGAGAACCATTTTCTCTTGTTTTTATGACAGAGGAGACACAAAGTTACCCAAATTTAGACAGAATTTAAGATGGGGACATGGGAAGATAGTGTAATTCCAATATGAGAGCCTGCACACTACCAGGTGATTAGTTCAGAATGAAAGATTGGCAGGATGTTGAGAAAAGTCAAAAAGGCATTAAATCATCATTGCAAAAGGAGAGTGGCAGATAGTTTTTCACAGAAATGATGGAACTGCCCCTGAGTTTTAGGTATTTCTCTACCAGATCAAAGCAATGGGATGGGCAAGGGCAGAGCTGAGCTTTAGGCTGTCTTTGTTTAAATTAGCAGAAGGCACCCCTCCACTTGAGGGCTGAGGGCACAGGACTTGGTGGGCTCAGTCTGGGTTCATGTCTTTGCTCCTTACCCTCTTTCCATTGTTTAGTAGCAGTGAAAGAAATAAAAAATTGAGTTCCTGGAAATCTGGCACACCTCTGAAACCCACCACTCAAACAAAGAGAATGTTAAACACATATTCTTTATAGGGATGCGGAGCACAATATAGTGAATGCAGTCAGCATTAATGTAATAGCTCGGTGTAGAGCCAGAGTGGAGAAAGCAATCAGGGAGATCGTTTCATAAACTATATAAATGTCTAACCAATGCACTGTATATTTGAAGCTAATAACAAAATAAAATTTTTAAAAAAGAAAAAAATTTTTCTGAAAGCTAGTTGGACTCCACAACTGTAATAGTATGAAAAAGTGGAATGCCTTTAATAAAAATGAGAAATAAATCTTTCAATGAGATTATGCTATGGTAAAATAGAAAATTAAAGCAATAGTTAAGAAAATCTGAGCATATATAAATTTTGAGCAAAGATATAAGTTGTCCTTATGTCATCATGTTTTTCCTTATAAAAAATTATCCAAATACTTTGAAATCCTTTTATTTTTAATCATCTCATTTTGACACTCATAGTAAAAGATATAGTTAAATATTTTAACCATAATACTCTTTTAGAGCACCCCATATCCAGACTTACACAGTACATAGGAAAACAAATTTCATCATTTTTTTTAAATAAGCAAATTTTTACCCAAATATTCCATTTCTTTCTAGGAACATAAAATAAAAATTTTCAGGGTGTGACTGGTTGATGTTCAGACATTTAACTTTAATTGTTGATTAGCTAGTGGATTTCAATAGTTTTTTGCATTTTTAAATTTTATTAAAATATAATCTACCTCCTAAAGAACTCACACATCATAGTGTACTGCTCGGGAAATTATAACAAAATAAAAAAAAAAAAAAAAACTCTGAAACCACACCTGGAGTAAAAAAAAAAAAAAAAAGAAGAAGAAAAAGACAGAAAAAGAAAAAAGGTCATACAACTAGCACCTCAGAAAGCCAAATCACCCCATGCTACCACCCAAATGTTCCTGTTCTCATCTCCCCAAAGGTAACCACCATGCTGATTTATACACCATAAATATGGTTCACTTGTCTCAACACTGTGAAAATAAAGTCATACCACATATATTATTTATTCCTAGCTTCTTCCACTCAACATTTGTTTTCCAATTATGCCATATTGTAACTGATTTATTATCCATGCTTAATAGTATCCCATTTTATGAATCACTTATTTATGTATTCTAGTCTATGTGGACTTTGAAAATATTTTCTATTTGGATGTATTAAAGACAATTCGACTTCAAATATACATATCTTTTGTTGCACATTCAAACACAGTTTTGAGTGGTGAAAACATTTCCAAGACCAGGGTAAAGGCTTTTTAGCATTCTTACCTTCCAAGATTACACAGTTGCATAGTGAACTTTAAAGACCATCACGCATGAGAATAAAGTGAGTTGTGTAGGCTCTGAGGACCTGGGTAGCAAGGTACAGGCAATGAGGCCACACATTTTGCCCAAAATTTTGAAAGGTGGCACTTCTTAATAGACATTTTTCTTTTTCTTTCAAACCCTTGGATAGACTTGAGCCATAAAACACGACAATAATTTGAATCATGTTTGTGGAAGTAGGGAAGTCAGATACAGGAAGTAAGAGATGAAAAGCAAAGATAATTCTACTGTTTATGAAATTTAATAAAAAGTATGTATGATGAACATATGTCTTTAATATTTTCTATAAATATACCATGAAAATATTGAAACATATTTTCAGGAAAACACTAAGAATTAGAGTTAGGATATATTAAGAAAAACATTTCATTTTAATTCCACAAATGGAGGGAATTCGCTTAATTTTTGGACACACCTATCACACTTCTCAAATCCATATCTAAACTTTCACTTCCTATAACTAACTCCACAAATATAATGCATGGAAAGTAATCTTAAATTAATTAAGATACATTTCTCTTTTTCTATAAAAGAAAACAGTATTTGATATAGTTTCACTGATGTGTCTCAGAAATGAGTGTTATTTTAATTAGGTAATTATACATAATTTTAATTATACACATAAAATTGTAATTATGCATTATTTTAAGTATACTGTACATTATGTAATTACACATAATTTTAATTATACATTTGTCATAAAAAATCTAAGTTACAGATAAAATACCTACTAGTTCACCTAGTCAATCCTTTCAGAATTCTATCCCAAGATTTTTTCTCTTCAGACTTTTTCTTACTCTTTAAATGAATTAAATAGTGAGAAAGAACTTTACTCAATGATCTTTCTTTATATTCCATAAGTAGCTCAAATTTTGTGCTCATCTGTTGAAGCCCGCCATTATGCCTCCTGGAATATGCTGTGAATCATGTTGTGATGTGTTTATTAATGTATACACAGAAAATCAATGCAATGAGCCTCATTTATAGAAAGGTAAGATTTATGAACTGAAGCGGCCTCAGAAATATCTTTCCTTAACTGGATTGGTTTCTCTGGTGTTGACAATTAGGATGGAAATGCGTAGAAGTGTTGCTGAGGAATCGTGACCTTTCAATACCCTATCTTATATTTAGCCCTGACTAGGTTGGAAGCTTGCATTTTTCCAGTCCTGAACTGATGACACCACTATTAGAACACTATAGTACAATAAAGAGGTCAAAAAAGGTGCTACCCTCAGATCACCTGAAATAGTGTTTACTCTATGTGCTGAGTTTTGACATCCAGATTATTTGGACACATGCTTTTAACTTGAAAATAAATTGAATACATGAGTTAAAACTTCCAACAAACAGTATTAACTTATATGATCAGCACTTTCTTAGAAAATCACCTCAGGGCTGACTGACCCTAGCAAAATGTTTGCAGTATTTACACATGACTGAATTGTTCTTTTTCATTATTGCTAAATTAGAAAGAGATGCAACTTTCTTTTCAGTGATAGGCAAGGTAAGCAAGTTTCTGCCACAGCCTGCCTGCCCCTCTCTCTCTCTCTCTCCCCCTCCCTCTCTCTCTCTCTCTCATTCTTTATCTTGGGAACGTGTGTGTGTACGCTTTTATATTTATATGTATATAGTACTTGTGTGTATAAACACATTATGAATGAAAAGCTATTTTTCTTTTCCACAAATATCTGTTCTGGATATCTATCACTCTATCTATCTATCTATCTATCTATCTATCTATCTATCTATCATCTATTATCTATCTATCTATCTATCTATCTATCTATCTATCATCTATCCATCTATCCTAAATCACAATCATCATCCAGTGGTGATTTAAGTAAACTGTAAGCACATGTCCTAATCTCTCAAGTAGCAAGAACAGAGGGGTGTCCTGCTAATAACATATACAGTGATAATTACCAAGAAAACTTTTTTTAATCAAGAAAGTCAAATTATATCTCTTCTATTTGTTGTCAATAGATTTTAACTTCTAATGGACATCTGCTTCCAACAGAATGCATTTTGTTTGGCACTGTCACAAAGTTCAGTGGAAAGCGAATGAGATTTGGATCCATGAGAACATCTTTAATATTGAATAAGTTATATAATCAATATGAGCCATCATTTCTTCATCCATTAATTAAGGTTGATTTACTTTCTCTTCTAAAGCTTAGGTGAGAGTTTTCTTTAAGCTTCCTAACAGAATGTTTAGCACAAAGGCAATTGTTCAATAAATGTTGATTTTCTCCCATGTATCTAGTCGCCATATTCTGTTAAAACCTGACTTACATGTTCTGTTCCTGGAACAGGCTTCTATATACATGCTGCGCTCTAAATACCTGGGCCCTGCTCACAATGTCTACCTTTATATGTACTATTAATAGCCATTAGCATCTAGTTGCATCTACTGTGCATCAGGCAACTATGTACTAAGGAGTCAAATAGGAAAAAGTTATGCTTTGGAAAGGCTTGTACGTTAATGGAGAATTTGGTTCTCCAAATTCTCTTAAGCCTAAAATGAGTAAATATCAAGTCCAAGATTATGTCCTATGAATGAAAATAAGACAATATAAACATAATTTCTATACCATCGGGGAAATTTTCTCCTTTTCCAAAAAATAATTCCCTTTTTCTTTCTGTAAATTAGGCATAATGATGGTACCTGGCCCATAGGATCTCTATGAGAAGGAAATGAGTTAACACTGTATGAAGTACACAGAGGAATGCCTCACATACAGTACACTAAATGACTTGAACAAAAAATGAAAAAAGAAAATTTAGGAGTTTTGCTTTAACTCCTGGATTAAGGTATTCTTAAAAAACTAAGTAAAATTTTTTAAAATAGGGTCTTTGAATCAGGTACCATGTCAGGTAATCTGATTTTTCTAACTTGTCTCTTTTCTGAGCCTCTGAAGACTTTTTGACTTTTCCAAAACGGTAGTGTTATGTGCGTCATTTATAAAGTAAACTGTTATGAAACCCAAGAGTTCTCTTTTCCTATGTGATTTTATATATTGGCTAGCATGTTTTTAATTTTACAAATCAATACTGTATGTCATGAAGTGTACACAGTGCCTATGACATATTAAGTGCTTAGTGATTTGCCTGCATATTGCACAAGGAGTAAGATGAGATATTTGACAATTAATTCTGGTTGTAGTTTATGGTTTTACAGTGATAGTCTGAATACAAAAGGAGCATTATTCCTTTATCCTTTTCCTTTTATCTGAGTATCTTAAATTTCAATCCACAATCTCTTTTTCTCTATACACTTGGGAAGACTGTCTTAATCACAGTCATAGCTTCAAGGATGCAAGTCCCAAAAGTTTCTTATCTGCTTTGTATTTCCTGTGGTTTATAAGAGAATCACTAATATATTAATGACCATCAAATATATATACTTTAGACCCATTTCCTAGGTTTCACTCCCATATTTCCAATGCCTATGGGAAATTATCCATTGGATATCCCATAAGCATCTTGATTTCATTTTGTCCAAAACATAAATCATTACTTTTTTCACTTCAACCTAGTAAATCTTCTATCTTATTTAATAACATTGTCACTCTTCCGGTTGCTCAAGGCAATTTATTTGGAATCATCCCATATTTTTTCTCTCTCCTTTTCAAACATAAGTCTCCTGTCACTGATTTTCTACAATTGCACTGAGACTATCTTATGATCATACTATCTCTAGTACAAATTATGATGACATGCTACTGGTCTTCAGCCTCCAGTCTGTCCACTGCCTTGTCAATCCTCCACAATTCTGTCAGGCCTTTTTACTAAACACAGATATGATTCTGCCACTGTCCTACTTAAATTGCTCCTTTTCCCATTTCTTACAGGCTAGAAATTAATTCCTTAGAAAAGTTTATAAGTACTCCATGATTCAGTGTGACTCTACATGTTTTGTCTCATACCAGTAACAACAAGAGGGAAAGAAAGTGTTTCAAGCATTCTAAACTGTGTGAACTACACTGAATGAAACACACCCCTTCAGACCTTACACTCTTTTACTCGGGGTTTTCTTTAGCCTGTAACGCTCTCTTCTACTTTTGGTGTCTCCTGTTCCTCCTTTAAAAATCTAATCGAGGGTCTCCTCCTACCCTATGAATTAAGAGGATGAAGCAATGTTTGTAGCTCTATTATATGTTGCTCCATAACTGTTAGAACATAATTCTTAAAAGGAAAATAACATCTATTGCAATTGTTTATTTGCAGGACTCACATCACATCTTTTCTGTAAGTGCTTAGAAAGTAAAGCCACAGAACTTTGCTTGGCTTAGTATTAGATGCTTGACATAGAGCAGAGGCTCAATAATTGTTGTTTCTATGAATTAATAATATTGATCTCACTTGAAAATCGAGACTATAGTCAATGTCAAACCGGGAAATTATTTAACAAGCCCACCCACAGATGATTCAATTCTTCTGAGAATTTACCAATGTTCGATTTTGTTATTCATTATTTGATTAGAGCCCTGATACTATAAAGTTATGTGTTAACCTAGAGATTTCTATCCAATAGAAAAGATAACTCCAAGAGTTATAATTGTATTGTCCTGTAGGACATTAACCAGTTTTGTATTGAATACAGAAATTCTGAAAATGAACATCAGCTAATAGCAGAATGATTCAGGTCACAGACTAGATCGATACATTAGAATGAAGTAACCATTCAGGTGCTATTATTTCTTTGAATTCTTATGGCCAATTAGCAAAATATCATAAAGGTTGGTTATATAAAGGATGAACTACACCAATCTCAAATTACAATGCAGCACCATAGGAAGATAAGTCAATTTACTAGATGTTTTAATAGTACATTCATGGGGAAAATGATGACTAATAGTTTTCCGGTGCCAGAGGGGGAATTTATTAAATAGTAGTTTAATTCCTCCTTTCTTAAAGATGTTGATTAACTCTGTCATTAAATCTCCTGATTTAGAAAGTCAACTCAGGAAATATGTGCACAGTTGTACATTGCTATGCATTTACGACTGCAATATAAAAATCAGAATTTCTGATTCTGTCTACTTCTAGAAATAGCATTACCTATCTCCCTCCCAAGAATGTTTTAACCCTTACATAAAATAAAACTCAATAGATCTTAAAATTGAAATTGTTCAATATTTATTTTTATTCTGCAAATGACCTTATAAATAGTAAGTTTTTGGAAAAAAAACTATTCACAAAATTCATAATGGTTACAAATCATTAAAATAGTTTTTGTTCCATAATCTGGAGTATACAATATCTAAATTTAAACATCTTTTTGTAACCTATGTAGCAAAAACAGAACTGATCTGATAACAAATTTTGGACCACAAGAAGCAATTAACTAAGAACTATGCATAATATTCAGGCTTAATGATAATAAAGGTTCTTGTTTAGAGTTACAACAATACATATCTAGCTATTGATATCTACTTGAATATTTATATTATCATGTTTATTCTGGATAAAATTTACTAATAATTTAACAATTATTTTCAAAAAACACATCCTAAGGATAATACTGATGTTGCTTCTTGTGTTTGGCAGATACGACTGAGACATGAAATTATGGTTTCAAAAATTTAATTTTATGTATAAACAATAAATTATATTTCAAGGCAAATACTAATTTTCTCTAAAATTTTAGTAACCTCTGTTAACTTTATGTTTGCAAAATACATGACTAAATTAACAACAGAAGTTGTTTATCCAATTTAAAAAAAAAAAAAAAAAACAAGCCCAAACACACTCAGAAAATCCCTAGCCTGATTATTAGAAGACATGAGAAGGAAACCAAGCTGTTACAGAACAACCAGGGGAAGACTATAAATGGATCAACGAGGTGTCACAGCCACCCAGATCAACATCCTGTCAAAAGGTCCCCACACACTAGTAATTAAAGACAACCTCTGTCAGTAGCAGTCCTGGAGCTGTTACACAGTTTTAATAGAGCAATTCTGGGTTCACAATGTGAACAGATTCCTACTTAAAATGGCTCATAAGAGTTCATCTATCTCAGGCAAGGCTACGACTGAAATAAAAAGTTTTCCACATCCATTGAGTTTTAGGCTGCAGGTATTTTTAAATGTTTTTTGTTGTTGTTGTTTTTGTTTTTTTTTATTCTCATGACTCTCTTCTTTGCCAAAAATTACGGATAAGAAATACAACAAACATTTTGGAAAGAATATAATATATATTCAGCTATCCTGTACTTTCATGTCCAATTCTCACATTTCTTTTTTCTGAACTCCCAATTTTAAGATTTCAATTTACTTGTCCAAAATAAAAATTAATTTGGTCTTTTCCATGATCACTGCTTACTGGATGGCTAAAATGTCTTAGATTTAAAGATAACTTATTCGCACATTTAAAAAATAAATTCTGAAGTATTTTAAGGCTAAGATATTTGATAGTGATAGTTTTCCTTAGTAAAATAAAGTTGCTGAAATTAATTTAGAATTCGGTTGTTCAGACAGGAAATCCATTAACCCATTTCCCATTTAGAAAAAAAAAAAAAAGTGCAGCTCGCTGCCAGTGTTAATTTAATTTTACATAAACATACTCTGAAGCTGAAGCAAATCTGACTGGGTTTCAATGTGAAAATAAAATATAAAAATTATTCTTGAAGTTATTTTTAAACAGAACTTGTCTCTAACCCTAATGTAACAGAAATGTATACATAAATCAGAATCGTCAAATGAATTTTTGGCCAACTGTTTGAGAACGATGTTAACATCATGTGTAGGAATAGTACATTTTCTAGGATGTGACATTTTCAGTGACAGAATTCCTATATTTTGCAAATGGAAATACCACTACTAAAAGCAGAATGCTATAAATAGAATGATGTAATTTGTTTCCAAAGACTATTGATATACTAGAGTGATGCCAAAATAATAATAAAAGTGAGATATTTTGTGGCAAACTTTGTGGATAAGGTTAGGACTGTGATCTGTGAGTTACTTTGTAATAAGCACTGCAGCCACGAGAGCCACTGATGAGTATTCTCAGGGCAAATGGGTTAAGAAAAATAATTACATTTATTTGGAAAACACATTCATATTAGAAAGTACAAGAGAAAATAAAACTTGAATTAGTAATTAACAATAAAATTTAGAAAAACTAGAGCTATTTAGACTACATTATTTGGGAACTGAAGTAACTGACAGAATGCTAAAAGTAAATTACAAATCTGAATCATGCAAACAATGTGCATTCATATGTTATACTTCCGTGTGCTACCCAAGATACAGTTCTGCCTATGAGCAGTCCTCTGAAGTGTGGACATGTAATTTTCTCTCAAACTTTACATTGTTCTCTTTGTTGAAAGAACTGAATTTTCAAGATATTTATAATTACATACTTGTTCTTTTTATTTCTAGGATTAAAGACTTTTAAAAAATCATTTGTAGAGTTACAAGTTACACCTGATATTGACAGTTTGTATATTTTCTCCTATAAGACTTTTAGATGTTCAACTCATGTTTGTTCTAGGGGCTTCCTCTCCAAATCCCACTTTTTAATCTATAATTTTATCTAAAACTAACACTTCTCTCTGCCATTAACAAATGATTGTGTGGTGGACGATGAGAAAGATAAAGATCTCTTCCCTGACTAATGAAGTATACGACTTCCAATTAGCTAAAGTTATTTTCTACATTTGAGTTTGCCTAAAATATGGGAGAGTTGCTGTAGCAGTCGCAGTCTCAGGTGGAACAGCACGTAGTGTAGTCCGTACATACACTGACACTCTCCTTCCTCATGCTGTCTCTTAATATGACCATATTTGTGATCATGTGTCTAAGGTGATTTGAAGAAAAAGAATATGTAGGGAGAAATATTGAATGTCAATTGTAACTGAAAAATTTTTTAAAAAGAAAGAAAAAGAGAAAAAGTAGAGAGAAAAAGTCCTTCCTAGCTCCCTATATATCTACAATACCTGTATATATATATAATTTTTTCCCTCAATAAGTACAAGTTTAAGCATATGTTTTCCTTTATTATCAATGTGTTGTGTGAAGGTACAGTGTATTGACTGCTGGAGAATGTTATTCTATTTCTAGAAGTAGATAGAATCAGAAATTCTTATTTTTTATATTGCAGTTGTAACTGAGTAGCAATGTACAACTGTGCATATATTTCCTAAGTTGACTTTCTAAATCAGGAGATTTAATGACAGAGTTAATCAACATCTTTAAGAAAGGGGGAATTAAACTACTATTTAATAAATTCCCCCTCTGGCATAGGAAAATTATTAGTCATCATTTTCTCCATGAATATGCTATTAAAACACCTAGTAAATTGTCTGGCAAATGTTAATTACTCAGTAATGGCTAGGAAAACCTCCACCTGAACCAGCTTATTCTGCAGGAATTTCTGGCATGATATCACAAAAAGATATCTATCTGCCTGTTCCAATAGTCATTTGTAAATTGAGTCATATTCAAAATATTTAATGATAGTTAATGGGCAGAAAGAGACAAATAATGTTGCCCATTGTTGCCCATACACTGAAAAAGGCTCATGGAAGTCTTTTGTGATATCAAGTATTAGCAGGACCTCTTGGGGATCCTCGGATTGGGGATAAATTGATGAGATGAGTGCAGTTTGGAAAGCTGGAGTAGCAGATATTTCTCAGTCTGCATGAGAAAGAAATTCAACAATTTAACAGTTGGCATGGCTTTACTGGGTCATTGTGACTTAACAAGAGCCCTAGTGTCACCATTTTTTATTTATCTCTAAATCTACATCTAGTTAATTTTTAAAACACACAAATATATGAATTTTTATCTTTCTTAACTGAAGAGTATAATATTTATATATAGAAAAGCTTCAGCTAAAATAAACGTTGCAGTCAGAATTCTGAGTTCTATTAATCATTTCTTAGAAACTACCTAACCTTAGGCAAGTCATTTAATTTTATTGTACTTCAATTTTATTACCTGAATTACAGGTATAAAATAATATCTCCAATATATTATGAGATTGAAAAGACTTTATGATATTGTAAAATATGATTAACTAAACTTTACATTATAGTGTAAAGCAAAATGGACATATATGTGAGACATACCTCTTTTTCTAGTCCCCAAAACTCTTTGCATTAATACTTTTTATTGCCATTTGACAAATAAAAAACAAATAAGTTCCTCAAGCTTGAACAGCTAGTAAGTGGCTGAGCTAGTATAATTTACCATAATAATAACCAAGAAAAGAATTGCATCTCAGTAAATGCATTAAAAACATCTGACAAAATCTAACATACATTCCTGATAAAACTTAGCAAACTGGCACTGGAAAAAAAAACACCATCAAGGTGATATGAAGATGATCTACAAAGTCCTAGTGCAAGCATCATACCTAATATTGAAAAGTTATAATTTTTGCCTCTAATATCAAGAGCAAAGAGAGGATGTCTATTTTTACCATTTTATATTTCACTGTTAAAATTTCCAGTCACCGTAATAAAGTAAGAGAAATAAGAAAATAAAAGTCATCTCTATTATAAAGAAGTTGAAGTCTTTATTAGTAAATGGCATGACTCTCTATGTTAAAAATCTGATAGACTCCACAAAAAAAGAAAAGCACTATTAAGTAAGTTTATAATGAATACAGGGTGCAAGATCACTATGAAAAATTCAACTGCTTATCTATATACTAGCAACAAACAAATGGAAATTGAAAATTTTAAACATGCCATTTAAAACAGCATCAAAATATAAATTAATTAGGGATATTGCTGAGAAATGGTTATAAGGTTTATACTCTCAAAACTACTAAATATAGCTAAAATAAATTAAAATAGACATAAATAAATATATTGATATACAATGTGTGAAGAAGACTTTAACTTGAAAATAAAACTAAAAACTAAAGTGAATTCTGAGCTGCTTTCCAATTCAGGCACCATAATCTGGAATTTGAGTGTATACAAGTTAATCTTCACCAACGATTTTTTTAAATCAATAATATTTGGAGCAATTAAGACAACTGTGAATTACCACAACATAGCATTTGCAATATTCATGACATAGTAATATAAGACTCAAAATATAAAAACTCAAGAACTTTTATCCACTCTTAAGTTTCAAGGCAATCAATAGATGTTTTCCTGAGATAACACAAAGAAGAAAAAATATTTAAAGTAACTACAATAACTATGTTCGGTGCAGTAATGTACAATTTTAGTAAATGAAAAACTAAGAATCTGAGCAAATAGATATGATAGAAAAGGAAATTGTAGAACTCTAAAATACATAACAAAATAGAAAATGAAAAAAGTTACAGAAAATAAAGGTTAAAATTATCTTTTAAATTTGTGTAAGAAAGATAAAAAGCTTTATAAAAAATAAACATGACCTCACTGAATTTGAGAGAATATCACATTTAACATACAGTTAATTTTAATTCTATAGAGAAGAGTGAAAATGAAGTAAAATATATGTGATAGAATAATAACAAAAACCTCCCCAAAGTTTAGAAAGACATGGCTTTATACATTCAAAAGCTCAGCAATGCTTAATAAAAAAAATTTGAAAAAGATATCCTATAGATACATCAAAGCTAACATCTGAAAACCAAAGATATAAAGAAAATCTTGAGAGAAGCCACAAAAAATAAAATGATAAAATGGTAAATATAACTAAGCTTCTGATTAGAAACAGTAGAGAACAAAAGTCTGTGGAACAAAATTTTTGAGATGCTGAAAGAAGAAAAAAATCTATGCTTTTTCTAGATGTAGCAAAAATATACCTCAAGATAAGGACAATGAAAGTTATATCTATGTAAAATAAAAGTAACAAGTTGTTTTTATACTAGTAGTATAAGAAACTCTAAAAGAAGTTTGTTTGGTCTGAAGTAAAAGGAAACCAGAAAGATACTAAATCTTTAGAACTGAATGAAAATATTGGAAATGGTAAATATGAGGATAAAATAAAAATATTTCTTAATTTGTTTAACAAATATGACTATCTAAAGCAAAAAATATAAAATTTCTGTGGGGTTTGGAACATATGGAGATATAATGCATATGTAATACAGAGGATAGAAGGGGGAAGGACCTATATAGTTGCAAGTTTTCTGTATTTTATATTACATATCTCTTCACAGCTTGTAAAAATTTAAGTATATTATATTGCCCAGAAAAATTATGAAAAAGTAAATGTGTAGCGCTCAACATGCCGATATATTAACTAAATTGTATTTATATTATTTAGCCATGTAAATAAATCTGAAAAAAGAAAGCGGTGAACAAATAATAAATGAATAATCTAAATTCGATTATGTCAATAATTACATTAAATGTTAATGAACTAAACACTACAATAAAAAGGCAGATATAAAGTTGATAAAAATTTAAGACCCAATTATAAACTATCTATAAGTAATTCATTTTAATAATAGAGATATAAGTTAAAGATATTAGAATGAAAAAAACATGTACATACAATAAAAAAAAAAAAAACACATAAGAACAGAAAGGCTTGTGTGGCTATAATAACATCAGATGAAATGAACCTGACAACAGAGAGCATTAAAAAGATATACAGAGAACAATACATCATGAGAAAAGGATCAATTCTCAGAAAGACTTAAGTAACACAAATGTCTATGCATTTAGCATGAATATTTTGGAAAGGCAAAACTGACAAAAACAATGGGAGAAATAAATAAGCGCACAACTCTAGTGTAAATTTTAATATTCCTTTCATAACATTTGAAAGTATGACTAGTCAAAGAATTGAAAAAAATAGAGAGGATTTGAGCAATGCTATCAACTTTCTTGGACTAATTGATACAAACAGGACACTCTAAATAATGTTGGCAGTGTATTCTTATAAGGTGCACATGGTACACTCACCAAAACAAACAACATGGTGGATCATTAAAAAAGAGTTTGAAAATATAAAATGTTTGATATTATACAGAAGTAGTAAATAATAAGGAATCCAGTAAAATTTCAAATATTTGGAAATTATTACTCATACTTTGAAATAATGCATGGGTCAAAGAAACAATTTGCAGGGAGTATATTATCCACTGCCACATTCACTTGCTGAAGAAAAATGGTTTTGCTTCCTTAGTGGCACAGAAGCATAAGCAATAACTATGGTTTATTTCCTTTAACTTTATGAGATCCTCTTTCATTTATCTCTAACTCTAAAAACAATTTGGAAAATATTTCAAATAAAACAATTAAAATATACCAGGAAACTGGGGGACGCAGCTAAAGAGTGTTTATAGGAAAATTTATAGCTTTGAATGTTTATATGAAAAATAATATTGTCTTATGATTCTATAGAAGAGAGGTCCAGAGCAATAAAGTCCCAACACAAAAAAATATAAAGAGCAATGTAAACATATGAGAAATACAAAATAAAGTTTGAAAACTAATAAAATAGAAAATCGACAAGAGAAAAAAACCTAACAAAACCAAAGCTAGGTCTTTGAAAGTTTAACAAAATCAATGTACATAAGACAGAGACACAGAGAGAGAGAGAGGGAGGAAGAGAGTAAGGAAGGGCGAGCGAGTGCACACGTGTGAGCAGGCTATACTGATTGAAAAGTAAAACAAAAAACTTTCTATTTGTATCTGTTGCATGCTTCTGAATAAAATTCTACAAAACTAACAGACTTAATAAACAAATTTAGCAAAGTCAAAGGTTACAAGGTTCACATACAAAACTTAATTGTATTCTTATATAAAACCATCAAAAATGAGCTAAATGAAACAAAAAATAACAATTTGATTCACACTACTGTCAAATATGAAATATGTATGAATAATTTTTAAAATACACACACACTGAAAACTACAGAATGCTGATGTACATTAAAGACCTAAATAATTGAGAGATACAATAGCTATAGTTTGATATATTAAGATTTCAATTTTGCAAAATGACCCATAGACACAGGAAAACTCCATATAATCCAGTAGGCATGTGGGATTAAATGGATAGTTAAGTTGCAGTTTATATGAAAATATAACTGCCAACACAAATCTAAGAAATTAAAACAAAACTAACTACCTAATTCAAGACTTATAAAGCAACAAAAATTAAGAAACTAGAAAAGTGAAAGATATATAGATCAATGAAATTGATGAGAGAGTCCAGAAAGTCATATTTATGCTCAATTGCTTTCTAGCTAAAATTACCTCACTTTTGACAGTTATCACATAATTCGACATGAGAAAAAATATCTTTCTAAATAAAGTATTATGGGAAAAAAGGGAACAGCAACATTTAGTTTAAATATACCCATACTTTTCTTTTTCCCAGATATCATAACCCTAAATATAAAAGCTAAAACTAAAATCTCTTAGAAGAAAATATAAAAACATAGATGTCTATGTGATACCTGTATTTCTTATATAGGGCACAAAGTAATCAATATGAAGAAAAATACACTATTTGATTTCTCAAAGTAAAAAATTTGCTCTTCGAATGTTACCATTAACAAACTGAAAAGACAAACCACACAAAGGAAGAAAATCCGGCAACTCAATCTAACTTAGTGATAAGATCAACAAACCACAGCTAGTTCCAGCACTACCACTTTGGAACAGTTCAGGAGTTCCTTGTAGTTAGTAAACACTTAAAAAGCCAGAAATCCTACTGCTAGGTATTTAACAAAGGGAAATGTAAATATATTCTACTAAAATCCTTGTACATGGATATTCATAATAGTTTTAATCATGACAAAATTTTCAAATAACACAAATCTCCATCAATAAATAAACAAAATGTACTGTATCTATACAATGAGATACTAGTCAATAGTAAAAGGGAATGGACTGTTGATCCATGCAAGAACCAGGATAGATCTGAAAGGTATCAGGTTCAGTGTAAGAGAGTTAATCTCAAGACTGTATATTCTATGATTCCACTTATATAACATTACTGAAATGACAAAACTATAGAGTAGGAGAATAAAATCGTGGTAACCAAAAAAGAGGTATCAGGGCAGAAGGATGAGAATATGATTTATTTATGGTGACAGAATAATTCTGTATCTTGATTTTGTAGGTGGTTACACAAACCTATACACAGGACAAGACTGCGCAGAACTATGTCCGCCCACGTATGCAAATCCATGTAAAGAAACAATGAAAACTGAATAAGATATGTAGCTTAGGTAAATGTATCATGTCATAGGTTTGATATCCTACTACAGTCATAGTTATCACCTACCTGTGGGAGAAGCTAAGTGAAGAAGCATTCACATGACTCTAGGTAATATAGATTACTGTCACACAAAACAATGTGGATGAATTTCAACATCATGTTGAAGGAAAGAAGCCAGTCACAAAAGACTGCATATCATATGATTATATTTATATAAAAAGGTAAACTAGTCATAGAAACCAGAACAATGGCTACATGGGCCAGGGACAGGGAGACATGGACTGCAAAACAGTATAAGAGAACTTGGGGTGATTGAAATCTTGATTCTGGTTGTGGTTTCACAGGTTTATACAACTCTTAAACCAAACCAAAGTGAACTCTGGGTGCATGCAGTTTATAATGTGAATTTTTCCCCAATAAAATTGATAAGGTAAAATATAGAAGGACAAAGGTGCTTTGGTGGTGTTTCAATTATATTTATAATGTGTCAGTAATATTTAATTTTTTGTGGGTCATAGTTTGAATTATTCTGTTCACCTTTGTGTATGTATTAAAATTCTATAGTGAAATTTTAAATATACAAAGGAAAGTCAGATACTTAGTTTCTGTATAAATGTATTTAAAAGATTTGTGAAAAATATGTGAAAGCACACTCACTTCAATTACATTCAACCAGCTTCATTTGCAGTTTTGTAAAGTGGATGTTTTCTGTCTATGTATGTTATAGTCGAATCAAAGGAAACAATCAAGAGAAATCATGTTTTTTTTTCATTGACTAATATGGTCAGAAACTTTTTTAGAGACTTTTTTTAATGCATCATTATTTATGTAAGCATTGTTGTGGGGAGGGGTAGGGAAAGATAAATAGATGTATAATCATTAATGAAAACATATTGATCCACTTCTGGTATGCTATTATCTTACCCTTTCTTACTATCTTTAAAACTTATTTTACTCTAACTTATCGTTATTTCCCCAATAAAAATTTGGAACCTTATTTTTACAATTAGCTGATTTCGATAGAATATATGTTGTGTTTTTCATTTTCATAGATTGGATTCTCCAGAAGCAGACTCCAGGAAACTAAGGAAATCTCTTTCGCAAAGGCACTCAGTGTTGGTTGTTGGTAATAACCAAGCTCATTGGTGAGTAGTGTGTACAAAATTGATGAATAGGTACGAGAGGGCATAGAAAAAGTAACACCAGCATCGACAGCAGCCTCAGACACACTCACACCTAACATTGGATACCCTACTCTGATTCTTCAGAATGGTTACGAGTCACTATTCCATAAAGGAAAACACTAAAATCACTGTGATGAGCTGGAGCCCACCCATGCTACTGAAGTTGGTGCCAAGGCTGTAACTGGCATAACATATTTGAGTCTTGGACAGGAGATATCACTGCACTCACAAAGGTGAAAGGACTGCCTTTACTACCCATTGTAGTTCACCCTAACACTGGAACTATACTTCTGTAGTCTACGATGCTCTTCTGAGTAACTTTCACTGCTGACCCTTGGTTACCATTCACTTGTCTGTTAAATTGCCTATGCACAGTTCGGTCATATCTGGGAACATTAAGAGATACCTAGTGTATTTTCTGGGTTTCTAGACTTACTATTTCTTACTGAAATTAAATATTTAATATCCTATCTTCTCCTATTATCAAGATTAAATATGTATTTCATTTCTTGCCTACTTGTTTACTTTACCAAGTGTCTAAAAAATGATGACATGGCAGTGATACATCTATCTTTAATGGAAGTCTTAATTTTCCCCCTGATGTTTCCTAGCATCTTTAGACATACTGTA
The DNA here is from genome assembly GCF_014176215.1 of Rousettus aegyptiacus. NCBI lineage: Eukaryota > Metazoa > Chordata > Mammalia > Chiroptera > Pteropodidae > Rousettus > Rousettus aegyptiacus. The sequence goes on from NW_023416286.1 coordinate 65,309,407, forward strand.
TTTAAAATGGTGAGAACAAGAAATACACATTCTACATGGCTGAAGATAAGACACTCTTACTTTGATCCTGGATTTCCAAACAATTTTATTTCTTCTCTCATAAACATAGAACCACATAATGGCCATTGAATTCTGGCATGTACTGCATCTTAAAAAACAGTATCCTAATCTTACGGGGTTCCATCTCTAAGTGGATATTACAGTTGTGCCCTTAAGAGGTCTTTTTAATGTTCCATCAAAATAATAAGGTATGACCAGTGGATCCCATGATCATTCTCACTGTTACATTCCACAATGAAAAGCAAGTTGCTTGGATAATGCAGTGGCAATGTTATGTGAGATCTTATATTAGTAAATGAGATATTTTCTTAGTCTCTGGAAAGTGGTGTTATTGCAAGGCACTGCAGTGGAAAGGCAAATCCTTACACAAAATACATGTTGGTCTTGTTCAGAATGAATTACTATCTTTTTTACAAAGCTGAAGTTCTAATGTAATCAACTTGACAATTTCCGGTAGATTTGAGGCTCATATGAAGACAACAGGTTGGATATTCAGTAATGCCAATGAGCAGATTAGTGATTAGCCTTGGTGAGAGGAAGACTCTGTTGCTGGGCCATATATAGCCCCATGTTTATTCAATGTGTAGACCTACTGCCCAATCACTGAGGACAGATAATTCCTGACATAAATGTGATAGATATTTATGTCTCTTGATATTTAGCGCCTCTTTTGCAATGGACGATCTAGGTTATGCATTCTTGTGAGATCCAGTCTTGCTCACAATATTGTCTCACTCCTATCTGTCCATCCACATGCCCTTTCCCCAGACCTTATCTCATTCCTCCGGTATTGCTCCTTCTAGACCCCTAACCAACTAGATAAGTCATCAGCCACTGTCTATAAGGCCCCATATATTCTTACCTCAAGTTCTTTCTCTCTTTACCCGCAGTGGATGGTCAGGTATACCTCCAAACCTCTGCCAATAGGTAGAATTCTACTCACCTCTGTCTTTCAGGGATCTCTGCACTTGGTGTTGCTATTTTCTGGAAGCATTTTCAGCTCCCAAAAACATATTGAGCCAAACTATCCACAAACAAGGACCTGATTTTACCTCTATCTTAAAGAAACTCTATTAGAGCATAAATGTAAGATGAGGAAACTGTATTAGTCTAAATTATGTAAGTTATTCAAAGCCTTGGCTACCTATTCACATGACTTTTTTGGCCCTCTGGATCTGATTGTCTCTACCTTAGATTTACATTAATATTTCCTGGAGGATGGCTGCTGTGCATGCTCAAACCTTACATATGATATATATAATTATTTCCTGCAGACAGCATGGCCTTGATCTTGAATTCTAGGAACCTCAGCTCCTACAACTCCCTATTGAGGCTTTCAGTTTCCAAATTGTCTGTTATTTACCACCAATATCTCTGGCATCACCACTGAATATATTAGGTCTCATGGCCAAAGGAAAGGTACGATTGTACTCACACAACACAGTCTTAAAATTACCCCATAAATACTCAGAGCACTATTCCCAAATAGCTCAAAATCCAAACTGGCCTACCAAGCACAGAGTGGTAGGATTTGCAATGTACAAAAAGATCTCCTCTTCTTTCAACTTAGGCAATACACCTCTTGCCATACTCCTCAAAACTAGAATCCTAAAAAGTTTCTACAATATAGAAGGCCCTAAATCTTTGTAAAGTTTATTTGCCATCCTTTGAACTCTATATATCTTACAAAAAAGCATTGAGTACTTACCACTTTCCATTCTTCAGGTCTAATTAACATGATACCCACTAATACACTTCTGTGGGATGCCTGGATTTTCAGGTCCCTTTGAAATACATTACAGAAAGGGTCAGAAGAGTAAGTACAGACATAGAGAAAGAACTTATATTTGTTGTATTGTCCATTCCGAGCATTTTTTTTTGTCCTAATGTTTTTAAAAGAATGCACATGAATGATGCTTACTCATATTAGGTATCACAACAGAGGCTGTCTTGTTTTCTTTTAGTAAAAATACCACATCGGGAAGAGGAAACAGTTAAACATTGTTTAAATTTGTAGTGATGTACTATCATCTACCATGAACTGTTTTTTACAGGGGCTAACCTATGAAATAAATAAGGGTATAACAGGGTTAACCAACTCTTCATCTTTTATAGCTTTGAAAGTGGCAGTAATCTCTGGCTCTTACTCAATATAAGACACTACTTCTGATTTACAATCTCAGGTAAAGGAGGTGCTTTCAAGACGCCTTACTCCAGTGTTCAAGGAAATAATTTAAGTTTTTCCAGGTGTTAAATTTATCTATTTAAAGTATACAATCAGGGACTGGGGTAATGGCTACCTTCAAACATTGTAACCACTGAAAGAGATACTCTGTCATGCCTTCATTTTACTTTCTGGATTTCATGTATTTCCACGTAAATGGTGGTCCCTGGAATCAATGTTAGCTTAGATCCAACGTTAAAAATCTCTTGTAAAATTGGGTGTTTCTTCCTTCCCTCCCTGTGTACAATTATGCAGGAGACTGACCATACACCCTTTGGAGAAGAACTAGAGAGATTACTGATGTATACACTCTGTGTCATGTCATGATTCTTAAGGGATTTAGCCTCTTCAATTGATTGACTCTGGCCTGAGAAATATCTCAGACAGAGCAATGTGTGAAAGACTGTGATTTTCCACTGGAACAGCTACTATCAGCCTTCTAATCATCTACTTTTTAAAAATCAAATGTATCAACTGTTTTGGCTGTTAATTCTTATTTTCCCAAGAAACACTATGATCAATTAGCTATTGATATATTTTATGGTCATGGCCCATGATTTCCATCTGATCCTAGAGTCCATTATGATATTTACATCTGTTCTGTCTGTGGTCAAGTACTACTGCCATCTGACCATTTTTCCAGAATTCTATTTCCTTAACTGACAGAGAAGCCATGTACATAGCAGCATCTGTTAACCTATCCCAAGGTTTACTGAGTCCTGATCTAGGCACAAGTGATTTGCTAAAGCTTCAAGTTAATCTTCTCTCCTATTTGCTAACCTGAAAGGTCTCCTATTGCTGGAGATAAAGTTCTTTTGCAAAGCTTGCATAAAAGCATTCTGACATGCTCATTATGTCCTGACTTCGTAATAAACTGACTTGATTGCTTGGTTTTCCTTATTCAGGGTACCAATTGAACTTGTCAAAAATCAACACACAACATCATCTTTTTAATTACTATTTTCTCATATTTATCCAATGCAAGCAATTTTTCACAAGCCAGTAGATCCCCTTGAACATGAATCCTCTCTGAACTATCTTTAGGCAGCCTTAGTAACATAGTATAATGCTACAGCACAGCAGGAGTAAACAATACTCTACTTACTGTGGACAATATGACCCAATTATAATCTGGCCTGAGAGGAATACAACTGTAAAATCTTTTCTGAGAGTCTGCTACCTGCAAGCACTTCTAGAACCAGCTGTCTCAGTTTGGGTTCCTCAGAAACAAATGTTGAAACAAGGATTTATGTGGCAGTAAATGGAAATGTTCCAAGAGGGGTCTAGGGTACTATGAGAGTGGGGAAATGAGACTTAAAAACTAAGAAGCTCAAGCAAAGGTGCAACAGCAAGCAAAGTTCTGCAAGTGGCTACTTCAATTCTACATTGGAATTTTGAAGACAATGTAGATATACATAAATTGTGCTAATCAGGAGCAAGGAAGCTAGAATTTCCTCAGTCATTAGTTAAGGAATATCTGCTAGAGAACATGAATTCCCCTGTCACTAAAGGCTCTTAGTACACATGGACAAAATTATTTCTGGGAAGCTAGGAAAGGTTTTTGAGGTACAGGAGTTGGCTATTGAGAGGGAAAGCACACCCAAAGCCCAAGTATATGAAATAGTAAAGGCATCAGAAGAAATCACAGATGGAGCATGGATACCATATGCTAACATGATATTAAAAGTTCTTCGGAAATTTCTAAATTTTTCAAAACTCTAACAGCCTCAATAGACGATATTTTTGGTGGTTTCAACTTATTCATGATTGTTTTTAGTGCTTTGAGATAAGATTATTTTTATGAAGTTAGCACAGGGAACAGCTTATGTACTTGAAATTTCACATAACTTGAAAAAGTCTGATATTATTTTTCACTTGTTTTTAATGGTGTCTTTTGCCAATGTAATAATATTGTTTAAGTAACCCTGATAAATTGAAATATTATTTTCCCCAAAAATTGATGTTAGGTGGTACATAAGAAAGACCCTTTTGATAAACCCTATATTTGTATCCATAATCAATAATATAATAGTATACTTTTGGGTGGATTCAAACTCAAGAAGATTTATTTTATTACATAGGTATAAGGCTTACAATAAAAAAAAAATTGGTAAAAAAGTTTATAATTTAGCCTACATGGTTCTGCACTACCTGTCCTGCCTCAGTCATATTATAAAACAACTTCCCTACAATTATAATGATGACTGTATTGACTTGCTTCATTTTTGCATGTGTTTGTCATTAGGCTAGGGGATGGGTCTGGCTTTAATATGAAGGGAGTTGAAAATGTATAAGTATTTTTTTTTTTTAGGGGTTTCTTCAAGTGGCAACTAAAACAATAAGTAATTTTAAAAGTATCAATTTTAAGTTATGTACATATTTCTTATAATATACTTTTCACTTTGCAAAGACAAAGTTTCCTGGTATAAGGGTTGATATTGCATTAAGAAAATGTGTGTTTCTCCAGTTATTTAGTATCTGCTAGAGAAAATCTGTCAATTTTCAATGAAAACATCTACTAGGATTGAACATAAGAGCATTTTAGTACAAGCAAATAAAACATTTATTGTCAACAAGACAATGAAGAAAAGAAGAGGTATATGGAATAAAACCAAGAACTGGTAGAATTGTATTGGATTTATGTCATGAATAGATAATTGCACTTGAAGAGGCAATTTACTATATAATGACCCCATTCCCTGTCCTCTGTCAAATTCAATTCCTCTCAACCAAATGACATGACCTATTCGTAGGTTCTGTCTACACAAGCAAAGTGAAATGGACAGTTGAGCATTTATCTAGTGACTTTAATCAATATAGGAAGATTCTTTATAAATTCTCCATCTTTAAGAGAAACAATGTGTTTTTCATTAATTATTTGGATAACTGTCTCTATTCTTCTCTAAATGTTGATTCTCCAAATATTTTCTCAGGCACTAATTTGTTCACCACAATTCAATGTTCTGCTACTCTACTCCATTCTATGAAAAACTGAATAATTTCATATATTACATTTCTTTTCAAAACCTAGTTACATTGCTTGTCTTTTTAAATTTTATTCAGTAGTTCACATTTCAGCAATGTCTTAAAATAAGAATAATACTGACTGAAATAGCTAGTTCACTTTTCTCATCACATGATTTGGGTAATGGGGGTGGTAACTTCCAGAAGCATAAAGTCCAAACCTTAGTTTAGTTAGCTATTCATTGTCTTGGCGAATGATCGTGTCTGGTGGCCTAACAAATACCTTTAAGATTCATATTTTAATGTGATTTCATAAATGTCTTTATAATACAAATTGACTCTGTCATATGACTCAACATTTACTAGGATCTTTAATAACTGATATCTGCAAATACAAAAGGGAAACATCTATGGATCGCTGATATGCTTCTAAAATTTCTAAACAAAATTTCAAAGATGAAAATCCAATATCTCTACTTTCATTGATTAAAAAAGGAAAGATGAAATTTTTCCAAATGGATGTCAAGAAGCATTTGGGCCTTTTGTTGTTGTATTTTACTTTAACAAAATGTCACCAACTATTGAAGGCTTAGTATTGTAACATAAATAATAAGATCTTACTTATATAGGGCACAAACTCAAAGCAGGAAACAAAAGTGGTCAAAGAAAAAGAGGGATAAAAGGACATGCAGAAATCTTGATCAAAAAAAAAATTAATTTAATATCAATTTACTTTAGCTAGAAACAAAGCCATTGACAGAAGCCTAACTATAACATTTCAATATATTAAAAATGTGTTTCCCCGACAACTTCTTTAGGAAGTAGCACAGCAGTGTTTGAGGTAATCTACATGGATAATTACTTAAGCATAGAGAAGACTCAGAGAACTAACTGAATAGTTTCACCTTCACATAAATTTCAAATTATGTTCCAAAATTAATTTGCTTTCATACTAAAAGTGAATAAATGCTCACATTTCTCCAAATCCCAATCAGCTTCTGATATTATTAAAACATTATTTTTCTACTCATTAAAACGTCTTATATACTATACTATTTTATTATGAAATAAATCAAATACAGAAAATAAGACATGTAATATTTATGTGAGGTTTACAACTAAAATGAAAATATGCCTAATCTCAAATTAGGTTACAAAGTAGAACCATACCAAACTTTTATAATCCCTGTGTACAAATCTTTAATTTCAAACTCCCCATGTCCCCTAAGAGGCTTCTCTTATTCTAAATTTATGCTTGTTTGTACACCTTTTCTTTTTTTAAGCAAATATATAGATATTTCTTTATATAAAGGGAATTCTACTATGTGTATTTTTTCAGCAATTTGCCTTTACATTTGACATTATATTTAAGATTTTAGATTTGTAATTTTTATCAATTCAGGTCTTAGCTTTGGTTTAATCCTTTTTATGATTAAATAGGATCCCAATGTGTTAGTAATGGATGATATATTTTTACATTCTCCTGTTGATAGACTTTACTATTGTTTTAAGATTTTTGTTATTTACGTTGACATAAGAAATGTCCCAACATGTATAGAATTTTTATGAATTTACTAGAGTCAAACTGATGACATATGCAAGGGATCAAAATCTCAAATGTTCCAGAGAATAACAGTTTTGCTGTTTCTTTTGTGCATTTGAAATTAGGAAGGAAACACAGGAAGATTACATGGAGATGGGAGAAAGCAAGTCAGGGATTGGATTACAGCATAGTTAACAAGATTATGTGGGCCCTTGAGGGTGGTCACCTTTCCAGGGGTCTGGAAAGAGGGTTACTTCTGGCATTTCAAAGGTTTTTAACTTGAATGCACAGAAACAATGGACAGGGCAAGCTTAAGGCAAAGATAAACCTTTACTAAAAAGTTATATGCCTAGGGTGTGACTACCCACCATAATCTGCACAGTTAGGAATTTATGATCAGACCACCCTGTGAGATTACTTTCCATAGAACCCCCTTTTTTGGTCCACATTTACAAACAAAGCTTCTAGAATCAGTATTATTCATGGTTTTGGAGAAAAGGGAAACAAAATTTTGCCTCTCTGGAGCTGCCTTTGGGACACTGACTTTATTCCATTTAATAAGAAACAAGACTCAAACTTTTTAATTTCTCTCTCTTTCCGGTCCAAGAAATTCAGAAAAACCTCCTTATTTAAGAAGAAAGCCTGGGATTAATCACTTTAAGAATCTTCACCCCAGAATTGGTCAGGATTAGTCTAAAACTGTTAGCTAGATATCCTCTGTGTCCCTTTGATTCTTAGTTGACTAGAAGAATTTTCATGCCATGTTCCGCCCTTCCAGTTTCCTATAAATCCTCCATTCTCACTTCTGAAATCTAAAATTTTTCCCTGCTTTTCTCCTTTGTCCTAAAATGTCTTATACAGCCTATGCTGCCTCACTACCTTTGAAACGTTCACTACTATGTGAGTTCCTCGTGCACATGTATTAAAATCTTGATTTTCTCCTGTTAAACGGTCTCTGTTAATTTGATTATTAGCCTAGTTAGAAGAACTTAGAAGGTGGGACGGGGGTATTCATATATATATATATATATATATATATATATATATATATATATATATATATATATTTTAGCTACCACACCATGTATGTACAGCACACAATATACAGATGAACCAAAACATACTTGGCAAAAAGAAGATAAAAGGTAATTCTACAACATGAAGCTATGAAAGAAACTATGAAATTTTTCTCATTAAAGAAGAGACGTCTGCCATTACAAAACTATATCACTGAGAACTGAAGTAGAATGTTTCACAAGTAATATTTCATGCACAGAAAAAATAACAGAACATGAGCAGAATGATTAGGTAACAGATAAATCTTATAGTTTTCTTAATTATCCCGATTTATCAGCCACATTATGGTTTATCTCTAAAGTCTGTATTTATGAGACAAGGGCAGACAGAAACACAGGATTTCAAGGCTTCTGAACTCTAGTCAAATATAAATTAAAAAGTAGACTGCTGTTGTCATAAATGCCAAGAGTGTGCTCAGAATATTCTTTGATCTGATATCATTGCTGTACATTGGGAAAAAAATAGGAAGGTGGAAACTAGACAAGAATTCATGTAAATTATAATGGACAGTTGTGAATCTGCCACAGAGATGATTTCTTGGTTTCAGGAGGCATTCACTCTCACAGTGAGAGGAGCTTATCTCTGGTTACCGTAATAAACATAAAACCACACGAAATGCATAATAATAGTCTTCTGCAGGTCAAAAGTGCCCAATAGTGTGAAATTATATTTAGTTCTTTAGTTTGCAAATATTAAATAATCTAGCCAAAATGCTAGGAGTAACCAGATAATCTTATGTTAGCTATCAATCCCTATATTCTAAGAAGGTTAAAAACAAAAAAAGAAAATTAACCCCCATAATGACACTAAACAAACACGCAAACAGCAGCAAGAACTGGAGTGCAGTGCAGGATAGGAATCCGTATCTTAAGTTATTAGATACATCATTATATACGGAAAACAAAATGGGCTTGAGAAACTGCTTATGAGAGGGATCAGATGTTAGATTTAAGAGATAAAGCCATCAAAGCACCCATAAATTTGTTCGATGAACTAAAAGAAAGTATGGTTATAAAAGTAAAGGCAGGCATGATGTCCATGCCCCATCAAATAAAAATAAAAAAATAAAGCCACAACACTTATAATAAAGAGACAAATGGAAATTTTGGAGTTAAAAAGAACAACTGAAATAAAAACAAAGTCACTACAGAGGCTAGACCAATTTCATTTGGGAGAAGAACAAGATATATAAGTGATTCTATAAATTGAATATTTCTAAAATTTTCAAATAATTAAGGAAATTAACCTTCCAATACTTTGCATGTACCCAAAAAATAAAACAAACTAAACTGTTCTTATAGAAACTAACCAAAACGGTTTAAAATTTCATTTTCAGATAATTTAAACAAATCTTTGGCAAACAAGACTAGTTCAAAATATTGATTTAATAAAAAGCTATATTTCTGAGTAATCAGTGTTAAGTATATGAACATACATTTTTATTCTATATGTGATTGTTCCTCAATTTTCATGGGTATGCTGATCCAAAAAGCTGCATTATATGCACTAGATGTAAAAGATTATGAAAAATATAAATTTAGTTTAACTAAATTGACTCATTGTGGCAAACTTTATTTCAACAGTAATTATATTTTGTAGCACATCAGCTTGAAGATAGTTTCAAAATCTTTAGATAACTTAAAATCTTAGACAAGCTAAATTAAGTTAGGAAATAGATATTCTTAAGTATGTAGATAATTTATATGATACAATACTGACATATTAATTACCAAGCAAAATATTAAGGTTATGTACTTATGCTTCTTATTTCTATAGAGTACACTTATATAGAGGCCACATATACGTTTGAGACTATTAATAAAAATGTTCATTTTTGCCGCATTGAGAAGTTGTATTCTATGGAAGTATATGACTATAAAAAGTTGTGATATATATGTTCATAAGCTCTGCTGATCTGTGGAAAAAGCTGGTGTAAAATAGTTGAAATTATCCACATCCTAGTTTTCTCTAGATTTGAAGTCCATGTAGTTAAAAGTTATAATCAATATATGTGAATAAGCCCTTGCTAGAACAATAGTGGCAAAGAACAACATTTTATGTATGATATACAGGGTGTGTTTTGTTAAGGAAAAAAAATTGTTTTTTTCTAAAGCAAAATGGCTGAATGAGAAGCAGGAAGTTATCTAAAGATTTTGAAACTATCTTCAAATAAGAAGCAGGATTGTGTAAAAAAAAAAAAAAACCTCGGTGGATACAGAAAGCTTTAGAAAGTTCATGAAAAGGGAATTCTCTTTGTAATGTTCAAAGCTAGCTAAAATTTATGTTTTTTAAACAAACCTTTGGGTTTAAATATTGTAATTGTAAAAAATTAAAATTTATTTGTCCCTGTTAAAAAAGCAAAACAAAATATTCTTGAATAATTACTACATTCTCATTAAGAGTTTACAAAAAGGCATTTTCTTCTGACTAAAAAGCTAGCAAACAAAGATTGTCTTATCGGAATTATTTTCTGCATTTATGTTGACTTTTCTCATGTTATTATTTACAAGAACAAAGTCTCACCTTTGAAAACAGGTTTTTACAGTCATGTTACTTTTAAATTATTTTATTGGCACTTGCTTTAATAGGTAGCCAAGTATTTTCTTACTAATTCATGATCCTATTTAATCAAATGTTGAAAACTCCTGACAACTTTTGATATCTCCTCAAATCCAGCCCCGAATCATATCTTTTACACTTTCAGAGTTCCCAGGAAACCCCAGAAATATCACAAAGATTTTGTTCTTTCACCTTGTAAAAAAAGAGATGCTAGAAACAGATTTTTTCTTGATTGCAGGGGAAGTGCTATCAAGTCAGAAGAGGAGATTATCCTTCCCTGGCTTAAATGTGTATGAGTAAAATGTTATTAATATAAATATTGCAGAAATCATCTGAAGTTTCTAGAAATTTGTCACTGCACTGGCTATCTATGACACATTTCTATTTTTATGAGAGTCTTGATTTTACTTTGCCTGACATTAAGCAACTGTGTAGTGAGATCATAATTTCAGTTGAATTTAAAATATCAATTTGGTCACAATTTTACTTATTTAATAGAATTTAGTATATTCTAGTGGTTTTCAATTAGAAATTCATATCACTTACTTATGAAGTTTTAACAGATTTTTAGAACCTTCAGACTTAATGAATCGTTTTACTTGGTAATCTTGATACAGTCTTGGTATATTCTTGACACAGTCTTAATGACCTTGATATATTCTTGATATATGCTTCATATATTCATGATACATTATATCTCTGTATTATTTTACATCTGAAGATATTTTCTGTAAAGAGATTATGTTCAATATTTTAATAAATTAGATGTAATATCTGTTGTAATTTGAAAACAGATATTCGTTATGTTTATAGATATTTTGTCTACAAGTTTTTGATTGACTTTGGTTTCTTTTTCATTCCACAGAAATGACAAATTTTTCTTGTCAGTTGCATCATTCCTGCAACGAATTCTCATCAGATCAGTCACTTCTAAAATTCATCATTAGTTAAGTTAACCAGTGATTTTAGGTATTTTGTGTCATCTACAAATAGCTATTTTACCCCCATGCTTCCTTGAAAGCACATGCAAATCAACTATAACAGAGTGCTTTGTCTTTAACAGAAAGTAATGATCTCTTCTGGATGTCTACCTCCAAAATTTGAAAACATTCATCCATAAAGATATATTCACCCCAGTGTTCATAGCAGCATTATTCATGGTGGCCAAAACATGAAACAACTGAAATGCCCTTCGTTAGACGATTGGATAAAAAAGCCGTGGTACATATTTACAATGGAATAATACTCAGCTATAAGAACAGATGAAATACTACCATTTATGACAACATGGATGGATCTTGAGATTATCATGCTAGGTAAAACATGTCAGACAGAAAAAGCTAAGAACCATGATTCCATTCACATGTGGGGTATAAAACTGAAAGCAAAACACACAAGACAAAGAGAGACTCGTGGAGACCGACAATAGTTCAGTGGTTACCAGAGGAAAAGGGGAGAGAGGGAGAAGTAGATAAGAGTAAAGAGGGTCAAATATATGGTGATGGAAGAAATTTAACTTTGAGTGGCAAATATACAATGCAATATACATATGATCTATTATTGAATTGTACACTTGAAACCTACATAATACTATTAACCAATGTCGTCCCAATAAATTAAATTTAAAAATAAAATAAAGATTAGAGTGGTGATGTACTTTACCTGAGCCACGTGGTCTAAAACACAGCAAAGGTTAAAAGGTCTCTCTATATTTTTGTGTCTGGTTAATGGTTTACAGTAAGGACAGACCTGCTCCTTATGACTTAGATAAGACTGCTGTCCACCCTTTCTCGTGATTTCCATTAGACTCTGGGATGACTCATCTGTTTACTTTCAACACGGGCACAGACAGATATTTCCCCTTTACCTGAACATGCTGACAGGGCCTGACATGGAACCACCAACTCCCTGTTTTACATCTTGTGAACAAGTAGCTTAACTATTTGCCCCTACGAAACAAGCTAAACAAAGAGATAAACATTTCCCATCAGCTGATTGATTTAGACTTCCATAGTCACAGAAAAATCCGCTATGTAAATTGCCCAGTTATAACTTGTTCACTTCTCTCTGTAAAGTAGAAAGTATAAAGCAAAACAACCCTGACCAGACACTTTGATGTTTAGATCTGGGGTATTCATCCTTTGGAGATAGCCTAAATGAGAGCTATTTACTCACTTGATCAATGTTGTTTCGGAAGCAAAAATTAATGAGATAGTGAAAATCAACAAAACTAAGGTTAGTTCTTTGAAAAGATTAACAAAATTGACAAATCTTTAACTAGACTGACCAAGAGAAAAAGAGAAAAGACTCAAATTACTAATATTGAAAATATAGGGAGGGAATTTACTATAAACCTTACAGAAATAAGGATTCTAAGAAAACGCTATGAACAACATATAAACACTCTGAATGAAACTTAAAAAGATAGATAACTTAGATGAAATAGATAAAATTCTAGAAGGACACAAACTGTAGAAACTGATTTAGGAAAAAACAAAATCTAAACAGACATATAGCAAGTAAAATATATTGAATTAGTAAAAAAAACAAAAAACGAAAAAAACAAAAAAAACAAAAAAAAAATACAGAACAGGGAACACTACTCAACTTATTCTATGAAGCTAGTGTTACAGTGATACCAAAACTAGACAAAGATATCAAAAGAATGAAACTGCAGATGTGCTGGCTAAAAAATTACTGCTTGGCTATCGCCCACGGGAACATAACGCTTTAACAATAAGCTTTCTGCTTCTGTATCCCCTGCTTGCACAACTGACCTGTGGGTTGACAGTTAGTAAAAAGAAAAAAAAATAGACTTGTGTGTTTAAACAGGATGAAGAATGGGGTTTAGAGCTTAAAAACTCTGTACCCCTATATTTTGGGGCTGCTTAATTTGGGGTCTGTGTACGCCTGGCAGACCCAGCTGGCTGAATAAAGTGTGTTTCCTATAACTCACTGATTTCTGGTGGTTCATGTGTCTATCGGCGGCTGGTGGCTACAACACAGACCAACATTTCTTTAAACATAAATTCCAATATTGTCAACGAAATACTAGCAAAATTAATCCAGCAATGTATAAAAAAAGATTATACACCATGACCAAATGATGTTTATCCAAGGAATATAAAATTGGTTTAACATTTGAAAATCCTATCAATTACCATATTAACAATTGGCAATAAACACATTCATCTCAATAGATGTAGAAAAAAGCATTTGACCAAAAAAAATTGGAATCTCTTTATGATAAAAACACTCAATAAGGAATAAAAAAGGACATCCCCAATTTGATATAGGATATATAAAAAGAAAAACCACAACTCACATCACACTTAACGGTGAAAGACCAAATACTCTCCCCCTAATTCCAGGAAAAACACAAAGATGACTACTTGTGCAATTTCTCTTCAACACTGTACTATAAACTCTAGCAAGGAAAAGCAGTGGGGGAAAATCATGCAAAAGTCATTCAGAATGGAAAGGAAGTAAAACAATCTCCAATTAAAGATTACATGATCTTGTATACAGAAATTTTTGAGAAATCCACTAAAGAACTATTTTAACTAGAAAACAAGTTCAGCATGTTTGTGGGAAGTAAGATCACTACATAAAAATCAAGTGTATTTTGATACACTTGCAATAAACAAACTAAAATTTAAAAAACTCACTTTTAAACAGCATCAAAAAGAATAAAACACTTTGGATACATTTAACTACAGGAGTGCAAAATTTATACTTTGAAAACTGCAAAACATTACTGAAAGAAATTAAAGATGACCCAAGTAAATGGCAAGATAACATAGATCAAAAGACTTAATAGTGTGCAGATGCAATACTCCCCTAATTGATCTACAAGTGCAATGTAATTCTCATCAAAAGCCCAGGTTATTTTTTTTTTAATTGAAAAGCTGATGCTAAAATTCATATGCAAATTCAAGGAACCTAGAACAACCACAATAATTATGAAAACAAAGTTAGAGGACTCACACTACCTCATTTTAAAACATGTTAAAAAGCTACCATAATCAAATAGAGTAGTGGCCAATGATTAGACTTATAGATAGATGAAAGAGAATTGAGTCCAAAAATAAACTCTCACATTTAGAGTCAACTGAGTTTCAACAACGCACTAAAACAATTTGATGAACAAACAATTGCCTTTTCAAAACACAGTGCTGGAGAACAGGATACCCACAGGCAAAAGAATAGAGTTTGAGTGCCTCCGGCACATGGTATACAAATTAATTCAAAATATATTTAAAAATTAAATGTAAGAGCTAGAAGTACAAAACTCTTAAAACAAAGGCAGAAATCTTTGCGGCCTTGGATTAGGAACTGGTTTCTCAGATCCAGTGCCAAAAAACACAGGAATAAAAAAATATATATGTAGATAAATTAGTCCTCAAACACTGCTAGTGGAATATAAAATGATGCACCTGTTATGTAAAACAGTTCCTGACTTCCTCAAATGCTTCAAAGTAGAGTTAACATAGTACCCAGGAAACTCACTCCTTGATAAGATACCCAGAAGGGAAAATACATATACACACAAAGCATGTACATGGATGTTCACAGCAGTATCCTTAACAGCCAAAACATTTAACCAACCTAAATGTCCATCAACAACGAATTCATAGTTTACATCCATACAATGGAATAATATTTGTCAAAAAGAATATATGAGGTGCCGATGAATGAACCTTGAGAACAGTATGCTAAATTAAAGGTGGTCAGAAAAGACCATATAAGTTATGATTCCATTTATATGAAATTTCTGTATAGTTAAATATATAGAGACAGAAAGTTGATTTGTGGTTGTCAGGGGCTGGGAGGAATGGGGAATGAAGAGTGACTGCTAATGGGGGTGACAGAAATCTAAAATTGATTATAGAGATATATGTAGAACTCTGAATATATTAAAGCCCTTGAATTGTACACTTTAAATAGATGAATTGTATGGTACATGAATTACATATCAATAAATCTGTTACTTTAAAATCAGGAAAAAAACAGATCTCACTGGTACAATATATGGTAATGAGTTATAAAGCATAACATTTTAAAAGCTCTTTAATGTAATTAAATGAGTTTCAGTGGTTAACTGGTTAATTCAAAAAATCATGTAAACAAGTTAACAAGTTAACTGAAAAAGTCAGTTAAAGAAAAGATTATACTTATATTAATAGGTAAATATAATTTTTTAATTGTAGTTCTGCATTATTTCTTGCACAAACCAATGCATTTATTATGATTTCCACTTTGGACTCTAAAATGAAATGGAAACATAAATGCATTATTTAGAATAAACTAGAGTAGACTACATCTCAGTTTTGGTGCTTTTGCTATCTTATTAAATTTTATTGTGCATATATAATTTATAATTCATTGGTAATTTATCTTAGCGACTATGCTGTAATTGGATCTTTCTATAGTATTTAACTAACTTTTCAGATAAAGGCATTCTTTCTTCATGTCCTCTTCCTACTAGTTTGTACACTAATTCAATAATAGGTTTATAATGACACATAAAACTGGAAATTAATAGAATTGAGTTGCTAGTTACTTCTGTTAGGCAAATCAGTCAAAAAAAGGAAACAGAATTGTACATCCATAATAGAAAACATTAATTTGAAATCCTCAGAAGAAAGAAAAAAACCTCAAAAAAACATCATGACCTTGATTGTGATACCTTGGTGATGGTATCATGGGTATTTGTGTATGTTCGAAGTCATCGAATTGTGCACATTAAATATGTAGACTTCTTTGTATATCAATTATACCTAAATAGAGCTGTCAGAAAATTTTATATGGACATTATTTCAAGAAGAAATAGAATATATTAGTAAATATTGTAAACTGGTTAACTGAGGGTTGTTTAAGATTATACTAACATACAATGCATTCTCTTCAAGTTTATTTTTGCTGGGAAGTTAATACTATGTATGCAAAATTGGGTAAAAATTTTAATGGGATAGAAGGCTGAATTGAAAACTCCGACAGATTCAAACATGACATTAATTATTATTGGAAATAAGCCCAACAGTTTTCTCAACTAGATTGTGACAATCAAGGCTTAATAGTAACAGTTAATACCACAATGATATTACTCTGTAATTGACAAGTGAATTCAACTACATCATGTTAAATTTTGAAAGCCAAAACTGAGATATAACTTTTTTTCTTGCTTTGTAATGCTTAGTAAATATTAATAACTGATTATTTAATATTTAAAATTAGTTAACAATTACCCCAGCTTCTCAGTGGTACCAAGACACATTAAGTTGACATACCAAAATATCTTCTCATTTTGGGGGAAAAATTGTTATTCATGCTATTTAGCCTGGTCATAGAGAACTAAGATTCATCTTAGAGACTCAGGCTAAGGCAGATATAACAGATCTACATGTGGTGAGTAGCCATCTTGGTTAAAGAGTTGCCCAAGTTTATGAAACCAAGATTTACATGCAGAAGTCTAGATATTATTCAAAAGAATTCTTCCTAAGCCACCTACTATGTTAAGTTTACTATATTATTAAACTTATCTGATGAAATATGATGATTAACAATGCATCAAGTACTTACATGTATTAAGCAATGTGCAAATTTAGAGTTACCCTTTTCCATGTAATCATTTAAAATTGGACAATCATTTGAGATGAAGAACAACTAATGCCACTCAGGTTAACTGTAGTTAAGTAAAAGCTGTGGTAGGAATTATGAAATTCAATGGGACTATCATTTCAGAAGTCATGAATCATATAAATTTGGAGATATCATTGAAAATGGAATCTCATTTATAGAGTTAATCATTAAATTAATTATTATAGTAAGCATAATTATAAATCATTACTGAAGCAAAACCAATTAAGTTTTGACCCAAGTTCATTTCATATCAGGTGCTGTGTGATTTTTAATACAGTCTAGGCTTATTTTCGAAATTGTTCAAAATCTAGTTTAAATGGATATCCTTAAAAACACTGTAAATGCCATCACTATTTCTCTTATTTTTGAAGTAAAATCTATCATGAGTTAAGGGTTCCATATGAAACCATTGGAGTTCCTTTATTCTATTAAAACGTAAATACATTTTAAAACAGCATCCTTTGGATAAATGCAGATGTTTACCACGTAATCATGCAGGCATGGTTTACATTTGCCTACCATTCAATTCCTGATTGGACATGGATGCATAATAAGTCATGGAATGCCAGGAAAGATCTGGTTTCCAGTGCAGTACATTCCCTGGCATGAGGCACCTACTGTTAGGGAATTATTTGTATGTTTTCCATTAAACTTAGAGCCTCAAGAGCAATTATTTCTGCCTGGCAAGTGTATCATAACACCCTTAATTTTATTACCTTAGTCATAAGTCAAATTTCCAGGACTATGCTATATTCTAGTTACAGGGACCTATATCAAATCATCAAAAAAACTTTTTTTTTTCCATCATATTCATGATGCAATCTTGAGTGAACCTGCAAACAGAAGGCAGTAAATACCAAAGATGTACGTCACATGTTTTCCTACATAATGGGAAAAACATCCTATCAGAATACAGGTATCTGCTACTAAAGTACTATGCCCCTGCCTATCGTGCAGAGCCGTCTGTGACTCAGATGCTTTAACTGATTACAAAAAAATCCTAGTTTAAAAAAAGCCTTGGGCTGAAGAAGCTGGCAATGTGGTGGAGTCTATGCCTTTGGATGGTAAGTAACTTGCTCCTGCATTTTCCTGGTTTTTAAGATTCTCATACTCAACAGAGATTAAATTTATTTCCTTCTACCGTCAATAGAACAGTAGTTATTTTTCACTAGAAATTTACTTATTATAGATATGGTCTTGTATTCCTCCTTCTTATGTCTCTGATCTCAATCCAGTCTGAGAATTCTCTAAAACCATTATAGTAGTACATTGTGATATTCCACAGATTGTTCTTGAACAACAATTACAGTTCACTATTCTAATTCAATATTTGATTTATATAGAAGAGGTAGGCCTTATAAACAAGTTAGAATGGCCCACTAACATTTGGCTAAGGTCAGTTTAGTGAAAACTAGTGTGCTGTAATATCCTCTGTGTTATATTATATAAACTTTTCAAAGCAAAACAATAATATACTGGTCTTGGAACCAAGAAGATGAGGTAGGAGTTGAACCATACTTGGCTCCCACTGTCCCCTACTGACAATCTGTGATTACAGTACACATACCATAAGTGCTTTTAATTTTTGTTACTAATGAGAATATTTCTAATCATACATAAAATTTTAGGACTGATAGGAACATTTTTAGCCAGAATATTTTAATATTTGCACTCAATTAGAAGCAGATACTGCCATCTAGCATAAATGAGGCAAACTGGCAAAATATGAAGTGTTGGCTAAGTTAATTGACCTTAAACAATTCTCAGAATAAAGATTTTGGCTCATTCAGTGTAGCAAAGTTTCCCATCCAGCTGAAGGTCCATTTGAAGGCAGGAAAAAAGGATATACGAAATGAAGCAACGGAATCACAAATACCAGTTGTAGAAAGAGTATAGCCTTTCTTTATATTTCCTTACTTGCTAGACACACACACACACACACACCAAGGATTTATTATATATGATGTATACACTATCTTACTTCTTCTTTTTTCTCTTCCCCACAATTGTGATGAAATTAGAGGACTGAGGCCAATTGAAGATTGTGTCATCAGAGGTCAGAGAACTCATAAAAAAGTTTCTGGATATGTAACTTTGTATTCTCTCCTAATAGGGAGACATTCCATAGCCACCATGAGCATTTTTTAAATTATCTATGTAGCAAAATGTGTGTATGTTACATGTGCATTCATTTGACAGACAAGGGGTGAATGTAGGGAATTTTTTTTTTAATTGTAATTTTATCTCTTTAGCACTTAACCGATTAAGGAACTGTTCCTATCTCCTGAAGGGTGACTTTATGACAGCACAAAAGAGGCTCATCCTTCTAGAAATTTGAATATTGAGCAGACACCATATCTGAAGGAAACCTGAGCTGAATTATCCAAAGAAATAGTTCAAAGCAACCTCCACAAACTCCAATAGCCTCAAAGCTATCTTATTTTGTAATTTTAATGTTATTTGCTTTAAGGGTTCCTTCAATTATGTGAACTGTTAGGTTTCTTCCTAGTAAGTTATTTTTGCTTATGTTAGATTTGGTTTCTAATTAATAAAGTTAGTGGAGGAAGAAAAGCCTTTCTTGTTTTGTGCCTAATTTTTGCTGGATTGTATTTTCATGCATCTGGGTCTAAATACTACATTCTGGTAGTTTTCCACTAAAATAGCCTATATTACTTAGAATTCCCCTTGCCTTAAAGAGCAAGCTTGATTTTTTATGGCTTTTACAAATGTGAGACTGTTATTCTCACACTTTTGAGAGGTTGGTTGGGGATTCTGAGTTGAAATATAGAATGTAACATGTTACAATGTTGTACATTTATAATAATAAATGTAGGTTTTACACTTTAAGAAGAATGTCTGATTTCCATACAGGAGTGCTGAAGTTAAGTGGGAGTTGCCTATATTTAGCTTTTGCTCTCTTTAATAGAATGGAGCAACAGAGAAGGCTTTAAAATGAGAATTGGTCCAGGAAATGAATTCTATCTGCCACAAATCCTTTACCAAATTATCTGTATCTGCCCCTCATCTCCATTCCTTAAATGCTAAGGGATTCTGTGTTTGGCTGGGTTCTAATTTTTTAAAAAAACTATGTTTTCATTGTAGTTTGGACAGAAAAATTTAACTATGGGCGGTGAACACACAATGCAAAATATATGTATATATATACCTGTCACATGTAAACTGCTAGTAGTCAAATCATCATATCTGGGAACTCTTAGATGCCATCAACATGTGATTACACTGGTTCATGAACTTGAAAAAAATTGCTAATGGAGACTTTGTGAATCATAGAAGGTCAAAGAGAGATCTATAAGAATCACCACCATTTGAGGAAGAAAGAAAAATGTCTATAACTGTTCTAGGAAAAATCAGTCAAAAAACAGAATTGTGAGAATTTGCTATCAATGGACTAAAAGGCAGCAAGGATGGCAGGAAATAATAACAGTGCCAACAATTTCAGAAATGTGAAGTATTTTAATGACTAAAAATTGCCCATTGTTTTCAGCACATTGATCATTTCTGTGGCATGTGTAGGCAGGAGTCAGATTCTGGTATTTAAGAGGTCAGTAGGAGGGAGACAAAAGAGGTTAATTTGTGGGGTGAATGACAGTGAAGGACAATGGGAAAAAGTAAAAGTTGTAAGTAAAGGGATTATAGAAAAAAGAGACTGGGGAAAGGCGAGTAAAGATAGAAAACTAATGATTAAAAAAATATAAAGGAACAGTAGGGGTATCGGTTCAAAGATACCTGAGTGAGGGTGTATTGTGATGAAGCAAGAAATATAAAAGGGTAAATTTGAGGCAGAGAATGTAATACTTGAAACTAAACTTTAAAGAAGAGGTTGGAAAACATATATTTTTTTCTTTTTCTGGTATACTTTTCAAATGAAAGCAATGTTTTTGTGACCTGCAATCACAGAAACCTGAACTTAAACTTTCTTCAAGGCGCAGTAAAAAAAAAATAAAAGGCCCTCCTTCAAATAGAGGAATTAGAGCAAAAAATGCATACATACTTAATGTGAAGATATATATATATATATATATATATATATATATATATATATGTGTGTATTTTTTTTTTACCTGAATTCCAGGTATTCTCTACCACAATAGCCTAGATTTATGAAGTAAATAAAAGCTCTCCACTTAAAGAGCAATGAGCCATTGCCTGAGGGGATCCATGAGCAATTGTCCTTTGCCAAAATTACTCTAGAGGAGTCAGGTGGTATTAGGGGAGTCGAATAATTTACGAAGGATTTTAAGTGTTAATTAATACCGTCTGAATATTTATATTACAGGTTTACAGGTTTACTAAGTAATTGTCATTGTTTCATTTAATTTTTTTGACTTATTTATAATAACATTTCTTTACATTTTTTTTAAATTTATAAAGCGAATGATTCATAAATATTGATTTCAATGAATTACCACAAAGTGAAAACATGTTTAGCCACTGCTCAAGAAAGAAAGAGCATATTGCCAGGGACCAAGAAGCCTCCTTCTTTGACTTTCCCATCAATATATATTTCCTAGTCCCCAAGGGGTAACTACTATCTTAATTTCTGAAACTATACTACAAAACTGCCTGATTCTCCATTTAAGCAGAATCATAAAGTATAGATTTCTTTATATATGACTTCTCATGTCCAACATCGAGACTAATGTTTACTGTCACACACAACTGTAGTACATTACATTTAATTGAATTATAACAATATGTAGCATGAATATAGTCTACATTATCGATCTATTCTATTTCTGATAGCTGTTTCAACTTTGTCCATTTTGTACTGTAGTTTAAAATTGCCCTTTTGTTATGGCTATATATTTAAGTCTGCATTCCATCTTGGATGAACTTTTGTGCATACAATTTTGTACAAATTAAAATAACATTCCTTTGAACATTCTCTCATATGTTCTTTGGAGCATATGGAATTATTGCATAGCATATTATACATATGTTCAATTTTAATTAGCAATGTCATCAGTGTTAGTTACACTCCTCATCCTACCAACACCTTGACCTTGACAGTCATTTTTTAGCTACGTTGGTTGTAGCATTTAACCAACTTAAATATTTGCATTTCCTAAAAATATCTTCTGGATTTAACATGTTACATCAAGTAAGTTAAAAGAATCCTGGACTCGCTAACAAATGCAAATCATATTTAGCCATCAGTCACAATTGAGCATAGCTAGATATATTAATATTTGGGAATTATGAACTAGAAAAAATTCTATAATTGATCTAACATGACATAAAATATTACGGTTAGTTCAAAATATTATTTGGACTAAAGAAGTATTATTTGTAGTCAGAATGGAGTTATACTTGAAGCATACAAATTATTTAACTTCTTTGAATCTAACTTGTCTCATTAAAACTAACATGGCTTACCTCATAATATTGATTAAAAATATTAAATAATGAAATAAAATGGAATGTACCTAGATATTGTATGTACTCAGTAGATCTCAGATTCTTATCTCTTTATTTTGCAAATGCAGATACAGGATCAGAGATTTAAGTTAACTAAATCGATGTTATCAAAAATATTTAGCCCAGATTCCCTGAGCTAAAACCGGAGCTCCTAATTCACTTCTGGTACTCTTCTAATAAACTTTATGATTTTAACTTCATTGCATACAAAATGACAAGGAGAAAACATCTATTTACTTTGTGCAGGTAACACTGATGCATTAATGAGACCATCTATATCTATGTAATGTTCCATTAAACTCCTACTTTTATATGCAAGATGCTCTGAAAAAAATTAACTATAAAGACTAAGATACATTTTTATATTATTTTCCATTTATTCAAAAGTATTCATTAAATTTTTATTTCACTGTTAACTTATAACGAACTCTTAGAGTTTTACATTTCAGACTAAAGACTCTACTTACTATCTTTGAGACATGTTTTTGTTCCTTAAAATATATTTTAATACCTTTCTTAAAATATATTTTAACATCCTTATATTTAACACTTTTTTTGTATCTCTGTCTACATGACTGGAATTTTTTCTTCCTAAGCCTTTAGCATGATCCTATTCTTTGTTTTGTAACATGAGACAACAAACGGGCTTATAAGAAAGGTATAACTCAATGTCAGTTTCCACTAACAAGAGAGTGTTGGAAAAACATTTTTATTCCTTTCTATTACTGTGATATTTCCAAATCTCTCTGAATGACTAAGCTAGGCATTGTAAGTTGGCTAGAGGGATTCTAACTCAAGCAGGTGAGCGAGCTTACTCAGAATCCACAGGCCTTGTCAACAAACACAACAAACAACTTATCTGGGCTGTAAAAATAGGAAACAGACTCCACAAGACAGAAGATTATTCTAGTGCCAGCACTGGGCCCTATCATTTCAGTCCCAATTTGAAAAGACAACATATTTTTAAAATAAAGATTTAATTTAGATCTAGTATCCATCATTCAAATAGCCATTTTTTTAAATATCTCCTTATAGTCCGTTACACATTCCAAACCACCTCTTGCTGTAGTGCTTACAAAACACATTTCATTAGCACTGTGCATCAACAGCTAGTACTTTGACTCTATTAAACATATGAAGTGAATTATGTATCCATACTCTTATGATTCTTGTATTCCAAAAAAGAATAGCAATCTTTTGATGTTAAATTTATCACAATTAACCATTATTTTCTGTTCATCCTTACTTCTCAATCCTGCAATTCCTTAGAGTTTTATGTGTTTTATGTAAATCCTTGGCTACATAAACATTACTAGTGCTTGTGTTTTAACCAGAGAACTTACAATTATTTTATACTATAGAAAAATTGAATAAAACGTTAACCTCATTTTCTTCCTGGTTTCTTCACAAGACAGTGTAAAGGACTAAAGCAACAATAACAAAAGTGGGCTGCTGTTAAGATGCTCAGGACATCTTTTCTCTGAAGGTCATGTGAATAATACAAATTTAAGATAACCTATGCGCTTAATGAGAACAATTAACCAGTCAATTTGCTATACTCTTACATCTGACCTTCTATGGATGAAGTTATCTTCTAACACTTTTATTAGCCTTTTATTTTATTTTTTTTTATAATGCACATTTTAGAGTGACAGTAAGTCACACACCATGGCCTAATGATGCTATTAAAATTCAAACCACTGTTCGTAAAACAGTTTAAGCCTCTTTACCCTTTACAAGCCACATTTCTGTAGATATATCAGTTGGAGGTAGAGAAGTGTAATGGTATCTCCAGGCTTTTCTCAGCAGGTAAGCATGTTTCTTGAATACTCACTTGCACTAATTCCTTCTGTGCCACTGGTTTACCTGGAGGTAGCTGGGTGCAGTCTTCACTGACTACTGTGGTTGTGCCTTTGTTTTTTCATCAAGGTCTAATATCTACTTTTGAGTTTCATCTTTTGCAACCTCTCAAGGAAACACATTTGAATCAGATATTTTCTGAAAAGAAATCATACAGTCCTAGTCCCAAGTTACTTAAAAATACCCAAAACCCTTTTTAGAGATAGTGAATGCACATGTGTCTGTAAATCTTCATGAAAATACCTAAGGGATATACTTGATGTATAACACCAGTGACATTTCAAATGTTTTCATGAAACAGAGCCTAAAAAATACATTGATAATTCTTTTTAATGTACATGTTACTAAAGAAAAACAGTACAGCTTACAGAGTGTGTTTTATTCTAAGTGGTATTTTTAGCTTCAATTCAAACCTGATACTATGGCTAACCTGAAAGATCTATAGATTAGTTTTCAGTTTTCATTCAGAGCTTAAATTGTCACCCACATTTAAGATGGTGTTTTTCTTTTCAAGGCCAAAGTTCAAAGGTAATAATACCCTAATGTGGTTAGGATCTGATGTACATTTGACTTTAGTAATCAACAATTACAATAACATTAACAGCCCAATTTAATTGCTGGTGGTGAAGATGGTTTTCAAATATTTCTCTGGCTTCGCTACTTCATACTTACATTCGATTTGAAGCAGAAAAATATAATTTTCCCTAAAAAAAAATTAATGTGTCTGATTTTCTCTTAAATATGTATCTTAAACTGTAATCTTTTAAAAGCCAATGATATTTTCTTTACGGGGTAAATTTTACTCTTTATCGTTTGATCCCAAACCCTCTAAGAATTTTTTCTCAAATATTCTCTCTTCCTCTATTTCAGTTATAAAAATAATATAATTTCTATAGAGAATTTATGCAAAATATATTCTTAGTTTTACCATGGGGGAAAAAATCTATTGTTGTACAACTTCAATTCTTCTTACTAAAAATTATAAAGGGCACAAAATTCAAATTGTGAGATTGTGAAAAACTCATCCAACTTGCATTATTTTCACAGAAGCCTCATCATCAATTAGTACAGAAAACTATCGTCTTAATAGAACTTAAAATATTACTATAATTACTACAAATTTAACAATGAGGTTAATAAGTATAATGAAGCTTATTGTTTCTAATGTTTATCTTAGAGAAAATTATCAGAAAGTCTTGCAAGATCCAAAATAAATCTAACTTAACCTATGTGATTTGAAAGGTTAATCTTACTGCATATCTATCTAATACAATGAGAAAAGAATAGGTATTTTAGAAATATTGACGGTCCTAAAAGCAGCTTCAAAAAGCAGCAAGAAGGCTCTTACACTATAATAGACAAACTTGCATTGTAGCTATAATAAACATTCTATACCAGACCAAGGCCCCCTGAAAGAATAACAAAAGAAGGAAGATCAAATTTTTAAAAATCAGTTCAATGTCATTAAGAAACTGCAAATTAGAACATTGAAATTCCTCTATGTAGCTATTATAATGGCTGAAATCTAAAACAATGACAACGCCAAATGCTGGCAATGATGTGTAGCAACAGAAACTCTCATTCATTGCTGGTAGAAACATAAAATGGTACAATCACTTTGGGATACAGTTTGGCTCTATTTTATAAAAATCATCGTACTCTTACCATACAATGCAATAATCACACCTCTTGGTATTTACTCAAAGGAGCTGAAGACTCACATCCACACAACAACCTGCACATAAATGTTATATAAGCTTTATTTGTAATTGCCAAAACTTTGAAACAATAAAGATGTCTCTCAATAAGTGAATGGATAAATATTCTGCGGTATATCCACATAATGGAATATTATGCACTGATAACATGAGCTATCAGGCCAAAAAAGACATGAAGAAACCTTAAATGCAGCTGGCTAGGTGAAAAAAGCCTGTCTAAAAAGGCCGCATATTATAAAATTCAAACTATATGACATTCTGGAAAAGGCAAATCTACAGAGATAGTAAAAAGGTTAGTGATTGACAGATGTTGAGGGGAGGATGGGTGAGTAGATGGAGCATAGGGGATTTTTAAGTTAGTTAAATTATTCTGTATGATGCTATAATGGTGGATAGCTGTCATTTATACATTTGTCAAAACAACTAGAATGTACAATATAGCATGAATCCTAATGTAAACCATAGACTTTAATTAAAAATAATGTACTCATGTTGGCTCATAAATTTTAAAATACATACCATATTAATGCAAGATGTTAATTACAGGGGGAAATGGGGGGAAGGGAGCATATGATAACTCTGTACTTTCTGCTCAATTTTTTCTGTAAACTTACAACTGCTTAGTAATAAATTGTCTACTCATTAAAAAAAAACAATAAAAAGTATCTCCAAAACACAGTCAATATTACATCCCTTTGATCAAACTGCTAGGCAGAATTGCTATTTTGAAGAGCAAACCAAAACATAGAACACAAAATGGTTTATAAACCAACACCTGACATACGCTGCAAACAAATTTGTTTTATCTGTCATCATGCTTTAAAATATTAAATTTATGTTGTTCTAGGCAGTGAATATAATTTATTTCTTCACAGTTTTCTAAGCCTTGTGTATCAGTCAGAGTTCTCAAGAGTAATAAAACCAAAAGAATATAGATAGATGATATAGATATGGATATAAAGAGATTTATTATAAGAATTGCTCATTTGATTCTGGAAATCAAGAAGTCCCATGATCTGCTGTCTATGAGCTGGAGAACCAGGAAGACCAGTGATATAAGCCAGTACCTGTAGTAGGAGATTACCATTACTCACCTATTTCACTTTTATCTCATTTTTCCAGGGTTCATCAAAAATGATTAGTTCATACAGTATTTATTGTAGTTTTATATGTCATTGTTTCCATCATCTTTATTCACCCTTTTGGAGAGGAGGGATTCCACTGTGGAGTTATGGGATAGCTTCACTCAGAACACTGAATATTAGAAAGATGAGATTAAGACTAGTTTTTTAGTCACATACACTCAGAGCCGAGGGGAGGGGGACACTCCGTGCTGTATGGGCCACATGAGTGGGAAACAGTGTGAAAAACCAAGGGCCGTGAGGCAGACTTTATAGTATCAATAGGACGAGGTGACCTTTGGGTTCTGCTGGAGGATGCAAGTGGTTATGTTCGTATATTTCTGAGGGCTCGTGGGGAACTGCTACTCAGGAATAAGCAGGATATGCAATTTGTTCATTTGGTAACAAGGGCTGCTTCACAAGTAAGCCATGATAGCAGCATGAGGAGGGGAAAGTATGGTTAGGCCATGGCTTGAGATCTTACCAAATGTCATATCAGCACATTATATTAACATTTGGTCTTATCGCAGTCATTTGCTCTTCTCATATGTATGCTGGCCACTTACTGATCTCCTGTGAAATGCCTCTTGAGCTTTTTTCTATATGTAATCACTATTTTTGTTTTATATTTTACTTTCTGAGTTACGAATATACTTTATATGTTCTGGTTGCTATTCTCAAATTACAAATACTGTTTTCTCTGTGTTTGGTTTGTCTTTTATCTTTCTTTCCATGGACAAATGCCTTAATTTAAACATAGTAAATGTTTTCTATGTCATTGGCATGTTTTGTGTCATATTTAGTACATCCTTAAAATTCCTAAATTCATATATATAATTTTGTTTGATTTTTTTCCATATAGTTCATTTTTGCGAATGGCATACAGTAAAAATCAAATCTGAATGTTTCTTTTTCCCAATGTGAATTGTTAATGGTCCTAAAAACATTTAGTGACTATGTGATAATTTTTTCAGTCATCTGTAAAGCCAGCTCTAAAATAAATCAAATGTGTCTATTTTGAGGTCATTTGGCTTTTTTATTAGTTTTGTTTTTTCCTATTCCTGTACCTGCAACATATTAATATGGTCATAAGTCTCAATATGTTGTAAGGCAAATATTTCGTTTGTGCTTATTTTCTCCTTGGCTATTTGTGACCCTTTGTTCTTCCTTACAATATTGATGTGTTTGTCAAGCGCTATAAATCCCTTTTGGAATTTTGATTGGATCCTTTTGAAAATATGTAAGTTTTTTGTTCTTGTAATACTCTCAACTCCCTGATTACAGTTATGATCTTTTATCCAAGAGTAGAAAATAAAAGATTTTTTAAAAAGACATAAGTAGCTACCATGGAATTACACAATCATTTGTTTCATAATATAAAAGAATTTTGCAGCTTCATTAACTTATTCTTAAATTCCTCTTTCTCTCCTAATATTTGTATTTTGTTTTGCTTTTCGATTCATGTACTCCCTCTATTATGAAAAATAAATCTGCTCTATCAGCTTAAAAAGACTAGATTTTTAAACTATTGCTTAATTCTTCACTTAATGTCTAGTTAATGTGAAAAAATACAGTTCAATAGCTGTTGAGTTTGATTAACCATAATAATGTAATCTATGAAAACAAATTCCTATATTCTATTTTTTTCATTAAACTGGACTCTTAAGATTTTTAAATTTAAAATTTCAAGGATTATCACTAAAATTAAAATATATTTAGTTATGCTACATAAGTTTAGTCACTTATCTTAACATAAAATTAATGTTATATTCAATACTTAGAAAATCTATATTCTATATGTTAATATTCATACACTGGGCATGAAGGAATATGGGCAAATTAGTTAATTGCATAAGTAGTTATTCTAGTCACTCCACCCACATAATGTACATTCATATATATCTTAAGATATGTGTCTAATTCAGTGTTTAATTGTAATAGTAGCAATATAAACAATTATTTTACGACTCTAATAAAAATTTAGGGAATTAACAACAGATGTCCTAAATTGTTTTTCAAAACATGTTTTTATGTGAATATTTCAACTCCTTCAAACATTGATTACAATTTTTTTCTTTCTTTTTATATTTGCACGTAGTTTCAACATTTATTTTAAAGCTTAAAGGTCAATTCTATGATTTAAACTATGAATATGATGTAAATTAGGATTTTGAAAATTTGCTTAAATGACAATACGATTTCTTTCTAAAGCTGAAGTTACAGAAGAGTTGGTAGTATAATGAATACTCTTATTAATCTCTGGATACTTAAAAGTTAGGTTTATCTTGCAGAACACGAACAACTAGAAATTTCACTATGTGGTTAAAAATAACTGAATTACATAAACACAGACAACAATATGGTGGTTACCAGAAGGGAAAGAGGGTTGGAGAAGGTAGAAGATGGTAAAAGGGGTCAAATATATGTGAAAGAAGACGACTTGACTTTGGGTGGTAAATACACAATGCAATATACAGATGATGGACTATAGAATTACACACTTCAAACTTATACAATCTTACTAACCAATGTCCCCCAATATATTCAATAAAAAAAAACCTGAGTTAATTGAAGTATTTTTATTTGCAACTTTTTAGCACTTAAATGTTTTCTCTTTAAAAAATAAACTCAAAATGTGTTTCCATTTTATTCTTTGTGCCTAATAATTATTCATTTCTGTCAAATTTCTTGGCAAAGACTGAGTATCTTTTGTCAAAATGAAATCTGGTAAATCAAGATCAGAACTAATGCCACTTGTAGTTTCTTTTCAACTTAACAACAAATGTTACTTTAGTGATTCATTGTAATTAGATTTTTACCACATAGAGATTCAACTCATATTTTTCCTATTTTTTTAGATTTTCAAAATTATATTTATGATATTAGCATCAGACACATTCTGATATTTGGTGATTTGACTAGAAAGTGACTTACATAAAAACATATAAATCTTACAGAATCATATTGGATTCCCCATTAGCATGAATATAAGATGCATAAGATTAATGAGTTTTATTAGCATTAATGGTAATTATACATAAGAATTAAATGGAGAAGGCAACTTCATTAATTATAAACATTATAACAGTGTTAAATTGAAATTATTTCCAAGGAATATTTAAAATTAAAACATGAAAATATTAGGGCTTCAGGTAATTTCCTTTTATATACGTCATAGCATTACACATCTTTCTTATTATGAATTCCTGACTCTATAAATCTTTTTTTGGCAATAGAAAGGGTCAAGTGCTTCCTATTTAACACATTGATGCTATACAACACAAATTGGCTTAATGCCTATTCATTTCTCAAAGTCTAGTGAAAAAGTTAGAGCTTTCCTGAAGCTTTTCCAAAAGCTATTATTACCAAATTTAGTTATTAGTAAAACCTGAGGTGTTAAACACTTAATGTGATAGTCACACTTGTATTTTAACATAGGATAAAAAAATATATTTAATGTAAAATCATGGAATTATTTTATGAAAAATTTCTACATGTACATAGAATTATTTATCATGTGAGGGGCCTTGATTAATATCATTAGCAAGATCTGTAATGGGTCCATTGTAAACTGAAAGCCAATTCCTTCTACATGAGCAGTTTTAGACATCTTTGAGCTCAAGAACTAGACTCTCTTTCAGTAAAGAACGCAGATGAATAAAAAATGATATCAGAAAAATACTAGATATTAGAGATTAGACAATAATAGAATTAGATAAATATACAAAGTACTGTGCCTAAAAAAGTAACAGAGATAAAGAAAAGAAAAAAATTTCAAATCACTGTCCCTGTTAAAATATACAGTTCCAAAACATAATGCCTTATTACTAAGTGAGAAAAACATCACTTAGTCATATGTTTTCCTATGAGAAGGGAAAAGCTGTCATAAATTCATGGAAAGTTTTCTTTGACAAAGAAAAAAAATAATAAATATCTTGCCAATTTCCTTTCCTTTTTTTTTTTTTTAGACTCTGCCTTTTTTAAAAGGAGAAAAAGTTAATTAGAAATATTTAAATGTATCATTTGAATGGCTTTATTTTTATCTGGAGTTGTTTATTTGATACAAGATTTATTTCAAGGAATTATTTTACTAGTTTTCTCAATTTTTAAGTGAGTATTCTTAAATAGATTATGTAGCCTACATAAGGTTTTTTTTTTTTTTGGTCCAAAATCTGGCTTTTCTTTAGAAACGATCATATAATGTTCAGGCTTTTGGTAATTATTCAACATATTAATTTAAATTGGCTTCCTTATATTGCCTTTGCTTTTCCAAATTTGCCAGTTGCCCTTCCAAAGCAATGCCTTTTTGGCAGCCACTCTCAGGAAAGTTTTGATTAACTTACGAATGGGCATCAAGCCATATAAACAGAACGATAAAGTATAAACAGAATATACCTGTCAATACACAGTCATTGTGCTAGTATAGTCCATGATTTTATTCTAAATAACCATATTATTATACAGATTAAACTGTACATACCTAGTACATAAACTCTTTAATGAAAAGGGACTTTGGAAGCTGCTGTGACTTTTTTTTAGGCCCATAGAATAAAATTCTGTGCATTAAAGCAGCTTAATAAGTTAGACAAATATAAAAATCTGCATTACCAATCTATTTGGAGAGTAATGATGACAGCCTAAAGGCAATCTAAATCATCATGCAGTGTTTTATTTCTTCTTTAATCAAGTATTAAATATCTCTTAATGTTTAAGCAATGTGACATACATTTTTACAAAATTCAATCTAGCAAATATCATTCCCAGTTTTAAGATGAGGAAAACAGGCACAGAGATTACTGCCCCTCCTTTCTTTTTGTCCTTATAACTATTAATTATAAAAGACTCTTAGCTCTATGTGAAACTAACAATCAACTGTTGATGGAGAGTTTGAATATATTTACCTAAGAATCAGAATATGTGAGTAAGTATGGATAAACCATCTTTGAGCATTGATATGGCAGAATAAGATCCTCTGCAAATGAGATTTTGGTTTTACCACAAATTGGACAAGATAGCCTGGGTAGAAATAAGATCAAGTACCTTCCGTAGGACCTCTCATCTCTGAGATTGATGACCTATAAGTATTCAGTGTGGTCCAGAAGTGAGTGTTTAGGCTACTGCTTCTCATTCTGGATGAAATCCTTGGGAATATTCTCTGAACACTCAGACTGTGTGAGGTAAGACTAGGGAAGGACAGTACTTTTCCCTTACCAGTTAGTGAAAATGAGTGAAATTCTAGGCAATGAAATTTAATTGTCAAGCCCTTTACCTGACAGAGTTCTGTAGCAAGTTCACTCCATGATTATACTTGAATCCCTTAAATTAAAATAATAATGAGGAGGAGGAGGAAGAAGGAGGAGAAGGAGGAGGAGGAAGAAGGGGGAGGGAGGAGGGAGGGAGGAGGGAGGAGGGGGAGAGAGGAGGGAGGGAGGAGGGAGGGAGGAGGGAGGAAAAAGGAGGGAGGGAGGAGGGAGGAAAAAGGAGGGAGGGAGGAGGGAGGAGGAGGAGGAGGAGGAAGAAGGGGGAGGGAGGAGGGAGGGAGGAAGGAGGAAAAAGGAGGGAGGGAGGAGGGAGGAGGAGGAGGAGGAGGAGGAGGAGGAAGAAGGGGGAGGGAGGAGGGAGGGAGGAGGGAGGAAGAAGAGGAGTGTGATCTGGTCAAGATAATATAGAAGGTAGACACTACTCATCTCCTCTCCCGACTACATCAAAATTACAATGAAACTACAGAACAGCCATCACTGGGAGTTGCCTGAGACCTGGCTAAACAGAAGTCCTACAACTGGGGATGTACATAAGACGTCACCTGGAGACTGGTAGAAAGAGGGGTAGATGTGAAACAAGTACAAGTACAAGAACTGTGTGTGGCAGATGAGAATTAGGACAATTATCTTTGCTGCAGAATCCCCCCATCCCAAGGAGTGAGGGGTCCCAGTTCCAGACTGGGCTCCCCTTCTGGCCCCATACTGAGATCCCCAGCCCAGGGTTACAGTGCCAAGAAGAGAAGACTCCACAATCCATGGCTGTGAAAACCAGCAAAGGTTGTGGCTAAGTGAAACAGAGGGCTTGTGGGAGTTGCAGACAATTTCTTAAACAGCGAGCAACAGGACTTATTTGGTGATGGACTCACTTGCTCTGAGCTCCAGCACTGGAGCAGCGGCTTGAAAGGTGCCAGGGACATATGGGGAGGAACCGAGTTGTTGGCTTCAGGCGAGGGCTGGAGGGGCAGCTTTCCCCCAGACAGAAGTATTGGCAGAGTCTTTTGTACCTTTGTTATGACCTCCCCTTCCCAGTATGCAGACACAGGTAGGCACCATATCTGAGTTGCCACCAACCTGGTTAACACAAGCTGCTCCACCCAGGTGATTCCCTGAGACCTCTTTTCTCCCAAGTTGTGGGCCCACCCAAGCTGCCACCAGTATTTTCTTCCATACAAATTTTCTACATTGGCTCATCCTTCAGACTTTCCTAAAGATCTCTCAAAGGCTCACAAAATCCAAAGAAACAGAATTTGACCTCAGTGTGCCCCATAACTCTAGCAGCCACCTGTCTCAGTTCCTGGCTTGGCCTCTCGAGGTACCTATAATCCCAGCAATAGGTGATAGAATTCTGTGGATTGCTTGGTGGCTCTCACCAGGTGGCCCCAGAAGTGCACAGGCTATGACTAAACTTGGCCTGTAGCTGGACCCTGCTCAGGAGGCTCTGGGGATGGCATACCCAGTGGCCTGTTTCAACCAGCGCCAGAGCCGGAGCACCATCCAGGACTGCATCTGAGGAGGACATACCCGAAGGGCAGACTGGGCAGGTTTCAGAGCTCTATTTAAATGAATCCTGCTCTGTAAGGTTGGCTCCTCACCAGCCAATCCTCACAACCAATCAATTCAAGTGTTAATCTCTCCTGTTAATGTGTTAACAGCAACCAATGCTGAACTACAACAGGAGGGCCCACACAACTCACACACAGGACACTCCTTGAGCAGGTAGCTCAGGTGACCAGGGAGGACTGCCTCCTGAGCCCCACAAAGCACCCACTACATAAAGCCACTTCACTAAGACTGGGAGACTTAGGAACCCTACCTAAAAAATAGAAACAAACACAGGCAGGCAGCCAAAATGGGGAGACAAAGAAACATGTCCCACATGAAAGAACAGAACAAAGCTCCAGGAAAAGAACTAAACGAAATGGAGACACACAACCTACCAGAAGCAGAGTTCAAAACACTTGTTATAAGGATGCTCAATGAACTTAGAAGAGTAGATGAACTCAGTGAGAACTTTAACAAAGAGATAGAAAACAAAAATGAAGATAGAAAACATAAAATGAAACCAGTCAGAAATGAAGAATAGAATATCTGAGATGCAGAGTACAATAGAGGGAAACAAAAGAGTGGAAGCTGAGGATTGAAACACCAGCACAGAAGATGGGGTAGGGGAGGACACTCAGTCAGAACAGCAAAAAGAAAAAAGTATCCACATAAATGAGGATAGCCTCTGAGGCAACATCGAGCATAACGACATCGCATTATAGGGGTACCAGAAGAAAAAGAGAGAGAATAAGAAACTGATAAGCTAATTTAAAAATGACTGAAAACTCCCTTAACTTGGTGAAGGATAAAGATCTATAACTCTAAGAAGGGTGGAGAGTCTCAAAAAAGATGCACCCAAATAAGCCTACACCAAGATACATTATAATTAAAATGCCAAAGGTTAAAGACAATGAGAAAATCTTAAAAACAGCAAGAGAAAATCAATTAGTTACCTACAAGGGAGCTCCCATAAGACTATCAGCCTATTTCTCAACAGAAAGTTTTCAGGCCAGAAGGGCTTGGCAGGAAATATTCAAAATGATGAAAAGCAAGGTCCTATAACCAGATTACTCTACCTAGCAAAATTATTTAGAATTGAAGGACAGATGCAGAGCTTCCCAGACAAGAAAAAGCTAGAGTTCATTACCACCAAGCCAGTATTACAGAAAACGTTGGAGGGACTTCTTTAAGAAAAATAAAAATATATATATCAAAAATATGAATAATAAAATGGCCATAACTAATTATCAATGAGTGTCTCAAATGAAAAAGAATTAAATGTTCCAGTCAAAAGATAAGGTGGCAGACTGGATAAGAAAACAAGACCTTTACATTTGCTGCCTACAAGAGTCTCACTTCAGAGCAAAAGACGCACACAGGCTGAAAGTAAAAGGATGCAAAAAGATATTTCATAAAAATAGGAAAAAAATCTGTGGTAGCAATACTTATACCAGACAAAATAGACTTTAAAACGGAGGCTATAACAAGAGACAAAGAAGGACCCAGTAATCCTACTTCTGGGTATTTATCTAAAGAACCCAAAATATACTTTGAAGGAACAAGAAAATACATACGTACACTGTAGCATTATTTACAATAGCCAAGAAGGTATGCAGACAATCTTGGTGTCCACTGATGGGTGAATAAAAAAGAGGTGGTATATATATATACAATGGAATATTTCTCAGCCATAAAAATAAATGAATAAATGAATGATTGAACAAATGAATGAATAAAATCTTTACCTATGCCACAACATGGATGGACCTAAAGGGTATTGTGCTGAGTGAAGTCAAATAAAGACAATTTATATACTTAAACAATATATAAATGGCATTTCAAGTAAGGACGTATCGCGTGGTAGTAATTTGTATTATGTATAAAAAATAGAAGTATTCATTATCTTGTAACGAAAGTTTTAACAGAAAATAATAAGGATAAAACCTGTTTCTGTAACTGATATATTATCATTGGCCGGGACTTGCTGAGAGCCATTAGAATATAGCTGCGCGTCATCCACTTAGAGATGCTATCGCTTCTCCTTGAGTCATATTTTAATCGAAAAATTTAGTTTGTACCCTAAGCACTAAACAAATTTTCAGTGCATCATAAATATAAGCAAATTTTGTAACTAGGTTGCTTAGTAATTGAGAAAATAATGCTGCGATTATTCTACTCTTGTTTGGTCAAAATATTTTAAGTAATTTTCATAGTTTTGGCACCTCAGCAAATGTAACGTCAGTTAATGAACTTGGCTAAAAGGAGTCTGTGCATAATAAATTACTTTTTGAGAGATTACTTTGTGGGGAAGAGAGAAATATTTTACCATTTTGTGGTAATGTAAATTAATTTTACATTTTTCAATGACACAATATAGTGCACAGTGTTAGCAAGTGTAGTTATATGATGTGTCCTTAACCTGCCACAAATCAACTCATATGTCAGAAAACCTAAGTATGAATAAGACATTTTACACTTAAATTGTGTTTTATGACTACAATTATTTACAATATAATTTCTCTAGTATGTTTTCTTTCAAAGCTGCTTTTTAGCTATTTAGAGTGATGATAAAATAGATTCCCTCCTATTCTCCTTACACTACTTTAGACAACTCCAGAGAAGTCAATTGTATTACAAAGAAAGATGGTCTTTCTTCATACAGAGGCCCTTTAATTATAATTATGTTCTACTTTATTTTATAATATGTTCATAAATAATGAATGTTTTCTATTTTTATTCCTGAATTGACAAACTCTAGCATTATGCAGATCTAAAAAGTATGATCTGTTTGGCATCTCAGTAGCAAAGATTGTATAATCAGGCATGTATACCTATATATATACTCATATTTGTATCTACATATAAATCTCTACATATTTGATTTGTGTGTATATGTATATGTATATGTATATGTATATGTATATGTATATGTATATGTATAACAGTGTCTGTGTTGGTGTCATATCAATAAGAAATACCTATGTGTATACCTATACATATATCTCTAACATTATGTATCATATATGATACAGTTTTAGAGTATTGGCATTTAAATCATCATTACATAAACACCGAATCTTAATTGACCCTTGGTTTTTCACATTGCTGTTCTGCAGTTACCATAAACGTGCATAACTTATTTAGATTAGCTTTCTTATCACCTACTCCCAACTATTCACTGGAGAACCTGTCATCAACTCCCATGTGATTAACTCAAAATTACTTCCAGCTTGACTGTTAAATCAATTCTACTAGTAAAATTCTTCAATTTTGTTGTGATGTCCAATATCTGACTTCATTAATTATATTTACTACATCATTATCCTCCTCTTCATTTCTTATTTAGATTTATTTCTACATTGTTACTGTAAAAATACAATGTAAAAAATATCTTTCTGTGCCTGTTTTCATAACACATGCATGTTAGTTTGGACTAACAGGCTAGTTTAAGGTAACAAATGTTAATACTAATGTCAGCACACCCCAGTTGTTGATTTAGCCTATGGCCTGTTTTAGAAATAAAGTTTTATTAAACACAGACATGCTTGTTTGCTTATTTATTGCCTACATCTGTCTTGCATTATAGTTGAACAGTTGAGCACTTATGACAGAGACCCCAGGGCCCACACAAAACATAAATTATTTACTGTCTGGCTTTCTACAGGGGAAAAAAAAGAGTTCTTACTACTGGCTTAACACAATTGAAATTTATTTTCTGTTCACAAAAAAAAAGTCCTAGGTAATCATAAGTTTCCCTAGGTATCGCTCTTTCATGTGATCATTTAGAAAACTTGTTTGGTGGTTGCTCTGCCATCTACAACATGTGGTTTCCAAAATTACCTTGATATTTTTACCTCAAATTAAAGAAAGAGATCACAGAAGAATAGACGGGGAGATTTCATAGGTCAGGCCTGAACATATGTAAGCTAAATTTTGCTCACATTCCTTTGGCTGGAAATCAACTACTGGCCATATCTGAATGAAAGAGAAGATGAAATAAGTAACCAAGTTTTGTACCCAAGAAGAGAATATAGACTTTGCAGAATAACAAGCAGCAATTACCACAAGCTCTCTGTAAGAATTCCAATCCTGGAAGAACTCAACAATTTGATTTCCCAGGCCTTCCACTAAACACCCTAACAATACCATAGGAATTTTTAGAAGATGCTACGGTTGATTATTTCCACAATAGTTCATTATTCTTTATTGGTGGGTATTCCACAGTGTGTGTGTGTGTGTGTGTGTGTGTGTGTGTGTGTGTGGTACATGTGTATGTATGTATGTGTAAAATGGTTAAATAACCCATTTATATATTCACCACTTGAAGGGATATCCGGGTTCTTCTTAATTTAGGCCTAACATAAAAAACACTGCTATGAACATTCATATATAAGTTTTTGTGTGACCACATGTTTATGGTATACTAGAATAAATGGCAAAAAGTGCAACTGCTATGTTGTATGTTTATTGTAAAGAATTATCATTTTTCAACTAACTCTCTCTATTTACCAATTGCCAAAAGAAAGTGTTTTCTTGAATTGCAAAACTACTTGAGCACAGTGTTATTAGTGTCTTTGGGTAATCCATTAATGCAAATAAAAAATGAACTTGGTATAGTATGATAACACAAAGGCCAGCTCACAAAAAGCATACCTTTTACCCTCAAAAAAGTCTTACTAATAGTTCAAAGTATGCAAACAATTACAAGCCACAGGTTTACAAAGTTGCATAAGAGCACTGTAGCTCTTCAGATCCTTTCTTCACACATTGGGCCAAGCTTTTATTTAAATTTAGCATATGACTTCCAAAAGATGCATCAGGGCACACATGGAGTTATTTTAGTCATACAATATCTTCACTTTTACTCTGATAATTATAGGAGATCACTGACATTTTCTAGAAGTCTATAAATCCATAATTTTGAGGTTTATAAGGCATTTTGACAGACAAGGAATATACTGTTAAAAGTATTTAACAGATAAAAACAATTATTACATTTCCACTAGCAAATACTATCGGGTGATCAAATTAGTTTCTTTACAAGGAGGTCTGACCACTTCATTGTTTATATTTCTTCACGAGCATCATAGGGGAGAGAAAATAGGTTACAGGCCATCCACTAATCCCTCCTCTTCGGTCCACGTTCTTTATTTTAGAATACCCTAAAAGTATATAAGATAGAAATATATATAATTCTGTACCCTTTCATGTGTACTGGGAAGAATGATCTTCCATGGATAACAATTTTGTCTACTGGTATATTTTTTTTCCCTAGCAGAATTTACCCAGGCTTATTCAGAGAGAAAAATGGTGATAATTCTCACCATAAATGTGTTTTCAACCTTCCCTCTGATCTCCAAAACTCACTTTCAATCTTAGTCTATACATAATATAAATACTATCCTTTCTTGCATTGATCTTTCTTTTATTTATTTTTTGGTCTGCAATGCTTTGCAACGCCTGTGGTAAGAATTGTATATCATAAACTGCTAGAACTTTTCTTAGGAAATGCATTTTACACAATATTTTCAATTATTATCTGATACATAATTTATAAAATAGAAATATTTCAGTGAGGGTGGCAAAAGGCCAAAATATGTGAAACGTACTATTTAAGCAGATACGCAAAGTGTGAAAAAACAAATTAGAGCAGTCAATTGCTCTAATACGAAATATAAGAAAAACAAACCATAAGATTATAAACAAATTTTTAAAAAGAAGACTACAACAAAGCAGGAAGTTGAGATAGTTTCACCTTTAAATGGAATCACATATCAAGTTGAATCCCATATTAGATTGAATATTTTTTACTTATATGAAAGTAATATGGCATGACTGTCGTCATGATGAAAACACAGTGTCTTAGTTTCAAATAAAAAGAACAGTTTTGGAAGATGGACTCACTTAGCATTAAATATTGTATACATATTTTTTTTTTATTTCATTGGCAGTCTACATCTAAAAAATCATACATTCAAATAAATTCATAAAGAGAAATAAAGATCCATTCATTAAAATCCCATGTAAATTTAACTTTGATGGTATTAGCAAATTAAAGGAGAAAAAAATACAACAGAGAGGTAAACAGCAGCCAGCCATATCGAATTTACAATATATATAAAAAATTAAAAATATAACTTCCTCATAAACACAGAGGCATTTTTTAAGATTTTTATTATATTCTTTCCATTATATATTTACTCTGTAGATAATAAAAACAAAATTGAATGTAACATTTTACTTTTGGGTATATTTTGTATTTCATATAGTAAAATATAATCTGTGTTTTGATTTAAAAAAAAAACACTCCTCAGAACATTTTTATTATATTTTTTATAAGCAGGAAGGTCATTATCTCTAGCTGTAAAAGGACAAACCATATTTAAACCCTTGAACTTGGTTTCTTTGTGAGCATAAGGAACAAATAAAAAGAGAACGTTCTTATTCTCAATCCTCAAGACTTCCTACAGAGGCAATTTCCCCACAATACCCATTATAAAAGGTAAGGGGTATGGGTTTATAAAACTAGAAACTCAAAGATATAAAGAGAGAATTCATGATTATATTATCTTTAATATATATATTTATATGCCAAAATTTACATACTTATAATTTTAATATATCTGATTTTGAGTGTTTCTGTGATTGCCTTTAGTAATATTGTAGCTAGTAGTGGAAGATGCAAATGTGGAAATATTCCCTAAGGAGCTACGATTCTGAAATCATGCTATACTACCCTGTTCCTCCACTGTCTCTTAACACACTGATCAGCTTACTATTCTTATAACTCCCTTTCATTCCCCCTCTGCCAGACCTCATTTAGAACTATAAAGCATAGAAAGTACTGCTTCTAAAAGTTGTTATTAACAGCTGAGACACAATTCAAACTCATTCCCTCAAATATGCTTTTCTTAGCTTAAATCAGTCTCTTTTCCATCTCTTTAAAGAATTGGGCTTGCATATATGTTTAGTTTTTACAATGCTTATGGTCTTCGAGCTCTCCAACTATGTTCTGAGCTTCTGGAGAGCAGGGATATTTGATCCAGCTTAGTATCCTCACAGTACTTACCAAGTGCAGCACTCTCCTCACACTATATGTTCAACATATGCTTGCTTAACCAAACTGCAAAATATCTAGATGCAAAAACCCTTCCAAGTATGTCTAACATGCCTACCTTCATCTGTGAAATCTCAGGTTTCCTCATTTAACAAAAGAATCTTTGGAAAATATTGAGTAAAAATTTCCTAAAGTGCTATTATAAAATGTTGTTTTAAAATTCTTTTTCACTGAACTCTTCAACCATGAAAAACAAAAATCTAAATTGTTAAAGGCAATTTAAGAAGTAAATATTTGTTTTTATTTGTTTGCTGTTTTTGTAACTAAAATTCTCTTTCTAGATTAACCTAATTTAGATTTACAGCCATGCTGTCCTGAACAAGCCCCATCCTGTCTGATCTAGGAAGCTAAGCAGGGTTGAGCCTGGTTAGTATTTGGATGGGAGACCACCTAGGAAGACCAGGTGTTGTAAGTATAAAAAATAAAAAATAAGGGATTGTAAGCTGACAAGGTCCTTGCAATCTGTGAGGTCAATCAAGGGTTAACTTGCCTACAAAATAATAAAAAATAAATCACCTAACTTAGGCTTTTGGGGGTAAATATTCTATTGAGGATATTTGTATTTCATTAGAGAAATGCAATCACTTTTTAAAATTATAATTAGCTAATACAATATAATTTTAAAACAATGTATGGTATTTTATGTTTGTTAAACTACTTTTAGAAAGTATATTTCCCTGGTGCAAGAGGTTATGTGTAAACTATAACAGCTGTCATGTTCTACTTATTTTTTTTTCTACTTACTTCTTGATTATGTGTCTCAGTTATTATAAAAATATTTCAGGTCATATATCAATCGAGGAAAACATGATGATTTCCTATAGTTACAAATGTTTCTTAACACATAGCTTTTGACTTATACTTCACTAAAAATATTCAAAGAATATATTGTTCTAAATCATGAGTCTAGGTACACTTTTTCCTGGGGATAGGGGTGTCTTAATGATAGCATTACATATAAATTGTCTCAAAGTTTGAAAAACATTTTAATTTATGTAGGCATCATATGGCTCTCATTTCATGAAAGTTTATTTTTATGAGAGGTAGAGAGCTTAAAAATATTAACTAAAGACATAATGGAATGTTATTGAAATCATTTCATATTTGCACATTTGTCAATCACCCAAATAGAACCACTTGATAAAATAATGTAACTAATTAAAGTGAAATGAAACATTCTCTATGAAAATCAGAGTCAGAGTTATATAAATTTGAGGTAAACTATTCATTATACCTCTAATTCATTTATATATCTTTCTAGCTCCCTATGATTTTCATTTAAAAATGACAAAATCAACATCACATTTGTACTCTCCAGGTCAATAGACATTTAAGGAATAGCAAGCACATAACTGTAACTAGATAATATTGCTTATTGTTTATTATATATATTTTTGACAACAATAAACAAGGGGAAGCAAGTACATAATCAAAGCAATTTAAATATTGTTGATACAAAGTGAAAAAAAAATGAACATAGTCCAAAGTTACATTAGGTATTATGTTAATCTAAATGTGTAATTAAAATATAGCTATATTCATTAAGTGTCCCAGATTTCCATGTGGTATGTTTCTCCTAACTATATTTTAGGAGAATGTGGCAAAAAATGAACCTGTAGTCACTGAAGGCAATAATGTCTCCTGAACTTCTCTCTTAACTAATGGGATAAAGTATACATTGCATTTTTATTTCCTTTTCCATTTGCACTGTATAGTGATAATTCTTCCAAATAACAGAGCTACTTCACCAAAAATTCTATACCATCATTGAAATAGTACATCTTTCGAATATATTATTTTCTGTTTTTCTTTATCCTTTAATGAAATTGGAAAGTTAGTTTCAATGTTTCTATTTTTGGCAAATTGTAACATGCCACAAATTTTATTCGTAATTTAAAAATTGTTTAGAGTAATTAAATTTGTTATTTTTCTTTTATGTTAAAGATAATTTCAGATCTTATTAAATATTATGAGCTAAACTAGCAATGATAGAGTAATTGGATAAATAAAATATAAAACTAATATCATGAAAATATACATATATGTGTTTATGTATAAAATACCTTAATACATTTTGTTACATATTTTCAGAAACTATCCATTGGTACTATATTTTTTCTTAATGTGAGTATGATCTATTTTGTTTTGTTACCTTTCCTCATTTTTGGCATTCCTCTACCTCAAGATCCTACTAAAATATTTTTTGAATATATAAATTTATAGTGATAAAAACACTATGGTCGCCACTGAATCATATTCACAAAGGAAATTATCTAGGTTATTAATTCTTATTAGTTTCCTTAACCCAAGTAGTCACTTTCACATGCATTCTTCAATTACTGTCTGTTTATACTTATTTTGAACTTATGTAAAACTTAAATAAACAATTGTTTTTTATTATTTATTTCTTTATGCTACATTAAATTACATAATTCAAATTTAAATTTTAAATTTAATATCTGTAATTTAAAAGTGAAATTTTTCCTTAGGATGCAAGGATGGTTCAACTTTTCCAAATGAAATGTGTAAAACATCCCATTAACAGAATAAAGGATAAAAATCCCATGAACTTAATATGCATAAAAAAGCCAAATTCACCACCCTTTCTTGATAAAAATGCTCAACAAACTAGCTATAGAAGAAATTTGTCTCAACATAACAAAGACCATGCATGAAAAGCTTACAGCTAAAATCATACTGAACTGTGAAAAATAGAAAGCTTTTCCTTTAAGATAAATAACAAAATTAGGATACTCGCTGTGAAGTTCAACATAATACTTGAAATCTCTGCAATGCAACTAGGCAAAAAAATAATAATTTAAATCTAAATCAGACAGAAAGTAAAAAATTATCTATGTTTACAGATGATATAATCCTATATTTTAAAAATAATCCTAAAGACACCACCAAATAAAAGTTAGAATTAATAAATAAATTAAGTAAAGTTGCAGGATACAAAGTAAACACACAAAAATCTCTTTTGTTTTGTTACCTTTCCTCATTTTTGGTATTCT
Organism: Rousettus aegyptiacus; assembly: GCF_014176215.1. Taxonomy (NCBI): domain Eukaryota; kingdom Metazoa; phylum Chordata; class Mammalia; order Chiroptera; family Pteropodidae; genus Rousettus; species Rousettus aegyptiacus. The sequence goes on from NW_023416286.1 coordinate 65,353,548, forward strand.
TCTACTTCATGAATCTAAATACAAATACAAAACTTGCATCATCCAAAATTAAGAAAATAATCCCATTTATAATAATATCAAAACTAAGAAAATAAGGTTAGAAATAAATTTAACCAAGGAGATGAAAGACTATACACTGAAAACCATGAAACATTGATGAATACAATTAAAGCACAATTTGAATAATTAATATTGTTAAAATGTTCGTGCTACCCAAAATGATAAAAAGATTGTCATCCCCATGAAAATTCCAATGTCATATTTATAGCAGTAGAAAAAGAAAACAATCCTAAACTTAATGTGAAACCACAAAAGACTCAGAATAGCTAAAGCAATCTCAAGAAAAAACAAAGAGTCTGAAGATCTCAATCTTCCTAATTTCATAATACATTACAAAGCTACAGTAATCAAAACAATATGGTACTAGCATAAAGACAGACAAATGGAACAGACTAAAGAGTTCAGAAATAAACCCACATATATATAATCATGTGATTTTTGACAAGGGTTTCAAGAACACACAATGAAGGACAGATAGTCTCTTCGACAAATGGTGTTGAAAAAACTGGATATCCACATGCAAAAAAAAATTAAGTTGCATCTTCATTTGTACTTTATCTGACACCATACATAAAAATAAACTAAAAATTGAGTGAAGAATTAAACATAAGACCTAAAACTATAAAACTGCCAGAAGAAAATAAGGAGAAAAGCTTCTTTTTATTGGTGTTGGCAATGATTTCATGGCTAAGATACCAGAAACATGGGAACAAAAACAAAAAGAGACAAGTGGAATTATATCAAACTAAAAAGCTTCTACAGAGTAAATAATCAATAGAACTAGCAAAAACCTCTGGATTGGGAGAAAACATTTTCAAACTATATACTTGAGAAGGGGTTAATTTCCAAAGCATATAAGGAATTTGTACAACTGAATAAGAAAAAATAATTCCAATGAAAGAATAGACAAAGATCTGAATAGACATTTTCTCTAGAAAAAAACATACAAACGTCTGATAAGTACAGATGCTTCTTGATTATGAGTGCGTTATGTTCCAATCAACCCATCATAAGTTGAAAATATCATGACTCAAAAATACATTTAATACACCTACCTAACTCACTGTACTTTATAGTTGAGCCTAGCCAACCTTAAACATGCTTGCCTGCGATTGGGCAAAATCATCTCGCTGCCACTGCCCAGCATTACAGAGAGTATCATACCACATATCGCTAGTTAGAAAAGATCAAAATTCAAAATTGGAACTACAATTACTACTAAATATGTATCACTTTTACAGCATCGTGAAGTCAAAAAATAAGTTAAACCAGCGTAAGTTGATGATTGTACATAAAATGGTGCTCAATACTATTAATCACCGGGCAAACCAAAACCACAATGATATATCACTTCACGTCTGGTAGGAAGTGTTGATGAGGATGTGAAGAGAAAGCAACCCTGCTACACTGTTGGTAAAAACATATATTGGCACAGTCATTATGAAGAACAGAATGGAGATTCCTCAAAAGTTAAAAACAGAACTACCATAATATCTAGCAATTTATCTTCTAGGTATATAGCTGAAGGGAACAAAATCAGTGTCTAAAAGAGATATCTGCAGAAGTGCATAGAAACATGTTCATTGCAGCATTATTCACAATAGCCAAGTTATGGAAAAAGACCAAGCATCCATCGACAGCTGAATGGATTAAAAAAATGTGGTATATATATATATATATATATATATATATATATATATATATATATATATATATATATAGTATTCCATAATATATATATATAGTATTCCATAATATATATATATATAGTATTCCATAGTATACAGTGGAATACTATACAGCTTTAAAAATGAAGGCAATCCTAATATCTGCAATACATGGATGACCCTGGAGAACATGATGCTATGTGAAATAAGCCAGTCACAGATACTCTATGATTCCACTCATAAAGGTATCGAACAGTCAAACACATAAAAGCAGAGAATACAGTAGAGGTTACCAAGGGCTGGCTGAATAAGTAAATGGGAAGTCATTTCATGAACATAAAGTTTCAGTTATTCTAGGTGAATAACTTCTAGATATCTGCTGTACAACATAGTGCCCATAGTTAACATGGTATTATATAGTCAAAATTTAAGAGTGTCAATATCGTGTTAAGTGTTCTACCACAAGAGGGGGTGCATAAGGAAACTTTGAGTAGTGTTGAATGTGTCTATTTCCTCAAATGTGGTGATGAAATTATGGGCATTTTCATATGTTCAAAGACATCAAATTGTACGTATTAAATATGTGCATTTCTTTTGTACGTACTTCAAAGCAATTTTTTTTTAAGAAACAAACTTTTAAATGTAGCATGAAATTTAGAAAACAGGCCATCATCCAGCTGAGATATTTTCTTCACAATCCAAAAGAAAACTATTGTCGACCCAATCTGGCCCAATCTGACCCAATCTGAACAATTGTTTATCACACGGCTGAACAATACGTTCAGATACTATACTCATGGTAGTGTACTTATTTTATTATAATATAGTTTCTTATGCATGCACATTTTCCATTTTATAGATTATGAATTCATTCATTCACCATACATTTAGCACAAGTATAATACAGATGCCAGGTATAGAAAATTCACTGTGTAGTCAATAAATCCTTATCTTCAAAATAATCACACACATAGGCCCATATGTACATATGTATTAAGGACATATATAGACATATATTTTGTTCCTATTCCTTAAGTTAAAGGTTAAGTGTGGAGGAATCCCAGGAGACTATATATATATATATATATCCTATATCTAGAAAGTAGAAAGTGATCTGACCCAATCTGGTGGTGGTTTTAAAAGAAAGGCATTCTAGAAGAAGCGATATCTTAGCTAATATTCGAAGTAAAAATAGAGGCTAGAGTTAAAGAAGCATAAGAAGGGAGATGAAACTTCCTAAAACTTGTTGAAACTGATACTGAGCTTTTTACTGTGAAGAAAAATAAAATAATAAGTCAAGGAGAAGAAGAAAAGCTAAAGCAGTTGCTAAAAAAAGATAGCTATTTTAAGAAAGAATATTTTATCTAGCTATTTCAGCATCTTAATCTGTTCCATGGGAAAGGCCAACAGGAAAGAGTTAAATGAATATAATGTCAAAAGAGGGGCTAAGTGATGGAGAACATTTTAGAATAATAAATCAAATTATTGTATTTTTCTTGTTTCTTTCAAATATTACTTCTCTAATGCAGCTTTCCTTGATTCCTAATTTTCTTGCCTAATACTCTTCCACCATCATACTAAAAAGCAATTGTATCCATTTCTGAACTCTCAAAGCTCTTTTTATACTCCTCTATAATAGCACTCATTACAGTTCTTACTTTAGTTATTATTTATCTTACCTTATTTCTTACACTAAAATGTAAATTTATAATACTTTATACATTGAAACTTGCATTACTGAAAATTGTGCAACTATCACGTCAATATTATAGTTTTACAATTACTAATCAAACTGCTGAGCTTTGAATGCTGCTCACATTCTGCATTATTATTAATGATATAAATCATTGGTATCCTATCAGATATTAGTTTTTTTTAATAAAATATATATACTTTAATAAACATTTTCAACTGGTTGTTCACACTGGCAAATATTTGTTCTAGAAGTTGGGCTATTAAGAGTTGCCAAAAAAAAGTCAAAGTTTGAATTTAGGAATTCAAATGTATAATAGTTGTTATGGCATTTTCTATTCGTCACATTTATGTAAGAAAAACAAAAGCAAAACCATGTGAAAGTCAGTGAGGACAAATGAACAGAAGCAAAAATATTTCTTCCTCCACTCCTGTCTTTGCACAGAAGTGATACATTCTCTGATCACTATCATACACAGATGTTTTTGTTTTGTTTTTGCTCTTATCTCTTTCTCTAGGTCATAAAATGTTTACTTTACAAAACTTGGATCTATTTTGTTCTGTATTTGTTTGAGCCTAATGTTTCACTATCAAGACATCTCCCCCTCCTCAATCACTTACTCAAAAATATACTCCAGTTTTGTTTAACTTAGTAATTTTAGTGTTGTGAATATACATGCCAAAATAAGAGAAAAAGTATTTCTGTTCTCAAAGAACATCCATTCTACTCAACTGCCTAAGGATATCCTTGTAATGCTAGCTTAATAGCTTGTAAATTTTCTAAACTTACAGAGTAAATTAAGCATCCATACCTTATCAATAAAAGGAACTGAAGTGACACAATATATTTATTGAGTTATGGCTAAGTATCAATAGGGAAACAAAGGACTTACACGTCTAAGCATACATTCTAATCCTTACATCCCCTGTAAACTCTGAGTTGGCTGTAGTATAACTAACACACTTTGACCATTCAGGATTATAAAATACATGACCAGATTCTGCTTCTGAAATTGTGTTATAACCCCAGGTAACTACAAACTCTGGGTAAAATACCAAAACAAACAAACAAACATTAAATGGCTATGGGACATGAACAAAAGCAGAAAGAGTTTTGGGAGGAGTAAAACTTTGAGGAGTTCTGACCTTTTAGTATTATATCCTGAGGCTTTGCACTGAGGGAAGAAACTACACTTGTTATGCGGTGCGGGAAGACTAAAACTCCAATTACTAGTCTGCCTTATTTTTCCGATGAAGAAGCAGGGGATGGAGTATAGGCAACTGTGTCTGCTAGAGAGTTGGTCAAAGGAGAGAGGGGGAAAAGGGTAACTGATATCTTACTGAAAATCAAACTGCTGCTCACAGACATACATACACACCGGTTAGGAGTATAAAAGGCTGGGTAGATAACATTATGTAAGATTGGCTGCATAATGCTGCGGAAAAAGCAACTCTAATATCTCACTGAATTAACACAATTTTTCCCTTAAGGTACATGTTCTTCATTAGTCAGCAGTATACTTGTTTTACTTCTGTATCATTTGTCTTCTCAGATCCTGAGCTGGATAGAGAAATTAAGTACTGAGAATATGCACATTGCAGGGGAACAGAAACCTGTTTAGCACTGCATTACTAAAAAAATGATTTAGTTTGTGTATTTTCCCTTTTGCTTTCCTTTAAATTAAAATGTATTCCAATATTACTGGTTGTTCCAAATATTTTCTCTGTATCAAGAGTTTTTGTTTGTTTTTGTTTTTCTTTTTTTTTTAAATTTATTTTTATACCTCCTTTTTCTATAATTAGGTTAGAGTTGAGTAAAAATAAGAATTTAACCATGGGGGAAGATCTGCGTAGCAATGCTTTTCAAAGTGAAAGAAGGTTAAGTGGTGAATAAGACTTGGTGGATTGCTAGAACAAACAGCAGCTTCACACCGAGAAACTTTTCTTTCGGTTCTCAATTCTTGGAGATATTGTGCTATGTCGCAATATATTTTTTACTTATCTTCCTTCACATTTAAAAATTATAAGTTTCTTAAACTGAGTGTTTCATACAATAAAAATATTTGAAACACTGAATATGGAAATGAGGAGAAGAAAAATGATCTAAAATATTTATTGTTTTTCTTTGTTCTTCTAGGAAAGATTGTATAGATTCTTGGCACTGATCAAGTTTAATGCCAAAAAAAGTCTAGAAAAATTTGCAGTGATGCATATTTTCTAATGTATGAAAATTTGTGCCACAGTTTTCTTACTAAATTTGACTTAATAGTGTATATATTTTGAAGAAGTGTCATGATGGAAATAGTACAATGTTATTGAAAATCCTTTTAAAGAACACATAAAAACGATAAAAAAAATTGTCTTGTGTTTTCCAGAAATCTGCAATATTTTGTCTGTAAAAGAAACTTGAAGATATGTATTTCTTCAAAGTGAAATCTTACTTTTACCTGACTTTTATTACTCCTTATTGTTGCCAAAGTTTGAAGCTTTTCTACATAGGTAGGATTCTAAAATATCTGAGTTTATAAATTAACTACTTCATGTCTGTTCCTTCAGTTTTGTTATTCTCATTTGCCAATGAAATTGCTTATTTTTACAACAATCCACCCTGAAAGACAAAAGGTCTTTACCCCGTAAACACAGAAATACTTAAGTCTGGTAATGGTAAGAATTCATTTGGCCTCACCAACATAACAAAGGAACAAACTATAAGAATGTACACTGGTGGCACTAAATTGATCATAAAAAAGAGTAATAATAAAAAATAAAAACTATTATTAGTCTTCCGAGAACACACAGGTCAGCATATTCCCTTTTCTCATTCCAGAATGTAATCGATTTTTGCCTAATCCAAGCAAGTAACTTGGGAAAGAAAGATATTCACTTTCCTCCCATTATCAAAGTTTCCAGTCCCCTTGTATTGTCTTAAGGCTACACAAGCTCCAAACCCGTGGCTCCCAATAATCCACTAGAGCTATCAGTCTCACTTTTCAAAACATTCCGATTTCAACATCTTTCATTCCACACCATTGTCAGATAATTACAATCTTCCTGAACATTCACTTTTCTCCAAAAACTTTCAAGATAGAGAATTCACTCATATCATGATACATCCAGGGTTTTCCGAACACTGATATACTACATATGCCTAAAACAGTCTTCCAAGGAAAAAAATTCCTAATGTTCTTTATATTAAAACTGGTTGGAAAACATGAAATTGGACTTGGGAAACAGGTTTCATTGGGTTATCCTTTAGAAACTTCACAGGAATACTTCTGTTTGTATGTTTGTGATTCTATACAGTTTTGTACAATAAGTGGGACTTTGAGTAATTATTTAGTGACTTGAAAATTTATTTTTGATGTATATAAATAACTTTACCAGCTCTTTATGTTCTAACTGTGCAGACAGAATAAATAGAGCAACTATGTTTTAAAATCTGCAGAAGCTAAAATAGATTCTCTGAGATCACACATCTCATTTTAAAGGTAGGTTTCTCTGATATCTTTGCTGCGGAATTCAGTAAATAAAGATGTTGATCATTATCCATCTATGTTTAGCTTTGTGTATTTTAACATGCTGATGTATTTCATTAAAGCTGCACCTGTCATAAACATTGAATTTAAGGGTCTCATGTTTTCAGTACACTCTCCTATTTTTAAAACTATATCTGGTACATCGGCTCTGTCAAACATTTTCAATTCTTTAATAATTTAAACTAGATTTCAATAAATAGCCAAGAATATTCCTTCAAGCAACACTGCTGTTATTACTGTTGGGGCTCTCCTTGCTTTGTTTTTGAAAGCTTCTAATAAAGTATTGGGACAGATGTTAGGTTTCTTTATTAGATAATGCATGATGTAGAAGCTAAAATATTCATAAAGCAACACCATGTTTCTTACAATGATTTTAATAGGAATATTATCTCCTATATGCTTTATCTTTCCTATTCCATTAAAAGATATTTCCCATTATGCCTAGCAAGTGTTCCTGCATAGGATAGGCTCAGAGTTAATATCTGCTGAATTAAAGAGAAGAGAATGAAAATCATTATAAACACAATTTTAAATTCATTTCATCATGTACAGAGACGTTTACTCTGTTAAGTGAGGTTCCAGGGCTGCATCATGTGACACTTTACTACTTTCATACCTGAAGCAAGTGTTCAGATATTCAATCTCCTCTTTCTTTTGATAAATAACTATGAATATTTTCACGTCAACATGTTGTTTACAACTGGACTATCTATTATCTCTTGAAATACTCGGTTTTTGAAATGTCTGAAAACCTTAGAAATGTACTTTACCATTTAATGGCTTACAACTTAATACTAAAGTGAAATGTAAAGAAAACTTCAATGTTATACATTGCTGATATCATGAGGCCTTTGCTTTAGAATCTTGTTACATAATGTTTGCATGCTGACTCCATTCATGAAACCTAAGGAAATGCTCAACAGGGCATGCACATTCATTCATTCAAAAATATATGTATTAAGCAATTGCTCTGAGTCATGCACGGTACTAACCACTATGGTTTCAACAAAGCAGAAAAAGGCCCCTCAATAAAGAATAATTTTGATAGTTCTAGAAGAAGATGGTCACCAATGCCCTTTTTTCTCCCTGGAACTCCCCTGCAACAAATAAGAATTTTATATATTTGAGCTATTCAGAGCTGGATACATATAATTTGGATTCCAGTTCTACATAAAAATAAATGTAAGATATCACATCAAATAGTTCATTTATTCATTTATTCATTTAGTGCATATGTATCCATCACCATTTCTGTGGAAATATTCCAGGATGAAAAAGAGTACTGGGCAAAGTACTCTATGTTCCCAACCTCAATTTTTATCCTATAAAAATGAAAACACATTTAAAATAATATCATGGGATTAAAATTTATAAATATTGCAATTTTAAATGTAATAACCATGCATTTTTCAACTCCTAGAGATTATAAAGATCCCATAATTTTCAACTTTAATAAAAATACAATATAACCAAAATATTTGATGACAACAGAAATGAAACAGAAAACTAACAAAGTATCTGAATTTTACTGTATGTGTCCCTAGAGAAGAATAAAAAAGTATTTAGGCTCATTATAGGCTCTGGCCTCCATATGAACCAATGTATTAAATTTAATCTGATTTTGACCAATTTCGGACTCTATTTCTTAGCATCCTTATCACCTTTCTTTCTTCTCTTTATATCAGCACCTTTGCTGCAAAGCCATGAATGATTCAAGTTGTTCTTTTGACACTCAAATTATCATTAAATAAAAATGAAGCAAGGTAGCAACACAGGCTCTTAGAAACTGATTCCTTTTATTAGTGACAAGAAAAAAATTCTGAGATGTTCTCAATTAAATTACAGAGGGCGGAGAGTAAAAGAAAGAGACAAGAATAATTATTCAGTTAATAGCTGTAGGCCAGCTAACAAAACACTATCACATTCCTGAATCAACCTCAAGGTGTCTATATGCATGAACTTTCAAGACTGTTGCCTATAATCAATCAAAAGTAGCAAATATCTCTTCCTTACAAACTGTGTACCTATCATAGAACTATCCCCACTTCACCTTTTCCTATTCCCCTTATCTGTGGTCACATAAATTCTTTCAAAACAATTTAGATCTTTCTTCCCTTAAAAATTATGTAGAAAAGTGCCCATCAACTCCAGGGCGATGGATATGCTTGCCTTTTCCACATAGCCATGATGCTGGTGGTTTAGACTTCATACCCCAGGATCTGGTCCTTTTATGGCTAGAATTCAGTTCAACAAAACTTTCTTTTTTAAAAAAGGTTTTTGGCTGTGAAAATTTGTTTAACATGAGTAAATTTCAAATTCTAAGCATGTACTTTCGAGTCTAATCAAACTTAAGTCATATGTAATATCCCATTATAACTTATTTCCCAAAGATTAATTTAAATATAGTAATAAAGAAATGTGGGTACTCTTTGGGTTGAAGAGTCCCCACATTACTACTAATTATGGGAATAGAATATTAACAAAACTATTCAAGCACCACCATTTAAAGTAGAATTTAGGGAATGATTTGGCACGAATTAAAATGTTTTAAGCAACTGTAATGTATAATCAATGAAACAACTTTAAGACAATGACAAAAATACATATAATTGAGTAGATATATTAGAGAATGAATTAATACAAGAAGAATTGAGAAAGTTGCTATAAATATGTAGCTACGTCAGAAAACTCTCCTTTATCACTGCCTTGAATAACATTAATTCCTTCATTTACTACATAACTATTGACTATTATATACTTGACAGACACTAGGCATAATATATTAGTGACTATAGCCTTGCTCTGGGCATCTTGGAATCATGGTCTGTTAGGGAGAAGAACAGGAAATGCGTTATTTTCATAAAGTATACTAATATCAGATTAGTAAATATCCATCATACTGTGGAAACTTTTTCAGAAGCCCCTAAAACAAACTATTTTTTTCTCTTGATTACAAGTGCTTCTGCTTCCAGGGATTACCATGGGTAAAATTTTTCAGAACTGTTACCCATTAGCTGGAAAATTAAAACTAAGTGCAGAATACAGACAATGGGTTTGTGGCAAGGGTCAAGACTAGTAAACTTTAGGGAGGTAAAATCTGCATATGTTTCTTGGAAAGTGAATAAGCAGTTAAATAATCAAAGAGAAAAAAAAGATCAAAAACAAGTATATATATCCTCAATACTCATTAAATATCTTTTTGAAGAACTAGTCAAGGAAAAGCAATCTCAGGGAAAATATGATATAAATTTGAAAATGTATAGAATATCAAATATTTTCCAAGGTCACTGCATCTAAATCTTTTAGAACTCAATTTTCACTGGAATATATAAAGAGAAACAATGTCATTATTTAGCATTTGAAAATTTTATATATAAACTAAGTCAGGGATACTATATCTTTTTATAAAGAATCCAAGGTTTCCCCAATTCCTTTTCCATTACATATAAATATAACAATTAAAATAACTAAGAGATGCTATTCTTTTTTTCTGAATGATTCAACATTTCCCAAGTTCTCTTTCCATGTCCCCACCTTCTGCCTTGCATATGACTAAAGGAAAACACTCATAGCAAAAGGTCGCTGGAAAGAATAGAGAATTCTATTACATATTCCTGACTTGGTTAGGTTCACAGCTGTGAGACTCTAGATATGACAAAAAAATGTTTTAGGAGTGAGACAGAAACTGGCAAAAATAACCTAAACTCATGAAATAGTCTTATCTTTGAAATGCATGGGCTAAAAGAGACTTAAAAAAATAAGTCCACAATGGTATCTCAAGTATCTGACTGGAAGAATAAGTGATCTGTAATAAAAATGCAAGCTAGTAAGATTGTAATAGCTTGTGGCTTGACTTCAGGGGAGCATAAAGAAGCACAACTATAGTAGTTTCTCCTCTGAATAGAAAAAAAGAAAAAGAAAAAAAATAGATGGCATTCTAACTGGTAATTGGAATTCCTTGTGGCTTGTGAGCCAGGGAATGAATAAGAGCCCAATAATTTGAACAAACGAGGAGGAGATGAATTCATTTTAACAGTGGCTGACCTGGGAAACAGAGTTCTTTCTCTCTGGAAATGTTAAAGCAAAGGCTGAAGAATAACTTTCCAAAAACATTGTAAATAGAATTTCAGTTCTGCCCTGAAAGAACAGTTGCATGAAAAGAATTATAGGTCAATGGCATCATGCTTCAAGGAAGAGTCTTCTTACCTCACGTTAGAGTTATTTCTTTCCTCCTATAAGCTGTCAGCAGCCCCTCCGCTACCCGACAGGCACACAGGAATAGATAATAACTGCACTCCATGAAAATGTGTCAGTTCACCTCTTTCCATTTTTGAGTGTCTCGGTTTGCGTATATTTGTCTTCAAATAACAGTAGTGGTGGCTCTTTTTAGCAACAGCGGCCCTCACACTGTGGGAGCCCATACCTCCCTCATGACTAGAGGGCAAGAAATGCCTTAAAATCCTTGTGATCTCCCCTTCTTTCTCACTACATGTACACATATACCCTAAGATGAGTAAGAGATTCTGAACGCCCCTGTGCTCCACTGTTCTAATTCAGAGCAACTCCAGGTTACAATCAAACACTCCAGAGCTCTTCTCGGTCAGGCTGAAAGTAGCCATTGCGTAGTTTTACCCAAAACGAAATCTCCTTTTCTGTCCCTTTCCCCTCATACTTCTGGAACCATGATTTTAATAAATCACTTGTACACAAAATGTCATCTAATGTGTATTTCTAGAATACCAACTATAAAACAGGTTTACTTGTCATTATTCAACATTCTCTTCAAGATTCCTTGTTCTTCTATTTTCTCTTTGGAGTATTTACCAACCACTCTTTCGCTGAACTTTAATAAAGACTGATAGTGCTCTTCAATGTTTTAGAAGTGGTGTGGAAACTTTCAAATGAATCTCAATCTCTCAGTCTCTCTCTCTCACCTGTGTATTGGTATATTTTGTTATCACAATAATATTGCAAAATTTTTCAAGATCAGAAACATGTCTTCCATGATTCTTTTTTTAAAAAAAATACATATTTGTGTGTGTGTATATATATATATGTATATGTGTATGTGTATGTGTATGTGTATGTGTATAGAGAGAATATTGTTAAGCACAAAGAAAGAGTTTAGTGAATACTTAGCAAATTAAAGAACTCCCTATAGAAGGAAATAAGAATGAAAAGCTGCCTATTTTGTCTAGGCACTATGCAGAGTGAAGGAGGGATAGTCTCCTTTAAAATTCATATTGCTTATAAGGCTATATAAACCATGAGTGCAGTTTGGTACAACTGTTAAGTGAGTGAACTGAGATTCAAACACAAGTGCATGTGACTCAAAGGCAAATAAATTTAGTTAATTATTGCAATAGAAAATTTAAAACAGGAACTGCCGTGGATCATCTGAGATTGAAATGTTCATTACCTCCAATAAAAGTTACATTAAAAAGACAATAAATTAGCTTATATTTCTAATCATTTAATGAATACTTGTAGAATAACGACTTGAAACTAAAGTATTTATTTGGGTTAAATAAATGATAGTCTATGCCCTCAAGGAGACCACAGCCTAACAAAAAAACTGATAATAAAATATTAATTATAAGAAAATGTGATGAGTACTTGGATTAGAAATATGCATCATATGTCATGCAACAACATACGGCAGACATATTTCTAATTCTACCTGGGGGTGAAGGTATATTTTATGATCCCACACCCATTGTAGCTATAATCATGATCACTAAGGCTATAATTATTTTTAGTTTTAATTCAAATCAGGTGGATTGATTGAACATTCTTGATCTGGTTATATTTTGACTGACTTACTCATAGTTTTATTATTATTCAATACCACTGCAATATTGAAAGAGACAGTTTAATTTGTTGTAATCTTTCTTTGTTATTAAATAGAGAGATTATATTGATATTATTTCTCTGGTTACTTAGAATTCAGAATAATTCCAAATCACTGAAAATTTTAACAAAAATAAAATATAAAAATACAGATTATTTTTTATTTTCCCTCCATATATGAAAGTAATTCCAACATTTATAATCACTATTTTTTTGAAATCTGACAAAGAAATTTAGAAATGCAAAAGAAAAATAATCAATTATTTTATTTTAAGAAATATATACTGATAAATTCAAGGATATATTTTGAGTTCTTTTTATACTTCACTGTTAGTACTTTCTCAAATATGTTTTTTTGAGAAAATTATTTATCATCTAACATATATATGCATGTAAAATTTACTGAGTTATTTTATATTTTCAGTAACGTTTAGATTTGTAACATAGACTTGAAAAACAAAGTAGAATAGACAATGCAGTCCACAATTTTATCATCAAAGATATCGGAGAAGATGCATTTGACATACTGCAGAATTAGTAATCAGTAAATCAGAAAAGATGGAGGGAAACAAAGAGAAGAAAAAGATTGCATTGCTGATGAAAATTGCTCAGTGTTAACATTGATTCATTAACTTGTTTAGCAAATAGAATTTGTAATTGGAGCAGTGACAAAAGACAACATTAGACTCAATCTATCAGTGTAGCATTTTTATGGAGAATATCATAAAATAGATCACTAAATCAACATAAAAATGAAACTGAAAGTATATGTATATATTAACACTGAAGCTATTTCAAAATCACCAGTTTTGTTTGAGCACATAAGACATATAGGAGAACACAAATAAGAGTACAAATAAGACATATAGGAGAACACAACAATAGTATTATCTTCTACTGGCATCTTACAACTTCCTCTACATCAAATACACATTAACCTTATGCAATCATGAAGCAGTCATTTGTCAAAAACAAGAAGTTTCCATGTTCTAGTCCCCTCCTCACCCCTGCACTCTCTATATAATGTGCTCTCGATATAATGTAAATGTGTTCAAAGCCAATTACACCATATATACAGTGGATATATATTAGTGAATTTGTAATTTTAATATAGTATATTCTTTTTCATGGAATAAATTATCTAATTAAATACAACTTAAGAACTACAGGCAATTTTATGTAGATCTGGACCTATGGATACATCAGTATTTAATATTGTTCAAAATCTGAATAAAAATCAATGCTTTCTAAGTCACTTATATCTAAATAACTATATATATTGTCGCTGTTAAATTTTTAATTTGTTTATGAATATAGCAAAATCAATGTGCTGGAAATCACTGAATCCACAATACAGAATTACATAAAATGGGTTCTGAAAACAATTCCAAACTCTAGAACTTTCTCAAAAAAAAAACTTGTAATTTAGCAGTTTTTCTTAAATTTGAGAATTCTGTTACTTCTCTTTTCTCTCTTCTGATTTTATTATTAATACTAGAGATACTGATTACCATCGTTTACTTAAGCATCATGTAGCAGGTCTGTTACTAAGTGGTTCACATGATTGATCTCATTTTTTTCTCTTTTAATTTTGGGATGATTATAGACTTACAAGAAGGTGCAAAAATAATACCCGCAGTCCCATGAGACTTTCATGCCCCTTCAAAATGCCATCTTATATAATTGTAATACAATACTGAAACCAAGGGACTGACATTAGAGCAATACTGTTAACTTGATTATATACACTCAAGTGTGTCTGCATGGGGGTTGTATGTCTGTGTGCAGTTTTAGGCAGGCAATTTTACCCTAGATATACATTGGGTAAACATCATCTCAACTGAAGTGGAGTGAACCTCTTCTATTACTACAAAAGAATTCTTTCTAGCTATCCTTTATATTTACAATTCGTCTGAGTTCTTTACCGCTAGCAACCATTAATTTGTTCTCCTTCTACATAGTGTTCAGAATGTCATATAAATAAAATCATATAGTTTACCATATCTTGCTTGAGCTTTCTTACCCTAAGCTAAATGCCCTGAGGTCTACTCCTGTTTTAGCATGCATCCATAGTTTGCTTCCCCTTTCTTTATTGCTCAGCATTATTTCACTGCATCAATGTGAAGAGTTTTAACTATTTGCCCATGGAGGACATATGGATTGTTTTCACTTTTAGGCTATTACGGATACAAGCAGCTTTAAAAATTTGTGTGTAGGTTTTTGCTTTTAATGATCTTATTTTAAGCTCTCAAAAAGCCCACAAAAATAACGAAATAATTAAGTAACTAGAAAGGATTACAGTTTAAATTCCAGGCCAGGCCTGTATTACTTCCAAACCAAATTTGTAAACATCCCAGTGATAATAACTATTCTGTTGTTTCCTACATCATTGTATTTCATGTTGCAGTACTCTCAACAGTAACTTATATCATACACTGAGAATACCTTTAAGTACTTAATATTTATCCATTATTATTTAATGAAAATTTTGCTTCACTCCAATGAGCACAACAAAATACTGGCTTTCTGCTTTGTGATGAACATAATGACAGCTGCTCTAGGTAGAGTAATCCTGGTATTCTGTTTATATGTTCTATTAAGGCTTAGATAAGCAAGCTTGAGGCTTAATTAACTGAAGGAACATTTAAAATCCTTTTTCTGATTGGCAGTGTTATTGCTTCATTGAAGAATGAACAGAGAATCACTTTTCTGTTTATTCAGTTTTACTGAATTTTTGTGGAATATCATTATTCTACAATATTTAACTTTGCAATTTATGTTTAATAAATTTATACCAATATTGTAAAATTAATGAAGGTTAAAGATTATATAGAAATAGAGATCATGGTAGGCAGAATACTGACCCCCAAAATGCCCATTCTTAATACCCAGAATCTGTGAATATATTATGTGACAAAGATGAACTGAGGTGGCCAACACAACTAAGGTTGGTAAACTGACCTTAAATAGGCAGATGATCCTAGAGTATAGGGCAGGCCAAATATAATCACAAGGGCCATTACAAGTTAAATAAGAAGGCAAAAAAGGACTCAGAATCAGAAACAAAGAAAGAAACATGGTGATGTGACACTGCCTAATGTTTCTAAATTTAAAGATGGAATAATGAAGCCAAGACCCATAGAATGCAAGTGGCCTCTAGAAGCTAGGACAGGCAAAGAAACTAAGTTTCCATAGACAAAAGAACATAGGCATTTTTCCTATTGAACACAGTCAAAAACTTAAATTTTGCCCAGTGAGACCCACTTCAGACTTCTGACCTCTTGAAATCTGAGATCATATATGTTAAGCTACTAAGTTTGTGGTAATTTGTTATTAGCAATAGGAAATATAGATAGTCAGATATATATACAGATGGCTAATTTTATGTGTCAATTCGACTAGGCTATGGTACCCAGATATTTGGTCAAACACCAGCCAATATGTTTCTGTGAAGGCAGGTTTTAGATAAGACTAAGTAAGCAAACCCTGAATAAAGCAAATTATCATCCAAAATGTGAGTGGGCCTCATCCAGTTATCTGAATGCCATAGAGAAAAATACAGAGGTCCCCTAAAAAAGAAAGAAGCCTGCCTCCAGACTCCTGAATACAACACTGGTGTCCACCCTGCCCATCTGCCCTGCAGATTTCAGCCTTTCCACCCCACATTTATCTGCACTAATTCCATAAAATCTATGTTTGTACGTATGCACACATGTATATGTATACAGAGATAGTCTATTCATGTTCTTTTGTATTGGTTCTTCTGTGTCTCCGAAAACCCTGTTAACAATAAAAGAATGGATGGATAAATATTGATATATATAGGAAAATCATGTTTTGTTATACTAAAATTAGAAGCCTAGCGTTTTCTTGAGTAATAATGCTCTATAAGAAATATTATTCTAGTCCTTCATATAGCTATCTATCTTCAAGTGCTCTCATAAAACTATATTTGTAGTAATAACACAACAGTAATTTGTATTGGCATGTAGATAGAAAAACATTTGTTGAGAAAAATCTATAGCTGTTTCTATTCCTATCAAATTACATATGTGAACCATGTTAAAATTTAGTTCAACAAGATAATTATATATGTATAAATACATTAAATATGTGTATGTATGTATGTGTATACACACACACACACACACACATACACACACACATACATACATACACACATACGTCCCCTGGATGATCCTTTGAAACTCACTGGAGCAAAATCAATTTCAAATAGTATTAGATGTGAACAGAGGAGGAAACAATTTGGCCCAAGACTTTAAGTAAGAAATTTTAATGCAAGTACTATTTACATGGGTCCAGGTAGATTACAGAAGAAACAAGGATATGGTAAAAGATTCCAATATTAACAGCAGTAGGAAGCTGTTATTCCTACCTTCAGAACTAAATGAAAGGAGGAGGAAAGGGCTAACAATGGCCAGAGAGCTATAACCATGGATAAGGACCTAATCCAGGGAAGCTACAATCACAAGAACCTTAGACGGAGGGAGCACTATCAGAGACATTACCTTGAAGAAAGGAGTCCTCTTTCTTCATGCCCCCAGTTGTCTTCCAGGAGCACTCAGAGGTTAAACCCAACTGGCGACCACAAACATGAATCTTACGGGACATAGAATTCTTACAGGGAACGTGATATAATCAATATGTGGGGAACAAACCTAGAAAAACCAGCATATTCTGCTCTTGGTCTATAAACAACCACAAAGAAGCCTTGAATGAGATTTTTTCCAGGAGTCTTATACTTATTCGCATACCTTTTTGCATTTCTACTCACTCCATATGTATCATTATAAGATAAATATTCTACCAATATACTTGTTCATTCTTTTTATGATTTAGATATCTCATTTATCCCAATGTCTCCAATTTCCTATAGCAAAAATATGTTGGATATTGACCATTTCAATATCTTCTTCTAGGACAAAAGGGAAAACTATGTTTTCCAGCCTTCCCTGTGGGTCACGTGATATAGTTCTCAATAACAGAATATGAGCAAAAATGGCCTACATCACACATTTAAACTGTCAGCCTCAAAAAAGAGGTGTCTGGATTCCTAAGTCACACTAAGCATATTGTAGTTGACAAATAAACTCTTTTGGTGTTGAAACACTGAAATAATTGGTTAAATTATTAGACAGACTAGCATCGATTGTTATAACTTATATATTTTCTATATTAAAATTTCTCATTTGGATGGCTATTTCCTCATTTATTTATTTTTGAGTTGTCTAATAATCTAGACCCTATCCCAATCCACCTTTACTGTTCCAACACAGGTGGATACAATGCTTACAAAACGAAAAGGAGATACTGAGCCTAATAAAATGCTATGTTGCATACTTGGTAGGAAAGGAATTCCTCCTGTGAACCCGCAAATTGTACATAACTAATAAAGTAGAAAGCTACCCCCATTTCCCTCCATTCCCAGTGTGATTATTTTCAGATTGATTAGCCATACAAACCCAAGCCAAAAACATTTTCCACTATCAGATTGCCAAGATGACGGAGGGAACTAGAGTTAAGTACAAATAATTGTATGAACGAAACTCACAAAAAAAGGTTTTCAGATAAATTTTAAAATCATGCCTCTTCCCTTGATTCTTGAAGGACTTTCTTTAAAGTAACTTGTAAGATGTAATTTAGAAGGAGAAATGGAAATAACATATCACAGATAATACAAATATATTTAATTTTCAATACAATTGTTCAGAAACTTAATTGCAATCAAATTGTTCCCACTGGATGACAGATTTTCTATGATTTTCATCATGAACATCATTGGACCACCTCAATGACTTGGCTGCAGATTGAATGTTCATTCGGGTTTGGTCCAGATAAAGCATCGAAATGTCTCCTCTTAATTCACTTTTGCTTTTTACTACAGATAAAATTTGGACTATTAGAAAAACTAGCAGTTTATTTTTACTCACTGAAATGATTTAAAATTATTGCTAAAGTAATTAGTATCTTTGATCTAACACCAGCAATAAAATTTGTATATTACAATGATAGTATCTACCCCATTTACTTATCATGTATATAGATTTTGAAGGAAAAATACATATTTTATTAAATTAATACATTTTATTAAAAGTTACCCAACTACAGGTTGTCTTCTAAATGCATTTTTTTTGTATTTGTAGACTGTATCCAGTTATAATTTAATTGCTTTAAGCCATTTATCATGTTAAATATATATCTCACAATATATAATGCTTTTAATTTTCTGTTCAGTCAATTCAAGTATAATTAGGTACTTAATGAATTATTCAGTTAGGTTTTCTTTCATGGATAAGAAGCTAAATTTAGATGAAAGCATTCAAAACCTTTAACATTTGGCATCCACTGCATTTCAGTAACCTTAGTCTAGTGCTCAAGAGTAGTAGGTTGAATGATTATCCAGATATTCACCCCTTATTCCATGGAACCTTTAATATGTTTCATAACAAAAGGAACTTTGAAGTCCATATTAATTTGAAGGCTCTTAAATCGTTGTGACTATGAATTATTTAGGTGGTTACAATCTAATAACATGAGATCTTAAAAAGAGCACTTTCTCTGGCAGGAATCAGAGACATGCAGTGCAAGAGGCAGGGGAGAGGCAACAGAAGATTCCATGAATAAGAAAAGTTTGACACACCCACTGCTGGTTCTGAGATGTAGATGTGCCACATGCATAGACCTAAGAGAGGCCTCTAGATCACAGTGTTTCTGGAGGGAAACAAGTACCTCAGCCCTACAACCACAGGTAGCCAAAATCTGCCAACAGCCTAAACAAGCTAGGAAGCACCTTCTTCTCCTAAGCCTAGAGAAAGGAATCTAGCCTTGCTGACACCTTGATTTTGATCCTGTGAAGCTAGAACAAAGAACCAGTTCTGCCATATTGTGTCCAGAATCCTGACCTATGAAAACTGAGAAAATAGTTTTTTTAAAAAAAACTATTAAATCTGTAGTAATTAGATACATTGAATATTGCCATTTAATTAGGGTGGCCATTTTTTTTTTCTACTTGTATGTTTAAGCAATAGTTTAACCCCAGCAATTGCACTTCTGAGTATTTATCCAAAGAAAACAAAAATAAAACAATAATTCGTAAAGATCTATGCACTCCAATGTTTATGGCAGTGTAATTTAAGATAGCCCAGATTTAGAGGCAAACCAAATGCCCGTCAACATACAATTGGATAAAGAAGTTATGATTCATATATACAATGGAATATTACTCAGCTATTAAAAAAATGAAATCCTATCATTTGCAACAATATGGATGGACCTAGAGGTTATTATGCTGAGTGAAATAAGTCAGAAGAGAAAGATAAATATCACATGATTTCACTTACATGTGGAATCTAAGGAACAAAAAGAACAAACTAATCAAAAATGAATTCACAAATATAGAGGACAATCTGGTGATGACCAGAAGGGAGGAGGCTTGTGGGACTGGGAGAATGGGGTGAAAGGTTAAAGAACTACAAATTAGTAGTTGGTAGATGGTCATGTGTAGAGTCAGAGGAGAGAAAGAGCGATCAGGGGGATGATTTTATATACTATATAAATGTCTAACCAATGTACTATATATACTTGAAACTGACAATAAAATGAAATTTTAAAAATATTAAAATCAATCTTGGTCAGATGCCAAATATTAAATACAAAGAGGAAAGTGAATGTAGTAAATCAAATAAACATGGATCATTATTAAGGATAAACTAGGTAGATTTGGGTTTATTTTTGGAAGTAGCATTATTCATTTACACAATAAAATAAGATACTTTACGTTAGTGGTGATTATGTGAAAGAGCTGAAATAATACAGATTTGTGAGAAAAATATCTAAATCTCAGAATACAGTAAATATTTAAAGTACAAACTGCCACATACATAAGAAATTCTAAAAAGGTTATAAATTACATATTAATACTTGATTAAATGTGACATACCTTGGGGCAGATACTGCATATGTAATTTCATTATTATGAAATATTTATATTACAATCAACTATATTTAAGTCATAAAGATCAAATGACTTAGAAAGTAGATTCAGTTCAGAAAAATTGTACTCTCTATATTAAAGATTATATAAATACTTTACATTTTACATGTAACACATTCTAATAATTAAAAATATAGTTTTGACTCCTAAAATAAAAAATCATTATAAATTATCACTTATGTAATTATGTATATATATTAGTTTCATTTCAGGCAACCAATGTATTAGCACAATAGCCTTTTAAGAGATTGGTTTATTTTCCCGAATTGAACATATGTTACTCTCAACAAACACTTTATTTGGTAACAATCACAGCTTAGTGGTCAAAATAAAATGTTCATTGTTTTGGCAAACATTTTCCAACAGAAATATCTGTATCAGTATTCAGTGAAGTAAACATCTGCTTTAGGACAAATAGAATGGTAACATGTTTTTGGTCATGTCTCCTTTGAGCACTCTGCTAGAGATTAGCCTATCTCGCTTGCCAATTGAAAAATTATGGTAATTTGAAGGACAGTTGGTAGAATTTTAAGTGGGAATTTGATACCCTTAGAAAACAAAAACGAGTTTCCTTAAAACCACTTGACTAAACAGGAACCAAAGAAGATATGTAGATGACAAATAAGCATATGAAAAATGCTCCACATCTTTTGTCGTTAGGGAAATGCGAATTAAAACATTTAGTAAAATGGCTATAATTCCAAAAATGGCATACCAAATGCTGGTGAGGAGGCAGAACAACAGGAGCTCTCGCTAGTTGCTGATAAGAACGCAAATTAAAAATAAAATCAACAGAGGACAGAGGAATACAAGATGGAAGGCAGTATGTGCTAAAAGAATCGTATTTTATAACGATAAATAAATTACCGTGACTTAATTTAAATAAAATTACTTACTAGTTCTCATTATAGAAACTCGATAATAAAAGTGTTTTTTTCTCAAGAACCTGTATCTGTTTAAATTACCAAAATTAAGCACAAGGATACTGCTTTTGTTTTGCTTACTCTGTTCATTGGTAAGTTTAAGACAAAATTATAATGACTATCTAATATAATAACTCTCACGAGAAATAATTTTTTATGCTTTATAGAGCTGTAACACTGATGGCTTCATGCATTTGAAGATTTAAGACAAAAGTTCAAAGTGTCTTTTAATGAGTTTCACTAGTTGCTACTTGCAGCATGTTTGAAGTTGGTATCTCAGATGGCTCTCTTCAAGTCAGGTTTAATGACTGTATAATGACTGTATGAAAAGGTCCCAGTCTGGACCTTTTCTTGATTCTTTCTTTATTGATATGTATTTCTCTCTAAAGAGAAGAAATATGACCCAATGAATCCAAAATAAAATAAACTAGAATTTCACAATAGTTTCAGATTATAATTAAGTTTTATAATGGCATGATCATTTTAGCCAGGAAATTAATAAATGGTAATGCATATTACTTCAGCAGAGTAGCTCTGCTAAAGCCACTGTCACTCATTCTCTAACCTGCCCCAATCTCAGTGAGCAAGCTTATCATATCTTGGGCATAGGACGGTTCAGGCAAGTAATGTCATTCACTGTCATTCAGTGATCTAAAAGGAATGTAGATCTTTCTTTATATTGTTTAGGAAATGGACAGTTGTAAAAGTCAACATACTGTAAATTATTTGCCACCATCACTATCATCTGAAAATTCAATTTCATTGCATAAGAAAAGATCAAAGTTTGTCCTGGACAAGAGAGACAAAACATCCTCAAGTTCATAATGTACAAAATCATGCAACCATTTCTGGAATCCTCCTACACAGTGTAATAGTAAATGAATCACTATGTAGTCTTCAGCTTCATTTGTTCAATAAAATGTGTGCTGAGGACAAAATAGAGAAACTTATGGTTCCAAGATATTATAATATATACTGATGTTTGTTTCGGTTTTTTTTTTTTTTCTGGTGAGAAATATGCAGTTATTTATATTAGGGTTTCCCTATTTATAATGTAATTAGTTCTTGGTTTGCTTTCGAGTGTTATTTTGACCTTCGCTTTTAATCTGTTTTGTTATAATACAGCTGGTTATGGCATTCTTTGAATTTATAGTGTTTGGAATCCTCTAAGATTCTTCTATCTGTAAATTACTTTTTACTTATATTTAGGAAGTTTTCAGCCGTAATCACATTCGAATATTTTCATCTTCATAATAGTTCCCCTGTACTTCTGAGACTCAAAAATGTGAATGTAAAGCCCATTGATATTGTCCTACCAATCCCTGAGGATATTTTTCATTTTTACTTATTTTTTGTTCCTTTTTAAAATTAGATTGTATTGTTCTAAAAGTTTAGTGTCTTTTTATTTTGTCATTTTCATTCCAAAACTATCCAGTACATTTTTATTTATTCGATTTTTCAGTTCCTGAGTAAACCTCTTGTCTTTCTACTCAAGTGTATGTGCCTTTTTTTTTTTTTTAATTTAATGTACTGGGGTGACATTGGCTAAAATCATTATGTAAGTTTCAAGTGCACAATTCTATAATATATCATCTGCATACTACATGTGTGTTAACTATCCAAAGTCAAAATCCTTCCATCACCAATATTTATCCCCCTTTACCTTTTCTCCATCCCTTCTCCCCACTTTCCCTCTGCTAACCACTAAACTGTTGTCTGTGTCTATGAATCATTTGTCTTATTCATCTGTTGCTTTCAGTTTTATATCTCACATATGAGTGAAATCATGTGGTTCTCAAGTTTTTCTGTCTGACTTATTTTGCCACCCATAGGATGCTGTCCCAAATGTCAGTATTTCATCTTTTCTTATAGCTGAGTAGTATTCCATTGTATATGTCTACTACATCTTCTGCACCTAATCATCTATCGAAGGACACTTCAGTCATTTCCATGTCTCAGATATGGTGAATAATGCTGCAATGAACATAGGGGGATTTATAAATAATATTTATGAAATCTTTATGAATAAATGTTTTCAAAATTTTGAGATGGATACCAGAAGAAGGATTGCTGGGCTGTATGATAATTCTATTTTAAAATTTTTGAGCAACCTTCATACTGTATCCATTGAAGCTGTTCCAATTTACATTCTCACCAGCAGCATATGAGGGTTTTTTCCCATAACCTCTCCAACACTTATTGTCTTATTGATGATAGCCATTTTTACAGTGTGAGATGGCATTTCATTGTAGTTTTGATTTGTATTACCCTGAAAGCCAGTGAATTTCAGTCTATATTTAATAGAGCATGACTATTACAACTTCTATAAAGTCTGTGATAATTTCAAAAACTTCTCTACATTTGTTAATTAACTTTCCCCTTGAGAGTTGTTATGATTACCCTGTTTCCATTTTTTTCAAGGGATTTTGGATTATATGCTGGACATTTTCTGTATTTTGTTTAACAACCTTCAGTTTTATCTTTAGGAGAATTTTGATTAAAAAAAAAAAAAGCAGGAAGTCAACTTGGTTAGGCTCACACCACAAGACTTTCTGTGGCTTTATCTCTGATGTCAGTTTAGTCTTCAAAGATTCTGCAGTGCTATTTGGATGTACCCCACAGTGCTATTTGAGTGTATCCCAGTCTTGAGACTAAGCAGTGTTATGTATCACAGTTTAGTTTTAAAGGCATTGCTATACTAGCGTTAGGTCCATTTCAGAGGTGCACCACTCAGGGTTGAACTCAAGACATTATACAGAGATTTAGGGGGTCTCTTTCTCCAGCTCTCTACTCTCTATGTTTCTCTTTATATTCTTCATTTGCCACAGATCCCTTTTTCTGATGTTCTTCTAATTGCCATATACTATCACACTTCCTGCTAATGTCATTGCTTTGGAAACTAATCATGAAGGGAAAAAAAGGAGAAAAAAATTAGTCTCTTCATATTCTTGGTATCAAAGTCTGCTTTTCTCTGTTCCTCTAGTCAAGAAGATATTATCTCACAGCTTTAGATATCAGCATATATATCACACCTATGCCACAAGGTCATAGTTTCATTGATATGACAGAGAAAGTAAAAAGAAAAAATGGGGAAGCAGTTTCCCCAAAAATCTGTATCCCTTGGTAAACAGAGGTGCACCCTTGATCATTTATGGAGAGAAAGATTTCTCTTGGAGTATTTTGATATACACACCTGCTTCACAGTTTTGGAATACTGATTTGCATATGTACTTAGAGAAGATAATTCAAGGTGAAAAAACAAACAAGCAGGCCTCATGGTAATAACGGATGCTCTTTCATTTTCTATTTTCCTACCCAATTACTCAGTAATCTTTTAATTTTCAAAATCATACATTGCATTTGTCTTAGTGGTTTTTAGTACCATCGGTTTGAAAGATATGATGGGGTATACTCACTCCAGCTTAGCCACAAATGAAAGTCCAGTACATTACTTTAACTATTGCACTTAATAAAATTGTCATGATCTTCTAATGTGTTAACTTGGCCAGGCCACAGTCTTTAGTTACTCAATACTAATCTAGGTACTACTGTGAAGATATCTGCAGAAGTGATTAAAGTCCATAATCAGTTAATTTTAAATAATAATAAAAAAAATGACGCTGAACAATTGGAATGGGCTTGAATCAATCAGTTGAAAGCCTTAAGAACAATAAGTAAATTTCCACGTGTTCAGCTGCTGAGATTTGGAGATAGCTAGTTACAGCAATATAAGTTCAAATATTTTAACTAATAAACCTGATATCTCAGGGATCCAGCTATATTTCTTTCTTCTTTTTGATTTTACATTTTCGTTTTTTTCCTCACTACCAATTACTCTTTTTGAACATTTTAATATGATTGAGTATTCACGTACTTAAAATAGACAAATAGTAATCTTGTGTATTTCAAAAAAAAACCTCTCTACTCAGATATTTGATAAAATAGACATTTGCAATTGTTGACTGTTGTCATTTCCTACAATCCTCCCTTTGTAACCTATATAGCCTTTCCCTTTACTACTCCAGTAAACATGTGCTATCAAGAAACACTAATTCCTCCTTTTTTTCTAAAATGAAAACAAGCAAGCAAACTAAAAATCTCTCTTGACTACTTGGCAATATCTACCACTGTTGACAACTCCACACTCCTCTAAATCTCTTCTTCAATTGCTCTTCTTATTGACCTAGATTTCTGTTTGTTTATATTTTATATCCACCCCAAACTTTTCGATCTCATATTCTTTTCCCATCAATTTTACATGTTGAATTTTCTCTAAGTCTGCCACTGATCCACTGTATTCTTAATCTCCTCACTATAGAAAATTCAATTAACTGATATTTTTCAAATTTATAACTTCAGGCCACATCTCTCTCAAATTAAGGCAGCAATTGACTGCTACACATGTCCACTTGCATATTTATAAGACTTTTACCTCAGTGTGTCTAAAATTGGATTTTTCTCTCAAATCTGTTTATAAGAAACCCTATAGTCTCTAGTTTAATAAAACACATCAAAATTCATCCATTTGAAAATGCTTGAATCTATAGCATCATCTTTAAGTTTTTATTGTCTGATCCCGTTTTAATCACAGACTCCTGGAAATAACATTCTGTATAACTCTAGTTCTCTCCATCTTTATTGTCTTATACTAGTTCCAGGTAACTATCATTTCTGCTCACCATTTCTGCAATAATGCCATAACTCCTTTCCCAGCCTTTAATCATATTCCTGCACCATTTCCCTGTAGGATGAGTGAATTTTCTCTCCCTAAGACCCATATTTCAAAAGTCCTAATTAAAACCCTTTGATAGTTAGCCATCCCCCTTCAGATAATAACCAAACAATAAAAATTCTACAAGTGATTGCATATCTCAACTTCACCTCTTCTCTATAGACTAATTTCTATCCCCTTCTTCATCTGTTTATGACTAGCCATACTAAACTTATTTCACATCTACATTCATTCCATGTTCTCTCTAAACTATGCCTTTGTCCATGATGTTCTTTACCTTGGTGTACTCATATCCACAATACTGAATATCCACTATTAACTAATGTTCCACATTCATATTCCAGGTCCAAAGTTAAAAGACTTTGCCTTTCTAATACACTTCGTATATCTAGTGTTTTACATATTCTATGCTATGCAATACATATGTTAAATAATTTAACAAAAGATGGAAAGGAGGGAGAGGGAGGCAAGGAGCAAGAATCTGTAAGATAAACATAAATCTGCCAGTTTCATTTAAAATTGTTAAGATTCTTATGGTTAATTATAAACTTTCAATTTATTTCATTCTGGTCCCTTTTCACAAATCTGACTCAAAGACAAAGCTAAAAAAAACCCCTATTTTTGTTTTATTTTTAAAGTTTTATAGTTTTCATATTGAAATCTACTTTCATTGAAGCCTTCTTCCATTTTGACTATAAACCTTTTATTTGGTTGTTGCTACTGTTGTTTTTAGTTTGAGCACAAAACAAAGGTGTTTGAATTTTTTTCTTCCTCTTCCCTTTATTGCGTGACTTTTGGAATATGTTTATGATTGTTAAGCATATTTAACTTATTTTGTTGCTTTTATTATATTTTATATTAGTGAAAACACTATAAAGAGTAAAACTTTTACGTACACACTAAAGAGATTTCATAGACTGAGAGTTAATTTTACACATACGCCACCAATCAAGAGATAAATCTGTCAAAATTCCACTATTTTTCTCACACATCTGCCCCAAAATCTAAGAATTGAGTTACAAAATTCCACATTTTCCATTTAAAAAATGCCTACCGAATAAGTTTATTACTACTGTAAAAACTGGAGATATGCAAATAAAAAATCACTATCCTCTGTTTAGTAAAAGAGACAAGTAAATGAAATACATGTAGATATTACAATACAGTTAAATGACATTGATTACGAAAAAAAAAAGATATGGGAGGCTCTTATTTAATACCTTAATCAGAGGACATCATGGTGTTATTGAAGCTTGAAGAAATATAGTTTTCCAAACAAGACTTTGTAGTTCATCCAATATAGAACATCATACATGTCTGAAAATAGAATTCTGGGGAAACTGAGTCTTTTGACCTTGCTGCAACAAAAATTACCAAAGGAAGAAGACTATGCAAGGCAGGCAGACAGAAAGATAATATACAAATGATGAACAATCTTCTAGTCAAGGTACAGAGTTTGCTTTAGACTGCAAAAAGCCTTTAAGTGAATTGATCAGATTTTCATCATACTGGTAAGAGAACCAAAGAAGTGTTACTATTATTATTCAATTTTAATAGTGATAAAATATAGGCCAGAATTGTTGCAGTTATTTGCTTAAGGATATACTGTTGATAATAAATGACTATAGAATGCAAATTTAGGCTCCAAGATATAGAACACATAACGACTACATTATATAAAGAACATTTAACAGAAAAGAAAATCATCGGTTAAGAAAAAATAAAAGCACAACTTCACAAGATGAAGAACCAGTGCATATGGTACTGAAATGCTTATTTGCCTTTGAGTTGAATCTACAAAAATAGCTAGAACTTTTTTTAAAATGAAGATAACACAAAGTAAGACATTTTAGCTGATCTGCATCTATGTGTGATTATACTGGATTGTGTCTCTCGTGAGCATTCCATTGTTAGGAAATTTCTTGTGTAATTATACGATGAAAAACAGATTGCCGATATTACCCTCTGTGATGGGACTCCTTGCTGTTGCAAACGAAAGGAGATTTTTTTTTTTTGAGTTAATTGAAAACACAGCTTGATGTTCCATGCAGTTTAAATACCAAGATTTGACGTACAGAAAAATAATAAATAAATAAGTTACGGTAATGCTTGGATTTACATAAATTGGTGAAATAAAAAAAAAAAATTCAAAATTAGAGTTGTTTTATCACTTTCGAATATCTCTAAACATACAATGTTTAGATATTGATAACATAGTGAATTCTTTAGAAACATCTTCATTACAAGTCTTCCTCAAACACTTCATTATATACTTTACAGAATGGGTATGACTTTCATTCAGTGAAAGAACACTTCTCTAAACACATCTTGCAAGTGGCTTGTTAAAAACATTTTTAGTGAATTCTAAATGAAAAGTATTCTTAAGTGAATGTTCATCAGTTAGAGTAAACGTTCAAATTAGCACTGTCATTCAATGTCTAAAGTAACTAGGAAAAAAAAAAATTGTCAGAGTCAATAAGTAAATAATAAGCATTTATATAAGTACTTTCTTCTACAGTATGTCACCTGATACAAATTATCTCTCTGGGAAGATATTTTTATTATCCCCATTTGCTGGTGATAAAACTGACACATACTGAAATTGTAAAACATGCTAGAAAGCTAATGACTAGTGACAAGAGAATCAGTAACCATATCTGTGACTATTCAACATGTAATGATCTCCCTCTCTTCTAAATTCATCCAACTAAGATTTTGAAACAAGCACTCTCTTATGTACTAGAAAAAGAACCATAAACTGTAGCTGTAAAACTCATACTTTGTAGATGACTATAGGAAATAAAAAATAAAGGAATAACTATGTGATATGATTCATATGAATAAATTAATGCAGGTTAAGTAATGCAGGGGAAGGGGGATGATATTTCCTATAGAGTGGTCAAGAATGTTTTCGCAAGAAAGTCAAGCTGGAATAAAATGAGTGAACTACAAAGATATCATTAGAGTGTTTATTTCCTATACATTTCTATACACATATATTCCATATCATATTGTTTTATATATTACATATGCACAAATATGTATACATGGAAACCTATAAATGCAAAGGTGTATAAACACAAATATATATACTTTTATGTAATTTTAAATGCATCTCTCTATTTAAGGTCAGTTTACCAACAACCTTAGTTGCAATAGGAAAACAATACAATTTACTTGTGCCTGAGGAAATGGTCTTGCTGAGTCAAGCGTATACACCATTTTTGATTTCAAGATGTACTGCTGCTACACCAAAGCCTATAATGCGGTATGTTAGTTATCATTTATAATGGCACCTACCATTTATATAGGCACCTTTGGTCCGAAGGACATGTATTAAGTTTCTAAAGCCTAATAGCAAGCTCTAAGAAGTATCTCAGGCATATGAAGAGGAGCCCAAATCCCTAAATCTCCTGTGAGTATCCTATGGGGCT
Source organism: Rousettus aegyptiacus (assembly GCF_014176215.1). NCBI lineage: Eukaryota > Metazoa > Chordata > Mammalia > Chiroptera > Pteropodidae > Rousettus > Rousettus aegyptiacus. The sequence continues at coordinate 65,383,456 of NW_023416286.1, forward strand.
TTTCAGAAGTTTAATACGACATATCTGTCAAAGTAGAATGCTAAAGTACAGTTAGATCTGCTGGGTTAAAAAGACCAATAAAGAAGAAATCTTTCATTCCACCCTGGAATTGCAGTAGAACCTTTTCTTGAGCAGGGTCCCACTAGAACCCGTAACCTTATGAATGATCTGAATGTCATGTATGACGCCTCTAAAATTGAAGAGGCCCAACCAAATTCTGTATGTCTTTTTTAGTGACAGATTGTATAATAGCAACTAGTGTTCCAATTTAAAGATGATACTGTGACAACTTTTTAGATTATTATTAGATCCCTGGAAATGTCACTGAAGTGGAAGGACTCTAAATTTCCCTGGTTTGTGTCTTAGCCTTTTAGCCTGCATGCCATAGATATTTGCTAACTTATTTGCTCCCACCTCTTCCCCAAGCCTAATCAGGCATGTTGTTATCGATGTAATAGATAACCTGTACTACAATCTTTGTTATATCAAGGAAATCAAGATTTTTGCACTATTCTCTTAAGAAAGGATAAAAATTAATATAGACCTGAGACAAAATTATAAAGTTCTGTCCTCCTTAATTTTTATGGTGAAAAGAGCAATCGCCATATCAGAGGCTTTATGTTAAGTAAAGCAGGCCTTGCTCAGGGGAAAAAAAAATCACATTTGAAATTGTAGTGCAATTGAAATAAGGACCAACTAAAATTTCTCTGTAATGGATAGCCATTCCTATAGATTAATAAACCTGAGTAGACTAAATATGTAAGATAAATAAAAATGTGATAGAAACTACTGGCCTTTTTCAAAAGAAAATTTTAATAAGATTAATTTATTGAATTCTTTCAGCTACATAGTATTGTCTTATATTTACTATACCAGTTTAGACTATCAAGGGGCTGCCACTAATACTATCTGCCTCAGACCACTGTTTGGGAACTCAATATGGGAATTCTGGCTTCTAGTAAGTTTATTTCAATTATATATCCAAAATCTAGAGAATTAATGACATATTGGTTCCATGGACTCAATGGTCTACCCATGTACAAGATGTGAATGTTCAAAACCCATGTCCACTAAAATATCAAATACTTATTTTGCACTAGTAAAGTTATGGTGAGTGACCAGACTACTTAATGAAGACAGCCTAGGGGATGCGTATATATGTGCAGATCTAAAGAATGTACTAAAGACTTTCCATTACCTTAACATTTGATTCATTCCTTTACATTATATCAGAGAATTTTTAACATCTTGAACTCATTAAACAATACACACTACTGACAGTGCAGCTTTCAATCGGTCTACCATACAAATTATTTGAACTACTTCCAATGACTTGAACACATAGAATCCACGCTCTCCAATAAGTTACCTACAAAGATACATTTTTTCATTGTTATAATTTTTCCTCTTTTCTCTAACATATTTATAATTTTACACATTTTCTCGTAAGCTTCATAAACACAGATTATCAAAAATTTGCAGTACTTCTTGAGAATATATTATCTCTTCCTGTGTTATATGCCACATTTGAATCTCTGAAGCATATTATGATTCTAGTTATAGACGAAATAACAGACTGAAAGTAGTGGATCTTCAGAAGATTAAAAATTGCCTTGTGAAGGACTTCCTAAGGACAGGTTATAACAATGTTTTTAAGTAAAGATAAAAATTAGTTGCTTCCACTGACAACGGAAGCTCAGGACGCCTTGGAAAATCAAGATTCTGTTTCATTTGAGCCCACTGAAGTCATGAATCCACTTCGTTCCAAAAGAGGTCCTAGTTTTCACATTAGATACTTGATAGAGCTCTGGATTCTACTTACATTATAATTCTACAATATACTTATGAGTATAATTTTTAGTCACATTTACTTTATAGCTACAAAAGGTCTGTCACAGTAGATATCTCTCTCACCTGTGACTTTAAAGTTGGAATTTTATTTCCTGAGTTTATCACTTTCATTCTGTAAATGCCGAAGTTCAGTTACATATAAGCATCCCGACCCACTAATATTTGTTGTCACTCTAACAGTCAGGTACAGCAGTCACATGTCTTACCAAAACTCTATCTCCCTTAGGGGCTTTTCCCTGAACAACTAGTGATGGTAATTTAATGAATTCAGATGCCAAGGAATGCCATATTCTCAGTAGACCTTTTCCATTGTAAATAATAGAACAAAGGCCAACCTCAGGATTCCATCCGTGAGGGTCCATTTCCTGAAAACTCATTTCATCCATTATTGTTTCATTCATGGTCCATCCAGTCAGAATACACACACACACAAAAACACAATTTGTGCTAAAGTGGAACCATAACAGTGAGTCCATTGTGTACCTATCTTCCTAACTCCTGTTTGAAATCGCCATGATAGACATATTCACACATTAGAAATGAGAAAATTATACAAATCCCTTTGCCCCACCTCTACCAGGGAACCAGAGGTTAAACATTACCTTCACACCACTGCATGTACGTATTTAAAGAAGTTTAATAGAGGGAATTGATTAAGCATGCATTGAAGACCGAAGAGCAAAATGCTGTCCTTGTGGTTATCTAGAAATCAATAATTACAGGAATAAATTTTAACCCCTATGGGTAGGAAACTAAGAGAGATGCTATTATGAGAACTTAGTGACTAAAGAAGCACTGCAATGATGTGGATTCCAGGAGGGATTCTGCACTCCTAGACCTCTAAGTTATTCAGACTAAAAAGAAAGAAACATGCCCTGGAGAAAGCTCACTCTGCCATGTGGGAAACAGCCTGCTATGGCATCAGATAAGTCAGAATTGGATTCTCAGTAAGTTAGGAGAGTGGCATGGCTGGCACTCTGCCTGACTATAGGACAGTGCTTGTTTGCTCTGGGTACTTTTGCATAAGCCCAGTGATGCTGTGCGTGGAATGCCACTGAAAATGATGGCAACTGACCATGATCATTGAATGAAAACTGGCAGAGACTTGGAAATATATAGCTTCTTATTTATTCTTCTCATCTTCTAATCTTCCACTAATGATTCCTATTTGTGGACCCTCACAGAAAGCCAGCTGTTTAGAGAAACTGGGAAGCATCATTTGCAGAGTCAAAGCCTAAGGAAAGACATTTGAGTATAAAAGACAAACTAAGAATTAAGAAATAGATAAGTAACAAGAATTTATCATTTATGCATCTTGTAAAGGGGTTTAAATTTTTATACTGAGAGCAACTGAAGAAGCATAAAATGCTTGACAGGGAATAAAATAATCAAATAATATTTCACAAAAATCACTTGGCATTAGTGTGAAGAGTAAACAGGTAGCAAGTTGGAATTAACAGAAAACATTTAAGAGACCATTGCATTAATTTAGGAGAGAAATTTTAAGAGCCTCAATTATAGCAGTTCCGGTAAGCTGGAAAAAGTTAGTTTAAATCTTCCCATTTTAGTAACATATATTAGCTTTAAATTTTGAAGCTATTGTTTTCCTATTGCAAACATTTTTAAATGTGCTTAATATACAAAGATATATTCATTTCATTGCTTCTGTTTTCAGGCCATACAAATAATTTAATAGCAAACTTTAAAGAATTTACAAAGGATGTCTCAATTATCAATTGGATTTGGGAATTTAAAAACATAGAATTCCAAGTTAGAAAAGCCATTATTTCCCCTCTATATAGTTAAACCAGATATGAAATAGTTAAGTCAATTATACGGTAATAAAACAAACAGGTTTAATAATTACTTCCATAGTTTCATAGTAATATATGTCTTAATATACACATTCAGATCTAAAGCAAATTTTTCTTCCATTTAGTTTCTATTTTAAGCATAACAGCCTATAATACATTAAAAATTAAGGCCCTGATTACTCAGCAAGATTCTGGAGTCCCCATATATTCTAATTAGCATCAGATAATTATATACTTTTTGGGAAAATATTTACTGATAAGCTCAGGTACAAGCCATTCATGAGCTTATGTGCTACTAGGGCTTCAGAAAGCCAGGATACTTAGGCAGCTATCTAACAGGAATATTGGAACTATCAAAATTGCAAAGGCTGGTCCCAATAGAGACAGCCAAGTGGTCAAATGAATATTGTCTAAAAAATTAGTAATTTGGACACTATTCAGGTAATTTTTGGCCTCCAGAGTTCCAACTAATAAGTAAAAGATAGAAACAAGACATCCTAGGCAGTGGTTCAATTTTGAAAATTAGGAGAACATGCCAAGGCAGACGTCCAATGCTATAAATGGGCTGAGTATTGGGAAGGCAGATCATGAAGTTCTACTACTGAGCATGGCATGAGTTTTTGTTCATTCTGATTAATGGAATTATGGTTCTCATTAAAAGCAAAGGATATAAAGAATATGGCCCTCTGGTTTCCTGATCTCATATGAGTCACTTTAGCCCTTCTGCACTTCTGGATGAGTTCTCACTAAAGAGCAAGAAGTCCGTTGACATGTGTACAGTTCCTGGTAGGGCTGCCTTAGAAACAGAGACAGAATTGGACCAAAAGATGGCACTTCACAAAAGATACTGCCGCAGAAATAAAGGAAAGGCAAAGACAGGTGAAACAAGGTAGGGTTGGTTACCTAACAATCAAAGGCCAAAACTTTCAAGAAATACTGAAAAAATCACAATTATAGGAGTAGATTTAACCCATTCTTAGCTATGTAGTTATTCAAAGAAATACTCAATTTATTAGTACCAAAAAAAATATCAATTTGAGACAAAACTGAGAACAAAGGGGGGACTAAAAGGAAGATTAATGGGTGAAAAGAAAGATTTGGTTCTGCTATATATTGAACAAAGTATTGAATAAAGTGGTAAAGTTGTGGAGGAAAAAAAAAACAGAAAAAAGGAAACTAAAACATAGAAACTTAAAGCAAATTAGTTAGGAGAATGATTATTATGATTTCATCATGGATTATACATACTTTTAAATAAAAGGAAAGTAAAATGTCATGTACATACACTTTAATAATGAGCTAGTTTAATTTTGAAAACAAAATAGCTAGGATACATGCTTTAAACAAATATAAGCTCAACCTATTAATGTAGTAAGTCAGTAAAAGCGGGGGTCTCTTTATAATTATTTCAGCATGTTTTTGAATTCAGATGAACATCCAAAAGCAATGACAAAGCAATTTAATTCTTTACAACAGTCTTTTGAAAAATATCAAAGGTGCTGCAATAACGCCTGCGGAAAATTTCTTAAAGTACTTGTCACCCAATTATTTTTTGAAAGCCTCAAGCACTGATACTATGTGTATCTCCAAATGTTTCTCCTTCCAATATTCCCCAGAGTTCCTCAAATTCGACCTAATTCTGTCCTTTTAAAGGGGCACTTCCACTCTTTTGGGGGGCATAGACTTTCCCCGTCTAAGAAACAACACTCTGAATTCTCCAATGTAATAGATGAATCAGTCTGAGTTCCTTTCAATTCTCAATCCTTACCGTGCTCTGAACAAAAGGACTAGTAATCACACAGATGTCTTTATTTTATTGGTGTCTCTTAAAAATAAAATACTCCTTAGTTTATTTCCCATCTCACTTTAATATACACAATCACACTGATACCTATACCAGCCAAACATTAAAAAAAAAAATCTACATTTGAAGTAGAAACTACATTTTCAAAATAATTTATCTGTACTTAATGGTTCTACCTCTAACCATCCACACAGACTTTCTCTGTTGTATTTGAAAGACTGTGCTTATATGATCTTTATAATGCCTCTTCATTTCTGACAATTCCACTTTACTTCATAACCTATATTTTTATCAAGTCAATTTTTCAAGCACATGAACATGTATGTAAGTATGCATATATATGATTTTCAACTCTTTTTTTAAAAAACAAATAAAACAAATGAAATAAAAATTCAGTAGATTTCTTGAAGTTGTAAAAAGAATTTGCTACAGATTTTACATCAGATCTAGGAGATAATGTCTGACGCTTGCCAGCTGTGAAGATATATTTCAGATAAACAACATCGGTCCCATTTTAGTCCAACATCATATTACAGCTGCTGAGTGAAGAATTTAAACTTCTTTTTTTTTTTTCAAGAGAGAAGGTCATAAACACTGAATGAATTAGTAATACGGGCATTTAATTTTTTTTTTTTACATTTAGTTAGAATTTCAAATATAGAAATATATACCCAATGATCACATTGTCTTACCATAAAGAGTAAAGCAAAAGTACATTCTGAATTCTAAGATAAAGTACATTGATCTTTACCTAACAAGTAGTGATTTTAGGGTGATAAAATCAATATAAAGATTTGAAATAAGTTGTATGAAATATAAAAAATAGATTTAAAAATAGAATATAAATTATCAGAGTGCATTCCAAGTGTTATGGATAAGCATATTGCCTGATCTTTTTCTTTGAATATGTTAACACATTTATGTACATTTTTTATTGAGATTTTTGTTTTAACTAAGTGCCAATTATATAAAGAACAAATTTTAATTGTACATTGCACTGAGTTTTGACCAATCAATACATCCATGAAATCAAACCTCGATCAAAATACAGAGCACTGTCGTCAACCTAGAATCTCCTCTCATGCCCCTTTCACCTGCCTGTCTCTACCACAGAGGCAAACACTATTCCAATTGTAATAGATTAGTTTTGCAAGTTCTACAACTTTGTATCCATAGAATGTTTTTTTCTTCCATTCATGTTGGGTTTGCTTTGCTATTTCTTTCAGATTCTAAAGATAACAGCTTAAAACATATTTAGATGTCACCTTTTTTTTATAATATAAACATTGATAATTATACATTTTTCCTGATAGCACCACTTTAGGTGCAGTCCATAAAATCTGATATGTTGTTTTCATTAGCATTGAGTTCAAAATATTTTCTGATTTCTCTTCACTGACCAGTGGGTTTGAAAAAACACTGATTCATTTCCAAATAACTTGGGGTTGTCTACATGTTTTAGTAAATAAATTTTAATAATATTGTCATTATAGAGCATATTTAAAAATATTTCACCTTTTCAAAACAATTGTAGCTTGTGTTATAAAACAGTATATTGTCTGAATTGGGGAATGTCAGTCTGCTAGGGTCGCCATAGTCCGTCAGTGGTACTCAAACTTTTTGGCACTAGGGACCAGTGCTGCTATGAGAATCCAATGCCTGATGAGCCGAGGTGGAACTGAGGCAGTGATGCTAGCGCTGGGGAGCAGCCACAAATACAGATGAAACATCGCTCACTCACTTGCCACTCACTCCTGCTATGCGGCCCTGTTCCTAACAGGCCACGGACCAGTACTGGTCTGCAACCAGGGGTTGGGGACCCTTGGTCTAGGCGACTTAACAGAACGTTCTCACAGTTCTGATGGCTGGAAGTCTGCAGTCAGGATGCCAGTATGGCTGCATTCTGGTGAGAGCCCTCTTCTGGCTTGTAGAGAGATAGCTGCCCCCTCCATATATCTTCACATGGCAGAAAGACAGCTCTGATGTCTCTTCCACTTATCACACACACACTAGTCTCATCATACAGGTTCTGTTCTCATGACCTCATCGAAGCTAATTGTTTCAGACCCCATTTTCAAATACCATGTCATTGAGAGTTAAAGTTTCAACACATGACTTTTGGGGGTATACATACATGCATTCCATAACAGAGAAGGGTCACTAACTTCAAAATAACATGTGTATTCATCTGTTGGTTGTAGAGTTCTTACCTTTCTATTCGTTTGAATTGGTTGATAAAATTGTTCAAATAGTCTATATCCCTATTGTTTGTCTATTTCCTGTAAGTACTAACAGAAAAGTATTAAGCTTCGAATGTGCCTATATTATTTTTTTAATCTGTCAGTTGTTTTTACGGTTAAGTATGTGTACATTTCCAATTGTTACATCATATATATGTGAAGCTCTATTATTGGGTGTACACACATGAGGTGAATGTTACAGTGTTTACATATCTCTTTATCTCTGGTAATGTTCTCTATTCTGTCTCCTAGTACTATAATGTCAGATTTCTTATTATTACAATTTGCATGGTATATTTCTTTCTAGCATAATCTATTTGTCTTTACATTTAGAGTTTATCTCTTTTAAACAGTGTATTGTTGTGTCTTCACTTATTCTGATAATATTTACTTTTTAAAATGGAATTAATAGCCCATCTACACGTAGTATGGTCACTGATATGGCTGAGGTTAAGTCAATCATTTTGTTTTCTGTTTCCTCTCTTCGTTGTACCTTTGACACTCTTTCTTGACATATTTTGGATTATTTTTTCTTCTATTATCATTTGAAGTACCATCCATTATTGTGTTATTCTTTAGAGGTCACTCTAGGATGTAATGTCAACTTTTAAATTGTTGGTTTATCCTAAATTAACATTAAAATTTTTTTTTCTTTATGAAAGCAGGAATTATGTCTATTGTCTTTCTTTGCTCACTGCTCTATCTCTAGCACTTAGAACACTATCTGGTACGAAGTAGAAACCCAATAAATATTTGTTGAATGAATGAATATTGGCTATTATTACTGCCTCGGCTGATTTTACTCTAGGATTTAGGCCTGTCAGACTAAAGCAGAAGATTCTTAAGAGTTAATTTGCAAAAAGGATAGAGGACTTCCTAAAAGAAAGTCATCCTCAGAAGAGAGAGCGTCTGTGAGACAACTGCTAGGCATTCCCAGGAAGGTCTGTAGGACAAACACTAAATTTGCTTCCACCTTGATCTAGGACTTCCCAGCCTCCAGAACATTTCTAATGTTCTTTATTCTTTCCCACAGATTTGAGTTTTCATCTAGCATCATTCCCTTTAGCCTGAAGAATTTCCTTCAGCATGTCTTATATGCAGGTCTGCAGGTGATGGAGTCTCCTATTTTTTCTCATAATATCTTTATTTTATCTTCATTCCTGAAAGATATTTCACTGGCTCTAGAAAGATATCGTAATTGGTAAAGTTTTCTTTAAATTTGTCCTGCTTGGGGTCCAGCAAGCTTCTTGAATTTTTAAATTTATCTTTCATCATATTTGGAAATTTGATTCCCATTTTTGGCCATCTTTTTTCAAATGCTTTATTCTGCCTTATTCTCTCTTCTCCTAGGTCTCTAAGAGAAGACCTAGATATTGCATGTTAGACTTTATGATATTGTCCCACAGGTCCACGAGATACTATTTTTTAAAAATATTTTTCTCTATGTTCTTCACATTACATAATTTCTATTCATTTATGTACAATTTAACTAACTAGTTACTCTTCTTTTCCATTCCATTGTTCAGTACATCTGGTGATTTTCTTTTTGTCATCTGAGTTGAGAGAGCTAAGCTATTGTATATATATGTTGTATTTTCCTTATTTTTTAAAAAATATTTACCTATTAATTCAAAACATTAGCATTTTTACATGGGTAGTATAGTATAGTTTTAATAAAATATGACAATGGCATGAAGGATAGAAAGATGGAAATGAAAATATACTATTCTTGTATTATAAAGTCTTAAGGTAGAAATGGTTTATTGATCCTCAATAGATTTTTTTGTTAGCAGAGGACATTTATTGTCATTTCCAACTCTATATTTTATTTTATATTGTCTCCTTAAATTATCCCATGCTTCATGAACTTCTTTCTTCACATTACAATTATTATAGTACAGTTAGTCATGAATTACTTTTCTAAGTGTCAAAATCAGAGTTAGTCACCATTACACACTTCAAGGTGCTAGGAATTTTACTCTGTATTAAACAGTAAAAACAAAAAAAAAATTAGGATTTCAATGATTCAAATAGATGGCAGATGTCAAAATAATTTACAAATAAATATAAAATTCATCAATACACAAGGTTTTACAAAGTTATAACTGCATAAACATCTCTTGGTGAAGTTTACAGATAATTGACCAGAATGGTAGCATGGGATTCAAAATTCCTTATATCCATTCATGATTATCTACTTAGAACCATTAAAAACAAATTATAGCTCTATTAAAATCACCATAAGCATCTGAGGCGCAAAAATTATTATCTTATTTTGGAAAATAGTTGATCGACTCCACAGTCACATAAGAGAGTTCTGAATGACAAATCTTAAGGTAACAATAATTGGAGGAAAGAGTCTACTCTTGTCTTTCACTGCTCCTCTCAAGTTCATTTTCGAATACTGCAGCACTGACATATGTCCCATCCTAATTGTTTCTTGATTTTTCCAGTGGCCTACAGTTATCTCTTCAACTAATACACACACACACACACACACACACACACACACACACATACATATATATATATTTTTTAAATCATTTCAGGACTTTAATCTGTTAAGCATACACTTAATTGTGCCTCATCCACCTATATGAATTTGCATAACTTATCTACTGAAGGATAATAAATAACTCCAAAACACAAGGGCTTCAAACAGGTACCACAATCACTGTATTACCTGATGCTGGCTAATCACCTGTCTTTATCTTCTCTAAATGGGAATCTGCTTGAACCTTTGTATATGAAGTTATGTTCTGCCACGTATCTCAATTTGACCTGATGATGTACTATCTGATATACTGTTCAGACTAATGTGTCCCCATGTTTAAATATCACTGATAAACTTATTACATTACACACCAAATTCCTTGACCAAAGCTATAGTTTCAAGTGGCTGGTGTCTTCTAGTCCATCTTTGAATAAATCTTCCAGTGACAGTATGAAGGCAGAGGATGAAGGGACATTTAAAATAAAAGCTAACATGCATAAAAAATGAGTACAGAAAGGGGAAAGAGAAGTCAAAAAAATTAATTTGTCTAAGACACTAAAAGGAAGTTAAAGTAAATTATTTTAAAAACTTAAAGATTAAATAATTGATATTTGAGAAATACTAGAATAATCAGAATTATACTTGTAAAATTTATAAGAAAACATTTCAGAAGTGTAATAATACTTGTGCTTTTTACAGAGCAAATATTAAGATTTTAAAATAATATGTAGTTAAAAATTTTCTATTGGTATTGATCAAAAAAAGAAATCCCTAACAACTGTCAGCTAGTAGAAGGCTTGTTGCTACCAGCCAAGCCTGCTGTTATTGTGCAGAACATAAACAATTTCACAGAACTCAAACATCAAATGAAGTCACTCTGGGACTGTGATAGAATGAGACAAAAACATAGCACCATTTTCTAATCGCATCTGAGCACAGACCAGCAACAACAAAAAAAATCTATGTAACTATAAAAATGACCAAACATCATACTTATAACTGCTGCTACTTCACTATGGACATTAGACTCATTCAATTCCTCTTCTCTCCTAGGTAAATCACAAAATCATCCTCAATTTAATACGATAGCACTCACTCCAAAGCAAACAACTACCTCCTTGAATCTTCCCTAAATAACCTACAACAAGTATGAATCCTATAAGAAGCCCCGGCTAACAACAACACGTACTGAGATTCCCCCAAGGCTCTCACTGGTTTGTTGTCTTCCCAGCTTCATGACATTTAATAAATTTAACATTATTTTACTACAGGTGTGTTCACAGTGATCTTTAACTAATGGATATCAACAGGATATAATTATTTCATTTAAAAGGAAAAAATTCATTAATTCCATGTAATATCACATTTAGATTTATAACATGTTAATACATAAAAATAGAAAATTCTGAGTCAATCTGCAAGTAAATATAAACAAATACACTATTTTGTTGTAGATGCAACCATAAAATTCATATGAAACTATGAAAGACCCAGAACAGCCAAAATGATTTTAGAAAAAGCAAATCTAGAGGAATTGCACTTCCTTATTCCAAAATATTAAAAAGCTACAATAATTAAAACAGCATGGTTTATATATATTATATATATATATTATATATAATACTAGCATAATATATATATATTATATATATATGTGTGTATGTGTGCGTGTGTGTGTGTGTGTGTGTATAATATACATTATATATATATAATTAAATAGAAGAAAGAGCCCAGAAAAAAGCCCTTTATATACTGGCAACTGATCTTTAACAAGGGTGCCAAGAATATACAATGTGGAAAGAATCATGTCTTCAACAAAAGAGCTGGGAAAACTGGATATTCACATCCAAAAAAAATGAAATTGAACTCTTTACTTTACATCATACCAAAATTAACTCAAAATGAATTACAGACTTAAATAAAAGACTTGAAACTGTAAAACTGCTAGAAGAAAAAATGAGAAAAGCCTCTGGACATTGGTCTTGGCTAAATTTCTTGAATTTGACACCAAAAGCACAAACAACAAAAGTAAATATAACAAACAGGATTACATAAAGCCTAAAGGGTTCTGCATAATAATGGAAAGAATTAACAGAATCAAAAGACAACCTACATAATGGGAGAAAACATTTGAAAACCATATATCCGATGATGGTTTAATATCAAAAATATATATAAAAACCTATTACAATATGATAGTTAAAAAAATTTAAAAATGAACAAAGAACTTGAAAGACATTTCTCCAAAGACAACGTACAAATGGCAAACATGTATATAAAACAGTGCTAAACATTGTTAATAATCAGGAAAATACAAATCAAAACTATAATGAGACATCTCATACCTGTTAGGATGTTATTAAAAAAAGAAAAAGATAAGTGTTGGTGGGGTTGTAGAGAAATGGGAACCCTTGTACACCATTGGTAGGAATGTAAAATATTACAGCAGCTATGGAAAACAGTATTGAGATTCCTCAGAAAATTAAAAATTTAACTACTATATGATCCAGGCAATCTGGTTCTGGCTATATATCCAAAACAACTGAAATAAGAATCAGAATGAGATATCTGCACTCCCATGTTCATCGAAGCACTAGTCACGATAGCCTACATATAGAAATAACCCCCATGCGTCCACTGACAGAAGAAGAAAATGTGGGATATACATACAATGGAATCTAATTCAGATGAGCCTAGAGAACACTATACTAAATGAAATAAGCCAGACACAGGACAAATACTGTATGATTCACCTATATTAGGTGTATAAAATAGTCAACTCATAGAAGCAGAGAATACAGTAATGCCAGGTGGTGGAAGGTAGAAGAATTGAGACCTCGTTATTCTATAGGTATAAAGTTTCAGTTATGCTAGATGAATAAGGTCTAGAAAGCCACTACATATAGTTAACAATATGGGATCCTGCATTTCAAAATTTGTTGAGAGGGTAAATCTCATATTAAGTGTTAACACACACACAAAAACAAAGGACACGGAGTGACTCTGGAAGGTGTTAGATATTTCTTTGTGTGGTGATGGTGTTACAAGTGTTGTATATGTCCAAACTCATAAATTAATAAAAAGAACTGCACTTATTTAATATGTACATATCAATAATACCTCAAGAAAGCTGTCAAGAAAACAACTTGAAAACATGTCGTAATTGAATTCTGCTGGTTCAAATTCTATAACCAAAGTAACAAATATTTACATTTTAAACACAATGTATGAAGTACAGAGTATCCTTTATATACATAAAAATGTGAATGAATTAAATATGAAATTTAATATAAAACACATGTAAATCATTTGATAATTCCTTACAAGTTTATTAACAATGAATCTGATCTTATAATTGTTACTATATCACTATTTTAAATATTAAATGCAGTCATTTCCCAGTCCATTTTATAGTGTAATAGAATATTAGAATATTGTCACAAGACAGAAAATATTTAAATGTTATTGGTGTTGTCTATTAGTAAAATGGCCTAAAATCATTTTGAGTTCTTTAAATGGAAGTGACTGACAAAATTATAATGTTCCTGATATTAATGGAAAAAGAAAGAAAATCAATCTACTTTAACGCTTAGCTTTTCTAACATTTAATAATGGTGCAAGTCAGGGTGCTATTTTTAATTGAGTATAAATAGTGAAATTTTTCTATCATCTGTCAATGTAACTGAGGTGCTGAATTTTTGACATTTTATTACCTTACCCTGAAGATATTTTGAAAACATGGGAAACTCTTGTGCCAGATCTTGAAAGTTCAGAGTAATTCTCATCCCTTTCAGTCTCCAATTGTCCTCAGGGCAATGATACAAAGCAATTGTATTTTTTAAGGCATAGAGAATAATATATAACTGTGTTGTTTTGTCTACATTTCCATACTTTTGTGTTAACATATAAAACTATTTCAACATTACATAAGTACCTTTTATTTTACTTTAATAATTAAAGTGCTATTAAGAGAGCCCCGGAAAATGTGATTTTTTTTCTTTGTGGGTCAATATTATGGTTTTCACACATTGTAATTGAATTTTGAAGTCAATATTCTGTAATCTGATAAATTACTAGATGTAAAAAATATTTTTTCATAAGGTTTCTAGTTTATAAACATGTAATTACATATTTATTTTTATAGCTCATTTTATAAATGAGTTTTTCAATATATTTCCCCATTTTATTATGTAGATGTGATGAATGTAGTTTCATTATAGCTACTGCAAATATTATAAATGCAAAGAGTCTATAACATTTAGTTTTCTCATTTCATACTTTAGAGTAATAACATGACAATTTTAAACATTAGACTATATATAATCATCTGTTATTGAAATTACCACATATCCTATTATAGATGTTTCCATTCAATCACTATTTGCTATGATAGAAGCAATTTAGAGTAAACAGAGAGCCCTACCGACAGCATTATTGTAGTTGCATAATGTTTCTTAGCTATATCAATCACAATTTCTCCCTAATCTGTTTTTCTTCTCCCAAATTCTTTCATCTCTTAGAATTAATACAATGTAATGGAATGAAAATGTGAAGTATAAAAACCTTGATATTCATTCTTACTCCAAATGATTACATATAATAAGGTGAGAGCAATAATATTTACTGAGAGTTTTCCCCTTTTAAAAATTGGTATGAATTTTCACTATTCTCTGGAGGATCAAAAAAAAAAAATTATCAAAGGACACTTGATGATGGGACATCAGCAAGACAGTAAAATCGGTGATTCTAGCCTATGCCACCTCCCAGAAAAACTGATATAAATGACCATCCACATGTGAAAATACCTTCAAAAGAGCTCACTTTCAGGTGAGAGACCATGTACCAAAGCAGAGCACAGAAACAAAAGACAAATTGAAGGCAGAGAGAAGAGTTTAACCCTGCCCAAGTCATCCCTCCCCTAAGCATATGCAGCATAGGGCTGAGAGATATTCTTTCCATCCCAAAGCCTTCTCATGAAGAAAAAAAAGTGACATAGGCATGTGATTTTGCTGTGAAAACCCAGTTTCTGGTCCCATCCCAGAGATTTCCAGGATCAAAACAGCCCTTGTAGACAGATGTGCCAGACCTGCTCCAATACCAGGCTCAGCCCAGATCCAGTAAACCCTGGCTGCAGGTACACTCCTTCAAACTCTGACTCCAGAACTTCTCCTGTGGACCCCAGTGCCAGGCTAGTTCAGGTGAACCCAGGTTCCAGGCTGGCCCTTGTGGAACAAATGAACAGGCTTGACCACCCATGAACCATGGCAGCAGGCCTGCTCACAGTTCTCACCTGCAAAACCTCACAGAAACTCTGACCAGGTTGACTAGTGAAAAATTCTCCCTGTTGAAGCCAGTTTGTTAAGAATGAAGACTTCTTCAAAATCACAGACACCACCAAAATGCAACAAGATCTCAAAAGATGGTAACAACATGATACTACCCAAATAAAACAAAAGTGCCAGTAATTGGCTTAAAGAATTATAGATCCATGAACTACCTGACAAAAAATTCAAATTATCTTAAGGAAGTAACTAATAGAAATCACCAAAAACAATAAATAAGTTCAACAAAAAGATAAAACCTTAAAAAAAAATTAAACAGAATTTCAGAGCTAACACAACACCACCGTGACTACACTGAAAATTAAAGAGTTTCAAAAACAAAGAATTAGTGAACTTTTAGATAGATCATTTGAAATTAATCAGAGAAACAAATAAATAAAAGGATGAAAAGAAGTAAAAAAAAAATCCTATGGCACTTGTGATATCATAATGGGCAAATAAATATATATATTTTGATTCAAGAAGGAGCAGAAAATCGGAAATGGTCAGAAAATGAATTTAAAGGAATAATGACAGATAACTTCTCAAATATGAGGAGGAAAATGAATAAGATCCATGAAACCTAAAGAACTCCAAATAAATCAAATACAAAGGACTTTTCATCAAACCACTTTTTAATCAAACTATAAAAAGTTAAGGACAAGAGAAATTTGAAAATAGCAAGAGAAAAGATACTCATCATATACAAAGGAACTTTCTTAAGACTATAAGCTTATTTCCCGGTAGAAACTTTTCATACCAGGAGAGAGTGAGATGATCTACTCAAAAGTACTGAATGAAAAAAAAAAAAAAAAAACCTACTAACCAAGAATACCATATACATACAGCAAAGCTGTTCTTCAGAAATTAAGGGGAGAGAAAGACTTTCCCATATAATCAAAAGCTGAGGAGATTCATCATTACTTGCCTTAAAAGAAATTCTAAAGAGAGTTCTTCCAGGTAAAACACAAGGATGCTAATTAGAAACATGAACAAATATGAAAGTATAAGATTCACTGGAAAAGGTAAATGTATAGTCAAATCCAGAATACTCTAACATTATAATGCTAGTGTATAAGAAATTTAACTCTACTATAGAAGTTAAAAGACAAAGTATTAAAATTAACTATAGCTACGATAATTTGTTAATGGATGGATACACAATACAAAAAGCTGTAACTTGTGATATCAATAGCACAAAATGTGAAGGGGGACAATAAGCGTAGAGTTTTGGGATGTAATCAAAGTTAAGTTGTATCAGCTTAAAATAGAGCATTACAAGTACAAGATGTAATATATAAACCACATGGCTATCATAAAGTAAAAACTAATTGATATGCAAAATAAAAAAAATCAAAGGATACTGCTACAAAATAATCAACAAATCACAAAGACATAAAATAGGAAGAAAGGAGGAAAAGAACTATGTACTGGTCAGAAAAAAACTAACAAAATCATTGATATTTACATATTGATAATTATTTGAAATGAAAATCGATTAAATTCTCCATCCAAAACACACTGAGACATGGTTGCCCACTCTCACCATTTCTATCCAAGAAAGTACTGACAGTCTGAACCAGTACAAGTAGGCAATAAAAAGAAATAAACTAGTCTCTGCAAATGACATATTACATATAGAAAACCCTAAAGACTCCACCAAAAAAAAAAAAAACCTGTTAGTACTAATTTTAAAAATTAAATAAAGTTGCAAGATAAAAAAGTCAACATACAAAAATCAGGTGCTCTTAACTATTCACTACAATGAACTACTACCTGAAAGAATTCTTAATCCCATTTACAACAGCATTAAAAATAATAAAATAGGATGAACAAGGTGAACATCTATACACTGAAAATTACAAAATGTTGATGAAAGAAGTTTAAGACAATATAGATGGAAAGAAATTCCATGTTCATTGATTAGAATAATACTTCTAAAATGTCCATACTACACAAAGCAATATACAGGAATAATACAGTCCCCTATCAAATTCCAGTGAAGAGGATGATAGTAGACTAATAATTACAATCTTTCTAGGATGCTTGGAGTGATTTAAGTCTCCACAGTACTGTTAAAATAAAAGGTAATAGTAGAAGATAGAGTACATGACACGAGAATCAAATAAGTTTTGGGGCAAGGAGGGATGAATGATCTCAAAGCAGCAATGACGTGCGAGTGTGATCTCATGCCCAGGGTCAGTGGAATGAGAAGTTAGTTACTAATCACCATTCTTTTTCTATTGTTCAACCTCTTATTTCACTTTCTACCCTTGTACTCTGTGTAAAGTTACATTTTAAAAGTAGAGGAAGAAAGACATTTATGGAGCAACAGAGAGATGAACTGAGAAATTTCATTCTTTATACGCATTTAATAATCTGTTGTAAATTGAGGCTAATATTTTTAACTCAAGTCAACACATTGTTATTCTCTACTCTAATTATTATTATTATATATAGTGGTGAGTGAACAAGAATGAATAAAACACTGTCTCTGAAATTAAAAATATCACACCCTAGGGCAAGAAACAAATACATAACTCAGTGTTTGGCAGAGACAGCAGAAATGTAAGGTAAAATGCCAAACATAAAAAAAGGCCACACAAAGCTAATGAAAACTGAACTCTGTAACGTGTGAGTGGAAATTTGTCTACGGACGAAGATATTAAAAGAGATATCCTGAATGAATAAATTATTAAATAGAGCAAAGCATGTATCCTGTAATAGATCTGTTAAAGTATTTGGAATATTTCCTAAATATTTAATGGTCTGATATGGCTTCTGTGTTCATTTCTGAAGAAAAGCTCATGTAATAGAATAAAGAATTCAGTATGAGATCGGATATGAGAAATACATTTAAATTCGAAAGTAATTCTATGGTGAACTTTGATCTCAAAGTATTTTGCAGGTAATAGTCATAAAGAATGTCTTGTGTAATTAAATACATTTGTGAACCTCTACACACTCTGTCGTTCTTGTGGGTAATTGATCTTTATAGAGATCTTTAACTTTTTGTTAACTTAGAATTTTCTAAAAATGTGTTCACCAAACACTCTAAAAAAGTGAACATTTGATCTCATATATGTGAAAAGATATACAACAGCTCAGAGAATTAAAGAATGAATTGCAGGAATCATGTTGTTTGCCACTAGATACAGGGATACAACTAGGAAGCACTCTCTCCATATCAATGAATGGTTTCATTCTGTCCTCATACAAATATATGGATAGATCTTTGTTTCCTGTTGGCTTCCAGCTCTCCCAATAATTTTATCACTTTTTTTTTTCCTAGCAGGCCAATTTTTCTATTTCCAAATCTAGAAATCACATGGAAAAATGTAAATAGATAATCTGGATTATGTGTCCACCAATGTGTGCCTGTTTATGGTGGGGGATTGAGTTAGGCATATGAAAGATAAAAGAATGGGGCGGCTTTCTAACACAGATGATTTTCACTTCACAACTGACGTTCATTTAGTTCCAACTAATATAATTTGAAATTATACAGCTCCATCTTCAAATCTGTGTGTCCATTAAACACCTCTCAAAATGTAATAGTCAATGTTTTAAATAACATTTATATATTTCTTCAGTTTATATAATTTAGTTATGGTTAATATTTAAAAATATAAAAATTGCATCTATGTAAGTTAACTATATATGACAACTAGGAATATTCTAGTACTTTGTATTTCTTTCTTTTTTCTTCCACTTATGGCAATTTTATCAACTATTTATGGACATGCTTAGTTAGTTGTCCTTAAGTTGACTGTTACCTAAGAGTTTTAAAAGAATATGCTACTCTGTTAAGTGTGAATTACCCTATGCACTCTGACCACATCTCCATAAAAGAATGAAGTGTTTCAGTTTCAATTAAAATGACTTCACTGGGAAAGTGAGGAGAGCTCTGTGTGTCTCTCTTTTCGTGGAGTTTCCAAGTTAGTGCAGGAGGCGGGGATGTGAACTATAAATAAGTTTAATAAATATACCAAATGGTGACTGATAGAAAGAAAAACTATTAAGGAAATAAGTCAGACAGAAAAAGTAGAGAGCCATATGATTTCACTCATACGTGGGATATAAGACAGAAAGCAACAAATGAACAAGACAAACAACAAAAACTCATAGACACGGACAACAGGTTAGTGGTTTTCAGACAGAAAGTGGGAAGGAGGAGGTAGATAAGGGTAAAGAGGGTCAAATATATGGTGATGGAAGATTTGACTTTGGGTAGTGAACACACAATGTAATAAATAGATGATACTATACTAAACAGTACACTTGAAACCTATATAATTTTATTAACCAATGTTGCCCCAACAAATTGAGTAAAAATAATGAAAGAAAAGGACAATTTTTGATTGTAATGTTATCTCTGATTAGGTCACTATTTTAAAAAAATCTGGATGAACTGAGGTAGTAAGCTATGAAAACGAATGAAAAATGTGAACTCCAAGCAGACCTTATGTTCAAAGTTGCTGAGGTAGAAACATGCTAAATGTGCTTCAGAAATACTAAGAGAATGCGTTGAACTTAAAGGTTACAAGTGGCAATGATAATATTGGGTGTTTTGTCTTTGCTACATTTCTAAAATTCTAGCCCTTTTTAACTCATTTATAATAATCAATCTTCATAATGATCCTACAAAACATATTACGATCTCCATCATATAGACAAGAAAACTGAGAAACAGAAGGTTAAATGACCTTCTCAAGGTTTCCAGCTGATATGTAGGGATCTGAATTTCAAACCTATAGTATGATGCCATGTTCTCACTTACAAATTTCTACAGGTTTTTAGATAAGTAATAGTTACATAGCTAGATAAAAATTCCCCATTCTACTCTCATGTCCAGTTCAAGCATTTATAGGTTATGATGCAAAATCTTCCCAAAGATTTAGACATTAATTATGATACATCAGTTAAAATATACAATTTGCACATCGAGATCCCTCTTTAACTTAGAAGTTCATATAAGTGATAGCTCCTGTATAATTTTCTTTCAATTTACTGATAAAACTTTTTTTTCTCTCTAAATATGTATAACTTGTTAGCAAGTTTACATTTTGTGATAATTACTACGCTATTGTAATTTGTAAGCTGGGCACTTGGTCAAATATCAAATCAAATTTGATCCCAATCACTATTTTATGAACATATAAAATTATAAAAATAATTCAAAATTCAAAATTAAATTCCTGATCCTTTTTTCTGTGATGCCTTGGTTATGAAATCCAACACACTGATTGGTTTCTGTGAAAAATAATTCATTCACACTCAAGCAATGAAGTAAATACTTTATAAAAGTTTTGATGATTCTTCTAGTTCCTGAGTCCACACTATTTTCATTTTCTTTTTCCTTTGTATCACAAATGTAAAAATACTTCCCCTGTTTTGTGCAGAACAGTAGTACTTTCAACAATTGGGCATGAAATGTCTCACCTAATAACTCATAAAGGAATTAGAGTTTAGTCTCTCCCCACCCATGTGTGCACAAGTGCACGTGCACATATACACAATTTCAAAGCAGCAAAAATAATAAAGCCATCTTCTAAAAAGATGGAGAACAAAAGTATCTTCATTTCATAACAATGGTGTTATAAAGGCTGTATCAAAACTGCCTTATTTGACTTATACCTAGGAAATATCAAATATCTCCAGAAACATTGTTAAACCAGCAGTTTTCCTTTTCTATATGATGCTAACTTAACAAGTACAACTTTTAATTTATAATGATGATGGGGATGCTCTAACTATTCTCTCACTATAGCTAGAAAACTCATTTAGACAGATGAGAGTTTAGGGATGCTTTTCTAGATTTATCTGATTATCTCAAGAGAGTGTGTTTTAGACAAAATAAAGAAGAGGTGAAGCTGATTTTGCATTGAGCATGAACTGGTTTTAGCATAGTCAAGACTAACTGTCGAGACTAAACTGAACCCCATTAGATTATATTAGATGAATAGGGTAGGATATATAAGGTGGTGACAAATATCGGAAATATCAATTTCTGGGTAGGTAATACACAGAAATGTCAATTTCTGTGTATTAGGGATGAGGGAGGTGTGAAATATGATATTGATGATCATTTCTGGGATTTGCCTGCCACTATTTTAACTAAAGCAAGTAGAAATTGATTTCAGTTATTGATGGTAGCTGTACTGAGAGGCAAAATATTATGAAAATTTTCCTAGGATAAGAGTCACAAATTTGGGGCTTTACTTAAATTCTATAACAAAATGACTGTATCATTTGATAGTGGCCTTTCTAATTTTTATTTTCCTTTATAACTAAGATAATAAACCCTACCCAAACATGGCATATTTTAGAAAAAAAAATATTTAAAATATGTAAAAGTACTTTAAAATATTTTCACATTAAACAATGTTTGTCTTGTTTATATATTGTGTGTATGTACCTAATATTTTGTTATTCCATTAACTTATTTTCTGTGAAACGGCACATATTTATCTGCATTTAATCAAGCTTAGATGACTGTTTCATAAACTTTAGTTTAAGACTTGTTTCATCTGGAAAATATTTCCAGTTTGGCAGAAACAAATCTTCATGTAGATTCAGAAGACATCAACTATAATGTCACATGGAGGGTTGAAAATGATAGGACGTGGCTGTCACTGGAAGTGGTTCCAGAAGAGTGACGTTATGTATGGCAGGCATTCAATCAGGCAGCTGTCTCAGATCAGCTAGGAAATGGTCTTGACAGACAAAATCTATAAAATAGTTGCCAGATGTTTGACACCTAAATATTAAAGTGGGTCACCAAGGACTTTCTTGATTCACAGGGATTCCATAGAGGATAATATCACAGACTTTTCGGATTGGAATCATAGAAGCTTAAAGTTCAAGTTACTGGAGAACTGACAGTGATTAGTTTAACTCAATATATCATATTTTTTCATAATATACCTGTCTGATGGTTCAGTGCTGACAAAACAGATTCTGTGACTCTCAGTATTTTGCCAAGCGTATTACTACATTTGGGAGAGTTTTAGATAATACCTATGACATTGTGAAAGATTTCTAAGTTATTTTGGCAGAGTAAATGTACAGCAAATATTTTTCTCCCACAGTGACCAGTGAAACAGATAAAGAAAACTGGCAAAAAAAAAAAAAAAATATATATATATATATAACAATTAAAAAAATACATATAACAATTAAAAAATAGAAAGAAGCATAACTTAAAGAAATTAATTTGTAAGTTAGTGAGCAAAAGAAAAAAAAAAAAACACTATTAACATGAAGAGAGCCAAGAGGCAGTGACACAAAGCTCAGAATATGCCTTGTCTTGAATACTATGACATTATAAAGACATCAGTTTTTTTTCCCCAAAATCAATTTACAAAGTTAATTCACTCACAATAAATGTGTTTTTATTTTTTTAGACAAGTTGATATTAAAGTTTATACAGAGAAAGAAACATACAGAAACAGCAACTAAAACCGAAGAGGAGAAAGAAAACACGATGTGGGGAGTAAGTCCCATTGGAAAGCGAAATATATGCAGGTGCGCATGGGAATTTACTGTATGATAAAGGTGACATCACAAATCACTAGGGCAAATATGATCTTTTAAATAAGCAGTACTTGGGTAACTGGGAAGCTATGTCAAAAGAGATAAAATTTAGAGCCATGTTCTTATTGACGTGAAATGACCTACAAATAATGAGTGTCAAATGTAAAGAAATACAACCATGCAAAAATATTTTAAGTTTAGTGTAAGCAGAGAATGGCTATTCTGATTTAAATGGCAAGGCTAATCAAAAAAAATATTCATAAATTTGACTACATATTTTTTTCCAAAAACACCATAACAAAGTCAAGACATAACAGATAATGTAGGAGATAAGTCCAGCCTTGGCCACCATAAGGGAGGGCTCCACTGTACCTTAAGGTATAGCCGCTACCTGCTGTAGATGCAAGAAGAAATACAAAAGGTCTATTTAATTCGAAATTCCAATAAACGATATATATATTTATTTTAGGATAAGTGTGATGACTTTTTCTGCACCAGTGAGCTTGACCTGATAAGTACTGTACAGTGCGATATGGTTAATGTCCCTGGTGGCGACCCCGATCTTCCTGAAATTCAGCTGGCCAATTTTAAGGCATTATCCACATGATAACTCAGGAGACAGACTGCGAAATTAAGCTCTATTTTTGTCCTCCGTAATAGCCAATTAATTAATGGACTCTGTAATAAACTATGTCCTTACTGTTTCACTTTCCCATTTTCTCCAGTGTGCTGCCCATGATCACCTCCGAAAAGAACTGCCTATATCCCAGTCCTCCTTAGATGGAAAACACAACTAGGATACATTCCATTATTAATTTGCATTTGCTCAATATTTTCAAAAGTTGAAATACTGTATTTTCCTGCATAACATAAGTATTTAAATTTTAGAATAAAACAATTACATCGTTCTAACAAATATACCTAATTGAATCTAAACCCAATATTGATTCTATGGAGGTTGCAGTGGCCATGAGCGCTGTGGCCCACTCCAGCCCTGCCTAGAGCCCGCGGGAGCTGCGCCCGCCACTCCGTACCTGCCGCCACAGCCATGCAGGGCTTCCAGGACTACATCAAGAAGCACTGACTGAGCACCGTGGTGCCGGTGGAGCTACAGAAGCTGGCCAGGGCAGCCTAGTGGGCGATGGGTAGCGGCCGCCCCCACACACGTTGTCGTGCCTGTTAGTGGATGCCGACAACTGCCTGCACAGACTTGAGAGTGGCTGCTGCACCCACTGGGTGAGCGGCAGCCAGGGGAACCACATGCTGGCTACCTGGCAGCGCTGGCCAAGGTCTGCTTCAGGGCAACATCCAACTCTTCATCTTCGATAGCGTGCTCGAGAAGGCACAGCTGCAAGAGTGGGTTAAGTGGTAGAGCAATGGGCAACCAAGCATAGGATGGCACTGCAGATTGTCAGCCACAACCAGGACAAAGGCATCCTGCTGCCCAACGTCTGCTTCCTGCCGTGCTTCCGGAGGGCACTGTATCCTCCTGGCACTCTTTAACTTCCACGTCAAGGTTACACAGAGTGGAAGACCATCATCAAGAAATGATTGGTTTCTGCAGAGTAAATGGCTCCCATAGCTTGGTTGCATAGGACTCTGATTACATACTATGCAACATCCCCTATATATCAGTGCCCGTGCCCTAAAACTGAGTGGGAATAGGAAAAGTCTCGCCACAAGGCAATACCTGATGCATGAGGCGGCCATGAAGCTACACCTGAACCCAAACCACTTTCCTACCTTTGTCATTCTGTTAGAAAACTACATTCTTCCTAATGAAGACCTGGCTTCCCTTCATTGGAGCTTACTTGGTCCAGAACACCCACTATCCTCCCTTAAGGTCCAGGCCCACCAGATGGTCCTGCCACCATGTGACGTGGTGATCAAGGCTATGGCTGACTATGTCTGCATCATCCTGGACACCTCAGACTTGGATGCCATAGCTAAAGATGTCTTTCAGCATTCTCATGCCTAGAAAGGATAGCAGTTACTTAAGAGAGCAATTGGATATTATTCAGCAACTAGTAAGCCTGTGGCATTTCACCCACACTACTCAGCCAGACCAAATCCATCTGGAATGCTTAAGGCAGTGCCATCACATGTTCCTGGTCTCCTCCCCATGCTCAACATCCCACAGACCTCTCCGCAAGCCAAGCCCACAGTTTTGCAGAGTCCCCACCCATATGGCAGGCCCTCACTTTGGAAGCAAGCTGGAAGACTCTGAGAGACAACTATAGCAACATTCCTCATGAAGGAAAATATACTGTATGAGTGGTCCTCCCAGATCAACTCAGCTTCGAGTGGCAGCCCCACATCCTGCAGACTCAGCTACTTCCCTGGTTCTTCTACATCACCACCTTTAGACAATGTTGAAGGCAATGGAGGAGCTGAGAGCTATATCAGTAGGAACAAAATTGCCTGGGAAAAAACTGGAAGTCACTTGTAGCCTCAAGCATGAGGAGACCCAGGAGACCAAAGTTAAGTTCAACCACTACCTGTTCAGTCAGCCAGCTCGCTGCAGGGAAGGGGAGCCAGATTGGCACTGTCCATCCAACTCCATGCCTCCTGTCCATGCACACCAGAAACCACATGGATATCACCACTCCTGTGAAGCCAGAGGTGCCAAGGGTGGCCAATTACCATCACAAGGGGGAGCTGATATTACCCATATAACTTTGACGTCCTGACAAAAGTTGAAATCAAAATTGCTGTTTTTATTGAAGATGAAGTCAGCAGAGACCTGCCTCCTCCCACCCTGCTCCATAGGTCAGTTTGTCAGTATGTTTAATGGAGTACTGATTAGCTTGGCAGAAAGCAGAATGAGAATAGATTTGCTTGTAGAAAAGACTTCTACCAGAACTTTCAACAGAGATCATTAAGGAGTGGGCAGCTTACAAAGAAAACTCTCTGCAAACCCCAGAACTGGCAGAAGCTCTTGCCTTCAGGAAGTGGACCTGACCCAACCTGAAGAGGCTGTGGTTGGGGAAGGTGATGGAGGACAAGAACCACGGGAAGAGAGCTTTCCTGGGCTGCATGAGGTCAGTTACCCCAGCCCTGCTCAACTGCCCATGATGCCCACTCATCTCATGGTGTTGTGCTGTGTCCCATGGTACAGGGTGCAGAGGCCCAGAGAATGGGTACTGCGTTGTCAGGAGCTGGATGCCTTACTGGCTTGGGCAATGTCTCCCAAATTCTACGAACCTGATCAGCTGCAGGAGCTCAAGATTGAGAACCTTGACCCTGAAGACATTCAGCTGTTAGCCCTTAATGAGTGGCATGGACATGGCTCTGTTTACAAACAAGCATGTGTCCAGCCCATACCCTGAGAACACTGCTGTCCTTGGATGTATTCTTATAGGAAGCTTTTCCACTTCAAACTCCTCCAAGAAAGCCAGGAAAAGACCCCACTAATGGACCTCTGTGACAGTCAGGCAGAGCAAAATGCCAAGGTAGAAAAGACATGGCAGAGTATCCAGGAAGGGCTGAACTTCTCCCAGCAGAGCCTCCCACTCCCCTTGGCACTGTCTTAATACCCCATTTCTGTGCACCCTGGGGACTTCGGGCCTGTCCTTTTCCCGTCTCCCAGGGACAGGGGCAATGCTTTGCAAGAGTCTGTGGAGGGTCCTATGCAGAAACTGTAGCAAAAGGTGCTTACTGTGCCTTCTGCATAATGAAGGCAGCAGGACTAGCAAGTGATAGAGTGGAATACAACCTACACCTTCTTAGAGAGGGAAGCTAGAAATAGCTGGCACTGTGGTTAGCCACTGGGCTGAGAGCAGATGGGTTGTGGCCCTTTTCCCTACAGGCTGTTTCTGTTGAAGGACCAGCAAGAGGGCATCATAGAGGACTTTTCACCCCAGTGATACAACATCTGGCAGAGGGAGAAGGTACTATGGCAGAGGTTACAAAAACCAGGGTGTGATTCAGCAGAAGGAACCAAAGAATTGAAGTCAAAACCCGGGGAATCCAAGTCCTCTGCCATGTCTTCAGATGGGTCCCTGGATAACACAGTGGTGACTGAGAAGCCAGCTTCCCAGATGAACATGAGTTTGGGTGGCACCAGGGCTCCCAGCCACGCAGACAGTCCCTTGAACAGTGACTGTAAGACAGGGAATGCAAATCCTCACTTAAATGCACTAAGCGCAGAAAGTGTTTGCTGTGGAGCTGATGCTCTGGAGGTGGCTGTCTTAAAGCAAGAAGAACAAACTTAGTTTTTTTTGTTTGTTTGTTTTGTTTTGTTTTTTTTATTTAAGGTAAAGAATACTAGAAGGATAAGGATTGAGGAATACATGAGAGTGAGCCTATAGTTATATACACCTTCCCTTTCCATAAGAGAAAAATAAGAACTTCAGAAATTCTAATCCCTTTTTGACATCAGATATGTAAAACATACCTTTTTAGTTTTAACCAGTTGTAGTCCAAATGCTACAATAAAACAAAAAGAAAATGAAGAGCATTTGACTCCCATACTTAAGTACAAAGTTTAAACTGGTTGTGACAAAAGCCTACAGTTGTGTTCCTTCGACGATAAAGAAAATAAATTTTGGCAGTCTTTACAAATACGTAGCTTAGAAAGGGGTTCTTAACCCCCAGGCTGTGGACCAATACCCATCCATACATAGCCTATTAGGAACTGGGCCACACAGCAGGAGGCGGGCAACTGGCAAGCTAGTGAAGCATCATCTGTATTTGCAGCTGCTCCCCAGCACTGGCATCGCCCCCTCAGCTCCACCTCAGATCATGGGTCATGAGACTCTCATATCAGCACCAGTCCCCAGTGCCAAGAAGTTTGGGAACCTCTGACTTATCACTTTTAGCATTTAGCACCATGTGTGTGCCCTTATCTTTGATTTTGCATTACTGTTCACAAGAAAGCTTTAAGGCTTTGGTTTCATGAGTATGAAAAAAATAAGGCATAACTAGGTTTTCTTTCTTAAATTTCATCACTGATGATGTGGTGCTTTTGTGTTAAAAAAAAATTACAACTACTAAAAAATTATAGAGTAATATTGCTGTTCTAATTTTAAATACATAGTACATCACATACTTTACAAGTTAAATGAAGATAAAGTTGAAATCACAGAAAATGCAAATGACCTTTCAAATCAACACAAAGTATTCTGAAACTTTTTGTGACTGAACGCCATGCATCTGTGATCAATGAACTGTTGGTTTTGAATCAGATGTAGACCATTAGTGCTAGTACTTGAGCTAAACTTCTGCATGGTTCATCATTTTTAAAGTGTGTAGTTAATATTGTGCATGTTATTGTCCTTTCTTCTGTTCTTACCGGTATGTGTCCATTTGTAAAACAAAAATGCCAATAATAATAAGTCATATAAAAGATGTTAACTGTTTAGTCACTGACTAATCTTGCTGTAACCTTAAAATTCTGTGATTATAGACCTCTGTTGCATTTATTTTAAATACCCCACACGATGTTTCAAATATCAACATTATCCTAAGTTATACACTGATATAATATTATTGTTCTTTGTTGCTATTTTATGCCTTTATATTAGCAAAATATAAAATTTTGTGAAAAAAAATCTCTTTGATCTTTAAAAAATACAAAACACACACACACACAAAATAACCCTTCTGTAGCAGGAAACAAATTACTTGTTTTCAAGAACTTTCCCATCAAGAATTTAGTAGAAGCAGGTATACTTATATCATTCTGTTGTTTTTGATGATGTTTTCAAACAATGTACTTTGAAATCAGAATCATTTCTTATTCATTTTCATGTAATTTTCCTGATGCTTTTCATCACACATTAGTGATCAGAAATGAGATGTAGCTCCCCGGTGCCTGCCCGCCCACAAGACCCGAGCAGGAACTTACTGTATGTTGAAGGGAGTTTTGCCCTAATTCATAAATTGTGCAAGAATGAATTGCCGTTGGATTTGACTGATTACACATGGGTTGTGGTGTGGTATATTGAAGACTACTGAATGCAATTTACAATGCTTAATAAAAATCTTTATTCTTTTAGTATAATAGTGATTTCTATTAACTGTAAAGCAGTTTTACCACATAGATTCATGTAATCATCTTTAAAATAGAGATGTAATTCATCCCTCCCTCAACACAAACCATTTCTCTCAAGCTTGACTTCTAGTCCAAATTTCATTTTACTCCAATTCCTGGAAATTAATCTGTTTTTTCATCCCTCTACATGTGCCTTATCGAGAATGTCATATGAATAATATAAAATACAATATTTTGAGACTTTTATTTTACATATTATAATTCTATTTAGAGTCATACATGTATATTTCAATCATGTTTATCAATAGTATTTTACTGAATGGATATATCATAATTTATGTTAATCAGCTGAATATTAAATTATTACTTAATTTGCACAATTATGGAAAAAACCTGCTATATAACTATTAATGTTTAGTTTTCTTTGTGAAAATAAGCTTTTATTTCCTTAGAAAAAATATCTACGAGCAGAATTGCTGGAGCATATAAAAAAGATATTTATTTAAGAAACTTCCAAAAATTTTCAAGAGTGGCTGAATAATTTTGTATTATAATCAGTAATATATGAAAGTTTCAATTATTTTAGCTATTTTAATAGATGTATAATAGTATATATTTTCTATTGTTTTAATTTACATTTTTCTAATGGATAATTATGTGCTTAATTGCTGTCCATATATCTTCTTTGGTGAAAGATTTGTTCTAATATTTCGCCTAAAATTTATTGTATTTTATTTTTGTTTTTATAGTCTAAATATAAGTATTTTGTTGGATATGTGATTTGCAAATACATTATCCCAGTCTTTAGCTTTTGTCTTCATTCTATTAATAGTTCCCTGGGGTAAAAGTTTTAATTTTCATGAAGTCCAATTTATCAATATTTTATGAATCCCACTTTTGATTTCATACCAAAGAACCTATTTCTTAACCCAGGGCCATAAAGATTATGTCCTGTGTTTTCCTCTAAAATATTAGTTCTATATTTTACATTTAAATACATTTGAATGAATTTTTGATAAGTGAAACATACATAAAAGTTTATTTTTGGATGCGCAAATGATACATACTTTGTTGAAAAGACTGTTTTCTCCATTTAAATGCCTTTGCTTTTTTTTAGGAAATCAGTTAACAGTTTTTGAGTGGTTCTATTTATGAACTCTCCATTGGGTAACATTAATCTGTATGGATATTATTTCACTGATTTTTTTGAGTCCTCCCACTTTATTCACATTTTTTGGTATGATTTTGCCTATTCTGATTCTTTTACCTTTCCAGATAAATTTAGAGTCAGACTGTTTTTGTCTACAAATTTCCCTATGGGAAATTTCATTGAATCTACAAATTAATATGGGGAACAAACATAAACTAAACAAGTATTCAAATCCATAAGCACAAAATACTCCATTTACTGAGGACTTTTTATTCTTTTCATCACTATTTTGTATCATTTAGCACACATATCGTGCATATTTTAGTTATATTTACCACAAAGTACTTATTTTTGGGGTGAAAGGCTATAAAAATTACTGGTATATTTGCAGGTGTTACTGTTCTTCATTTGAGTTTTATTTGTTAGCATATAGAGATGCAGTTGATTTCTGATAAAATGACTGTTATGTATTTCTTTTAGGAGATTCATCTTTCTTCTAGGAGATTCTATGCAGATATTTTGGAGTTTTTAATTAGCTATTTATGTAATTTATTTATAAAAACAGTTTTATTTCTTCCTTTCCAAATTTTACACCAGTTTTTTCTTTCTTTATTGCTTTATTGCTCTTTATTTCTTTATTGCTCTTACTATGACCTTCACGAAAATGAAGAAAAAGAGTGGTGAGAGTACTCTTGCATATTCCTAATTTTTAGGGGAGAAACATCAAGTTTTCATCACTAAATATTATGTTAGTTGCATGATCTTTTTAGATGATCTCATTAGTTAAAGACTAATGACTAGCTTTTTAATCATGAATGAGTTTTCATTTTTTCCCAAATTCTTTTTCTA
This sequence comes from Rousettus aegyptiacus, assembly GCF_014176215.1. NCBI lineage: Eukaryota > Metazoa > Chordata > Mammalia > Chiroptera > Pteropodidae > Rousettus > Rousettus aegyptiacus. Next base: position 65,414,510 of record NW_023416286.1, read on the forward strand.
TATCAACTGATGTGTTTTTCATTTTTATTAATATGGTGTAATAAATTGACTTTGAAATCAATCAAAATACCAATACTGTAGTTTTAGCCTTAAAGTAATGTTGTTTCATAAAGATAAATTGGGAAGAATCTTCTATTTTCTGGAAGAGACTTTTTTTTATATAATTGGTTTATAATTTATAAATTTTTGTAATTTTTTAAACTAGGTAATAGATTTGCCAGTGAAGCCACCTAGAATTGCATTTTTTTTCTTTTTATGAAAGTCTTAATGTGCCTATTCAATCTATTTTAATTATTGTAGAGCTATTCAAGTTATATTTTTTCCTTGAGTGAGTCTGCTGTTTTATACTACAGAAGAGGAAGACCAAACTTACAAACTGAGAAGCTTATCTAAAAACTGCTATTAAATTACTCTTCTCTCTTGAGAAAATGAAACCTTATTTCCTAAACATAATCAAATTCTTTGGTATGTAAAACATAGTTCTAGGTTTTATCCCCCTCTGAAATGTAAACATATAGATCTAGAAATCTCTATTCAATATCCTTTTGACTTTCAACAGTTTTCTTTTAACCCACATTCCAGTTTTCTTTTGATCGGAAGCCTTAACCATGCAGAAAATACTTTCTCTATTTCCAGTTTTCAGACACACAATCTTCAAAATTTTTTTCCTGCATACTTATTCTCTGCTTCGAGAACTTCAATCACGAGAATGTTAGGTCATTTAATATTGTGCTGCAGAACCCTCAATGGTTCATTCTTTTGCCATATACTTGTACCTCTGTTGTTCAAATTAGGTAATTTGTATTGTTCCATTCTCAAATGTACTAATCTCCTAGTAATCTCCATTCTATTATTAGGCGCATCAACTGAATTTTTTATTTTAGTAGTTGTATTTTTCAGTTCTAAAATTTTCATTCGGTACTGTATTAAATGTTCTATTTTACACTTAAGATTTTCTAGCTCTGCATTATTCTAGGAGTGTTTTGCTTTACCTCTTTTGCATGTCTATGATACAGCTTTTAGATTCTTTGATAATTCCAATATCATGTTCATCTTGGGTTTAGCATCTGTTGATTATGCTTCCCTACAGAATTTTTCAAGTTTTCTTGTTTCTGTCTGCTTAGTAAGATCAGATTGTGTATAGGGCATTTCGAATGTTATCAGAATATGGCTCTTGTTTAAATCCTGAGAATAGTATGCTTTTGATTTTTGTTTATGTTCTTGTCTTAGCAAAAAATCAATCCCTTAGGTTTTATTCCACAAGTTCCAACCCACCTCCTGTGCACTCTCGTTCTAATGTCAGCTCAATTTAATGACCTTTCAGTCTTACTTAGATCTATCCTTCATGTGCTTCATCCAGGAGACAAACAGACCTTAGCCAGACTAATTGTGAGTTCATGTCCTCAAGTAGTTTGGTATGCTGATTAAAATCAGGTCCTAAAATGTGCAAGTCAAGGGTGAGCCCAAGCACTCACAGAGAATTTTATGCCACCCCATTCTCACAATCCCTCCTTTCTATTCTCTGCTCACTGCTTTCCTACTGCCAATGGCAACCCTTTCTGGTCCCCTTGCTAGATAGCTAGAACTTAATATCCTTCTGTTGCATATTCTCCATGACTATATTTGTCTTTAGGGCTAAAAGGCAAGAGGATAAAGAAAAAAATATAATGGGAATTTTCTTCAACCTCTTTGGAGCTCAGTTCCTTTGGTAAGAAAGAAAAATTCCCTTTAGAGGTCGGAAAATTCACCATTTCACTCTTTTTGCCACTGGATGTCAAGTTCAGAAATGCAGCTTGAAGGAATAGAGATTTTAAAAAAAATAAAACTAAGGATTTTGCCCACTTCCTATGTGCCACAGTAGCCCCATTTCGCACTCCTTGAACCAGCAAAAGAAAAAAAAAAGTATTTCTTTTGAAGATTTTTCTGTCTCTGCTCAGTGTGCAGCTTAAGGATTTGTACTGACATTATGTCTAGGCCAGAAGGGAGGGAAAAAATACATGAAATTCACCATGGTTCATTCATTGTTCGAATTTCAGTTTTCTTCCCTAATCTGCCTACTAGTTAGTTCTCATAGTTTCTAAAGAGTTGCTCCATGCATTCTTTCAGAATTTTTAGTTGCATTCAGTGGAACAGCAGAATGAAGTATGGTTACCTCATTATAATCAGAACCTGGAATCTGCTTTATTTTCAACCTCAGAAAATTAATATTGCTTGCAATATATAAAAATATTTTATTCATTTCATCATCTGTAGTTTACACTCAATTACTACTCATTGTAAGATTTTAAAAAATAATAGATATAATCAAACTCAAACCCTCTTGGCTTTTTACCTTTGTGATAGTCATTAAAAATGTCAGGAGTTCAAGAAAATGGCAGAGACATGTTTCATATTTCCAAATTTCCTCTCCCTAAAACATCAGAGTGACTATGTTAAAACACAGAAATCTGAAAGATAACTTCTATAGCAAAAATAGATGAAACTGTAATCTAACGACCCTCATAATTGAAGATTTGGCAAAAAATAAATAAAAAATAAAAAATAAAAAAAACAAATGGTAGTATCTTAGTCTGTCGATGTTAGCCAAATCTGGAATTCATTACCCCTCAGTTTATAAAGTAAGTAAATTAGTAATTACTTGGAAGCAAAATTTTCATCATACAATAAAAGTGATGGAACTTAAGAAGTTAACTTTCTTCAAAGCTAAAATTAGAAATGCAAAGACTGTGTTTTCTAGTTCTAACATTTACAATTTGAAATAGTGACAAACCCAGTAGAAACAAGAGCTGCTAATAAACACATTTGAGTCGCTAGTTGCCATATTCTCCTTAATGCAACCAAAACAACTTGGTGATTGATATGTCGGATTTCTCTTTTGGGGCAGCACATGTCCAAGATGAACCTAGAAGACATTCTAAGACTAGAGAAAAAAAAGTCTCATCACTACTTGTGTTCTCTCAAGAGGACTTAAGGAACAACTCGATTCCTAAAAATCAATGGCAGGACAATTTAAGCATTAGAAGTAATAGACACAAAAGGTTGAAACACATAAAATATGTTAAAATCAATGAGTCCAATAATAATATTAAGAAACAAAAATACATTGACCAACTTGGGGAATCTAGAATATCAACTCATTATGAAACTTAACCATTCTAAGAAAAAATTAAGTATTTGACTCAACTTTCTTCACAAGATAATCAAATTACACATGATGAGGGAAAGTCTCTTTTTATACAAAAACACCGACTACTAAATAAAGCAGCAATAACAATTAGAATATCACCAATTTTTCACTGGTAGTAAATTAATTGATCTTGCAATGAAAATTAAAGATTACCAAAATCAAGAAAATGAAGACAAAGGGTATCATGTTCTTCATAATGAGAGTATACAATTCCACTTGTGATGTATTCTCACAAAAATATTTAAAGCAGATTCAGCATTTTAACAGAGGTGCAATCAGTAAACTTCAAATGTAATAAACTCCACGTGAAAAAGGACTGTTTCTTCAACAAATAAATTGCAAGGACAATGAAGAAAGATAAATGTTAAATCATCAGATTAAAAAAAGAATTTATACATATTAATAGATTACATTAATTTTATTTTGGATTATAATTCGGCCTATTAGAATACATTATGAAACCTGAATAAAGAAGTCATGGTATTTGGGATTAGTTTCAAAGTAAGCAAGTATGGCTGAGATAGAGGATAAGGTGAGGATATCAATGAAATAAAACTGAACCAGAATTAAAGACTGTTGAAATTGGTGATTGATATATGGGCATTGATAATACTAAAAATCTATCTTTATAACAGTATATTTCCATTAACAGTTTCCTAAAAATCGAAATTCCTAATGTGAGGTTATCCTAGTATAATTGATTAGAATTGATTAGGAATAAGTCCAAATGCTAATGTGGCCTCAGACACATCTAAGACTGAAAATTTACTCTTTATAAGATTTAATATGATATTAACTTTTGTCATTCATTCTTATACACTACAAAGAACTTTAATAGTTTTTATTCTTTCTCAATTTTAGGTATAAGGACCTTTGGACAACGATCCAGAATTTTCTTGAAAATAAAGGAATTATGTTCATACATTAGTATGCGAAAGACTCATAGGAAATATGAAAAACTAACTTCTATACTTTCAATGAGATGACTTACATTTATTACGTGTGAACTCGAACTTTAAATACAGCATTACTTTATAATAGCATTTTAAGTTCATAGTTCCAATTAGAAACATTTGATTCAAAATCTATGCTGTGAATCATTCAGTTATGTGTACGTATAATTAAAATTGAGTAAGCATAAACACACCTATTTCTTAAAAGCACATTTTAATTTATTGTTGTTTCTGTCTAGGCTAATTTCTCTCATTTTAAAAAGCAGTGGTCCACAAAAATATCCACATATAAACTCTATCGATCACAGAAAAACTCACTTCTCACTTCCACCACACTTTAAATACCTAGCTTTGCTGGCGAAAACTGCAGTACACAATACAGTAGAGCTCTGAAAGCAAACACAAGCACATTTTATACAGTGGTATAAGCATTTGAATTTATCTCTGATCAATTATACTAGGAAATAACCTCACATTTTGAATTTCCATTTTTAGAAAACTTAATGGAAATGTAACAAACATATAAACACTTTATTGTAATTATACAGAAATAAATTTTATTTATTGGCATGTTTAAATAAAATCTTATTTCAATGACCAATGTGACTAACACTGAAGCAAACTGGAAAGATCAAACACCCAATTTCCTGACTGCATGCAACACAATTCCACTGAAGGCCATTTATTGAATGCCCTGTGTCTTACATCATTTGAATTATTACCTGCCATCTATTTACATAGATTTTGCTATTTGTCTTTGTGATAATTTTAAAAACACAATGGTGCATTTACTACTAAGTACAAAAACGTTACCTTTACATGAGGACATGAGTTACTACAAATTAGCAGCCTATTCAACTACTTGAAGTTCCTAAAACACTTATTTTCGCACTATTTTGTGATTGGACGAGTTCAGCTGTGCCTACCAAGAATCCTATTTTTGTTTTTGTATTGTTTTGCTTATTATCTAATCAAAATCAGATATAAAACAGTTGTAAAAATTAACCCGTTAATATAAATTATCACTGTTTAATTTACTTATGCCAACTCAGAGTCCATCATTTCTGTCTGTTTTTAATGCTTATTTTTGTTTGTTTCTTAATCATTAGGTTGAAGTAGTACCCTGATTTTATACTGTGATTCTCTTATCTTTTTAAAATTAGATATTCCAGAGCAGAGGTGCCCAAACCCAGGTCAGTGGGCTGTTAGGAATAAGGTTGTACAGCAGGAGGTGAGAAGCCAAACCAGTAAAACATCATCTGTATCTGCAGCCACTCCCCAACGCCAGCATCACTGCCTCAATCCCACCTCAGATCGTCAGGCATTAGTTTCTCATATGAACATCTGTCCTTGGTGCCAAAAAGGTTGGGGACCGCTGTTATACGGAACTCTCAGAGCACTCCACGTGCTAAGTTAAACTTTTATATAACACAGGAATTTCATCCTCTTTAATTTATCAATGAAACCTAGGGCTATATTAAACATTATTTTTAGAATTACTTAATTCTAGAAGTTAGACACATTTCTCCACTCAGATGTTTTTGCCACAATGTTACATGACCTTTTAGAGTCTAGACAGTAGGATAGCCAAATAGATGCTGTGGGACTAATCAGGTCTATGTTTGAGTACAAATTCCTCTATACAGTTAAATGCAACAATCAAATCTTTTGATCTTTTTAAGATCACTGTTTTCCTCACTTTGTTTTCCATCCCCTGATTTTCAATGATTTGAGTAAAATCAATCTGTCATTCTCTTCCTATCAAAAAGTCATTTACATTTCATTTTCATTTAATCCGTAAATTTTCCTGTTTTAAAGTAAAACTAGCAAGTATTCCCATGGTAAATGTTTTATTACCCTTATATGTGCCAAAATTTAAAAGCAAATTGGACTTAACATATTATGAATGTTGACCATTAATTTTGAAATGTTTACCTTTCTCAGTGAACTCTTGTTTTCTCAAATTAATATTGATAAGTTTAAAAATTAATTTAGGATAGAAAATTATCACAGGACTCATAACAGTTTTTACGTCAAATTTAAGCATCTGTATGTAATCTTATCCAGATAATTTCTAGAGTGATTTCTAATTATTGAAAGTCAACCTTTTTATTACATTCTCAAAGTTTTTTCTAAAGTTATCCAGTAGGCTGTTTTTCCACAGTATCAATGGTATATATAGTTTTAATATACAGATGTTTAAGAGTGAATATCATAGCAGTGTTCAGAAACTTTTAAAATTTTGCAACTTGACTAATAAATCACTAGTAAATCAAATTATTTTCTTTCCTCTGAAGTTTTATTGAAAAAAATAAAAACAAAACTAAGAGACATACCCATAAGGCATTATGGCTTTGGTTCTCCCATTACTTATAGGCCTATTAATTACTATTACTTCAAAGGGGAAAAAAAAAACTTAATAAATGCTGTAACAAGAATCAAAAAAGCCTAGCTGTTCAGGCAACTTCGTAATGTTTAAGGTTACCTCTGAGATTCACTCTGATAATGACTAAAATACTATTTCTGACTTCAGGAATCTCAAAGTCCAATGGAGAAAACACGTACATACAGAGATATTAAGAAACTTGACAATCACAATGATCACCATACATAAAATGTGTTAAGGGTCAAAAAACTTTTTTAAAAAATAGAAGTCTTAATGTTTCAGAAAAATACATATTACAAAATTTATGATAATACTGAGTTATAAAATGTTATATAATAAACTTTCAATAAGAACAATGATAATAAAGGAAAGCATCAAAATATCCATAATAATATCTGTATAACTGCATTAAGCATATATTCTAAATATGTGTTCCTGTTTAAAATGTTTCTTTTAACAGGTGTATTGGTATTTTAAAAAATATATTTGTATTTCCCCTGTATTAAAAAAAAAACAAAATCAGTACTCATGAAAAATGAACAGAGACTGTCAACATGCATGATGAAACAAGAAGTCATATGGGCTATAGTTGCAGCAGGCCAATTAAAAAGAAAAAGAATAAGTTTGAGGTTCAAAGTTACTAGCATCAGTGAAACTCAGATATAATCAGTGAAGATAACGACAGACCATTAGGCAACTGGTTTTATTTTGCTACTGGGCAAATCAAAAGCACATTATTAAGTACTGTTCCAAAACTTAGGGTTTAATTTTTGAAAGTGATGCTATTCAAGACAAAAAGGACTAAAGCAGGTGTCCTAAGTTATTAGGAAAAGTTTGGTATACATTGCATTTGAAGTGCCTGTTGGATATCCAAATAATGATTTCACAAATAGATGAGTTTGGAAGAGATATATGTGGTCTGAAAGCATCATTTAAGAGTGTATATATGTGTGTGTGTTGAATCATTTTTACAAAATATGTTCCTAGAAGGAATGTGTAGAGATTAACAGCAGAGACTCAAAAAAAGAATGGGATACTATAGTGCAACCAAGAAGCCAGAAAAGATCACTTAAAAAAAAAAAAATGGAAAGAAATATCCAGAAATGTAGGAAGACTAGATTATAGAATATGACAGATGTGTCAAAAAGACCAAAAGATGTAAGGTTTCACTTTGAGAAAGTGTATGTATGATTATAATGGTAAAATAAAGAAGGCAATGTTATAAGAATGTTAAGACCTGCATCAGTAACACAAAGTCAGTGCAGTTCAGAAAGGATCAGCTATAAAGAAATGAGCAAGCCTTAGAGAAATGAGCATGCACTTACAGTTCTCCCAAAGAATGTTGCATAGCATCATGGGAGAACAACCCCAAATATACATCCAGATTTGAGATACAAAGAACAAACTAGAAGAATTTTCATACGTCTTTCACAGCTATGATTCAATGATTTTCATAGTGCTAACTTATGAAGCTTCTAGTTTTTCATATCGGCACCCTCAAGCAAAAACCACGAAAGTGGATAACTACTTCTTGATGAGGAATGGCTTCTTCCAAACAAAGTGTGATGCTTTAAAAGGACAGAAGCAGAAGAGAGTAATTGGGGTAGTAATTGGTCCAAACTGAAATTGGTTCACAGAAAACATGGCCTCTGGCACAGCATCTTCACCAGAGAATAAATTATATGAATATGAAATTTATCTAAATGACTTCCTAGGGTTCTGGCTCCCTGCCAACTTGCTCTGACTGTTGGATAATTGAACTGGCTCTCAATTTACATCAACCATACTTCCTTCTTAGCATTTTAGAGGATGATGCTAATGGAAACCAATTGGATAGTTAGAGTGTTTTAGAAAAATCTACACTTTCCTAGCAAAATCCAGGCCTGGAATGATCTTTCCACATTTGAGTGTGAAAAAGAGGGGATAAAATTATGCTGCCTATACTATAAATAAAATGTTAAGAGAAGCACATAAAACTTTTTTTAAAACTATACAACAGAACACCTAAATATGTATTAGATATCGCCTGTCTTGAATTCCCAGACACATTTTAAAATGCATAGAATCTGAGAGAAAAATCTTAAAAGATTAAAGATTTGTTATCAAACCAAATTAAGGTGGAGCTTGTTAAGGGAGCGAAATCATTTGTGAACCTTAAATGTGAAATGATGAATATAAAATCTGCATTAGAAAAAGTATAGGCAGAACCAACACTAAAGAAAATAGTGATAAAGACCTCTTAAATATAGCCCTCTGTAAGAAAGAGGTAAAAATAGAGATTAGAACAGATCTAGATAATAGCTCATATGGATCTCAAATGTAGATAATTAATGTTCAGTAAAGAGTCCCAAAGATAAACTCACAAGGACTTCATTTGAAAAATTAAAATGAAACTTCACTAAAGTGAGGGGTGACATAATCCTACAGATATAAAAGTGACCATATCAGATAAAATTAAGGGAAAAAGAGTCAACCTTGAGGTATAGCCTTTTCAATGTCAAGAATATAAGAGAAATTCAATATGAGGCAAAAATCAGTTTCATTACAAAATAAGAAAAAAACAAGTTTTAGACTCTAACCATTAAATTTAGAAAATAAATATAAAGAGCCAAATTTGCAGAAGAATAAAAGTATACAGAATAAAATTTTTTTTCAAATAAATCTGGCATTCATATCTGCATACACCAAAAAAGACTTTTGTGGAATTACACATCCTTTCTGAAAACAAAAGTCTGCATGTTTGTACAACACACTGAAAGATATAACACAGTTGTATGAGAGCTCAAATTAACTTAAGGGCAGGCTATAATTTATAATGGTTAAGAAGATTAGACTAAAGCCAGTCTGCTCAGCTGCAGATTCTCTTTTTACTAGCTAAGTAATTTGGACAAATTTATTTATCCTTCTGTATAATTAATAATATCACCATAGCAGACTGCAAGAACTAAAAAATAACTTATTTGAAGTTCTAAGTATCACAATATATTTGGCATATAGTAAGGAAAAAATAAATGTTCAAATGAAAATAGGCAAAATAAAGAGATGAAAAGAAAAAGAAAAAGATTGCAAATAAGAAATTTTATAAGACAAGTTTGGTAGTTAATCCTAGAACTAGAGAAATATTTTTGCATATCTTTAGTATATAACTTGTAAAATAAAACAACATGGTTATGAAAACAAACATAGGAGATACTGCAGATTTGATTCCACACCATAGTATTAAAGCGAGTCAGGCAATAAAATGAGTTGTAATCTTTTTGCTAGTGTTGAGTCCTACCTTCATTTGGTTAAAAAAAAAAAACAACAACAACTGTGAATTGAAATAAAGTAAAGCTCAATAAAAAGAGGTACGCCTGTAATTCCTTAAAGAAAATTCACAACTTAATAAGATCATTGATAATTAGCAGCTGTACTACAAGAAACGGAAAGACAGAGCATCAATAAAGAAAAGTGGTTTGGTCTCCTATATTTCATGTTATGTAGAGAGAAACCAAAAAATAGTTGACATTTTATAATTAATGAAGAATAATTTTCATTTAATTTTTTAAAAATAGTAGGCAGCAAACCTTTTCACCCTCTTGGGCAAGGAAACACATTGCTACCGAGGAAAAGTTAAAAGAAAGAAAACCACTGCACGAAACTGTCCTACACTCAGCCTATTTAAGACTCCTATGCTGGGTGAAGGGTAGGTTCACTGGTGAGGAAAGCCCCACCTGGGACAACCAGTAGGCAAGTAAGCACCAATTAGCAGTCTGCCCCTGACGGAAAGACAAGAGGTTGGAGTGAGATCCTTTCTAAGGCACAGACAGATAGGGAAGATATAAAACCGATGGTAGAGATGGAATATTGAGAGAAAACCTCCAGCATATCAAGTCTACCCTAAGCTAACACCAAAAGAATAGGAAGCCTGTAGTGCACTGCATGTAACCATAGTAACAACAAAACCCAAATGCAGCTCAACTCATGACAGGATTGATCCAACTCCACACACTAACATCCTAGCAGATAAAAGGTATGTATTGTTTCAAGGCATAAACTTTTACAGCTCAGCCTCTAATGTTCTAGACACAATGTTCAGTAATTGCTTAAAATTTTCAAATACAAAATAAGGCAGGAATAAAACAACTGTCTGTTAAGAGACAAAGCAATTAATAGAACTTTATTCAGAGACTATCACGTGTGAAGCTATAAGAAAGAGAATATAAAATGACATTTAACATGAAACAGCACGGGTGAACTTGGAAGGCATTATCCTAAATGAAATATGACAGTCATAGAAAGACAAATTCTGCATGAGTCCATTCATATGCTGTATCTGAAATAGTTAAACCCACAGAAGCAGAGACTATAATAGTGGCTACTATGAGGTACTCAGTGGGGGTATGGGGAGTTGTTATTCAATGGATATAAAGTTTCAAGAATGCCAGATGTCTTCTTTCCATTGGGCGGCTGTAACAAAAATTCCATAATACAATCACATACACAATCGCACACATACAAAAACAAATGCACACTCACACATTCACAATCTCATTCGTGCCAACACCTTCAGATGTTCTTGCATGGACACGGACACAGACGGAGACAGACGGACACACACACACACACACACACACACACACACACACACACACACTCTCTCTCTCTCTCTCTCTCTCTCTCTCTCTCTCTCTCTCTCTCTCTCTCTCTCTCACTGTTTTATATGTATTTCTAAATTTAAAAAATACATAAAGATGCATCTAGAAGTTTAGGAGCATTGTGTGAATATGATATTTGGATTTCCTGAAAAGTAAATATTGGATCTGTAAATGAGAGTGAACTTTGAGAGAAACACAGATGCTGTATACTTAACATTTTATCAGTTGTTTTTGATTGGCAAATTAAACCTCAGCATGACAGTAAAATTTCCCTCAGGGTAGTTCCAACCAGCTTTAATGCTGGTGAGATGACCTGCAACATTATATAGAACTAATTTTAAATATAATTAAATTTTATTTTCACTTTTATTTTGCTTATTAGTTGCCCTACTTTATCTGAGTGTTTTTGGTAATTGAATGGAACACTGGGATTGACAAATTTTGTAAATGTTACTGAGATGACACTGAGAAAAATATGAATTAATTAAAAACACTTGGATTTAGTTGTTGTGTGCAGTTAGCTCTCTAATAAATGAGCTCCTTGATGACCTCATTACAGAATTTTTTTCTTTTCACAAGGCTGACTTCACACAATTGCCCTTTTACTACTCAAACTGAAGTTAGGCTTCCAACATGATCCCCAAGTGCCATAGCTTCCACTGCCCCATTGTCTTTGAAAGTGTCTCTTTCAAAGCTAATAATAAAGTTTTCAGGGCTTTGATTTCTTCTCTGGGGGTGATTTCTTTAATGCTGGCCTATATGAATACTTTATGATTACCAAAAATGTCATTAAAAAGTCATCCTTTGAAGGTAGCAGATGTGTTTCTTTTCTTCTATCTCCAATATACAAAACAGAATGTCTGTATTCTTGAATTCAACATGAACATAAAAGATTACATTAAAACTCCGTACATTTTGCTACACAGATCAACATTTGCCTCTGGAAGGAGTATTTTATCATACATATTTTCCATCAGTTTTCTATTCTTATCTCTACAGCACTCATAATCTGAGATTAATTTTTAGAAGCCATTACTCAAAAGCTCTCTTATGAAACTAGATCTATAATTCAAGAGCAAATTTTGTATCTTAATCAACTGGGTTATTTTTTCAAAAAGAACATAATAGACAGCATCATTCCTACAAATAATGATTTAATAAGTCTAGATTCAGGCATGCGGCTTTATATGTTTAAGTTGTTCCTAATGACATGATGATATTCCTAGAATGAGAAAAAAAGTAACCAGGATAATTTAACTATTTCTCCTGTATCTGTTAACAGATTAGTTATATATCAACCATATTTGACCTTAATAATGCTTCTCCACTATTTTTTTTACAGTTGAATGACATTCCTACTAAAACAGAATTCTCTTAATAGATCACACAGAACAGGACACAGATATTATTATTTTTCAATTCATAAGTGCCAATATATAATATCTCCATATGAATGATGTCTATAGTAGCAGGAAGTTTGTGGAAGAAAATATCATTTTGCTCTAACAACAGTTATTAAAATAAACTAAAATAATTTTAAATGTTTAAAAATATGTGTCTCACACATATATAAAATGGAAAATGTCAAATATTTTGTTGAATTCAACTAATAAAGGAATCTGTAAGATGATAAAGCAGAGTCAAAGAGCCTTTAAGAAACTGGATGTTTTTAGGCAATGTTAGGATAAACACATTAGCCTAGCTATAAGGCTGAGTGATGTACCATAGTATCATAAGTCATAACTCTTTGGGTTATTTTTTTCCACCAGATAGAAATTATATGCATTTCAACAAAATCTACATTTCATCAAAATTCTACAATTTAACATGTAACTAACTATAAGACCTTTAATCAATAATAGTAATTTGAATTAAATACATTCCTCTAGGATACCTTTTACCTTACTATGATATTAAAAGGTTACTCACCTTTTTGTCTTATTTTCAATTTTTAAATAATTTTTCTCTGAAGCCACAGTACTCATAAGCAAGAGTTTTGACAGTGATAATGATTTCATCTGGAAGACAGGCTTAGAAAAACATAATTGAAATAAAAATCCTCAATTTAATTAAGAACTACCTGACTTTGGAGTTGAAACAATAAATAAAAGTTTTCAGTGAGCATGTGTAAGAATGGCTTGACTTTCCAAACAGATTGCTTAAATTTACTTATCATTACAACATCTCACAAACCCCAGACAATTCTCCAAAATGAAATCACCAGACCACAATAATATAAACAAAGAAGTCAAAAGAGCACAGAGAGCACAGCCTGCACAGCTGTGATCGTCTTTATTCTTGCTTTTACCCCCTATATTTTAGCATGACATGCCAATGCTTAGGCAATTCAGTCAGCCCCATGAAGTGATTACTGACCCCTACAACAAAATCCAGATTTTAATTCTAGAGCTCCTCTTCAAAGAGTCTGTTAATTTAGAGTCCTTTGTGATGTTCCATATCTACACAGTATTATTGTACTGTAGAAACTGATAAACTAATTTAATCTGAAAGGTTTATTGACAATGAATGAACTTTTCATTTCCTACTTATTCAAATCAGAATTACAACTGCACACAAGCTTTATATTAATAATACAATGGTATGAAAATGATCAACACAAGGAATGGATACAAACTGGAGAATAATTTTAGTTAGAAAAATCCTTTTCTAAAACAACTTTTCCTAAAATTATACCACAGAAGTTCTTCCAAAATAATTTAGATATGAGATTAGCAATCAACAGCCAACACTTTAAATTCACGTGTATTTTAATGATTCAAAAATTATAAACATTACTTCCAAACTCAACATTTGTTATAATAGCTATTAACTATTATTGTTCTTTTCTGTGTTTTTTACTTTGAGAATCTAAATTTATAAATCCTTAATTTTGTTATTTATCTTTGTCTCTATCTCTAAACTCTAGCTTTCTAAATGTGCAATATGTCACAATCTAAAGAGTTGTCATCAATTATTTTTTTTAAATCTACTACAGTTTCTTATAGCACCACCGCAGGCAATACACTATCAATTTTTCAATTCTTTTCAATAGAATTCAACAATATATATTCAAAACATTTAAATAATCTCTTACATCAGTGATTTTATCGATATTCAATTAAAACTTTAAATGGCGTTACATATTATCCTTAATATATTTCTCCTTTGAAAGGTCCCTACAGCTATAAAAGTACTTCATGTCTTATGTCAGGAGAATCAATGCTTGAGAAAAAAATGGATGATCTTTTGAGAACTCATCTTATTGGTTGGCCCATTTCCAGTTAGAGTATAAAAGGCATTGAAAATATTTCATGAGATTTCTATAAGAGTCATTCTTTTTAAGAAGAATGTTTCTAAGTATGGCATGTTTTTTTCCCCTTATGAAAGTATAAAAGTTAAATCTTGGAACATCTTGCAAACTTATGATTATACAACTTATCACTTCTTTGTAAAGTGACTGATTTCCATAAAAGAAACCATTCATCTCTCCTGCAATGAAAAATCTCAATAGTTTTGTATATTTTTGTAATTTTTATTAGGTAAGTATTTATCAATATATGTTAAAAATCTATTAATTACATTCACAATTTCTTGAATGAAATGTGTATTCATTAAGTAAAAGTAGTATGTAGAAAGTTTGAACATATTTTAAATATGATTTTCAGTTGTTTCTATGTTCTTTGTACAAAGAAAACTATGCACTTTAACGCAGTGGCTGGAGAAGTCTTCAAGTGGTATAATGTGTAAAGCTAAGTTTGAACAAGGCTACATACACTATAAAGTAAATATACATGACTCTAACTTTTTTTGAACTAAACTATGAATATGGTTGTGTCTGTTAGAATTTTTGGTTAAAATATTCTTAAGTAATCAGACATCAGCCAAATGTCAAAATAAGTATGTCTAAAACTTTTCCTGTCCAAAAAAAGTAATGGAAAAAAAGAAATAATTGTGAAAATTTTTTGTAACTGGAAAATATGATTTTCATAACTGGAAATTGGATTGGAACTTGAGCTTTTACAAAGCTTTATTCACAAAGAAGAGACTTTATTTGACCTGTCTGGTGATATCCTGGAAGAATCCACTCAAAAGGCTTATGTTTTTTTGAACTCAAAAAAATTGCCCAATACTGGACTTCTCTGCAGGAGGCACTTATCAAATATTTACCAGCACAACTTCCTGAGGCGAGGGTAAAAGATGGGGCAAATACAGACTAACAAACAAGCTTCAAAGGATAAACTAAGGAATGAGATGCGCATAGAGGTTTGAAAAAGGTCTGACACATTCCTGGGAATCACAATGGCTTTAATATGCCAGTCTATTAAACCCATTTGTCAAACTCAGTCCCACAGCAAAAACTGTGAGGTGCCAAGGGAATCTCTATCCAATCATTATCTGACCATAACATTAACCAAACATTAGCGGTCACACGTATCAAAGGTGCAGATTTAATGAAATTAGTTCAGAAATCTCAATAAACAAACAACTACTACAACAAGCATAATAACAACAAAACATAAAGAGAGGTGGGAACCTAATTTCCAGAGTTTACACATTATTAGAAATATCCAGATTTCACTGAAAAAAAAAATTACAAAAAGTATAAAGGGGAAAAAAAAAGGATGAGTCATAGAGAAAAATGCACTCTATACAAATTGACCAGGAAGAAACCCAAAATATAAACTTACTAACCAAAGACTTTAAACCAGCTATTTTAAATGTGTTCAAAGTGTTAAGCCATCAGTTATTTTAAATGTGCTCAAGGAGCTAAAAGATACTGTGTCTAAAAACATTAAAGGAAAGTATAAGATTGATGTTTCACCAAATATAGAATACCAATAAAGAAAAATAAATTATAAAAATCATCCAAATAAAATTCTATATTTAAAAATTATAATAATGGAAATAAAAAACAGATTTGAGCAGGCAGAGAAAGAACTGGAAATATGAATAAGTCAATTAACATTATCTGCTTTGAGGAACAAAAAGTAAGAAAATAAAGAACAAAGCTATGCTCAAAGTCAATTCTAGATTTCAAAAGCTACTACCAAGTGTCAGTAATCAAAGCATTATGGTACTTACCTGTCTCTGCTCTAGTGTTAGAGTAGGATTTTAACTGAGAATAAAACCTTGTCATATTTAAAAATCACAGGATTAGAGACAATATGAAAATAATAATCCAAGCATAAATATTCATTCAAAGAAAACCGACTATCCATCTTAGCATCCAGAAAGAACTCATCTTCAAGTGCCAATACAATGAAGGAGATATGGTGGAGGCTATAGAATCCGTATTTCAGGAAAAGTATTCAAATTATAAAATCCTAATCTTAGGTTACTTTTCCTAGGCTATAATATACAAAAAAAAAAAAAAAACATTTAAAGAAATTGTCTGGTATACAAAGTTTGAATTATGATATTAATGGTAAAGCCAATTTACCATGATGTTGTCATTATTTTAAATAGCACACAGTAAATACCACACACAAAATAAGCTAAAAATATCTGGGCTTTAAATCACAATAACTTGTTCTATTAAAATTTATGCAATCTCATACTCCTCTTAACTTCAGAAATTGAAATAATTTTATTTCTTATCTTTCATCAAACATCATAGCTATCATCTTCTAACTTAATATTAACATTTCCAGAGATTAAAAAGTAGTAAGATGAATATAGGACTTATAGGAAGTCATCTGTATAAAAGCAGCTGCTACTTATCCAATTAATTTGATGAGACGCAGTACTGCAGGTGATATGTAAAAATACAGAGATATAGATGCATTATATGCAGATCAGAAAATACTTTGTAAACTTGAGGAATTCTTATTATATGTTCATAGTTCTGCATATCAAGCATTTCAGCATTTTGAAAGGTAATTGCATTTGTCATATTATTCACAATGCAGCGAAGCATGCATGTAAACATCTGTTCTAAAAACGGAAAGGCTTGGTTATTAAGACATTTTAATGAATTTTCATCTTCAAGTACAAAAAATCTTGAACTAAATCCTATCGTAAATTTGTCAGGAAGCAGGTCCTGCAACTTCTCATGCATGTTTTAACACAGAAATCCCAAAGTGCAGTTTTTATGGATTTTTTATTACTGTATTGTCACTATTTTAATTAATGGATACTTATAAATATCAGTATGAGCTTATTATTCTTAGTGTTTAATTATATCCAGTTTTAATTATCTCCACTGATTCTTACATTTGGTATTATAATTTTGTTAATACTAAAAGCTAAATGAAATATAATTTTCAACTTCAAAAATAATTTTGGAATACAATAGTTCCATATCATGGCAATGTCTTAAAAAATAGCTAAATGCCCTTTTTGTCCTGTTTTGTATTGAAAAGTGAAAAATAACGCAAATAGGAAAAAATCATATTTTGAAAACTTCAAAGCTCCTGCAAACGAGTAGCCTGAAAGTTGTCCTATACTTTGCTGTCTACAATAAATAGTGGTTCCTCTGACCTGCTACTTAGAATTATTCATATGCCTTATAAACCATTAACATGTCTTCTGTATCTAAATTTATAGTAGAAATATAAATATATCATGACAAACCACAATCATCAGAAATAAGCTGATTTTAGTGTTTGGCAGGCCTGATAGCAGCTACTAAAAATAATGTGATGGGAAAATAACTGTAGGCACTTAGCCCTAAATCTCTGAGACTATCTAATGAAGTTGAGGAAATGGCATCATTTCTCTGCATCTGGGTTTGAATTAGTGATGGATTAGGGAGATGGAATTTTCATTTTTTAAGTAATAGTAAAAAAAGCAAAATTCTCAGGTAAATTCATATAATAGAACATAATTCGCCACCTCCATAATTTAAAAAAAAAAATGATTTCAGAATTAAAGGGCTTCATGCAAATTTCAACTTTATGAGAATATAAATGGTACAGTAGCAGGATCTTTACCATTTGTCAAAGGTCAGTATCCTAGACCCCCTATGAAATCACCTGCAAATGTTAGATCTAACAAATATAATAGTTTTATTGAGATAAGACTTATGGTATGAACAAAATATATCAACATTTAAGAATATGTGAATCATACACCCTTCTAATATTCTAATCCATATCCTTTTTTGTTTCTAAAAAGTTATGCTGCATTTCAATAACAAAGGCACAATAAAATTACTAGTTTATTGTTTAAATAACTTCTGCTGAAATAGGTCTCTCTTCACCTGACAAGTTCAAATCTCCCACCATCCAGGAACTGAGCAAAAAAATGAGACTTTCTGAGTTCCCACGTGCCAATGTGAGCAGATGCTTGTGATAAAAACAAACTAAAAGACCTGAGACCAAGCCTCATAATCAACATATCACTCCACCTCGTGAGAAATGTAAGTTTCAGGAGGACATTCTTCCTCTATTTATGCCCATGCTCTTCTTACCTTATAGAGGCAGTGAGCAGAAGCAAGAGCTTCAAGCAAGAGCTCTCTCTAAAAAAAAATCATATTCAAAAAGTGTTCTAGTATTCATCCTGGTGCTCCCCACAACATGGAAAAAAGGTAACCTTGTCTTTTAGTTTTCAGTTATCAAGCCTTATCATTTTCCCCAGTGACCCAATCACTATAATAGTAATATGTTAATGCCAGAATAAGAATTACTTTCTATAAAGGGCCAAACAGTAAATATTTTAGGCTTTGTGAAACAAAAGCAAAATCTAGATTTTATGTAGATATTTATATAACAATAAAACTTGCACAGACTGTTACAGTTCATTTGCATATTTTATGAAAACAAGTATAATAATTGAGTACAGATTTTAATAGAACATTAAGGAGAAAAAAATTTTGAGAGTTTACATTTTAGTTGATTATGTTTCAAATTTAGTATTTCCTATCAAAATGGATTGCAAAGTTTCATAAGTTAATGCTAATAAGAAATAAGCATCTCCAGAAGAAAAAATGCTGGATCATATGGTAGTTCTATTTTTAAGGCTTGAAGAAACCTTCGTACTGTTTTCCATAATGGCTGTGCCAATTTACATTCCTACCAACAATGTACCAGGGGTCTCTTTTCTTCACATCCTCACCAATACTTGTTTTCTCTTGTTCTTTTGATAATAGCCATACTAAGAACTATGAGGTGATATCTCATTGTAGTTTTGATTTGCATTTCTCTGATAATTAGTGATATTAAGCATCTTTTAATTTATCTGTTGTTCATCTGCATGTTTTATTTGGGAAAATGTTTATTCAGATCCTCTGCCTTTTTTTTTTTTTTTTTTTTTTTTTGCTATTGAGTTATATGAGTTCCTTATGTATTGTAAATATTAATCCCTTCTCTGATATGGTGTACAAATATTTTCTCCCATTTCATAGGATGCTTTTCTATTTATTCTTCTAGGCAGAAGCTTTTTAGTTTGATATACAATAGCATTTAACCAAAGAGAAGAGCTGTACACTGCAAACAATATGACATTGATAAAAGAAATTGAAAATGAAAATAAATGGAAAGATATCCCATGCTCATAGGTTAAAATATTATTAAAATGCCCACACTATTCAAAGCCATCTATAGATTGCCTGCAATTCCTGTCAAAATTCCAACAGCATTTTTTTCCCCCACAGAAAGAGAAAAAAATCCTAAAATTTGCATGGAACCACAAAGACCCTAAAGAGCCAAAGTGCAAGCATACATATCTAGTTTCACTGTGCTTTGCTTTATTGAGCTTCATACATGTTATGTTTTTTACAAATTAAAGGCAAGACATTCTATGAGAAAAAAATTACAACTCACTTTATGCAGTGGTCTGAAACTAAACCCACAATATCTCCAAAATATGCCTATAATCTTGAAAAAGAACAAAGCTGAAGTCATCACACTTCCTGATTTCAATTAGAATACAAAGCTATGGTAATCAAAATCGTATAGTGTCAGCATAAAAACAGACACAAAGACCAATGGAACAGAATCCAGAGCCCAGAAATAAACCTATGCGTATATGGTCAACTAATATCTGAGAAGAGAGCCAAGAATATTCAATGGGAAAAGGACGCTCTTTTCAATAAATGGTGTTCGTATATATACGAACATCAAATTTGACCCCTATCTCACACCACTTATATGGATTAAAGATTTAAATGGTAAAACCGAAACCATAAAACTCTTAGAAGGAAATATAGGGGAAAACATCCTTGACATGGTCTTGAAATCATCCTTTTCTTTTTTAATGTGACACTAACACCAAAAGCAAGATAAAGTGGAACTACATCAAACTCGAGGTTTTTGATAATTTTTCCAAGTGATTTTAAATACATTTGATATTCACATGGTCAATGTAGTACAGTGTGTATATATTACTTTTCTACTTTTACACTTTGGAAAATTGAAGCTCATAACTTAACTGCTCCATGAATATAGGACTGATAACACAGATATTCAAATACCTAGTGATTTTTAGATATTATTGACTCTAGTGACAAATAGTTTCAGTACCAGGAGTTAAATATAACTACATAAAAAAGCAGACAAATTCTACTATGGAAGAGCTATAATAGCAGTAACCAAAGTATTAGGAATAGCCATGCTATTCTATTTGATCAGAGAGGTTGTGTAAATGTATAGGAAGATGTCATGCAGTTTCTCTTTTGTTAAGTAAAATCAAATCGATCTCATTTTTTTTGACCTACTATTCTTTCCATTCACCAAATAAAAATATACCTTCACTTTATTCCAGTTATTCCTTATAATTCTTTCCTCTAGTATATAATCTCTCTGACCTAAGGAAGCCCTGATGTGTGCACTTACTAACAAAACCCCAATCTGTCATCTGACGTCTTTTAAGTTTGATGGCTCTCTAATGCATTATCATCTCAGCAAAGATTGGGTAAAAGTATTTTGAAGGTCTTGACTGATGGTCAAAATAAAAAAGTATGAGTATCCACCATGCATTTCAGAGAGATTTTCTAACATATCCTTGTAAATATATTTAACGATCATGCTTTTAATATGATTTTACATCCAAATATATATCAAAGAACCTATCCCTTCAAAAATGTCAAGTTGCAAATAGAGTGGTCATAGAAAACTGAAATACTGGATCAAAACCTTCTGTAAATTAGGCAAATTATAAATTATGAACACAAACCACCTAGATACTAATATTTTTGTATATACTGTGAATGTTTGACTTGCCTATTGAATTTAAAGATTCTGGTAAAGAGTTTTGTTTTGGATTCTAATTATATGAAAGATGACTTGAACAATCAGCCAAATAAGCAACAAGGTAAAAAAAAAAAAAAAAAAAAAAAGAACAAAAACTTGGAATTGTGAGAAATTAATCATTTCACTGAGATTGATTTTTCTTCTGACCATGACCCAAGTGGCATAACCAGCTGCCACAGAAAACAAAAACAAGGGCTATGTTCATAAGGACTGGCATATATTCATGTAGGTAATTGTTTAGATCAAAGGATTAATTGTCTTTTTAATAACCAGCTGCTATTTACTTGCCAGTCCATTTTTTGACATATA
Organism: Rousettus aegyptiacus; assembly: GCF_014176215.1. Classification (NCBI taxonomy): domain Eukaryota; kingdom Metazoa; phylum Chordata; class Mammalia; order Chiroptera; family Pteropodidae; genus Rousettus; species Rousettus aegyptiacus. The sequence continues at coordinate 65,436,172 of NW_023416286.1, forward strand.
CTCTTTACCTCCACACTGATTTCGAATGTTTAAACCAAAATATATTTTTCCTTCTCATAATAGTTTCCAAAATTTAGAAGACTATGCTTAAGATTCAAAACATTTAGACTCAAAACATAACAAAATGTTTTCCATACTCAAACTGAATTTTTTCAGTCAAGCTATCTTCTCTTTATTAATGCTCAGTTAGACAGTAAGTTTTCCCAGGAGACATGTGTATGTATGTCTGTGTGTGTTTTGTACAAAATCGAAGCCAGGCTACATTTTAAAGATACATACAAACTGTCTGAAAACACAGAAATCGGCCTGATAAAATATTGACAATAAGATCAATTACTATAAACCAAGACATAAGAAATAAATATAGGGAACCTGGTCCTTTTCATTTGCAGTTAACTTACACTCACACCACATTCTCTCAACACAAAACCCCAAACCGTCTCACTCACAATGCCTCTTTGCATATCTTTCATGTGTTTAAAGAAAGGGGGTGGGAATCAATTGATTATATGTCCTTATTTTAGAATTGGAAGAATAAAATATGTATTCTTTCAAAATTTCATGCAAAGCCAAAACAGTATTTTCATGGCACATGAGCCAAATAGTAAGCCAGACAAATATTAAGCCATTTGCATTTCTTCTTTACATTTCCTAACTAATCTCATGTCAAGATTGCTATAAATTAGGAAACTAGTTCAGATACATCAACTATCTCATCAAAATAACAGAGCTTTCATTGGCAAAGCCAAGATTAAGCTCTGCTCAGTCCTCAAAATTCTTTATATGTCGAAAACCAGAAATAAACCAAATAATAAAACATTTTTGCAAAATGACCCTATACATATTCATATTTGTTGAGCTTATTTAAGTTAACTTGGAAATACTATTTTACTAGTTTGTGTCTGGGTTAGCCAATCAAATTTTGAATCTCAAATTCATGTTTTAAACAAAGTGGCCTTGAACATGCTATTTATCTTCACTTTTCAAATAATAAAATCAGTAGCTCAGTGACATTAGATGCAACTGGTCATACTGGAAGTTAAAATTCAACAATCTTCCAATGCAATCTCCTTTACTGTTTCTCAGTTGCTTAACAGAATGAGTATAACATCATTTTTTAACATTTACTATCTTTTCCTCTTAAAAACTAAACAATTAAGAGAGAAAAAAAATCCTCATTTTTTAATAGCTATGAAAAGCCATCTTCTTGGGTTTAGAGCTGGGATAGAGATATTTAAAAACAAGATTGAAAATATCAGAGGTCATATTATAAAAGGATGCTAAGGTCTAAACTAAGGCGGTAGCAGACAGTATGGTAGGAATGAAATTAATCAAGTGATAATGAGGATCCATAATAAATAAGATTTGTAGAATATTGTTTCACATTAAGTTTGGTGGACAAAAAAATTGAAGAATCAATATATTTACTAAGACTCTAGTTTGTATAAATGAAAATTGTAGATACAAAATAACCTGCATGGTTTGATAAATTAGTAAGTGGCAGAAGCCAAAATATACAAGTTACATAAGTGTATTCAAAAAACATTCCTTAATATTTTAGACATCAAAATTCTGTGGCAATACTGTCTGGGATTTGCCAATCAACAAATTTTTAACATAAAAATTAAAATTAAAATGTTTAATATATGCTTAATTCTTGAGTCACCTGCTCCACAGAAGACTCTTTGATCACTTAAGTTCATTTCTATTTAACTTTGCCACTTACATTACCTTGTACTGATTGCAAGATCTTGTAAGGCAATGTTCTCGAGGTACTGTATTTTTAATGCCAAGGCATTTTGTTTAGAGTCATTCTTATTTTTATTTTGTATTAAATATATTGGAGTAAACCACTATTAGGTCCAAAACAGAATTAATAAAAGCTTTCTATTCAGTTTGCTATATTTAAAGATAAATAACAGTTATAAAATACTATCTTATCAATCCCATTCTAAACATCATTAAGTAGTATTTCATTTCTCTACAATGTATAAACTCTTTAGATGGCATATATATATATATATGCCATATATATATTGATGGCACATATATATGTATATATACACACACGCATATTATACACACTCACATAAATGTATATATACATACATATATATGACTGATATATATAAATCAGTCATATTAAAGTATATGTCAGTATATATACTTTATATATAAATATGTATGTATATTATGTATATATCAGTCATATTAAAGTATAATTACTAGAAAATGTATTTTTTTCTCTCATCATTTGCACAAGCATCTTTCTATACCACTTATTTGAAAATATTTCCTTCCTGAATAACATCTCTTTTTTTTCAAGTGGAGACACACACACATATCAATCTGAACTGGCTCTCTTCCTATGTGCTTACATACCTCCCTTTCTTTTGTACCAAAACTAACACCATGGTTCCTGTTTGTTGTCTATTATCATGAGATGATATAACATAACACACTCTGCCACTTATAAGTCAGTAAACATTGATCAATTTAATACAATTTTTAAACCTAAAAATTCTGAGATAGTGACTGTCAATTTCAAATCTTCCCATATACCTCTAAAAAATGGAGAGAGCGACTAGCTAATAGGTTAAAAACTCCAGTAAAACATATAAAATAGACTTCAAGGATAAGGTTTCCACTTGAATCTCCAAAATGCTAATAGGTTGAGAAGAAACCTAAACACACATAAAATCTGCATGGTGGCAGCAACATAGGAAAACAGGAAAAAAGCAAAAAAACATTCTGAAAGTCCTGAGAGTTGGAAAACATCCTGATTGCCAACTGGAAAACTTGTATAGTCAATCTGAGTACTTCAGGAAGAAAAGTGGGAGTGTATATGTGAGCATCACCTAACCTCCATGGAGCTCACACATGTAGCTACAAACGGATGTTTGAATGAGTGAACAGCACTGGGTTATCTGGGATCTAATAAAACTAGCCGATGAAATCCCCACCTTCACACCAACAACAAACTTTGGGAGTGAATTCAAATGGAACAGGACCAGAAAAATAACAGCAAAGGAAAAAAGTCTGAGCTAAGAGAGTGAACAGAACAAGCGGGTATCAGAAATTATGAGGCAATTTAGGAACCACTCTGATTTATTTATTCTCTTCTTTCTGGACACAAGGGGAAAATGTCACATTTCTTAAATGTGAGCACAGAAAAAAAATAATGCTGAGTCTTAAAGTTAAAATATAAAAAGAAGAATGTCTCCACTGAAAATAAAGTCTCTAAAAGATGTTCCCATAAAGCTGAAGAGAATGGTAAACCAATGTTCCTAAAGAAAACAGTGAATCAATACAAGGAGAGATAGTATAAAAGAAGAGAATTCAAATTATTTTTTTAAAAACTCAAAATTGAGGCAATTAGAGATTTGAAAAGAGAGTTGACAGAATTCACGGTCATATCTTTAACCATTGTTAGGTTACTATTATTCCCTTCTAGTTTTTGTTGTTCTGATGTAACTATTTCCTCATTCCATTTATCTGTTTGCTTTCAGTGTTATATTCTATTGTAGGATAATGTATCTCAAATTTAAAATGACTAAAGGTGGGTATTTCCAGAAATATTCATGCTTCTTATCTAGCCTCTTCCCTTGTTTAAATCCTCTTTCCCTTGTCTATTTCAGCCTTAACATACTTTAATATGGATTGTTCCATACAACATCTGAAATCGAAGTCCATGTTGCCAACTTTACTCAGATTATTTTCTTTACATTGTTAGGTTGATGTCCACTTGTCATACAAAGGTCACTTGTCACTGCCTCAGGAAAAAAAAAAAAAAATTCCTAGCCAGCTTACATATTGAGGCAGCTCAGCCTGCCTGTATACTGAGTCCAGCTCCTGGTTAAAAACCTGCGTAATTTTTTTGATTCTGACCATTGCCTATTATAAAGGTTTCATCTATCATATCTCATGGGCAAAAGCTGTCCTTCCCACATCAGACCTACTGCACAGACAATGCATTGCCATTTCTGAAAGTACCTATAGTCAACAACTCAGACCACCCCTTGTCCACCATGTTCCAAGAGTGCAAATGTAGTCCCCACTTATGTTTAATTATTTTAAAGTTATAAATTAAGCCTTTGTCCCAGGTTCCGTTTCCATGGTGGAGCGGGCATCCTGTTTCTCAGTTTTCACTGAGAATGAGAAGCTAAAAGTATTTAATACATAATAAATACTGGCATTGCCAGGGTCAGCCCTGCCATTTGAGTGATAATACGGATGTTCAAGACAGGGCATAGAGAAGAATGAGCTCAGATCCCAAACTCAGGAAGTGACTGGACCTGAAACTTGGATGAGTACTAACAGGCTAAGCTGTCCAAGGAGTCAGACTAGTTCTCCCTCACTTCACCTGTTGGCAATTCCATATAGCTCCAAAACTACTGCACACAAGAAGAGAAAATGGCACAAAGCACAGTGGTTTGGGAAACCAATCTGTCCCTAGACATTACATTAGGGGCTTTGGAAGCTAACCTGAAACGAAACTTGGAGGCCACAGCCCATACAGCATTCAGAACCTCATCTGCTAGCCAGATGTCTACCACCTTGGTTTGTGCTTCCCTCACCTTTAACTCCATTTTGTCCAACTGTTAAGATTAACTTTCAAAAAATTCCTTAAATAATTAAAAAATGATCTTTTATATCTTTGATATTCTGGGCCTGTTGTCCAGAATATAAAGGGCAGCACTGGCCTCCAGTGTCTTCCTATTCAAGTGCTATCATTGCATGCCCAATAATCACTGTCTTCCAATAGAATGTGGACATAGAAGTGAAATATATAAAACTCAAACTAAGTTGGTATAATATATAGCTAAAGATGTAATGCACTAAAACTGGCCGTCTAAAAATCTATACCCTAGCACTTAATAGGCTAATTTTATGAAAAATATGAGATAATAAAAAATATAATCAGTTTCTGCTCTCAGTTTCTGGCACAGAGCTCCTGAAACCCTTGTAATTTCCTAAATGATAACAGTACTATGAGTATCTTTTGTTATAATATTTTGTCTTTGACCCTAGTTCTTGACGTGGAGGCAGTTCAGAGTGGGTAACAGGGGTATCTTTTTTCAAATGAGGCAGTTCAGAGTGGAGCTCCTGAAACGTATAATTTCCTGGGTAACAGGGGTATCTTTTTTCAAATGAGGCAGTTCAGAGTGGATAATTTTTGTCTGAGGGCTTGTCTTGGGAAAGACAAAACCATAATTAGAAGATTGGCCTTTTCAGCCCCATCCCCATATCCTTTTGAGAAGGAACAAAGATGAAAAAAGAGTTAATAATTGATCATACCCACATGAGAAAGCCTCCATACAATCCTTAAAGTATGGGGTCTGGAGAGCTTCCAGGTTGACAAATACATCCACACTGGAAGAATGACACAACTCAACTTCATGGTGACAGAATGTCCAATGCTCAAGACCCTCCCAGACCTTATCCAATGTATGCCCTCCATCCAGATGTTTTATCTGTATCCTTTATCATATCCTTCAATATACTGGCAAAGACAAGTGTTTCTCTGAGTTCTTTGAGCCGCTCTCAAGAAAATTAACAAAACCCAAGGAAGAAGTCATTGGTACCTCTGATCTATAGCTGGTCAGTCAGAACCAGAGGTGATAACTTGGGCTTGCAACTGACATCTACAGTAAGTGTTGGAAGGGGGCTGTTTTGTGAGATTTAGGCATTAACCAGTGAGATTTGATGCTATCTCTGGGTAAACAGCATCAGAATAGTTAAATTGTAGGACACACAGCTGGTGTCTGAGATTTGCTTCTTGTTGTTGGAAAAAAACCCAAACATTTGGTGACCAGAAGTATCAGAAGTGAAGGAGACACAGCAGGGAAGAAATGCATTTTCCCCCAACTTGGTAGAAAACCTGGTAGGGTTTTTCTTCTCAATAAACAATCTCTATTTATTACCTACTTAATATTCACAGCTTAATATAAAGGATGTGCTAAGATAGTCCTCCTTATTTCATCATTAATCTAATACTCATTTGTAGTATCAATTCAAAATATAGAATGATGCCTAATTTTGTGTCAATTTGACTAGGACACAAGATGCTCAAATATGTGGCCAGATATTATTCTGGGTATGTCTATCAGGGTATATTTGGGTATGAGGAACCTTTACGATATTGTTAGGATAAGTATAGCAGACTGCCCTCCCTAATATAGGGGGGCCTCGTTCATCAGCTAAAGGCCTGACCATCCTGTGAGTAGAAAAAAATTCCTCTTGCACAACTTCCTTCAAACCAGGACATCAGCTTTTTCTCGCTTTTTGACTTGAAGTGAAATACTGGCTTTTCAAGGCTGTCAAGCCTGCCAGCCTTCAGACAGAAACTACAACATCTGCTCCCCAGTCTCCAGTTTGCAGATTCACCCTAATTGACTATTTCTCTAAAGAACTCTAATACACACAGTACTACCTTTAACTTCCTGAAAAGTTTCTAAATTGTAGTTAGTAATGTTTATTTCTGAGTGAGTCATTCTATACACACACATGCACATGCACGCACGCGCACACACACACACACACACAGAGGGGAGGGAGAGAGCTTGGTCTATCTTAATTGCTGACAAATTCAAATGATTTAGGTATACATTTAAAAACTTCTAATTTTTTTTTCCAGAAAGAAGTCATAAAATACATGAAATAGACTATACGAGACTAAGCCAACATATACAGAAGATTTGGGTTTGGGGCCATTTATGCAAAGGAATTTTCTCTGCCAGAGACCAGCTGATTAAAAGACCTATAATTAGATGAAATATAAGACACTGAAAGAGAGAGACTATTATATATAAATTTAATGTTAGAACGTTTACATAAAAATAATTATCATCACATCATAAATACTCTAGATATCTAACAATACATATTACACATGGTCCTTCAACATAATGCTCATGCCCTAAAGTCGATATGGCTCTCTGCAACCAACTCAGAATGGAAAAGTACTTGAGAACAGTAGAAACAACACACAATAGAAAACTCAACCAACCACAAAACACCCATTGGCTCTGTTCTCAGAAAAATGTTCTTCCTCTTTGATTAGAAAGTCTTAAAATTTTTGGAATAAAGAAAGGCAAAGAGGTTATCAGAGCTTACCAGAGATCTTTTGTGTATAACTTACACTGTAAATGCTAGAGATAGAGATTATCCTTTTCGAAGGAGATTAGGGACTTTTCTTCTTTTTAGCAAATTATTGAGACTAGATTTGATATATAAGGATTTTATGGAGACCTTTTTCCACTCTCAAATTCAGTCATGACCTAATAATAGCTCACTCTCGGGATGAGCAGACATTTGGTCCTGTCCAAAATGTCCACAGAGACATAAGTTCCATGCCAAAAGCCCACTGCCAGCTAGGCTATTAAATCAAGAAGGTTATAATTGGAAATATAGTCACAACACAATTACTGGATCAATAAAACATGATAGTATTTTTTATGTATTAAGCCCACGAACCAAATATGCTGGTGGACATTTTGGACAGAGCCAAATGTCCTACAAGAAGTCTTGGCTACTGCAAGTGATGCCAATGTCATTTAAATTATTTTCATTTATTTCTCATAATTTTTAATACTATCCTATACATGAAAGTTAATTTCTTTACTCTCAATATGGGTATATTATAATTAGTACTATGTGTATGTAGACCCTAATTTGGAATATTATTAATGACAAGTCCCCCTCTGCTTCTTTTTGCCTTCCACGGCATTAATCATTCTTGGAGGCCCAGATGAAATTTCACCATTTCTAAGAAAGTTTCCTAAAAACTACACTTTATGGTATCTCTCCTCTCCAAATTTTAAAATTAATAATCATAGTGACATTTTAAAAACTAAAACTAATGAGAGAGAGAACATAGGTAAAATTGATGGTAGAGTTCTGTGTCTGGGTGCAACAAGGACACTCGGGTGAAATAAAAGTCTTAGAAGATTTAATATCTGCTTAGAAGAAGAAAAAGGACATAAAAAAGTTAAGCTAGATCAGAGTGTTTTTCTAGATGCTGTATCGGATTATCATGGATGGAGTTAAAATTATGTACCTACATATGATGCAATGAGGTTCAAAATCATATTGAACCTCATTGCATCATATGTAGGTATGAAAAACATATGATTATGTTTTTCTATCCGCTCCATTTAGCTATTGTATACCATTTACTTTTTTTTTTTTAAAAAAAGCATTTTTCATAAAAGGAAGCCATATTTCTTTAGTACTAGCTCAAGAACAAGAATCACACTGAATAAATCTACTGTTGCCTGAAGCTATCATAAATGGATAAACAAACTGTGGTATATACATACAATGGAACACCACTCAACAACAGAAAGGAATGAGCTATCAGATTATGTAAAACCATGGATGATTCCTTAAGCACATATTCTTAAGTAAAAAAAAACCAGCTTGGAAATGCTACATAACGTATGACTGACTGTATTTATATGACATTTTGGAAAATACAAAACTATAGAGACAGCAAAGAGATAAAATGCTTTCCAAGGGTTCTGGGAAAGTATAAAAGGTGAGGCACAGTAATTTCAAAGACAGTGAAAAAATTCTGTATGATACTGTAACGATGAAAAAAATCATACTATACTTAAGTTAAATCCCATAGACTTTATAGTTCAAAGAGTAATGTTTAATAATGCAAATTTAAAAAAAAAAGGAGGTCAGGAAACAAACAACATAATTAAAATTGTAAGAAAAGTATAAAATAACCTCTTTGAAGGGAGTGGAAGGAAAGATGCTGACCTTAGTAACTTTAGACATATGGAGATTTTAAGATGAAAAGCAAAGGAGATTTTACATACACACATTATACTCTAGTTGATAATGTTGTTCCATTCAGGGGTACAAGTTAACAGTTCTTATAATGTTATAGATTAAACTGGAATTAAACAACTAAGTGAATGGATGACAGATACAGAAAGCTAGGCTGCTAACTTTAAGAGTGGGAAGCTACAAATAAGCAAGGAGAGAATGATCCAAGTATTCATGGATTAGAGTGGGAAACAACAATATGAATCTAGTGTTATGCGCCAAATTGTGTCCCTTTAAAATTTGTATCTTGAAGCCGTTAACTCCCAGTACCTCAAAATGTGACAGCATTTAGTTTAGATATAGGGCATTTAAAGAGTTGATAAAGTGAAAATGATTCCATTTGGGTGGTATGTCACCCAAACATGCTATAAAAATAAATAAATGAAAGAAAGGAAAGGAAAGGTAAGGAAAGGAAGGGAAAGGGGAAAGGGGAAAGGGGAAAGGGGAAAGGGGAAAAGGGAAAGGGGAAAGGGGAAAGGGAAGGAAAGGAAAGGAAAGGAAAGAAAGACCACACAGTAAGACAGCCAACTGCAGAGGTCTCAGAAGAAACCAAATCTGCCAAAATCTTTATCTTAGACTTTTAGTCTCAAAATTATTAGAAAATAAATTTTTGTTGTTTTATTGTTTAAGCCATCCAGTCTGTAGTAATTTTTTTATGGCAGCCCTTGTAAACTAACACAAAAACTGATAAATACACACAGAAATACTTGTAGATATGTGTGTATACATGGGTTAGTATAAACAAATAGATTTTCTTGCTCTATCAACTCAGTTCCTAGAAGCAATGACACTCCAGTATCAATAAGCATACCTAACCCCTAGATAATGGTTTCAATAAGATGAATCAGGACCCATCAGATAAATGGCCAGTTCTAGAGCCAAAGCAGGAAATATACAAGGTAAGCCCAAAGTATCTCACAGTGCCAAAAAGTAATGAAAAAAAAACAACAAAAGAAATCAAATAATAATGGGTGGGAAGGTCTATCTAAAAGATACATCAACCAACTAAAAGAGCTCCCAATGGTCAAACTGGAAAAATGTGAGCAACAATATAAAATAATATTGGATTATAAACCTAAGTATAAAGTAAATATAAGTTCATATTAGTATAAATAATTGAATAAATGGGGGAGAACAGGTAAATCTCTTGTATAGAATATATATAATTTATGTAAGTACACCCTCCTCAAGGAGGTGGAGCATCTCTCTCCCCACTCCATAATGAAGGCTGAATCTAATGGCCACTTCCCAAAGAATATGGAAAGGAAGGAGAAAACATAAACTTGACAAACACTACTTCAATGGAATGATCAAGATTAACACCAGGAGTGATAAGTTTTGTTAACTTCATGTGTCTTTGATGTGATGAGAATTCACTTTACCTCTATTGCTTTCTTTCCAAAACTTATCACCTCATACTTATCATGAGGATAATATCAAACAACTGGCACTTGAAGAATATTTTATAAAATACCTGATGCACTCCTCAAAATTAACAAGGTTATCAGCATCTAGAGGAGCCTAAGGAGACCACAATGACTAAATATAATATGTTATCTGAATGGGATCCTAGAACAGAAAAAGGACATTAGAAAAAAATAAAGAAATCTGAATAATATGTCAATATTGGTTCATTAGTAGTGACAAATACCATATTAATGCAAGATGTTACTAACAGGTAAAATAAGGTGTAGGATATATGGGAACTCTCTATACTATCTTTGCAACTTTTGTCTGTAAAACTAAAACTGCTCTTAAAAAATTAATTTAAAAAATTCCTAAAATAATAAATCTACAATGTTTATTTATTAAAGGTCTATTGTTAATCCAACAAATAATTGATTCCTGTAGTATTATTTAAGAAACCTAAGTTTTCATTATGAATTGACCATTGCCTTGGTAATCATGTAAAACACTGAAATCTACTAATGCCTAATATTTCTTAAAACATACCATACTTTTAATAGATTATATTTTCTTGTATTATCTTTTGACTTTATCAAGGAAGACCAAGAAATAATAAAAATAAGGGACTGAAAGAACTTTCAAAGACTATTTTAGAAAGGAACAATCAAATATAAAAATATGGCAACATAATAAAGGCAGAGACAGAGAAAAAATAAACCTAGTAAAACAAAAACAAATGTATATTTTGATTCTGTACAAATTCTGATATTATTGAATAAAAAATACAACACAGTGAAATAACCTGACACTAGAAAAATAAGTAATTTGCATATCCTTGCCAGTTAGTGAACTCCAGGAAGAGAACTAAACGGTAACACTTACATGATCATTCTCTTACAGGTAACTCTGAATGGATAAGGTCAGTGTGGTAGAAAACAGCAGGCACAAAGGAAACATTTTCGAGCTGTGCTGCCCAATATTGTACCTACCAGTCACATTTAGTTATTGAGCAGTTGAAATATGATTAGTCCAAAACAAAGTGTGCTCTAGGTGTAAAATCACAGTGGATATGGAAGGCTAGCAGAGAAAAGCATGCAAAATATATCATTTAAATGCTTTTCATTACTCATTTGGTTAAATAAAATATACTGGAAATAATGTTTACTTGTTTCTTCATAGTTTTAAAAATAAGACTATAGCATTTTTAAGTTATAACTGTGGCTCGCTTTATATTTCTTTTGGGTAGTACTGCTTTAGGACATCAGAAATATTTGGAAAATACTGAATATTTTTAACACTCTATATAGTATGTCTCGAATTGACTAGAGATTTGCTGCAAAGATCCCATTGTAAGGAATCAGAATATATTTGCCAGATTAAAGACTCAAAGAACTCTTCCAGTAAAGTCACCCATTTGTATCAGCCATCAATTCCATCATGCTATCTACTACTGCATAACAGTCAAATACTCAGTGGCTAAAATAATAACATTTTACTTACCTTTTCAGCAGTCTAGGCTGAGTTTAGCTAATTGGTTGCTCTGCTTTACTGCTGAGGTTCTTTCATCGGTCTGCAGTCTTCTAGAGGATCGGATGTGACCAAAGAATACAAAAAGGATTCCATCAGATGTCTGGCACCTCAGTGCTAGGTGTGGATCCGACAACTCTCTGTCTGTATGATCACTCCAGCATGGTACCTCAGGATTCGAAGAGAGTAAATGGATGGTACCAGGTGTTTACAATCTCAGCCCAGATCCGAAATAGTTTCACTTCTGTCACATCCTATTGGTCTCAATGCAGGGTCTTCCCAGATACAAGGATTTGGTCTAGATCCAATGTATATGGGAAAAATTGTTGACAGCCACCTTTGGAAATAATCTAGCACACCCTTTAATATGTCCTTATTTTCAAACTATTTGACTACAGAACATACCACATATTTTTTCAAAGTATAAATTATTTAGTATTCATATTACCACATCTTTTTCATATCTTTCTTGGAAAAAAATGCACAATTATCAAAGTCATTTATTGGATTTAAATAAAATACCTTATATTTGCACAAGTGACTACATAAATAACATTAAAAAAATTCAAATCGTAGAATAGTATAGCTTAAAACTAAATGTCAGCCATTTATTTTTAAAGATTTAAAGCCTCATTATCGGAGATACTATTAGTTTATTAATTTTTGACAACTATTAATGATTTCACAGTAATATACAATAATCTACATAATTTCTTTCATGTCAAAATTTTAGAACTGACTGCCTCCCTTAGACAATGGAATAGGTTAGACTTCCGAGAAAGACTATGCTGCTTTTAAAGATCCCATATTCCCTGTATGTAATAACTACCTCGAGGAAAAAGTTTTATTGCTACCTATTACAAACGCAATTGCTACCTATTTTATAATGCTGAAATCTCTTATTAAATATGTAATAAATTACTCACTTTTATTGAACTCCCTCCTTTTTTCATGGCAAAAAATAACCTCCAATTCCTTTGAAAACATTTAAATGGGCCACCTGTACATAAAGGGAAAGAGAGTAGTTAAGCCTTCCACATCATAAAAGGAAAATATATACAGACTTTTATTGAATAAGGAAGGTCTCAGCTCTGGGGAATTTCAACAGTAAGAGATTAGAGAATTGAGGAGCGAAGAGAAAAACAGTAGCTACTGACACTGGAGATAAAATCAAGGAAGATTAGTGTGCTGAAAGCCAAGAGAAATATTTCAAGGAGGAATGAATGACTACTCTGTCAAATACCACCAAATGATCAAGTTTAACGATAACTGAAAATTAACCTCTGGATTTACCAATCTGTTGACCAAAATAAGGGCAATTTGACATAATGAAAAGACAAAACACTGACTGGAGTGGGTTCAAGAAAATAAACCATTTGAGGTTGAACGAATGCCCAGTATATGTTTTATTGAATGAATACACTGGAGAGCAAAAAATAGGATGAAAATGATTTAGAATTTTTTTTTAACAATGTTCAAGGCAAGAGTATTAAATATTAAATTTAAGTAGCATCATGAAAAAAAAAAACCAAAATGCAAAGATAAAAGTTGAGATACTGTGGTACTGAAACCTATAAAAAATATATAACTGATTGAACATGAGAGTCCAAATGAGGAAAAGTTTATAGATAACTAAGATTTTGTGCCTGGAGGATTATGAGAATGGTAGTAAAGGCAGAGAAATAAAATACAAAATAGCATTTGAATTTTAGACATTTTGAATAAAAGTAGTAACAAGCAGGAAATGCATAACAGAAAACTGAAAATATACATTGTGCCCTTTAAATGGTATAAAGTAGCATCTGAAAACGGGCCCATATGCCCAGTCTGGGCTAGTGCCAGTTTTTGTAAATAAAGTTTTATTGGAATTCTGCCACACTAATTCATTTATGTATTATCTGTGGCTGCTTTCATACAGAACCACAGAGTTGAGCAGTATGACAGGGACCATATGGTCCAGAAAACTTAATATTTTACTATCTACATATCTTTGCAAAAAAATTTAGCCAAACCTTGTGTAAACTAACTCTGTCATAAATTTAATAAAATGACTGCTAAAAAAAAAGTATTTTAACTAAAATGCTCTTAATCACTAAAAACTGTAATATGTATGATGTAAATGACTCATTGATTTTCCAGTGGTCCAATAGCTCAATTCGAATATGGTAATCCTAGAACCTTTCAATTCGAGCTAAAAATTCCAAAACCATTTAAAACGAACTATCAACATTTGTAATAAAAGGCCACATTTGATACGGAAATTTGGAGTAAGTTAATTAATAATTTAGTTCTGAGATATTCAGAATTTAAACATTTTAAGGCTTTAATTAACTTTGGAAGCTGAGAATTGTAGAACTAGTGCATACCTCTACTTATCTCTAAAAGATCTGCAAAAGAATAATTGTGAACGGGTACAAATGATACTACAAATTTTCTTTAGCAGAAAGAAAAATTAGTTGTTTCGATCACAACAGCGAAAAGTTATAATTAGGCTAAGTCTTTATTATGGTAATGATCACAATGTACAGAAAATCTTTAAAATTTAAGATTAAATGAAATACCTACTTATATGATAATATAGGAAATACCTATATATATAATGTGATTTTTACAAAATAAAAATTAGTCTAGACATTTATTGAAATTTTTTTTTAACATCTCCATAAAAGTTTGAAATCTTTTACAATATTTAGGACATATATTTTTTGGTATCTCATTGTTAATAATGTCAGCAAAAATTCCCAAAAAGGTATAAAAATGAGACTTTATTCAAGCTAGTAGATTGGAAACTGGGGGGAGGTAGCCTCAGTTGAACATTGAAAGTGTGCTCCACTGAGACAAAGGAGAGGCCATCTTTCATAAAGTCTCATAAAGTCTCCACCCAGGTTCCCATTTAGGTGCAATACGCAAATGAGGATTCCAAGTCTGATTAGTTCAGAAAGGTCCATATAGATGCCAAAGAGGGTTATAATTTGTGCAGTTCTGATTGGTCAGGACAGGTCGCAGTCTACTGGTTGAGTGGTAGTATAGTGATGACAGAGTAAGGAACTTCCCTGCAGTTGTTGACTCACACATTGTAATTAGGCAGGGGATAGTTCAAAGTTCAATCTGTGGTTCTTCCTGGATTTCAGAGTACAGGGAGGCCTTTGTCACAAATGACCCCTAGCTCTCGTTTTGAACTCAGGCCCAGTTAATCACAGGAAATCCATTTTGATAAAACTCCTTCTCAGAGTTCACAATGACTTACAAGCAAAAATGCAGATACATCATATGACTATTTACCACCAGTAAGTTGTCAAAGGTTATTTATGTCATCAATTAATATGCAGGACAATAATTTACGTTCAACATTTTTACACATATGTACTTCTTGTATTTATTAAACAAAGTATATGTTTTACTTAGGCCAGTGCCTAATTTAGAATGATGTTCCTTAAACTGAAAATAAGAATGAAACCAAGACAAAAGATTAATTTTCAAAGCAGGAATTTATCACAGTTAAACCTGATGAGATAAAACATTTAATTAGAACCTCACAATGGAGGCAAACTGAATAAAAGCTCCAAAGGCCTTTGCTAAATTAGCTAAGCTGTGTTAGCATTTTATGAAACCTATGCCTACAAAGTATTTGGCATAAGTGGTAATGTCTGTTGACTTTGAAGAGTTAACTTTCTGTAATAAGTGTGTCAGTAATATAGACAAATAAAGTGAGTATTTCAAAGCTATATTTCTAGAATTGATGGTCCCTTTAAATTTTACAAAAGTCCTTCAGACGATGACAAGCTTCACTCTAATATAAACTGGTTCATAATCCTTAGAAACTAACACACACATACAAAAATTACTAAACCATCCAGACACACCCTATTAGCTAAAAAAACCCCTAAAGCTCTGTGGAAATGCAGCCCTGAGTCGAGAAATGACTCAATATGCCGCAAAAATCTAGTCCAGGCTTTATGCCATTCAGGAATTATTTTTACTTCCTCTCTCATGGACCCTCTACGCAAAGTTTAGTTCACAGCCTAATATTGTATTGAATGATAGATATTTTCGGTATCATTTTCTCTATATATTTAATTAGAACCAACTTTTAGTTATTGTTATTTTAGATATGAAGGAAAATGGCAAACAATGTTTTAATCTATCAAGCAAACCAAAGCATTACTTCTGAATTTTGATTTTAGACCAACACAATAAAATAACGTAACTTGACATCAATTATGTTAGCTACCCCAACCTTAGAAAAATATTCTTTATTCACAACATTTCTACCTTCACATTGTATTTGTTGAAACATTCATCCTCCTTTATCTTTTCCTTATCATAAATTAAGTCATCTTAAGCTTAACTCTATTAACTCTCTTCGTGTGCTATCTAATAGAATTCTAGTGCTGGGCTCTAAGAAAAGACATTTTCCATCTGCTGATAGAGGAATTACCTGCATAAAAGACTAAAATGTTTCCTCTTAACCTGTATCTATACAAAGGCACTCAGTGTTCTGAATAAAAAGTCCCATGCATACGTAATTTCTTAAAAACAATGATCAAAAGACACCGAGATTTCACTGATTGCTGTAATGTAGTGGGCTTTTTCCCCATCCATGGGCCCTATGAGGTAGCTCTGCCTTTGGTAACCAAAGAGGATTGAGTCCCAGATGCAACTTTGGGATCGTTCTTCCCTTTTCTTGAAGGTTAACACATATTCACAGATGAATAGCTCTACGGGCCCGTTTTATGGTTCTAACAGCCTTCCTTCATTTCATCCTATCACTGTCCTCGTCAATCCAGGCTGGCAGTTTTTCTGCTGAGATGGCTGACCTAAACCCGCATGTCAAATGCCTAACCTCTTTAGCAAACAGTTGTTGTACTATTCCCTTGGCATTCTCTCCAGGGCATGCATTCTCATTTGTTTTGCAGGTTCTGGTTCCTTTTTCTTAACAATTATTTCTTTAGCCTATTTCTTCCCTTTTGCATTTATTATAAGCAGTAAGGAAAAAACAGTTAATCGCTTATAAGTTCTACTTTCCATAAACAGTAGAACACAATTCATCTAAGTTCTCTGCCACTTTATAGCAAAGATTACCTTTAATTCAGTTTCCAATAACATTGTTTCTCACTTTTGAGACCTCATGAGATGCACCTCTGACATTCGTATTTCCAGCAATAGTCTCTTCAAGGCAATCTAAGCTTTTTCAGTCATGTACCTCAAAACTCTTCTATCTTCTATCCATTAGCCAATTCCAAAACCACTTACATAGTTTTAAGTATTTGTTGCCAGGGCTCGGGTAACAAAGTACTATAAACTAGGTGGCTTGAAGAACAGAAATTTATTGTCTCACAGTTTTGAAGACGAATCAAAATTCAACTGTGAAAGTACCTATGAAGGTATTAGGGAAGCATCAGCTCTAGTCTTCCCTCCTAGCTCCCAATAATTCCTTGACTTTTGGCCTTATAATTCCAATCTTCACCTGGTTTCCTCCCTATGTGTTTATTCTAAATGTCTTCTTATAAGTATAACAGTCATACTGGATTAGGGCCCCACCCAACTCCAGTACCACTTCGCCTTAACTAATGACCTCTGTAATGACCCTATTTCTACATAAGATATTATGAGGAACTTGGGTCTAGAGTTTCAATATATGAATGAGGGGATTCAACTTATAACATGTTATGTCTTAGATAAGTAACATTTAGTTAAGATGTTTTTCATTATACTTATAGTTACCATCGTTAGACTTCCTATAGATGTCTTCATGATATTTTTCTCCGGTAGTCCATTTCTTTTGTTACAACATAGAAATGGGAACATGAAAGCTGAAAAAGAACAAAATACTTTAACACTTTATTAATTTTCCTTGACTAAAATTTCTAATAATAAATTAATGTAGATTGCATGCTGAAAGATTTGGATTTGGCATGACTGATATCTTGGAAACCACAGGTTAGTCTCACAAAGTTTGTCAAACCTAAGAGGTTCATATTGAATTCAATTACAACTCATTTCAGGCTATTGACAATATTTCTTCAGATGGTGCATTCCACATAAAATTATATGGTTAAAAACTAACTTTAAATATATTTTAAATAAAAATGACAAAATACAGTATTCTATAAGGTTTCCATTACACTAACATTGATAACATAAATATTTACATTGTAGGCACATAACAATGTTTACATTTACTAACTAATAGAGTTTTTTTGGTGACAAAATCTCTTGTAATACCCCCTTATCAATTTTGTTATATATCCTTGAGCAAATATAATTTGCCTACGATCACGGAGAAAAACTGCCTTCCTTTAATGCTATTGGATCCACTGCAAATAACATAATCAGATAATCTCTTATCAATATGAGAGGATTTGCACTGGTTTGAACTCAATGCTTACATGGATAGTAGGAAAGCAGAAAAATAAGTTTTTTGGTTTATTAAGATAATGTGGAAAGTGCAAAAATGATAAATTAAGCCCCAGAAAAGTGTTTATATTACATATTTCCTTTTAACCTAATCTGAGGTTCTTAAAATTGCTCCAAAGAACTGTGTATTTCATAAATACAACAAAGACCCTAAGTAGAAATTCATGTGTCTATTGACCTGAAAACTACTTATAATATTTTTTGTGTAATTTAGATATATGAGAAAGTTAAAAAGATACTATTTTATCTTGACAATTAAAGAAATATAGATTGCTAGATTGCTTGAAAATTTTAAAGTTGTAGATTTTATAAAAAACAAATGCAAGAAGATGCACCATCTAAGTCACTGGAACAAACACAGGGGTAGAAAAAAACTGAATGAAATTCAAATGTTAAAAGTAATTTTCTAGGGTAGTAGAATTTATGCTTAGATTTTTCTCTAATTTTCATGTTTAGATGAGCACTATTATTTTGTAACGTGAAACAAACCATAAAAATATTTTTAAGTTGTTAAAACAAGAGAGACCAGTGGCTGACAAGAAGAAAAGCATCTATAAATTGCGATGCAGAAGGTTTTCATTTTAGAGAAGTATTGTAATAATTAATCTATCCTGGAAATAATAAAACATCCCTTTTTGGGGGAAAATAAAAATTATCAAGAATTTAGCAGAAACTAAAAGAGAAAATTTTAATACTCTATTATAATCTAAAAGATCTTAATAAAAGGAAAACTATGATATTTGTTTTAATATCCATTTTCAAAGAATTCATAAATTAATCTGCATGATGTTATAATTTGGTTCTAAAATCATAAAATTTCTAAAATCTATATAATAAAAGTAAAAAATAACTGCATGAATTTTCGAAAAAGCATCAAAGAGAAAAGATCTGAACCTACCAGATATTGTGACATTTTAAAAGTCATTGTTATGAAAACTGTACAGTCTCAGTTTAGACAGAAATAAGTTTCTATAACAAAACACAGAGCTCAAAGAATAATAATATACGTGAACTTACAAAAAACTAATGTGATAAGAAATGTAAATTGGACATATTTGAGAAAACAGGATCACTACACGGTCAAAAATAAAGCAAGATTCTGTTTTCTGGAACACAGAAAAGTGAGCTTGAAATGAATAAAGACCTGAATATAAAATGACATATTGTAACCTAATAGGCAAAATTGGAAAATCTTTGCATTAGAGTGAACTTCTCTTAAAATGCCTAAAATGTACAAAAGATGTGTTTTTTAACTACCAAATTTGACTACCTCAAAATTAAGGATTTATATTAAACAAAAATAATGTAAATCAAGAAATATATTTGACACCTCTTAAACCACAAGAAATTGATATTTAGGGTATACAAAATAAATCTACAAAGCAAAAAAAAAAATATTTGGAAAACTCAAATGAAAATAATTTGCAGGGAAAAAAATCACATTAGCTAATATAGAGATATTTAAAATCATTAGTAATCCTAAAAGCACAAATTAATATGATGATTATATTGCTACTTTAAATACAATGGAATAAAATTTTATATATACCATGAATTTGAGAGGATTTCATGACAATCTCCTATGCACTTGTGGTGAGACAAAAAATAATTCCAGCTATTCTGAAAATTAATCAGTCTCATTTAGTAAACTTAACTAAAATAGAGTTGCCTAATTAAACAGTGACCCCATTCTCATTTTTTGTACCAGAGATTTTTCACCAACTATGCTTGCTTTAGCATTGTTTTTTAATACAGACTTGGAGAAAGGCAACTTCCATGTCCTATCTAGGGACACAGAAGCTAAATGAAAAGCAGTAAATTCTTAATAAATACTATGCAGAATTTATAAGCTATGGATTAAATGGATATACTGAAAAGCTAAAAGGTCATAAAAAACAATCTTGAAGAAAAAATAAGAATTAGAATGAAATTTAAATCAAATATGCAAAATTAACGTAAATTAAAAACAAATAGACCTGCATAAACCTACATCGAAACATGCTAATTTGGCTGCATCTAAGGAATATTGGTATGGGAATAAAAAAAAAAAAAAAAAAAAGAAAACCCTATATATGCTGCTGATTAGATACTACGCAGTTCAATGAACTTTCTTCACCTGAAGAATCAAAATTAATCAATTAAATAAACAATTATAACTCTGAACTTCCCAGTGTGCCTAGACTGTAAGCATATCAGTCACGATCAGTTTTCAGATCCTCAGTCTGCATAGGTTTATCTGGATACAGCTAATGTTCTAGTCAGGTCTATTTTGTTGTGCCAAGCTATGACTATGGCATAGGGAACTGTGGAAAGGCTGCCCCTCTGTGCTATTAATCAATTTCACTTCGATGATACCATAGGTCATATATGGCTCCCATAGTTAAATTTTAAACAATTAGTAAAAATAAGTAAGTCTAAATAAATTCAGACTTAGTAAAGAAAGGCTTTACTAAAAATTATTACTGTGAGGGAAAAAAAGAGACTGTTGCAAAAAGGAGAACACTATGAACACAAAATCTGCAAATGACTCAAAGATCAGGCAAAAGGGGTTTTCTTTTATAGACAGGAGTGGAGAAAGTTAGAAAGAACCCCACGTGGTGAAATGAAATGAAAGGGGATCTCCTAGATTGGAGAAAGTTTCACCCTGAGGTAAGCCTATATATATTCTGAAGGGATTGTTCACTAGCTCAGGCTGTCAGTAGGCCAAAGTTAAGGGTTAAAGGTCTTGGAGGAAGGAGAGAATCTTAACCAAAGTTTGGTTGTTTTCATTGATCAGTGAGGACAAGCAGTTCAGCTAATCATTTATGTGCCAAAGGATAGGAATTTGGAGGATTCGTTCTGGTCACATCATAGGTAAACAAAGGGAGCACCTGTGAATCTTATTTAAGTCATAGGAAGAAGGTGGTTCTTCAAGTGAGCCATTTCTTGGAACACAAAGGATGAAAGGATTTCTTATCTTCCAACATTTGTAGCGCTCCTATAAATTCACCACTGCACTAAAGATACTCACTCTCCTAGTCTCCAAATACTGCCCTGCCTTGCTAAAATTTCTCTCTCATATTAAGGATCCCTAGCATCATCTAATCACATTATTTATATTTTAAGACAGAGAAGGAAATTAACATTAGATCTGAATATCTGTGTCCCCCAAAATTCATTTATTGAAATCCTAATGCCCAGTGTGATGGTACTATGGGTATGTGGGGGAGGGGGCATGTCTTTGGGAGGTGACTAGGTCATGAGGGCTTTGCCCTCATGAATAAAATTAATGCCTTTATAAAAGGTCCAAGAAAGCACCCTTGTCCTTTCTACCATGTGACAATACAGACAGAAGCATTACACCCAGAAAAGGACCCTCGCCTGACCATGATGGCACCCTAATCTCAAATTTCTGGCCTACAGAACTGTGAGAAATAAACTTGGTTATAAGCTACTCAGTTTGTAGTACTTTGTTACAGCAGCTGAAAGAAATAACAATTCATATGTATAAATTATCAGTTAAAGTACAGATTTTTTAGAATAATTATGTGTTTGGCTTTTATTAAGTTATCTGACCATTTAATAATTGGAGATATTTAAAGTTCTTTGAGTTTAACACCTGTACTTCCTAATACTTTTAAATCATATTTGTATTCAATTATTTTAATTAAAGACCTATAACTGTACCACTTAAGGTAGGAAGAACCTAAGGTTGTAACCCTGCCTTCATGATAATAAACATTTCTATTTGTCTATATGAAGACACAAAACAGAAAAATTATGCTAGTCAAACACATTTAATTTCCTGAGACAAGGACCCCAAAAGTTTTATCTTTTTTCATTATTATTTCTATTTACAGCTGGGGCCCAAAGTAAATCTTCAAGAGCAATGACAATATGTAAAAGAGGAGAGAGTACTATGGACATGGTTCATTAGAAATCATGCTTCCTGTAAAAAGAATTCAAAATAAAAAGGAAAAAAATTAGATCACTGTAGTGGCATAAAGAAGGAAGGAAAGGTATGAAGGAAGGACAGAGAGAGGAAGAATGAATCTAATACAAAATCAGGAGGTATACCGCCTTTGTGTAGATAGAACTTAGTCAATGGTTACAGCTCCTGTCTGAGGAAATCCAAAATGGTTCTTTTTATAGTATGAGGAAGAGGACCTGATTTAAAATTCAATGCTACATTAAAGCCATAATAAAATGTCATAAAAGTGAAACCCATACTTCAATGTTCTACTGCGGCAGAGAGATCACTTGCCTTTACAAAATGGGCAGACATTTCAGCTGCCTGTCTCATCATCTCTGTTCTCTCCAAACTGTACATTAAATTTAAATAAGCTATTCTCTCTAGCTCCAAGATTCTGTACAAGCTATTCCCTCTTCCTAGAGTTCTAGCTTCTCTCAGAACTTTAAAGACTACGGCAGGTGCCTTTTTTTGTGCACCCACATCATCTTGACATATTCTCTATCCTAGCATTTATCAAACTGAATGATAATTGACAGTCTTATGTAAGACCTTAAGAGCTGTGAGAACAGGGACTGTGTCCTGTCTAGCTTACATCCTTGAGGTATGGGGCTATCCATCCCAACATCAGGCACAATCTATTGAACTTCAGGAACACAAAAAAAAGTGCTATTGTTTCTCTTCAGCTACACATCCCATGCTAAAGAATTCTAAGAGAAAACACGTCATGCTATTATTTCATATTTATTGTCAAGTGAACTAAAACTTAAATTTTCTTTATGCAGATTTCTGCTATACCAATTATCACTTAATGTGCTTCCAAGCTGTAAATTCTTTCACTATATCCTATTGATTTTTAATAGATCCATTTTCATCTGTAGTTACTTTTTTCATTTATTTGCTTACTTTTTTGGTTTTATCTGTTAAAATGTAAGATTTATAAAGTCCAGCACTACATATATTAATCTTATTCAGAGCAAGATGGGGCACAGAAAGATCATTTAGATGTCTATGTTAGCAACTATATCTAAAATATTCAAACTGTAGTAGACCTGTACACAAGATTTCAAGACAGACATGCAAGGTACATATCTGGAAGAAGTAAATAGTGCTTGATAACACTTTAGATGAAGACAATATGGGAAAATGAGCCTGAGATGATGGCACCAAGTTTCTGGTGAAATTAACTAGCTACATCATGGCATTGTAAACTGAAATGGGAATATTTAATGAATATTAATGAGAGTAAGCGGAAGATGGATAAACATTCCATTAAGTAAGTAACTGACATAAGTAGCTGAGGTCTGATCCAAGAAGAATGTCAACTGGCCAATTAGATGAGCACAAAAATTGGAGGAAATGCCTAAGCTGAAATTTCTGCTTTGAGAAAGAAAATCAGTTCAAGTATAGCTTTCAAATAAAGAAATTTGAGGAAGAAGCAAAGAATCAACAGAAAAATATCACCCTAATCAACTCAAATACATATTCAAGGATGTATTCAATAAATTAAAGAGGGGACAATATTAAATAGAACTAGATAAAATAAATGATTGACACATAAATATTGGACAAAAGTCTCAAATTGCAATTTTAGAGGTGACAGCACAGAGAAATGGGTGAAATAAAATCTGATGTGGTTTTGAAAGGATGACCACTGCTTAACATTTTTTGTTGAAATAAAAATATATTTAATCATCATTTTAGCTATTTTTCACATTATATAATATTATAAAAACATAATGTACTTTCATTACCTGTAGGGTACCTGCCAGTTTTATCAGACTTATTTTATTTTCTCCTTTTCTAAACTCACTGATGTATTTTTTAAATATATTTTAAAATATTTTTTTAATTTTTTTTTAGATAAATAGAAAATTGTTTGTTTTTACAACACACTCAGGAACTTTATTTTGGTATAGAACTGTACTGACTGTTCTAACTGTTCTAAATACTTTATAATAACTGGGCTAAAAAAAAACCTTTGTATTTGAGTAAATTTTATTAATTTATATTCTCTGAGAAAGCCTTCTAGTTTTCCAAGATTTATGTATATTGTCGGTGTTGTTAAAATTCTATGAGCTTTTCTACTTAGTATCCCCTTGCTCTATCGATTTCTGAAAGGGATGTATAAAAGTCTCTAAGACTGTTGTGTTGTCGTTTTTTTTTTTTGGGGGGGGGGCTTAAGATCATTTTAAATTACCTGAAGCAAAATTGGTAGACAATATATGTCTACACAGATATATACATTACATACATTTGGTTAATCATTTCAGTTAGGTAGAGTAAGGTTTAAAAGCTTCAATTAACAGGTAAGTCTTATTTAAAATAATTATATATAACATTCTATAACTTATCTAAAAGATAGCAAACTACTCAAATCATCCTATAAGACAGCATAACCTGAGTACTGATACTGCATTAAGATAGTAATTTTTCTAAAAGAGTTTTATGTGAAGTGATTCATTCTAACAATCAAATACATAATTTGGAGGTAAGTCACAGGTTCACAACTTATTAGGTGTGTGATCTTGGCAAAATCCTTAGACTTCTAAAGATTTAGTTTTTCTTAGCAAGACATTAGGTAAAAATTACTGTATTAAAATTTCCTTTGAATTTCTATAAACCATTCCCAACTTCTTAGAGTCACTCTTAGCACTGAAAGTGTCATCTTTATGTTCTAACACCTTATGTAAAAAACCTAAGTGAACATCCCCAACTATGAAAGGTCCATACAAGTCTTGGGCAATCATATTAAACTTAACATTGAGATATTGTGTTCTGAGCCATCTATATCTAGAGAGGGTGGTCAAGTTACAGTAAAAGATGTCATGCCAAGAAAGAGAATAAGGCAGAAATTCCTGTACCCCATAAATATAAGTATGCTCTTTGTGATTTACTAGTCCCTTATGTAATTACTTCTACATATGTTGATGTATGTTTCCTATTTTTCTGTTCCATGAAACATACTAAATTGTTTCAACATAATTATCCTTTCTGACCTTAAACTTAATTGAAAATTTCATTCTCCCTTGCAATAAAACTATGATTAATCTACTAATATCCAATGTATAGGGTTATTTCTATAGTAGTGTGTGATTTATATTTTTTAATAATTACTCAAGTACCTATGCTTATTATTTTACTTATATGCTTATTTAATAAATACATATTGTAGTAAAGAAATTATGCTGGTTGTGTAGTATCAGGTAGCAGCAACAGAAGCAATAGAAGTCACTGAACTCTGGATATAACTTGAAAGCAACACTATAATTAATTTCTGACACACTGAATATTGGCTGACAAAGAAGTAAAAAGCTAAGAAAAAGCAGGAAGGATGCTGATGCTATCATGTTAGGAGGAAATGCAGGTGGAGCTGGTTTGGGGTGAAAGAAAATTAGTTTCACATAGTTTATAATTTAGATATTTAACCTATTTAGTGGAGTTTCAAGTAGAAATGTTCAGCAAATATTTGCATATGTAAATTTATAGTTCAGATAAAAAGTCTGGCTAGAGATATCAATTTTGTAGCTGTTGGCTTATAAATAGCACATAAAATTGGCTGTTGATCACCAAAGAAGTAACAATGGATAGAGAAGACCAGGGCTAACAGTCCATGTTAACATCTCTGAGGGACACAAGGAAAAACAAAGAAATCTGAGTAGAAGCAAACTATAAGAGATGAATACCTTGGGTGGTGAACACACAAGATGATGTATTACTAATTATACATTTGAAACCTATATAATTTATTAACCAATGTCACACCAATAAATCTGAGAAAGTTTTTTAAAGATCAGACATAATGGTGTTCTAAAAGCAAAATGAAAGTAGTGTTTCAAGGACTAATTAATGGTGTAAAATGTAACTAACTCGAGTGATTTGGAAATAGGGAAATGTGTGATCTCCCAAAGTGGTCACTTAATGTGTGAATTATTTTGTGTGTGGATGTTGCGGGAGTTGTGTGTTTGTGGCAGGAGGTAGACAAGATTGAGGAGGAGTGGTAGGGAGGAGAGGGGAAGAAACAGATGGGAAAATATAGAAAACGAACAGCAAAGTAACGAGTTTAAACCAAATCATATCAAAAAGTACATTAAACATAAGTGATATAAATATAAACATGCCAAATAAAGATTAAAATGTCAAGTTGAACCAGAAAACAAGGCTCAAGTTTATATTTTTTACAAAGAACTCACTTTCAAAATAAATACATATAGGTTAAATCAAGAGGATGAATAGTTATACCATGTGAACACTATTAAAACTAACATAAAAATGTAGACTTCTGGACAAGGACAACTGCCAGGCATAGAGAGAGATTTTATAATAATAAAGAAGATATGACAATCCTGACGATATAGATACCTAATGACAGAGCTTCAAATTCTATTAAACAGAAAAAAAAGAAACAATCAAAATAAAAGCAGAAATCAATAAAATGGAAAATGGAAAAAAATTGATAAAAATCAATGCAACCAAAACTGTAACATTTTAAAAGACTGAAAGAAAATAAAATCCTAGCCAGGCTAATCAAAGAGAGACAGAGATGAAAAGACAAAAAGTAAATATAAATCATAAAGTATCAATAACAAGAAAAGAGAGGATGTCTCTAAAGATATACATAGAATCACAAGGGAATAACGTGGAGTACCCTATTGCTCTATTCCATTGTATTAGACAACCTAGATGACAGGGAAAGATTCTTCAGAAGACAAACTACTAAAGCTCACTCAAGAGGAAATAATTCATATCTGAAAACTCACAAAAGAAAAAAATTAAAAAATTAAAAAAATCTAAGCCCAGTTGACTTCACTGGTGAAATCTAACAAATATTTAAGGAAAAAAATAATAATTGACAGCCCCTTCCCTAGGCCCCCTGTGCTACAAAACTTGACAGAGATAAGAAGTAACTAGCCTTAGGAAACAGACTCCCTGGCAGCTTCTTAGGACCCTGTGATGCTAGCTGGTCTTGCAAGAAAACTCTGGGGTACACACATGATGCTCCCCTTCTCTCCCAAGACTTAGGGAGCATTTGTTTTTACAGATCTGACTCCCACTCCGGGTATTTTGCTTTGGATTTATCAATAATACATCTGTCCCACTAGACCTCTGCCAATTCCCAAGATTCTCTGGGGTTAGCTTGAAATCATTCCTTATCAGCTTCTTCTTCAGAACCTCAGGAGTGGGTGTAGCCATCAGTGTGTGTAGCTAGGAGCGTGACACCTTCAATGTCTTGAAAGTACTTGGCCCCAATGAAGTGTCAGCAATTGACTGGAATGGAAAGAAATAGTGGCAAAGACAGCAAGGCTCATTCATGCTCAATCTTCTCAGAATCCTATACCAATTAAAGTAATCCAAAATTATGGGAATTATGCCTCTTCATTAAATAAAATCAAAAACACACCTAAAATATAACTACTTTTTAGTTTCCTAAGCATCACATAAAAACATGCTTTGCCATTTTTATATCATTGACAATTGTATTTCAATCTGAGTACTCTATGTAAAAATGTGATTTCTTGAATTCACAGTTTCTATTCTGCACCTAGCTACTTATTGGGAAGAAAAATATGTTGGATTACAATTCTCCATCTCACAAAATAAGCAAATGTCTAAATTAGGCATTAATGTGTGGTATTTATCAAAATTACCACTTATATAACTGGCTAAGTTGTATGCACAGTATTTATTCTATCTAGGCTATAGAAGTGCTTACAAAATGATGTAAAAGCATAACACTCAATGAAAGCATTTTGATTACTATTGAGTATAAATATGGGATAAAAATAAGAAATAAGTTGGCACCCTTAACACTGAAATACAAAAAAAAAAAAAGTAAACGAGTTGGTTATGTGGCATGAAGGATAAGTTATTCAAAAGCCAGTATGAAAAATAAAAATATATTGTAGTTTAAGGACATCATTTCTCTACTCATTTTCATAATATAGAGTATATACCTGACCAAAATTTGGGCCCAATAATGGTTCGTAAACTAGGTAATATAGTCTTGAAATAAGATAGGCATTTTATAACAATCTTATTCTTTCCTATTAAGAGACTTCTTTAGTTTTCATTGCCTTTGGTTTCAGCACATTTAATCTATTCTTCCTGAAAGGTACACTGCCAAAGAATAAAACGTAAAAACCTGATAATAATTTACAAATCCTGTGAGAACTATAGTTCACCAGTTTAAAAAAAAAGTGACAGTCAACTTGGAAAAATCTACCATTTGAATCTGAGAATCATAAATATTAGAATCCATATGACAGGCAGAAAATAGATCATAATACTAGAGATAATTTTCTTTGCCAGCTTAATTGATCACACAAACGCTTTAAGTACAATACTGTAGTTGATACTTATAACAATAATCTAGTATTTCAAGTTCAGTCTTGTGTTCTGCTTTTGATATTTTTATATTTTTTGTTTACCAAAAACATATTAGATAGACAAATGTAACAATTTCATATTTTCAAAAACCAGCATATTAATAAATGACAATGTATACTTTTGAAATCTAACTTTAAATTTAATGTAATTTTACAAATCAAAATAACTACTAAAGACAAGTATAAAATTATAAGCAAGCTATAGTAAAGCTATCTCAGCAAAACTTCTTGTAGTTTAAGATTTTTAGAATATTCAATGATATGAGCTACATGTTCAGCCTCATCAAAGAAATAGGTCTCTCAGGGTATTCAACTTCTTTTAACTCTAAGGGAGCTATGACACTCATAGTAATTTTAAATACCTTTTGGGTGTAAGCTGGGCTTTTTTAAAAAAAGAATTTCACTCTTTTTTTTTCCTGTTTCAAAGTCACATTCAGGATATGACATTGCATTAAATCACTGTCTTCTTAGGCTCTTCTATGTTGTGACAATTTCTCCAGGTTTCCATGTTTTTGATGACTTTGACAAGTTTTGAGGAGTACTATTCAGATATTCTGTAAAATGTATCTCAATTTGGGTTAGTCTGAGATTTTTATCACAGTAAGAGGGCTTTTGGCAAGATGACCACAAAAGTGAAGAGCCACTATCATCATTAAATATCAAGGAGGTGAGCTATTAACATGATTTTCCTTTGATAATGTTAGCCTTGGTCACCAGGCTGACAGAGTGTTAGCCAGGTTTCTGCACCATAAAGTCACCACCGTCCTTCCTTTCTGGAATCTGTGGAAGCAAGTCACTAAGCATAGGACATAATTAAGGAAGAGTTAGTTTCCTACACCTTGAGGTGTATACAAAAATATATACAAAAATCTTTTATACAGAAAACCTGTCACTTCTCCCCAATTTATATAATCAGTTGGTTATTTATATCAACATGGACTCATGGCTCTTCATTTTATAGTTTGCGTTATAGTCTAACACTGCATTATTTTATCACTCGATTTTTTCCAGCTTTGGCCACAGGAGCTCTTGCAGTTCCTGTCCATATGATATACCTTCACCATGCATTTCTTTACTTTCTGATACTACAAGATGCTCAGGGCTCACCTTTTATATTCCAAATTCCTACCTAGTATCAACTATATCTCCAAGAAGAATGGTACTGAAACCAAGATGTAGGTATTGGATGTACTTAGTGCCACTGGGCATTGTTACTTCTAAGTTCTCTCCATGAACAGAATTAGGAAGTTAGACGTGTGTGTATGTGTGTATATATATGTATATATACATACATGTATGTATATATGTATGTGTGTATGTATGTATATGTATGTGTATGTGATGTGTGTGTACATACACACACACACACCCACACACATTCAAAATGGAGACCAACCTTGAAAATACTCTGAATGACAAAACTATATAAGGCAGATAAGCATAACTTCATTTTGCACAACAAGCAAAACAACTTGGGCCACTTTATAACTCTGTAAATCATAATGAAAGTTAAGCTGTTTCTCAAAATTGGCATGAAGTAACCACTTTTAACCAATCTCTTATCACCAAGAAAATTAACGCTTTAATCAATCACTGTAAAGAATAAACAGTTTCTGTATTCTTACTAAATAAATTGTCTTATAACAGTATACCTCTGAGCCTCGTTTCATTGTTGGTTTGAGAACTTCCAGTTCACCAACAGTTCTTATATGCATAATAAACTCTTACTAATATTACTTTACTAATTTGGTGGTTTCAATTTTATTTCTGAATTTGAAAGTATTTACACTAATTCATGTATAAAAATATTTATAATTGTTTCCCTATCTACTCATCTGTAATTACATTAACCATGAGTTCATACTGATGACTCTGCCTCTAATCCAGTAACATATGGTTTATTCTAGCCTTCTCTCTTTCTTATTTGTAGCTTCCTCCTCCAATAGTGAGAAACTTGGTTCCCACCATCTGCCTTTTTAATTATTTGTTCAATACCATTATACATGCACAGCACTTTCAGAATTATTAACTTGTACAAGGTAAACTTTTAAATGAATTCCCAGACGGTATCATGTTAGCTCTTGAATGGAGTTAAAGTTCTCATCTGAATTTCAATCGACTTGGTAATGCTTTTGTTTTTATGTTCTGTTCAAGGATGCCATTCTGTCTTGAGGTTTATAATGTGTTTACTCTATAATTAAATGCAGATTTGGTGTGTAATCTTCAATATATCAGGTTTATATAGAGCAGGTGTTTTAAAATATATTATATTATTATTGAAGGGTTTAATAAGTATAGTACAATTCCTTATCTGACATAATATTAGCCTTATCATTTAGTAGATGATAGAATAGAAAAACCTGAAAAATTCAACTTAACACATGGTAGCATATTGTGCTACCAATATTGCCCAGGCTCTTAAGTTCCCTAAAACAAAAGCACATTTGAAATTCTCAATCAAAATGTCATGCTACTATCACAAATTTTACAAATTTAAAAATAATTGTTAAGAGAGTCATTGCTACAATTAATTCTATTTCCTTCTATTGTTAAACAAACTCAAAATCTGAAAAAAATTTTGATTATTTGTAGGCGTGAAGTCTATTTTGGTAATCAGTAATTTTATGAATAGCCAGCACATTCTTTTCAAGTGATCTATTCTAACTGCTATCTTCAGGCTGGAATCTGTATTAAGAACCGGAACTTTGTCTAGGACTCAGGGCTAAATCCATAATAAATGGATTTACAACTCTATTCCAGCAATTTAAATACAATAGTAAATATTTAATTAAACTTGAACCTCTCCATAAAGTATCTATTTGAATAAACCAGTACCTATACTTCTAAAAAACTTGCTTTTAACCTAAACCACTGCAGTGACTTTGTTTTTAACTCATACCAATATTAAGTTTTTTTAGACTGACACTAAGCTAATGTTATTATCTGTTAGAATAACAGATATGAACTAAAAATGACACACTGTTTCTATCTCAGGATACTGAATTCTAATTTTTAAGATCAAGAAAATAATTCCATTTATTTAAATGGATATGTTCATTTTCAAAGAGATTCCAGGGAATAAGTATAATTAGTAATTTTGATAATGATGATCATAATTTCTTTCTCCTTCGTTGTGACATCCATAACCTATTCAGTTGTATCAACTGCTACTTTTTTTAAAAAGCTGTTGAGGGAAAAAGTCATATTTAGTAACTTATTAGACTAGATTTTTAGCAGCCAAACTTCCCCATAATTCTTACAGTTGAGCAAGGCTATTATGACTAGTTCTCTACAGTAGGTGATGGTTTCCAGAGTGCAGTACTTAACTATGAATGTTAAAAAACCTCAAATATCTCTTTCTCTGCCACATTTATCAAAGATATACTTCAGTTTGTTACACTAAAAGATGGCGGTACTAAAAACACTATGGGTTAAAGGTTAGTTATTTTGCAGAATAATCCTATCCTTCCTATTACAGAAATTAGAATCAAATGAGGGTCATTGCTATAAATCTTTCACTGTTGAGGAAGCCAATACTGGAGGCTGAAATAATAGTATTACATGTTACAGTTTCTAAATATTTGGTAAAATTATCACTGCAGCATTCAAGAGGTAGATAATATACCTAATGAATTTTAATATTTAATGACTGTAAGAACATTTGTAGTGTAGGTTGATTGCTGGTAGGTACATTTTGCAAGGTATTAGAAAAAATAGATAAACTCAGGGTGCAGGGGTGAATGACCGCCTACAAGTAAAATCGAATGGAATAGAGGAAGCCCGGGTATATGTAGTTGCCAGAAGACGTGGACAATTCTTAAAACTAAGAAAATTTTTAAATTAGAAGGTCTCTTAAGATGCTCCCAGGAGCCAGAGTATGGCCTTTTCCCCATTATTAAAAATCTCAAAAGAGTTTTGTCTCTGGCTAAAATGCAAAATTAAGGGTGTGATGCCCAGTCACTTCTTCAACTAGATCTTATGGTTCAGGGGGAAAAAAAACTTAAATCTTGTGACTCTCCCACCTAAGACTGATAGGTTTAATGTACTTTGAATTAAATTTCTAGTTGAGTCTGGGGACGCCCTGGGGATAACAACACTGTTTTAGGAGCTGAGTTCAAAACCATATTTCTAGTGATGCTAAGATGTTACCTGCCTTTTCCATTTTGTTTATATACAGTTTAGTAATGTTACAAAACCAATAGTGAAGACATAGTTACAAACCTGCACTAACAGTTGAATTCCTCACTGCTGAGCAGTCTCAGAAAAAAATTTTTTTTCATTTAATATCCTTGACAAAGCATTAAAAATTATCATTTTAATTAAATCTTGAATCTTGTGCTCACACATTTTTAATTTCCTGTGTGACAAAACAGAAAATACCCATAAAACATGTCTGAATCAGTTGAGAAAATATAATTGGAAAAAAAATCTTCTCCCAACCTAGTAAACCTCTCCACAAAGGTAGAAAAAAAAAAAGTTTTGTTATTGAATAAGTATTAAACCAGAATGAGACACACATCAAAGGCAATCCATTAAGACTGCAAACAAAGAAATATCACCCTTTTACATAGACAAATAGATAAAACCCATCACATACAAGCCAGAGGGCTTGACAGCACCATCTATTACACAATTTTGTTAAATTCACCTGGTAATGGGGATGAACATCTGTGTTAGTCCACTGGTTTTCTATAATGGAAAAATAAACTGTTTTTATGGCAGGGAGTAGTTTTACAACAGGGAGCAAGGCATCAACCAAAAGTTAAGCTATTACTCTTTCTCAGACCCTCTTTAGAGAAACTGGAAGATGAGGCATGACCATCCTTGAATATTTATATTCCAAAGATATGATTTCTAGGTCCTTGAGAAAAGCCTCCCTACGCTGTTAAGATAGCAAGAGGCTTATTTAAAGAGATTTAAATATAATTCAAGAGATGGAGGAGGAACTTAAAGTTACAAGATTTCTAACGTAGATGTTCTAAGAAAAAGGAGTGGCGGAAGAAGTCTCCTGTATTTTCCACAGAAATAATTATTTTTAATTTGTGTTTGCCCTTACTCATACTGAAAGAACAATGGTTATTTCAAGGAAAAGTCCTCGTACAATTGAGACACATCTAACCAGAAGCTTTTTTCATGGAATATCATTTTTACTCCAAGGACTAATTAACAAACCATGGTTAAGACAACTTGGGCATTTTCAAATGTCCTTTTCAAAATGAGTTAAGCGAGCCAGTCACATGAAGGAAAATAATTAAGAGTAGTTGTTGCCAATGATACAATTCAAGCTTTCACTCAAAACTTCTATCTGCTGTCATTAGCTTGACATAATACTTAAAGGCTTATGCAGGATGATACCAGTGGTTAATTATAAATGGAGTTTTTCAATAGTGTATCATAATGTGTGCTGACATTAAAAAAATACTGACTCAGTGAACCCATACTTTCTAAATGACCAATATGGTATAAAATTATATGTGAGAAAAAGATTTGACTTTGGGTGGTGAACACGTAACGCAATATACAGATGATGTACCTATTGAAATGTACACTTGAAACTCATATAATTTTATTAACCAACATCAACCTAATACATTTTTTCAAAATTATGTATGAGGAAAACATCCATTCACAGTGTAAAATATTATAATGGATTTTTATAACAATTCAATTTGCTTTCTAAAGTTATTAATTTCAATTAACAAGTAAACTTTAGGAAACTATCACTTATTCAGTATGGCACAGTATTAAAATATGCTAAAAATGCAACCATTACAAATACTCCTCCCTCCCAACAATGTATCATGTGAGGCTGAATTTTCTTCATATGTGTACTTCAACCAAGATAGTATATTACAAAAAAACTGAGGCAGAAGCAAATATGAAAATCCAGTTGTGTTCCCTTAAGCCTAGTCATTAGAGAGACTTGCAAAACATAGAAAACACTCATTTTAAACAAAACAAAAAACTCAGACACAGATGATAGTATAGTGGTTACTAGAGTGGAAGAGGGGTTGGGCAGAGGTTGGAGAAGGTAAAAGGGGTCAAACATGGTGACAAGAGGAGACTTTGGGTGGTGAGCACACAATGCAATATACAGATGATATATTACAGAACTGTACACTTGAAACTTATATAATCTTATTAACCAATGTTACCCAATACATTTAATAAAACATTCACTTTGGAAGAAAATACATATTCTATGAAAATAAGTTATTTCTATTAACATACAATGGACTGACATTTTTAAATGAATTTAAAACAAACATTTAAATAAATATTTAATTTTATATGGATAGATATAACTCAAATAAACAGAAGGTCTTTGAAATTTTAAAGATTTTTAAGAGGGAAAAGGGTTCATAAGCTCAAAATGTGTGAGAACAGATTTAGAAAACAAGAGAGGAACAGCAGATGAGACACCAAATATACTGTTGTTCTGAGAAATATGTCTTTAAAAATATATACAGAAGTGTCTATTGGTAGGTAAATCGACAGGTATAAAGTATGCAGCATAGCAGGTTTTAGATACAAATCCTGTCAAAGGAAACGACAAACCTGTCTTTAAAATTAATCGTGATGGTTAAAGCCTTAAAATGACTCTTGGGCCTCTAATCAACTTTAGAAAGAGACAAGAAAGTACAGTCCCCAGGGAAAGCATAGGCCCTTTGCCCACTTCCAACGTTATCAGGAAGAGAGTAGTTATTTTCAAGAGAGTGGATTCTGAGCCTGGAGAAAGGAACCAACATTTACTTTGTATGTACCAGGGACATCTTTATTAAGTTCTCAAAATCTTTTGAC
Source organism: Rousettus aegyptiacus (assembly GCF_014176215.1). NCBI lineage: Eukaryota > Metazoa > Chordata > Mammalia > Chiroptera > Pteropodidae > Rousettus > Rousettus aegyptiacus. The sequence continues at coordinate 65,471,497 of NW_023416286.1, forward strand.
AAAATATTTCAGCCCCTTTATATAGATAAAGAACCAAGACACAGTAAGTTGAAGCAACCTGCCTAAAATCACAAGAGTAATAAATTGCGTAGGCAGCATTTAAGCCAATGTTATAGCATCAGTTAACAGTCTTTTCTCATTAAAATGTGCTTGTTTATTCATTCATTAATCATTCAGCACATTTTGAATAGCTACTCTATAAATGGCAGTGTGTAAAACTAATTATAAAAAAGCAGTAATAACTTGACTTAGATTTTGCCTTCAAGGAGTTTATAGGCTCACAGGGAGGTAGGACATGACCTGAATATCTGTAATATAGAGAAAACATGAAGTAATTGACAGGTCTGTAAAAGCAAAATTATAACCTTCAGTGAAGAATTGCCAAGAGAATTGATGAAAAGGTCATCCTGGTAAAACGCTGTTTTCGTTGTTAATGCATGCCTCCATTTCAGATCTCCCATGCCCAGCAAGTGCCTTGACGGGTTAACTATGTAAAAAAAATAAAAATAAAAATAAAAAAAAATATTTGCTAGAAAAGAATTATTTGGAAAAATACACCAAAGTAGTGCTTTATAGTTGAGGTTATTCAAAGAATATGTAACTGTTACAGTATGCAAGGAATGAGTTAATTTGTTCTTTGAATTATTCTGACCTAAAAAGAGAGAAAATGCAATTAAAAATTTAAAACAGACATAGGATTACAGGGAGGCCTGGTGTATGAGGCAAAAGAGGTTATAAAGAGAATTAAGATATTTTCAGTTTACAAACAACATGGTGTCTATGCTCAGAGAATTACATTCTATGACACACAAATGTTCAACATATCATATAATGATGAGGGAAAAATAAGGCAGGGTAAGGGAACTAGTAGAGATAGAGGATCTTCTCTGAAGAGGTGACTTTTTGAGCAGAGACCGGGATACAGTACGGTAAGTCCTTATTTATGCAGTTGATAGGTTCTGTGACTTGTAAAAAAAAAATGACCTACACCAAAACCAGTATTACCAGGCTGATTCAGATGAACAAGATATAAGTTCCAACAGTATCTCATCAATGTTACGATTAAATGATGCTGAAAGAAATGTCATTATTTGAAGACCTACTGTATTATGTAACAAGGTCAATGGTAAACGTTCCTTGCAGAGGGAACTGCAAGTGCAAAGTCCCTGAGAGCAAGGTGATCTTGCAGATAGTGACCACTTCTGAGGCAGTGCAGTTCCCTTAGGGTCGCTTTCATTTTAAAGCCGGCCTGCTGCTTTTATTCCTTACCAGATTAGTGCCTGCTTCTAAAATAGGCTTCCAAAAAGGACTGTTTATTGAGGACCTCATCTGAGGCAGAGTTCCCGTGTATACTCTTGTTAAGACACACAGTAGTCATTATGGTATTGCAATCACCATTTCACCACTGAGAAAACTGGTTCAAAGAAATTAGATGATTTGCCCAAGGTAATAATCTGTGGGATTTGGATAAGAATTCAGTGATTTACCTCAAAGCTTGGACCTTTTCTTCTTTTATTATGACATCTCTGATGAAGTCATATTTTTAAAAACTATCTAGGCCTCTAAATGGATTCTAGAAACTAGACAGAGACCAATTTTATGGAAATTGAGAGAGTGTCTATAGAACATTGTGGTGTGAATAGGGAAGAGATAGTAATTTCACAGGATGCAGAATTTTTGCATTCCCCAAATCATGAGCACTTTGAGGAAGGCTGATTAGGTAGGACTGTACCATGGTCCTCACTTGAACACTGCTAGGAACACCCCCAAACTCCAGGGCTTGAAACATGCAAAGAGCATTTTAGTTGGTGAACAGAATTTAAGGTTGGTGGGAGTGAGAATTAATTCCAGCCTCTACTAGTTTTCTTTTCCATATAAATCAAAAATTCACTGGATACAAATCTGTTCATACTCTGTAGTTCCCAAATATAGCTAGCTGTCCAAATGTAAGAGCATCCCATCTATGCAGAAGGAACAGTTCGCCAATAGTTCCACTTGATGGAGGCTGTTCACCTTTCAGATATCTTATGCTCATTTATACACCAAAGAACAGAAGCCTTTGGCCACAGTGAGACATGAAATTGCTTATCTTTGAAAGCAGATATGTGGCCTAACTCAAGGCAAAACAGGCATGAAAAATGTGAAAGATCCAGGCCAGGGCGATTCACTGTTTTGTATTCCCCAGTTTCCTAGAGGCTAGAGCAGGTTGGATTTGTGGAATGTCCTCAGATTTGCAATGTATTTATACTGTTTAGTAGATGGGTACACGTTTTACTATTTAAATGAGTGGAAATCAGTTCAAGATCCTGACAGTGATCATGCAGTCTTCTAAAGCTACTAGTATACATTTGAATTTAATTCCTTTCAATATTTAAAATGTGTTTAGGTTGTTCAAGCAGAGTATGTAAACTGAGAAGAGGTGATACAGAGAAGCTATAATCCTGGCAATGCTGAGGTTTATTCATCCAGTAGAGTGCAAATGGGGGGGGGGGGGAAAAAAAAAACATGGCCACATAATTAAAGGAAGGCCAAAAGAATGATATTATGGAAATAACTATATCAGGTATATGGTCAATAGCATTACTCAAGAAACGTGAAGATATAGCCACCCAGGATACAGTTTTGCTGTTTCTGTTGCTTTTGTATACTTGTTTTCTTTTTTAAGCCTACATAAAACTGTGTGACATTAATGAACATTTAAGTAGGTAATATGCTGTTTTGCCAGGTGCCTAAGGTATTGGACCTATTTGGAATGACTATGTTAAAATAAAATCTGCATCACTCAGATGCTCACAAAATTTCACAAGGGTAAACATACCCTGACTCTTTTCTAAATTTAAACTTTGTGTAAATTTGTAGAAATAACTGCTTTCATATTGAACATCTTTATCGTGTTACTGTTCCTACTCTCATTTCATATTGAGGCTCCATCGAGTTGGCATAATAAAATTGCAATATATTTCACTGGAAGTAATTCAATGTTTCAACTGTGGATGACATAATAGCTCATGCTTCACACATTATGAACCCAGCTCTTTCTTTACTCAGAGGAATATGCTTTAGTGGGGGTTGGGGAAGGATTACTATCATTCAGTGTACTTCTTGGATGTGTACTAACTTGTATCAATTAGTCATGCCTGAATGTTGCCAAATTTTTCGCTTGTGAATATTTAGTACATTATTAGTAATAGCAACTGGAATAGTGGGGGAATTAAAGATATTTAGCATATGTGTGAAAGAGGGAAATACGAAGGATAAGTTCTAGACTATTGAAAATTTAAGTATAAAAAGTAAATTCTAAAACGAAGGAAAATAGAAGATATATGATTTTTGTTTGTGCCAGTAAATCATAAGATACTCTCAAAAGAAAAATTTATAGAAACTGAATTCTAGATTTACTCTCTGGGTGGGGGGGGGGGATTAAATACCTTTAAATATAAAAATTTGTGATGACTATGGAAGGAGTATCCTTAATATATAAATGATTCAATTAAAAAATAACTTAATAAATAATCTCCAGGAAGAAGTAAAACTGTCCTTATTTGCAGATAACATAAGGCTGGTCCTCCATATTTGTTGGATTCCACACCCATAAATTCAACCAACCTTAAATCAAAAATATTGGGAGAAAAGGTTATGTGTACATGTAATTTGGCCCATAATAGTTGTATCTATACCAGACAAGTACAGACTTTTTTCTTGTCCTTATTACCTAAACAATGCAATATAACCACTATTTACATAGCATTTACATTGTATTAGGTATTATAAATATTTAGGAGATGATATAAAGCATATAGGAGGATATATATAAGTTATATGCAAATGTCATACCATTTTATATATTGAACTTCAACATCTGCAGATTTTGGTATCCTCAGGAGTCCTGGACCATCCCCTTTGGATACCCAGAGGCAACAGAAAGCCCAAGACTCCACTAAAAGTCTGTTAGAATGAACAAATTCAGTAAAGCTGCAGGATACAAATCAATATACAAAAATGTGCTGCATTTCTATATACTAATAATTATCAGAGAGAAAAATTAAGAAAACAATCCCATTACATTTGCATCAAAAGAATATAATACCTAGAAATAAATTTAACCCAGAAGTTAAAGATCTATACACTGAAAACTATGACACTGATGATAGAAACTGAAGACAATACAAATAAATGCCAAGATATTCTTTGTTTGTATCACATCCTCTAATTTCAAACTACATTACAAAGTTATAGTAATCAAAACTACGGTATGGCTATCAAAATAGACTCAGACCAGTGGAAAAGAATAGCCCAGGAATAAACCCAAGCATACATGGTCAGTCTGTTTACTACAAAGAAGAATATACAATGGGGGAAAGGACAGTCTCTTCAATAAATAGTGCTGGGAAACTGGACAGCCACCTGCCAAAGAATGAAATTGGACCACTATCTTATCTCATATCATATACAACCATCAACCCATAATGAATTAAAGACTTGAACATAAGACTCAAAACCATAAAACTAGAGGAAAACATAGGTGATAAGCTCCTTCACATAGGTATTACAGATGATTTTTTTGATTTGACACCAAAAGCAAAGGCAATGAAAGCAAAAACAAACAAGTGGGACTAAATCAAACTACAAAGCATCTGCACAATCCGGTGTTGGCCAGAGCGGAGGGAGGTTGTGGGGCTGGGAGAAAGGAGTGAGGAGTTAAAGTACAAATTAGTAGTTGATAGATGGTCATGGGGATGGGGAGTTTGGCATAGTGAATGCAGTCAATGGTAATGTAATGGCCAGGTACAGAGGGAAGATAATTAGGAAGATACTTCATAAACTATGTAAATGTCTAACCAATATACTATATACTGGAAACTAATATAATAAAATGTTTTTTTTAAGTCATTATAAAAAGAAGCATCTGCACAGCAAAGAAAACTGACAAAAAATGAAAAGGCAATCTAGCAATGGGAGAAATACTTGCAAATCATATCTGATAAGGGATTAATATCCAAAAAAAAAAAAAAAAAAGAACTCTTGATGGTAAAAAAAAAAAAAAATACAATTAAAATATAGGCAAAGTTTCTCTATAGACATTTTTCCAAAGACAACACACAGATGACCAACAGGTAGGAGAAAAATTGCTCAACATCATTAATCATCAGGGAAACACAAATCAAAACCAGGAGTTACCACCTATTCTATTAAGATGGCTATTATTTCGGGTGATCTTAAAGTTGCATTTATAATTTTCTTTTCAATATATTGTATTTTTCTTTGAAAACATTTTACCTTTGAAGAAGAAATAAAATATTTTAAAGTTCAGGTAGGATTTTTATCTTTTAATGTGTTAAATTGTCACAATACAAGATATAAGAAAAGTTGTCTTATAACACAATAAAGGGCTGAGGTAATTGCTTTTCCTCCCTAGTTAACTTCACACTTTCATAGTATATATAACCCACCAAAATCATGCCTTATCTGATTCTCAAAATTTATAGTTAATTTTAGCAATTTTGTGTTTTTCATTTACATTCTGCTTGCAGATTTGTTCTGATCCTCCCTCAGAAAAATGCTTTGCGCATAAAATGTCTACTGTTAATTATTATTTTAACCAAAATACCAGGCACTTTGAGTCTTTTGAGAATATTCTATGCCTGTATGCCTGTATATAAACAATGTAATTTGATTAGTTTAGGCAAGCAGCATCTCAGTTTGCCAGAGAAAAATTGACAAATGTCTCTACTGAGGCATAGAATTTTTGAAAGATTCAGTTATTTTATTGAAGTTTTACTGTACATAGACAATTAGGGAGGAATCTGTGCAGATGTGCTATTTCTTCAGATTTTTTCTTTCTCATAGCTTTTCAAATCAGTCAGAAAATTGTCTCACTGGTTCTGGCAGTAAGTGCTGCATGTTACCCAGAAAGAAAATTGCTCAGTGAAGGTTTTAGTTCTTGTTATTTTTTTTCCAATGCTCAGAATCAAAGTTCATTATAAGATGCTGTCAGTTCAATGGTATGAAAACCAGTGTTAGAAACAGGAAAGGGCAGTCTATTAGGGAATATGTTAGATGGTCCTGAAATGAAGATTGGAGTGATGCCTCTCAAGAATTAACAATAACCCTAACAATATCCCGACATTACTTTTTAATGCATGCCCTTCACTGCTTTAAATGCACCAAGAATGGCTTTTGCAGAGAATTATTTTCTCAAAATCAGTAAATTTAAGGGACCTATTCAGGAAAAGGCGGGGGGGGGGTACTATAAAGTTTACTGAACTATTAATGTGAAGCTAATTCTTAAATACTAAAAGTTAGAAGCAGTTACTTTTGCCTTCCTTTAATTGGTATAACTATTAAAACTGAACATCGAGAATTTCGTATTACTTGAATAAAAATTCTTTACCCATAGTGGTAAGTTTGATAGAATGATAGCAAAAATAACCCCTCAACACACCACATCTTTTCTATAATGTGACTTTGGAGCTCCTCCCATCAAGAAGTAGCTCCTCTTTTCCCCATCGAGTCTGGCCAGCTTTAGGACTTTCTTTGGCCAAGAGAACATAATGATGTAAAAGTAAATGAAGACCTCCTAAATGAGAACAAAAAAGAGCTATGTCTTCAGACTTTGCTGTAGCAGGGAGTCAGCCATCTTCACATGTGCTTTGGCAAAGACTCAAGGGCAGGGAGAAGAGTGGGAAAGCTTTACAGTGAGGGGAAAGGGAAGGTTTCACAGACACCCTGATGAGAGGCTGTTGGCACAGGGAAGCTTTAGGCAGGCTAGCAAGAAGTGGGACATCCTATGTGATTGACTAGGGCTCCATAATTGGCTGTCTCCATTTGGTCTGAAGTTAGAAGTGAAAAATTAGGGGAACTGTCAGTTACTAATCGAGCCCTAGCCACCTAGGTCTGACCGTTCAGGGGGTCATTGTTTGACTTTGCGTGCTAGCTGATGGAGATAGTTTGGCCCCTGAATTGGTTACTGCAGATAATAGACTGGCATTCTGGACAGGGTGCGGCAGATTGTAAGAGTTCTATTTCTGTATATAGTCTGACCATTGTTGGTTGTTATATTCATGCTCTCAGAGGAAAGACAGTTTGGCAGTTTTGAGCCTAGGCCTCAAGAGTCTTCCAATACTACTCCTGAAATCTGCTATTGCCATATGAACAAGCACGAAGTCGCCCACCAGTGGGTTAAACACAACTGTCCCAGCCAATACTATCTTATACTAGCCTCCTGGCCAGCTGACTCACAACTACAGAAGAGCACCCAGCCAGAGTTGGGGATGGATGCCCAACACACAGCAAAGTACAGACACGTGAGTGAACTAATCTGAGACCAGAACTGACACTTTCAGTCTTAAGTCACTGAGCTGAAGAGTATTTTTTATCACTGTAAATATATAATGTGTATTTACAGTATAATTGGAAAAACTCAAAAACTAATGACTTAATTAAGACCTTTTTGAATAATAGTGTTTTTTGAGAAAATACTCACACTTGAAGATTCACAGGGGAAACTGAAATTAGAGAACTATAATTTTTAATTTAAAAAAAAAAGACTTTGCACTTATTGATATCCTGGTACTTCTATTTGTAAATACAGAAGCACATATTCCTTTACATCTCACTCCTTATGCATTCTGCAGTGAGACAGTCTGGTTGCTCTTTTCATAAATCGCAGCCTCCTGACAACTATGAAGAGAAGGATAAGTAACTCCACTGGATTTTTAGCTACTTAAAGAATACTGTTTTCAGAAAAGAACTGAGTAGTGTGAGCAATGAAATGTAAATATTGTTGTTATGGGGTTATGCATCATGAGAGTTGAGTTTTATTTTACCACCTCCTTGTAAGTGGATCAGTAATTGGTTCCCCCAAGTTTTCTGTACTCAGGTCATCCTTGTCAGAACAAGTTTCCTATAGTGGGGAGGACCCAGCAGCATTAATGAAATAAGTGCCCTCACCTGAGGGAACTGCCGAAATTACTGTTTCTTCCAGCCTCTGCTTCTCCTTTCCAAACCTTGATTTTTGAGCCTTCCTATTGAATCTGTGGGTAGTCAATATATTAAAATTACTTTTTCTGCTTAAGTTAGCTAGAATCAGTTTTTTTTTTCTTTCTTTCCTTTTTTTTTTGGGGGGGGGGGAGGACAATGAACCCTAGCCAATATAATTAGGCATTTAGACCTTCTCATGAAAGCATCGTGAAAATCAAACCTCAGTTAGGAAGGATAACCTTTGTTTATTCAGGCCAATATAACTTTTCTCACAGACCAAGCAATATTAATCTTCTCTGTGATCACAATAATATTGCTCAATTCCGGCCTAGCTGTAATGCCATACTACAGCTTTTGTTAAGCCTTATTAATATTTACTGCAAGTTCTTAGCCTTACATACACAAAGACCACTTAAATTGTTACATCCATGCTACCAAATTATAAATGAGTCTTTATTTTTTTCCTCACAGCTACAGTCCATAAGATCTGTATGGATACCTTGACTTAATACACCCAGAAATGCTCCACAGTGCACTGGGCTTTTTCTTCATCTACGCATTTGGTTTTGGTTAGATAAGTTCCCCCTTCTGGAATCTGAAGTCATAGGACCACACTTACTTCTTATGTGTCACTATTAAAACATTATTTGCTCTAAATGCACCAGTATACATAGATATTATAAGAACTCTTCTAAGGACAGTTTTCATTTTAAATAATAGCAAAAACACATGCACAAAAATATATGGGTGTAAATGTGAGTGTATATTTGTTCTTACATGTTGTAAATTTTATATGTATTAATGTTATGGATTGCCACAGAGGTTATAAATGCACATCGTAAACAAAATGAAATACTCATGAATTATAAAACCAGAAATCTAGTTCAGATCTTAGCTGAAGAATTTGGGAAGGTCATTTAATTTCTCCCAGAAACACTTCTTTCATCTATGATTTCAGAGATTTAAATGGAAGATATCTAAGAGGACTTGCAACACTAAGTTCATAATCATAGTTTATTTAAAAATAAACTATTGAATATAGAGTATTTGAGAAAATTTTAGATATTTAATGAAGCTTATGAATAGTTCTCTGCCTCATATTTAATGAATCATCATATTGAATATGTAACTGATGAAATATAATTACTCATATTACACGGTTAAAGGTAAAAATAAATGGATTTTATAAAATTATACTTTAAGTCATGATTTTAGAGAAGATTTAGAAGACAAATAAAAATAATCTATTTTAAGATCAGTTTTCCACATATGTTAAAAGATTATTATAGTTATGGATTAAGATAGTGGTAGTATTTTTAAGGAAAGCACGAGACAGAAATAGTGATTTAAAAAACCATTTTCCATGTCCAACTGACACCTATTCAAAGGAATTCTAGATACAGTGAAAATGCTTTTCAAGTGTCTAGTAAGCATAGAGAAAATGCGCAAAGTGTTCAAGTATTCCTATTTACGAAGACTGCTTGACAGTATCAATGACTGAACGTTCAGATGAGTAGTGTTAATCTGCTAGATGCTATGAGAAGTTATATATCCTTATCTGGGTGAAAATAATGAAGTGATCTGAAATTCTAAGTTCACACTAATTTACATTATAATTAATTAAAAATAATCTATTTTCCTTAAACATTAAGGACATCCAGGGAAATAAACTTCCAATAATGAGTATTTACTGTATATATTCAGATATGATATTTGATTATATGCTGTTCTATAAGTTGCCGTAAAAGTATATTGCATTAATCTCTCCTCTTGATTTAATTATACTCCTAGAGGCATCATCTAATCTTAAATTTTTGATAATATCCTCTACAATATACATTCTAGTATTGAGTATCTTGAAATTTTTAATTAACTCTTAACTTTATTGGTTGACATCAAGTTTTCTTCTAAGAATAGTAGTGCCTTCACTTTGCAACGTTATGTGTTAATTAGTTATGAACAGAAGGTATTTAAAAATCTCAAATTAATCTAAAATCTTTTCAAGTAAATACATATGCACAGAATTATAGACAAAGCTTCATTACAGAATTTAACAAACTTCTTCTAAATTAAGTCCACCCTAAATCATCTCAAACTGTAGAAAGAAAAAAAATAATTGAGAAACGAAACCCTAACACAAAAAATATATAGCAGTTTTCTGTTTATTGCCATTTTAATCCAAGTTACTGCATTTGCAATGAAGTAATCACACTGGGAAACGGTTACTTTTTTAATTTAATATTTCAAGTTCTGAATTAATGCCTTAGTACTAATAATATTTCTAAGAGTAATTATGCATGTTGCAAACATCACTTTTCAGTATAACATTTGCTACTGCCCTCATTTTATTAATAACATTCTATATCAGACACATTATTTTTTCTGGGAACATGGCAAGTTAAAATACTAAGGAAGATTTTGTAATCTTTGCATGTCTCTTTTCAATCACTTGACCTCACCGCCATATAATTTTACCATTTTTCTAAATGTGTTAAGAATCACGCTTTTGCTAGTTTCAATTTTTCCCCTACATTTCATTTTCTCAAGGAGTACAAAGAATAAATGCTCTCATGAGATTAGCATTTGAAAGAGAGTGTTAATAGAAATGAGGAATATGTAATGCCTCATACTAAAAACATGTAAAAAGAGGCAATACAACCAATGAAATTAACTGGTTTGAAATGCAATTCATCTATACTCTAAAGTATTTAAAGCAATTAAGACAATGAATAATTGAATTACTAGAATATAGAAATCATAATACTTTTTAAACAAATTAACTGACTTAAAAGATTCTTCAGAGACTGGATACTAGACAATGACTCTTAAGAACTATGTATAGAAAATTATATAATACAAAATATAAGCATTACTATAATACATATAAACAATAAGGGCAAACACCTAAATGCTGAATATACATATCTATGTATTTTAAAGCTTATATAAGAAACTGACTTTGTGTAAAATGTCAGGTTCACCTGTCAAAGCCAGAAAATGGCAGCACTTTGACCAGAAAACTGCAGAGCTAACTGAATAAGGTACAATCTCTCTGCTAAGTAACAGGCAGCACGTTAAAGGTGCTATGAATCTTGACATGAGAGGAGCAATGTAAGTGGAATATATACCAAGTCCAAGGTCTCAAGGGTTTGAATATTTAAACAATTTTTGGTGAACAAGCTTAAGCTTCTCTCCATAAATGAAACAGTTCAATTAAAGTGAGTTTTATTGAAGTCCTCTGAATGAAAATATGTTCTCAAACTCAGTTGAACCTTACAATCATACAGAAAGGAATTTATAATTGTTAATAACTAAATCAATATATATTGACAGAAAAATTTGAGTTGCTTGTGGGCAGGAATTATATTTTACTGATCTTTTGTACTACAAAGTACCAAAAAACCACAAAATTAATGTTTGTTAAATTTAGTTAAAGTTAAAAATTTATATTTTACACCTTATTGTACAGGTTTTTTGCAGATGCAAATAAAGTTAGGTACACTTTTTATTGTTACTAATCCATAATTTAATTATAATTACTTTAAGGATCTATTCTCCCCACCACATAACTTAAGCCATGTAAAATAAAAATCATGCATGCAGTATAACACTTTTTCTGTGCTATATATCAGAGACAAAAGGAAATGAACCCCAACAATGAAAAGGCCAACAGGCTACAAAATTAGCATAATGTCAGGAATACAGTGCATGCCAAATTTCTACAAAGACTGGTTGTACAGAAATGCAATGCAAACTGATAAATTCAACATTTAATAAACATTATTACTTTGTATTATCTGCATGCCATAAAAACTAGCTTAAGAGCTAATATATATTATATATTATATGTTATATGTTATATGTTATATATTATATATTATATATTATATATTATATATTATATATTATATATTATATATTATATATTATATATATATGGCTTAACTTGCTACTTTTACTGACCAATCATCAGCACTATATATACTTTGAGATGCTTTTATTCCCATTAATTATATACAGGTGATCAATCAATGCCATACACTAAAATAGTAATCTGGCAAACATTCATAACAAGAGCTCCCAGAGTGTGGATTTAAAACAAAGGAAAGAACTATTTTGTCATATCAGAAGTCCCAATGGTCAACAGACACTATGATTGAAAGTATAAAGTGAGACTCGGGTATTAAAATAAGTTTTATGACTATCTCATGTCTTAGACCTGGTTGGCATCACTTCAAAGCAAACTGGTTTTATATTTAATGTGAAAAAAAAACTAGATTAATGCAGGTAGTTGAAAATATGTATGTATGTATCTACAAATATTTATCTTTAAAAAACAGATTAAAGGCTAGAGGAATAACTGTTAGCTTCAGGGATATTAGGATGCGTTGTTATTTTTCTGACTTAATATCATTCTTTCTGCAAAGAAAGAATACCAAAGTATCTAGAAAAGAAAATTATATAAAAAGGTGTTAGGGTGGAAAAGAAGAAGAAATTATAACTATTTGCAGCTAAAATCAGTGTGTATATACTCTAAAGAAATAAGTCAAAATAAATAGGAAATAATAGCATGTATTCAGATGAGTGGTTACAAAATTAATTTACAAATAGCAGTATCTTTGTCAATACAAAAAAATGTAATAAATTATAGTCCTACATTTAAAAGCAATAGGAATTAAATAGTAATAATTGATGAGAAGTATTTGGAATCTATATAAAAAACTGATAAAGTCATTATGGAGAGAAATATACAAAAATGGCAACAAACTATTAGGGAGTTCTATAATGCTCTCGGTAGATCAAAATTGAGGCTAGGAGACCAAAGTATTGTCTATTAACTATTACTTCTAAAATGTTTCAATATTTTAAGCATATTGCTTTTTAATTAATGCTAAAATAGAAAATGTTTTCATATAGTTTTCCTCTAAAATTTTGTAAAATAATGCTGAATATTTTACTGAGCCATATGTATTACTCCTTCTATATAAATTGAAGTACATATTTAATATATTAATTTCTCAAAGATAATTGTTATAATAGAAAACATGCATTAGAGCCTCAAATATGTACCAGCTTAAGTACTAGTTCTAGGAATTTATGTGATATAATTAGAAATGCACTTAAACATTAATTATAAATTATCTTACATACCATGATAAAAAAATTGAAAATAATTTCAAAAAATGTACAAATAAACATGCTCTTTTTAAATACTAGGTGGTTATAAATTTATTTTTTCGAAACATTTAATGTTCAGTTATCTAATATTAGATGAAAGAAAGCTAGATGTATATGGATATATATATATGTGTTAACACGCAGTAAGTACCAAACATGCTCTTCTTTCAATTCAACCACTTCTCATGAACATATAAACATATAAAATTTAAAAAAATAATTAAAAGAAACACTATTATTATTCAAGGGTTACTTGAGTTTGAAGCTTCAAAATATTAAGACATTGTTTACTTATAACATGCTTTAAAATAGCATAAATGGTGTATAAATTAGATTCAAGAAGGTAATAATCAAGTCTCTTACCTCTAGTCTATAAAATTTGTTCAATTTAAGTTACTAGAACAATATAGTATGGAATTAATGCTTCAAACACTACTTCTAAATACATGTCAGCATTTATTTCTAAAATATTGAAGGCTGAATGCAATTATTTTTACTTAAAAAAAGGAAGCTATCAGACGAGGATTCACTTTAGGATAAAAATACTCAAGATACTGACTAACTGAAACTTAAGATTCACAAGTCAAACATTCCATTGTCACTTGTGTCAAGGCGAATGTACTCAAACATCTCTAGATCAGTGGTTCTCAACCCTACCTATATCTTAGAGCTTCCTAGGGGCTAAGTTCTAACATTACTACATAAAAGCTCTGGGTTTGATGCCAGGCCAGGGTTTGTAAAAGCTATCCAATTGATCCCAACGTGCGACTGGATTAGAACCACTTCTGAGTTTTAATGCCCACTCCCACTCCCCACCTTCCAAGTATGAGTTCCGTACTTAATTTGAATATCAGTCTTCATTTATGGAGAGGGCATTGTGACAATATCAGTTTTGATTTGAAATGGTTTATCTGTAATTTGTTCATATATTTTGAATTCTTTTCTGTAAGTACTAAAGTACATTGATATATGTTGTGGTTTGATTTGTGGCCACAGGACTAGAAACACAAATTACCTCAAGGTTGAAAAGAAAGAGGGGAGGGGAGGGGAGGGGAGGGGAGGGGAGGGGAGGGGAGGGGAGGGGAAGGGAGGAAGAAAGAAAAGTACACAGGGCTTGGAAGGAAAATCTAGCAGTTATTCTAGTGATCAGCTACTATTCTGTCACCTCCTCAGGCCACCCACACAGGATCTCTCCCATTACACCCATTTCTTACTGAAGACTATTCTACTCTTCCCTTTCTTCACTGCAGACTGGTCTATTTTCTCAGTTGCTATTCTCTCACAATTTAATTTACTCAAATATATAATTTAATTGGACAAGCTTATTCCTGTAATAGGTCAGTCTCAGTCTACAGGTGAGCCGCTCTTGGATCACGTGCTCAGCTCCAGTCTACCTGAATGGGGTTGTGGCAAGGCTGTCCATCACCTAGATTTCATGTGCGTAAGTAGGGAAGGTTCCCCTAGAAGGCATCACGGCTGGATAAATGAGAACACAAAGCAAACTGGCAGTCCTAGTAAACACAAGAGAGTTGTCTAAGGCATTCAGGGTAGCACTGAATGTTCACTTTAAAAATTTGCCAATGCTTGCAGTAAACATGACCAACTTTCTTAATTCGTAAGAGTATGCTTTTACTAGAATATTTCCCATGAAATGATCACATCTACTAGAACTTTGCTTATTTTAGAAGCATGAAAATAAGTTTGGTCTACACCTGAGAGGTGTGAATTTTGTCTGTCAAATAAACGTGTTATTCAATTATGTGCAAAATAAAGATTGCAAATCAAAAGTACACATGGTAGCTCTAACAACTCTTTCACCAAAATTTCAGTAGCTTATTTCTGAAAAATTTCCTCATTTTTAAATCATGAACAATCTCTTTCATCTGTTAAAAGAGCTGCATTTCCTTACCTACAGTATGTAAAAAGTGATATACGAGTTCTAACTTGTTATAAAAAGTTATTTCCTGCTTCAATACATTATACTGTAAATGTGAATCCTAAACCGTTTTGCTTTTAAAGAATAGCCAGTATCAGTTATCTCAGAGAAAGAAAAATTATGACATACTAGCATACTGAGGCATCATTTAAGTTTTCCCACCTGTCATTAAAAGTCTACATTAAAAGACGGATCAAATGTAATCTCTTTTTAAGTATTAGGTATGAAATAATTTATCCTTACAATAAAATTGTATTATAATTACACAATTTGCCAAATCATACAACTGTCTATTTACCAAATATATCTTGAGAGTGCAGCGGTTCCAAAATAATCATTAACGTGGTTAAAAAGTTGTTAAAGTTTTAATGACCAACTTATAATACAAGGCACAAAGGAATACATGGTAAAGAGGCTTACAATGAGCAAAATGCAGACTGTGAGAATCTCAAAGACAACCAGTGAGTTTTTCAATACCCTCCCCCCCAACACACACACACACACAAAACAAAAGTACATATATAGAGAAAAGATCTATAGATTAAGAAACTTAGGGAGCAAATTTATCAATTGCAATTCATGGACCACATTTGTATCCTTATTTGAAAAAACAGTCAAAATCATTTGAGATGAGAAAATTTGAACAATGATTACATATTTTATCAAGATTAACCCATATTCCCACCTAGCTTGAATATTCTGATTCCATTGCAGACAATTAACATTTTCCCATTCCCCTAGAAGACAGGTTCTAGTATTCAGTAAGATCTTTACCTAAGAGCTCTGAAATTCCATTATGAACTTCAGATAAGTAATCTAGCAAAGCTTCTCTACTACTATAATATTTGCTAAGGACATCAAACAGAAGTTCTTTCGCTAAGTAAATGTCTGCTTATGTCCAATACCATCTGCTCTGGAAGGTATTCCAAGGAGTCAATTGCTGCAGAGAGCTCCTCATCTTCCCTATGAGGAATTATTTTTAAAAACAAAGAAAAAATAAACATAAGCATAGTACCAAATTTGTTACTTCATGTTTGCAAGCAGCTAATATTTCTACACACTCAGGTACATATATATGTAATTTTTTTAAATATATAGTTAGGTGATGTATCACCAATAAAAAATTGAACTTTACATGTTTTAATGAGCACTTTCCTCTTTTTAACTATAAACAAGCTATATAGAGATCTGAATAAAACATTATAATCCAAACTCTACTGTTTAAAATTTAGAATGAAGACTCAGGAACCTGATTGACTTGTTTAGGGTCACAGTCAGGACTAGACTCCAGATCTCAATCCTAGACTATTATTTTTCCAACATGCTATTCCTTATTTCAAAGCTCTGTATATGATCCATTATAGAGGACTTTAGCTAGAAAAGAATAGAGAAAAACAAGCTGAAGCTCCAAAATAATTGTACAGCTTCAAAACAATAACAATGATCATTCTACACTTCAGGAAATAGCTAAATTTTTATATTTGTTAACTTCCATAGTTTAAAAAAAAATAATCATATACTCCTCCATCACAGAATCACGACAACTAACTGTGCCCTGACCAAGCTGCATCAATTTAATTTAACCAGCTCACTTCATTTACCTGGATATCAGTTTCATCAAGTGCATAATTAGAGAGGGCTACATGATTATTAAGGTAACTTTTAGCACAAATTCTGATGTTGTATTGTAAAATACAGATGATTACAAATAGTCTTCACGTTACATTTCACTCTAAAAATATAAATTTGTATAGCATAAGCATCTAATTATTGTCAACACGTATGCTGTGATTTATTAATTCAGCCCTCATCTTCTGTAATCTGCAATATGGCAATAGACTCCTAACTGGCTTTCCCCAAAAGGCTGTCGAGAAAGCTGCCAGGATGATTTCTGAAAAATAATTCTCTGCCTACAATCTTTCTGTGGTCTCCAAACACCTGTAGGATCTAGTCTATATCCTTGAATACGTCATATGAAGCACACTGCATCCTGGTTCTCACCTGCCTGCCTGCCTTCCCCTTCTGTTCCCATGCCACTTTATAGAAACTGTAACATTTTTTATACTCTAAGTTGAAGGAGACGGTTTGTTAATTGTCTGTTAAATATAAAATATGAACAAAAAATTACAGGAAATAACCAGTAAACAAAAGTTCACTATATTTTATCAAATTTATACAGACTCAGATCTTAGCCTAATTCACTATTTAGAGAGTAACAAGCCCAACCATCGCTTCAAAAAATGTAGACAAAATCCTACCAATATCCCTAATATTTTATATACTAAACTAAAAGGTGAATAGAGTTTGTTCCTTTCATCTAAACTGTCATGATAATGTATTCTTGTGAATTTCCTACTTTGAAATGTAGGATTTTCTGTCTTTTTCTAAGATTTAATAGCAAAAGAAATTCATTAAGAAATGTAGTACCTACTACTATGTGCCAAGACACAGCAGTGAAGAAAAGCAAGTTCCTGTCCCCGTGGGAAGATACAGACAACACCTCAATAAATATGCATCAGATCAGTGCCGAGAAAAGTCCAGCAGGGTAAGGAAGATAAAATTTTAGATGGGATGTCAGAAAAGACCTCTCTGATAAGGTCTCCTTTTAACCTGTGAAAAAGGAGGAGGCCAAGTGAGAGAGCAAAGGCCCTGAGTGGGAGTGAGCTCTGCTAGGAGAGCAGCGAGGGGCCCGCATGGCCTGGGTGGCATGCGCAAGCAAGCGAAGTGGAGCAGGCGTGACATCAGGGAGGGAGTGCAGCTAAAGCGTGAGCTGAGAGTCGGACAGATCAGGAAGGGCCTGTAGTAGGTAACAGTTACAGCAAGGCACTCTACTGAGTGTCTTACATAAATTAACTCATCTTCAATGCAACCTTCCAACGTAGGTATCATCTCTATTCAAGAAAAAAAAAAAAAAATCAACAGATTCATACACAAGTTCCAAACTTTAAATTTTAAGGATTGCTACTGGGATTTGGCCTCAAGGTCTACATGACTTCAGGGTATTTATCAGAGATATAAACATCTTTTGAATATGTACATATGCATATTTTCAGGAATAAACTAATATTTAAAGTTTCTTATTATGTAGGCTTGTGAGTTGAGTACTTTTTAAAAAGTATAAATTAACTTCTCAGTGTGATCTTTACTGAGAAGGAATTTAGGGCTTTCTATCACTATTTCCATGGTAATAAGCTGATATTTGGCAAAATCACAAAGAAAAAACTAGCAATAAAAAAAATAGCTTTTAGTAAGTCAACAGAACAGGGCTTAATCATGAGCTTGCTGACCATATATATTTTTTAATGCATGCATACATTATTTGCCCTTTTATGTGTTACACTTTTCAGTGAGCCTCTAAAAAGTCAGTGGTGGTAATTTTTTTTAGAATTGAATTTGTGTTGAATATATTCCTTCCTTTATTTTTAAGATGGTTTGGCAGAGAATTTGAGAAGCCAGTATTGCCTTTAAAAAACCTTAAAAGAAATGCAATATGTACCTGTTCAATAGTAAGGAATTAAAGGAATTTATAATTAAAGAAACTGCTGCTTGAAATTACCTTCCTAACATTTTAGGTAAAATAGAAGGTGTAACATAAAAGCACATGTTCTTGAAGGATATTAAAACTCCAAAGCACTAGACATAAATGTTAAGTGGATCATTTGGAATTCATTTTTGTGTTGTAATAAATATAAGGAATACAGTGAACCTCTACACTGTGTCCACTTATAGCATAATTGTTACATAGCTACTAGCAATTTTAACATTTTTACCATGAAAAGTACTAATATACACACTCATAAAGTAATTTACTGTATATTTCTATATTTCCACTACCAAAAACTATAATCTGCCACTTACCCATTACTCTATTAGTTTAAAATAATTGGTGATTGTTTTTAATTTTTTAAAATATCTAACTGAAGATACTTCATAATCAAGTACTAAACAAAAAAGTAATTGTTGCCAGTCTTCCAGGTAGCCCGCAAGCAGTTTCAAGAATTGAATTACGGAGAATTAACTGGATAAATTAAGCTGGAACTAGATTCCCCACTGGTACAGCAGTCAGTGTCTACCGAAAAGAGCTAGCAGCAGGCATTTGACAGAGTTTTTAAAAAAGCCCAGGTCATACCTAGTGTCCAGAATGCAGGAGTAGCAGTTACTATTCCATTAGTAACTGCTAGTAATAGTAATATTCCAGTGTGTGTGTGTGTACCTTCAGCCACAATGTTTAAATGACTATTAGCAGCTAACACTCTTACTTCCTAAAATATCAGATATTATAACATTTAAATGAATTTAATATCTGCTTTCATATTTTTTCAAATCTTCATTTTATTAGTAACAGTCAACATTTGAGTACTTACAATGTGATAAAGTTCTGTCTTCTCTCATTTAATCTTAATTCCTCCATGAAAGTTATTCATACCTTATTTTGAGGAAACGGAGGCTCTGTGAATTAAGCAAACTTGCCCTCACATATTAGTCTGTCTAAGCTGTTATAACAAAAACAAAACTACTTAAGATCGGGTAGCTTAAATAATTTATTTTCTCATAGTTCTGGAGGCTAGAAGTGTCAGATGAAGGTTCTGGCCAATTTAATTTCTGGAAAAACTCTTCTGGGCTGGAAGAAGGCTACATTCTACATCTTCACGTGGCCTTTTTTTGGTTCATGTTGAGGAGCTGGGAGAGCTCTCGTGATTCTTATGAGAACATTAATTATTTTTTTTTTCCTGTTCTCTACATCCCTGTGACTGTTTTGTAGCTAATTTATCCTTCTTCATCTCTTCACCCTTTTCAACCACTCCCCCAATCCCCCCACCCCTTCTGTTTGTTCTTTGTACCTATGAGTCTGTTTTCATTTAGTTTGTTCATTTTTTTGCCCCTTAGTTTCTGCATATAAGAGAAATCATATGGCATTTATCTTTCTCTATCTGACTTACTTCACTCAGCATAATACCTTCTAGGTCCATCCATGTCCTTGCAAATGACAAGATTTCATTTTTCATGGCTGAGTAATATTCCTGTGTGTGTGTGTGTGTGTGTGTGTGTGTGTGTGTGTGTGTGTGTGTACACCATTACATCTTTTATCCAATCGTCTGCTGATGGGCTCTTAGGTTGTTTCCCTATCTTGGCTATTGTGAATAACACTGCCATGAGCAGAGGGGTGAAGAACACTAATTCTATCAAATCAGGATGCCACCCTGTGACCTCATTAAAACTTAAAACACTTCCTTAGACACTTGTAAATATGGCCACACTGGGAGATATGACTTCAAAATATAAATTTGGGGTGGGGCATAAACATTTAGTCCATAAGCCTCAGTTACATAACTAGTAAATATATACTATCTTTTAATGTTATATTTAAATATTATGAAAAGTCAGTTACTAGATAATTTTAATGTTAATCTGTCATTGGGGACTTGGATTAAGTGAAATAGTTTTAAAAGAGCCACAGGGATTAGAAGAAATAACTCTAAGATTTCTGAACCCCTAACCAAACATATTTTAAAATATCTAATCACTTCTAAAATGAGGTAGTATAGCAAAAATTGCTATAATAGAGACTATCCATAGGACACAAGTATAAGAGGTAACAAAAGAAAGGAAAACAGGCAAAATTAAAACTTGTAGAGATCAGACTGTATTTCAAGTAACAAAAAACAGACTTTTGGACAAGTAATATTCAAGAAAAATCACATAAACCCTAACACTTGAACTAGAAGCAAGTTAGATAAAAGTTATAAAAGGTAAGGCTGAGTCACTTGATAATTTGAGATCAGTAAGACAAGTGAAGGGGGTAAAAGTGGTAAGAAGAAGGGAATATAAAGCTACACAACATGGAATAGGAAGATCTTCTGAGGGAAACTAAGAAGTAAAGAGTAAATTTCCAGTTTTATAAGGCAGTAAAAATAGATTTTATTCAGAAACTATTGCAATAGGAGAAAATAGCTGAGCATAGAACTGGGCTCAATTTTGAATACAGCATGAACGGGTAGGAATTTATAGCCTAAGAGCAGGGTGGGGGTCAGTTGGTATAAAATTACATTTCCCCTTATGACCTGCTGCTTAAATATGGGAAATCGGGAAGTTCTGCAGGTTGAACGACACTGTATAGAGACTTATGAACAGGCTAGAGCAGGAGAGTATGCACCTGTGACCCACAGTTTTGTGATTCCTCCAGACAGGATTCGACTCAGCACTTTCAAGTCCCTTCTGTTTTCACTCACCATCGATTACCAACAATTGCACTTTATGATTTCTCCTCAGGCATTATCACCACAGACCCAAACCAGATCATGTTCATTATAGTCAAGTAAACAGGCCGAAACTCACACTAGGTTAATTTGGATTTTTTTTTTGTTGTTTTTTAAAGCTGACTTTTTCAAATACAGACACCCTACATGCTGACTGGAAACTATGTAGTGTCTAAGACAAAGTAACAGTTGAAATAAATATTGGTATAGCAGACTATAGCTCATTAAGGTGAGTTACTGTGATTTCTAAACAGGATTCAAGAGGCTAGAAACATTCAATGAATATTTCGTTAAGTCTACTCATCAGAATTTAAGCTTCCAGCTTGTCCTCAAATCTCACTTTCACATGACCTAGAAAACTCTTTAAAATTCACTACCCACATCTTGATGCTTTTACATCTGGTCAAGTATTTCTAAAAGCATCGTGACCAAAGGAATCTAAGAGTCTATTGACCAGCTGTAATAACCATGGATAAGAGACAATTTCTGTAGGTTGGTTTCTTCACCTACTGATACAAGTATTGAATACTATGTTTACGTTGACTTTGGGTGGAAATTAATGAGATTAATGGTTCAGAGATTGAAATTTTATCTCCTTCCATTTAGATATGGGCATTAAACACTAAATAAAATAGGAGAGATCTATAAGGAATGAAGATGAGGGACATATGTGACTGTCAGATACAAAGCTTTTGTAAAGCCTAATAAGAGGCTCAGAAATTTTAAGCTATATCTACAGCACCCCACATATGCTCTTAAGCACCACATAAATCCAGGCCAGTTAACATTTTTCAAGCAGCCTCATTTTTATTTGTTTGAAAACAATAGCTATTTTTTAAAAAGCAAAGGTATGTCCTTCCTACATGTTTGGATCTGACCAAAAAGGTTAATGAAAGGGTTAAACATCTAAAATATTGAATGCCAATGTAACTTTTGTAAGACTAAGAATCATCTTTGCTTTTAAGAATGTACACTAAATAATCAAATTATAATTTATTTTCTTTTAAATCAAGCCATAAATTATACTTATCAAGTAAATTACATTTGTTCAAAAATGACAAGTGGACAGTCAGCACCAATCATGAGCCACACAGCATCAACTGTGGCCCTGCTGTGAAAACAACTTAAGGGGAGAAAAAAGTTTCTGTAATCATTTCAAATAGTGCGATTAAATTAAAATTCTTAAGATCAATATACACATTATTAAATGGGACCCAATGTAAACATACACACAGACTTACTAAACACTAACACTCTAAATGAATAATTAACAATTTTATTTTCATTCTGAGACTGGACTAAAAATACATCACATAGACCATGCTTTCCCACAAAACTTTAAGAAACAATGAGTTAATCCATTATTTAAAATATCTTTATAGTTTAAAAGTTCTAATTAATTAACTGCCTTACTTCTCAGCGTAGTGTAGTAGCCTATCCAATACTTGTTAGTTCTAGATTATTGCCACCTACTGCAAATTTAAGAAGCGCTAACCTATTGGTCCCCATTGGGCAATTTTCCCCATGGGATAAATGGCAGTATATGAGGACATTTTTGGTTGTCACAACTATGTTGCTGATGGAGGGTGAGGAAGATGGAAGTATAGCTAGCATCTCACAGGTAGGGTGAAGGATTGTTGGTAAACAACCTACAATACACAGAACAACCCCTACAACAGAGAGAATGCCAGCTGAGGATAATAAATCTTGAAATAATATCCGGACATGGAAATTGTGCTTAGGCAGCAGGCACGGTGCTAGTTGATACAAATACAAAGAATTAGAAAAGAGCATGGATTTTAAACTTCTGGGCCCTGGGTTCCATCCTTGCCTCTGTTGTTTTCTATTAATGCAGCCTCAGGCAAACTGCCTAGCTGTTCTGTTGAAAAAGAGTTAATTCTACTTCTCAGTTATTGTGAGAAGCATATGAAATAATATATGCAAAATGGCTAGGACAGTGACCAGGAATCAACAGATGTAGAACTAAAAATAAAGGGAAACAGTCACAGTATAGAGGAGCCTAAGGAGATATGACAACTCAGTATGGGTTCTTGGAAAGAAAAAGACAATGTTAAAAACTAAGGAAATCTGAATAAAGTATGGACTTTATTTAATATTAATATATCAACTTTAGTTCATTGTGAGAGATAACATATTAATGTAAGATATTAGTAAGATAAACTGAGTGTGACATAATGCGAAAAATAGGTACTAATTTCATAACTCTTGTAAATCTAAATCTATTCTAAAATTTAAGTTATTAAAAAGGAGGTATTATTTTTCTTCTTCCTTCCTCTGAACTCATCTACATGGTCCCCACCCTCCAGGAATGTTCCCTTGACTTACTCCTACTGGATGATGTCAAACTCCAAACAATAATCAACTGAAGATTTATAAGAGATGAGCTAAGATGCAACATATACCATAGGATTTAACTCTAACTATGTAAATTCTAGAATGTTTACGATGATAATTTAAAAAATTTTTCTTCCAGGGGATATTTTTAAAAATTATACGATTGTCAAGATAAAGGAAAAAGACCAAATTTATTGGACAGTACCCAAAACTGCATGAAAATACACAAATGTAAAAAGAAGTATGTTTTCCTGTCGAAATTGGGCACTGTGACGGAGTGGAAACAACTTCTTATACTCGATCCCAAGATTGCAACCCATTCACTGGGGACTGGTTTTGCTAGTTCAGAGTTTACTTTTCCTCCTCTACAACATTAGAGACTTCATACTGAAGACTGAGACTGCTTCTAAACACAAGGCCGCAAACTGGTAAAACAGTCTTTACTAATAAACACAATGTTTAAACGTTAAGAGAAATATAGGCATACTTCAGAGATTCCAGACCACTCCAATAGAGTATTGCAGTAAAGTGAGTTGTAATATTTTGGCTGGTGGAGGATATTACCTTCAATTTGTAGAAAACACAACATCCGTGAAGCACAATAAAGATACACCCAATAAAATTAAGTATGCCTATATCAACAAAAATAAGTACAGGCACCTGTTTTAAATCTGCAGACTGAGATAGCACATGGGATATGATATACTTTGAACTCCCTGGAAAAGTGATACCAAGCAAATTCAAAGAATTAGATTATGATATAAAGAGATAACCGAATAACATAGTACTGGCTAAAGACTGCCATACAGACCTTAGTTCTCATTCTGAAGTCAGGTCCCTGGTCTTTACATAGCCTTTACAGTACAGAAGAATTATAAATAAAGAAACAAAAGTAAAAAGTGACTTGCCAGAGCACACAGAAAAGGAGCAGTGTTCTGAGTTGTGTTTGCCCCCGAATATGTTGAAGTTCTAATCCAGGTCCCTGTAAATGCAATCTTATTTAGGAGGGGGAAAAAAAAGCCTTTGCAGAGGTGATCATTTTACAATGAGGTCATTATGATGGGCCCTAATCCAGTATGACTGGTGTCCTTATAAGTGGAGCAGACATATACACATAGGGAGAAGAGATTGCAACATTTCTACAAGGGAAAGAATACCAATCATTAACCATACACAGAAGCTAGGAAGACACAAGGAAGGATTCTTTCTTATAGACTTCAGAGGAAATGGGGACCTGCTGACTCCTTAATTATAGACACCAAGCAGCCAGAACTATAAGACAATAAATCTATTGCTTTAATCCACCTAGCTTGTGGCATTTTACTATGGCAACCATAAGAAACTAACACAGTAAGGAACCCAGAAACATCGGTTCCCCTTTCTGTGTCACTAGGACTAACAAGGCAGCTAAATATGGGAAGAGGAATTAACAAATACCAGCTTGTAGGGAATCCAACTATAGTCAGCAAAACCAGTGAGACCATACAGTGAGGCCTCCCTGTCCTCTGGACTTGAAGTTCAGAGGCTAGTGGTCTTTTCCTTGGGTTCAAATCCACTAATCAGCACTTCCACTCTTCCCTTTGAGAGTCATCAACTTGATTTCTGAATACAAATCCCTTAGAGCATATAGGAACCTATTCACAAATGACTGCAGCCCAGAAGTGGTATTTCAGCTGTGAGGACAGGGGCCATATCTTTCATCAGGTAAAATCTGATAATATTCTTCACTCAAAGTGAACCTAAAAATTTCTCAAAACTGTTCCCAATAATCATTTGAAAGGTTTTTAAATTATTAAATATCAATGTCTTCCCTTCATTTCACAATATAAAACAAGGCAAAATTCAGAATTTTGCCATATGTTTTTCAGAATCTTTCAAATAAGAAAAGAGTAAGGTCAACATTAAGATCCTTCTTAGATAAGCACAAATGAAAAGTGGTTCTCTTTAGAAATTTATCATTATCATTTTGAAGGTTAAAAAGAGCATGAGTAACTCAATGCAAGCCTGGGGCCAAGAAGATGCATCCACTTGACCTAAGCCTTTTACTATTGTCTCCTTGAGGACAGAGTTGGAGTTTTACTGGTTGGCATTTTACAAATGAAAGACTTTTATCTGATGGAGAATACAAGTCCTAGATTACCCCCAAACTGCAGCTCCAGAAAAAGGGAGTGAAGAGTTACAATCTAAAAGAAAAAGAGCCAATTATTATTTGTATATCATAAAAATCACACCAGTATTCTAGAAACAAGATTTCAGAACTGATCATCTGATTCCATTCATCGGTTTGCACATCTGAAGAAACCAAGCTCCTAGGCAAAATGGCCCGAAAGATTTAGCTGGTTGGCAAAATCTACTAACTTCTTTCCTAATGTCCTGTTAGTGTTAAAACAAAAAGTCAAAACTTGTATTCACTGAAATATTGCTTATCCACAGTAATTGCAAGTAGAAGATGTATTTTATACGAAGTCCTGCCACTAGAATTTATATAACAGAGACCTCTCAGCTCTCCCAGGAAGAGTCTAAGGAGAATCCCATCAGTCTGCAGAACAAGGTTGATAAGAGAGGTACTTGGTCCCTGGCCATATGGTGGAGTCAAGGTTTATGGCAGAGATGGGGGCAAAGGGATCTACAAATTCTAAATATCATCTTACTTGTCACAAATAATGCTGTGGAGCACATGCTGGGGACCTATTCGATTGCCTGGCACGTAGAGCGCGCACAGACAAATGTGCAGTGAAGGTGAAGTTAAAGTTTTGAATAACTTAGCCAAAGCTGGACTGTGCAGGCAATCCACCTGCTGGAGAAAATAAATAAATAAATAAAACCATCCTCCGATACAGCGGGGGCGCCCGAGTGGCCGCTGCTGTACCAGATTCAACAGGTCATGGAGCCGACTACTCACTGCAGGAGCGCGGACCCGGGTGGGTGCAGGGCGCGTGCCAAACTCGGCCGCCCACCCTTCCCGCGCGAGCGCCGCGGCCAGCGTGTCCCACCCAGCCCAGGCCCTGGAGCGGGTCATGAGCACCTACCCGCATGCCTCTGCGCCGAGCCAGCTGCGGAAAGCCGAGAGCCTCAGGGTGGCCGCCGCCTCCCGCACGGTGGTCCGGGCTGTGGCTACCCGATCACCAACTCCTCAGACTGCTGTGAGGTCAGCGCCCCTGCCACGCCGGCGATTCACCGGCTGCGAAGATGTCCCGCCAGGCCCCGCCCCCGCCCGGGGCCGCACGCCGAGCGCCTGCACGCTCCGGAGGTCGTTGCCTGGGGCAGCCAGGTAAGCGCCGCCAACTGGGGCTAAAGGCAGGGGCAGATCTGCCCTCCAGGTGCCTCTGAGTCCCGTTAGAGCAAATAGCCAGCGGCAAGTATTTCGCTTCCCAACCTCTTCCCCACCCGGCAACCCGATTTGCATCCCAAGTTTGACCGACACCAACCCAAGTGTAGGTCAATGCAGGGTGGACTCAGACCACCTGGATTCATACCGTCTTAATTAACTGTGGGACTGGTTAAATTATTTAACCTTTCTGTGCTTCATTTTCCTCTCCTACGATGTAGAGGTATTATTAGTACCCACCTCACGGAGCTTTTTAGAATTATACAAACTAATCATTTAGTCACTGAATCTGGAACGCTTAAGTGCTTAGATGATTTCATGATAATAAACGCACCTAGTATTTCACGTATTCTTCCGTGTAAAGGACAAACAAATCTTTATCTGGCCCAGGAGAGCAATGTCTACAGGGCCTTGAACCATAGTGGGCTGGCTACTAAGGAAATATGTATGGTCTCCTAAGAGGGGCTATTGGTGAAAGCAGATTTCAGGGAAAGGGCAACCGGTAATAAAGGTAGCATCTTAGTTGCGGAAAAAAATTCGAAGGCAAGGTATCCAGGCTGGAGACTCATTGCAGAAGCAGGAATACCCAGATATTGTCATTATTTCTAGAAGGATCTAAGAGACCAATAATCCAGGCGCCAGAAACTTGCCTATTTTATCAAGTTTGAGAATTTTACAGTTATTTTAAACCTCCAACACATGTATTATAATGTATTTTCTTAATAATGAGGATGCTTGTGTAATTTGGTATAAATCAGAATGGAGTATACATAGGAGCTCATTAGCTTATTCGCAAACGCTCCTACATTTGATTGTTTCAGAGAATACATATCAAGAGCTGTGACCTCTGGTTTAGTAGGTGCTTTAGTAGGTGGGATGTAGTTGGAATTAAACAGAAATAGCTGCTCCTAGGACTTTGAAAAGTTTATCAATTAGTAAGTCCTTTTATAATGTACCCATGCCTTCTGGTTGAGTAAACATGGCCTACTTTCTGTTCAAGAAATTTCTTTGGTGATTACACAGTTGACTATTGCTTACAGAGATAAGATAGAAACAATGCAAGGCCAGTTTCTGCTCCCCAGCAGACTGGTTAACTTCAGTCTTTCCATACTGCATAACTGAATGAATACACATGTCCATCCTCACTCCTTGGAAGGAAAAAGCTTATCTCACTTAACCTTGACAAACACCAATGCTGGGTATTTAAATAATAATAATAATAATAATAATAATAATAATAATAACATCTGTCTTAGTCCACCAGACTGCTGTAACTTTATACTAGAGACTGTGTGGCTTATGAACAACAGAAGTTTATGACTCACAGTTCTGGAGGCAGGAAGTCTAAGGTCATGGTGCAGGCCTGGTCAGGTGAGGGCCCTTATCCAGGTTGTAGACTTCTTGTTGTACCCTCATGGGGAGAAAGGACTAGGGAGTTCTATGGGATCCCTTTCATAAGAGCATTAATCCTAATCATGAGGGCAAAGCCCAAAGGCCACACTTTCTTATACCATATTGGATATTAGGACTTTAACATATGGATTTGGGGCTCAAAAACATTCAGACCATAGCAGCAAGTGACCTCAGTGATCATTTTCATAGCTTAGATAACATTTCAAGAATTTTTTTTTTTACCAGTTTTTTGTGTATTTGTCTTACTCATCTGGGATTCTCTATTTCTTCTTTTCTACCTATCCACATTCTAAGCAATGTGGAGGCCTAGTCCAAACCCTCACCTTCATCGCAGGGCAAATTTTCCCAGATTACCCTCATATGCTTCTTCTCTGACCTCTAACGGAACTTATCAATACATTACTATTTAGCCACTTGTCATACATTTTTAATTAATAGACTTCATTTTTTAGAGCAAGTTTAATTTACAGAAAAACTGGGCAGAAAGGATAGAATTGCTATACGCTGCCCCTTCCACCTCCTTCCCAACAGATTCCTTTATTATTAATATCTTCCGTCAGTGTGGTACATTCGTTCCAATGGAGGGACTAATATTGATACATCACTAACTAAAGCCCATAGTTTATATTAAGGATTCACACTTAGTGTTGCATAGACCTTTGAGTCTTCACAAATGAATAATGTTTTATATTTACCATTACGGTATTATGTAGAATAGTTTCATTATCTTAAAATTTCCATTTTTCATATATTCATTTCCTTCCTTCCTCTACTCAATCCTTGCAACCATTGATCTTTTTATTGTTTCTATAGTTTTGACTTTCCAAAAATATCATATAGTTGGAATCATATACTATGTAGTTTTCAGATCAGCTTCTTTCTTTTAATAGTATGTATTTACGATTTCTCTGTGTCTCTTCATGGCTTGATAGCTCATTTCTTTTAGCACTGACTAATATTCTATTGCGTAAATGTACTGCTTTGTTCATTCATCTACTGAAGGAATCCTGGTTCCTTCCAAATTTCAGCAATTACTAATAATGCTACCATAAACATTTATGTGCAGGTTTTTGTATGGATGTAAGTTTTCAGTTCCTTTGGGTAAAAACGTGAGTGCTGGACCATATAGTAAGATTATGTTTAGCTAAGAAACTGCAAGACTATTTTTCCAAAATAACTATGCCATTTTGCATTTTTATCAACAAAGAATGAGAATTCTTGTTTCTCCACATCCTTACCAGCATTTTCTGTTGTCAGTGTTTTGTATTTTAGCCATTCTAATAGATGTGCAATGGTTCCTCATTGTTTTAATTCGTAGTTACTTAATAACAAAATGTTGAGTGTCTTTTTATTTGTTCTTTGTCATCCATATATCTTGATGTTTACTTTGATCATATGATCATTTTTTACTAGTTGTTTATATTTTTACCTTTGAGTTTTAAGACTTCTTTGTACACTCTGGATTCAAATTCTTTATAGGATATGTGTTTTCTAATATTTTCTCCCAGCATGTGGCTTGTCTTTTTATTCTCTTAACGGTATCTTTCACAAAGCAAAAGTTTTTCATTTTAATGAAGTCTAACTTATTTTTTTTTTCCCAGGGAGAGTGCATTTGGTGTTACATCTAAACCCAGGGGCATCTAGGTTTTTTTTCTGTGCTATCTCCTAGAAGTTTTTATTTTTAAATTTTCCTTTATATTTATGTCTGTAATCCACTTTGAGTTATTTGTGTGTGTATGAAAAATGTAACATCTGTGTCTATGTTTATTGTTCTACATGTAGATGCACAGTCATTCCAGAACCACCTGTTGAAAACAGTTCTTTCTCCATTGAATTTCCTTTGCTTCTTGGCTGATGATCAGTTGATGATGTTTCCATAGGTCTATTTATGGGCTTCTCATTCTGTACCATTGGTCTATTTGTTTATCCTTTTGCCAATACCATGCTATCTTGATTAACGTAATTTTATAGTAACTAGAATTCCTGCGAGATGGTCAGGGGCCAGATAAAGCTGAGCTTTGTAGATTGTAATGAAGAGTTGGAATTTTATTTTAAATATGAAGAAAAACCCTTTAAGATATTTAAGCAGAAAGATGACATGATCTAATGTATTTACTTATGTGCTTATTTATCACTTTTGAATTGCCATGGATACAGTTCAGATAATGGATAGATGGAGTCAAGAATAGAATTAGGGAAACTGTTTAGGAGGCTTTGAAGTAAGAACCCCTAGAAGAGTCAGATGTCAGATTAGCTAGACATAAATATCTCCTTTAAAAGTTCTTCCTGATTCAATAAGCATGGAGTTTGAACTGAAAATAGAAGCTGGGCAGAAAAAGATCTGGTCATAAGCTCGGGAATTCAAAAGTAAAATCTGACAAGCTACGATAATGTAATATTAAGAGGGAGATGCCAGACTTAGACCATCTCTAACAGCCTGTAGTTTAACTGACCCCGTGCTCACTTCTTTGGTGCACTTTACAAGGTGTAAAAGCTTAAGGAAATGATTCGAGGTTAGTTAAGGAAGACGATCATCAAATAAATGGCCATTTTGTTCATGCATATACTAAAAGTTATTGACTGCTCTTTAAATCAAACGTCTAATTAGTTTCTTATTTGAGCATTTGCTAGGTCCAATAGCAATATGAGTTTATCTAGTGAGGAAGCTGAGTTTTCAATGTGATTTCCTACTATCAAAGCTAAATTACCTCATTTTTTATGATAAGTTCTTTATGCAGCCTTCACACTTTTCCTACCTCCAACCATTTTTGAACAGTGATTTTACAAACCTAATTTTACCAGTGTCAAAATCATACAACAAATTTGTGGAATACAACATGAAGGTGAAAAGGAATTTGAGAGATTAATTTTTGCAAAAGAGCAATAAGTAATAAATTGGTGCTTAAGGATGCAAACCTAGAAACCACTTCTTGTGTTTGAATATCATTCCATCAACCAGCTGGTAACCCAAAACAAGTCATTTATCTACTGAAATCTTAGTTTCTTCATGTGTAATATGGAGATAAAATCGATAGTCTTATCCTAATGTTATTTTGAGAACTGAAGCCTGCCTAGAAATCTTAGTCTTCTTTGTGACCTAGAACAACAGAAAAGGGATGTGGGTAAGATCTAGAAGTCTGTTCCACAGCAAGTGATGCAGAGGTGCCTTTAAAGAGATGGAATGGATTTAACAGCCGTACAAAAAGGCAGTAGGGATCAGGTCCTCCAAGAGTTTTCCTTAAGAGAGGACAATTGCAACATTTGTTAGGCATTTATGCACGATGCACTCTACATCCTGCTAAGCAATGACTCAGTAGAATTGGAGGAGATGTAGATGTTCTGCAGTTCTTGGAATTATCAAGGCTCTGCTGATTATGAGGCTAAACCATCTGGCTACTATTTGTCTTATCTGCACACAACTGCTACCCCAAATCTTCAAGACCCTTTAACTAGAATTTAACAGAAGACAGGCAAGTGACAGGTTCAAAGAAAAAGAGACCCATGCCATATGGGGTTCAAAAGGTTTCATTCTTATGATTAGTATGAGCAGGAGGTGACACATCAGCTACTAAAAGACCTGATGGCATTGGGCCTCAAGAAAAACAGCTGCACACACACAGGAACTGTGAGGACAGACTAAAATTCCTAGAGAAATTTGTGAAAGTGATGGAAGTAGCAAGCAATACTTTAGTCTCCTAGGTTCTTCAGGCCCTGAAAGCCAAGCATTTTTGTGAAATTAATCTAGTATTGTCTTGAGCTTGCTAGAGATTAGTATTTAGCTTAATTAAACTCCAAGTTTTATGACCTTTATGTAGAAGCTTGGAGACAAAAGAAGCAGTCCTTGAATCTCACTCCCCTATAGCCCCCGCCCCCACTACACCCTGTGTGAGAAGGTAAACATTGGGAGATGAGGGTATCTTTACCTGTACTTTTTACTAGAGGCTGAGGATAGAAAGAATGGTTAAAGCAAAATCCATAGAGTGTAATTCCTCCACGAATTGGAGAAACATTAAATAGTGTGTAAAGAGTACTGGTATTTGTGGAAGAGTTGCACAAATATCTTCCCATCCATATATGATCGATTTAGGAATGATAACGGTAGCACAAGAACTATTATGATGGCGACCCATGTTCAATACCTATATTAGTTTGCCAGGACTCTTATAACAGAATGCCACAGACTGGGTAGCTTAAAAAATAGAAATTAATATTCTCAGAGTTCTGGAGGTTGGAAGTCTAAGATCAAGGTGCTGGCAGGTTTGTTACTTCTAAGACCTCTCCTTGTCTTGCAGCCACCTTTTCATTGTGTTCTCACATGGACTTTCCTCTGTGTGTGCATGTCCCCAGATACCTTTGCATTATCTAATAAGGACATCATTCATTTTGGATTAGGACCCCACTGTTATAACCTCATTTAAGTATAATTACCTCTTTAAAGGTTCTATCTCTAAATGTAGTCATATTCTAAATTACTAAAGATTAGGGCTTCAACATGTGAATTTTAGGGGACACAATTTAGTCTGTTATAATACCTGAAGAATATGCCACCTTGATATGGTGCACCTTCATTTTGTTTCGATGATAGAATAACTGAGGACTAAATCTACAGTGACCTTGATCTTTTAAATAAGAATGATAGCAGTTTTACAGAACTTTAAACACATAATGTGGATGTTCCTGAGACTGGTAACTTAGGAAAGTGTAAGGACCCAATTAACCATAATTGTATTTCTTAACGCTTTCTTAGCTCTCATCTTGCCATCTAAATCTTATTGCTAATATTTCTGGCTTTATTCTAGAAGTATTAAAGCATGTTTCTGGCCAACTCGAATTAAGAGTTATATATACACACACATACACACACACATATTTAATTATATGTATTTGAAATGAAACAGCAAAACTAAATGACACTAAGAGTAATTCTCACATTTTGCTGCTCGCTCTAAATTGTTCTAAGAAAGAGACACATTTACCAAGTCACAATGATAATAGATTGCATTTATTGAGCACTTACTTTGTGTAAGGGTTTTTTCAAGATCTTTACATGTATTGTTCTTACAATAACACTTTGCTTCAATTATATTATTATCCTCATTTTATGATGAGAAAATTCTGTAGGAGAGTTATTTTAAAACTTGCTCAAATGTAAAGAGCTAGCAAGAGGTAGGGTTGTAATTGCAATTTAATCAGTTTAATTAAGAGTCATCATGCACTGTTTGTGTCTCCTTTCTACTTACCGAAGGAGACATTTATATTATTCAAGTTATTCTCTTCAACAAAAAGAAGCAATAAAAGCAACTTGTCCTAAATATCTCTGAATGTTAAGTATCAGGCCTTCAAGAGACTGAAATTCTTAGGCTACAAATACATGAATAAAGCTTAACAATCACCGTTATGAATGCCTGAGATGAAATATGCTTTGAAAACTGGGGGAGGGGGGGAGGGGAAGTCAAAGATCTTAAACCAAACAAACGCTGAGGAAATATCTCTATAAAATACAAAGAACATTGGTATCTTTGTATTTCCCTCTAGACACCTTTTGTTCTATGATTATTACTTTAATATAAACAATGTTTTTCCCCAGCACGTTTGTAATGTCAATCGGTATGGCCTCTGCTACCAAAATTTCAGCAAAATTGATTTTGCCACTGCATTTTTTTTCTTTTTGTTAATTGGAATAGGAATAGTAGCACAGACTGATTCTATAATTAATGATTTAATATAAATTTATTAATGGTCTTCAATTTGTGATTAAAAAACAAAACAGCAAACCAAATGAAAAGATGTACAAGTCAGTATGGTAAAAGCATGCATGTACATGCACGCACACATGCACACACACACACACACACACACACACGCACACATGACTTTGTCCTCAAATCAGAATTTCCTGAGTTACTTTCTCTTCTGTACTTGGGTCGAATTCATGACCATTCATGACTGTGTTATGTTGGAAAGGAGACAATGAAATGCTGGTATGTGTGTTATTCTTATGGTGATGGAAGTCTTGTTTTTACAGTTTAAAATTTTTCAATACTAAAAGGCTCATTTTGTTAAATAATAGGTAGTACTTTTTTAATCTTTGTTTTCAGCAAAGTCATAGAGGAAAAAAAAAAACAAAACAAAACTAAACCGCACATGCTAGAATAGAAAAAAGAATAAGCCAAAGAGCACCCTTAGGAGCCATAAGTAGATGCAACAGCTAGAGCATTATCTTAGAACTAGGAAAGATTTCAAGCTCTTCTAAGTGTGTATCCATCAGTGATGTTTCCCATGGTTTTGATTTTTAGTGTGAATTTTTCCCAGTGATCCAGGTGAAAAACAAATTGAGTAATCTGGGTTGTCATGTACACAATGAACTGGCATAAGGACACAGGGATTGGTTTTTTAAAAAATGTTTATAGAAATCTTAAGTAAAATTATTTTGCATTGGCCATTAATACATTTCAGATCTGCGAACATTCTGTACAGTCTGTAGCATTACATTTCCCTCATGTGTGTAACAAGGTGACTGACTCCTGATTCCTGAGGCCTTTCTTGCTCTAACATCCATCCTTCAATCTTCTTAGAATGCAGATGTGCCATTCTTCGTGTGACTGTTTTGTGTAAATAATGATATGTTTAGCAGGAGAAGGGTAAATACAACCCACTGGTTATAAACAATGTAATAGTACTATAAATTAAGATTTATATATTTCCTTTTTATATATGGTCTTTATTAATCTTTTTTTTTTCCCATGACTAGCACCTCTCCCTTACTGTAAATTAAAAAGCTACCACTCTTTCCCTTGGGTAAATTATACATAACATACACTATAGAACATGGTGTGGATGTACTATAATCTACTCAGTCATCTACTTATTTATTGGCTTTTATCTTTACTTTTTTCCCTCTATTATGAATACTCTTTCATTGAATATATATATTTTTAAAATGTCTACGTGTATTTTTAATTATTTTGAGGACTCGAGACTTTACCCTACTTGCAAGCTGTTACAAGGCCAACATATTTATTTCCTGGCCCTTTGCAGAAAAACTGATAACTCTTGTTCTAGATCTCAAATTTACATCTAAACAGAGACTACTTTCCCCTTCTATTCTTAAAGTGAAATTCAAGATGAAATTGTACTTTTTAAGCTTCATATGACTTTTTATTTGGGGGAGGGACTCTTGTTATTTTTAGTTATCATTGACGAAAGCGAGCGCATATGAGTGTGTGTGTGTGTTTTGCTTTTGGTTTCTGGTTTTAGTTTTAGAGTTTCAGTTTTGGACCAGTGTGCTCCTCACTGGTCTCCATATGTTCTCTTTCTATTTTTTTTTTCTTATTTTCATTCAGTTCTCATTAAGAAGTTCACTTAGTGTGTATTGTGATTATTCTGTCTGATTATCATGTCTTTGGTTGTTCAGCCTCCTTTGGTGGGCTCTTATTTTTCTTTTGGGCTCCTGGAAATTCAGGTTTGTTTGCGAGAGCACATATCTCTGTGGGAACCCTGAAAGTACAAAGACAGTGGAGTGTGACTGTAGCCTGGTATTACAGGGCAGGCTGTGAGCACTCTGTTGAGGCTGAGGAGACCTTGCTGCTCTGCAGAATCTCTATATTCTCACAGTGGGAAAGCAGGAAAGACCAAGCGCACAAGCACAACAACCAAGTGCACTTTTTTTTTTTTTTTTTTTTAATGAGATGTTAGGGTGAAAGAATTAGTTACGTGTATTCCTTAGCTTCAGCCTGAGGAGCCAAAGGTCAGAGTATTTGTTGGACGCTCTGTCCTCTAGCCCATTTCCAGCACTGTAATGAAGATATTCATCCCAAGTTTTACCCATGCCTCAGATGCACCGAGCTGCACCAAGATCACAGCATTTGTTGTAAGATGAAAGAAAAGTACCATAGGGTTGGGATCAGAGGAAAATGGAAACAAGTTCAGGACATCACATCCTAAAATCCATACACATGTCAAAAGCTTTTAAGTACATTGTTTCAATTTAATCTCTTCAACATTATTTTAGAAAGAAATATCAGGGTTTATATATCAAATACAAAGAAGTCAAGGGTATAAAATCTATTACTTCCCCTAGATGTTAATGATAATATAAATAATACAAGCCACCGAAAAGCATTTTTTATTATATTAACTCCTGACCAAGAGAGATCATTTAGGTTCATGTGTTCCTCTACTTCCATAAAAATACCAATGTTCATTTTCAGAAATTTGTTTATTATTTTATTTGTTTTTTTTTCTATAACTGAAGAGCTTGTTTACACATCACATCAATTAATATATTGGTTTCATCCTGTATAAGAAAAAATATGAGGAATTACATTTTGACATAAAGAATGCAATATGCCAAAATGGAAATAATTTATTTTATTGATCTAAATCCTTAATTAAGAAAATCAGTTTAGCAAGCTCTACTGCTAGGAATAGAATTATTTCCAACTTATTCTATTTCCAAGCAACATTTTTATCCAGAGAAGACAAAATATGTCTTCTACACTAAAGAGAGAATACAGTGGAAGAAAATGTCACAATTCTCTTTAAGATCACCTCCTCCCCTCTGCTATCTGTACGACATACATTTTCATTTTTTGGAAGCAGACTTTTAAGCTCTAATAACAGGTGCATCGAAATGTAAGCCTGAAATATTACAAGGGCCTTTATATGCATTAGATTCATTTTAGGACAAATGCCTAAAGTTGGAGAGAGAGAGAAAAAAAAAAACATGTAATAGATTTGTCATTTTTATGCTCTAGTTCAAAGCTATATGATTTTCTCTATCAGTATCAATTATCTTTAAAATGCTGTCAAAAATGTTCTCTTTTCCTTCCTATGGATTCAGAAAATAGAAATAAGAAATGTGATTTTTTAAGGTACATAAGTTATCAAAGCAGAAATGCCTTTGAATTAGATATCCTTTCGTACTATAATGAATTTGAAATTCCTAGTAGAATTTTCTAAGGAGCGTTTAGCAATACTGAGTTACAGAATGTAAAAGACTGGGTATCAGTGAGACTTTTCTCTAGACTACACTTCATACTGCAACCTGACCATTAACGGAGAGGGGGGCAGTCCAGTGTCTGATTACACAGTGAAGAAGAATGTCCCTCTCTACAGTAAGTGAGCACCCCTAGTGTTTGTTATCTTTTTATACTTATCAAAAGGGCATCTTTTCTTGGACAGAGTTGCAGGCAGGGACTGGATAGATGCTCAGAATCATAGAAGTAGTAACTGTATACTTCAAATAATTTTATGAAAAGTATGTATATGTCCAAAGTATCAACTCCTTGGAAAATGAGTCTTCATAGAGGGATGTTACAGAAGGTACAGAAGGGATAGAGAGGACTCTCCAACCTCTAATGTCTGGAAAACACATTTCCCAATGCAGAAAGGATCATGCTGTGGAATGATTTTGACCCAGTATTCTTGTCACATATTGTTCCCAAAATGATTTAAGATATCTTACAAGGATGCATAAAGTGAAAAGGTAAGATTGCCACTTAAGAAAAAAGGAACAAAGTGGAATAAAAATATATATATATATCATAGTAATCCACAAGTCTTCTGTAGATAAACCACAAAAAATAGATCTGACTTAAAAAGTTTGTAAGTTATAAAATTTACAATGATCATGAGATACAAACAAAACCATTACTAAGAAGAAATACACAGTACTTCCTGCTTAAATCAGACGGCAGTTTCTCCTGGGGGTCCTCAGGAAAAGGACGCAGAGACACAAATGAATCAGATATACCCAGAATGTCACATTCTGCTCTGAAGAGCTGAGAATTTTTTTACAAAACCTTAAACCTTTTGAGATAAAGCACTGTTATGTAATTCACCTCTTTATAAAACAAAATTCTACAGATTATCTTCTTGGATAGGAAAATATCTTTATCTGTAGTTAAAATATGTAGCTGTATAGTTGAAAGAACCAACTTTTAAAATTGTCATATTTAAAAAGCAAGGGTTACCTATAATAAGATTTGATGCTTTTAAATTACATACTCAGAATTTTTTCTCTTAGGAATTCACCTTTAAATTTAACCTCTTTGTGGCCAAGATATCTCTTTGGTATCAAGTCTATAGGTATACTTCCTTAATATCTCCTTTGTACCTCCCAAATTCTTCCCTCTTCCACATAGCTGCTACTACTGCCATTAAGGTTCCCATCATCTCTCCTGTGGATCATTCCTCCAACTGCTTTCTACTTTTGCCCTGCCTTGTTTCTCCTCAAGCCAGTCTTCTTTTCACTTCCATATTGATTTTTCTATGTTGCAAATATGTTTGTTCATCCTCTGTCAGTATCTTTCAATATTTTCTATAATGATTTACTTAATACTTTATAATATGTCTTTACTTTTTTTCCCAGCCATCCGGAACCACATGTATTTCCCAAATCTTGGCATTCTTTTTTTGTACATTCTCTATTTGCATATCATATGGTGACCATTTTAACTGTTTTTCTTCACTTTGATTTTAATATGATTGTCATCTTTTCTGGAATCAATTCCTTGATGCCAACAATATGGGTTGGCTTACTTTCAGGTATGCTCTCTCAATCCCTTTTGTTTTTCATCTCTATTCTAATCCTTATTGCTATTCAAGCACCTTTCCTATGAGACTTCTAAGGATAGCAGACATATATTTTTATTGCTCTAATTCAGCTTCTAATAGACATACTTGTACTTGCTAAAAATAAAAGCAAATTTGATATAGACAGTTCTATGTATGAGGTAGCCTGTGTTGTAAGGCTTAACACATGTATTCACATTTAATTCTCACAATAAGTGTATGAGGTCGATAGTAATGTTATCTCTAGTTTACAGGTAATGGAAGATTAGAACTTAACTACTCAAAAGCTATCTAACTAGTGCACCTAGTACAGAAGAACTAGAACAAAAAGCAAATGCAAACCAACGTCACGAATTTAAAATATTAAATTTCTATAATAAAAATATATTCAGAGTCAAGAACTAAAATCTGAAAGTGGAATATTTTTTAACAATTTTAGCAGAAAATATTATACACTTGAATTAGTAAAGGATCTGTACAAATCTGTCCAAGCAAGATGAAATTTAACAAT
Organism: Rousettus aegyptiacus; assembly: GCF_014176215.1. NCBI lineage: Eukaryota > Metazoa > Chordata > Mammalia > Chiroptera > Pteropodidae > Rousettus > Rousettus aegyptiacus. Next base: position 65,511,030 of record NW_023416286.1, read on the forward strand.
AGAAAAAAAAAACTCAAAAATGTCCAAGGCAGATAATAATGATATAAATAAATTCCTGTCAATAATTTGTAGCTAACTTTTATTTAATACAGGCTGTTCTCACTTTCCACGAAAGTGCCACATGATAAAAATGACTGTTTAATTCATGCATAGTAATCAAAATCAATGGGAAAGATTGCAATTATTCTACGATCTTTATTTTATCAAACATTAAAAACACTGTAGGTTGTAAATATACAGTAAAATAAAATTAATGAAATTAACATTTATTTAGTACATTGCAGTTTAAAACATTGAAACCTTGAGAATCAGGTTGATTCTTATTTATTTTAAACTTATGAGGAGCACTTTCAACATCGCTTGCCTGCTACCTCATGTTATTTAATTGATGATAAAGAGTGAGTATCTTCTCTGTGTGCTGACAATTGTCATTCACTTTTCAAAGTTGAGATCAGCTTGCAACATTGTATCTCTTTGGTGTTTAATGTTGTGAAATACCTGTGAGAGGCATTTAAATTCCTTTAACCTGAAGTTTTTTGCCAGCATTACTCCTCCTTGGACATCTTCATCTTTTTTGTCACAATCATTTTACTCATATATATTAATAACTATTTCCATCAATTCCATTTATCTTATGCTTCTAATTTCACTTAGCGTTATTGCTTTTCACTTATTTGCTTCACTTGTATCTTTGTTGTCTCATTCCCTCTTTCAATTATCCATTTTTACAAAATGTCACATTGGTTTATTCCTGTGAGACAAGGAGGAGGCCCAGCTACATGCTTTGCTGCCTGTGTGAACTATGTGAACCGATATACAGTGATCAATCACTAACAGACTTGGAAAGAAGTGATGTGAATGGCCATTAATTATGACATACATCTCTTGTTTCTATAGTCGTTTGTGTATTGGAGAGTGAGCAGTGAATATTGTACTTAACACAAGTACTCCCTTTTAATATAGCATGCTAACTGATATTTGAACTTTTTTTTTGAGAGATGATGTTAATTAGCTAAATCATGGTAAATGAAAATACCACATATCAGAACCATGCAAAATGAGAACTCTTATACTTACTGTACCACACCTCCTTATTCCCATACACCAGATCTTCTTGCAATAATCATAAGCAGGCACTATTACAGTCCTAACTGTACAGGTGAAGAAACTGCAGCACAAAACTGTTAAGTAATTCATTCAAGGTCATAACATTATCAGTAATTAGGATTCAAACCCAGGATTTTTCTTTTGAAGGCTGTGCTCTTAGAACCCTCTTTTACCACTAATACTCTGAATGAATGAATGAATGAAATTCTGATTTACCGGATATATGAGGTTTCCTGTTCTTTGTAGTTTTTCATTAGAGTAATATTAAATCTTCTGTGAAGAAATGAATTAGCTTAGGACCTCATTAACTCATATCATTAGCTACAAATAAATAAATACATAAATGTTCTCTTTTCAGAATAGATAAAATATTAAAAAAATACTATAGAAAAAGTGTAAAGATTAGTAATGTGACTTGGATTTTAATATAGTTCCATTCACTTCAACTTGATGTGAAATCTTTCTACCTGTATATAAACCGAATTGTCTTGTTTTTTTGTTGTTGTTGTTTTGTTTTGTTTTTTTATTTTTGGTTTGCTTATTTCGTGAGTTTGTGGAAAGCTGTGATAATAGCAAAGAAATGAAGAATCCTTTTGCAGTTCTCATGAAACTATAAGCCTCTTTCTCAGATAAATACATACACACACAATATTTTATTTATCACTTAAATGGATGCATTAACTCTGAAGTCTGTCCACAGAATTCCTGTGAGATTTAGGGCCTATGACTCAGTTTTGTAACATGTCAAAGCTTCATTTCTTTTTATGCTATGTCACTTAGTGAATCTAGACTGACATACTGTGATGCCATCATCTCAACAAGAGACTTCGGCCTTCACTGTGGTAGAGAATAGAGCATGGGTTATATTATATGCCAGCCCTAAAGCTTCCTTTGGAAGTGAGACCAGCTCTTCCACTGGTAGGGAGTTTGAAAACCAGCATTTTACACATTCCCATATTTCTTTTGTCTACTTCTTTCAATCTACAATACGTCCTGTCTTTGATCATCTTCACCCAGGTGTGTATATAGTAGTATATTTCCATTCCACCAATAAGTGCCTGTATTGAATGTTGTCCATGAATCTAACTAGTATTTATTGGGTGCAAAAGATGCAAACCATGTGTTCACAGTGTTGATAATACACCAATGAACAATTTATAAAAGGCTCTGTTCTCAAGAACCTTGTAAACCGATGGGGACATAGAGATAATAAACAAGTAAAAATCGATTAAATAATTTAGTATATCGGTATGTTCATAAAAATAAATTTAAAAGTAATATAGATTGGTTGTTTAGTAGCAGACCCTATTTAACACTTTTTGGGAGAAAAAAAATCTCTATAGTCATATTTGAGTTGAGACCATATCTTCAAGAATGTGGAGAAGAAATATACCAGACAGATAGAACAGCAGGTAAAAAAGACCCTGAGGTGAAGCAAGCTTATTTGTGTGTTAAGGAAAACCTACAGCCATATCCTGAGGGATTTTGAAAAAAAAAAAAAGTTGAATAATTAAGCTTAGTGAGTGGTTTATGAGATAAAGTTGAAAGTTATACAAGACATTTGAAATAATTGAATTGATATAGTAATATTATATTTTATAAACATCACTCTAACTGAAGATTTTTTAAAGAACACTTGATATAGCACTATCATGAAGGCTATTTTTGTAGTTTAAATAAAAATCGACAGGAGCCTCTGTTAAGATGAAGGCAGTGATGATGCAGGAGTACTGAGAAGCTCAGAGACTGATTTTGCGTAGGCCGATCTGATTTGCAGTAGGAAAAATAAAAAGCTTAGTTCAAGTTACTGAAGATTATTGACTTTAAATGTTTATAAACCATAATCACTGAAATAGTATTCTTTAACTTTTTAGAATTTGTTTTTTCAGGTAAACTGTATGTATGAATCTAAAACATATTCAATATAGATTGGGTTCCTACAATCTTTGCTGAGATATATCCTTTCTAGGATTTAAAAAAATATTTTATAGTATGCTTTTATTTTTTTCATGTATTCAACATTTTTATCAAATATTAAATATTATAGTGTTCTATTTGGAAATAATTACTTTATCTATGATTTTAGAGAACATTTTTTACTTTTGAAAGTAAAATACTTTCTGAGTATCCAGTAACTCATATTATTCTCATATAGCATCTTTTACTGATTTGTTCTATACAGTATCTAATTTTATAATCTTCATTTCTTCTTACTTAAAAGTCTTCTAGTCTATAGCTATGCCACCCTGAACAAGCCCGATCCCATCTGATCTTGGAAGCTAAGCAGGGTCGGGCCTGGTTAGTACTTGGATGGGAGACCACCGAGAAAGACCAGGTGCTATAAGTGTAAAAAATAAAAAAATAAAGAATTATAGGCTGACAAGGTCCTTGAAATCTGTGAGGTCAACCAAGTGTCTTCTCACTTAAAAATATATATATTGTGCATATTTGGATATGGTGATTTTAGAAACACTTTAAATATCTCGAAGTATTTATTGTTTGTCATTTTGGCAAATCATAAACATGCCATTAATAATTTCCCCAAAATTGTATCAGTACACAGAAGCAAACTTATCCTCACCTTCTGTAAACTAAATCAGTGGCTCAGGCCAGATACATTTGCGTAATAGTTTAGTTCAGTAAATCTGACTGGAGATTCTGACAGACGCTGTGCCAGTTGCGATGGGAGCCTCCCTACACAGTCAGTGCCACTTATTAAAATTTAATTTACATCATTAATATAGGAATGACCCTTATTTTATTTCTTAATAGCATGTTAATAGTCGACAGGTAGATCAACCTTATAGGATTTTTTCAAATGCCATTTGTCATGCTCCTACCATTGCTTATGAGTTTCAGTAATTTTTCTTGACTCATACCAGTTGCTAAGTAACATGGAAAAGTACAGCTGCAGCTTCACTTCCTTCAAACTGCTGCTCCTAAATATGAATAAAACCATAGACATTCTATTTTTGTGTTCAGAACTCACTGCTTTCAAAGCTTCTGTGTCAAATTCTCTGAAGCATAATGGAGAAGGCAGTAAAATTATAAGCCAAATAAGACTTCTGAAAAATATTTGCTTCATTTTTTTCTCCAGATGCAATAGGATTATTTCTCTTCTACCTCTGAGCTTGCATTAGATTCCTAAAATGGACAAATTGAACTAAGAACTAAGAGTACTCATTGCTTGACCTTGGACAAATTATTAATTTTTCAAGTGTCTTTCTTAATCTCTAACATATGAAGCCATTAAATTCAATGACTTTCTTCTTCTTGCAACTGATGATTCTATGAAATAGTCCTGCATAATATCACTAAACTACCAAATGGCATTATTTATAAATAAATTTTATAAATTTTTCATTATTATTATTTGAGTTTTATCTCTATTTGGCTTACCCAGGATAGAAACTAAAGATATTTAAAAGAGAATTCTACTTCTTCACACTGTATAGTTCTTTGCACTCTCTATGGATAAGTAAAAGTACTCACATAAAGATAATGTGAAGTAATGACCCTTTGACACTGTTCTAAGTCATTTCCCTCATCAAAATTCACATTAAGTCTGTGCTTGAGCTCAGCTCACATTTGGGAATGAAGCAGGCTTGTATGGTACTTTGACTTCTATCGCTCTCAATTCCAAGTTACTAATTGCCTTAGTAAGATCTCTCTTGGTGGGAAGAATTCCTGCAGAGTATGTTGAGTTTTTCAAACATAATAAGTATTGTATCATCCATTAAAACTATGGGTGCTTGTCTGTCTTACTCGCTAGTCTGTGCCCTCCTGCTGAGGGAATGTTTTGTGTGTTTCACCTTTGTATTTCCAGGACCTAGCATAGTTCCTGTCATATTATAGTTATTAAGTATTTTCTTTTAACCAGCAAAAATAAAAGTACTTTAGAATACCTCATATGTCCTTTGGCTAGTGGGGATATAGTTAGCAAATTATTTCTTTCAGAGCATAATTTTATGGAAGATATATCCCAGGTTCTATATTCTCAGAAACAATGGCATATCTTCACTCTTATTATAAGGGAAAGTGAAAATCCAAAACAAATTATCACAATTATTTGAGATTTCTTATTTCTATTTCTACCATTCTTTGTAGCAGGTATATGGCCTCAGGGGCTATTGGGAGCAGAGCTGCCTTTTACCTCAAAAGGATTGTGTATAAATGGTGATATTTATAACATACATTTTAGAATAAAGATGATATATTATAAGAATACTTTAATTTATAGTTAAATGGAATGTCTAATGGCACCTTCTTTTAAAGTAACAGTATATTATATTTGTACATAATACATACATTGTTACATGTATATATTATATCATATATGCATTATTTTATAGGCTGGCCCATGTGTATAAAATAACCTTAAAAATCATCTGTAGGACTAAAGAAAATAACTAGCATCATACAGAATTTAAACAATTTGGATTTTTAAAATGATAGCAAGAAAAAAACAACTTCATTTCTGCCTTAAATTTATTACATACAATTTTGAGGGGGAAATGAAATATTTTACAAGAAAAAAAATAAAGACGATCGCCTTTCTCAGTGTACCACTTAGGCTCAATTCTCAAAAATATAAACCAAAATCTGGAGATCTGAATAAATTTTTTCTTATGTTCTTGCTTGCTGATGCAAATATATTATTATGTAAAATAGTAAAATGTAAATTTCTGAGTTGTTTATAATGTAAGAGTTCTCTATTCACTAACAATTTAATTAATTGAACATGCTCTCAAAATGTATTTACTCAGTATTAATTATGCCCCCATAAGAAAATGATTATTTTAAAATGCATTCATAATTTATCTAAAGTGTCATTATATATATGAAAACATTATGTTTATCTTTTCACAATTAAAGACATTTACTATTTTCTCAAATACAAGCATAATACTGAGAGAAATAATAAATGGAGCCACTTTAAAATGGAGTCAGAGCTGCCTTGCCCATCTTACTTCTCAAACCTGTAGAAAGTTAAAACTGAAAACATAACCTTTGGAGTGGGCCTAAAGTGTATTGTATCCCAAACAACTGTCTGGAAACATACCAATAAAGTAGACATGGCTACCTACCGAAAAATTTTAGATTACTCTTTTGAATTAGCATTATTATGTTAGCTTTTCTACATTTTCTATTCATTGTTCCCCACTCCACCCCCTTTTTCTCATAAATAACCCTTGTCTTCATCTCCTAATCAGAACAGTTTGGGGTCTCTGTCTAAATCAATGCTCTGAGTAGCTATTCTTCTGGGTCTCAAATAAATGTTTGTTGCCTCTCACTTCGGCTTTCAGTTTTAGGTAACCGATACCATAGAAGAATTTGTGTGAAACTTATTATACAATAGACTTGATTCCAACCATGATTTTATGGTCTAATTTTGAAAGAATTTTTATGATGTGGAGGCCAAATTACATTAATTGGAAGGGAGGAAAAAAGAAAGGATAGGGAATGAAAGAAGGAAAGAAGAAGAGAGGAACATAACAGATAAAGGGGAAAAAAGGAAAAAGAGAAATGGGAGATTTATTTTTTTGCTTTGTTTGTTGTTTTTAGTATCCAAAATGTGAATGAAGCAAACTAAATATATTATCTTGGACACAGCATTTAAAATGCTTGTTGTCACTAAGCCTTAGTCTCTTGATGAGCTCAAGAAGATGACACATTTAGTAGTATGCTGGCAAGGTTAATCTCAAATCTTACACCAATATTCTTTTTACCCATATTCCAGCTGCTTTTTCAGTAGGACCACCAAGAGCAGCTTTGTACAGTAACCTAATTTAGACTTGTTCCTGTGTCTCAGTCAGCTAGAACATCAGCTGACAGATGACAGTTCAGGATGGCAAATTGGATGTTCTTCATCCAATTCCAGTGTTAAAGGGGGTTCCCCGTACACCAGCAAGCAACTCAATTCTGACACTGTCTACCTAGAGATAGCATTAAATTCCGTAGGTTAAAAGCCCAATTCTACAGGACTGCCCTCCCCCACCCCTATTTCAGACATCAATCCCAAGTTTAGGTTCTCACCTGTGCTTCTGACCCACTTGCTAGATTGGAAATTCCAAAGATACCCCTCCACTCCCTTCACCCCTGTCACACACACACCCTACCTTTGATCAATTTTCTAGAGCATCTCACAGAACTCAGGGAAATATTTTACTTATTAGATGGCCAGTTTATTGTAAAATGATATGACTCAGAAATAGCCAGAAGGAAGAGATGCATAGGGCAGGGTGTGGGGAGGGGTGCAGAGCTCCCAAGCCCTCTCCAGATGCCCTGCTGTCCCTGAATAGCCACACATTCATCCACCTGGAAACTCTCTGAACCACTTCCTTTTGTTTTTTATGGAGCCTTTATTGCATAGGCATGATTGATTAAATGACTGACCACCTGCCATTGATTCAACCTCCAGTCCCTTTCCCCTCCCTGGAGGTCAAGAAGTGGGACTGAAAATGCCAACCCTCTACTTACCTAGTTGGTTCCCATGGCAACAGCCTTCACCCTTAGGAAAGGCCCAAAAGTCACCTCATTAACATAACAAAAGACAACTTTTTGGCTCTTATCACTTAGGAAGTTCCAGGGGTTTTAGGAGCTGTGTGCCAGAAAAGGGGATGAAGACCAATATATACTTCTTATTATAAATCTAATGTTATTACAATATTTTGATATTACAGATGACCTCGACTAAGACAACTCAGCTCTGCTTTTCAAGGACTCTCTTCTTTAAGAAAACAAGACTGAACGTGTTTTCATGGTAAATGCAGAGGAGCAAGAAAACAAATAGGAAATGAGCAAGGACTTTTCATTCCTCTGATTACATCCAATTGGCTAATATCCTATTTCCCAAACCAAGTCACATGGTTGATACCAGAGCAAGAGAGGGAGTGTGCTACAAGTTTGTAAGAATGCAGCTACACAAAAGGCATTAACTGGCCCCATCGATCTCCCACACCCCATCAGAATATGGAGGGAGGGCTGCTTCTACTGGAAAAAAATCTCAGTAGAATTTGGGGGTTCGACATACTCATAAATATTAGAATTCACCCAAATGTCTTTTTTTCAGTTCTTTGACTTCATGTCTTTTCTAAACACTGCTGTATATTTGACATACAGGACCTGGAAATGTTCTGAATTCAATTTTCATTTTATACTAGCCCACCTAAAATCAAAAACTGAGTTTGTTCAGAAAATTTGTCTTGAACCTAAAGAAAATGAAGGATTCATTAAAGGTATAACTAGAGGTTTATTTTTTGGTTCTCAAACCTTTTCTTGACTTGGGAATTTAAAGTTCTCAGTAGAGAACTCAGTAGAGAACTTTAAATCTCCCCACACAGAGGACTCCATCAAACTATGTGCACCAAGACTTGACTGAATTCTAGGAAAGCTTTTAGGGCAGACTAAGGTTTGTCCCTGGGATGACCCAGCTCTTCTTAAGTTTCTGCCAGGGAAAGATCAAAGCTGACAAAATAATTTACTGTTTATTCTAGTCATAACCTGAATAAAGGCCCCTGGTCTCCCTTTTCTTAGAGCATTTACTTTAGAAAGCTCGCAATTGTAAATTTTTTCTCTATCCCTTGGAGATGTATATGTATCATCACAACCCAGGAATATCTTTTTCAAGGATTCGGGAGCCATTCCTTTGAAATGTGATCTTCAAGAAGGGATAAGGTCCCCTTCTCTGTGGCAGAATAGGAGCCTACGCACTGTTTAGCAGACAGAGGGCTTAATGATATTTGTTTTAGTCAGCTCAGGCTGCTGTAATGAAGGAGCATAGATGTGGCTTATATACAACAGAAATTTATTCTCACGGTTTTAGAGGCTGAAAAGTGCATGACTAAGGCACTGGCAGATTCAATGGCATCTATCGAGAGTCATCTTCCTGGTTTCCAGATGGCAGTTTTTCCTCCCCCCAGACTGAAACTTGAAATCCATGTGTTAGCTACCTATTTGCTCTGGATTCTTATGGATTACTATTTTTAACTTCCAGCCAGAACCAAGGTTGAGACAATTTCGCTATTGAACACTACCACTAATGGGTTTTTTTTATCTGTTTCACTCTTTCCATCTAACTTATTCTAAGTCCTCTATTCAGTATGATTTTCAATGAGGTGTTCTACCTTGTTTGGCTTCAAAGATTTTCTTCTATTATCCATCCATGAACCAAAGCTCTAAGTAAAGATAGTGCATAGATCACCAGAGAACACCCAGTGTCTGCAATTCTCATTTACTTCCCAATGCTCTTAGTCACACTTTTTCTGACTTTGGAAATTATTTCCCTTATTTTCTTCTAATCTCTTTAATTTTAATATTTTACTTTACCACTATTAATACTTTATAGCGATAATCCTTCAATAGTTCTAGTTCATAGAAAAGCCACAAGTAGAAGTTTTTTGGTTCATGTTTATGTAATGTTTGCACTAGTTACTCTATTAACCCTCTCTATTTACAAATTCAAATCCTTAAATTCTTTGAAAATGTCTTATGTTATTTCCTTGAAAATTTTCTTCATTCATTTTGCTCTTTTTCTGAGACTCCTAGTATTGAGATATTGCATCTCTAGATTTATTCTCTAATTTATATAAACTACCTCTTCTAATTTTTTTTGTTTCATCAACTCTACATTCTAGTAATTTTATTGCTTTTCAAAATTTATATCATAATTTTTAAGAGCTTCATTTTATTCTTCACATGTTGCTTTTTGGAGTTAGTATTCAGTGATTCGTGTAATCTTGTGTAATCTTATGTTTATTGGGAATGAATATATATATGTATGTATATATATATATATATATATATATATATATATATATACATAAATTATTTGGGGCCTCTGTTGTTGGTTTTCCTTTGGGAAAGATTAGAATTTTATTCTAAGAGCCTCAGGCTGGACGGTATAAGATCCATCAACTGACTTTACTGATGCACTAGATTACTCCCGACTGGCACAATCTTCGTGTTTTTTTTTTTCTTGTCAGATTCCCCAGTGTAATGTGTTATAATCGTCTTCCGGGAAACGATAAGCATTGCTGCCAGAATTCTGGGACTTAAGTGTAAGAAGGCCTCTCGATCAGAGAAACATAATTTACATTGTAGTAAAAATGATCCCAACATGTAAGTATTTTATACAAATTTTTATTTCGAACTCATATTATTTGTTTGTTTGTTTGTTTGTCTTTTTATGGGTCAGCCTCATCTCCTTCACTCCAGGGCCCAAACAATGGATCAGCTTATCTGTGGCAATGTTATTAAATCTACTAATCAGAAGTTAAACATCTCATTTTTCCTTTACATTTCATAGGCCCAATCAAAGAATATAAGTAAGACTGTGTTGATAGCCAAAAAAGAATGATCATTCCCCAGGAAGAGGCAATACATTTATGTGAAAAATGAAACAAGCTATCGTGGAAAAGGACTGGTGATCTTACTTCCCTCTGTTTGTAGATTTTAATTATCTCATCTTTTACCCTTACTCTTTCTATTTTCCATGTGTAGAATCATTTTTATTTACCTTCTGGAGAAAACTAATCCTTCTTCTGCCCGGATTGTGTTGGGACAGTTTCCCAGCTGCTCACCGTATGGATTGTGACTCATGCCCATATGCTCTGTGACGTTCTTAGACTCACCTTCAAGACCACTCGAAGTACCAGGAACTGTTATTTTCTGAGTTTAAATATTAAAAAAAGCAATGAAAATGAGAAATTAAAATATATACTAGTTAATTCATCAGGTCTTGTTTCTTATTAAATATAATTTATGTATGCATATATAATTTTATGGCATAACAACTATGAAACACACAACATAAATATGGAAAATATGTCTAGAAAATCAAAAATAGGAGAAACAAAGAGAGAACACAGTCGATGAAAATAACCGAGTAGCTTATTCTTTCTCCCACTTGCATTGAAAAGTGCTTTAAGTTTCAGAAATTAAAAAAAAAAAAAAAAAAATTGTCATGTGCCAAGGTGAAGTAAGATTGTTTATATCAATAAAAACTAATGTAAAACTGATGATTGTCTTGAATATTGTAAACTGTTTAGCTTAAATTGAAGTAAAGGTGAAGAAACTGGTTTTCAATTTTTATGTAAAGGGGAAGAAACAGAGAGAGCAGGGAATGCCCCTAAAGAAGTCCATTTATAGCTTTGGGAAAAGGGTAGAGGGAGCTACATGTTGCTGAAGAGGCTTAGTATAGGGTATATGGGTTTCTTCCTTAGCATTCCCCAGGAAGCATCTTTACAGCTCAATTTTAGCAAAGTTTTGGAATCTAATAAAGTCTGAATCCCACCCAGTATCGCCACTAACTAGTCACAGAACATTGAAAAATTTGCTTAACTTCGCTAAGATTTAATTTTTATCATCAGAAAACAAGACTGATTATGCCAATATCTTAGGACATATGTGACTATTAAATGCTATTAATTCTGTATCTTTTGTATTTTCCATTATTAGTTCTTGGCACATAATTAGAACCTAATAAATTGAAGGTTTTATGGTGGTATCTGAACATATTAAGTCAGTTATGTTTTAAATATATTATTAAATCAAAAACAATATAATGAGAAATTTTGAATCATTCAATATGAAAAAAAAGTATGCTTATCTAAAATATAGAAGAGAAAAGACTGAGATAGCAAAACTTATTATATAACTCTTATTCTTTGCTTCCCACTTCCGTTGGGCTTTCCATTTGCTAATATTTCTCAGGGATAAAGATAGAACTGGAGAAAGCACAGTGTGATGGTGCTAACATCTATCTCAGCCAGCTCGAGCTGCCATAACAAAATATAATGGACCGGGTGGCTTAAACAGTAGACATTTATTTTCTCAGTTCTGGAGGCTGGAAGTCTGAGATGAGGGTACACGCATGGATATTTTCTGGCAAGAGCCCTCTTACCAGATTGTACATGGCCACCTTCTAATCATGTTCTCACCTGACACAGAAACAAGAGAAAACGAGATATTGAGAGAGAGAGAGAGAGAGTGAGCACAAGCTAGCTGTCTGCTATGTTAACCTTGTGTGTCTAGGACCCCACCCTTATGACCTGCTTACCTCCCAAAGGCTCCACCTCAAAAAACATCTGTGGGTGTTGGGGCTTCAATGTATGAATGTGTCAGGGGATACAAACATTCAGTCTGTAATAGCATCTCAAATGTTTCTCTTCCTGTCTAGTGATGATGTCAATTTCTACAACTATTCAAAGAAAGTCTCAAGATAGAGCAAATTTAGTTGTTATGGGCTCATATATACTATTTTTTTAAATCTAGGCTTTGACATGATATCTCATTCTTTTAGGAATTTTTAATAGTGTTTTCATGAGAACCAATTTCTCAAGAGCTTTGCAAAGAAGAAATAGAAGCCTATAATTAAACAATTATTACTTTAGTAGTGTGAAATTTAAATTTTATTTTTACCAATGATATATTCATTATAGTTTTCTAATTTGAAGACCAACATGAAAATAGAAATAAGGAAATTTAAAAATATCCAAAAAGTATCTTACATGTTCCCACAGAACAACAGCATTTTTTTTTCACTGTAGAAGAGGATCTTTTGTTTCATTTATTAAGAACACAAAAATATTTTTTTATGTATACACAGGTGTGATATGTATGAAGCCACTTTAGATCAAGAAAACATTGTATCTGTAATTAATTTGTCTAATAAATAATTATATTTTCATAGGATTATATGTTCAATATATACTTTTGAGGTTAAAGTCTTTTTTTTTTCAGCTAAAATACTTAAACTAAATTGATTGACTCCCTAAGTGCAAGTTATATTCTTGTTTAAACATTCTTTAAGATACTTTTACTAATTTTAAAATTTAATAAGGAATAAGTACACACAGGCAATTCTTTTTAATTTCGTTTATACTGTAGTTCTATGTTCTTATGCGAAATTAACATTTTTTCTTTTTTCAGAGGAATTTAAAATGGTACTTGCCCATTCCAAAAACACTATTTGGAAATTTCATTAGATATTTTATATTTTTTCATAGATTTTTTATATGTGGACAAATTAGAAGATACATTTTTCAAATGAAAAAGTATTTCAAATATATAATGTTTGTAAAAGTTTTAAAACTAATATCTCAATGTTGTCTTTCTTTACTTCTTCCTCTTCCCCATCCTGCTTTCTTCTCTGGCTCCTTCACTTTCTCTATAGTCAGTCTCTCTCTCTCTCTCTCTCTCTCTCTCTCTCTCTCTCTCTCTCTCTCTCTCTCTCTCACACACACACACACACACACACACGCAAGCGCACACACATACAAACATTCCTATATGCCTTCCAGACATATTATATTATAACCTAACAAAGGAAAAGTTATTATCTTTTGGCATTAGATATACACTAGAGTCTGAGTAAACTAGTTAATTCTATGATCTAGGGAAAACAGTTTCTTATATATTAACTATATTTTAAATAAATCTAAAGTAATAAGCACTATATGTGAAATAGTGTTTACTGAGATATCTGACAATCAGTAATTTTTAGCAATAAAATTTGAAATAACTGCTGAAACTGGGAAATAAATATAAGGAGATTAATTATACTATTGTCTTATCTTGGGTGCTTTAGAACATGTCCTAAATAAAACTAAAAGTGAGAACTTCTAATCCAACAACTGAATTCATCAGCAATGAATTGTGTTCTCAGTTTCTCACTTTTCATAATTGATGTTTCTCCACAGAGTAAGTAGGCATTATATATAATAAGAAGTGTCCTAGTCTTAGGAGATATGGTCTGTCCCTAAGTAGATATGTGACCCTAAAGAGTTACCTCTCATTTAAAAGTCATTTGATTGATTTTGAAGATAAAAAAATGGGATAAAATCACCCCCATAATTCTTCAGGTTAGGAAAATTACATTTCTGAATCCTATGAAATTACCCAGGTTAAAATTATAATAATGCTAACAACTGTTCAATCTCATAGACACTTCATGTTATTTTATGGCTAAAGCCCAACTGCAGATTTTCACCTCAAACCTGTTACTTATGGTGCATCCATAACTCAATAAGTGACTTCAAAATATATCTATTTGCTCTGATAAAAAACACAAAATCTTTGTTAAATTTTGCTCTTTTTGTTGCCAATCATTTCATTCTTTGGCAAAAACATTTGGTTAAAACCACAAAATAATTCACTAACCACACCATTTCTCACCAAAACACCTATTCTCAGCTTTATGATGACAGTTTGAATTAGTTTTCTCTGCCCAATTTTAGCCTAATTTTTAAAAGGTAAATTTTGTTATCCTTTTGAAATATTAGTTATATAATGTAAACTCTAAGTTCTACATCCTTCAATGACTTCTCATCACACTTAGAACAATATCGAATTTTTAAAATTTTCTGAAAATCTATGTAATCTGGTCAGCAATTAAGTCTCCAGTTTCATTTCTTACTTTCACTAACTGCACTACAATAACATGTCAGATATACCTGGTTTCATGCCATTATTCTTTCTCTTCATTCCTTTAATCACATGTATATTCACATGGCTTGTTTTTTCACTTTATTTGGATCTCTTCTATATTCCATCTTCTCAAAAAGGATTTTCTAGTTCCATTACCTAAATTATCATTCTCTATTACAAGATCTCATTTCTCTGCTATTTTTTTTATATAATTTATCACCATATAATATACTATTTATATAATTATTTATAAGTGTATTTTCTGTCTAATAGTAGTATATGCATCCCTAACTTTTTTGTTATCTGCTCTTCATCTGTTACATAGTAAACCCTCAAGAGAGATGTACTCATCTTATGTAATTCTGACTATAGCAAAGTCGAAGGCTTTATTATTGAAGTTTTTGGTACAAGGGAAAACGAAAAACAGTGAGACTGAGCTTTCTAGTTTACAATTATTTGGAAAATCCAGGTTTATGCTCTGTCACATCAAAACTATCGCCAGTTTCTATTGATGTTATAGAACATATACTTGATTTCCTAGAAATTATACTGTTTGTCTTTTGATTATATTGGACAGGTACATATCAAAGGAGTTTCCTAATGATTATTTGGGAAGAAAGTTTTTGGTAAGAGAACTTTAACAATGTGTTTACATTATCCTGTTATCTGATAGTAAATTCAAATTGAAAAGTGCACACTTTATATTTTGCTAGGTATTGAATAACATGATATCTTTTAAACAACAGAAGTTAGGCTTTTCTATAAAATTAACTAATTAAATGAATTTTTTTCTGGCATGTAAAGGAACACTATAGCAAAAACAAAATATTAGATTTCTTAAAAATGATATAATCTATAAGAGCCAGAATAAATTTAAAATAAAAGGCTAAATTCTTCCTGTTGAAAGCAAGGAAAAAGATTTTCCTTCCTTCCTTTTCTTAAAAAAAAATGACCTTTAAGTACTTCTCCCTTTGAAATGTGTGCATATGCATATGCATATGCATATACATGTACATGTATATATACATATACATATACATATACATATACATATACATATACATATACATATACATATACATATACATATGAATCCTTTTGAAAACTCAATAGGCCTTTTGCCAGCTTTGGAACTCAGAAATTTCTTTCTCAAGGATGTTGGAGCACCCCTTTGAAATGTAAACATCAAGAGAGATTGCTCCCTGTCTCCCAGTTTCTGTGAGAGGAAAGAAGCCTAACTTCTGTAAGCTCCTTCTTCCAGGCAGCAAAATTACCTCTTATCATAAAGTTATGAGAAGTTTTTTCTCCTACTTAACTAATGCAAATGATCACCCTAATTACCAGGATGAATCATGTGTGACCAATGTTGATGTTAAGTCCTCTGACTTGAGGACAGGTCATTATTTATTTTGAGAACATGTATGTATTAGGTTATATTGCTGCTTGGCTATATAAAAGGGTGAAATTCTTTTAGGTCTTTGCAGTCTTAGAAAATTGCCTGTGATGTACATCACATTCTTGTTTAATGCTTATTCAATAATAAAGTATTGTCTTTCTCTACAACTTTGTGGAGTGGATTTCTGGATTGGAAGAAGATTTTGTATTTTATTGAATTTCACCAGTAAATTCAATTTCTTAATTTTAATTGTATCATTCTAGCATTATTGAAGAGAAAGAATTCACCCACCCACAGGTAGCAGAGCCAAAGGAATAAGTGCAGTGGTGGAAAGATTGGCTCTTTTATTATGAATGGCATTACTCAGGAGAACGGGAAGCTAATACTCAAAAGCCCAGACTCCTGGATGGCATGGAGGTTACATATTATGTAGGGCAAAATCACAAGATATCATGGGTTCAGGGTTCGGGGCTGTGTTTGGAGCTAATTGGTTGGAAGTGTGGTAAGAGTAAGAAATCATTTTTTCAGGTCTTCAGGACAACTGAGATCTGCTCTGGCGGTTCTCTGTCCTGTCTTAGGGGAAATTAGCCAGGGACTGATTCCACCTTAGGGTCCAGGAGCTGAGACATAACATAGGTCAAGTTGTTATCTTTAGCTTCATAGAAACCCATACCTTGTGACCCTTAGTCAAAGTATGGCCATTGTTTCTGGCTACCTCAGGGGGTTAATGACTAGTAAGGGAAAATACTAGGCTTAGAGGGAATGTTGGGAAGAAACTGAATAGAATGCTAGGACTACATACATCAAATCAGGACCTTTGGTTTCACTATTTGTTAGTGTATGAAAAGGCTGAGTAGTGAAACTGGTGCTATTTGACTCCAATAATCCACCATCATTTGGCCTGCTTTCCTGGGAAGAAGAACATAATCTAGATTAACTGAGATAACTGAATTGATCTAGTATTATTTTTTACCAAATTAATCTCACAGAGAACAGATCTATATTCACTCGTTGTAAGTAAATTTGAGAGACAACTTATGAAATATTGTACTGGCCTAAGATTCAAGGGACCTGACCTTTTGCAAATTTAGTAAATGCTTCATTCAATATCTCTTGTAGTTTGGCAAGTCACAAATTATTTTCTTTCTATACGAGTGATGAAAATACAGGAAGGTAAATTGATACAAAAATTTTTATTTAGAACATGAATAATGAGGAAATCAAAGATTAGGTGTGGTAACATAAAATCAACTTAGATATGATTAAGGAGAAGCAAACTATTTGGATTTTAATCCTTTCCTTTTATGCATAAAAGCAGTAGATTGCTTTAAGCAGTCATATATTTATATAATGGCATTCCTGTGGTTTCTTTTATTTTTTCTAGTTACTTCGAATAATTGTTTTAGAAATTGCCTGTTATTTAATATAATCCTTTGATGTGATAGTCCTTAGGGATGTGTACCAATTGGCAATTTGTGATCTTTGAATCAACAAGACAAATGTAGTGATAAAGTGTTAATCTCTAAATATCAAAAGAAAAAAAAACAAGTACCTCGACTGGCTTTCAGTTTAAATCTTTCTTTTGTCCCTTTGGTTATATGGGTTTCCATGGCAATGGAAGTATTCGTAAGAGGATAGATATAAAATATGTTGTTTTAGGTCAAAATTTTTATCAAATGTTTTCCTTAATTGTTTATTTTTCTGAATTAGACACAGAGTAGGATAAAAAGTACATGGCTCAACTCAAATTGTGTTGTAGAGAAACATGTAGCCAATAAAATCCACTTCAGTTTCATCAATCTAAAATGAGATTCAGTGCATTTGATTAGCAGGACCAACTTAATAAAAGCATAGAGCTGAAGGGCTGGAACAGAAATTCGACATTCTCCATGGGTATAGCATGTCATAATTATAGTGGAGAAAAACTAGAGATAGTGTCTGACTTATGATGTTCAACTTGTAGTTTTTCAACTGTATTTTGATGCAAAAGTACTATGCATAATAAATTTCATGAGATATTTAACACTTTATAAAACAGGCTTTCTGTTAAATGATTTTGCCCAATGGTAGGCTAATGTATGTGTTCTAAGCACATTCAAGATAAACTAAGCTAAGCTGTGATGTTCTGTAGGTTAGGCGTCTTAAATGCATTTTTCACTCATGATATGTTCAGCTTACAACAGATATATCAGGACATAACCCCAATGTAAATCAAAGAGTATCTGTATATAAATTTGGAAAGACTAAGATCCTCCATTTACTCTTACTCGATGAACTTGAAATCATTAATAAACTGCTCTAAGGTTGAGTTTCTTATCAGTAAAATGGAGGTAATAATATTTTACTTTTTGTGTTTTTATAAGAATATAACACTAAGTACCATGCATACCACATAGCCAGTGCCCCAAAAATGCAATAAACCTTGCTCATTTCATTTACTTATCCACTATAAATATCTCAGATGTCAAAAAATTCAATTTACTCTGTTTGCCTCCCGATAAAGGGAGTCAAATATGTGGTGGTAGAAAGAAATCTAACTATGGGAGGTGAACACACAGTGTAAATATACATATGCCTTATTGTTAAAGTGTACAACTGAAACTTATTGGATTTCATTAACCAATGTCCCCATAAAGAATAAATAATTAAAAATATTTTTAAAAATTTTAATTTATGTTATTTTAAGAATCACAGTGAGAAATAGCAACTGAGTGAGCCCATTTAATAATAGTAATCCAGTGTATTTACAGGGATAAGGATATTTACTAAATATAATCCATGCATTGTATTTTTTTGTTGTCGCTAAGCTACACATCAAATCTATCTATTATAAACTTGGTCTAAGTATTCAGTAATTACTTATTTTTTGGCTATCTGGTTGTCTGATACTCATTATACAAAATTATTATCACCATTAGCATTTATATTTATGTATTTAAGTAATATATAAAATTGTGCATAAAACATCCTTTCTATTAGTATCTATTTTAATGTGTTTAAATACATTATAAATAAATGTTTACAAATTTTCTATTTAAATTACTAACACAATACATAAAAACATATATAAACTCACATAAACCAAAACCCTTTGGAATCCTCAAATATATTTAAACTAAGAGTAGATGAAAATTATTTTCTTTATTTATTAAGGCAAGGAGACTACTTTCCCATTCCCTGTTTTCTAAGAATATTTTCTTAGAAAAGTAGTAAAACTAAGAATTAAATTCAGTGTATTAGTTTCCTAGGGCTTCTGTAGCAAAGTATAACAAACTAGATGGCTTAAAATAACTGAATTTCATTTTCTTACATTTCTGAAAGCTAGAAGTCCAAAATCTAGGTATTGGGAGACCCGTGCTCATTTTTAAGTCTCTTAGAAAGAGTTTTTTCATGCTTCTTCCTAGCTCCTGTTGATTGCCCACAATTTTTACTTTCCTTCGTTTGTAACTGCATCATTTAAGTCTCTATTTTCATGGCCTTCTCTCCTCTCTGTGTGTCTCTGTCTTCATATGACCTTCTTGTGTGGACACCAACTCTAGGATTTCAATCCTATTAAAACCCAGTATGATTCATCTTATCTAATCATATCCACAATCCTCCTGTTTCTAAATAGGGTCATATTCTGAAATTCTGTGTGGACATGAATTTTGGAAGGAGACCATTTAACCCAGTAAAGTTTGCTCTCTATGCCCCAAAATCCATGTCTGTCTTACACACAGAATATATTTACCTTATTCCAACATCCCCATAAGCCTTAACCCATTCTAACATGAACTCTATAATTATAAATCCCATCTAAATGTTATCAACTGAGGTGCTTTTTTTTAATAAAATCTCTCCAATACTGGTATGAAAATGTATTTTTATTGACATGATCTTTTTTTTTTTTAATTTCCACACACCAGGACTTAAAGAGATTTGCAAAATGTAAAAGAATGCTATCCCTCATTAAATTGTGATGTTATTATTCATAAAAATAATCGGTATTACTACATAATTTATTACTGCTATTTAAAATGAACTGATAATAAATATTTAAAATGTTGCTCAGCCTTTGACATAAAATATTGATATATTTGAGACATATAGTATAAATTTTTTGGAGTTTTTAACAGTTTTTCATTGGTTGAAGGTTTTATAATACCAAATTTTTTGAGAATTGACTGTTCTACCATTTTGTCTCATGGTGTCAAAATGACTTAAGCTGTTGCAAAACACCTTCTCACACATTAAAGGCTGGTGTCTAGAAGAAGCAATGTATCCTTTTTTGTTCTTTATATATATCCTTGGAGCAATACTACACAAAATTAACATCTATAGGTTTATTTCCAGGTAATGATATTTATTAGAGCAATCATCTATCTTTGTGTATTCTTTTCATATTAATTTTTTTCACGTGTACAAACACACACACACAAAAACACACACATTAAATTACACACACATATCCATACCCCTGCTGGTGTTTTACTTGGGATTTTCTTGAATTTATAGATTAATTTCAATTCATATATTAATCTCTAAAAAATAAGTAAAATGTCATGTAAAGCGCTAACATATTTAAGGTAATAATCTTTTAAATATATATATCAATTTATATTGCTGAAATTGATTCTCCATTTTAATAGCAATTAAAGTTGGCATTCTAAGCCTTCCTTAACTATACTCTTCCATCACCTATATTTTCAATAATATCATCATTTTTATAACAGCTGTTAAACATATTATCGTTTGCAAACTTGGTTCTCAGTTCGGTCTTAGTGAAATATTTACATTTTTTACATTCTAATCACTGGCTTTTAACATGCATTTTCCAATCTTCAGATGTTATTCCAATTCTCATCTTTATTGCACTAAGATTGCTTACTTTTTCTTAGAAAATAAACATACCATTACTATATATTCTGGCTTCTATATGTAAAAGGATATTATATGCTTTATACTCAAAAGTAGATGGAGAGACTTGAATATATACTTCGTTATATAAATTTTTATAATATTAGCAAATAACAATTGCTCTCTTCCTTTGTATATATTGTTATATAGTTCTAAAATTGGAATATAATTATTTTCCAAAAGTTCAATGACAGTCAATTGTAATCTCTAATTTTTATCGGTTTATCTAAAATTGCTATTAAAATTTTCTCTCAACATAATATAACTATTATATTGACATTGTGTGAATTCATTCTCAAAAGTTTAGACATATGTGCAGAAAATGTGAAAAATTGATTAAAGCTTTATTTTCCCAAGCATTATAGATTAAAGCAAAAGTTTTCATTAGTAACCTAAGTTGCAAGGAATTATTCATTTTAAATAATTTAATGTCATCTCAGAAACAATTGTAATTTAACGAGCTTGATCTTACTGTCTGTCAGTTTATACCTTACTAAGGCAGTATAAATTGACATTTGAAAGTAATATTTAGTAATTCACTTGGCCTCAAGGAACATTCAAAAATGCATGCCCTTATCAATAAAGAAAACTAACTTCAATCTACTAAACAGATGTGGTCTGAAGATTCAATTGATTATTTTAAATTCTTATTGGGAGACACATTTGATGTGGTAACATATAATGTATCATTTTAAAATTTTAAAATTATGAAATAAATAAAATAATTTTAAAATATAGTAGCTTATATACATTATATATTTTTTATTTTAAACAAATTGAATACATTTTTAATATAAATTTTAAAAAAAGACTCCAGGTGGCATCATCAGGACTGGGGTGAACTTTCAATAAATGTATGGAAGGTATACTGAGAATTGCTGAGCCTCTGTATAAGCAGTAAATGGCTCAGATAGTACAACTCAACACACTTTTGAGTGATTATTATGGAAATGGTAGGGCATTTGGAAAGCAGAGGTTGAAAAGATTTTTCTAGCACAGGTTTGCAAAAGGACCCACATCTCTACTCAAGAAAGATTGTTTCTTATGCAATTAAAATGAATTATCCATTTTTCTAAACCTCACTCACATTAAAACACCTTCTCGTCCCTCACCTCTGCAGGTTCTTCATGTGTAGGCCAGGTCAGGTTTTTGGCTAATGTGTGCATAGCCCCGTACTGCCACATCTAACTTTTAGGGAGAGAAGTCCTTAGGGTAGCTTGTTCTAAACATACACAGGAGAATTCCTTATGAGGGGAGCATTGCTTCCTCCATGTCCATTAGCATATAGTTTCACTTGCACCCCTGCTGCCAGCAGTTTTGGAAGTAGAAAAATCTGAAGATATTATATACGTGTGTTCATATACACACTCATCTAGAGCATGTCCTTAAGCAGAATGGATGAAGTCACTTTCCTGGAAAGGGCCCAAACCTTCCTTCTCTCTATCTGCACACATATCAAAATATAAGTAAATAAATAAGTAAATAAGTAAATAAAATTAATAAATTATTATGAAATATGCAACAAAATAAATGCATTTTTAGGAAAATATTTTAAAAGCTACTCTTTTTTGAAATTAGAAAATGCACAAGAAATCTAATATCAGTATTTGAGTCATTTTACAATTCTTAGATATTAATATATGTCATTTTCAGTATGTTCAGATTAATAATGATAAGCTAAATTTCATCAAGGAACCAAAAAAGAAAGATATTTAATTTAAAAATTTTCAAGAAACCATTAAATTTACATTTAAATTTGTAGTTGATTCATTCAGTTGGTTCAAATGTTAGAATACACAACACTATATATTTAAAGGCCTTGATCCCATCCTTTTTCATCTCTATCTTATTCTCTCCTCATTTAGTCCTCCCTATGTAACCAATTGTATTATTACTTGTGTGTCATTCCAGTATTTTACTGCAAAATATATGTGTTCTTATTCACTCCTTCCATAAATAATGCACACTATAAAATTTGCTGTGCAACTCGTATTTTCCCCTTGAAATAATAACTATATAAAATATGCATACACATTAAATTGTTTTATTTATAAAATGAGTATAATAGAATATCTCACTCAACTATGTATTTCTAGAATAAATTAATCTTATTCAAGATATAGTATTCTTTATCTGTTTACTAGCATTCTTTTTAAAGCTATTATACTGTCATAGCAAAATTGATCTTTAGCATTCTTCTGTCCCATGCTTATGAAGTCTTAGTGTCTGTTTCATACTGACTTAATAAAATGTTTTTGGAACTTCGTTTCTTTTTATTTATTTTACAAACAATTTAAGTAACATTAATTTTGAAGGTTCAGTAGATTTGCCTTGTAAATTTTCAGTACAAATTTGGAAGGTGTAGATTTTGTAATCAGACTATTTGTCTATATTAATTGCACATTTAAAAATATCCACATATATGTGCTTATGATTACTAAGGTTTTGTACCTTAAAATTTTCCAATTTTTTGATATTTCATTAATATTTAGAAAGAAAGTATATTTTTTATTATAAGTGTTCAGTATCCAATATATATCCTTAAGCTATACCTCATTTATTATGTTGTTGTCTTTTATTTTTAACTCTCTTATATTGAAAGATGAATTTACATACCATAATTATATAATTTCATGTATTTTAATGTATTTCTGCTGAGTTTTATTTATATTTATACTTAATTTTATCTTTAATTCTGTTCATTATTACATTAAATATATATTTGAAACTTTATTTTGTTATCTAATGAATTTATTTCTGTTTTGTATCATAGATATATTTGACAAATACCTGGCTTGTGTCAATTTCTAAGTTATGTGTTTTGCTTTTACCTATAATAGGAAAAAATCTCATTTTAAATATGTGACCTAATTTTTTTTTTAAAAAAATGTGTCTATATCATCAGAAAATTGATAGTTTTTGCCAAATTTTAAGAAGTTTATGTCTTCAGAAAATTTTGCCCAATTTATGGGGGTTGTAGAACCAGCTGTGAATTGTTTTTCATGTACTATAAATCTAGAACCCATATTATTGATAAAGAAAGTGTGACCCATATGTGAACAACTAATGAACGTGAAAGAAGAAAGTGTCAAAGCAGGGCTGCGCTTGAACATCAAGAAGAGAAAAATCATGACTACGGAAGAAATATACTTTAAAATACGCAATGAAGACACTGAAATTTTTAGAGTTTGCTTACTTTAGTTCACTCATCAATTCAAATGGAGATCGCGACCATGTAATCAAGAGAAGGCTGAGACTCAGAATAGCGACAATGGAAGAATTAGGAGATATCATTAAGAACAAAGATGTGTCATTAGAGACCAAGGCTAAAAACTTCTACACCTTGAATTCCCAATTACTACGTATAGATGCAAATGTTGGACGACAAAAAAGACTGGTAAGAAAAAAATGGATTCATTCAATATATGATATGTGGTGTTGAGGAGAACTCTGTAGATATCCTGGACCACCAGAAAGAGTAACAAGTGGTTTCTAGAGCAAATTAAGCAGGAAGCATTGCTAAGGGCAAAAAATTACAAAACTGAAGCTGTCCTGCTCGAGTACGGAATGGGAAGGCAGGTTTCTTTGGAAAAGACAATAATGCTGGGAGAAATAGAAGGCAGCAGGAACAGAGGAAGTCAAAATATGAAATAGATTAGCTCCACGAAAGAAGCTGTAAACGTGAGTCTACGGGAGCTGAGCAGGGCTGTTGAATATGGGACACTGTGGACTTCATTCATTCGTAGTGTTACCAGGAGTCAGAACTGACTCAATTTCATATAACACACATTTGCAGTAACAATACTTCTTCTATGCCAGGCCTAAGGTACCACCCTAGATACTTTAGCACTAGAGAGTTTCTTCTAGATTGGTATTCATCCATTATAATCACTATTTAGGAAAAAGTGATAACCAGTGTATTAAACTGTGTAATTAACAATATGCTTTCACAGAAAATTTCTTTTATACAGTTTCTTAATTAAAATAATGATTTTGTTCTGTTAAACATAAAAGGAAATGGTTGTTTTAAATACAATAGGACTCCCAAGAAGAAATAGAATAGTAAATAGCAAAGGCTTAACTCAAATTTAGTCTTCTGATTTTATTCTAAATTCTGTCCAGTGTACCAGTGGATACCAAATGGTAAATGTTTTAAAATTTTTATTTTTTAACTTATATTAGTTTCAAGTATACACTGCATGGGTAAGACATCTATATAGTTTATAAAATGATGCCCCAGTTGCTCCCTCCCTCCTCTGACCCTTTACCTAGCAAAAACAATACTAACTGCATTCCCTGTGCCATGCTCCCCATCCCCCTGACCATCTATCAACTACTAATTTGTACTACTTAACACTTCACCTCATTTTCTCAGCCCCCCAACCCTCCTCCCCTCTGTCCATCACAAAATTGTCCACTATATCTATGAGTCTGTTTTTGATTAGTTTGATCTTTTTGTTCCTTAGATTCCATATAGAAGTGAAATCATATGGTATTTATCTTTCTCTGTCTTATTTCCCTCAGCGTAATAAACTCTAGGTCCAACCATGTTGTTGCAAATGGTAGATTTTCATTTCTTTTAATGGCTGAGTAATATTCCCAAATGGTAAATTTCTTTTTCTAATTAAGTGCATAGGAGTAACATAGGTGTGCATTATAATTTGACATCTGTATATTCTATTGTGTATTTAACACCTAGAGTCCAGTTTCTTCAGCTACCATATATTTGACCCCCTTTACCTACTTCATCCTCACCCTACCCCACTTTACACCATCTACCTCTCCCTTCCTCCCCGACAACCTACCCTCTAGTAACTACTAGTCTATAGTCCATGTTCATCAGTATCTGTTTGTTTGTCTCATTCCTTTGTTGCTTTTAGGTTTATATCCCACATATAACCGATATCATGTGAGTTTCAACTTTTTCTGTCTGGCTTATTTCGTTTACCATGATTATCTCAAGGCCCATCCATGTTGTCACAAATGGCAGTATTTCATCTCTTTTCTTATGGCTGAGTAATATATGTACCAAGAATCTTTACTAAAGCTTCTATACTAAAGCTTACATGCATATTTAACATTGTGCTAATGCTTCCTTAGCCAATCATCTATTGTAGGACACTTCGGTTGCGTCCATGTCCTGGCCACTGTGAATAATGCTGCTATCAACATTGGGGTGCAAATATCTTTACGAATATGAGTTTTCAAGTCTTTGGGGTAAATACCCAGTAAAGGGATTGCTGGATCATATGGTAGATCAATTCTTAGTTTTTTGAGGAACCTCCATACTATACCAATTTGCAGTCCCACCAGCAGTGTATGAGGGTTTCTATTTCTCCACATCCTCTCCAATATATGTTATTAATTGTCCTGTTGATTATAGCTATTCTAACAGATGTGAGATGGTATCTTATTTTGGTTTTGATTTGCATTTCCCTAATAGCTAGCGATGTTGAGCATCTTTTCATATATTTGCTGGCCATTTGTATGTCCTCTAGGGAGAAGTGTCTGTTCAGATCCTCTCCCCACTTTTTGATTGGATTATTTTTTGTTGTCGTTATTGAGTCATATGAGTTCTTTGTATACTTTAGATATTAAGTCCTTATCAGAGGCATTGCTTGCAAATATATTTTCCCATTTAAATGGTTGTCTCCTTACCTTGCTGATTGTTTCTTTCACTGAGCAGAAGATTTTTAGTTTGATGTAGTCTCATTCATTTATTTTTGCTTTTAATTCCCTTGCATTTGAAGTCAAATTCATAAAATTCTCTTTAAGTCCAAGGTTCATAAGTTTAGTACCTGTATTTTCTTCTATGCAATTTATTATTTCAGGTCTTATATTAAGATCCTTCATCTATTTTGAGGTAATTTTGATGTGTGGTGATAGACAACAGTTTAATTTTATTCTTTTGCAGGCAGCTTTCCAGTTTTCCCAGCACTATTTATTGAAGAGGCTTCCTTTTCTCCACTGCACGTTTTTGGCTTTTTTGTCAAAAATTATATGCCCATATAAATATGGGTTTACTTCAGGACTCTCAATTCTGTTGCACTGGTCCATGTGACTATTTTGCTGCCATGCCGTTTTTGATTACTGTCGATTTGTAGTTTAATTTGAAGTCAGGCAGAGTGATGCCTCCAGCCTCGATCTTTTTTCTCAGGATGACTTTGGCAATTTGGGGTCTTTTGTGCTTTCATACAAATCTGATGATTTTTTGTTTCATTTCTTTAAAAAATGCCGATGGGATTTTGATGGGGATTGCATTAAATCTGTATAATGCTTTAGGTAATATGGTCATTTTAACTATGTTTATTCTTCCAATCCAAGAATACAGAACATCTTTCCAGTATTTTGTATCTTCTTTGATTTGTTTTAACAGGGTCTTATAGTTTTCATTATATAGATCCTTCACATGTTGCGTTAAATTTATTCCTAGGTATTTTATTCTTTTTGCTGCAACTGCAAAAGGAATTATTTTTTTCCACTTCTTTCTCTGACACTTCATTATTAGAGTATAGAAACGCTATGGATTTTTGAACATTGGTTTTGTATCCAGAGACTTTACTGTATTTGTTTCTAGTAATGTCCTTGTGAAGTCTTTAGGGTTTTCTATGTAGAGAATCATGTCATCCATGAATAGTGAAAGTTTGACTTCTTCATTTCCTATTTAAATGCCTTTTATAGCTTTCTCTTTTCTGATTGCACTTATTAGGACCTCCAAAGTTATATTGAATGAGAGTGGCAATAGTGGACAGCCTTGCCTTGTTCCTAATCTTAGAGAGAAGGCTTTTAGTTTTTCACCATTAAGTATAATGTTGGCTGAGGGTTTGTCATAGATGGGCTTTATTATGTTAAAGTACTTTCCTTCTATACCGATTTTATTAAGTGTTTTGATCATAAATGGATGCTATATTTTGTTGAAGGCTTTTTCTGCATCTATTGATATGATCATATGATTCTTATTTTTTAATTTGTTTATGTAGTGTATCACATTAATTGATTTGCATATGTCGAATCATCCGTGGGATGAAGCCCACTTGATCGTGGTGTATAATCTTTTTAATATGTTGCTGTTCTCGGTTCGCTAGTATGTTATTTAGGATTTTTGCACCTGTATTTGTTGGTGTGTAGTTTTCTTTTTCTGAGTTATCCTTACCAGGTTTTGATATCAGAATAATATTGGTCTCATAAAATGTGTGAAGTATTGCCTCGTCTTCGATTATTTGGAAGAGTTCGAGGAGAATAGGTATTAAATCTTCTTTGAATGTTTGGTAGAATTCACAAGTGAAGCCATCTCTTCCTGGACTCTTACTTTTTTGTAGGTTCTGGATTGTTTCAATTGTTTCAATTTCCATACTGCTGATTGGTCTATTTAGATTTTTTAGTTCTTGATTCAGTCTAGGAAGATTGTATTTTTCTAAGTACTGATCCATTTATTCTAAGTTATTAAAGTTAGTGTTCTATACTTTTTCATAGTAGTCTTGTGTGATCCTTTGTATTTCTGTGATGTCAGTCATAATTTCCCCTCTTTCATCCCTGATTTTGTTTATTTGTGTCCATTCTCTTATTTCTTTAGTGAATCTAGCCAGGGGTTTGTCAATTTTATTAAGCTTCTCAAAGACCCAGCTCTTTGTTGCATTTATATTTTCTATTTTTTTTTGTTTGTTTTCAATTTCATTAATTTCTGCTCTAATTTTCATTATTTCTTTCCTTCTGCTGACTTTAGGCTTCATTTATTCCTCCTTTTCTATTTTTTAAGATGAAGCATTAGGTTGTTTATTTGGGCTCATTCTTGTTTTTGGAAGGAGGCCTGTAATGATAGGAATTTTCCTCTTGTGACTGCTTTCGCCGTGTCCCAAAAGCTTTAATATGTTGTACTACTATTATCTTTGTTTCTATGTATCTCTTTATCTCTCTCTTTATTTCTTCTCTGGCCCAGTTATTCTTCAGTAGCATGTTGATTAATCTCCATGTATTTGTGGTTCTTCCTCATGTCTTTTTGCAGGTTATCTCTAGTTTCAGAGCATTATGATCAGAGAATATGGTTAGTACGATTTCAACCCTCTTATATTTTTTGAGGCTATCTCTGTGTCCCAGTATGTGGTCAATTCTTGAGAATGTTCCATGTGCACTAACCAGAAATGTATAGGCAGCTGTTTTAGGATGGAGGGCTCTGTAAATGTCAATTATGTCCAGTTGGATTAATGTGTAATTTAAGGATGTTATTTCCTTATTGATTTTCTATTTGGATGATCTGTCCCTATCCGACAGTGGGTTATTTAGGTCCCCTACTATGATAGTGTTTTGGTCTGTTTCTCCCTTTAGTTCTGTTAGTAATTGCTTTACATATTTTAGGGCTCCCTAATTGGGAGCATAGATATTAATAAGTGTTATGTCTTCTTGGTGCATGATTCCCTTTATCATTTTGAAGTGTCCCTCAGTATCTTTCTTTATAATTTTTTTTTTATTTTGAAGTCTATTTCATTTGATGTTAGTACTCTACTCCCGCTTTTCTCCGAATGCCATTTGCTTGAAATATCATTTTCCATCTTTTCACTCTGAGTCTATATTTGTCTTTAGAGCTGAGATGTGTCTCCTAGAGGCAGAATATGGTTGGGTTTTGTTTGTTAATCCATTCTGCGACTCTGTGCCTTTTTATTGGTGAGTTCAATCCATTTACATTTAGGGGAATTATTGAAATATGAGGGCTGATAGCCATTTTAACTTTTGCTATCTGGTAGCTTGGTGTTTCCGTTGCTTCTTTGTCCTTGTGTTTCTGTTTTCTTTATTTTAGTTGTTTTTTGTGGGTTTTCCCTCTTGTTCTTCTTGTTCTATGTTATATGCTTCAGTTCTGAATTTTCAGTGTCTGGTTACCATTTCAAATATGTGAAGGATAGTTATATATATACAGTCCATTTTCTTCTGCATCTGCCGTATCTCCATTCCCCTTTGCAAGTTTGCTGAACATTCATTACTATATTGCAATAGCAAATCTCTTATTATTATTTAAGCTTATAATGCCCTGTTTTTAGTAAGGATTTCACTCCTCTACTTCTATTTGCCTGATAATTGCTTTACTCCTAATTAGATTTTTTTTTTTTTTTTTTTTTTTTTTTTTGTCATTTTGTTTTAGGTGAGCTGACTCCTTTCGGTATTTCCTGTAGTGCAGGCCTTGTAGTGGAGAATTCTCTCAATTTTTGTACATCTGGAAAGGTCTTAATTTCTCCTTCAAATCTAAAGAAGAGCTTAGCTAGATATATTGTTCTAGGCTGGTAATTCCTTTCACTTAATAGTTTAAATATTTGATTCTATTCATTTTTGGCTTGTAAGGTTTGCACTGAGAATTCCTAGGATAATCTAATGGGTTTACCTTTATAAGTTACTTTTTTCTTCTCCTTGGCTGCCTTGAGAATTCTATCTTTGTCATTAATTTTTGATAACTTTAATACAATGTCTCTTGGTGAAGGCCTTTTTGGGTTGTGTTCTGTTGACTTCTCAAATTCCAAGCTCTAGTTCATTCCTTAGATTTGAGAAATTCTTGTCCACTGTTTGTCTGAAAATGCTTCCTAGTTCCCTATTCCTTTTCCTTGCCTAGTTCTTGAATTTCTCTTTCATTATTTTTCATTCTTTGGTTTCTCTCTTCCTTCTGATTTGTTTCTAGATTTCTATCTTCGATATCACTGATCCTTTCCTCCATTTGATCAATTTTTATTTCCCAAGCTTGCTAATGCATTTTTCAAGTCTTACAGTGTGTTTTTCATCTTCAGAAATTCTATTTGGTTCTTTTTGAGGGTTTCAATCTGCTCATCTAGGTGTTCTTTCAATTCCTGAAATTGTTGATATGACTCATTTTGGAACTCACTGAGTTCTTCAGAAGTATGATCCTGAATTCTCTGTCCTTTAAGTTGCATATTTCTGTATTGTAAGCTTATTTTCTGGAGATTTTTCTCTTTCTTTCAAGATGCCTTGTCATCTTGGATGTTTATGGTGTTTAATGGACTATTTCTCCACCTGGTTATTAAAGGAAGTGTATTCTGTTGTTTTTTCCAGAAAGCAGGTTTATTATTTAAAGGTCTCTTTTTACCCTGTTGCAAAGAAGGCTCTTTTGGTTTCCAGTAGATGGTGTCTAAGCCTCTTGGATCCCTGCTTTATATAAAGCCTTAAAAATGGCTTTTTTATTTTCTTGTAAATATTTAATCATGCTTGCTACCCTCAGTTTCAGTCCTTGTCAGTGTCAGCGACAGTCTCAGCAGAGTTTGCTCAGATTCCCCTGGGGCTCCATGGTGATCAGTCTCCAAGGGTATGAGGGGAGGGGCCCTCTGGATTGGAGGTTGAAGGCTGTGGCTCGGGCTCAATTTTGCAGCTGCAGCCAGTAAAAATCGACAGTTGCTTTTCTCAATCCTAGCCCGCTTCTCTGCCTTCTGCCCTGATGACTGGGCCTTGCTGCAGGCCGGCCACTGGGAGCTCACACCTTCCCCAGGCAGGGCTGTTCACGGAAGTCCACACCTTCTCCCCTTCCCTGCCTCCTGTTTTATTTCTCTCACTCCACCACTCAACACCTGGGGTTCTGGCTTGGTGGTAGCTCTTATGCACAGATCCCACACTCAGACGTGCTGGTGTGCAGCTTGAGTGTTTTTTGTTGAGTTTTAGATGTTCAGCTTATTGTTTTGAAGGGAACAATCTGGAGATGTCTCTCTCTCCACCATGTTTCTGCAAAGTTCCCAAACGGTAAACTTTTAATCAGTACGTAGTCATACAAAGATTTTACGTATCCACGGTAAAAAGAGAAAAGCAAGTATGATGAAATGAGGTTTCATTAAGCTAAAGGTATATGTTTTTAGTAATATTCTATGTTTTAAACTGTTGTCTTTTAACTTAATGAAGTTACACATTTTTTCATTTATATTGAATATTTACTGAAAGTGATACATATATGAATATGTATATGTGTGTATGTATGTATGTATGTGTATATGTATTTATGTATGTATGTATATATATATACATATATATATGTATGTATATATGTACATTTTACTTATTTGAATGGCAAGATAAACCTAAACCTAGGTCTGAGTTTATTTTCTAATTTACAAATTCTGAATCCTGAGTGTTATTTTCTGAACTACAGATGCCTAAAATCCATTAACATCAGCCTAATTGGGTTATTTCCAGGTCTGATTTTCTTTCTCCTTTTCACAAAAAAAAAGTGTGCAAGCATTTGATTTTGCCTGACTAAATATAAGATGTATAATTTCATGCATAATATTTACCAAGTCAAGAAGTTTTATCAAAAACTATAACAAATTTGAATTGATGATCTCATTAATCCTCACTGATCTTAAATTTTAAGTGATAAGCAGTGATTATTGAAATAATTATTGCTAATGAATACCATTTTAGATATTAATTTAACTCCCTATTATTCCCTTCAGAGAGCTTTTAGCCAAATATTTAGCCTATTATTTAAAGATGTTACTTTATTTATCCACTTTGCAGAAGTCAGACGTTCTTAGTCTTAGCTATTGTCAGATCATATTTAGATATATTTTTTAAAATTTTAATCATCTACACAAAAAAATATTCTCAACTAAGTATATAAAGAGGTATATTTCTGCTTTGAATTTTTAAAAATATGTTTAGTAATTTTAGACTTTCAACACTTGATTTTTGAGATGCATTTTCAAAAGTGTTCTTTATATTAGAAATGTACTTAAATGAATAAATGTTGAGTTATGTTACATGATTAAGAAAATATACAGCCAGCACATATAGCCAATGTGTAACTTCTTCCTGGTACGGATGCATTAGTTTCTTCTCTTGTTTCTGTTTCAACAACTGAACACTTAAGAGCAATCAAGCTCACTATATATTGGAGCATTCATTTACTTATGCAATAAAATCCTGAGAACCATGGTTTGTTTGTTTTTTAAAGATGTCTTCAATCTAGTTAAATACTATAGTCATAGTGGACTAACATAAGTTTCTTAAAAAGTGCAATTCTGCCTTATTCTAAATTAAGAAAAACTTTTCACATTTTTTTCCTTTTTATTATAGGAGAACTTAAACACACTTAATTTTAACACTGTGAAACTGATTTCGGATATAAGAATTGATGAGTAATAGGCAAGTTAGGATTTATATAATTTTGAATGTAAGAGCTAAAACCTACATACTAACTAAGGCAAAATGGGAGAGGGCAAGTAGATGAATTCTTGTTTTCACTAAAGTCTTTTATCAATGTTTCCAAACAAAATTTGAATGTAAACTAGTTCTCAGTGCTCTAATAAAAGTAGCATAAAGGACACTTTCTGTCCATAAGTGTAATTGATATCTCTGATTTTTATAAGGCATAATGTGTGCATGAATAGGTAGATCGAATGTAATTACATCTTGAGAAACTTCCATGTCTACATACCTTTTGAGAGAAAGTAAATAAACCACTGACTTGTTGCATTATTACTCTAATAGAGTTAATTAGACTTGGAAAGGATAGCTGTGAGGAGCAGTAAACTCTCAAGAGGCCAGAATAATAGGAAAGTAGGTTTGTTCCATAGCGATAATGGTGAACATCCAACAAGATATAGCTTCCTAGGATGTTTTTGCACGTGATACATACGGAATGTGAACGATTAATAATGAGTCACACTCTTCCCCCTTTCTGCCTGACAAAGCCACAAGTGGTTATATCCAGTTCTCTGCCTTTTCTAGCTAATAATGATGGCATTAGTTTCAATCTAAATTCATAACTTAACTCAGATGGCTTTTAGGCTACTTGACATTGTATTGTGTGTGTGTGTGTGTGTGTGTGTGTGTGTGTGTATGACTTAGTAAATTTATTCTCCCATTCCCCTAAAAATCTATTTTTCATCTCCACTCTTTCCAAATCCACATTCCTTCAAATATCCTACTCCCTCAGCTGCAGAGTTTGTTTCTTATTTCACTGATAAAACAAAAGCTATCAGGAGAGAACTACCTTACATCAATTAGGAAATAAAACTGGCATCTAATCTAGAGACCTCCTCAGTCAGTGACTAGAACAAATGGATTGTTTTCCTCCCCTACTTTTATTTTTTAAACTCACATAAAACCTATGAGGACAAAGTCCAGGGATGCCATGGCAGTTCCTTAGTAATCACAGAATTACACTCCTTTTTACTTTCTTTTACTGACCAATTGCTTCTACCCTCAAGTTTGGTTCAATAGTGACTTTTGAACTCCAGCAGAAAAAGATGGTGTAATGGGAAATGTTCTCATCTTCAACTGAATCAGCTTCTAAAGGTATTTGCAAGAAGCCCTAACTTATTTCCTCTACTTATATTTTTATTATCTCCCCATCCTCACAAAGGGCACAAGGTGGCACTAATAACAAAGTGATTCTATGTCTAAGGAATATAGGGAGAATGGGTATTGATAGGTAACTAGTAATCTCTGTGACATTCCCCTGCTCCTCAAAATCTTGATTCAGAATAGTTCTCTGAGTAATGTTTAATTATTTCCATCTGATTTGGATGTTGTTTCTTTCTGAGGAAGGGCACATAAACTGCTAAACAGTATATCTGGCCTCATCATACCCAATTTTGTATGCACACACACACCACCACCACCACCACCACCACCACAGCTACCACCTTCTCAGTCATAAAAAAAGAACAGAAAACACCTGCACTGACTCAGAACAACTATCAAAACCCATTATGAGAAGTAGCTAGCATTTCTTACCCAGATAAAATAAGGCCTTTACTTTCTGCCTCTCCTCTGTGCGAGAGACTCTTCACTATTCATCAAATGTTTTTTCATTATTCATTACTTTTATGACTCACTCTGAAATGAGCATTAATGAAGAAGAGTTTTCATAGAACACTTCACAGACTAGTACAGTTTTAGGGGCCTGGGTATTATTCTAAAGGCTCTATAGTCACAAGCACAACATATACAACCAGCCAGGTTTTAGATATTTTTGTAGTTAACATTCAAAATTCTATACTTACCTTTTTTTTTTTTTTTTTTTTTTTTTTTTTACTTTGGAGCAATTCCTTGTGTGACTACTTACAAACAAAATTTGCCTACATAGAATTTTCAAGCACAAAGATTCTTGTGTTTTATTTACTGACCACTATGTTCCATTTATCTGCCCATGCCTCGCATTGGCAGTTACCCTGAAACCAGAGAGAACTATAATTAACATCATCAGAGCAGGCTTAATCTCAATACATGGCAGACATTATCAGGGAAAGATGCTTGAAAATCTGGCGAGTACATTTTCTCTTCTGATGAGACTACCCATCTGCAATAACTGCTTTAAGAGCTTCAGTTTGGGCTGCAGAGCAGTGTTAGTTGGCTTTTCCGCCTGTGCAGGGGTCCAAATTATAGGACTCTCATTGAATTTTGATTGCAGGGCACCAGCAAAGTCATTTCCACTATCAAAAACAGTATTTCCTTTCATTTTTGCTTGTAGCCTCAATAACTTCACCTGAATTCATTTTTTCCTTGCAGGAATTTGCTGAAATCGGTAAGAACAAGCTACGACAAGGAATGTCCTAAACATTTTCTATTATTCTCTTTAGTTTTACAGTTTTAGTAAGCAAATGGTCTATTGCCAAATATACATCAAGTGGTAGTTTGACCAAATGTTAATTATTATTAATTGCTTATTATTTCTTAGTACCAACTCTATCTTTAACCATATACAACTCGTATGGTGCTTCCTCACTACCCTTGTTCAGCCACGTTTTGCTTTGTGTTGCTGTCAACACCTGGCTTTCAACATATATCTAGTTCAAGAATTGTGTTTGGTAAACACTAAAAAATGTGTTAGCAAGTTAGAGGTTTATTTTTCTTTCAGGTAAAACACATCTAGAGGAAGGCAGTCCATGTCTGCTTCTGGTGGCTTCAGATTTATTAGAGACCAATAGTAAATATCTTCCATTATCAATACATCAGAGAGACAAGATTCCTGTTAGAGCTTCAATGTACTTTTTCCTCATTCTAAAGTATATGGAGAATGAGTAAGTGAGAAAATGCATGTTTTACTGATCACGGGCAGTCATGCTTACTCTCCAATGGCCAAAGCTATCACGAGAGTGGCTGTGACATTTAGTTTTAAACTAGAAATATTTCCCAACTCCAGTAATACAAGGATTATTCAATAATTAAGAAGAGGAAATCGGATATTGAAAAAATTAAAGTTATGTGCCACATAATGATGGGTATATTCTGAGAAATGTGTTATTAGATGATTTTATCATCATGCAAATATCACAAAGTATACTCACACAAAGATAGTATAGCCTACTTCACACCTACACTGTGTGGTATAGCCTACTACTCCTAGGCTACAAGCCTATATAGCACATTATTGTATTAAACAACATGAGATTAAA
The DNA here is from genome assembly GCF_014176215.1 of Rousettus aegyptiacus. NCBI lineage: Eukaryota > Metazoa > Chordata > Mammalia > Chiroptera > Pteropodidae > Rousettus > Rousettus aegyptiacus. Next base: position 65,547,237 of record NW_023416286.1, read on the forward strand.
TCACGTACAAGAGAAAATAATGCAAGCTGGAGATACAGTAAACACAAGATGCATGAGGCTGCTACCAGCATAAAATGACATACTTTTTTACAGCAAACTGTCTTTTTTTGTAAGTTGAAAGAGTACATCCTAAAATAATGATAAAAATTACAGGATACTAAATAGATAAACCAGTAACATGGTCATTTATTACTATTATCAGATATTATGTACTGTCTATAATTGTATATTCTATACTTCTATACGACTGGCAGCACAGTTGGTTTGTTTACACCAGCATCACCACATACACATGAGTAATGTTATGATACTATGATAACTATGATGGAATTGTTTAGCTCCAGTATAATCTTATGGGACCACTGTCATGTATGTGTTCCATGGCTAACTGAAATATTATTATATGTTGTATGACTACATGCTCTTATCATCACATCTACATGTGTAATCACATACTCTGCTTCATCTGCTGCTGCTATAGATGGATCTTTAGGCTCCTCATAAAATTTTTTTTTTTAAATGTGTTAACAATTTACCTGATGGTAAGTCTTCCCTTTTGTGCACTCAATCCCATCCACATTCATGTTTGGTCTACTCAAGGACATAACTCCAGTGATTTTCCCTCTTTTAAATCAAGATTTACCTCTCTACTAGATGATATATATCAGCCTACAAACATACAATCATTATAAAATAACTCCAGCTTTGTTTATTTTTTTATGTTACAATATTTTATTATGATTTTTCTATATGCCACATTTTTCCTATTCCCAGCCTGGTGTTTTCCAGTCTGCAGTATATGGTCACTCTTATTATTTATTTTCTTAAGGTATAATTGACATATAACATTATATTAGTTTCAAGTCTACAATATAATAATTTGATATTTTTATACAATGCTAAATGATTGCCACAAAAATTCTAGTTAATATCTGTCACTGTACATAGTTAAAAAATTTTTTTTCTTGTGGTGAGAACTTTTAAGGTCTACTCTCTCAGCAGCTTTCAAATATGCAATATGGTGTTGTCGAGTATAGTTATGCTGTACATGACATCCCCAGGACTTATTTATTTTATAACTGGAAGTTTGTACCTTTTGACCCTCTTCACCTATTTCACCCACCCCCGGCCCCACTTATGGCAACCATCAACCTGTTCTCTGTATCTATAAGCTTGTGTTTTTTTGTTGTTATTGTTGTTTTTTGCTTTTTGTTTTAATTTTACATGTCAGTGAGATCAAACAGTATTTGTCTTTCTCTTTTAGCACAATGCCCTCAAGTTACATCCATATTGTTGCAAATGGCAAGATTTCATTATATTTTAAGAATTAAATAGTGGCTGCACCAGTTTACATTCCCAATAGTGCACAAGGGTTCCCTTTTCTTCACATCCTCACCAACACATTTGACATTATTATTTTATTTTTATTAATAGCTATTTTGACAGATGGGAGATGGTATCTCATTGTGGTTGTGGTTTGCATTTCCCGGATGATTAGTGATATTGAACATCTTTTCATATGTCTGTTGCCATCTGTATGTCCTTTTTTTTTAGAAAAATGTCTATTCAGATCATCTGCCTATTTTTTAATTGGATTGTTTGTTTTTCTACTGTTCAGTTGTATGAGTTCTTTACATTTTTGATATTAACTCTTTATCAGATATATGATATGCAGCTTCTTTCATTCAATAGATTACCTTTTTTTTTGTCGATGGTTTCCTTTGCTGTGCAGAAGCTTTTTAGTTCGATGTAGTCCCACTTGCTCAATTTCACTTTTGTTGCTTTCGTTTTTGTTGTCAGATTAACAAAAATTATTGCTAAAACCAATGTCAAGAAGATTACCACTTATGTTTTCTTCTATGAGTTTAATGGTTTCAGATCTCACATTTGAGTCTTTAATACATTTTAAGTTATTTTTTGTATATGGTATAAAACAGTGGTCCAGTTTCATTCTTTTGCGTGTGGTTGCTCAGTTTTCCTAGCACCATTTATTGAAAAGACAATTCTTTCTTCATTGCATATTCTTGGCTACTTTGTCGTAATTTAATTGACCATATATGTGTAGGCTTATCTCTGGGCTCTGTATTTTGTTCCATGATCTATGTTTGTTATTACTCCAAAATCATACTGTTTTGATTTTTATAGTTTTGTAATATAGTTTGAAATTAGGGTGCACGATGCCTCTAGTATAACTCCAGCTTCTAAATGTTTCTGTTCTATAACCATCCTCTATAAGATAATGCCTCATTTTTTATGCTGAGCTGTCCATTGAGGTAAGCATTGGCTGCGTGTGGCTATTTAAATTTAAATTAATTAAAGTAAATATTATAAAAAATTCAGTTTCTCAGTTGCACTGGGCACATTCAAGTATTTAGTAACTACATCTGTCTAGTAGCTATCAATATTAGATAGTACTGATTATATACTTCCATCTGTGTAGAAAATCTATTAAACAGCCCTATATAATGAAAATATGCAAGCTTTTTAGCACTGGAAATAATAAAATAGTACATATCAAAACTTGATAGATGCAACAGATGTTTTATATGAAGGAAGATGAATAGCTTAAAAGCCATAACAAAGAAGAAAGTTGAGTTTTATTGAGTTAGAGAACAACAAAATAATGCCAATGGTTTTTAAGTATATAAGAAGAAAATAAATAAATAAAATGAATAAATAGCCAATGAAGGATTAAAAAAAATTATTCTTTTAAAATAATAATTTATCAACTACTATGCCAGCTTGCCAGGGAAAATAAATGTCACCTAGAAAATAAATGTAAGAATGAATATAAAATTACTGACAGATATAAGAGTGATTAGAAAGAAAATGAGTGCTCATAATTAATAGCATTGTTTAAATAAATTTAAATCATAGGCAGAAATATACATATATCTAGAAAAATATAACTTACTAGTGCTAAGTCATGAAGAAATAAACATCCTGAATAATCGTATAACTTTAAAGTAATTGAAGGAGTAAAGAACAAATACTAGCACCAGAAGGTTTAGACTAGTTCTGTCAAGTTCTAAGTGTGTAGGTCACTACAGTATTACAGAAAACTAGGCAATAGAGATGAGGAATATTCTGAAACTCTTTATTTTGAGTCATTAAACTTAATACTATATGAGAAAAAAGTACAAAAAAAAATACAGACCAATGATGAAACAGTGATGAAAAATTTCAGCGTATTAGTAATTAATATTAAATTCAGCAACAGATAAAACTGATGTAACATGAAAAAATAGAATTTATCCTGAGAAATACTACATCGATTTAACAACAGAAATATATGGATATATTTGTCGAATTTACTTACTAAAAGGAGAATTACAGAATCATTTTTATTGATAAGTAGAAAACTTATAAGAATATGTGCAGTTAGTAACCATTTGTGGTAACTATTTAGAGCAAACTAGAAATTGAAGGTAACTCATTTAAACTTATAAAGGATACATACTCCCCAAGAAATACACCACAAAACGTCTCATTAAAAATGGAGCAATTTTTGTATCATTCTGTTTAAAATAAAATCAGAAATAAGTGTGAATGTCCGTTATTGCTGTTTCTGCCCAATATTGAAGTGGGAGTGTGAACCAATGCATTTAGGATATAAAAAAATGAAGTAACAAGATTTGGTAAGGAAAAGAAGAAATAAAACATTTATTATCTAAAAGCCTCTTGTACTTTTATTTGCATGTTTACTCTCATATCTCTTCTGCCCTGCTCTGTATAGCAGGGTTCTCCAATTCCCAGATTTTCATGAAAACTTGCTTTCTGATAGTCGTAGCCAATGGAGGCCCCTAGCAGAAGCTTGTAGGACAGGAAACTCAAGAAGCCAGATACCTCTCCAGCTTTCTCTAAAGTGGTATCTCCAGCAGCAATTCCGTCTCTCTGTGGTGCCAAATTGCCAATAACAGTTCCTTTCTCTGTGATCACAGTTTTATAGGGAAGCTCCCTATTGTCCCTCTCAACAAGGTGCTAGCTGGTTCTAGAATTCCTTGGTCTCTGAGCACAGGTAAAACTACCTTTTTCTATTGTTTCATCAGCAAAAGGAAGTGGCAGAAGTTTTCAGATGTTTCTAGGTGTTGACTGTCTCACTTCCCGCTGCTTGTGCTTCTGGTATTTCTTTTCCTTATATATCCAGGTCCCAGTATTAAAGTGACTCTCACTGAAATAATTAGTGTGATTTCACTTTTTCTGACCTGACCCTGAGTAATATAGACATAAGCCAATAAAGAAGGAAAGGAGTTCCCTGGGCAATGATTACCAATTGTGCAACAGGCTGAAAGAGTTATATTCTAAGATAGTCAATTGATAAAAACCTAAAATTGAAGATTCAATGAATAATGAGAAGGAGTGTATTGAAGTACCTTTAGTGCCTCTATTGCAGTCCTATAGTAACCCAAATATGAAGTGTACACTCCTCAGTGTTGTGAATTTAGAAGATCCTATTAGCAGCAAACTCTTATTTTTGTCACATGACATAGCATAACCTTTTCTAAAATTTATGGTTGCTCTACATAAATGGTCCAAGGGCTGCAGTGACCTTGGAAGGCAATCAGGTAAAGGGGACATGTTTCAGAAAGAAGTGATTCATAGTATTTTATTTAAAATGTAAAATAAGTTTCCAGAGAGTTGGGGAGGGAGATTTCAAGAGGGAAAAAATATTATGAAATTGAGGATATAACATATAACATGTTATTAGTCAGAGTTCTCCATAGATGTAGGATGTAGAAACAATAAAATACATACAGATATATATACATACACACACACACACACACACACACACACACACACACACACACATACAGTGTTACAGAGGCTGAGTCCTATGGTCTTCAGTCTGCAGAGAACTAGGAAAGTTGGTGATACAATTCAAAAGTCCAAAGGCCTAAGAACCTGGGGAACTGAAGGTATACCTCCCAGTGTGAGGTCAAAGACCTGACAGCCACATGCCCACGGGGATAAGATTTGGAGTTTGAAAGCCTGAGAATCAGAATTCTGATGCCATAGGTCAGGAAAAGATGGATGTCTCAGCTAAAGAAAAGAGGGAATTCGCCCTTCCTCCACCTCTTTGCTCCATTCAGGCCCAATTGGATGATGCTTGCCCACATTGGTGAGGGTAAATTTCTTCATTCAGTCTACCAAATCACATGCTAATCTCTTCCAGGAACACCCTTACAGACACTCTCAGAAATAATGTTTTACCAGCTATCTGGGCATCGCTTAGCCCAATCAAGTTGACATAAGAACAGCGTTTGAGTGAGGAAATAGAGGAGTAACACTTGCAGGGTGATGCAGGATGACAGGACTGTGGAGATCGTGCGATCGCCTTGAAGACTCCAGTAAAAGCAATCTGGTAGATATCAGAACTGTGATTGGTTATATTCTATAGCCTGAATCATTGTAACTTAGGCTTTGTTTAGTCTCTCAACTGAGCATTGGTAACTATTAATGAACAAACCATTGGAGTCTCATGTATATGCATGATTATGGATGTTAAGATTTTAAAACTCGAAGAGCATTCTAAGGTAAGGTCTTCGAAGGAATTCAGTAAACATATGTTCCGCTTGTCATAATAAACACACACACACACTTTTAAAAATTATATGTTGAAATTAATTTGTTTGTAAATCAATATTTATTTACTAACCTTTTTTTAATCATTCTACAAATACTTATTGAACTCCTGTTTTGTGCTATACACTCTTCTAGGTGCTGGTGATATGGCAGTGAGTGATATGCCAGTGAGAACATGTTAAAAACTCCTGTCCTGATAGAGACTCCAGAGCCTCTATCATAATATGAGAGATGATTACACATCTGATGTCAGTTTACTTCTGAAAAATCTCTTAGTAACATAAGCATATAAATGCTGATATAACATAAATCAAATATTAAAAAAATGGAAGAAAATTCTTAGATATCATACATGAATATGTTCAAGTTTTGTACTAGATTATCTTATTTAAATGTAGTAGATAATGCATCTTATTTATAATATTTATATTAAATTTAATTTTTCAAAAAAGTCTATTTCTAATCTTCTTTCATTGGAAGTGATAAACATTCTTCTCCAAAAAGGCCAAATTTCTTATGATGGCCTTGGTAAATTTATCATTTGTAATTTATTCATTGATCAATTTCAATGTAGAAAAATAAGCATAAGAGAAGTTAAGGAAAATTATAGTCATACAACTAATACTGAATTCATCTCTGTAAAAATAATTTTATATGTATACATAAAAAAATGAATCTTTCAGTGTTTTTTATTCCTTTTAAGAATTCTAATAATGCAAGCTTCTTACTAGTATATGTACTGCAAGTTTACCCCCAAAACATTTGAATATTCGTGAATTTTTACATCTGTTTAAAATTAGAACCTGGCTTAAAAGTAAAGTAGATCTTGCCCAGAGAAATTTAAAATATTAAAGTTCACCTTGGACTCTCAATATTTTGTGCATTAAATTTGGGAAATTTATTATGAGGTATATGACATTGAGCTCAATATTTTAAAAATCTAGTTTTCATTAATTTCTCAACGTACACTAATGAAAGGGTATTATTAGTTCGAATGAATAAAAATTTTTAATATTGGTCAGTCGTGATTTTGGGAAAGGAATTGCTGCTTTAAGACATCTTATATGAGTCCTTCACAGGTGGGAAAAATTCTATGATGAAAGAGAAATTGATTTTAAGTTTACTGTTTTGCATGGTGAAGGAATAGGGGAGTCATTCAAACAATATCCTAAATGGGAAATAATATAAAATAAATATTAATTTTACAGGCTATTTTCATGACAGAATTAAATCACAAATTAGCATAATACAAATGGAGAAAAACCCCACAAATAGGCAACTTTAACTACTTCAAAGAGGAAGGCATTAACATTAAATGACACCCTCGGAGAATATATCTGTTGGCTTTATTCTTATATTATATCAAGTCATCTATATTACCAAGCATATACCTCTATAAGTTGGAATCGTTACTTTCACTGTATTATTTATTGTGTATCGTATTATATTATTGTGCAGATGTGTTTCCCAGTGTATACATAGTAAACAGTATATCTTAGAGGTCTTTCTGTTTTGCCTTTTTTCCTGTAACTGACTTTGATCTCTGCATTTCAGGCAGATGAGTATTAATCTAAAATTTATTACGATTCTTTGGAGGTTCTACATCTACCTCTTGTACACAGTGATAACATTTAGTATTATTTGATATTATTTGAAACTGCCAGCCTTGACATATCACTGAACTATTTTTACTATGCCTTCAAATATAAAATATCAAACCACATGTATTTCTATACCTTCTACTTAATGTTTATTAACAGTATACATTATAATGCTTCATTTCTATTTTTTTACCTTTCTCAAGTTTTCTAATATTTTCACTGATTTGCATTTTATTTTTCTCCTTTGAAATAATCTTTATTCTCTTATACAAAAGAAAGATTGCTCCATTTCCCCTTTATTAATTGTTTGTAATGTGTTAGCCTTATTAAGTGCTGTAAGACCAATGCAATTTCTTTAACATGCTACCAAACAGACTACCTGTTATAAAATATTTGTAAAACAGCTTATATAAAGGTCTAAAACATTCAATTTGAAAAAAAATGTAAAAAAGTAGATTTCTAAATGTCTATGTAACAGAGAAAAAGTAAAACAATATTTCTGATTAATTTTGAGTCTAGAAAATAAATACTTGTCAATAATTATTTTTTTTAATTTAAAGCCAATATCTAATTAAGATTTTTTGCTATGGTTTATATATATATATATATACACATATATATATACACATATATATGTATATATATATTAATGTGATAGCCCCATTATAATAAAATACACAGTAGATTGAGAGTTCAGAAACTGAGAGACGTTTTAGTTTCTGCCATGACCTAGATGTTTGACCTTGGAAAGTCACCTAGTCCCCAAAATTCTTCTTTTTCAGTAGCATAAGCAGCAAATATTGCCTGGATGATGTCTTGGCATCCATTAGAGGCAATGAGGCCTGTCAATGCAAATGCAATTTGTATTTGCTTGTGAAATCCTTTTGGATTTAAATTTTTGTATATTCTGTATGTTAGAAACCAATGAAATGGTGAACTGACACTCTGAAGATCCAGAAAACTAATCAATCTCTTTCCTGACAAGTATAAAACTTCTCTGTGTAATCTATTTTATGCTTCACAATTCATTGTTTGCTTTTCAGAGTTTTTAACCTTTTTTCTAAGAAAGGTTCTCTTTCAAATCCCCTTGAAACAGAGATTCTGTAAAGTCTTTGAGATACCAAGGGCTTCTCTGATGGAAAAGCAACTATTTGATATATTAAAGACTGATTAAATAATTAAGTAAATCACTCATTTTTTTAAGTTACTTTTACTGATACTATTGCATAAGTCAGGATCACATACAAGAAACGTATAACCTGGCTTTGCACATTACAATTGCTCACATCTAACATAGAAAACATGGAAACATTTAAGCAAGCTTGAAAAATCATAGCTTAAAGACTATAAAATACATATGAGTTATCTAAAGCCCAATTAGTACATAGTCCTATGAAGACAGAATGAGCAGATATAGCATCAGCATTTCACAAAAGACCCAAATGAACATATCACCGGAATACAAATAACTTTGTATGTCAGGGGCATGGGATAAGATATGAGAGGAGATAGAGGATACAAATCATTAATGGCATTTTGTGTCTTGCTAAAAATAAAGTTGTTGGATTTTATCCTGGGAATTTGAGGTGGGAAAGTTTTGAAAAAGATAATTGTCTTAGTAATGAAAAGGATAGATCTGATGGGTCTGAAGCAAGAAGAACATTTAATAGTAGAAATGCAAAGGGCAGCATAGACAGTGCACATTAGTGAGTCTTCAAAATATTTATTGAGTTGAAATAATTGAAGAAGTTTGTTGAAAGTTCCTTTTCTCACGTCTTATTTTTAGAAAATGTCAATAGCAGCTATTCATTGGGTTGCTTCAAAGTTCCTCAGCTGAACCCCAGGGAGAGAGAGATAGCTGAAGTCTGGGTGAATGACCCATCTCATCACAGATTCTTCAAAAATGTCATCAAACGCTCCTCTACAGAAGGGCCCATTATTCGAAATAGTCTTTATAGGTCCTGAGTCTTATGCTGTCATCTGAAACACAAATAGTATCCTGCTTTTTTTGCAATGGAATTCAATAGGTACCTTAATTATTCCCTTTGCTCCTGGGCAAACAGCTTAACAGTGATTTCATCCTTTTTGATTGTTATAACCACACTCCTTGGCTATTAACTATTCTTACAGCTATTGTTCATTTTTTTTTTCCTGGGTCATTTTCAGAAAGTTTTGCCAGTAAAACAAATCATTTAGTAGTCCCTTATCAATAATTTCAAAAGTGAGGATATAACAAAGAGCAAACTGCCTATTGATGATTGAAAGCTGACTACAGCACTTTTATTTTTGGAACTCTTATGCATTTTTATAAATGTGTCATCATAATACAGTCATATAGATGAAAAGAAATACAACTTTATTTTATAACTGATTTTATAAATGAGTGGGCCAAGATGCAGAAGATTGAATTAAAAGAAGTCGATGAAAGTATCTAGTCAAAAGGAGAAACAATATTTCTCTACCACATAATAATATTTCAATATTTATAGTATCTATATTGGTGATATAATTTTATTAGTTCAGTTTTATCAATGGAAAGGTATTATTTTACACACGCACACACATTTTCTCTTTTGTATCCATGTATATTTTCCAACATCATAGCCTAGAAACAATGACCAACCCAGGAGCAATGAACACCTTGGCAAACAGACTATGGTCTTCTAAATAGTATTTTCCATTAAAATGAATTAAGGATCCTCGAAGAAATGGCTAAATCCTGCTATAGTCCAAAAAATGCACAGAGTTGGTTAGAAACATTCCCCCACATCAAGGAATCTATCAAAAACCACCAGGAGCGTATCAGAAGAACTCATGATCCAATTTGAAGAGGCTTATATTGTTGGGATAAGGCAATCTGTACAGCAAAACAAGTGGAACCAACTGAAAAAATAATTGAAATTAAAAATTAGTAAAATGATAAATTTGTGAATTAATAATATAACTTAATAAAAAAAACTCATTAGTTATATATGGTGGATGCTAGATAACTGAAGCATTGGAAAACTGGGAAATAAATGGAGTAACTCAAGCATTCATCCTAACATTCTTATACAAACTCAAAATAATCGAAGTTATTTTTAAATTAAGCATTCCAGCTATTAAAGGAAAAAAGTATAATGGAGTTGCACTTTCCAACCGCTAATGAAATTTTTGACATGGAAAATTATCACTGACTGCCTATGATATTAGAGCTGTTAAAGAGGATTAAGCTAAGCGTATTTGAACGGACTAGTCAATTATTAACATAAAAAATAAGGAATACTGCATACAATATTTTTTAACAGGAAAGACTAAGTAGTACCTGTGATTCTGACAGACCAAAATATAAAATCTGACTTGGATCAAACCAGCAGATCTCTCATTTATTTGAAGTACAATAAGTGGAAGGAGAAATTACATGGCATTAAGGATTCGAAATTTAGAAAGTGAGACATGTAAAGGACAAATGACTTGGTTTTGTCAGCAATAACAAAACATTTTGTTTAATTACAAGAAAAATAAAAGAAGTTAGTTAAACCTGTAGTCTAAAATAGTATTCAGAAACATATCAGACCAATGCAATATGTGGATAATGCGATATTATGGATATTCATACAGTCACACCAACTTTAGAAAAAAAGGAAAGAAAGAAAGGGAGAGAGGGAGGGAGGGAGATAAGGAAAAGAAGGAAGGAAGGAAGGAAGGAAGGAAGGAAGGAAGGAAGGAAGGAAGGAAGGAAGGAAAAGAGCAAATGTGAATACTGACTAGGTAAGTATGGATGGCATTATTGTTAATGTTTTGATGTGATAATAGTATCATGGTTATATATTTTTTTAATTATTTAGAAATATGTACTGAATTATTTAGGGATAAATTATATGATTTTGGGTACTTATTTTCAAATAATCCAAAGAGATAGATATGAAACCAAATTGTTGATGAATTAATTAACCATTGGACCTGGCTGCTTGTTAGATCAGGGCTTCTTATACTAATTTCTAACTTCTGCATATGCTTTAAAGTTTCTATAATAAATTTTTAAAAATCTTTATATCTTCTTTAAATTACATCTAATCCTTAGTGAAGCAATGTTTCACTAAAAATGATGTAAAATATTTATTTCAGATAAGAGGAACAAAGAATACCTAGGGTTTATCATCCTGGGGAAGGAGGATTTTAAATGATATGATGCTGGGGACCCTGACAAAATGTAAGACTCAAATATATCTGAGGACTCTAGGTAGCAACCCTGGTACAGAAACTACTGAATGAAAGTGACATAATTATATAGTGTATCTTGAGTACCAAGTAATAGGAACTTTGCTATGGGTTGTGATGGAGGAATGTTGAAGATCACCAAGTTTTGCGTAGTGGAGTTTCTGAGGAAACACATCAACTGATATGTTAGATATGTTAGATATATTAGGCCATCAAAGTCACTAGTACTCAATCATAAATGAAGAATAATAAGAATCAGTCTTTACATGCATGTTGTACTCCATCTCTCTTTGCATTAGAACTTATAAGTGAAGACCAGGTGCCACAGAGGCAATAAAAACTTGTTCTCAGCATGGCACACTTGTCAACTCTATTTATACAACAGGCTATGTCTTTAACCAGCACTAAGAGGAGATAAGAAAACCAGAAAAGGAATGCATTATCAAATCTTCACCAAAAAAAGAAATAAAGTAGGGTGAGATATCCCAAATGGAGCAGATGGGATGAAATTGGGGTATTTGTGGGGTGTTTTGTTTTGTTTTGTTTTGTTTTTTTGCTATTTCTCCATAAGAGCAAAAACAAATTAGGTAGAGCTAAGCCAGGATCAGCTTCTGCAGGTAAAAGATACCAAAGTGTGTGTGTGTGTTTGTACACATATATAAAATATTATATATTATAATATATAATATATAAACATTATATATATATATATACATTCTCAATAAAACACAAAAGCATTCTAATTGCTCTCCAAGATGAAAACCTAAAGTAAACCAAGTGAATTTGTTTTTACCTAAAAGTTACTCCATTTTGCTCATTGCCTTCTTCAATCCAGGGGCCTCTAATTCTGATGCATTACTATTAAGATTGCACAAATCATCTTTTGGCTGGATCAATACAGAGTTTGGGAGTCAGGGAAAAAATAAAGAGAAAATAATATCAAAAAATCTTTATACGTATGAGTGTTCTGGAGAACCTTGAAGGAATTTGAGTAAATCATTGTAGAGGAAGCACTGGCCAGAAGCTTGGAGGCTCAGGAAAGCCTAGGGAGGAGTATAGACAGAACCCCTAATTTTCAAGTGACATGGGCTGCTGTTAGAACTATTAAGTCTGTGAAGGAAGTCTATGCAGCCCTTGCTATTACTCCATTTGCAAAAAGATTCATAATGCCAATTTTCTTCATTAAGATGGGCAAAGAGGGGCATCCTGTTGAAATTAAATCCACAGTACAATAAAGGAAGAAACTGTTTTTACTTATTGGGCTGCTACCAAGAAATGTGTTAATTAGCAGTATTGGAGAACATTTTATGTGTGGGATAAGTGAAATTCTTAACAAATGAAAAGATTGGAGGTGATCTTTGAAAGTTTTAATCAAGGAAAAATGCAGCCTACTAAGATTACTGATCAAACTAACTATTCTAAGTATATTTACTTGATCTCTAAACCCAATCTACTTAGAATTCTACTCTGCTGAAGTGTGTGATGAACTTTTTCTTTTTGAGCCTAGAAGTGGGCATTTATATTATTTTCAACTAGACGAAGATATGTTTTACAGTTTTGTTATTTAAGAAGTGTGTGTCATTTATGCTTGTGCTAGAAATCTAAGAACAATGAAATATAGGAGAATCTATACTATTATTATAAGAAATGCTCAATACCATGCTGACATAAAGCTTAATTGCAATCTTTTCCTTTTATTACCTCCTGTTTCCTTCATACATGTTGATTCCTTGTAGTTTTATAATCCCTTCCATTCTGAAAAATAGGCAAATATGAAGAATGTTTGTAAAGGGTCTCCATTTATCTAACGTTCATTTGTCATTTTAATTACTTTTAACCTTTTGTATGATTTTGTTCTAATATTAAATATCTCCATTGGCCTTTGTAATTACATTTCTGTTCTTTGTCATTTCAGTAAATATGCTAAGGTTTTCCTCATTGCTGGTATCTTAAACTTTCTCTTTGAATATTTTTAATAATCTAGTTGATATATTTGATTTTTTCTTAAAATGCCACTTATAAATTACCTTGACAGGAAGACTAGATTTATAATTTGACCTTCACTATGATTGTGTTCATTTCATGTTTTCATTAACATTTGGAAGATAAAGCAATACTTTTTTAAAGTTAAATTCCCATCTAAAATTAGAAGATAGTTTAATAACTAACAAATATAATAGATTAATTATTATATTATATAACCTACAATAATTCTTTATAGTCATTATTAAATGCATATATAAATATACACTATGTAAAAATAGATGTATAATAAGTATGATATATGCATTATAGATATATAGTGAATTTATATTTACTATATTGCATATGTAAATAAAGTGATCAATGGATAGAGATATCAATAGGTAGTTACAAATAAATATACAATAAGTTACATTTATTTCTCACTTAGGAATTTTTTGTCATCTACACATTCTCATATTTATGCTTATTATACAGAGCACTAAGATGTCAATATAATTTATAAAGCCCAGACTCAGCTTGTGTCTCTGTTCCGGGAACCTGAATTTGACTTCGATACTTTGTTTTCATCTTAGGAAAACAAAATTGGCTATTATTTATCTAGAATTAAGCAGAGCTATTTATTTATCTATTCCTCTCTTACATCAAAAATGATCAAATTTTAATGGTTACTTCTCTATTAAAGGGACTTTTTTTTCCTAATTTTTTTCCATTTCACCTAATTTGCTAACAATATTTTTGTTAGACTTATTTACTTAGTATCTCACTCATACACATGCCTTTTCATATTCTCTTCTCTGTAGAAACGAAATTCTTTCCGCTAAATACAATACTTACATGCTTGTTTAAAGAGCTGTCATATCATTTTCATGAGGAAGTTTTTCTACATACTTTTACTAATTTATAACAACAAACTTGTCCATTTTAATTCTGATTTAACAATGCACATTCAAGATGATGTAATGAATAGTGAATCTTCAGTGCATTATGTGTTGAGGAAGAGTGAATGATGTAGATACAACACAATTCTTAAAAACTATGTGAGTTTAAAGTTAATAAGAAATATATGTAAAAATCTATTGAACAAGACAAAAATATTATAACATAAATTATATCTAATCTCAATTAAAGGATATATAAAAAATATTAAATTGAATATTTTAAAGACAAAGTGTAAAAGATGAGTTATATTTTGACAAATAAATTATAGAAAGTAGGAGTATTTTAATCAAGTGTCATGCATTTTTAAATTCAATACATGTGGGTTTATTAATCATCTGTATGCACAAGTCATCAGCCTAAGTGTTTGATATGGCTGGAGAAACAATATAGTTATTTGCATTAAATTTTTACTAAATATCAGATGTGCCTCTTAGAGCTGGGATTACAAAAATGGATAAAATATGGACCCTAAGATTAAGGTTCTTATATTCTCATGAGGGAAGGGTGATATATAAATAAATAGTTATATACATAGATGCAAAATACCTGTTAAATGTTATAAGAACACAAGTAAAAAAAAATAATTATCCCTGAGGCAGGTGGAATGAATGAATGTGTCCATGGAAGATGATAGGAGCTAATGGGATAATTTCCTAAGAACTAACCAAGTGGTAAAGAAAGTTGATCCAGGTAGAAAAATCAGAATGAATAATGACACAGAGGTTTACAAATATATGGGGAGTTCTTGGAAGATGTTCTAGTCTGTTTTCCAATCTCCTTTTCATTAACACTCACCTCTCCACATGGTGACTTTTTAGATTTTTTTTTTCTTGATCAGCACCCTAAACCACAAAGTTAAATATTAAAGGTGAAAATTTGTTGTGTACATTTAAGCTTTGGAGACCCACAACCAATGTCATATCTAAAAATAGTTGGTCTCCTAGAACCATGTTAGCCTCTTTGGGGAAAATATCACCCCTTTTGAGAGTGCATTATCTAATCCAATAAGATTTTAATCAAGCAGGATTTTTGAAAAGGACTGAATGACAAAGACATTGGAGAAATAAGTATTCAGATATCATGAAAACCGATGAATTATACTAAGGGTTTTGTAGCTCTATGGGTAAAAACTCAGTGGTATAAAGTGGTGGCATAATTAGGAAAAAGGGAGTAACTTAGTTGAAAAGTATAGGTAATTCAAGAGTAAAATGGGGGAGGGGGGAATGCAAAAAAGCATTTTTACCAGATCGTGTAGAAGCAGAATATCAGAGATTAATTTTTATTCATAGAAACACACTTTAGAATGATTCATCTTGACTATCCATTCTAAATCTATGAAAATGGCTAACTCATAGGATATATATAATGATGATAATGATTTATTCGTTTCCAGAATATTCAAAGATTATGTAGAATAGGCTCCTAATATAGGCTGCCACTTAATAAACACCCCCAGATTGTTCCTCTTTGCCCGTCTAAAACAACCCACTGGCTGTTTAGAGAACTCAGTCAAATATTATTATAATACAAAAAAATACACTTCTCTCAATGTATGTATTTTTGAATGTTTACTGGCTTATTCCATTGTCTTTATTCAAGTCGCAATAATATAATTTAATTGTGTATTTTATGCTGCAATAATGAGAATTGTTTGCATGCCAATCAGTTTATAATTATAAAATATTTCAAATGAAGATTCAGCAAATGTTAAAAAACATTTATTTTTCTCAACACAGTAGCAATTATTGCTCATCCTTATTTTCGTAATGGCATTATGATAGATTTTGATTTCTGGGAACATTTCCAGACTTTGTCAATCCCTCATATAAATGAACAACTCATTTCACATGCTTGCACATATTCTGAAATAAGAATGTTCTAAACGTAATGATCTAGATTGCATGTGTTTCATTTTCACTAGACAATTTTACATTTTAGAATCTCACAAAACATAGCAGGTGTACTTAGATCTGTCTGGGACAAGATCATACCTGGAGCTAGTGGGTACCCGATGCTGGAGGCGTAGACTGTACAAATAGCAATGCCAGGGGCTTGACCAAACTCGTATTGTTTCCTGTGCAACACAGATGAACACAGATTGCTGCAGTCAGGAGACAGAGGTTGTCTCTAATCATTTTTTTCTTAGATTAAAAAAACTCAGGATTGATTTTGGAGAAAGTAGGAGAGAGCTCATGAATGTTTTTCCTTTTGTTATCAGATCTCATTAAATTCTAATAGTAGAGAGCAATTAGTCACAGAGAAAAATAAATGACATGGTAATGACAGTTAAAAAGAGTATCAACAACAATTAAAATTATTTAAATAGAAGAGCTCTGTGTGTGTGTGAGAGAGTATGCCTCTACATACAAATTGCATTATTATACATGTACACATATTTTATGACTAATTATAAACCACAAGTGGAAAAAACCTAGAATCTATGTTTTATTTCACCCATATGTTCTGTATTTTATAAGGAAAGCTTTATTTCTTACATAATTTTACAAAAATATTTATGGTTCATAACAAATTCTTAGTGAAACCTGTCAGTTTGATTTAAATTGGAGTTAATGGAAATTTTGTGCTTGTTACATAAGATAGCAATTGTCATTGCGGCAGGTTTCTGTCATGTATTTATCTTTCACATTTTGATCATTACTATTCTACACAGTGGTCATTTATTCAATCAGTGCCATCGATATAATGTGTTGAAAAGAAATCTTAATTTCAAGTCATTTACTAATAAACCTGTTAGAGTAAAAGCACATATCATCAACTGCAGTGAATTAATTACAACAGATGTAAGAACATTTTGTTGTATTCCCTTTGGTGCTTCTTTCCATTCTAAATTGCCTTTAATGCTTTCGTCGTTCTTCCTTCACGCATTCCTTGCCCACATGCATTTATGTATTCCCCCTTTGCAGCATCCTCTCATCTCTTCAGTAGTCATGCCTTTTTTGTCTTTCCTTTTTCTTTCTAATCATTTTGTTGGTATTTCTTCCTTATTGTGCATTTTCTGTGTCTTGTTTTTTCTTTCACTTCCACATCACCTTCATTGAACGCTCTCCTCTCTTGTTCCTCCGTTCTTCTTTCTAGTAAAATCGGAAAACCTTAAGTCAAGAGCAATGATTTTTAAAATTTGCATTTCCTGCACTTAGAAAAATATTTGGGGCATACATATAGATAAATATGAGCTAACATTTATTCTTTCATTCTGGAGTAGAAGGTTTACTTAATATCTATTTCAGTTCAGCTCTTGTGCAAGGTACTAAAGATAATATGATGAATTATGCCTGTTCCTTTCCTGTAAGGAATTTATTAGCATGAAATTATAACATGATTTTGCTGATCTGGAATATAGTCACTCTATGTCATATCCTTGCAGTCTGAATACATTAGGGCTGCAAAGTTTTGGATGTGGTTCCATAGTGTAGCAGTTAGCACATCTGCTTTACATGCAGAAGGTCCTAGGTTCACGCCCCAGTGGAGCCAGAGCCCAAAGTCTGATCTCAGAAACTAAACAGGGTCGGGCCTGGTGAATACTTGGATGGGAGACCACCTAGGAAGACCAGGTGCTATAGGCATAATTAACAAAAAAAAAAGTTTTGTCATGAGATCTTTATGTCTCCCCAGTTCAATTGTCCAGCTCTTCTCTAAAATTTAATTCAGAAAACTTGTTAGACATATGGCTTTCAATCAGTTCTTATATCAAAAATATCAATCCCAATACTAGTAACTGCCAGCCCTGTTTAGGCATCCTGAATTTGTGATAACTAAGTGGAATTACCATCAATCTTGGAGCTCTGTTCTGTGCAGCAGTCTTACTAAAGGTTATTATGGTTTGGGGTTTATATGCCAAATAGGTCCCCTCTCCCAAAAGGATTCTAGAAGAAGAGCATATAGAGCAAAGGGGAAAAAAAAGGAACGATTACTTTTGCTTTCTCTTGCTATGATATGTCATTGTTTCCAACCTTTTGCCTAACACATCAGAATAACCTTGCTTCATTTGGTGCGAGTTCAACCCCGCTACTATGACATGACGCTTCTGAGAATTCTTCCCACTGCCTCGTGTATTACAAGGTCCCTCCACACTAGCTGGTGGAAGCACAAAACAATCCCTAACTCTGTTGGTGCTCTAGGAATTGTTGGCCTACTGGGTGCCTTGTGGTGTGTCTTTCCTTTGCTTGGGGAGTTTCCTCTCACGCAGTACAGAAGGGGATGGGCAGGCAGCACATCCCTGGAGCTCCTTTTTTGTATGCAGCTTCCTCCTCTCAGGCAGGCTGCCCAGCAAATTCTAGCCACCTTTGCCTTCCTGAACTTTATGCCCTTATCTTCTCAATTCAACAAGGCTAGGAAGAACCTAGAAAGAACCTGTGCTGTAGCCTGATCACCACCCCCTAGCAGTAAACTGGAATGTTTATAATGACACATCTGAGATAATTGAGAAGTAGAAAAACAAGAGGAATGTTAGAAGGATGCATATATTAGCTATTATGTAATGGTCAATCAGGAAATAAGATTAATATAGGAAGCACTGAAACTGGTTTAAATATAGTCTTTTTTTCTTAAATATGTCAGCTTTTTTGAGAATTAGTAATAATATGACTATTAATGTTATATCAATCCCTCACCCTATGTTTTTCTGACAAGTGACTTTTTAGGTCAGTTGTTAGGTTATCTTTCATTACATCTTTAAAAATAGGTCTAACATGTCCAAAATCAGACCTAAAGAAATCCTAGGTAAGGGGCTCTTTAATTTGTGAGGTGATTCACATTGGAAGAAATGTAAAATAATAAGAAAATATTATATTCCAGGTACTCTTAGCTGTTCTACCTTGCATACAATTGTTTCACTTCAATGGGGCCTTGGCCTTTAAAATTATAAATTCTTATTTATAACCATTTAGGGAAAAGAAGAATTTTCATTTGGTTAAGTATGTTTTTTCCTTAATATTGTTGGATAATTTACAAATATTTGCATAGCAACTCTCATTTACTAAACACAGTCTTAAGTGTACTACAAATAATTGTTTCTATCGATATCATTCATTTTATATGGTAAGAATCATTATTATTCCTTCTTTGCCAATGATGAAACCGAGACACAGGGATTTTAATTACATAATCATAATCACAGGGCTGGTATTTTTGGTTCTATAAATTTATCATAAACATTGAATTAACAAATATTGAACCACTGCTCCTAGGAGGAGTACAGGGTTACATGCCTGTGAGCCTCTGATCACAGCATTTTCATCAGTCAATATGTAACCTTGTTTTGTGTGTGTGTATGTGAGGTGTGTTTAAAGACACCTTATTTAATTTATATTAAGTATATTAATTCATTAACATTGAACGTACAGCCAACAACACTGTAACTTGTACCTGAATGATACCTAACCCATGCATTTTCTTCATAAGGCACAGCCTTTTTGCACTTATGTAAACTAAACAGCACTTGAACACTATGGGAATGGACAGTAAAAAAATTGAGAAGGAAACATTTGATAATTTTGGAGAAGTTAAATAAAATATTTTTTTCCTCTATTGGAAGGCACAGCTTACAAGCCAGAGACAGCATCATTTAAGAAATTTTTTTTTTTTTCTAACAGAAGAGCCCATGCCAACTTTCCTTTTACAATAATGGTATTTATCTGTCTATAAGGAACTGAGTTTTAAAAGATGTCATTTTAAAAAAAAGATATTCAAAGCTATAACTTATTTCTCTGAAAGCATGGTATCCCATAATCGAATGAAAAATGGGACTTGTAATGAGGAGAATATCAATCAAGATAAACCAGTAACTATTGATCTACTACCTAGAAACTGAAGTTAATGGGCAAACAGAGTGAGTGGTACATAAAACTTTACTGGCAAAATTTGTACCTGTGTTATTTTACATTCAAAAGTACTTAACAATTCTATGAAACAGTTGCTGCTCAATTAGAACTCAATTATATGTTAAATGAACTAAATGCCATTTCATTTGCACAGAGGAATCTTTAATAATGATTAATGGAAATTTAATCAAATATGAGTTGAGACTGCAATGTGTTCAGCAATAGAATACAAATGAGTTATATTGGTGCTAACTAGATCCATTATCTAGATCATGACGCTGATGAGGTCAAGTTTGAGGGTATGATCCTTATACAGCACATCAAGCAAAAAGAATATTATGTAGAATAACAGATGGCATCTCATAATCGGCTCTTCACCTTGCAAATGTATCCTTTTGGCCACAATAGAACAAAATGATTATGAAGAAGGGAAATTACTCAAAATGGATTAAAAACATGTCTATCGATAGTTGATAGTTTTGTTTTAAAATGCAAGAGCAACAGTTGAAAAGATTTATAAGTAAGTAAATTCTTGTGGATTAACACGCAAGACCCATACAACCAAAGAACTGTGTTTACTTCTGTAAAAGGCAGAGTGCAGTCTTTGTTCCTCTTTCTTCACTGCCTGTATCCAACATCCAAGCATTATCCCAAAGTTTGTGTAATTGTATAATATTCTCATATTAGGGAATAATAAATAGTTCATACTGTGTACATTTCCATTCATATGAAAATAAATTTTTTTTAATGTGAATTTTTAAAATGTATACTGGGCTCAACTTGAATAGAAATGTATGCTACTTATTTATATATAGTACATTATTGTATTCTTTAGCATGTTTTATTCATATTCTATTTGTTTTGTTTTTAGTTTATATTGTTACAAATAATTATGCACCATGTTATTTTTTACCACTCTAGAAAAACTGAAATGTTTATAAATGTATTCTTATCTTCTTTACTCTAAATTAGTTTTCTTGTATTATAAGAGTCACAAATCTATTTCCCCTTTTAATTCTAATACTGAACCTCCAATTTATCTCTGTAATTACATTGAATTCTTAGCATCCTAGGATTATTAGAAGAGGAAAACAAGCATAATTTATTTCCTTCATTACCTTTTGTTTTATGAATACCTTTTACTTCAGTAAAAATATTCTAGCTGTATGAATATTTGCCTTTAGGCTTATAATTTCTACAGAGTAAAAGGAATAAATTTTTGTTTTTGATTATTATATTTGTATAAAACTGAAGTGAAACTAACATCTATTTTTTATTTATAAACATACTGAATATGTTGTGCCAGTGATTGAGACAGGTATTCAAGATATTGCTTATATAATATCAGAATGCCCCTTTGGCAAGTCTGCCACTATGAGGGAAAAATTACTGTTAAATTTAGATTGGTGTCATACAAATGTCAGCATAGTGACATACTTCATGTAGTGTACAAATCCAAATTCCATCTTTATGGACAAAATACAGGTACTGAGTTATTAATGTCTCATTTGAAGACACCCACTGAGAAAACTGCCTGGCATTCAATTTAACTATCTCAAAGGGATAACAAGAGGGACCTAGTTGTGGGAACTCGAGCCTGTGTATCAAAGAATGTGAACAATGGATAGTGGATTTCAAGCTGAAGAGAGATAGTATTATTAATATAATACCCATGTGAACTATTCTTTTATTAGGAATTCCAGTTTGCAAAACACTCTCCTTGTGCTAGATATTCTTTTCAACTTTTTTTCCTACAACTAAGCCTACTAGTATTTTAGACTTTGAAACTCTGGTGTTTTAAAAGGTGTCATGTCAAAAAACCCTAATCTAGCTATATGATAGTATCTGTTACATTTTTATTTAGCTTTGAATATATATTCAGAGGATCTAAAATATCATGTGAATAAATTTTAAGGTGTTATATCCCTATACATTTTCTTGAAAATATATATAATTAGGAAAAGTACATTACTGGGACTTAAAATTTCTAAACTATCAGAATTATTTTTTAATGGTAGATAATAGGTTTTGTAATTTTAAATGCATTAACTTAAATTTCTATAAATTAACACAGTTTATACAAAATAAAATACATAAAAACGGTATATAGTATATAAAGCATATGAGCTTTCCTCAGTTATAAAGCATTTTATTTAAATTCTATAAATCATTGTGTTTTTTATCTCAGTCTCCCACATCCTTTCAACAAATAGAAATATTTAGATAGATAGATATAGATAGATAGTATATATGCAACTTAGTATATATGTCGCATATATACTATGTCTCCCTCCAACTCTACATGTCATGACTTCCAGTGCAGATATTAAATTCTCTCCTTCTTTCACCCTTCCACCCCGGCATCAGCCAATATCCTATAATCACAGAGATAAAGAAGAAGTACATATGCCTACTTGCCCTGCCCCAGATCAACCACCAAAAAAGGACTGCACCTGCACCATCTCATAACTCAGTCTGACACAATTCTGTTAACAACACTTTAAAATTTTTCACATATTAAAGCATTATCCAGCTGAAGAGAAACTCATTAATTTAACTCATTAGAACTTTTGGAAATGACACCTTTTAAAACATCAGTGTTTCAAAGTCTAAAATATTAGTAGGCTTAGCTGTAGAATAAAAAGCTGAAAAGAATATCTGGCATAAGGAGAGTGTTTTGAAAACCGGAACTGCTACTAAAAGAATAGTTCATATGAGTATTATATCGATAACACTATTTCTTTTTTTTTCTTAGTACTCAGCTCACCTCATATACCTGCACTTACTACACTGCACGTTTTCTCTCATTCCTTTTTGCCCTTTCTCTATACCATCTTGTTTTGCTTTTTCTATTTGTGAGCCAAAGACAGACAAAAACAAACAACAATGAAAAAATCAAAAGCCAAAAATTAAATGTTTAAATAATGGTTGAAAAGTCAAGGTATATGTGAGCATTTATAAAATCAAAAATAAATGGAATAATTTTAGCTTTAATTATACATAGTATTCAGATAATTAAACTTTTCAATTGCTTAAAATGACAATTCAGTTTATTTACCCAGTTTGGTATTTACTTTCGATTATTTCCAAAATTTAAGAGGATTTACAAATTCACAACGGTGAGGAAGTATGGAGAAACTCTTTGTGTCAGGAAAAGCTCTGATGACTGAGGCAATGATGAATGTTCTAGGTTTTTTACATGATGCCATACCAAACCCAACTAAATCTGCTTGTGGAGCAGGTAAATGCCAAGTGGAGTTATTTTTCTCTCCCAGAAATTACTAGCGGAGTTCGTTAATGTTTCTTTTCTTTAATTCTCATGACATTAAAGAAATACTTCAGGAAATGAAGTTTTTATTCTGGTCCTTCTTTACTTCCATTCATCTTGCTTCATATATAAAATAACTAGAAGAATTTGTATTTGAATACAGAGCTTTCCAATCTTTAACATGCATCTAACTTGTTCAATGTGCTCATGGTTTTTCACAGGTCAAAAAATGTTGATAGGTAAGCATACAGGGCATATCAAGTGAAGAGAATTGTGGAAGCATGGGCTCATATCACTATATTTCTAAGGAAACATTATATTTTAAATGGCTCTCATAATGAGAGCAATCTTTAAAATTTTTATTTAAGAACATGGACGATAAAACCATTTTGTCAGAGATTTGATTCCTAGATATACCAGTTAAATAAATTTGACCTTGGACAAATAAATTAAAACCATGTTTTCTCTTATATAAAATCAATTCCTATGATAAGTGTATAGAAGCGTTTATATTGCAATCCAGAATTCACTGAGCATCAGCAATGAATAACTACTATTGGAATTCTTTGATATTATTAGAGGATCAAATATATTTTTATTAACTTTAATTTATCCTTTATCTATTAATCCCAGTTGTCTCCCTGGAACCACAGGTAATAAATATAATACTTTACATATGGCAGGCCTTGAAATTCTTAGATTGATGAACAACCATGGTCCAAAAATCTTTACTTCTCTATGACAAATCTTGTATCTTTCATAATTTTTATGACATGATTTTTCTCACATTTGATCCTCCTAGTCACTATTTTATAGATATTTATCACTAATATTTCCTTTTTTATGAAACCCTCGACTAGGTACTTCAGATATGCCTTCATTAAAGATGTAAATATAATTCATTTTTAATTATTTTAAAACTGAATTAAACATTATAGCTGATGATATTTGAGATTATATCAGCTATCCTCTTCCTTGTCATCTTTTTATTTCACGATTGCTTCATTTCTCCTTTCCTTTTCTTCCCTTCTTTTCCTAGCTATTTTTGTCCTAGGTGTAGAAGAGCAAGATAGACATCTAAATTAGGAATGGGGGATGCAATGTCCCAGAAGAGGTGCCAGGACAGTGGGAGAGAGATGAGAAGAGTGCTGGGGGGGCAGATTCCTAGTATGGGGTGAGGAGCACCATTAATGTGAGAAAGACATCTGAGCAGGATGGGGATCTGGGACATCATACCAGAGCCAAAGCAGGATGAAGAGTCTTTCTACAAGGAATAGGCAGACCAACTAGGGAGGATTAGGAAGGTGTCCCTGTACCAGGGCAGGGATGAGAGAAGACACAGCACAGTGTAGATTGTCAAAGACTAGGCTGAGTAGGACAGTTCCAGGGGTGGGAGAGGGTCATCAGACAAGCATGGGAATTCAGAGACCGAGTGTGGCCTGCACATCTAGGTACTATCTGATGTGATATCTTAGAAATCGAGCACGTTGAGAAGGGCATTCTGGGAGGGAACACCTGGGCAGAGTGTTCGAGACCAACCTGGTTAAGGAGGAGGCCTCTGCAGGGAATGGCCAACACATTGTGCTAAAATATGAGCACAGCAAGGAGGATTTCTAGGCAGGGGAAGGCACATCAGTGTGTGTAGGCAAAGTGGACAGGGGGATGGGAGACCTGAGTACTAAGTGTATTCTTTGTTTTTATGGTGTCACTGCTCCCAGGCCTTGTCTGTGTGCATAACATATATACACACACACACACACATATATATATACAGAGACTTATGCATTAGTGCATATACATACACTATATGCAATATATATATATATAATACTTGGATATATGATGTATAGTTATTCTTTAAAATTGACATTTCAAATTTTGATGCCATAACATGTTTTTCTTCATCATATTTGCAAATTGTTTCATCAATAGAGAGGAAAACCTGACTCCCTATACTTAATATGTTTACTTATTTGAACACCGTGTGTGTATGACTTTAGTCTTTAGGCTAATATTGAGATTATTGGTAATTAAAATCATTTCCAGTTATGGTGTATTGAAGAGTTTCATGACTGCTTATTTGCTTAATTTCCTGACACTTCATCAAAATTCTTTAAAGTGATACAAGACTAATATATGTTTTGTAAATCAAAGATTCTATGAAACTAAATAATTTTGTAAGATGACAGTTTTATTTGCAAATGGCTTAGTTAAATTCCTTACTCAATTATATAGTATGTAAATCTATACACCAAAATAAATTGTTAATTTTAAATATAAGACCTGGAATGAAAAGCATGGAACATGGAATGATTTTACTAAGTGTGCTTTAGTGAATTTTAAATAGTTTTTTTTTTCAATATCTAGAAATATACATAATTTGCATATTTTATTTAAATCATTAACTTAAGGCTCCTTTTTTAAGACGGCAAATTTTGGCAAAGCTATAAACTAATCTAGTATAAAATAATCAGTCTTTGCAATTAATACTTTTAAGCATGTACTTATATATCTTAGTAGGCAGAATAATGGTTTTGTATGCAGAATAATGGCCTCTCAAAAATGTGCATGTCCTAATCCTCAGAAACTGTTTTTGCCATTATGTGGCAAAGGATACTTAAGGTTGAAGATGGAATTAAAGTTGCTAATCAGCAGATCTTAAAATTGAGAGATTACCCCATGTTATTCAAGTGGCCCAATATCACAAGAATGCATAAAAGTAGAAAAGAGAACCAGAGAGATGGCCAAATGAGAAAGATTCCCTGACATGGTGGATTTTATAGATGGAGGAAGGGGTCCAACAGCCAAGGAAAGTAGGTGGTCCCTGGAAGCTGGAACCAGCAATGGACCAAATTCTTCAAACCTCTAGAAGGGAATACACTCCTTCAATATCTTGATTTTAGCCCAGTAAATCTATGTCAAACTTATTATTTATTCCACACAGAAATGGAAAATAATACATTTGTGTTGTGCTAAGCCACTAAGTTTGTGGTAATTTATCATGGCAGCAATAGAAAATGAATACACTTGGTTTTAAGAATTTTATAACAATGCAATATACTATATTTCAACTTGAGTTTTATATAAGATCATTTGTATCATTTATATTGGTATACTACACTTTTAATGGAGAAGACATGCTGTATGAATAAAATACTGTCAACTAACTTATGATGCTGATAACAAGTAATTCTCTTAAACCTTAAATTATCTTCCCTTCTCCCAAAACTATAGTAGGTTATTCCTAGGAAATAAATGAAGGTTTACATGTTTCATTGACGTTTCTGAAAAATGATGAAAAGATTTTTTTCTTGTAGAAAAACACTTTATTACGGACGAATACACCATTAATCTCTGTGCAATGCGTAATACCTAATGCTGGTGTGGCAAATTTAAACACACACACACACACACACACACACACACACACACACACATATATATGTATCTCCTTGTAAATCATAAGTTGCATTTTTTGCAGTATGTAAACATTACCAGAAAACAGCAAAGTTCATAAAATATTTTTCATTATCTTGGACACTCTTCTTTATGAAAATAACTTATTAGACATTTTAAAAATCAATATTTTATTAATATATTCCTGGTAGTTGTGTTTTAGGTATGATTTTTAAGAATTGTATCTTTATATGACACTACTTTGAGACTGACTGATTTCTTATTTCCAAAGCCTTTGGGTCAGAAGTTCTCCCTCCCTTCTTTCCTTCCTCCCTTCCTCACTCTTCCCTCCTTCCCTCTTTTCCTCCTTCCATCTTTCTTCCATCCCTCCCTCCCTCCATCCCTCCTTCCTTCCTCCTTTCTTTCCTTCCATTTTATTTTTTTGTATTTTGCATACACATGTATGGAAATCAAGTGTTAATGATTGCCAGATGAAACTATATATTATTATTGAGCAACCTTAAGGAATCCAATATAAAACTATGTTAGAGAAGATATTCAGAGAATATGGAAAATATTGCAAATGACAAATAGTTATAATAACATTGTTTCGGTTACACAGATGAATAAGTTTTGGAGAGCTAATGTACAGCATGGTGACTATAGTTAACAATTTTATACTGTATACTTTGAATTTGATAAAAGAATAGATCTTAAGCATTTGACCACACACACAAAAAGTGTAGTTAGTAATTATCGAGGTGATAGATATTAATAAATAAGATTGTAGTGACCATTTTACAATTATATATGAATATGTATATCAAAATATCAAGTTGCATATCTAAATATATATATGTATGTATATAGTCAATTATATCTCAGTAAAACTGAAAAAAAATCATGTTATAGAATATTACCTTATGGTTTAGAATTTTTTTAACATGTTAAATGGGAAAAATAAATATTACAAAGCAAAGAGAATAGTATGACTCTAAAATTATGAAAGAAAAAGATATACATTTGCATATGGAAATAAACTGTAAGGATATAATACCCCCCAAAATAATATTGACGAACATAAAAACAATGTAAATGTGTGATAAAAAAAAATCCATACAATAAGAAAGAGTTTAAAACAGATTGTAAAAAGTTACCTCTTCCCCCACATATAACTCCTGTTCACCCAGAAGTAAACTCTTTAATCATTTAAGATATTAGACTTTATCATAGATATTATACCATTTCTAAATATAGTTTATATCTAAATCTTTATTTCTTGAAATAGAAACATAAAACAATCTCTGTTATTTTCCTACAACCACATGAAAGACGAAGAATATGATTTGGTTCCCTTCTCAAAATACTCTTGAAATATGTAGGTTTCTTGTGTGTTTGTTGGAATCATAGCTGTTTCTTGTACCCATTACCATGAGGTAGCTGTGTGTCTGAACTGAGGAAAACTGACAAATACCTCTAAATTTGAAGTTACACCTATTTTTATTTTTGAATCACATTTTCTCTGTATGTTTTCATTAATGAAGAGAACAGATCCCTTTGAATTTTAATTAGACAATTTGTTGTAAGTGGATATACCCTTTAAGACTGGCTTTCATACTTGGAAGTGTAATTTGTAAGGGTCAGAATGTGCCTTTCTTTGTGAAAAGATTGTATTTGGTTGAATCAGCAGAAGTAGGCTCAGTTATCAACCACAGATGCCTCTACGATTACCAGACCTTGAAAGATTCCTATTATTACAGTGCCTTTTCTCTGGCAGAAGACTTAATGCAATGAAGAAGGTTTTTAAAGATTGTTTCAGTGTTATATTTGATAGAAAATAAAGGTCATGAGACAATGGTGACCTGTCTCTGTCTTTAGAACTCCTGTTCTTTCATCATTTATTTTAATACTGCTTAGGTCAGAAAGAGAAACAATATATAATAAATATTATAATATGCATTCACCTTAATAAACCAGTTTCCTAATCTCATTATTTATTTTAGAGATTTAATTATCTTATTTAACATGTTTTGGTGTTTTCTAATTTTCATTTCTTTCCAAACTACCAATATTAATAAATACTATTAATATATTATATACTTATATATTACATTTTAACAAAACTATATATAATATATAATAATATATAATATAACTATACACAATATATATAATTTCTTTTTTGTGGGCAGTGAAGGAGACTATATTCAAGCAATCCATTCAAAGAATTTCAAAGTCTTTAGTTTGGGTTTCACTCCTAGCTGATAGTTTTACTGGGAATAAAATTCCAGATTAAAGATATTTTCCCCCCCAAAAGTTTGAAGGTATTTCTCAATTTTTTTCTCACATCAAGAGTTAGTAATAAGCTTTCTGATGCCAATTTAATTTTATTATAGATATACTTGTCCCCTTTCTTGGAGACATTTCAAATTTTCTCTGTGCTTTCATTGAGCTAAAATTTCACTTGTCATTTAAAAGCAGGAGACTGACTTTCAAGCTCTAAACAGTCCTTCAGATCAACTTGACTACTGTCTCACTTGCTATTCTATCGTTGTAACTGCTAAGACTAAGTTTGGAAATTCTTAGGATGCTGAACATAGAATGGCTGCCATTTTTAATACTACCTTTAATGATCTGTTTTTCTAACTGTGGTTTACATATTATATAAACCACTGACTTTTTCTTCTCCACAATGTCTCTTTCCACATGATTCTCTCTTTCTTCCCTTTCTTAGAACAGATATGTGTGTGTGTGCATGTGTGTACATACAAAAATTTCTTTAGCATTGTTTCACTAGGAGGAGAGGTAATTCATGTGTTTTGTCAACCTCATGAACTGTAGAGGAGAATAAGTTTTTTCTAAAGGTACGGAGTACCTTTAGAATTAAGATTTATTGTTAAGGGACAATGTATTTCTTTGAAACTCAGCAAGTTTCTTTAATCTTAAATCAGTGTAAAAAATATTTCTGTAATGTAATTTTTTTAAAGTTACTTATTTTAAGTCTTCCACTTAAAGAGCCAGTAATAGTACTCTATAGAAGGAAATCTAGATTTTGTATTCTTTATAGTTTTATACTAACCTGCCACTTAGTAATATGTGGAATTCTTTAAAAAGTGGCAGTATAGAATAACCTTTACATATGGATGCGTACTCTGTGTGTGTGTGTGTGTGTGTGTGTGTGTGTGTGTATGCACACTATTCTACAGGAATGTATTAAATGCCTTTTGTATGCTGAGTGCAATTCTAGTTACTAAGCATATAGAAATAAACAAGCATCCTACTCTCAAGGTGCTTAAATTCTACACACCCATAGTGTAGGCTCTTATTTCAGTAATGGAACCAAGGCACTCATATGACGCATATTTAGTAGAGTGATGAGATGAGCAGCTCTGGGGAAACCTAGGTGATAGGAAAATATAACTTAAATGTGTCTAGGTTTTGATGACTTGTGAACTGTGAAATATCTTTTCATCCTTACTTTACTGAGCATCTATAAACAGTATGAAACCTCAAAAACAACTCTAGAAAACATCATGAAACAGTGGGAAAAGTGGTCCATAATTTAATATACCTAAGTCTTTAAGCTTATTCCTGTCACTCACAAGCCTTATATTCTTCATCTATACAAAAACTACATTTTATGCTGTTCAATATAGGAAATTGGGCTGTATAGATCCCTCCAAAAAAAAATACTTTAAGTGGCTCGGAGATAAGTTTTTATTCAGTTGACACACACCAAGGAAAATCTGAAGATCAAGTTACTCTCTGAGGTAAAGCAGAATTAGAAATTTATAAATTAAGAAGAAAAAAGGTATACATGTTCTTATGGTCTAGCCCAGGTCTTTGTTTACTTCATCCGTAACTGCCAAAAAATTTGTGGTTGGAAGAGCTGGAGAGTGCCCCATTTTTTTCATCCTTCTTGCTCAGGATCCTTGGTTTAATACCATTCTGAAACTATCAGAGCAATTCTTTCCAGAGCAGCTTTTATCAGATTATAAGAGAAGAGGTTCTATCCACCCTCAGGATTACACAGGGTTTGTACCCTGGAGGTTTATGGGGGCAGATCTCAGGGACCATTTCAGAAATTTTCCTGTGATAGATGATAGGTAGATAGATAGATGATAGATAGATAGATAGATAGATAGATAGATAGATAGATAGATAGATAGATAGGCAGGCAGACAGACAGGCAAGATAGAAGAGGTACTTTACATGGACCACTGTACAGTTCAACTTTTATAACAATTTAGACTGCTTTAGCTTTCTACTATCTATCTTGAAAAGATGAGAACTGTGAAGCATGATAGAAACACTGCACTACTTTATTATGTAAAATATAAAAGTAACTGATGTAGTTGTCGTATACAGTTAATTTGGGAGTAATTTATCTGTGAACCTTCTTTACCTCATGATTACATTAGAAAAGTGTTGTAAACATATGAATGAAAGCATTTGAATGTGTCTTAATTTAGAAACTTAGAAAAATGTACATATGATTTTGGGTATACCCTCCTTACTGGTTGCAGGAGAATCAATAGAATAATTTCCCCACGTGATCTTGTGGAAATCTATGCAAAGTAAGGAGTATAATTTTCTTAGAGGTGATTCATGAGAAATAACTTTCTGCTAGAAGTCTGTTCTCATTTCAAATATGCCATATTCTGGTTCAGAGAACTATCTAAAGTATCTTGATTATATGTAACATGTAATAATCTATTTACGAAGAAAGAATATCGTATACTTGTAAGATACCTTTGAACTCTATGAGGATATTGCAACAAAAGTGCTGAGTAAACAGTACTTTTCTTTGAAATTTTGAAGTTCTTTCTGCTAATAGTTAGACTCTAAATATTGAATTTTTAATTTTGCAGCAGGGCCAAGGGAAAACTTAAATAGTGTCAATGTATTTTAGGAAAACATTCATACCTGCCATAATAGGGTTTGGCTATAGTAAAGTTACTAGGAAATTCTTCATTGTTTTTGTTTATTTTCTTGTTTATCATAAAGAACATTATAGCTATCTTTTTCTTAAAATTATCATCAAGCAATCAAATGTATATATGGTAGAGAAACACGTTTTGTATATACAGAGAAAACAAGAATATAATTGTGCTGTTTCCAATAAAAAAAGTTATGCCATTCAATATGTTAACATTATGTCACTAGAAAGCATACACTGTCAAAATTGTATTCCCTTTTTCGAATAAAGTAAGGACAGTTAGTCTACTAATTCTTATTTTCTCTGTGTTTAGTGCTAAACTTAATAGATCAAAGACATGTACAGGAATTAAGTGTGGACTTAGAGCTGACACAAAATCAGCATTTTAGTAACTTGACTCTCTAAAATTATATCTGGCATAAATATTAACTCTTGGATGCTTGGGATTTACTTTTTTTGACTTCATATTTTTTATAGGCTATACCATGTGAAAATTAAAGTTATCTGTGTTTCATTTGCTGAGTATGGCCATTTCTCTCCTTAAAGTCTTATGAACCAGAGATTATCACCATTTAAATCATGTTTTTTAGAATTTTACTCTTCTCCATCTCATCACCTCTACAAACTAGCCATAAGCTTCATTCTGTGATAAGAGTCTGAAGATTTTGATTGGTCCTTTGCCTGTTCTAGCTTCAAGGGGCCAGCCATTTTAATTTTTTTCCCTAGAATTATCCTATAATATTACTGCTCCATGTAATAATATTGACATGTGAATTTATTACTTAACTTTAAGTTATTAAAAACACATTGTATATGAACTTAAATTTTAATTTTTTTTTTCAGGATTTTCTCTTTATTTACATGTGATATAGCTTGACTTACTAAACTTGCTTTAAATATTTTCCCATTTCCGTATTCTTCCAACAAGCCCTTTGCCAAGATCCAACTCATTCACCCAATTAGCCTATGATTTTATTTTTCAGTTATTAAGTGCTGTAACTTTTCCACTTTCCATTACTTTTTGTTTTGTTTTGCTTCTGGGTTTAAAATAATTTTGCAGATTTATTGAGATATAATTAACATATAACATTGTGTAAGTTTAAGGTGTACAGTGTGATTCAATTTATTTATATACTATGAATGATTACCATTGTAGCATCAACTAACACCTCTATTAAGTCACATAATTACCTTTTTCTTGTGGTGAAAACATTTAAGTTTTACTCTCTTAGTAACTTTTATGTATATGATACAATATTGCTAACTATAATCACCATGCTATATGTTAGATTTCCAGAACATATTCATCCTGCAACTGAAAGTCTGTACCATTTGACCAGCATCTCCTCATCCCTCCAGGCCCAAGTAGCTACTGTTTATTTACTTTCAGTTTCTATGAGTTCAGCTATTTTAAATTCCACATATAAGTGATAACAAACCATCATGTCTCTCTCAGTTCGATTTGTTTCACGTAGCATAATGTCCATGTTGTTGCGGATGACAGGATTTTCTTCTTTTTACGGCTGAATAATATTCTATTATATATAATATATATACTATATAGTTCCTTTACATATAAACAACATATCTTCTTTATCCATTTATCTATCCAATCTAATCCAGCAATTCATTTTATTTAAATGAAATAAAATAAGGACCTCAAAGAGATATCTGCTCTCTCACGTTCATTGCAGCATCATTCACAATAACCAAGATAAGGAAACAACCGAAATGTCTCTGTCATTTTAACTGTGGTGCTTCTGTTAAGCACTAGGACATAAAGCAGAATTAGGTGACATAGAAGAATAGTTTTCCATCATTTATATTAAAGCAAGAATAGTATAAAATAAAAAACAATTATCTTCACCCAAGATAACTATTTTAAAACTATTTTTATTTTAAATTTCTCAACTGATCATATCATCATATAAATTTTAATAGCTGAAATAATAATCTGGAATACATTAATTTGTATTTACATCAAGTTTGGAATTTATTGATTTACGTTTTGCAAAGTTCGCTTCAGACTGCGTGGAGCTTATTATGTATTTAGAAGTGTGACAAAAAGTAGAATAATGCCATATAAAAGGATAGCAACTATATTAAAGTCACATAGGGGATAATGTGGAAACACACCAGTGAGCAGCTGATCACATTCTTGAGAAGGAATTAAATCAGAAATGAAATGAAACATAGAAAATATAAGGATTTTAACATTAAAGATAGATTATGAATTATGCAATAAACAAAGTTCTACAGAAATGACAACCAGAAAGAAAGCAAGAAGAGGAGGGAGCATGATGTATAAGGGAGCTGCAAAATTGAGAGCTAAGTGCATGGTCTACTCTACTTGACTATATAAAAAAAGTATTGGGAGGAGGAAGAAGAATTTTGGAGAAGATCAATGTCAGGTCATAAAGGATGTTGCGGACCATCCTAGGGATTTTGCTTTTTATTCTTCATAATATTTAGAGCTCTTAATGAATATTAAGCAGAAAATTATGTGATTATTTGTGCTAGGAAGAATATGTTTTTTCAAGAACAAGGAATAGACTTCAGGCAATAATACTGGTATCGTGTAGGCTAGTTATGTAGTGGCTACCCTAAATTGAGCTTGGTAAAATGAGGGGATGAACTAAGGTCATAAATAAAGTTAAATCGACAGAATTTGGATTTTTTTTTTTTTTTTTTTGTAGTGAGGAAGGATATATTGATGAATCCTGGGTTTCTAGATTTTCAAATGGAAATGTTTACAAGTTTAACTGCCTGGGTCTCAGTTGGAACCTACTTCAATCAGGGATACAGGTTGACGGTACCACCACTGAGTCCTTTCCGGATAAAACGTTTTGTTCACAATTGGTGGGGCTCCCTGAGGAACATCTATGTCAGTAAGGGGTCACTAAGCCTTGGAAAATGAATGAAAATGAGGCAGATATATGGATGTGTATACAGTATTCTATCTGAGAAGTACAGAATCTGGGTACATTCCTGCTTTTTCTGATAGACTTCTTGATAATGATAAGAAGAATGGTGATTATTAAATCATAATTGGAGTCACCTGGGGAAGAATAGCAGCCCTATTGGTCAGTTAAATTTAAGGAGCCTATAACAGTTTGTGAGAGTCCCACCAAAATGTTTATCTGTGAAGAAGTTTTTAAGGAGATGCTTTGAAAACATAACATAAATAGTATATCCTCATCTCTATATCACCTGTATCTATATTTAAAGTATGATTCCCTCCTCTATACCTCATCTGTGTTGAGGTTTTGTTCTCCCTCCAATGCCACAAAATCAGCGTATCCCATTCCGTAGCAAAACTTTACCTTGAATGTAGGCCATTTAGTTAACAAGTTTCATTTAGTTCATTTCCTGGCAGAAGACTTGGGCCATTGCTTCCTATGATTTTACCTCTCAATGAAATACAAATGTTTCAACTTCTGGTAAGAGTCATAAATCTGGCATGCAGTTGTAGATTCTGCATTAGAAAAATTGTCCTTTATTTATACCCACTCTATTATAGTGGATGTGTTTCTATATCTAATTTGATAATGGATCCAGCCAGCAACAGTTGCAATCTGTGTGGTGCAGACTTGATCGACAGTTGGTCTCATCAAAGAACAAGCCCTTACCATGGACACTAATCAGTGTTTCATCTATTGTTTCCTAAAGAAATTTGTCTATCCCAGGGATATCTCCCCACTAGGTCCAAACAGCAGGTGTATAACAACAGCCAGCCCCCACTACAAAAACTGCTGAGATATTTTCCTGTCTTCAAACATACTAGGGTTGGCTTGATCTACTACAGGAGGAGTTGGGCTATAAAACTTCCCAGTTGATGCAATCTTTCCTTAATGAGCCTTACACACCTATTTCCTTCTCAAGTGAACTACCTAAAGTTTTAACAATTCACCTGGTTTTGCACAGAGCACTTTCAGATTTCACCTTTTCTTGCTTAGGGTAGGTGTATGTCTCTAACTTTTATCTGAAAGTGACCAGAAACTTCTACCTACCCAGGAGGACCTAAGGCTGACTGCCACAGTTGTGACAAACTCCATTCAGTGGATGGTTAGCAACAACCAGGGTGCCATTCAGGTAGCTGCCTTTGAATCTACTTTCCAGTACTCGATTTGCAATTACCTTCCTAATTCTTCCTCATTAACAGTCACCTAAATGGAGGACCATTTATCGCCTGAATAGTATAATTTGATCAGTGATTGCAGTATCAATTCCCATGGACTTCCCTGAAATTCTGTTAATCGGCTCACCAGGCCCCATCAGTCCTCTTCCAGAGAGCTGCGCCTCTATCAGCATCCCCCCCGCGTTCCCCCACCATTGCCAAAACTGTCAAGAACTGTGAAGAGTCTTAGATATTACCCTATATGCAAGTTTAAAAGTTTGCCTCTCAGGATTTCATGGATGCTGTCAGAAGACATGATTCTCCTAGGACAAAGACAAAGGAATTAGTCACTTCATTAGTAGTATCAAGTTCGTATTACACCTGTCCTATAAGCCCATATTTCTAAAGTGTGGTGCTAAAAGAGACAAGTGACTTCTGCACAAGCAATGGGTTAAATTAAGGAGATAAACCTTTTTCTTAGGAGATCCAAATCTTTTAAGTGGACAGTAATCATGCCTCTTATTTGCTCTGGAGGGAGGCATCCTTTCTGTCTTCCAGGCTATTTGCTACACAAACGTCCTTGAAAAGATAGCCTAGAAAAAAAATGGAATTCAGTGTCAATGCTCACTAGATGTTCAAAAAGGAAGGACATTCATACAAAAATGTCTTTAAGTGTGCAAAGGTGGAGAAAAGGAAATTAAAGGAATAAAGAAGTTTTCCATTGTATAAAAAAATGAAATGACTTTATCTGGGAACTTGCTTCACATACAGATAAAATTTTCAGGACTCACTTGGGAGAAGGTTTATAATAAAAGTAAATTACAACATAACTCAGGTGGAGACACACAAAGCTACCCTTGGAGGGCATACCCTATGCACGGAATCTATTAGATAATTTTGCAAAATTGTATTGGAGAGAAATCTACTATCAGATGTGATAGAGTAGCTGATATCACTGCATCAGCATCTGGCAGTGCCTAGAGGCCCTTCCCAATCTGCAATGAAGGGAAACATTCTAAGTGGAGCCAGGTCACATTGAAGTAAGATAAAAGTTCTATGTTACAAAATGCTGTTACATAAACTTGTTTGAATCTTAACCACAGCTTTATTTACTTGTCATTTTCCCATAGTTTTATTTATTATACTATATATTATTTTTACATTTACTCTAGGTCTCTTTTTAAGACATCATAATGAGAATACCATACCAAAATTATAAATGTATAATTGCTGGAGAGTTGATCCTTGGGTGAACACAAGATATGGGTGCTTAGTCCAAGGAGATTGTTTAAAATTAAAGCGTTGAATATTCATCCGAGTCACCTTTTTCTTTTCTAATGTAATGAAGCTTTACTTTTTATATCATGGGGTTTTATGTTTGTCTTTGATATAAATGTTAGGTTGTGAAATTTAGTACTTTTTCTAAAAATAATGTACTGATTATATTTTCTATGTTCAGGAACTAACATATGGTCCTGTTATAGTAATATATTAACATGATTTTTTGTATGATTAAAACTTACACAAAGCTTAACAGTTTCTCTTCAAAATCTATAATTTAGAAGTTTTTTAAAAAAATTTTGAGTGAGGAATCATGTCTACACTGGACTATCTTTTGAAACATTTGACTAATTTATGTTTTTGAAATAGTGACTGAATTTTTTATTAATTGGTCCTTTGGTAGTATCACTAGTGATAGCCAGTATTTGGATTCACTTCTAACATTTTGCTCTTGGTGCATTTCTTCAATTTTTGAGGTTATTTTTTCTGAACACTTTTTGTACTTTTCTGTTTATAAAACCTTATGTGCATGTGTGTATATATGTGTGTATGGATACATGTTTATATGTTTCATATTTATAGGATAAAATGGTCCTTTATATAAAAATAGTTTAAAATTATAACCTATTATTGTCAGCCTTTAATCTTATGTAAGTACAGATATCATTCTGTTCTTTATATTACTTTTCTCATTTGGACTCTTGGATTTTAATAAACTCAACTTGATCCAAATTAACATAATAATTTTTAATATTTCATTATCTATTTCATTATTACAACTTGGCCAGTGAGAACCCCTTTTGGATGACTTTAGCACCCCTGACAACCTTGAGAATATCCCAAATATTAGGCAGTGACAAGAATTCACACCAAGCTTGTTTCTTTTTTCGGCCCAAAGCCATAAAATTAAGTATTCTCCAAGGAGTCCTAGTTACATATAGTAGAGATTAGTGACAGAAATGAAAATAACATACGAATTATTTTGTAGGGATGTTTATGAGAATTTTCTATGTACTAAAGTGAAGTTATTCTATTTGAATACTTTTAGACATGATGAAGCTGGAAAATGTGTTTTTTAAAAGTGATTTCTACTAGCTTTTCATTATAACATATGCTTATACCTTTTTTACAATATGAGGCTTCATAGACAATGAGGATAATTTTGGGCCTTTACAGTATGTCCTCTGTTTCTTTTAAAATTCAAGGTTGTTATAGTCTTTAACACACTGAATTCTTATGTCTGTTAGAAATTTAGATTTTATGTCAATTTAGAGTTATCCGTGAACATATGGTAATAGTGAGAAGCAGCAATGGTATAGATTTTATAAGGACAAAGCTACATCCTTAAAATGTTTTTTAAACACTCAGTTCTAACCAAAGTTTCAATGTGGGACAACAAGGCCCAGTATATCACAGAACAAATCAGCCTTTCTAGACTTACTCCAGTTCCTCAGGCATTCATTTAAAGGACCATGAGCTGACACTTTCATCTCTCGTCCCTAGCTTCCAAAGCTAGAATTCTTGAAATCATTCTTTCTCCTCCATTAACTTTATTTCTCACATCCAATTTGTTGTCAAGTTCTCTTACTTCTACTTTTTGGGTATCATTAGACTCCTTCTCCTCTTCAACCTCATTACTATCTCTGCCTATAATTAAGCTAATAACATTTCTCCTCTCGTTTACTTTATTATCCTAATCTTTCTCCATTTCTCCAGCCTCGACCCTCCCCTGCAATTTCTTTCCAGGCTGCTATCAGTAATTTTTATAAAATAAACATATGCTACAGTTTTATTTCTTAAAATGTTTTTCATGGTTTTCTACTACATTTAGAATAAAACTCAAATGCCTAAGCGTGGCATAAGAAATTTTATTCTCCTGGTAATCTCTTTAACTTTTCATGACATTTATATTATCTGTTAAAACAAAGACACTTTTATAATGCTTCTGTATTTAAACTGCTGAGTTTTAGTATGTCACTTACTTAGTCTAGATCTAAAACTCTGCATTTCTAAGTAAAGTAATATACACTGAAAAGGAAGCGGTCATTAATAAGATAAAGTCTTTATTTAAAGTCAATATTAAAATCCACATACCAAAAATTATTATTTCCTTTCAGATAGTCAGTGACAAGTGTGGGGGAAAATTATATTAGAAGAGAAGATACACAATAGGAAAGAGGAAATTTGACACAAACCCATTACATCTTTGAGAACAAGCAAAAATATATGAATTGAGTAAGAAACTATTAGAAAACACAAGGCACACAAAGATTCTCTAAAAACGGAACCCTCGGACACTGCTGGTGGGACTGGAAATTGGTACAGCCACTAAGGAAAGCAGTGTAAATCTTCCTCAAAAAACTTAAGAATTGATCTACCATATGATCCAGCAATCCCTCTATGGGGTTTCACCCCAAAGACTTGAAAACCCATATCCAAAAAGATATCGATGTTCAAAGTAGCATTATTCACAGTGGCCAGGACATGGAAGCAACCGAAGCATCCTATGATAGATGACTGGCTAAAGAAGCTGTCGTACATATATTCAATGGAATATTACTCAGCCATAAGAAAAGATGAAATACTGCCATCTGTGACAACCTGGATGGACCTTGAGATAATCATGCTAAATGAAATAAGCCAGACTGAAAACATTGAAAACCACATGATATCACTTATATGTAGGATATAAACCTAAAAGCCACAAATGAACAGGAGAAGCAGAAACTCAGGGACATAGACAATGGACTAGTGGTTATCAGAGGGTGGGGAAGGAGGGAAGAGGTAGACAGGGTAAAGGGGGTTTGTTATAGGGGGTTAGGGTGAAGGTGGGGGTGGTGATAAGGAAATTAACATCCACACTGAGATATTCTTGTAATTAATAGAAAAAGATAGGGTAAAAAGGAATTGAATATGTGCTTTACAGTAAGAATTCAAATAGTTAAAAAAAAACTTGTAGAATTGTTTCACTATATAGTCATCAAAATATCTAAATGAATGAGACTAAAAATACCAACAATTGTTGAGGATGTGAAGTAACAGAGTGTCTACTGTATTTCTGGTGAGAATAAAAATTTGTAAAGAGGGTCAAATATTGGTGTTGAAAAGAGATTTGACTTTAGATGATAAACACACAACACAGTATACAGATAGTGTATTATAGAATTTTACACTTGAAACCTATATAATTTTATTAATCAATAGCACCCCAGTATATTTAATTTAAGAATAAAAATAAAAGTGAAATCTCTCAGCTAAAAATAAAATTATAAAACTGTTATGAATAAAATGTTTTGCTAGTACTTATTTTTAAAAAATTAGCAGTGCCTGTTCATATGCTTCGAATCAGCAATTCTGTTCTTTAGTCTATGCCCAATAGAAATGCACCAAAACAGATATAAAAGTATGATCATAAAAATTTTATTTATAATAACCCCAAACTGAGAATAACTCAAATGTATAACAGCAGTAGAATGGGTAAATCATGATACCTATTTTGGAATTCTGTACAGCAATGAAAAAGGTTAACTATCGGTAAGTACATGTCATAAATGAATCTCACAGATATAAAGTTGGCGAATAAAGTGTGATAAAAAAAAAAAAAAGAGTTCATGTAGTCTGACTCCATTTATGTAAAGTATAGACTAGACAAACCTGAGCTGTGGTGTTGGAAGTCAGACTGGTAGTTACAGTTAGGTGGGGTCTTGACTGGCACATGGCATGGGGAAGCCTTCCTGAATAGTAACTACACAGTCTTAATCTGGGTAGTGGTCATAGGAGCTCCACAATAAGGACATTCAGACTTTCTGTATGCGATATCTCCAAAAAACTTAAATAAGAATAGGTGACCTTCTTTGCATATCCTACTTCTAAGAAACATATTATAAAATAATGCTTTAGATAATTGGAAAATATTTTCATTCTGTGACTAACAAAGTAAAATATATAAAGCTGTATTTTATGAAATAGAAATTAATGTACCATTGTGAATTACATTTATTCTTAGTTTTCTTATTTAACTAGTATATTATATTAAAAACATAAACATTTTAGTCAAGCATATAATTTATTTTTTTTTTTAAAAAAAAAGAAAATTAGCATCATCTTCTATTGTCATCCTACCCATTAGTGTTTTATTCAGAATATGGTATTATTTAAAAAGACTGATAAAATATAAATTTCAGGTTTATAAGAATGCTATGATGGTGTGAGATACCATTATACATCAGATCAAAGAATAATAACTACATCATTCCTGAATACCTTGAAAAATAAAAACAATTTTTTTCATAGCATTACACTGTAATTTATTTTAATATATAGAAATTATAAGATATGGGTAAAATTCATAATAATAGTAGAAGGAATTTGATCCTCGTTTTTGAAGACTGTTGGAAAATAAAAATTATGTATAGATTGCCAGCTGTGTCAGGCACTATTCTTTATCTGGAAGGATATCACTTAATCTGACAATAATTTAGTATATATTATTATCCTTTCCATAGATGGACAAACTGAATTAAGAGGAATTAATGCCCACATTTAAAAGAAATCCTACACCTTCTACATATAATCACACAGGAAAAGTGTTAATCTATCCTGGAGTC
The DNA here is from genome assembly GCF_014176215.1 of Rousettus aegyptiacus. Classification (NCBI taxonomy): domain Eukaryota; kingdom Metazoa; phylum Chordata; class Mammalia; order Chiroptera; family Pteropodidae; genus Rousettus; species Rousettus aegyptiacus. The sequence continues at coordinate 65,588,997 of NW_023416286.1, forward strand.
ATTATACCCAGGTTCCAAACCTGCTATAACATTAGCAGTGTGATTATTAATATTACTTCCACCAGGAATTCTTCCAAAAATGGCATGCTTGGGAGAAATTGGAGAAAATAATTCTTGGCTCATATTATTAAAAGTGATATTTTCTTCTGTTACAGCTGTAGGATTCACAGCAAGCCAAAATACCCTTGGATAAATTCTATCTTAATTTTTTTTCTTAATTATACCTCAACAGAAAATATAAATTGTGAATTTATATTGGAATATAGATAAAAATCTTACATTGTGGTTAAGAATGAAGAGCATCCTGAGCCTCTAATATTTGTTAGAACATAGTAAACAATATTTTATATAAGTGTTATCAAATAAGGGGCAAGGGAGCCCAAGGGAAAACAGCCAGTGTTGCCTTGTTTTTGGCATTCGTAGCTGTCTCCTAGATGTCTGACTTGCTATTAAAACTCCAATGTGGTTCACAATCTGCCAATTCATCGTGTCTTTCAAAGGTGCTCTGCCTCTCTTAAAAGCATTTGTTACAAAAAATAACCATCTCACTTTTCTTGGTAAATGATTGTTTTAGGTAAGGACATCTGACAAAATTGTGGTAATTCAGAAATATAGAAAAGTTCACAGAAAGCAATCTCCAACAGATTTTCTTGTTCCTGAAGGCGATGTTTTTTTTTACTTTTTAATCTGCTCCTTGATCCTTTCCTCTGCGTGCGACACCTTGAAATGGGACTGCCACCTTGGAACTACTTGTAAAGAATCAACATGCTGAAGAGTGCAGAACTGAAGGCCACATTCTTTTTTTTTAATTAAATCCATTGGGGTGACATTGGTTATTAAAATTATATAGGTTTCAAATTTACAGTTCATTAACGTATCATATGTATGTTGTATTTTATGTTCACCACCTAAAGTTAAGTTTCTTTCTGTCACCTTGTATTTATTTGATCCTATTTATCCTTCTCTACTGGCCCACTCCCCACTTTCCATCTGGTAACCACGGCACTCTTAGTTAGCACAGAATTAACCTTACCTGTGATTGCTCTACTTCCAGACTTGTTGTTTTTGGATTTTTCTATAACTTGCAGCCATAAACGTTATAACTTTTATTATTCATTTTTTATATTGTAAAGATCTACAAAACTAATCCAATTATAGAATAGCTTCTAAGCAGTTTAAAGTAGAATAAAAATACAACTGATTCATAGTTAGCACTTTCTTTGACCTGAAAGCGAGCTGAAAGGAATCAGTTCAGAAAACAACTTTGCATGGTTTCACTTCAAGGAATGACAATATGGTTCCTGACCTTGACAAGAATAAAATTGAATCCCAAAACAATGTTGGAGGAATTGCTATCAACCTATGAACACTGGTATTTTGTGAGTATAAAGAAATATTCTTACACTTCCAAAAGTCAAAAAATTTTGTGATGAAACTTAACTTAGTTATTAACTAACATCAAAGTGTGAAAAATTTAAATTTTACTCCTTATAACACCGTAGTCAACATGGTATTTTTGAAGATGCAACCTAAGAATGCTAGAGAGAATGAAGTATTCAATCTGAACATAACTTTGACTACAGAAAGCTGAATTGACAATGAACTCCATTCCTTTCATGTCATCATTTCAAAGGTAGTGTGAAGACTCATGGTATAGAAAAAGAAATTGCAAAAAGAAAAAACAACTGTCTTTGGCAGAAACTTTGCAAAGAGGGTTTAAAAGGTACATTATAACACTTTAATATTCCATTTTGCACATAAATGAGCAAAAGAATATATTTTTTCTAGGCCTAGCTAGAGGTATGGAAATATACATATAAATGTATATATACTTGTTCTGTGGAACTCAAGTTTGTAAATTTTATAAAAAATTACTACTTTAATTTCTTTTGAGAAACCTGAAAATGTATCTGCGCTGACCCTGGATTCCCATGTGGGAGTAATCAACTGTGGTTACTTAAATGCTGTCCCCGTCAGCTGGAAATACACTTCCTCTCTTGTTGGCCACAGTCCTCACTACTTTTTATCAGTTCTCAGCACATTACAATCAATGATCAGCTGCTGTTTACTTCATATCACAGCCACTTTAAATCAGTAATGTTGACAGTGTGGTACATATCCATGTCATGTTGCAACCTTGGCCGTGGTCTCTTCAGATTGATACTTTCAGTGAACTCACTACAAAGGTTTAATTTTGTTTTGCTCTTTGACGCTTTACCTTTAAAAAAAAAAAAAAATTCAAGTCTTACTTTTCTCACCGTGTTTCTGCCCAGGACCCCAGAACACAGTATTTCTTTCCAGTTATCAGCTTCTTTCTGAATTGCATCCAGTGTTTGGGCCAGTAATTTATACCACATTAACTTGATAGCTTTTTAAAAAAGCAAAGTACTGTACTTTTTTGAGTACTATTTTTAATGGAGACCAAACACTGTAGTGTTCTCCATGTTTAGAACAGGATGATAAATCTTTTAAAGACTGAGGGAGAATATGAAGAAAGTAAGGGAATTATTTGTTAAGAGGAATAGTAACTTCTAAGACTTAATTATGTAGTTTTTTCCAGCATCCCCATCATTACTCTTTTTCCTTTTTTTCTACTGCTGTTATTGATTTACAGTTTTCTATTTCAATTTTCAGCATACTCATGTTCTTTAGAAATTATTTGATAGAAACCTTTATGGAAAAGATCTCGCTGATATATAAAATATTTTTATCAACAGTTTATATATAATCCCAATTATGTGTAATATTTTTGCTAAAAGTAAGTGAAGAAATTTTATAATTAAATATATGTCATTTATATAGCTATATAAATTCAATTATCTATTCAACATACATTTAACATACATTTACTGAGCTTTTATGTGAATTTCTGAAATTACTGAAGAGACGTGGAATACAGCAGCAATAATAATACTATAATATACAATAGAGTTTAAGTTCTATACTTTTAAATCATTCCCTAAATGTTGAATAATTTGCATATTTTTTTCATTATTTTTATTAATAACTAGATAAAGTAACTACAAAACTATATTCAAGATCTGTAATATACTTTCATTATAAGAAAACTGAGATAAAGCAGAACTAGTCTAATAGCATTCAAGAATAAAAGCACAAATAAATAAATACAGTTGGCCTTTGAACATCATGGGTTTGAACTACATGGGTCCATTTATACAGAATTTTTTCAATAAATACCTACACTGTTTTCAGTCTGTGGGTGGGAGTACACAGGTGCAGAGAGACAACTATATGCATCAATCTATGCCATTTTATTTAGGGGAGTTGAGCACCCATGGATTTTGGTATCTGCAGGTGCCCAGGAACCAGTTACCTGCAATTCCAAGGGACAAATAAGTTTTTGGAGAAGACAAAAAGTTATACTCAGGTTTTCAACTCAGTAAACCCTGCATTGTTCAAAGGACAACTGTAACTTTATTCTGTACTTCCTAGAGAGGATAGCTGCACATATAGTCTCTATTCTGAAAAATATATACATAGTTTTAGGTATAATTTCCAAGGATTGTTCTTTTATTCTCCTTCCAAATTTTTTTTGCTGTTTTTAGTCTCCATTTTCTAAATTTAAATGGACATATTAAATCTGTCTTTCTATCGTCCCTCTTTTTCCCTTCCTCTCCTTCATTCCTCCCCTCCTTCTCCTTACCTTCCTCTCCTCCTCCTCCTCCTCTTTCTCTTGCTTTATCACTCTGCATTTATTACAGATATTCATATGGTGGTAAATGACTTAACTTTTCCAAAGAAAATACGGTCTCAAAAGGTTAGACTGAATATCAAGTGGCAAGTAGATGGTTATTGACTATTCAAAGAGATGATAAAAAAAGAATAATATTTTTAGACTTAATTTAAAAGAATAACTACATAATATTGGTATTAATTATAGAGTCTTACGATTCGGTTTAATTCTGCTTTCTTTGGATTATAGCAAATATAATTCCATAATTATTTCCAAATATTAAGCCATTTTACAATAATTTCTACTTAATGATAAATTCTCATTATTATTTTATATGGACCCTTAAAAAAAGGTGTGCTTGTACTATAGAAAAGCTTTCATAGTTTTTTATGGATTAAGTGTTTTAACAGGTCTACAGTTTTTGGAGATAAAATTATCAGAATGACAGAGAAATTTAAAGGTTGTTCAAGAGCATATTTTGCATGAATCATAAGGAAATATTTAGTTATACATACAGAGATGGTTTCAAAATAGCATGTTACAATATCCAAAGGAACATAGCCTGAAGGTCAGATCACAGGAAAGGGAAAGAGAACGCAGAGGATGCCACTTGCCTGCGTATCAGGACATAACTGGATATAGACCTTTATAATCATAAACTCCTGAGCGTTTTCACTACTAAAATTTGTTTGTTTTTATTTACTTGTTTGTTTTGTCAATAAATAAACAGTATGTTTATTCTAAAAGCAACTCTATATTTTATAAACAAAAGGTATGTTAGCGCTGAGATCTAATGAGTAAAAGAGCAATATAAAAAGAGGACAGAGATGACAGTAAAGGGCACCCGTACACCTCAGGGTACAAATAAGAGAAGGACAAATAACAATGTAGTAGAAAAATTGCTTTTCAGTTGTGGCAGTTATAGTTGACCTAATGACAAGGTCGAGTATTATGCACTGAGTTTAAAATTAATGTCAAGTCAAAATGGGCTTTTCATCTGGATGGCACTTGCTAATGCAAAGCATTTAAAAAAGAAGCCATCAGCCACACTTGGAGAAAGATAATTCTGAAAGAAGTAATTTATGTCATTTATTTTAAGAGGAAAAATAAACCCTTGAGAGCAAAGCTTTCATTTGCACATTTAATTTTGAGGAAAAGGAGTCAGATGCAGACAAAAGTCAGATAGATATCAATAATTATTTCTGGTCACCTGGAACCAGTGTAGTAATTTAATTTGTATTACGGCAAACTTGGACAATTTTTTTTTTCTGATAAAAATGCCTTTGGTATAATGTCCAAACTTAACCAAAGTAGCATTTACTAAGCTAAAAAGAAAATGGTAAATAATGTAACTTAGATTATTAATACTTGATGTGTTAGATGAGAGGCAGCTCTTCAGCTGGGATTATACTTTCCAGTCCTCTGGAAACTCATGAGGCCATGTGACTAGGTTTATTGATGGAATTTAGGTGGAAACGATACTTGTCCTTTCTAAGTCGAGTCACTTAGGAGATGGGTTATGCTATAACTTCTCTTTGCCAATCTGCTATTGAATGCAGAGGATCCAGATACACTAAGAAATAGAAGGAGATTATTTACAAAATTATGATACCCTTGATCACAGGTGGAAATCTACCCACTGCCCCAACCTTTCTCATTTGACTGAAATGAGATGAAATATAAACTGCAGCATTAAGCCACTGAACTTTTGGAGTATTATTTTTTAATGCATAGCTAATGTAGCTACCAAAAAAAAGTGTTTTCCTTGAAAAATCATCCTTAAACACTGTTAATGTATAAGAGTAAACTTTAAATCTCTGAAATATAATAATGTTTTTTAGTGATTTGGTAAATAAATGTCCATCTTCCAGAATCTTGTAGATAGGATTTACACATGGGGGTATAATCAATCTACCAGGAAATTGTTAAAAGAAGAGCAATTTTCTTCAAAAAGCAAGCCAAACTTGTTTTTTGTCTTCTTATTTTCAATTATACAAATACCCATTCTCAATTTTCCATTCAACATGCACTAAAATGTTCTGAGAAACTTTATATTCATTTACCTGGTGGAATTTGTGATATAAAATATACCAAATTTGCTCCTAAACAGTTCTATGCCATCAAATAAATTGTGATTCTCAAAAATGAACACTCTTTTTTTTGAAGACTGAGTAATCATGATATATTTCATTGTCAAGAATGTCAAACTCAAAAAGCAATTCAAAGAAACAATCAAGTTAAATTCCATATTAATAGATTTGCAGCCAACACTGAGAACTGGATAATAAGGATTGATATATGCAGAACAAGACATCAATGTCAGAAAGAGTTTGTTTGTCAAGACCCAGAAGAAAGGAGAACAAAGCCAAGTTACAAATCTTAAAGTCAGAAAGTAACATGCAAAAATTTTACATAAACGAAAATCAAAAACAGGTTGTTTATAACTGAGTTCGTAACCACAATTCTTATGTTTTTTTCTCTTCTAGTCATCCTTAATTTGCTGGTAGACACACACCTTTTCTTGTCAACCTACTTCCTTCCAAGGCTGTGTTTATTATTAGTAACTCCCAATGCTATTCATATTGTGCCCCATAGATTTTGTGTACAAGCTATTATTGCCCCAAAGGGACTAGCATTTTTACCAGCTTCACAAAGAGAAGTTCTGAATTCAAGTGGTTCCGATTTTTGAAATTATTACAATTCTAGATAAAAAATAATAATAAAAATAAATTAATTAAAAGAAAGAAAATTCTCTAGAAAAATGTATTGAGATGTTTCCAATGTTATATTAGGAAACATCTGTGTTTAGGACATTTAAAATAATATATGCTGGACATAGTGCATTAAATTAAAATATGTAACATATGGTCTATATGATTTACCGAAGACGTCACATTAAATTGCTAAATATTCTTCAAAGATCATTATTGTAGCTATTGTAAAGTAGTATAAAATTAATGCACAAAATATTTTTAAGAGTATATTAAATCCCTACTATCTGTATATACAAACTAAAATGATAAATTCTCAATCTTCAATGATCTAATATAACAGGAAAAGAGTCAAGAGATTGATTGTTTTAATGTTAGGTTAAGAAAATAATTTTTAAAAAGTTATCAGAGTCTCCAAATCAGAGGTGTAAATTGAAACTGCAACACTGGTTGTAAATGGGAGTCAGGTAGGGTCATTGTGTGGAGTAAGTATATCTGAAGAAACTGGGAAGAATTTTTTTAATTAACATAACCTAGTCTGATTTTTTCTTCTTCTGGATAATCTCGATGGATTTTGCCAGTGTAAATGAGAACTGTTGTTAACCTCTCTGGGAAATTATAATTTCTCTTCTTCCTTTTTCAAGAGCATGATGTGTTTCAATATTTGAGGATGTCCTTTGCTTGGGTAAAGTATAAGAAATGTTCCATGTAATGATGGGAGAATGTGCTATAGACTGGATGAACTAATGGGAGTATATGGATAGCAGAGAGAGAAGTAAATATTTTTGCATACTTGAAGAAAATGCATTTTAAAGGATTTAGATGGATTTTCTCTTTTCTCTAATTCTTAATTTTAAATCTCCATTGAGGTTTATAAATGAAGTGATTTTGTGACTAAATCTCTAGCTTAGCAAATGAGAAAGTGTTTTCCAAGTTATTTAGGTAATATTTATTAAGTGATTAAATCTTAATTTTCTTCAGAAATAAAAATGTGGCATATTTTATGCACTACGTTATTTACTCTTTAGAGCCCTCTAAGTCACGTGTGAATGCTTTGAAAAGGACATAGTTTGAGGGACAATGTACACACATGAGAAAGAGATAGCAGGTAAATGAGGATCTTGGCTGGGCAGAAGCAAATGGAATGAAGGACAGATACAGAAAATAGCAGATGGAGTGTTTCGTATATGAAGAAAGATTCGCCTTTGATAAATGAAATCACATATACTATTTGGAGTCATAAGGAAAGAGAGAAGTATGGAAGCAGGTAGCATCATAAGCTGGAGGTCTGGAAATAGAGAATGTTTCTCCTTAAGTATTTATTATCTTTACATCTTGTGAGACTGGAGGGAAAGGAGGGTTTTTAAAAAATGAGGTTTAAGGAGAATAGAGAAGATATGAATGAGTTATTTTAGAAAAATAAAAAAAAAGAAATAACCAAAGACATGTTGCAAAATCTCCCTTGGTTGTTGAGCACCCAGTTGAAGTTGGAGATTTATATTTTATTTATTGGGCTGTTGACATAGTACAAAGCTCCCCAAGCCAGAGAAGGGAAGATGGCTGTAAATAACCAGGGCTGTGGATTTCTATGTTGGCATTTCAGAAAGGAAAGGCAGAAAACAGTTAAGGTATTTGTAAGTCACTGACTATAATGATATAAACTAATTAAATTTATATGATTTTATTCAATAGATTTTAAAACTATACATAAGAGAATTACATGAACCTGAAGATGTTAAAATGCAGTATGAATGAGACAATATGAGATGAAAAGATAAAGTATTTAAATATGCTGCATTTATCACAAAAGGTCAACAAACAATAAAATATAAATGTATGGTATTTTAAAAGTTATATTATGAGTTCTTCAATTACACATATACCGAAATACAATGGTTGTTGACATGTTATATTTAAAAACACAATATAAATCCTCTAATTTTGTTAAAATTACCTTTGAAAGGAATCTATAATCCAATTTAATAATTAGAACTAAGAAAATTATACACTTTCTCTAAAATTATTTTCTGGAATGGATGATATAGAGATGTTTTATGCAACAAGCATTTTGTTGGGAATTTTTGAGCAGTTTTATCTTTTCAGCCACATTTTATTATAGTTTAACCAATGTTGAAAGAGATATGAATCTGTCAGGCAAGATTAGGTTATGTTTCAATAACAGAGAACCCCAAACATGGAGTGGCTTAAAATTACAAAGGTTGCCTTTGTTTGTTGGTTATTTTGTTTTTGTTTCTTAATTTATCACCCAAGTCAAGTAATTAAAAGGTCCATTTACAGTCTCTGTTCTGAGTCATTGTCATCCTCACAAAGTGGCCACATTAGAAATATTGCCTCAAGAGGGAAAAGAAAAGCATCATCTGGATTTTAATTTGTCCACCTGAAAATGAGACAAATCACTTTTTTCACATTTCACTAGAAATAATCACGATAAGAAACATAATTTCAAGAGGATGGGAAAGTATAAACATGCGGAATGACTGAAAAGATAAAGAGTTAACATTTATGAAAAAGTCTAATGTCTATTAGATTCTCTGTAAAATAAAAGATATTGAAATTTAATGTGTAAATGTCAAAACTCTGAAGTAAATATTAATATTTCTGTGTGTCTTGCTGGTTAGAAAATTAATTTACCTTCTCGATTTCTCATATCAACTAAGCATCAAAATCGAATTTGGAATTCAAAACTGCCATTTAGCAATTGGTTCAGGAAAAATTATTTTATTTTTTTCAAAGTTAAAAATGGAAAAAGATTCCTCATAGAGTCAACTGAATGCAAATGGTACTATAAATTTGATTTCAGCTCTATTGAAAATAAATTCCACATTTATATGCTTCTGTAATTAGTTCCAATCAGCATGCTATAAATATGTAAATGTTTTACCCATCTATCACTTTCATCTCTAGTTTAAAGCTCTTTAGTTGAAAAGAAGAACACATATTCTGAACAGCTTTGCCTCAGAGTCTATTTGACTATGAGTGAAATAAAGCTACAGATAACTGTCCCTGTCTCTTGAGTTTTAAAGTCTTATTTTTTTGTACTGAATGTAGTAATCATTGTTCTCTAAAATAAGAAAAGACTAAAAAATGTAGTGCTATGTTAGAATTGAAAATAAATAAATTTCTGTTACCATGGAAGCTTGAGAAATGGGGATAAGTTATCGGTATTAATCATCTGAAGGTTTACAGAATGAAAAGACAAAGACTTTTTATTAAATATCTAGCTGAAAAAGTGTTGGAGTTTTCCATAATGCTTTGTCTTTCTCTTATGGTGTTAGTCTCCTATTTAAGTCAACAGTGTTAAACATATTTGCAGACATCAAACATGTAAGAGTCTGATGCACATGCAGCAGCAGCAAGGTTGCACTATGCGTGATCCTCTTAGATACTTCGAGGTGGAATGGGGCACAGTGCATAAAGGATACTTTACATTTCAAGATTCCTTCAGGGGAATGATGCTTAAAAACATGCATTTTGAAAATTTTCCTCCACAGGAAATATTCTGATATACTAATATAGTCTTCAACTCAGTTATTTTGGTTGAGAATAAATAAAAACTATTCTAACACCAATTTTCTTCATATTTAAAACAGAAAGTCAAGAATGGAAATTTCAGTGGGGTCATACTCCTAGATGTTGTCAGAATGTCACGTTAAAGAATTTACTAGTACTTTCAAATCTGTGTCATCAGAAGCTACTATATAATAAATAAATAATTCCTAACAACAAAAAAACTAAGAATGGAAAATTATTATTCCTGTATGCTTGAGACAAGCAAGTGTAGGTATATTCTAACACAGTTATGTGCAATTTGTGTATTTATTTTAGTTCAGGTTATGAGACTTTCATCTCAAAACCAGTTTAAATTAGTGGAATTTTGAACGGAAGCACCTCATATATATAGATACTAAATATGTTCAAAGATATTTTGTTAAGAATCTTTCTTGATACCTCAATATATACCTAAGCATTTTCTAAGGTGTTCACTACCTCTTCATTCATCCTCTAGCATGCATTTATTGAGAACTTACTATGACCAAACATTGGTCATAAAAAGGTGAGAAAAAATGACACATTCTATCCTTTGCCAGTTTAGAACCTCTTGGCAGAAGACAAAGTCACCTAAGTAAATTTTAAAAATTACAAAATACAAATAGTTCTTGTGAAAAAGAAAACTACAAATTACTACTTACAAAGTCTATGACACATACCTCCAAATAATTTGGAAATAAGGAAAGCTTTACTGCACGAATGGCTTTTAGCTATAATATTAATATAAGGAACTGTTAGAAGTTAAATAGACAAAGTTCAGTGATTGGGAAGCAGAGATCTGCAGAGAAACCTTCTAGCAGAAGAACAATAGACATGAAAGTCCTTAATGCAGAAAAGACCATTAAATGTTTGAGAAACCCACACCAAACCAGAGAAACTGGAGCCTGGCAAGCTAGGGAAGGAAAGGAAGGAGACAAAACTGGAAAGTTTTTCAAAGAATTGGAAACAATGTATCTTGTAAGCCAAGTTGAAGATGTGTATTTTGGGCCTATGAATAATGGGAAGTTAAATAGATTTATAAATTTAACGATATTTTTAGGTTTTCATTTTTAAAAGATAATGTGCATTTTTAAAAGATAATGTGCATTAGTGTAAAAACTAATCAGATATATGGGACAGAGTAAGCTATGTAATTTATAAATACAGCTTTTCCATCACCATGCAACAATCGCCATAGCACTATTATAGAGGCCTCTTTTTTAAATTAATCTAAAAGTAACACTCTTACAGAATTGTGAAATAGTTTTTTTTTTTTAGATTACTATGAAGGTTTTCCATCTGAATACATATATGTACCCAATTTCTGAAAAGAGATTAGCGAATTGGAATCATTGTTACGTGATTTAAAATGGAAAACTAAAAGATGAAAATTAGCCAGAAAAAAAGTTTACGAAACATATTGCATGGAATGAGACAGGTAAGATTTTTTTTTTAATTACTTTTGTTGAAAATAGTATTTTTGAGCACTTCTATACTTAATATGGTACTGTAACTTTTTAAAACTCAAAAGATATGTTGTCTACAAATCTATTACTATTATATTACATTATATTACATTATATAATGTTATGTCACATATGTCACATATTAGAATATATTATATTGCAATAGAGATTTATTTCCCTCAGTACTAAAATGAGAATATTTTATATTAAAGTAGTCAAATATAATTATTTAAATAATTATAAAATTTACTAAAGGAGTACAAATCACTAGAGATTTGTTATTCGATCAAAGTGTAAAAATCCTTGTCTAATTTGACAATGATCACATTAGTCCAACCAGCATGAGAATAAAAACATCCAATAATAAGTCATCTTCTTAAGTGTTAATAAAATGTAATGTATGAAAATCATGTGCTTCTTTACTCTCATTTCAAGGAAAATGTTAATTGCGATAGGTAAATGATGACATTCCAAAGCTAAATTTTCACTCTTAAACTACTATAAAAAGAAATAATGAAGACTCAGGGGCCATCCTCAAAAATTTTTGTTCACATATTCTGGAAAGCCATGAATGACTTCCAGATAAGGGCATAATTGTCCATTTTATGATTTCTTATAAAATGAACTTTCTCACACTTGGCAGACTCCAGTAATACATTAAGTCATGACAGGTATTAATTAAAAATGGGTGCCCTTCTCTTGACATCTTGATTCTCAAAAACACTTTATCTCTCACTAGAGACTATAAGAAATGACTAAAACCAAGAATATGAATTAAAGATTTCATTAACCTCAAAAGTAATGTCTGGTTTGCTTTTAAGCTGAATTTCACAACAGCCATGTCAGAATCATGCTCAAATTAGGGGACTTAATGGAGTGCCCGCTAAGTGAAGCATCTATCTAGCATTAATGTGCTGAAAGTAAGTAAACGCAAATACAAACCATTACAGCACTTGAAGTCATATGACTACATAAGCTAGGCATTTAGAATTTAAATTAATAAATATGATTAGAGATTCTTTTTGATTATTTTTATCACCATCACACTGAGGCATTCAGATAAGAGTACATTGTATTTTAAAATTTTCTAAAACAACTTACATCCATTCAAAATGAACGTCTATGTCCTTCTTTTAATAATATAACACGTCCTATTAACATGTTAAATGTGGGGCAATAAAATGCAGAGAATTTTCTGTCATCCCATCATAGTTAAGAAAGATTTACACTGTAGCATCATAGCTTTCTTTTCATCATTAGTATAAATGTAGAGATAGATTTACACTTTCTGTTTATCAAAATATTGTAGTCAAAACATCTCACAAATAATGTTTAACTGAACTAAAGAATTTAACTAGAAAAAATATTGTAGAAGGAAAATATATACAAAATTGTTGTGAACTTTTTCTGCAATATTCTTAGCACTTAGGTTATCATTTAATGTAAAGGCCTCTAACTGAAAGCTTAGTGAGTTAGTACACCTCCCCCATCTTGAAATATTTCTCAGAAACCACAGTGAGATTCTCTTCTATTTGTAATAGTCCTAAATAAAACAGGTGTGAAAATCATCACCCTAAGAGCACATATCAGTTTTTGCCAAGGACAAATTCTTACATCAATAAAAATGAAACTATCTCAATTCACATGCACAACAGTTAAGGGCAAATCTTTACAAATTCAATTAAAACATACAGTTAACCCTTGAACAATAGTTTGAACAGCGCAAATGCACTTATACATGGACTTTTTTTTTATTTCAATAAATACCTGTGATGTTTTCCATCTGTGGTTGGGCATCCATGGAGGCAGGGGGCCGACTATATGCATTAATCTATGCCATTTTATATAAGGGACTTGAGTATTCACGGATTTTGGTATCCACAGAGTTGGGGAGTCCTGGAACCAATCCCCTGTGAAAAGAGAGAATAGTTAAGTTTTGGGGGAGTCATAAGTTATATTTGAATTTTTGACCGTGTGAGGGTTGATACCCCTAACCCCCAAACTGTTCAAGGGACCACTGTAACTATTTTCAAATAAGCCTGACAGAATGCTAATCACTCTTAAGGCTTGACTTTTGTCAGGAAGAGCATATCCTTTTTTTAGGGAAGGAGCACATCTCTAAATACTAATAGATTAATAGCATCTGTTTTACTAGTAACTTGCCTCTATGTGAAAGTGAGGTAGTTTATGTTTGTTAATTTGTAGCTTCAAAACTGAATTATACAATATGCAAGTTAATCTATTTCTTGAAAAGATGCTGTCAGTTGGCTCACTCTAGTAAAAAAAAAAAAAAAAAATTACAAGTTCCTTGCCTTGAAACCTAAACAGACTTAGCCATGCATATTTTCCATGAGTGATATATGCTGCAGACACTTTTGATACTTCCGTAATGTTAGTATAAATTCATCATGTGGTGAAATGGAAATTCACTGGGAGTCAGGAGTTGGCTTCTCATTTAATTTCCTTTTAGTTGAACAAAGCATGAACATGGCCCAACCATTAAGTTCCTCAAATACATTTGGGCAATTCTCATTTAAACTAGAAGGTCTCTAAGATTCTTTATAATCTAATGTCTTATTATTTTAATATTAACATGCAAAGAAGTAGATAAATTTCTCATCTTTTACCAATAGATACATAATATTTTGTATGGGTTTACTGAATGATAATATATAGTAAACTATTTGGGGGGGTTATCTGCATAAGACTATATTTTCGAAATACATGGTATTTTAGAAAGCATTGATACAGTAACCTAATTGAACTTTAAAACATACTATGAGATGCAAATACAGATCTTGTTACTACAAATTGATTAAAGAATCGATGTTGTCTTATTTGACTTGTATAAATTTATAACCATTAAAAGGTCATCACTAGTACTAAAAATGTATTCCTCTCATTTAGATATCAAAAGAGTAATCATCATTGGTACAGAACTTTAAATTTTCAGTGTTTCATTTTTCACATGCATTTTTTTTACCTTGTTATTCTTTTAGACTTGAGTGCCTACAGAAGTTTGAAACCATCCACTTGGGTATCAATTGGAACCAGAGAAATCTAGTATCCGGGCTGAGTTAATAAGGGGGAAAAAAGTAACATAAATAGAGTCAAGCAAAAAAAGGTAAAGCAGAAGAAGAAGACAGAGAACAAGGAGGAAGAGAAGGAAGAACATGTGGGAAGTGACAGAAAATACTGACCAATAATTCAGAGTTTATGCAATGGCATCTGTTCCATGGGAACTGTAGGTAGGAAAAACTCTTCTACTGAAGGATTCAGCATCAGTGATTATTGCAATATAGCATAAAAGTTTTATTATAACCAAACTTTAACTCAATTCTCAGCTCATTCCATATTATCTGAGTTCAAAAGCTGTTGCTTAAAAATAAACTTATGGTTATGATGCGTGTTCATTCATTCAACAATATGTAAAATATGCTATGCTCTGTGCTGGGTGCTAGGGATGCAGTTAACAAAGTGTCTGCCTCACAGAGTAGTTCTTAAGTTGTAACTTACAGAAGAATTACCAAGAATCTTGTTAAACTTTCAATGCTTGAGCATATCAAAAATAATCTGTTAAATTAGTTGTAGGGTAGATCCAAATTAGTTGTAGAGTAGATCCACAGATTGGCCTTTTTATTTACAATTTTAAGTGGTTCTAGATCTACTATACAATAAACATTAGTTTAGGGGTCAGAGAATAATGTTAAATAATTAATTACTTAATTAATATGTAATAAGATTAGTTTGTTTTATGCAACCAAAGTACAGGATAGTGTGGGATAAAACAACTGGAAAAATTTTATCCAGACTATGATGAAGATCAAGTAACACTATTTAGAGACCTGAACAATGTGTCATACCTAGGCAGATGAAACTGCAGTGGGCAGGGGAGATTTTCAGGAAAGTGGAACTATAGGTGTTAAGATCCTAATGATTGGAAGAGTTTAACACACTTGTATTTCAGAAGGATTATTCATATGACTAGAACCCAAAAAGAGAACGAGTTAGGAAAGAGGA
Organism: Rousettus aegyptiacus; assembly: GCF_014176215.1. NCBI lineage: Eukaryota > Metazoa > Chordata > Mammalia > Chiroptera > Pteropodidae > Rousettus > Rousettus aegyptiacus. Next base: position 65,604,437 of record NW_023416286.1, read on the forward strand.
ATAATAAGTCTTCACTTGAACCTCTCTTACACTCTTAGCCTTACCTAGAAACCTTCCAGCCACCAAAGGTCTAAAACTAAAGAGATGATGTCTAACACAGCCTGGAGCCATCAGCTGGCACTCTCCTGGTAATTTCTTGCCTGTGCTTTACCTGTGTTTAAATGTTTTGAATGCAATCACTGCATTTGGATAGAGGATTAAACTTGGAACTGATAATGAAGGACTTCATGGATAATGTTAAGGATTTTTAACTGCATCCTGAGAGTAATTGGAATTCACTGATGGAGTTTAAACAAGTTAATTCCAAGATTAGAGATATATCAGTATTGAAGCATCTGTCTGTAAGTAAAAGTATGACAGAACAGAGGAAGAAATATTTTTACCTTTCCCTAGAAGCAGGATGGGAAATGTAGAGAGATCTATTACACCATAAACGTTGAATATTAATTCTCAAAACATGAGAATCAAATTTGAAGTTCTCATCTGGTCACACAATATTGAAATAGTGTCTAGACTTGCTGATTGGCATCTGAGTGCCTGTTTCTCATTAAAGTGTAATACGCTAACTAAACATGAGAGTAGTTGAATCTTCAAATGAGATTTTCTATTCAGAGCCAGTATAATTTGGTTCTCTTCTCACTCAAGTCTATTATCACTTTGTCAAATTATACTACTATATAGCATAAAATCTAGTTATAGAGACCTGAAATCTAGATTTGGCAGCATTTAACGCATTTTTATCTTGCTCCAAAAATCTCTTACCACTATAAGCTCACGCTTTTCAACCGATCACATCTAGGCAGGTAGTTGAATACACAATCACTTCCCAGTTCGGGTTATAAACTTTACACCATTATTCAGTGAGGTAATATGCATTATGATTTTTTCTCAATTTCTTTTTTTCTAAGATGTTGTTCTCATTTCTGATTTTAATATCAAAATATCTGTACTGCCATAAAAAATGTGTAATGTGACTATTTGCTTATATTCTCTGCCCAATGAATAATGAAGTCTTGTAAATATTAAAATGTCCTTATAATTAGTAGTGTCTGCTGTATCCATTTAATATTGTGTGTGCTTCAATTTCTTTTGATGCTTCTGGTAATTTACTCAAGTAAACTACATACTGTAAATGAAGTCAGTCATTATATGTTATACACTATAAAGTAATGAATATATATTCAAATGTATATTTTATCTCCAGCGACTTACATTCTATTTATTTATTGAAAATTAGGAGAGATGTTTAAATTACTACTGAAATGATTAACTTAATTTGATAATAGAGTTCATCAATGTAGCTAAGCATTAAAACAATTTATTTTGTTTTTGGTTTTGTCCTATCCTTTTTAAATGTCTTCATTGTTGACCTGACTTCCAGAAAATTAATTCTTCACACATTTTATTTGTTCTATCAACATAATAGAAACAAAAACTTCCAGCCATAAATTGTACTTGTAGTTGGAGCTGAATGATAAATGGGTTCTCGTTCTCTGCTATTTCCAGTGATGAAATGCTGTTAGCATTGAACTCTTATTTTACTACTCTAGGGCCAATGAATAACATTAATTGTTTTATAACCCTATACCAACTCATTCTGCCTGATTCATAAAACAGTTATGCACCATTTAGAAGCATTTCAGTAGGCTTCATTTTCTGTCTTACACAAAGAGTTTGACTTCATTAATCTCCTTTTTTTTCCCTCAAAATACAGCATACACTTTGAATTATACAACAAATTTTTACTATTCTCATAGTCTCTGAATTAGCTGAGGAAAAAAGATTTAAACTATATTTAAATGTAGATCTAACATGAACGATTTGTAAAGAAAAGGTCAATTATTTTTAACAAATACTTCTGTTATCTGGATTTTCTTAAGTTAAAATATTTTAGCAAATATTAAGCAAAAATGATATTGTAAGTCTAAACTTCAAAAACCAAAAACATTGCAGAGGGACACTGAACATCAACCGATTATTCAGTCCACTATTCAGAAATCTGAAGAAATAATATTAATTCTATACCTACAGTGTAAAGGAAATGGGAAAGACTGGATTTTTTGCAAAGGGCTCTGAATACTCCAAATTATGTAACCTAATAATCCAGAAGGGTAGATTCAGCAGGAAGTAAAATTAAATTAGTAATTAAATATTTTTTAGAAATCCATAAAGTATTGTATAGGGAATTTCCTGAAGAGTGTTGTTAATCTCACTATGGAAATGTAGATAATTAAATGCATGTTGATTATGTTTTAGTTCAAAATATACTCTTCTAAGTAATTGAATTAGGTATTAACTTATATTAACCATTAAGACCAAGTGGCAAAAAAAATTTTTTTTGATTCATCTTATCTTGATTTCTCTATGCGAGATTTTAAAAAAGTAAACTAACAATATTTACTTTTTTGAGCACATCTCAAATGTTAAAAACCTAAAGGAAAATAAGGCAATAGACGAAATGAACCTCTATGAAATAATCCAGGTTTAAAATGAGCAGGAGTAGGACAAACTCTCAAAAAAGACCATGTTTACAGGGCAACACTGCCGAAGTGGACATCTAGATCTATCATTCAGATGGTACTATTAGAAAAAAAATTCAGCCTCTTTTTTGTTCCTGCATTAAAAAAACATTGACAATCAGAGCCAATATAAACTATGATGACCTAAAATGAGTCACTACATAACATTCATCACCAAAAACGTGCTATATATGAGAGAAATCAGTCTGCTCATGACCCCAATAAATGAGGCACATTTCTTTCATTAGTGGTTACAATTAAGAGTACTCGAAGCAATTGGATCACAATAGTAGTCTAGAAAAGGCAGTCTTTAACTATAAGCATATGTTTAGCAGCCATAGGAAACTTACATACTTCTAGATTTACTTGATTTTACTAAAAGACTAGTATTTTTAGGTATGCTCTAAAATTTGTGTTTTCGTAATTAATCAATAATATATTGATGGAATTTAAATGACAAAGATGTCAGTCATTCCATCAGGAATTTTTATAAAGCTATTATAGTTAAAGATCTAAAGAAAAAGCTTGTGATGTAATATAACTATAAATATTAATAAATAATAATAAAGACAAATATATTTGAATTTTTTGTAGATATATGCCCCATATCTATTGATAATTATAGATTGACACACATTTATGAAGAAGACTTCCGCAAAGTAGCTCATGTCTTTATTCGATTGTAACTGAAGTTGGAAATTATGTAATTACCCATTTTGATAAAATTAACATCAGCGTGAGGTACTGAAGATATTCAGAAGTGGCCTCCATAGAGTTGAAGTTCCTTGGAGTGTATATGTGTTTTTGCCTTGTGGATAAGTTTGGAGACATGAGAAGGAATGAGCATCGTTATGTACTGAATGTTTATGCCCCCTTGCCAAATTCATTTGTTAAAGTCCTACCCCACAAAGTGATGGTCTTAGGAGGTGAGGCCTTTGGGAGATGAATGAGTTTAGATGAAGTGATAAGGGCAGGATCTTTATGTTGCTATTAGTGGCCTTATAAGGAGATACTGGAGAGATTGCTCACGTCTCTCTGTCTCTCTGTCTCTCTGTTTCTGTCTCATTGTTTCTGTCTTTCTCTCTGTCTCTCTCTTTACCTCATGAGTATGCAGTAAGAAGGAAACAGACCAGGGAACATGTTCTCACCAGATACTAAATGTGCTGGCACTTGATCTTGGACTTTTAGCTTCTAGAAGTGTGAGAAATAAATTTCAGTTGTATAAGCTGCCTAGGCTGTGGTATTTGTTTCATTGCAACACTCCAAGTAGTCTAAGAGAAGCAGTTACAAAATAGTCTAAGTTCTGTTTATCGTGTGTTTCTTTATGTGTGTATGTGTGTGTAACAAATCCCATTTTAGTGTTTTCCATGAAGGACTCTGTAGTAAAATACTGTTTGAATACGAAAGAGCTTTTCTGAAAATTTTTGGAGATTTCATTGAGTTTTGCATTATATTTCTATATAAGAAGTAGTTAATTTGTATGTGGTTAGTTTATAAACTAACAATAGTATGTATTATGGTAAGAGAAAGAAAATCAATAGGATTGGCTAGAAATGGCTTACAATGAGAATAATAGAATAAAATTGGAAAAATTTAGAAAAGAAATTCAAAGATTTTAATTGTGAATCTCAAATATTTTTCAACAGACTAAAAATCTCATCTTTTAGGAGGCATTTTTTTTTTCCTTTCCTTAAATACATGGGAATTAAATATAAGGCAAAAATCAACTCCCTTAAGAAACTGATTTCTAAATAATAATATAACATCTTATGCAAACGTGAAGCTTACATTATGTGTAGTCCTATACTTTCATTTTGTTATGAATTCAATTAAGTAAAATATTTTCATTTCAAAATTATAATGATGCAATAATGATAAATGCTAATGCAATTGAGTTCTCATTATGTACCTGATGCTGCACTAAATCCTTCACAGGCATGTTGTCTTTAACGTTCACAGCAAAGTATTACTATTTCTTGCAGATGAGAAAACTAAAGCATAGACAGGGTAAGACATATAACTATAAATTGAACATTGCTGTATCTGATTCTAAACTCTGGCTTCAAGCACCATAAAATCCCCATTCTCACGAGTATTTTTAAAGTTGAGATCTCTGAAAGATTAAAAGCACTCTTTAGCCATTGCTGTAGGCGATGTTCCCCACAGGTTCTAGCAGAACAAGGGCTTCCATAGAGGGATAGAGATGAAGTTTGAACACTATGATGGATGGAAGAGCATAGAGGGAAGCAATATTTTGTCTCTTTCCTCGAAAACCAGAATCTTTTAAATATTTTTACACTTTGTGAAAACCAAACAGAAAACTAATATAGCTTGGTTTTGGACTATAGAGTTTATTCTCCTTTCTTCAGTACACAATAAATAATATTAGCTTTGTAACCATTGTTAGTGAGTTCATTAAAACGTAATGAATTTCTTAGAAGAGTTTCAGCAATGTAGTGTAATTTGTAGCTTTTAAAATTTTATAAAGTTCCAGATACCATGGCCAGCTAGTATGGGCTGTTTATTCCCTTTCCTGAACTAAAGTTTGAAGTTGACAAAGAAATTGAGAGGAATGTGGATGGTTCCAAACAAATCAAAGAACTGCAGAAAAAAACATGGGGTTCTAGAACAATACTCTATGTTGTTAAGAAATGTCAGCCTAGAAAAGGAGAATGCCAAGAATGATTTATAAGAAGTAGACATCCCACATTTTCCTTTGTAATTAATTGCTGCCTCCATGACCAAGGCATAAAAACCATGGTGTCTCACCAGCAACAGAAGAAAAAAAAAAAGTCAGAGAAGCAGTAGGTCCGAAGAACCTTTGATATTGAGTAGATAGATACAAGCTAGACAAGCTTAAGCATTATCTGTTCCCCCTCCTGTTTTTGCATAAGTTGGTAATTATGGAGATGATAAAAAGTGGTCTGCTTTATATTTATTTTGAAGATTGAACTAACAGTATTAGCTACAGTGATATTTAAGAAAACAAAAGTAGTTAAGGATGACTCCAAGATTTTGTTCTGAACTAATGTAAGAATATAATTTCCATTCAATGAGTTAGAAGATACTGTAAGAGGAACAAGAGAGAGGAAAGAATATCGGCAGCTCAGTTTTGGACCTAGTAATTTTTAGATGTTTATAAGATATCTAAATGTAGGTGAAGAGTAGGCAACTTGATGTGAATATGCTGATTTGGGAAAGGTTTAAAATAATGTATATTAATTTATTTAATTAAAACCATAAAGAATTATGATATAACTAGTAGAGAAGAAGAGAACAAAGGAGAGGACAAAAGTGGAGAGAGAGAGAGTAAAAAAAAGAAAAAGACAGAAAGAAAAAAATAGGAAGAAAAGAAAAGCTAAGCTCACTATTGTATGAATGTACAGATTTGAGGACCAGCAAAGGAGACCAAGTAAAACTATGAGTGAGAACAGAGAAAAGCCAGGATAGTGGAGGGCCCTAGAAGCCAAGTGAAGAAAGTACTTCAGAGAGGCTGAGCTTTCACTTCTACCTATAGGTCAAAAAAGATGAGGTTAAAAACTGGCCATTAGATTTAGCACAATGGAGATAATTTGAGATCTGATTATTCTCTCTCAAACTAACCATGTAGTAGGCTGCAAGAAACGTCATAACGAATTCCTGAGAATGAACATGATAATGATGTACACCAAGTCCCCAACGATAATCCAAAACATTAAGGCATGTTACCAAAAAAAAATGAATTAGAACATATAACTGTAAACAAAATGACGTATTAATAAATAATTGTTTTACAAGAAAATGCTAAGAAACTTAGAACCTTCTGATACCATTTGAGCTAAAGCATTATTTAAAGAGATTTTGTAGACTCAAACACATTTTTTTTTTCAGAAAATGAAAGAAAACTAGCACAGAGTTAAGTATTAATAATGAGAAGCTAAAAATAATAACCAAAAAGTAAACCCAATAAGAAAGACAAGATATTAAATCAAGAAGATAAATAAAATTAAAATAAGTTTAAATAGATAAAATTAATAAAATAAAAAAGAGTGCGAAAGTGCTATAATAGAAAGAAACAGCAAAACTAATTTTTTTTTAAAGAGGGGGGGAGAGCAAAGAGAAAAAAACAGAAAGCATGAAATAATTAATTTGTGCAGAGCTTTTAAAAGTAATGATATATTCCATGAACATTAAATAGCAAAATATAAAACCCTAATTGAAATGGATGAAGCTCATGAAGTTTATAATCAGCAAAAATTATAATGAAAACTACTCCGAATAAACATCTAAAAACGCAATGGAAATCAATACCCATATGCCACTTCTTACCCACTGACCAAAATCTCAGAACCAAGCACATTATAGGCAAGATCTGTCACATTTTTAAGACGTAGATAATTTTTACCTCTTACAAATTTATCTAGGAAGTAGAATATGTGGGAAATTTCATTCAACTCAATTTATAAATCTAATATATTTTCACAACAAAATTTTATAAATTTTTATTTATATTAAAAGATTATTATTAAAAGAAAAATGTATAAGCAAAATATCCTCACGAAAATAGTTTGATGATCCAATTATGATTAGCCAACTTTATGTCAATAATGTGTTAAACATTATGTAATGTCTTTATGTAGGTTTTATCTGAGGAAAGCAAGTTATTTGGCATTGGAAAATTCCAGGAAGCAATTAATGGGGAAAATCAACATGGACATCTCAATAAGATCTTTGAGAAAATGTCAATAGAATGAAAAAATAATTTTAATGTTCAAAAATTAGAGCTACAAATAATTAAAATTATACAAAATGAGGAACAAATAAGAGCTTCTTTAGTTTGCTAATGAATATAAATATACCTTGAGAAAAAAGAATAAGACACATAGTCAATGAAAAAACTTTAAACATCTTCTTATTAAAGATTAAATTGACAACAATGCCTGCTTTTACCACCTATGTTTAAAATATTTTTGAGTAACTGGGAAATGCAGTACATGAACTAGATAGAAGGCCTAAGGACAGTGAGGGAAAGTTATTTGTTCAAATAAAGAATGTATAAAGTGTCATGGTTTTATGTGTCAATTTGGCTAGTCTGTGGTGACCAGTTGTCTGGTAAAACACTAGTCTAGATGTTGCATTTCAGAGAGGTGATTAATATCTAGAAACAGTTTACTTTACATAAAGTAGTTTACCCTGGATGATGTGTGTGGGCCTCATTCAATCAGTAGAAAAGCTTAACAGCAAAAACAAGTTTCTCAGGCAAAGAAGACATTATGCTTTAAGACTTCAATAGAGAAATCCTTCCTGAGTTTTCAAACTGCTGTATAGGTTTAATACTTGCCAGCCACCACAAATATGAGAACCAGGATTTTTCAGTATGCATGTGTATCTTATATGTGTGTGTTGTATATATATAATTAAGATATAGCTATATAATATATTAATATACTTATATTAATAAATCTTATATAATGTGTATATATAAGATTAAGATATAATATGCTAATATTTACATATTCTCTATCAATCAACTTATCTACTCTATTGGTTTTGGAGAATTCTGATTGATACAACTTAGTTATCAACATGATAGATCAAAGATAATCTTTATACATATTTTAAGAAAGTATAAATTGCTTTAAGCAATTTTATATTGTCAACATGCAAAATTCAATGGGTTTTCTATATACTAGGAATTAGCACTTAGGAAAAATAATATAAGATAACAAGTTATTACTTTAACAACGAAAACTATAAATTACGTGGTATTTTATGTTAACTAAAAGCCTGTGGCCTTTATGGAAGGAATTTGATAAATGAGAGGATGTAGTATATTCATAGGGAGGAGATATGTAATTTGTCACATAATACATGTAGGTTCTCAAATTAATCAATACACATCTAATAAAAATGGCAGTAAGGTCATGTTAGAAATTTGACAAGCTGGTCTGAAAGTATAGAAGAATAAAAAGTTCAGGGAGAGCAGGGACGATTTTGAAAGGGAACACACAGCAAGGCTTTCCATGTAGATAATAGGAAATAATTCAGAATAATAATTGTATATGTGAAACAAAATATTCCAGTAGAAGGGAGAAATAGCAATGAAATACAATTGAAATTCTGCTCTTCTTTACCTGAAGGCTTAGCTTATAACGGAGATGGCTTTCAGGATAAAAATTATTGCAGGAAAGATGGATTATGTAGAAGCTTGTGTTAGCATTTTTTTTCTTTTTAATCTGAAGAAATATTGGTTATTTCACATTAAATCTAAAGTGGGGTGTATCTAATTCGAATGATTAAAAGCTAATTAAGAAATGCCTAAAATGTCAAGTCCACTGGAGAAAATTTAGGAAAATATAACTGTGACCAAGGTACTGAAAAGCTTTCTTAAATAGGGCATCGAAACAAAACAAACAGAAAAGAGAAAAAATTAATTTGATGTAAGGTAAAGATTTATGATTAGGGAAGCATAACATAGAAATAGTTGACAGATGAGCAAGAGAATTGGAAGGGATATTTCCATTTCTGAAAATGAGAAATGAAAAGAGACATCATTAAATAAAATAGGATCTGCAGTCTCACAGTCATTGCACCATTATTCACAGTAGCCAAGACACGGAAGCAACCTAAATGTCCACAAACAGTTGAATGAATCCAGAAAATGTGGTGTGTACATACAATGGAAAGAAAGAAAGAAATCTTGCCATTTGTGACAAGATGGATGAAACTAGAGAACTTTATGCTAAAGGCATAAGCCAGACATAGAAGGACAAATATTATATACTCCTTATATGATAAATCTAAAATAGTTAAACTAATACAGTAGAGAATGTAATGGCTGCCAGGGACAGGAGAGGAGAAAACAGGGAGGAGTTATAGGGTGCTTATAGTTAATAATGGTGTATTGTATACTCTAAAATGTGCTAAGAGAGTAGATCTTATGTCACATGTTGAATGTTTGATCCCCTAGCTCTCTCGGGGTGAGACATTAACAATAATAATAATAATTATAAGAATAATATTAGATGATACAAAGAAATCTTAACTTTTTAATAAAAGACATACAGTCAAATCTAATGCTTTCTTTTATCAACGTGTTTAGTACCCCAAATTATTTCAGCAAGGGTGGAATAGGCATTGTTCCGAGGTTACTTAACTTATTTTCCTCGCTGATAGACCATAACACATATTAGTGTGGGGTTGAATTAAAGTGAAAGAAAAAGAACAATCACAGAGTAAATATATATGTACCACAGTCATCTCTTCCAATAATATATCTATAGATAGAAAAAAAATCCAATTAGCAGTGCTCTAAACTCTCACCCCGTCTCAAATTTAGCCTTTCTTCCAAAAGTTATTTAAGCAACAGAGAATCAGCAGAAAATAGCCAGATACAGAATGGATTCCAGACTATTTTATCCAAATCTTTTTTTGTGAACCTATACAATTCAAAAATAATGTATCAATATTAGAAAAATGTTTATTGTATTTGTGAACATAAATGAACATGGCTGCAACTACCCATCCTGCCACAATCTTCTCTTCTCCGACCCCCACGGCAGTTTGCATGATCTACATTCCCACACTCCTATCCCTATTCCCAGGGTATATATTTTCATTGTCCTGGCATCTGTTTTTGAGGATGGATATGGCTGGTGACAGATAGGATCTTGGTGAGCTATCCTGGTCCATGACATGACTTCACTGCTCTTAGGTTTTCCCTAGGCTTATTCGGAGAAAATTAAAAGTGTCTGTTCGGGGTTCAGAACATCAAAGAGACAGATAGCTGGCCCTGCCTGCCCAAGGCTCCCACAGCTGTAGTGATTCCTTTCTATTATTTTTTACCCACAAGAAATCTGTCTATTCCTGACTTTTCCTTCTTTTTAAAAACAGTTGTATCAGAAATAGGAGCTAGATTATTTCCTCACAGTAAATAAGTCATGATGTTTAATCACTACTAAATAAAATAGCATATAAAAATAGTCACAAAGTAGTGAAAAACATTTTCAATTTAACAACATATCAAAGCAAAACATTCAAAATATGACCCCAAATAATATCAATATCTTATGGAAAATACCCCTAAATGGTCTGACACTATTTTTTTCATTTTGCCAATATGAAATAATTATAAAAATATTAAAGGAATACACACACAAGTATATTAATAAATAAGTCCCCATAATTAGCTACTTGATCAGATACCACCTTTCCCGGCCTCCACACTAATGTGAAAAGTCAATATCATTACACATTCTTGACAAGGTGAGTTCCTCTTTCTTTTCATCCCCAGACTCATAGCCTCACCTTAACCAAATGGCTCCAATATTATTTGCACTAAATCTCTCTTGATCTGCATCTTTGTTTTGTGTCATTCATTATAAGATGCTCCAAGTCTGACAGTATTAACCTATATTTGAGTCTCTACATTCCATATTTTACCTCATATTTCACTCCTCATTATCTCCACAAAACCTGTCAACTATAGTCTCTTGAATTCACACTCTGTAAGAAACACAATCTCTAAGCTTTATTTTTTCTATTATGTTCATATCACCTTATTATACTAACGGATATATCCCTCTCCACTTGGGAAACTTCCTGCTGGCTTCTCAAATGCTGGTGGTAAGGTATCCCACATTTCTCACTCCATTTACACTGGTAACTGATATGTATATAATCTCCTTGCTCAGGCTTCTCCTCATTCATTCAATTTCCTTCAGTCCTCAAGTATATCAAACATGTTTCTACCACAGGACTTTGAATTTGTTAAATCATCTATTTGGATAATTATTTCTTATATATGTATTGGCTCAGTCCCTCTCTTTAAGTTCTTTGCTTAAATATCACTTATTTGGAGAGGCCTGCTTATATCACCTTGTACAAAGCAAAAGCATCCTTTATCTCAAGCCCTCCCTATGTCTCTGACTTTGCTCAATTTTTATCACAATTCATATCACTACTTAACATATTAATGTATTTATGTCTCATCTATTGTGTTGTATTGTTGTATTCCTTGTCCCTAGAATAGCGTCTAATATATAAGTGCTCAATAAATATTTGCTAAAAAGATTAATAAGCAATGAATAACACATTATAGTCAAATATATATTCACACTCTAGATATAATCATAAAACAATCTGAAGGGTCTATCAATGTTTTCTTTTTAATAATATCACAAGATATAATGGCTACAGTGGAAAGGGTGTATTTTTAACGCTCTTCAGGTATCTTACAAGATTGTGAATATATGTGTCTTACAAATACAAGAAACTTAGAGTTCTAGCAATCTTATACTTTACATGAATTAGAAATTATTTCCTATTTGAATTAAATCTTTCATGTCTTACTATATAATTGAATAAACATAGGCTTTTTTAAATTAGAGAATAGAAGATTACATTCAAAACAAATGGGTAAAGTGATGATTTAAAAAGACGTGATTACAAATGTGTCAGTTCTAGGCTTTCCTTAAAATTTTGCATCACAATTTTTACTTAATATTTGTTTAATTTATACAAATACAATATAGTTGATTGAAATTTGTTAGGATTATGATGCCTTCTATTATTGTATCAGTAAATATATGTGTGAGAGATGCTTATCATAATTGTGGTATTTTAAAAAGCCTAGACAATTTAAAAGGCAGTAGCATATTTTTTAAACACATTATAGCAAACATAAATTAGTATTAGTCCTGGAAATAATCATTAGTATATCGTCAACTTCCTTAATATACTTACTAAAATTATAGTTTTAACTTTGTATTTTATGCAAAATGAATTACTTATAAGGCCAAAGAAGAAAACTGACTGGAAAGAGATAAGAAGAAATTTCTGGAGTAATCAGAGGGTTCCATAACTTAGTTTATAGTTGGTGGTTACTTAATCAACTGTTTACTAAAATTTGTTGTAGGCAAATTATAGGTCAGTAAGAAAAGAAAACAAATGAGCAGTTTCTCTGCTTTACCCCTGGTGATCTCAAGGTCGAAGAGTTACGCCTCCTGTATACGTGATTTGTGATGTATAATGGATACTTTAAAGGCATCTAATAAATAATACTCAAAGGAGCGATCTTTATGAGGTATCATTACATGACATTAAAAACATTTTATCATTATTTCTGGAATAATTTGAATGTTTTCAAATTCTTGACCCTCAAAATGGATTGTCTATAAGAAAAAAATAAAAATGCTTGTTTTATGAGGTTCTGAACTTACTTTATTATAACATAATATTTAAGAGATATATGTAAAATGCTCTTTTTATAAAAAGTGACCTATAACTCTGGGAATAAATGAATAGGATCACAGGTAAACTCATTATAGTCTACCTTGGCTTTTAAAATGTTTTTCTATTATTAAGTATATATCATATATTTTTTTTTCCTTTTCAAGCAACAACAGAAAGAAATGAAAGTAAACATAGTATAAGCACAGTGACCGCTCTGTTATTAACAGAGTTGTAAATAAGAGTTTTAGCTAATATAGAGCCATACAATCTTAATGTAGTTTGTTTTCTTTTTATATCATAATGATGACAATAAATTCAGAACCAGGTCATTACAGGATGCTGTGAAATGGTAAGTATACCAGGGTATAGGTTAATTTAATCATCTGCAACATTTTCTGGCAATACTTACGTATTCGTATGAAAGAAAATGCAGAAGTATAGAGATTAATGAGTATTTCATTTGTTACACACATGGATTTTAAAATCAGGCCAGAACACTCTTTAAAATTTTATTAAGTAAATGTATATTTGCTTATGTATAAGGAGGTTTGAGAGAGGTAATTCATTTGTACCAATTTCTAATTTAGTTTAACTTTACCTATTAAATAATTGAATAAAAATAGAGGAAGGGAGTTCAAGTTGTTTTGTTTTCAGAAAAAAAATACAAATATGACTTTTTAAATTAACTTGCTTGATAAATTAATTACACAATTTGCTGTTCCATTGTACTGAAATTTAGAATATGACTGCATTTAAGTTTCTATAATCTACTATTCTTGGGCTACTTGCATTCATCTTATTAAAGCTATCCTTTGATTTTGTCCAAGACAGCAAAGCCTTATAAAAAATGCATTTCTATGAAGAATAGCTATGGCCATAATCCTTTAAAATAATCAAATGTAAATGAAACACTATTTCATCCCTACAGGTGATTTAAAGGATAGATATTGAGACTTTTAGCCATAAAAACATTCACTCTGCTTTGATATTTATGTATAGAAAAGTTATCTTATTCATTAGATGTTTAATATACTGGAATACCAGGGGACCTTTGTTCGGTAACAAAACAGACTTCATTTAATACAGATTTTCTACTCAAACTCTTATCAATTTATTCTTGTCTACTTTGCCAGCACATTGGGTATTGCCTGCCTTCAATGACACCATTACATAATTTTAACTTTTGATTTAGAAGCATCACCAGCTAATTTTCAGGCATAGTGCATTATTATTATTATTTTTAATTGTTGGTATAGGTTAACAAGAAAATGTGACTCCCAGTCTGGCCCTTAAGCTGAATGTGGACACACTCTCCCATGTCTCCACACCCAGCAGTGCCTCAAGGATACAATCTTGGTATAGAAATGTGGTGATGAGACCATCTGGACTAGATACATGACCAAACCCAGTTAAAGCCCCTGTATTTAAGATCTGACTGGTGAGTGCAGAGGTCTACACATCTTGCGGCCACCCAAGACAAGCCTCATAAGTAAGTTCTATGGTTTATTAAACCCACATCTATCAGTCTGGAGTGGTTCTCCTTTTTCCTGTTTCTCCCTGCTTTCCATGTTTGGGGGGCAAGTTTCAGATTATACGAAGACATTCCAAGGAGGCTTCAAACTACGAAAAGTATTTTTCTATACACGCACTATTTCATTTTCCTCCTACAATCTTATATTTTTCTTTCAGATAAAAAAAAATGTAGAAAAGTAACATTGGATGGGGTAGAAGAGTAAAGAGAATTCTTTTATATGATGATATTTAAAATATAAGATATATCATCTTTCTGATGATAGTACATCAATATCTTTGAAGGATTAAACACACGAAATTTTAAATAAATTAGTACATTTGTGTACATCCATATCATTTTCTGCTTTCATTACATTTAATAAATACAAAAAGATGAGAATTATGCCCTCACATTACAAAACTTAAAGGCATTTGTAAACATCTAGTAATAATGATGTCTCGTTAAGTGTATTTCTAGCTTTATTTTTCATTTATTTCTTATCTTATTTTACATGTATGTTCTCTTAGGAGAACATGAACAGTGAATGGCTCAATTTTACAGGAAAGGATGATATTTTTTAACTGAAATCCAAGAAAAGGAAATTTTTGTTATTAATAGTACTTAAGTAATACTGTGTAACTATACACTAAATGACATATTTAAACCCTAGAATATCACTTGATACACAGCACTCGCTGTGTAACTGCTATTTTTAAATATTATTTTGAGCTGTGATTCATCAAGAGGTATCCTAAATAATAAATTGTTAATTTTTAAAATTTTCTGTTTAAAAGTGGGTGTATTTCAAAATATTTAATTGAATATGGTTTTAAGTTGATATATTGTAACTTTACATGTGATATAATAGGTAGTATATCTACTCTGTATAACCTGCAACTATTCCTCTGTATTTGTCATTTTGATATCCTCTTAATATCCTTGGATTTTACACTATTTGACTCTAGCAATATAATTCTGGCTATAATTAATTACAATTGCTTCACAAGGCACATCTCACTTTTGAAAGAGAAAGTAAGTTGGACTAAAAATGTAATACCTGAAAGAGTTAAATTGCCTTTCTATACTTGATTACTTCCTACTGGGGACATGACTAGGGCTCTGCACTATGGAAAACAATGCCAAATAAATACTAAATCAATCAATCAATTGATGAATTAAAAATGACAAGAAATGTTGGCTTTTATTCATCTACTTGGAAATTGGATTATAGGACATATTTCAGAGCCAAAGCAGAGTATGTCACAGCAGCCCTAGCAACAAATATTCTGAGAAGAGACTGTTGTAATGACAAAATCTAAACATGTTACCATTATATAAATGCAAGGAAAATCACATTATTAATTTTCCAAGTGCTACAAGTATCTGGCATAATAAAGTTAGTGAATATTTTCAATGTCAGACTGAAGACATTTGAGTATCAGAAATTTAGTTTTCTGCCCATTTTTCTCCTTCTGACAGCAAATAGTATGTTTTCAACTGCAAAATATATCAAACAGTATTATATTAGAGTAAATAACACCGACAAAGTTAAAGGAGTGTTACTTCTTCGATCAGTGTTTCAGGTTATTACCTCAATATCATGTTGCTGATCTCTAAAGGAACATATGTAAAGTTTAACTCATAGAATACATAAATTTATAAGTAATCGCATTTTATCTACCTTTAACTAAAGGAGAGATGGCTTTTCCCTTTAGAATTTTAGTTTCACCTAAAAGGAGAAAAAGGGGTCTAGGAAAATACGGTGTCATCCCAATTAACTACTGAACCAGATCCACTAATTGTTTTTCAGCTTTGAAGAACATGAAGGTATCAATTGATATATATATAATCTCTTCACACAGAAAACGTAGTTATAAAATTGTGTGCCAAAAATTAGAAAAATGGGGAGTAAGATATTAAGGTAGTGATACTTTAATAAATCAAGTTCATATAGAAAAGACTCTTCTGCACGCAATCAGATTTATTGAAAGGAGAAAAAAGCAGTGTTGAGTGTGTGTATACATGTACATATAGCTAAGGGAAGCAGGCATGTTTTTTTCTTTTTTTCTTTTCTTTTTTTCTTTTTTTCTTTTTTTTTTTTTTTTTTACAGCTGTATGATAAAAATATCAGTGCACAGTTTCTGGCTCAAGCAAAGGAATACAAAGCCAATCCTAGAAAAATGTCTACTGTCTTGCATCTGCTTTCTACGTACTTTTGATGCTTTCAGTGATAATTTATTCTTTACGAGGTTAACAAATTCTGTTTTCCAAGACAATTTCAAGTTTTTAATGTGTTCATTGACTTTTTTGCTTTTATTTTCAGGGATTAGCGAGTAGATTGTAATATCCAAGGTCTTAAATAAATGGAGCTAAGAATCCCAGAAATTCACTTTATGAGAAATAGCCCTAACTTAGAAATTGGGTTAAATTTGTTTCTTTTCTGTCACCTTGAGGACAGGTACCATTAGAGAGAACATTTTTTTTTTCTTTTATTACCAAATAGCAACATACTTCTCTGGAAGAGTAAGGTAGATGTTTGGTCCCCTGACTCTCAAGGTGAGGAACCCAATGTGCCCAGGGTTACTCTAAGTTCAGGATGTCTCTCCACTCACCACGAGTAAATCTGGATCATTTATTTTTTTCCCACTTAAGCACTTCCCCATATTGTTCTCTTGCAAAGTATAGATTAAACTTCCAAATTTCATTTCTCTGAAATAAGACACTAGGAAGCATATTTCAAGTTTTGAAATATTTGAAAATAATTAATTGAATGTTAATTGACTTTTAGAATGTCTTTTTATCATTTTACTTCCATATGTAATATATCTGATAAGGAGTTTTACACAATTATTTAATCTATCCAACAAGTCAAATAAATGAAATTTAGTTTATTGTAAACTTTAAACTATTATAAACATCATAAACAGCTATTATATATTTATAAATATGTTTTTAGAAGTCAAATATTTTATAATACTCAGGTAAAAATTTAAACACACTGTAGATGTTTTTAAAGATATATGTCAGAAAATTAGAAGTCACACTATACAAAAATGAAATGTCTCACATAAATTAAATCATGATAATAAAAAGTCTACGTATCTTCTTGTAATGTATAATATTGAAATCAGCATTCATCAGATTCAATTACTCATCATGACAAAAAAAAATGTCTAAATAAAAAAAAATTCATGAGTTCATAAACCCATGTTATCTATTACAAAACAATAAATGGGAAAGTACACATGACAAATGAATACTTCTTAAATCTCTAACTTCATTAAGATATATTTAATAATGCCAAAGAGAAAAAAATCAGAAATATTGGAGAGAGGGCAAAAATCAAAAATATAACTTTTTTTTTTTGGTAAGGCAATCCTTGGTTGACCTCGCAGATTGCAAGGACCTTGTCATCTTACAATCCCTTTTTATTTTTTACACCTACAGCACCTGGTCTTCCTAGGTGGTGTCCCATCCAAGGACTAACCAGACCCGACCCTGTTTAGCTTCCGAGATCAGACAGGATCAGGCTTGTTCAGGATAGCATGGTCATGGACAAATATAGACATTTTGAAATTTGATATTTTTACTCCATGTAATAAAATCAAGAAAAAAATATTGAAAACTTTCAGAAAAAACATTAACTACATAAATATTTAAAATTGTTTGGAAGCACTTAACTCGACTGGAGTGAGTATAAATAGTGGGAGGAAATACTCTTCAATAATTCAAAATAGAATAAGTAAATTAAAAATGATGCACATTAATAATGTTTGATCGAGAATCTAGTAATTGACACTGGCATTGCCAACTCATTTAAATGAAAATGGGCACTTCCTAAAAAATAGACACACTACAACTGAGCATTCTAATCAGAGTCGACAGGAAAACATTAATGTTCATCTTGTCCAACATAGTCATTTCGCTGATGAAGAGACTAACCCAGTTAAGTGCCTTCCCAAAATAAGATGATCAAGCAATTGAAGGAAAAAAATTGAACTTGAACATGTTTCTTCTGATTTTAAGGTCAATGCACTATCTAATATTAATGAATAGAAAGTTTATTAAGCATCGGTTAAGTGTTAGATACTGTAGTAATTTTGGAGAAATAATTATGGAATGGATATCCATGTTCTTCCAAGCCCTGTGCTTCATCTAGTTTTATCTCATTATGTAGAGAGACAAGGAAAAATTCAGGATATGCTACAATATGTTACACACACACACACACACACACACACACACACACAAGAGTGGTACCTATTTCTGAGCATTCCACGTTTTATAAGATGTAGACCAACTTTTCCATAGGTTTTTCCAGAAGACCTTATCACTTGGAAAACATGAATGGAAATCTACTCCTAATGATGGTGTTAGGGGAAGATATGTAGCAAACACATTCTCACTACTGCTTCTCTGCATTTTATGTTTAAATTGGATGATGAAACTGGTTTTCTGAACTACTTTTTGACAATTAGGTAGTTCTCAAAATATTGCACATAAAATTACACTATAGCTCAGGAATTCTATTCTTATATACTCACAATAGGTATGAAAACATTCAAAAACATTTACATAAATATTCATAGAATAAATCATGACAGTCAAGAGGTGAAAATAACACAAATGTCCATGAATGATGAATGGATAAACACAATGTGGTATATCTATATAATGGTTATTTGATAATCAAAAAAATGAAATACTGATACATACTACAAAATGGATGAAACTGGAAAACATTATGCTAAGTGAAGAAGCCAAAGAATACCACATATTGCATGATTTTTTTAAATTTATAAATATCAAAGACAGGTAGATTTATAAAGGCAGAAAATAGATTAGTGTTTGCATAAGACTGGAAAGGGGTATCTGAGGACTGATTGCATTTGTAAGTACATAATTTATAATAGGGGTTTACATAAACTCAGCACAAGTGTGGTACTATAAGTCTGGCACAGACTAGGTTTTGGAACACAAATTCTGCACCTGGCAAATGATACAGTAGATGCAAAGATAATTTTGAGGAAGTAATGATAAGTCATATTTAGCATTTCTTACTTCTGTGCTGCTTTTACCTAATATGATATAAAGATGCTTTCAACTCCTATTCTAGTTATAACTGTTCCCTGTTCTGATTAATGGCATATTTTGAAAAGCTACGAACACAGGAAGTTAGGAAGAAGTACCACTCTATGTAAAGTATGCAATCATTTTTGTACGAGTGAGACCATTTTACTATCCTCACCATGAGTTTTAAGGGTATGAATACTGAAGACATTTCTGTTACGTATTTGTTTTTTAACAGCATTTCTCTCCAGATAAAGTAAATATTTTTTTTCCACTGATAAAGGAGATTAGTTTATGAAAGATGTGAATGACTTCTTGCATAAACCAAGGACTGAAAGTAGCTAGAAGCTAGTTTTTAAAAAAAAGCATCGAAGAGGAAAAATTAGTGATGTACAGATGTATATGAGGGTGACAACTTTCCTCATATGCTGAAAATATTTAAAAAGTTTGTTTTCTATGTTTCGTATTAGTGTCTGATTATATTTAAAATATTTGATAATCCATAGCTATAGTGCCTTAGTTTATAAGGCACTTCTGCATAATGTGTCACAGTTAATCTTCATAATTATTCTAGGTACTCCTTCCTATGTTTTAGAAGCAAAGCTGTTTAAGTCTCTGGGTAAATGTCTACAAAATATGTCCTGTATTTCATGTACTGATTTGAGGGTTTCCTACCCTTCCCTATTCTCACTCTAAAACACTCAATGGAATAAACTGTAAGTGGATATGAATCACAGTGGCAAGCTCCGAATATCATAACCTTTCAAAAATATCTCTTCCATTTGTGACAAATCAGAATTAATGAGCATGAAAATAAAATGCCTGAGGCTCAAGTCTCATAAGAGGATACATGGACCTTTACTGCCTGATTTTGTAAAGATTCTCCTTATTCTCTGGTCAAATACAATAGCAGAGCTGTTCTTTAAGGGGTCTGTAACATTTGTGTGTATATGTAGTGGGTATGTGAAATCACATGTAACACATTCCATTTGTTCAAGAACTCAGGTATGCTCTAGCAGAGAAACTAGCTTCTTTCCAAAGGATAAATGCATAGTCACTGAAATACATGTTGGAGATAAAAAATTTTATTGAATGTATATACAGGAAAAAATTAAAATAATTCTAGACGATTGAATTTTTTACAAGTTTGTGAAGCTGATTATTCCAGATTTCTAATTGTCCTTATTTAAATATTTATTTATTTTTATTTGCATTTTATTATTTATTTAATTTTTTAAAAGTAAGTTTTAGTTTTTCTTCTTAATTTATAATATTATAAAATTATATTATATTGCCTGAGCACTCTCATTTCTCTAATTTCTATATCTGTAATTAAGTTAAACATAGCATTACTTCCAGAATGAGTATATGTATTTATCTCTAGACTTCTTTCCAGTATTTTTAATTCCTTTATATGTCGCCAATGAATGATGTCAATCTGCTGACAAAATTGACATCTTCAAATGAGCAAGTAATTAAACATACACACCCACACATATATACACATGCTCACACACAGAGATACACAGATTGATTGATGGATGAATTTATCTAGACTTTTAAGATAACAATTTTATAAAATTAATATTCTTTATATTTTTACTTCATTTATCTGTTTGTATATTTATGTTCATGGATGTAACTTAATATATTTGTTTTACTTTTATAAATACTTAATTTCATTGCCTGAAGCAACATCAAATTTTGTTTATGTATTTTAGATCAAAACAGCAATATTTCTGAGTCGAGTGATTAAAAAATGTAATATATTTGACTTATCCGTTTTCAAAAGCACATTGATTTTTTCTTCTGGCAAAAGTATATGTATATATTGTTCTCCAGACGCATTGTACATACTTTGTATTTAACTTAACTTTCTGATACATTGAATACCATCATCTTAATGTTTTTCCAATTTGATAATCAAGAAATATATTTACATTTTCATTTTATTTTTATTTAATAATTTTCCGATGCAGTTGAACATTTCACAATATTTTAAAGTAGTCATAAATTAAGTCTCACATAAAATAAAATATTCTATAACTATATTGTTTAACTTATAGGATTGTTAAAGTAACTCATAAATTCAAACATACTAAAGAGAGAAATTAAGTGAGGTGAATATTCAGAATTAATATTTATATGTTTTGAAAGACTCTATATCAAACCTATAGAATATATTCCTTCAGCTCCCACCACTTTTTTATCATGTATATGGAAGGTGATTTCAAGCAAGAGAATAATTAAATTTGCAGTTACCCAGAATCTTGAAATAACTTACAGTAACTTTTAATACTTTTGTAATGGAAAATGTCAGTGATAGAGACTCTTAATTTATATGAGATGATAATTTTTAAATGAAAATGACTGCCATTAATACATTTTTGTATCTTATATTTCATTAACATTTTCAATACCAATATTTTTTCTCTTCATTTTCTGAGTTGCCACAGGTTTTAAAAACTTATTTGTATAACATTTTGTGATGATATACTTAATACATGAATGGACACTTGAAAGAATTGCTTCTATTACCACTCAAGCTTCTTTCAGGTTTCTTAGGACCCATAGTAGTTCTGCACATTTCTAATGTTTTATGAGAAACGTGCTTAGATTTCTCTATTTGTATAATATGATCATTTTTCAAAACTGGTAAGTATAAATGAGAAAAAATATGTATTGTTTTAGTATTCATATATATGATAAAAAATGGCTTCTCTGAAATAAACAGTAACCTGTATTCCTTAATATTTATAGATTTTAAACATGGATTTTAATCTGTTTGTTTCGGTAATATTCTTACTTCAGATTTTAAAGGTTGTGGGAAAAAGAGAGGCAGAAGAACTAATAATCTTGTTTTAGAAAATACACTGGAATTTGTTAGCATATCATATATAATTATTTTAATCCCTCTCCAAAAAAAAATGTATTAAATCCTGTCATTTGATAGTAACATTAATAATGGAACTAGTGTGAAATTCATATACTTGTAGTATTTATTATTGAAAGAATAGCTATACTTACATTATGCTTTTTAAAATAAATCATGAGCTTGTGTTATGCAATGTGAATGTTTTTAAAGAATTGTCATTAGGGAAAATGGAACTCCCTCCAATTGCACAATGTGAAATCTTTGAAAATAGCTGCTTTTAAAGGCAATCAAGAAACTCGTATGGTATCATGGTGTTAATTAGTAATCAACTTTTAACACAGAGCACTGATTATTTGTTTTTTTTCTTTCAATGTAAAAATTTTTGTATTTTTTTTTATTATTTTCATTTAAGTGTAGTTGCTACACAATTATATATCATTTAGATTAGTTTCAGGTGTACAATATAGTGAGTTGACATTTTTATACCTTGCAATGTGATTATCTGTCACCTTGAAAACTTATCACAATATTATTGACTATATAATTTATTTAATAAAATAAATTTATGGAAACATACACATCATTAATAATCTTAATAATTAAAATAATAATTAGTGGTTATAATTCTTGCTAATCATAATGTACGAGATATCAACTTCTGATTTTCCTAACCAAATGGAATTCGTATTATTTTATTTTTCATAGAACTGGATTTATATTGTTTTGGATCAAGAATGAGATGTTTAGTTTACCCATTATAACAATTTTTATTCGTAAAACATTACAATGATATCTCTTCTTACATGTTATTCTGTCATATGAGCTTGTCTCTCTTCCATCAAGAGCTAAAGCATTATTCTTCTTCATGCACTTGAACCTGACCAATAAAATATTGCAGAAATGATCCTGAACCAAGTAGTGAGCATAGTCTAAATTTCCCATTTAGGTTACATTTTCAAGAAACCCTGTAGGAGGTAACTTACTCTAAGACAAAACATTCCATTAAAAAAAAAGAAAGAGAAAAAATACAGAGGGGAAGAGAGCAAGAGCACTCAGATGTGGAAATGAGGAAACCATGTAAGAAATGGATCCACCAGCTTTAGGCACTCTATTTTCTTCCATGTGGATCAGACATGAACTTTTAATTGGGCCCTTCCACAAAATCTCGAGCAAACGATTTTTTTGTTTGTTTTATAAATCACTAAATTTTGGCCAGTTATTAATGTGGCACAAGATATCTGAAACACTCATGCTCACATGAAAGAAATATAAAAATACAATGAAAATATAGGTTATTAAGTTCTATTAGTGATGAAGAATAGTAGATCAACAATTGAAATTAGATTTTGTAATGTAGCTCGATTATTTCCTGACTGCTTAGTATCTGTCTGTTTATAGAAACTGCCCTTTTCCCTACCTGCTGGTGTCAGCATTATCATTGTCCTTCTTCTCTTTTTGTAGGTAAAGACTCAAGATAAGCAGTAATCTCCAACTCCCCATACGTAGTAATTGGATTAAAAGTTACATAAAACTAGATAATAAAAATCCTTTTGATGGAATCATTACTGATTTTAAGGAGAAGATAATCTCTCTTTTTGAAATAATTATGACTGAGAAACAGTTGATCCTCGGGCTGCCAGTGGACAGTACGGCCAACATGTGGAGAAGGCCATTCTTTTAAACTTAAGAATTTAAAAATGTAGATAGATGATAGATATAGATATACAGATGATAGATGATAGATAAATAGATAAATACATATAGATACATACATACATACATAGAAAGAATGGATCAAAGTGAAGAAGAAAGTGATAAATAAAGGCATCTTTTGAACTCCAAGATCCAGTAATGCCTTAAGCAAGTTTTCCTTTGATTTCAGTTATGCAAGCTTCAAAATATCATTTTTTGCTTGAACTTGTTAGGATTATTTTTCTTTTACTAAAACTGGAAGTCCTGACTAAACAAACTATATTGAATGTTGTATGATCTGTGGGGAT
Source organism: Rousettus aegyptiacus (assembly GCF_014176215.1). Lineage (NCBI taxonomy): Eukaryota > Metazoa > Chordata > Mammalia > Chiroptera > Pteropodidae > Rousettus > Rousettus aegyptiacus. Next base: position 65,628,626 of record NW_023416286.1, read on the forward strand.
GGAAAGAAATCATAACAGAACCTGCCACCATGAGTTTATTATCAGGTTAAATTTAAATAGGAAAATGTATCAACTTTCATTTAAAAACAATTGTGAAGCATTTATTATGAGCAAAAATTTGTACATGACATATAGAAGTATGCATACATGTCGATATTGTACATCTTTTCAAGAAATTAACAACATATTGAGAAATTTTTGTTATTAGATTGATAATATAAAACTTATGGGTCCCAGAGAATGAGAATTTGGGGTGAAGACGAAGCCTTTGATTACCAAGAATTCCCATGGGAACATATAGTTGTTAAACGCTGGGAAATAAATATCTCCAGTCCTTTTTTCCCTTCCACCAGCTGTCCTCATGGGGCACAAGTCTCAAGAGACTAATCTGTCCATAGCAGTATTGTAGAAAAAAAAATTATAGACTAACATTCTTATTTTATTGGTTCTTCAGCATGGAAGGGGCCAGCTATATAGATGACAGTTTCAAGTCCATATGAGGCTATATTTTCTTTCTCCACCATCAGCTCTAGTAGAATGCTGCTCTAGTGTAAGATACTTCCATCACAGAATAAGCTATGTTCTTATTTCTTCCACTGATTAGTTTTTTATGTACTTAACCATATAATTTCCCCAGCAGAATCAATCTCCTCTAAATATCTTAGCTATTTTAGTAATTACCTCTTCTGTAAGAAATATCCCTCTGAGCCTTTTCACTTGCTCCAGTCTGTCATCAGTATTCTCCAGGCTTACTACATATCGGATATATTTGAAACATAATTTTTAAAAAACTACAACAGTAATAACACATATACATATTAACTATCACTTCCTGGCATTTCACTAAGTACTTTACCTTTAATAATTCAATTAATTAGACAATATTTTATACATGAAGGTTCAGAGGTAAATACAGAAAGCATGATTTTTCCCAAGATCATAAACTAGCAAGTAACAGAGGTGGAATTCTAACTGAACAATCTATGTCCAGAGTCCTTGTAGGGGCTGAAAATGGCTTTTAAATGATAATTTTGGAAGTTATAAAATCCTGTCTTTATTGTTTTCTTTCTTTCTACTTTTTGAGATATCTGATTGATATATATGTAGCTCACCCAGACTGATAGTTTAGGCTTCTTCCAAACAACAGAATCTCTCATAAACTGTCTCACTGACGAGCCGAGCTCTTATTAGATTGAGCCCTTTATCATTATGAAAGATCCCCTTTGTCTCTTATTATGACCCTCATTCTCTAAAGTCTATTTTGTCTAATATAAATATTGCTACCCAAGCTTTTTTTTAAATTTCAATTTGCATAAAATATCTTTTTTCATCCCTTTACTTTCAGTCTGTGTGTCTTTCAATCTGAAACGGGTCTCTCGTAGACAGCATATTTATGTGTCTTGTTTCCTTATCCATTCAGCTACCCTATATCTCTTGATTTAATTCATTTACATTTAAAGTGATTATTGATAGGTTCATAGTTATTGCCAATTTAGTATTCACATATATAACTATATGTATACACATATATGTTTGTGTGTGTGTGTGTGTGTGTGTCTGTGTATGCATTCCCCGCCGCCCCCCCCCCCCCACACACACACCCTCTTCTTTTTCTTAAAGGAGTCCCTTCAACATTTCTTATTAGACTGGTTTGGTAGTGATGAACCAGTTTAGTATATTGGTAGTGATGAACTCTTTTAGCTGTTTCCTGTCTGGGAAGCTCTTTATCTTTCCTTCAATTTTAGATGATAGCCTTGCTGCATCGAGTAGTCTTGATTGTACATCCTTGCTTTTCAACAGGCCAAATATTTTGTGACAGTCTTTTCTGGCCTACAAAGTTTCTGTTGAGAAATCAACTGACAGTCTAATGAGAGCTTTCATTGTAGGTAACTAACTGCCTTTCTTTTGCTGCTTTTAAGATTCTCTCTTTGTCTTTAATTATGATGTGTCTTGGTGTGGGCTTCTCTGGGTTCATCTTGTTTGGGACTTTATGTACTTCCTGGACTTAAATGTCATTTCCTTTACCGAGTTAGGGAAATTTTCAGTCATTATTTCTTCAAAAAGGTTCTCAATTCCTTGTTCTCTTTCTTCTCCTTTTGGTCACCCTATGCTGTGAAAGTATGCTTAATGTTGTCACAGAGGCCCTTAAACCAGGAGTCTCCAATCCCCTAGCCGCAAACTGGTACGAGTCTGCGTCCTGTTAGGAACAGGTCCACACAGCAGGTAGTGAGGGGCTGGTAGCAAGAGAAGCTTCATGTATATTTGCAGCCGCTCCCCAGCGCTAGCATCATCACCTCAGCTCTACCTCAGATCATCAGGCCTTAGATTCTCATAGGAGCACTGGTTCCTGGTGCCAAAAAGTTGGAGACTGACTGTTGCCTTAAACTATTCTCATTTATTTAATTCTTTTTTTTCTTTTTGCTGTTCCAGTCGGGTATTTTCTGCTACCATGTCTTCCAAATTGCTGATTCAGTCCTCTGCTTCATCTAGTCTGCTGTGATTCCTTCTATTGTATTCTTCATTTTAGTTATAACATTCTCTATTTCTGATTGGTTATATTTAATAGTTTTTATGTCCTTTTTATGTTTACGATCATTTTGTCGAAGTTCTCCCTAGTTCCTTGAGGATTCTTATAACCTGTCTTTTGAACTCTGTATCTGGTAGATAGCTTGCGTTTGTTTTGTTTAGTTCTTTTTATGGAGTTTTCTTCTTCTTTTTTTCTTTTTATTTGAAACATGCTTCTTTTTCTCTTCATTTTGGCTGCCCTCTGTGTATTGTTTCTCTATATTAGGTGGATCAGCTATATCTACCTATTACATAGGTGGCCTTACACAGTAGGTGTCCTGTGTGGCCCAGTAGTGCACTCTCTCTGATCACCTAAGCTGGGTGCTCCAGGAGATTCTCTTCTGTGTGTTATGTGTGCCCTCCTATGGTAGTTGAGCCTCAATTGCTGTTGGCAGGTTGATGTGACCCTCAGCCTGACTGGTTGTGAGTATTGGCCCCAATTACAGCTTAGAAGCTCATATGCAGAGGCTGACCCCACTGAGCAAGATTCACTCTAGTGTGCTCTGGTTCTTGCCAAGACAACCCTTTCAATGTGCTGTTTGTTGGGCTAACGGGGGTGGGGGCAGGTTGGGGGAGGTGTTCTGTTATCATCTGAAGCTAGCCACTGGATTTGTTGTTTCTGGAGCCTCTTGAGACAAAACTCCATTGCAGTCCAAAGTTAGCTGCTGCCTGTGACTGGCCCAGGGCTACCTGGTAAGATCTATAAAGTGATCCACAGTTGGTAGCTGCCTGTGCTGGACCTGAAGGCATGTGGGAAATGCTTCACACAGTGCTAACCAAGACCAGCTGCCACAAGTACCAGGCTTGGGGCAGCCCAGAAAAAGACTCAGGACATTCTGAGGTCTGCTGCCACCACCTGCCAACTGTCCATAAGGCTCAGCCACTGAAAGAGTCTTGGGCATAAAAGAGTTGGTGGAGGCAGGGTCTCAAGGAGTCATGGGGGTGAAGCAAGTGGAGTTTACCAAGCCAATACAGATTCAGATTTGGCTGTATAAGAAGAGAGCTCAGCACAGGGTCAATGGTGGCCGTCTCTCCAGCCCTTGTCCTGAAGCCACACAACTTAGTTTCTCCCTATACCTCTTTGGCACTTCCTGAGATGCTGTCCCTCTGCTGGAGCCTGGGTGAGTACCTGTGAGAGAGTGAGTCTGTGTGTGGGCCCTTTATGAGGATGCCTGGGTTTCCGGTAGCCTTTCATATTACCTGGTGAATGAAATTCCTACTGATTTTCACAGCCAGATGTTATGAGGGCCTCTGCCCAGCACTGGGCTGGCAGGAGCCTCGTGTGGAGCTGAGACCCCTTGCTTCTCAGAGAGGGAAACTCCACAGTTAGGTAACCCTCCCAGTTCTCAACTGCCACATGTGGGCGTCAGGCCAATCCATGCCATTTCTCTACTCATCCTACCAGTCTGGACATGGTTTCTCTTGTATATCCTTAGTTATAGGACTTCTGTTCATCTGGTTTGTTCTCCAGGTTAATTGTTCTATAATTTGATGTAATTTCGATATGATCATGGGAGGAGGCAGGCGCAGCGTTTACGTACTCCGCCATCTGGATCAGAACACTGACATCTACATGGTTTTAAATGTTCTAGATTACCAGTTTATTATAAAAGAGTATAATTCAGGAATAGTCAGATGGAAGAGATGCATAAGGCCAGGTGTGTGGGAAGGGGCATGGAGCTTTCCAGCTCTCTTTGGGCAGGTCTCCCAGCACCTCCTCCTAGGTTCACCAACTTGAAAGTTCCTAAATGTTTATAAAATAAGATTTCTTTAAGTGACACAATTCTTTCTTTTAAACCGATGCTTTAAATTAAACAAAAATTATATAGTTAGACACATATTGTTTAAAGAATCTTAATAACATATGGTCCATCTAATTATTTGTTGAAGTTTAACAAAATACAAAGTGCTATGAAATTACAAAACTGCTTTTTCGATATTGATTATAGATTTGCTTTTATATCTACCTATGTAAGCCCATCCCGAGTATAAGGTTAATATATTTTATATGGTTTTTATTTTTGTTTCTGTGCTATAATTATTTAGTTATTTTATATTAATGAGGCCAGCATATTCTTGTAGATTGAAGAGCTAACTGGCCCTATGTTAAATGAGGGAGAACTTCTATTTATCTGCAACAAAAGTGCACTTTAAAAGGACATAATTCCAGTTAAAATTAAGTAATGAAATGGGAAGGTATAGATTTTATATGTGAGTGACAGATCTTAAGCTATAGATGAGAATAAATTATTATTCCTATAATTTTCAAAAGATTTGCTCTGATTTACATTGTTTTAAAAAAGACCTCAAAAGAGTAAGGTCTATATTCTTAAACTTTTTGCATGTGTCTGAATATATTTAATGCTAACATGTATTTACTTTCAATCATTTTTGCCTCTGCTGAGGAGCAATGTCAATATTTTTATCTACTTACTTTATAAACCTCAAAATATTTAGTACATAGATAATTCCAATACATAACTCTTAGCAGGATTTAAATTCATTGACTTTTTAAGCAGTAGAAACTAAAGCAAAAAAAAAAAAAAGTTTGTTCCATTTTTTTATCTTTAGCTTAAAGTATTATCTATTGCTGCCATAATTACTGAAATTCTTTGAACTGAATATGTTTTTCTCCTTTTTCTCTTATTTCCATCCCCAAAGCAATTTGATTCAAATTTCAAGTCCCTTAACAAACTTCCTCTTTTTGAATAATACCCACATGCTGATAGGAGTTCCTATGAGGTTTTGTTCAATCAAAAATGTCATTTGAGATGGAGCACATTTGAAGGTATTACTACAAATATTTATTCCTAATTATCAGAAAATGTTATAAATAAGGCACATTTGTGCTTGGGAAAGCCTAAATCTAATATGTTAGAACAAAGTTATATAAGATATGGTAGGCATTTATAAAGGATCGCATATACCATTTAAAATTATTTTTTTCGGTTTCACTTTAAAACTGTTTAGCTTTCAGGAGAATGAGCTAGAGTTCTGCTGCATAAATAGAGAAACGATGCAAAAGGAATAAAAGCTGATGTGGAAAATGATTATTAATAGAATGTCTTAGGTAGTGTCTTATTAAAATAATGACCTTGAAATCTAGTAGTGATCTGAGAAGTTAAAATGTATTTTATGGGGGATATATATAAAATTAAGATAATTCACTGAGATTGGATTCAACAAGCAAAAGTATTTTTTCTTTAAATTTTGAATAGAGATATATGACTGTAAATATTATAGAGTCTGTTCTATGCTGACCCTGAGGACTCTCCGCAAACGATTAATTGTGATCGTTCCCTCTAATTGAGATTTGGTTTGACTTTATGCTAATAAATTAGCCTGTGTTGTGCATCATTTTAAATGCTCCAGTGAACACACAAATTTTCCAATTTCAAATGAATTCAACTGATGCATTACCATGAACGTACCTTGATGCTGTGATTCAGTATTTTACTGAGGTGACTCAACCTAGCTCCTCATTAAAATTTCAGGAAAGAGAACAAAAATGTATATCATTGTGCATTAATGTATATTTAAAAATATTTACACTAAATTTCTAACTTAGAGTGTTATATCTCAAAATGTACAAAAGAAGATATTAAAGCAATTAAAAGAATAGACTACGTTACTTAATGCATAAGTACTTTTAGAAATTGCGGTCACTCTAGATTGGTACGAAGCATTTCAGTATTTTAATAAACTAGAAGGAGCAAAATGGTGTAGGTACTAGTCGTTAAACATAAATTCGAAAAATCGAAAATTCTCTTACTGGTTTGCATTAATAGGCAAAACATATAAATTTTGAAGCAAGATTCCAATAATTCAAGTAATTTATATTATTATTAAAATCTAGCTGCTTTTGGTGGCAAGTAAATTTGTAAAATTATTTCATTTGTTTTTAGGTGAAAATTTACAAGGTAGAAGTCATTCATTAGACTTCTATAGATTTTGTACACACAAAAATGTATAAAAATGGGAAATATGAAAATATTAGCCTTTCACGTACATACTTAAGGTACTCTAAATTGTCCCCACATTAATGTCAAAATTAATTAACCTACCATATAAAATCTTTCATTACCTAAACTTTGTTCTCTGTTCACTTTACCTTACAGTGACAGTCATGTTTCTCATTTCTCTATTATTTATCGCTTTAGGACAGTTGTACATTCATTTCTACCTAAAATTCACCTTCCCACCTCTGCTTTTTCCCATTATCTGGTTAAATACTAAATGTCCATTATGATTCAATTTCAAATTTCTCTTTTGTTCTCTCAAGACACCTGTATATTCCCAAGTTAGTTAGTACATCACATTGTCCTTACGGTGACATTCTCAACAACTAACACAACATATGTAATAGCGTAGTTATGCAATAGTCAACTACATCACTTTGGGAACCCAAAGAAATAATTATATACACTAATGCACAGTGTGTGTGTGTGTTTAGCAAAGAGGATTGAACTGGAACTTCCAGTGAGGCTTTTAAGAGTGGAAAATGATGTATGAGTAAACTTTAGATATTCAGAGAGGACAAAAACAATATTACAGAGGGACTGGTTTGAGCAAGACTTTGAAATTCAAAATGATTATAATCTGCTTGGGGAACATAAACTAAGTAGAAGTGGAAACACTCCACAGACTGTGAGAGGTGCAGATTTGATCAAATCAGACGATAATTTCAACTGGGACATTTCAAATCGACCACTAAATACCCAGGCCCAAAAAGCATATTAAAAGACACTGTGACATCTCAATAAAGCTGGGGGAAAAAATTAAAAAATAATTAATAAATAAATAAATAAATAGATATTTTTAAAAAAAGAAAGACAGTGCTAAAAACTAGAAAGCCACATAAGACTCACCAGCATGGTAAAATCCCACACTCTTATGGTGGTATCCAGGATGAATTCTAGTGACAGTCCTCAACATATTTCATCCTATTTATAGCAATCACTCTCTTAAAAATTATTGAAGACCCAAGAATGATTTTGTTTATAAGGATTATATATTCCTAGATTTATAAATCTAAAAATTAAAATGGAGAAATATTTAAAATATTTATTTATTCATTTTAAAATACAACAAACCCACTTTTTTCAACATAAAATTTTTACAAAATATATTTATATTTTGGTAAAGAAAAATTTAGTTAGATGTGTAACATTGTTTCACATTTTTGACATTTCTTTAATGAATAGCTTAATAAGAAGAGTTAAACTATCTTATCTTCTGCATCAAATTTGTTGCCTTATAACATTTAAAAGTATACAATAAAAATTCTCTTTACACAGATATTTAGTTGGAAAAAGGAAACCTTGAGAACTTCAGGGGTCCTCAGATCACACAATGAGAACCATCAAATAAAAGAAATATGGAAGCCAAATACTTATGTGACTGTTATGACAGATGAACTGTTAGGTGAAAGACAGTATAAACAGTTTCATCTATAGAAATCATTTTTTAAATATTTACCCAGGACTAACTCCTAAATGAAGACATTTTTAACTCTCTATGTACACCCTAGAAGATAACCGTATATTCATTAAACAGGTTTTATGCTGCTATGAGGATTTGAATCAATATTAATGAAACATTCTAGAAAAGTAGTTTTACAAACATATGGTATGCAGTCATCCTCTTTCCTTTGTAATAAGCCAGAGAACATAACAGAGATCAGAGAAAATTTTACTTTATCCCATTAGAATACCCACACATCTCCCAGAAATGCATACTCAGATACAGCCTAGCTTGTCACAGTGACACAAAATATAAATCTGTGTCCCCTCCAATTAGCCTTATCTGACCCCCACCTTACTGTGCCCATCAAATTCTTCTCACTAGTAGTATTTTTATGATTTACTTAATTATGCTTCATTAATACCTAATTATATGTACAGTGTCATTCAGAAACTATTTCTTAGGTAGAGATGGATCATTTCTGTTGACTTAGCATTTCTCTTGTGACATTTGTCCAATCCATCATTGTGTAATACTGGATTTCTCTTTGATTAATTTGTATGGCATAAATCCTATGTGTTTTCAGAACTACCTAACTTAGCTACAATTACCTATAACTCAATATTTTCTACTTAAATTTGTCTACCAAATATATAATGTATAACAAGATGATATGCACTTCAAAGAAGACATAATAAATTTATACATGTATAAAGTATCCATATGAAGCAACCTAATAAGCATGGTAAAGAAAAAGGTAAGGAATAAGTAATGTAAATTTGTTTTTATAAATGAAAATATATTTTTTCTCAAAAACCACAACCATATTTTTTTTCTATCTGAGTGTTGTCTTCAAATATCTGCCTTCAAATATATCCTATTAGCCACGTGGTTTATCAGCTCCTGATGTATTCTTTCATAACTCTAATTTTAATTGGATGATTTTGCTGTTCCATCAATTTAACCTTTGCTTTTGTGCAGATTCTTCCCAAACTTATATTTGTAATTTCTTACCTCAAATTAATAGGGAGCATGAGCAGAGATTGTCACCTTGGAGTGTTTCAAGCATCCAATCTCTGCTTAGTATTCTTATTACTAGAATCTAGACGATGGACTCTGTATGTCTTGCCTTCAGTGTCTCAACAGTGTCCAGATGCTTATTTTTATTACCACATTGAAGAGCTCTCACCTCACTCAAACACCCCTCATTTTATCTTCCTTAAGACAGAGGTGCATTTTGCCTTTCTACTGTTCAAATCCCTTTATATGGCTCATAGACTAACACTCAGACCCATGAAAGTTAAAATTTGACAATATCCATTCCTTTCACCCCTACTGCTCTTTCTAAAAATCTTTTATTCAAATAGATAGAAAACACTCAAAGGAAAATAAAATAGATGAAAGTCAGTTGAACCAACTAAAGGATAAGCCAACCAGCAAAAGTATTATTATAACCTATGACAGAGCAAGAAGAAGGGTGGTGAGAATTAACTTTTATGCTAATAATTAAAGGAAAGTTGTTCTGACAATTGGTGGGGAGAAGGAAAGGAGAAGCAGAAAGTTTGGTTCTGAAAGATAAAGATGTATTTAGGGCAGCTGCTTCAGCCACTGTGAAAAGAACAAAAAAATCACCATAGCTAGAAATTTTGACAGGCTCTAGCAAGCAAATCAAATGAACTGACTACATGAGTAATAGTGAATAAATAAAAATGAATTCAAACCAATGCATTTAAACCTGGGGCTGTGCTAAATATCCGACTCAACTAGATTTGTTGAAAATTGACCAATCGGTTTAATTTTCTTTCTTTCTTTCTTTCTTTTTTCTTTTTTTTTTTTCTTTTGGCCATTACTTAACAGGATGGTGTAGGGAATGAGGGGTGAGTGCACTGTCACCAGAATGGAAAGTATAAATGGTCTTCAAAAAGTGGCCTCATTGTTCTACAGTTCCTAATCAAATATTACTAAATCAAAAGGCTCTTTAGTTGGGGGGGGGGGGGGTGAGGGGTGACAAAAAAAAAAAAAAACCTTGAACCTACATAAAATCTTTCAGCACAATTGACATAAGTTTACTTATGGTCATTATTTACCCAATCTAGTATGAATGTATGGATATGTTTGTCTTTCTACAAAAAATTGATATGTTTGATCAAAAACTATTATAACTAGGGATGGTATATAATTTATTATTGATACATACATATATCAATAGTATACATAGTATATCATAGTACCTAGATGATATTACCCCCTTAAAATATGAAAAAATTGGAAATCTGAAACCTATGTGGCCATAAGAGATTTGAGTAAGCCGTGGTGAGATGGTTCACTGGGACTGTTATTGAAGAAAAGAACCCCCTGACTCAAAGACCAATCAAGGAAAAAGACATTTCCCTTAGCCTCATTGCCCATAGAAATGAGTTTTTCCTTTGGGCATAATCCTGAGGGAATGTTTAATAGGAAGAATAATAGGAAAAATGGTCTTCTCTTTAAAATTACATGTTCTCTTCTTTAAATCCAAATGGAAGAATAGAACTGATCTATATATATATATATATATATATATATATATATATATATATATTTTTTTTTTTAATTTGTGAGGCATATGTAAATGGTTGTACTAACAAATATTAAAGTCTATCTATCCTCCTTACTATCAGAAAAAATCTAGTTATAGTTTAGTTTTTATATCAAGGTAAGACATGCTTTTTCAGTTGCTGATGTTTGTTTTTTCTTTACAGTTTCCCAAGGCAAAATACATAATACACATAATGAGTCAGAAATGATCGTTATTCATTTACAACCTCTCCAGTTAGAATGAAATACTGTCATTTTTAGGTCATTGTATAATGCTGCTTCTGGCATACGTGGATTGCATAAAGTAACTTTCAGTGCCAAGGTTAATGTATCAACTTCAGGTAGTTGCTTTGTTGAATTTTGTTAAATATTCTTGAGCTTCTCTAACCCTCTGAGACAGACTGAAATGAAAAGGAATTTAATTAGAGTGTGCTGGGAATGTAATGTGGTACATTAAGTTTTTATTAAGAAAACTGGTACTGAACCACAACATTATTGGTTCTGAAATTATCCTTCTAGATAAACAAAGTATACATATATGTGGATAAGCAGACTGAATGTAAAGAGAAATTATCAAAAAGTACTAACTCAATGAAAATTAGTTTTGAAAGAAGAGAGCTTTCTTATGCCATGTAAAAATCAGAAATAAAGTTTCTACTTCATTCTGGAACCACTGTCCAGGCGTGATTATGCTGTGCCCATTTTAGTCACTGGGATTCAGTCCTCTTGTGATTTATTTCAAAGGCACATAGGTCCAGAGTTATTATTAGGTTAGTCTGTTAATGCAAAATCTGTCAAAAAGGCCTTGAAGTGGAAATCACACAGATGAATACAAAGTTCTAGCTTAAAATATCTTTAACTCAAGGATTTGACTATTTTAGCTTCAATTGGTGAAGGTAGCTCAAAATTAAGACAATTAATTAAATTTACCTATGTTTTTAGCAGTGTGTAATACATTTTTGGAGAAAATGTATTACAAAAAAGTAGTACAAAAAAGCTCGATTTAATTAAAGTCTGTTCATTCAGTTGTGTTAATATGTATTATTAACATAATTGATAAAATGCATATGAATAATAACATACAGAATGATAAAGATAGATCTCATAAACAGCAATAATGTTTTCCAGAATTTTAAACTCTGACTTTGAAATAGGTAATAGTTTTTTCTTGTTTTTCCTTGTTTTATCGGGGTGACAGACATTATTTACACTGTTTTATATTAAATTGCCATGAGTGATCATCTTTTAAACAGCAGTTAAAATTTTAAGAAATCTACAATTCAGATAATCCATCACTGCAATATTTTATCTGATTTATTTAGTTTGATATAGTTCATTATTTACATTACCTGAGTAATTATCTTAGTTTAGTTCTTTGCAAATATAGACAATGTCATAAACTAATTATCTTTATAATTTATCACCTCTTTACTTATCTCAATCATCCACTATAGAAAATTTACCACTGAAACAGAATAGTTTGTATAGATTTTCTAGCTCCTATTATGTTTAGTTTGAAAGAGGAAATTTTCATCTTTTCGACTGAAACTCCATAAAAAGCACTACCACTTCATTTGCTTTTCTTATAATCAGTAAATTTATTTTCTTAAAAACACTAGTTCATCTTAAAATTTCTATTAAACTGAGAACTATATTTTGTTAGAGCTAAAGGGGAAAAAACATAATTTGTGTAAACCTGAGCAAATTTCAAATCTATTACACTCAAGAATTATAGGCATTTTTATAAACAAGCATTACCTTCAGCACTTACATTTAAGGACACTTAATAATCTGTTAAAATACATTGTCAATTTTTTAAATATAATGAATAAAAAAATTAAATGTCTACTACATGTTAAATAAAGTTATTTCCTTACTCTTACATAAATAATATTTTTTAAAGTTTTCTCTTGAAAACTTTTTAATGTTAATGCAGGCATACATTAGAATTGGCAAGTAGATTTATTTTAATAACAGATCAAAAATTATATATTGACTAGTATATTAATGCTATATAATGATTTCATCAGCATCTCCGAATTTTACTGTTTTCCTAATGGTAGCATATTTGTACACTAAGGAAAGATAATCAGTAAATATTTGTTGATATAGAGTCCCATAATTAAAACTTAGGTTTTTTTAAGGAATAGTTCTATGATTTATCATTGTTTAAAACATGTTTTATGGGGTTTTATCTTATTCTCTCATTTATCATATTTCTTCATTTCTTCATTTTTCTTTACTCTGTTTTGGTTTCTATGGATTGTATGAAACAGCCACCTCTCCCAGTTTTGATGGCTTGGATTGGGGAAGTTCTAACCTTTATTATTTATCCGTCCTCTGGATTTTTATTATGTCCCAATTTTTTTGTGATGCTTTGGAATTTCAAAGACTAAAATAATATATATATATATATGTAATAAAAAAGTGATCCTTTATGACTTCCTTTTCTTATGAAGATCACCATTTTTAAGGCATAGTCTTTTGGTAACATCAGTGGTATATGATTAGAAGTTATGCCAGCAGACTATATCATCAAATCACTGTTCTTTCTTGTTTTTTTTTTTGAGTCATTTTTAACAATTCATTTAAAATCTTCATTATTCCATTGCTCTTAGTTTAATATATTACAGAGATGTTTTCATCTTAGTATTTTTTTTGCCAAAAATGATATCAGAAAATACACAATTCAATTTAGTTAATTTATTTATGAATACAAATAATTTTGTTGAAACTTTATTTTTTTTTAAAACAAGTATAAGTGTGTGTGAATGCCTGTGTATGTTTGTGTCTGCATTTTTTACATAATTCAGATTGCAATAGTCATTATAATAAGGTTAATAAGGAGTTTAAACAGTATCTGAAGCAGTTACTAACACACTAAATTTTACATTAGTCCAAATGCATGCTTTTAGATACCCTGATTACTTATCCTACTTAAAACTCACAGAATGCTGCTTAAAATATGTTCAATGCAGAACTCAGCCAGTAAAGAAGTAAAAAATGAGCAGAGATTATTATTTTTTAATGTAAGATAATTGGGAGGTAAACTAGCAGCAAAGCTGCTTTTCATTCACCAGCCAGGAAGTGAGTCCTTTCCAGGAACTGAATCTGCCAGCACCTTGATCTTGGACTTCCCAGCCTTCATAACTGTGAAAAATAGTTGTCTGTTGTTTAAGCTACCCAGTCTACAGTATTTCATTATGGCAGCCTGAGCTAGTACATTAGCCAGCATCATATTATCACTTCAAAATGAATTACTAGTAAATAATAAGTAATAAAAATTCTAGACCCAAAGTAAGTTTTCTCTTTTCTATTTAGAGTAGTAGAAGTATACAAAATATAGCCAGTTCTTCAAGACTTCTTTATATTTTTCATTAGTCACAACATTAACAGCTGTGTTTCTCCTAAGATCCTAGAAATAAATGCAGGTGTTCCTGGAGACAAATGCAAATGATATCAACTTCCTCATTTTTTAATCCACTGAGTGTTTAATTATGGAATGCTGTCTTTAGGATTTGTTTATGTTAGTAGCGATGTCTTACAAAATAGATGAAGAGCAAGAGTTAAAACTTCAGAGCAGTTCATGAATTATTCTTATCATCAATCTTGTCACTGTTGACAAATGCTCCATATGTTCATGTTCACAACTTCTTGTGCTTTGCTTGATTTTTTATGTGCTTTGAATATCAATACTTGAATAAAATAATGTTTATAAAGAAGGTAGCACACTACTATGTAATTTTAAGTTATTTTACCTTTCTTATTATCTATTACAATATTTCAATTTATACCTTTTGCTATATTTACTCATGTATGTCTTATCTATTCTACTAAAATGCAAACAATGTGAAGGTACAGTCCATGTTTTATACTTTTTCTACTTTAACAACAATTAAAGAGCAATATTTCAAGAGGTATTGTAAGGTAGTGCACAGATATTTTATAAATAAGAGTTATACATAAAATATTCTCTTTGACTTTCACCAAGTAATGATTTGAAAGTCTTGGAGATATTGCGTGCTTTGATAGAAAATTATTTTAGGTGTTATTTAGCCCCACTGTGCTTCAATTCTCTCATCTAAAATAGGGATGTTAAGGGTATTTATTTCATTATTTCTTGTGATTACAGATTTTGTAAAACGCAAAACGTAGTATCAGATATAGAAGCGATATATAATTATTTTCCTCATAAATATTAACTATTATTTACTTAGTTTATCATTGCTAGAAATCAGGATATATGCTGAGGAGCTTCTCCAAGTACCCCTTCAACACAGAGGAGTGTATAACGGACCCAAGCCAAATGACTCTAAGTCAGCAATACCTAAAGGAACGTCAACTGTGTGTGAGCAGCACCCTCACATCTCATGCTTCCTCTCATGCCAGGAGCAAGAAGGTTCTACACTCCCGTCATTCTGATTCAGGCCTGTTATTATAATCCATCCACCTCTCTTGGGGAATGATTTATAGAAACACCTGAAAGTTTTTTTCCTTCTTTTTTTTTTTTTTCCATTCAATTCACCTCTTCTTCTCTGTCCCTTTAGTTTTCGCTTTTATTCTGTAGCTTTCTATAAATTTGGAAGTAAATTAGTAAACTCTGTGCTGGTGTGGATTAGCATGCTACATGGATAAGTTCAAATTTATACTGAGCCTTTTTTTCTTTTTTCTTTTTTTTTTTTTTTTGACGTTACTATTATTTAGAACAATTTTGCCAGATGGAGAACTAGGTTTTTCTAGCAATTATTTCTGATTTTCCCAAAACTTTTGCAAGAAGTTATGTGAGGGAGCATGATTGGAAGGCACATGACTTGCCTAGTTTTACATAGTTAACCGGTAACAAATGTTTACTTCAGCTCTGAAAGACTCAAAAAGAATGTGCTATTTTTAAAGATTGGTAGAATATGGATCATATTAGAAGAGGAAAAATGTGCATCTCACAGCTTAAGAACTGATGAAAATCTCAGTATTTGTTATTCTGAAGTTTCTAATAAGAAAAATTAAAATACTAGAACAGGGCTCCACGGACTCCTAAGTTATCTGTGGTAAAATTCAAGGGATTTGTGAATTTAAGTGGGAAGAGTTACAGTTTCATTTTCATTAATATGTTATTTCTTTTGATTATAAATTTAGGTAATAATGAGTACATTATATTTGTCAGCAATGGAAGTCAAAAAACCTTTAATATAATATTGTAGCTTTTGCATATATCTCAAATCATATTTTTATTTATCACTACTTCAAAATTATTATTTTATTTTACCACATTAATAAGGAAACACATAGAATTCTACTTTGTGGTTTCATTAATTTGATATGTCAATTTTATATAACTTCAGTTATTTGCAAAGTTATTTTATTTATTTGCAAACATTTTATTTTATTTATGTGTTTATTTTATTTCTATATTTATTTATATCCTTTGTCTTCACCAGAATATCCAAGAGGCTTGTGTACGAAGAAATGAAGAATCTCTTTTTTAGGGTATACAGTGCCTGAAAACATGTAATTTTAACAAATACATCCAAAACTAGGGATGATTTTTTGATCATCAGCAAACTTACTAATTTCTTCTATTTCACAGTGTACAAAGGGTAATGTAAAAACACAAGTATGCTATCTACAAATCTAAAATCATAGTAATGAGTTTAAAATAATGATTTAGGGCTAATATTATATTACAGTGGGCTAACAGATCCCAAGATACCAGCTAAAGCAAATATTAGATTTTTTTTTTTGAGAATGTATTCATTATACCTACTATCATGGTTTTTAGGTCAAAGGAGAAATGGACTTTGGAGTTTGCAGTTATCATGATTTTTACTCCCTGGATAGGTATAAAAGAGGGGGGGAAAGTAGACATTAAATGAAAAGGACATGAATGCAATGGAATGGGAATAGAGATGAGAGAGCAATGAAGGTCCCTTTATGAAACGAAAATAGAAATTTTATTATACATATAAATGCTCCTTGACTAACTTGGACAATCATTTTGCTGAATAGCACAGAGCTCCAAGATAGAAGACACTATTTGCTAAAATAAAACTTGGGTAGTAACCAGAAATTTGGTTTTCATCCTATTCAATCTTGAGAATCTCACTGTCTTTGAAAATGCTTGTCATGAACCAGGGCATTTCAGAATTAGATAATAGAGAAGTTCAGTGAACTGTAATGTGCATTAAGAAACAGAGAATTTCTATGCTACCTTCGGGGAAAATGTCCTTTGGTTCCACTGAGATACACTGTCACTGACCTGCATTAAATATAGAATGTAATATTGATTTTTAAATGCATTTTTAAATGTAGTCTACACATACCACTTAGATGAGAAATCTTCTTTTATCCTTACAATAAAAACCTTGATATTTCTATATGACTCCACTAACTGATTTTAGATTAACTCTTCACCAAGCCACACTGATTTTTGATAACTGAGCTAACTACATGAAATTAATTAAATCTAACAGCTTGTAATTGTTAACATGTGTGTTCTTTAAGTCAAATCCTGCTATATGTTCCCAATTTGACTTAAATACCAGCACGAAAACATATACGTGTGTGTGTGTGTGTGTGTGTGTGTGTATCCCCCCGCCCCCCCCCCGAACATCTCATTTGTGCAGATATGTTATGTGTGCATTGGCAAACAAAATCTGTCCAAATTAAATGAGCTTCTATGATCACTTTGTTGTCATTTTTACTGGGTTATGGTAGAATTACTGAAAAATATTACCTTGTTTTAGTTTCTGTTTTTGTGTTTCAGTGTTTAATTATTTCAACTCTTTCTAAATGTTGACTAGGTGCCCAGATGACACTCTGCAGGAGTGGTCAGAATTTTTGCCAACTAATTGCTCAGATGTAAAGAAAAAGATAATAAATTAACCATCAAAAGATACCACAATATATCACAATACAGAGGTGTACATATTTTAATATAAAACATCTGGATTTGAATGTTAGAAGTTATGTACAGCAAAGCACTTGTCGTACAGTCTAGCACTGAGTAACAAGCAAAATGGTAGTTGTTTACTTTTGTTATGGTTTTTGCAGAATAATGATGTAAGTGAAAAAATGAGAGGACCCCCAACTGAATATTTCTGGGAAAGATTATAAGAGCTTCCTGTGGAGCTTGTGATATATTTTTGTTGATTTATAAAGAACAAATACAATTTGTACAGGAAAAAGAAAATGATTGCAGAGGTGGCTGGGAGGCAAATTCTGTTGTGCACATGGAAATATGCACTCTGTCACCTGTAGGTACCTGCAAGAAGAGAAAATATATTGTGCTAGAAGCTTGGAGAATACAGAAGATGGTATTGGTTCTGCTTTCAAGTAACTCCAAAAAAGTGCACCATTGGAATAACTAAAATGCGGACATAGAAAAAGGTTATGGGGGACTAGAACATGCACGGATTCTTTCTGACCAGTAACATTTTCAGAGTAATAATTCTAAGGCAGTGTTTCAACCTATTAAACATTGCAGACAATAAAGGATAGTTGGTGAAAGCATACAAAATTAGCTAAAAGTCTATTAAAATGGCCAGAGACTGCTTGAAGTATATATTTTTTTTAACTTGGAGGCAATCAGAAGAAGGACAGATGGATGGATGAAAGAAAGGGTAGGAGAAAAAGAAAAATAATGTTTTTTGGTATGAAAAGAAAGAGTCAAATTTGAGAGGTACTGAAACAGCAGACTTAAAGGCATTCATCATCAGCCAGTGCTAATAGAGGAAAGAGGAGTCTAGTTCAGCTATTTCTCAGTTTTCTGTGTGAAAAGTTCCTGACAAACACCTCTGTAAAATACAGTAGAAACAAATTACTAGAAAAATAAAATGAAAACTAAATGGCACAAAATATAATTTAATGTTTATTACCAGATTTAACAGACATAAACTTGCATTTCAAGGAACACATTCAGAACAAATATAAGGGAAAAAATCTTAAAACTGTATATATTACTCATCGAAAGTGTACATACAAGCAATTAGTTATTTTTAAATTGTGACATTGTGAAATTATAATTAAAGAGTTTTGAGTAAAATAAAAAACTCTTTATATTAAATACTTATATACATAATTTGAACTAACGTAGGTACCAATTTTGAAAGACTTTCATATGGCGAATGAGTTTGCTCTTTTTTTTTTAAACCTATCTAACTGAGACCGGATTGACTCTGGTACTGAACTAGGAAATAATGTTAAAGTTGCTTCTATACTATTTAAAAACAGCTTTATTAGTATAATTGAAATGCAACAAATTACACATGTTTAAAGTGTGTAATTTGATAAATTTCGGCATACATAAACACCTGTGAACTCTCATCATAATCAAGATAACATATCCAACATCCCCAAAGTTTCCTCGTGCTTCATTGCAATCCCTCCTTCTCTGTCTCCAAGAAATGACCGATCTGCTTTCTGTCACAATAGATTGCAGTACTTAGAATTTTATGTAAATGTAACTGTATATTATGTACTTTTTGTCCGGATGCTTTCATACAGGATAACTGTTTGGGGACTCATTCGTGTCCTTGCATGTATCAATTGTTCATTTGTTTTTATTGCTCAGTAGAATTACGTTTAATGGATAAACCAAATTTCGTTTATTCATTCGTGGGTCATTTCCAGTTTATGGTTAATACAAACATAGCTGTTATGTATAAAAGTCTTTTTAAGGACCTGTGCTTTTTGGAGTAGAATGGTCTGATCATAAGGTAAGTTTTGCTTAACTTTATAAGAAAATACCAAACTCTACCAAAATGGTAGTACCTCTTTAATGCCCGCCAGCAGTATATGAGCATTCCACTTCCTTCACAGGTAGAGACTGGCACTATACCAGGCACTCTGTCACCTGTAGGTACCTGTAAGAAGAAGTGGTTCTTTCCCTAGGCTCCAGCACTTTCTTCACTGACATGCAGTAAGCAGCACTCAGCTTCACAAATGAGGGGGCCTCTCTCTGCACCTCTCTTGTGTCTGCTGCTCTGTGCCACCAACTAACTGTCTTGGCCTCTGCAGAGACTCAACTCCATCTCTTTCACCTTAGAACATGTGGGGTTCACACTGGGTTCCAAATTATACAGAGCTGTTAGAAAATTCTTTTAATGTGCTAAATTGAGACAATCTTAGGACTCAGAGCCTCATTTATTTCTCATCTCTCAGGGATCACTGCCCTTCATTTCCTGATGTCTAGTGTCTTGAAATCCAGTATTATATATATTTTATCTGTTTCAGGAAGGAGAGTAAATCTAAACCAGGAACTTCATCTTAACTAGAATTTAATGTCCTTTATGATATTTTAATGCAGGAAATATAAAAATTGCCAAATTTCAATCTTGCAGAAGAAATATGATGGCGAGTGTAAAGGAATTTTTTTAATCTAGGAGTTTATAAATATAAATATAGAAATAATTTCTAGATATAAATCTATAGATATAAATATAGATATATAGATATAAAAAAGTGCTACATTTTAAATTAATTTTCAACCCTCCATCAACATTATCCTGTAAATCTAAGTTATATTTTAAGTACATGATTTATTTATTGTATAAATGGTTCTAATGTATAAATTTCCTGTGTAAAGATGTTTATTTGACATAAAGTAAAATGCAAAATATTTTTGTATAGTATTTGATGCTAACATTTAGCAGATATTATGTATCTAGATCATTACCTAATTCATTATTAAAACGTTGTTAAATTATAAAACACATCATAATCTTCTATAGAAACTATCCTTCCAATTTGCCATTGAAAACCACATTGCCTTCCTTTTTTAGATGGAAATATAAAAATAATTTAAAATAAATAAATAAAAGTAAATCACATCATAAAAATAAGTTCTACTGTCTAATTAGCATCTTTTAAAATTGGGACCAAATTGTATGTAATCTTACAGACATGCTACATGTTTATTTCATAGTCCAAACATTCTTGACAGGATTTCTTCATGGTAACCTTTTTTAGTTTATTATACATTGTCAGTCATTTATATTCAACTTTCATATTATCATATTAAGATTTTTGGGGGATCTTGCTCCCTTGCTATTTATAGGAGTTTATTTCCTCATCTTTACCCATTAAACAAGAAGAGTTAATCATTTTTTTTGTTAATTTTTGTTATTGTTTCTTACAATTAAATAAGAGAGAATGTATCAGCTAACTAGATAAAACAACAGCCAAATTTCTCCAAAATACTAACCATGCATAGTGGTTATGGTTTTCTTTTCATTTCTATGATTTAAATGTTTGAACTCTTCAATGGTTTTACTGCCCAGGATTAATGGGCACCAGCAGAGGTAGCTCATCACTGTATGTCACACTCTGTTGCCAGGCCTAACCCATAGGAAATGTAAAATGACTTCAGACCCTCTGATATTTCAGCACAGATTCTGTAATATGTATAGAAGAATGGAAATTGCTTAACATCCCACTAAACTATATGCTTACATCCAATGCATCAGCTAATTCGTGAATGTCTCTAGTACGATGTAAGCATGGAAATAATGAGAAGTAACAATCTGGTTTGCAGAATAATAAAACAGGTTTAAACAAAGTTTGGGGAACATAACATCTTTAAACAATAATATTTTAGTCTTTCCAATATTTTTTCACTTTATTTTTACAAATATTTCCCATCCCGAACTAGGGATTTTTATATAGAGAAGATGACAAATAAACTGGCCGCATCAATTCAAGATGAGGATACAAGGTGAAAGCTTGTTGAAAGCCTCTGTGAGTGTAACCATCATGAGGAGTTTGACTGCCCTGATGCTTCTTTGTTTCTACCAGATGTGTTTCAGCTACATAGGACTATCCATCTACAAGTTGGGTTTTCTAAAGCAGACACAAACCTTTGCAGCCTGGGAGTACAGAGAAGACAAAGTATGATGTTTGAAGTAAACATCATTCATTCATTTGCAAATGGAAAGATATATTTTCTTCTTAGACAAGAGTGTTATAATGGATGCAGTGAAGTTGCAAAAAACAGCATTTGGAGGGTTTCAAACAAATACTGATTAAAATGGAAACAGTAAAAAGAATTTCAATGTTAAATATATATTACCTATATAACATTTTAAATAATTTTATATTGTGCATATATCTAATATATTATCCTATTTTGGATAAAATATTAAGGAATATCAGTCCTGATTTGGTCTAACGCTTTAGGGCAACTAAGTGAAGAAAGTGAAATTAAAATACGCACCATCTAGTGGCCAAACAACATATTGCCCTTTAATTTTATTACCTATATTTGGAAAATGGAAGGGAAAATATACATTTACCACTCCTACTTTCTTTTCCAAATAAGATGAAAAAATAAACACAAACTGTCAAAGAAAATTTGCACTCAGAAGTTAAACAGGCAAGGGACATTTTATTCAAGACTATTGCAATGGAAGTCAACACTACTGCTGTAAGGAGAGAGATTGAACTCTGCAGAAACAAAACCAGGAGTTTTTTAAGCACTGTGTAAGACAGTAAAAAGTCATTGCAGGATTAAGTTAGGGGTTAAGTTGGTCAAGGTGGTAAGGCTATATTTGTTTGCTAATGGCTCATGTATTTTTTATTAAATTCATTGGGATGACATTGGTTAATAAAATTATATAGGTTTCAAGTGTACAATTCAAAAGTACATCATATGCATATTGCATTCTGTGTTCACCACCCAAAGTTAAATTTCCGTCCGTCACCATGTATTCAACCCCTTTACTCCTATCCTCCTCTCCCCCCATTCCCTCTGGTAACTACTAAACTGTTGTCAGTTCCCATGAGTCTCTGTCTTGTTCACTTGTTGCTTTCAGTTTTATATCCCACATGTGAGTGAAATCTTATGGTTCCTGACTTTTTCTGTCTGACTTATTTTGCTTAGCATGATAATCTAATAGCTCTTATAGAAATTAGGCCCTTAGCTCCCTTACTGATTGCAAGACACTACCTTCCTTGATGATCACATTTCAAAGGGATGGCTCCCAGATAATCCTGAGTTCCTGGCAAGGGCTTGAAAGATTTACATCTTAAAAGGGTAGAGGAAAAATTTGCACTCCTACATTTTCTAAAGTAAATGCTTTAAGAAATGGGTGATCAGAAGACTATATTTAGGAAGAAACCTGTCTAAAGTTTAGTCAAGCTGAGGAGAAATTTAATGCCATCTTGGTCAATACACACACACACACACACACTCCCATTTTTCCTTCTTCTACACTATTTTTTTGGCTAACATGGCAAATGATTTCAACAAGATATTTAGTTTTTATAAACTTATTTATTTGCCAAGACAAATGTCCAGCGTAGTTCAGTTTTGTTACTGTTTGTTTATTTTCGGTCTTTTTTTCATTATTAATTGATCACTAGCCATCTGAGAAAATACCACAAAATACATTAAAGGAAAAACTTCTGAAAATTGCAATATGTATTTGGAAACCAAAATGTTCATTCAAGAATAATTAAAACACAGTTGGGTTTTATTTTTTCATTAATTTTGTTATCTCAGTTTCTACTCACCCACAGTTTGTGACAATCATATTGTTAGGTAGCTAGTCAGACATGAGTGACAAGGGAACAAAGGAATGTATGCCCAGCCTAGAGACAGCCCAAAAACCACCCTATTGGAAGTTAGAGAATCTCTCCTGCATCCCCAGGGACAAAGGACAGAAGGGCCATAATGTATAGCTGGTTTAATCTGGCTGCAGATGCCTGTGCAGAAGATATTACTCTAATTTGTCCACAATATAAGCTTCGTTGTACTGTCATTATAATACTATGTTTATGCCTGGAAGTTCATGAATCTAATTATGAAACAGTGAATTCTGAGAAAGCACATGCACAATAGGTAAGGGGTTATACAGCAGCCAAGTGTCAGTCAAAATGACCTCAGGCACTGATTACCTAGGAATGCCTTTGGAACCACCCATCAGAGCCCAAATATAATTCAGACATGCCCACTTCTGGTTGGTTACTGCTCTCTTTGCTAAAACCATGTTCCTCTTTGGAGCAAGCTTTGTCATTCTAACATATACTTTTAATAAATCTTTTGTAAATCTCACTGACCTGTGATTCTTTACTCTGTCAATGAGGACTATCTGAGGAAAAATGCTGATTACACTTCTGTGCTGTTATTTCTCTCAATACCCTCCACCATTGTGGCTACAAGGAAGTTCGAATCCCCTCCAAGGGGAACAATATTACATAATACTGGTATCTTGTTCATATTCTATTCTCTCAATATACTGTGGATTATCACAGTAGTCAGTGGACCAAATAATGATTTAAGAATTCTGAATCTAAGGATGCAGTTTACTTGTTGGATTGTGACCATAATTTATAATTCTACTTTTGCATTTTATTAGATTTTTGATGTCATATTTTGAAAATATGAAATTGAGAAATTAATCATAGCATCATCCTGAAGGTAAATAATAAAAATAATTTTAAATGAAAATATTTATTTGATGGCAAATTATTAATAATCGAAGCAACAGTTAAAGTAGTTTTAAAGTAGTTTCTTTTATTTGATCAATTTCCTCATTATTTGAATCTTTTAATTTCACATACAATAAAAACTATCCTATAACTGTCAAGCTATATAGTATAGTTATCTCTAACACCATCAATTTTAAAGTATTAATGCCTTATTAGCACTATTGATGAACATCATATCATACATAGCATGAATGAAAAAGATTGGAGAATGTACGTGTTCTCTTTTTTATTCTATGAAGGAAATTTATAATTTACTAGGGATAAATAAATTAAGGGAGTGATCGTCACATGTAGGTGCTAATCTTATTTATGCAATTATCAGAATTCCACATTATATTAATTTTTTGTAA
Organism: Rousettus aegyptiacus; assembly: GCF_014176215.1. NCBI lineage: Eukaryota > Metazoa > Chordata > Mammalia > Chiroptera > Pteropodidae > Rousettus > Rousettus aegyptiacus. Next base: position 65,653,063 of record NW_023416286.1, read on the forward strand.
ATATTTTCTGAGTGAATCTTGTAGTTTTTAATTAATTTATCTTAAAATTAAGTAATAATTTTTAAAAATAATTAATTTACCAACATTTTGCAAGGTATTTCAAAAACAGTAAATTGCGTAGAGGCCGATTCATTTGATTTACTCAATCATTTTCAATATTAATTTTTTTTCTGTGGGCACTTAGAATTTCTTTAATTTTACTTACTGTCTGGAAAATCATATTGAATGCAGGAACAAATACTTGTCACTGAAGAAATTCAGATGAGTCTATTGAAATACAATGTATCTAAAATAAATACATTTATTTTCTCTTATTTAACTATTCTAAAATCTTCAATTGGTTAAAATTTAATAAATATGTTTTACAGCTCATTTTTGAGAAAATCATAATTCTTTATGCTAGCCTTTAGGAAAGTGTAAGATTTGTTAAAACTCACTTTGTGTAATGTTTTCTAAACTTTACAGGTGACCATAAAACAAGAAGTTTAGTCAGGAAGATGAATATTCAGTTTGTTTTGACTAAGTCTTTCATGGGAGAAGACCGTAAAGATTTAGAAGGCTTTGAAAAGTTCATTCAAACATAATAATGTTCCAATGTCTATACTAACTCCAAATGCATTCATTTATCATTTGTGGGTGGAAAGTAAACACATAAACATATTTCATGTTACAAATGATGTGGATGAAACAAGTACAGCCATATCCTATCCTTGTCTATTATATTTTCTGGTCAAGGGGATGGGTAGCACATTGTTAATCCTTGTTCTTTTTTTGATCAAGGAGCAGCCATAACACCATTTTATACTGTTCAACAAATATGACATGCCTTTCCACAAATCATTTCAGATACTCTTGTAATACTCCTCAGACTGATAAAAGTCATTTCATGTCACCCACACTTCAATGCCTTTATCAAACCCTTAATTAAAAGGATCATTCCCTATCCTGTTTTCCTGCTGCGATCAGTGCCAGCCCCTGCTATAATATCTATGCATTTATAAATTCTTTTCTCAACTTCATGGAAGTTTCTTGAAGCAAAAAACTGTTTGATCCTCAGGATCAAACAAGGAGCACTAGTAAATATAATTATAACAGACATCATGAAGGCATATTTTTTCCTTCTCTTTACTAATTAAAAAAAACAATTGTATAAAATAATATGTATATATATACACACACATACATATAATTTAACAATAAAAAGTATAAAGCACTAATACATGCTAAAACATAGAGGAACCTTGAATACATTACACTAAGTGAAAGAAACCAGTCATGAAAGGCCACATATTATATGTACTATATAATTCCATTCACATAAAAATACAGAATAGGAAAATCTATAGTCATAGAAAATATATTACTGTTTAGATTATTACATTAGATTAGAACTGGAGAAGGACAACAGCTGCTAAGGAAGTGAGAGCTAAAAGGAACAGTGTTTCTCTTTGAGGTGAAAAAATCTACTGAATTCTAAAATTGACAGTGGTGATGCTGCACATATCTTTGAATAATCAAAAACATTGAGTATATATGTATTTTAAATGGGTGAATTGTAAAGTATGTGAATTAGATCTCAATAAATCTATTTTAAAAATTTCATGGGTGAACATGCTAAGTGGGAACCAAAGAATAGAGAGCTTGAATTTTTATTTCATCTATTTTAAGTCAACAAATACACATAAGATTTTTTCAGTGATAACGACATGAGAAACAGACTGTCTTTTATGCATTTTTTTTTACTGTAAATGCTTGATTAGACTATTTGCTTTGTAATTATTTTTGTATTATTTATGATTTCTGTGATGAAAAAATATGTTTGTACAATTTACTCCTTTTCAACATCTTGCCACAGAAGCCATTTCTGTTTCCTTTGATTAAGCATTTCAGTGTGTAAGTGAGGAATTCTCTAGCTTTATTTGAGTTTTCCAGAGGAATAAACATTGAAAAAATGTTTAATTAAGTGACATAAAAGTAGAAAAATCTCATTTATTCTTTCATTTAACATTTATAAATTAGTTATAAAGAAAATTAGAAATGTTTATTTGGTGGCTATCAAATGTTAATAGTGTAAAATCATTGGGAAGAAAAACAAATTTGCCTTCAAATTTGCACAAGATTTTCGTTTCCATTTAGAAATTGTAGGCTTTATTTTTATTTATGTATTTATTTATTTTTAAATAATATTTTTAAATGTATTTATTTTTAAACAATTTCTGAGAAGCTTAGTTGGCCAGAGGAAGAAAGTAGACTGGTATAGAGTGGTCACAGAGTGTCGACTAATCCTGTAGACAACTCGGAAGCTGAGGAACATTTAGAGATGTCCTGTGTTTAAGTAAAAGCTCCAGGGTTTTTACGGCTTTACACTCAGTACAACTGCCTGTCCCCAGAGAGTGGGACATTTCCCTGAATGAGGCAGCTCCCTTCGTCCAAGGGAGCCCTGGGATAGCACACGGCTGTAAGCCCCTAGAAGCTGTGGAACTGAGTGCCTCTACCATACTGGGTGTGTTTGGGTGGTGTATCCACTACAATCTACCAAAGAAAATACATAAACTGGAAGAAAATATTTAATATATAACTAATTACATTAAGACATAGTAGGGGGAAATGAAAGAATATAAAGTATGAAAATAAGAAATATTAAAATACAAAATTCTGTTATGTTGGAAAATGAAATGTATTTTTTTCTTCAGTTTGTTTTCTATAACAGTTGAAAAATTTATCCATACTGAATTATAGTATGTATGATGTATACTAGATAATTCATATATGATGTAATTAAATACTATTTCTAGTAATAACCTAAACTCCAGACTCTCTTCTTTACCTTCAAATTACTATCAGATATTCTTTTTGCCTTTTGACCAAAATCTGAAGGGGGGAAAAAAAAACAAAAAACCTTTTACTACTTAAAGTGGCAAAAATCTTCCATTGTTTCTGTATATGTTTGATGAATTTTTATAGCCTCTGTTATGCAGTTAAATCCTTTGCTACATTTTATTTTCTTTTTTATTGTGTATTATGTTAGTCATGTCATCTCAACCCCATTGTCAGGCTCTTAAGTATAAGGGTAGACCTTTCATATCTTTTTAACTCAGAATGTCAAGAACTCTCTGGTATCTAGATGGTAAATCCATGCTGGATACACTATTACTACAGTAATACTCTTAGGCACTTATTTTTTGAGAAATTTTAAAAAATACAAAAGAGAAGCATATAAAGAATAATAGAAAAATATCACATATTGCCATACCTAAATTGACAGCCATTATTATTTTGTAATTTTCTAAGGAAATTATGACTTCTTTCATCAAATAGCCTAAACCTAGTTATCTGAAAGTAATCATTCAGAATCTTCCAATAAAATAATTTGGAAAACATATTAAAATTGTTATTAATTTATTTGTCTTCCTCATTATTGCATTTCTTCATGGATTTTGGAAATCGGGTTTGCCTATACACTTTGAATAAAAGATGCATTTATATTTATCCTCTCCCTACATCCTTCTGCATCCCCTCTGGTATTTGACTTGGCAATTGCTTCCGCTAAATCCTCCACAGCACACATATAGAAACAATTCTTAGCATGTCAGTGTTGCCCCATGGTAATGAGAAGGAAAAAGTACAGTCTTGACAGCTGACATCTGGTATCTGGTCTAGTTCCCAGCAGCTAGGTTGTCATGTTCCCTTGCTGAAAATAAACATTTTCACAGAATATCAACATCAGATGTGGATTATCTGTGATCATGATGGAACAAGACAAAAAAAAAAAAAAAAGACCATTCTGTTATCAAGAACCATGAAAACAAACATTCAACACTACCACATAAATGACCAACCATTCATCTCAGCCAGCTAACTTGAGTGGCCACTGCTTCTTCTCCAAAGACAACTTGGCTCAGCTTCATTCCTCTAACCACCTATGCAGAAAGCATTATGACCATTATGATGCCTGGTCACTGGATTCTTTCTGCTTTTTCACAGCACTCACTCCAAAACAGACTCCCATTTCTTTAACGCTTCCTCTCATTCAGGTAATCCTGCCCAAATCTCCTAATCACTTTTCTGAGACCATGGTTCAGATGTTTTGCAATCTCTCTGCATCACATGGAGTACTAAACACAGCTTTGTTTGACTGCAGGCGTGTTACTGATGATCGACATTTTTACATCAACAGTGAATCTCTTGGCTTAATTCATGGTCTCCAGGTTTTATCTGTGTTGTCTTTCTATAGTCTATATGCATAGGTATGAGAGGAATTTAGCCCCAGTATTTTTTCCACTATTGTTTCATTAATTGAAGAATTGTATCATGGTCTCTGGCTTTCCACAGTAAACCTGGATCAGTCACCCATCATAAGGAAAACATTTTAAACTCCTTTATTATACTGCTTTGAATGCAAAGCCTAGCAAGTGTACCACTTCAGCATACTCACCATTTTTGTTTTTATCTTTACATGCTGCAGAGATGTCTGTCCTTTCTGAAATCCTCATTGAAACTTTCTGTTTTCATCTTTATCTGTTAGTGTTATGTGTTCGGGTGGGGTGGTAGTTAAATTTAACTGAGCCAACATGACTGATAAACAGAGTGCATATATTGATCTTATTTTCCACAAGTTTTTAAACAAATAAATAGAACATTATTTACAAAATCAGTCTCTTTGGACAACCAGCACAAACATATACCTTTATTCTATCCCCAAGGTAAACTCTCATAAGTATGTGTCTTTCCTGTCTATATTTTTCTACTTTTCCCTACAACATGTGCAATCATGTATATATTTACACATTGTAATTTATATTAATTTTACATAAATGGCATCATTGTCTTCATATCATTTTGCAACATTATTTTTTCACTCCACAGTGTGATCGCAGGTTTATCTATGCTGTTATCCATCATTTTAAGTACTTCCTTTTAACAACTACAGTGTAACCAACGTAATTCTATATCACTTTTTTATTAAAGAATTTTATCACCAGAAAATAAACTATTATCAGCTCATATATACATATTCGACTGAGAGGAAGAATATTTGCTAAAGCCATTTGAATATTTTAAAGCATCCTTTAAAGTATGATTATTTTTTCAAGAATTATAATACACATAGATTATGCATGAATTTCCCACATTTATAGAACTTCTGAAATAACTTTACATAGTCTATTTTTTATTTTTGTTTGCATTTTATCAAGGCAACTAAAATTTATGCAAAATTGGATTAATTAAATCTTCTCTTTCCTATCTTACTGATTTTAATTATTTTTCTCCATCCGAAGGGTTAATTGGTATGAATAAATTGATGTGTCTAATAATCTGAGGAATGGATATCTACAAAGTCCTAAATTCTACAGAAAATTTCTGCTTGTCTTTCTAAGGTTTAAGAAAATCCTTAATTACAATTCTTAACTCCATTCTAGATCTGATATTTTAATTCAACTGCTATAGATCTACCTTCTTCCTTGTGGTCTAGCAATTACAATGTGATTGTTCCTTTCCTGAGAAAATCTAAACACAGCGTAGCTAATTTAGAAGGTCAGGGAAATTGGGCAGAAGAAATAAAAAGACTATAAATATGTTGGGCAGACATGTGTGATTAGAAAGAGAGAAAATAGAGAGCAAGTTTCAGAAAGATATAGCTTTTGAAGGATCCACTCTTGGATTTAGAAATTTATTTCTGAGTTTCTACATACTAATTAAAGAAGTTGTCTATTTAATATTTTTTTTCACCAGCTAGCTCCTTTAAAATATATCAATCTTTAGCTCTTGACATGTAAAAAATTTTTGTAATGACTATTGTTATTTGAGGTCAAAATTTTATTTTTATACAAACAGGTACAACCTTATATGGGAAATAGAACTAATTCCAGAGGAGACTACAGATTTGGCATAGACATTTTTTATGACAGGTCATGATGGTCAGTTGCCAGTGGTTTACACTGTCCTGAATTTTCCCTACCAAACAGAGGCTAGGAAGAGGACATATGAATAACAACAACCTTACAGTTATTAACTCCAAAATATGGGATGAACATAGCACCAGAAATTGGTCTCATGAAGGTTTTACAGGAGACCCAGGGCAACGTTTTACAACTCCTCTCTTCTCAGAAAAATCACTGGTGTAACAAAATTCTAACCATTGGTTTGCAGGACCAGCTTTCATTCCCTACCTTTCTACATTATTATACACTAAAATAGTAATTAATTATAAAGTGCACATATCTGGGTTTGAAAACTCAACCTGAGAGTCCCTAGTTTTAAATTGCAGAGTTTAGTCTCTTCCTATTAACTTCGATTACTATTAAATTTAGATTTATTCTATCTTTTCGATTCCTATTACTATGTATTTTCTCTGCTTACTTTTTTGTCCTGATTTTTTGTAGTTATCTAGTTTTAACATTTTCATTATTTCACCACCTATTCGAAATGTACCTATTTTACATTGACTCTTTTAATGACGATCATATTATTATGCATGTATTCATTTTACGCTTTCTAACAAAGAATTTTAACTTCCTGCTGATTCATAACTCCCCAGCTCTCATGTTTTAAACTTCAGAATGTTATTTTCCTATTTTAAGACAATAAATCATTATTTCCATAATTATGACTCAAATTTCTATAACTGACTAATTTTTGTGCTCACTCTGAATAATGGTACCTTTTTTTTCTTTCCTTTTCCAATCTTAGTCCAGGTATTATTTTTATTGGCAAATAAGTTTTAATAACAGTGAGTCTGTGAACTATGAAAATTCTTAGTAATGTACACCTAACATGCTTTAATTTCACTCTCATTAATGAAGGAAATATAACTTGTTACATAATTAAAGTTTCAGCTTTTTTGTTCCGTATTATAAAGATATCATCCATGTCTCTTTGCCCAGATAAGATGTCTGAGTCACTCTTTGCCATTCCATTGTAGCTAACCTTACTTTTCACTTTAATTGCTTTTACTCTTATTTCCAGAGTTCATTCTTAAAAAAAAAAAATCAGTGTATACTTGATTAAAAATGTGTTTTTCTTAGTATATATCCAATTTTCAATGACGAGAATTGTCTTTCTTTAATGCCAAATAATTTTCTGTCATTTAACCTTCCATTTTCTACTTACAGAGCTCCAGAAATATAGCTTTTATTTGTTAGCTTCTTATCTCTTAAATTTTGCATACAGGTAGTTTATATTTTCTGTACCTCTAACTCTCTTGATACATTTTGAAACATTTCTTCAATTCTGCTGTCTAGTTTGCCAATTCTGAGATTAGCTGTGCAGTCAATTTTAAAGACTTTCTATTAAATTTTTCAATCACCGTATTTTTATTAAAACAATTTCTATTTTTATTCAACTGTTTTTATTTCAGGGATATTATTTTCCCAATCTACTTAAACTATGAATATTTTAAAAATATTTTAACATGTTTTAAAGAATTTTTTTTTTTTTTTAGAATGTGTTATCAACCTCATTAAATCAAGCATCAATTTTTCCCATTTGTTGAGCCTTTTGCCAATCATATCAGTTTTTCTGTCAATCACTGGGCTTCCTAGCAATTCAAAACATTTTTGTGAACTTTTCTGGAATACCCATCTCTGCCTTTTAATTTTTTTTTTTTTTTTTCCTGAACAGACTAACCCTATAGGTTGTGTATCTCTTTGTCTCTTATTTAAGACTTTACAGCTTTGGTTCTCTCTGGGGGCACAGATAGTGTCATACTGCTTATAATGTTACAACCTTGTTCCTCACCAAGGAGATGCCCTTATGTTCCCCCCTCTCCTTTCCTAAATGAGTAAAATCTCTTCAGGTGCTAATTTAGGACAAAGGGAGTAGCCATATAGCCCTAATATGTAGTCTCCCTCTAACGTTTAGATCCGAGTTTTGTTTGCAGTCTTTTCAGTCCCATTTTAAAACAGGCGGCATCGCCTCTGTTTCTCCTCTCTGCATGCTAAATACCCAGCCCTTTGTAGATTCCCAATTAAGTAGATTTTTCTTTATGAAATCCATAATGATTATCTTTGTGTCCCTTTGTTATTCTTGTTATTATCATTATTTTTATGTTTTAAAATTATTTTTGAATATCATTTATGATGTTTATGTTTGGATCAGAGAAAAAAATTTCTCACTGTACCAAGTATTTGGTGGTTTTTTATTAACATTTTCATGCTGTTGTCTTTAAAACTCAAAGATTATGTAGAAAATCAAAGTACTATTCGATAATATTCATTATCTTCACATTTAAAATATGATTTAAAATAATGGGAAAATTACTCCAGATTCATGACTAGGTATATTTTATTTAAATTGTGATATTAAGAGAATTTTAATAAACATATGCAGGAGGAGGAGAAGGGTGAAGAGGATGTGGAGGAGAAGGTGGAAGGGGAGGAGGAAAAAGAGGAAGAAGGAACAAAAAGTTGCATCTAAAAGTGTAAAAGGGATCTATTTTTGTATAACACTAAAGTGCATAACTTTCTCTAAGGTGAAAATTATGTCACTTTTATTCATATATCCCCAGTATAAAGTCCAGAGCCTGACATACAGTAAACCCCCCAAAAGCCTGTATTACATTGTTTACTATGATATTGCTGGGAAAAATTGTGTAACTGCAGCTTATTCTGCAAAAACTGCTAAAAATTTATAGTCATTACAAAGACTAGTGTAATGATCTCTTGCCTATATTCAAATTGTATATGGCTGGAAAAATGGAAATTTGGCATTCTCTCTTCTAGGGACGATGAAGAAAAATTTTTTCCATGTTGATTCTTGTCAATTGATGTTGCAGTCTAGATTATCATTTAGAAAGATTTGGACCCTGCTTCCAGGCTCAGTGAGGACAACGGCTTATTAGGAGACATATGGCTATGACCCAGTTATAGAATATCAGTAAATACAAATTCATGCATATCTCTTTAATGCCATAGTTTATAAAAAGGAGCTCTGGTTGTAAAGCACTCTTTAATATCAGAGACTATTCATTTTTATATTCCCCCTAGTAGTGAGTACAGTGTCTTTCACACTGTAAACATTGAATAAATATTTGTTTATTGTCTTCTGCATAGCATTTATACTATTCCATCTCTCTTCAACCCTATAGCAATTTGGAATTGAAACAGGAAACAAAGCCTTCACATCCAGTCATCATCATCATGCCCACAGTTTAATTCCCACTAGTTTATCAGTTTAATTCAGTTCTTTTTCCTAAAATCCCAACAGTACCACCTTTAAGCTATTTTGATACTCCTTTATTATTATTATTATTATTATTATTATTATTATTATTTTATCATTATACAATTTTGAGTAACCTTCCTGAAATCTTGTAGGACCAAATTTGAAGAACTATTGTTCTAAAAAGGAAGTTAGTGTTCTTGTCTGTAAGATCTTCTTCTCTCTTCCATATAGCTTGTTAATATAATCAATCAAATTATAAGTATACAGATCAAAATCTATTAGTCATATAAATAATAATAATTACTTATGACATTTTCTTTATAGAAAATTATTATTTTTTAGATAATTTTTTCTTATGATGCCACAAAGGTTTAGTTACTGACAAAACAAAATAAACCTAATTATAAAGTTACCTTACAGTTCACTCTGCTTATGTCAGCATTAGAGAAAATAAATGAGCTTACACTTATTCAAAAAGTATCACCAAAATATTATTTATTAACTAATTTTTGTAAACATATGTCTACACAAGCAAGAAGAGTCAAAAAAGAAATTGTTATTATACTCTATTCTACAAATTATTGTTTGTGAAGAGTATTTATTATTGGTAAATATAAATAATAAGATATTCAAACACAACAATAAATAATTATTGAATAATTGATAAATAATATAATATATAATGAGTACATAAACTTTAGTATTTTTAATGACAAGTCTCTTTTCCTTATAATAAAACTATAATTCATAAATCTTCAGGCACTACCAAGCATATCCTGTTTCTCTTGCATAGGCTAATATTTTCATTCAGTGTCGGAATTAGGTGACTCAGCTAGGAATCTAAAAAAATGTGTTTGCTAGCAAAGAAAGTAGGCAATTGGCAGACATTCATAATCCAGTTATTGTTTGACTTAAACACTCTAGCTGCCAGCTACAAGAGAAAGTGGAAAAGAGCAGGAATAGGCTTAAAACTCATTTGTTGATTTGGTGGACATTACATTAAAAGCACATTACATTAGTTGATTTTCATGTTTTCTTTAATTATATAATTTTTTAGTCTTGAGGATTTGGAAATAATGTCTTGGTACAAAGTTACAATTTAAATCATGTAGTCATTTGCTGTTTTCATTTAAGAGAAACAAATTCCCACTAGAAATAGAAGAGAAACAGAAGTTCCTGCAGCATGTCATTTATTTATCAGTGAAAGAAAACAAGTATTTGGCTCTACCAGAAAATCCAGAGATACTTTCCAGCTAGGAGGGGTGATCAGACAATCAGGGAGTAAAAGTATCTTCTAATAAACTTCCCTTTGCTAGAAAACCTTGCAATGGAGACAACAGACACTTACTTTCTTATAATTCTGAGAATATTGAGGCTTCATTTTAACCTTTAAAATTGTACACAATACAGAACTCAAAGAGCCCAAATTTCACATCTTGTCTTAGTAAATCCTGTTTCTCTCTGTTCTTAAAGTGCAATGGATCAACCTCCCATTGATCCTATGTGGTAACTGCAAGAAAAACACTTAAAAAGTGCTTTTCCTTAAATTTTTATGGAGGTCGAAACCATAGTACCTATTTGCCATGAGAGTCAGCACTTTTCTTCCGCAAAAGATCCAAAGGTTCACCGTGCATTTAAAACAAAACTAAACAAAGCAAAGCAAATCAAAACAAAACATTTAAAAACTGCCTTTATGTCTCATTTTAATGAGGTCTCTTTATCTTTCTAATTCAAACACAGTTTGGTACTCCCCATTTTAGGAGTTGGAGTTTTTCTTTTGCTGCTGAGATGTGCTCAAACAAAGGTAATTTTACAAAATACATTCTCAAAGTCACATATGCCCTTTAGGACCTTCATGCAATCCTAATATTAAGATTAAAACTATATATTTTTAAAAAGTATTAGTTCAGTTCTTAACATATTCTTTGTATGGCTTGCTTGAGAATCAGAGTGCATGTTAAAAATACAAATACAATCCCATACCAACTGAGACTGTATTTGAGGTATGGGACTAGAGATTTGAGTCTGAAAAGTCCCCCAAGTTTACCTTGTGCAAACTAACATTTAAAGACTATTTTTTAAAGTTATTTCACATCTATGCTTCTTTTAACTGCCTAATCATCAGACATCTAGAAATTATTAGCCAAATATGCCAAATAATTAGCTAACATTAAATGCGAATTCAAAAATAATTCTAAAAAATCTTCGTTTAAGAATTTTTCCTTGGGTATGAAAAGGACTCAGCTCATATTTTCAAATCTGCACTAAGACTTCAGTTGTTATTTCACCTTTTTAAGTATCAGTCTATGGTTGCTGTAAAGATTACACAATGCATACAGAACACTTGGCACCAAAGTGAAGTCAGACAATAATACCATTTACAGAGTGGTTAATACATGCCAGGCTCTTTCTTGAGTGCCTGGCATGTACATATATCAATTCAGTTAAATCTCACAGCAGAAGAATTGAAAGATAAATGATTTTGTATCTGTGTTTTCTAGATGTGCAAACTGAGGCAAATGTGGGATAATTTATTTATCCAAAATCACAGAGTTGTAAGTGGAAGACATTAAAACTAGGATTCCAGTCATAGCAATTTATTTGAGAATAAGTACTGGTAATACTGGTAGGGAAGTGAGGAAATGATACAAGGAAGCAAATACAGTCCGTAGAGTTCAGCATTAGCCAGTTATCATAGTAGGCAACTTGGCTAAATACAATGTGGAAAATCTGGAGACAGTGTAAATGCCACACCTAAGAATTATTATGGCCACCAGACAAAGAGGTTGGGTAATTTCAGAGCAAATATTCAGTTATTAGTTGAGGGATGCACCTGTCAATTTTAATGTCCGAGTCAACCACATGTAAACAGTCTTGCTTCCCACTGATGAAAAAGGAAACAGAGACTTCAGATACGCAAATGCAGATTCTGGCAGTAGGACACAAACAGGAGCAGACAGCAAGTTTCCAGGAATATGGATTGGATATAAAAACCCTTTGCTGCAGTGGTCCAGCTGGAATTTTCTTTCTGTACCTCAACAGCATAAGATCATATCAATTATAGTCTATTGCTTCTCTATATTTTAACAGAATACTGGCACAAATTAGCTCAGATTTTAATATGTTTCATATGTGTTAATTATTTCTGCTTTTGTCAGCCATTTTTATCTTTGATGGGGCAAATTTGTTTTTAATGTATTTATTAATATTTATTTTTATCTACTGAGTGAATCAAAATGCATAGCCATAGATCTGAAACTCAGGGAGCATATATTCTTATAAGTGTTAGGCAAGTTCACAAACATGACATGCATGCCTGAAGTAAGTTAAAGCATTTTATATCAAGTTATCACATATAATGTTTTTTAGTTGTAATTTTAAGCCAGAACTTAATGCAATCAGTCTATGTGTAATTATCCAATGTTCTAAGCCATGTCTGTTCTAAGTCCTGGGAATAAAATTAAAAAAAAAAAAAAAACTGTAATGATAACCCTTGTATTGCATAGTGAGAGACAGAAATAAGTTCATATACAAATAAATAGAAGGTTAAATAATATGGAAAATATGAAAAGAGTCTAACTAAATGGAGAATTATTATATACAAATGGTTACGAAGAAACTTCAGAGCAATCAAATGGAGAAAAGAATGATGGGAATTAAGGAATCTTGCAAAGCTCTGGGGAAATATGTAATGCAGAAAAATAACCAAGATAGAAATATAGAGTAATGAAAACCTAAATTTATGTCAGGAAAGAAGGGAATAATAAGAAAAAAATTTCTTAAAGCTTCAACATATTGAATAACTACTGTATGCCAGGGTATTTATATATCATTTGTAAATTTCTTTATAGTTTTGCAAAGTGATATGCTTTATAAATTTGGAAATTGAGTGATGAAATAAAAATTATAAAATAAAATTGAACTAAAGTCATATACAAGCAATGACAGCAAAATCTGAACCCAGATCTAACTTCAAAATTCTTAACTTATTCAGGTGCCCTTACCTCTCGGTATACAGAGAAATCACTTGGGAATACCCTGACTTAACACTGGAAGACTGAATTAATTGCCAGACATAGGCATCAAATTACATATCACAGCGTTCCTAACATGGAATAGGGTTATGGTCCATTGTCCTGCCTCTTGCTTCAAACAATTTAGAAGAGAATAGAGATTGGCCTTTTGGTAGCCATGTTGCATATGTCATCTCATTTATTTCTCAAGGAAATTCTGCAAAGTATTATTATCCTCACTTTAAAGAAGACAAAGTGGTTAGGCTCAGAAAATTTAAGCATAGTGTTAGGAAGTAGCAGAACCTGGTTCCTGACAGTCTACTTAAATAAAAGTTATATTCACAATCCTTTTGATAGTCATCTTTACTAATGAACATTTTGAATATTTTAAAATTTATAGACCGACATCTAGAAGGACTCCATGAAGCACAGTTAAGGCTTTGTTTGGACAAATCATTTGTGACCAACACATCCTACTTTACAAGGATTAAAGAATACATAATATGTCATCACTCCATGATTTACAAATCGATTTTGATTCATCAAGAAAAGGAGTTTGTCGACTTTTACATTATTCAACATTTTATTTTCATGCTTTACACATAATAAATCTCTGCTAAAGCTATCCCTCTGTTTCTCTTCTTAGAATCTAGAAAAGAGATTTCAACTTTTGGGTAATATTAGACTAACTGTTTTGGATGACTTTCCCACTGAGAAAGATTAGATAAATAGTGTTGCAGAGAAAAACCTGTTTTTAGAGTGTCAATAAGGCAATGGAGACTATGTAGGTCAAGATTTCAGAGATAAAAGATGCAAAGAGGAACTACCAAGCACTTGGGTTCTTTGCTTTCCATTAGTGTCAACTGCCGATTTCAGGTTCAGTAGACTTTTTCTACAAAGAATTAAATAGTAAATATTTTAGGCTTTGTGGCCCTTAAGGTCTTTGTCAAAACTTTTCAGCTCTGCTGCTATTATAGTGAGAAGCAGTCAGATAAATGAATGGGCCTGTCTGTGTCCCAAAAACATTTACAAAAACAAGCAGCTGCCAGATTTGCCTCCTTTTCTAGTTAAAAGAAAATTTAGTTTTTCAGTTCCTGGTCTAGGTGGCTAAAATTGGATTTCTGGAGCCATTAAAGGTTGAAGGAGGGGCAGGGTTAGATAGTATACACTTGGAGTTCTGGTTAAAACCCTTAAAGATACACTCTAAGAGAAAGAATGAACTGGAAACAGTCTGACCTTCACAAGTTCTAAAAACCAGATTAAAATTATTATAATTCTAAACAATATCCCTAAATTGTCAATGATATTGCTGAAGTACCATATCGTAGCCTTCTGAAGAAAGTCAATATAAATATCCTCTTTAGGAAGGCATAAATATCCTTAAATATACAAATTTTTAAAATACATATTTATTTTTCATACATGATGTCTGACAGTCCATGAAAAATAACCAGACACATTAGAGACAAGTTTATATCACCAAAAACAGGAGAGTATATCTGTACCATAGAGGTGCTAGAAGCAGACTGCAAAATAACTACACTTGAAATAAAAAGGATAATTTGAGAATTTTAGTAGATAACTAGAAAATTTAAAAGACAAAAAAGAAAATTTTATAACTCAAAAACAAAATCCCATAATTGTGTTTAATAGCATATTATATCTAGTTGTGTATAGAAGAAATAGAACGCAATATGGATTGGAAGAAAATATACAGATATTGCCCAAAGATTGAAAAGATTAAGAATATGGAAAAGAGATTTAGGAACATATAGAGAAATGTCGAAAGATCTGTCGTGTATAATTGAAGTCTCAGAAGAGAAAGGAAATAGAGTAGGCACATAAAAATGTACTTGACAAACTAAGGACTAAAGATTTCACAAAACTGACAAAAGACTTAAAACTAGAGAATTCAGAAACTCAGCAAACTTAAAGCAGCAAAAATATTAAGAAGATCATATTTAGGTACATCATAATCAAACTGCCATAACCAAATACAAAGGGACATCTTTAAAGTAGGTGAAAGATGGGGAGGAGTGGAGATGGCCTATTACTTTCAAAGGGGCAACCCAAGAGAAGGGCAGCTGACATCTCAAAAGAAATACTGAATGCCAGAAGACAAAAGAATAGCATTTTCAAAGTGCTGAAAGAAATAACTGCCAGCTTAAAATTCTATGTACAGGGAAATAACTACTGAAAAAGTGAGATAAAGATAAAGAATCTCAATGTGGAATAAAGAACATTTACTCACATTTCAGAATTTTTTCATATATTTGACTCATTTGAGCAATTGACAAAATGCTGAACACTAAGTTTCAACATATTTCAAAAAATTAAAATCATACAATATTTTTCCCTGATGTATCATTAAATTGAAATTAAATAAATAATACCTACAAATTATCCAAATGTTTGGAAATTAAGAAATTTACTTCAAATAACTCTTGGCTAGGAGGAATAATAACCAAAATTAGAAAATATTAAACTGAATAATAATGAAAACACTGCATATTGAAAATGTCAATATGAAAAAATAATTGTCAATACATAGCTAAACTGTCCTTACAAGAAGGAATAACTTAAACATAATTACTAGAAAATAATGAGGGCAAAAAAATCAATCATCTAAATGTTCATTATAGAAACTCAGAAAAGGGAGGTAATATTGAATAAAATATGACATAATATAAATACAAAGCATAGAAGTTTATGAAATAGAAACAAACAACAAGGATAAACAGAACCAAAAGTTGTTTCTTTTAGTAGATTCGAATAGTTGATAAACCCTGGATTGATAACATAAACAGAGGACACTGTAGTGTAGTGTCAGGAAAGAAAAAAGAACATTACTACAGAACTCATAGACATAAGAAAGACAATGAGGATATGTTTTAAAAAGTCATGCTAGTAAATTAGAAAGTGTAGAGGTTTTATGTATATAATTACTAAATTTGAGTCAATATGGAAGAGAAAATGGAAGTTTTATAAGTATTAAAGAAATAAATCACATTTAAAAAAAAATCCACTCAGACACAAACTCACTGGTAATTTTTACCAAATATTAAAGAAAGAAATAACACCTGTTCAGTAAAAATCTTTTAGAGAGTAGTAAATGATGAAACATTTGCAATATATTTTATAAAGCCACATTAATTTCTAATCAAATTTGGCAAAGACATTATATGAAAGAAAAATCAAAACTTAATGCTTCTCGTGAACATAGATACAGAAATATAAACCATCCTAACAAATTCAGTGAACCTGAATTCAATGAACTCAAACTTCCTAACAAAATTATGAACATTCTTCATAAAGAATTTTTCATTTACCCCATTATTGTAATATTATTTTAATATTTGAAAAAAATATCACCATTGTATACCATATTAAAAGAATAAAGAAAAATTATTCATTCAATTCAATAGATGTAAAAATAGTATTCACTAAAATTCAATATGTTTATAAATAAACATTTATTTCAAAAAGTCTTAGCAACCTTAGCACACTAATGTTAATAGTGAACTTTCTTAATCGGAAAAACATATTTTAAAAACTATCCTATATGATAATCATGACATGTAATAGGCGCTAAACAATTTATTTCTTCTCCTTAAGACTTATCTAATAGCCTAAATAATAAGTAATAATAAGATATAATGCTTATCACATGCTTATTATAAATGAATCTCTATTTTACATAGATTATTGATTTTAATCATGTAGCATTCTGTTGCTAGTTTCTGAAGTTTGAGCAGTAGATAAATACAGTATAATTGTACCATTAAACTAATGAAAGATTTAAAATGTTTACATTCTCATTTATCTTCCCTTAGAATATTTTAACACCTAATCAACTAAGAAAATAAGAATTAAGATCAGGTAAAATAAAAAACAAAACAAAACGAAGACAACAATGCACCCTACTTTCACTCAATTGCAAGTGATTTGGTACTGCTCATATTTCACATTTTACCAATGGAGTTGTCATTACTAAAATAATTTTTAGCTTATTCTTTGGTTAAATTTTATGGAAATGTTCATTTTTTGATGAGTAGTAAACATTCTAAGAAAATCGCAGAACCATTTTCAGCTAAAACCATTCAGCTCTGAAGGTTTGGCTGAACAAACCTTCCAGAAGGGTTTGCTATAGCTCTTATCTTTATTTGCTTTGACTCTAAATTAATCTCTGTCACTGTATAGTTTGCTTGATTTACCATCATTATGAAGAGTTGAAATAAGACAAATGTTTGCTTTAGGGACATTATTGCTTCAATTTAAAAGGAATTGATTCCTAACAACCCTTCTCCATTGCATAAAAATATTCTAATCACATAGTTTCAAGTATAAGAGCTTTAAAATATGATCATTTCTACTTCCTTGTCTTAAGCAAGGGTTTATGAATAGTGTTTTAGCCCTATTTTCTTTCTTTCTTTTTTTTTTTTTTTTTGTATTTCTTCCTACTTTAGGATGCTTTGGGCAGCTTTAGCTGATGGCTGCTTATTAGAAAATATGTATTTTCTTCCTGGTTTTATTTTATTATTATGCTATTTTTCTAAAAGAAAGTGTTATATCCATTTTTTGTCATATTAAATTCTTTTTGTTGCAATATGCAAAATTACAAATGAAGCTGCCACTATATTTAAAAGGTGTTAAAATTACATACCTAAGTCCCTAGTTTCTGAAGTATGGAATGCTTTGTGATGCTTAACAAACAAACAAGCAAATTAATCAATCAAGTAATTTTGAGAGCAGTTCTCTTCAGTACACCAAAAACAATCATCTGTTCAACATATTCCTCTATCTGGTTTTAGTGGCAGTGGTAAAAAACAGACATAAAGACAACTTTTAGGTATCCATTTTTCTATATGTTAAAATTATTTACCCTCTTTGATTATTTTCCACAATTTGCTTTGCACATCTCCACTGCAATGCTCTTTTTCATTCCTTCCATTCAGTAGGTATTGGAAGTAGAAAGAAATGAAGCTTGAGTTAGTAATTTGAGACTACTGCAGCTTCCATTAGCCACAATTCACTGAACAAATTAGACACTTTGGTAGACTACTTAAGTAAATAAATAAAAGTTTCTTTGGCTTGCTTATAGGATCTCTACTTTTCTAGCATTTATAATACTAATTTTTCTAACTGTACATATTTTAATTAATAAAGATTATTCTAGGATTTCCAGATACCCAGACCCTGTTAAGGACAGAGTTCTCGTGGATAATTTAACAGAGAAGATAATTGAAATTTATGATTTATGAGGAGAAATAACTATGTGAGTATTTTGTGTGGGTGGCAGTAAAATGTAGATCACAGTGAAATGAAAATTGCATTGGTCAACCTAGCTTCAGGCAAATTGTAGTGCTGCCCCAACTCTATTTCTGTGTCATTTCTCTTTAGTCATTTCAGCAGAGAGCCCCAGAGCTCTGTTGCTCAGGACGCCCACCTGGAATTGCCCTCTGGACCCATATAGCCTTTAAGGTAATGAAATTTGCTGACCCATCAAATCAAATCCTATTGGAGGAGTGTAGTGGATATGTTCAGTGCTCTTTATAGGTGTTCTTAGATAACTTTTAATATTTTAAATGGTTATTTCTAGGGTGTCTACATCTTTTGATTGTAACAGCTGCAGTTGTCATACACTTTGGAGAACTGAACTAAACTTAGACTCACGTTGCCTGGATAGCCATGCCTGGGAGTTTATGCCTGGCTTGCACTGGCAGACTTATCCAAGATCCACTGCTATGAGAATCTGAAGCCCAGTTACTTTGCCTCCAAGCTGGACCAACACTAAAGTGGAATTCATATTCCAGAGCTTCACTAAAAGATCAGGCTAAGGCTGGACATGGCCTGAAATTGCATCTTTGTTCAGCTTCTTTTTAGCTCATGAAGCTTTCCCACTAATCAGATTCCCTGGAAGCATATCTGCAGTAAACTATTTGCACATGACCTACACTAGGGAACTTGATTTAAAATAGGCAATAAAGATCGGTAGTAGCCACGGCCATGTAAATCCTATAAAGTGAATTTTGTAGTCAGTCAATGAATGATAGATCAGAAAGTTGAGCCCAGTTTATCTCATTTTAAATACACACATTTTCAAGCACAGAAACTCCTATACATATATAGCTTATACATTTATATGATCACATATGGAAAAGATCTCATATAAAGTCTCCTCAGAGTGAATGCTTTAATCTAAATTAGAGGACAAGTCAGAGATGATGTTTGGAGGTGGGGCCCTTTAGTAGAGCTTATTGTCTAGCAGGCAGGAGAGATAGACACATAAAATTAAACAATAAATTAGTATGATTTAAGGTTGTATAAGTAGTGCTATTTGGGGGAGAATAAAGAAAAATCAAAACAGTTTAAGGGAGATTAAGAGCACAGTGTGCTGTAAAAATAGGGGTATAAGGCCAAGTCAACTTGAGAAAGTGAGACTTAAGCAAACATTTGAAGGAGGGCAGGGGGGTCAGAAACACCTGGGAGAGAGCATTTCAGTAAGAGGAAATAGCCAGCGCAAAGCACTGATGCCTCACGTCATCCAATGCCTGGTAGCAAGATGTCCAATGTGACTGTAGGAGAGTTAGTGTTGAGGAAAAAGGTCAGAAAGAGGTCATCCCTGATCATGTAGGACCTCTTAATCTACCAACAATAGAGATTTTTGCTAATCCTTAAGCATGTGCATATTAAGTTTTCTACTGCCTCATCCTAAGGATGAAAGTTGTGAGAGATTGCAAGATAGCAGTTTAAGACCTATGTGAGAACAGAAACAATGGCTTCTTAGAAAATGACTAACATTAGCCTGATAGTAAACCTGGAACTTTTGCCAGCCGTGACTCAACTCTACTATATGGACTTAACATGCTGGATTTGATGAGTAAGCATGGATCCTAAAAAAAACACAAACGAACTCTATATACATCATTTGACTAGCACAGAGCTCCACAATCAATCCTGAAATGACAAGAAAAGGATTTTGTTTTAGTAAAGCTATTTATTATACTTTTACCTCACAAAACAACTTGCTGTGTATTTTTTCTGTTTAGAGATCTACTTTTGCTTCTGCTTGGAGAAAGGGTGCTCCTAGGGGCTGCTCTTGCACATAAATATCACTATAAGAGTTAATCCACACTGCATGGAAGTAATTCTCTTCAAATTACATGTACAGTTAATCTGAAGGCTCTAACCATAGAGTCCAGTTCCTCTACCTTGGATCACACTTTTCCTGTCTTTCCTAGGAGAAATATTGTTTCTTAGAATGTCTTAGAATCTTTCTTTTTAATTTTTTTCTTTTATCATAGTAGAAAGAACTTTGCCTCTAGTAGGAGATAATAATAATTCACATGTTTAAGTGGAGGAAGAGCATGATCTGATCCATAATTTAAATATGTTATTCTTGCTGCTGTATAAGAATTGGCATTACAGGGGCAATGATCGAAGCAGAGAGACCTGTTAAGTTGTCGTGGTAAGCAAAGTGTAATAGATGAAGTTGATGGTGCTCTGATCTCTCTCCTATACCAAGATTATTGGCAACTGATGAGTCTCAATTCTGCTCCAGAAATTGCCCTGAGGTAAAGGGAACTACTCAGTTTAAGGTAATATACCCTTTTCAGAAGCAACTAATATCCATTGAATGATGCATGGAGGAGGGGATCTCGAAAGGACAATCGAGCCCTTTGTGATATTGGCTGAGGCCACCATTGCAACTACATTGCAGTACATCGCCCTTGCTCAGTTCTGCTTCCCACATATTCGCTCCTCCATAGGTGTTGCTCAGAAATTGCAACACCCCCTGAACAGAAAACTCAAGTGGAAGGACCAAGTAAGCAATAGGTTCTGTAAGTTTGAAGTCAAAAAAGATTAAGATGGAGAAATAAATTTTGCTACAATCAGCAGATTATTATTTTTTTGCATGGGAGAGAATATCTTTACTATCTTACATCGAAGATGTGTATAGGCTGCATTGATTCTTGGAATTTATTAAAAGCCTGTTAATCAAATATTATTTAAAATTTTTAGTGTGTAGTTGAAAATGCTGTGTTCTCTCTTTTGAATATAGAGGTCTACATGTAATAGTGCATATTTATTAATAGTATTATTTATTATATGTGCATATATATACATACATATGAATATATTTTTACATTCATGCACATGTAATTAATACAATTACTATAGGTAGCATATATATTATTTGTAATGAATAAAATTATTTTATCTTTAGTAACACTGCTTATTTTATTGCAACTTGACTTATTTGTCTCTGAGAGGAGTTTGTAAAATGCCCTTGTGAATTTTTATTTCTCTCAACAGCTTTCTTAATTGTAGCTAAAGAATATATTCTTAGGGGCATATATTTATGATAAGTAAATGTTTCTGTTTCTTGTTTATTTTATGAATTCTTATATTTACTTTTGTTTTTTTTATGATATTGTTTGCCTTAAATTCTATTTTGTCGAAAGTAATACACAACTTTAATTGCCTTGCCTGATATTTTTTTGCCTATCATTTATGTTTTGAATTTCTGTGTCTTTTTGTTAAATGTATCTCCTGAAAAGAATATATGCATGAATTCTGCTTTTTAAAGTTTAATTTTAAAACTTCTAAATTTAATAGTTTAATTTAATCAGTTTCTATCAATTTAGTTACTGTAAAAATTTTGGGCTAATTTCACCCACTTCTCTTCATGCTCTTCATTTACAGTATTTTTTTCTTCTCTTCTGATTTTCAATGTTAAGATTTTTGTTGTGATATATAATTTATTTTCATTCTTATGGCACTTATAGCTCTCCCTTCTGTTTGGGTAACCCGTTTATCATGTTGACGTTAATTAGAATTTTAGTAAATTTATCTTTCATATCTATTAAAATATTTTCCTGGGTTTATTTCTCTTCTTATTGAGTACTTTTAAGACTGTCTGACTGTGGCTCTTTATATAATAAACCTTTAAGGACCATATAGATAAGTGAATATTTTTATTACAGCCATACTTTTGAATGACAATTTGGTGGAATATAAAATTCTAGCTTCACAGTTACGTTTCTTTAAATCTTTTAACCATTACTCCATTTCCTTCTTGCATCCAGTATAAATTCTGATGTCAATCTGCTTTTTTGTTTCTAATTTAATTCTGTGATATTTGTTTTTTAGGTACTGTACTTGATGATTTCCAAAAGTACTCTACACCATTCAGTCTTCACAATTCAGAGGCCCATCAACTTCATGTTTCAAATGAAGAAACTGAGGCTCAGAATAAAAAAGACAAACTCAAAATCACACAGAGTAAATATGAGCTTCATGTATCAGATAAAGGAATTATAAATCAGAGAGAATCAGGATCATAAGATCACACAAGAAAAATTTATAGAGTGGTAAGAACCATAATTTCATGAGTTATCCCATTTCTCTGCTGGATAGGAAGCTGAAAAACTTTGGGACCAGGTATATTAGAATATAAAGATTATTTTTTTTTGTTACTGGAATCAATGGAAGCAATATGAAAATAATGGTTGAAAAGTATTAGTAAAATAATGACACTTAGGAGAGTAAACGTATTTACTGCTGTGCCAGGCACTAAATGTATTGTAGGCATAGTCAAACAATACTTTAAATGAGACCTTATTGTTCCAGTCTGACAGATAAAGCCAAGTGTTTATGGAGATTGTGTAAATTGGTCAAAAGCACGTATTTAGCAGGTAGGAGAAAATGTAGGTGTATCTTGACCTGCATATTTTGCCTCTGAATATTAAAAACAAACAAACAAACAAACAAAAAACTCTGCTTTACAAGATTTTAATAAGAATGCTATGGAATATGATTTTTTCTAAAGAAACACTGAAAGACTTGGAGGCTTAATTTAGGAGATTAATGAGACAGATGAGTCACTTGAAACTAAAACTATTCTGAACCTAATCTAGTCTTTCTTTGATGATTCAGAAAGGATTGTGAGAGCTTCATTATCAACACAAATTATCATTTTACTAGTAATTCCAAAATACAGAATGATAAGAATATTCAACAAGATCATATAACATGGGAGTAATTCAGTTATGAATAGCTAATTTTACTAGTTTATATGGTTACATCAATTTCAAAATGTCCTTATAGAAATAATAAAATTTCTCATCCTATTTTAAAAGAGGATGCAAATTGATTAAGAGTCTTGTTCAAGGTGGCATGAAAAGTTATCAAATTAAATGTAAAATCTGGTAACAGCAGTAAAACTGATTTTAATTTTATTCATTAATTACCAAAATATAGTGATTGTCCTTAAGAGTAATTATCTAATTCAAACACATAATAATTTTTGGAAGGGAATCTCTTATGGGTGGATTATTTTTCAATTTTATGTATGACCAAGGTATTCAAAAAAAAATTAAATATAATATTCAGGTTTACCAAAAAATCTATTTCAGAATTCAACAGAAAATTCTGATGACCACTTGGGGTTTCATATATGTGCATATATAAATAATTTGAATTTCCACAAATTTTAAAATGAGCACTTAGAAATCAGAGCATTACTGGTATTGTTTTGCAGTTATTTTAGTTTCAGTTACAAAGATTCTTGAAAATTACTGGTAATTTTTCTGTATTTTCTCTTAAATTTATCTGAGATTTTCTTTAATATTCAGTGAATAAAGGTGTTTATCTGTAGCAATAAGATTTAAGATTTATGGTTTATTCATATTCCTGCTCTTTAAATATGAGTGATTTTTATGTCCATTACTAAAGTAGATATATTAATAATGAAGAAATTTTCAGATTATTCCCTTTCATTGTGTTTGAACTATTTGTGAATTTGTGCTACTTAAATTATTCACAAAACTAGAAAAAATTATGAGTTACTTTTAGTGATTAAAACATATTAATATTAAAAATATTATTAAAATTTTCCTTTCATTGCAATATGTTGGATAGAAAATATAAAAACTCATGAAATAGCAATTACCAAAAAATGTTGAATAAACTATACCAAACAAATTTAGGTAGATAACTGAGTTCCCAATAAGGTATAGGATTCCCCAAGGGGTAGAAGTGAAGAAAAAACTTAAAAACACATTAATGTATGGCCCAGACAATTTAATTGTTGAGAGTAAGACAGAAAGAGAATTACTGTGGTTGAGATTTGAGGTTTAAATGTCATTCTGACATTGCTAGCTATTAGAGAAATGCAAATCAAAACCACAATGAGATATCATCTCACACCTGTTAGAATAACTATAATCAACAGGACAAGTAATGACAAATGTTGGAGAGGATGTGGAGAAAAAGAAACCCTCATATACTGCTTGTGGGACTGCAAATTGGTACAGCCACTATGGAAAACAGTATGGAGCTTCCTCAAGAAACTAAGAATTGATCTACCATATGAGTTAGCAATCCCTCTACTGGGTATTTACCCCAAAGACTTGAAAACCCATATCCAAAAAGATATTTGCACACCAATGTTTATAGTAGCATTATGCACAGTGGCCAGGACATGGAAGCAACTGAAGTGTCCTACGATATATGATTGGCTAAAGAAGCTGTGATACATAGATACAATGGAATACTACTCAGCCATAAGAAGTGAAATACTGCCATTTGTGACACTATAGACAGACCTTGAGATAATAATGCTAAGTGAAATAAGCCAGACAGAAAAAGTCAAAAATCACATGATATCACTTATATGTAGGATGTAAACCTAAAAGCAACAAATGAACAAGACAAACAGAGACTTATGGACATGGACTATATAGACTAGTGGTCACCAGAGGGTAAGAGGTGGGGGGAAGGTGAGGTAAACTGGGTAAAGGGGGTCAAATATATGGTGACAGAAAGAAAGCTAACTATGAGAGGGGAATCTAATACATTTCAGGAGTGTATATATGCCTTATTGTTAAAGTGTACAGCTGAAACAGATTTAATTAACCAGTGTTACCATAAAAAATATTTATAAATAAATGTATATTTAAATAAATAGATAGATAGATAGATAGATTTTAAAAATAAATAAATAAATTTAAATGTCATTCTAGCTTATGTGAAAAGGCTTTTAACCCAAACAAAGCATACTGTAAAACTGCAAAATTAGTGGCTCAAAAAAGTATTAATGAAAGTTACCAGATAAAAAATTTAAACAACAACAAATTAAGTTAAAATGAATGTTATCTATCTTCATCTGGATTACTGGTAAAATTAAAAAAATAAAATTACACTCTATGATCTCTTATCACAGAATTGATCTAAGATTTGGAGTTAGAGTTGAAGCTTTCTTCCCGGATCTGCGAAACTCATAGAATAACATAAAAAGGTCACCAGGTAATGTCTTGGGAAGAATGAAATTCAAGAGATTTGCATTTTAAAAGTATCTTCAAGATTGTTATGAAAAAATAATTAAGATGTTAAGATAATACTAAATACAGTGATTAAATTTAACATGCTTATGGATAAGAAGCATCTACATTGCAAAGATGTCAATTGTCAAATTAGGCTATAAATACTATGCAATTGATTGATTATAATCAAAGTACTTTTCATAGTGGATTTCAATGAACTGAGTTTCAAATATAAGTGAAAGAACAAAAATTAAATACAGAATAGATTTTTTTGAATAGAACAAGGTGAGAAGATCTGCTCTATGATATATTAGTTCTAATAATCAAATTAGAGGAATTAAGGCAATGTCTTGGTCATGCAGCCAGTGGAGATAAATGCATTAATAAAGTAGAGTAGAAAATACAGAAATAGATCCATATTTATATGAAAATTTGATAAATAAAAAGATACCACTATAAATTTGTGATGAAAGCCATAATTCCTCAATTGATTGGTAGATTTTTAAATGTCTGACAATACCATGTATTGGTGATGATGTGGGTCAAAGGAAATTCTCATAATTTAAGAGTGGAAGCTGGTACAACCAGTTTGAAAAGGAGTTCTTCAATAGCTGATATATTTAAAGAAGTACATGAGGAGCATATTCGGAGGGCCGTTCAGGTTGGTTTACTTCCCTTTTTTGTTAGCTGAGAAGAGAGACAGTTCAGCTGGAAACTGGTCAACCTGCGAAGAGGCAGTAAGGCCTCTGGGTAATGCCAGTGCCCCTGGCAGTTGAGGTCTTTTCTCTGGACAGTGACCTTGTAGCTCTGCATGTTTGCTTTGCAGAATAGTTCCTGTACCTGGTGATCCCTTGAAATTATCTTTGTTTTTCAGTTAAAACAGTTGCTTGTTACCTATATTAGGCTAATATAATGACTTCGTTGATAAGGCAGTAGTCACTAACCTTGGTAGGATTTATCTCTTGACCACTGGCCCACTTGTTTCTCACCAGGGCATCTAGAGAACTTGCCATTTCCTATTCACCAGGTATGAAAAACATGGTACTATAGATATACCAACATCAAGTTTTCCAAGATGTCTGGGCAACCAAGGCCTTTATTACTATATTGGGGTAGAGAACAAAAGAGTTAACATAGTTTTTAGGCAAAAAAAAATTAGTAGGTGTTACTGCCTCCATGAGGAATAAAAAGAATGCAGTCACTCTATCAGTAGCCACATGCCAGGTGCCCTGAACTATATTAATCTCTTCTAGAAAGCCTATTGCATTCTACACAGCAAGTATGATTGAAGTTACTGCTAAGTTAAGTTTACAGTAATCTATAATCATCAACTCATGAGGTAGCCACTCAGGGCTGATCTTTGCATGGTCTCAAGATATTTGAAGAGTGTTCTACTCAAGAAAGGGGACGTGTTCAGCTTAAGTGTTTACATGAACGTGTAGATTCAAGGTTCTTGAGTATATCCTACCAAAAGTCTCCATAACTGGACTCCTATTTTCTCATCAGGGCACTGATTTTGCCATTCTTATGGTCAAATATTGAGCCTGTTTTCAGTAGTATTTCCTCCAGGCACAGAAGATAATGGCCTCATTAAATACTGAGACTGAGGCTTTTCTGCTTTCACGGTAAGGTCTGAGTTGATAGATAATCTAAACCTATCCTTCTGTTTTTCAGGGCTTCTCCAACAGTGACCAAAAACTACACAACTCCATAGTCCCTCTAATTACCATTACCCTACATATCTCAAGAGCTAGAGGTATTGTATGAGCCCGTGCTTCCACCTCAGCTGGGCCTCATCCCAATGCCCTGCAGTAGAAGTCTTAGGAATTATGAAGTTGCAGCATGTGAACAGTTATCGTGTTCATTTTTTTAAAACAATGAATTCTTTTTTATCACCTGAGTGGTAAGCAATCAATTCTAGAAACCCCTAATGCCACATTGAATAAGCCTGATCCCGTACAATCTCAGAAGCTAAGCAGGGTCAGGGCCTGGTTAGTACTTGGATGGGAGACCACCTAGGAAGACCAGGTGCTGTAGGCATAAAAAATGAAAAAAAAAAAAATAAGGGATTATAAGCTACCAAGAGTTGCCTCACCTATAAATAAATAAATAAATAAATAAATAAATAAATAAATAAATAAAAAACCTAAATTTATCTTAAGGATTCACCTTCTAGAATCACTTTTGGTAACAGCAGCTTTTTTATTTTGGAGTCTCTCTAAAACAAAATCTAATATAAGTATTTGAGTGTATGTATTTTAATGGGGGAAATGATCCCAGGAAGTACTGTGTGTGAAGGCAATGGGGGCAAAATTTAGATAGGGAAAGGAGCAAAGCTGATATAAATATATCTTTGATGGGTTACTGCTATAGGTAACTGGTTCCAATTCATTTAGGGACCCTCTGAGATACTGTAAAGAACATTTCCCAGAATTGTTGATACTCACTGGTTGATAGTCACAGGCTCCCATTCTGGCCTTTGGAGAAATAGAGGATGGGGCTTCTGCATTCAGAGAATATATTTACACAGACAGAGCCATCAACAGATGAACTCCCAAGAAGGATGGGGAACATGGGCAGGACACCAATAGCACTATAGTCTCTCCATCTGTGGTTTTGCTTTGTGCAATTTCAGTTACCTGTGGTCAACTGCAGACTGAAAATGTTAAAGGGAAAATTTCAGAAATACACAATCCATAAGTTTTAAATCGTGTGGTGTTCTGAGTAGGGTAATGAAATCTCACCTTCCTGCTCCGTCTGCCCAAAATGTGAATAATTTCTTTTTTGAGAGGATCCATGCTGTACATGCTCCCCACCCATGAGTCACTTAATGGTCATGTAGGTTCTCAGATTGACTATCTAGTTATCTTAGTGCTTGTGTTCAAGCAATTCTTATCGTACTTAATAATGGGTCCTTAATAATACTTCTTATTGTACTTAATGCTGGCAATTTGGATATGCTGAAGAGAAGCCATAAAGTGCATCCTTTAAGTGAAAAGGTATATATGTCTAGGAGAAAAACAAACAAACAAACAAACAAACAAACAAACAGCTAAGTATGTATAGGGTTTGGTACTATCCACAGTTTTAGACATCCACAGGAGGTCTTGGAACATATACCCCACTGATATGGGGGGACCACTGTATTCTCAGTTTTTGTTCAACAGTGAGAGACCAGACAAAGTCCTACATATAAGTCATTAAAATAGAAAATTATTTATGTGTGAAAGCAGTTTACTAAATTTTAGATTAGTATTCCAGTGTAGTTACTGCATTAAATTGGTTTATACAGGAATCACAAATTAGATAACCAGGAGCTGTGAAGATTTAGAGAAATTATGGGTTTTCAAGTAATCAGTTACTTAACAGTTTCTCCCCTAATAGTTTTGCAATGTCTCTAAAACTAGTTGATTCTGATGATACTTATGAAAGCATACCCAGGTAGACATCAAATTTCAGGTTGCATATATTTAAGCAAAATGACTCTGTATGAAAGTGTTAAAATTTGAGCCCCACAAACATTTTTTTCTTGTTCTTAGGATTTAACTTTAGACATAATTAATATTTAATAATTAATATAATTAAGATAAATAAATTTTTCTGATTAATTACATAATGCATTTTAGATTCTGTATGTACAACAGGATACAAAATAATTATGCTTCAGTGAAACAATTAAGGAGAAAATACCTATGAGCACCTATTATGTAAAAAGGTCTTTACGTAATGCTGAAAAGAATAAACTATTCAGACAGAAAATATATATATCCTACTTCATGAATAATCTTGGGGAACTGAGTCAGTAAGAAAATAACAAAGAATATAGATAAAAAAATTTTTAAATCACATGAATGATTTGTTATATGATTAATAGTTTCATCACTTGGCAATTAACAATATAAAGGAATTATACTATTTATGAATCACAATTCATTACTCAGGTATGTTTATCTTAGAAAGTTAAAGATTTTCTCATGTATCACCTAATTTAAACACTTTAGAATTTTAAAGTATAAAATTAAATATACAAATAAATAATGTATTTACTGAATGTTCTTATATACTCAGCATAACTCTATTATAGTTAAATACATGGCTTTAAAATTTTATATTTTCTGATCTTGGAAGCTAAGCAGGGTTGGACCTGGTTAGTACTTGGATGGGAGACCACCTAGGAATACCAGGTGCGGTAGGCATAAAATAAACAAACCAACAAACAAACAAATAAGTAAATACATAAATAAATAAATCTATCTTACATTTTCATGGTTCTGAAATTAAAAGCATTTAATCTCGTGTGTGTGTGTGTGTGTGTGTGTGCACGTGCGTGTGTGTGTGTGTTTAGAGAAGATTTGGGCCCAATATGATTTAAAATATTTTGTTAACATCTTAACATCTACTTTTACAAGCTAGTAAAAATATGATTCATAATAGTTACTGGAATCTCAGGGAAATACATTTATTATGTTCTTACATTTTGCTAATGTAAGATATATATAATTTATTTGTGAAATATCCCTAAAAAGTAGCTGGTAAGGAAAAGTTTTAGCATATGGACAAATGTTTATTATCTAGATTGATCCTTGTTGAAGTCTAGCTAACCGAAGAGTTTATAAAATACAATACTTAGTACAATAAACAAATCCTATAGACACTGTTTTAAAAAATTTAACATTTATGAGCCACTATCATATTTAGAGTACCAGTAAGCATAGAAAATATTTTTAAGTTAATTTAAATACAATGCATGCATAGTAAAATAAATCTTTAAATTATCATTATTAAAATCAATTCTGAAAAAAAAGAGAAACCATATTTCTTTATAATGAATTACAAAAGAAAAGTTATATGCACGATAAGCTATTTAGGCATATTTTCTCTGTGGTGAACATTTTTCAAGTATGAAGATTAGCATATCAGTGCCCTCATCATGCCATTAGTCTTATTTCTGCCTTGTAAAGATTTCATTCTGTAGGGATTTGACTAATGAAGTTTTGGTGCCGAGACAATAACGGCTTCCTCAGAGCAGAGACTGCCAATTCAACCATATTGTGCTGAACTGCAAGAACTGTGCCAAATTGTGTGTGTCTACTTTAGAAACAAGCTGTTCATTAAAAAGAAAAAGGCAAAAAAAAAAAAAAAAAGGTAAGCAGCAAAATGCATTTTAAATAGTAACTATGAGGTCCTGGCACACTTTAAAGGTTTGATTTCTTTTCCCACACTATCAAAACAGTCAATTTAAGTTTCTTTCTGAGGATGAACAAGATTGTTAAACAAACTTCGGTGTCAATTTTATCAACCTACAAGTAGAAAAAAAGAACATTTTCAGATATATTGCAGTTTGCAGTTGTGCCTTAATGTTTAAACTTCTTCATTTATTCCAAAATAAAATATTTATTCTAGTGCAATCTTCTGCCAGGCACCATGCTAGGCTATGTACCTACTCCTATTTCTCATTTTTGTTTAAAAATGTTTTAATATTTAAAAGGGTATTTTTCCACATTAAAACTAATGAATTATGAGTTGGAGTCCTGTAATGCCTTATATTAAAATATTGGGCACCTTTAAAGCCATTTATCTTTTGCTGATTGCTTCTATTCCACTCATTCTAGTATCTTTCTTAAATTCCAACTACCAATTAGCAAGATTATATTATCTTTCCTTAATAATATTCATTGTTTTCTATCTCTTTTTAAAAACATTGTTAAGTTCTTCTGCAGTAAAGGAGATTCTCAAATTTGTCCTAAAAATCTCTGCCTTGATTTTCTGCAGTGACAATTCTGTTCTTCAATGGTAATAATAAAAGTCAATAATTAGATATGTCCATCAGCTTTATAACACTTTTCTATCTTTCCTAATAACTTTTCATTTGGCCCGTCATAAAATTTTTTATTATTTTAATTTGTTGTGCTATGGTTTTATGTTGTCTCATAGTCTTTTTAAAATTAAATTCTATTAATTTAATAAATGTTGTTAAAATTGAATTAATGTAAAGAATAAAGAAAAAGCTTTCTAAATTTTATTTCTATCACCCATTTCCAATATTTGTTCTCTTTCTAAAGTTGCAGAATTTTTCATTGACTTTATTTAGGATTTTGTGTTTGCATTCTTTGTTGATTGGTTTAGAGGATGTTTGTGTTGTATTTGTTTTCAGCCTTTCCCATTCTACTTATTTTATACAAGGAATGGACTATTTAGAGTTGGGGTATTCACTACATAATAATATTCTCTATGGCTTCCTTTTTATCCACCTGTGTGCTTGGGAAAATTTTCTCCTATACCTAATATGTAGAATTTGGGGTCATTTATGAAACAACTTCAGTAATCTAAAGTGAGGATAGATAGCCAAAACCCATAAATCTCATCAGGGAAATATTATTTTCCAGAATACCAGTTTCTTTTCTTTTTTCTTTTTTTTTTTTTGGTTAAACCAACAACCAAGGCAGCACAGTGTAGTGAGAAACTCCGACTGTCTTAGTGTCAACAAGCCAGCCTTCACCACTTCATGGTGTAGGGCTCTGAGAAGTTCTCTTATCTCTCTCTGCGTACAATTCTTCATCTATAAAATGGGGATAACACAGTAATTCTTTCATAGCATTGTGGTGAGAATTGAGTTAATATACATAGCAAAGAGTTTAGAAGAGAGACTGCAGAAAAAGTGCTCTATTTTTTATTAGTTTATTTATTTATTATTACCATTGTTATCAGTACTATCAGGAAGAAGTAACTATTTTCTTTTATATGAACTTCTGTTTCTTTTCCCTTTATTGGTAAGTTCAAGATCACATTTGTCTGGTTAATTTTTAGGGTTAAAATCTTAACATGCCACAAGGATTTTTGCTGAGCATAGCTACTATATGACTCCAGAGACTGTTCAGTGCTATTAACTATTAGTTAATTCAAATAAAGTCCTTCTCTCAGTCTCCACTACCTACCTCACCCTTTGATATTATCCCTCTAAATCAATTTATGTCAGTGTTAGATTTTAACACTGACTTACTACCAAAGTTGTATTTTTATCCCTAGAAGCAATACAGCAATGCTTTCATAGGTTCAGATAAATTACATAAAATGATATATAAAATATATCACTTTCTATTTATGAAACAGAGAATCAGGAATAGCTTATCATATTATTTTCCAATGGTATATTCTATTCTCAGGATTATACTTTAACTTATTTATCCATTTGACAAACATTTGCCACATATCCACTTTGCCAGGTAATGAGAAGGGTAAACAGATACATTCTTTTCCCTAGAGAAATGTAATATAGTCAGGGAGGGAAGGAAATCCACATAAGCCAATATTCATATGTAAGATAATCACAGATTAAAATTAAGACTGTGAAGGAAATAAAAAAATAGATGCCGCAATGAAGAGTAAAGGGGGCTTTAACCAGGGCGATCAAGGAGCTCTCTCTCCGTAGGCTTCAGGAATGAGTTGGCCTGTGAGACAACTCAAAACTGGGAGGGTAGAGGGTGGAGGGTAGAGGGTGGTGGTGGAAAGAGTCAGCTCTTTTGCGAGTGGAGTGGAGGGTAAGGTCATAATGAGGAGTTTGAATAATACGGCATTTTAAGGACTATATGGAAGAATTTTAAATAGTCATGTTTAAAAGTCTGGTTTGATTTTTGAACAAATCTCTCTTGCTAGAAGCTACTGTGTAGAAAAAGTATAGTAATATACTGGTTTGAGGGTGTCGGAGAGGGGTTAGAAGCAGTTAGACCACTTAGTTGTTTACTAATGGGGAGAACACTAGAAGAGTAATAGGTTTAAAAGCAATTTTTATTATGTAACTAAATGCATATTCCCTGAAAACATTTAAGAACTTAACTTCCTGTTAGTAGTTATTCAAGCAAACTTGGCCCACATAAATAGCAATTTAAATAGTCTTTGTCAGAAATTAATATTGTTTCTGTTTATTATCTTTTCCCTTTGTTTTCTATTTATTTCCTAATTTGTTTCCTCTTTATTTCCTTTTAATATGCAGGCATAGTTTTGGAAAGACAAGCAAGCAGAACCTCATTTTCCTTTTGAACAAACGCATCAATTATACCTATGATTATACTTTAAATCAATAGATTCAAAGGAAGAAAAGTCATTGGTGCACGTCAAATTGTTCTTTTAACTATTGTGGGCTGCTTTCAATTTTAAGTAAAAATATCTTTAAAGACACATAAATTAATTACCCAAAGAAAATCAATATAACTTAATGTAGCACCTGAGTTTCTGGAATCTGCCAATTCTAATGTTTTAGAAGACACAAATTAAAATTAATATGATTCTTGTTGCTGTATTTCTCATAGTCACACCACAAGTGTTCTTTTTCTTCTCTTTTCTTCCTGCTGAAAAGATAATGGAGAGTTCTTTTTTTTTGTTTTTTGGTTTTTTTTTAAAAAAAGAAGGCTGAAATTCTGGAATGTATAAATAGTAACTTAAACCTGTGCTTAGATCTTTATTTCTGAAAATAAAGTATGCACCATACAGCATTTGAGACTTTCCTGAATCTTTTTCTCTTAGAATTACACCTACATTTTAAAATTTCACTCTTATACTCTTGCATTTTCCAGAATGTTTTCTTTAATCCGTGAATTGGATGACATTCCTCCCTTCCTTTAATCCTGAAATAATTTACATTGGAATGAAGAGAAATTGCAAACCCCATATTTGAGCCTAGCCCAGTTCCTCAACCTTATTTAGCATTACCCTTCTCAATTAATTATGGTCCAGAGTTATTGGTTTGCTTCCAGCCTGTTTCTTAAATACTTTCAACTCTGGTCAGGTTCTTTGTTGACTGTGTTTTTTTCATTTTTGTTTGTTTTTTTTTTCACCCATAGACTATAAGTTGAAAAATTCTACATTGACAGCTGCTAGCAGCCTGGCTCCCACAGAAAGTGGACCAAGTTTTAGGGTTACCCAAGTGCCAGCCTCTAGTATTAGACTACCTGTTTAATGTCAACAGCCCTGTGTTCTGGCATTTTCTCTATCTTGCCGATGTGTTCAGTCATATCTCTGTTTGAAATGCAACTTCTTAGAGAGGCTTTCCCTAACCGCCCAAGAGAAGTGGATCCTAACCTCAGTGTTCAACCTATCTTAGTGCCTTGTTTTAATTTCTTCCATGCGTTTATTAATATCTGAATTTATATTTTTATTTACTTGTAGATGTGCTTATTTTTTGTTCTATAGCAGGACAAACTGATTTAGAGCATTGGTCTGCCTGGCTCACCTCAGCTTCAGGGCTGGGCTCAGCAAATAGTATGTGCTTAATAAATATTCATAGAAAGATAATATAGAAGAAAAAGAATAATTAGATTCATAGTTACAATGTAAAATTAGAATTGGGTAAATTTTTTTAAAGTGTACATCTAGCTCAGAGGTGAATATACTATAATCAGTGGGCAAAACAGGGCCGCAGCCTGATTTTATGTGGTCTTAAGAGCTAAGAAGAATTTTTACAATTTAAAGGATATTAAATAAACAAGGAAGACTATATTATAGAAAGTATGTGACCACAAAGCATAAACTATTTACTGTTGGGTCCTTTATAGAATAAGTCTGCTGTTCTGATTAAGTCCTCACTGATGCCAAGAGTTATTTAAATGGATTTAGATTACCTTCTGCTTCAATTTCCATCCATGAAAAATTATGGAATTAGATCAATAAACCTCTTAATTTTCTTTCCTTTAGGCTTTTAATAATCCATTTGAAAGGTAAACTGAGCAAGTGTAGTTGACCACACCTACTTTCCTTAGTCACCTGGGGGATAGAGGACAGAAAAGATAAAGTGGATAAAAATGAGTAGATGTGAGAATTTATAAAAGCAGTGTATAAAACAAGCCATCTCTCCAGGGAAGCTGAAACAGTGGAGTCATTGTCTTAAACTTCAACAAAAAGATATATTGCAACAAAAGCCTACTCAAGTTAAA
Organism: Rousettus aegyptiacus; assembly: GCF_014176215.1. NCBI lineage: Eukaryota > Metazoa > Chordata > Mammalia > Chiroptera > Pteropodidae > Rousettus > Rousettus aegyptiacus. The sequence continues at coordinate 65,688,490 of NW_023416286.1, forward strand.
AGGCAAATCTCTCTTTCTTAATCTTCAAAATGTACACCTCATTTGTCAACATATAAATAAGATAAATATGAGAAAAGGCAATGATCAATTAGAATAACATTTTCATGTGGTTGAAAAGCAAAAATCTATTTCCAGTGTGTCTGGGTTCAAATCCTAGCTCCATCAATTACTAAATTCTGTCTCTGAGCACTTAACCCCTCCATATCTTCATTTTTAAAAATCTATAAATTAGTGATGATAGAGTTTGTACCATATGGAATTATCAGGAGGGTTAAATGTGTTAATATTTGTTACATGTTTAGACAATAATGCCTGTTTATCGTCTCCTTTAAATAATGAAATTGTATGACAGATAATACATTGCTACAGCATATTTTCTCATATTTCTGTAACATATGTGCCTAATGAAAGTTGTGTATGAATTAACCTTATGTCGAATTCCACTGTTAGTTTATTGTGTGAGATGATGTATTTGTTTTCAAATTATTTTATCATTGTTAGAAAGGAAAGCTCTGGCTTTTCATTTTCATAAATTTAAACATGAAACTTAATTTCACTTTCAACACGATTTTAACATATCAAAATAAAAAATCACCAAAAGGTACTTGTTGGTCACAAAATTCTTAACCATTTAAGTCACAAGAAAGCACAATAAAGAGCAGATCTGTAATATATTACCAAGAGAGAACTTTTCTAATATGACAAATAATAATATGCTCCAAATCCTGTTTCTTCTTCCTTATTGTTGTTGTTGTTGATATTATTGCTATTTTTTTTCTTGCTCTGGCTAAAAAGATAATAAAGTAGTAGAATAGATAGTTGACCCAGCATCAGACTGTCTATCTAGACTCACTTTCCATAAGGCCTTTATCTATTAAATACCATCCATAGTCTGATTATGTCAAATTTTATCTCTACAACCTGAACCCCTATTTTTACTTGCAGAACTGTATATCTAACTCCTGCTTTGATGTCTCAAACAATATCTCCAAAACCAAACTGATGTTTCCCTAAAGTTTTTTCTCCTAGTATTCCCCATATTTCTCAATATCAACTATATTTTTTCAGTTTCTCGAAACACTTTGGAGTCCATCATGGAGAGGAGCAGAGCCTACTGATTGAGAGCTGGACAGCAAGGCTAGGAAACAGATTTCAAGGTCTGTCACATGCAAGCTTTTGACTTTGGCAAGTTATAGGCCCTCTTGATATTTTAAATTCCTCCTCTAATTTCTATTAGAAATTTTTTTTTATAAAAATAAACTTATACTAGATAATACAGGTAAAACACTTAAAACAGTGACAGGTTCATCATAAGTTATCAATTAACTATTAGCTAATATTTATATCATCTTTCACTCATTTTCTTCCCTTATATCCCATATCATATCCATCAGTAGATTCTGTTGGAACTACTTTCAAGATACAAAAGAATCTAATAATTTCTTATAACCATCCTTGCTATCTTATTGTCATGCAGTAGACTTTTACCTAGTCTTCTTGCTTCCATCTTTAATCTGATTAGCGTCCTCTGCTTAAAACTTTCCAATGGCTTCTAAATTAATTTAAAGCAAAATATAAGGTTGTAACGCTAATGGGAAGCTACTGAATCTAAGTTCCAATTGCCTCTCTGATAACATATTCTACTCTTCAACCCTCTTCCTCACTCAACCTCCAATGTGCAGTCCTTCTCATTCTTTAAGCATTCCTGGCACAGTGATGCCTCAAGCCCTTTGTACTTGCCCTTTCCATTACCTTTAGTTACAAGATTGATTTTTTTTTTTATATAATTCATCTCCTTAAGATGTTTATTCAAATGTCCCTTCTCAGTGAAGTCTTCCAAACCTTTTAAAAAATTGCACATTACGCACATATACACACTTGCTCTATTCAACTTACTTATTTTGTTCCTCTCTATAACACTCCTTGTTATCTGATACACTATGTATTTTACATATTGAATTAATATTGTGTATATTACTCTATTAGTATATAAACATGAAAGCAGTGAGTTTTGGTCAGTGCTTTTGTTGTTTTTTCTTCCTGCTCCAATTACATTGCTTGGCATAAATTAGGTACTTAGTGAATATACGGCAAATGAATAAATGAATGATTGAAAGATAACTCACAGATGTAATCAACTATTCACCAATCTCTTATTATACGTTAGGCCCTAAGTATGTAGAGTTTAGAATATAGGGCTTGCTTTCATGTAGCTAAGTATGTACCGGAGGGACAAAAATAGTAGAAAATTGTTGTAGCAACTGCTCTTTGGTTTTAAAGTTTTCTCCTCTTCTCTTCATTGTTTTTATTTCCATTTCTTCTTCTTCTTCTTCTTCTTCTTCTTCTTCTTCTTCTTCTTCTTCTTCTTCTTCTTCTTCTTCTTCTTCTTCTTCTTCTTCTTCTTCTTCTTCTTCTTCTTTTCTTCTTTTAAATGCCTATTGACACTCTATTTCCTAACAATTCTCTGGAACCACTTAAGGAAATATCCATTTCTATTGTGTGGAGCCTTAGAATGATGGGAAATTAAAAACTTTGTTCACCTGGAGATTACAGGTGATGAAAAATAAGTCTCTTTTGTTTTTATGTATTGTTCTATGTGAATAGATAAATTTATGAGTGATCAGAGATTTCTATAAGAAGACTGAAGTACATTGTTAGAAACTAATTGTTACTCAAGGGTTTCAGGTAGAAAAATCTAAAATGCTCAAATGTTGCAGATTCATTGGGGTGATATAAGCAGCAGATTCATTGGGGTGATGTAAGCAGCATCTGTTTTCCTACTGCAGAATGAGATTTCAACCTTGTTAAACAACTGGAGTTCATGTAATTCTCAGGAGATAACTGAGTTGTTCTAAAGAAATGTAAAATCATCAGAATAAAAATAAATGGGAAAGTAAATTAAGGTGGGTACTAAAATCTAATTAAATATTAAAGATGAAAATATAACATGAGAAAATTCACAATCTAAAACCAGGAAGATTTTATGTAGAGGTAGCCAGGCTCTTCAATGGATGTGCCATCAATCTGACAGGAAAAAAGTGCCAAGCTCAGAGACAAGATTATAAAGCACATTCCTTGATTATGTATTGATTAAAATTTAAGGCCTTTATGGAGTAACCTAGGTAGAAACTTTGAAAGGTTAGAAATTTAGACTGCTAAAATTTCTAGATGTAAGGTTTAAAATGCAGGTATCATGACATCTCTGATTATCAAATTATACATATGGTTTTCTAACATTGTTTATCTCAGCAAGATTACTATAAAAATCTTAAATTAGAATATACTTTTACCATTATCAAAGGTAATGTCCCCCTCTTTTCTTTTCTCTCTCTCATATATATGAGATTTGTATATTTTAATACGTTAATACTTTTGTATATTTTAAACATATGTACATAAAATATATACATATATGCATATACATATATACCAGTATATATGATATGGTAGTAAACATATGTATATATGCACATGTATAATGAATGTATATTCACTAGCATATTAGGGTTATTTCTTGTGTAAAAATCCTCATGGTTCTATTATGAAGACAATATTTCTATGAATAGTCAATTAAATACTCATGAGAAGAGAAAAAACTGTAGAATTCCAACTTTTATTTTTGCACCTCCAGCTAGGAAGCGGGAACTGATATTAACTGAGTACCTATTACGTATCAAGTCTATAGCTACTATCTATACCTTCTATCCATCAAGGACCAGTCAGGAAAGCAAGAGAAACACCAGTTATTTTAAGAGACAGGTTATTATAAGAACATGATTAAACTAGTGTTAGAAAACTAGTAAATGAAACACAGAGTTAATACAGTTATAGTAACTTTAAGAAGCAAATATCACCTCTAAGGCTAGAAGAAGACAGAAAAGAGGTTGAGTATATCAGAACCTAGAAGCTGAGAGGAGGGGTCCTGTGGATCTGTGACTCATACCTCTGAAGAGATGGCATTGTCCAAATTCTATTGAGAATGCCAAGAAAGCTAGAAAATAGTTAATGAAAAGACGAAGGGATATTGCCGGGCAATGCAGAGACAGATATAACAAGCAAACAGGAAGGGCAGTTTTCTTCCCTCTTCCAATCTTCCAGTGTCCCTCTAGTTGCCTTATTAAGAGAAAACCACAAGGAACCAGGTAATAAATGAGAACTGCAGTTTCCATTGTCCCAGCCCCAGCAACACGAACATAGAAAGTTGAATTCAAAGTGCAAGGCAATAGCTTTATAACTGGCACATTGATTAAGTATGCAATTTTAACTTGCAGATGTTTAAAGTTTCAATTATGTTTTCTCTCCAATAATGGCTACCAGCACTGTTCTATCAACACCTCCACCTTTACCACTAGGCAGCTAACTTCCTGAATGACACATCAGTTTAATTCTCTACATTCTATATACTTACAGTTATTGAAACAGATGCTTTTAGATCTTACAACCTTATTCTTTTTGTGTCATATTTTCAACTTCACATTTTATTCAAAGCTTTTCTCTCTCAGGTCCAGTCCCTCACCAGTGCAAGTTAAAGTGATATCTGGAGGAGACTGGAGTTCACTGAAATCCAAACATCTGCTCCCTCACCAGCCTCCTTACATTTCTATGCTTCCCATTCAGGTTCTGAAGGAAAAATTATTAAGAGAAAACAAATGTCATTTCCTTTTATGACTCTCTGTAGTAAATTAGATATCTGCTTCTTGGTTATTCATACTTACTTTTCTAATTCATTTTCTATTTGTTCAGTTGAGGCCAATGGTGGCATAAGAAGGCCCTTATCAAGCTGAATTCTAAGCAATCTGACCAGGTAATCCTGGTCTATTGATGCTTCAAAGAAATTTCTGGCTGTCCCCACTGAAAATGCCATATCAAATTAAGCAAGTGCCTCTTAGCTTTATGTTGGTTTTGTCTCTCATAGCCGCTCCTCTTTGTGACTCTCAACCCTGAACTATACAAACAAGAGATAGATCAATTATCTTTAACTCCTTGATATTGAGTTTTGGTGGTTGGGTGCACTTATCCTCTCTTCTCCCCACTATCCTGCCTGCTGTCTTACCCATGGTCTTGTCCATCTTTGGCAGCCCTGAGAAGATCAGCACATTCAGTATATAAGCAGACATTTAACCAGAAAATAAATATTAGACTCTGTGAAGTCAGTCACTGACATTCTCTTCATATGTTTCTCTCTTGTTGAAGGAAAGGTGAATCAATAGGCTTCTTTTTAGAAACTGTGCCCAACCCAAAGGCTGTCACTGGCCACTTTTCATTTTTAATTCTATTTGTTCAGGTGGCGACAGAGGTGGTGGTAGAGCTTTTTCTTTTGAAACTGTGCCTCTGAAATTATCTTTGAGACTTAATGACCTCTAACAGCTAGTAGTTCCCTACTTTTCCATCACTGGACTGTCCACATATTTTGTTCTAATCTGATTCCAGGAACCATGCTCAACACAACTCTGTATACAATCTGTTTAGTCACAACTACAATGCATGATGCAGTATTGTTCCAATCTAAACATGAGAAAATTGATAGTCCTACAAATAGTAGATGATAGATGTAGATTTAAAAGAAATTAAAGTTTAATCAAATCTAAGTTTTTTTCACTCTTCTTGGTATATCTGGGAACAGCCTTCAGAACATCTACAGGGCTCATATTCGGGCATGTTGGAAGGGGATCTAAATGTGATGATTCCTGCAGTGTGGCGTTCTTCACCAGGGATTAACAGAAATAATTAGGAGAGGGATATTGATCGATTAAATGAGAAAATTCTAGCATGGACTTCAATTTGGCTTTTTTTCTTTTTTTAGGATTTGTATATTTGAACTGGGTAGCTAATCTCTTTGTGCTCAAATTCTTCACTTGTAAATAGGAAAAACAACAGTTTCTATTTCATAGGATTATTGTGAGGAATAAATCGGTTACATGTAAAGTACTTGGAATGCTGCTGGGTACAGAATAAGCTTAGCACTCAGAGAATTTTATTATTATTATTATCATCACCTCACTTGTATAGAAAACATATACTATCTGGACATAAAGATGGAGGCTTGAGCATTTAGATATTTTTGTACCAACTCCAAAAATATCCCACCCTGTGAAATGTGAAAAGTGTTGTCTCTATGTGGATTAAATGGCAGAACTATAGAAGCCTATTCTATCTATATACCACTTTCAATCATTTCGTGATCTGTATACATCTTCCTTTGCTCTGTTTAAAATCTTGGATCAGTTTTAGTGACAATGATTTCGTCAATTTTGTTACCTCGTTTGGTATAAATGTGGGTTGCCATGCTCCTGTTTCACAGCTACTATCTCCACAATTTTAGCCCTTGCTTTCAAAGAAATTTTGCAAGACTGCCAGTTGGAATAAGTAATTAACACTTCAGCTCAGCTCTGAAAGGAGAAAACAACTGTGGCATACAAACTCTTGCCAAAGTCAGTTCTCTCACCCAGAAATGCCTGAAATACTCATCAGGGTACTTTAAATTTCACTAAAGGAAAAAAGAAAAAATGCAAAAATGATCAAAATGGAAGTTCACTAGCTTATTCCTATCAACTGTTGGACAAAACTAGGGTGGAGAAAATTAATGAACAGGAGTAACATGTATTAACAAGGATATCTCACTAATATAGTATTGAATGAAAAAGAAGTCACAAAAGTATATAGGTTATGTAACAAAATTTATTTCAAAGGTTAGAAACAACCAAAACCGTACTATGTATTGTTTTGTGGTAAATATGTAAGAAAATTTACGAATACCTATAGAACTAATACATACCAAATTTCAGATGAAGTTATTGTTTGTTTGGTTGGTTTGGTTAATTTGCTGCATTACCAGAGAGGAAAGACAGTGGGAGGATGATGGTAAAGAGGGTGAATTGCATGGTGATGGAAGGAGACTAGATTTTGAGCGGTAAGCACACAATGCAATATACAGATGGTGTATTATAGAATTGTACACCTGAAACATATAATGTTATTAACAAATATGATCCCAATAAATTTAATTTTTAAAAAAGAAAAATATTTCAGATGATAATTGCCTTTTATATGGAAGCGTGCAGAGGAAGAGCAGCAAACTAGACTCGGAGAGATACCCAGGGGACTTGGACTTAATCTTTACTTTTTAATCTGGTAGAAAGTTTCTAACTGTTATATTATTATTATAATATAGATACACATGATCTTCAAATGAACTAAATGAAAGTCAGAGTCACTCTCATTCAATAAATTTCATGATAAATAACTGATGGAGGAGATATTGCAATGAGTCAGTCTATGCCTGAACGAATCTTGGTGTTATTCTAAAGAACACTAGGGATTTTTCTGTTAACATGAAACTTTTCTTTGTGAATAATCAGTTAAGTATCTATCACACTTCTGCTTTCACCACCTTCACTGTCTTTTCCTAGAACCTGTTTAGAGCAGTGAAATAGAGACCATTTATGTCTATGAATCTGTTTTGAGGTGGAAAATACACGAGATAACAGCGTTTTCAACATGCTGTTGAGAGGTACTTAGGCTTATTCTCTTGTCTTTTCTATAGGATTTTGCTGTTCTAGAATATTACTCCTATATCAAGATTCTCCAGAGAAACAGAACCAATAGCAGAATTAGATCTAGATGTACAGATAAGTCAAACCCAACTCCCTTTCCTTTTCTTTTTTTTTTTAACTGACACTTCAATATATCCTCAAAAACCATGCTAGATATCTCCTTTTATCTTGTGTAATGGAAGTCTGTCTACCACTGCTAATATTACCCTCTCAAAGTTCTTGGTTTAACATGTCTTTAGAGAGTAAATAATTATTGTTGGTATGCATTCTTATAGTATAGAAAGAAATATGTATATAAAATACATTACAATGATCAAGCCATTTGAAGATTAACCTTCCACCTCACCTCAGAGCTTTTGTGTGAGTGAAAGGTCAAAATTTGTTGTTTTATTTTTCATATGGATATTCAGTGATTCCAACACCATTTATTGAAGAGAATATCTTTTGAATTTTTTCAGTACCCTTGAAAAAAATCATTTGATCATAATATGGATGTGTGGGGGTCTATTTTTGAATCATCTATTATGTCCATTTGATCTATTTGTCTTTTTGCTAAAACATGCAGCGTCGTTTACTGTAGCTTAATAGTAAAACTAAAAGTCAGAGTCTTCCTATTTTGTTCTTCTTCATCAAGATTGTTTTAGTTACTCTAGAAGTTTTTTATTTTTATTTAAGTTTTAGAATCAGTTTGCCATTATTCACACCACACACACACACACACACACACACACTTGCTGAGATTTTGGGATTGCATTGAAACTGTACATCATTTTGGAGACACTTAATATATTAATAATTTTGAGTCTTTTAATCCATTAATATGGTATGTCTTTCATTTATTTAAGACTTTTAAAATTTATCTCAGTATGTGATGACAGAAAGAAATCTTAACTATGGGCGGCGAACATACAATGCAAATATATATGACTTATTGTTGAATTGTACACTTGAAATTAATTGGAATTTATTAATCAATGTTACCATAATAAATACATAAATAAACGGAATTCTATATATTAAAAAAATTATCTCAGCCACATTTTATGGTTTTTATGTAAAGATCTTAAACGAGTTTCATAAAATATAATCCCAAGCATTTTATGTCTTTAGATACTATTTTAAGTGGTATTATTTATATTTCATTTTATAAATTTTCATTACCAGCATATAGTTACAAAATTGATTTTGTATTGTATACCAGTATTGAATTTACTTAGTAGGTCTTCTTTTTCCTCTAGCAGTTTTAGAATATTTTGCCTGTATTGTTTCATTTGTGAATAGTGAAAATTTTATATTTCTTTCCTTTAAATCATTTTGTCTTCTATTTCTCTTTCTTCTGTCCAGTAATCTTGAAAATGTGGATGGCTCAACTATGACACTTTTCTCTTTATAGTGGTTCTCCTTCAGAAATCTTATCTATCTTTATGATTTCAATTTAATTTAGGTCCCTAGTTCAAGCTCTTATTTTCAGCTTTACCCACATATTTCTAACTACTTATCACTAATAATCATTTGTACATTTCATAGCCAACTCTAATTCATTATCACAACTGAATTTGCTTTCATCTCCCCAAGAACTAAATGTTTTTCTTCCTCTGTATTTAGTCAATGTCATAACCAATAACTCCAAAATAAATTCTTGAAATGAATTTTAATTTCATAGTTTACTAACAGCATTACCCTTTCCACAGACATACTCTCACTCAGATGCAGACATAAAGCTGTTTAGCAAACAATTTTAATTAACCTCTTGATAATCTTCTATTTCCTCCTTGCTGTCCTCAGTGCTGCTCAATGTAATTCATATAATTATTTTCATTTTCTTGGACTAGTAAATATCCAGTAGATTTTTCTCCTCATCCACCCTGCACATTAGAAAGGTTATGAAAGACGATTTAAAAATACAAATCTAAACATCACATTTTGTTTTTAGTAAAATCACAATGAACTCATTTATGTATAGAATAAAACTCAAATACTTAACTCTGGGTGTGTATTTAGGCAGAGATAACAGAGAAAATTAAGGGGTAAATTTAAAAGTTCTTGTTGATTTTAATTTCATGTAAAATAATGCATTTTATAACTTTTTTATTTTTATATTTTCTTCCTTCAGATATCACTGTCAGCCATCCTCCACCCCACTCTCTGCACTAGAAGTGGACTATAATGATCAATAGACGCCTTGATCTTTTTGGTTTCCTGTGGGTTCAGCTAACAGGTAGAAGAGTAGTACTATTAAGGGATAAGTGAAAAGATGAAGGATAATTTGGGTTATACATTTTCCAGCTTTTCCTCTTGCCCTGACTTTGTATCTCACATGAAAATCCTTGGCATGCTTACCTTTCTTTACACCAGACTGACCTTGCAGTACAACACTATATCTATGGTTGCACTTAAACCTTGTCTTCAACTTTAAATAGTCTCTCTCTCTTTTTTTTTAATGTTTTTCAGCTTGTTCAACTTGGTTGTATCATCTATTTCCTGTAATGATTATGTTATATATATATATATATATATATATATATATAGGTTAAAGAAGAACTTGAGGATGATTTATATTTTTTTCTAAATTAAAATACTAACTGGCCCCTATATAAAGACATGAAAAGGCAATCCAGTTTCAGTTCTTCTTAAGTCTTGGTGGTGCTTCACTACCTAGTATCTACTATTTCTCCAAACACATCCTGTCTCACTTTCTCACTTCTACATCAGACTCTAACTATATCATAATGTTTGCATGTACAAAATTTTGTCTGCAAGATTTCCTCTGTTCTATTTCTTTTCTGAGTAGTCTGTATAAAATCTGCTTAAATTACACCATGACTTACTGAAACTGACCATTAATGTTTCTCTTTAACCCATAGCACATTGAACATAACCCTTCTACCCTGATTTTTCTATAATGCAGCTATTCAAGTCAATTTTACAAACAAGATGGCACTTTCCATTGGGGGGAAAAACATAAACATTATTATGACTTTTTATAACTCTTGATATTTAACAGGCATTAAATGAAAAATATTTGGTCATATAGATGAATATATATATATATATATATATATATATATATATATATGATGTAATACAGTTTTTAAATGTTTTGTAAGCCCTGAATTAAGTTGCCTATTTATACTGATCAACTTGACAAATAAATTTAGACATCTCTACCCACTTAGTTTAGAATAAATAGCCTTAATGAAATAGATAAATAAAACTAAAAAAGTACTAAATTTCTGAATTTGACAATAAAATAGAAAATAAAAGAACATTTAAGAGCAATACATTATATTGTTGATGAATCATAAGATAATGCATTTCCATAAATGTTAGAAATGCATCAATACCCAAGAATTATAGAAAGATTCAGAGTCTTACAAGTGACGCGAATAAAGAGTGAAATCAGATTCCTGACTAATTGTGCTCATTGAAGCTCTCATGTCACTCCAGTACATGGGACATATGCCAGCTTAGTTCATTTTATTCAGTAACCTTAAATTACTTATAAAGTTTAGTCAAGCATTCTTGTGCTTGAATTGTTAGGTAACAATTTAAGCAGTAGCCTACATGTCACATGAGCTCCACCAGTGCCTGTTTTTCCAACAAAGACAAGAGAATAATGTAAAGAGAAATAATTGCATATATGAGATTATACTGAGATTACAATATCCAGGAAGAAAAGCTTCGTAGTTATAGTATAAACTCCTATTATTTAAATCCTATTTGAATTTTTTATTCTCATTTTATTGTCGTTACTGAAAGCCTCTATATTTCAGATGAAGAACTTCAGTTAAGAAGACTACATTTGAATAATCACTCTGCTTTTCATCACTGACTTATATATCTATAAAAAATCAGAAGAAAAGTGTAAATGTTAATATGTAAATATAAATTTGCAAAATAATATAGCACTCTTTGAAAGACAGATAAAATCCTTCAAAAACAATTTTGGTAACAGTTATCAATCACATTATGGTCAGAAATAGATAGATTCTTGACATTCAGAGTGAAAAATGATTGTAGATGGCATCTACTTTATGATACAAATTACTCTTCACTCATATATCAAAAGAGCGGGCACCTGGACTTAATTTAAACATTTCTAATGACAGAGAAATTATTACTCCGTTTAAATCCAGCCAATTGTTATAAGTCTTTATTATTACAACATTTGTTTTCCTATATATTATACTAATTTTAAATTGATTATACAACAAATCTAATTATTCAGACATATAATAAACCTTCAGATATTAAAAGCCTGAGTTCACACAAACGCATATTGTGGTTTTGACCTGTTTCACCATTCTGACCACCATCCAGGACTTAGTTTGCCAATAATCCTATAAAAATTTGAAGCATGAAACTGATTGTATCATGCTCAGCCATTTCGTGACTTGTCTAGTGTAAGTGATATGGAACAAAATTAATAACTAGAAATTAACCAGGTCAACATTTTAGTCTTATTATTGTAGCCAATGTAATTATTCAACAGTATATTCATTATCCGATCTGGAGATTGAAACCACAGTTACTTAAACAGGGAAAGTTTAATATACAGAATGATTATAACAGGTGATTGGAGTAAAGCATCGTTGGCAGCAAGAAGTAAAGAGAAGAAATAAGAACTCCAAAGAATATGGGGACTGATAGAAGGTGCGGCCACTACCTCTAGGATTGGGCTGGAGCACTCAAAGAAAAGTTTCTCCCCTCCCCCAGGACTTAGATCTGCACTGGCAGAACTTGCTGGAATCCTGCTGTCTAGGTGCTCATGGGAAGGTGTCTCACTGTTGGCACTTTATTGAAAGACAATCCAAGATGGGTGCCAAGAATATCGGTAGGCTTTGGAGTCCTATACACCACCCTTATTCCAGAAGCCAGATCTTGGGAGTAGCCTCCAGCACTCAAGAGCCTTGTGCTACAGGAACCTGCGCACCAAAGGAAGCAGGCTCTGGAGAAACTGCCAGTTCTGCGGGAAGCAAGCAGCACTGGAGAAGCTTTGCACCCTGCTGGTGTTTAGCTTTGGATAAGGCATCTACTCTGTGGGAGGCTAGTGCTAGGGAAGCACTGCAAGTTTCAGGAGTCTACTGTTGAGCAAGTATGCACTGTAGAAGCCTAGAGCCAAATGCAGTGCAGGAGCTGGGCACTGGAGGAGCATGTTTGCTGAGGAGAGCCCACTGGAACCAGGAAAGAAGGTCTTGCAATGTTGCTCCGGCATCCTCTTCTGAAGAAGTTTAATATTGTGCCAAATAGCAAAAGAAAATTATTTTAAAAGCTCAGCCCCACTTTTGCAGAATAAGCAATCAAATTTGAATTTGGAGCTGAAAGATAATAAATTGATAACTGACACTAATAGCCATATAATTTTGTGATCCATTTAATTGTTTACTAGTAAAATTCTCCCTTAAGTAGTTTTTTATATCTCTAACATTACTTTGAACAGACTAAAATGATCATTAATCTCTACTTTTAGCCACAAATGTATACAAAATTTGTGTAATATAAATATATGCAAATTTAAGAAAAATATGAGAATCAGAATTAACAAAATAGAAAAATTATGTTGACTTTTAGATGTATCTGCACATATATGTGTATATGTATTATATTATATATAAGTAAACAATACTGAAATTACAAGCTATTTTATTTGTATAATTTAAAACATGAGCAAATATTTGAAATTTTGATTTGCACATTGATTTTCAGAGCTATAACTAATATATTAATTGCAAAAATAAAATTTTATTCATTATATTCTGAGTCATCACATACCATAAAATTCATAATACACTATCAATGAATGAATGAGCGAATGAATGAATATATGAATATGGAAAAATAAATGAGAGAGTCTTTTCTTCCTAGGGAAAATCCATCAGTATAAATGAGAGATAAATTAGAGAGTCTTTTCTTCCGAGGGAAAATCCATCAGCACAGGGAGACATATTTTTTTCTTTCTTTGTATCTTTATCTCTTAATATCTGCCTTCTGACTCTCCCTTCTCCTTTCTCTCATACTACGTCTTTGCGTGGTTCTGCACGAATGTGTATGTATTATATATGTGTCTGTATATACATACATATCCATATATACATATGTAATCAGAATGAAAAATATAAAGAAAACTAAACATTTTTATTTTGCTTTTTAAAATATAACAGTGTATTAATTTCAAAATAATTTTATTGTTTCAGACTTGCGTGCGTGTTCAAAATACATCTACATTTTAATTGTTAGTCTAAGACAAAACCGTGTATTTTCTTAGTTCAGATTTCCTATTTAAAATACCATTCTTGAGGGGTAAGAGAATACATTTATATGTGGTATCAAAATGATCTTAAATGTCTTTTGCTATGCCAAATACCATAGAATGGGTGGCTTAAAATAACAGACATTAATATCTTACAGTTGTGAAGGCTGAGAAGTCCAAGATCAAGGTGATGACAGACAAGACGTCTAGTGAGGACTTACTTCCTGGTTCATAGGTAGCCCTCTTCTTGCTGTGCTCCCAAATAGTGGAAAGGGAGAACTCTGGTCCCTTCAGCCTCCTATAAGGGCACTAATCCCATTCAGGAAGGCTTCACCCTCATTGCTTAATCACCTCCCAAAGGCCCAATCTCCAAACATCATCACTTTGGGAATTAGGTCATGATATATGAATTTGGAGGTGGGGACAAATTAGTGTGTTCTATCTCTCATTTCTCAGTTATGTTTTAGACATGTATCCACACACATGTAATATATGAATATATATTTACTCCTTAGAAGAAGGAAAAAATGTATAAAGCACTTGTCTTTAGTCTTTTAATTATAATCAACATTATGTCGATAAAGTTTCATCCTGTTCTACCTATTTTTTTACCTAACTGAAAACAAGAGCACAAATATTAACTTTATACTATTACATATGAGGAAAGCATGGCTACTAGCAACTATATCCAGTATTTTTTTCTGAAAACAAAAACTTACCTTTTTATAGATACTATCTAGAATAATACATGTTATGCAGAAAATGCAATATTATCCAGAATAGTCTAATACTATCTGGGATTATCCAATAATACCTAAGATATATGTATGTGTTTTATTATATTAGATACTTTTTGCCTCTTAGTCACTACTCTGAAGTGAAAGAATGTCATTCTAGGAAGGAATCCAAACTAATAAAGCTGATTTTTATGTAATCATATTTCTAATATCTCAAAATATGTCAGCTTCTACCTCACTTTGAGTTTCAATTTTAGATTTAATGATCTTACCTCAAATTGATTTTAATATTCACCTTACTCTGTCTCTATAAAACCATAACCAAATCATAATTATTCTGGTAATATATTGGGCTCCTCTTCTAACCTGTTATCTCTATAGTTTACTAAGTGTTAATTAAACTATGTGTTCTCCTTTGGAATAGAATCAGAATAAATCCAATATTTGCTTTGGGATCCTGTAGGAGGTCCCAGATCTGTTCAGATTGAATAGTTTTTGTGTCCTGAATCTAACTACTTGCTTCACTTAAAGAACAGTGCTTGAGCATATAGGTAATTTATATATTCAAGACTGTTATCAGTTCAAGGTTTAAAGTTATTAGACAATAAAAAATAAGGAATCATAACCAGTTAATAATCAGAAAAATATCTTGTTTTTTCTTTAAAAGAACCAACACCAAAGAATATTGTTCTAGATATTTTTTAGATTTTATTTTATTGGTTTCAAGTATACAGTACATCGCTTTGACATTTGTATAGTTTATAAAATGATCCCCCTGATTGCTCTTTCTCTCCTCTGGCTCTCCACCTATGCCAAAGTTAATGAACTGTGATATTTCCAGTTACTTGTACCTTGGAGTCATTCTTATGAGTACTATCTAGCTCATGATCATGTGAACATGTAAAAGTTTTCTAGAAATCACTCTGTGTTTACTATTCCTAATAGGAATACATGTTATCATAGAATTTAGAAAATGTGGGAAATATCAAGAAAATTGAACTTATTTATAATCTTACTATGATGACATATATACTAATGTGCACATATGTATAACGTTTTGGCAATATTTATTTTCCGAATGTCACATAAAATATCATTTTTCCTATCGTTATTATATTTCCCCTATGTCATTAAATATTTTTGGAGTATGATATTTTTGCCTGATAGTCATTTATGTAATCATTATATCATTTAGTCAAACTTTCCTCTACTTTTTAACATTTACATTAGTTCTACATTTCTGCTATTATGCATAATTCAGAGAACATAATCATCATCCATTAAAATGTGAATATAATGTTAATTTTTCCCTTATGGTAAATTCATAAAGTTAGAACATCCTGGAGAAAAAGAATGAATATTTTGTTAGTTTTTTAAAAATAATATGCCAATTGGCTTTCTAAAAAGATTATAACAACTTCCATGTATGGTGTTTGAGAAAATTTCCTGCACCCTCAAAATATTCCATAATTTAGATCTCTACTTTACTTTGATTTCTTCTGTATACAAATTATTTTTCTAGCATCCCTGGTGTTTTCATTTTATTTTGTATTTTGTTTTTTATTGCACAGCTAAAAATAGAACATTAGCTTACAATGAGGTTTTTTATAATGCCTAATAACACTAGTATTTGTAGCTCACTTTGAATACTGACAATGTACTTAAAAAATAAGGAAACGTTAACACTGAACTACTTAGCAGTGATGACAGTGGGACCTATGCTATAGCATACAACATGTCTCATTATATTTTTAAAGACATTTACTGTGATCTCATGTTCACCTTGTGGCCTTTTTTGTATAGGCAGCTCTTGAAGTAAATCTATTACTGAACTGGCATCACTTTCTTTTGTATTGATGAAGAAAGTCATAATGACTGCCACCAAATACAGGAAACTCTTTGGCTCTGGTTCATGTTAAGTTTGTCTCTAACCTCTTCTTTTCAGTTGGTTGAACTTCTGCTCTCTTGCATATAACAACTGTCCTGCTGGACATATAGCATCTGGCAGATGTCTCTATAGGACAATGTAATCATAGCTCTAGCCAAATTAAACTTTCATGTGCTGACACATATTTGGTAGCATGAGTATGATGAATCTGCTGTACCCCCTATACAAAGAAATATGGCAATACACAAGGCATGAGAAAAGGCAACTGGTTCAGATAAAAAAGCTTTGCAAGGGAACTTCCCTAATCAAACTGCATTAGGGTTTAAATCTTTGAAAATGACAATTGAATAGAAGTTGTTACACAGGAAGAATGAATGTGACTGTATTTTTATACATAAATTGAATAGCTACTAGAGAGACAAAATACCCTGACTTAAATGCTCACCATTCCCCACCCGTCACCCCACCCACCCCATAGCCTTTTCCCTTTATTCTGTGTTGAGAGGGGTGGAAAAAAAGATACAGACAGGAATCTTGGACATTGTCTAAAGCAAAGACATTGGGGATTAGGAGCACAAGTCATTACTGGTGATTAATCATTGGTTGTTGAAGGAAATGTTTATCAGTAGTAGCCTCAACTTTTTACTCAAGTAATTTCAGAAGATCTAATACAGACATTGAGGCCTATGGATAAGAACATATCATCCTTACATTCAAGCCCCTCATAAAAAAGTGAAAAAATGCAAAAAGTGTAACCTCCACAATTAACAACCTGGTTTGGTTAGTATTAGGAAAAATATATCTACTTGGAAACATAGAGAACTCAGACCTTTTACTCTGTTAGCAGGCTTGGTAAATTTTTCATGATTACATGAAATGCCTAATCCTTTAAATGTTTCATCTATATCTAAATCTACTTGTCTATAAAAAGGCAAATGTTGAGATTTTAATCATCTCATCTTTTAAGAAAAATTATAAAACATTATTATATCTTTCATGTATTACTAATGGGAGGCAGTGAACACATGGAGAAATGAGTTTCTGAAACCCTATAAGAACCTAACAAATCTTAGTTAAGCATTTGAAATTCTCTGAATCTCAAAGTTGTTATTTAGAAAGTGGAGATTGTTTTTCTGAACCATAGTTATGGTAAGAATTACAACAAATGTCTGTAAAATTTTTTTCATAAGCTATAAAAAATTTATAACTTTATAAACTATAAATGTATACAATAAATATATGTAAGATTTGATGATGATGATGACAGGAGATGAGACTAAGTAATTAATCCATGCTCAAAAATTATGACAATCGAGACTTACTTTGGATATGGCTAATTTTGCCTTCTTTACATCACTCCTAATTTGCTGGAGAACTAGATTCAGTGCCATTTATAGTGATGTTTAAATAGCACATAAATAATTTGTTAATTACTATCTCCTAGTACCCACCTTATTTAAAAGACTATGGCGGTGAGTGTTTTGAAGAGAAAGGTTCAAAGGAGTAATTTTGAAACATGGGCATTGAGAAAAGAAAGCAAACTTCATATCCAGGTGACCTAGGGTTGAAACTCCACTCTGCCACTTTGTAATTGTTTTTCCTAAAGCTGACTACTTAAACTCTTTTTTTCCCCTAAAATTCAGTTTTCTTATCTGTTGTAAAATACTTTTTAAAAGGGCAATTTTAATATCTCATGGAGTGGGTTATATATATATAAAAAAAAACCTTATATTTATCCCTTCATTTAGCAAATATTTATTGAGTACTCACCAGGACCCAGACAGTAGTTCTCAAATGATATTGATATGAAGCTAAAGATATTGATTTCTTGTCTCTCTGGTGCTGCTATACATTTACAACAAACATATATATGCCAGAACACTTATTTATCACAAGAATATAGCCATAAATTTAATTATAATTTGAATGATGCTCCAGGTTTTAGACTATTCGCCCAAGCTGGAACAACATAAATCAAGCAGTTCATGATAATTTGGGTGTTATTATTATTACCCTTGTTTAGCCAAGAATAAATGTATGATCTCAAGCTTATCTAAAATGAGTGCATTTTGAACTTTCATTGAACTTGTTTATATAGAAATCTTAAGTGAGCTGTAGGAGAGGAAGTTTGATATCTGTTTTCTAGATAATTGTCTTTTTTCTTTTTTCTTCACACGGCCCGGGCAGGATGCTCCAAGAAATCTCACAATGGCATATTGATTATTTTGAACTAAAATTATTTAAGAAACCTGTGCAAGAAGAAAACACTGACCTCTCTGTCCTCACTAAAAGCAAAAGGTAAATCTCCCATGTGGTCTGTGCCCTCCCTGCTCCCGAGGACTGAGAGACAGTATTATCACAGAGTTGAAAAACTCCAGAGTCAAAAGCTGGCATAAACAAGCCTCGCTACACCTTTACTAATTTACTACACAAGTCTAAATTTGGCTTGAATTTCTGACTAACTAAAGAATATTCAAGCTTTGCTTAGATTCCTTTCTAATGATCACTAACTTCCTTTGCCCTGTCAATTTTTCACAAATTTACTGTTTCTGTGCCCCCAAAATATAAAAAGGTGCTCTGTTTTCTAATTTCTTTGAGCCTTGTTTTATGATCTGAGCATCATATTATGATTCTCCTGTGTACACACACGTATTAAATTGGTTTTTCTCCTCTTAATCTAGTCTTATGACAATTTTATTATTTTATCATTATTCCAGATGTAAGAACTAAAGAAAGGAAGGGGAGAAATTCTCCCTCTCTCAACTTATAGAGTTAATAAGTTCCATTTTGGGGGACTTCCCCAAAATTTCAGGTATACTTTCAGCATTTTGACTGAAGGGAGTTATTGAAATGTCCAACTGAACATAACTACCTGGATAAAATAGAAGAAACCAAAGGGAAATTTTTAAAACAAATACCTGGCCATTAATGACTATTCTGCCAGATGGTAAATGCTGATCCTCATGTGGATGAGGCAATCGAGGAGAGGGATTGCATATGTTTTACCGAATTTGTCGGCAGAGGTTACGTTAATTCCAGTTGCATATTAAGCTTCTGCAATAAAAATGTTTCTTCACTAACTGAAATAGTTTTAGTAGTTTTAGTAGTGCTACCATTACATTTCATCCTTTAATGAAAATCTATATTACAATTCAACTGCATGGTGAGAATGGAATTCTAAAAAAGAGAAAAAGAGAAAATAATTTTCATATCGATAATAACATACCATAGGATCAAATATATTTAATTCATGAGTTTGATCTTAAAAGTGCTAACCATTCTGTTAAGATTTGACTGTCTGGATTTACTTTTTCTAAGCACCTAGTTGCTACAAGTATGCATTGTCTTTCACCAGACAAATTTTATACAGACAATTAATTTTCTACTTAGATTACTGTCCCATTCCAGCCCTGCTTCCTGAGATGATTACAGTCCACTTTGATGGGGGGTTTAGGAATTCCAAAACTTTTCAGTAATACATTTAAAGACAATTTCAGTCACTCCCAACAGATGGCTAATTACATCTATTGTATGGTGCTTCGGTTCTCAGAGCAATCTTATTACTCAGTTCTTGTTTGGAGAGAGGACAGCTCACTGTTTCCATGATGTTACACAAAATTTGAAAGGAGCAATAGAGGTAATCTTCAATTCCCTCATTATGAAGATGGAAGATAAAGTAAATGGGTAAATTACTTATGAAAATAAAGTAACGAAGACTAATTGTGGGACTAAATATGCAAAACAGCATACATATATTTGCACAGAGGAAGAGGGGTAATTTTAAATTGCTTAAATGAAGTTAAAAAAACAATGTATCTAATATTCTATTTGACAAGGTAAAACACATACAATACATACTGTAAAGATTAATGGAAAGAAATTTCATTTATATTGGATTTGGGAGGGCCTGTAGGGGGAGCTCTCATGAGTTATCTTGATCATAAAGGCTGGCAGGAAGAACTCTGTTAATAATAGCTCTCCCAACTTCCTCTTCTCTTCTATAAAAGAGTTTCCTTTCCTTTCTTTCTTGGGACTTGCATGTGGTTTGCCATTAGACTTAATGTCCCAAATTGCAATGATTTGTTATTCCGGAAAAAAAAAAAAAAAACTTCCGGAGAGATATCTGTCTATTTGTTTAAGGTCAACAATGCAGTTAATAGAAAAACAAAGATAGATATCTATAGGGATAGATATTTATTCCTATGATGGGAAATTCTGGGGTATTTGGCAAAGGAAGTAACATTTGATCTAGACTTTGATGAGCAAGTAAGATTGATAAGCAAAGATTAGGAAGATGTGGTAATATTTTAGGAGA
Organism: Rousettus aegyptiacus; assembly: GCF_014176215.1. Classification (NCBI taxonomy): domain Eukaryota; kingdom Metazoa; phylum Chordata; class Mammalia; order Chiroptera; family Pteropodidae; genus Rousettus; species Rousettus aegyptiacus. Next base: position 65,709,233 of record NW_023416286.1, read on the forward strand.
AAGTCACATTAACCAAGACATATAGGACTTTTATGATGAAAGCAAAAAGAATGTTGAGTTAAGTATAATTAGAGATATGGCACTAGAGGCTAGTCAAGTTGGAGGATATCAAATTCCACACTAAACAATTTGGGTTTTGTTCTATAGGAATTTGGAAGTCATTGAGAATACTATTGAATTAAGGGAGTAACATAATCATAGCTTTACCTTAGAGAAATAACTCCGATGCAAAAACACTGTCATTTCACAAATACAAAAAAAAAAAATTGTTGACTGTTCAAACTAAAGTTTAAATCAATACACTGCAAATAGGAGATATCTTTGACACTTATGATTGCCATAAAATATCTCTTGATATTTTGCCATATATATCAAATATATATACCTGTAATAAATAATACTAAATGGTTTTCCAAAATTGCTTAAAATTACCTTCCTCTCATATCTCAAGTAGAGGCCTTAGTTAAAATCCTTCAGATTTCATAGCTAAGCTATAGAATAACAAGCTAAACTCATAAAAAAATTTGAATGATAATGATATTAATAGTAATAATAATAAACATCAGAGATAGCAATAATTATCATTTAGTATGTGTTTGTAAGTCAGCATAGATTTGTGCTTTACATGTGGAATCTAAATTGTCTCTCTCAACAAATTTATAATAGAAATATTATGATTATCTTCATTTTACAGATGAGTAACTTAGGGCTTGGAGACTAGTGGAATAGCCCCAGGTAATTGATATAGTAAGAATGTATCTGGGGAGTGGCTAGTTTACTCTTATTCTGATTATAATGAAAACACCAATTTAGGAATTTTTTAAAATAAAGAAAAGTTAAAAAAGAGATAATATTCAACCAAAATCCCCTTGCCAAGAGATGGTCATTTATATTATTAGAGCATATTTTATTTGTACACACACTCACAAACACAGAAAATTTTAAAATTGCATTCTATATACAAATGTATCTTATTTATAATTTAAAACTTTTACCCTTTTTTGTCCTCCAATAAAATTTAAAATTTGTTTACTTTTTGGGGCAAATCATATGAAAATAATTCTATTAAAAAGTATATTTGCTTTCCACTAGAGTCAGTGAGGCCATTAATAGCATGGGATCCTCATGAGCAAGTTTTAGTCTTCGATTTTAAGGCTTCCCAAAAATACCTGGTAGAAAAGAGAAAGGTAGATGACATGCAAAGCCACTTGCCTCCTGAAAGAGTGATCTCTGAGATATTTTCTAAGGACACAGCAAGAATTTTAGGATAGCAGTACAAGCAACCCTCTCCACAGCGCTTAGATCTTATCCAATACTCTATATAGTTGACATGATGCTCCATGCTAAAGGACATTCCTGGTGTCATTTCAAACATCCCCACCTCTCTTATCTTCAATATTTAATCAGTTATTAATTTAGGTTAATTTTACCTTCTAAATATTTCTCAAATCTATTTATTTTTTTCCATATTTACAACAAATTATCTCACATCTGAGTTAATGCAGTAGCGTCTAAATATCCACAATTCTCTTATTAAAAATTTAGAAGTGTTTTGTTTTGCTTTAATGCATGGAAATTATTTCTCCTAACACTATAGCAATTAAGAAAGATAGGAAAGGAGAAAAAGGAAAGGAGGAAGGGAAAAGCAGATGAATGTGAAAGAAGAGGAAAAGGAGAGAGGGAGTGACAAAGGGGAAGAATGAAGTGAAAAGAGCAGTGTCAATTGTATCTTATTTTTAATGAGATCTGAGGAAAAATACAAAAAATATCTCTTTAAGTGGTTCATAGGTAGTTGAAATATTTCTCTAATTATCATGTTTACTTTTTTTCTGAATTAAAAGATTGTTGATGATGACCGGAATATTTTTTTAATAAATAATGTTCTTAAGCAATAAGATAATAAGTAGAGATTGTAATTTAGACAGAAAGCTATTGTTGACAATTTGGTTTCACTGACTTCATTAGTATTGTAAATAACAAACATGACAGAATATGAAACACTTATAATGTATTTTCTGCATTTGTTTGAATTTTTTATAACATAATTATTTCCTGGAAGTAAAATTAGTAGATGAGAGATTCGAAATATTTTGTGCTGCTGAATAATATTAATTGTTGCCTCACTCTTTTCAATCATGAAACATTTCTATTTTCTGATTATATAAATAGAACTTATAAAATATATTTATTAACAATGGTAAAGGAATCATCCTTTTATTTATAAAAATGTCTCCTGCTTTATTTACTATTAGGTGTGACACTGGCTGCCAGATTATCCATTTATTTATTATTAAATCAATAATACATGTTCCTCATAGAAAAAAACAGCAATTCTACAAATATACAGCAAAAATAGGAGTCACTATTTACTGAGATATCTTTATATCTTTTGATAAATTGTTGCAATTTCATTATAATGATTCCCAGAGAATTCTTTTGAGGAATATTTCTTCTCAATTTGTATTATTTTGTTGTCTCATGTTTTGTTATTGCTGCTTTTGAACATGACCCAGTTGATAGGGGAGTCATTGTTTAATTCATTTAATTATTGATACTTTTATGTGCACTGTCTCAAGGAGGAGGGTGAATCAGTCTCAGGACAAGACAGGAATTCAGGAAATTATTTACAAATATCTGTTAAATAATTGATTAAATAAGCATTATTTAACTTTATCTTTTATCATTTGTCAAAGATTTCTTCAACCCAGTTTTGACAGCAAAAATTTCTTATTGCTCTCTGAAGCATAACTTTCTACTTTTTTTTTAGAATGTCTTTATTAAGGCCTACATCTGTCTATACAGAAGTCCTATTAAAGCAGAGCAAGGATTGGTAAACTATATTGGAATTGTGGGCCAATTCCAACCTTCATTTGTTTTTATAGGGTGGGATTTATGGAACTCAGTCATACTGATTTAATTATGTATTTTCTATGGCTACTTTAGCGTAATAAGTGTAGAACTGAGTTATTACAACACAGATTTTATGACCAGAAAAGTCTATAATATATACTATCTGTCCCTTTACAGAAAAAATGTTTGCCAATCCTGACATAGAATAGTAGTTCCCAAATTTTCTCCCTTCACACTCTTAAAAATAATTGGGGATGCCAAAAATTTTTGTATATAGTAGTTAAGTAAACTTATATTTATAATATTAGAAATCAAATTGAAGAAATATAAAATAATTTATTAATTTATTTAAAATAATAATAAACATTGACATATTTTTTTGTGAAAAAGAACTGTATTTTCCAAAATGAAATAATGTAGTGAGATGAGCATGTTTTATATTTTAGCCAATTTTTTTAATATCTGGCTAAATAAAAGACGATATTTCGATAGTTGCTTCTATATTCAATTTATTGAAATTTGAAGTTTTCTTTAAAGGAAATGAAAAATCCAGCCTCACATAAATGTGTATTTGGAGAAGGGTAGAGTATTTATATTAGTCTTTCAGATTACTGAAGATACTCAACAAGTTGTAGTTTCTTAAAGGTTAGTTGCACTGAAAAATCTAAAACCATGTCAAGCAACATTTCTCATATGCTGTTACCTTCAAACCCATTGACCTACCTTGCACTTTGAATGGACTAATTACACATGTCAATCTTCTCATTATACAGTGTCAAAAACCCACAGTTGTTAAGACCACCAACCTCATCAGAAAGCTTTAAGGATTGGAAAGCTGATTTACTCACAGTAGAAGATACAGGATTTCTAGTATTCTTATTTTTGTTTAAAAGCTCAAACTTTATCATTGCCAATAAATACCGTCAGTTATTTTTTTTAGTAATAGACTCATTTTATTCATTTTGAAGAAACTATCTGCTGTTAATTATCCAATTTATAATAACCATAGTGTATCAGTTGTTTTTTCAAGTAAAAATGTTGCTTTATTTAAAAAGCGGCTAGTTCCGCTGACAACAAAAATAATGACACAAGTGTTTTTCCTAGAGTCAACCATTGTACTTTGGTATGCAACAGAGATCCTTCAGCAACCACTGCCCTAACCAGTCAGCAGCCATCAGACAAGACCCTACATCAGCAAAAAGATTACACTTTGCTGAAGGCTCAAATATGGTTAACATTTTTAACAATAAAGTATTTTTAAATTAAAATATGTACATTGCTCTTTTTAGACAAAATGCTATTTCATACTTAATAGACTGTAGTATGAGGTAAACATAACTTATATGCTCTGGGAAACCAAAAAACTCGTGTGACTCACTTGATGCAAATTTGTGTTATTGTGTTAGTTTAGAATCAAACCACAATATCTCCGAGGTATACCTATACTCCATAATTTAGTAGAGACACATTATTTTACCTTATTATTTTAATATTTTAAGATAACCATCCACAATATATATCATCTATTATTTTTTTCAGGATTATTTTGGATTTATCGTCATAACCCAAAATCATGAAGCCCATGCATTTAGTTTTATGTGATTTGAAATCTTATTTGTTAATATAACCTACTTTATTCCAAGGCAATATTATTGGTTATAAAAATTGTAAGTACAAATAAACTTTTTGAGATTCTATAGTGATAGGTAGAATCTTTTTCCAGAGAAATGTCACTTTTTCCCCCATAAGCAACCTGTACATTTCCACGCATCATGTGATCACACTGATAACAAGAAACAGACAACTCTGCTGATTAGCTTTCTCTGGTGCATCTTGTCGAGGACTCGTGGGAAACAATACTTCAATAATCACAGTCCATTTCCTTTTGCTAAAAAAAAAAATCATGATGTTACTGTGTAAAGAGCTAGCTTCTCACAGGGTTTTAGTTGTTCCTTGGGAAAAAGTTAGCCATTGTAGAAACTGTGTTAAGTATGTGAGATCAACAGGGAATAATTCAAAGCAACTTTTTCTCCCCCGCTAATAACCTACTTTAATTTCCTATAAGAAATCTGAATTTTGAAAAGATGATGACAGGGATGAAAATAATCTAGGCAAATTTCAGATATGTAAACTAAACATTTGAGTTCAGGGGCATTCCATAATCTATATTTCTTACGAAAAAAATAACATAAATGAGAATATACTGATTTTTATCTCCAGAACAGAAAACAAAGGTGAAAAGTGGTCTTTGATATTTATTCGAGAGTGTGCCAGGAAAACGTTTACAATATTACCTATTTCAACAAAGACTTGGAGCAGTAACATTATAGTGTTTGTTTCTAATACATACGTGGTATTCAGGAAAATTTTATTTAAAAGAGATATAAATCCATTACTGATAGCTATAAAGAAACAAAGAAAAAAAATGATGGGTCACATGTATGACAGTCTGGAGTTAGTTTGACTTCAAGTGCAACTTTACCTAGAAAGACTAACAGCATTATTAGAATTTTATATTTCATCTCTTGGCAACGATCTTTCCATGGGATAGTGATAAGGGGAACCAGTAGCCTAGATTACAAACATTCTACTTAAGAAAACCTATCATAAAAAGATCGCATTTTCCTAAAACCCTAGCAAAAAAGAAAAAAAAATTCCAAGAATTTCTCTGACATCTTAGGATCTCTGGTCACATCCCACCCACAAACAAATTACAATGTTAAGATGTATAGAACACTCTTCTTGGCTAAACAGAAGTCTAGTTCAGTGATGTGTTGGTAAATTTTAACAGCATGCTCTGTAGGGTTAGAGGTGAGGGGTGGACACTGAATTATGGCATTTGTAAATTTTCATAGTGTAAATACTTCCATCATGAACAATTCCAAACAATTATTATGAAGTCATGAACTTAGAGTTGGGAAGAGCTAACTACTTGAAATTGACACTCATTATAGTCAGATATATAGTAAACTTTGGACAAACCTGACTTCAATGAAATGATGTGATGGTTAAGTTTAAAAAAGCAGCTCTATTGTATTTGCATACAAAAAATACCTTATCTGCCAAAAAAATATTAATTTGCATTTGATATTTTTATATTGCCACCACAATTTCTTTTGCTTATCTAATTCCATTGCCTAGAATGTCTAAATTAATATTGAATTAATGAAATGTTTATGATGTTTCTTATATTAACAAGAATTTTTCTGTTTTATTAATAATTATGCTAGATTTTAATTATAAACAAAAATATCAATAATAATAATAATAATATAAATTATGAGTTGCTATAGACAGAATTTTGTATCCTCCAAAATTTATATCGGAGACTTAAACCCCCAATGTGATGGAATTTAGAAGTGGGACCCTTGAGAGGTAAGTAGATCATGAGGGCTGAGCCTCTACGAATGGATTAGTGCCCTTAAAAAGAGACCCAAGGAAACTTCCTCTTCCCTTCTCCCATGTGAAGACTCAGAGGGAAGATGATTGTCTATGAACCAGAAAATGAGTTGTCACCAAATACTAAGTCTGCCAGTATCTTGATATTGTACTTCTCAGCCTTCAGAACTGAAAGAAATCAATTTCTGTTGTTTACACGGCACCCACTCTAAGGCATTCTGTTATAGCAGCCTCAGTGTACTAAAACGCAAGTTATTTATATATTGAATTATAAATATATTGTAGACTATAAATAATGAGAGATTACTTTTGCTAGAAAATATGCTACAATTAGATTTTAGAATAAATCATCTAATTTACTTATTATATTGTATATAGGGATATAAAATATATATTTGCTATATATTAAATAAAAATTAATATTTAATATTCATTGAAATATTTAATATATTTAAATTATAATATAAATATAGTATTTTTGTCTATTATAACATTGTAGATGAGGAAACAATAACTGAAAGTTTATATGGTTTGCTTTCTTGACCTATAATTATTTATAATATTTATTTGTTTATATAATAAAATATATCTTAACATTTTTAATTAGGATTTTGAGAAGCATTGTCTAAGAATCTCAGTACTGAAGTTTTTTTTAATGTATCCTGTGGATTATTACTATATAAAAATATGCAGATATGTTAGTAAAAAACTATTAGAAAAAAGAATTTACGTCCCCTGACCTAGAAGTAGTTTATGTATATCACTATTTAAAAAATTTTGACACTCAGTGAAATCTGTGAATAAAAGATCTATTATCTTTCAAAGTCACATCTATATATACAAAGTAATCTATTTAAACTTAGATATTATATTTAATCAGATAAAACCAATAGAATCTCTTACTTTTGCCTCTCGATTTTTAATTTAGAGGATTTCAAAGAAAATAATGCAACAAATACTTGCAAATGTATGCTAATAATGTACTCAAAATGTCACATCAGAATTTGAAAAGCTGAATATCAGAAATAACATTTAAGGGTATCAATGTCTAAGAAGCATCTGAACTCTCTTTTTCTCTTACATAAAAGAAGTGGCAGTGAAAATACCTTTAGCAAATTTGATAGAGATGGATTGAGGAGGTATACATAGATGGGAATTTCATTATGGAAAGAGAGATATATGGGAGAAACGATAGAGAGGGTACCATGTATGAACTATTTCCCATCCTCCTGCCCTAGTTAAATTCTTAATTCACTCTTTACTTATTTAATTCCTGTTTTGGTTTCAGAACTAAGCTCAATTGTTACTTCTTTAAGAAAGTATTTTTTCTTGACTTCTTGTTAAAATATATTTACAATGAAATTGGAATAGTTACTTCTTCAATACCTTTTCTCAGTTATAATTTTACGTGTATTTTTGTAGTTATTTAATTGATGTTTGTCTCACTAAATGGAAAAATTCAGGACAAAGACCTTTCATTTTTAATGTTGTTATTAATGTTTTAATATCATTTTAGCCCCAAAAGGGCCTGCCGCAGAAAATATGTGCAATAAATGACTAATAAATGCATGACAAGACCTACTTTCTTATATAGGAATGTATTTCTGAAAGATTATTCTTTTTTAAGTCAAAACAACACAAAATTTTCTAACAAGTGAAAAGAGTGGAGAGAGGGATAAAAAGAATTGAAACCAAAGTTCTATTTACCACACATTAGGAATTTTAATCTTTAAATTTCTCCTTTCCTCTTTTTTTTGATGTTGATAGACAGCTATGGAACGAATGGCCTTTTTCATTTCTGAATGCTCCAACAATTCTAAACATTGAAATGGTCCTGAACATTTTCTAAAACCTTAGTAACATTTGGAAAAAGTCAGATGTAAGAATTAGCTATTTAATATATATTGCTGTGGTAAGTAGTGGTAAAATTAGGTTTATGATTTAATGTACATTTTTCAGACCTCCTATAAGACCGTTAAAGCCTTTTGGGTTTGTATATTTTAAATGATCCAACCTGCCAGAGAACTTTACTTTCTTAGTTTGCTATGCTTAAGAAAGAGTTTAAATATTTCAAAATGTTGAAACATAATATGTATATTCAACACATTGGGAAATCGCATACACATATACACGCAAATATGATTTACATATTATAATTAGCCTTAACATAGTTCAAACCTGAATTGTTAATAATCTTTTCACTAATATAAAAGATCGACTTTTATATAACACACTGAAATAAAGAGTAAATAAAAATCGTACAAGTCAGCCATTAATTCATGCTTATTTGTAGATATACATATTATACAATATATATTATATATACATATATATAAATAAGGCTAAAACTTTCACATCTGGGTCACTCTTGTTGAAAATGTGTAAGGAAACAAATGAAGCATACAGAGTATATGCTAGAAGAAAATGCTTTTCCAACAGAAAAGAGGTTTGCTTGTTAAAATACAATTTTAAAAAAATAGGATCAGCAGTAGCTAACTTACACGAGTTAGATGTGATATTTATAGCTGATGTTCAGCCTGTAGATTTCCATAAAAGTTTTAAATATGCATTGAAAATATGAGGGATCATTTTCAGCATGAACTCCATCCATCAGTAATTTACAATCCATTTTACTCTTATTCATATTTAAGTATGGCTGTGGAGATTTTAAATATATCCAGTTTTTCTCATTATACTTAGAAGTTTTATTTTTTGTCACTATCTATTTGCATATGTGGGTGGCTATAGGAGTCTTTCCTGCAAAGTTGTAGGTGGTTTTCTAGAACTATCATTTATCAATATAGATTACTATATGCATAATAACTGAAGTGTATTCATGATTAAAGGACAAATTTAACATTGTTTTTTTTCATTAGATTTTTAAAAATTTAGTTGTGTAATTTTTCTCTCCAAAACTTAATTTTCTTTCATTAATATTAAAATATTAAATGTTCATTTGACTAGAATTGATCAGAATAATACAAATACTAAAGAAATACTATCATGGGATGAAGGCATCTTGTGCAATATCAAATTATCACTATTAATGCAAATAAACCATTAAATTGTATGGCACATTATATCTCGTATTTCACCTCAGTCCAACTATAAAACAAAATGACAGTATTCAATAGAACATGGAAAAATAAGAGGATAAGTTGCTTCAGCTCAGTAACTACTAATGCTGTCACGTTTGATTTGTCCAATTTAAGCTTCTATTTTGTGGTTACTTCATTTGAAAAATGAGGGTAATATTTTACCTAATTATAAAATCTCTGTTAACTCTGAAATTATTAAATCTCTGAGAAGCTGTAACAAAACAGATGATAAATGGTTTACTGAATAAACTACTAAATTGTATAACCTGGAAAACACTCAAGTTATCTGACAGAATATCTGTAATGACAATAGAAAAATGATAGTACATTTAATTTTTTTATTTCTTTGTGTTTTTTTGATATAAATAAGAGTATTATCATCGCCTAAATTAAATGCAAATCATGCTGAATCTAATTTTTTTCTTACATGTGCCAAAGAAAGTAAGCAAAATGACAATGTCTAATACTTGTATGCATAGTTATAGTTTATAAAATACTTTGTTTATTCACTAATTTGTCTAAAACACTTTGCTCATGTATACAAGACTTCTGTGATCACTAAAAACAGTAAAATAATTTTCTTTCACATGAATATTCTGATTAGACCAGTGTATTAGGTTGCTCTGAATTGGCTCTTAGAACTTTAAAATGTGCAATTTATGTAATTATGTAAACTTTTCAACATATTGTAACATTTTATTATTTACAGTCTTGATTATACAGTATTTATTTTTTATCTGTGACAGGAGAACACAGAAAATAACAGAGATAAATAACAATGTATGTAACTCACAAATTTAATTTCAAACAAAAGATTCTCAATCACGAAATCCACTAAAAAGAATTTAACAAAGTGCAATTTTTGGTCTTTTGTAATTCTAAATTTATTAATAAAATATCTAGTGAACTCATTCTCAAATATTACCACCTTTGAATGTCTTCCCACATACTATTATAAAAACATTTTTCTTCCTATATCTAATATACCTAGAATTAGTGAAAAAATTAATAGACAAATATACACCACATGTTCTAAAAAAGAACATGGTCTGGCATACATAATAAAACTGAAGAAATGATCCCAATAAAAAATAAGCAAGGGAAAATAATATGCGTTAAGATAAAAGAAGATATTAGCAAGATAGCAAGGTTTCAATAAAGATAAAATATAAATACTTTTTAAAATCTACATTACAGACAGATAAAAATATAATTTTTGTTTTGTTTTATTACCTAGTTATTTTGTAATATCATTTTTTAAAAATATTGTCTTGACCTGGTTTTGAGGCTCTCACTAGAATCTGATCAATCCCATTTGAGAATCTGATTAAATCCACACATCAATCACTCTCCATATTGGGCTTTTATACTCTGGGCCACTGAGCACTCACCCTGATTACCCCAGTGCCAGGTAACAGAGAACAGATCAAAGAACTGTTGAAAATTAAATTATTAGGTATTATAGGAAGAATGTTTCCTGAAGAAAGAATGTAGATGAAGAGAGAAACTTAATTCTAGGAAACATGATTATATTCAGAAGGGGAAAATTCTTCTTCTGCTCTTCTTAAATACTTAAAGCTGGACTAATAATAAAGTTAACACTAGATTAACAGAAGGAAAAGGAAAACAATTTAATACATGCAATTGGAGAATCATAAATGATGTTTTCAAAAATGATAACCAGTCAGCTCTTTATACTTTTGAGACAAAGAAACACTAAATTTGTGAAGAATTGGCAGGAATCTAAGCAAGATTTGAGTACACATTAGTGAGAAATCTTAACAAAGTACTTGAATAGTAAATTAAAAGAGGCAAAAAGTTTGCTTAGTCAGGCTCTTCGGCTCTGGAATCCTAAATTCTCGAGATAAGGGTATCTCAAGGTGCAGGAAAGGCACAATTCACTTTAGAGATTTATCTCCTGCTTTCACCAGAAGAGAAAGAGAGGTCAGAGTGTTCTTGAATTTGTAGCTTTTAATGTGACCTTAATGCGAAATAATCAATATCTACTGTGGGATATTTGGGGGCAGATTGTGTCGGGCCCCAACAATTGAAAACTAGACACATACCCAGATATATCACAGCAAATTTTTGGATGTACAAAAGTTAAAGAAATGAAAAATTCTACAAAGAAAAACAAGAGAAATCAAAATAAGTTTACTGAGATAAAACACCCAGTGGCATCTATACACTAAATAATATTTCTATGGAGTTGAAGAACCATAGGACTCAGTATTTTCACAGTCAATGGTTTCTTACTTGCATATTAAAAATTTAAAAATTCTCAAATAAAGTGGCAGAAATCATACAACCTATTTAAACCTTGTAATATTTTATATACGTATGTGTTTGATATAGTATTCATTGTATCTGTGCATGTATTTCTTTTCTGCTTTGCTTAGAAAAAATTTTCTATACTAAATCTACAAAAACTAAAACAAAATAAGAGGTATGAAATAGGGCCATAATTATATTAAAATCACCAAAAAAAAGTAAGTTGCAAGTATACAAATAAAATTAATTAAAACTAAAGAATTGCCTTAAAAAATATACAAAACTCAAATGAAGGGCTTTTTTTTTTTTTCTTGAAAGAGAAGCTAAAAAATTATAAAACAATTATCTAACAATATTAGCATAAAGTCTTTATTTCTGTTTTAAAGTATGATCAGTTAGTAACGTTTAACTTAAGTGAGCATCAAAAATACTAATTTATTCTTTTAAAATTTAATATGTAATTCATAAATATTTTAAAATATGAAAAACAAACTATCTCTCATAATACTGAGCTGTACCATTAATAAATATTGCTGGAAACAAAGGTTAATAAAATATATGAACTTTTTTTTTTAAATTTAGCCAAAATTAAAGTAAATCTAATTAACAAAACTGAAGCAAGAAAAAAATAAATAGCAGATGTGAATAAAAACTGTAAGAGAAGTAACTTAAAAATCAAAATACAATTCTTTAGATAAAAAAATCAACTTCAGTTAGTAAAAAGCTAGAAAAAAGTACACAAACTCTAAAGCCGGGAAGATTGCATAGATATGGAGAATATTAAACAGGTTTTCAAATAATATATACTGGTTTATGAAAAAATATTAAAATTTTAGTTTAAAAAAATCCTACTTATATCCATTGGTGAGTTTATATGAGATTGTAAAGCACAGCCCCAATGTATTAATTCTTCAGAAATCTTAAGAGCCAACACAGATCCAATGTGCTATAGAATCAGCTGAGGCATCATGGTTTAAAGTATCCATCTGCCCATTTTAGCTTCCTGATTTCCCCAAGCATTGATCCTAACTTCATTTCCTAATAAACTTCTGCTTGTGGGGGTGGGGGGAAGCAATTTATATATTTTTCTATATCTAATTTGGTAATATGGAAAATATTTGGCATTATTAATGGCAAAGTTATGCCATTTCCACTCCCTATTCTCCACTCTAAATAAGTTTCAAACTTAGAAATTGCTAGTTTCCTTTGTGTAAGCATTTTGGAAAATTCATATTACATTTTGGATCTAGTCCATCTAGTTCTTAACCAAATCTTTTTGGTGAGAATTAATATTCATGGAGAATTTTAAAAAGATACATAGCCCTTCCATTTGCTATCAATTCTTAATTTTGTTTCAAGCCAGAGCAATAGAAAACAGAGTTGCTTGTACAGGGCTTTTGCAGGTGTGCACTTACCAATCTCTGTTTGCCAAAAGTCTATTTTGAGAAATTTTATCAGGCTGAAAACTCTGAAACTTGCCAATATCTTTAAGAATGCTGTGGAATAGATTCTCCTCTATATTATGAAATGACATGTGTATGAAAACCCTTAAAAAAAAAACTATGCTATTGAAAAATTCATATGTTATTAAATGGACACCAAAAATCTGATTGTGAATGGTAATTCTCATTTTATGTTACCCTGTAGAAATTCAATAACCAGCAGTTCTACTCACTTCAAAAAATGGTACTTGTTTTTGCACTCTTCAGTTTGTTCTTTGACACTACGACTATCTTTGTATATATCATTGCCCTGATTATTCTATTTCATTATTTTCTCATTAAATTTTTATTTATTTATTTATTATTTTTTAATTTTTATCAAAGAAGTGATTTTAATTATTTTTTCTCCTTGTCTGCCTTCCCCTTCCCCTCTACTCTCTGGTAACTACTAGTCTATAGTCCATGTCCATGAGTCTCTGTTTGTTTGCCCTGTTCATTTTTTGCTTTTATGTTTATATCCCTCATATATGTGATATCATGTGATTTTAAACTTTTCTCTCTGGCTTATTTCGCTTAGCATTATTATTTCAAGGTCCATCCATGTTGCCACAAGTGGCAGTATTTCATCTCTTCTTATGGCTGAGTAATATTCCATTGTATATATGTACCACAGCTCTTTAACCAATCATCTATTGTAGGACACTTAAGACCTACAAAGTCTTAAACCAAAGCTTGCTAATTAATGTGTCATTATTTAACACAGCTTTTTCAATTGCCTGTAATTTTCTATAATGGGTATATTAATACTTGGTGGTAATGGTTCAAAACATATGTAAATATAATCACATATGTAAGAAAAGCAAGCATTGCTTCCACCTGAATTAGAAATCTGAAATTTTTCTCATAAAAGTTTTTTAAAATTAATAATACAGTTACAATATATAGGTAGAATCTTTCTAAATTTAACAAAAACTACCTAAGTGTTTATTTAATGATATTCTGTGGTCCATAACGTAAATTCAAAAGATTTTTAAGTGTGCAAGGTGAAAGAAGTGGCTGGTGTGTAAAAGGAAAATGTATGTAAAGTCTCAAAGTTTAGAAGCAATAATTTACATATAGAGCCCAAACAACATCTGCTAAATGAAATCTACAAAATGCTAGTAAAATTATGTCAAAACAGTTCTTTACAAAAAAATTAAACAATGACTAGAATTTTAAGTGACATTTTGTTTAATTAATTCTCAGTGAATTCTGTCTTTTGTGTTTTTGACTTGGAATTTTACAGGATATTTCTATTGGGATATTTTAATTATTTTAATATCTCCTTTGAATTGTTTTTGTATTAGAGCATTAAAAGTTGAGATTTCATAGTAAATGCCATCATATGACTTTATATTTAGAACAGACTATAAGGAATATATTTACATTAAAAGTAAATTATATATAATTTATTTGTATAAAGTGAGATAGGAACCTGAATAAAAAGCTCAAAATGATTAAATTTTTTTCTGTTTTTTATCATTTTTGTTTATAAAAGCATTTTTCAATATACATATTCTTGATGAAATAGATTTATAAGTTTAAAATCAGTGTTAAATATGATAAAATAAAGTCATAAACTTTATAAAATAAAATTTAGATTTTTAGACAAAAATATTAGGTTAATGTACCTGTAATTCCAAGAAGGCAAATATTAGCAGAATATTTTAGCATACTCTACCAGGTCTACATAAGGAGCAGAATAATCATCATTGATATCAACTGGTTATTCAACACATCCATTGTCTCTAGAATTTCATTGTTTTAGTTCTATAAATGGTTATTAGTGTGTTACGTGAGCACAGAATTTTATAAAATAATTATAGAAAATTATCTTCGTAGCACAGATTATTTCTCACCAGGAAGACCCGCTATCACCAAAATAAGTAATCCCTGTCCTGCTTGTGAAACTTGATCAGATATTTTTATATGAAAATGAAAATAGAAGGATCGAATACTAATTATATTTGTCTTATGCCATATTCTATGTCTTTGGAATCTGATCAACAAGGTAAGAGAGCCCTAAGCATAAGCAATTGAACAGAATAAACTGATGTGCATTCGTAAGATAGCTACTTCCCTTCCATGTTTAGAAAGTAATTATTGAGGAAATACTGTTGGACCTGTGATATAATCGAGATTCTGAGCAATTTGCTATGTATGTAGAAAATCTAAGACAATGTCATCATAATTATTGTGATATGTATCTGTAAATGCAAGCATTATTCAAACATGTAAATAGTTTTACATGTATATGTATATGAATATATGTGTATAATTTCAAATGTTTGTGTTTTTAGTATTAGTATTAAGTCTATTATTTAATGGTTTTTCTATCAGACATCAAACTTCTCAACGAAAGGTCATGTCTTATTTATCTATATGTTCACTGGACTTAGTCTTTCATCCAGTGGGTTCTCAATGGGTAAATTTTGGAAAAGTTGCATATTTACAAAACAGAAATATTTATTTTTAAAATGTTATGGAAAATGGATTTCCTGACATCTCATAGAAGTTATATAATAGTTAAATGAAAATTTGACTCATTCAAATAAGTATCTTATGATTCCTTCTCTACTTTGCCACATCAATCTTTCTTTCGCTGAGAAATGCTTACTAAATCATTTACTTTTTTCTTGTCACTGAGATGCTTTTAGCAAATGAGAAAAAAGTTTTTCAACATACTACAGAGCTCTTGTTCATATTCTGTTTAGTAATTGCTATTCTGTTGTATCATGTTTGTATATTTTATTACTAAAAATAGGAACATTCTTGCAGTGTTTTATTTACTTTCGCTCCCCAAAGTACCTACATACTGTTTGATGCTTATTAACCATTCCTCGAATTAGTGAAACAATGGATATATAAATAAAACCTTGAACATAACGATAAGCTATTTAAACTTGTAAATCTAATGTGAATTTGTCATATTCCTGCTTCCATTTAATGATATGTTCTTCTTGAGAAAATATTGTACAGATATGTTACAATCAAGACTCGTATTCAGTAGCTATGGAGTGAGAAAATCTGAGGAAATGACTTCCTGGTCACTGTAACTTTCGGGCAGTAAACTTCTGTGATCACTCAAATGCAGAAAGGGACGCAAAGCTTTCAGAGTAGGGAGGAGTCTGCATGGACATCTGTCATATCTCCACACAGATTGGTAGGGCGCTCAATTTAATTTTATAGCACTGAATAAAAATGCTACAGGATTTGGGTTATTATTGTAAAATATATTCATTATTGATATTAAGTGAAACTATATCCTTAATCATTTTAATTAAAAATATCATGATTTAGAGTTTGTTTTCATCATGTTGTCAAAATCTAAAACCTAATTTTCTGTAATAATTCATAATTACTTCATCTTTTCACTCCATCTGGAGGGTAATCAATATATAAGCATATGAACCAGCTGCTGCCCTAGTCATGGGGCAGCTGCCAAGAGTGACCTGGGCTCTAGTCCAATAGCAGAAACCCAGAAAACCCTGTAGCTACAAGAAAATTGGTACAAGTGCAAATACAGCTTCTTTTTTACTCGGAATTTTCATGTGTTGGATTCTAGTTATCTTTGGGCCTTTCGTATCATTTTTTTATACCCATAATTTTATAGACAAACAACTATTTATTAATTTTTCAATTTATATGACAACAATACACATAATTACTTAGAGAATGCAAATATAATGACTTTATGAAGACTTTTTTTCGGCATTCTTAAGAATATCAAAGCTCCAATATGAATACATGGTGGACAGGAAATGAAACTGCATCTAACATGGACTATCCAGTTATAAAAGGCAGGTGAAATTATAGGAATTCTAAATAAAATCTTGGGAGATAATAAGTAGACCAAAGTGTAATATAACATAAAACTAAATAAATTATGACCTTTTAACCTACTTTCATAATTAACCAGACACAAAAATAGATTATAGACTAAATTCTATAACTTTATTGTATTTGGTATAAAGTTGGCAAGTAGAGACTTGATATTTCTCAGTTAAAAGGTAAAAATCTAACAAAACAATGTTGAACTTATACCATCAAGTACTTAACTGCGTCATTCAGCTACTCAAACTATAGTGTAAGTAGGTTCTTAGCATTTCCATTTTACAAAGCAGAAGATTAACTTGCTCCAAATTAGGTAACTCATTAGTTCTGCAGCCTGTTAATCTCATGTGTTTCCACTAAATACTACTAAATTCCTTTTTAGGTTTTAAAAAATATAATACTGGCATCATCGTTCTTTTTAATCCCTTAATGCCATATTTCAGTGCCAGCATTCCAAATAAAATTGCTTAGAATAAAATAAAACCCTCGCAGTATTAATATCCTCAAGGAGTAGTTTGGAAAAGACAGGTTGTAAAACCGAATCACTTCCAGAGGTGGGAGTTTGAGTGTTAACCTAAAATTAAAAACTGAAATGTGAGGCAACAAATATTTATTTGGGATCAAAGAACTGCAATCCTAGAAGCACAGATTTAGGCAGAAACCCAAAAAGTGTTGACTGCAGGGTGAAAACAAGTGATTTTTATGACAAGAGGAAAGGAATAATGATATGAAAAAAAGAAAGAAATTTCTATTGGTGCTGACAAGCTGAGTTCCTCTTTAGCTACACATGATTGGTTACTGATTCTTCAGATAGAGAGTCCATAATCATCAGTCCTTGTGGTCGGGCTATCCTCAGTCCTACTGGCTGTACAAACCATCTTGGTTTGGCCCAATCCAAAGGTCTGGCAGTTCATAGAGTCCAAAGGTTCAAGGAGCAAGATGTACAAAGCAGTTCTTCGGGAATGGCTGCTCTGGCCTCATTTAAAAATGGCTGTACTTACATCAACTTTCACATGAATGACGCACTCTTTTACCTGCCTTGGTTTCCTTTTAATTAGTTGCTTGTTTTTTTAAGGTATTTCTAGGAGATAAACTTATTTGTGTTCTAGCATCAAATTTGTTGCTCTTATTTTCCTTGAGTAATCTTCTTTCAGATATTAAAACGATTCAGAAAAGGATTACTACCTTCTTCCAAAACTTTTGCTTTTCCTTAAAAGCATGATGAAATGTACTTCATTTGGTCTGCTATTTTCAATTTCAGTTCCAATAAATACTTTAATAAAACTAGGGCTTTCAAGGGAATATTTACTTTAATTTTCAAAATTTGCCATATGTTGCATGAGCTAGAATTCTATAACTGAAATAAATTAACTTGGCTTTCTTTACACCCATCATTCAAGATCCTTACTTGAAAAACGATAAATGTTATTTATAAAAATTTTAGTTGAAATTCTCCTTGGTCAAATTATGTTAAATGCTGTTGCATAAATTCTAAATTTCACAAATCAAATATTACTTAATTTGGTAGTAATCATTTAGATTTTTAAACTTTTTAGACTCCCTTTTAAAATTATAGTAGGTTTTGTTGCCTGGCTTACCCTGAATAATTTCTAATGTTTCATTTATTCAGATACTGTGCTTCGTCCTTACTTGACTAGATAAAACACTTTCTTCTTAATTTTATAATAGTACATGTTTTGTATCTTTTCCTGCCCCTCTATACTTTCTTCTCCAAAATTTCTCCTGGATTTATATATCTACTCTCTTGTACTAGTCTCTAGGTTTAATGCTCAATACTTTGCCTTGACAATGTTTCATATTTCTCTTTCTATCCCCACTTTCATCTTTAAACCAATTTTGCAGTTCTAAACTTTTCAGTTTCTAAGCTGGATATTATTCTGAATACTTGGATTTGTAATGCTCTGATGAAAACTCGTCTTCTTCTCATACCTTTCTGGAATAACATTATCTTCCTATCAACACCTTATTTTCATTAATGACACTATTGCTATTGTTTAAACTGTGTCCCTCAAAAGAATATGTTGAAGTTCTGACCCCCAGGACCACAGAATGCAACCTAATTTGGAAATAGGGTCACTGCAGATATAATTCGTTAAGATGAGATCATTTGGAGCAGGGTGGGTCCTTAGTCCAATATGACTGGTGTCCTTAAAAAAAAGAAACTTGGACACAGACAAAGAAATGGAAGGCCATATGAAAAGTGAGTACATGGAGGGACAGCGCTGTGATAATAAACAGAGATTTGAGTGACAACCTCAATAGTTACTATGAGTCTGGGTTATGGGCATGTGTATGATTAATAACATAGACCCTTTATAATTATAATAAAATGAGACAAAATGGGATTTTCCTACCAGGTGCATCAAAAGACCCTGATCTTATTAAATCCCAGAAAAAAAACTCAAAATATAAGGGGGACTTTTTGTTCATAAATTATGAATTAGAAAAATATATATTGGTATTGTTTTAGAGGTCTCATCTTAAATATAGTGATGCACTTAGGACAATGATTTATCAACAAAATTATTATCTCATAAATAAATCAAGAATGTTATAAAAATGTATCCTTTTCTGGGAATCAAATTAGAGAATCTAACATCAAGTGCTAGTGCCAGGAAATACATTTATATTCCATATCGTGCAAACGACTATCTATAAGACTAAAAAACTAAATTATTTATGAAAGTGTCAATTTTTGTATACCGAAATACCAATTTGGATTACAAATTCATGAGTATATTGCATCTTATTGCAGAGTAAGCAGACACTCTAGTGATTAAGAATTCCCAAAGTAACTATTTTTTATATTTATATATATTTGTATAGATACTAACCATTAAAGAATTATATGCCATCAGTTATTATCATTGCCTTCCCAATTTGATAGTTTACTCATTCGAACAATCAAAATTCAAGGAGAGACATCCATTGTTTATCACCATATCTATTAAATTAATAAAAATTATTTTTAACATTTAATTTAAAAATATGTAATTATATATGTATACATGTAATTCTCAGTTAAACTTTGGATTTTTAGCATTGACACATAAGAACTTTTACATTTAATTAAATTTCTGTGCTTAGAAATTTATCTTTTTGATTTGAACCACATAATCATTAGTTTGATTGTCTAGGTATGATAATAAAGCATATTTTGAAAAATGTTAGCTTTGGAAAGTCTTAGAATTTTTCATATTTTGATAAAGCAAAAGGATATAAGAACACACACATTTTTATTTTTTAGTATATCATTATCAGTTATGCTGGCTTTAAATATGTTATTTATTCCATTGGAAATTTTATATATCTATGCATCATTCAAAGCTAGTAGAAGAATGATTTATGGAATTTTTTATGTAAAAAAGCTAGATGTATTTCTTTATTTTCAGTTTATTTATATTCAACACAGTGCAGAATCTCCTAAAAACATATTAGTAGTTTTGACAAATACCAATTACTGTATTAAATCATTTAAAATATATGTTATTATTTCTTTACTCTCTCATTTACTTTTGATGTCACACTGGTAACATTTCAACTAAGAGTATACAGATATAAATTTTGGATTGATTTCTTTGATTTTCATTTTTTGTTTGTTGGAAACATCTTTTTTAAAATAAATATAATTTTGTCCTGAATTTTCTCAGAACTTAATAGCATATAATGTGAATATTTTGTTTATATATCTTTTAGGCAATGCAGTATAAATATTTAATGGAGTTCATGATGTATTTAACTCTATGATAATTCCACTCTTGTCAAATGAGGCAAGTCAATAGAATGCAAAAATCCCATGGGCTTTAGTCGCAGAAAACTAAGAATTTAATTTTATGTAGTATATCTAATAGAGATGAGCCATTATTTTCTCGTTTAAAAAAAATGGCGAAAAATACCTACCCAAACGCATTTATTATGAAGTTTACCTAAGATAATACATATGAAAATGTCAGTTTGTTTGCTTTATAATACAAATTTTAGTTCTCTCCCACATTCCCCATGAAAAACAGGTTTTTACAGTCTGTTTTAATGAAAATAGACAAAACCACCCTGGATTCTCTCAAGCAGATTCTCTATAGAACTGTAGGACAATTTAGCTTTCAGATGTTTGGGATGCTCAGGACACTATGTCCATGATACAGAGACCATTTTACTCTTTTTTTTCCCCCCCCATCAAATATATTTCTTAAATCCTCACAATACAGCATTTATTTATAACTCTTTTCATCCTAGGTATCTCTTTTATTTAGATTTACATTACATATCTTTATGTACTAATTTATCAAAATAAGGACAGGCCTTTCTCCAAAAGTAATTTAAAAACTGGGATATGGATATTTTTTTTTCTACAAACTATGCTGAACTTCATTATTAAAAGAGCATTTGCATTTATCTTAGCAAAGTTCCTGGAATATAAATGGTTAAAATTTTTAAGAAAATTATTGGGATGAATGAATGGTATAGTTAATGTAATCATTCAGATGTGATGACAAACCATACCTTGTTTTCATTCCTGGTTATTTATTTACGTGAACAATTCTCACATTAATCCTTGAATAAATAACAGGTCACCTATTATATGTTTTTTTTCTGACATTGAAACATTAGTAAGTTCAACAAGTAGTTAATTATGTTTTGTACCTTCTAAATACAAAAGATTCAAATCAAGCCACACAAAATTCAGACTAACCAGATTTTATCAAAACAGGGTTTAGGAATCAATCCTATAATTTTAACACATCCAATATTATATCTTTCTATGAATATGAATAATTATAAAATTGTGTTTCCTGAAAAATGTTATTGATAATAACCATCAAATAGTATGTATGTTCTCAGAGTATACTTGAAGTGCAAATTAGTGTTTGTGTACTGAAATTGCCTAAAGAAGCAATTTATCTCTCCTCATTAAGATATGTACGTTGAGGATAATTGGCAAATGTGTTATTATATATGTATATGCGTATGTTGTATATCCTAGCAATTTTATTATTATATTTATGAAGGACACTATTTAGAGTTAGATTCCAAATATTACAAAGCACCATTATGAGAAATTACTGAGTTTGTAATGATTATACAACAATTCTGCATAAATGCTGATAATATAAACAGTGTGCATTTGAAGTTGTTTTTCTAGAATTGGGTATGTGTTTTTGCTGATAAATTTATATTTTATCAACCTGTCTTTCTTATTAAATGATACAATAGTGGTAGCTTCCAGAATGAAGCAAAATCCTTGGTCTGTGAAGGTTGAAAATCACTGTCATAGTTTCATTAATGTCAGAATTTTATTATTGAAGATAACAAAATTGAGGACAATGTTATCAGGTGAGAAGTTAGAATAACAGAAGAGGAAAATAGGTATCTACTTATGTGGAGATTGATTTTTTTGATAATATAGAACTTAGAATTAGAATAAGTCTTAAAGATAATATATTTAATCAGTTTATTTTAACTGATTGGTAAACAAATTTGCCCCCATCCAAGAAAATATGTATCCTGTTCAACATTATACATCCGAGATTGATTAAAGGCAGAGGCAAATGAAATAAGAATTCAATTGTCTTAATTAGTATTTCATTTTTTTGTTCTAACACAGTTTACTTTCCGAGAACATAGAATAAAAAAAAGGTGATTTATTCCATAACAGACTTCTTAAGCCACTCATATTTTCTAGTTTGGGGTTCGTTTCTTAGTAATTAAAGAAAAAAATGAAGGGAAAGCAGTGTTTTAGAAGAGAAGAATTTTTTTTTTTTAATTATGAACATGAAATAGATAAAAAGATGAAGGATCAGCAGGATGACCCAGGGAAAGGACGTCACATTTTTGTGCCAGCCATGCTTGTACATGCTACCTTACATAATCTTCACCTCATCATAAAAGATAGGCATTATTTTCCTATTCCTAGAGTTGAGAAAACGTCAGCTTTGCCAAGGTAACACAGTAAGGAAGTAATGGATTTGGGATTACAATAAATCAGCAGTTGCTGTTTTTGGAAGTGTTTGAGAAGGTGTGTTGGCATATATTATATCTAAATTTCATGTCAGTTCCAAAAGAGAAGTTCAATAACTTACCTAAGGTATCAGAGAAGTGAATGAGCCTTCTCAAATTTAAACTTAGAAGAGTCTAACATTTGTTGATGTTCTTGCTAGAGCATATCTGAGTTTCAGTTATTTAACACTTTGTTGCTCTCAACATAAATTTCTTTGTTTGAACGGTGGCAGAGTTATTTCTACTTTGAGAGTTGTATGAATAATTCAGAAAACACATGTAAAAACTGGTTTTGAAAAAATAATATTAATACATTTCCCCTGGTGCACACAAAATCAAAATATAAAAGAAAAGAGTTCCTATTGAAGTCCTGGTATATGTTGTATCCCCAATTTACTGCTGCTCAGAATAATACTAGACTTTTAAAACTAAGTACTTGCTAATTTTAAATATTTAAACAATTAAAATATGCTTAAAAATATTAAGTGCACATGTTGCTTTAGAAAAGATAACACAGCCTAGTTTCTATGACTTTTGTATGGAACGCATTTTCGAAGATTTTTTTCTTTTTTTCTAATAATAATCAGAATCACCTGGCAAACATGAATTCTCTCTTTCAGTGCCCTTAAAATGTTAATTTTTATCTGATGAATAAATCTTTATCTCAAAATTAATTTTAAACTCTACTGCTGTATGGTTTTACATTTCCTTCACTTAATAAAACATCTACATATTTTTATTCACATTATATTATTAATTATACTGTTGTTTCATTGCATTTCACACCATTCTCATTTAAATCTCACATTATTAATCAAGACAGCAGTTTCCTTACAAGTTCTTAGTAAGTAGAGAATTTCTTTAATAATCAAGGGTATTTACTTCCCATACATTGTCTTCAAAGATCACTATTTTTTATTAAAACTACATTACAACTGATATGCTGATACATAAAAATATTTATTTAAAAGGTGATTCCTTGTTTTAAGAACGCAATAATGTGCTGAAACAAAAAGACAAATATGATTATATGCACTCTCAAGAATAATAAAAACACTAATTATTTTTGCCATGGAATTTTTTTTTTAAATGTTCACTGAGTGAAATGGGATTCATCAAAACAGCTTTTCTTGTCATCTATATCTGTGACATTGAAGTTTGACACAACTCTATTTCCAGGTAAAAAACATATTACTGTTTACCTATATGTTCATATTCTTTAGATTCGTTTGAACATGACATTAAGACTACTCCTGTGATTTATGCCTTTTTTCATCTTACTGTTACTGTAGAATTCTGTACTCCTTAAGGCTGTCTTTAAGATTCCATGAGTAAATGAAATTGTTTAAAATAATTTATCTTTACTATAGTTAATGATCATAATTATCATAACTAATTTCTTTTTCAGATGCCCTCTTTGTCAGATAAAATACTTCAGAAGTCACTATTAAAGAAAACGTATTTCATTATGATTTTCCTTCAAATTATCTTCCCATTTGCTTTGAGGATTTTGTTGTCACAAATTATGACATATATGGTCTTCCTGTAAGAGGAGCCTCATAAGGGAAAGTAAAAGCCTCTAATCTTGGACATTGTGAAGCAGAGATAAAAAGGTAGTCCTAAATTTACTGATCTACAGAAGGCTGACATGAAGATCAGAGAGCATCCTGAGAATGAACTGTGTGTAGTGGCAATCAACTCTCTGATGAACCTTTAAATTGTAAATGTTAGAGTCAGATAGATTCATTTCAGAATATTTGGTCCATTACATTTTGTTCTATATCAATGTTTTAATCCTGAGTTCTCGAGCAGGGCTCTCTTGTCCTTGATTTGTTTTTTAAAAAAATCCAGCCCCCCCCCCCCCACGAAAAAAAAAGCCACTTTGAGGAGAGGCTGCTATTGTAAACTAGAGAGCTTCTTTGTATACTTATAGTTTCCTCATTCCAACAAGAATTTATTTCAGGGGCTCAGATGCCTATTAACTTCACTGTAATTCTGGAGGTTCACTTTGTCCAAACCCTAAGGAACACATTTGAAATATTATCCAGAGTTTGGTAGCCAGGACGATTAAGAGACCAGCCAGCCACAGGCTTATATCCTGCCTTGGGCAGTACTGCAGGAATTACTCCAGCATTCCCTGGTTGTTCAGTATAATCAGAGTTGACAGCCTGACTTCCCTGGTCCCAGCGTGCTGGTGGTCCAGCCCAAAGTAGGCTACACGGCCTTTGGAATGGACCTAGAGTCAGCCACATTCCCTGGTTTTTAACTAAAACTTTTCTAGGCATCATTGTTATATGTCAACTTTAACCTAAAATTGGGCCAGTCTTATTGATGTAGAAAATTTATAACAATCTCAAAATAGATATTTGGTTAATAGCAAGTACATAAATGAATCAAAAAATAATTTTTTTTGGTTGCCACCCCACTGTTCTTAACCATTGAAAAAATTTCTCATGTAAATCCATGGATTACAGATAACTTTCTCAATTATGGCTTCGTTTATTTATACAAAATCTTATACAATAAATTAACAAATAGTAGCCTCTCTGTCATACTATCAAAATATTCTGCTAGAAAATAAAAATATTTTGACTAAAACATACATTCCATATATGTCATATTTTAAGATCACCTAGTATACTAGAAATTGTTTTCTTATATGATTTTTAATAGTTTTAGTTTTTTTATAACGCGCTTTTGTACAAGAGGTAACAAACTAGATTTCAGTGTATTTTTCTCTATCCAAAGTAATTGCTTTTTTGATGATTTATTTCCTTAGCACAATAACTAGAGCTAAAGGGCAATGTTATCAACATGCTTTGTCATCTGCATCTGAGTATTTGAAATCTAATTTTAAACAAAATTAGGTAAGTCTTGGAACTGTAAACTTTGACTAACACCAAGTCAAGACTTACATTTCCTAATATATCACCAAATAATGGCAAAAATAGTATGTACCTTCAGTGAAAGGGCAAACTTAGAAAAGGGTCCATTAAAGAGAATTCTAATCACAATACAATTATTTCATGATGTCTCATCCAAATGCTTTGCTTTACGAGGATTTTTGACAGAGGTTTAATTTTTTTCTGATGGAATTCTATAAGAAGCTTAGAATATTATAATTGGATTCAAACCTCTTCAAACAAAATGCCTATACATAACGGAGGTTTTTCTATAAATGTGTGTACTGTCTTTGCATCTGCATTTTTTTATCTCGATTTTGAAAAATAACACTAATATAACTTTTGGTAGGCCACCGTTATTCCCATTGTAAGCTATCATTGGCAGATATAATGAGAGACAAGTAGCCCTGCTAGCTTCTTTAAAAGTGTGATAAAAGTAGCAAAAAAAAAAAAAAAGAATGTTATCTTTATGTCCTTTGATCTCTGAAATCTCTCAAATTAACAATAAATATATGTACTTATTCAAGTAAATTTTATATTTTACTTAAAAATGTGAAATACTATACATTTTTAAGGATAGTTGGAGTCATCTTTTCTTTTTTTTATTTATTTAGTAATGCACAAATTTCCAAGTATATGTTCCTAGAAGACACGCAGATATTTCTGAAGGAGTTTCTCCATTTTTTTGGCTAATATTTATTTGTGCAGCAAACATGAGTGCCTGAAAGAGTGTTGAGTTTACCTGTTCACTACAAAGTACAACACCTTTGATTTTACCACAGATTCAAAATAATCACAGAAGTCATTGCGTCACTATCTTCTACAGCTAATATTTGCTCAAGGATATCTGAGCTGCATGCAGTGACAAAAATCATCGTGTTTTGTAATCTTGTATCTGGAAGAAATTTTCAGAATTCTCTTTACATCCTACTCTCAAATTCTTACTTCATCTGTCCCCTCATGTCTTCAGGTAGATGTACCCAAACTAAGGTTGCCTAATAATAGTCAAACTAATGGGCAGTTTAGTAAATAACTTTTGGAAATTTTGTCTCTGGTTTCCATAGGAGAACTAGGAAATACTAAGATTATCATCCTCTAGTTATCCTTTTAAAACAGTTTACTTGTTTTTACCATGATTAGATTGTGCTTTCTTTTAAATCTCTTGCCCTATTTTCATCTATACAGTTATCGTTGCCTCCTCAAAGAGACACAGAGACACACATTCTGTCACAGCACCATGTGCCCCTGGGTTCACAGCTGCCCTGAAGAATACTGGCAGAATGATTATATGTTTTTTGCAAAGATTTAATAGACAAAAAAATATAGTGAGATCTATTTTAACTATCATCACTTACCTGCCTAGATAGAGAAATACAGACAGAAATACTCTCCTTGGAGGGCAGGTCAGTGATTAATAACAATATTGATAAATAGCAAAATGTAAACAGAAAAATAACTTGTATAGATTTTAAAAGAAGATAATTATGTCATTGTTTTAATAATTATCAGTTTTTATGCATATGATATATGAAAATATTGACATTTAAACATAAGAAGCAACTTTGTGTCTTTAATGATGATGGTAATTATTAATAATGGAAGCACCAACTTTACCTAAGTAATATGTTAGGTAGTATCTTATGCAAGTTACATGTATTTTATCATTTAATCATAACAATAATCTTATATAAAGTCTTAATATTCATTTTAAATAATTGAAATTAAAAAGCACAAAAAGATTTTTATTTGCCCAAAGTCAAGTACTAGAGCTGGGACTGGAACCATATCTTTTTGACCTCATTAAGAAAATTCCCCTTTCCAATCTCATTTAGATAAACACAAATTTTCTCAGTAATCTAGCTGGCCTATCAAAAATCACTCAATTCTTCACTCAGTGAGCACAAACTAAAACAATAATCAATGAGAATTGATTGAAATTACCAAAACAAGAATAATAAATATTTTCATGTTTTGGAGAGGACAATATTTATTCATTCCAATTATTTTTCAAAATAACTGGCTATAAAGTAGATGAAAAGAATAATCGACTGAATGCAGAAACCATTTCTTCTATTCGCATTTACATAATATAGTGAGTGTGTTTATTCCCCTTTGCTCTTGCCTTCATAGAAAGGAGTGCCTTTATTCTCAGTCCTAAGACATAAATATATGGGAGAATACATCTGATGAATGCATTTGAGAAAAGAAATGTGTGTGATTGACTCAGTGCTTCCTAGGTTTCCTTTGTACTGAGCTGCTGGGCAAGACATGTGTGTGTCCTCTCCTGCTCCATTGAGTAAGTTTAGAGAGTCTCGCTCTTGTCCTACAGAGGTGTGCAGGTGCCCAAGGGCACTAGAGATTTCATGACTAAGTATACCTAATTCTAGGGTGAAGGATATGCAAGTACATTTTGCCAAATTAACTACTGTCCCGTTCTCTACTTAGATCTTGAGATCTCTTTCTTTGATACTCAGTGTGATCAATAATTAATCTAGCATTTCACCTTTCATTTTTCCATTCTATGTCTCATTCCAAATTTGAGAAAAGTAGAAGGGATGTTTTTTATTAGAACCAGAAGAGCTCAGTATCCTATGGTTTAATGTAAAGGCTTGAGAATATATAAGAACTGATATTTGAGGACAAAATATAATTGAAATTTCTGGCATAATACTAATGAAATACCTTAGAGATTAAAGGTCATATGGCATTTGGAATTCAGGCTTCCACAGTGGCTTATCCATTGGGGATTCACTGTTTCTAGAGGTTCAATGCTGTGTTTTAATGGGCTTTTGTCTTATTATGTGTACAGACTTTATTAAGCAAGAATAGAGTTCTCTGCAGTTGACACTGATCTGACCTAAAGCATGGAATGATCCCTCATGACTAAACATGACTCCACTTAAACTGACACAGATTTCATCTAGCGGCTAAGTTATATTGAACAAAAAGAGATTTTGATATCTATTTTTTTGCCGAGTTAAAACAAGAAAAATTAATTAAACTATCCTTTAAGTCATTAAATTGAGGTTTCATTTTTCCTATTTTTCTTGTGTTTCTCAGCCATTACCTCAGATCAGAACTTATAATTGCAAAGGCAGTTAAATTTTCAGTAAGAAGTCTAGAGAGTGACCAAAGTTTGAGCTTTATAGTGCCAAATCAGATGTCCCACATTTTGTTAGTCTTATGTAGTTTTTAACTAAATTAATGATTAAGAGAAAAATATTTTAGGGTACTAATTTTTAGTAACAGGCCCATTCTTTTGAATCAGAACTCTTCATTTGGTCTTAAACAGAACGGTGGAAATATAAATATGAGAAACATAACAATATAGAATATTTCTTTGAATATTTATTAATTTTTTAACACCCCCAATTTTTTCATTTATTTGCTTTATCTAACCAAGGCATCTCTTAAAAAAAAAAAAAAAAAAAAAAAAAAAACTCTGGAGAATTTATTAGGAAATTCAAATGTCTGATGCCCCCAAGGAAAAGGAAGAATGTTTTTATACCTAGCAGAATTGCTTCCCTATATGTGGGGGGGAAAGTAAACTCTGATTAAATTCCTAAAAATTTAGCTGAGACTTTCTCAAAGTATAGCAATAAAAGAAAGAAAAAGTAGATGAAGGCATGGCTTCCTACTGCAGAGAAAGAGAGGGCAGAACGAAATGCTACTCAAGATTTAAATTGTTCAAAAGATGGAAGAAGAAAGATGGCCAGGACCTTGAAGTATGGTGAAGATATATTGGTCACAAGGAGGCTTTTCTTCCTTTTTCTGTGCAATGCCCAATAACACAGGAAAGAAAGAGATCTCAAGATCTGGGAACGGGGCCGCCATCAGTGCAAACTTTCACACATTGCTAAAAGGCACATATGCCTCAAATATCACTTCCTGAGTGAGGAGACAGTATGAATAAGGGGATGATGACAGGACTGGCACCAGCAACTGCAAGCTATCCACTGCCCAGCCTTCAGAGTGGCTTATCTGCCTGTGTGTGTATCAGAAAGCGACTTTAGCTCGCCATACCAGAGTCTAATTTTTAGAATTCACTTTTTTCTTTTATTTTTCTTTGGCAAAAACTCTAGACTTTGATATATTTTCAAGTTTTATATTCACACTCAGGATTCAGTGTTTGGATTATAATATTTTCTTTCGAACTCCAGAATGGAAGGGAACTTAAAGTCAAATATAGAAAATGTGTGACTGCTATCTGTAGCTATTATTTAATTTCATCAATTATTTCATCCAATACTATTTGATTTTATCCCATCATCTCTAGTGAGGTACATCGAAGATAGCAAATGTGGGTAATTTGTGCTAATTGGGAGGAAGAATTCAGTTTAGGGTTTAACAAAGCCTTTGAGGTAATTTAATTAATGACTTGTTCTGAACCAATGCTTCTCCAGCTTTAATGTACATATGAATCACTTTGGGATCCTGTTAAGCATAGATTAAGTAGATTTGGACTGGGTCTGAAATTTTGCATTTCTAACAAGCCCCCAGGTGATGCTGATACTTGTGATCTGAAATGAAAGGTTCTAACTCATTTCAAAACCCTCTGGGGTAGAAGCTAACTTCGTGCCAGTGAATCCCTGAGGACTAATACAGAAGCCACCTGGCATTTGGGGAGTGGCATCATGAAGTTCAAAACAGGGTTAGCCTGATCAATCATCCCTCTCCTCTACGAAAGTGAGCAGCTACAATCAGGACTGATCATAGAATTAATTTTTTAGCCTCACAAGAAAAAAAAATCTGGAAATTATTAGGGAAGGACATTTATTTCCCATGCCTCATATTAAAAAAAAAAAAAGGAAAAAAAGAAAGAAAATGAAAGAAAGAAAGAAAAGAAAAAGAAAGAAATTTCTACCTTGGAATGAAGGAGTAAATGTATGGAAAGAACACATCTAGCTCCACTCTGCTCCCTCCTCTTTCTCTAGCCAAGGACAGAGAAGTGACACATTTGCTTGACTGGTTCAGAACACTCCAAGTTCTTTTATACTTACTTTATACCTACTTTCCCCTCTTTCAGAGGGTAAGCTTTCCCCAGTCAAGAAGGCCATTTTTGTTCAGCTTTGCCAATATCGGTAGGTCAGTCTGTTTAATCCTAAAATGAATTATTTCAAATTCGAGGGGTCATATCCTTAAAGCTACATTGACTAAATACCTTTATCAGTAATAGTGATGCCATTTTCTCCCCACCTATCTGATTCCTTTGTTTTTATTTCTTAATAAGTTCTAAATTAAAGAGGGGAAGCTGAAAGTGTTCCTTAGGGTTTACCGAAAAGTCTAATAGTAAATATAATATTCTTGAAATGCCTCCTGATTTGTACTTCTCTATCACAGGGCTAATTTCTCTCCTGAATTTACATGCCACTAGACTGGATCATGAGACCGGACTTAGGAGAAAGAAGTAAAATAGACTGTTCCTTTTTGACCTCAAAGAGGAAGGGAGATGATGATAACTCTACTTCATTGTCATTTTGTCCATTTGGTCCTAATCCCAGCAAAGCATAAGTTTTAAATGCAACTAGACATGCACTGGGGAAGCTGAGCATATAGGACAAATTCCTGTTGCCATTGAAATAACATGGAGAAACTCATGGGTTCACTGAAGAATGTTGGCTTCCACATCAGGGCCCCGCCCATCCTGCCAAGGTGTCAGAGAAATTACACAGATAAAGAATGAAAACTTGGGAGAAACAGTTAGCTAGACCTGTCTAATGGCAGTGGGTTTTTGTCCTGTACTTATACCAGACCAGCCCTTCACAGTAGAAAACAGCACAGAAGACATTTATGAATCTATACTCTGAACCACAACACAGAGACAGTAAGACCCCACATATACACAACTGTCATTTTTTTGAGAAAAAGGAACACAATCTAAAAGAGACTCATTTATATAAAAGAAACTATTTAAACCACCACTGGTAGAGAGTCGAACTATGAATAGACTGTTTTAAAAGGAAACAATTGTGATATTGTTACTGAAATATCTGCTTTCTTACCAGAGGCATGAGGTTCATGAGAAATATCAGATCAGCTATGGAATAAATAAATAGAAGCTACATTTTCTATATTGACAAAATAAAAACTAAACTGAGAATGGAGGTGGAATGAGAATAATAGATAGAGGATAAACTCAGGATATTGAAACAAGCTAAAAATATTTTAGAAATGGAAAACAAAGAAAAAGAAAGACAGGAAATTATGAAAGAAATAAAAATTACTAAAAGCTAAAGAAAAACAGATCTATTACCAACCACATACATGCACAAAATTTATATATTTATATAATGCTATGAAATTTAGTATGTAAATAATATAGAAAAGTTTATAAGAGAATTCATAGAGAAGATTATCCAGAAGGTAAAGAAAACAAATGGGTCTCATAATTCTTATCAGCAATATTGTAATGAATACTGTATTAGAAGACAATGAAGCAAGAACTTCCGAGTTATGAGGGAAAAGTATTTTTTACCTAGAAATGAAAACTCTGACAGATTATCAATAATATCTAAGTCACAACAAAGGCATTACTAACTTCAAAACTGGGAAATTTATTTATGGTATATCCTTTCTTTGGAAAATAGTTGAGTATATGCCTCAGAAGAAATGATGAACAAGTCAAGGAAAAATCCTGAGATCCAGTCAATAATGATTTCAAACCTGGAGATTAGTGAAAGAAATTTCTAGGATAAGAATTAAAGCAGAAAGACAGTGCTCTGGGAGGGAGGTCATGGACTTGAAGAAAATAGTATGCATCCAGAATTGACAATATAATTAAAATTTGAAAAGAATTATTTAAGAAAATTATAGATTAAAAGTTGAAAGTTTACAGAGCTCATTCTCACTGCTACCATGGTATGTAAGAAAAACCACATGATCCTGGGAATATTCTCTTTTGACAGCCCAACGACCATGACATTATAGTCAAAGCAGAATCACACCACCTGGATTTGGGGTTAAAAATATGACGTAGTCAATAATCTAGTTAATACTCTCAAATTGTTTTCAAATATCAGAATCAATTCCCATACAAATTATAAAAGATAACATGGTTATCTTATACAGCATAGCTGTTGTCTTACAGATGTAAAAATAATGTAAATATCAGAAATTGAGTTAGGAGATTCATTTAAAGAAATTTATGTACTTAATTATATAACTTTCTGTACATTAGAGACATTCACCTATATGGATTTGATAAAAATGTTAAGGAAAAAATTAAATTATAATTCCATCATCATGACATAATTACTTTTTATATTTGGTGCTAAGTTTTAGTATAATTACATAATTGACCTTATAAGGTGCATTATGTCTTGCAAAGTATTTGTTTTTAATTAATAGTAATTATAATTATTCTCCCACATCCTTATGTATTCTTTAAAATTGTGATTTTGAATACTTTGATATATTGGCATGAAAATTAGCCATGTATTCAACATATTTTAATGGTCTCTGTGGCAAATTTTGATAAATGATATTACTATATCAAAATCATAGACATTTTAAGTTTAAGAAAGATAAGACAAAAAATTTCTCCTTCAAATGTATTTATCATGTTTCTTCCATTCTCAATAATAATATAGGAAAATGCCTGTTTACTATCTGTTGCTAGCACTTTTTTTCTTTTGGTCTTTTCTAATGAGGACTCCACTGTTATTTTATTCCATTTTTTTTTTTTTTTTTACTACAAGCGAAGTTCAGTATATTCCAGATTTATTTATTTATTTATTAACTCTATTTTTTTAAAATTTATAATGTAGTCAAATCTATCAAGCTTTTCTTTTGTATGTCTTTCATTTCTTTTGTTCCAGTACATCTGCAAGTTGAGTCATATTTATCTTACAGGCATGCTTCCTCATCAAGAGCACATCCTCAGCCCTTGCCCAGCATGCTGCACACAGGGACCGAGCACGAACACAACACAACACAACACTGCTGTGTATCCCACAGTGCATGTGCCTATCTGGCAGAACTCTGTCCCCTGTGGCAAAGCACCAAAACCAGCTTCTCTGGGTCTCACAGTGACACCTTCTAGAAATCGACACAGGAGTGTTAATCCCAAGGTATTATTGTTCTAGAGACACGTATTGAGGTTTCAAAGTAGTTTCCATAAATGTTAGCTATATATCTTCTTTCTGTGTCTTCCTGTACAGGTATCTTACTTTCAGTAAGTGTTCACTACATGCTGTGGATACTATGCAGTTTATGTTTGGTAACATCCCGTTTTTGGTAACACATCTCGTTTTCTTCTGCCTTCCCGTTTTCTTCTGCTTTCAGGTGAATTGGAAGTTCTGGGTTCTGAACTTTGCCAAATCTGGGGTTCGAACCTAAAAAAAAAAAAAAAAAAGAAACAGTCTGCAAAAAATAATAGTTAAATCAGAAAACTTTAAAGAAAAATAAATTTACTTAGAAAAGTCACGGATCAATAAGTGAGACCAGATAGAAAATGATTTGGATAAAAACTATAGATTTAGCAAAATGGCTGTCATGAACTTTGTCTTACGAGGACTTAGAGACAAATATTTAACTGTTCTGATGCAAATGGAAATGTGGTGGCTCATATTTTGCAAATGTGAGAACTTATTCAAGAGTAATGGGCTCAACTTTCCCTTGTTTCCTGTGAGAGAAAGAAATTGTGTTAAAATTAAGAATAAAGATAAATTTTCCACCATTACCTTCCATTTATTTAATTTTGGGAAAGGGAAATCCCTTTCTCAGCAGCCTTGTTTACCTTTAAGGGTAGAAACTTGACCGTGTCTTTTAATCAATAGCAAGTCTATATCAAACACCAACTATTTATATACCAGAGAGCCAGATTTTTTCAGAAGAAAACTGGAAGAACATCACATCATCTCTGATGAGTAGAAACAATTAATGCTGTTACACATATCCCTGCCCTGGGGTATAGGCGATACTAACAGAAAGAGACGTTTTATTTTCTCTATGAAAACGGTTGTCTAACAAACGAGAGTGTCATCAGTGACCACTACCTACTATGGCCAATTTTAGGAGAATAAATTTTTAAGTGTAAAGATTTCAGAGTCATACATACACACCTGGGTTGAATGTTTACTTACTCTGTACCAGTACAGTGGAGGTTCTGGATATTGATATAAGAATTAGTGCAACGATATTGTTTGGGGGAAAAGCAGAAATGTTATTTTTTCAGTGGAAAGTTTCTCTGGCTAGCTTATGGAAAATATTGATGTAGAATAATGGGAGCAATCAATCTAATTATCTTTTGGTAGTATACTGTCTGAGACCTGGGGCAAGTTATGTAACTTTTCTGAACATTATATTCCTCATTCTTAAAATAGAAATAATACTACCTGGTAACAATAATAACTATTTTGTAGTTTGCTGTTACAATCAGAAGCAATGCATGTAATCATTTGCACTTCACAAAAGCCCAATATACAATACATTTGTTTCTGTGATCACCATTGTTATTATTACACACCCTATTTATAGACTGCCTTGGATATTCCATAAATTATTTTCACTTTCCACATGGCAAATTTTAAAAAGTGCCCTCATTTTCAGAGTCATTTTTAGTTGCGTTTTCTTCTCTTTCTCATTTTCTTTTTTAAGAAGCAGTGTTACACTGATTTAAAATCTCTGTGAAACATTATCTAAAATTGCTTTTTCAAGGAAGATCCAGTCTGTAAATTTTTTTCTGTTATTACATTTAAACAACGTATATACTTATGCTAAAATAATCGTATTTCTAGAAGTTTGAATCTTAAGTAAACCTTCTAGAAAACTGATCCTAAATAAAAACTCTCTATTTTAAAAATCAAAAGATAAGCCAAACTCAGTGTGGCCAGAATACCGAATGAAGCTTATCCCCTCTGGCTAGATTTCTTAAGTACATCATACTTTCTGTAAATTCCCTTTAGGAGAGAAAAAAAAAGACATCCTTGAGAAAGTTCTACTTCTTTCATGCTTTGTCTTTAATGCCATCAGCAAATATTCTAGGATTTGCTCTACCTCTTTGGTGAAGGATGGCATAATACTGATCATTGTTGCTATGGATGTTGTTGCTATGCCTTCTGCTGCCCTGGCTGAACTTGGCTGAGCTATGGCTAAACTCAGGGGTGGCAAGTGAATTTCTCTGGAGCCTATGATTAAAGACTCCATGCAACCAGTGGCCCAACATCTGTGCCTAACATCAAAAGAGTAAATAATTATTGAGTGTTTATTATGTGTCCAACATTCTTCTAAATATTTTATATATATAATTTATGTACTCTTTATAATGGTCTTATAATGGAATTATTATTGTCCCCATTTTATAGATGAGGAAATTAAAGAACAGAAAAATTAATATGTTCAATGTTAAATAACTATTAAAGGAGTCCTAGTACAATAGATAAAAAAAAAACCAATGGATTAACATGTCTTTTGCTTATTTAGTGGAAATTTTGAATTTATCATATTTGGTACAAATATTTTCCTTCATTTTGTTATTCAATCTTTATTTTTTAATTTAGAAATTTATATCTGTATATCTTGAATTTCTTTCAACATTAATTTTTTAGAACATTATCCTCTTTCCAGAAATATATTCTATTATGATTTGCTTTAAAAACACGCAAAACAAAACAATGGTTTGGTTATATGTGTATAAGAGATGTTTAGATCTGTGAGATTTATACTGATGGCAAGATAATTTCTGCGCATTTTAAGTCCCAAAGCGGCTGCTAAAACCCTCAGTAAGTCAAAAAGCATGTTCATTTTTGGTGGCAAAAAACAATATACTGGATAAATCAAGTGTTATTGATTTTTCCCCAGTATTGTGCACTTGAAATTCTGCTGAATATACTGATCATTTGGAATCTTGTTAGAATACAAATTCCACTTTAGTCTGGGGAGGTTCCCGAGATTATGCATTTCTGATAAGCTTTCAGATCCTACTGATGCTGCTGGTCCCCAGACTACACTTTGAATAGCAAGACATAATATGTCTTTGAATTCAACAAGTGAATGGTTGATCCTATATTTCAATGAAATGCCTGTGTTGTAATATGAAAATAATGTCAGTTTAATTATTGCATAAGTGACTTCACTCTGGTCTATATCTTCTTAAAAGTTCAGTAAATCTAATCCCATCTGGCCATTTCGCAAATTCATAATATGTACTCCAAACTAAACTGTGAGAATAATAACACTAGGCAAACATACAATTGCCACTGTAAGTGCTAGTGAGATGTTAGTGAGAAAGTCTGAAAGTGTGTATCATAAAAAAGTGAGCATTATTAATGCTGTGAGTGTATAAACATGTATGCATGCATGCACGCAAAAAAAAAAAAAAAAAAATCCCACCCATACACCACAATCTTGCACACACCCACTTAATAAATACCACCACTGCCTGTTCTAAGCCTTGAATGGTAATCGGGCAGCCTGTGTCTGATGTTAGAAAATAATTTTTCATGTAACCTTCTCAAATCCTACTCTAGATCTACTACATAAATCCTATTGGAGTTGTACTATAACAAAAATTATTTTCACATTCTCATTTGCCTGAAATTGCCCACCCTCAAGACAGCTTTTACATCAATTTCATGGATATTTTAGTTCAAATGATACATTTCCTCTGAACCATTAAGATTCCTCATGTCAAGTTCCAATCAGCAGTACTGGGGCTTTATATGGTCACAAGATTAGAGGGAAGGTAACAGTTAGAAGAAAAAAGAGTATTAATAATTCCATAGTATTCATAATTAGACACTTTGTGGAAAGAATCACTCCCTCACAAAGGTACTTGAAATTAGCTTCGCAGAACGACCTCTTTCTGCACCTGTGCTGCCAGCATCTTGGGCTCAGCTAGAGGGAGAAGGGCCCTCTGCACTCAGAGTGCTGTCAGACACCAGCCACACCTGCAGCCTCACAAGTGCTGAGAATTGAAATAGAAATTACTGGTGTCACAATTAACCTTGACAAGCCATGATCATTGAATACTCAATTTAAGAGTATATATGAATATGTAGTAAAGTCCATTGCACTATTATCAATGCTACCAGTCGAGCTATAAAAAGTTGAGACAAAGACTAAATTAAATATCACTTAAAACTGTACTAGTTCTACAAAAGGTAATGTCTAATTTAGACAGCGGAATTTTTTTCTCCTTTTATTTTAAGATTACTTGCACTGACGAAAGAATGGTGAATGATGTACTGTATCTTATGCTATGGTTTATAGCTATAATTTGCAAACCGAAGCAGTAGAATCTCCTGGCAGGGTCTTTAAAAGAAACTGGTGGGCAACTTCTGTCATTGGATTGAGTTGGTCTGCAAATGGCCTTATCATTTGTATTTTTAGTTTCCCCTGTCATGCTGATGATTTTGGACCCTAGATCACACCTGGAGAATTACTACTTTTAATGTGTACTGTGAAAGTATACTCCTATGATTGGTTAATCTAATTCATCTTTAGTTTGCAAACTCAATTTATTTTTGCTGATTTGAAACTTTATTTTTTCTATTACTTTAGTTACAAATCTTTCATATTGACTTATGACCATGTTATTCCAGATAATTTTCTGTGTCACTTTACTATTTCAATATAAAGATTTCAGATTTATTTATATTGTTAAAAATTTGGAATAAAGTTAAAATTCAGCTGCCTTTCTTTTATATCTGACATTTAGGTTTTAGAAATCTATAGCTTATCTGCCGATTATACAAGTCACTGATCAAATAATTGGTACACTATAAGGCAGATTACAAATTTAAGAAAATATGAAAAGAATTTCAAGGTTAATTTGAGCAACTACTGTGGAGAATGTTACAGATAGCCCTCACCCATAGCACCCTATCTGAAAAACAGGACCCTGATTATCAATAAGAGATCTCTGTGAAGTCAACCAATTTGGCCACAGGTATATCTGACATCCCATGCCCTCACTCAAGACCATGCCATTAATTAATCTTCTCGACCTATTACACATCCCCTGCTCCCTGCCGAAGGTCTCCTCTGTGAAAAGTATACCTCTATTGCAGTTGTATTTCATTTCACAAAAAAAAGGAATTTGACAGATTTAAAATAGAATGAATGGAGAAGCAGTTCTAGTTATACATGAGTACTGACCATATCGCCATATCATGTGATAGCGTTTAGCCTGGAGAGACTTTCTTGAAATTATCTGGTGGTGAACTCATCTCAGGAGAATATAAAAGTGCAGGATTCAAATGTTTAAGGACATAAATCAGGACTTTAGGATGTATTTTGAACACCTCAATACTCATATATCCCAGTAAATAGTTGGAAGTCTAAAAAGAATAAAGAAGTACTTGGCTCAGTCTCTGGAAGTAGATGTGTTTACATAATCAAAAACTGAAAAAAAGCATGGTAGTTGATATATGAATTGTATTATAGACTCCTAGGATCT
This sequence comes from Rousettus aegyptiacus, assembly GCF_014176215.1. Lineage (NCBI taxonomy): Eukaryota > Metazoa > Chordata > Mammalia > Chiroptera > Pteropodidae > Rousettus > Rousettus aegyptiacus. Next base: position 65,748,483 of record NW_023416286.1, read on the forward strand.
GGATTAATAATTTAGCCTCTGCCAGATTTTAAGCAGTTTCTGTTTTACTTACAACTAAATTTTGCAGAATTGAAAAATAAAAGTAGCCCTTTCTATGAGCACACTCAAACAGATTTATAAAACATAGTAGAACATTTTATTTTGGTTGTATCTCCCTTTTTAATCCCCCAGTTGCCACACAATTTCTGCGGTATGTATTTAATATTGTAAAATTGATATGCAGATCTAAATAGTAGTCTAAATCAATTTAATAACATTTAGCTTTCTTGGTCTATACTTATATTGTGGGGAACAGCATTAAACAAAGTGGACTCCAAAAAAGATGACAAAGGGAAAGCCTTGAGGCTAATTTTGACTGTGCAAACTTAAATGTATAAATAAAATATGTGAAAGAAGGAAATTTGTCTTTGATACAATATAGTAGCTTGAAGCCCTTCTTTTAAAAGAGACTGTAGTTGTTGTTTAATGGGTCTAGAGTACAGATTTAAAGGAGGAAAAATTTCTGGAGATGTCTTTCACAAATACGTGCAAATATTAACACTGATGAATTATACACTTAAAGATGGTTAAGACACTAAATTTTATGTTCATTTTTTGAACCACAAAAAAGAAAGAGATTGGAATCTGAGGAAAGACATGCTAACTTATTGACATTTCTTATGCTCCATTTTGTATATTTTAATTAATTTTATTTTCCAAGTACTAGAAAACCTTATTTTGCAAACATTAGATAATCAAATCATAGATGAAAGTAAAAATAGTAGTACAATTCTAGCTCTATCCAAAATGTATAGACTTTCTCCAAAAAATCTATAAATATTATTATAAGTTTTCAGTAGTGTATCTTGGGAGGCATACATTTATTCAGGAAACCACAAATTACTGGGTTTTAAACACCCACTATGTAAAAGGCATGCTTCATCTGTACAACTGTTACAGACATGCCTAGGACAGTCCTTACCTACACTTGGCTTACAAACCAAACGGAGTTCTTTTCTAATAAGGCCATTTTTATAAATGGCGTTTTAAATTGTGGTTCAATATTTAATTGGATAGATTTATTCTATTTTATTTAACATGTTTCCTACTGTTAAATATTTTGGAAAATTCCATTTCTGGCTACTACAAATAATGTTGCCATCAATACTTTAAACTATATATATTTAGGTACATATAAGAATCTGTTTTTATAATAAATGTATAGACATATAAATGGATACAAAGGAGTTTTGCATTTTTGTGCTTTAAATTTTGGAAGCTTTTGCTATAGTGTCTCCAAAATCGTTTTACCAATTTAAGCTCTCATCTTATTCAGCAGCAATTCCCAACCCTTTTGGCATCTATGAGAATCTAATGCCTGATAATCTGAGATGCTCCTATGAGAATCTAATGCCTGATAATCTGAGGTGGAGCTGAGGTTGCGATGTTAGCGCTGGGGAACAGCTGCAAATACCAATGAACTTCTCTGGTTCTCCTGCTGCTGCAGTGTGGCCCGTTCCTAACGGACCAAGGACTGGTACTGGTACTGGTTCATGGCCAGGGGGTTGGTGACCCCTGCTATACAGAATTCCTGATTCCAGCCTCACCATCCATTCATCACACATAAACGCACAATGGAGTCTCACCACTCCATAATTATTCCATATTTATTTTTGATCGATTCAGTTGATATCCATTGTGAAGTAGTATACTTTAGAAATAAAAAGTTGTACTCTGTAGCCTTACTAGTCATTGTGTACTTTTTTTGGAGAGGCAATATCAGTATCATCTGGGAGCTTATTAGTAATACAAACTCCAGAGCCCCAATCCAGACATGCAGAATTATAATTTGCATTTTAACAAGATCCCTGGTTGATCCAAATGCACACTAAAATCCAAAAAGCTCTAATTTAAGGTACTCAGGCCTAGGTTTTGATGTTATTACACCGTATGAATACCCAATGGCCTTGAGAACACCGACAGGTCCATATATCTAACCAGGAGTTAGTACATTTATATAGTGAAGACAGAAATATTATGTACTTTATTTGGTTGTTAGTCAATTTCAATGCACTAATATTTGTAAAGTAGGTAGAAGAGCATTTGGCATGTAATAATTGTCCAGTAAATATGGGCTCCTATTGATCATTTTGAATGCCATATTTATTATATTCTCTAATTACTTCCTGTTGTGGACATTAACTATTGAGAATAATTCGAATCTAAATTAGTGAAGTTTACCACACTTTTTCATGATGATGCAGTTTTTGTGCACTGGTATAAAAAGACTTTTCCTTTCCAATATGATACGTAAATGTATTAAGCATTTCTTCACATCTTATATAGTTTTAACTCTTTAATCCTACAATTTACTTTCTAAATATATGAAACTTATATTTGTAATCATGGCTTTTCAAAATACTGAAGGTAAGTAAAGTTTAGATGGTTTGCCAGTTAGTGCAGGTAAGTCCTTCTAGCACATGGCTTAAAGTTATGTTTTGGTATGTTTGTGTTTCCCTGGGCCCTTTTAAAATTATTCAGCTCAGGTATTTAATACCCTATAGGGAAACAATGGCATACTTCAATAAATCTGTTTACTGTCTTTTTTTTTTCTCTTTATGTGGAGTTTAAATTCTTCTTGGCTCGGCTTCATTTCATTATTATTAGCTCACTTAAGTTTTTGTTTTATCAGTCTGTTGAGAGAATAAAAAATTGTATATGCATTTTTTTTTCAATTACTAAAACCTTTCAACAACTCTGAGTACATGTGCACAAAAATGTTAAAGACCTACAGTTGTTATAAGCATTCTGTTTACTTATTGCATGAAATATTTCATCTCTGGTCAGCATTGGGGCCTAGAGGGTACTTTATTCATAAATGATAGTCATCTTTGCTTTTTAGCTTCAGGAAAGTTTTATTATATCTCAATAAACATTTCAGTGATCCTTTCTCCTTAAAATTAATGTATTAGTGTTAATGATTTGGAATTCCCTGCAGAGAATAAAGAGACTGTAAATATTATTCCATGATAAAGATAGGCTAGAAAAAAAGGAAGGGAAGCTATTAAAAAGTGCTTTCTGATTATAAACTTCTTTAATCTATGTATATTTTGAATATAAACATCATTTAAAATGGAGACAGATATATAATGCTTATTGCTAGGAAAATATCTGTGATTTTGAAGTTTATTTTCAGTCCCTCCCTCCCACCCCTGACTTTCCTTTTATTTGAAACATTGATCCCTCAGGTACTAGAGCTTCTGAAAGTGGCCTAATGATACAATTTAGATTGTTCCACTACATTTCTGAAACAGGTAATTTCATATATATTAGTTCATCAGTTAACCCACCATTCTAAGCTAGTGTGTAATATATCTGAAATTATCTAAAGTTTTCACATACATAACCACTGACAGAAATGGAACTTCACGACTTTCTTCAGTGTACTCAATTCCTTCAAGCCATTTAAGAAAAGTATTTGTTAGAGTTCTGTCTGCATCGGATTCCATTTCCATTTAAGATGTTTAAAGCCACAAGACAAGATCGACCCTGCTCTAACGATGAGAAAAAAAACAGATAATCTATAAAAGCATAACCCAAAGGCTGACAAGTCTCTCATAGGAGACACAGGGCACACAGACATGTTTTGTCTTTGAAAGCCGGTGGGTGGCAGCCATAAATGTGGGGAAGGAGAAAACAAACATAACAAAAAAATTAACAAAAGTTTAAAGGCCAAGTATGGGCTAATGTGATGACTTAGATGTTGTTTTAGATGCTGGTGGTTTGGATAGTTGTGTTTATGACCCTTTAGCTACAGATACAACAGTCTTCAAGTACTTGTTACACTTTTTCCATGGGCTTCCACCAGATGCATGTGGGAATGTTTGGGTTCAGGGCAGGTTATCTGAGAGAACTTGTACATGTACTTACATGTACAAATTATAGGACTCTTCTTTCCAACAAAAAAATACTATCTGCCACCGGGTGAAGGGCAGACATTTTTTCACCATCAAACTCCTTACTTTCAGTCACTGAAAAACCTTGGCCACCACTGTATCATTTGGGGAGCTCATTTAAAAATAAACAATTTAATAAATATATAAACATGAGAGAAGAGGCAAATTTTCATTCAGAAGAACTCTATTAATTTGCTAGGGCTGCCGTAGCGAAAAGCACAATGAACTGCGTGGCTTAACACAACAGAAAAGTATTTTCTCACAATCCTGTTGGCAGGATCATGCATTCTCTGAAGGTTTTAGAAAGAATCTGCCCTTGCATCTTCCTAGTTTCTGGTGGTTGCAAGCAATCAGAGATTCTTATTTGTAGATGCGTCACTCCAACCTCTCTCTCCATCATCACATGTTTGTGCTCCCTCTGTGTGTCTCTGTCTCTGTGTCTCTTCTCATATTGGATGACTACTCTCGTATGACCTCATCTTAACTAAATTACAACTGGAATGTCCCTGTTTCCAAATAAGGGCACAATCTGAGGTTCTGAGAAAGACAGGAATTTGGAAGGGCCACTATTAAACCCAGCACAAGCTATAAATAATTTATGTAAATATTCACTCCTCAATGAGGGGAAGCATAAATTTTCACTGCTTATGTGTGGGCTGCATATAGTGACTTTCTCCCAAAGAGTACGGTATGGTATATGTTGGAGGGGAGAAGGCTGGCAATTAACTTTACAGTTGAGGGACTTGACAAACACCACCTCAGCTATGTGATCAAGGTCAACATTAACAGTGATAAGTGAGGTTCCCTTGCTGTGATGTGATAAAAATGGCACTTAACCTCAGTGATCTTCCTCCCAACAACCCATAACCCTAGTCTATTCATGGGGAAAATTGTCAGACAAATGCTAATTGAGGAACATTATACAAAATAGCTGAGCAGAGCAATACTCTTCCAAACTGTCAAGGTCATCAAAAACAAGGAAAATCTGAGAAACCGTCACAGCCAAGAGTTAAGGAGACATGTCAACTAAATATAATGCAATATCTTAGATGAGCTCCTGAATCATAAAAAGTGATGAAATTTGAACTTTAGTTAATAATAATGTATCAATATTTGTTCATTTATTATGATAAGTGTACCATACTAAGGTAAGTATTAATAATAAGGAAAACTGAATCTGTAATATATGGGAACTCGCAATACTTACTTTGAAATATTTCTTTAAATCTGAAACTGTTATGAAATAAAACATTTATTTAAAATCAACATAATATAAATCAGAAAACAACAGAAGAAATTAACTGGATCAAAATTTTGTTATAATGAATAAGTTGATAAAGCTCAAACTAGATTTATTAGAAACAAAATTGAGAGGACAAAAATTACTATTATCAGAAATACAAAAATGGGACATTACTATAGATTCTACATATTTTAAAAATAATAGATGACTATTAAAAACATCTTTATGTCAATAGATTCAAGCAAAGAGACAGGGGACAAGTTTTAGGTGTGATGAAACCATTCTATATATTTTTAAAGTTGGTGGTTATACAACTCATTCAGCTGGACTCTTAAAGAGGTTAATTTTTATTGGTGTATATAATACTTTAGTAAACCTTACTTTTAATAAGATTAATTAGATTCATCCTACACCATTCAACCTTTAAGTCCTAAAACGCACCCTTGTCATTGTCTAGAAAGAAAGAGAGAGAGAGAGGAAGGAAGGAAGGAAGGAAGGAAGGGAGGGAGGGAGGGAGGGAGGGAGGGAGGGAGAGAGAGAGAGAGAGAGAGAGAGAGAGAGAGAGAGAGAGAGAGAGAGAGAGACAGAAAGAAAGAAAGAAAGAAAGAAAGAAAGAAAGAAAGAAAGAAAGAAAGAAAGAAAGAAAGAAAGAAAGAAAGAAAGAAAGAAAGAAAGAAAAAGAAAAGAAAAGTTCAATTTATAGGTTAACTGCTCAAAAACACCTGGGGTTCTAGGGTTGTCAAGTGTTCATATTTGGGGCCCCAAACAGACCTATTCAAAAAGAATCTGAGTGTGGTTCCTGAGAAGCCACACTTTTCAAAATTACCTCTCCAAGGCTCTGCTCTAATATAAGCATTTGTTTCATTGTTCGAAGACCAGAGTTGCCTGCTGAGCTTGTTAAAGAAAATCAATTCACTATGTTTCACTGGGACCAGATATAGCCACCTCTTTTATTAATAAGTACAGAACATTATTTTATAATTTTCTTCTTGCATCAGCTTTCTGAGGACAGTTCCATTGATTGTGATGTACCAAGTAATATCACAGACTTTTTTTTTTTATGTCTCATTGGCACAAACAGTGGGACTGAATTTGAACTAATTGCTTTTAGGAATGTAGAAAAGTTTACTGTCAAGAGCTTCATAAAGATCCGCTCAGATTCTTCATGAAGTAAATTTAGCAGTTTATTCTGTTTAGGGGTCTCAGGTGAATAGAGCATCTACAACACCTGTGCTCAGTGGTCTGCTGGCAACTTATCTGTTTGCAGGTGCAAAGCAAAGTGATGATGGCTTTGATGTTAAGTTTATTTATGCTAATACAGACTGTCTAAGCTTTATTCTTTATCTGAGTAATTCCCTTTCTGCATTCCTTATATCTTTTTTTTTTTATATTAAGAATTCTGAATTGCTTTTTAGATTATAGTGAACAAGGAATCAAGTTATTTTTGGAAGTTATTTTGATGTCTATATTATAGCAATGTAACTGCAGCACTACAAATTAAAACATGTTGTCTAAAAGCATTGACTTGTAGCATGGTGATAGCGAAACGAAGATGAAAAGGGGTCCTGCTTTAAATTATTCACATTCTAGTGGTAGAATGGAAAGTACAGTCTACAGACAATTACCATTCCGTTGTATAACCTCAAACTTTTTGTACGAATAGAAAATACTAGATGCCAAAATTATAATGGGACTTTGTTTTTCCAATAACCGTGAATTCATTAGAAAACTAAAATTGGTAGTTGTTTTCTTTAAGCACAGATCAACATCATAGCTTCTATAAGAGCAACTTCATTAAATGCTTAGGATTTAAAATTATAGTTGTAGCATTGTTTCACTTACATGTGGAATCTAAAAAAGTTGAACAGTTCGAAGCAGGGAGTAAAATGGTGATTGCCAGGGGCTGGGGTGTGTGGAAAATGGAGAGAGGTTTGTTAAGTGACATCAAGTTGCCCTTCTGCAGGATGAGTAAGTTCTGGAGCTATAACGTATAGCATGAGAACAATAGTTAATAATACTGTAGTGTATACTTGAAATTTGCTAAGAAAGTAAATCTTAATTGTTCCCACTACAAAAAACTAAAAGGATAACTATGCAAGGAGATGGACATGTTAATCAGTTTGATTGTGGTAATCATTTTATAATGTATGTGTATATCAAAACATGGCATCATATGTTTTAAGTATGTATATTTTATTTTTCAATTATACCTAATAAAGCAGGAAAAAATAAAATTATAGTTATAAATGTTTATATGCCACGGAGTATTATCTAACATAAATTGTAAATATCATTTAAAATCATCTGTAGCCAAACATTACAAAATTTTAGTAGTCATAGTAATATCTGTACAAATTTTTATAAATTTTTTTACTATAACTTTAACCTGATTTATTTTTACATCTGTAACTTACTTTGCAAATCTTATATAGGTAGGGTACCAGGGCAAATAACTGCAAAACAAATTTGTCAAGTTAATCTCAGGTAATTTTCCATTGCACATCAACTGTGTTTTGACCAAAACAGATGGGCGTCCTGTTACATTCCAGCAAATGTCGGCCTTACCTGACAAGGGCGACATTACACTTGATAAGAGGCCTCCATTTCTTTATGTTCCCAGCCTTCACTCTTTTACTTTTTTGCCTTGGGCATCACATAAGGTACAGAATTTAAGCCAATGTGCTTATGCTCTCTGCTCCACAACTCATGATTGCTGACAGTTATGTGAACACCTGACTTAAAATAGCATCATCTTAATCACTTGCAGATAGATAAATAGCAGAAGCAGAGACATGAATCTTCCAATACAATGTCATGCTTGAAGAAGTAGCATTTATGGTTGCTCTTAGCAACCAAGATAGTTTATTTTCCTCCTTTCAGATACATGCTATTTATCTGCTAAAGTAGAAATTTCCTGTTTATTAGAGAGTCCCCTTTCTATTCACACACTTTTTCTTCTACACATGTGATTACTCATTATTCCCTTAATGTTTACCTGGCATCAGATATGGTCAAAAGAAAGACTGTAATAAATTATGATAAGTTTAATAATATTTATCCTTTTGTATTATTTTTACCATTGTTATATTATTATCAAAAGTACTGTTGTGTTATTTAATGGGTTTATATCAAGTGTTTACAAGGTTGTATAGTTACTTAACAAATTTAACAATTAACAAAAAAATGAATCCTGATATTCAAAAATAAACATGAAAATAAAGTTATGTTTTCATTTTAAAAGTAAATAAACTATATTGATTCCAGGTTAAGCATTTATTTTCTTAATTACATAAATTACTACAAAACTTTTTTTCCTGCTACCTTCTAAAACATTTGTAACAATAATAGTATATTGTAGAAACAGGTATGTACAAACAAAATAATTTTAATCTTGGGATTATATTATAACTTAACATAAGACTTCATTTTAAGGCACAAGACTTCCAAGAGATATTATGAGATAAATAACATTATAAAGTAGCTATTTGTTTTTATATCAAATGTCAAAACAGACTTCTACATCGTCTTCTTTAAAAATACTATATTTGCATTTATAATGTCCTGACTTCATTACTTAAATATTCTATACATACTTCCTCTTTGGGAATGAATAGCTATTAAATAATACCATGCTGTTTAAGTGTTAGAAGTATTTTTAGTAATAAAATAATTTAAATTATCTGTACTTAAATGTAGTTATGCTAAATATTCTGTCAAGTAGGACTCATGTGTGTTGACCTTTCAGTTTGTAATCCCTCATTCTTACCTTTCTAAAATATAACATCCAGAAAAATCTCTTTAAACTTCTACTTAGAGTAATTTTACTTCCAGCTTTTCTGAATTCAACAAATTTGTGCTAACAAGCAAAGAGGACATTAGACATAAAAGTGTGACTAGGAACCAATATCCAGATTATGTCTAGATGTATTTATTAACCAAACATTTACACATCTATCCTATATCATTGATGTAGTTAAAATAACACTGACAAGGACGCCTCCCTAAAATGTCTTTCTTCAATGTCTGTAATGTGAGATCACCTTGTAAACTAAATTATCCTAAAAGAAGCTTCATTAGTTCTATTATCTTATGCAGAATATATCCTCTATCAAAGATTTAAATCATGTTTGAAGATAAAATTATTTTGTGGGTCAGAGTTTTCTTAATAGCTTATGCATATGCTGCCTGCTGCATAAGATATTAGAGATGTTATGAGCTTATAGGAATATATGAAATATCTGAGGTCCTAAAATATCAAGAGATACAGTACTGCATCTGACTATACAACTCACATGGAATGATTTAGTCAGTGATGAGAATGGACATCTTTTATAAGTAATTCCTCATATATTCACCTAAAAGATACATGCCCTGGATAGTGAAAATTTTTTTAGACTAATTGGGAACTGAGTGTGTATGACAATCCTATAAGATTTCTTTAGAAGAAAAATAAGGGAAGATTCTTAGTCCTGGAAGATCAGGATTAAAATTAGGGCATGTAGTTAATGAAAATTAGAATTCCGTACATAAACATTATAATTTTCATTTATATGTAACTTACAATATATATAAAATACTTTAAAAACCATGATTTTATTGTGTTTTCGATTTTTGGAGATCCTCAAATTACACGTAAGTAAGCCATGCCCCTGATAGATAAATTGTTTTTCTTTGCTTTACAGAGCTAGAAAATATAATGAACAAGTCAGGCCACAGTCATCGTAATTGGAAAGCCAAAGGCTTATTTTTTATTGTAGTTTTCTATTTAAAGTGATTTTAGTAACATGATTCTCTGAGTGGTAAGGGTTCTAGGCAACTTTATTTAAACAAAATTTACATAAAAACCTCCCCAATTAGAGTAGTTCCGCTTTTATTCACTTGTATATTGAACTTTTACATAAAATTTTATCATGATAAAGAATTCAGTAGCTTAAAGATTTGAAAAGCACATTAAACATATATGAAAAATAACATAATCTTTAGGTATATTACTGGAAAAATATATTTTATCTTTTGATATTGAAAATATATACTAGATAAGGTTATCCTTGAAAATTTGCTTTTTAATTTTCTCTTAATTATATGAGAAGTTTGGGTTTAACCTAAGGAATATCTAGAATTAACATAATAGTAGAGTACTTTTTATAAGGTTGGATTGATTTCTCAGAATAGAAATAAAAGCAATGGACAATTTGTGCTGTAGTCAGCAAACTATACTCCCAATTGTCATTGTTTCCTTTGGTTATTGTTGTCATTATTTTCAAAAATCTGACAACAAAGTAGTACCAATAAACTCATTTATCCTGTGGTCCTATAGAAATGAAGCTATGTTTTTTAATTCTTACATTTTAACTAGAAATAACATAACAAACTTGTGCTTACTTTTTCTTTTAAACACCTTTTCTATGTCTATGCAGTAAAAAAAAACAGTAAATGAGCCTTCCTGGTCCCTCAAAACCCAAATTATGGATTCTAAATCTCATTTTCAAAAGAAACTGGGGATCTTTGAGGAAGTGATTAAATCCACCTGGTTAAATCTGGTTCAAAGAATATACAAGAGAATCCCGGGTGTGTGTGTGTGTGTGTGTGTGTGTGTGTGTGTGTGTGTGTGTGTGTGTGTGTATGCATTCCAGCAGGTAAGAAAGCTATAAAACCACAAGAGTTGTGTCCATAGGACACAGGAGCCAATTGGAAGGAGCTCCAGCTTTCCTAAAATGATATAATTTAAACAAAAAATAACTGATTATTATTAAAGTACTAAAATATGTAAAAATTTAAGAGTCTATAACAATAATATGAAAATAACTAATTTATTCATCAAAATTAGAGATTATTAGAGGCACCAACTAGTTACTCTAAAAACTTTTTAAAAATCAGACATCTGTCTGACTTTCTGACATTAACTGAATTTGAAATAAACACATAGTTGAAAGTTTGATGCAAACTTTTTAATGTAACGTTCAAGCTAATTTAATACCTGGACCCAGAAAACTATTAGAATTCTAAATGTCATTTAAAAAAAAATTGTTAAGAACTAATACTTCATACTAATATTCTATTTTGAAAATGAATTTTCCAAATTTTATACATAAAATTTGCAGGATTTGGGGAAAGGTGAATTTCACAAACTGCAAAATGTTAGATTGCAGACTTACCTCATATAATAACTATTTAGTAAAAGATATTTCTCTACAACACTCTTGAGAAATTATATCACTTTTTGAAAAACAACCTTTTCCTATTATATAATGTCTCCTTTTTATCCAAAAACATACTAACTACACACTCTATAAGGTGTGCTTCTTTGACATTATGGTTACAAGCAGATACACCCAGTAATTTACCATACACAGCAATACAATAAGAACAATTACTAAAAAGCATAAATATTAGAAGGGAAAGGACAAAACTTCACTTCTTTCACAAAATAAAATTGTCTATTATAAAAATTAAAAAGAAAAAGTAAGTGTAATATGTAAATTAAAAATAGAAATATCTAGGTTACAGCTCCTGTCTCTGTAAAACCATTCTTCCCTAGGAGCAGACTCTCTCTTTTATCTTTTACCTTTTTACCTCCCAAATTCCACAGGGCTGTAGCCTTCCTTAGTATGGCCCATGTCCTTCTAAAAATGAACTTTCAGTAAATCTTATTTTTTTATTAAAAAATAGAAATATCTAGAAATTATAAAGGCGGCTTGAGAAATGAAAAAGACAAGTAATCCAAAAGAAGATTAAATACGCAGGTATTTCCCCCAAAAAGAAATATATTTTGATAAAAAACATTTTTAAAATATTTAACTTAATTCATAATCTAGATACAGAATTTTTAAAAAATCAATATATAATTTTTTATTCAATAGATCTTCAAAAGTAAAAATGTGCTTATATCTCATTGTAGAGTGTGTTGAAAATACTGTTATGCACTTGATTAGAATACGTTTAAAAATACATTTGAAAGAGCATTTAAATGTTCACATATTTGACTTTTTAAATTCCATCTATTGAAAAATAATGGACTTTTTTGCTCATGTACATTATAATATAGGCATAAAATGATCAACACAGTAAGTTTTGGCAACAAAAAAACAATTAGGAAACACTCTCATTTTATAAAATAGGTCATGTGAACAGGGATAGAAGAACCTAAGTTAAATTAGACAGGAAGATTATTCAGGGTAAAGGAAGGCTTCTGTCCCAAACGAACACTAACAGTTTTTTTAAAAGGTGGATAGGTAGAAAAAAGTTTAATGCCAATCTCTTTTCATTGGAGATATAATACACAATAACTGATTCTGAATGCTTTCACCCCTCGCGGAGATTTACTTCCATAGAAAAAAGCGTTTTTAACGTTAATGTAGCATAAACCTCTGATTTGGGTGTAATAGATGCTAAAACTAACTACTATTTATGATGTGTTAAATCATATTTAATATGTGTAAAATGTCGATATTGTATTCTTAAAATCTCTAGGCCGTAACCTTAATTTTAGTTTTTTGACTATGATAGCTATAAAGTTTATCAAGTTTACAACTTGAGTCTATTATTTTTGGCAGAATTATTTGTTTAGTTTCTTTTCTCACTCTTGAACAATTAAATTGATTTGGCTGGGTATGCATTTCTTTTTCCAAAGACTATCTTTGAGGCGGTACACAGGCATTCTCTGTTCACCAATTACATTAACTTGTAAGATAAAATTTTGAGAATTTAGATGATATATCCAATCACATCTTCACAGCTACTTCCATTATTATTTTGGATATAATTTATTTTTATTCCTTTACAACTACTAATAGGTTCAGTATATAAAATATTTGTTCCAGCTTCTTGTAGAAATGGGCCACTTGCCTATTTGATATTTATCTGATGTTCAGTGTGTGGAGGCAAGATAGTTTAACATTTTTGCACTCTGTGAGGACCCCACTTTTTATATGTGAACATGATGGAATGTTTTTCTTGATCGATAATGCATTCATTGCTCATGCTCTGATTTTAGTTTCCCGCAGGCAAACTATATTGTGAGAGCACAATTTCTTTCTCCATTTGTTTATTCTTTCATGGAGCAAATGTGGGAGTTGAAGGGGCAAAAGGAAATTCAGATTTGAGAGTTAAAATCCAAGCTGTATTTATTATAAATATGTGATCTTGGGCAATTTAGGCAACCTCTTTGGAATTTAGTTACCACATTGATAAATAAAGCCAGCATTTCCCAAATTTTCAGCTGTGCTGTTTCCAGCCTGAACTGAGACAATCTATTCAAACTGTCAGATGACTTCAAGATCACATAGTCAAACATTCCCAGTCTGTACTTCCAGGTGCAGGTAGTGAAAAATAAGTTACAGAGATCACTTTTTTATATTTAGAATGTTATACAGTGTACTAGTACATGTCATGTAGGTTACTAAAGGACTAAATAAATTGATAAATGCAAATTAAATTGTAATAGTACTTCTCCATAATATATGTTCAATAAATATTAGTGCTTTTGTTTATTAAACAAGTATTTATAGAATGCCTTATAAATGCAATGCAATGAGCCGGATTCTCTGAAGGAAAATGACTGATATTTAGGTTTTCCATTTATGTACTTATAAAGGGTTAAACTGTGTAGATTTGAATTGTTTATAAACTCTGTAGATTAAATTCCTAATCTTTAAAATTAGAGTAACAATAGTACTTATCTCATAGGGTTGTTTTGGGAATTAAATTAGTACTTGTAAAGCACTTAGAATACTGTTTGGCACATTGCAAATATGAAGTGGTTAATAAATTAAAAAATAAAATACGTGATGGAAAACAACGTTTGTTATTTGGTTAGGAAGTAGTTGTTGGACATAATTCTACTTCAGAGACTCAAGTAACATTTAATACAGGAGGTTGCATTTGGCCAAAACTTTAAATGTTGAAATGTTAGGGAAGATCTTAGCAAGTAAAATATATTTTATAATATTTTTTACTTTCTAATTATGATTGGCATACAATATTATATTAGTTTCAGGTGCATAACATGGTGATTAGACATCTTTATATCTCACAAAGTGATCACCCCAATAAATCTAGTAACCATCGGACACCCTATATTGTCATTACAATATTGTTGACTATATTCTTTATGCTCTCCTTTATATCTCCATGATTATTTTGTACTTCTTAATACTTTTTCACTTTTTCATCTACCACCCCAACCCCCCTCCCATCTGGTAACTCTCAAAATGTTCTCTCTAGCTATATGTTTGTTTCTGGATTTATGGTTTATTTTGTTCTTTATATTCCACATGAACATAAAATCATATGGCATTTATCTTTATCTGACTATGCTACTCAGCACTGTATCCTTTGGTCCATCATGAAATATCTTTTTCCATCCTTTTACTTTTAGTCTCTGTGCATTTTTTAGTCTGAAGTGAGTTTCTTGTAGGCAGCATATGTAAAGGTCTTGTTTTCTTATCCATTCGACCACCCTCTCTTTTGATTGGAGCATTCAATTTTTTTTACTTGAAGTACTTGTTGATAGATATATAGTTATTGCCATTTTTTATTCATATTTTGATACATATTTTTTCTTCTTAAGAAGTTCCTCCCAATATTTCCTATAATACTGGCTTGGTGATGACAAATTTCTTTGGCATTTCATGTCTGGGAAGCTCTTTATCTGTCCTTCAATTCTATAACTTTGCTGGGTGGAGTAATCTTGGTTGTAGGTCCTGGGTTTTCATCACTTTGAAAACTTTGTGCCAAACCCTTCTAGGCTGAAAGTTTCTGTTGAGAAAATGACTGACAGTCTTATGGAAGTTCCCTTGTAGGTAACTAATTTAGCAAGTGGAGTATGAAAGAATAATGCCATGTGGGAAAGAAGATGAAAATGTACAGTCTTGGAAATCCAAGGGTTTCCAAAATGAACAACAAGACTTTACTTGAGTTGGAGCGACCAATTTTGCAAGAGAAGGGCAAGAAAGGCAAGATTGAAAAGGTAGCTTAGAAAAAAGATCCTAGTCATTGCTGTATGTTTTTATTTTCCTAGTAATAAAAAGCAGGAGACAATTAGTTTGGCAGCACAATATAAAATAAAGGTATAAAGACTGTGGTAGGAAGATACCTTTTGTGACATTGTAGCAAACCAGGGGAAAGTGTGGATGCTCAGAAAGAGAACATATAAAGTAAACGAAAATATAAAGAAATGTAAAAAAATACTGCAAACATGAAACTGATGGAATTTTGTGGGAGAAAAGGGAGGAAGATGATTAAAAGATGATTCTAATGTTTTTAGAGTGTGAGTGGGAATATGGTTCTATTATCATAGGAGCAGTAGGTATATGGTTAATATTTTAGACCTGGCTACACAGTGTTTTTTTCTAATTAGTTCAAATTTTAGTTCTCTATAAATCTTAAAAGGAAAACATTTGTAATTGTGACACACTTCCTTCAGGAAAATTGCACATGCATACACCCACATACCACCACCACCATCACATTAATTGTTTTGTTAAGGAACATTTGAAACATCTGAAAACTTTTTTAAAAGTATTTTAACTTTCTAAATCAGCAACAAAATAGCATTTTTTAATTACAAAAATAAAAAACATTGTTCTTTCTTAACCATTTTTTTTCCTTTACCATTCTAAGCAATTCAGCTCTAAAACTATAAATGGTACGTGGCAGTGAAGGCATGTATACTGGTGGGTCTGAGCTGGGGAGGCACAGAGAATGAGAGTAGATTACCAGATCTGGGTGTTGGAACTTGAACGGAGAGATCATAGGAGATGAAAGTTAAAGAAGTAACTTCAAGGGGCTCTCATCCTGGCCAAATAGTATTAATTGATTTTAACTCATTGAATAAAATAGATAATCATGAATCCATATTGATATAAATGAATGAATTGACTCAATTGTTTGAGAAGGGATTTGGCTATTCACATTTATTGAATGTACCTGTCTACAAAATAATTGTCAATTTAAGGAGAACTCTTACAGACACCATCTTAATCAATTGATCAAACTGATCATCATCAGTATCAGGAAAAATAGAAGTCATATGCTACCTAATAAATTGCAAAGAGAGCTCAGCATAGCTTCTGTGATATTCTTGGCAAAGATGCATAACCTATGTAAATAATCATGAGGAAGCATCAGACAAACTTTGATTAAAACTCTAAATAATTCTTTTCTTATACACCAAAATTTGAAAATTATGAAAGCCAAGGCAATACTGAGAAGTATTCTAGTTTGAAGGAAACTAGAGAGTCATAACAAGTGAATGCCGTGGGTGATTCTGAACCTGACAATTTGCTACAAAGAACAATACAAGGATAATTGACAAAACTAGAGTGAGATCTAAGGAAGAAATGGCTATAAAGTATCAATTTTAATTTTCAGGTTTTGACTCTTTTATTGTGATTTTGTGGGAGTGCTTACCTACTTATAGGAGATACATATTAAAGAATTTAGGGGTGAAAGATTAGCAATGTACACTTAAAGTACACTTTAATGTTTCAGAAAATACCCTGCAATCTTTATGTTGTACTTGGAACTTTTGTATGATTTTAAGATTGTTCAAAAACAAATCATTAAAAATGCATGGCATTGTATAATTACTTTACCTTTTATTAATTTGGTATTATATATACCCTTTTAGGATATCTTTTTCTTTATTGTCCAATATATGCATACATATTTCTATGTTTTACTGTAGACTATATTCATTTAAGGTAACATTCTTATACATAGTCTACTGTACATATTTAATGTTCTTGAATATAGCTAAAAAGATATTCTCCAAAATACTTCCAAATTCACAGTGTTCTCAAGCCTTATGTTTTCTACAGTTCACAGGAGAGTGGTAATAAAATGCTCCTGCAGGGAAGGGAATATATACTCAAAGGAGGAAGAGATAACAGATTATGTATGCAACTGAGTGATATCTTTATTTTGTATATCTATGGAATTATGGAAGCTGAAAGTTAAAAAGGACCTCAAAGGGTCTTTAATATAGCAGCTATTAAGCTTAAATAACCATGTACTACTTTCCTCAGGATAAATCCTTTATGGAAGCTTAATACATAAAGTATTTAAAGTCAATTTGCCCTGCTCTAAACATAAATGCAGGCCCTGGGGCACTGTCTGCTTGGCTCTTTCTTTATTCCCAAAGAAAACCCTTGGCAACCAGAAAAGAATCCCTAAAATTCAAAGAATGCAATTTGAAAACTACTGTTTTATACCATTTTATAATTGATGTATGCATCCTCTCTACAGCATATCCAGGACAAAATCATATGTTTCCCAACTTTGTTTTTGACAGTTCCAGTAAAAAGACAATTCATTTTCATTTAGACAGTACAACATATGTCACTGAAAAGACCCAAATAACAAGAGAAGCCACCTTTATGATAAAAATAATAATGTTATCTTTTATTATCTACTATTAAAGGGGTAATGAGAGCCAAAAAAGAGATACAGATCAAAATGAGACAAGCCTAAGATCAATAATAAATCCTATTTTAATTCCAAATGCATTCTCTATGTACTATAATATGGCTAAAATTAAAACAAATAAATAAATAAATAAACACACACATATATTATAAAATATGTATACAAGTTTATTAAAGTTTTAATTAATACTAGCAAATAATTTTAACAATTAACTTTTTCATATTTCATATTCCATACATTTTTTGTTCAATTTTGTAACAATTGGAATGTTATTTATCAATTACTACTTATTGAGTATTGACTTAGAGGCAGGTCCTAATTGATGTGATTGGGGTATGCAACAAAAGGCAAAGGAGAGTCTCTCCTAGCATGTTGATTAAATACTAGCGGTGATGAGCAACTTAAAGCAGATATGTTACTAATGACACAATATGAATTACAATTTAGTATCCTTAAACATATATACAATATATAGATTTAATTATTTTCAATATTTTTACATCTTCATTATAATGATAATACAATATGAATTTTCACAGTAGACTTTATATCTTTAATACTCAATGGTGTTATATATGTTATCTTTGAGAAGTTGCCAATATAAACATCTACATTTGCTTCCTTATGGTTATCGCCATGTTTATTCTTAACAATTTTAGTAGAATATTAATATTTTCCTTCAGCATGTCAATTAAGCATGTTATATTAAATTCTAAAACAACTCATTCTGTTTATGAATCTATTTATTCTACTAATAATCCCATGTAGATAACCGAAAAACAAGAGAAAGTAAATAACATAAAATATACATTCCAAATCAAGTTTTATTTTAAAATTCCTTAACTTGATCATTGTTATCCCTAGAAACATATGAGCTCTTTGTTACAGATAAATAATTTATTCATATAATTTAATTGACTCAAAGTGTAATATGGTTTTAGTTTCCCTTGGTAGTAAAAATTTTAATGATCAAATCTGAGAATGGGAGAAGAAAGATATTTTATTCTTAAAATAACTATTATATTAAACTCTCTCAAAAGACCTTTTAAAAGAAAAAGCAATTAACAAATGAATTGACCTAATTTTATAAGCCATCTAGGACTAAATCTCTTTTCTTTTATTTCTATATACTGTCTTGCTCTTATTTTTACACTCTTCAGTTGGCTTTCCATTTTTTTTTCCTAAAATCTCCTTGATTCTCAGTGTTTATACTAGTTTATATATAAACTATATTTGAATATATTTCTTATTGAAACTCAGAAAACTCTATTCTTGCTCAATAAAAAATGTTAACCAGATTAATAAAATCACTGTAAATATATAATTATTTTTCACAATTGTTTGCCAGATATTTCTGCATTTAATTCCTGGATCAATCACAATTTATCTTCATAGATTACAGAGTATGTATATACCTTAGAAATGCTATTGTGGAATTGTTGAAGGATTTTCTGAACTGCTATTTAAATATATATACATACAAATGGAAGATAGTTAAAGCTCTTATACTCATTATGCAAATTTGATTTCTTCATTTTTAGGAAAGATGGTATGTTCCCAAAATTCTCAGCCTATAATAAAAATGACTTGATGTGCTGTTGAATATTTAAAAAAAAAAGAGCACTTATTTTTTAAATAAGCCTTATATTTATTTATATTAGATTAATGTATACATCAGTGACTCAAGGTTCCAAGCCTGATATGCAAAGTGGGGCAAGGATCTAATGCGTGTCCTATTTATTTGGTAATTATTTATACATTTAAAAAATAATATGAGATTAAATGTCATTTTGGAGGAATTAACCTTGAAATGTTCATAATTATATAGATAAACATGCATAGTTTGTTATAATGCTGAATTGTTTTATGCCTACTAGAATAACACCTGATCAAAATCTCAGTTATTGGTGGATAGATTCTACTGTCCTATTAATTTATGCTTGCTAGTTAACTAGGTATTTATGTTTTTTTCAATATTTCTGGATAAGTCTAGCTCTATCTATCGTTTGAACTCCATTTTGATAACATAGTAAAGTGGTAATTTTATACAAAACTGACAATAGATGAAACATTTATATCATGCTTTTCAATTTACTTTTAAAACCAGTCACAGTGGTCCTGTTAAGCATGATTACTTTCCCAACTTTATAGATGTGTAAACTGTAGGTCTGGAGATACGTGCTAACTCAAAGTCCTAGAGTTTTAAGAAAGATAGCTAAAACTTGGCTTTTGGTGTGAAAACAAACTGTACAAAGCTAATTTATATGTTATAATATGGTATAAAAGGGATTACTGCTAAAGATAATGTTCTTAGCAGGTTTGTATTGGTAAGATAGAAAGAACAGTTGTTGAGACTTTGTATGGACAATAATGGTGCCGATTTTATTAATCATTTACAGAAAACACAATGTTCAAGGTGCTTTACATTTGCCATTTCTCTTAATGTCAAGCAAACTTATGAGGTAGTTACTAGTATTCTCATGTTGCAGATAACAGAACTGAGATAAATCTAGGGAGTGTAAGTAATTTGCCCATAGTAAAATAACTAATGAATGTGTAAAATTTCAATCTCATCTCTAACAGGTTCTCTGACATGAGTCTATATCACTCTATGTTTATGTTATGCATACTTTCAGCTCTGAGAATACATGAGATCCAGGCATAAAACATATATGTTTTAAAAAGATACATTGAGTTAAGGTCAGGATGAAGCCAACACGTACACTGAAAATGCTTTAAATTTTGTACTTTGTCTTCCCTTTAGTTTAATTGAGTTGTAATAAAGACTGTTTTCTGAAATGTTTTAAATATATAAAAGGCTCCAGTTATAAGAAAAAGTGATCAAGGGAGACATTGTATTGAAAAATAAAGAGAAAAAAATAAAAGAATTAAATAAATGTTGAATATAATTATAAATAAAATTTAAGAAGGATCATAAATTATATCTTTAATTTTTACCCTGATAGATACATTGGTAATGAGCAAAGTTTCTGCTACTTCGATGATAACTTCAAGATGGTAGAAATACCAAAAATAATTAGAATTGCATAAAAAGAAGTTTAATATATACTGAGAATTATTACTTGTTTTATACTTCACATTTGATAGTTTGTAATATCTGAGTGTGGGGATTGGATGGGGTGAGAAATAGTAAAATATATTCTATAAAATACTTTGAGGATGATAATAACACTTTAAAATAATCTCCAGGAGTCAAAACTAATTAAAAGGTAATTTGTTCTGTTTGCACACCCACAATAACCATTATTCCTCTTCCCCAACACCAAGAAACAAAACATAACAAGACAAAACCCATTGGATATCATATCACATATTATATCATCAGCTCTAAACTACTTGTATTCAGGAAATATGCTGGAAGAGTGAAGAAAAAATACCTTATAATATTTTGCAAATGGTAAAGAGCACATTCTGTCTAAATAAACACTTATGTAGTGGCCATATGATAAGGGGAAACCACAGATCCAAAGATCATGACATCATTTTTAATTTATTCACATTTTTAAAAGAAAGACTTAAATACAAATTTGATCATGTTATGACTTAAATAATGCCCCCCCCCCAAAAAAAAATTGTATCTTGAATTTGGGGACATAAAACATCTTCAGATCCTAACAAAAAATATTTTATTATCCTGTTTTAACTTGTGAAAATTCTTGTTATTGTACAACTTTTATTTCTTCAATTCCTCCACTTCTATGTGTATAGTCTAGAAAATGAGAGGCCATGGAACAAGTTAAATAATGCTGTACCCCTTCAGAAAAACTCAAAAAATGTTGTTTATTCATTATCTGTTAAGATCAAATTTCAAATTACACAGTTTATAACCATTGTGTCTTTCAAAATTACTGATGCAAAATTAAAAATAGGTTATCAGAGTTACTGTTATGTTTTCAAAAATCACAGTTCTTAATAAATGTTAAAATTTTACTGTTAATTACTTTACTCATCATTACTTTATATATCATATATAGTTTACCTATGAGAAAATACAAGGCTTTTATGCTTAAAAATTGATAGTGAACGAAAGTTTACTTTACACTGCAAAAGAACTACTTGCATTTCAATCCTAATTTAATACCAATTTTGTCAATTACTAATTATATGATGTTGGCTATATAATTTACTGCCTAAGTCTCAGTTTTAAACAAAATAACAGTACCTATCTCAGAGTTATTTACATATTAAATGAAATAATTCTATAACATTCCTAGTATAGTGCTATGAATACCATCAAACAATTAGCTATTACAATTATTTAGAGCCAAATTTATCTGAGCCTATGACCAAAGGGAAAAATACATATGCTATACTTCTTCCTGGTTTTCTGATTAAGTTCCACTTTGACTGGACATTTGCAATACCAGAGTGGCAAAAGTAAATGAACAGTGTCTTTTCACACTGGAGTAGGAGTTAGCAAAGGACAAATTTTTGCATTGCTTGACTATGTAGAAACAAATTGATCATGATCCTTTTTCCCCAATTAACCCCTCACTCATGCTTCTCCATAGATAGATTCGATATTCAGTTCTTAAGATGTTTTGAGATGGCTAGTTCAAGAAACTTGAGTTAGTTGGTAGATGGGGAATAAGGATGTGGCTTTCAATGCCAGGCTAAGAGAACTAGAGGTTTGTCACTGTTTCTCACCATCAAAGAGTGCACATTTGCTAGACCTTGTCCTGCACCGGGAAGAAAATGAAGTCTGTTCATTGCAGCTGTGGTACCCAGAACCACAATAGTGCCCACAGGTAAGGACTCATTGAAATATTTTTCAGTGCTTTCCTCATGTTCAGCCAATACCTGACAAATATAACTCATGAGCCTTAAAAGTGTTCCAACCTTAGATGGAAGATAAGATCCACACGAGAACTCCCACTGGTTCAGAGTACCCCACCCACCCCATGGATCTCCTGGGGTGTACTTGCTCTACTGAAGAACATTGGACATGGTACCCTTTTCCCACCAAAAAGTGGCTCTAACATTGGATCTCAGTGCAATAATTCAAAGCAACCTTCCTACTTTTTTTTTTTTTTTTTAAGCCACAGGGCTCCATACACAATTTATCCAATGCCTTCATAAATCTGAGACACCAAAATAAGTAATGTTTGATAAATATACTAGATTTGCTCCAGGTTACTTTCAGCAAGGCTACTTTTTAGCAGCTGGTAGACTTTCTCATTTATATATATATATATATATATATATATATATATATATATATATATATATATAAAAGTGTTAACAGTTATCCTATTCCATAATTAAACAGATGATTATAGTACAAAGAAGTATGCTGTGATTGAAGTCAGTATGGGGTACTATTGGAGCACTGAAGAGGGCAACAAATTTGAATTACCATAGTAGGCTCTAGAGGAGAAAAAGAAAAAGAAAAATGAGAGAAAGAAAAGCTTTCTTCTAAAGAGGGGTCGAGAGATCAGTCTTGGAGTAACTGATCAGCAGAATAGCAGCTTTTTAACAATGGAAATCTGAAAATCATTCATCTTGGCAAGGGAAAAGGTCAATGGTTTTAAACTGAGACAGATCTGGGTTTAAATTTGGTCTTTACCATTTACTATATATAAATCTGAGGTCATTTCTCATCCTCCTAAACTTTTGGTTCTTTATTTAAAATGCTGTAATAATCATATATGTTTTATTATTAAGATTAAATTAGTCTTTATGAAAAACAACAGAGGTCATGAGAGAGCCTTTTCTTAGTGTTCTCAGAAATAAACCAGAAAATCTTAAGACTACATGGAGAGATAGTATAGGACAGTAGTTAAATAACTTAACCCGGGGGTTAGGGTTTATAGGTTTGATTCCTGGACCTGCCTTGTATAAAATTGGCTTTTGGTAATTTACTTAATCTCTTATCTATAAAATGGGGACATCAGTTGTGTTTAGTATTCATATGGCAATGGATTAAGTGAACTAATATGTGAACATTTCGAAAAGACTTGGGGTGTTTTCTTCTTAAGATATGCAGCTACTTCTATTACTCTGTTTCAGGAACAAAGAGGTTCTGCATTTCAGCCACTCTTGCCTCCTCTTGGCCTGATTAACTTTAGGATTGATCACCACCCTTTTTTCCATGTATTCCATTCTACTTAATCACTTTAACTTTTCCATTGTCGTTGAAACTGGCTAGAACCTTTCTAACCTCCAAAAATCTAAAAAATAAAATAAAATAAAATAAAATAAAATAAAATAAAATAAAATAAAATAAAATAAAATACAAGAAATCTGTCCTTCAAACCTAGTTTCCTATCCAGCGACCACTCCTTATTCTTGTTTTCAAAGCCCAACTTCTTCACAGAATTTCTTCATCACACTCCTAGTCTTCACTTCATTTCATCCTGTCTTACTGACCCCTCTACCCAGCTTTCTTTCACAATTACTGATTATTAAGTTCCAAGAATATTTTTCATTCTTCACCTTTTCTGATATTTCAGAAGCATTTTATATTACATTTGTATTAATATAGACCACTACCTCTAAATTAAACAATATTAACAAGTAATAATAAAAACTATGCCATATTGCCTTGTTTTATTTGACATCATACTCTTCTAGCATTACTCTTACCAAGCAGACATGGCTTCAATTGTTAGGTAAACCCTAATTTTAAATATATAAATATTTGTCTACATCTCAGCCCTCTCATTTGAATTCTAGCCCCATATTCTCAGCTGCCTATTTGTATGTCTTTATATTCAACAGTGAATTTATAGTGTCTTCCTCTACTGGCTTCCATCTGAATGAACGATAACCATATATGAACAATTGCACCAGCTGGAAACTTGGGAGTTCTTTAAGACACTCTCCTCTCTCTTTGTCCTTCAAATCAGTGAAGTCTGATGTTCTATTGATTTTACCTTCTAAATAAATAGTTCTCAGACTTTGCATCCCTCTGCATCTTCTCTACTAGGATCCTAATCCAAGGTTTCATCATCTGTTCCCGAAATTAGTGCAACAACCTCCTTCTGACTGACTTGTTCTACTTCCTTTCACCCTGCAAATCCTTCTTTACAGTATAAGAAAATTGATCATTTAATAATGCAAATCCAAATGTCTTTTTTTTGTTGTTTATAATCTTTCACTGGCTTCCCCTCTTTTAACTTGAACAACAAGACCCATCTTTATCTGATCTCTGCCTCACTCTCAAGCTTGTTTTATTAACATTCTCTTACTCTATTTTCGCTGTGATCTTCCTTCATTTCTTCTAGTGAACAATGCTTCTCCCTGTCTTAGGCTATCACACACAGTTCCTTCTGCCCAAAGCATTCTGTCTTTTTGTCATTTAACCACTCACCTTTTAGGTCTCAATGAAAAGATCAAAGTTTCTATTTTCAGAAAACTGCTGAGGACATTTATCTAGACTAAGTTAGATTTTTCATTTATAGCACACTGTATTTGTCCTTGCTAGCACTTATCATATTATTTTTAATAACTGGCTCTTCCATTAGACTATACTTTTTGACAGCAAAATGGTGTTTGTATTAAATTCCTCAAATTTAAAAGGGCATAAATCCACCATTCTAGCAAGATGTATTAAGGTCATTTTTTTTTTTTCCTCATAGTTTTAGAAACTACCACTCTGGACTCAACACACTAGACTAAGTATAATTTCATATTAATGGGTAAAGAAATGCCATGAAATTTAGAAGATGAAAGACAAAAACTAATTAAACTATGTTACTTTTAATTTATTAAATACAATGCCTAAAATAATTTTATAAATTAAAGTAACCTTCATCGATTTTAGTCTTATGCATGAATTTGAGAAAGATCAGTTGACTGAGTACTCTCAGGTCACAGAACTTGCATTACTCTATCATATTAGGGACATTTAATAAAATATTTTCCTGCAGCAAACAATAAAGTAGTATATCCATGGAATTTATTGGGTAACATACTAAAGTATGAAAGGAAAGAGCTGATTCTTTTATATTTTAATGAACTTCCCTGATGTTAAAATTAAAGTACCATAGTGAATATTCCTCTCAAACTCTCCATGGTGAAATACCATTAAACCTTAATTTGCTTTATTTGAAAATAGTTTAGGGACACATACATGTCAAAAGAACAGGAAAATCTCAGCAGGTTTCAGAACCTCAGAGGTTCAGTTTCAGGTCAATAGCACCATTCTATCTCTAGATGTAGGTAATGAATGACATAAAGATGTTAAACTGTTTTGAAGATTTGGGGTCCCTTTGATAAGACAGTAATCCCAGAGTTACCCCTCATTGTTTACCATTTTATAACAAATCAAAGTAAAATAAAACTCAATGGACAGAAAAGGAAAGAGGATGGCAGGAAATCATAGGCTGGTGTAGAAAATGTGAGATAGGTAGATAAGAAGGAAGAAACAAAGGAAGAGAGTGAGGAAGAGAGGGAGAAGGAAGGAAGGAAAGAAGGAAGGAAGGAAGGAAGGAAGGAAGGAAGGAAGGAAGGAAGGAAGGAAGGGGAAACAGCACTCTATCTATGGCTTACAAAATCATCAGTTTATATTGAATTTATGTTAGTCTCCCAAAAGGCTATGGGCAATTTTTATTTGGCCTGTTTATAAAATAGTTTTGCTATAGTTTTTGAATATGTATTATTTTGATTCAAGTAATATTTATTATGTTTATGTTATATATATCTT
This sequence comes from Rousettus aegyptiacus, assembly GCF_014176215.1. Lineage (NCBI taxonomy): Eukaryota > Metazoa > Chordata > Mammalia > Chiroptera > Pteropodidae > Rousettus > Rousettus aegyptiacus. The sequence continues at coordinate 65,774,755 of NW_023416286.1, forward strand.
CAGTAAATAAGATATACGTTTTCTGAGATAATAATTGTCAGCTCAGTGGATTCAAAAGCTCTTCAAGGGATGTTACAGTCCCTGATGTTACACAAGTACAAAAATAGACCTTTTTTTTATGGCTTTAACTGATCTTGTATGGACATCTTTTGTAGCCACATATAACTTGGAAAAATTTCTCTTTGCCACCTGGGTTTGAGGCAAATTCCCTAAAAATCTATATTTTAGTGTGTATGCCATCACCTAGGAAAGTTAAATCACCATTTATATTATGTCATACCCACTCATACATCTGATCCATATTCACATGTGTATTAGAAATTGAGTTGAATAACTTTAGGACATATTTCTTCATAAGACTCTGTGACTTGCGAATATATAAAGAACAAAAGGGGTGTGGTAGGGATTTCCAAAAGACTTTAAGGTGAATAGCATGATTTCTTCTAGGTCTCATATCAGCATAAAAATTAAAATGATATAACTAGATACATGCTTCTTCCTCTTTAAGATGGTCCAATTTATTGTTACGAGAGTCCCGGAATCTCTTGGCTCAGCTCCTCTAATTTTTTGCTGAAAATAAATAAGTTGCATAGGGTATATAAAGTCCCAATTCAGATTATCTGCACACCTGGCCCAGCCTCATAAGCCATTAATACAAATATTTAAAGGTTTCATTTTCTACAGTTATCTCCAAATCTGGAAATATTTTGGATCTAACAATGTATATCTAGATCACATGACTTTTCCCTTGTAAAGAACTGGATATTAATTATTGATTTCTACTAGCCCAGTTGGAGGCACATTTGTGGGCTCTACTATTTTTTTATTAAAAATTATTGGGGGTGACAGTGATTAATAAAATCAAATAAGTTTCAAGTGTACAATTCAACAGTTTGTTGTCTATATACTAGATTGTGTGTTCACCATTCAAAGTTAAATTTCCTTCTGTCACCAAATGTTTAACCCCTTTTAAATGCAAGGTCAGAATTAATTACAGCTAGTGAGAGAAGATTGTATTAACAAACCTGGGAATGTTAAGCTTTCTCATGCAATCAGAAAGCTGCCCTGTGAATGTTCCCTTGTCCACACACTTGTCTCAACATTACTCATATCTTTTACACCTTGTATTTTGTTGTGATTTTGAAGTTATATCCTGTATCAACACTCCTTATGTTCAACCTATCTTAGGCTAGAAACTGATTATTCCCCAAATAAGAATAGCACTTTACCCCTTGATTCATAGAAACTTCTATAGTAATCAGGAGCAGTTTTCATTTAAGACCAAAGTATTGAAGGACACCTAACTCAGCCTCTTCACATAATTTCCAAGCCTGCTATATTCCAGAGATCCACAATTTCCTTCCTGGGAATTTTAATGACACTAACTTCTAAAATCCTTATGTTCTTATCAAATTTTGAACCCCCATCAGCACATTTTGCCATCTATCTATTTATCCTCTACAAAACCTGGCTAAGTTTTCCTACTCATAGATGACATAAATTGAATTTACAGTAGGGTGCAAATATTCTCATGTGATCACAGCCCCCTGGCCAGACAATAGCCTTCTCTAATAGTTTCATATAGATATCTTCACTAGGCAATAGTTATTACAGATTTGTCTTTCTAAAAATTTACCCAGATTAAGCCATTAAAAAGATCAGTAATAACATTAGTTCCAAAGTTTGCTGCTACTACCAACACCACCATCAATCAAGTTCAAGGTTTATGATGCTCCCTAAAATAAGCAATGAGTCTTTTACTACCTACATTTCATTTTCACACAGCCAAGCCTTCAGCAGACGTATACCACAGGTCTCTGTCTTCCCTCTCATACACTTAATTACAATGATCATAATATTGGTAATTACTATTGTATGAAGGTTAAAAGTTACATCAGATGTTAATGAGGCCAAGCAAAAATACAGCTATAGTCCTCTTAACTAATTTCCATATTAGCTGATGCTTTTCTCTCCATGGCTTATTGTTACCAAAAATTAGCCAAACTTAGTACATTGCACATCTGAAGTCAAGCTTATTTTCTCATTGAGGAAGATGGGCTACTACAAGTTGGAAGGGCAATTATTTTTCTTAAATACCTTCAAAATATGGATGGTTATTTTGTATCTTCCTTTAATTTCTGGCTAATAAGTATTAACAAGAAATCATCAAAGCTCTCAATGAACTAACGACAGCTCTGTTTTTGAAAATGTCTATGTAACTAGATAAGATTTCTAATGAAATTCTTTACGTCCTTTGCTTATTTTCAATGTGACACAACATTGCACTGACATCATTCCCTCAATGATATGGAGTAGAACCAATTTTCAGTTCAGGAGAGTAAGAAACATTGGCTAGGATTCCACATTTGTGGATATTTTTAGGTTGTTTTATTAAGGGCTAATAGATTTGGCAACTTTGTAGGCTCATTATATCCATTCATAAGCATCTATGTATCATTAGATTTTCATTTTGTAATATTACATCTGTGCAAAATTTAAAAGAAGTTTTATTTACCTTATTTTCTTTTAACTGCAATTAATCTGCTCATATTTATCAATCATTTGAAGGTTACTTGTATTAGCTAGCTTTGTTCTAGTAAAAAAAAAAGACTCAATATCTTCACTGGCTTACATTACATCTTACATTAAGCCTTATAATGACATATAGTATTTTTCACTCACGTTATAATGCCAGTACCTGTGGCTTGGCGTTTGTGGCTCTGCCTCATTTCTTGTCTTGTGCTGAAGGAGAAGCTTCTGTTTGGAGCCTCTCATTCTCATGGAAAAGGAAAATGGCTCTAGAAATTTTTGATTGTAAGTGACATGATTCCCGTATACTCATATCCCTTTGATAAAATTCAGGCACAAGGTCAAAACCAATGTAAACACATTGAGAAAGTGTATTATTTCTACAGAGCATAGGGACATCATAAGTCTCATGAAAATGGGAGCGAATATAATTTCTTTTTTATAGAAAGTGAATTGTGAATAATAATAACTATACAATACCTGTTTTATTTTAAATTTTTCTGGGGCCTAGAGATGTCCTGTCTGTTGGATGGCTGACTATCCAAATATATATTTCAGTACTCACCCCATTAACTTTCTGTGTCATAAACAGGCTTAAGTCTCTGGCACATCTGGAAACTTTCTGACTATTGAATATCTTAACCTATTGGCAAAATCTTTAATTACACTTATTTTAATTAGTTCTCGAATAATATAATTAACTCGATTGATGAGAATCTTGCCAAACTTATATACAAAGTAGTTTCTACAAATTGAGTATTCTCATTCCTCTGTAGCCATAAGTTTCAAGAAGACTGAAACTAATAAAAACACCAATACTAATAATAAAATTATAAGAACTACAATAAGTGGCCATCATCTGGAGTATAAGTATGAGAAACAGCATACCTGAGCTTTTTAAGGAGTCTACCTACTTTTAAGGTATGTGGAAATAATCTAATCTTTTTGTTTTGTTTTGTTTTTATTTCTTAAATTTATTTCTCTTCTTTAAGTCACTCTTTTTTTTCCCCCCAGTAATTAGTGATACACCTTTCAATTGATGTCTGCGTTCACTGTGGTAGTGTTTTAATTTTTTTTTCTTATAGGCTATAATGAAACTAAAGTTATATCTAAAATGTTAGAATCTCTGTATTCAGACAGCATGGCTGATTGATTCTCAATAAATCCCATCCTACTCAGAATGTTATAGACAATTTCCATAGTAAGAAAATTACCTAGACATTTTCATGGCTTTATTTTACTGACAGTCTCAGTCACTTGGTCTCCCAGGAGCTTTCTAACCTCATCTGGCTATGTTTAATAGCTTTTTCGCCCCAGAATCTTCTCTGAACATGCTGTTAATATTAGGCTCACAAATTACAATTAAATATCTGCCTCTTTCCAACCCCATAGTTAAAACACTAGACTATCTTTCATTGTTGTTATTTTTCCTTTAGTATATTTCTTATTTTCCTTTCACATCTGTATTTACATTCTCTAAAATCTCCAATTTTTCCATAAATAAGTCCTCTTTTAGAAAAATGATGATTTATGTTATTTTCAAGACTAAAGACCTACATGTATTTTCACACAGAATAGTTTTTTTCTACCTTTAAAATTCTTGTATTCATTGTGCCCAAAAGAAAAATAGATTAAGAAAATATAGCCTTTAATCATTTTGCAGCATGTATGTACAGTAAATCATCATAATGTACAACTTAAACTTATACAATGTTCTATGCCAATGATATTTCAATAAAACTAGGGGCAAAACAAAAAATGCCCTCTTCCTTCAAGTTGTTAATTAATGGGTAACAAGTGTTCATGCAAATCCTAACCTATCCCTAAATTCATTACTTCTACCCAGGAGAGTCTGCCATATCCACTTATCCCTGATGCAAATCATAGAATGAGCCAAGATAATACTCAGACATGAGAGAAGGAATAACAGGCTGAACCAAAGCAAAGAGAAGGGAGGAAGGGAAAAAGAAAGTCAGGCACTGGATTGGGTTACCAGATTTGAATATTTATTATGGAGGAAGGCTGAAAAATTAGAGCCTTAAGAGAATGGAGGGTATAACAGATTCTGAGAGAAGAGGAAACTAAATATAAAATATTTCCAGGGGTTATGAATTACATCCCTTTGATTTCCTATAAGAGACTGAAATAAAAAATATAAATTTATTTTATTCACTTATGTATTTATTTATTTATTAATTAACTTAACTCATTGTGTTTCCTTCTTTAAATGTACCCCAATCCCCAGTATGACTCATATGGAAGAGACTACATCAACAGTGTTACAAGTGCATTAGAGGTTCTTAAAGCCAAGACATTCCAGGCTTCTTCACAAATTTGGGGTCTATTCCAAGCATATGGAAAGTTCCCATATAATTAGGACCACCAGTAAACGTATACTAATTTATAATGTCCACAGTGATACCCATGATCTACAGTCCATTGCTATGTTTGGCACTAATTTAAAACACAGGCCTCAGCCAAGTGGGCTCAAATAGCAAAGGAAACAGGATAACTCAGAAAGGTTTCTGGAAAGCTAGATCAACTCTTAGAGGCAATCCCGTCTACAATTATCTTTTTAAAACAGGATTCTTATCAACAACAAGAAAAAGGGTAACTCAGTTTGAAACTGAGTCAATATAGTAACACCTATATCCAAAAATCTAGTATCTCCTTGACTTCTGTGCATGTAAACTTCCCAAACACAATAAATATATTTACTGCTCTAGGATATTGTACTACCATCACACACACACCAACTCTGATGTCACATTGAATCTCTGAGATTTTAAACCTCAGGCGTAGGCCAAAAATGAGGGACAGAAGATTGTTTGTACTTTGGGGGGTGTGGGCTATAAAGTTTGTCAATGAGTCAATGAGGCAGCCATCAGAGATGCCCTGAAGACAAACTGCATTATTATTGTGCCAGAGGCTACCTCTTGATAGACCATGCAGTAATGAGAAAATTGTAATGCATTGCTTGAGTCCAATATTAATCTTACTTGTATAGGTTAAAAAGATTTGAGGCAGGTAGCTTATTGGAAATGATCCAATTACTTTTATAAATGCGCCAATGGTTACTGAAGCAAAAGAAAAAAATATCATCCCCCCCTTTGGAGTGTATTTATGTTGAAGAAATGGATCTTCTTTTTGTGTGTGTGTGGGGGGGGGGGCCGGCAGGGAGAAGCCTAAAAAAACTAATGAAACTCTGGTTCCTTGTGAACGACCAATCCACTCCCAACCACTGCCTACCATGCTCCTGGCCATGTTCTGTAGCTCCATGACCTTAATATAATTGACATTCAAGGTATCCAATGAATTGGTTTAGCTGCACCAATATGCTAAATTTAATAAATAGTTAACTATCCATGACACATTATTCAAAAAGAAAGCACTTGAGTTTGCTCACAGATTTGATGCACACAAGATATTCTCCAGCCTAACATACTGTCAAACTAATGAGCTGTCAGAGGTTATGTGTTCCCTGGATCAGTAGCAATTGTGCTTTAATTTCAAATATTTTAATCCCTTAATATTGATATTAAAAGTTTAATGATACATAGCACTAGGGAAACACAAGAGATTAATATATTTTTATATATCAATCTCATTTATTTAATAATATGTTATAAAAAGCACACAAAAAAAATTAGAATCAAACTAGTTAGGTCATAATTGAAACAATGTGGACTCCAAACTGCAGGTTTTTAAATGACGTAAAACAGGAGGGGTTGTGGGGGCGGAGGGGGGGGGGGATGGGGTGGGGACGTGTTATTCTCTTTACTTAAATCAAAAGGATAAAAATCAATATTTTTCTTTGCAATGGAAAAATAATGCTTTGCTTTAACAGGCAATTTGTTTTGTCAATTTAAGGTAGTAATCTGATAATCTTTTTAGAAACACTTCTCACTCTCTTCTATGAGCTAATTCCTATTTTTCTTTCACTTCTCATTTGGAAAGCTGCCTATTCAGAGGACCTTACCTGTTCTTTCAGGTGTTTTCCCAGATGGTCTTGTCATTTCCGGAATAGTTAACCCCTTTATTTCTGGTAGGGGCTTGATCCAATGTCCTGCTGCACACCAATCAAAATCATTCTCAAGCTCTTTGAGGAGCTTCTCCAAAGGAATATTATACTTATATTTATTATTAGCTTTTTCTTCACATCGTCTTAATTAGAAAACGAATTGGCAGATTTACTTTTAATATTTTTTTAATGAAGATTTTGAAACAATGCATACTTATACTTCATTTGATGAAAATTTAATGAACTAATTTTTGGATGTAAGGACTTAATGGAGTCATAAATTAATCAAAATAAAGAGCAGCCATCAACCTTGCAAATTAAGGGTTTGCACAGTTTCATTTTGATGCCAGTTTGCAGTAATCATCTTTATCTTTCTGTTCTTATTAAATAAAATTCCTGTATTCCAATGTATTTTTATAGGTGTCATGGACTAAATTGTTTTCCCTTCAAATTCATATGTTGTAGTCTTTACCCTGAATGCCTTAGAATGTGGCTATATTTGGAGACAGAGGCTTTAAAGAGGTGATTTAGATTAAATGAGTTTATAAGAATGGGGTCCTAATCCAGTACAATTGGTACGTCCTTATGAAAAAAGGAAAACACAAGACATGCACATGCACAGTGGAAAGGCCACGTGAGGACACAGTAAGAAGGTGGCCAAGGAGAGAGGCCTCAGGAGAAACCAAACCTACTAGCCCCTTGATCTCAGACTTTTAGCCTCTAGAACTGTGAGAAATACATTTCTGTTATTTAATTAAGCTACCCAGTCTGTGGTATTTTATTTTGGCAGCCCTAGCAAACTAACACTCTAGGTAAACATTAATGGCTACCTAACATCTGAAAACACTGACATTTTATAAGATTTAAGTAAATCCTTATGCTAGCTGTCTCTAATTAGATCAAGAGATAAAGTTTAATCCAGTACATATCTAAACCATCAGCCTACTTGACTCCAAGTAGAAATTCCATTTACAATCTTATCAATCACTATAGTCCAATATGCCAGGGTGTAAAGAATTACAAAAAGGATTTAGTACTTAGTAAAAATGTATATTATAAATATTTTCTCTCTGCTCAAATGTTGCTCTGGGATTTACATGCCCTGGGAAATTAAATTTAATATGCCTCAAATTTCTAATTTCACCAGAAGAGAGAATTCAATGTCCTTCCTCAAATTTTATAAATTCTTATGATTTTTTTTTTTTAATTCCCACATGACTACCTCACTCTTCTATATCTACCTATGGAATTTAATCACTTCCCCACTCACACAACATACGTACACACATGGCAGCTCAAATCATAATCCTGGCCATCACCAAATTTAGTCATACCAAGTATGTCATTATATTTGTAATTGTATCGAAGATTTTCTTCAGGGTCATAGGAAGGTGAGAGTTTAGGACACCTAGACAAAGACGTGGGTCGGGGTGGGGGGGTGGGGAACTTTGAAATGTCCTGATGTTCACTGTATTTCTGACTCTAAAAACACTAATTTGTCTAGGAGCTCTTACTTAACCTCTCAGCATCTCTATAATGTTCAGGTTCCAGGAAGGTGACTCTGATTTGCATAACCACTGTTTTCTTCTTCATTTCTCTATTGTCTTAACCTGTCTATTTCTTGGAGAAATAGCTTATTTTCCCAATAAACTAATTTGTCATTTTCATTCTTTTCTCTTAATTTATCATCAATTTTAATATGCGTATATAGGCAATATTTTAAAGCAAGAATTGTGACCATGTTTTATTAGTTTTAGCTTTTCTTTGTTCACTAAATTATATTGTATGCAAATTCGAAGATCATTAATTATATTCTAAAGTATTTACAATAGTTAATATATTATTTGAGTGATCCATAATTTATTAATTGTTCTCTTGTATTAAAGATCTTACCTGGATCCCATTTTTTGCAATTAAAAATAACACTGAGTACTTTGAACATGAATCTTTATTGTGAATTTCTGCCTATTTTCTTGTAATTGATATCTAAAAAGGGGGTTGCTAAATCAAAGTTATAAAATCTGTTATTGCCTTTTTAATAATTATAAAAGTAACCAATATTTCCCACTAAAAGTCAATCTATATTTAATATATTATTTTAACAATTTATAAGAAGAATATTTTATAATATGTAGTGATTTTCAGCTTATATTTTATAAACTCTGACTTGGAAAAGTTGTATATATTGGTAAATAATGAATATTCACAAATATATTGTATATACACATATTTATATATATGCTTATATATTTAAAAATATGCACTTTAATTTAATTTTTATTTATCTTTTATGTTCATTTAAAAATAAATTTATTTATTTAAATTAATTCCAAGTATACAGTACATTGATTAGACATCTATAATATTCATAAAACAATCCCCCAATTCTCCCTTCCTCCCCTGGCCCTCCATTTAGCCATTATATTAATGCTAACTGCATTCCGTCTTCCATGCTCCCCATGCCCAACTGTCAACTACTAATTTGTACTTCTTGCACTTTAATTTTAAATTAGCTGTACGCATTTCAATTTATAGAGATAAAATTAATCAATTTTGAATTGATAAAAATTTAATTAATGTTTCATTATTTTCACTACAAATTATACTGCAACTAATACGCTTTTACATATAGCCCTCTGTATGTAGATCATTAGAGCGATTTCTAGAACTGAATTTGCTCGTTCAAAACTTATTCACATTTTTAAATTTAATGAATTTAAACAAATAGCTCTCCAAAAATGTTCAATTACACTGCATTCAGCAGTGCAGATGATGAATACTTCACTTTACTTTTTCTTACAGTCATACATGTATTTTATTTGTATTGAAACAATTGGTAGATTAGAATTTGATAGAATATTATGTCTATATTTTAATTCTACTAAGGCAAGCAATAATTCTTAAGTTTAGATACCATTTAATTTCCTTTATACAAATATATGTATTAAATATTCATATATACATATGTGCATAATACATATATATGTATATATATACATATATATATACACAAATATTAGTCTATAGGGTTATAGTAATGTTATAAAATTCTTTGGGACCACAGAAATCATTTTCATGCTGTAGATCAATATATGTAGTATAGAAGGTGCTTTTCTCTTGAAAATTATAAGAACTTGCCTTAAAAAGAAAAAAAAAACTACCCTCACAGCTTTGGAGAAATGTTTACATTTTTTTTTTCCCAATTCTTCCCAGACTATTTGTCTTTGCTTGTTTATTTGAGGAACTCAGTATCTTCAAAACCTTTTATATTATTTTGCTACTTTATGTAGAAATAGCTCAGATGTTTCTATTGCACATAGCTTTTGCCATTACTCAGTTTATCTGTTCAGGTTGCTTTTTTATTGTTTGACATGATAGAAGTTAGTATATTTTTTCATTAATATAGTCAACATTTTTTTATTATATGAAGTATATTTAATGTGTATCAACTCTCTAAAAATGTATTAGACTCAGATATAGGTGGATTTTAGAAACCAACAGTTGAATGTGTAAAAAATCCCTCATGCTAGTCTGTCATTATACACATCGTTGGATTAAAATTTGGATGGTCAAAGCAAACAACTTCTCCTAATTTGTTAATTGGGTTCAGATAGAAAAATGCTGAACTACATGCCTTTCATATCTTAAGGAAGTTCACCCACTGCCAAGTAAGATTGTGAATTGAAATTATCATCATTCTCTATACCAATTTCCCTTTCTTTGAGTATGTGGATGGGGATTGTGTGAGCAGAGATATTGTGTATATTTGAAAGATAAAGATACCTCTAAGTAGTTTAAAAAATTATGAGAAAAGTGTTTGTCTTTGTTATAAACTACAACTAAATTGTACTTACAATTAATGTCACCTTGTTTGTGAATTTTAAGGCAAAAGTAACAGAGAAAAATGCTGGTTATCTTACCTAAGAAGGCATTTTATATGCATACATATCACTATATGGATATATGTTTCTTCACTAGAGAACTACTGCTGAAATTTTTTTATTGTATTCATTTCAACATAATTTAGTGTAAGTCAGTGATGATAATGTTTTAACATTACTAGTATATTGAGATACACTGTTAATATTTTGATGATTGTTTTCCATTAAATAATTATTTTTATGTATTTTTAATCTGTGATGTTTTGAATCCAGCAATTAACTTTTTTCATCGAAGCATATAATGAAAGTCAAAAGAAAAAATTATTCATTAAATAATATTGTGTTCCACAATAAATATTTCCTAGAATATTTATATTATCATAGCCAGTATATCCTAGGGACATATATGTATAATAAAGCTCAGTTTAATTTTTAAGAATAAAAATTTTTATTTTTTCACAATTCCATCACTAATTGAATAAGAGAAAAATAATTTAAAAGTAAAACTTAAAAGTTCTTTTAAAAGATCCACACATTACTGAATTCTCCTCCAAAGAAAAAGAAAAGATTATACTTAAGTACAAGATAATCTTCATGGGAGTTTTGGCTAAAAAGAGATGTTTTACAAAAAAAAATTACCTTGATGTTTACAATTCAAGTAGATAAAAACTCTAGGTTGTGAGGTTTATAAGGTTTTCTACTATTCAGAGTTTTAGCACAGTGTTTCATAGGCGGCACTTAATATATGTTAAAAGAATGAAAGAAGGAAAATGGAAGAAAGGAAAGAAGGACAGATGGAAGGAAGAGAGCATAGGAGGGAGGGGAAAAAAAAGAAAAGAAGAATGATTGAATCAATACTGTTTCAGTGCAGAAGACAAAAACAATTATAATCCAATGAGAAAATGCAGACATGGAGATAGGCCTAGAAAGTGAAGAGAGAAAATGGACATCTGACTGAATATTTGAAACCTTCCCTAAATAGAAGGCAATTTAGAAAGAAAAGTATATGAAGGTTTTCTAGAAGTCCTATTTAAAAAATCCATCTTGAGCTAAAGAGTATTCAGAACAATGGCTTTAACCTTTAGAGAATGTGTCTTTTATTTTATTAATTTAATTTAATTTAATTTAATTTAATTTTATTTTATTTTATTTTTGAGAAACAAAACTAAATATAACTAATATATAAAAAAGAAAGTATTTTTTCTAAATGAGATGTAATTTCCAAAACATATTTTGAGAAGAGGAAAAGAGCAACCTTTAATTACTATTGGGATTTGTACAGAAATACTGGTACCCCAATGTAGAAATTCAACTTTCAGTGCTTTTCCAAAATGAAGGAAGATGACAATAGTAACTTAGTAACAAAAATAATAGAAAATATAGTATGTAACTAATATTCATTTTACTCAGATGCAGAGCTTGCCATGGGAAGATTTTTTGTTTAAACTAGGCCCAGTTACTATAATAGCTTGCTAATTTTGCTTTCCTTGAAGTCATTCCAAAACTTAAATTCTTACAAAATGATGCTACTCATTTTCTATCTCTTCTTCCTTCTCCACCCATGGTGATGCTTTTGCAGTGTCTTTTCAATATCCTGCATGGATCTATGGCAAATATATTAAGCATACATCTTATACATCAGATTATCATCAATTCTAGATTTTCCAGAGCATCAATTTTTTTTAGTGCAAAGGTTTGAAGGCTCTATATTGTTTCTCTTTAAGTCTTTCCTATTTGAATTAGATCTTTAAAGCCAGTTAGAGGTCATAGGAATTCATTTGAATTGCTTTTCTAAATTGCTCTATCATTTGCTTCAAAAGGAACATCATATTTAGAGCAAAGTCCTTCTGAAAATGTAAAAAAGATCTGTTTGGTGAAATCATTACCTGTTTTCTGTTTTGTTTTATTTTTTTCTCTTGTCCTTGCCACCTGTCTTTTAATCACCTCAGTGCTCATTTGCAATGAATGGTGAAAAGATAAATTAATGATAGCAAATTTAATAAGAACATTTTTACATAAAAACACAATTGAAAGATGAGGTATCTTGATTCTACCCCAGTATTTAAAGACATGCAAAAAAAAAAAAAAAAGAAAGAAAGAAAAAAGAAAATAGTGAGCTCAGTACACTTTCATCCATCATACAAAAGAACAGACAACACAAAACATTTAGTGTATTGGCCAAGTAATATAAAAAGTTATTAAAAAAAACAATTTATATTTTAAATTTATAAAAGTAAATTAGAAGAATGTGAATAAGTAAGTAATTTTGACTTTTAATTACATGTAACATAATGCCAATAAATTTATATAGCTTGATAATACAAAGAGTTAAAGAAATTTTGACATTTAATTATTGGAGAGTATTTAGAGATTTATGAGAAATTTTTTACACAGAACTTCAGGTACAATAAGAAGACAGTGCTTTTATGATGGTGGTAATAGGTAGGTTGACTATATAATTTATCATCAACCAGCAAAGTTTTGAAAATCTAACAAGTTTTAAAAATAAAATATTACTATGAAATATTTATGTGTTAAAGATATTTATTTACATTGATTTATTTATGTTTGATTGAAAAACTAATACCCCTAATTTTTTTTTCTTTCTACATATCCATACTTTGTTTTACCAGTGAGCAACAAAATAGCCCATATTTTAAAGAGAAGTGTTGGTAACATTTCACTTGAAAGAGTCATATATAGAAAGAATTATGGTCCCAGGTAATCCTACATATACAGCTAAATTTTCAGTTGAGACTCCTAGAAAAGACTATGAAAGAAGCTAGTTTTGCAAAGTGGGGTGCTACCAAACCCAGCTTGGCTTATTTTAGTACAATTTTTAATACTAAGACAATTAAAAGTGGAAACAAAAAGGATAAATGCTAAATCATATGGTTCAGACTACTCCAACAGATATAAACAGGGATTCTCCTAGCCATATTTGGATTTTTATTCATTCATCAATCAGATAGGGAACGGCATGTTTACATTACTTCAGAATAAATAGCCAGAAAAGAAATATGTGTATTCTCTTAATTGGAGTTTTGGTATAAATGAATGAATAAATGAATGAATATTTTATTTGAAATATTCCTGATCATGACAAGTAGACCAAAAGTAAAATAAGAAATAATATTTAAACTTTTATTATGCCATGTAGTGTTTTTTTCTTAAATAAGCACTTGAGTTATTTTTCTTTTTGATTCATTAATAAAAATTTTGCACATAATATCCTATACAAAATTTGAAATATCAACAAAATATTTTAATGGTAAAATATGATTAATACTTAAAACATATATATAGAAATTATAGTATCTCATTTAGTTTATTTCAACAAAATAATTTATTTTTTATATTTATAATTTATCTTAACAGGTTTGTTTGTTTGTTTATTTATTTCTCTCCCATTGGCACACTCAAAGCAAGTGTCACATTTGAAAACTAGCTGTTGAAATTAATATTTATAATTGTTTGAGCCAGATGGCTAACACTTGTAGCAGACTCATCTTCACTTTTCCGTTGAATAGTAATATTATGAGTGTTCTTTGTGACTCTATGTATATACTGAATATAATTAGTGTAGTGAGTTGTCATATATTAACCACTTCCTATGTCATTTAATAGTTATCAAATATCTAGAGTTTAAAAATTAAATTGCAATGTCATAGAAAAACTGTAAAACAAAGAATTAAAAAAGCAAAATCAGCATAAGCCCATAAAAACACTATCAATATTCTGTGTGTGTCATATTTACATAAAAAGTTATGATACTTTCTTGTCATGTTTTTAACTCAAAATAGATGTAAAATAAGTTAAAATACTCCATGTAAAATGTATTAACCCACTACACCATTTAAAAATATGATTTTGAAATACCACTATTTAACAAATTACCCCCAAATTTGTTCAAGATACTTCCAGTTCTTTGCTACATAGTAATATTGATAGAAAAAAATATTAAGAATTAAGCTTTTGCACCCATTTTATTTATATTTTATAACATAGTCTTAAAATTGAACATACAAAAATATGCAACCTATGCAACCTTTTTTTTTTTTTGCTTATATTGGTATTCAAATTTTGATGCCTATATTTGAATATGAGCCTTTACCTGAATCATACCCAGCATATGGTTTTATATAGTATACATTATTATTATATATATATTATACATATATATTTAATATCTGGTACTATAATAGGAAGAAGAAATGCTGTCTCTATTGTTTGTTTTACTTTTGTTGAGCAATTTGTTTTGATACTGTTTTATATAGTCCTCTTTAGGAATAGCTTATTCATATAACATGTATTTTGTTATTGGGATGCTCATTTTTTACTGATTTGCAGAATTTTTTACATATTGAGGGCATACCCACTTTACTTTTAATGTGTGTTCAAATCAAGTGATTTTTGATTTGCTTTTAAATTTAGTTTACTATTTCTCAGATAGATTGAAATATGTTTCTATTTATATGCAGTTTATCTTCATGCCATTTGCTTTTGGAGTCATGCTTAGAAAAACTAAAATAATACTCATGTTGTGTCCCTCTGTTATTTTAATAATTTTACATTAATATTTAGGTCATTTATTAATTTGAAATCTATTTTGATATATCTGCTACATCTGTTATATTCAGGTTTAGAGCCAATCCTGAAACTTTTGTAATATAATTGCATACAATTTTCCATATATCATTTCAGGTATCTTACACTTAGAAAGCTCTTTATATATTATATAAGTAAATTCTTCAAAAAATATTTCAAACCACTGATTAATACATACCTGATATACTTGAATTTGTCTAATATAGGGTACAAAAAGAAAGCAAAATAGAGAAAGAGATAAAAGATAAAATTATATTACAAGCACAGTTTTGTAGAGATGGTGAACAGGACCAAGACTCTTGGTAAGAATACTTAAGTGTGTTTAAGTATATAAATCTATGAGATATCAGTGTTCATTTCCTGAAGTTATTCATAAGGCTGATCTGACAAAGACTAAATATGTTAAAATTGTACTTTCTGAGACCATTACATAAAGATTCACTTTCATAGTATAAAGTACTTATAAAAAAAATATATATATATATTCTATTCATTTCAAAACATTTAAATTATTTTATAAAACATGGTTTCAAATAATTTTATATATACATTTAGATTACAGTCAATGAGGCTAAATGTATTATCCGATTATTATAAATATAATGCAAAATTAATCCATATTTTTCCCTGATTTTCTGTGGAGACATATTTTTTTTTAATTCCCTCAGGCTCATCTAATTTGGGTTGTCTTTTCTCTGTAACTTAGTCACATCTGTCAGTGGAGAGTCTCCAGGGATCATGAGACACTTCCTGACCCTGAGTCATTCACCTAGGCAACGGTGGGATGCAGGTGGGCAATGTCCTCCCAAGTGGGGTTAAATTGCATTGCCTGTTACAAACTATTTCCATGCCCCTATTCCCTCTACACGAAGTTCATCATTCAAATTTGTGTTGGCCTGCCTCAAAGAATGCCTTGGCAGCCTTGTTGGCTCTTTTCTCCTAGAATCCGCATCCCACCAGCAGGAGCCAGAAGCCCCATGTTCTTTTTAAATCAACCATGTTTGGAACTATCAAAACTAGGATATATAATTATAAACATGCACATATAATAAACATTTATAATTATTCTCATTCTGTAGGATTTTTATGTCTGGATAACTAATTCTACACCTATGGCTCAAGTATAAAATAGCCAAGAACCTAGCATAAGAAATAAACAATTGAACTTGTGTTTAATGAATTTCCCCTGGGCCTCATAAAGTTATTATAAAAGGGGGACAAAAGCAATTCTATAATACATTCCTTATATTCAGGGGCACTCATTTGAAATTTATTTTTACAGAGCCTCTGCACTATCATTTATCCTTGGAATAAGTCCCATCTAATCTAGCATGCCATGGCTCTTTCTGTCCTCCCTTCAGATAAACTTGAAATAATTTGTTACATAACCTTAATATTACCACTAAGCAGCCTTTCTAATCCACTTTCATATCCCCTTGGTGTGTTTCCTTACCCTCCTCCTTCCCTCGTCTGTTTCTCGAAAACTGTGTAGTAATTACTGAGAGTCCTAGATTTTCCAGCATATTGAAAGACAGGATGTATCCAGGAACATAAAAATATGCAACTTACTTGATATCTTTAACTTTCTATTTAGTTGCTCTTTTTTTTTTTTTTTATCTGTGAGAATTGAGTCTTGGCCCACATTGGTAAAAAATTATTTGAATGTTTCTAAAGCATGTTATTAACCACATTCTTCTATAGTGCTAACAGTGATACGCAATAATAATTATTACAATTAATGAATTGGGTTTCACAATGCAAACTGAGGAATTTGGATCCTGGTTAAAAACACTCGTGTGATTTTTCAGACCCAAATGTGGGCAATTATAAAGCATTTACGTGTCAGGCCTCAGGGAGAAAAGCTGCCCTCCCCACACCAGGCTTGGTGCACAGCTATTTCATTTGCAGTCTTTCAGGGAAGATGCAGTCAAGGACTCAGGTCCTTCAGAAGTCATGCTCCTGGCATATTTGCCTTCTTAGGCCTTATGACTTCATTCTTCATTTTCTTTATCTGAGGCCTTGGGCAGAGGTTTTTTCTGGTCTCCTCTGCTAAGGCCTCCTTATGTGGGAAGGAGGGGAAATCCTGAAGATACTTTTTCCTATTCTTACTCAGTAACTAGTACTTTTCCACTCTTAGCCCTCCTCCACTGACACCAACCCCTGTCTTGACCTCAGGTTCTGTAAAATGTTGAAGTCTTTTGTTTAGGACTCCCTCAACAGTGAGATGAGCCCCCCACATCTCTGCTAATCCATCTGACCCTAAACCTATATGCCATTCCACGGAGAAAAATGGAGCAGTGGGAGTTGGCACTTTCCCAGTTTTAGAGTCTTGTTTATACCATTTCAGTAAGTGATCAAAGGCTTAACTCTTTCATTTCTGATTTGTTGCTTTAATTGGCTACTCTAACACCTGGTATCTCAGTTTTCTCTTTCCCAGTCAGAGGAGCTCCTGATGTGAACATCCATCATTTTTCAGATGAAATAGCAACACATTAATATAAGGGATCAACAGAAGCAATTGACCTTGATGCCAAAAATATTTAGCTCACAAATACTCAGCATTATGCATTGCTGATACCCATAGATTTTCAGTATACACTTCAGCCATCTGTTACCATATCAGTGGCCATATAAATTGTGAGTATTCTCATATGACTGAAACCTATCAGTATTTCATCTTCTTTCCCTACTTATTTGTATCCTATTTCTTTTTGCCTTGGCAAAAAGAAGTATAATCTTTGCCAATTCCTTTGGCAATTGATCTTATGCCAAAAAACATTTAGCTTAGATAAAATCAGGTGATTTATGTTATGGAAACTGATAGAAGAGAGTCAATGTCATAGCGGAATTAATATAAAAATTTTTTTCAGTAGATTGTGAGCAATTCAAAATGCATACTATGTTTTCTAATTGCAGACCATAGTTAGCATTGATAGTTTAGTTAAATGCTTTAGAAAAGTTCTTGGTATAAATATGAATATAATGTAGTTTTTAAAAGCACATGTATTTCTAAATCTGGTCAAATATTTACTTTTTTCATATACAATTTCAACAAACTTTATAAAATTATTATTATTACATAACATTTATCCATATGAAAAAGTAGTTATAAGATTATAAGTTTAATTACATAAAATAGTTGTTTATAATTCTTTTTATTTTTTGGTTATAATTCTCATACAATATTATATTAGTTTCAGGTGTATAACATAGTGATTAGACATTTATACAACATGGAGTCATCACCCCAATAAATCTAGTACCTAACTGACACCATAAACATGACAATATTATGACTATATTCCCTATGCTATACTTTACATCCCATGAGAAAATCATTCTTCATAGTCTCATATTACATGTAAAATTAATACAATATTTAAATGTAAATTTATATTGTTTTGATAAATTAAGCCAATAAAAATGGTAAAATCATTAGAAAGTAAGTTCCTAGTTTTAAAATGATTTTATTCTACTAGTGCCTATTACAAATTTATATATTTGTATCTTGTTTATAAAAGCTATTTGAGAATATCATGTGTGTAACTTTCTTCACTTTGATTTATGTCATTACTTGTGAAGACTGCATCAAAGTTAAATATAAATAATCCCATAGCAAACATAAATTCTAAATTCTGGCTGATCTGCTTCTGTGATTTTGTTTACTCAATTACTTAATGACTTTTTACTTAACTACTTTTTACTTGGTTTATGATAAAATTCTTAAAAACACTAGGAGAGAGAAAATGTATTGTAAACTGAAAAAAAATCATAGAATAAATAAATAATAAATGTATATTCGAAGAAGTATGTTACTATTATATATAACTTTGCTTCCAATTAGAGCAGTGTATTTCTTACGTTTTGTTGATTGACTTGCATTCTTTTTCAAAAAGCTGATTAGATACAGATTGATAGATGATATAGATGATAGATGATAGATAGACAGACAGATAAAAGTAAATAAAACAAGAACCAGCAATAGTAAATGAATACACACACACATACACACATATATATTTGAGATCTTCGTTCTTTCGTTTTTATATCAAATCATGGAAAAAATTTCTCTGCCCTAAATTCCCTCTTTCTCTCTTTCCTTTTCTCCTGTGAATTGGTAATAAAATATTGTTTTTCAAGAGAATCTTATTTTTTTGCTCTTAGTTTCAAAGTTTCAATTTTAGAAAAAAATGAAGGCTTTTAAATTATTAAGACCTGAGACATTTTCAG
The DNA here is from genome assembly GCF_014176215.1 of Rousettus aegyptiacus. Classification (NCBI taxonomy): domain Eukaryota; kingdom Metazoa; phylum Chordata; class Mammalia; order Chiroptera; family Pteropodidae; genus Rousettus; species Rousettus aegyptiacus. The sequence goes on from NW_023416286.1 coordinate 65,794,024, forward strand.
AGAGTAAGTAATGTCTTTCTGGAAAGAATAGACTCCACACAGAGAACATACAAATGAAAATAGGTGGTAAAGGAGAAAATTGGAGGAAAATAGCTGAGTGCAGAGCAGTACATGGTTAAGATTGTTGCAAACCCACTAGGTTATTCTAGGAGAATTTGATGGTGTTCTAGAAGGTAATGGGAAAGACAAAGTCATCTGTTCACTTAATCAGACAAGTGACAGGTGTGGGAAGAGACAGACAAGTCATGACAGAATTTATAAATACTTCACGTAAATTCCAGGAGCCCAAAAAACTGGCTAAGAAGAAAAAACATAATTTAGGGAGTGACACTGAAAATAAAGAAAACTTCTTGAACTTTTAAGGAAGGAGAATCACAAATATTATCTAATAGAGTAGGTAGTAAATTATAAAACTTGATTCCATTCAAAGTGGTTCAAATCAACTATTCGAAATAAAATTAAAAGATTTGGAAACCTTCATTATGATGGTTCTCTAACAGACTAAGGAAAACTTTTATAATTCATTGACTGTTTAGAGGCACAAATACTTTCTAGCAAAACTGTGAATTATTTGGCTATACAAGACCAAGATGTATTCATGTTGTTTTCTTTATGATTGTCTTATGCAATGCAGAAACATAATAAGCAATGTATAGATTATAAAAATCTCTATGGAGTATAAAGCATTTAAACTGAACATTTAATTTTAAGCCTTGAATATTAAATCACTAAAAATACCTGAATTTTTAAAACATTTTTTTCAGCTAACCTTACGGTCTTGAATAAAACATACTATTTAAACGAATTCAAATTTTAAGAGCTTTGAAAATGTACCAAACTTTCTTTTATATAGATATCCGATGCAAATGTTATGCAAATCCTCAAAATGTATCTTTCTGGCATTTAAAAAATACTATCAAAGACTACAATGGAGGTATATGGAAAATAATGACCTATGGATAATAATGCTCTGTAATGTGTACCCTATACACTTATTTCTTGTTTTATTAAGTGATCTGATAACTTTTCGAATATCCTAAAATATATACATTTTATGATTCAAATAAAATCAAATTAAGCTACCTTTGGAAGCAATTCTTTACTTCTTCATTTATAGTGAATATTTATACTAAAAAAATCCTGTAGACTATGGTACGATGTTAATATAACTAAAGTCTTATATTTGATCTCTAGTATGGTTAATTTTTCACTGTTCAATAGCCGTTGACAGAATAATTACCCTCAATATACATGAGGCAAACCACTTCCAACTTATCCCCTTGATCACAAGGAGAATGCTCCCTGATGACCCAGGAAAAGGCACACTTGGGGAGAAAATAATTTTTGGCATAAACCTTATTGGCAGTTCATCAATTCTATTTCCTTCATATATATAAAATAAAATTTTATGTTTCAAAAGGTAGCCATATAAAGTAAATAATTATGTAGGCAGGATGATAAAAACAACAAAAAAATTGATGTTAATATAATGCAGTATTTAAAAGCAGAACATTTGGCAGATGTGGATTCCAGCATCGGCTCTGCCAATTAATTTCTTTGTGAAATTGAGAAAATTATTTACTGTTTAATGGTAAATGAGAATAATAATAGCTCTTTTTGTTATTGGGATATTTTCTTAATAAGTTACAACAGTATAGTGAATTTAAATGCTTAGTCTGGTGTTCAGCATTTTGCAAACAACTATTAACCAAATTAGTACTTATGTTTAAAAGTGCTTTAAATGTTTTCAAGTTTATTAGCATGCACTTTAATAAAAACATGCCATTCAATAGGCAAGAAATACAGATAGTAATACATTAATTATTATTATAAGATATGTTGATATATTAATAGACTCTAAGATCCTTACTATATTGAGATCCTAGGATTAAAAACTATGTTTTTGGTTATTTATTAGTTTCTAATTCCTCATATTTAGTAAAGTGCTTAGTGTATTACAAGTGAGGCCTACATATTTGTTGAGTGAATGTGTTTTAATCATTCTTAGATTTTACCTTTTGAAAAAATATAGACAATTAAATCTCACTTACAAATAAATCTTAGATATTTGTCACTAGTTTTCCTCATAGAAGAATAAACAAATTATTCATGCTGATGTTTCTCAAATTCTTTTTAGGTATTATTCCCTAAATACATTTTGTTATAATATAGTATAAATATACTTTAAATATTAAAAATTCAAAAATGTGTTACTGTTGAATGTGATTTTATGGTGCATTATAACTTAGCAAGATGTTCAATTCCTAAATTGCTGCTTTCATACCCCTTACTAATGTTAACCAACTTATGACAATTGTTTGAAGAATGTTGAATGGATGACAGACGACCTTATTAACAAAACTTTTACCTAATACAAATTACCCTTCTTGAATTTGGATATCTTATTTTTAATATGATCCCACAGGGAAATTAAAGATGATTGAGTGGATTATCAAGAAGCTCCTCTGGCACCACCTTTTTTAATTTTCTTCCTTTTTTTAACTCTTTCAGTTTGAATTAATGCCTAGTTCTTTAAGAAAATTGATGAGGTATTTTGTCATGTAATCTTTTCAAGATGCAGCTCTTTGTATTAATCATTTGAATTTGTCATATAAAAGATATCAATATCTCCAAATCACTTACTATGAACACAGAAATAAAATACAAATCGTAGTAAGTTAAATACAAAATTAATGGTGGTATAGTTTGTAAATTGAAATACATTCTTCTCAATAAACACTTGGGCCTTTTCTTTGAGACTTATTTTGTATATGTATATGCACATATAATAATAGCAATATTTGTAGACTTGAGTATTTTTCTTCTGTTTAGTTTAGTGAATCTCTAATACATTTAACCAGTCTTTACCCTTTATAAAAAAAAAAAAATCTTTGCTGCCTTCCGACTTATAAATGGGTTTCATGTATCTGAGAGACTGCTTCTCTTTACACCTTCTAATGTTTTTCAAGTCAGTTTAATTAATAACTAAGTTATAGTAAAGAATTTATTTAAATTATAACATTTCTGATACTTTACGTATTGCCTGGTAGAATTTCCTCTGCCTTTCTTTGTTTCTTTCTTTCTTTGTTTCTTTCTTTGTTTCTTTCTTTGTTTCTTTCTTTGTTTCTTTGTTTCTTTGTTTCTTTCTTTCTTTCTTTCTTTCTTTCTTTCTTTTTTTCTTTATATTTTGACCTATTGATTTGTTGTTTCACTACAATTTGTCTTCAAATTTGAAAATTCCATTATATATTTATTTCATAGATATTGTGTGAGTAGTCTACACATCGTGAAAATCTGACTATTCCATATTGCATAACAACCTCTATTTCCTTCCTTACTATAAGTTTTCCATTTTGAAAACAAATTAAAATTTTTTTCTCACTTACATGGTGAAGCAGCTTTTAAAAACATTGCTGAAAAACAAAAATTTTGAATTGAAATTATATTATCATATGATACTAAATGTATACATGTTATTGTATCTTTTCAAAGAATTTTATTTAATTAAAAACAATTCATTCTTATGAAACCATGCTTAATTCTGTTAATTTTTATGTTTCCATTCAATTACTTTATATATTCTTGAAGGTTTTCCAGTAAAATTTTAAACATATGGTCTGTAGTTCCCAGGATCCTTTTTGGAGTCCTTCTAATAAATAAAAGTTATATATAAAACATCTCAGTTAATTCTTCAATGTACTGGGCAACTATTCCAACGAATAATTCTACTTAAGTTACCTCTAAACTTTAGGATTGGTACTTGAGGCAGCACAATTAGTCTTTGACAATAGCATTAGTTAAATATAAAACTTCCTAGTTATCTTTTACAGTTTGATTTAGTTTTCAATCCCATCTACTTTAATTATTAAAAAAAAAAAAGAAAAATTGGAGTCTGCAAAGACTATCCAATATTTAACATCAGAAAACTATTATAAATGAAATAATATTTTCAATATGTATTAATTTCCTATGGCTGCTGTAACAAAACAACACACATTTATTCTCTTACAGTTCATTGGAAGTTCAAAAGATGTTAATGGGCTAAAATCGAATTTTTGATAGAGCCAGTTCCTGCCAGAAGTTCCAGGAGGGAATTACTTCCTTGCCTCTTCCAGATTCTGGAGGCTGGTTAATTAGAATTGATATTCTGTTTCAATGTTTATTGAGTTTGTATTATGAACTAGATACTGCAAAATACATAGGTAAGGTTTTCCTGAACAAAAGTGGAAGTTTCCATTTACTACAATTTCAGAATTATTCTCAATTTATTTAAATCTAAAAATTTAATTTAAAAAATTTCTCATATATGTATATAGTATGTTTAGTGGGTTCATATTAATCAGAAACATAAAGTTTCTAATTGGGTGTTATATAGCAGAATCATTATGGGGTTTATAACCAAATAAACTTATTTTACATTATGACCTTGATTCTCTAGCTGCTTAACTCCTCTAAGCCTCGCTTTCCTCTTTTACAAAATAAAGATAATAGATGATTTACCAGGTGTTTTTGTAAGGATAAAATGAAATAGTTTTGCAAGGCATATAGCTTGATTTCTAGCATATGAGAAATGCTCAAAGCCTGTTAGGTCACTTACCTGTAAGAAATAAAAAAATATATGATAAATTTGCTTAATAATACAGCATTCTTAAAATTCTAATACTCTTTTTTCACTCTGTCATCTGCACATAAAACTAAATTAACATATCCTGGCATGTAATGTATGTTAGTTTTGAATAACATCATTCAATGTTCCTCATTGATACATAAATAATATGCTAAAAACATAAAACATAAAATAAATAACATGATTAAACTTCAGGATATCATATGAAAAGCATCACAATGAAATTTATGTTGAATAGCCAAGCACAGAAATCAGAGAGATGTGGATGTGGCTGATTACAGTTGGCCCAGACTTTCCAGGATCATCCACCTGTAGAGATCAGGCAGCTTATAACAGCTTCTATTCTTTCATTGTATTTGATTGTAATATCTGTTTCTTCAACTGACATCTTAAAATCTGAACATGCTTAACAATGCATTCTTAGACAAAACTAAAAATAATACATATTTAAAAGAATTTTAAAGAAAACAATTAAAATCATTCAATACATAGACTACTCAATGTTAAGACACTAAAATGATTATTTAATTTTTCAGCCTGGAAATAAAGAGACTAAAAGAATACCATCTATGTCTCCAAAACTGAGACAAAGGAGGAGAGCCAAGAGCAAGAGATTAAAATTGTAGAAAGCACAAAATTCTTACGAAAGTCCCAAACTACTAAGATTACCATTTATTTAATAGCTCGGATGACAGTTATTCCACAAAGTTCCTTTCATCTTCTTCTCTCTCCTTTTTCCTTTACCCCCAGTAGACTTGGTTTCTATGTTATTAACCAAAAAGACAAAAAAAGTTTGAGTTTTTTGCATATATCTCTCATAATATTAATAGGTAAGCTTCCTAGGTTCTCAAATAACCATTTATTTCCTTTTCTAATTCATAATACATTGCATGACACATTACATGAGCCAAATAATGCTCATGGGAAAAAAAAGAAGCATAAATGCATAAGCAGTCTTTAAAATATGAGCTGTGATTTACAATTAAAACAAATACTTTTTAAGGAAATATTGCAGATTGAAATTAAAAATTAAAGGACATGCAGATATACTCATATTATTATATTATTGTTATAAATATGTTGAAAACATTAGTGCTATAGTTCTGTGTTCTTAGAAGACTAGTGATAGATGAACGTGATTTTCTGGAAATATTCCAAGTCAGAAGCCAAGTACACAGGAGGTAGTCTAATGAGGAATGGTACTTCTTGAAGTTTTATAGGATTTGACAAGTCAAGGAAGAGTAAATAGTTGACCTAATATGCAATAATATTAATTTATGTGATTTTATTGTTCAAATAAAATTTATGATGAAGGCTATAGTGTAATTTTTTATAATTTATAGAACTTTAATTAGTTTTAGAACCAGATTATATGTGTAATAAATAACCGTGGGTTCTATTCCGTTCCTGATTCCAAATACAAAGGAAAAAATATACATTTATCAGTTAAGAAAGATACAAAAGGAGATTATATTCTTAGATATAACCACGTAAAATTTAAAAATCAAAAATAAAAACACAAATCAAAAGTAGTATGTATTATATTATAAAACATCTGAAATGAAGTAGATAATTATTTGAAGTCTCAGCATAAACAAAGCAACACAAAATGACTGTCATTTCAATAAATTAGAAATATATATGTGCATATATATAAAAATATATTTATATATAAATATAAATATATATATATATAATCTGAATTTTGGCATTATATTTAAATTGGTTTATCAGCAGAATATTTGGTTCAGAGTTTCCGGAACAGAGAGATTTATTCAAAATAATCATAGCCTGAGATTAGTAGTGGTTAAATCACCTGAAAAATCAAGAATCTCCATTACGGAGTTCCTTTTTCCCTATTATCTTAATCCTAATGTGTGTATTAACAAATGATTTTCAACCCAAATGGGTGATGAGTGGCCAAATGGCAGTGAGCCCTATCTTCTGGATACTTTGAAGGCTGAGTCAGGATTTATTTTTTTCCTTATGGTTGTAATTTTATTCTCTATAGGTAATATATCTATGGTGGCTACTGCTGACCAACTACTGCTGACAGCAACTTTTGTTTCTTATAGAGTGATAGCTATGCCTCTTTTTGAACATATTTTCCTACTTGGCATTTAGCCCAGACAGAAATACTTAACTTTCCTAGATGTTCTTGACCTCCATCAGATCACCCTCCTCAAATCTTTGATCCCACATATATATCTATTATTTTGCCTTTATCCAGTTCCTCACTTACTGGCTCTGAACTACTCTCAAATGCTCCTTTATTCTTAAATGTTGCTCTTCCTAAGACAGTCTTACCCTACAAATAGTTTCTCTATTACCTCCTTTTCTAACCTCCTTTACCTTAGTTCATCTCAAAGACTAAATTCTCCTCAAGTTTCTACCTAATCAGCCACTAATTTAATATTAAGCCTAACACTATGCTAAGGCACAGGAGATATAAAGATGAATAAAACATAATTCTCTCCCTAGGAAAGTTCATGGTCTAACAGGAGAAGTAGCAAATATTATACAGCAACTGATAAAGTCATTGTAAGAAGTTAGCATAAGATTTACTGGTGCACATTAATAGTGCACATTAATTTGAGTATGAAAACTTAGATAGAGATGTGTTATAAGAAAGGACTTCGGCCTGAGGTATGAACTAGAAGAGAGAGTTGACATTCTAGGGAAAGGAACAGTATTATCAAAGTAGAGAAACAATAAACTGCATATTATATGTCAACACTGTGCGAGGGGGCAGCCAGGGCTAGAATACTGAAAATTTTATTTACAATCATAAGGATTGTAGCCTTTTTCTCATAGGAAAATGAGATATAGCAGAAGGTACTTAATCATGATCAGATTTATAATTTTTACAAATTAACTCTAATAAAAATGTAGGAGAATGAAGGAGGTTGACAACATTACAACAAAATGTCGAAAAAATAATGAAGTGGAATCCTTACCTGATACTATATACAAAAAGAAACTCAAAAGAATAAAAGACCTAAATATAGCAACTAAAACTGTAAAACTCTTGAAAGAAAACATGAGGGAAAGCTTCATGGCATTGGATTTGTCAATTACTTTTTGGATATGGCACCAAAAGCACAGGCAACAACAATGTAGATAAACTCGATTACATAGAAGTTTTTAAAAATTGTACATGATAGTACACTACAACGGGTAAAAAGGCAACCCAAGGAGTGGGAAAAAATATTTTCAAAACATATATTGAATAAGGAATTAGTATCTAGAATATATAAAGAACTTCTAAAACTTAATGTTTAAAAAATATGTGTATAAAAATGGACAAAGGACTTGAACAGACATTTCTTCAAAAAAATACATATGACCAATAAATATATGAAAATATATTCAACAATATTATTATAAAAATTCAAATTAAAACCACAATGATATAAGACATCACATCCTTTAAGATCGTTATTATCAAAAAAAAAAGTAAAAACAAAACAAGAAAAATAACATGTTGGAGAGAATGTGAAGAAATTAGATTCCTTGTGCATTACTGGTGGGAATGTAAAATGGTGCAGCTAATATAGAAAATAGTATGGCATTTCCTAAAACAAAAAAAATTAAAAACGATTACCATATCGATCCCACTTCTGGGTATGTACCCCCAAAAATGAAAGTAGGGGCCTAAAGAGATATTTGTATATCCACAGTTTTATTAGCATTATTCACCATAGCTAAAAGATGGAAGCAAACCAAGTGTCCGTTGATAGAAAAACAAAATATGTTTATATATACATATACATATATATGTGTGTGTATACATATTTTATTATATTTATGATGGAATATTATATACATACACATATGTATATAACATATTCCATTATGTATATAATGAAATATCCATTCCTAAAAAGGAAGGAAATACTGACACATGCTATAGCAAGAATGAACTTAGACGACATTGTGCTAAGTGAAAGAGCTAGTCACAAAAAGACAAATACTGTATGATTCCACTTATATGAGGTACCTGGAGTAATCAAATTTATAGAGACAGAAAATAAAATGGTAATTTTCAGAGGTTGGGGGAAAAAGAGAATAGAGATTTATATTTAATCGGTGTAGAGTTTAAATTTGGGAAAGATGAAAAATGTTCTAAAATGGATTCTGCTGATGATTGCCCAACAACGTAAATGTATTTAATGTCAGTGAACTGTATATTTAAAGGTAATTAAAATGGCAAAATTATGTTATATATATTTTACCGCAATTAAAAAAAAACAAATTGATGGCTTAAATTTAAATAGTATTAACGGTGATAAAAGAAAATAATTTTTAGAAATATACAAAAGATAAAACGGCAGCATATGAGGAAAGAGAAGGGTGAACAAAATTATTTAGTATGAGTGGGTTCTGTTTTACCTTTCTCCTCAGAAATTTTCGACAGTAGCAATCTATATATACCAGAGAGTATATATAGCATTCTCCTTTACATGGTGGAGTCTGCAGACCAGACTGAATCAGAATGACATGATAGGGTTAGGGGTCTCCAAAGCATCTCAAGTTTTAACAAGCTCCCTAAAGGACTTAAAAGCATATCTAAGTTTTAGAACCATTAAGTTGGAAAGAAAAGAAAGATTAGAGGAATAAATTTAGACATCTAGAGAACACCAATATTAAAGGGGAATGAGACAAATTATATTCAACATGAAATAGAAGAAATGATCAAACAGATGTGAGATGAATCATAAGAGGTTGTTGGAAGCTAGCCAGACATGTTTATGAAACACGGGAGTAATTTTGTCAAATGCAGCAGGAAAGTCCACTAAATAAAAACCTTGTTTACCAAAGTAAAATAGGCCATTACTAGTGACATTAGCAGGGACATTGTTAAAACAATTGTAGAAACATAAATTCAACTGATGGGTTGAAGAAAAAGATACATGGAAGAGAAAGGAGAAGAGTGATGAAACATTAGGATTATAGCCAAAGCACAAAGTAGACTTGATGACCTTGAACTGGAGGTGTTTAGTCAAACAAATATTTCTCCTGTATTTCCAATCCTCTTTATTCTATGTACCAAACCACTGATTTCTTCAATCAAAATGAAAACCTTTTAGCTCATAATTATTTTTCTTCTCAAGAACTATGACAACATTTAACATTGTACTTCATATTATATAAGTTGATGTTCCAGAAATTCAGCATTTAAGCATTTCTAATCATTCCAAAGTTTGCTGTCTTTTCTGCCTCCATTTGAGGCTCAAATAGAAACCTGGGAAAATTTATATTCCATTTTTAATTTTGCTTCTTCTCCCAGGATGAGTGCCTAGGGGCACATCTATACATACACTTAGAAAAGAAACATTGCAAATGTGGCTGTACTCCAAGTGAGGAGCTAAAATGGGGCCAGCTAGCTAGAGCATAGCTATTATAGCAATATTTCCTACAAGAAATCATAATGTCCTTGCAGAGATATCTTCATTTTCAGGTGCTGAATCCTAATCCCACTGTCATTTCACTTGTAACACACAAGTTGCACAAAAGATTAAGGAGTGCTTCAGGAATAATAGAAACGCGAAAGAGCACCTTGCAAGAAAAATCTCACTTTTGGCACCATGAAAAAATGATACCACTGTGTGTCCTTTTCCTCATCTGGAAAAGGAACAGTTGAAGTAAAGACCCAATGAATATAGACTACAAAATATGCTCTAGGAAATTAGTATTTGAAAATTTGATGCAGAAATTCTATTATATTACTAGAAAAACATGGATTATGTTACCTGAATTTTTCTGTGGAATAAAATCATTAAATCCATACGTCACAAAAGAGCACTAAAGGAATCATACAAACCCAAGGTTGTATGTCAACATTTTTCGCAGACTTAGAAAAATTTAGAAGGAATTTCTTCTGTGTGAAAAGTTGGAATCCCTTTCAGGCTAATACCAGAAGACTGGCAGATTCAAGTAATTAAGCTAACTATGGGGAATAACAAAATGTAATGTGCACTTTCTGTAAGGACATGTACTTCGCACACAAAAAGCAAAAGTGATATATCCAAGTGGACTTTATATTAAACTTTTTAAGTGAATTTTCCTCTCATTGGAAAATATTTATTTTTTAATCTGCTTTTCTTCATTATAGGAAAGAATATGTATGCAAAGATCAGTTCTGTGTCTATAGCAGCTGTCTGACTACAAGCATATCCAAGAGGTATTTTAAAAATTCTCTGTGCTGATCTGAAATTCACAGTGATGAAATATTTCAGTTAATAGTTAATTATGTAAAAACTATAAAAATAACACAGAAAAACATTTACCACTATCCATTCTTTATCTTTGGTGGAGATATACATAACCGACAAGAGTCAAAGGCAGTTTTAAAGGTTAATCAGCAATAGGAGTGATGAGAGGACTATTACTGACATCAAAATTCGGAAACATAAAACTATTTTTCAAAAACAGCTCACTCCCTTGTGACAAACATTGTCATCTAAGTTCATTTATATTTGTCTAGTTTCTGGCCTTCACCCACTGTATTTATTAATTCAAAAATATTTCCTGATTGCCTCCGTTGTGCCAGATTTTTATCTGAGTTGCTAGGAATACAAGAGAAAAAAAAATGTTCTACGTTCTTGAACTTTTAGTTCTAACAAATGCACTCTATTGGCTGCAATTGACAATTCTTTCTTTATACTGTCTTTGTTAAATGCTGTCTCATTTCCTTTTTTACTCTCTTCTCTCTTTCTCCATTTCACACTTGGGTTACTAAAATGCCTACCCAAGCAGTGTTCTTTTTTTCAATGTTTCTCCTTTTTTAACCAGTCTACTCTCTACTACAAAGTTGTTCTTTCTAAAAGAAAATTTTAATTATGTGAGAACCCTGCTCAAAAGCATTTAATTGCTCCTCGATTGTCTGGAAATTCCCCAACATTGCTTTAAGGCTCTTCATTTTTTAAAATAGTTTGGTTTTCCAGAATGTTCTGCATATTGCACCACTGTACTGTTGCTAACACTAATGTTAAACAAGTCTGTCCCTGAGATTTACATTTTTCACACTTTTCCTGTTACTGTACCTCAGAATTTCCCACTTTTCCCTGTCAAAATTTTAACATTTTGAAGCATTTGAAGATACCACCTCTTCCCTACCTTTTCTAACCCCCAAAATATTATTTCTTCCCCATTTGTATTCTTACAAACTCCCTTTATGTTTCTAAAAGAGATCTCGTACATTTTTTCCCCATATATCTACCTTTCTACGTATTTTTAGATTTTAGCATTTATTGGATGAGAAAAAAGAATTTGGAGATAGGGAGAATCACCTCTGAATTCTGACTTTATCACATACTGGGCGATCTCAAAAATTTTAACTTTCCTCTTATTCATTTTCCCACTGCAAAGTAAAAGTAGATAACTTTGGAGAGATTATGCATGTAGAAATCTACAAGGCACTTGTATCCACATGTAGACTACAGTTTGAGAAATAATGGCTGTGCACTAGCAGCAAAGACACTATGCTAGGATATTTCATGGGTATATTGACAGTGCCTGACTCGTATTAAATATATAATACATTTTTGTCAAAGGTATTGATTTATATCAATGTTTATTTCCGATGTACATCATAATTAACAAATGCTGGGTATTAAAGTAAAACCTAAAGATTTCAAGCACAAATCTACATAAAATTTGGAATCTAGATGCTTATAAATAAAAATAAATTTGTTGCAATTTTTTTTATATTTCTTCTTCAGGTTTCCCCTTCTTAGGAAGGGATATATTATTTTAATCCAGGAAAAATAAGTAAGCTATATTATATTCCATTATATATATTGCTGTCCCCAAATCATTTTCCTCAGTGCTGACTTTTCCAAAATTAGCTACAATGAAAGCCTTAAGGCTTTTCTACTATAGGTAATTTCTTATTAAAAGAATCTTATTTTTCAGGGACCAACAATCCTGCAATTTAGTTGTAGAAATTAACTTTATGACACATTTTCTTTTATCTCATAAAAAGAAATTGTCCAAATCCAAAGGAAATAAGACTTAGTATGGACAAATATTAATAAATATAAAAATTCAGCTTGCTGCAATATCACTTTATGTTACTCTACTGATTTTCACTGCCAAAAATGTGTTAATGTGTAGTATTTTCAGAGAATTAAAAGAATGAACATTTTTTGGCAAAAGAAAGCAAAGTGTTCTAATTATATCTACAATAATATTGTAGTCTACACTTATAAACATAACACAATTTTGAATACAAGCTATCAAATAAGATAATTTAACACAGTTCCTGCTAACTTATATTTCTCAAAAAATGTATTTAAGAGTTCAGTCAAAATTGTAATATTGAATATTTTACATATAAAGTTCATCTCTCTCTAGAATACCAAATACTGAGAGAACAAGTCTAACATTGTTGATTTTGTTAATTTAAACTGTTCATCACCTATTATTAACTAAGATTCCTCAAGTTACTCAAATTTTAACCATTGTGAATTTTCATTCAGAATTAGGCTAAATCTGTCTGAATTTACAGAAAATTCAGTTTTTCTCAGGTTTTGACTAGTATAACCATATATTTTGACCAACAGATACCTTTTTGTTAAATTTTATTTAAAAAATATATATCCACTATATTCAGGTAGCTCAAGTTAGAGATATATGATATTGAAAACAAAACATTACAAAGAACCCAGAATATCTTCAGTTTCAATGGTTTAGCTACAGCAAAATGTTAAGTAAATCACTTTTATTAAGCCTGACCCATCAATTGCCGTCTTATTTGGTTGTAAACTGTTTCTGTAACTAGAATCAACTAATTATTTACAGTTGCTTAGTGTATGAAGAAGGAGAAGAGAAAGAAAAATGTGGTGTTGCGCAGACACTAATTTCTTTTGCTTGGATAATTAGCTGATTCCCAGATAGTAGTTAACTTAGTGTGAGGTCTAGTTAACAATTACTATGATCGCTTATGATTTTAATAATCACTTTTTGAGTACCAAACACACCACATTCTCAATCAATTGAATTCTTTATGAACAACTGGAAAATATTAAAATAAACACAAGAATGATGACTCCTAAGATGATGAATTCAACTAACTAACTAACTAAATAAATAAAGTTTTCTTTGATGATTTTAATAGTAGCACTAATGAAGCTACTCAAATTTTTAGTAAAGATAAATTTTAATAGGAGATAGAATAAAAATTTAGAGATTTCAATATAGTATGTTTTCAATAATATGTACAGGTATAAATATAATTAACAGAATCACTAGAATAAGAATAATTCAAAATAATCAATCTTCAAATCAATATTTGATTAATATTTTAAAATAAAAAATTTGGCCAAATTCCAAAAATTAAAGTGATAATGAATTATAAATTTATATTCTGGTATATTGAAATTATCTATTTTTCTCTATGTTTCTCTATCCAGATAGCTAGTATATTAAGAGTAACAACTCATTCTATTTTGTTTTTTAATATGCATTGCTTGTAAGAGTATCTCTGTGATACCAATTAATGAGCATTAATCTAATTAGATAAGACCTGTTTACTTATTTGCTTATTAAAAAAAAATAATATAGAATCTGGTGACTGTATTAAAAGGTCAACCAAAATTGGCCAACTTCTACAAGAACAACTGTCAGTTTTCAAGAAGTGACAAATATAATAATGTCCCTTATTACTTTTTTACCCCACAACGACCTCACCTCCCAACTAAATATGAAAACCTGCATATTCTTAACAGTAAGAAGAACAAAACATACCTTATAATTGTATTATCATATTGCTTCTTCTGAAAATGGTCAGAATGACAGTCACTTAAATTGTCACATGTATGGTTTACTGCTTTACATAGTTTGTTACACTTTGGTGGCTGTCTTCTCATTTTCAGAAAGCATTTCACTCTCTGCCACTTTTTCCTTAGCCTTGTGGTCTTCATACAGTGATTTTTCGCAAATGCAGCTATTCCTTTTTGTCATCAAAACCTGTCTGCTGCTGTCATGTCATAGGTATGAATATTCTGCTCCAAATCAGGATGAAAAATGTTCATATAAAAATTCTGACACACATGATAGAAACAATATAATTTCATAGCATTATTAAACAATTAGAAATCCACTCGCAATCCAGCTGTAATTAAGGTAGTTTGCCTTATTGGTGACTTGACTGTCATTAGATGGTAAGGATGTCCAAATGAAGTCGCTGTTCCCTAACTAGAAATGTCCGAGTCCATGAGCGTTCCTTAAGGACTGATGAAGCAGAGGCTTGTTTTAATGAATGCCTAATAATATATCTTTCATTTAAAAATTAAGTTGGTATTTTAAAAAGCTATTCTAAGAAATATGATATTTTTAATTACTTAGATGTATTAGTCTGAACCAAACAAAATTCACACAAATTGTTCATAGTACACTTTTAAAAAGATAAAGGTACCCACTGCAAGTATCCAAAATGAATCTACCTACAGCTGCAGAATATGTTGTGGCTATGCCTTTTAACAATGATAGCGTATCTTTGATAATATACATTCTTAAATATATCATTTGCATTACCTGGTCACCAATAAAATTTTCAAAAACCTCAGCATTTCAAATACTCAAAAAATATTAGCAGTTTTAATTCTATATACATATATTTTTATATATTTATGTTGCTAATAAATTGGATTAAATGCAAAGTTGTGAACTGGATAAGAAATATACAACAATGAATTTACAACTGAATTATTTTAAAACATTGTCATCCATAATCCCTTTTTGAATTTAATTTTTTTCTGATAAAATCAAACTATAAAAACATGCTTCTATAACTGTCAACCAAGTTAATCTATTCAGTAATGTCCCTTATGTATTTATTATACTGTGTGAACATTACAGACAACCATATATGACAATGTTCAAAATAATTCAAAAGTCTAAGTTACAAGGAACGTATTTCCAGCCAGATCACAGGTTATTAACTTCTGCCTTCTCCAAATATAAAAGCACAACGATTTCTCCAATTCTGAGAAAGTAATTATGCCTTTCAAAGACTGCAGAAGAAATTCAAGGTAAGTTCAATTGAGTGAATACTAAGGAGTGTAGATGAAAATCCTGTAGATAAATATTCAGCTCAGGGACCAGGGTTAGATCAGTAGCTCCAAGTAGTAGAAATAAAATGAGACTTATAGTCACCCAATTTATTTCCTTTTCCTAATGCTTTCCCCTGACATTATTCTTTACGGCTAATCAGGGTTTCTTTCCCCACTAATGTACCAAATAAGAGAATAGAGTTACAACTCCGCAGTGTCTTCCCAGCCTAAAACATATCAGCAGTACATTTATCTATCATCTATCTGTGTATCATCTATCATTATCTATCTATCTATCTATCTATCTATCTATCTATCTATCTATCTATCTATCCATCCATCCATCCATCCATCCATCCATCCATCCATCCATCCATCCATCTAGCTATCATTGGTAGTTTTAGATAAACAGAAATAGAGTTAAATATTACTTTTTCTTCTTCACCTAGCAGTCTCTTTTTGTATATAGACAGGGAATAGTAGAAACAAGCAACACACACACATTCACACAAACACTAAGTTCCAAACTCATAGACTAAAAACAAATAAATTGACAAAAACTATCTACACGTCAGGAAGAAGTATTAAAGAAATATCATCACATAAACTAGGCCCAAAGCTTTGCTCTCAAACTTGCACTTTCTAGGAACTGTGAATGAAGAAATGATGCAGGCAGTGAAAAGGTCCCGGCATGTACGGAGTCCTAGCGCTGACGAAAACAATGGTGGAAAGCGTTCCCTTCTCCAGCTCTTTCTCTTTACTCTTTGTTTAATTCCGCTAACTCCATTTTATCCCCAGTGGAACACCTCGTATCAACCCAAAGAGTCAGTGAGTGTGTTGTGGGTGAAAGAAGAATCCTACGCAGCATTCTTGAGAATGGAGAGTGAGGGGAGCAGGAAATTTCAAGTGCACAAGTAGGAAAAAGATCAACTTCCAGAAACACTGAACTGTGGTGACTCTTCTTTAGTAGCTATTTCATATTAAAATCTTCGAGTGACTCAGGTTATTAAAATTGTCTTAAGCAGTTCGCAGGTAAGTGTAGCTTTAAAATTCAATTACAGAAACAAATAGCTATTTGTAATTCAAACTTAACTAACTTTAGGAGGTTAGAGGAATAAAATAACAGAAAAGAACCCAGGAGAAAAAGCACACAAATAAATTATTTGTACATAACACATAGTGCAACTTTTCCTTGTATATGATACTTTTTATATTATTTCTCTAAGTATTATTTCAAGCTTCAAGAGTATTCAAGTAAATTAAATGAAGAATAAAATTTCCTCAATTTTCAAAATTTTAGTTTTACACAAAGACATTCGCATGAATAAAAATAAAGTAATTTTTAAAAAAAATTCTTGATTACGAAAAATGATTTTCTTATTATTTAACTCAATAAGGACTTTGAAATCATCATAAAACTCCTGTAATAAAAATGGACTCTAACTTAAACAAAATATTAAGGAAAGGAAAAACTAAAATAGTACATAGCAAGTAGGGCACTGGAATGCAAAACAGGGAAAAAAAGACCTATATTTTATACAATGAATCATTATCCACATAAAGAATAAAGTAAAAAAATAATGATCTGGAATTATGTAATAAGAAGTATTTTTTCATACTTCAATAATAAAACCATTTCTCTTTTAGATAAATAGTAGAAAAAAGAAATATGCAAGTAAATAATTCTAAGAAAGACTATAAAAAATAATTCTGCTGTGACACATTAGAAAGATATCAATTAACAAGTTAGTAGTTACAAAAACGTTATAGGGATGTATAGTATTAGAAATATAGTCAATAATATTGTAAGAACTATGTATAATGTCAGATGGGTACTAGCTTTATCAAGATGATCATTTTGTAAGTTGTATAAATTTCTAATCACTGTGTGGTACACCTGAAACTAATATCATATGCCAACTGAAATTAAAAAATAAAAAAAATAATAATAAAGTAATATATCAAACCAGGAAAAACAAGGAGAAAAGGGAGACTAATTCACAGTAAGAGGTCAGTATTTCACATGGTTTTGCTTTTTTGTCTTATTCTCAATTACATAACATCTAGTTATACACTGTTATTATTTGTAAAGAGGATAAAAAAAAGATTTTTAAAAATCCGATTAAGGTGGATATGCATTGCTATATTTATTCACTGAGACTCTTATTAAATCTTTTCTGGTCCAAAACTATTACTTAAAATATTTGTATATTTGACAATGAAATTTGAAAATGAGTGGATATTGCTAATATCTTGTTTACCATCCCACAAATCGGATAACAAGCATATGCACAGTTAACAAGGTACAGCCTACCAATGCTACATTAGTGGACCATATTCTGTCTTGAGAACATGATCAATGGAGATTCTGTTTCATAAATCTTGGCATTAGGGATAAAAAGATTATTAAAAGATTCTGCTGCCCCTTCAAATTTTCAGCATGTTCTCATGAAAATGGCTTATAAAATATAAAAAAGAAACAAACAAAAACTGAATGAAAAACGCAACCTCTCTTGTAAAACTTCATAACACAAACACATATACACATATCATAACTTAAAAAACACACTGAAAGGAAACACCGTTTGCTTGTTGTTATATTTGCAGACACAAAAGATAAGTTTATTGCACCAATTTACAATTGCTGACTATGCAAATTCTTTTTTATCTGCTATTTATTGGAGCATTTTAAGATATTTTAAAGATACTAATGATTTTGAAATACTTAAAATATAAGGATTACCTAATCATTTTATCACTTAGATGATCTTATAGGAAATAATGCACTGAGTTTGAGTTTTATTTTTAAAAATCTCAATTGTAAGACTGAAAGCATATTTGTGGTTTAGATTTCACATGGAAAAAATAAGCCCCAAAGTTTTCTGCTTTATTCAGGAAAGAATCACAGAATCCTATTACTATTTGAAGAGTTGTGCTTTTACTTAAGAAGCTATTTAAATTAGAATTATATTTGCAATTGAGGAGTATAGTAACAAAATATATTTCATCCAAGTTTGTAATTTATTAAGTAAATATGCATAATTGCTATGTATCTTTGACAATTTTTAAAATGTTGTATATATCAGAATAAATTTTGTTGTATGTGTGGAGAAACTGGTAACTATTGTACATACATTTCATTTTTCTCGTTTGTCCACATGAAAAATGTGGCAAACACAGTTTAAAACAAAGTTTTTAGAAAAAGTATTGACAGATAGTAGTTCAAAATAATTAGACTTGGTGCTCAAAATGCCTTGTCTTAAGTCTCATCTGTACCTCCAACTTTATTTTATTTTATTTTATTTTATTTATTTTTTTTACTCAAGATGGAAAATACAAACCACAAAAAGGTAGCTGAATTATTCTCTTTGGTGGCTATATGTTTTACCTAACTGGCAAGCTTCCCACTCACCCCCTGCATAGTTTCTGTCTTTGGCACTGAACTTGATTTCCTGTCCCACATTTTCCACTATCACTATTGTCACAGAATCTGGGATTCCATAGGTAGGAATATGTTTAATAGCTTTAAAATCCTTTTTGATCTCTGAAGCACCTTCATCGTAATATAGTTCTCACGAAATACATGTCATGAACGAATTAACACTTTCAAAAGAAATAAATTGGAAACAACATGATTGTAACTCTCTTAATGAACTGCAGGTTAAAAAGAAAGCCAACATAGAATGAGATTGTTAAGGGAGACATTGTTTATCTGTTTCACAGTTTTCCTAGGTTAAATACAACAAGATTGAGCCAATTACTAAGGTTGTGAGCAACAAGAAAAATGTAAATATAAACATTTTTCAAAATCCAGAGTAATATAAATCAATTACTTAAAGAGTAATCACAATGCACAGCACTTCATTGAATTAAAGTTGTCAGAGTGTAAGTTGATAATCATTTTAAAGTATCTTTGATTTCTATATATAGACAGATGCCATATCCTTATATTCTATTTGATTTAGTTACCAATTCTATCTGCCTCATTGCATTATTTAAAAAATAAAATAAAAATGCTATTTTATATACAGTCCATGAAAGGAATAAGTTAGTCTTGATACAGCGGTAAATACTTTAAAGATCTATGAATTACATTTAATTAAAACAATAGAAACCATAATAATATACTATGAAATGTGTGGCAACAATAATGTAAACACATGAATATAGTTCATGTAATTCATTATATAGAGACTTTTATACCAAAATTCTAAATTAAAGGGGAAAATGTGAGACCTCCGAACCATAATCCTAGTTAATATATAGTTATAAAACACTGGCACTACCCAAATATGAAAAAATATATATTACATACACACACACATACTCGTGCGTGCACACACACACACAACACCCATACATCTTGTGCAACAACAGTTCCAAATGATGAGACCTACATAATTCTATGGGGAAAACATTGCAGCAGCAATAACATGATTTGTTTGAAGAAAATCACTTCAAATGGAATTTTTGTCCAATACATCCAGTATTTCAAAAATGAATCTAATAGCAATGTTGCACAGATTAAGATGTAATAGGGTTAAAATTTGTTTAAAATTATTTATACAAAAATCTAATATGATTATCATATTTATGTATTTACTACCTGATAGATACTAAATTCAGAATCCTTAAATGTAATTTAAAGTTTATCATTTTAAAAATTGTCTTAGTTTCATCATAACCATATTCTTATTTTCTTTTGATTCATTATAGCCACATTTTACCCCACATGGGAGATTTTCACAGATTTTCAAATGGAGAGAAAATTAATATATATTATATGTATGGAAAAATAAACCAAACATTACTCTTCCGAAATATTTACAAATTGGTCATAGCTGTGATGCAGAGTATACATAAATGTATAATGTATTTTGCTTTTTTTGCTATTTTAAAATAACATTTTAAAATGATTGTCATGTACACCAGATAATGGCATTAGTTGAAATAAGCGAATACAAAGAATACGTGAAAATACATACTTCTAACTGAATCACCATGCAAAATATCTAGAGATCGGACAGGTTAAGATTTGCTACACAAATTTATTTTTTCTAGTTACTTTTAAATAAAAAGTACTATTTTCTTTAAACTATGTTTGTCTTCATTCTCTGGCATTATAAGTAATATAGCCTTTAGTGTTAGACATACCATATATAACAGACTTTTAATGTAATTTTATTTAAAAAATATTTGCAAATAAAAACATAACCATATAAAATTTGAATAAAATATCTATACATTGTTTAACTTTAATATATATACATTCAATTTTGCCACTGTATATATGTGGTTATAATTTTCAAGTTACTTTACGAAAATGTGCACAATTATATTATATAATATGATGTAATATTTTATCAATATTATGATCTTAGATTTTCTCAATTAGTCACCAAAATTAGTATGTCATTTTTTTCTCCAATTCATCGAATAAAAATGTAATTTAAACTATTGAGTATTTAAATCATGCGTAAGTATCCACATTTCCATTTTTAAACACATATAACCAGAAATCTGAATGTTAGTATTGTGTATAAAATCACAGTTCAGATGTCTAAAGAGATTCGAATTATTGAAAGATGATTCTTTTTTTCTATTTAAAAGTATTCACTATGTTTGAGCATATGATGTCTAGATATGTTGGATGGCTCTAACATCCAACACATATAATAGGTTTTACATTTCTAACTTATGAAATTCATTACAAAAGTAACTGATCTGAATTAATTTTAGTTTAAATGTCCTTTGAATGCACAAATAGCTAAATAAAATTTATTTATTACTCAGTGTTATTTTTATTTTTAATAAAAATAGTGATTTTATTTTCACATAACAAATACAATTTAAATTAAGCAATTTTAATGAATATATTAATATTAATAGCAGGAAACTGACTTAGTATTATTAAATGAATAAAAAGAGTAGGAGAAAAATATCTTCCCCAAATACAAAAAACTAACTTTCATTTTGATTATGCTAAAAATTTTGAAAAGATGTTTCTTTTATTTTTATCCCTCATCATAATTAATAGGGTTAGTATTCATAAAATAAACTTTCATATTTACCATCAGATTTCTATTGAAAAAATTGAGAATACTGATGTACTTTATAAAACAAAGAATTATCTACTATATTTGGTAGCTTTGAAAGTATTATTTTACAAAGCACAATATTAACATATATAAAATTTTAATATTACTTATTTAATATATAATTGATTATTTTGGAAAAGAAATTATGAGTTTGTAAAAGATAAAATCACTAAGTATTTAAAATTCAAAAAGTAATGCAATTATATTCTATTAATCTTTAGTGGACAATCATAGTGACTGAGCAGAATTTTGAAATATATGAATATTAAATATGTTGAGAAATTAAACCATGCGGTTACAATGTCAAAAAACTCACATTTTCAACTCACAAACTCTCCAAAATATCTGAAATGACCTCAAGAAGTAATTACTTCATCCTTCATGTGTTTATAAAGGTTAAAATGAAAAGGTTAGATGGGAAGAAAAAATTTATATTTTGGTATCAAAACAGCTTAAAGACTTCTAAAACTGTGCTGTTTGGGGTTCATAAGTGAAAATCTAAACCACTTTATTTAAGCCTATTCTCTAAGTTTAACAAAATACATAAAGTATATATTAATCATAATCTATTTTATCATACCTCAAATATGAAGACAGCTAAAATTTTAACATAACATTTCCTAAATTATAATTGATGTATGAAAAAGCCTAGAAAAATGTCAACATATATTTTAAAAAAATACTCTTTCCTATAGTCACAGTACTTTGTAATTAAATGCAGCGATATTTTAAAATATTAAAACTCTCTCACTGAAATATACATGAGCTGGCCCCAGAGAAAAATGTGTCCTTGTGTAAGAAACTGCCCTGGAGAATGTATTATTCCTTCTGGATTACTTTTTCCCTCCAAGTAACATTCTCATTAAAAGGATGAACTGATTATCTCATACCCAGGGGAAAGCACACAATGCCCAGAAAAGCTTTCTAAAAAGATAAACACCTCATCAGGCTTAAAACATCAGGAGCATATCTTTGAAATTCCTGAACGTTTCACCAGGGTCTTAAGAAAGGCAGGCTCTCTGAACAGTAGTAATGTAAGTGAAAAACAGCAATTGTTACTTTTTAAAAATTATTTTTAAAACTTAGCCAATTGTACCAATGAAACAAAATTAACAATTTAAATTTAAAATTGGAATAAGTTTAATGTCTAAATGCTCAAGATTTATTTCCATTTTTCCTAAACTATTGATTTTTTTAAAGTGGATTAAGAATGGAATCATTTGAAAAATATTCCTGTTTTTTTTTTTAATATATTTTAAATTCACTAGTAGCATCCCCAATGGGTTTCAAATGTAAATGTGCATGACAAGGTAGTAAACAGTCTCCTAATATTCTATTGATATTTCGGACTTTCTTGAAGTTTATTTCAAAGTAAATGATGTGATAGACCACAAATATACACCGAATTCACCTTAGTCTGTAGATATTTATGAATGCATATTTGTTAATTCATTAGGAGAGTGACTACTGAGTGCAAGGTATAGTTTTAGGATCTTACAATAACAGCCATTATCTCAAATATCTCTTTTTCCTACTACACCTTTATTTAGTTGAATTTTGGCAAGTTAATTGTAAATAAAAATAATAATCAAAATACTTCCGAATTAATTATCCATTGCACCAAATAAAAACATATTTGTATAGAACAATATGTTGTAAGATAATATTAAGACCTTTTTATTAGATATCAATGTCAGCTTGCTACAATTTTGATATCTTTCGATACGTTTTATGTACTTGAATTTTTCTTAATAAAAATGATTTAATTATTATATTTATAATTTGTCATTGTTAACATTTTAAACTCTAAACATTAGAGTTCTTTATTTATAACAATCTATAAAGATTTTTTTAATCATTTAAGGGGGAACTCAGATCATTACTGAGACTAATAAATAGTAGTTGTAGTGATATTTGAAAATATTAAGAATGGAAATGATTTCATTATTGAATTAACAAATTTATACTATTAGATAAAAGAAAATTAGTACTACCTACATTGTTAATAATTGAATAACAGAGTAGTTGTTAATTTTAGAATATTAAAATAATGAATAATATATCACATATTTATTCTACCTTCAATAATTAACTCGGAAAAAATAAGTGAAAGATCCTTAAATATTACATATAGTAGATTGTTGATACATTTTTGTATGATATTTAATATTACCTCTTATCTAATAAAATAATTATGCCTAAGATTGTTTGAATTCAAGCCAAAATAATGAAAATTACCTCATACATAATTTCAAAATGTGTTATATGCAAATAAGATAAGCAAATTTAGGAGAAAATTACCATTAATTTAGAAATAGCACTCAATTTTTTTGAGAAATAAATTCTTATATTTTTTTTTGAAATATACTAAAAGCTCAATGTAATAATTTCATAGAATAAGAATGTATAATAAAGTCAGTAATACTACACTAAGTTCCTTCCTTTTCAAAGTTGTATCTTTAAATTTACTGTGAAGTATTGAAAATGATCATTTAATTTTGTAAACAACAAACTGCTAATGAAGAAAGTGAAAAATGCAATTCAAACTAGGATATCTGGATATAGATATACACATATACACACATACATAGAGATATGTTTTCATCTGGAAGATATAATCATACCTTTCATAGGTATATAGTGTAAATAACAGTAATTAATTGTCATGTTGTTAATTTTCGAATTACAACTGACATACTCCCTGCAGAGAAAATGGAAATCTACATTTTTAAGCTTTTCATTTGATTGTGCATTGTATTAATTTTTAAAAATTGAAAATAAGGCAGGCACGCACAGGAAAACTTGCCAAATGAAACATTGTGTGTAATGAAAAAAGAAACATAATTTAGAATTTTAGAATCATCCTTCTGCCATGTTGTTAAAGGCTGCCATTTGTTATAAAGTGACAGCAAATAACATAGAACTATTATTTTGTTATTTCATACCTAGCTTATTAAACAACTTTCAATAAAGGAAAAAGTTAACATTACATGACCGCCAAACCAAATCAGGAGTAAAAATAAATATCCAACTGACAGCATATTTATATAGCAAGTCTAATTCACGTTGTTAGAAAAATAATAGAAATAAAATCCAAAATTTCTTTATAAAATATATGTGTTCAGTCTCAAAAAAAAAAGGTTAAAGTATTGTAAAAGAAAATGAACAGATTTGGAGAGTTTGGGAATCTCATTACATTCTATCTTACTTCCTTTAGATATTACATCAAATTACAAACAACTTATTACTAGCATAATCAACAATATTGAAGAATGTATTTCCTCTACTCATTATTTTATTCTAATACTCTGAAAAAAATAGTTTTGACAATTCTGTCTCCCCCTTTAAAAAAAATTTTGGTCCTACGTTTATTGGATCAGATTTTCCAAGTTACAACTTCCATTCTGGAAATAATTCTCAAGATATTTGACATTTGATACGTTTTCATTGAATTGACCTTTTTCACTATTTTCAAGTATATCTTCAGTTAAAAATTTTGGGAAAAGCTTCTATTGTTAACTGTGATTATAATTTTCGCTCTGTAATAACATACTTCTTAAGTTACTATTCACACTCCCTTAGGATGTCCAAGGGCCTGTTGGAATCAGGATAGTTTGCAAAATCTGCTCTGGAAGACTCCAAGTCACTGTAAATATTTAACATGTACAATTACAATTCTAATAGAATATTCAATTAAAGTAAATCAGTTTTCTCTGGTCGTAAAATTATTCATTCTTATTTTCTTCTATATTTACTTTGATTTCTTTATAATACAAACCTACATAGAATCTGCTACTTCAAATATATATAAAGTATTAATAAACTGGGAACTTCTAGAGAACAATGCCTAAAAACACATGATTATGATACATACATTTTAATATTGGAAGAACAAATCTTATTTAAACATGGTTGAAAGCTCAAAGCCCTCAAGGTCCAGGAGATAATATGATATTATATGAAGCTGCTAGGTTAAGACAATATAGAAGATGCTTATCCAGCCTAAACGCATTCAAATTCATTTCCTTTTTTTCAAAAAGGAAACAAAATTGTTCTATTCAAATAAAACAGAATTTTTAGGATTTAGCTGTGGCTCACCACTTGGTGAACATTGCTTTAGTGTTATAAAGCATACAGTAGAGGCATTTTGTAAATTATAGGAGCTGCCCAGTTAATCAAAGTGTATAATTTTAGGTACATCAACATTCAAAGAAATTTTCACCTTTATATTTAGATACTATATATTAAAGATGATTATTAATGAGTGACAAGTCTATATCCACATCCTCACACATTGTCATGCTTACATAGTAGTTGGATTGTCACACTAGGAATGATGTGAGATAATCATATTTTTAAATTTAACAACCTGAGGGGAAACAGACCAACTTTTTCTTATCAATTTTTTGGTGAAGGGAAATAATTTGAGTTTCAGGAATCAAACATAATAATAGAGATGTTTCTTCACTATGTTTAAAATCAGGCACAGGGCTTTTAAATGAAAGTGTAAGCCAAAACCATAATAGGACAAGGTGACTCAGGTGCTTCCCCCAGATAAATATTCTTAAATAAAAACAAGAGTTCATGGTTAAATTAAAATTTAAAAAAAATTATTCAAGCCATATGGAGGTAGCCATTTCATAAAATGTATAATTTTACACAAGGACACTTTGTAAATGGTTTTCAGTATATATAACACTGTTTGCTTTGGAGATATTTTAAATTTAGAATCAAAATACTCAATATTCGTCTTTTACCTTTTTCTTATTAAAATTTCTAATGAGATACCCAATTTTCATCTAAAACATAAGGGTCTTTAATCATAGTGAGAAACAAAAGTACAATTGTACTTATAATGAATGTAAATAGCAGTAGGGTAAATGATTTTGAATATTCTCTGACATATATGGCTAATTTTTGAATGTTCACATTTGAATGCACCTATGTAAATATTTATTAACTAGTTTTAAAAATTTGGGGATAAATATAAAGTTGAAGGATCTGTTTCAGTAAAACAAAATTTGATTTGCAATTTAACAAGTGCTAATTAATAACTGTTTATTTTAATATTTGCTACCTAAATGTCAAAACAAAAGAAAAGCATGAAAACAATGTATATTTGTATACTTTAAGAGTACTTTAGCAAGGATAGAGTTCTGTAATATAACGAAAAACATGTACTGAAAACTTTTTACTTAGGAGCGGAGATAAAGTCGATATTAAAATCAGTATGTAAATAAACTAGATAATTATAAATTTTGATTATTAGGATTGTCAGAAGTGAAACACCCTTTTGACTTTGTACTTAAACACAGCAAGAATATTCTATTGTAATGTTAAAAAGCATGATTTTTGTACAGGTAGTTTATATAGATATATCATTACAGATAAAATATATGTATAATTAAGTATTTTACATGTAAATTTGACATTTAATATTAAAATTTTTAGTCTACATGAGCCTGATGGACCTCTCATAAAGAAAGCATTCTGGTCAAAGTCTCTATTGTAGTATCTGACAAAGAATTTTGCTTACTAAAGTAACATGGGGTTACTGCCACCCTTCATGTTTTATTTAAATAGGCCCATACCTAATTACAAATTGAAAATATACACAAATTTTGGCTTCATTACCCAATATTAGGTTTTGTTTTTAATGAGTCACATAATAAGATTCTTAAAAAAAAATGTTAGAAATGGTACAAATTTTTACTTGTGGTAGAAATAAATTTGCAAGAAAAGCTAAAATACGTGTATTCCAGAATGCTGAAATGTAACCAAATTTTGCTACTTGAATATATATGATTCAATACTGAAGGATTATAATTTAATGTGAATTGAGTTTATTTTGTAATATGTTAAAATATTTCTGAATATGTAATGATCCACAAAGAAGTTTGTCGAAAATAGACTAAGATATTAATGTCTTCAATAAAGCCACAATTTAATTTCTGCATGTTAAATAAAAAAAACCTTGAAAACATTGTTTCGTAACCTAGTTTTAGAAACATGAAGTTTTGAAACATATTTATGTTTATTTTATACTAGAAATACGTAATATTCTTTCATGATCACTGAAAGAGACCTAATTAAGCAAAAAAAAACTCTTTGGAAGACTTCCATTGAACAAATCACTATTAATATTACTTCTCTTCTATAAAATGACTTTTCTAAAGTCTAATAAAATATATCTGATATACTTGGCATTATTCAATGTATCATTACATTTTCATTTTGACATAAATAGAAAATGAGAAGGTCAAATCACTTCTTATTTGCATTACACCAATTCTCTATGAAATATTTGTTTTGATCTTCAAAATTTTTTTAATAAGAAACAATTTAAATCGCTCTTAAACTGAATTAAGGTTAAATGTAGTTCTTTTAAAAAATGGGTACAAATGCTATTCATTTTATAATACTATTTCAGTTATCATGAGAAATATTTGACCTGTGTCTTATAAGCCAAATGCTCTACTCTAAACAGAGGAAGAAAAGGGTATTATATTATTATTACGATCAAACATAATGCATAAAATTCTTCTCTTTTCCTCACTCTAACATGTCTAAACCATAGAACATAAAAATATGATTTAAAATAACTATAAAAATTGAAATATAAAGAGAGGTAGATGAAAATTAAGTATGCAATCTTCTCTTTGATAATATGGATTTTCTATGCCATATACTTGCTACATATAGTGATAGATATTTATATATTTGTAGAAAGATATTAAATTAATTTAAATTAATGATAAAAAGCACAGCCATCAAATGCAATATTAATAAGATTCTTTTGAATATAGATGTTAGATAATTATTTTTATGCACATGACTATTGGCCATCCAACTACTTTGATTTTATTGTCATATGTTTGTATTTCACAAAGTAGAGAACTTCAAAGGATTTGGAGAACATTATCCATAAATTAGATAGTTAATTTAATAACAGTTTAATTACTGCTTTCGCAACCTTTTATTTCCTTTGAAAGTCAATTAATTAAATGTTCCTGTGTTCTACCATTTAAATCAGTTCTTTTGCTGTTTTTAGTTCCTCTTTCTCAGTCTAAAATTTATTCTTAAAATTAGTTATACCAAATACTTTGCCTCCTCTGGAAATATCTTAATTTAGAGCCATCTGAAATGTACAAGTGCACATTTCTGAATGGATTAGAAACATATTTGTGGTCTGCTTTATTCTCCCTAATTTGGAGTCACCTGACCTTGGAAGCAATCTATTGAGCTCTTTAAGTAGTTTTTGGCATTTCACATAGAGACTGAACTATTCTCACACTTTCCCTTCCTCTACTGAAAAATAATGAAGAGAAAAGAATAAGAAGAGGAAAGGAGGGAGGAAGTAAGATGTAAGAAAAAAGGAAGAGAGTCAAAAAATTAAGAGTGTGGAAAGAAAATTACACATTTAATTTAAATAATTTGCTAACAACATAACTTAGTAACAAAAATAGAATTAACAATATAAGGTAAAAGAAACTGGTATATTAGATTAAGGTCTTCAATTCTAAACTTTTCCACACTATGTATGAATGTTTTCATTACACACTAGTTTGATTTTCCTATTGAGGTTGAGGGAACAATAGTGGGACAGACTAGGATACCCAGGACATTAATCAAAACTTTCCACTTCGAATATGTAAAGGTGATAATCTTGCCTAAACAAAAGGTGTGTTCCAAGTATGACATTTATATTAAAGTTGATTAACTCATAACTTCAATCAATAGTTTAGCTGTAAATGATTTAGAATATTAGGATACAAATTACCCACATTTACATAGAATATACTTTCTCTGAGATAATTCAAGTATTTACATTATAATCATACATAGATAAAAATAAGATTTTGTAGTATCTACTTGGAAATATATTTGTATGCAATTATGCAACATATCAAATAGAACAAGCACAAAAAGTAAGCTTAGTTTGCATCCAAATTTTAATTGATGCCTGAAACATTACATATTGTTGTTCTCCAAAATTCTATGGAGAAAATTTGCAGAGTCCCTTAATTCAATCATATACCACTGACATACTCAATTTAATTATTTATCAAACAACCAGAAAAAAACAAAAATTAAATATTGAAAACCACACAACTTATGTTCTATTGTATATGTTACTGTATTGACAGGAAAACGTACAAGAGAAAAATAATTCATTTTTAATTCTATCCAGTTTCATGATTCTACATGTCAAAAAATTTTCAAGTTTATTAGAGAAATTATGAGTTCGCTTTTATCCTCTTAATAGCTGGGAAAATATAATTTAGAACTTAGAAATAACCTGTTTTCATATACCACATAATCGTTATTTTTGAGATCTAAAAAATGTTGTACGCCTTAGGAAGAGTGAAGGTATAAATGAGCCACCTAAAGAGAGTATATGTGACAAATTATGTGCAATAGTGCTAGTTCAAATTGTTAGTTTGTAAATTTTTGAAAAGTACAACAATTAACTTTCTTTGGAAGCTATTTATATTGTCCAGAACTACATCTTTAATTTCATGTAATTCTTATCTCCCACATGTTATGCATCAATTAGGAAATAAAACTTAGTTACATGGAAGCTTCCACTTTTCACTATTCTTTTATAATTTATACAACACCACCATATCTACATATATAGAGAAAGTGATTTTGACATGTTTAAAAGAAAAATAACTCCCATTGTGAAGAGAAATTAATAACAACCCCAATTGTGAAATCAAATGATAGTATTTATTTTTCTTTTCTAATCCTGGATCTAATATGGAGGAGGTAGATGAAAAGTAAGCAAAACATTTTTAATTTTTCATGACGTTATCACATGGCATTATTACTCTTGTTCTTTTCCCTTTAAAAAAAAATTGGAAGGGAAAATGTTGCACAGAATGGGGATAGTTTACTTCACTTAGCTAATATAGCATTACTATATATATACTTTTTTAATTCCTCAGGGAAACTATTGCCACCTGTTCACCTGAATTCGAGCAGTTACTTCCAATTTACTCATGGGTGAATGCTGCCTCTTTGTGGCAGAATGCCATGGAAAGTGTTCCTTAAACATAAAGTTCATGAACAGCCCTTGATATTGTACACATGTCAGGTGAGATTATGGGAAGACCCACCAACAGCAATGAAGAACATGGCTCTTTAATTTTCAGATTAATTCGGACGTTTCCTACCCTTAAATAGTAACCTAAATTCACTGGCAAACCTTATTCAGAGGTGAACAGCTCATTCTTACCAACATTTTGAATGTTTAAGATATAGATCAACTTGAGATAAAGAATCCATCACAATTGTTGAAGGTAGTTTTACACAAGTGAAAATACGGAAACTATGGAAATTTGTAGACTGAATAAATAATATCGACATGACAAAATATATAATATTAGGAGAAAAAATGAATATGCAATATATTACTTACCATGCTCCATGTATTAGATGAATATTTCAGTAAGAAAAAGTATACAATTAAAATTTCATTAATAAACACCTTAAATGACATATTTAGAAAAACATAATTCCCTGAACCAACATATAGGAATAATCATATATGTATATATATTTTTAATCTGACAGGGGAAACATTTTTCTATTAGGAATGAATTACCTGCTATGTCCTAAATTGTTAATAATGGAGATTCAGTCAATCACACATAGCTAATTCTTTTGTACTTTAAGTAATCATTACTTCAATCCCTCATATTTGACATAGTTATCAAGTGTTTATTCAGAAACTATTTAAAAAATTACATGTGCTGGGATACATATAAGACTGTAACAACAGTAGCCCCATCTTACAGAGATCCTGTTTGTGGTTATCATCATTGCTTGCTGCCCAGAGGGATAAAGACATTATATAGAGATTTGTACAGTCCATCATTTGGTCTTCTGAGGTGCTAGTACACGTGGATCTGTACAAATGCAACTGGGTTTGGTTAAACAATCAAAAATCGGCTACAATAGTAGTCAAATCAATACATAATTTTGGTTGACTAATAAAAATACTTTTAAATCTTCTCTAATAAAACCAGAAACTTGCACACGATTCTCATTCGAATGGCCCAATTAATTGCCCAAATTCATTTCTTTTATACATTGAGATACATATATTTTTTTAAATTAATGATCCAATTGGGTGGGTTGCATTGGCTTTAAAATTTTGCTGTTAAATTCTCCATAGTTTTAATTATTTAAAATGTCTTCCAGATAGCACTTCAGTTTTGGAAATGCAGCTCCTGAAATAGTGTGACACCTCTGTGAAATCATAGGCTAAATAGTGAATGAAAGAGAAATGCTAAATGCGCATATAAAAATAGGTGCTACAATAAAATATTTGTATATTTCATCAATAAGTTATTTTGACTAATCAATTATGGATCATATAGCTCTGTAATTTTAATGATTTGTCCGCATCTATGGTGATCCTTTTAGAGATCACAATACTTTTGTTTTTAATTCAAATGTCCAGAATGCATACAAACACATTCTTTAAAAAGAAATTAAAGAATGAGGAGGGAGGCAAAGAGGCAGAGAGAGGAAAGACGGGAGGAGGAGAATGGGGGAAAGGAAGGGAATTAACTTTCTATTAAAGTTGGGGTGTGCTGATCTTGCCACGAAAGCCATCTAGACCCACCCATGGCTTAAAGGGGGAGAAGTGGAGGGGAGAAGGGAGCAAAAGAGGAAGAGTGGAATCTATGCGCTGCCATTTTCCACCATTCTTAGCACTTCCAACCACTACAAAAATGACTGCGACCTTTAAGTCACCCGCGTAGACAATTGCTTCCAAAAAGCCCTTCTCTTCTCCCCCACACGCAAGAAAAAGTGATGTGCCCAGTTTACACAAATGTTTCCCCACGTGTAAAATTAAAAGGAAATTGCACACCCTTTCAGTATCTTCCGCGGAAACTGAGAATCTCGTGCCAAGGCACTTCACTCTAAACGTTGAAACAACACAATTAATCAAAAAGGGTTCACCGTGTGTATCTGCTTGCTTGTTTGTCTTAAATGCAAAAGCTCCAAAGGAGTTTCTTTGCTTTTAGAACTGGCTGAATGTGGTCTGTTTTTCCAGCACTTCGAGGTAGTCCGGCTCAACGTTTAGTTTTGCTTTTAACTCCAGATACTCGTTCCGGTTGGGTTCTACAAAGACAGCACTGGGGGGGCTGTAAAGCACCGGTTCCCGCAGCCTGCTGTCCCCTGCCCCCGGGTGCAAATACTGATGGGGGCGTCTCAGGTCATAGTTAGGGGAGAAAGTGTAAGCTGCAGGGCTGCATGGGAATTTAGGATATTCCGGGAGGCTATTGCCGGCGGGGGTGGTGGAGCAGTGTTTGTCCGGTTCTAAAATGCCCCTGTAAAAGCGGTCGGCATCCTGAACCGGCGACAGTAGATCCTCCCGGGGCTCGATGGTGCTGACGCTATAGGCGGGGCTCCGCAAGTGGTGGCTCTCTCGCCTCTCCTCCTCCCCCGGCTGCAGCTGCAGCTGCGGCGGGGGCTGCTGCTGGGGCTGCGGCGGCGGCGGCGGCGGCGGCGCCGGCTGCTGCTGCAGGTGGTGGTTGCTGCTGTAGGTGACCTTGAGCTCGTGCAGGTCTTTGTAATCCTCCACCGAGTTGCCCTCCCGGGAGCGGTAGATGGGGTTTTTGCACATGTGGCCCAGTGGATGGGGGATGTACTCATACACGTGGCCCGCGGGCGTCTTCACCTTGGGCAGCGCGGGCCCGCGGTGGTGCACGTGCGCGTGCGGGTGGCCGCCCGCGCCGCCGCCGCCGCTGTACACGCTGTACTGCATGTTGAAGGAGCTTACGTCGGAATTGTTTGTGCTGGTGTGATCGCTCTGGTTCTTCTTCCTGCGCTTCATAACCAACACGAAAAGCCCGGCAGCCACGAAGACTGACATGATGAAAACCAGCAGCAGGCTGAGGATCAGCACCGACAAGGGAACCGATGACGCACCGCCGCCCGCACCCAAGCCGGCGGGGGCCCCAGTGCTGTTCAGCCGGACGGCGGGCGTCACAGCGCTGGTCCTCGCGGGGACCTGGATGGAGGAGGGCGTGGGCGTGGAAACTACCACGTCCGAGTAATCTGGGCATAGCAGCTCCGCCTTAATGGAGCGCATGTCTGTCTCAGCGAACTTCTTGGGCGCCTTGCAGATGACCTCGTCCACCAAGACACCCACTTTGAGCTGCTCCACCCACAGCTTCATGCCCACCACGTCGCAGGTACAATCCCAAGGGTTGTCGTGAAGGTCGATTTGGATGAGTGACTTCAGCTGGTCCAGAACTCCACTCACTGGCAAGGAGGTGAAGTGGTTACTCCTCAAGTTCAGCCTGAGGAGGGTCAGGCCTGAGAAGACGCCTGAGGGCATGGTCTGCAGTAGGTTGTTATTCAAGAATAGCAGCTGGAGGTTTGGGACCGGATCGAAAGTCCCAGACTGAATCTCGCGAATGAGATTGTATTGGAGAAAGAGATACTGCAGGCTCTGCAGGCCATAGAACAACTCTGGACTCAGCCTCTCAATCCTGTTGCCATTTAGGTAGAGGCGCCTCAGGTTGGTGAGATCCCCAAAGGCGTGGTCCTGGATCATGGAGATGCGGTTGTTGCCCAGGTGAAGGAGGTCGAGCCCGGTGGCCTCCAGGAAGTCGCTCCTGCGCACCACAGCGATGTAATTCTCTGTCAGATACATTTTCTTGGGGTTGTAGGGCTTGGGCTGCAGCTCTGCGATGCTCTCGATCTTGCGCTCCTGGCAGTTGACGTTGAGGCCCAAATCTGAGATTTGCAGGTTGCAAGAGCACTCGGTGGGGCACTCCAAAGGCACCGGAGATTTGGTCTGGTAGGCGATGCTGGGGCCATAGTTGCTGTAGCCCAATTCCTTGGATGGCTGCCGAGAGGTGGGGCGCACCCTGGGCTTGTTGGGTTGGCGGGTCCCCTTAGGGGGTTTCAAGGGGGGTTTGTAAACAGCAGAGGAAGAAGTGGCCACGGAATTCACCGACGCTGGGGTGGTGTGTAAATACCCCGTGGTGCTCAAAGGTGTCTGCGGCCTCATCTCATAGTCTGAAATAAGTTTTCTGGGGCAAAGTTCCTGCTTGGACACCTCGTCCAAGTCCCGGCCGTGTAAGCGGAAGGGGGTCTCACAAACCACATCACCCACCAGGGCCGAGTAGGAGATGCTGTCCAACCAATCCTTCAGAGAGATCAGCTCACAGGAGCAATTCCAGGGGTTTTCCTCCAGCTGTAACTCCACAACTTTATCCATGTGCTGCAACAGCCCCACATAGGGCAGAAGTTTCAGCCTGTTCCCCCGCAGGTCCAAGTGCGTTAAGGGCACAAAACGGAAAAGGTTGTTGGGTAAACTGGACAAGAGATTGTCATTGAGGATAAGCACCTGCAACAAATGCAGTTTGCCAAAAGCATTGGGTTCAATGACACTGATGTAATTATAATCGACCTGTAGGTACTCCAGGCTCTCTAAACCAAGGAATATATCATCACGCAGAAGTTCCAGTTTATTATTGTTCAAATGCAATCTCCTTAAACCCCTCAGCCCATGGAAAGCCCCGGTCTCAATGTCCTGGATAACGTTGCTACCCAGATGCAAAATCGAAGCCCCAGTGTAATTGACAAACTCATTGGGATAGAGACGGTTCAAAAGGTTTCCAGACAACAAGAGGTGGTAGACTGGGAAACGGGGAGGGCTGATTTCAGAGAGGCTGATGATCCCTCGATTTTCACAGCTCACAGTTAAAATGCCGTCCTTTTCCTCACAAGGGCATGCATTGTCACAGATTTCCCCATAATAATCGATGGTTTCTGCACACGAAAGGACGAGAGATGTTAGAGCAAACGCTAGAGTCTGCAGCATCCAGCTATGCATTTTTCTGTGAAGGTCCTGTTCCAAAGTTACTGGGGGGCAGCAAGTGTGCATTTTACCTCCTGCAAGGGAGAAAGGAAAAAAGGAAACAACAGAATATGACAAAAAATCAAGAGATCAGTCAGAAAGTCTCTCTTTTCTCTAATACTATTTCTCTGAAATCCAGAAGGAGGGGCTTTGTATAACACCCCCCCACCCCCATCACAAAACATCAACACTCTCCAGACTTTATTAAAATCTGATATTCACTTTGACTAAAATGTTGATTTCACTTCCTAATGTGTACAACAGAAAATGCTGCTCTTTACGAGATAAGGGCAGGTTAGAAAAAGTCTCATTTTAGTGCTTTTCTTGCTCCCCCCTTTTCAAAACCAATTCATAAATATACATAAAATGGCTGTCAGTTCAGTTTCATGGTTCTAATTTAAGAGAAAAGAAGCACCATTTTACAAGGTTCCCCACCTCACCTATTCCCAGCCCCTCTGTCTTTCTTTCAGAATCTCTTCAGTTAACAGTTCACGGTGAAGGTCTCCCATTTTCACAGAAAAGCAAGGAACCACAATACTTGGGCTATTTTAAACCATTTCTCCAAATGTCAAGGTGGGAACCTAAAGAATACTTTTCAGAGGCAAAAAGGATGTAAGATAATGCATCAAAAGGAGTCAAAAGAAGCTCTTAAATCACAATTGTCTTCAGGAGCTTTGAGTGGAAAACAAGGAGAGCATGTTCGCTTTGATGGTGGACTTCACTACCAAGGCTATTAAGCACATCAGCATCCTAATTGCATGCACGGAGCCACTTAGCATAGCTTCCCGGAGAGCGCCCTGTGTCCACTTCTCATTGATCATGTCAGAGACGCCACCAAAACGCATCTTTAAGCCACCGAAATAGTTGTACACGATGGATTACAAAGAACTCTGCTAAGGCATCTGCAATCCCGGAACACCTAGAGTTTAAAGAGGAAAGAGGACGTTCCAACTGCTTACCCCGAATCAGCTAAAAGTAAAGCGAAGACCAGCGTCAAAACCTCTCTTACCACGGACGACACGTCTGTTTGCCACGGTATGCAAAACTCACCCTACTGAATTAGCAAGATTTGGGCTGAACTGCCACCGCGGCAGCATCCCTATCTTTGAAGTTGCTTATTACATTTAATTGTCAATGGTTTGTTTCCCCACCCCACTCCCTTTTCCCCTTGGGAAAAGGCGCTTGGGTTGATTAAGAGGAAAAATAAAAAGGTCGAAAGGGAGAACAGCAAGTGGCATAGGTCAGTGCTTTAACGTTCGAATTTCATTTCCCCAAGGGATTGATCTGACCCCTCCCCCTTTTCTTTCTTGCTTTCTTTTTGTCCCCTTAAAGGCTTCCTTCGACTTCCTACTTCGGGTCGACAACCGCACTCAAAGGAAAGCACATAAATGGAGCGAGTGTGTGAATGTGTGTGAGTGCGCGTTGCGTTGGTTGGGGGGGGGGGGGGAGGAGGAAGGAGGGAGGGAACAGTTGGTAGAAATGCTGGGCTCAGGGAACCGATGCCTTTTTCTCCGGTCAGGCAGCCTTTACCTCACCACCACCGAAGTTTGATGTCGAATCTCAACCCTAAACTAAAGCCAAGACGTTTCTAAGTCACGGGTTCAAGCCTGGAGACTGCGATCTTGATCCCCAGCCAAATCCAGCCCGTCTTATTAAGAGCCCCCGCATTCGCACGCACATAGGCAAGTGTGCCTGTGAATCATTCACGTGTGGCCATCTAGACGTGTCGAGACGAATCTGAATCACAGTGTATAAACCTCACAAGTATCCCCGACCTGCTAACTCAACGGGCAAACATCTACCTGCTGAAAGCGTCAAAAACAGCCTCTATGAAAGCAAAATGTTTACCTTGAAATTTCAGTTCTCCGCTGGATCAAATCTGCAGATCCATTCAGCCGAAATTGGATCCCCTCCCCCTCCCTCCCTGCAGTTCCCCGCCCCCATTCACCCCCCACCCCTCTGACAGCCCATTGCAAATTGTGTCCAGCCGGTATTAAACTCGAGCGTTTACAACTTTAATTCAGTTCTGGTTAGCCAGGGTCGAGGAGCTTCCTCTCACTCCACTCCCTTTCCCCTCCTCCTTGCCATCAAAGAAGCCCGAAAATTTGACAAAATAAAGTTGAATGAGCCGAAGAAGGCGGACAATCTGACTCAGAAACGCACCTCTGATGTATATTCGCGGGTGCGTTGCACATTCCCAGATGATCGGATTTTTTTTTTTTTTTTTTTTTTTTTTTGGAAAACAGGGGAACTGTATTTGTTTTCCCACAAAGAATTCGGACCCTTGATTATCGCCCTGCACATCCCCATTAAGCAGCTTGGGGCCGTGCGGACTGGATCCCAGCACCCAGGCCGGACCCGCGGCTCCGGGCACAGCTGCTCCTACAGCGGCCCAGGCAGAGCGCCCGGAGTACCAAGACGCGAGGTTTCCCCCTCCCCCACCCCGCCCTAAAGCGAAGGATGGGAAAGGGGAGGAAGGAGAGGAGGGAGGAGAGGGGAAGAAAGCCACCCCGCCGCCACACGCACAGACACACACACAGGAGCCTCTTTGCAAAGTAAACGGCCGACTTACCCCGTCTCACATCTCCAAGGCCCACTCATTGTAGCCACTCTTAAAAAAATACCTCTTTGGGGTGTGCTCCAGGTTTCTGAAGCCCAAGTAGGGTGAGGAGGCGGCGACCTGTGCGGTCCCAGCGGCCAGAGGAAAGGCGCCCGGACGCCACCAGCCCCGGGCCGCCGCCGCGGTGGCGACCGCGGGTTGCGGGGCTTCCCAAACGGCTCTCCCCGGCGCTCTCCGCAGTAGTCGGAGCGGGCAGCGGCGTTGTGGGGGAGAGGGGGCGACCGAGAGCGACGGGCTGAGAGGAGAGGGGGAGGGGGCGGCGGAGGACCCGCTGTGGAGGCGCCTCGCGGTAGGGGCAGCGAGCAGGAACCGGGCGGGGCAGGGAGGGAGCCGTTGGAGGAGGGGGACGCGGAGAAGGCTGCCTGGCACCGCCGGCCCTGCCAACGTGACGGTCAGCCCAGCCGAGCGCTCGCACCCGCTCACACTCACGCTCACTCGCACACTCGCTCCCACCCGCGCCGCTGCGCGATCGCAGGGTCCCCAGCACCCTTCGCCGCACCCCCCAGGCGGGTACTTACAGTTGCCATCTGCAGAGGTGGCAACTTTCTCCAAGCCAGCAGCAGCCGCCGCCCCCTCTAGCAGCCTCCGGTTCCTCGCACCCTTCGGCCTGGGTTCGCGCCGGCCGGCCCTGCCCTCCCCTCCCCCCTCGGCTCTCCTCGCAGTCTTCACCACATTTCCCCCTGGTCAGTGGCGCACGCCCGGGGACGAGCCAGAGGGAGCGGGGCGCGGGGGTGTGCATGCATCGCCCGCCTTCTTCTTGCAGCGCACACTGTACATGGTAGTGAGGGGGCGGGCGAAGGTGGCACCGGCCCTTTGGCGGCTCCCGCGGCGGCTGCGGCTCCTGTACGGTCCTCCGCCCCTGCGCAGCGGCGACCCCCGCGCCGGGATCCCGCCGCCGCTGTCCCCTCACCGAGCCCTCTGCTGCCGCCGCCGCAGCCCCTAATTAATATCTGTACGGCTCTCGGATCCTCTTGTCTGTTTCATCGCTCCCGGTGTTCGCAGATTTATTTATTTTTAATCCCTTCCCTAGATGCGCCGCACGATCGTCATTATTTGGAACTCTCTATCTTCGACATCCTTTGGGGGATCTGGGGGGGCAGGAACAATGTTCTACGCCTGTGGCGTGTCCCGGCATCCCGGAGACTCTAAAAAACTCAGAGAAAGTCGCGTCGTCCCTCCTGGGCGCTGAGGAGGTGGCAAGCCAGTTAGCATCGCAGGGGTCTGAGGCATCTCCTCCGGTGCGGATGCAGGGCCCAGTCCAGTGCACTTGTTTATTGTCGCGCCGCTGGTGCGAGCCAAGCTGCAGCAGACATGATGGGCCCGGGGCGAAGCGGGAGCTCTGTGGCCGATAGATGGCAGCCGAGGGCGAAGGCGTCCCAGGCTGGGCTCAGGCGGCGCAACCCGAGCCCCCCTTGGATATCACACTCAGGGGAGACAGAGGAGTCTTGCACCATGTGCGTAACACGAACGTGGGACCGTGCAATCCTCGGATTGAAAAAGGGAGGAGTGGAAATAACCCCGACAAGCGCCAGGCTTGATGGTGGTCAGGGACAGGTTGATTTCAGCCCTGTGCTGATCTCCTGCCTTTCTCCTACTATTTATAATAATACAGCCCGGTTGCTGTCTCCCGTACTTACTGTAAAGGACCATGAAAGAGGGAGTGGTTCATCCTAGCTGCAAACAAGGGCGCTTTTTTTTTTTTTTTTTTTTTAAGAATTACGTTTTATAGGTATATCTGGGCGATACAAAGGAATGTGAACGACTTTCAGAGAGACTATTTCTGAATACATTTGGTGTGTACTAAAAAGCTGGAAACCCCTAAATACATGCATTATCGATAGAAAGCGAGTTTCTTGAAGAGTCACCTGCTAAACTCCACTAGAGTCATCTCTACAGTAAGTATTCCTGTCTCTTTTCGTGAAACCAGAAACTGCTCTCCCCAGAAGGAGGTCTTTACATTCAGGAAGCATATTTCCAGTGTTTGTAGTATTAGACCGTCAGTGCATCCCAGGTACAGAAAAAAAAGTTAATCATAATAAGTGGCCCAATGCAGGCTGAGTGCACATGTACCTGTTCCTTAGATAACTGGGTAGTTTTACTACTTAATTTTTTAAATCCATTTTGTTTTAGAATTAATTATGTAGTATATTTTGAAATCAACTTAAGCATGATTGGTACTGTCTCCTTCTTCGTAATGTTTGGGATAATATTGTAGTGATAACATCCTGATTAAATACAGGATTAAAATAGGTTCTGATATATATAGCAACAAACATACATGTTCCGACATTCTCTAAATATGTTGAATTAAAAGGAGTTTTCTAGAGGTGGCGAATATTTGTCTCCTGAGGTTTTGCAGTATTTCTTGAGATTTTCTCTAAATCTGTTTTGCAAATATTTTTTACTTACGGCATACATACTTTGGAAACTATTTTGTTTAAATTTGGGAAATGTATGAGAGAAAAAAATAATCTGTAATATCAGATAATGAAAATAAAATCATAATAGAACTTTCTGTTAAATTCAGAAACATTTGGCCTAGGAATAATAGCCATTTGCTATATGTACATTGTATAAACAGACAACTTAAACTGCACCCACAAAAGTCTTGTTATTGTATTTTGAGTTTAGTCATTGTCTAACCCAATTTAAATATTTTAGAAAATTTACTTTTAAAGTATAAAATAGAAGTGTTAAAGTATCATAATTTTAAAAGTACATGTTAATTAGTTAGAAACTTCTGCCATATAAATATAAAATTCTATAACAGACATAATTTTCAATGTTAATAACCTATAGAAGTTCTGAAAGGGTATAAAATGACTTAATTATTGGACTTATCAAAATAGTTAAGTATGGCTATTTTATTTTATTATTTTATTACTTTCTTAAATCTTCGCAATTGCAACCAATATCAAATTTTAGTTCAGTTTAAGGCCTTGTATTATTTTTATTTTAAATGTTATCCTGATTACAATAAATTTTGTCTAGCTAAGAGTATTAAACATGTTTGCAATTAATTAAGGTTATAGTTTTGTTAGAAACACTGACACCAAAAATATTCTACTTTACCTCTTGTGGTTCAAATAAATAAATGAAGGCAACTTTCTATCATTAACTCAATATTAAGAATAGCCTGAGAAGCCACCATTTACAATTTTCCACTAGGTGTCTCTATAAGCTGCTATGCAGGAAAGTGAATTTTGAGAAAATTCTGTGACATGAAGAGAACACAGAAGAACTCGGGAGGGAAAACATTATAGAAATAAGAAAAAGCCTCATTTATCAGTCTGTAGACTCCTGTATCTTTGAATGTTGACTATTGACTAGAAATGAAATACACGAATCATATATGAGTGACCAAATTTGAGTCAAAGCTTAAAGCACAAGAACAAATGTATCTATGTTTCATTTTGTACTAAACAGTATACAGTCGTAGATGTCTACATTCTTCCCCACAATACTCAAATGAATGTACATGATTACATAAACACATTTGGAAATGGGAATATGAAATAATTGATTAAACAGATCTTTCCAATATGAAAGTCATTAATACTAAATTAAACATTATTTAATTGAGTTGGATGTGAAATGCTGATAATCTTTGTCCAAATGTTTATGAATATACTTATGCATATTATAATTAGCTC
The DNA here is from genome assembly GCF_014176215.1 of Rousettus aegyptiacus. Classification (NCBI taxonomy): domain Eukaryota; kingdom Metazoa; phylum Chordata; class Mammalia; order Chiroptera; family Pteropodidae; genus Rousettus; species Rousettus aegyptiacus. Next base: position 65,835,970 of record NW_023416286.1, read on the forward strand.
ATGATGTAGTACCATTATAAACATATTTCATATAAGATAATATATTTGGCTATAATTAGTGTAAATTGTGGGCATAATTTAATAACTGTATATTAAAATTAAATTAAAACCACAATTAACATACTTGTCATTTGAAATTGAAATATGTGAATTCATATTTATTATTTCCTGGAATTGTTGTTTTAGTGTTTTATGGACTTTTTGGAAGAATTCTTATGTTAGATGCATTTCTTAAAATATCACACTCATGTATCAGTGTGTGGTTTCTTTAGAATATTAAAATGCTTAGTCAAGTATTACAGTTTCTCATAAAGCAACCTAACAAACATTATAAATAAGGATTTTTTTGGCAATAATTTTTAGGTTTCATAAGAACTAATCAACATGATTGAAATCTAAAGCTAGTAGACCTTGAATTTCTTTTTTGTTAGCCTGCTAAGGTAATATTATAAAATCATAGAGCTAGATTCCAGATTCCTCTCAAATTAACTCTATTTGATTATTTTTATGATAGTAATAGCTAAGAACTTTATGTACATATTTATTAAATATTAATTTTAAGTATTACATTTTATTTTTTATGTCTTTGAAATTGAAATTATATATACCATATATCCTTAACAGTAGAAACTTATCTCCTAGAGGGTAAAACATGAGTCATTATTTGATTGCTTCTTTATGTAATTTCTAAATTAATTAATCGTATAACATTTTTTGATCAGTCTGATATGTTTGTAATTACAATGATCAAATATATCATGCAGTGATGTTTATCAAATTCAAAATGGCTGGCTAAACTAAGATTATTCGCCAAAAAATGTTCATTTTTTATAGACTTAATTAATTATTTACAAGCTTAAAAACATACTCTCAAAGGCATAAGAAAAAAATCTCCACAAAATAGACAATTTTCTTCCTTGCCTCACACAGTTCCTTGTAAATATACTCTAATATTCTGCTAGAATTGTGTATTAAAACATCCTCTTTGTTAAACCAATTGGAAATATCTACCAAAATTTAAAATTTCAGAAAGTAAAATTTCAGGTCTACCAAAATAAAATCTACAAAGCAATATGAAAGAAGATATTCATTGTAATAGTGGTTTGCGTTTGTAAATGACTAAGATCCTCCATATATGACTAAATGAAATGTGGTACACTGCCATCTATACCTTGGAATACTCTTCTGTCTTTAATATCAGTGCATGTAGGAATATGGTTCTGTCATTATTCAGAATTATATAGAGATACATCTATATGTATATCACCTATATCTATACCTTTGTCTATCTATCATCTATCTATCTATCTATCTATCTATCTATCTATCTATCTATCTATCTATCTATCTACCTACCTACCTACCTACCTATAATCTATTGAGAGGAAGTGAGAGGGGAGAAGGAAATTATTTTGGAAGGATACACAAATTAAGTAATGGTGGTTACTTCTTGGAGAAAGATGGGGATTTTCAATAGAAAGGGGATTTATTTTTCACTATGTTTTCTATATTTTACTATTTGAAAATTTCAATTTACACGTTTCAATAAAAAGAAAAAATATGTACTTGAAAAATAAAGATATTACTTGGACGAAATATAGGAGAGGTGATGAAGTGTTAAAGACGACTTTACTAAATCTATCTCTTTCCCGTGGTTCTCAAAACTATTTTATTTTTATGACACATTGCTATCAATGGAGACACTGAATATCTTTCTAAATATATGAATGCAAGTTAGTTAAATGGGTTCTCTTCATAGCTCTTATATGTGACATTTAATTTTAGCTACCCATATTAATTATTGGAATAATAATTAATAGAAGGTAGCTTCCATTATGTTCACTATGTAGAACCATGCTGTAGAGTGATAACATTAGTTTTCTTAATGCAATGGTGGGTGAAGGGGAAGATCAAAGTAGTTCTCTAGAGAAGATAAGTGATTATACTTGAAACCGTCAGCAGCAGATCTTTACTTTTATCTGTAGGAAAATGAGTGAGTGTGTAATTGTGACATATTTTAAATATACAAACTATCATCAGGGCCTGTTAGAATAAAGGCTGCTGCCACTGAAATATGCACATTCCACTGGAAAAAAGGTAGTTTCCTTATATAGATAGATTTAAGTTTTTTATGAATATTTCTATAAGTTATGATTTGTCTCTTAGAATCTACTAGTTCTTGGTTCTTGCATATCTTTAGTCATTGTTAGGAAACAAGTCCAAATAGACATCGTTATGCCTGTATTATCTGTATTCTTTCTGGTTTTTCAAAGAAAATCAATTCATCATCTAAGATAGTTTCATCACAAAATTTTCAGAAGGACTATTGCTTATATGAGAAAGCCTAAATTGACCATACTTTATTCAACTTTTATATCAACTGGAATTCTTCATTCAACAGGAGATGCCCATTATTTATCAAATTCCTTAAAACTTTGGTTTGAACTACACTTTCATCTAAATGGTTGTTCACTTTCCTTTTATCCATTATTCTTGAGAATTCATCGTAAATATTCTTTTCATTGGAAAATCTTCCCTATCCACTTTGACCAACATTAAACTTGCTCATCTTAAATGTTCTCTTGTATTATCTAGCATTTGATCTAGCACAGTATCCTACTTCCTGCTTAAAGCTATCATTTTCTTCCAGCCTAGATTATTATTCTATATTGAGAAAAGAATTTTATTGTGTTTGTTACCCCTCGGTAGTGAGAAAAATGAGCTCCAAAAAAACTCTGTGTACAGAAAAAATACTTGCCCATTTATGAATTTATTCATGCAACAAATATTTATTTAGGACCAATATTGTGTTAAACCCTGTTATGTTTGAGATAAAATAATTAGTTGATTCATGACAGGGTAGTTAGATGATTTCAGAGACATTTTATCTTTTTGAAAAATCACCTGCATTCCCAGTCCAACCAAAGTAAATATAGTATATAAAAATGCTATTGAATACATTGAATACTTGAATAATGTTTTTATAGTGTATTTAGCCAATTCTTGAGATGAGTGCTCTCAAGAACTTTCTGTAATGGTGTAAGTAATCTAAATCTATGTTGTCCAATTTGATAGCCATTAGCTGCATATAAATATTGAGCAATTGAAATGTGTCTGGTGTGACATAGATTAAATTTAAATTAAAAAATTTAATGTATTTATATAGTCACATGTGGCTAGAGGCTATCATTCATATAGGACAGTACAGATTTAGAATATAAATCCCTGGCAGGCTGAAATTGTATTTCTTGTGTAATTTTTGGAATACTTTGAAAATTCAATGACTATGAACAGCTGTAGTTGTAAGTAATGATGGTGATTACGACACCTTCAATAAATAAGGACAGTTACGATTCACATTTGGCAAGGGGCCTGATTTACATTCACCTGAGGGTCTCTAGCTGATTCTTTTACATTGCATTTGGTTGAGGGCATCTACTATTCTTTTAAAGATTTCAAGGCATTTTACAGTCATTTCAAAATTCCTTACTACATCCTCATTACAACCTTGTCAAGAAAGAAAGGTAGATTATTTTATTATCAATAGACTTTTATTAGAAGATGAGTGCCTTTTTATGTATGATGAAGTGTTCCCTTTCAAAGTGCTTTATTCCAGATCACACAGTGGAATGCTAGTGGAATTGAGAAAGAAAGTCCTAAAGGATACTTTGCTTCAAGAATAATCTAGAATAGGCATTTAGTGCTGAGAAGTCTAGCAGTTAGTAACAAAATTGCTCTTGAACTCTTGCATTTCCTCTATTTGAATACAAAATTCTATGTTGAAATTTAGTGATATTTTGTACAATTAGAGTGGGCAGAGTTTGAACAGCAAATTGTAATTAATTAATTTATAAAATGCAAATATAGCCTCTTATTTCCATGAAGATCTGAATAAATCTCAGTTTAAATAGAATCATATTTATATATTTTAAACAAAGATGCAATAGCTTTGTAACCTGTCCCACTTACAACAAATTATTATAATTTTTGAGATTAAGTTTTGTTTGTTTTTAATCAATGTATCTTAAATATTAGTAGTAAAATTGACCTATGATTTCACTATTACACTTCTTTTATGGGCAAAATCATTAATCTTCAAAAGGAGCATCGATTGCTTAAGGGCTTAACTTCAAAATAAGTAGGAAGCCACCCGATCCAGACTAGTAGAGTGACTCTCAGAGACCTCAATTCTATTCTGAACTCTGGCTTTGCATCAGTTGCATTTATAAAGACACCTCTCTAGATAGATCACATATTTTATATATAAAGAAGTTACTGTGTTTTCTCTTCAATGGGCCATATGATGACCACACTGGTTAATCAAAAGATAAGCATTAAAATATAATTTCCTTGGAAGAAAAACAACATAATTATTATTCTTAAATTATAGACTTTAAGTTATTTGTTTTATCCTGAAATGTAAAGTTATCTTTATTTAAACAAATATTGGCAACCCAATGCTAACTTGTGAATGGTGTACCTTCTGTGAAAAACAAGTCTCTGGCAGCTCAGTTTTTGTTTAATATTATATGATGCATTTTTTACCTTGTGATTAAAACATTCCATTAATCTAATGGAGTTTTTATAAGTGATACTAGATTCATAGTTTTTTTTCATATGGCATATTACAATGTATGCTGCAATTTTAATTGGTTGATACATATCCCAATGAACAAATTATCAATTTGAATTTAAATCACCAATGTGAGATGCACGATTCATCATACAATCAATTTACATCCTTAAATGCTGTATTAAGTAAGTAATGACTTCTGTGCAGATAGACTTCGATCAATGAATATACTGCCACTTACTGGTATGAAGATACTCATGAATTTATTTCTAGGTATTTTTATATTTAAAAGTATTTCATTATAGCATTGTAATAGTAATATTTAGAATAGTACATATAGAGAGGGAGGCCTACTTTGATTTTTCACAAAGGATAGGAATCTATTTGATAATATTTTTCAATTTTTAATGTGATTTACCAGCCACAGTTAACATGAGCATCAGCAGGCAATTTATACATCATGTATAATTAAAGGTAAGTAAAACGCGTGCATACATACAACATGTAATCATTTACTATATGCTAGCTATTTTATTAAATTGTCTCATTCTTTTATGGAGTTATTACAACTTCATGAGGTATTATTTTTCCTTACAGATGATAAAATTTAATGTTGAAATAGCATGAGATATTTTCATTTTTTCCAAAGAATACACACAATTAGATAATCTCATGACCATATTTCTTAATAATTGATAAATCACTTTAGTTATAAAGATGTTAATCATAAATAACTAACATCTACTCCAAGTATCTACATTTTGGTTTATTATGTTTAAACATATGGTCTTAACCTTATTGATTATCCATTTAAATAGTCCAATTTCATTAGGAATGCAACAGGGGATCTCCATAAAACTTTTAAAAATATTTGAGTGTTTGGTATATCAATATTTATTTCCTCAAGGTAAGTACAATTATACATGGAATGATCGGACACACTTATGAATCTCTAGTCTACATTTATAAATATTAGATTCATCATTGATTATCACTATCTATTTATGACTATGCTGAAGTATGTGTGTGAAAAGAAAGAATACAAGTATCTGTCCACTTTAGCAATTCATGACGTTTCTGACCACCTTCTCCTAATATGCACTCAGAGAGCCTGCAGCAGAACTTGAGAATGCATCTTGGAGTTCTTCCAGAAACTTTGTCAAAGAGCAATGTCTGCATTCACAAAGAAGCATTCACAGCTGTCAGAAGTTAAATGTCCGTGAGACTCATAGTACAGCTGCAGTCCTTCCAGTACATTGACAAAAATCTGTGGAAACTAGAATTTGATAACTAGTTCTTCCATGGAAAAAATATCACAGAAGAATGATGAATCCCTGCCAGACTGATAATAAATAATTATGTATTCACAGATGAAGCATCATTGTCCTGCATTATTTAACCTGCAGGGCTTTTGCAGCTGATTTTCACTACCAGAGAAAGAACTCTTGCTGCAATAAACTGTCAATGAACTTCTTGTAGGCAAACATCTGCTAACACCTACTAGCAGCGGTGCATAAGATTTAAGATCATAGAAATTGCAGGATAAACCAAACTTTACAAAGCAGTAATGGATGGGAATGTGGTAAAGCACACATGATAAAGAAATGCACTCATGAACAGGTATTTTGTGTTTTCATTTATAATTGATAAAGTGAATAGACCGATTTTTGTTTCCTGAAATGTGTAATATGACTGAGCAAAGTAATAGCAAAGCAAGCTACATTTGAAAACAAAATTTTCAATTTGGAATACTCTATCCCAATTTATCATCAGGTTCTTTTCAGTACAAACAATTACTTGCTAAAAATGTTTAGCCATATACTCTTTATGCCCATTTGGAAATAACAAATCATTCAGATGTCGAATCACGTTATTTTTACAGCTTAATATACTTTTAGAAAGTATCTGAAAAAATTTAAAGGTTATAAATCTTTGTTTATGTAATAATTAGTTGAGATCCAAATGGAGGTAAGCAAATTAGCTTATCAACTATTCAACTTTATGGTTGAATGAAGAAACCCGTTTGTAAATGTAATGGTTTTTCATTGTTGAGTCACTTAGCAGATCAATAGTTCCTAAATATAAAGATCTGGTTCTTAAAACTTAGTGAATTTTTGAAGATTTACCTTAAGGAAAAAATTTTTAAAAATCACATCTAAAAGTAAAATCAATTAGAAGCTTTTTAAAATGTCAGTTTTGAGTATGTTTTTAGAATTGTGGATATGAGAAATAATATAACAAATAAAAATGGAAAACTTAATTGGATTTAACTTTTAAAGTGGCAGTGGCCATAGAAATCATGGAACACTACATTTTAATTTAAAGGACCCAGATAGTATGAATGTTTTAACCAAAGTGCATCTCTGGTTATTGGAAAGTCAGATAGGCCCTCCAATTGGATTGAACATAAGTGTGAATTAACTTAATAATTGACTTATTCTGAAAAGCACAGAATAAAAACACAGCGCTAACAACCGCAGATTCCATGCTACTCTAGCAGCATTTCATGAAATTTGCATAAGAACATCATATACTGAATGGACTATCATAAAAAGTCCACTTGGCTTATTGATGAACTTTGTCACACTAGATGAGCAGTAGGTAAGCTATTAAATTGTTGTCTTACCATTTGTGTTCAATGACATGAAAAAAAACCAGTTTTCAGTAGTTAACTTTATGGGGATAAACAAAGTTGGCCCGTGATGAAAGTGTGCTATAATTCTAGTTACATGCACATTAATTTATGCATGTTAGTTATGTATGCTTAGGGTACTCTTGCTTACATTAAGGATTCAAATCTGTATATTTCTGATATCAACTAATGCACTGTAAGGAGTTCATGTTTTTGATTTTTTGTTGGTGAATTCAATAACATTTTAAAGGAAGACATACTTAAAATGCAGAATGGTTCTTCAAATAGCATACAGCTTTAGTATTTTATTTAAGGAGATCTAACAAAATTGGAAGTACATAGCTTTTATCCCCTTTCAAATCATTGTTTAGGAAAAAATAGGTTTAAACGGACATATTTTTCATTGTTTTTTAAATTTATAATTCTTTATTAAAATATATGATTAATTAAATGTTTTTAAACACAGAGGTATGGCTCCTTTTCATTACATTTTAGCTTTTTATTATGTGTGATAATAAATGTGAATTAAAAGTGGAAGGTAATAAACAATCCCTAGGATCCCAAGTCCATCTCTGCCTTTCAGTGACTGCTTAAAATATTGGTTAATTTATTTATGTTGTGAGGATTAAATTAGATAATTAATACAAAAGGTTTAACACACTTCTTGGTAAATTATAAACACTAAATAAGTATTAGCTTTTATTGCTGTTTTGTTGTTATGTTGTTAGTTTTTACAGGCATCTGCATAGTTTGAGTCTATGCTGTGAAACAAAGAGTTAGAGGCCACATAGGACTGCAGCCCAGTTTTTTTTTCTTCCCAGAATAGACATTGTTCAGGGTAAGTTGCATTCATTATCAGCAGATTCTGATTAGTTATGGATTTACAGCACCAAGAGTCCACCACAGACTAAATGGTTGCCGGCTTCCAGATTTCACCAACTCTTTTCGGCTACTGGAATAAGGAAATGGGAGCGCTTTCCAGACTGCACTTTTTATGATTAATTTTCTAAAACTCATGCATGTATGTTGTTCCAAAAGTTCTGGGAGACAGAATAGAGGAGAAACTACAGTTTTGTATATGAGTTTATAACATCAAAAATAATGAAAACTTGTAATGAAATTGTATGGGAAGTTAAGTCAGGTTTGAATATGCAATATACTTTGACACACTAAAAAAAATTATAAAGCAATTTTTATAACAGTTTTCATAATGAATATATAATTTATATACATTTAAAATAAATCTATAATACAATAGTTAATAGTTAGATTTGAAACTAAAGGTTAATTTTATAGAAAAATACAAGACAGCCAATGTAAGTTACTAGGAATATTAAACTTTAGTGTAAATTACTTAGTTTACCATGCAGATAGAACATTATATATGCATACCATTAATTAAAATTATTACTCTGCTGAACTATTAATTTTTGTCAGTATGTTTGCAAATATGCCAGAAATGTTATGTTTTCATTGCTACTTTATATACATATATTTTTGCTTATATATTTGAATGATTTTTGCCATCTCTGAGTTTATATTTTAAACACACAACTTTACTAACTTTATATTCTGTTATTTAATATGTTTATTTTTTAGATGCCCTATTAAAGAAGTACTTTTATTAAAATGCAATTTTGAAGCTCAAGATTATGACCTTGAAAGTCACATTTAAGGAAAAAATCTTATTCTTTCTTGAAAAAATCCCGCGAAGATTAATTTTGGTGCATTTGACCTAGAGATACTATTTTTCCATGACAGCAATCTGTATAATAACTTTGCTCTCATAGCTGTGGAGGTGGAGTTTACACACACACACACACACACACACACACACAGAGACACACACACACACTAGCAGAAAGTGAGTGAGATGATACATGTATATACTGTATGTAGAGACTCTAATTTTCAAATATCAGAGCATAATAAATGCACTCACCACGAATGTTATCCTGAACACAGTGATTTTTTTTTTGGTTTGCTGCCAATTTCAAAAGACTGTTACTACATGTATGCAAATAAACTTTTCTCACTACCTGAAATTTCCTTGATGATACTAATATTTATATCTCTCAGCAGCTAGGATACTTGTTGACTGACTTTCACATAGAGGTTATGATCTGCTACATTGTCCATCATTTCAAATATTTTTATTATATTTAAATGTTAGTTAATATACACTTTTTGTTGAGAGAAATCAAATGATTCAGTTTTTTTTTTTTTTTTTTTTTTTGCCTTTTGGAGGTATAGATGTTTATAAAATATTTGTTGCTTTGATAATGTGTACCGAGGCCATATGATAGGGAGCTATTTAGATGTCATGTTTAGGCATAGTCCCTAAACCCTTTTGTCTATTCTTTGCTGTTTTATAAACCTGAGTCGAAAGATATGTGTTTGCTTTTATTTTGCTGTTTAAAATTGTACTTCTTACACTCCCAGCTATGTTTTTACAGAAGGCAGAATAACCCAGAGCTGAGAGATTGAACACTCTAAAGAAGAAAAGCCGGGGGCCACAGTATCTGTAGCTTTGGGGGCCCAAGGACTCCTTCAATCATCCAGATGGCTCCTGGGGGAAGAAACCCTTTAGAAAAGTATAGCTGTGTAAATTCTGATTAGTTGACTAGGCAAGCCGTAGCTGACCATTAAAGCTCAAGAGGAGGAGCCTGGGGACACAGTAGCTATAGTTTTGAAGGCTCAAGGACTCCTTTAGACATTCAGAGGGCTCATGGCGGAATAAACCCTTTAGAAATATATGGCTGTGTAAATCCTGATTGGTTGACTAGACAGGTGCTAGTTTAAAAGACTGCAGAAACCTCTGGCAGCTGTTAGAGCAATTAGTTCTAGAAATTCTTCTTTGTCTGCTAATAGCAATAAGTGATTCCCAAGTCTCTGTCCTCCACAATTCCTAAGTTTCCAGTATGAAATGTTTAGGAGAGTCTGATGAATGTTTTCCTGAAATAAAACACTCTGAAATGAGTTTTTGTTTGTTTGTTTGTTTTAAAACTCTTTCGATTGTGTGATACAAAATAAGAGCTGGGTGGCTGCCAACACATGCAGACTATATAAAGAAATTTACACTTTAAAAGGAAGCTTAGTTAGTAGGCAAATGCATTATTATTATTTTAAAACAATCTATTGCACTTGTATTAGCAAAAGTAATGCAATTTAGTAGCAAAAATGATTATAATAGAAGTAAATATGGGTAAATTCACTGGTCAAATTCAAGATACACTCAAAAATTAGTTGCTTTAGGAATGACAAATATTTAATCTTTCTAATCTGAGAGTCCTAAAAATAGATACTTCCTAACTTAGAAGATGATGCCCTAAGAAGATTTTAATTTTTGTCTTGTCCAATTTTAATATGAAGCTCCTAGGCTCATTCTCAAAACCCCACAGATTACCCTTAATCTGTCCCCATTTCTTACATTCTCGAAACCCCACAGTTTACCCTTAATCTGACCTCATTTCTTACATTTGCTTTTAAGGGTAAATTATACAGAAACATCTGATGATACTTATAGATACCCTACCACCCCCTCCCCTGCCCCATTAAAAGTACTTCATTATTCCATGTAGAATTATTTCATTTTTTTCAATAAAAATATTAAATGATCACATCATTTCTTTATCTTTTAAAATATGTTATGTGAATAATACAAGTAGATTTTATTTATAATTGTTCATGAGAACAATCTACATATTAATGGTTCTTGTGCTATTTTTCTAATTTTGTTTTATTTTACTCCTTTCTAAATAATTAAAGTTTGTAAAATTTTTAAATTTTAGTATATTCATATTTGATTACTACCTACATTTCAGTCAGATACGTTTAGATATCTTTAATGTTAGGTAATTTGATTAGATACATACTATTAAATGTTTTTGTGAAGTAAATAAAAATATCTTCATTCTCAGTATTAATTTAGGACTCTCTCAATTCCTAATATGCTCTTTATCAAGTAACACTTCTTGTGTTTCTATACTTTCAAAAATTGAATTCTCTAATGTACTTAAATATTTATTAATCATTTACCAATCTCTTAACATGTGTGACGTCCTTTGTCAGTTTTCAGAAAAACATGACATCAAGAAGGATAACATCTCACCTTCAAGAAGCTTACATTCTATTGGAGAAACATATACAAAAATAAATATTTTAAATGGAATTTAAAATATGGAATTATGTACTCATAGTTCAACTAATATGAAAAAAGCCAATACTTTTGAGAAGATTGTGAGTTAAGAAAATTTTGATTAGACATTTCTAATCGTAAGAAAAATGTTTCAATAATTAATGAATAGAAGAACCAGAGTATTCTGCACTCTGCTTTATTCTGCTACAAATTTAATGTAGAAGAAATTCTGGGGTTGAGTATTTTGGGAAAGAAGAGCCCTTACTTTTAACAGGATTGAAATCATCTAGCATTTGATTCTCGGCGAGCATTAGGGGATGTGTCAATTGTTGATTATACATGTACTTATAAGTCATCATTCTGGAAAAAACAGATTTTTACTTTGTATTTTAAATTAATGTGTGATTTATTTTGCAGAGAAACATGTTACTTTGTTGAGGGTACAATAAATTCTTATTCATAAGTACTTTAAGATGAAAATAGCATACAAGTTGATCAGGAAATGTTAAAAATTATTTGTGGATGGTAGCTAAAAAGTAACCATTGTAAATAAGAAGGAACAAGAGAAATGTAGCAGATGATTCATAGAAATTCATAGTGAGACAACATATATCTTTTTCCCTTCCTCCCTCTCTCCCTCTCATTTCCCTCCCGCTTTCCCTCTCTCATTTCTATCTCCATCTCCATCTGTATTTCGCCAAACCTAATACTGATCTTGGCTCTTGCTTGACTTTAAAAGAAGAAATCAGTGAACGTTTTTACACAACTTTTTAAAACTAGTCATTTGACTTGTAGTGATCATAAGACACCATTGACTGTAAAATGCACCCTTATTCCATGGTGGGAAAAATGTAAAAATGTGTGTTTTAGAATTGTTAAAAATATGTAAGTTGAATCTAGGCAAGGAATTAATACTTAGGCTCTGAAGAAAAGGTTTTCATGTCTTTTCACATACTTTTCAGCTTTGTCTGTGCCTTTTCTCCACATCTTAACCTAGCTAAATCTTCCGCTAAAATGTCCTTCAAAACTAAAAATGATAAGTAACCCTGGAAAGTCTTTCATTGACCCTTTCATAAAATTTACATCTGTCTTTCCTTTGCTTTACAGAAACTGTGTGTACCTCTATGATTGCACTTGTCACACCAAGACATAATGATTTATTTGTCTTAGTGCCTTATTCTAACATAAATTCTTTGAATTTTAAAGTCGAGTGAAAATTCTGTCTCCAAAATCAAGTATCATATATAAGCAGCTAATGATAAAGGATCAAAAAATACTTGTTGAATGAAAATTCAATAATTCAGAGGACAAGCTATGAATATTAAATATGTTTATCACCATTTCACAAAAGAGAAAACTGGAGACTCAGGGAGATTGAATGATTTGTCTAATAATGGTGTCAGGGCTCACACCTTATTCCTTTATATTCTAGCCCCAAAGCTCTGTCCATCGTTTAAACCTAATGTGTTTTTCTCTTTGCTAATTAGATGATACTAAGCAATCACATCAGATATTGGCGTGAAACAAATCATGACAAACAAGTAACCATTTTGAGAATTTAATGTTTTGGCAACAGCCATGACAATGAACCTTGATGTTGTACAAAAAAGTCTTAAATAGGTGGATCTTAGAGGTTACTCTTAGTAGATTCTAACATGTAAGGCTTATTTTAAAATACAGTTTGGACCTAAAAATCAGTATTGGAATACAGTGACAGCTAGATTTGGGAATTTTTTAAAGTAATAAATGTTAATAATTTTGAAATAATTCTAAATGCATGGTATTACTTGATATATTTTCTATGATTTAACTTGGGCTCAATTTAAAGTTTCTTTGGATTAAGAATTTTTGTAAAATTGTACAGACTTATAAGCATCTGTCTTCTCAATTTATTTCTATGCTTTAATTAAAATCTTAGCTCATAGTGTATGTCAATAATATAAAAATCTTATGATTAATATTGTATTCCTGAGCAAGAAGCAATACCTCTTTGAAAACTCTTGAGGTTTCCAACTGCATAAGAAACACATGTAAATTACAAGAGAAAAAAGTGAGTAATTTTGCTTTCATGATAAGTTTCACATAAATTATAAACATCTTCCATCATAATTATGCTTTTAGACAAGCAGGTGCAATCCAAAGGACTGTTGCAACATTAACCTGACTTGATTTTTATAAATTAGTATACATGTGTCCATAATACATTTTTCAACATGAATATCATCAAGTCTTACCATTAATATGAGCAATAACATTAATACAAAATTTTTAGAATTACATGACAAAATATTTCACAAAAATCTAGATTAATTAAAATTTATAATTTTGAAAGTTTTGTATTGAATATATAATTTTTAAAAATTTAGTAAAGCAACATTTTTTTTAAAATTTGAAAATATATTATTGCCACAAAAATGTTATTACCAGAACAAGAAATTGGTATCAATGGCATATTTTCATTTACCGTATGTTGACTCGCATTATTTTTGATTTAATGCATAAGAAATCATATTAAGATGTAATGTGTAAATAAATCTGTTAATACATTAAATTAGAAAAATATCTTTTTTGATGGATTTTTTTAAATAAAAATGAAGCTTTATATTAATTATTCACAAACAGAAAGTTTTCACTTTCTCTTGAAAGTTATTTCTGGAAACTATGCCAGAATTTAAGTAATAAAAATGAAACCCAGTTCTCATTTTTGTACTAACAAATATGCAGGTCCCCAGAGATCTATAAATTTTTATTGAATGAATGTAAATGAAAGAATGTAGCCTTCCTTGTTTTGGTTAAATGTCAATCTGTGATCATGACTTATATCTTGAAGTGGTGGTAGTTTTTGATCATATTCTAAAGGCAGTAAAAAATTATTTGGCCTCTTCAAAAGAGGAGTAAAGTATGAATAAAACAAGTTAATAAAGGGATAAATAAACAGGATTTATAAAAAGGTATGTTTCGCATATGAACCCCTCAAAATGCTGACTACTTATATGAATGCATTGTTTGTGCCAAAAGACATTGTCTTTTAAGCTGTCAGTTTTACATATATAAATCAGATTCACCATTTATTAAACCAGATCGAAATTATGTTTAGGGCATAAATTTTATATCTTATCTTTATCAACAATGTTTACTTTTAATGATATAAGCACATTTTAATATTTACTATTGAAAAATTTAAGTATGTAACTTATAGCCTTTCATAATTTTCATATCTTAATAATTATTTTTTATCCATTCCCTTACCCATACAGTCTTTAGATTTATATTGTGGTAAATATCACAAAACACTGTATTTCACTCATGAATAATTGAGCATCCATCACTAAGATAAAAATTTATTTTTTTAAAGTATAACAAAACTATTTTACACTTAAAAGGAGCAATACTTTAATAACCAAATTTCAAATTTTTCCACAAATTTTTATCGTTGTTTTCAAATGAGAATGTTTACATATAACAATTTGTTTACATGCTTTAAGCCTCTTTTAATCTACATGTTCCTTATCCTACCGAACTGTCTGCTTTCTCTCTTTCTCCCCACCTTCCGTGTCTCTCACATCTGGCTGGTCTTTTCCTTTCAAAATATCCGATAAAGAATTTGGATCACTTTCCTGATCTGGATTGTACTGACTGCCCTCTGTGCCGTTTAAGATGCTCCCTGTTTCCCTGTATTTTTTTAGATCAATAGTTGTATGGAGAGGCCAATGTGGGTATTTTGAAAATCCACTGACACAATGAAGAAAAGGAAAGATAGGAATATGAAAATTTTAAGATGCAAATGATATACATAGTTCAATCATTATATTTTATAGAAAGTAAAACTGAGTCCAGAGAGATGTCAAAAATTATAAAGCTTATAGAAGACATGGAATCTGTTAGAAATAGAAATTCCATTTCTAATAAAATCTAGGTATCCTGAATAGAGAGAAATGGAATTAAAACTTCAGAACACAGAAAATGCCTGACTCTAATAAAGAGTAATTGGATATATTAAAAAGCAAGTAGCAGTTTGAGTTCGAGGATTTTGGCTCCTTTACTGTATACGGACCATGTATGGAACATCAGGCAAATTGTTTATTTTCTGAACCTAAAGCAGATATCAGAATGGTTTTGACTTTTTTTTCATAGCCAAAACAGAGATAAATATTTAATCAAATAACATTTAATTGGCTGTTAAAAGATGCAGTGAGTTCATTTGCTGCCAGGTGCCTGGATGGAGTTGAACTACTGTCATTCAGAGGTATAGCTTCAGAGGTCTCCTGAAATCAGTAAGAGTTAGAGCACCTCCTACAGTGGGTTTTCCTGAGAGGCCAGAGAGTCAGCTGTTGTTAGGTTTTGTGGTGTACTATGGGGAAAGCTGCTTGCTACAGTTCCAGGTGCAGGTTTTGTTTCTGTCTTTCTGCTCTTATTAAATGTGCTTATAATATTTATGCTAAATATTACATCATTTAATGGTTAAAATTTTTTACTTAAGGCTGATAGAATTTCTTTTTTTAGATTTCCTGTTGGATAAACTTTCTTAGCTGGGTAATCATTCAGAAAGCTGGACATCTTAAGACATATCCATTGCATGAAACCACCCATGGAACCTTAATTTCCTCCTTTATTAATGAGGGAGAGATGCCAATTGGAAATGCTCCATAGTGTGTAGTTGCCGCAACACTTCTGCTTTTTCTCACTAAGTGAAGACTGTCATGCCAGTGTTACTGAATAAAAAATAAATAAGTGAAGAACTATTGCTGTAAAGGTGAATGGTGGAATTTAAAAAGTCAAAAAGTCCATTGCCTCTAGATATTTTCCCCAATATCTTAGATTATAGGACAATAATAATAATAATAATAATAATAATAATTTATATTGTTATTGCTTTCCAAAAACCTCTGTTAAATATATTTTCCTAGACCTCCTTGCCATTGTTTATATCACAATAATATTATGGGGCATTTTAGATTTTTTAGATATTATAAATTTGGCTTCTGGGGACACAGAAAGTGAAAAATCTCCCTACTCAAAAGAGAGCTGTCAGGTAATTGGATGGCACAA
Organism: Rousettus aegyptiacus; assembly: GCF_014176215.1. Taxonomy (NCBI): domain Eukaryota; kingdom Metazoa; phylum Chordata; class Mammalia; order Chiroptera; family Pteropodidae; genus Rousettus; species Rousettus aegyptiacus. Next base: position 65,852,362 of record NW_023416286.1, read on the forward strand.
GGTGTACATATAAGGTGGATTAGATAGGGTTGCCAAATGGCTGGCAAAAGCGTATAAAGACAAAATAAAGGGGGTTATGTTCATCAAATTTGCCCACTTCATAAAACAATTTTATCTAAATCCAGGCTTTACCCTTCTAGGATCCCTTGGGTTAATCAGAGCTGACTTCATCGACAGCTTGCTCTTCTTAATTACTGCAGTGTTTTAACTGAATGCCCCAAGGTATTGATGCGGTCAGCAACTACTTTAAGCTTCAGAACTCTAAAAATTTTGACAAAACTCTGGAGACGGTTTATCAATATCTAAAGTACTTATTATTTAAAAAACCCCACAAAGTTTATAAATCATGGATACTAATACTACAGTGTTAAATGGTATGATTAACTGAAGATTTCTTAAAAACTGAAACTCATTTACTTGCTACATACTCTGAACAATTATTAACATGTTTTTACAAGATAACACTCAAGTGAGTATGTTATATGACAATCTTCAGAATTTCAACATAAAATGTGACATTTTATTTTTAACAGTTGGTTGGGACACAAACTTGAGAAACGCGATTCTCACAGTATATGAAAAAGATCCTTGGCCAGGACACATAAACTTGTAGTTTTTAGTCAGCTCCCTGTGACCTGTGTGACTTCTCGGAGATCGTTTGATCACTGTGAGAGATATTCTTATCCCTTATCTGAGAAAGCAGTTTATTTCTTTGCTTGTCTGCCTAGTTTATGTCCCCTCTTGCCACCTGCCCTTTGCCAAACTCTACGCCATGACTTGATCTAGTGATGCTTTCTTTTACTTTTAGGCTTTTGCACCTGCTGATCCTTGAAAAGTTTGGAGGCAGGATCTGGGAACATGTTTTCTATTCTACTCACTTTTTCTCTGATTAAATGTCAGTGTATCTTTTTGTGCAGTGTAGATGTCATTTCCCTCCTGAAACTTTTTCTGACTCCCCTCTAGGCTTCAACCTGGGGTGATTATGTGTACTCTAACATCATAGGGTAAACATAAGTCCTGTGTTTTCAGATTTAGTCCCTGTTATATCGGTTTTCCTAACTAAACTATTAATAGCGCCCTCTTTCCCGCTCAAGTATCCCAGTTTGTATAAAAAATTACCTAGCTGCACAGCAAGGCATCCTCTGTTTATTCTTATCTTTCCATTTAGACTTTAAAGTCACAGAAGTGTATGAAGTGTTAAATGTGTTGTAGAAAAAGACATATTAGCTTTCTCACATTTAAAATTGAATTATGAAATAACCTAAACCTCATTAAAAGGTACATTTGAAAGAATGATTCATTAATATTGGCTATTTATTCAACTTTCTAGTTCTTATCAGTCAAGTCTTAGACAAATCTTAAATCCTCAGAAAGGTTTTCTCTAAACCACCCTATCTAATTAGCCTACTATATCCTCCCAAGTCAAGCTTCAACATTTTCCTTCATTGAACTCATTTAAAATTATCCTTTCTTCATTTATAGACCTCATCACTGTTTTAAATCATCCAATTTTTATATTTATAAATATTGTTTTGTATATTTCCCCTTACTAAAATATAAGCCAAACCAAAATATGGACTCAACTTTTTTTCCAGGCTTTTATCCCAGTGTCTCTTATACAAATTATGCTCTACAGCCAAAAGGATTATTGATTGGTCCTGGAAAACATACATGTCCTCTCCACCTACAGGTTTTCCCCTTTATTTTTCACTATGAATCCTATGTAATTTTCAATGATCGTATCAATCTTTTCACCCTCCTTTATTCTTTTTTGATTATTTAGCTAGATGTAGCTTCTTTGTCTTTTAAATAACCATTGCATTTTGAATTTCTTTTGGAATGCATCTCATTTTATATTATATTATAATTGTACAGTTGCTTAATTATTATTAATTTATAAGGTGTTTGATGTCAAATATGCTTAACTTCTTTTATATTATTCATTATTTACATTGGTTATAAGTGTTCACAAATAGTTTTCAAGTTAAATAGCATCTTTACCTGGCTACTAACAAATTTAGAGTTGTAATTGCTCTCTCTCTCTCTCTCTGTCTCTCAGTTTTCTAATGAATCCAGAATATATAACTTATATATTTAATATTTATATATAATATTTTAACAAATGTATTATATTTTAATTCCTTACCATTATAAATGTGTAATACATGTAATATTTATAATCTTTGTAATTTTGAACTATTACTTTTAGTATGTAAACTCATTTTTCCTTAACTGTAAAATATTTTAGAAACTGATGAGAATTAAATAAATGGATGCATTTAAAACATCTAATACAGTACTGGTGCATAGTAGTTATTTAGTAAGGGTAGTTTTCTATAAAATAAAAAAGATACTTTCTATTTTCCTCATTTATTACTATTATCTACAATTACTGATGAACTTCTACAAGCTCAAGTCACCAAAGTAATTAATTCTACAGTTATAATGCAAAGCAATATCCTTGACCTCGAGGACTCTTATTTTACTACATAAGCCTGTCTGTCCTCTTTTACTGAAAGTTATTTTAAAAAATTATTTGTAAGAGCTCATGAATTCAACATATGCAATTAACATCTATTGAACATAGGCATAGTGAGTGCCATTACCATTTCCTTGACTTTGCAGCATTTGATATTGATTAACATTTCGCCATTTTGAAATTTTCGTCTTGGAAGCTTATCATATTTTATATCAACAAGGTTTTCTTCATGCTTCCTTGACTGAATTTTATCCTCTGTTTGCTATTATTTGTTCCCCTGTCACTTCTCACTTTGGTGCCCTGAATTTAGTTTATGCCCTTAATCTTTTCATTAATTGCTTAGTTCACCTCTGATTTCACATTGAGCTTCAGTTCTGTGTCTCTAACTGCTTGTGGGACATTTTTCTATCTCATCATCTTGAGCTCTATACACATTTAAAATAATTCTATGTTTCCTTTGACACAAGTCCCTTGGGACTGTAATTGTCCTGTTGTTATTATTAGCACTAATCTCAGTTTTTTAGCCTTATTCCTGATTTGTGATACTTCAGATTTATATATAGTAAGGCACTAGAAAGAGTGGACCAGTGATGTTGGAGGAAGGAGAAACATGGATAGGAAATTATTCTTAAATGTTTCATAGCAACCACTTTATATGTTATTTTTAAAACACTGGAAGGTGATACAAATTTGACAGGATTTTTTTTTTACTTTATATAAAACTAAGAAAAAATAAATTAATATTATGTTATTATTTAGGAGTATTATTAATATTATTAGTACTTAGGATGGCTTGTGAAAGCTGATGGTTATTATAAGGAGCCAAAGTTTCCTGCCATTCCTGACCTCAAATACACACCTAAATACCATCATGGATACATGTAACTTTTCTTTCTACTTCTATTTTCAATTGTTCATGCAGCTCACTCAATTTATTTTGTATAATATCTCTAATCAGTCTCTTCCTTTCTATTACTGTTGCCACAACCAGCCTCAAGGGGCCTATTACCTTTCATCCAGAGAATTGCAGTAAACTTGTATCAGATTTATTTGCCTCGAAACTTTTCTTTATCTATCCAATATATTACTTTCAGATGGATCCTCCAAAGCAAGATTTTGATCATACAACTTTTGGGCTCAAAAACCTTATCATCTGTGGTTTGACCAATGGATAAATTTCAAATTATTTTCTGAATTTGTCTTTGTGGGGTGCTTACATCATCTGTCATTAATGCCCACAATTTCTTTCAACTACTTACATATATAAATCCAACAAACTAATGTACTAAACCCTGTGTAAATGTACTTTCCACTTTCCTACTTCCTCACTTCTGCTCATGAATACGTGTTTCTCTTATCTAACTTCACTCTTTAACATTTAGGGAAAATTTACTTTTTTTTTCTGTGACAAGTCTTGTTAGAACTTCGTCTCTATGGTCTCATGGGCTAGCAACAGAAGACCTGTGCTCTTCATGATTTTGTACGTTTGCATACTTTAAGAAACTTGTAGAAATAACACTAAGTTCAGGAGTTTGAGAGTTCCTAAATTTCTCATTTAGAAACAAAAAGCTAAATATAGAACCATATACTTCTTCAAAAGGTACACGAATGTATAGACACATAAATTGCTTATATAAACTATACAAATACATATAAATATACATGTTTAAAATTACCACATCTTGAAATCATCCAATTGGTGGTACAGAGGTTTAAGGTAGTACTGATATTATCCTAGAGGCTACATATTGTATAATGCCTTTAGCATATAACAGACACTAATCACAGTATTTTTAAATAATAGTCTCTCTTTTGTTTCTTCTTCCTAATTTTTATAAAGAAGAATGTAGATTTGAAAGAACTAAGGTAGAATAAAACTAAGTTAATCATTACCTTGGCAACAACTGAAAAATTAATTATATAGGAAAGATTACTAATAGCCTTTCTCAAATGAGAAAAACTGATGTTTTATATGTGCTGATCTTAACTGAAATTGAGCATTAAATGAGTATTTTAAAAAGACTCCTATTGATGTCAAAAATATTAAAATTAGATAAAGGGTTATATTCTTAGACAACCTAGTTTAATTACTATCTACTTAGTTATTGCTAAGTTAATAAATTTTAGTTCTTTTTCTAAATAATTTTACATACAATCTTACTTAGAGTTACCCTAAAGCCTAATGTTGAGTATTTTATATAAAATATTATTACTTTATTAATTTACTCATTTTAATGTATAAAATTAATTTAATTCCTGGAGCATTTGTTAGTCTTAATATGTTACTAAAATTGACATTATATCATTTTCTTGTCTTTCCTGAATTTGTATAGCTAAATTAATCTTTTTATTATACTGTACTTATGTGTAATAAAATTAAAGTTTGCTAAATGCACAGAGCACTTCAATGTTAACTGAGTTGGTTTTCAAAAAATAATTTTAATTTTTGTCTTAATCTAAAGAAATAAGCAGATAAATTATCCTTTATTTTCATGATCAATGCTTATTCATTATTAAAAGTTGCCATTAATATAATGAGAAATCTAGATAGAGTATTTTTTTATTATTAAAGAACAAAAGTAAGAAAGAAAGGCAGGAAGAAGCAAAGGAATAAACCAAGAAAAAATAAAACAAGAAATCATTGTCTCTTTAAATTTATATTAAATAAAAGCAAGTAGGCAATTTAAATGTTTTAAATTAAGATAACAAATTGTTTTAAAACCAACATTTCAAAATGAGTGATATTAGTTGGGTTTTTCTTAAATTAATAGAATGGTTTATTTTTAAGTACTATTAAGGCCTTTACTGACTGACTTTCATAACTATTAGATTGCTGTTATTTTTAAATTTTTTTATAAGCAGAGCTCTCTTACCTAACTTATTTTGATAATGATGGTTATTGCAATGTTTGATAAATATTATTATAGATTTCAAAATTTAAATAATAGTAAGGTTTTTAATTTTGGGGTAACCAGCATTTGGTATGCTCTCTGCTTATTTACAAATATATTTAAAGGAAGTCCTTTAAAGATGATCATTTTGAATTCATGTTAGCCCTTCATTTTAAGTTTTATTTTACTCTGGATATTGCCAAAAAAATGAACTAAAATGTATTTTAAACATCAATCAGGTTACTGCTTTCAATTTCTACAGTTTATAAAAAACAAGTTTATTTGTATACTCTCTACATTTTAAATATTGTTTTAATAAACTTTTTTTAGCTTTTTTTTTAGTATCATATACTCGCGTAGAAGATCGAAGAGAGAGTTTGCTTTCAAAGCGTTTGCATTCTAGTAGAGAGACAGTGATTAAAAATCAATTAACAATTCAATATTTTGTGGGGGATCATTGAAAAATTCTATCTAGCTCCAGTAGCCTGATCAAGATTTGATTATTAGGTAGATTATTATTGTAACAATGTCCAAAATAGGTCAGATACCAGGAAAAATAAAGAAAACTAGTTCAGAGTATGTTAATAGTAATTTCTACAAATAATGCCACAGGCCTAAACTAAGATAGATCTGATACGTCTTTTTAAGAAAATGCAACCTGCCACAGTTAGAATTCAGACTAAACTATGTGTGTGTTTTGTCTCATTACAACAGTCTAGGGATAAGAGAGCCAGTCTGGTACTGAGACTCTGGTTTTTAAAAAGTAGCTTTCATCTCTGGGCTACTGTAGAAGACACTGCCTCTCTGCTAGTATGAAAGGCCAGGGGAGTGTTTGTCAGATTTCTTCTCAGTGCATACATCACTTCAGTTCCCCTCTAATTAGACAATACTTAGTCATATGACATATTAAACTGCACGAAAAGATGGAACACGTAGTTTTTAGCTGGACAGCAATCTGCGTAACTCAACTCTAGTGATTCAATTATTAATAAAGTTGCTGGAAAACTGGTTGTTTCTTCAACAAATGACATAATCTAATTTTTATTTCAAATCATAAGTTTGATACTTTGGGGTGAATAGATGAAAAAGGTGGGCAAGAGTGGAAGCAGAAGCCCATGTTACAAGGCAATTAAAAAAATCCAGGGAATGTTAGGTGGTGGCTTGGGCAAGATGTTACCTATAACACTAGAAATTAGATTTTTGAATTGAGTAAGTAAGTATATATTGATATGATTACTGAGAAAAAGAGAATCTATTTTCTTGTAGGGTGGAATTGAAAACTATAATTTATTTTCTTACATGTTAATATTCTGATGATTCTTTGAAAGCTGAGTGGGAATAACAAGTTGAAAGTTGGTTAAATTGATCTAAAACTCATAGAAAAACTCATGTACAGGGTTTTAAATTGGGGGTCATTAGTATATAAATGCTTTCTTTTAGTTCAAATATCAAAAACTATAAACTTGCCTTGGGAAACTCGGATTATCAAAAATCACTGAAGAAGAAATTAATGCAGAAAAATGAAGACCAGCAAAGTGACTGTTAATTTAAAAACTACAGAAAGCCAATTGGGAGGCAGAAACCCTAAAAGGATGATAGGGAAAAAGAAGACAGATGCTATAAGGCTGTTTTCCTTTTCTCTTACTAGAGAATTAGGTGTGCTCATTAGGAAGAATAATGGAGGGATATTACAGAAGCTCCTCGATTTATGATGGCGTTACCTGCTAATAAACCCATCATAAGTTGAAAATATAGTAACTCGAAAATGCATTTAGTACACCTAACACATCAAATATCATAGGTTAGCCTAGCTGGTTTCTACTGAATGTATATGGCTTTTGTAACATTGTAAAATTGAAAAATCATTAAGTTGAACCATCATTAAGCTAGGAACCATCTGTATTTGATTAACAAACTAGAAAGTTCATGATTAAATTTATTCTGTTTGATGTTTCCACCTCCCTGTTCTCCTCCCCCTTTATATCTCTGTTTAAATCTTTCTTCCTCAGAGAAGATTATACTGACTATCCACCATACAGATCTCATTATTCTGTCCCACAAAATCCATTTACTTATTCAATAAGATTTACCGCAATTTTAAATTGTCCTAATTTGCATATTCATTGTGGAAATCTATCATACCTCATTATAACTTTTGCACTTTGCACAAATTTGGAACTCTTCAAAAATTTAATTCATGACCATTGGGTGTGTTATTTCAGAGTTTCCTCTTTGTGAACTTCTCTCCAAGAACATACTGCTGGCTGTATAACACAACAAAGAAGGACCCTGCCTAAGAAGACTGAGAACATATCACTGAGTCTGAGTTTCTAGATTTTAGGGAAGCATCGATTTTTCCCTTTTGTCTTTGGCGAGTTCTTCCTTAGGAACAGCTCGTTTTGTTGTCTCTTCACCGTTAGAGTCATAGTATTCAAAGAACCATGATTAGAGCAAAGAATGTGGAAAAAGGGCCAAGAAACTCAGTGGTTGAGGCAAAAGAAATTCTGAAAGCTTCATACAGTTTAACCCAATTTATGAAACCACTGGGCCTTGGACCAAAGCCATAGTTAATAATACAGTTTGTGTATTACCTGTCTGTATCTTCTCACTACCACTCTTTTTATTCTCTGGCTCTAGAAAATAGCTTGTTGAGGATTTGGATGTTCTATGTAGAAACCAAATATAGTTTCAGTAGTGAAATAATGCAGATATAAAAATTTCAGAAAACCTAGAGAATAAAGGTTGTTAATCACAACCTGTAGATATCTTAACAGGGTCTAATACAAATATAGTGACACACGAAGTCACAGACTAGTAAGTAGAGGAACAGTAATTAGGATTCCAGATTGGTTAGAACACAAAAATATATGATCTCCATATTATATTAATTTGCTTTTGTAGCAAATATTGGTATCATCTATAAAAGTCAGCTGCCTTTTATATTCCAAATTTTTCACAGTTTTACTAGATTTAAGAGAAAAAATTATGTCCTGTGGAATCAGAGCTGTGAGGGATACAGATTTTTGACAGATGGGATTTAGATATGAGTAGAATGATGGATTTTCAAGGTGCTGGAGGTGTAAAAGGGCAAGTTAAGGCTTATAGTACCCAGTAAGTGCCACTGTTCCTTACCTTTGACTACAGCCCAGTAACAGGTTGAAAAATAGGTTGAGATTCTGTCATAAGTACAATAACCACATGCACAGAATTCTTCTGTGTCCTTTCTTTCATGTTTTAATAATGTTGTTGCAAAAAGCATGAGTTTTAATAATTAATAAACAACATGAACTCAAATTGTTTCATAGACTCTCTTGACATAAAACAAGCGAGATTGTTGTAAGTCCTATTTTCTTCCACTCTGAGGAAATAATTGCATACAATAAATATTGTTTTGAAATTTTATTTTAGGATACCCCTAAATCTATTTCTCACAAGTTAAAAAGACATGCATGCAGTGTATAATGAAACAAAACTAAATTCTGGTAGATTTAATTTTTTTAGTCATTTCTTTTATTTTCAGACCTCATCAAGATTTACGTACTTTTCTCTTCTGAAGTGAACTCTATATCTCTCTTTACAAATCGAGTGTGTGAAGCAAGGGATTCATTACAACCCACCTAAAGAGTAATAAAATTGACCAAAAGAAGGCCAGAAGTTCACTTTTGCAAAAATATGAATAATGTTAAAGAAAAGAATAACCCTCATCCTGACTCTCCTTACAAATTCTCCTAAGAGAATTTATTACTCAATTGAATGATGAGTCTAGTGGGATGCGGTTTTCTAGGCTGAGATGTTAAAATATTCTAAGAACATTTATTACTATTTGACTGCAACTGAACCTTTTTTAAAGGATAAGTCTTGCAGATCAGAGGTATTATGTTAGAAAAAATAGTTTCTATTAAGTTTGGAGGATAATATGAAATAAGATTAACCTATTTGAGTTATCATTTATATTTTATATGATTTATTTTATATTCTCTGAAAATTTATGAGAAGACTCTATCTAAATATACAACAATGATAGCATTAAACTGAGGATGCTATTCATTTGGTTATGCTGTTTTAGTTCTCTCTTATAAAAGCTGTGTAATGATGACTATTTCCAGAAAGCTCTTTGGCAATACTACAAATCTTTTCAGGTATGTTTTCATAATAAATATGGCTTAGGTTACTATTCACTCTCTGTTGTCATCTCTCAAAGAAAGGAACAAATCTACATGATTCAAACCTTTGAAATATTTACCCTGAAACCAGGAGCAGTTTCTAATTTAGCTCAATCATTACTTTCACTTTTATTTCATTTTGCCCACATATTTGTAGACTTCATATTGCTTATGTAAAAACGTATGTATAAGATTAGTATTTGATATATTGTGAAAGTCAGTGAGGGGACATTTATTAAATATAGATGTGTTTAAGTAAGTTGCTTAGATATTTCATGTTGCATCCATACAACTAATTTTTACAGTTATAGTTGTGCTCGAACATGGTCGAAATGCTAAAAAAGAAGTCATATCTAGTTTGTACATTACGGTTAACTGGTTGGTTGAGTGCAGTTTTATCTTAAAAATATATAGCTATAATACTTTAAAGAAAAGATTACGTAGCAGGACGCTATATTAATCCCCTTAATTAAAGTATGCACAAATTGATGCCAAGTTTGACCTACACATTCTGTACAGCCAGCCAGCTGCATTTCTAAAACTCCTTTAACAGAAAAATAGGCTGTTTTGCAATCAAGTTTTTCAAAATAGTTGCATTGACCAAATATATTATCAATTTGTTCATCTGTACTTTTTCCATTTTTGTTACAAAGAGATAAAACCATGAAACAAATAGAAAAGGATTAGGAGATTAAGATAACTGGAATATATTTTGTGAAGTTGCTCTAAAATAAGTATTAACAATCTACACAAACATATGCAATGGATGGTTATAAAATTATTATTTAGACTAAAAACCCAGTAATTTAAATCAAATTTAATTTCCATTCACAAAATGAGTCTTTTTCTACATTTTCTTTTTACATGAATTATCCAGAGTTAATTTTCCTTATGGTTTTCTATTTAAATTTTAATTTAGGTGAACAGCTCCTATTTCATTAAAAGATGTATGACTTTTTTTCAATTTAGAGTAGAGACAAAGAAATATTTTCAGCTCATAAGTCAAGTAGAAGTCTAATAATATTAACCTAAATGTTGTAATTATAAACTCCTAAGAACCAGGTAGAAGTCCAAGTAGAGCATGTGTTTAAGGCAGGAAAAGACAATTATGAAGAAATATAATTGGTAAATAGAATGCCCAACCATTAAAAAATGAGGTATAATTTTCACCTGTCATATTAGCTTTTAAAAAATATAAGATCCATTATTGGAAAGGTGTATATGAAAATTCTAAGCAATGTTAAAAGGAATATTTCGGTGCAAAGAATGAACACAGATGGATTTATATAATTTCTTTTCTCTATGCAGTTGCAAATAACCAAAACTATTTAAGCTTCAGTTTTTCATTCTGTTAAATTGGGGTAATAATATCTACTTAATGAAGCTATTGTATAGAATAAGAAAATTAGACATGAATGTAATGCCTACATAGAGGAAATTGCATAAATGATAACCATTATGATGATTACAGTTTACGATAATGTCTTTATTTTCTAGAAAGGAATTTAGTAATCTTAATTAAGAACTTTCAAAATGTTCAGATCTTTGTCCTAATAATTCTATTTGTAGGAACTTATCCTAAGAAAATGATCAAAGTTTCTTTCACATACACATACCTATAACATCAAATTTTATGATAAAGATATAGTGAATTTATAAAATATTTGCTAGTCAAAGAATATTAAATATTTCTGGGTTTTACTAAAACTAATTTTTGTATATTGTGAATAGGCTAAAGTATTTTGGTGTTTCCTTCGGTAAAGAGTCTAGAATGACACTTAAGCCTCTATCAGAAGTTTCACATTTGTTAAAGGAACTTTTTAAATGTCTTTTCTTTCCGAAATGGGTTTGAGAAAGGAATATAAATTTTTAATTTTTTTAATGTTTTAAAATATTTTCTCTTCTCTCTCATTATAAGCATGAATATTTTTGCACATTCAGAAAAATATAAATAATAGTACAATGATCAGGTGCATCTCCAAAATCTGATTTCAGCAAATGTTACTACTGTCTATATTTACTTCAATAGCTATACTATTTTGTTTTACATTTTTAAATGAATTATAGATACCTTGACACTTCCTAAATCCCTCAAGCATGCATCTCCTGTACAAAAAAAAAATTCTTCTCTTTTAGCATAATACCATATCACAGCTAACACAATTGAGACAAATTATCTATATTATTTAATATCAATTCTATATTTGAGAATATTTTAATATTAAAAAGTGACTTTTATAGTCAATTTGTTCTACCGAGATTCAAAGACTACGCATTATTAAATTTGGTTGGTTTGGCTTTTACAGCCTTAATCTTGACCAGATAGATCTGTCTATCTGTCTGTAGACAAAGTCATTTGTCTATAGCTTTGTCTGTCTGTCTGTCTTCGTCTTTCTGTCTCTGTCTCTCTGCTTCATCTCTATCTCTCTGCCTCTTTCTGTCTCTGTCTATCTCTGTCTGTCTCTGTCTCTGTCTCTTCCACGACATAGAAAGCCTAACACTAGGTGAGTTAATATGTTCTCAGTTGTAACTTAGAATTGATGTCTTTTTCTTTTCTGAAACATATTATTATTTTACATAGTGGTTTCCTTAGTTCATTCAAATAGATATTGACTATTGAATATGCCTCATCCTTTTGAGAAATTAAAGCTATGGCAGTGAAAAAGATAAAAAGATCCTTCACCCTTGTTTTTTTAAAAATATTTTTCTCTTTCCTTTTAGAATGCCACTTATTCAAAATAGCCGTTTGGATATAGAACTTGAAAGAACTATAAATTACTAAATTTTATTGATATCTCCCCTCACCTTAAGAATAGTATATATCAAAAATGCTGAGAAATACATAGTAGATATAGTTCTAAAAATTTGAATTCAGTGCAAAACTTTCAGTTCTAATCCCAAAGAATACTTTTTGAGAGAAATTAATACATAGGCGTGTAAGTCCATCAACCAAGCATGGGTGACTGCTCACCAGCTAATTTTTTATAGCGCAATGAATAAAAATTTGGAGGATCTATGTTTGGCTTCTCATGAGTAAACAAGGGGGATATCTGTGAGTCTTATCTAAGTCATATAAAAAAGTGATTCTTTGCAGTAAGGCATATATATATATATATATATATGTTTTTTTGTTTTGTTTTGTTTTGTTTTGTTTTGTTTTGTTTAACAATCACTGTTTTATAGAGGCATAGGATTCAGGTAAAATTTCACATTGTCAGAGACAGCCATGGTGATAAGAATAACTTGTGTGATTACCCTTAATGTAAGCAGTGGCTGTGTCTAGAAGAAGCAGTGACTTCTCCATAAAATTATACTTTGCCTTGAAAATATGGTACATGCAGAAAAAGCAATAAGAGTTGAGCAGATGTAGCACTGCTCAGAAGCACAGTGTATATGAAGCACATAATACTTGAGACAGTAGTTTCTTGAACATATTTGTGAGCTTGTGGAAATGTCTCCTGAGTTAAAACAAACAAACAAACAAAAAACAGAGTAAAAGCAAAAAAACAAAACAAACAAAACAAAAAAAATAGGGAGGAGGTTTGAAAAGTTACACACTTCCTGCAGAGCTCCTGAGAACAAAAGCCAGTAAAAAATGTGTCCTTACTACAAATGTGACTTAATTTTTAAAATAGTTTGGAAAATGAACTGTGGAATTTCATGACCTGTGGAAATATAGGTTACAGTCAGATAGAAAAGATTTACACTTGCATAAAACATTGAGATTTTGATCTTGGTATAATTTGCGGTATATGGTAAGATTGAGATAATATAATCCATTAATGGTAGAATTCCATTAATTTAATGTTATGATTGTATTAACTAACACTTTTATAAGAAACATATTTTACTTTTGATATTAAGAAAACATCACTCATTATGTAAACAGAAATATTTGAAATGTCTGAAAGAGCAAATTTTCTCTAGTGTTTTGAGTAAATGACTAAGCAAAAAATAACGTATACTATTTCTCCCTTTTTTGGTTAGAATAGGAACTAAATGATCAATATGAGCCTGAGGCTAGTGCTAGGGAGATGTTACCACTAAGGAAAAAGAGACTTAAAGGTCTTGAAGTAAATTAGGAGTAATCAAGAACTAATAAGGTAAATATTTTAAGGCCCCAACTGTAACCAGAGTCCCTTCACCATTTCCATACAAGTTCCAAATCTTTTCCTTCAATAATTAAAGCTATTTTTCCTTTAGCACCTGTATTCAGCATTAATTTTAGAAATATCTAGTCAAATATTACTCTTGAGCTTTTATATAATTCTATTATTGTAATATTGAGAAACTACTGTAAAGAATTTTACATGATTTATATTCATATACTGAAAATAAAATAATGACTTTGCTGAAGTAATTTCTACTATCTTTATTAAAAATGAAGAGTTTTCAGCTACATTATGGGGTAAAATAAATTATGTTTTATGACTTGGGTCCAAAATTATAATTTCACCATTCTTTTCTGGAAAAAAAAAAGTAGATCAGATGTTTAATTAATCAACTCATAAATGTTCTCTGGTAAAATTAAAATGATTCCTAACAACTAAAATGGTTCTGAATAATATTTTTCTCCATGTCTACCACACAGTGTTTCTTAAACTTACTACTCCAGACATATAAAGGTCTGTGAGTATATTTTTTAGATCCTACAAATTCTCTACCAGCATTTTTATTTTAATCTTTTCATTTTGATCATAATTTAATTATAATTTTATATCAGCATATTTTGTGCCATTTATATGACCAAATACAGGTCTGTTATTTTATATATTGTTTACCTTTGGGTTTGTGATTTCATTAGCTCTAAGCTACTTTAAATGATACAAGTTAATACAAAGAATGAGATATAAAAGTTGCATATAATGTGTATCTGTCCAAATTATATCCATAGGACACTACAGAAACGAAGGTTTGGTAAGCATGTTAAAGTGAGAAAAACAGAAATTGAAATATTGCATGGCTCAGGGTTGGGCAGGCTTGTGAAATTCAAAATAAATTTTTACTATAGGAATATATCATATTCAAATTGAATGTGGAAATTAACTTAGCAACATATCATGATTCATCACCTTAAAATTATGTGGTTAATTTTAATTTTATGGGTTGTGTAATTGTGTTTGTAGTTAATTTGTAAATTCCCTTTGATTTTATAGTTATAAATCCCCAAAATAACTTGGAGTTTATCCCAAGATTTTTGTTTTTAAGCATTAATTAATATTATAACATAATTTGAATTGAAGAAATACCTAGGATATTTTTCTAACTGAAAAGTGGCCTGTCAGCTCTTCAGCCTTGAGAAACTGTTCTCGGAATCATACATATTTTTTTTCACTTTCATATTTATATAAAATAAAAGAAGAAAATTTACTAAATTAAGATTGTTTGTGAATATATGGTTGAAATTGTTAAAGCTATGTCATTCATCAATACATTTTTATGAGCTCCTGTTATCTCAACATTTGACAATCAAGAAATTTTTTAGAACTCGATAGAAAAAAACAAAAACACATACACTCATATATATACTAAAGAAAGAAAAGAAAATGTTTCTTGTAAGCCAAACATATTAGTGCCTTAAAAAGGTAAGCAATTTGCTGTCAAACAGAAATTATGTACCACCCCTAGAAAATTCTTTTAATGAGGACACAATCTAGGAGAAATGAATTTAACACTTTAAATTATTTTGTTCTGTTGCTCTGACAACAAGGTGGATGTACTACTATTCTTTCTCATCAGTCTTTTAACATGTGATAATAGTTATCAACATGGAACATTTACTGTCAAGCAATTTGTGCTGTGCTGGAGATACAAAATAGGACAGATCATCCCTACTCTGTTTGATTTTGCCATTTAGGTGCTGAGGAGAATCTTAAATATTAGGGCTTGAGTTGGTTATTTCAAATGCTCAGAGAGTTCATTAATTTTTAAATATCGGCTCTTTATTTTCAATTAACCGTGTGGTGTTTCAGAAAGATACATAGATACTTTTTAATATCATAGTGTCTTTAAGAGGAAAAAAATACCATTCAGAAATAAGTAACTAAGTTTTCTAAAGTGAAGGTAATACGTATACCTCTAAGAGATCAAAGAAATTTGATCTAAAAATGATTCCTCTAAGGCTGTAATAAAATGATAGATTATAAAATATAAATTCTCAACCACCTTCATTCTGTGTTAGTTTTAGGGGAAAGAAGAAAAACTGAAGGAAAATTAATGCCTTGTGCAATATTCCAAAATCCCACAGCCTCCTTCTTCCCCATCTAGCTTCCCTCTTTCTAAAAGAGTATTCCACTTGATCATGTTCTTTCTGAGCAGAAATCAGTTCCATGAAATATTATTATTATAATCAAAGTTACTCACACTTTCTCTCATTCCTATGATTTTCTACCAGCCTCAGTGGAAGAGTTGGGGCCAAAAAAGAATTCCCTCACTCAACGCTTTAGTTTTTATGGCTAGACTAGTTATAAAATGAAAAAATTGACACAAGACTGAATTAATTTAAAAATTGCATGTACATAGAAGAATCACAGTATGATGCTTAGCTCATAAAATGAGGCTGAAAGAAATGCAAACTAGGCAACTCTTTATAGTTTTTAGATAAAGAAACAATAAATTTGTAAGAAATTGGCTAAGACACAGAAATTCAGAGCTTTTTAGAAAGGGATCTAAGCAGGTTTGACTATTCATTAGTTAGGAATCTAAACAAAATGGGGGCTTGGGCAGTAAATTAGTAAAAGTGTAAGAAACTTTGTTTACTCACTTTTTCTACTCTGGATTTTGTAAGTCTCTTGATCTCTCAGTCCTGCAGAAGTGTGGTGGATATCTATTGTGGGGGTATATTTCCTGCTTTTAGGGGGACAGAGCAGAGTCAGAGAGCTCGTTCTGGTTTTGCGGCTTCTCAGGGGATTTTAGTTCAAAATAATCAATACGCTATTGTGTAATATCTGAGGGCAGGCTGTGCTGGGCCCCCACAGGTACCATCTCATTTAAGAAATTATTCAATGTGATTTTCCTTACTGAAGTATAAATGGCCAAGCCATCTTAAATGTTAGAATTTTAGTGGACAGTGGGTGAATAATATTCTTGCATGTCATCATGCTTGTATTAATTCCTTATGTAGATAGTTTTCTGTGTTTTATTACACTTTTTTTTGCTGAGAATATGCAATATAATAAAAATCTTTAATATACAGGCTTAATATCTGCAATTAACAATTATGATTAGAATTGTTGAATTCCTCAGAATTTCAAATCAAATACATTGTGATATATTTATAACTAGGTTTTACTCTTTGATTCAACTTTTTAGGATCTTAAGAATAAATTTTAATTACGAAATTTAATACCTCATTTCTTTACGAAGTCATTTAAAAAATATTAACACTTTCCGCCTTCATCTTAGTTTGAGATGGCTATTTTCCTTTTATTTATTACATGTATATAAGCTGAAGTTTATTGAATAAGGTAGTATAAGATTTAATAAATAAATTCAACATTAAAACACTTTCTTTGGTATTTAAGATAGTTTTTAAAAATTAAAATGCATTTTTAGTTGAACGGTACTTTCTAAAACTTGTAACCTTTAAATCGTTAGCATTATGTGAAATGCAGATTATTTTTATGAATTTAGAGTTTCAGAACAGAAAAATAATGTGAAAATCAAAATTATTAAACAGACAAAATGTGTTATTCTTATCAACAGAAAATGCCAATTTATTTTTTCCCGCTAATGTAATATCTGCTTTGAGTTGTAATCACTCTGTGGAGATGAATAAAAAAACAAAATATACAACTGATGTAAAAGACTCTTTTATGGAGCCTTGTTCTCAAATAGATCTAAACATCAATCAAAATCAAAAAGTACAATATTGAAAATTTTTAATTTGCAAAGTCATTTTTTGTAAAGTATTAACTCTATAAGTCTCAGGAATTAGATTAAAATAGTGAGTAAAATGAACAAGAAAATAATTCAAGATTTTGTTCTTTATTGATATGCAATTGACATATATCATCTTAGTTTCAGGTGTCTGACACAATGATTTTTTTTTCACAATGATTAAATATTTGTATATATTGTGAAATGATCACCACAGTAAGTCTACTTAACATCCATCATTACACAGTTACACATTTTTTCTTATGAGAACTTTTAAGATATTCTCTCTTAACAACTTTCAAATATATAACACAATATCATTAATTATAGTTACCACATTGTGCATTACATCTCAATAACTTATTTATTTTATAACTACAAGTTTGTACCTTTGGACAACTTTCACTCACCTCTGGTAATCTCCAATCTGTCCTTTGTATCTATGAGTTTGGATTGTTTGTTTGTTTTGCTTTTATATTCCACAGGTAAGTGAAATCATAGGGTATTTGTCTTTCCCTGTTTGACTTACTTAATTTAGCATAATAGCCTCAAAGTTATTGCAAATGGCAAGATTTCCTTCTTTCCTGTGGTTGAATAATATTCTATTGTGTGTGTGTGTATATATATATATATATATATATATATATATATATATATATATGTATATATATATACCACGTTTTCTTTAACCACTAATCCATCGATGGACACGTAGGGTGCTTCTGTGTCTTGGCTGTTGTAAATAATGCTGCATTAAAAATTTTTTTCAAGCTAGTGTTTTCATTTTCTTTGGATAAATTGACAGAAGTGGCGTTCACAAATATAAATTATAGAGATTATCTTTTCCATTTTTTGAATCTCTAGTCCTCTTTTCAGGAGGTGTTATATACTGAAAAGTACTTAAATGTGCAGATAAATATTATTTTATAAAATAACACCTGCCGTTTACTAAGCATTCACCATGTCCTAAACAATGTATTAAGGTTGTATCATATATTAGTTCCTACACTCAACAAGTGGTGTAAGTTTTTTCAGACCTATTGAAATTTCTCCCATTGCTTGTTAGCAAACTGAGCTTAAATGATGATAATTTAAGTAACTAAGGTCATACAATTAGCAGTTGACATGGAGTCACACCCAGTCTTGGAAAGTCCAATCACTTTTCACCATCATATATTCTCTAGAAAACAAACAAGCAGAAAACAACTAGGCCAGGTTCCTTTCTTTCAATGGCCGTGAACACTTGATTTAGGCTCATAGACCTCACATCCTTCATTTTCAAACTGAAAATAATATTGATTTGACTCACAAGGTTAATGTGGATAGCCTCTCCCTCTAAATTTGTATACTTTAATTGTTCTTTAAGAGTATTTTGCATTCATTATTTATAATTTGTGTTGTTCCTCACCATTTTTCAAAATGTGGTGTGAGGCATCTCAGAGGACCCTGAGATCCTTTCCGTGGGTTTAGGAGATGTTCCCTTTTATCAAATATGCATTTGTAGAAGGCTGTGTCTTCCCCATACACTTCAACAAAAAACAACAGATCCCAACAGACTGAGTGTAGAAACAGTGGAAAATTCAGATGTCTTTTATTAATCCAGACATTAAAAAGGTTCACACAAATATAAAAAACCTTTATTTTCACTAAATGTACATTTACTTTAGAAAATGGAATTTAATTTCATAAAGTATATATAGTTTTCTCAATGGCTAAAAAGACACTTCTGTCTTTCTGTTAAGCTCTTAGATTCTTCTCTTTCTCTGTGTGCATGAGTTGCCATCCCATTTCTGTATAAGCCGCCTAAAATTACCATGTGAAAAATCAAAGCAACCCAAAGTGGGAATCTCAGTGTGAGAGAGGGTGTATTCGCTTTACAGATCAATCATGCATAACTAAAGTACTGGGCATTGTTTTGTCTCCATTCCAAACTCCCTAGAGAAAGAATCCAATTGTATGTTAGTCACTTTTTATACAATTTTCTGGAACCAGGGTGGTAGTATATTTGGATTGGGAAGAAGAGAAAATGTTATTTCACATGGAATGTAAGGATGACTTTATTATTTTTTTAATGAAACAATGGAAAGAAATAGATATATGGGAAAGGGTTGTAGCTTTAGGACTCCAAATAATTAAATCCTTTAAAAGATGTTAGACCTGTAGATAAAAAGATGGAAAATCACTACTGATTTATTAAAAATCCACTCCAAAATTATATAAACTTTGCTTCAATGGCTTTAATATTAGTTGTCATGAAGCTTTTGGGAGTTTTGATAAAAAATAAAAATGTTATTATAGTTAGAGTAGCAAGTCATATAGTCATATATAATGCCTAAATGGTAGTTTAGTTGGTTTCCCTAAAAAAATAACATTACCATTCCACATAAATAAGTTTATTGGTTTCAGAATGAGATAAATAAGCCTATGTTTGAAAATTTTGAAATATAACTGCATACTTACTTATTGAAACTTTCAGACTATATTTTCTTATGAATTTGCTCTATTTGAATTGTAAACAACTATAAAACTGTCACTTTTAATATAATGCACAATGTAGGGATAAAATTATGTAATTTTAAAATAAGCTCTTAAAACAAACTGATGGTTGCCAGATAGGAGGAGAGTTGGGGGAATTGGTGAAAAAGGTGAAGATTTTAAGGAGTACAAATTGACAGTTACAAAATAACCATGGGGATGTACAGAATAGGGAATATAGTCAATTATGTTGTAATAACTACATATGATGGCAGGTGAGTACTGGACTTATTGTGGGGATTACTTTGTAAATTATATAAATGTCTAATCACTATGCTGTACACCTGAAACTAGTATAATATTGAATGTCAACTGTAAGTTTTAAAAATTAAAATTAAAATAAAAAATAAAAAATAAAAAATAAATAAAATAAACTCTTAGTTGCATTACAATATGCTTTTGTAGAACTCCAGGAACACGGGCTTGTATCTGTCCTTAGGTCAACAGGCACAGAGCCTGATTTGTTTTCCCACAAATCTTGTGGTTAGAAGTTACATAAGAGCTAAAAAGTTGCATAGAGGAAGGCTCTAAAGCCAATAATCTAGGGTTACAGATTGTCACTACAATATTTTCTTAGAGTTTCATATGTTTATTATCATGCAAATTAGACATTGCTATTAAATTGTGTTCAATAAACAAATCTTGCAATAGGAGAAATCAACATGTTATTATATATATTTTACTATTCCCAAAAATATTCATGAAGTAAAATCTCTAATTCCAACTATGTTCAAGTTATTAAATATGAAATTTACTACAAAATACATTGAACATCGATCCTGTAAACTATTAAAATTCAGTTTAATATAGGAAAGGAATATAAGAACTACATAGCATATAGCAATTAAAATAATTCTTGTGTGTATTTTTTAATGATATTTTTTTCACTACAATTAGTAATAATTAAGGTATAATGTATTTCTGTATTAAGGACTTGTAAGGGGAAGACTTAAGCATGCTTACTTCCCCTTTGTGGGAGAGGTAAGGAGGCTCTGTGAATGACCAAAAGTGCGTAAACAGAAATTAGATGGATCTGGAAAGGTAAAATAATCCCTTGGGTTCACCATCAATACCTTTCTAAATCAGATAGATACAAGGTTGAATTTAGCACTGGAAAATAGGAAAATAGTTTTAATAGTTTTAATGTTTTTGCAAAAAAGGAAGAAAATAAATATTTTGCCAATTAATTAGGAGATATAAAAAAGAAATAACCATGTGACGGAGACATAAAATCAAGCTGGGATATGGAATGACGGGATGCTAGCTAATGACACTGATTAAACTTAGAAGAAAAGAAGGCAGGAAAGACTTTTTCCAAGTACGTGATGCTTGATCTGAGATCTGAAAATCTGTTAAGGTTTAACTTGCCAAAGTAGGTGGAGTAGGGTGAAGGTTGCTTTTTAAAACCATTTCTTCTGAACCTAGTAAAATACTTTTCTCTCATTTTCTTTGAATCTGTCATGCATGGTTCTATTTTCTCTGCATTTTCTAATTTGGATATCACTTCTTATATTAGTTAAAGTGAGACTTCACCTTCTGAAACAAAAACAACAACCAACAACAACACCACCAACAACAAAGACCTAAAAAATTATACCATGTTAAATAAGTAAAATCTATTTCTAATATAATATTTTTTTTTTCAGTCTAGGCTATTGGGGAGCTTTGCTCTCCAAAGACACTCAATAATCAACAGTTAGTAACTTCATGTACACGGTCAAAATTGAGTTGCTTCCACATCTTCATTCCACCCCATGGGTAGGGGAAAATGATTAACTTAGAAAAAAAGAGTTTAAGTTGGAGTTGTAGATGTACATAACATCCTTACTTGCACACTATTGACCCAAACTTAAGGCACATGTGTATACTCAGCCAGAGGTGAAGGAGGAAAGACGGATTTTAGCTGGTTGTTCAAATGTCTAAATAAAAGTCTATTTCTCTGGAAAAAGAGGAGAATAAATTTAGGAAGAAAATCATTCACTTGACTTTTTTCAATTACTTATAATCAAGTTGGCTCCAGGGCCTACTCAAGCAGTAGTGTTCTTTCTGACCTTACCCCTTTCCTGATTCTACTTCCATTATCTGATACTGTGTGCCATTCTCTTACTTATGCTTTTCCCATTATTTTCTGATCCCTACTCCCTAGTTTTGTTATAAGCTCTTTTAGATCAAAATTATTTTATGTCTTGTATAGGAAATGTAGTGAATGTTAATAATGTGTTATTATAGAAGTTCAGAAAGGATTACTTACAGTTAAGTAAATTAAACAGGATATCATGTACATGGTGTTTTTGATTTGAGTCTGGAATGTTACAAAGTTTAGGAGATTTGCAAATGGAGAGAAAAGATAATTCTAGTTGAAAATCACAATATGTTAAAATATTTCAAGAATATAGGGATTCTATAAAGTTAACATAATGTAATTTGGCTGGGTTCTTGTGTATTTGGTAAATTTTTTGTTTTGGACTGAGCATATTCTTATTTTGGCTGCTTGAATTCATATATGATCAAAACACCCAAAACCCACTGTCCATAGATATCCAATATTCTAATGCAGGGAGATGGATTATTAATTTTTAAAACATATAAAATAGATAAATTATATAATAGATTAGAAGGCATGAAAGACTGTATATGTCATTATAAATATGTGATGCAGTTATATATATATATGTTATATATATATATGTGTTACAATGAAAGAATTAATTGAAGAAATTATTGAAAGCTGACTATATATGCTGGAAATGGTGATCATTATAAATGATATGATCTTCACTGTTAGAATTTATAGCGAAACAAGGAATGCAGATATGAAACAAATAATTGAAGTGGATTTTTTTTTTTTTTAATGTGAAGCACAGACTGCTATGAGAGTGGATACCCAATCAATTCTGGTGTAAAGGAAGACATTACAATCCCAAATAATAATTAGTTGAGAGTTCTAAAGTAAGGAAGATAAACAAGAACTGAAAGACATTCATAGTATGTAGAGTAAGGAGAATGAATAAAATGGCACACCCCAAAAAAGCAGAAAAGTCAAGGAATCTACAATTCTTTTAAAATCAGGCTAGAAGTAGAAATTATTGACAGTAAATGGAGAATGAGAAAGAGATAAAACCCAGCTATTTCCAAATTTTTTTTCCTTTGGAAATGAAACATAATTTTGATATACTGGCAGGGAGAAGACTACAGGTGATGAAGTTTTGAGAGGAAACCCCTGAGTTTGTTTTTTAACATGTTAAGTTTGAAGGACATATTAGTCAGCCATGTGAAAGGTCTCCAATAGACATTTAGGTAGAGAGGTCTACAGCTTAGCGTAGAGGACTGTATTAGAGATATAAATAGAAAATCTTAACATTTAACATTTAAACCAATGAGATGAGATGAGATTACTAAAGGAATGAGAGGAATGAGTACATATACAAGAATGAGGTATATAGCTATGGTGAAAAAAATGTTATGGTGAACTTGTCTAATCTCAGTTACCATCAGAGAGCTAACAGTTCCAAATCATTGGCTAAGCTTTTATCCTGGCTGTTCGATTTGGGCTTTGGGACTTGTGTTTACATAAATGAAATCATACTCTACATCCCGAATTGAAGTTTGTTTTGGTCCCTAAATGATAAGGTGAGGTAAGTTTTCTTTTTGAGTATGTATAATTCTAAAAGATTACTTTTATCTGCCTCACAATTTTAATGGTAATGATGTAATAATAATTAAATTAAAATTAATCGAAAATAATTCAGTAACATTTTATTTAGGTAATTCATAATTTTTAATATTTAGTTATATATGGGGTGAGGGCTGTTTGAACACAAAACAAGTTAATAATAAAGTCAGAATTAATTTAAATATTATAGGTAATGCTGTCTACCTAATTATTTACATATGCTTTGATGTGCATATACATTTGCATATGGATTGTTTATCCCGTCATTGGATCTCAATTCTACTTTTCTCTAATAGTAAGAGAATATTACCATAATGATAAGTAGGATTCTGTTCTTTGTAGATAAGAGTTGTTAGTATCATACAGCTTCTAAATTCAAGAGCACTAAATTCGTTTGGTGACCAAGTAGATGTGAAACCATATGTTAAAAGCCAAAGGAAATTCAGTTTCTGCTGGACTGGCTGAGAAATGCTGTGTAAGCCTTTAAATGAAAACTTCCGTGATATTTTCACAAATAATACTCTTATTACTCAATATTCACCTTATGTACTACACTTAGACCTAAGTCTTATATAAGGTGCCACCAGACTTTCCTGATGTATACTATATATCATAGTGTACACAGGAATAAATCTTTAGGATGGATTTCTAAAAGTAAAAAAGTTACATTTAAGGACTTTATAGTTTTCATAGTACTACCAAATTGTCTTCTGGAGGCTAGAAGAGTTTATACTCCTTTCAAGATATTATGAGAGTTCCAATTTCTATACTCTTGATGATATGAATATTATCAAGCTTTCAAATTTTTACCAATATGGTCATTATTATTATTGTTTTAATTACTGTTTCTACTAAGATTGAACACATTTTCACATATTTTACTTCTGTTTATATATTTTTAAACTTGCATGCGTATCTGTGGCTCTTTTAAATTTTTTAAATTTTCTTTGAAATTATTTGTTGTTGTTCTTTATATTTAATACATACGAAGTCTTTATTTTATATACTATAGTACTTGCAAGAACTCTACATTTATATGTAGTTTAACTCGTTTACAGTATTACTTATCATAAAGGACTTTTGTATGTGATTGTGGGGGCATTGTGAACTGTGTGTTTATTATAGTAAAAAAAAAATCATATTTTATTTTGGATTCTCTATCTTGCTTACTGTTCTGCTAGGCCCATAAAATTAGTTGGAAGGTTTTTTTTAAAAAAAATATTTTCAATATTCAATTATACTTCTAAAAGCATAAGAATTATCTCTTAAAATTTCGGTAGCAAGAACCTTACTTAACACCATGTGCTGGGGTGAAATTTAGATGTTGTTCCTGCTGTGATTCTGATTCAACTTCAGTAAAAATACTTTACAGGCCTTCCTTTGAGTTGCATGTTGTTCTAGACAATTTGCTCATTTTCAGGGTCTTTTTCATTTTTGACCTCCCAGTCAGAGAGATATGTTTATTTAGTTTCTGCCACTTACACTCCCTGTGGTTGGAGAGGGTTTTCTAGCCCAGTGAAACATTTCACGTATTATATGCTTCTCACCTCAACCAGTTAGCTTCCCTCTGAATTAAAATTTGAGAATTAAAAAAAAAAAAAAAAAGTGCTCACTTTTCTCTTTTCTGCTTCTAGAGAGATGATTAGGAGATGTACATAAGGGAACAGTATAGCGGTTAAGTAAACTTAACCTTGAGGCAAATTGCCAGGATACAGCTCTGACTGTGATTCTAATTAGGTTTTTACCCTGAAGTTACATAATGTACCTTCGTTTTCTAATCTATTAAGGGGCTAATACTTGCAACTTCATTAGACCGAGGTGAGCTTTAAATGAGTGAATATAAAGTTTTTGGAATAGTGCTTTTACTCACTGTAAGTGCTCAACAAGTATTATCTAAAATTACTGTTATCATTTAACAGGAGGGAATAGAATTGAGTGAGGAAAAATTATTGCAGCCATTTCATATCTGTGGCACATATAAGTCTTAATACTCAAACTCATGTTTGTGGGACTATATAAATATTATTGTCTGTTGTCTAACTGCATTTTCTTATTTTTTAACTTTTTAATTGAAGTATGTAAGTAAAAATGTGGCGAAAGCATATATGTACAGTCCAATAAACCAAAACAAAGAAATCACTTGTGTGACTACAACATATAAAGAAATAGAATATTGTCAACACCCCAGAGACTTCGGGCCTTTTCCAAATTCCTACCCCCTTCCTGCTTCTGCCTATATTCTTTATTTTGATCTCTAACTCTGTAGTCCACTTTTGTCTGTTTTTTGAATCTTAAACAAGAGGAATCGTATAGTATGTATTATTGTGTTTCTGGCTTTTTTCACTCAACATTGTGTTTGAGCCTATAGCTGTACTTCATTAATTTTCTTTGCTAAATAATATTGTTAGATTGGATAAAGAAAACAAAATGCATCCATTCTGCTACTGACAAACATTTGGGCTATTTAAATTTAGGTCTATTGTAAATAACACTATTTGGGGCTATTGTAAATAACACTATTTGGGGCTATTGTAAATAACACTGTAAATAACACTGCTGTGAATAATTTTATACATGTCTTTTGGTGTATATGTGCTTGCAGTAGGATACATACACATACATTCAGGAGTAAAATTGCTAGGTCTTAGAGTACATCTATGCTTAAGTAGACAAGGTAACACTGTTTTTTCAAAGTGTCACTGTTATGCACTCAGGAGAAGTTTATGAGAGCTTCTATTTCACCATACTCTTTAACAGTCTTTTAAATAGAAGCAATTCTGATAAATGTATATTGTACATCATCACGATTTTAATTTATATTTTCACAATTACAAATAAATTGTCCACTTTTTCTTATACTTGTTAAGCTTTTGGGAAACCTTAGTAAGGCATGCCTATTCAGGTATCTTGCCTAAATTTCTTTAATATCTTTTTTCTATTTCTCACTGCATTGCAGGAATTTTTTATATTTTCATGATTTGAGCCCTTGGCATGTATATATAGATTGCGAAACATGTTCAGTCTTTATGATATTGATTTTTGCAATCCTTGAAAAAGAGAGATCTTTCTCTCTTTATTTAGGTTTTCTTTACTAGCACTAAATGCTTTTTATAATTTTTCTTATAGAAGTCTTTTACATATTTCATTATATTTTTCATGTTTATTTATTTATTAAATAATAGATTTGCAGTTTTTCTTTTTAAAATATTTTATATATTGAATTATTAATAAATATCCAACTAGACTTAGGAAGAAAAGCAATGTGTTTCAGATTTTGCTGTAAGGAAAATCGTGGTTATATTGCGAAGGATGGTTGGAAAGTAGTGGGGAAAGAACACTAAAAGGCCTTTTCAACAGCCTAAGTGACAGCTCGGGCTTAATGTAGAGCAATGGGAATTAATATGTGATGAATTCGAGAGCAACGTGAGACACTGAATCCATAAGAATTGGTATCATTTAGATGTGAAGAGGGATGAGGTAGGGTGAGACAGGGAAAGTCACTTTTCTAGCAAAAAGTCTCATTGTTTCTCTTGCTTTTGGAAGAATGAGATGAACTATTAGTGTTGAGTGGGAGTCAAGAGGAAATACAGGAATTCATGATACTTTAAAATAAAATATTCCTGGAAGCTCCTTTCCATAATCTCTTCTTGGGTGCTCACTACATAGGAGGTAAACAAAATTATTTTTTTGAAGTTTTCTCCTACTCCTTGTGACCAGTCTCCATCCTTCATGATAAATACTCAGCTATTGCTACGCATGAAGAAAAACCTATTTCAGTGATGAAACAGGAGCTGAGAAGTTTTCAGTCTTCTGCCTAGGAAGCCCCCTGGAGAAGTAACAGGCATGCCTGATGAAAACACCCAGCATAGGAGCTTCCTTGGAGTGCAAAAACTCTCACCAGGTGTTCTGGTGCAGGAAGATCCCACTCTTGCTAAGGAGAGGTGATGAGTGAGGCCCAGCTCTCCAAAATGGGCCTTAGTTTCTAACCTGGGATGGAAGTGAGCTATAAGAAGAAGATCCATTGCCAAGGAAGAGCTTTTATTAACAGCATGGGTGCTGTTTTGGTGAAAGACTGTTAAAATAAATCATTTGCACCAATAATTATTCTTTCCTCTACTACTTCATTTTTTTTTTCCTGGACTGCATTTCTATTTTAATACCTTATTTTTCCAGACTCATTTATTTCAGTAAACCCAAGATTTCTTTTTTCATTCTTCAGTGCAGTTGCTATGTTCAAGGGGTTTACACAGTCTCAAAGGCATACGGATAGGAATGGGGTAAAATAGCACACCTCCTTGTCACCTGCTACACAAGCATTGCTTTTATATCAGCCTTGACATCTGGACACTGATAGCTTTGGCTTTTGGAAATTGAAAAG
Source organism: Rousettus aegyptiacus (assembly GCF_014176215.1). Classification (NCBI taxonomy): domain Eukaryota; kingdom Metazoa; phylum Chordata; class Mammalia; order Chiroptera; family Pteropodidae; genus Rousettus; species Rousettus aegyptiacus. The sequence goes on from NW_023416286.1 coordinate 65,880,359, forward strand.
CAGAGACTTGTTTAATGTTTAATGATTTTCCTGTCATATCCATACCTGAGACAAAAATAAATCATTTAATATTTCAAAAGAATTATTCATTCCACTACATGTATTTTAAAACTAGTGAGAACATATAAATCCTTAATAGCACTTATTTTTCAAAATAAATTTTACTATTTCCACCTATTTCTTCAAGATTATCTTTAGAATAATGTAGTAAGGATTCATTTTTACTGTTTTCTTAGAAAAATGGCTCTTGTTAACTGGTAAGTGCTTTTTTGGCCAAGCAACACATTATGGTCAGGTGAGTTTGGTGAAAGACAGAGTTTAAGAAACAGAAAAACTTTGTGGAAATTTCACCACTTCTTACTCCTTTTTGGTTTTTGGAGTTTCTTTCTCCCAATCCTGCAGATTGGGCTGGCTTTCTGTGTGTGCTCCCAGGCTGTCTGTAAAGGCTCGCTCCCACTGTGCATGTGGACCCAACCATGGGGGAGGCAAGGGAGGCAGGTGGAGCACTGGGGTGCTCATGGCCATTTGGGCAAGAGATGCAAGCAAGGTATCCCCAGCTGCTTGTGTGAAGGCTTCCTGATGGAGTCTGCATAGTGGTTAGTAAGATCCGTGGCCCTTTGATAAATTCTGAGTTCTGGTTACTGTCCTCCCAACCTCTTCCATTCCCTCAGTCATGCCGATCACATCAGTATTCTGGGTGAGGTGAGATAAAGGTGAACCTCTTCAGCAGTGTTTCACAGGCCTGGGGAAGCCAGCACTCCCTATGCTATCACTGTGCATGCCCCACCTCCCCAGCCCTGAGGATAAATCATGGGCTGAAGGGGTCTCTCTCGTGGCACTGAGCTGTGCTGCCATGGGGAAATGTAAGCAGATAAAGTGAAACTGTTCTTATGCACCCTAATGCATTTGTTTTCAAATTTTATGTTGCACTGTGTGCTGGAACTTCTCTACTGGACTCCCAGGTTCTTCTCCATGGGTGGTTGTCAAAAATCAGTGTTCTATGGGGAGGATTTGGGTAGAAAACACCTATTCTGCCACCTTGCTAACACTTCATGAATTAGTTTTTGATGTTTGAAAATTCTTCCATTGCCATTGCACATAAAATTATTAATAATTCAAGTCAGGTTATGACATACGCAATTGTTCTTTTACTATAGATCGTAACATTTATCATCCGAACTATCTTGTTTAATGTATTTTTCCTCCTCCATTTTATATCTTAGTGACAATATCCATCTTGAATTTAGCTTACCAAATAAAATAAAGTAGGAGTCATTCTAGACTCTTTCTTTTTCTTCATTAGTCCATGCCAATTTTGTCTCCTAAATAGTGCTAAATTCAGTCTCTATTTTTCTTTCTTACACCTGCTGTCAGGTATAGGCATTTATCATGCTTTTCCTGGATTAAGGAATCAACTTCCTGATTTTTCTTCTCCCCTCATGTCTTGCCAACTTCAAGCTTGTCTTCTTGCCTGTGGCCAAGCTGCTTTAACAGAATATGCTACTCAGTTGGTAAGATATGCTTTGTAAAACCTATTGATAATTACATCTTCTTTGTTTTACTGTGCTTCATGAAGGAATTACAAGTATGCTTAGATGTTGATGTCCTTCCCTCTCAGGGTGACAGCAAGGGGTCCATGTCTTCTGTAGTGCCCCAAGCCAGGAGAAGCTGCATGTTTATCTTAGTTTATCATGTGAGCATATTCATTTCATATGTATTACTAGACTTGAGTAAATGTGGAAAACACTAAACCGGAACACCCAAAGTCCTTTCAGTAATATATAAGACCTTCCATGCACCACTGTATTGTATAATTGCTTGTGCAAATTTTTAAAAACATATCTCTTAGCTCCCAAAAGATGATTTTAAAAAGTTACCCCAAGTAGACAGCAGGCTTACCAGTTAGCATCTTGGAGCTTAAAACAAGTTGCTTCTTTGCAACGGATGAAGCAATTGCAGGACAAACTGCATAATCATGAGCAGCAGCCCCACTTCCATAACCTGATCCTTCAGCGTGTCTCTTGCTTTACTTTATGGCTTTCGTCATGTTTCACAAATTGCGCCTTTAACTCTTCCTGTCTTTGCTGATTTAGAAAACTCTCTCTACCCTATTTCCTTTAATAATTTTTATTTACCCATATGCTTTCAACTCAGGTATTACTTCTTCCTCGAACCTGCAGCTTTGCTTCCATAAAATTTATTGTATGCCATTGTCATAACGCTTTATCATAGCCATTATCATAACACTTTCTGTGTATGGTGTTTGTCTTTTCTAATGGACTAAAACTCCATGAAGTTAAATTACTTCTTCACCCAGAAATTTACTTCTAGGTATCAACCCAAGAGAAAAAAAAAAACATATTCATACAAAGACTTGCACATAGATGTTCTTATAGGCACTATTCGTAATAGCCAGAAAATGAAAAATAACCCAATTGTCCATCAGCTGTTGAATGGATAAACAAAATGTATTATGACCAAACAATAGAATATTCGACTATTAAAAAACACAGTATGCATACATACTGTAAATATGCACAATGAAAGAAGCCAGATATAAGAAATCATATATTATATTATTCCATTTATTTTAAATTCTCAGAAAGGGCAAATCTTTAGAGGAAGAAAGTGTTTTGGTGATTGACTGGATGGAAGAGAGAAAATCAACAGCATAAGGGACACATCGAAGTGAAGAAAATATTCCGAAGCTGATTTATGATGATGGTTGCGTAATTTGGTAAGTTTATGAAAAATATCATTGATTTATACACTTGAAATGAGTGAATTACATGACATGTAAAAGAGTCCTTAATAGAGTTATTTTTGAAAACTTAGATTACATCTTTATTTATTTTTTATAGTTTTAACTAACAACCCAAGATATGGGTTACACAAATTTCCATAGCCTTCAGCTCTACCAAGTATTCAATTTGCCCCCCTGACTTTGTCTAGTTATTATTATTTTTATTTATAATTAGACTAGAAATGCCTTATTGTTAATTGGTAATTTTTTAGTTTATATCAAAAGTCTCTTATAGTTTTACACAATATTTTGCTAACTGTTCATTATGCATTTTTTATGGCAAGTAAACTTTGCCATTAAAAGTTACTTGAGATGACTCCTAAAATAAAAAGTTCTGTAACGAACAGAAGTTTGCAAACTTGCATAAAGTTGACCTCTCTTGAAAGAGTCATAATAAATGCTAGTTTTTGCACAGTTTTAAGAATTTTTAGTTAGAAACTCTGTTTAAGTTTGTGCTGGTTGGCTATTGCTAAAATAATGCTACATTTTTTTTAAAAGGCTAATTTGTAATGGTTTGCAATAATAAATGTATCTCTCACTCACAGATCTGAGAGTCAGCTGGATGTAAGTATAGTTGCTTCAAGCATCACTCTTTCTGGGACCTGGATAAAAGGGCAGAATCTATTGCAGGGAAGGCTCCTTTCATGATGAATGACAGGAGACAAGAGGCCATGCTAAGCCACATAGGCTAATAAAAAACCTCTGCTTGAATGTGGTGTATGTTGTGCTCATGAAGCAGAACTCAAAATCAATGACATGAGGAAATACATACACTTTATTCTTAGTGAAGTCATGGCAAAGAAGGGAATGGAAGGAAGACTTGTGACATTAGAAGCAGAATTTTCTTAATTAATAAATAGAATTTACTCTTTTCTTCTTTTCACAATAAATTTAGAATCCCATTTTCATGGGCTATAATTTGGGAAACAATAATAATTTAAAAATGTAATTCTCAGCTCTGGGTTCATATTAAAACCACATGGGATATTTTTAAAAAAATTATATTGATGCCCAGGCTCAACTTAGACCAAATGCAACAGAATCTTTGGGGGCAGGGCCTATGCATTAGTACTAAAACTTCCCTCATTTGATCCATGCATACATAAGAAATGGTTGAAAACTATTGCTGTAGAGAAATGAAATATGGCAAGATATTTTTCATAGTTTTTATTTGAACCTTTCTAACTAGACTTCAATATTTGTTTTATATGCCTAACCTTAAGACCATTTCACTTCAGGCATATCTGAATTTTAGTATTCTAGTTACCGAAGGAGTTTTCTTGAAGTTTAAGTGAGCTTTATTCTAATATTGTGGCCTTATCACAATTCTGAATTGTATTTTCATTGGGGTGAGTCTGTAGAGAAGAGCAGATTATAAATATCTTTGTACAACTTTTAGTGCCCTTTCTTTCTCTGGTATATTATTATACGAAAGAAAGAATATATTTAGAATATCAGATACATTATGATTAACAGTTATGTTTTCCAGGGGGAGTAGAAACAATATGGTCTCAATGTTCTATATTTACATAGTTTTAAAAATGCATAGCCAATGAATTGCAACATTATTTCATAAATGTTACGAGATATTAAATCTTTTTGGCCTCAAATATTTTGGTCACCTCATTTTTACCATAAAATCAACATCTATTATTTGGTTTGAGTTATATATGTTGCTTTTAAAATAAGTTTTCAAATATTTTGAATATAAAGCACTATTTAATAACTATATTTAATGAGTTATAAACATTTCATTTATGTTATCATTTTATTCATATTTATGATTTGAAGTTTTTGAGTGCTAGCTAATATGTAGCAAGGCAATTCAGAGTATGGGATAAGAAAGAAATTAAGTCTAAATCATATCAAAGTATATTAGAAATAAAAAGGCAAGAATCAATACAAAAGAAAAGTATAGTACATAAAGCAGTATAAAGTAATCAATAGTTGTGGATTACAGTATGCAATTGCTGATGTTTACAGGAAAGTTACTTAGGTTATATAGTGACACTAAGAAGTACAACAAATATCTCCTGCAAAATTGCTTCAAAAGATAAAGGACACCCCAAACAATAATGGTGAAGTTTAAAAGAAAACTATGGACAAAAGAAAAAAATGTCAAAATTATAAAACTTTCTGAAGCATTTTAGAAATAGTTTTTGGAAGCAATTCGTTTTCATGTCATCAAAGAACTTAAAAAAGGTGTCTGGGTCCATCTGGGTCCAAAAATACATATTCACAGGGCTAAATTAGATATTACTAGTTAGGTAAAACTTATTTTATAAGGAATTAATGTGGATTGTGCCAGTTATTCTACATTTAAAAAATCACTAGAAAATTAATGGATTAAAGCAACAGTAATTGTTTTACTTTTCTCTCATGGTTCTGGGGACTGATCTTATTTGGGTGGTTCTCACTCAGAGTCTTGCTTGTGGTATGAATCAGATGGTGGCTGGGTCTGTAATGATCTCAAAGGCTTTCCCTCTCACACATCTGCATATGACCTGGGCTTCCTCACACCATCGTGGCTGAGTTTCAAGGATAAGCAGCCCAAGAGAACCAATAGAAACGTGAATCTTATATATGACCTAGCTTTGGAAGTCATATTCTGTCACTTCCTGTGTAGTCCAAAGATTCAAGAGGAGGGCCTGTAGAGCCTGCATTTCAAAGAGGAGAATTGTCAATGTCATGCTAAAAAAGCACATACGACAGGGGATTTGTTTGCTGCCACCTTGGAAAAACAATCTGCTACTTAAATCTTAAACATCTTTTTAATTTTTCCTCGTTGGGGCAATAAAATATCTAACACAGAGAAAGCTTCAGAAAATGTTCATGGTTCATGGAAGAGTAAATGAATCATTAAATGGCTAAATTGATTCAAATATGAATGCTTTTTGCAGCTTTAATTTGCGGGGCATTGCTGTCTTTCTCAGTCATAAATAAGACAACCTTCTGCTTTCAGGCATTCATTCCTATTCTGTTATTCTGAGGCCACACAAAAAACAATTCTTTCACATGTTAACTATACTTCAAAAATTTGAAATTGGCTTGCTGTCTCATTTATATCTTCACTATAAAGATTGTGTGTTCTTTTAAATACTTTTAATGTGACAGGTTTCCAATTCTCTTGTAATCTTTGACACATTTTCTGGAAATTTTAAGTTTTCTAATGACCCTTTGAAAGTATGCGTTCCCAATAGAACATAATACTTTAGGTAATGTCTCACCAGCTGAAGGATGTAATAAGACAGCACTTACCCTCTTACGGTTCTATATTTTTATTGATGCAAAATATAATATTTTGCCTTTTCTTAGAAAACATGTTTAAGAGAAAATCAAATGTGCATTTTCATTTTTAATTGTATAATTTTTTGCCAAAGTGAAAACCAAAAACCCTTATTTTGGCAAGTATCGAGAATTTTAGGGCCCTTAAAACTGACATTTAGAAACCAAGAAAACAAAAAGCGATTCTAAATAGGTTACGATTCTAAAATAAATCCAGAGGATTGACACAAAATGAGATTATGCTGTTTTAACACCCAACATGAAAAGAAGTTTCCAAATAATTCATAAGACTTCTGATTTAATGCTGTATGGCTAATATCTCTGAAATAACCAGCTTGAACTTCCAGTTTTAAAATGGTAAAGATCTTCAAGTTCAGAGGTGAAAACAATAAAACCAAAATTGATTAACAACAGTTGTTAGAGTTAATTAAATTCATAATACAAATTTGGCTTGTATGGTTGGGTTAAGGCTCTCTTTTCTTATAGTCCTACCCATATTTTGACTCTAAATTCTAAAATTTCTAGAACTTTGTTAAAAGTATCAGCAAAGTAGTCAGACTTATTAGACTTAAATCACAGTTTCGCTATCTTACTGATATTGAAGCAAGTTACTTAGCATATTCATGGCTCAGTTTCTTGATCTGCAAATTAAAGGTATTAATAGAATCGAATCAGAAATATATATAAAGTACTTACAAAACAGTGCATAGGATTTAGTAAGCATAAAACTAGTGCTTAAAAGTGGGTTAATAATAATTATGTTCATATTATAGAACAGAACACTTTAGTTTGCTTAAAAATATTGAGACTTGTAATACTTCAATGTTGTCTCTATTGGCTAAAACGAATGTATATTTTCAGCATCAGAATATTGGAGTTCTGTAGCTCCAATGATAAAAACTTGCCTTTGGAGGCATCCAGAGTAGCATTCCACCCTCATCAGCACCACCACTATTATACACCAAATCTCTGACCTCTCCAGTACATCCTTACTATTTAAGCTCCTGTCTGCAGACTATCAGCCTGTCACCTGGAACTAGTTAGAAATTCAGAACTTCAGCCTCACTAAGATTTACTAATTCAGAATCTACATTTTAATAAGACCCCAAGTTTATTCATATGTTTGTTAATAGGTAAGAAATTGTGATATGTTTATTTAGAGATTGTAATTCCCCACAAAAACCTTGTCAAAAGAGATCTGAGAGTATGAAATAGAATCTTTAGAGTACACTAGCAAATCCAGATGTACTGTTTTGAAGCCAAAAGCAAGTGGTACACTCTGAGATTTAAAGTTTTTACCTATTTTATCTGTACTCATTTCAATGTGACGTAAAGGAATACAGAAGGGATTAATGGGCCGGTTTTTGGAGTTGGATGTATTCCGCTCTAGGTATAAGATTTGAACTGTAACCAATGAGATAGGAAGTAGAAGCAAAGGACATTGAAGAGTACTGTTTCTATTTTTTTAAATGCTTGAATACATTTTTCACAACAAATGAAAAATTTTTTTTTTTTTAATTAACAAGTGGAAGAGAGTCTGGAACAAAAGACACAGGAAACAAATACATATTGAAATCAATTAAATATGAAAATAGGGAAAATTACAAAGAACAACATAATATTCCAGGGTTTAGGAAGCTCTATTTGTTGGCAAAAATAGTTATAATAGGTACTAATAAATAGGATTAGGATTTTGCACAGAGCATATGAAAACTCTTGTATATATCTCATCTAACTTATGTTCATATGAGTGTGAGAGAGATGTTTGTAAATAGCGGTATTTCACAGTTGCTCCTTAAGGGAATGGAAAGGAAAGTAATGACATTCTAGGAAAAATGAATATGGCCTTTCCTATGAGTCATGGATGAGGTCATGGAGAAGACTTTGGAGAAATATTAAAGTCCACAGAATGAAGGTTCTTACATGATATTCTGAAGAGGTTGTGTTTAATGAGGTGGGAGTGGGGGTAGTTTTAGATGAAACCTGGAAGTATTTTAAGGAGAAAAATGTTAAGATCAAGGGTTTTTTTGTTCATTTGATATATAATGATAAAAATAATACCCAATGGTATTGTGCACTATCAGGTATGAGATGTGTGTGTGTGTGTGTGTATGTGTGTGTGTGTGTGTGTGTGTGTGTGTGTGTGTGGTTGACCCATGAACAATGTAGGGGTTAGGCATGCAGACCTCTTGCACAGCAGAAAATCTGCATATAACTTTTGTCTCCCTAAAACAACTACAGTCCTCCCTTGGTATTAATAGGGGATTGGTTACATGACCCTCGTGGATATCAAAGACCATGGATGTTCAAATCCCTTATATAAAATGCTATAGATCGATTCATATAGTTGGTCCTTTGCATCTGCAGATTCCTAACTGTGGATCAAACATACTTTTTCAGTACTGTGATTGTTCGAATTCATAAAACCCCCTAGGTATATGAAAGTCTCACTGTATATTTGTTGGAAAAAGTCTGTGTATGAGTGGACACATGCAGTTCAAACTCGTGTTGTTAAGGGTCAATGGTAACCTCATTTCATCTAAATAATACAAAATCTTATGCATTACGAGCTGCAATTATCCTCATTTCAGAGTTGAACCTGTATGAAATTAGAAAAGTTAATTTTCCCAAAATTATGCACAATGGAGCCTTAAACATGGTAGGAACTAGATACTCTTGTAGTTAAAAAGAAAAAAAAAAGTGGGCCTCAGAACATTAGGTAGGACTATAGTTTGAACCATTTTTTTTTTTTTTTTTTTTTTTATGCTTTTCATGAATGGAAACACGCGATCAGTGGAAATGAGTTTTACTGTATTATGCACCATGGCCTACCTTCAACTCCCAGGAGAAAGAAGAAGCACACACTTCTGTAGGATAAAATTAGATACCTTAAGGGATCATGAGATCAGGACTTAATTACTGGGAAGTCAACACAAGCAAGTGCAGAAAAAATTCTTGGCCTGACTTACCTGAATGTTTTGTCCTCAGTATAAAAATGTAATAGCATTGAAGATCTTAGAAAGCCTTCATATTAACTTTCTTCTGTGTCACATTTTTCCACCTGAACTGGTTGTCCTCCATATCTGGTGCAAAGTGGTCAGCCTGGTCTCTCAGTTCACCATTTTCCTGGGAATTTCATCCACTTTTCTATTATTCTTGATCTATTTTGTTTCCATCTTTTTTTTTTTTTTATCTTTGTTGGTTTACTCTCTTACTTGAAGAACACATCTTCCAATAACATATTTAAAATTGCTTCATGAGAGAATAATTTACTGAGATCTTGAATGTCTGAAAATATTCTTATTCTACACCATACCTGATCTGGGTATATAATTTTTTTGGTTGGAAATAATTTTCCATCATAGTGTATTAGATATTGCTCCATTATTTTTTTGTTTCCAGAGTCACTATTGAGAATTTCAAGTCATTCTGATCTGATCTTTCTGTTATCTTTATTTTTTTTCTCCAGAAACTTCTTAAATCTTTTCATTGTACATAAAGCTTTGATATTACATAATCATGTGCCTTTTGCAACTTAACTTGTTAGTTTATTTTAATCAATTGTGGTTTTGGAAAATTTGCTTATGATTATTTCCCATCTATTTTCTCTGTAATCTCTTTTTGGAAGTGCTAAATTCTGTATTCAGGATTTCCTCATGTAATCTTCTAACATAATTAATTTTAATTCCATATTCATCATCTTTTTTTGCTCATTTTTTTAGTATTTAAACTTTATTAATGCTTTTATTGTTTTTTCTTCTAGTATCGTGTTTTAAATACAAATAATTCTTTTTAATTCTTGAACTATTTCTTATATTATGGCATCAAGATTGCATTATCTTTTCTTATATTTCTGAAGATATTAACAACCATTGTTAATTCCTGTATAATTTCTGTTTTCACCAATTAATTTCTTTTGTTTATTTTGTTCTATTTCTGTGAGGTTGGAGGCTTTCCTCATATGTCTGATAATTCTTGATTGTCAGCTTATATTTAAAAGTGAAAATATTTTTTAAAACCTGATATTCAATTCTAAACACCAAGTGAAGGATGGTAAACTTGGAATTCACTGTAGGCTGATCTGAGTAGGGTGCTTAGTCGGTAACTTCTTATTTCACCACATCTGGGTCTTTCTTCTTAACTGATCAATTTTTGAATAGAATACTGTTTCAGTTAAGTATAGCTTCCAGCATTCTGAAAGGACAGAGAGGTAGATGCAGTACGAGGTTTCAGTATTCAGCAGTCATTTTTCTTGACTTTATTATGGGACCTACATGTCAATTATTCCATGAAACTTTGGAAATCAAAATAATCTGTTCTACTTTCAAGAAGCATAGGGTAATGAAGTCATATTTCTAAATTCTTCTCTCACATTTTTTACCACCTATTTCTCTCCTTTAGCAGCATCTCTTCAACATCATGTGATGTTAGGATGTGCTGCATCCCTTACTGGAACTAAGCCTCCCAACACCAAACCTATTACTATAAATACTAATAGATATTAGATTCTCTTAAGATTGACATTTAATAGAAAAATTATGTTTGGTTAACAAAAATCCATTTATAAGCACGCATATGTATTTAAGTTTGTAACAATATCATAATTATACTATCTAGTTTTCTCTTTTTACTTTAGAGTAATCTTATAAATCCGAACATATTTTATAGAAAATGAATATGCAAAAGGCAATCTATTTGTAAAGCTATTTCAGCAAGTAATAGCAAGTTAGATGTGCTGATTTCCTTGTGAATTAATGCAATCAGTACTATCAAAGACAAAAGCACATGAATAATATTGATTAAGGTGTGGAAATGATACTTTTGTTAATACCAGTGTCTTCTCTGTTGTTAATGTAAACAATCCCTGAGGTGAAATGTTTAAGTTTCCATTTAAAATGCAACTATGCTAACAAATAGTATTACAATTGTGTAAATTATAGAATATGTGTACTTCATAGAGTTTTAAATCTATAAAGCATGCTATAATTAAAACTGTGTAAAAGGGAAATTTTTAAGAGATACAGAAAAAAATATTTTACCTTGAGTTTTAAGTGACACAGAATGCTGATTAAACAAGACACAGAAAGTAATCATTAGAGGGTCAGAAAATGTCTTATAAAGTAATAGTTAAAACATAGTGCAAAGAAGCAGATAAATAGGGAGTGAAATTAAATGAGATTGCAGGTCTCTTATATTTCAGAGAGATAGGCATTTTAAACTGGATCATGAAATGGATTGGGAGCTAAAAACAAATCTGTGATAAATGAGAAGGCAAGCATGAGATTTAGTGTAATATATATTTGTACAAAAAACCTCTTGCACAATTTAGAAAATAGGAAGTTGAGATATGTTCATAATACTTCAGAGCAAAAAAAAAGGTGAATTTAAAAAGTCAAAGTTGAGGGGAAAAGTATATCTTCCAGAGTACTGGAAAAAGGTGGCCACAGGCATGTTTATAGACATAAAATGAGTAGAGATGAGCTAGTTTTTAAAATGAAAATGATGAGGAAAAGCTGATGGATGATCAAAGGGATGTAAATGAGATTAGAAACCTCAGATTCCGATGTTCCAGATCAAGAAGAAGTTTTGATTTTGAAGTATGTAAACAGCATATAAAACTATTTTAATGAGCTTTTTGGGTCATCCTAAAGTTTACAGGGAATATAGAATCAATTAGACATGATTTATCACAATCTATTTATACTTTCAGAAAAATGAACTTTCTAGACACATTATGACTGATTATCAGAAAGACTGATAAAACAACAGCAGCAAAGCAAATAAAACTTCCCTACTCTCCACAGTTAGACAGCGATTTATTGGACATGATTTCCAGAAACCCAAATTAAATTGTTTTGAGTAAAAAAATGTGAATTTATGTATTGGTTCTTATAAGCGGTTTGTAAAGAGGTAGATTAGACTGTGGCAAAATTCCACCCAGTCATTACAAAGGTATTATTAGAGATCTATGTCCACTTTGCTCTCCCCCAGGCCCTCAGCTTGCACCTCTCTTTGTGTTGTCTTTATTTTCTGGGAGGTTCTTCCAAATATGGTAGGAATATACATTTGCCTTCGGAATCAAGCCTTATCTTTATGTTTCATGAACAAACAAATGATGAAAATAAAATCAAAGAAAGTGACAAATACCACCATAGGAATATTAATTAAAGAGGAATAATTTTCTATGCTATTTTCTTTAGCTTACCTAGTTCTGTCTAATACTATCGCTACTGAAGAGTGGTGGGAACAATTGAGACAAAGGACTCTATACAAATGGGATAAACTGCTATTCACTAACAGTTCGAAGACGACATGCAGCCAATATTTAATGAACATCAAAAATAAGCCAGATACTCTGCTATAGGCACATCAGTGAAAAAGAAACAAAGATTCCTATTCTCACGGAGCTAGGGAGATCAGTTTAGGAAATCAGAATATAAATAATAAACATAAAAATAAGTCTATAATATTTAGAAAGTAATAAATAATTTGCATAAAATAATAAAGAATAGAGTAGAAGAAAATCCTTTGATAGTACAGGGATTTGGGATATAGGGGGGTGGATACTTTAAATATGATGCTTAGGGAAGGACTCACTGAGAAATTGATACTAGTATAGGTCTTGCATGAAAAATGAGAGTTAGCCATGAAGATATTAGGATAATAACATTTTTTCCAGGCCTACGACAGGAACCTCTCTGACATATTAGAAGAACAACATATTGGCTAGTGTGGTTAGAATTGGAGAGTGAAATGAGGTTAAAAATTGTAAATCATTTTTGACTTTGACTTTTATTCTGAGCGAAACAAGCCTTTGTAAGGTTTTGAGCAACGGAATGACATAATCTAAAGTATATTTTTAAAAGCTCACTTAGGCTACTTTGTTGATATTAAATTGAAGATGGGCAGAGAAGTAAGGAGATCAATTAGTAGGACCCTGAGTAAACCAGGAGAGAACTGATGGTGTCTTGGTCCAAGATATCGCCTGAGCATTCTGATTCTTGAAAAGACACTGACTAAGCAGAGGGCACATGTGTACTAAAATAATTTGGATTACAAATTCTGCCTAGGTTGGCTGATGCTTAATGGAGAGAACAATGTAGTATTTCATATCATTTATAAGACTTAATATCTAGTTAATAATAATTAGCTATTCATAGATTTACTAATAACATTCGGTACAATTGCTTGACTCAAGAAATCTTCAAGAATTCCAAGTGTCAAGCAAAACTGAGCATGAGGCCATTTTATCTTGCTATTTTCTGTAATGTAGTTTTTTTCTCTGTAACTATCAATTTTTAGTGAAGTTACACAGTTGTGCCCATTTTCTTCCCACTCTCTTCCTTTAATGCACACAGATCCTACTCTAAATGTTTTCATTGATCTTTGGAGAAAAAGCCACATGGTCAGTGATTCTCTGCGCCTGTCTCTTCCTTTCCCCTTCTGAAATTTTGAACATTGATAGAAAACTTTAAATTCGTTTTTGTCCTCAAACTTTCTTCCTCTTTCCCTTCTATTTTGGTTTTAACGTGAGTATTCCAAAAAGCTGAGTTCTAGATTTTTCCTTGAAAACTAGTGAGCTACATTCACATAATTTTAATTGTAACACCTGTAACAACCAAATTTAGTTCGCTTTTGTGCATATAATCACTTTAAGAAGATGTATACTTGAATGTTTCTCTACAATCTGAGGAATTTTAACTCTAACTTTATAGAGGCTCTAAAATTCACTATTCTTCGTGTTTATGGTGTCTAACTCTGACTTTACTCATCTCCTCATTTTTCCTAACTTTAAAATTTGAAATTGCCTTTCATGCTAGTAAGTCATTCAGTCATTTCTGTTGATTTTTACTTCCAAACTACTCTCAGGGTCAAACATTCTTCTTTATTTTTATTTTCATTAAGCTGGATCTGGGCTCATTAGCTCATGCCTGATTTACTTTGACAATGTTACTAATAATTTCCTGGCTTCAAGGCAATTTCGTATGTGCTGCTTTATAGTACTTACACACATACTGCAGAAACCCCATGGTAACATTTTCCCCTATAGCATCAGGTTGAAATAGCTCTGGTACTAAATTTTATTCATAATTTGATATCAATTTACTTCTTAAAACTCATTTTACCAATCCCCAGAATTTTCTGATTCAATCAAATGAAGGGAGCAGGAACTAATGTCTGTCAAATGACAACTGTATGCTGATCATGGAATATTATAAGAAAGAGATTTAAAAAGAGTACCTAGTACATGGAATAGTCACTTCACAGAAAAGTTGATAATGGTGATATGATATGTTTTAGAGAAAGTAGGAAAAGCTGTCATGAAAAGTGAAATCAGATGGCAAATGCTAGCATAATTAGGTCATTTGTTCTGCTTCTGGAAATATGGAAAGATAAGTTGGAGAAACACATAAGAGATATGGAAACATTTACTCCTGTTTGGCCTTTGAATCTTCAAAGTTGCAGACTGAAACAATATTCCCAAGCTTATAAACTGTGTCTGAGCTATTTTTGAAGATGAGATAGGCCCAGAAGAGAATTCTTGGTAAATTCCAAGATCAGTTCTTTCAATTACATTTAGAGAAATTATTAAAACTTCAAGAAGGAAGCTGGTACATCTCAAGGAGCTAATGGATTTAATGAAAATGACAACTAGGTTTTTCATGCTCAAGAAAAAATCTCAATGAGCTTTGGAATAAATATATCTGTGAGATCCAGCACCTTTTAGCAGATTATCACCCAATATTTGGCTTAGGTTATTTAACATTTCTTTTTAAATTTATTTCCTAATAAAACTTTGTAACAAGTGGTGTGTGTGTGTGTTTGTGTGTGTGCATATGCATACGCATGAAAGAGAGAAAAATAGAGACAGAGGATGAGGTGCAATAATTTTCAAAAACTGTTTCACATAAAGATGTTTTCCAATTAGATCGAATAAAGTGGTGTGTATTATAAATCTAGTATAACATAATCTATGTCAGGAATGGTGAAAACATTAATAAACTAAGAACTAAACTCAAGGACCAAGATATGACTAATAAAAGATAGATGACTTATCCTGGATACTTAATGAAACTAGAAACATGTGAGATTCCTAGCCATAAGTAGGTTGGCATTTGAGTTTAGTTTTGTTTGTATGTGAGAGGACAGGTTACTCATCCACATCATATAACTGAGTTTTCTTTGGGTGCAACCATGGCATACTGCCAGGCCAGTCAATGCCAACCTGGTTGTGGGAGCAGCTACTAGCCAATCTACAACATATTCAGACACAATCTATTCAGTATTGTGAAGGAAGAGACCCATTTTTTCACCCTATTACCATGGGGTAAGAAGAGCACCAATCCTGAAATCCAGCTCTCCAAGAAAATTTCAAGGTTCTGTCATATGAAAAAACTGGGAAAATTAAAAACAAAAAACAAACAAGCAAACAATCAACAAAACCAGTTAAATCAGCTTCTCTTAGAAGAAATTAGTTTATATTTTTTTATAGTTTTCTAGGTAATACCACTGTTTTAAGGTTGAAAACCATTGTCCCGTATGGCATAGACTTTGATATAGTCCAATAATACCTTATGCTTACTGTTTTCAGAGCAGTTAATAACATATATGAACTAGATATTGTTCCCCCCGGACCTTTTTTTGGATAGATTGAAATCAAATTAAATGCAGAGACTACTTTTGGTATTTATTATCTGTCTGTCTATCTATCTATCTATCTATCTATCTATCTATCTATCTATCTATTTACTTACTCACTTACTTCTTACTTATTTATTTGTTTGTTTGTTTGTTTATTTATTTATTTATGTCTTTCGTATCCTTACTTCCCAGAACATTGTCTGGTGTATACTAGATTCCTAAAACTATCTTATGACTCTTCCGAGTTGAATACATAATTATACAATTCCATATATTGTTTTTTGGTCCAACTGGTATTAGCCCTGACATCTACAAGCAGGCTCTGTTTTCTCTTTGTCCATGACAGTTTCCTCATCTATTACACACAGGCTGGATAAGTTTCTGCAATAACACTAATAAAATAACTCTTCAGCATGTCTCTTGTGAGCCTACCCTTCAGCACAATCAGTACCAGGTGTATTAGTTTCCTAGGGCTGCCAAAACAAAATAAAGCAAACTAGGTGGCTTAAAACAGTAGAAAAAATGGACATAATTCCACAGTGTAGCAGTTAGCATGTATGCTTTACATGCAGAAATCCTGGGTCCACACCCCCGTGGAGCCATGGTCCATAATCTACAGCCATGCCACCCTGAACAAGCTCGATGTCTGATCTCGGCAGCTAAGCAGGGTTGGGCCTGGTTAGTACTTGTGAGGAAGACCAGGTGCTGTAGGCATAAATAATAATAAATAATAATAAAAATAAAACAAAACAGAAATTTGTGCTGTCACAGGTCTGGAGGATAGGAACCTGAAATCAAGGTGTCAGCCATACTCCCTTAGAACACACTAAGGAAGAATATTTCCTTGCCTTTTTCATGTTCTGTAGAACTGTGGCATTTCTTGGTTTGTGGCCCCATAACTAATTTCTGCCTCCACTTTCACATAGCTTTGTTCCCTCTTTGTATCTCTGTGTCCTCTCCTTTTTATAAGGCTATCAGTCATTGAATTCATGGCCCACCCTAAATTTAAAATGATTTAATCTCAAGATTCTTAACTAACTACATTTGCAAACATCCTAATTCTAAAAAAGTATCAATCTGAGGTTCTTCGTGGGCATGTATTATTTTTATTCAACTCAATACACTAGAATAGTCAAAAACTAATTAGAACTTTTCTGTTGAAGGGTTAAGGTTGGGTTAGTTCTGTGACAAATATCTAACAGGACAGCTTTGCAAAACAATCAGGAAATTTCTACTTTGAGTCATAAACTAAATGTAGTGCATTTCAAGAGCCAATAAAAAATGAAAAAGCATACCAGATAGTTTTTATCTTGTTATTTTTTATTTTATTTTTTTGAAATTCTTTGTTTCGCTTCTAGGAGAAAATTAGAATTGTTTGTTAAAAATTGTCATTATGCATCATATATGCAGATGTAAATGTTGTTTCTATGTATAAGGACTTCACTAAGCAGATTCTGTACTCATCCTAATGACTCATAATGCAACTTTAGCTGTAGAAAACCATTTTTACAATGTCAAAGAAAGAATATTCTTATATAAGGAAAGTGTTTTTAAAACAGGTTCTGAAACTCAACATTCAGGAATTTTCAGGTTTGTAGACTATGTTTATTATGCTAGTAAAAATGTGTGCTTTATCATTAAATATTCTAGGACATAGTGAAATTTCTTCCTAGAAGTAGAAAATAAAATCATAATATTTTCCAAGAGCTCACTGTCTTTAAACTTATAAAATGTATCTGTAAATTAGGAATATCTGAAAACTTAAACTGATGGTCTTTAATTAATTGCATATAACTGTGTCACGTGTCAAAGTGTGGGGTTCCTTAAGTCAAGAAATTTTCTTCTACTTATTTAATTTACCTTATAATATCTATAAACAACAGAAAATGAAGATATTGACTCTGAAATGGTATGCACATTTCTTTTCATAAAACATTGTATGAAAATATTAATAAATTTAAATAGTTACTTTTATCATGTGTGAATATGGGTGTTTTGGCTGTAAAATTGTGAATAGCTTTTGCGTATATTTATTATTGATACCAAATCATGCATGACAATGATAATCATAGTAAAGAATTAATATTATAATGGGTTTATGGAAAACAATAGTATACTAAACACAAACATGTTTTAAATAGTTATGTTTCTGATGTAAAACTTCGGAATATAATATTTATTATCAAACTTCAGTTTAAGTATATTACATTTATAGAGATATATATTATGAGTTTTAATATTGGTAAATTAAGTGCATCAAAACAGTAACTGCTGAGGAGACTTTTTCACAATACAAATAAGTGATAGATTATAAAGCAAAGGCAATATGCTTTAATGTCTGCCTAAGAGCATTTTGATTAAGAAGAACAAGGAATTTTGTTTCTAAGTCTTACAGCCTACAGTTTGCTATAAATACGTAGGCAGTATTCCTTTAGGGAAACAAATAAAATCAAATGGTGACTTTGTAGAAAATTAAGCACATTGTGAGACTTGTGTAGGTTGCAATTTGTAAGATAAGGTAGGACATACTTTCCCTGCCCTAAGCCTAAAATAATTTGTAGACAGTGTTCAATAATATATTTATTAATGGTCAGGCAGAAGAAATAAGTGGCGCACAACATCTGAGAATATTACCATTCCTGAAAGCAAACGAACAAACAAAACAAAACAAAAAACCTAGGAATGCAGAGAATTTTATCAGAAAAAAATAAAGGTACAAGAAAGTATAAGTAAAGGATAAAACAGAACTTTAAAATGTGGAGTGAAAAAAAACACAAGATGTTTGTTCATTGCCAGTTTCAAGCTAACATAAAAATTAAAACATAAATTTATAAAGTTTATTTAACAACATAGAAAAACAATCATTGAATGAAGATAGCTTCTTTTTTTTCTTCCTTTTTTTAGCCAAATTTATTTTTAATTCCATAGGTTTATTTACTTTTCTTTCTCTTTCTCCCACTTTACCTGTATACATTTCTATTTCATCCTACCTTTAGAATTTAATTTCATTCTTGTTCCTTCCTTCTGTTTTTCTTCACTAATTATGGTAAGCCAAATAATTTTTTTTCATTTTTCTCCCAATTTTGGATCTGTTCTCACAAACAGGAATTGCTGGTTGAGATTAAGAAATATTGTAATAGAAAGAATATTCATTGTTTTATTGCAGAAGGCAAGCAGAATCTATATTAGTGTATACCACATAACAAGGTATTTATTTAACATAGATTATATATTATTTCAAGTTTGTACATGAAAAAACTTCAACTGTAAGCCTCTGTATTTCACATATGTCCATTTCTCTCTACATTCTTAAGGTCTTGAAGCCCAAATATTGGTTTAAATGTAATTTTAATTAGTCCAATACATTTTTATTTATATCTATTTATATAATTATATGAATACATACCTATGTAAATATATATGTATATATGCATATATACATATATACATATATATTTAACTGCATTGTGATTAAGAATTTCTCCTTTTCAATGGGATGCAATAGTTTGCATGAGGTCAATATTCCAACCACAGAAAATTAGACAAGTCTGATAAAATAGAGAAAACATCTCTTTGAAGGTATCAGACTCTGCAGTAACAATGAGATCTGAAGGGGCTAAAAAAATGAAATAACTTCAGATAGTTCAGCTGGCATCTGCACCCACTTTTATTCTGGAGGATTTTACTATTTCTGAGCATGAACAAGTGCCAGAGAACTGGACCTCTGTATTGGCAGAAAACAATTGGCAGTGGACAGAGAGCTTTGGTGAGAACTTGGGCTCCAGCACACAGGGTATGTGCCAATCTGGGTTTTTATAGGAAAGAAACCTAATATCTAAGCCGAGTTCGCAAATCAGGCAGAGTTCTCTTAATATGGTGGGAAAATTATAAAGTTAGGTTTCAGTCTAGGGAAGGGACCTATTAGTCACTAGGCTTGGAGTTTAAAAATCCTGGCCAATCAGTTGTTCACATCTTTTCTGGGTTTTCTATACATGTGGACTGAGCATTGCCTCTATTTAGCTTAATGTGATCAGCCTCCACTCTACCTAGGAAAGAGGAGGCTTAATCATCTATCGAGGAAGACATCATCTGGAGATTTCAAAAACACAGTGTCAATTCTTGTCACAGTGTCAAGTAGAATTACTAAATATAACAACAACAAAAAAAGTATGAGCAAAATAAAGAGAAAACCACAGTAAATTCAGATCTGCAGTGATTCACATGTTGGAAATAGCTGACAAGCACTTTAAAATAGCTTTGATAAATATGTTACAGAAAAGAAAGGAAAAAGCAGGGAATTTCACCAGAACACCGGCATCTATGAACAAGAATCAGTTAGAAATAAGCAGATCAGTTAACTGAAAGTAGACAAAAACCTTGAACAGGCACTTTATAAAGAGGGTTTCAAAATGGTCAGTAAACATATGAAAATCTCTCGATTTCATTTTCATCAGAGAAATGCAAATTAAAACCACAAGTTATGCTACTACTGCACATTCATCATAATAAATATGTAGAAAAAGTTAGAAAATTGCAAGTATTGTTAAGCATGTGGAACAACTAGTATAAATTGTGGCACTCGCTTTAAAAACTATTTGGTAAATATCTAATAAAGCAAAATATGCAGATTCACTTTGATCCAGAAATCATACTCTCTAATGTTTATTTAATATAAATTCAATAAAAGATGTATTCAAGACATTCAAAACAGCTCAATCCATAATATTTAAAAGTTGAAACAACATAAAATGCTTATTTACTGTAGAATAAGGATAGTGTGTAATAACGGTGTTCTATCGAGCAATGAGAATCAGTGAATAAAGATTACACAAATCAACATGAAAGAATTTCTCAAATGTTGAGCAGAGTAAGTCAGATACTAAAGAGTACATACTTTAGATGCCATTTACATTAAGTTAAAACAAAAGTAAAATTCATCTAAAGTGCTTGAGTTCAAGATGAGAGGCTTTGTGATTGGAATGGAACACAGAGAACAATTTGTGATGTTAATAATTTATTTCTAGACTTGGCTATTAGTTATACAGTTGTATTAACTTTATGAAAATTCCTTGAACTGTACACATAATTTATACTTATTTTGTCATATTTCAATAAGTTTACATTAAAAATAAGATTAATTTTAAAGTCATGCAGAACATTTTTGTTTTAATAAATATCATTGCTTTATTATAGAAACACGCATATATTAAATTACAATTAATAGAAAAACTAGGTATTCAGAATCATGCATATTTATTTATGTATTTAAGCATTTTATTTTATTATTAGTTTCAAGTATATAGTATATTGGTTCAACATTTAGATAGTTTATGAAATGATCTCCCCTGATTACTTTATCACCTATCTGGCTCTACTTATGCAAAATTTTAGTGAACACAAGAGAATTTATAGTACCAAAGCAATATTGATCTTTAAGTTAGTCTTATCCTGTTTTTATTTCTGTCGATGTGGTTAGCATCATACAATTTATTGCCTATATTTTTGCAATTGCTTTTGAATTTCTTTGTGCAAATTATTTTGAAAATCAGAATTATTACAGTATTTTAATCCTTTTACTAATATCCAATGTACTAAAATGTAAAAAAAAATGTAGTAAACGGTGAGAAACTTTAAATTACTACAGCCATTGGTAAGAGAAATGAGTATTCTATAAAGGTAGGAATTTAGAAAAATTGTCTAAAGCATTGTGGTATTGACAATGACTAGTTTGCTTTCTGGATAGCATTGGGATACTTATAAATCTAAAACAAAAGCAACTTAGGTTACTCTGATGACATTCTCAAGGAAAAGTGATTTTACTCATGTGGTTTGTCCAAGAGCCTTGTTATGATAATCCTGTTGGAAAAAAAATGTGACCTAGTCAGCAAGACACTTTCTTTACAATATCTGGCATACTCAGATATAACCACACAGGTGTCATAAATATGACATTTTAAGAAGCTTTTTATAAAATAAGTCAACATGCTAGTTTTTAACCAAACATAAGCACAAAATACATAGGAAATAGGCTCACTATTTAATGTTCTTAACTATTGAAAGTTATGTTTAAAGGAGAGCATTGTTAAAAAACAAAATTCAACTGAATAAATTTGAAGATCTAATTGGTTTTATTAAGTGACTCATCAATGGGGCAGCCTGTTATCTAGCAATTACAAGGTAGCTGAGAGTCCTTGTACGAAATAGAAGGTTTTTATAAGAAGAGTGGGGCAAGGGAGATATTAACAAAAGAAAATAAATGATTATTTTTAGATCAGACATCTTCTTTGGGGATGAAGGTAACTTCAGGGTCTTTTGTTTGTTTGTTTCCTTGTTTATTTGTTTTTATCATGAAGATCACCTGTTATTTCATGGGAGGGGGCCCACCCATGAGAAATTACTTGATTGGTGTTGAATAGAAATTTCCAGACTGATTAATTAAGATTATATTTTTGGTAGAGATAGAAATAGCAATTAGGTCAGATATTAAATATAGGTTTGGTATTATGAGCTTAAACACAAGTGACACCATTTTGAACCTGTAGTTTTTTCACTTTAGTAGCATATAGAAACTGATTGTGAGAGCGTATGTTTTCTGTAGCAGGTTGAATGGTAGATTTCTGATATCTTCATTAAAGTTATGCATTCAAAATTGAAGAAGAAATATGAAACCTCAAATTATCTGACCCTTGGTCTGTCTTGAAATTTCCATCTATGTCATTTACTTTTTAAAAAAAATTAAACTTATTAGGATGAAATTGGTTAATAAAATTATATAGGTTTCCAGTACACAATTCAATAATATGTTTCATATATATATATACATATATATATATTATATTGTATGTTCAACCCTCGAAGTTAAATTTCCTTACATCAACATATATCTGACCCCCTTCACCCTTATCTACCTCCCCCTGCCTCTTTCTCTAGTAACCACTAAACTGTTGTCTATGTCCATGAGTCTCTTTGTGTTCATTTTGTGTTTCTGTTTGTTTGTTGCTTTTGGTCTTACATCCCATGTAGGACTGAAATAATATGGTTCTCATCTTTTTCTGTCTGACTTATTTTGCTTAGCATCATAATCTCAGGATCCATTCATGCTGCAATTGGCAGTATTTAATCTTTTCTTATGGCTGAGTAATATTCCATTATATATGTGTACTGCCTCTCCTTTATCCAATCATCTATCAAAGAGCACTTTGGTTGTTTCCATGTCTTGCCTACCATGTATAATGCTGCTATGAACATTGGATGCAAATCTGTAAAGATAAACATATCTTTACAGATAAAAGTTTTCAGCTTTTCTGGATAGATACCCAGAAAAGGGATTGCTTGGTCACATGGTAATTATATTCTTAATTATTTCGCATAGTGGCTGTACCAATTTACATTCCCACCAGCAACATATGAGGTTTTCTTTTCCCCACAAACTCTCCAAAACTTGTTGTTACTTGTTTTGTTGATAATAGCAATTTTAACAGGTGTGAAGTTGTATCTCATTGTCTCTTTGATTTACATTTCCCTGATAGCTAATGAAATGTGTGGGCCACTTACGTGTAATTTACTGTTTTAACTTTATATTATATTTATTCAAGTTGGGAAAGAGACTTGGCCTTTGCTCATGAGGCAGTATGAACTTGCAATTTATCATCATCTATCAGGTTGTTTTAGAATCATCCTCTTAGATATTAAACTGAGTTGCAATATGATATAAATTTCAACAGCCTGGTGATTAGAAATCTGATGTATTCTAGTAGGAAAACTGCATTTATCTGCAGATTTGTTTGCTTGTTGTTTTCTTTATGCTTTTAATGACGTTGTTGTTCTGGGGCCAGTACTTTATTTGCAGTGTCTCCTTGTGTGAACCCCTCATAACTGAGTCTGGCCTATATTTTGGTGTTGTTGACCAAGGTGTGAGAAGAGAAGTTAGTTGTGCAGCTGGGACTGTACTTTTACTCCCAATATAGCCAATCAAATATTTTTGATCCATAGCAACAAAAGAGATTTTGTGTTTGTGTTTCCACTTAGCCCTCTATTTCCAGCACTCACACCAACAGCATTAGGGCGGTCACGGGCCCTTGAACAAGTTTCCTGCTGTGTATTTTCCCTAAAGCTACTGGAATTTTCTCAACAAAAGGAGCGCTTGGTGGCTCTTGTGTACTTTCCTTCAATCTGGTGGAATCAGTGTTTTGTAGTGTTATTTGTTGTGCTGGCACATTTTCCTGATTTCCCACCTAAAAAAAGGCTCCATTTATTATTTTCAGTGGATTAGGGTCAGGGTAAATTGTTTAAATGTCTCGAGAGAAGTAAATTTAAAAACTAAATATTCAGTATCTTAATCTGAAATTAAATTGAATAAAATCACAGATTTTGAAACAGAGAATTTTATTTCAAGTTCTGGCTCTGTCACTTTCTGTGCGAAATTGGACAAGGTATATCAGACTCTGGGCTTTAGTTTCTTCATCTGTAAAATACAATAATAATATTTATATCTCAGGTTTGTTGTTAAGATTAAATAAGTTGATTGATATACAGCAATTAGAAGAGTGCCTGGCAGTATTATACACTATATTATGGTTAGTTATTATTAATAGTAGTACAAATATTCTTAAACAATGTCTTCTAATAAATGACTTACTATTTCAGAATTTCAAGGGTTAACACCTAATCTTATTGATAATTACTATAATTCAATACTGTGTAACATACCTAGTTTTGTTTATAATAAAAATAAATTTATTTATAATAAAAATGCAGGCAAAGGAGATAAACATATTTGATTTCAGTAGCTAATAGTTCATTACAACAACCATTCAACTGTTGAATATCTATTCCCTGCCAAAAGGGTTACAAAAATATAAGATATAATTCTGGTTTTCAAGGACATTAAAATCTACTCTAGTAAAAACAGGGAGGAAGAGAAAAAAAAGAAAGAAAGAATTAGAATACCCAAAAACATTATACGAAGTTGGTTAAAAACTGAAGCTCCGGTACATAATGACATTTAACTACATTCATTTCTGTATATATTTACTTATTTAGCGCCTTGGTCATTCATTCATTATTTTATGAATTAAAATGGCATTAATTAAATTTCCAAGGTATATTTATAACAGACAGATACTATTTTTCATAAAAGTAAAATATAAATATACTATATGCCTTTAAGGATAGTACATTTTTTCTTTGCCTTAATCAAAAAAAAAAATCTAAATTAAAAAGATAGAATAATTCTAGGTATTCTGGGATATGTATGGAAGGAAAGTATATTGTCTCAAACTGTGGGATTCCTAAAAATAATGTCTGTATAGAATATGTTATGTATATTGTCAAAGAAAATCTGCAGCAGAATTAAACAGAAAATGAGACTTTATTTGAGACTACTGTAATGTGAAAAAGAGAATGAATTTAACTCCACTGAAATAAAAAGAGATTTTTTAAGCACTGGGGGTGAACTAGAGGAAAAGTACTGGAGGAGATTGGTCAATGTGATTAAGCCATCTGTGTTCTCTAATAAGAGCTTATGAAAGTTAGTCTCCTACCCTCCCACAAAGACTGGGAAATTTGGTTGCTGTGTTTCTTGGTGATTAGATTCAAAGAGACAGCTCTCAAATCCACAGTTAGACATTCTTAAATTCCAAAATGAGTAAGAGCCTGGAATAAAATTTACCTCTCAAAGGAGCAGAGAACAAATGAATAATTGGAACTTTTCTAAATTAAGTGCTTTATCTAGGAAAAGGGATATCTGGGACCTATATCCAGAAAAAATTGGCTAACTCAAAGCCAAACTGAGGGGAAACAATAAGGCTGTCTTGGTCAATATTCTTTTTCAAAATACATATTTTCAATTATTTTTAGACTAGAAAACAAAACAAAATGAAACAACAAAAGCCACTAACTACACAGAAATGAAAAAGCTCTACAATGAGTACATAGCCGAACATGTGACGAATTCCAATATGTGAGCATATAGCTAATTTAATCTTGCTGTTTAATGTTTAACAAGACTCACAATAGTGATATTGGGATATCGCAAAAGACCTAGACAGATAAGCATTTAACATAGACTTCTCATAATTTTAATGAAAATCGCAGGCACACCACTGTTTTTGGATCTTGAACTTGAACTTAAACCTTTTGCTATGTTAATACACAACATAATGATTCAAAGGCTGCCCCTACTTGCCAGATTACATTTCATTCAATATGAATAGATGGTCCCTCATTTAGACAAACTGTACCTCAAAACAAAAGATTCAATTCCCTACTTTATATAAGATGCATATTCTGCTAACTATTTTCTAAGTAACCGTGATATTAAATAAACAAGAAAAACAGTTCTAATTATGGCAAAATTACCTATCAGCATTGAAGATTTCCTGTGGATCACATTTTCATTTCTGTTTTTGTAAGTTAGAATATATTTTAAAATTTGTTCCATAAATGAAACACATTTTTAATGCCAATGATATTGACATTTCAATTTTTAAATGATTATTGCTAAATTAGAGATTTACAATTAAATTATAAAATGAGAACAGAGACCTATATAAAAGCTATATTCAGTAACTTCCTAAATAGCTCTAAAATATTTAAAAATACAATTCTCTTGAATTTTTGAACAATGCTGATAATTATTTAGTGAAGGTGAAGAATAAGACGGACAAGATTCTCTCAAGAGGGAGAAAATGAGGATTTGATTTCGATTATATGTTGTTTCCTATTTTAAACAAGAAAAACTACCATCACAATATGAACAATTACATAATCATAGTCATCACATTACCATCACCATCACCATCATTATAATTATCATCACTATCAAATCACCATCATCATATATGAACCTAGGCGGGAAAAAAAAATTAAAACATTTACCTTCACTCCAAATACTCCTCCAGCTACTAAATTTTGCTGTTTTTCTTGATCAGCTTAAGAACTTTCCATTTTTTCTTTTCCTTTGTCCAACAACCTTTGCTAAAATCTTCCATGGAAACTTCACTCGTTAAAAGCCTCAGATGCATACATGAACATTGCCAAAACCAATGTTTGCTATTCTTCTCAACCATTTAACATCACCTTTAACAGCGTCAGTCATCTTAACCTCTGTAATTGGTACCAAATCCACCTAGTTGCCTAAGCCCCCAAATTGAGATTATACCTGGCTCTTTGCTCTTCATTGCTCTATATACAATATCTAGAAAAGTTGTATACATTTGTCATTGTTTCTTTCCATTTCTCTAAATATCACTGCCACAAATCTTGCATAAATCAGTCAATATTGTCTTGATTACTGCATTTTTCCCTTAACATGTCACCTTTTTTTTCTAATGTACCCCTCCAATCTTTTCTCTACATGATATACATAATTGCCTGTAAAAAAAAATTGGATCATATCACTTCACTTAAATTTTTCCAATGATTTTTCAGGGTATTTTATTAAAATTTATACTCATTTAAATGACCCTCTCTGTTGGAGCTCCTACTTATCTACAAAAGCTACGATTTCACCATTCTTCTCTCTGCCAGTTAGTTCTAGCTGGTCTGGCCACTTTTCATTTTCTCAAATATAGCCACTGCCTTCCTGTCTTAAGGCCTTCACACAAGAGGTTTTTCTTTCCTGGTAAGTTCTTTTTACAGATTTTCCGTGACTGTTTTTTTATCCTTGTATATGTATATGCTCAAACTCATGAAATTGTATATAGTAAATATGTACGATGTATTCTATATCGATTATATCTCAATATAGCTGTTAAGATAAAATAGTCAGTTTTAAAGTTACCTCCTCAGACTTTAGCTCATCTCTTACTCTTAACTTTTCTTCTGCAATTTTTCTCCACATCTTTCTCCTATTCATTTTGCTCATATTTCATATCTCGAATTGTAATTAAATAATATTTGCTTACTTACTTTTTTTGTTGTAATTATGGTTAAATTACTTATCAGCCCTGGCAATTGCCTATGGGTTACATTTTTATTTAGACTTATAAGTTAGAATATATATACATATATATTTACAAAATTATATTCCATAAATGTGACAATTTTTAAATTATGCCTAGCAGTGGCATACTGAGTATAGTACATGCTTTGGACGATAGGGATCCTATTATACTGTTTTCTG
The DNA here is from genome assembly GCF_014176215.1 of Rousettus aegyptiacus. Classification (NCBI taxonomy): domain Eukaryota; kingdom Metazoa; phylum Chordata; class Mammalia; order Chiroptera; family Pteropodidae; genus Rousettus; species Rousettus aegyptiacus. The sequence continues at coordinate 65,908,213 of NW_023416286.1, forward strand.
CTTTATATTCAGAGTTTCTCACAACACTAAGTTATACATAAATATATTTTTAATACATTAATGAAGATAGAAGTAACATAGAGGCTCCTTTTTTTCATAAAACAAAAAAAAACCAAAAAAAAACAAATGCAGATTTTATTAAATTTCCACCATTTTATTAATCACTGTCTAGGAGATTTTCTTTTCTTTTTCTTACCATAAAGACATGATAGTATTTTAAACCAGAGCCTGCATTTCATTATGATAAATATAGTAGAAACCCAAATGTAGAACTCTTCATCAACTTCTATTATATAAAACACTGTTTTTTGAGGGTGACATTCTTTTGACAAACATGTTCCTTGGTAGAATAGGTTGTTATCCTAATCTACCAAGGAGAAAATTAAATTACAAAATTAAAAATTTCCCACACATTATATCTTAGGCTGCTGCCTTGATTTCATAGGTACTAATTGTCTTATGTATTTGGAAGGAACATGGGATAACTGAAACCTGTTGATGAAAATTTTTGAATGTCATCTGTTAGATGTTGAGAGAAAAATACTTTATATCAACTATACACTTCCTCTTTTCTTTTGAGAAATAGAATAATAAATAAATCCAAAAACTTTTAAAAGATGTTTGCACTGAATCCTCATTTAAAAGAAGAGGAACATCTACATTCTACTTGAGCACAGCTGGAAGCCTTAATAAATAAGAACATTGGGTTTTCCTTCAAGCAAGGTTAATGTAGAATTTTTCTGCCTTCAGAATCATCCATAAATTAATTTCTACATCCTATAACTTTTTTTATTAGCTCTTTCAGGAGAAAATTTGAATGTAATGTGCATAAACATTCTATAATCACATTTCCTGCTTAAGAATGAGATGAAATACCAAATAGAAATGTTTTGGCTGTATCTTATGCTTATTAATTAGCAGTGTTATCAAAATATATGGATTTGGGAAATGCATAAAAAACTAAATTGTGTACTAATTAGAAATTTCTTCTCTGTTATATTGTCAATGTATCTTTTAGTGATTATTTTTAATATAAAATTGTTTTCTTGTTTTGCAATTTCATTCTCATCGATTATGAGTTGTTAAAAGATCTTTTTTTTTTTACTCCTGTCTTTTAGTGCCTAATTATATGAACTCTTTATTTATTTAACTATTTTTCCAAAATTAACCAGACCTCCTAAGCAACAAAATGGGTTTAGACTAAAAATAATTACTGACAGACCATTTATTACAATTGGCCTAATTTATTATTAAACAATGTATGGCTAGCCTTTTCTAACCTTATCAAATTATACAGTGGTAGTTAGCCAACAAGGCATTTCTTTTATGAAACTGGTTTATAATATAGTCCAAGATCCTTAAGTTGCTAGTGACAGTATGAAATCCTGGAATTTTTAAATTGTGTCAAAATGTGAAATAACTGTACAGCATAGTACCAATGACTGATACTATATTGTATACTTAAGTTTTGCTAAGAAGTAGATCTTATGTCAAAGTGCTCTTACCCAACTTGTATTCTTCCTCACATAATTAGGCCCTGGCACCATTGTCATATTGGCCTGACCTGTAACTGCAATCATCACCTTGCTTAGGCTCTTATCCCTGGCTAAGACTTTTTCCATGGATGTGTTCCTTATAGTCTTTTCAGAATCATAAGGAGAGAGCTCATATGATGAGAGTTCAAAGAACAAAGTAAAACATAAGCCTAAAAAGGGGGGAAGACTTATTCAGATAACCACCAAAGAATATTAACATAAGGCCTAAAAAAAGAAGAAAAAAAAAATAAAAAGCTAAGAAAAATTGTTAAAGATGGGCCTTAGTAAGAAAAATGGCCTCTTAGAAGAGAATTTTAATTGAAAAATAATAAAAATATAATTAGAATGGGAACAAGATTTGGAAGGTATGAAAGCATGAGAAATAATGCCTATTTAATTTGAAGTTATGAATAGAGAATATTAACTTGAGCAAGGGTATGATGAAAAGCAGAATGCAAAGTAGACTAAACTGGAATAAATGTTACATAAACAAACAGAAAAATTTAGATAGGTATACACAAGATGATGGTATATTACAGTGTTAGAAGAATAGAAAAAGGGTTGACAAATAAACATATATGAATTTATGGTTCTAATTGTATTAAAAAGTTCTCATATTCAAAAATATTATTAAATTATTGTGTAGTTTTTTCTCCTTCTTTTTTGGATCTCCTCACTCTTCGAAATTCTATGCACTGGGGGAAAAGTAAAGTATGCTGAAATGTCTGTTTAATGTGATTTTGAGGTTCAAAATGAGATTTTAGAAACTCAAAATAAAATTAGCAAGTAAAATGAGTGCATTTCTAATGGAACTCTGAAGACCTAATAGTCCAAAATGGAATATGATGATAATTGTTTTTTTAAAAAATGTTTTGCTTTTATGTCTATTTTGAGTGTCCTATTGGAATCATACAATATTATTTTCAGGTTATCAGGATATGTTTGCTCAATGTATAGAAATATGAATAAATTCTATTATTTTATTAATTTGATCCAAAAGTAGAGTTAGATGATTTTCTACAATGTGCTAAACTATTTTTATCTCTACAAATCTATCACTTATTTTTTCAAAATAATATAAATTCTTAATAAAGTTAGTCTATGCTTAAACACCTTAGCATAAAATAATTATGCGAATTTGTAGATTTTATCTATCATATTTTATCTAATCTTCAGTGTTGTAAATATAAAATAATGCTGATAATGTTAAAAATAGCTTATAAGTGATTTCAATAGCCCTATCTAAAAATATATTCTATTACCCTACATATTAATGATGACAATGGAATTCAAAATAATTTTGCACCAGACAACATCGACATTTAATCTTCACCTTTAGAGTAAAAATGAAAAACTCAGTTTATGCACAAATGTAAAAGATTTGAAAAAACAAATGTAATAAAACACAGAAGTCTAGAGATACATAGTTTTCGTCCTTAGTACTTTATGTATAAGAACTTATTTGATCCTCTAAACAATCCTATGAAGTAGACAATATTATTGTTCTCACTTTACAGAGAGGGAAACTGAAGTCCAGAGAAGCTATGCAAGATCTTGCACAAGTTCACATATCTAGTACAAATCATAGCCTGAATCTAATCCTTAATGATTCTCTATCTATAGAATGCTATTCTATACTCACTACTCTCTGAAGGTGTTGCTTTAAATTAAACAACAGTGATGGGATTCCTGGCATGTAAAATTAAAATATTATATATTTTAAAAATTATTTAATTATCAGTGATGTTTTGATCACTCAGAGCTTATTCTGAATGAAATTTCTAAAGTCATTTCCCTCTCTGAAATATTTAGTATGCACTGGAATATAAAGAACAGACAGTATATTTTCCTCCTTTCTCTTAAAAGTTTTTTTCCAAATGTGAATCTCTAACAAGTGACTTGGAAACTTTTTAATAAGTCTTTTTATTTCTCACTGAATAGAAATTTATTTTTGTTAGAGAATTTGGAAATGATGGTTAGATTATCTATTGCAGTTAATTTATTGCTGAATGTAATTTGTAAAGTATTTCTTAAAGAGACTTTTTGAAAGTAAATGTAATATATGTGTTACATTCTTATTGTAATAGCAAATATAGAAGATATTTGAAGTAACACTTATTATTCAGGATGAATTTATAAAGAAGTTTGAATTGCCTCAGTTCATTGTTTTATTCTTTACAATTTGATTTTGTGCCAAAAATATGTTTTTAGTTTAATATTTTTTGAAGCTTGGGTTGTCAACCCTAGAAATAAAAGTTTAACTAAAAAATATACAGTAGTATATTGTATGTCTCAAAGACCTGAATCTCCAATGCTTTTTTAAAGTTGTTACACTGGGAGATATAACTCCTTGTCCCCTAGAAGCCATATTATAAACAGTATTTAAGTTCTTAAAGAAGAATTGTTTTTATGTATTTATTAATTAAGTCGTTCAACTAGCTTTTATTGAGAGGTTACTGGATGCCAGGTCTTTATCCAAAAGCTGTTAAAACACTGAGGAACTAAACAGAGAAGGTTTCTATTTTCTCTGTGTTTAGCTTTTCATTGCCAAAGATGGAGAAGAAAACTAATATATACATAGATTAAAAATTCCAGAAAATGAAACTCATAAAAGGGACACATCTGAAACAACTGGCTTAGGTGGCCAATGAAGACTGCACCACTGGGACCCACAGGACACCTACTACTAAGGCCGTTCTAGTAAGACCAGGAGACGTAGAAGCCCTACCTAAAACATAGAAAGGACACAGGGAGGCAGCCAAAATGGGGAGACAAAGAAATATGTCCCAAATAAAAGACCAGAACAAGGCTCTAGAAAAGGAACTAAACAAAATGGAGATAAAGAAGAACCCAGTTATCCCATGCTGAGTATTTATCCAAAGAAATCCGAAATACTACTCTGAAGGGACATGTGAATCTATATGTTCATTGCAGGATTATTTACGATAACCAAGATACAAAGGCAACCTGGGTATTCATCAATGTTTGAATGGGTAAAGAAGAGGTGGTACATATATACAATGGAATATTACTCAGCCATAAAAATGAATGAAATCTTGCCATGTGCAGCAACATGAATAGACCTAGGAGGATATGGTCCTGAGTTCAGTAAGTCAGTCACAAAAAGACAAATACCATATGATTTCACTTACATGTAGAATCTATAGAACAAAATAAACAAAAAGAAAAGAAGTTTATAAATACAGAGGACATTTTGATGGTTGCCAGATGGAAGGGGGATTAGGGATGTGTGAAAAAGGGAAAGGGATTAAGAAGTACAAATTTGCAGTTATAAAGTAGTCATGATGAAGTAAAGTATAACATAAAAATATATTGTAATAACTATGTATGGTGTCAGATGGGTACTAGATTTATCAGAGTGATCACTTTGTAAATTATACAAAAGTTAATCACCATATTATAAACCTAAATCTAATTTTAATATTGTATTCCAAATGTAATTTTAAAATATTTTTAAAAGTTTAAGCCCTTCACTTCATTTAAAAAATCCAGAAAATGCTAATAGATACAAAGGGAATTAAAATGATGTGATGAAAGTGGGAAGTAACTTCTCCAGTGAAGTGGTATTTGGACTGCGACCTGAGTAATGAGAAAGATCTATGCATGTATCCTATTTATCTGGGAGAGAAAGCATTCTAGATAGAGCAGATAATAAAGTTTAGGACAGAGGGTGACATATTCAAAGGAAAGAGAGCCCTAAATGTAATCACAAATGTCCTTATAAGAGGGATGCAGAGGGAGATTTGAGTACAGATGATAAGAGGGCAATGTGATGACAGGAGGAGAGATTGGAGTGATTCATTTTGAAGAAGGAAGAAGGGGCCACAGCCAAGGAATACAGGCAGCCAAGAGAAGCTGAAAAATGTAAGGAACAGAATTCTTCTCTCACAGCCTCCAGAAGGAAACAGCTCTGCCAAAGACTTGGTTTTAGGGCAGTGGAACCAATTTTGGATTTCAAACCATCAGAATTCTAAGATAGGAAAGTTGTGTTGTTTTGATTTAAAAAAAAGAAGAGAAAAGAAAAGAAAGAAAGAAAGAAAGAATAAGGAGAGAAAGGGAGAGAAAGAGAGAGGGAAAGAGGGAGAGAGGAGTGAAGAGAAGGAGGGAGGCAGAGGGAGAAGAAAGAAAGGAGGAGATGAAGGGAGAAAGGGAAAAAGGAAAAAAATGAAAAAAAAATGGTGCAGCTAGTTATATTAAAGTACTGGAGAATGCAAGCTGAAATCAGGAGACTGGTTTCTTGCACACCATGGGTAGAGTTTTGGATTGTATTCTAATTATAATGATATACTATGGAGGATTTTAAAGTAGATCAGTAATATAATGAGATTTATATTACAAGGAGAGGGGGTGAGAAACACATCAAGCAAGATACAGTGAGACATATTATTTAAGTGTAATTTGTAGACCTCATTTTATTCAAAGAAGCCAATTAAGTAAGCAAACTAAATCTTATGAGACTATTGTAGTTTTTGACACTGACTGGGTATTTGATGATATTAAAAAAGGAATTTTTTTAAGGTGATAGTGGTATTGCTCTTATCTTTTCAATAAAAACTCTTACCTTTTTGAGATGCATATTAAAATAAAAAGGTATAGTGACATATTTTTTATATTATGGCTAGGCTAAAAGGGAAATCAACAAAATATTATTTATGAATTTATAATTTTTGAAGTTGGTTTATGAGAGCATGGAGATTCGGCTAATTTAAGAAGGGTTCGTTACTCTCTGGAGTGTCAGTTAATCCAGTCTTCTTTGCTTCCACGGTTCTCTCGCATCTCAAGAGTATGATACACACAATTTTATGTGCTTTTGTTTTGGTACAATGGAACTAATAGTACAATTTTATCTACTTTATCCTACTTAGGTGTGAACATATTCTATTCAAAGCTTTTTATTCTACTTTTTTAATGTATAATTTTCAGAGATGCCAGAAGTTGGGTGACTTCATATGTATGTTGGTATATAATTCCAGGAGATTTAAGGAGTAGTACGCCACATTTACTGTTGGGACATTGACTGATATAGTAATTCTCATTGGGAAAGTTTTTATGAAATAGACCCTCAAAACAAAAAGCAGGACTGAGTTTTTTCATAGATTCAAGGAACACAGATTTACAGATCCAAGATTTCATTGATCCACTTTCCTGTAGGTAATTAGAAGTGATTATCATTGTCCTAACAATTAAGTGCCATCAACATTTGCTCTCCTAATTCCTTTCCATGCATCTTTGTTACTTCCTATCTCAAAAGGATGATAATTTTACCAACCATGATGCCATCAAATGCCGCAGATTACCCATTTCCCATTTTTCTTTGTTAAGGATGTTATCCCAGTGAAATTAGGTAAATAATCCAATCTCAGATACCCTCTTTTTGGAACTGTTTTTCAGAAACTTTACAACTACCGATTACTACAGAAGTCAATGACCAATCAGGGAACAGATCATGTTCTCAAATTAAGATAAATCCAGTAGGATTGGAAGGGGAGAACAGCAGTAGAGAACAATTCCTCAAGAAAGAAACCAGGGAATAAATATCTCAAATTTACATTTATCCCTTTCTTTCATTTCCTCGTGGGTTCCTCTTTGGAAACCAAAGTTCAAGTGTGTCCCTTGATTTAGGGCATACTTTTTCAGGCTCTCAGGGTAGAGAGCAGAGCAGAAAAGATTTTAGAATGAATCTTGAGTGGCAAATGAAAGACATTAGAAAAGAAAGAGTTTTCTTAAGTTAGGAAATACTTAGTCACTTTTAACTACTGATGAAAATGGCAGAGTTGAGGAAGAAAATTTGATAATGAGGAGATGACATTTTCAGAATCAAGTCCCTTATCGGTGAGCAAAACAACAGCAAAAATGCAGTGATTGCTGTATGACAAGGATATTTTACCAGTGATCAAGGCAATTATCATGTTATTGATACCTGATGGTTAACATCTTACTCACTGGTCTTAGGTCAATAGAAAAAGTTCAATACTATTAGTACTTAGGGGGAGAGCTGAGTGCGGGGAGAGAGAGAGACAGACAGATGGACAGATAGACAGACAGACAGAGAGACAGAGAGACAGAGATATCATCCAGGTGCAAAATACAAAGGATAAATATGAGGAAGTAAAAAGTTAAAGATGATATGTTTGACCATGAAAAAAAATTGCTGAGAATTGTAAATAATTGAAATGTGTTTCAAGGAAGGAAGCTTTTTACATGAGTTTTTTTTTTTTGTTATTAAAGTCTAGTCATCTACAAAGAATTGACTATTCCTGGGATTAAACAATAAGAAGAGAGTATAATCACAGAGATTATTAAAATATGTTTAAAATTTGTAATCTAAAGAAGAATATATACTATTATATGAGAGGGAAAATAGCACTGACAATTTGAAACTACAAAGTTCAGGTTCCAAACCTCGCTCATTTGGTGTATAATCTTGGGCAAGTTATATAAGCTGTCTATACATCAGTTTTCTTATCTATAAAATTAGGTAATGATTGGAACTTTTTCATAGGATCAATATGAGGATTATATATGTCATGCAATGTTTTGAGAGGAGTACCTTACATGCAGTAGCTGTCATGTCATCATTATGGGTATGTTTTTCAGGCTTTCCCAAAGCCACAATATTATTAAATTCATTTTAAGGAAATGTTTTGTTAAAGTAAAACATAAAACCTCAAACATACCCAGCTTATTAGTGGACATATCCATGGATTGTCTCAAAGTGAATATACCCATAGAACCATACAGATTGAGAAAATTTTCATTGCCCAAAAGTTTCCTTTATGTAGTGTTATAATCACTATACTCCCAAAGGTCATTAAATTAATCTTTTTTGATTTGATGTTACTACTTTATAATTGGATGTGTGTGTTCTCACTAACAAATACTATTTTTTTTTTGATTGGTGGAAAGTAGAGTACATTGATATTTAGATTCATAAGCTGGTCACTAGTGATTGTATTACAATATATTCATTTTAAAGAAGCATGGTCAACTGTAGGTGCCTGATTCAACTGTACTCTTTGATAATGAGTAGAAATCTTAATCTTTGATTGTAGTCATATTACTAAAATATATATATATGTACAAATTTATTTATCCATCTCCCCTTACATATCTTTCATCCTTATAAATTCAACTATACTAACTATACAGATTTTTTTTTGTTAGTTTTTTCCCCCCAGCTCTTTAACAATTATTAGGTGAACATTAGCATAATGGGAGACAGTAAACAGATTATTTTCATCTGCTCCTAATATCAAATAGAGAAAGAAGAGTCATCTGGTAAAAATCAACCAAAACCAAACCCAAATACAATCAACAACAAAAAACTAAATGTATTAAATAATAACCAATTCAGTTTATTGTTTATTATTTAGCACATGTCTTCAGCTAGTAGAGAGATAATCCTTCACATAGCTATAAATGGAGGAAGAAATTATTACACCTCTTAGCCTAACCTTTCTTCCGCACATAGATGCATGTCTTTGAAATGGATTTAGTTCAAGAGCATGAAAATTGATCAAATTGAAATGTAATATTAATAGAGTCTATCTGAAACAATTTTTAAGAGAAAGCTTTTTACATTTAAATATTTAATTTAAAGATGTATAGTTCAAATGTGAAATCAAAATTGTAAAAGTTGTTTCTGTCTAAAAGAATTTAAATATTATTTAAAACAATCAGTGTATGAGTACTACACTTAATTATAAATTGTAATCAATTACAATAGGGCTGAATTCATTTTTAAAGGATGTTAGGGTGAATTAAATGCTTTTGGATACTTAAAAACATCAATAAAATGTTTCTAAAGGCTGCATAATTTTTTACAATATAATTTACTTGCATTATAGATGTTTGAGAAATAGACAAATATAGTAATTGTTCAGTTACATTCTTTTGCATCCACATCCCAACATCGTGTCTTGCCTTGGCGAATAAAGCCACTGGAGATCTCGATTTCATCCAAAATTTCTCTTCTCTTCACTCTCAATGGCAAGTGCTGCTAAATCAATCAAATACCATAATTTGTTATTCCTCTTTTGCACTGCCAATACCACTAAGCTTTCTTCGGTTCCTCCTGTATAGTGATCAATTTCTATCTGGTCACTTTGCATCCAATTTTTATCCACAAATGTATCATTTACTTTGCCAAATGTACAATTCTGATGATTTTAGTTCCTTGCAGAAAACTTAAATGTTTTTTCCATGCCAATAAAGCAATACTATTTAGCATGGATCTTTAGGCTCTGTAAAATCTGGCTCCATAGCATATTACTTATTGAATTCTTCCTATATTCAGTTTAACTCCAACTATGCTAAAATGTAATGTTAGCCACTATTTCTATTTCTTCTGCCTTTGAGTTTCCAAATTTTACACTAATTAGGGGCTACAAAAATGCTCTTTCACAGATGAGGCTCATGTTTCTCAGTGAATCTTTATTGAATCGGGAAGGTCCCTTTCAGTGCTATAACCTAATGAGCCTTATTTCAACTATACTTTAAGAAGAGATCTTATTTATTTGAGATACCATTTTAATATACTTTAGATATATGATCTAAATGCAGCCGGTACAAAATTTAGATAGGATATAAATGAGAACATTGTATTGATGGACTATTTTTCATGAAGTAAATTAAGAGTTATTTTTGTAAGAGATAAAACAAATAATTGCTATTTAAATTTTTAAAAAATTGCAGCTAGAAATCACAACAGTATTTAATATGTTCAAAAATGAACACTGTAAGCCAATGTTAAAAACAATTGTATTACAGTTTCCATCTGTTACAATGCTCTGTTAAATTATAGAATCTATGCTTTCATATTATAAATAAGCTACAGTAACCACATATTCTAATGTAACTTTACTGTGTTCCACAAACTTATCATTGCCTTTTAATCATGATGCTATAACTTCTTTAGATAATATCAACAAAACATTATTTTGAATGACAAGTAAATTAATCCATTAAAATTATAACAATAATACATTTTTCATCACAGGATGTTCTTTAAGGGAAATATGTCCACAAAATGAGTCTGTTTATTTTTAACTAAAGATAGTAGAAGTTTAATTCAGGAGTTTTTAGGCATTACCCTAGATTTACCATTGAATATACTACACTTCATGGAGGAACAAAATCTTTCAGCTTAATTCAGCTATTAACACAATAATGCTATTTAGCAAACCTTCATGGCTTGGCTGGTCTTGGCAGGACTTGGCTCCAGTTACGTGACTTTGAGATATGAGGTCAAGTTTTTGTCAAGTGTGTTTAGGCTTAAGAGGTCAAAGCTTCACGCAACATGGTCTTTTTTGACGGCAGATAACCCAAGACGGCAAGCCAAACTGCAAACTTCATTTAAGATTTCTGCTTATGTCACTTCTATAGACACTTCATTGGACAAATGAAATTACCTTGTTAACTGGAAAATAATAATTTCAGGAAAACAGATTTTTCCTAAAGAGAAGGGAGTGGATATTTTTGAAGACTAATTTACTCTATTACAGCTTAACCTTGTTCATAAATATCCACTTTAATTCTGTATGCAAAATACATGACATCTTCTCCAGGACCCACTAAATGTCTCTTCTATTTACAGCTGTAAATTGGAATTCCAGGATTATTAAATTCACACTTAATAATTTTAAGTGCGAATTTTGCTTTTCTTAATCTGGATACCTATGAAATAAAAAATACACCAAAAGAAGGTGTAACATAAATAGTGGAAATGTAACATATGAAAATGGAAAGAATTTGAATCTCATAGACCTCAGTGATTTATAGCAATTCTGAAATTTTGCTAGGCAAATGTTTTCAGTTCTTTCTGGCCTGTGTTTAGATAATGTACTCGTTTATGCTTCCTTTTTTAATGTTTAGAAGCAGATCTCCAGTTCAATATTATACAGTCTTGGGCTCTCCTCTCTAGGAAACACTTTTCTTTTCCAAGATCTTCCTTGGCCACAACTGAGGGGAGAATTGGAGAACTGAGTAACTAATGCAGTGGTAAGAATGAATTGACATAATTGTTAAAATATTAACAACATCTTTATATAGAATTATCGACTTTGTTTTTATCTATAGTGACTCCAACTAAATAACTAAATGATAATATCTTGGTTTTGTTATACTCTTCCTCTCATTTTAAAGAAAGTATGTTTTTTGATATTTTTTTCTTATATTTGGTTGTGATTTGATTGTTAATTAAATACTGCCTGAAGTAATGCATGATATTTAATTTAAATGATTGATACAAAAAAATATATGAATATATTTTTTGTCTAATTGTTTACTAGATTTTCATAAGGGAATATTGAATATATCTGAAATGTTTCATGGTCTCCTAATTGCAAAATAATTTTTTAATTAAACCTCTTTAGTACCAATACAACTTTATAGTATCATTGTTATGATTTATAAATTTCAATATATAGTAATATAAAATGCATGCAGACATATATACATGTAATGTTGTACAGTAAATTACTTCTCGTATGTTATTTTGTTTAATCTCTTTTCTTAATTCAAAAAAAATTTTTTTGAACATTTGCCAGATACAAGTCTGCGATCATTATCAAAGCCTTTTTAAATATGTATAATATATCTGTAGTAAAAGTGTCAAATAATTTTTGCTAAAATTTGTTTATATAATTAATGAGTCATGTGATTAAAGTTATGCAAATAGCTTATGATTATAAATACAACAAAATGGAAAGGCTCTCATCTTTACCATATGCATTTTTACTTACTACTATTAATTATAATATGAATTTTAAAGTATAGTTTAGTTTCTACTAACTCATAATGGTCTCAATATATTATCTTTTGGAATACAGAAAATTTAATTCAATTCGCCAGTGATGAGTCATTAATGGATTGTTAACTAAATGTATGAGTTAAAATAATCAGCATGTTTAACTCAAATGTTTAACCATAATTTATCAATTATTAAAAATTGTCTTAAAATTGTGTGGCAGCAAGATTTATCAATCTTTACAATATAGTTTAGCAGCCATAGGAAGTGTTTTGGGTTGGCATGTATCAAATTGTAACTATACATACATACACAGATACAAAAGATAACTAATTTGTTAAATAGCTCCAAGTACTGTCATAAAAATTTATTACTGATGTTCACATTAGTGACTTAGTGAAAATCCTCTGGACTTTTCATTTCCACAGAGAAGAAAGATATTTTTTTTAACACTGCTTAATAATCTTTTGAAACAAAGAGGGAGCTAGTTAAGAAAAGGATTAGAATTTGTAGTTTATCAATGCCTATGTAAATATGCCTAAAGTGAAAAAAAAAGTCATACAGTTTTGATGTACTAGAACAAGAAGAAAGCAATATGTACGCACTTTAAGTTATGTCTGCCATATTTAATACCTAAGGATCACCACTAGTAATCCCAGCTATTGTTCAATGCCATTGCAAGGGGAGCTGTATAATTATTAAATCTTCTCTTAAATATATTTTAAATTAAAACATACTATAAATTTATTAAAAACATCTTTATATAGAATTATCGACTTTTTATTTACCCATTCAACTATTTAAATTGTATTAATTGTAATTTAGTATATTTTTTATGTATTAGTCATCAAATCATAGTCATAAAAAAATATTCTAGCCTCTCTTTCCCCCCTCTGGCTGCTATTTTACTTATCTGGCTATTATTATCTCCATTGAAACAACATTTATGTTTAACTTTAAATAGAAATATAGACTATTATATTCATTTGAGGAACCACGAAGGAAAATTCAATTTACCTCATTTTTACTATGTTTTAGAGATGGTGCCCCCCAAAATAATGAAGATTGATATTTTCTTAATATTTCAGTAATTTTAGAAATATCCCTGCTTATTCATAAGCTAATTTCTTATATACATACATGAAATTCTTTCAAGTGCTATGCTATTGTAACAACACAACTAGTAAAATAAATGCTTCCAAAGTGATACCATATTTTTCTTCTTTTCTATATACAGAGGAGAGAAGGAACACCATGGACACGTTAATTACAGTAACAAACTCATTAAGTCAAGTGCTTGCACCCAAGCAAAAGTTATCTGCCATCCTGTTCCTTTCTTGTGTTCATCTGCCTCTCCTTATCTGTGTTCTTTTTCTTTTCCTCACCATTTGGTGGCATGTTCATTTTTTCAATCACTTTACCTTGGCATCACTAACAAACCTTACTCTTTTTTTCTCCCACATCCAGGCTGTTCATCCAACACATTTCAACATTCTGTTATTTCTTCCTGTTCCTGTCCTTAAAAGCTGTCACTTCCTTTCTGTTCCCAAAGCCAAAAACTTCATCCTAACATCTTTATCTATAGCAACATGTTCTCTTCTCTAGTTAAACCACATAAGTTAGCAGATAAAGTTCCAATTTTGCATTGAAAGAAATTACACATTTTATATTACTGCTGGAAAATTACTTTTGATTTAGCTGAAGTCGAATTCCTTCGGATTCGACCTGGCACTTCCCTTTCAGATTGTCCAAATAGAATCTTCTTCTACTCACTTTGCTTTCTCCACATTGTTTTCAATGCCAGATGCAATTTGTTTATAATTTTTGTCATACTTCTAGGATGGAAAGAGTCTCGAGTTTTATGCCTCTGCATCAATCAGCATAAATTAGGACATGCTGTTAACAAACAACCCCTGAAACTCAGTGGCCAGTCACAACAAAGGACAATTTTCCCACAGTACTCATTTCAGGTTGACTACCGTCTGAGCAGTAGCTGCGTGTGTTCTTCACTTTAGACCCAGCACTGACAGAATAGCCTCTGGTTAGAACATTGCAAGTCTATGGCAGAGGGACATAGGAACCTTGTGCTGGTTCTTAAAACGCCTGCTTTGGCTGACAAAGTCCACGTCTATTTACACACTATTGAAATTAAGTCACATGAAAATGCTTAAATTCTGTGGCATAGAGATATGTGTTTCCTCCAGGTTCTCTGAGGAAAGGGCACGGACCTATTTGGTCAATAGCAATATGATTTACTACACTCCCACAATCCTACTACCATCACCAAAACTTCTATATGCATTTTTATGAAAATTTACTTGATCTGGAAATATGAAAGGCATAATCTATCATCATCTCTCTGAAATTAGGTTGTCAGTTTGAAACAAGGCTCTATCAGATTATAAATCTGATTGGCGGAGGCAGGACAAAATATATCTTGGAAATATGAGTTCCAGAAGGACACATAAGAATGATGACAAGAGGTTGCTGCAGCTCCTTCAGAACAGCTGCATACACAAGCATTATTGTCAATTAGTTTTTATTCAAATGTAAGGAGCATTGATATAGTGTCGAAATATCACCAGCGTAAAAGAATAAATAGATGAAAAGAATCAATTAGCAAACATATTAAACATTGTGGTAGAAACTGTTGACTGAGTTCAGGACACTTGTCTGAAAGGCGAGAGAGAGCTGACGTGAAACTCAAAGATTTGCAATTCACTACTGAATTTGAACACTATCAAGGTGAGATTTCTTATTTTAACTAAACATGTAATTACAGTTGGATTTACTAATTGATTTTCACAGCTGTGAAGTGTTTTCAACTCTAGATAATTATTTTAAATATAAAATATTTTCTTAAAAATATGGTACATAATTTTACAAAATACTTAGTTCATTGAATATATCAGTTTGATTTAAAAAATTAAGTGAATTACAATAATTCTATTTTTTTTGTTTTGCACTAGATGATATCAACTAATTACAAAATCCTAATGCCATAAATGATCTTAGAAGTGATTTAATCCAAATGGAAAATTCTTCAGCATAAATTGGTGACTGTTCTTTCTCTGCTTAAGTCTATATTAGAAAGCTTAATATACATCACTTGCCAACCTGTTATATTGTAAATGCTTCTACTTTTTAGAAAAGTTTTCCTTCATGTTTACCTAATGTTTAGCTTTCTGGAACTTCCAGTTCTTTTTCACAGTGCTGCCCACCAAAAGAGGCTATAGATCTACTCACCTTTTACAGAAAATAACTTCAAACATCTGCAAACTGCCATGGATTCTTTCTTACCTTTTCCTTATCTTTATCAAAATAAATTACTCTATTTTTAAAATGTTTTTGATATATAAAATTTATGGATCCTTTAACAATTTGATCAAATTATCAGGACTATTTTATTTATTGAAGAAACATTTATTGTCTGTGTACTCTGCAGTGTTAGAAATTGTGCTGATAAAATTTTGAGTACTCAAATGCAGTTCTTGCTCTTATAAAGCTCATGGTCTAATTGGTAGACAGACAATTAGAAATGACTGCATAAATTCATATATAGTTACATAGCAAGATATATTATCTGAAATTATAGCATGCTTTCTTAACATGTTACATGGAACAACCTTCACGTTACTAAACGTTACTCTAGCACATCTAATCAATTTGGCTTGCACATTATATTTCCTTTGTCATATCCTATGTTGCATTATTTTTATCTGTAATAGCATTAAAACAGTGACATTACTAATCAATATATTATTTCAGTTCTTTAATATGCTTTCAAATAGTGAATGTTCAAAAAAAAATTATTTCAACTTTCCAATTCAGATTTTGCAACATTATCACCTACTAAAAAAACAGAAAGAAAGAAAGAACCCTTCCTTCCAAAACAAACAAACAAAAAAACAAACAAACAAAAGGTCTGGGAAGGTTTTTCTGGGTTTTCATGTACTTGGTTGGAATTATTTAGATCAAATTTAAGTTAAATTTCAGGCCTACATATGATGGAATATGGAAAGGGAATGAGGTGCTCTTTAGTTGACCCTGGAAATCTTCAGAAGGTGTTAGCTTGGATCACAGGAGACAATTGCTGTTTGTTCATCTTTGCTAAAGGTCGACAATAAGCTGGAGTGTGATGACTTAGTGTTTTCATCTAGCCAAGAAGTAAAAAGTCTCTTTTTATACTCTTTTTTATAACTTTGTAATCATAAAATGCTCAAGAAAAGCCTAAGGTAGAAAATGTATTGAACTAGATAGAACTTAGCAATTTAAGGAAAACTGCTGTTTTTGTCCTGTAAAAATGAAAGAGATGATCGAAACTTAAGACACTAAGAGGTAAAAGAAATTGAATTCTCAAGTTTAATTTTTTAAAGAACCGAAGTTCTGTTTTTCTCTTATTTATCTATTAATTTTTTTTGTTTTCTTTATCTTGTGCAAATTTACTAAATAAACTTTTAATGTCTTTAATTTCCAGGGGTCTCACATGCTGTGGTTCTTGATTCGTTTTGGTAACAGACTCCGTGAGGACTATAGACTAGAGGTTACTAATGGGTTAGGGGAAAGGGGGGAGTTAGATAGGATAAAGAGGGTCAAATATAGGGTTTAGGGGGAGGGTGAAGTGGGTAAAGGGGATTAAATATATGGTAGCTGAAGGAAATTGGACTTTGAGTGGTAAACACATAATAGAATATGCAGATGTCAAATGATAATGTACACCTGAGAATTATGTAATTGAATTAACCAATATTAACCTCAATAAACTTAATTTAAAAAAAAATGAGGTAGGGAGTTTCCAACTTTCAGCATGTTTTTTTCTCTTTTTTAAAGAAAACTTGTAGTTGTAACTTGCTAAAAGAAAATAAAATCTTCAAATTCTATTACGTAAGGGGGAAAAACAGTACCTGATCTAGACAATTTATGTACAGACAAGATGCATTAGAGATAGTTTTCTAAAAGTTGTCACTGATGACAGGAAAGGAAATACAAATGTTTTTTAGATTAATACAATTTCATTATAAGGATATTATATGAGTCTGATTTAAAGGGCATGCTTTATGAAAGATATGTTACAATATTAATTAATGTTTACTAATAGAATTTGGCCCATTTTCTAAAATCTAAAATACTTTATTTAGATAAGATATTAAAATGTATAAACTGTTAAATAAAAAGTTGGTGCATGTTCTTATGTAGAACAAATATCAGGACAATGAAAATGTGACAATGACAAGGAAGATGATCACGACAAACACTGACTATCTGTATAAAGTCACCTTTTTGTTCACACCCCAGCTTCAGGCTGAAGCCCACTGAACTGAAGTAAAATGCTTTTCCCAGCGTGTCTCTGTGTTTCTCAGGTAAAGAGGAGTCAGTGAATGATCAGCTTAAGTTTGTGCACTGCTGAAGTGGCCTAGAAGTTGGCTTAGAAGACAATTTTTAAAATATCTGTAGTTTTGCCTTCAACAGTCCTTTTGCTCAGAATGTTCTATGCTTTCTGGACCTGCCTTACGATTAACTCTGGATTTGAAAGTGGAAGCTGTGAACTATCAGAGAAGTGATATAGAGAGTGTTTCAATGCCTGAAGAAAATTCAAAGAAGATCTATTTGGGCAGGTTGTAATTTATGACTCATTCATAAAGAAAGAACACAAATTTTTATCTTCTACTCTAGACCACATGGATTTTGAAGTGCAACATATAATTTATGTATATAGATATATATTTTATATATATGTAACAATAATATAACTTATTTTATTCAGAAATTTTATTTCATTATTTATTTAAGTTGCTTATATTTACTTTTACTTTTTATATGTAATGCGAAACAGTGGTACTGCAGTAGAGATACCAAGTATTATGTAATACTCCAAGGAGGTCTTGAGGCAGAATCCCATAATTGAATGCCAAAAAGTTTTTCAAGTCTCACTAAAAGAGATAAATCACAATTATAAAACATGTTATTCCAGTTCATGTTCTGTTTACAAATAAGCCAAATATTTTTTTAAATACTGGGTTTTTAGAACTTTTCATATTTTGTTATCGTGTATAAAGTTTTGTAAAAGCTTGTATTCACAAAATATTGTGAAACTCTTATGTTTCAGGTAACTGGTTAGGCATGGAAGAAGAATGTCAGGGAGTAAGAAATATAAAAAATATAAATATAAATATCAAAACTAGAAATATCAAATACTAGAAACCAGTAACCTAAATTTTATGTTAGATTATATTAAAATTATTCTTCAGCCCATCAGCAAATATTTATTGAGAACATAAAAAATTATTAGATGAAAGTGTGGAAAGCAAACACAAGTCTTGATCTTGGTTTCTAGTATTTGATAAGTTTCTAGTTGGGAATATAATATAATTGCACACAGGAAAACTAAGGTAAAAGACACGATATACTTGTCAGGTAAACATTTGTCAACAAAATAGGGTGAATTTAATTTGAATGAATGAATAATTGTTCAATAAATGACATTTATTATTTCTGGTTTCTACTTTCTTCATCTGTTAAACAAAAACAAAATAGTGACAATCGTATACCATTACTCGGTAAAATGATTTGAAGAGCAAAGTTGTGCTACACCAACATTATTTAATATAGGGCCTCAAGAAAGTAGGTAAAAAGTATGGGCTGAAAAAAAATATAAAGCAAAAATAAATGTTCAGATATTGGAAAGAACATTAGAGGGAGAGGAACGAACTTTTTAAGATGCAAATTGGTGTTGCATAGAAGCTGTACAATGATGATTAAGTATACATAGATACTCTGGGAAGACTAACCCGTGAAGTCTTGACAAGATCAAAGCTCAGTATTAATGCTCAGGCATGAGTATTAAGGGTGTAGTACTGTTTAAAAAATAAGTCTATTAGTTGCATTACATTTTGATTTAATTAATAGAATTTAATATGGAGACCATTTTCTTTAGCAAAATGTGTTTTTAAAGCTAATATCCAAAAGATATTGAGAATGTATCAGATTTTACTTAAGATGATGATGCCGATATGGCTTACTACATATTTGTGGATTTTGATTTGTAAAACCTACTTGCAAGAGTTTCAACAAAATACCTTAGGTAAGACCAAGTGCTAAGATGCTCAGTGACCTAAAGAATCAAATGACAGTGTCCAGGCTACCATCAGCATGGAACTTTTAGTGTTAAAAAGATGATAAAAACAAACATGGGCATGTCCAAGAAGACTGAAACACACACACACACACACACACATATATCCAGGAACAATATATATATTATATATATATATATTCCTTTGATTCTCATGCTGAGACTAAATGAATTCAATTGATACATTTCTTGAATAGCATACTTCATGTTTTCACACATGGGATTATATTCTTCGCATTTAAGTTGACGCTAATCCCCCAGACCCTCTTTGATCTATCTTTGAGAGTTTCCAACTAATTTCAGTTATACTGTAGGTGTCATTCTGCTCCAATAACTATATTTTTTTCTTCAAACTGGAGTTTATTAATTTTTCTCACTTTCTCTTGGCCACAGAAATATGGATATTTAACCATATAAAAAATTTGAAGCTATAAAGATCTAAAGCATATGTAGTGTTATAAATTGTCAAAGAGAATTTTTCCTAATAGATACACAAATACAAATTGTAGCTAGCACATTATAAAAAAAATAATAAAAATAGCGAAGTCACCAAGGAACTTAGCTGGGAAATCCTCAAGACAAGAAGAATTACTTGCTTAATTTCAGTGTATGCAAGTTATCTGTCTTGATCTTTCTCATTTAAAGAAATAGCTTGGGAGGAAAGGAACCAGTATTGAGGAAAGAAGTATGATCATAGAATACCATGAAAGTTGGTTTAATAGGGCAATATTTTTTTTTGCATTCGGTACAAAATATCCATATTACTTATCTAAATATAGATCTTTCTGGAACCATCTTTGTTCCCTCCCACCTCCATTACTATGTGTATGTACCATCACCACAGAGTTCCACAAACAATGAAATCGGTTATTATTGTTTTCCAAATCTGTTTCATTACTATATTTAGGGAAAGAAAGGAAGTAGAACAGTGGAAGACTTTATACAAATTTCATGAAAGTTGTATTCATTCAACTGTTTAAATAGGAATAAAACTAATTCTGATGGAAATTAAGTCAAATTTGCTTCTATCAACACTCCATCTGTCCCTTTAGTCTTTTCTCTTATTTATTATTAACGTTTATGCTTATGATTAACAACCTGACTGTGAGCTGCCTTTTGGTTGACTGTAATCTCTTTATTGTGCTCCTACTAAGTTTATTTGACCCAAAGTGAACAGCACTCAACTTTTTTTTTTTTTCTGATAATCTATGTCCACCAAAATTTGATCAATTTTTGAGAAGACAGTAGAAGAATGAGAGTAGCTTAGATATATTTTTTATTTTCTTTGTGGATATTTTGTGTTAGGTGTCCATGTAATGATAACCTTATTTTAATATCATAAATAACATTGAATATTGTTTTTTTTTTTAATACTTGCAGTGTGATCTGCTATACTCAGCACATAATTTCTTGGTAACAGTTCCTAAGTGCTCAAATTAAATAAATTCAATAACTATTTAATATCTAATATAAAGAAGATACTTCATAGTAAAGAATTAAAAAATCAGGTCACATGTTTTCTCAAAGGAGTTTAAACCTAAAAGAGGAAAATGCAAATGTCTAATGACAATCATATACAAACTAAAAGTATTCAAAAAAAAAAAAAAACTAATTTCTCCCCTAATAGTCAACCTTATCTCAAAAATCATTGACACTGACCTAATTAAGATAAACAAACAAAGATCTCTTTGAGGTTTTCTAGATAAATGGAGAATACTAGTTTTCCCCCAAGGATAATGTCTCAAGAATCCTTAGGACATTAAAACATTATCTTTAAAAGTAGGAGGAAGAGCTATGGATTATTCCACTACATAAGCATTGGGAAAGAAAAAGAAAAATCCCCTATGTTAATAATTGCATATGGAATGGTTTATGCAAAGAAATTTTTAAACAAATTTTATGTATTTTTTTAAAAAGACATTTCAGACAAGTTCTGGATTCCAGCTCAGAGAAATATGGAGCCAGAAGGAATACTGCTGATAGAAGGACAATAAAAAGCTGAACAAACTATATAACTATTTTTTCTGAAAACATTAGAACAATACAATTATGGTGTAATCAAATAATCTGAAGCCTGGGGAGAGAGAAGACCAAGAATTTGCTTACTTATAGCTTATTCCTCCAGACCAAATGAGCCAATAAGAAGATATAGCTTAAAAGTGTTAAATTGGTAAAAGTTGGCTAGCATAAGAATGAGAAGCCACTTAGGGCCAGATAGCAGGAGTAACACTCTCTTGTCAGGGATTCACAGGGACAGTCACAGAGAAGCTGAGAAAACTTTTCTTGTGGTGCTAACTTGAGGAAGTGAAGAGAAGTCCCTACTCAAAATCTTCACCGAATTCTCTCTTCTATCCTCCAGGGAATCAAACCATTAATTTGCAAAGGTAAAGACATCAAATACTCTTCCTTCGGAGTGGCAAACCATTGCAGCTGGCGGAAATGAAGTACCACTGAGAGAGGGGCCAGTATGCTTTATCTAATTGTAAATGGGGGACTTAGTGGTCATGTTGTAATGCAGAAATTTCTAGACCATTAGTCATAATAAAAAGAAAAATTAGAGTAATATAAAATGTAAAATGTGATGGCAGATAAGATTAATCAGATAGACAGAGATTTGAATATTTGTAATAGAGAAAAATGGAACAGAATGAACAAAGACATGGAAGCAAGCAAATCAGGCTGAGGATTCATTTATTGTTCGGACTTTAATAAAGCTGTAGCGGAGGACACTCGGTGAAAAATACTTAGGGAACTGAGAGTGGCAACAGTGAGAATTCTGGCACCAGGGTAAATTGGATAATGTTTTCTTTGAATAATGATGATGAACATTCTGAAAATGCAATGACTAAACAATTTGGACCTGACATTTAGCTCTCAGTTATGAGACTGAAACAACAGGTGAACTTGAGTATTATATCTAAACCTATTAAGAAATATAATGGTGATGGGAGATCTCACCATAAAAATAGACATAGTCCAGGTGTACCATTCAGCCCTCGAGATGGTGCAGTAAAAAGAAATGCTCAGACTACTGTATTGGACTTCCTAATGAGGCATGATATAGCCTTTAAAACACATTTATCAAAATACAAAATAGGTCTAGACATTAAGAAAAGGTTAAAAAAAATAAGGAAAGAAAAGAAAGAAAATAAAGGCCAGATTTATTACATAGGTAGGAAGATCATCTTTTTATTCTCTGTTGGACAATTTTGGATAAAATGCTTTAGAGAAATATAGTTTAGAGAAAGATGAACAATATTCCATGATGAGGCTACTATATTAGTTTCCTAGGGATGTCATTATAAAGTTCTGCAAATTGGGTGGCTTAAGACAAAAGAAATGTATTTTTTCACAGTTCTGGAGAGTAGAGATCTGAAATCAAGTAATTGACAAAGTCCTGCTTCCTCTGAAGCCTCTTGGGAAGGATATTTGCCTCTTCAGCTTCTGGTACCCCTAGGCATTTCTTGGCTCTGGCAGGATAACTCTAATCTGTGCCTCTGTCTTCCCATGGTCGTCTTCCCTATGTGTCTGTGTATCTCTGTGTCTTCATATGCCATTCTTTCTGGGCTGTATTAAAAAAATCAGTGTTTTTTTTTTTTTTGGTTTGTTTGTTTTGTTTTATTTTGTTTAATAAGTAAACTAATGATATTGGAATTAAGGCTCATATAATGAATTTATTTTAATGTAATAAAATCCGCAAAATTCTTTTTCCAAATAAGGTCACATTCCAGGAATTCAGAGTTCGAACTTCAACATATTTTTGAAGGAGGCACAATTCAACTCATAACACTGTCCTAAACAGTCTAGAAAAGTATTAATTTAATTACTTCTTCTAGAAACACTTTGAAAAAATTCCCTCCCTACCCCTAGGTTACATAGCCAGTAAGTGGTAGAGCTCATATTATAACTTAGGCTGTGTATTATGTTCTTAAGGGTAGTAAGTTATTTAGTCATAAAAATTATAGGAAATAAAATCCATAAGTAGATCTTTGGTATCAGCATGATCAGAAAAAATTAGAAACTAAGATAAGACAGAGTAATTTTCATGTAACCCTTTTTGCTTTAGAGTGAGGCGTGCAGGAGACACATTTTTATATTTGGGAGAACAACTCAGATATCTACAGCAAGATATCTAAGGACCCTAAGGAGAGAGAAGAGACTCTTACCTCAAAGGATCTTGAGAGATAATTCATAACCTTGGGAAACCAGTGTTTCAGAGATCTCACACCTAGGAGATTAGCCTAAAGACTATTTGGAAGAATTTTTATCGTTACCCATATATTTATACTAGCATGATATGATCTGGAAAAATACTGTTATAAATCATTATATTATTTATTCAATAGAAATGGAAGGAATATCAAGAATGAAACTGGGAAAGGATGTAAAGAAATAGAATTCAGAAGAATAGATTGTTTTTATAAAACTAAACATACTCAGCACACGATACAGTAATCATTTCTTGGTTTTTACCTGAAGTCTTTGAAAACAAATGCTCAAAGAATAACTTGCATATTAATGCTTAATCAGTTTATTTGTAATTATCAAAACTTGAAAATAACTAAGATGTCCTTCAGTAGGTGAATAGATAAACTGGTATATCCAGACAATATGATATTATGTACCATGAAAAAGAAATGATCTAACCATGAAAAGACATGGAGAAACCTTAAATGTGTACTAAGTGAAAGAAGTCATTTTAGAATGGTTATTCCAACTACATGACATTCTGAAAAAGGTAAATCTATAGAGACAATAAAAAACTTAGTTGTTATCAGGGATTGGAGGAGGAAGATATGCAGAACAGAGGACATTTAGGCCAGTGAAACTACTTTGTATGATTCTCTGACGGTGGCTGCATGTCACTACACATTTGTCCAAACCTACAGAATGTACAATACCATCAGTGAACTCTAATGCAAACTATGGACTTTGGGTGATGATGATGTGTCAGTGTATGTTCAGCAATTGTAACAAACATACCACTCTGGTGGGACATGTTGATAATAGTAGAAGCTATGCAAGTGGGGGAATAGAGTATATGGGGCATCTCTGTAACTGCCTCTCAATTTTGCTATGAAGCTAAAACTAATATAAAAATTCATACTTTTTAAAAATGCCACAAAAAGTAGGTTGGAAATCAGGACTGTATTGTGTTATAGAAGAAGTCAAATGGCAAAGACATTCAACAAAAATGCACAGAGTGGAAGAATGAGGACAGAGAATCTTATTTGCTTATGAGAAGCTTGTTAAGCTTTTTAATTTTTTTTTCTATTAAAGTAGAAAATGTAAAATCCACATTGCAAAAAAAGTAAAATTTCTGTTAATGGTATGACTGTGAAAATGGAAGCTGCTATGAATGTCAATGGTAAAGAGAAGAAGAAATGGGAGAGTAGCTTGATGATAGAACTTTGCTTTTGTGTGTGTGTTGTATTTGTGTGTGTGTGTTGTATTTGTGTGTGTGCTTGAATACAGAAGACAAGTGTAAAGTAATTAGTGCTATGAGTAAAATCATATAATTGTTTTTCTCCCTTTCCAATTGAGAGCATTTGAAAAGATTCAATAATTAAGTAGGAGAAGTTAAAAGCTTATGAGACAATGTACCCTTCCATTATAAATTGAGTATCTGTTTGATCCTTACTGTTCAGTGGTTACTTGTAATTAT